>NC_083876.1:51860356-54360356 GCF_032452875.1 Bos javanicus
ATTATTGTGATGGTGGTGTTCTGAGACATAGACTAATACCTTGGGAATTGGACAGAGATCAAACAATTCACTTCTCCCTGGGTAGCAAGCTGACACTGGATGATGATAACTTTTAGCCACTACCAACATGTTCTAAGTTATACCAATAGCCAGACGTAAAACACCGATTCATCTATTCATGCCTGAAATGTTATATTGATAGTACCTTCTGGGATAGGATAGGAAAGATTGTGATTTTTATTTACCACTATAAATGGATGAAATGCATTAGAAATTTAGTGCTTTCTAACTTTTTCACTCAATGGTAAGAGATGCTAACCAAAAATGCAAATATTCATATATAAAATTGTCTATGTTTAACCAGTAGTATGTAAGAGGCATGTATAAAAACATCTGCTTGTAAGGTTCCATTTTCTATGATGGTGATAGTGATGATTTCTTAATTTGATAAAATTGAAATATATCATAGTGTGCTATAAAACTATACATATATATATAATTTTAAAATTTTAGATACATAATCACTTACAAAATGTGAGAATATATGAAAATTTTACATAGTACTCTGTGTATGTGATTTATTATATATTGTGCTGAACCTGATTGTTGTATTTATTTAATACTATATATTTTAAGCATAAGATCAATATATAATACTAAGTATGATGATAAAGAGTAAAATTGAATAGCAAGTAATAGCTAATTCTTCATGAAAAATCCAACAGATTTATTATCTTGGTTTCATTTATCAAGAAGTCAACTGAGAAAGATTAACTAATTCATTCAGATCTTAACAACTACAGAGCAGTGGGTGCAGGACCTGAATTTAGAGATATTTAACTATCAAAATTCTCTTATTCTTTCTTATGCCATTGGTTTTTAGATGTTTAAGTGCAACAGAACCCTTTGGAGTATTTCCTGAAACATGCATTGCAGACCTCCTACCCCGTTTCTGATTCAGGACATCTTGGTTGGAGCCCAAGAATGTGCATTTCGAACAAGTTCTCACATGATGCTTCTGCTGGTTCAGAAAGAGTGCTTTCAGAATCACTATGCTGTGTGGCGGTGCCTCTCAGACACAGAAGGAGAAAAGAGAAAGCAGGCTCACTTCATCACTACCTCACAGGAAGGTGGCTGGTCTTTAAAAAACAGTCCCAACAGTCACAATGTCTTAATCTAGGTCCTGGCTCCTACTTGCAACATGTGTGTCCCTCTTTTTATCTCAATATTCTCCCCTGTAAAATGGAGATAAGAACAGCTCCAATCTCCTAGGGTAGTTGTGAGACCTAGGATCAATATGCATAAGATACTTAGAAATGGGTCTGGTATATAGTATATACTCAACAAGTGATATCACAACTCACCAAATTGTTTACAATTTCTGAGGGCTAACATTTAAAAAAATATCGATTTACACAGTTGTCATTTTCTGACAAAAGACACACAAATAAATTGACAGAGATGAAAATTTCTGAATCTAAATTAAGGAAAAAATCTATGATTTCTTGTATAACAGTGGCTAAAATTTTGAAGCTAAGTTTTGTAAAGACACAGACTGTATTTCAAGTAGGTGATTCTTGTATTGATCTTCCATAAATCCTGATAGCATAACATAACTGTAAGTCATAAATCAGTGAAGAGATTTCTGACGAGATTCAGGATAATAGGTCCTAGGCACTTTGCTTTAAGATGATTTAACTTCTATGAGGTGCAAACTCAAAAAGTTTAAATGAATAGAAAATGAATAGAAAGTAAACATACCTATTAAACTCTGAAATATCAGGTTCAATTTGTCATACAGACTTGTCAAAAAGTTCTAGATCATAGTTGACTCACCACTGAATCTTCTAACAATCAAGGTGTTTGTTGGCTACAATTCTAGTATATGAGAAATCAATACCACACTGTTTAACAAATTTAAAAACCAAATTATTTTTCACAGAGGAAAAGAGTCAGTTCACTTATGTGTGTGAGTAGCATGGACCATTTAATATATAATCAGACAAAAAGAAAGAGGTAAAGAGACCATGAGAGAGAGAGAGACTTTACCTATGGAAAATTATTACTAGTCTTCTTTCAATTAGAAGAAAACACAGATATTATGACAAACAAAAATATCAGCATGAGAAAGTAATAACAATTTAATCTGGTAAAATAGACAGATTTAGAACATTAAAACACAAACAAGACTCTTTTAGAGATAGCCAGTAGCATTGAAAGCAGCATTTGATTGCTTAAGAGAAATCTTATTCTTACTTTGGCAAACTTCAAGAAGGGCTTTCTTCCCCAGTGACAGATCAAATTCTCATAGTTCAGCTATCTGTAAGAACAAACCTACTTTTCTTCCAAAGTCATTTCTACAGTAATTCAGAATCTGAATATATTTTATTACTCAATGAATTAAAATTAACGCTAATCTTACAAATTTTTCAAAACCTAAGCACTTCAAATTCTATAGATGTGTATAAATCCATAAAACTTAATGTAGCTTCTACTTTTATAGAATATAAGCTCTATAAGTGTTGTTCCTCCTTTGGTTTAGACCACCACTAAACTGTTCTCAGGAAGAGGGTAGATTATAAATTACTAACTTGTTCCTGTGAGAAAAACTGGGGTCATTTTTACCTTATAATACTTTAATGTTTGTGCTGTCTTTTATAGACATCATCTTCATTAGGATTTATGGTATCTGAAACTCTGAAATGTCCCAGGAGTAGGAATGGAAGTTCTGAGGGCTTTTCTATGCTTCCTGTTGCTAAGGTAACCACATCCTTGATACCAATGTGTTCAACATGTCACTCTCATTTTGTGTCTGGCTCTCAGAGAGCCAGCCCTGGTGCATGGCATCAAAGAAATACAAGAAATAAAAACAAGACAAAAGACATATGGAACTGTTTCATCTTTAAGATAGCTTTTTTAAAATAATAAACTCTCAAGTTAGTGCTGAAATTCTTAAATTCCTACATTGGGTTAATAAAGGTATTTAATGATAAATTAAGAACTAGTGTACAGTATATGAGTCTTCAATAGATAAGAGTTTTAAACACTGCCAGGAAATTTTTAAAAAAGTTTATACATGATCAACTGTAGAATAACACTCACACATATACCAAAGCAAAGGAATATTGAATCAGTGTGTGAACTACTCAATAAACTCAATGAACTGTTATAAAAGGTTATTTTAACATTAAATATACTCATTATAAAGGTCTAAATATCAAAGTCAGTTCTACCATCAAAACTTTGATCAACATAAAACATATTAAAGGCAGTTTATTTTTATGTGTTAAATATGAAATGATCTATTAATATTTGATCACTATTTAAAGCAAAACTTTTTCTACATTCTGGCCCCTTTTAAAATGAAATATATTTCATTTTAGCTTAGTAAAAGAGCATATTTCAGCAATTTTTAAATCATCATTTATATACTATGAAAAACTAGAGATATGTTCTTAAGTCTCCAATTAAAATTTAAGCAAATGACCTTTGTGCTTCTCTCTGTTATATAAATTTGATGGCATAGCATACATTGCAAGAGATAACCAAAGATAATTAAGAAACACCAATCTTTTTCTTGAATGTTAGTCTATGCCTGCCTTTATCATTCCTGCTTTCAATTTTCAAGTTTTCACAATAAAATAAAATTTTAAGGTTTATCTCTGTCTCTATGCAGAGGTCAGAAACACAGCAACTCTTTTGATTTAGAATAATGTCCAGGGCACAGCATGAACAGTGACCTAGCTTCCATCCTTCTCTTCTTTTGTAAGTTCCTGTCTCCCCAACAACCCATCAGCATCTGATAACTCCTTCCAGTCACTGCCTACACAGATTGAGTCAAAGCTTAAATTGCTGAGTATTAAGCATAGAAAGGGCTTCAGTGTCACCCAGCAATGTTAATATATGGACAAATGGTCAAAGACTGAATTGCATTATAGAGGACACTTCTTAATATAATATAAATATTGTATCATCATTTTAGCATCTAGGTCAGCTACCACTGATGTTACATTTTTTTTTCTTTAAAAAACAAAGGTTATTGAATAGCTCATGGCATAACAGTTCTAATCAAAATGGTTTTTAAAATACTGGAACAAAAGTATTAAAAAAAAAAAACAAACCCTAAATTGTGACCAATAGGTGCCAGGCCTACTGAACAGCATGGACAAAAGTGTACATAATCTCAAACTGAGAAGAAAATATTGATTTTCTTTATACCATGCATATATCTCATCTGTTTTTATAATCAGAGACTATTAACAGCTACTATTAGGGAGCGTGAAAAATGAAGTTGATGAGTTTCAATGAAATTTTAGGAAAAGTGAGACTGGTATTAGTCATGGATTTTCAGACAGTGTCTAAGGTTATTTTTAAACAAAGGTAATATATTTTCTTTATAAACTTGTAAAGATAATTTTATTCTGTTATAGATAAGTTGGGCTTCCCAGGTGGCCGTAGTGGTAAAGAACCTGCCTGCCAAGCAGGAGATGTAAGAGACACTGGTTTGATCCCTGGGTTGGGAGGAGCCCCAGGAGGAGGGCATGACAACCCACTCCAGTATTCTTTCTTGGACAATCCCACTGACAGAAGAGTCTGGTGATCTACAGTCTATTGGGTTGCAAAGAGTCAGACACAACTGAAGCATCTTAGCATGTACACATGCATAGATAACTGGTAAAGAAAATATTGTGAAAAATTGGAGGTTTATTAATCGCTTTTATGCATCTCACGATATGGCCCAATTTCACATTATTCAAGTAAAAGTCCCAGTAAAATTCAACGAAGAGGACACTTCTGTCTTTAGCTAAAACTGAAGAAAAGAGATCTGATTACCTAATGATGGAAACAACCCAAAAAATGGACAAAAGGTAAAGGTTTTGAACACACTGGCTATCAAGTACTGATGGGCAGTGATCCCTGACAAACTGAAAACAAATGAGGTCCATGCTAAGGTTACCTCCAATTTAAAGCTTTGAGAGAGATTTTAGGTAGCAATACAGAACCTGAAAGAACCCTTGATGTGAATATCAGAGTTGGGAGTCTGAAGAGAACAAGACAAATTTGCAGGAAAGTGTATCAAAGATGAGAAAGATGCATACAAAGAAAACACCAGAGATCTGGTGGAATACTTAACTGAGTACTAAGAAGGACATGGAAATTAAGAAAATATCCAAGGGTCAATAAAGTAGCACCCTAAAAAATTAGAAGAAACAATACTTGTGATCAATCAAGACCATGAGTTTACCTATGATCTCCCCTCAGCCTAGAAAAATTTCATAATAAATGGGTACAGGGTGGCTCACATGAGGGTTTTGTCTAAGTTAATCTAGCTCTAGATTAAAAGAAAAAAAGTGTTTCTGGTCCCACTTAAAAACACCTTTAAAATAAAGATGAAATTTTTCTTAATACTTAAATAAGCACAAAAATATTCCTAAAATATAAAAATATTCAGCATTCAAAAAGGTGAATTTTTAGAATTTATAATCAAATAAAGTGTCCAACTCTGTGTGACCCCATAGACAGCAGCCCACCAGGCTCTCCCATCCCTGGGATTCTCCAGGCAAGAACACTGGAGTGGGTTGCCATTTCCTTTTCCAATTCATGAAAGTGAAAAGTGAAAGTGAAGTCGCTCAGTCGTGTCCGACTCCTAGCAACCCCATGGACTCCAGCCTAGCAGGCCCCTCCGTCCATGTGATTTTCCAGGCAAGAGTACTGGAGTGGGTTGCCATTGCCTTCTCCAAATGATAAGAAAGAAATCAACCAATTAAAACTGATGTTTATAATAGCCAGGACATGGAAGCAACCTAGATGTCCATCAGCAGATGAATGGATAAGAAAGCTGTGGTACATATACACAATGGAGTATTACTCAGCCATTAAAAAGAATACATTTGAATCAGTTCTAATGAGGTGGATGAAACTGGAGCCTATTATACAGAGTGAAGTAAGCCAGAAAGAAAAACACCAATACAGTATACTAACGCATATATATGGAATTTAGAAAGATGGTAACAATAAGCCTGTATACGAGACAGCAAAAGAGACACAGATGTATAGAACAGTCTTTTGGACTCTGTGGGAGAGGGAGAGGGTGGGATGATTTGGGAGAATGGCATTGAAACATGTATAATATCATATATGAAACGAGTCCCCAGTCCAGGTCCGATGCACGATATTGGATGCTTGGGGCTGGTGCACTGGGATGACCCAGAGGGATGGGATGGGGAGGGAGGAGGGAGGAGGGTTCAGGATAGGGAACATGTGTATACCTGTAGTGGATTCATGTTGATATATGGCAAAACCAATACAATATTGTAAAGTTAAAAAATATTTTTAAAAACTGATGTGGAATTGATGTTAGAAATAGCAAACACAGTTAGTAAAATAATCATTATAACTTATTCCATATGTTTAAAGAGTTAAGTAGAGAGGTAGAGAATATATAAAACACCCAAATCAAGCTTCTAGATATGAAAACTCTAATGTTTGAAATGAAAAATACACTAGATGAGATTACTTGTGGATTATACACTGTAAAAGAAAAGAAAAAAAAAAAATACTGACCTTGAAAACATTGGAAAAGAAACTGTCCAAAATGAAGCACACAGAATAATAATTTTAAATTTAAAAAGTTCAATGTTTCTAGACTGTCATAACTCAGTGGTTTTTAGTATATTCATAGGTGGTGGTGGTTTAGTTGCTCAGTCATGTCCAACTCTTGCTAGACCATGCCAGGCTCCTCTGTCCATTGGATTCTTCAAGCAAGAAAACTGAAATGGGTTGCCATTTCCTTCTCCAGGGAATCTTCCTGACCCAGGAATCGAACCTGGGTCTCCTACATTGGAGGCAGATTCTTTATTGAGATGAATACTGAAAACCATTGGATCATCTAATTTATTGAATTCTGTGGCATATGAATTATAACTAGATAGAGCTCTTTAAAAAAATATAAGCTGTGACAACTTCAAGGGACCTAAGATATATGTGTGGAGTCCCCAGAAGAGATAAGGGGGATGGAGGACAGAAAAAAAAAAAATGTAGGATAATGAACAACAGTTTTCCAAAGTTTGTAAGAAGTTTAAATAGAGCAATCCAATAAGCTCTAAAAATTACAAGTACAAAAATAAAGTGACATCAAGACATATCATCACCAAATTGCTCAAAATTAGAGATTAGAGGAAAATCTTAGAAGCAGTCAGAGTTAAAGAGACATGGAGATACATAGAGAGAAAAATAAAAGCAGACTTCTTATCAAAAACAATGTAAGCAAGAATCACTGCAGTTCAGTCACTCAGTCGTGTCTGACTCTGCAACCCCATTGACTGCAGCATGTCAGGCTTCCCTGTCCATCACCAACTCCTGGAGCTTACTCAAACTCATGTGCGTCAAGGTGATGATACCAACCAACCATCTCATCCTCTGTCAGTCCCCTTCTCCTCTAGCTTTCAATCTTTCCCAGCATCAGGGTTTTTTCTAAGGAGTTAGTTCTTCGCATCAGGTGACCAAAATATTTGAGTTTCAGCTTCAACATTAGTCCTTCCGATGAATATCCGGATGGATTTCCTTTAGAATTGACTGGTTGGGTCTCCTTGCAGTCCAAGGCACTCTCAAGAGTCTTCTCCAACACCACAGTTCAAAAGCATCAATTCTTCGACCCTCTTTCTTTATAGTACAACTCTCACATCCATACATGACTACTGGAAAAACCACAGCTTTGACTAGACAGACCTTTGTTGGCAAAGTAATGTCTCTGCTTTTTAATATGCTGTCTGGATTGGTCCTAGCTTTTCTTCCAAGGAGCAAGCAGCTTTTAATTTCATGGCTGCAGTCAACATCTACAGTGACTTTGGAGCCCCCAAATATAAAATTTCTCACTGTTTCCACTGTTTCCTTATCTATTTGCCATAAAGTGATGGGACCAGATGCCATCTTAGTTTTCTGAATGCTAAGTTTTAAGCCAACTTTTTCACTCTCCTCTTTCACTTTAATCAAAAGGCTCTTTAGCTTTTCTTCACTTTCTACCATAAGGGTGGCATCATCATTGTATCTGAGATTATTGATATTTCTCCCAGCAATCTTGATTTCAGCTTGTGCTTCATCCAGCCCAGCATTTCTCATGATGTACTTTGCATATAAGTTAAAAAATCAGGGTGACAATATACAGCCTTGACGAACTTCTTTCCCGATTTGGAACCAGCCTGTTGTTCCATATCCAGTTCTAACTGTTGTTTCTTGATCTGCATATAGATTTATCAGGAGGCAGGTAAGGTGGTCTGGTATATAAAGGACAGAAATGGTATGGACCTAACAGAAGCAGAACATACTAAGAAGAGGTCAAAGGAATACACAGAAGAACTATACAAAAAAGATCTTCATGACCCAGATAAGCACGATAGTGTGATCACTCACAAGAGCCAGACATCCTGGAATGTGAATTCTAGTGGACCTTAGAAAGCATTACTACAAAGCTAGTGAAGGCAATGGAATTCCAGTTGAGCTATTTCAAATCCTAAAAGATGATGCTGTGAAAGTGCTGCACTCAATATGCCAGCAAATTTGGAAAACTCAGCAGTGGCCACAGGACTGGAAAAGTTAGTTTTCATTTCAATCCCAGATAAAGGCAATGCCAAAGGATGTTCAAACTACCACACAATTGTACTCATCTCACACAGTAGCAAAGTAATGCTCATAATTCTCCAAGCCAGCCTTCAGTAGTATGTGAACTGTGAACTTCCAAACATTCAAGCTGGATTCCGAAAAGGCAGAGAAACCAGAGATCAAATTGCCAACATCTGTTGGATCATTGAAAAAGCAAGAGAGTTCCAGAAAAACATCTACTTCTGCTTTATTGACTATGCTAAAGTCTTTGACTGTGTGGATCACAGCAAACTGTGGAAAATTCTTAAAGAGATGGGAATATGAGACCACCTTACCTGCTTCCTGAGAAATCTGTATGCAGGTCAAGAAGTAGGCAAGAACAATATTAAATGAAATATTAAAATATTAAATGAAAGTATTTGTTTTAGAATTAGGTAGAATTAGTCTTTCAATTTCATTCCTTTGTTTCAAGTCATTTTTGTTGCTGTAGGGTATTTGCATTTTCATATGGATTTTAGAATTTACTCATTCAATTCAGGTCAGTTCAGTTGCTCAATTGTGTCTGACTCTTTGCAACCCCATGAACCACAGCACACCATGCCTCCCTGTCCATTACCAATTCCCGGAGTCAATCCAAACCCATGTCCATTGTGTCGGTGATGCCATCCAACCATCTCATCCTCTGTCATCCCCTTCTCCTCCTGCCTCCAATTTTTCCCAGCATCAGGGTCTTTTCCAATCAGTCGTTCTTCACGTCAGGGGGCCAAAGTATTGGAGTCTCAGCTTCAACATCAGTCCTTCCAATGAACACCCAGGACTGATCTCCTTTAGAATGGACTGGTTGGAACTCTTTGCAGTCCAAGGGACTCACAAGAGTCTTCTCCAACACCACAGTTCAAAAGCATCAATTCTTCTGCACTCAGCTTTCTTTATAGTACAACTCTCATATTCATACGTGACCACTGGAAAAACCATAGCCTTGACTAGACAGACCTTTGTTGACAAAGTAATATCTCTGCTTTTTAATATGCTGTCTAGGTTGGTCATAACTTTCCTTCCAAGGAGTTAGTGTCTTTTAATTTCATGGCTGCAATCACCATCTGCAGTGATTTTGGAGCCCAGAAAAATAAAGTCAGCTGCTGTTTTCACTGTTTCCCCATCTATTTGCCATGAAGTGATGGGACTGGATGCCATGATCTTCGTTTTCTAAATGTTGAGCTTTAAGCCAACTTTTTCATTCTCCTCTTTCACTTTAATCAAGAGGCTCTAAGTTCTTCTTCCCTTTCTGCCATAAGGGTGGCGTCATCTGCATATCTGAAGTTATTGATATTTCTCCTGGCAATCTTGATTCCAGCTTGTGCTTCATCCAGCCCAGGGTTTCTCATGATGTACTCTGCATAGAAGTTAAATAAGCAGGGTGACAATATACAGCCTTGGTGTACTCCTTTTCCTATTTGGAACCAGTCTGTTGTTCCATGTCCAGTTCTAACTGTTGCTTCCTGACCTGCATACAGGTTTCTCAAGAGGCAGGACAGGTGGTCTGGTATTCCCATCTCTTTCAGAATTTTCCACAGTTTACTCATTAATTTCTACAAAGAAGCCTATTGGGATCTTCATTGGGATTGTATGGATCCTAGGGCAGTTATTAGAAAACTGACATCTTAATAAAGTTAAATCTCCTGACCCGTAGATATTATATGTCTCTCTATTTTTTAGGTATTATGAAATGATTGATAATGACTTCACAGTATTGGTTCATTGATTGTAACCAATGCATCACATTTTTTGGTGGTGGCAGAGGTTGTGGGTGGGATGGGGAGAGAAGATGGACTAGGTGGTAAACTCTCTGTATTTTCCACTCAGTTTTGCTGTGAACCCAAAGCTTCTCCAAAAAGTAAAGTATATTAATAAGTTTTAAAAAGAATGATATTAAATCAACAAGCTAACCGTTTATATTTAAAACTAGAAAAAAAAAAAAACTAAAATGAATGTAAGCAGAGAGAAAGAATTGAAAACTTAGCAGAACTAAACTTAGTAGAGAAGAGAAATTCAGCCAAACCAAAAGGTAGTTCCAGAAAAAACAATAACGTTGGTAAAAAATTTAGCTAGATTGATCAAGAAAAATAAAAGAAGACTCAAGTTCATCAACTTGGGAATTACAGAGAGAACATCACTAACAATCTTAGGAAATACAAGAGATTATAAAATGCTATGAAAACTAAACACCATAATTTAAAAACTTATGGTAGGAAAAGGCGTCACTACAGAAGTTACTGAAAGACGCAAATTACTGAAGTTCACTCAATATGACACAGCAAATTTAAATAGGCCTGTAATAAGAAAAGATGGAATTAGTAATTTAAAAACTACACACTGTTCTCAGTTCAAGATGAAGACAGAAAAATCCATTACACACCACTTTCCACAGACACTAAATTTATAGCTATATATGGAACAGTTAACTCTTAAACTCTAAAACCTAGCAGAGTAACCACTTCATGTCAGCAAAGAGAGGAGAACCAAATGGAAGTAGGCAGGCAAGTTTAAGACATAATAATCTCATCATAAATCCCATCCCCAGTGCAGTGACTTACAACTGGGAGGGAGTTCAAAACCCAGAACTTCTCCGTGAGAAGCAAAGTATTTATACCCAAAATCTGGCTCCCTAATTTCTGAGAACAGCCAGAGAGACAAGAGCCCAAAAATCTCTGGCTTTGACAACCAGTGGAGTCATAGCCCACATGGTAAACTGAAGAATGTGCCTTAGAGGGCCCATGAACAAACTGACCCACAGTAGGATCCGGAGCAGAAACAGTCTTTTGAAAGGTGCCCAGACTTTATGTGAAAGAGACTTGTTTTCCAAATTTAAAGCAATTGTCTAAGGGGCAGGTGCCTGCTGGGATACTCTCCAGGGACAGAAGCTGGTGGGTGACATCTTCCCACTTTCTCAATGTCTTAAGGTGCCTTAGTTCAGTTCAGTTCAGTCGCTCAGTCGTGTCCGACTCTTTGAGACCCCATGAATCGCAGCGCGCCAGGCCTCCCTGTCCATCACCAACTCCCAGAGTTCACTCAGACTCACGTTCATTGAGTCGGTGATGCCATCCAGCCATCTCATCCTCTGTCGTCCCCTTCTCCTCCTGCCTCCAATCCCTCCCAGCATCAGAGTCTTTTCCAATGAGTCAACTCTTTGCATGAGGTGGCCAAAGTACTGGAGTTTCAGCTTTAGCATCATTCCTTCCAAAGAAATCCCAGGGCTGATCTCCTTCAGAATGGACTGGTTGGATCTCCTTGCAGTCCAAGGGACTCTCAAGAGTCTTCTCCAACACCACAGTTCAAAAGCATCAATTCTCCGGTGTTCAGCCTTCTTCCCAGTCCAACTCTCACATCCATACATGACCACAGGAAAAACCATAGCCTTGACTAGATGGACCTTTGTTGGCAAAGTAATGTCTCTGCTTTTGAATATGCTATCTAGGTTGGTCATAACTTTCCTTCCAAGGAGTAAGTGTCTTTTAATTTCATGGCTGCAGTCACCATCTGCAGTGATTTTGGAGCCCAGAAAAATAAAGGCAGCCACTGTTTCCACCCCATCTATTTCCCATGAAGTGATGGGACCGGATGCCATGATCTTTGTTTTCTGAATGTTGAGCTTTAAGCCAACTTTTTCACTCTCCTCTTTCACATTCATCAAGAGGCTTTTTAGTTCCTCTTCACTTTCTGCCATAAGGGTGGTGTCATCTGCATATCTGAGGTTATTGATATTTCTCTCGGCAATCTTGATTCCAGCTTGTGTTTCTTCCAGTCCAGTGTTTCTCATGATGTACTCTGCATATAAGGCCTTGCTAAAGCCAGCAGACACCTTTTTTTTTTTTTCACCTATCCTTTTCCTTTTTTTTTTTCCTTTCCATGTGTGCCATATCTGTGCTCCAACTGGCAGGTACCATCTTCTGTGCTCTCTCTCTGCTTAACTAAAGCTAAGGCAGGTGCCATCATTTTCTTCCACTTTTTATTTTCCTTTTTTTTTCTTTCCTTTTTCTCTTTTATTCATTTTTAAAAAATTTTTTCTCTCTTTTTCTTTTTTCATTTACCTTTTTTTCATCAAGTGGCATCATTTTACTACTCCCCTCCTTCAGTTCAGCCAATGGGTAGCATCTTTGCACTCTCTTCTGCCATGTTCCGGAATACCAATACCTCCCAGCAGGAAGCTTCTACTCATGTTTGATGACCTGTGGTTGTGACTGCCACCCAAGGGATGCCCCTTGATTGCTTGGCTCTGGAGACTACAGGGACTTATATTCTTGGTCTCATGGCACTGTGACAATTGGAGTGATAGCGTGGCTGACTACTACTCCCAGGGCACTGCGCAGATAGCAAACTGAAACACACTCCAGTCTTTCTGAGGAAAAGGCTTATGTGCTTGGCTAGGAGCTTTGGCCTAAGGGGTAGGCTTCTGGTTTGGCACATTGTAGGGGCTTAATGAGGGTCTCTAAGATAATAGAGGCTGGTTAATTCAGTATTTTCACTCTCACTCTGCCTCACTCCAGATTGCTAGTATCTTACACAAAGAAGTTTATATCCTTCTCTAGTACCCTGATTTTCGTGACTGCTAGAAGGGGCATATCTATATCACCTGGCTCTGGTGGCCAGTGGGGCTTATACTTACATGTCTCACAGGACTATAATCAACACTGAAAGAGTTCTTAAACAACTACCACCCCCAGGGCACAACAAAAGGCAACAGTCCCAGGAGCTCAGTCTTTTTGGATAGAGGCTTATTAGCTTAGCATCATAGTTATAGACTGAAGGGGAGGCTTCTAATTAAACATACATCTAATAGCCAGTGGTAAACCTTTCCTGAGATGTCAGGTGGTGGGCACTATCCACCCACTCTCCCTCTGCCACAGTCCAGAGTGTTCGCATCTCTCAGAGGGGAGCTATTGTAGCGTTGGTATATCTGGGTCCCTGGCAGTTGCAGACACTATTTGAGAGATTCTCCTTGATTGCATGATTCTGATGGCCAGGGCACTTGCATTTCAGAGTCCCATGGGACTATAACAACCAAAGAGACAATTTTTGACAGGCTACCATTCCCAGGGCATTGCACAGACAACAGACTGAAACACACTCCAACCTTTCCATGAAAGAAGTCTAGTTGCTACTTCTGGAGCTTCAGTCTTAGGGCAGGCTTCATGGTTGGCACACACCTAAAATCTATGGAAGTGCTTTCAGGGTACATAGGGTGGTGAACAGCATCTTTGCACATTTCCTCTGCCTCACTATTGCACTATAGTTCTCTGGTATTTCACAGACAATAAAGCTTCTGTACCCAATTGGAGCCCTAATTTTTGTGATTGCTGCCCATGGGACACCTTTGGATCACCTGGCTCTGGGGACCAGTGGGGCTTAGCATGTGGTCCTACAGAACAGTATATATTTGCATTCTTTAAAGATTTTGTTTGAGAGTCTGACCTCCAATCAGCCTGAATCTTCGTGGGACATTGTCTGGTGTTGGCACACCTTCAACTACTGAAATCTATTAAAAATAAAATCATCTTCTTAGACAATCACAAAAGTTTACAGACAATCAAAAGCTAGAGCAAGATTAAACAGTAAGGCCTACATAAGGAAAGCCCTTCAAGACTGGGAGAAGTGGCTCTTTCATTTACTATACAGAAACAAACAGAGGATCAATATAAATGAAAATAAAAGTGACAGTCCCTCAGTCATGTCCGACTCTTTGCGACTCCAAGGACTATACAGTCCATGGAATTCTCCAGGCCAGAATACTGGAGCGAGTAGCCTTTCCCTTCTTCAGGGGATCCTCCCAACCCAGGGGTGAAACCCAGGTCTCCTGCATGGCAGGCAGATTCTTTACCTGCTGAGCCACAAGGGAAGCCCAATATAAATGAGGCAACAGAGATATGCATTTCAAACAAAGAACAAGATAAACCCTCAAAAAATTAACCCAACAGGGATAAGCAATTTTTCTCATAAAGAATTAAAAGTAATGATCATAAAGATGCTAAATAAACTTGAGAGAAGAATAGATGAACAAAGTGAGAACATCAAAGAAAATATAAGGATGTCACAGAACTTAAAGAGTACAATATCTGAACTGAAAAATACAAAAAAGTGAAAGTGAAGTCGCTCAGTCGTGTCCGACTCTTTGCGACCCCATGGACTGTAGCCTACCAGGCTCCTCTCTCCATGGGATTCTCCAGGCAAGAGTACTGGAGTGGGATGTCATTTTCCTTCTCCAGGGGATCTTCCCGACCCAGGGATTGAACCCGGGTATCCCACATTCCAGGCAGATGCTTTAACCTCTGGTTCAACAACAGAAATGAAAAACAAAATCAAAACCTTGAGACTACCAAAAATACAACTTATCAAAATTTATGATGCAGCAAAAGCCGTTCTAAGATGGAAGCGCATAATGATACATGCCTCAAGAAACAAGCAAATAAAAACATCAAATAAACAACTTCTACAGGCCAAGGAACTAGAAAAATAAAACAAAACAAAGCCCCAAATTTGTAGGAGGAAGGAAATAATGAAGATCAGAGCAGATATAGGTAAAATAGAATATAAAAAGATAATAGAAAAAAAACAATGGAACTAAATGCTGATTCTTTGAAAAAAATAAAATTGACAAAATTTAACTAGATTCATCAAGAATAAAACAGAAATCTCAAATAAAATCAGAAATGAAAAAAGAGGTATTATAACAGCCACAGAAATATAAAGGATCATAAGAAAACACTATGAGCAATTATATGCCAACAAATTGGAAAATCTTATAGAAATCTATAAATTCCTAGAAACAACCAACCTTCCAGATTAAATCATGAAAAATGGAATATCTGAACAGATTGATTACTAGTTATTAAGCTAAAATTTCCCAGGTGGTGCTAATGGTAAAGAACCCACCTGCCAATGCAGGAGACATAAGAGAACCAGGTTGGATCTCTGGGTTGGGAAGATCCCCTGGAGGAGGGCATGGAACACACTCCAGTATTCTTGCCTGGAGGATCTCATGAACAGAGGAGCCTGGTGAGCTACAGTCCTTGGGGTCGAAAAGAGTTGGACACAAACTCTGAAGCGACTTAGCACAGCACAGCAAATTAAATCAGTAATTAAAAAGCCTCCCTACAAACAGAAGTCCAAGACCAAACAGCTTCACTGATGAATTCTACCCAACATTTAAAGATGACTTAGTACTTGTCCTTTTCAAACATTTCCATATAGAACAAGACTGAACACTTTCAAACTTATTTCACAAAGCCAGCATTACTCTGATATGAACCTGGTCAAAGATACCACAGGCTTCCCGGATAGTTCAGTTGATAAAGAATCCACCTGTAATGCAAGAGTTCAGCTCAGTTCAGTTCAGTTGCTCAGTCGTGTCCTACTCTTTGTGACCCCATGGACTGCAGCACACCAGGCCTTCCTGTCTATCACCAACTCCCAGAGCTTACTCAAACTCACGTCCATTGAGTCAGTGATGCCATTCAACCATTCTCTGTTGTCCCCTTCTCCTCCCTCCTTCAATCTTCAATCCCAACCCAGGGATCCAACCCAGTTCTCTTATGTCTCCTGCATTGGCAAGTGGGTTCTTTACCATTAGCACCACCTGGGAAGTGATTTACATGATAACTAGTAATCAATCTGTTCAGATATTCCATTTTTCATGATTTAATCTGGAAGGTTGGTTGTTTCTATGAATTTATACATTTCTATAAGGTTTTCCAATTTGTTGGCATCAGTGTCTTTTCCAATGAGTTGGTTCTTTGCATCAGGGGGCCAAAGTATTGGAGTTTCAGCTTCAGCATCAGTCCTTCCAATGAACACTCCAGACTGATCTCCTTTAGAATGGACTGGTTGGATCTCCTTGCAGTCCAAGGAACTCTCAAGAGTCTTCTACAACACCACAGTTCAAAAAGCACTCAGCTTTCTCTATAGACCAACTCTCACATCCATACATGACTACTGGAAAAACCATAGCTTTGACTAGACAGACCTTTGTTGGCAATGTCTCTGCTTTTTAATATGTTGTCTGATTGGTCCTAGATTTTCTTCCAAGGAGCAAGCAGTTTTTAATTTCATGACTGCAGTCATCATCTGCAGTGATTTTAGAGCCCAAGAAAATAAAGTCTATCACTGTTTCTATTGTTTCCCCATCTATTTGCCATGAAGTGATGGGACCAGATGCCTTGATCTTCGTTTTCTGAATGTTGAGTTATAAGCCAAATTTTTCACTCTCCTCTTTCACTTTCATCAAAAGGCTCTTCATTTATTCTTCACTTTCTGCGATAAGGTTGGTGTCATCTGCATATCTGAGATTATTGATATTTCTCACAGCAGTATTGATTCCAGCTTGTGCTTCATCCAGCCTGGCATTTCACATGATGTACTCTGCATATAAGTTAAATAAGCAGGGTGACAATATACAGCCTTGATGTACTCCTTTCCCTATTTGGAACCAGTCTGTTGTTCCATGTCCAATTTTAACTGTTGCTTATTGACCTGCATACAGATTTATCAGGAGGCAGGTAAGGTGGTCAGTTATTCCCATTTCTTGAAGAATTTTTCACAGTTTTAATAATATTTGATTGGAACATTAACTAAATTTCATGAGATTTTATGAAAAGTATCAACACACTATTATATTTGTTCATAGTATTCTCTTATTAAATATAATTTTGGCACTTTTAATATTGTAAACTTTTAGGTACTCAAATTCATCACTTCCATGCTTTAGGATTTCTCAAGCCTTTAAAACTATTTATCAATATATTTTAAATGTTCATTTCATTTATAATCCATGAAACTTATTTTGATAAATAATAAAAAGTAAAGTTATAATTTGTTTTTAAGAATGGATGTCCTAGCTTTTTCATGCATTTTTGTAAAAAACTGTGTAGTGAAGACACATGGAAATAAACACTCAATAAGCAGTAGTTGAGAATAATAGTAGCATCCAATGTTAAGAAATATTATCCAAAACTTGGGAATAAAGCAAAGGAAAGAATGCATGTTCTTTCAATGTCAAGATAATGCACTTAATAACAGGCCTACCCATGGAGTATTTAATTCACAAGGGGACTGTAACTTTCTTAGATACATTATTTACTATTAAGCAGGACTTAGGTTCTGAAATTACACGTTAATTTATAAATACCTTAGGGTGGTGAACTAATTGACTTTTATCCTAAAAGATTCATATAATTATCATGAAAGGTTATCATTTTACTACCATCTAGGACTTTAGCAATTTTGCATATAATCTCACAATTTTATTCCAGTATCTTTCCTTCAAACCATAGTATATAATCAGTTCCTTAAATAGTATTTAAACAGGTTTTATATCTCACTTGTTCCTTCATTACAGATATAAATAGGCAAGTACATCTTTGACATATATTCCTCTAGATATATGTGACAGTCTTGACTATATAACATTTATGACTTTTTACAAATTAGCTTTTATGTGTCTATATAAAAAAAATCTCTAAACCCAAGTATTTTAACAAAATTTATTCTTTATTTTTATTCTTTTTTTCTATTTAGTTTATGATTCTCATTGTTAGTACTTATCTTTTAAATTCTGCTTTGCTAATTGTATTGTCTTTAAATATATCTTCTCATGTGATTTGAAATATTTTCGAACATATTTCAAACTTAAATTTATCTAATTTTAAACTTCATAAATAAATGTAAGCTCAGTATATTATCATAATTTTAAAATGCTCTTCCCTGCCAATTGGTCCATCCCCACCTCACTCCACTTAATCTCTTGTAATGTAGTCTGGGATTTTAGACCCAGACTTTCAAGATTGCATTATTATTTTCATGTATATGGTTTCATTCAAGAATAATTCTCCATTACCATTTGGTCACCACAATTAAAACAATGTTAATTAAAAATACTAGGCTAGGAACTATGTAGGACACAAAATATATTATTTGATCATTAAATTACCTTCTGAGATTGGTTCCATTAATATCTCAGTTTATGAAAAAGTAACGTGAGGCTTAGAGAAAGTAAGTGCCCAAGGTCATAAACTTCTAACTGGTCCCATAAAGTGAATCTCAATTTTTCTTCCCAGAACATGTGCTCCAAACCAATGTGTAAATTTAGTTTTCAGTTTAACTGCTTCAACTATGTGTCTACTTTTTCAATGCTCATAATCAGACATTATCTTCATATTCCCCAAATTTTAGTTTTGAATTTTTTTTTCATCATTCAGTTAGCTGAAATATATCATCAAGATTATTTTTTGAAAAGGATTTTTTCCCTTTAAATTTCCTAAATTTTAAAATTCTTAGAATATTTTTAAAGATACTATTTATAAAAGTCTCTATTTCTATTTTCTCCTAATTTAATGGCATTTCAATGGTATAAAAATTATACATCATATTTTAACTCTTTAAATTCAGTAACCACCTCTCATGTCATGTTGTAGACAGAAATATGAGATAGCAATTTTTGAGTATTTTCTGTTTTATATTTTAACTAAATACTAATGAGTAAGTTAAAGAAATAAAATTAATATCTGGTAATTACATTTCTCAAACTATATCTAGAATATGCATCTCTTTTTACCTATTTTGTATATTATACAGTTAATCCTTATGCCATGAATAATTGTCTTTTTATAGCTGTGAAAAGTTTTCTTCAAGTATGCCTTTGATTACTGGTTCTGTTCCATTTGTTTTACAATGTTTCCTATAAGTTGTCCTTTAACTTCCCACTCATTCAAATACAACTTACATGTTTTAATTCTTTGCCATTTTTGTTTGACTACCAAACAAATTCTCCAATGCATCTTAATTTCCATTGATAAGGTATTTTTCCATTGGACCTGAGCTGTTTGCTTGCTTTTTCTTGTTTGTATGCTTGTTCAGTTCAGTTCAGTCGCTCAGTGGTGTCAGACTCTTTGAGACCTCATGAAACGCAACACGTCAGGCCTCCCTGTCCATCACCAACTCCCAGAGTTTACCCAAACTCACATCCATTGAGTCAGAGATGCCATCCAACCATCTCATCCTCCATCATCCCCTTCCCCTCCTGCCCTCAATCTTTCCCAGCATCAGGGTCTTTTCAAATGAGTCAGCTCTTCAAATCAGGTGGCCAAAATACTGGAGTTCAGCTTCAACATCGGTACTTCAAATAAACACCCAGGAATGATCTTTAGGATGGACTGGTTGGATCTCCTTGCAGTCCAAGGGACCCTCAAAAGTATTCTCCAACTGCTGCTGCTAAGTCACTTCAGTCATGTCCGACTCTGTGCGACCCCATAGACAGCAGCCTACCAGGTTCCCCCGTCCCTGGGATTCTCCAGGCAAGAACACTGGAGTGGGTTGCCATTTCCTTCTCCAGTGCATGAAAGTGAAAAGTGAAAGTGAAGTTGCCAGTCGTGTCTGACTCTTCGAGACCCCATGGACTGCAGCCTACCAGGCTCCTCTGCCCATGGGATTTTCCAGGCAAGAGTACTGGAGTGGGGTGCCATTGCCTTCTCCCGTCTTCTCCAACACCACAGTTCAGAAGCATCAATTCTTTGGTGCTCAGCTTTCTTTATAGTCCAACTCTCACATCCATACATGACTACTGGAAAAACCATAGCCTTGACTAGATGGACTTTGTTGGCAAAGTAATGTCTCTGTTTTTTAATATGCTGTCTAGGTTGGATATAACTTTCCTTCCAAGGAGTAAGTGTCTTTGAATTTCATGGCTGCAGTCACCATCTACAGTGATTTTGAAACCCCCCCACCCCAAAATAAAGTCTGTCACTGTTTCCACTGTTTCCCCATCTATTTCCCATGAAGTAACAGGACCGGATGCCGTGATCTAATTTCTGAATGTTGAGCTTTAAGCCAACTTTTTCACTCTCCTTTTTCACTTTCATCAAAGGCTCTTTAGTACCTCTTCACTTTCTGCCATAAGGGTAGTGTCATCTGCATATCTCAGGTTATTGATATTCTCCCAGCAATCTTGATTCCAGCTTGTGCTTCATCCAGCCCAGCGTTTCTCATGATGTACTCTGCATATAATTAAACAAGCAGGGTGACAATAAACAGCCTTGACGTACTCCTTTTCCTATTTGGAACCAGTCTGTTGTTCCATGTTCGGTTCTAACCATTGCTTCCTGACATGTATACAGATTTCTCAAGAGGCAAATCAGGTGGTCTGGTAATCTCTTTCAGAATTTTCCACAGTTTATTGTGATCCACACAGTCAAAGGCTTTGGCATAGTCTATAAAGCAGAAATAGATGTTTTTCTGGAACTCTCTTGCTTTCTTGATGATCCAACGGATGTTGGCAATTTGATCTCTGGTTCCTCTGCCTTTTCTAAAACCAACTTGAACATCTGGAAGTTCATGGTTCATGTACTGTTGAAGCCTGGCTTGGAGAATTTTGAGCATTACTTTACTAGCATGTGAGATG
Organism: Bos javanicus; assembly: GCF_032452875.1. Classification (NCBI taxonomy): domain Eukaryota; kingdom Metazoa; phylum Chordata; class Mammalia; order Artiodactyla; family Bovidae; genus Bos; species Bos javanicus. The sequence continues at coordinate 51,881,400 of NC_083876.1, forward strand.
AGTGCAATTGTACATTAGTTTGAGCACTCTTTGGCTTTGCCTTTCTTTGGGACTGGAATGAACACTGATTTTTTTCCAGTCCTGTGGCTACTGCTGAGTTTTCCAAATTTGCTGGAATATTGAGAGCAGCACTTTCACAGCATCATATTTTAGGATTTGAAATAGCTCAACTGGAATTCCATCACCTCCACTAGCTTTGTTCGTAGTGATGCTTCCTAAGGCCTGCTTGACTTCACATTCCAGGATGTCTGGTTCTAGGTCAGTGATCACACCATCATGATTATCTGGGTCATGATCTTTTTTGTACAGTTATTCTGTGTATTCTTGCAACATCCTCTTAACACCTTCTGCTTCTGTTAGGTCCATACCATTTCTGTCCTTTATTGAGCCCACCTTTGCATGAAATATTCCCTTGGTATCTCTAATTTTCTTGAAGAGATCTCTAGTCTTTCCCATTCTGTTGTTTTTCTCTATTTCTTTGTATTGATCGCTGAGGAAGGTTTTCTTATCTCTCCTTGCTATTTTTTGGAATTCTGCATTCAAATGGGTATATCTTTCCTTTTCTACTTTGCTTTTCACTTCTCTTCTTTTCACAGTTATTTGTAAGTCCTCCTCAGACAGCCATTTTGCTTTTTTGCATTTCTTTTTCTTGGTTATGGTCTTGATCCCTGTCTCCTGTACAATGTCATGAACCTCCATCCATAGTTCATTAGGCACTTTGTCTATCAAATCTAGTCCCTTAAATATATTTCTCATTTCAACTGTATAATCATAAGGGGTTTGATTTAGGTCATACATGAATGGTCTAGTGGTTTTCCCACTCTCTTCAGTTTCAGTCTGAATTTGGCAATAAGGTATTCATGATCTGAGCCACAGTCAGCTCTGGGTCTTGTTTTTGCTGACTGTATACAGCTTCTCCATCTTTGGCTGCAAAGAATATAATCTGATTTCGGTGTTGACCATCTGCTGATGTCCATGTGTAGAATCTTCTCTTGTGTTGTTGGAAGAGGGTGTTTGCTATGACCAGTGTGTTCTCTTGGCAAAACTCTATTAGCCTTTGCCCTGCTTCACTCTGTACTCCCAGGCCAAATTTGCCTGTTATTCCAGGTGTTTCTTGACTTCCTACTTTTGCGTCCCAGTCCCCTATAATGAAAAGGACATCTTTTTTTGGGTGTTAGTTCTAAAAGGTCTTGTAGGTCTTCATAGAACCATTCAACTTCAGTTTCTTCAGCGTTACTGGTCAGGGAATAGACTTGGATTACCATAATATTGAATGGTTTGCCTTGGAAATGAAACAGAGGTCATTCTGTCATTTTTGAGACTGCATCCAAATACTGCATTTCAGACTCTTTTGTTGACTATGATGGCTACTCCATTTCTTCTAAGGGATTCTTGCCCACAGTAATAGATATAATGGTCATCTGAGTTAAATTCACCCAGTCCAGTCCATCTTAGTTCGCTGATTCCTAGAATGTCAACGTTCACTCTTTCCATCTCCTGTGTGACCACTTCCAATTTGCCTTGTAATATTATTTTTGTTTCTGGTATAAAGACAGAACCAGAATACTTTTCTAAAATTATAGGCACTGTGGATTTTTTTTGTCCCATTTTGTAGATGAAGGCTGAATCAATAATTTGAAGGAAGCAGACTCTGGTTCAAAAATAAGCAAGCAAATAAGAGCAAATAGTATGACTTTAATAGGCAAATGGTATAGGCTTATATGAAGAGCAGGTAATGATGTGCATTTAATGATTACAGACTACAACAAAAAGTAGTATTTTAAAAATTAGAATGATACTGAGAGTATCACTGATACATCATGATACATGTAGAATGTTTTTATGAATCAGACTCAACAAGTAAATTTTTTATTTCATATACCATGCCTATTTCTACATAACTGTGTTCAAATATTGATGATAATAATAATGGATGAAAGAAGGAGAGGAGGCCAAAGAAGGTATACACACACACACGCACACACAGACATATGTAGCCATATGTATGTGGTTGTGGTTTAGTGGCTAAGTCATGTCCAACTCACATGACCCCATAGACTGTAACTGGAGTGGGTTGCCATTTCCTTCTCCAGGGGGATCTTCCGAATCCAGGGATCAAAACTGCATCTCCCATGTCTCCTGCATAGCAGGTGGATTTTTAATCTGAACCAACAGATGTGTGTGTGTGTGTATATATATACATATATATATATAAAACCAAATATATATATAGTTTGTAAAGCCCTGTAATAGGCACTTTACTTCCTTTTTATTTTCTTAAAGCTTTTGGTGTTAAGAACAAGAATTGAAAAGCTGAAAACAGAAACATAAGATGTTATGAGTTTTATATTTTGTGATTACTTAGGAAAATGTTTTCTATTTTTCTGAATTATATACCTATTCCAATTCCCAGTCACAGAATTATTTGTTCAGACCTTTAATATGTACATGAATATCTAACATTTACATAAATATATAAAAATCTGTATACTTAAAGACTATATATTTCATTACACCAGTTACATTCAGATGATGTGAAAATTTTTAAGTAAAATAGGTTTAAACTATTTTGAAGATTTCCTAAACAGTCTCATCTTTTTTTCATTTCTCTGTAAATGATAGTGAAAAATAATTTCATTCTAGCATTATCCTGCCAGAAATGGGTCCTTTCCAATAGAACAAAGGGCTTCCCAATGGAAAGAACTTTCAGAAACAAAGACCTCCCAGTCAAAGTAGACATTTAATATGATTCTTAGCACAATATTAAGGGACTGTTTTTGTCCAGTTGCCCCCTGAATATCATTAACCAATAACCTTCTTTACTTTTATGCCCTAGATGTTCTAAAATATTGTTTTCATAGCTAAGCACCTGGCCAGCTACCTGGCCCTAGGTAGCCCAGAGTACATTTAACTATCCAACTTATAGAAAAAAAAATTGCAATATAAATGATATGAAATGGACCAATATAGAATAATTGACATAATAATTGAGGAAAATGCTTCTAAAAGATATATTTTTGATAAAGTCTGAGAACTATAGTGATACACACCATAGAAATGAGTTAAGTACAGTCCTTTGTAAACATCCCTGGTGGCGCAGAAGTTGAAGCATCTGCCTGCAATGTGGGAGACCTGGGTTCGATCCCTGGGTCGGGAAGATCCCCTGGAGAAGGAAATGGCAACCCACTCCAGTATTCTTGCCTGGAGAATCCCATGGATGGAGGAGCTTTGTGGGCTACAGTCCACGGGTCGCAAAGAGTCGGACACGACTAAGCGACTTCACTTTCACTTTTGTAAACTTAAATCACTTTATGAATGTTGGAGAAACATTTTAATATTTAATTTACATTTTTATTTTTGCATATGTCAGCAAACAAAAATTATAATTTCTGATATCTTTTAAGTCTTTTATATATTCCAATTTCTTGGTATATTTTTCCTAATGTGTACCATTCACTGGAAGCCTGAAGTACTTGTATTAAAAAATATTGCTTGTAGATATGCAGATGACTTCAAATATTTCTGCACTTCACAGTGAATTGCTCATCTACCTAAGTGTTTAAAAGTGTCAGTGTGCTCAGCATTATCATATTTAATTGAATAGTTCAACAAGATAATGTGCCAGGGCACACACCATCCCGTAAAATCATTCAATGCATTAGGTTAACAATAAATAAAGCAACACTTAGATGCAATACAAGGGACTTAGAGGAAATCATACATACAGAAAGAAAAAGAGAGACAAATAAAAGAAAGGGAGACAGGAAAGAGAAGGACTTTTAAGAAGAAAAGGGAAAGGAAATGGATGTCTCAGAAGAGATTTCTAAAGTCTGATAATATTGATTCTTAAACCTCGTTTTCTTGAATGACACTAAGAGAAAATATAACTTATGAGAAATAAAGAGCGTTTGTTTGAATATTATGATTATGTGCCTGGCAAATGAGTACAATTTCTGGTCCTTCAAGATTGGGTGGTAGACAAAATTTTCTGTAAAGGGTCAAATAATAACAATAATACGGCTTTGGGGGTAATATGAAAAGAGTCATAGATAATGTATAAACAAATGAGTGTCTCTGTGTTCCAGTAAAACTTTACATACAAAACAGGTGTCTGGCCAGATTTGGTCCAAGGCCTTTTATCATTGACATCTGATCTAGATAGTAAAGTCAACTCACTCTTGGGTTTGGATGGTCTAAAATATCATGGAAAACAGAGTCATGCTTTTAATTTTAATAGGAGTTCAGTGACATTTTTAGAAGTCATTCTTTTTTCTTTCATGGAGTGACCCAAAGCACATATATTAGCTTTTCCTTAAATTGATGCTTCTTAGAGCACAACACGGAGAAGGCAATGGCACCCCAGTACTCTTGCCTGGAAAATCCCATGGACGGAGGGGCCTGGTGGGCTGTAGTCCATGGGGTCACTAGAAGTTGGACACGACTGAGCAACTTCCCTTTCACTTTTCACTTTCATGCATTGGAGAAGGAAATGGCAACCCACTCCAGTGTTCTTGCCTGGAGAATCCCAGGGACAGGGGAGCCTGGTGGGCTGCCGTCTATGGGGTTGCACAGAGTCGGACACGACTGAAGCGACTTAGCAGCAGCAGCAGCAGCAGAGCACAACAATATCAGAAATCCTTTTTATCACAAGACAATTGATTTAGGAAAAAAAGCCATTGAGAACAAAACCATTTAAGAGAGAGACCAAATTTTTATCTTAATTAAAAGGAGATCAGTGTCCTAATTGGGACCTTCCTTTGGGAAATGTGATTAAAAATCTAGATATAACTTCACTTGTTTTTAACAAAATAATCTTTTAAGTACAAACGTGTGCTAATTCTCAGAACAAAAGAAAGGACTGTGTTAATGGAGAGGGAGGTATAACTCTTTGGGGTAAAATACATGGGGGTAAACACATGATAATGTGGTATGATATATTTGAGTCGCTCTCTTTATATTTCAAACTTTTAGGTCAAAAGTCATCATTCTTGCTAAAGGAATCACAAAGCATTCAAAACAAAAAGCCATTCAAAATAAATAATGGAGAAGGTATAAGAAAACAATCAACCACTTACTACTTAATAATTATAGTGTGCACCTTTATTTCAGGTTTTCCACATACTCTGTTTTGGCCTGAAATCAAATTTTATTAATTGCAACAGTAAAATGCTAGATCAAGTAAGCATTTATTTAAAAAATCTTTGCAAACATTAGGTAGAAATCACTTGATTGTTATTACTACATAAATTGTGGGAACGGTCATTTGAAACAATTTTATTGCTGGATTATCTTCATTTGGAAGATATTATAAAGTACTTGGAAAATAAATGAGATGATGTTCCTATAGTTCAGTTTAGAAACTCATACTTGTGTGTAATGAAATGAACCATGATTAACCTTATTAATATAATTAACTAGGAACTTTAATATAATCCACAGTTTTCTCAGAAGAATTAGTTTACCTCAGTTTAAAAATGGACCCTTTTTTTAGATCAAGTAGCAAGCATATAATATTTCTTAGTGGCCTTGTTTAATGACACAACTGTTATGAAATAGTAGGGTAATTATAATAGTAGAAAATATGAGTTAAAAGTATGGTATAGATATGAAATATAGCACTTATAGCTTTTGTTTAATTCTTGGACTTATAATGTAACCTATATTATTTGAAAAATTTAAGATCACATAATACAACGTATGCTCTGTTTTCCTTACATGTGTTTTTCTATATTTTTCTTCTTACTCCATGCAATACCACATAAATTTTGACTGGTTCTACAGACCAAGAAACTACTTGCTGTCACAATGAATAGTCTGCTACCAAAGTTACAGAATTCATTTAGACATTAAATAAATCCTCCCTCAATGAATTGGAAATTCAATTTTAGGGAAAGGAACAGGTTTCATGACCCTTTCTGTGATTACAGCTTACATATAAATGTATCTACATCATAAATGACTATCATTTTCCTAAACAAGTGGCTAGACTGGGCCACTTATTGCCCAGTTACTTAAGTTAAACTAGTACCATGTAAGCATTCTCATAAAATATATAAATGGAATGAAATCTCTAATTTAAAATATAAATAAAATCAGTGGAACTTCATGCTTTTTAATATGTATGAACCACATGACTATGATTCAGCTTGAACAAGAACTTACAAATATAAATGTATAGCTTGCAGGAAGTACCTAAAATTACACAAGTAGTCTTGTAGAGGCATTAAAATAACATACCACACTGTGCTAGTGAAGAGCTTTCTGAAAATGTCAATAAAATGTGATATATAAAAGAAGGAAAACATAGCTAATCACCATCACTGTCAGAAAGTTAAATGAGTTGGCTTATGAAAAACTATATACACATACTATATGTATTATATATCTTCCCTGGTGACTTAGATGGTAAAGAATAGGCCTGCAACACAGGAGATCCAGGTTTGATCCCTGGGTGGAAAAGATCCCCTGGAGAAGGAAATGACAACCCACTCCATTATTCTTGCCTAGAGAATTCCATGGATAGAGGAGCCTGGTGGGCTACAGTCCATGGAGTCACAAAGAGTCAGACATAACTGAGCAACTAACACATACACACATGTTTTATTTATACACATATTACTACTGGGGTACCATTAAGACATACCATTACTTTGCTAGTTAGGAGAGAACTCAAGATAACCTTAGATTAGGACATTCCTATGTAAATTAGTGGAGGTGATGGAATTCCAGTTGAGCTATTTTAAATTCTAAAAGGTGATGCTGTGAAAGTGATGCACTCAATATACCAGCAAATTTGGAAAACTCAGCAGTGGCCACAGGACTGGAAAAGGTCAGTTTTCATTACAAGCCCAAAGAAAGGCAATGCCAAAGAATGCTCAAACTACCGCACAACTGCACTCATCTCACATGCTAGTAAAGTAATGCTCAATTCTCCAAGTCAGGCTTCAGCAATACGTGAACTTTGAACTTCCAGATGTTCAAGCTGGTTTTAGAAAAGTCAGAGGAACCAGAGATCAAATTGCCAACATTCGTTGGATCATCAAAAAACCAAGAGAGTTCCAGAAAAACATCTATTTCTGCTTTGTTGACTATGCCAAAGCCTTTGACTGTGTGGATCACAATAAACTGTGGAAAATTCTGAAAGAGAAGGGAATACCAGACCACCTGACCTGCCTCTTGAGAAGCCTATATGCAGGTCAGGAAGCAACAGTTAGAACTGGACCTGGAACAACAGACTGGTTCCAAATAGGAAAAGGAGTACACCAAGGCTGTATATTGTCACCCTGCTTCTTTAACTTCTATGCAGAGTACATCAGGAGAAGTGCTGGACTGGAGGAAGCACAAGCTGGAATCAAGATTGCAGGGAGAAATATCAATAACCTCAGATAAGCAGATGATACCACCCTTATGGCAGAAAGTGAAGAGGAACTAAAGAGCCTCTTGATGAAAATGAAAGAGGAGAGTGAAAAAGTTGGTTTAAAGCTCAACATTAGAAAACTAATGGCATCCAGTCCCATCACTTCATGGCAAATAGATGGGGAAACAGTGGAAACTGGCTGCCTTTATTTTTCTAGGCTCCAAAATCACTGCAGATGGTGACTGCAGTCATGAAATTAAAAGATGCTTACTCCTTGGAAGGAAAGTTATGACCAACCTAGACAGCATATTAAAAAGCAGAGACATTACTTTGCCAACAAAGGTCCATCTAGTCAAGGCTATGGTTTTTCCAGTAGTTATGTATGGATGTGAGAGTTGGACTATAAAGAAAGCTGAGTGCAGAAGAATTGATGCTTTTGAACTGTGGTGTTGGAGAAGACTCTTTGAGAGTCCCTTGGACTGCAAGGAGATCCAACCAGTCCATTCTAAAGGAGATCAGTCCTGGGTGTTCATTGGAAGGACTGATGTTGAAGCTGAGACTCCAATACTTCAGCCACCTGATGCGAAGAGCTGACTCATTTGAAAAGATCCTGATGCTGGGAAAGATTGAAGGCAGGAGGAGAAGGCGATGACAGAGGATGAGATGGTTGGATGGCATCACCGACTCAATGGACATGAGTTTGGGTTAACTTCAGGAGTTGGTGATAGACAGGGAGGCCTGGAGTGCTGTAGTTCATGGGGTCGCAAAGAGTTGGACACGACTGAGCGACTGAACTGAAGTAAAATTTGAGAAGAATGAATTTTAAAATATCCTTTTATATTGAACATGGCCTTGTTAAGTGGTGGCTCAGACAGGAAAGAATCTGCCTACAATCCAGGAGACCTGGGTTCGATCCCTATGTCGGGCAGATCCCATGGAGAAGGGAATGGCTACACACTCCAGTATTATTGCTTGTGGAATCCCATCGACAGGGGAACATGGCAGGCTACTGTCCCTGGGGTCGCAAAGATTTGGACACAGCTGAGCGACTAATACTTTCACTTCAAATTTCACTGCTATCTGAGAATAGTTTTAGAGCATGTGAGAGAAACTGGATCCAACCTAATAGTTGAACTAATGCTTCTAGGGGGAAAAAAATTATTTGGCATTCTAGAGGTATTTCAGCAAACCAAATAGTTAGCAACCAACATCTATCTAGAAGACATCAAATCTGGCTTTCCTCTGCATGTGTCTATCCTAAGGATACAGCTTTTATTCTCTAACACACAACTTTTGTGAAAAAACAAACCTATCATCATTGCAAGTTCAGTAGTATATACCAAGAATCTTTCTAGATTTAGTTCCCTCCTGTTACAGAAAGTCATTCAGTCGTGTCTGACTCTTTGCAACCCCATGGACTATATATAGCCTGTCAGTCTCTTCTGTCCATGTAATTCTCCAGGCCAGAATACTGGAGTGGGTAGACTTTCCCTTCTCCAGGGGATCTTCCCAACCCAGGGATTAAACACAGGTCTCCTGCATCGCAGGCGGATTCTTTATCATTATGGAAAAACAAAACTGGATTATTTAACATTTTTAATGCACTGCAAGTTCTGTATAAGAATATTTACTCTGTTAAAATAAATGGTTATTCTAAATGTTGGAATTTTATAGTTCATTGATGATAGATGTCTATAATCCTGCTATCACAGCCTCTACTATTGTATAAACATCACTTTTCTTAACTTCTACACTGGAATCTCAAAAATTACCAAGGGAAAAAAATAGCTAGAAGTTCATAGTGTATTCTGAAAAAAAGAAGTGAAAAAAGTAAGACAATGTAATAGTAAATTATGATTGTAAACCATTTACACTGTAAACTGTTTTGAAATATAAGCTTTGTGAGGGTAGGAATATGTCCTTTAAATGACAGTATACATTTGTATTTACATGAAACAAAAAGTATAGTAATTTTAATATATTGCTTTCTTTATATATATGAAATATTAGTAGTTCCATGTTTCTATCTGCTTATTATTATGAATTTTGGTTTTAGAACCAATATATCTCTGCATCAAATAAGCACAGATGACACTTCGGTCTGTTTCCCATTCCCATGGGCCTTATGATGGCTTTCTGCATGCCACATAACGGTCTCTCTGACATTCAGGCTTGGATGTCATCCAACTTTTTAAAGCCAAATATAGACAAGGCTAAATTATTACTCATAGGATCTCCTCAACATCAATCTTTATATTTCTTTTTAGTTCTTGCCTCTGACATCTAGAATATCCTCCTCAATGTCTCAGAGCTCATAACACTGAACTGATTTTAGATTCTGAGCTTTGTTTTTGATGTCCATATTAATCAGGTGGCAAAGTCATCTTATTATCATCCTAGGAGCCTTTCTAGGATATATCTTACTGAGTCTCTCAGGGACTGAAAAACCTTGGATTTGCCTGTTATTTCTTGTTAGGATTACTACAATTCATTATATTCTGGCCTACCTGTCACCTCTACTCTTAGCTACTTACAACTAGTGCAGACTCTAGTAACGTGTAAAGGCCTACAAAACCGAGAATATCTAATCATATTACTTCAGCAAAAAGAAGTTTCTGCTTGCCTCTAAGAAAGCTGTGGGTTGTGTTTAAGCCTTATTACATACAACTATGACAGCTCTCTGAACTAGAGTTAAGTAACTTGTTTTTCACTAATTGCTATTTTTCTTTAGAAAAAAAGCCAAGCACTGAAAAGCATTTATTTCCAACAGCATGTTTACCTCACAGAAAGCATAGGAGTTATGATCCTGAAAGGGTGAATAATTAACATATCAAAACTGATTTTCATTTTTTGTGAACTTTGGAGGAGAGTTTATTATATAAAATAATCTTGATAAAAATCACATATTTTTTGTAATGCAAATAATCAGTCTTATGTTTACTTGTACTGTAAACTTGAATGTTACTAGTAATCCAATAGGTTTAATAAGGCAAGGAATACTTGCATTGAAGCTGTAAAAAGAATAACCAACTCTATTTCAGTCTGGATTCTGAACTGTGAATAAGTTCTTCAGGAAAGCTAGCAATGCAAGAGCAGGTTTATAGTCAGTCACAGAAACTGACCAAAATGAACAATAAAATACACCTGCCTTCTATTTCAGTTGTGATTAATTTGTATATTTACATTTCTTTATTCTGGGGCATGTATGGATGTGAGAGTTGGACTGTGAAGAAGGCTGAGTGCTGAAGAATTGATGCTTTTGAACTGTGGTGTTGGAGAAGACTCTTGAGAGTCCCTTGGACTGAAAGGAGATCCAACCAGTCCATTCTGAAGGAGATCAGCCCTGGGATTTCTTTGGAAGGAATGATGCTAAAGCTGAAACTCCAGTACTATGGCCACCTCATGCAAAGAGTTGACTCATTGGAAAAGACTCTGATGCTGGGAGGGATTGGGGGCAAGAGGAGAAGGGGACGACAGAGGATGAGATGGCTGGATGGCATCACTGACTCGATGGACATGAGTCTGAGTGAACTCTGGGAGTTGGTGATGGACAGGGAGGCCTGGTGTGCTGCGATTCATGGGGTCTCAAAGAGTCGGACACGACTGAGCGACTGATCTGATCTGATTCTGGGGCATGTTTCATTTTCCTTCATCTATGTTATGCTGTTTCAGTGTAAAAAGAACATCATCAGAAATATCCTTCTAATGAGACCGAAGAATTTTCCTTGCTTATTTTCTATGTCAAACTGACTTGTGAGGTTCTTGAACATGGCACGATGAATCTTTCACCACATTGAATCCATAAAAGGTGTAAACAATGAGAAAGCAAAAGACATGCTACACTCTCTGTGTGCATACTCCTTACCTGTTCTCTATGTCTATCGGCCTATTGAAGGCATTTTCATAGTAGACTTCCAATTTTATATTAATATAAAAATAACATTACACAAAATTGTAACTGGTCTGTCAAAAACACTTGTCAGATAAATAAACCTCAAAAAATGGCAATATCTCCTAGGATTTTTACTTTCCTCCTAGAATACTAAAGGACGGCAAAAAGCAAGTATATATCCTTACTAATATTCATGACAAATGGTGGGTAGTGAGGGACAATGTGGGGATAAGAAGAATCTAGAAACTAAAATTGTCCTTGAGATGAAAGATATTAAGCTCCTTTTGAAAATCAGTGATAGCGTATTATCTAAAAATACTGTTATTCACGTTTTGGAGTTGACTAAGTATCAAGTAGGCAGCAGATTTTGGAAGACCAGTTCCTTAATAAAACTGAATTTTATCAAGTTCAGTTCAGTTCAGTCACTCAGTTGTGTCCTACTCTTTGCAACCACATAAATTGCAGCATGCCAGGACTTCCTGTCCATCACCAACCCCCAGAGTCCACTCAAACCCATGTCCATCGAGTCAATGATGCCATCCAACCATCTCATCCTCTGTTGTTCCCTTCTCATCCTGCCCTCAATCTTTCCCAACATCAGGTCTTTTCCAGTGAGTCAGCTCTTCGCATCAGGTGGCTGAAGTATTGGAGTCTCAGCTTCAACATCAGTCCTTCCAATGAACATTCAGGACTGACTTCCTTTGGGATGGACTGGTTGGATCTCCTTGCAGTCCAAGGGACTCACAAGAGTCTTCTCCAACACCACAGTTCAAAAGCATCAATTCTTCGGTGTTCAGCTTTCTTTATAGTCCAACTCTCACATCCATACATGACCACTGAAAAAACCATAGCCTTGACTAGACAGACCTTTGTTGGCAAAGTAATGCCTTTGCTTTTTAATATGCTGTCTAGGTTGGTCATAACTTTCCTTCCAAGGGGTAAGCTTAATTTCATGGCTGCAATCACCATCTGCAGTGATTTTGGAGCCCAGAAAAATTAAGTCAGCCACTATTTCCACTGTTCCCTCATCTATTTGCCATGAAGTGGTGAGACCAGAGGCCATGATCTTAGTTTTCTGAATATTGAGCTTTAAGCCAACTTTTCATTCTCCTCTTTCACTTTCATCAAGAGGCTCTTTAGTTCCTCTTCACTTTCTGCCATAAAGGTGAGGTCATCTCCATATCTGAGGTTATTGATATTTCTCTTGGCAATCTTGATTCCAGCTTATGGTTCCTCCAGCCCAGAGTTTCTCATAATGCACTCTGCATATAAGTTAAATAAGCAGGGTGACAAGATACAAGGTACAATATACAAGATACAAGACAATTCTATCAAGATAAAGGTAAAAGTCCTCTGTATGAGTAATAATCAGCAGTGTCTTAAAGTAATAGAAATTTTATCCCTTGTAGCCTTAAATCCAGGATCATCTTCTCTTTTTATGAATAGCTTCCTTCTTCAGTTACTTCCTTTTCCATATCCAGAAAAGTAATAGTTGCAACAGTAAAATCATAGGAAGCAACTTCCTTTATCAGGTATTCAGACGAATCTCAGGGTACTCCAGTATGTGTCAGCAAGGACAATATACTGATCACTAAGATAGAAGAGGCAGAGGAAATGAAGTTAAATGAGGAGAGGCTTCAAGAATAAAGGAGAGGCCAAATGTTGCTCTATGCTAAAGAAAGGAAGAGGTAAGAACTGTCCATTAGACTTGGCTAGTAGATCATGGAGATCCCTGATATCACCAGTTATAGTGTCATGGTAGCAATGGAAATCAGAAGTGGGGGTGGTGGTAGATAATGAATTGTGGATGAGACAGTGGAGACGGCAGACTGAGTTTATTCCTCACATTGTAGATCTAATATTTCAGAGAAGATACATGTAAATGAAACTACATACTAAATAGAAAGGCCACATTACTTTAAAATATTAAATAATGACATAAATTAGAGGGTACTTATTTTACACATCTACGCTACCCAGTCCTGCATAGTACTCTAGGTTGATTTTTAAGGATAAAAAAACCGCAAGAGTGCAAAAAGAAAAATTTATTTGATGTATTTTTCAGATATTAGTAGTTCTTCATTCTGCTGACAGTTTATGAATGAGTAAACAAATAAAAAGTGCCTATAACTATTATGTGAAAAATATTTGCAAAAGAAAGAAGAAAATATAGTGTCATATTTATGATGAAAAATACACTGCCTGATAATATGAAATTTTAGATGATAAGCACTGGGCACTTGGAGAAATAAAAATATGGACTCCATATTTTAAGAAGATGAAAGAAAAGAAAACAGAGAAAGCTAAGGAAACATTTTAAGGTGAGAAATGTCATAAAAATGTTAAAATTATTAGAAATGGTCAAATGAAGAATCAACCAAGTTGAAAAGTGAAACTTAGGTGTGGAGAATAAGCTTGAGAAAACCACAAGCAAATATAAATTGTCAAATCAATCACAAAGGAAAGTATACCATTACAATTAAATCCAACAAATATTGAATTTGGATTTCAGAAGAAAAGGATGAAGTAGAAAATATGTTCAACTACATAACAACAAGTGCAAGGCTGTTTGTAAGTATGGAGTCTTCTAATTATGCAACAAAAATGCTTTGACCTAAGGTTCTTTCCACAAATTTGCTTGCAGCTTCAAGTGAAAAGAGAATACTAAAATGCGGCTGGACACACTTAGGTAGCAAAAACTGGCTATAGTTTTATAGCTCTAGAAAGGGTATTTGAAAGGCAAGTGATTTCTCCCTCTTGTTCAGTTTTTGTTTTTGTTTTTTAGTGGAAGGTTAGAATTAACCAGAATTTAAAATTTAAATATAATTAATCCAGTGTCTACTTTGTCCTATTCCATCTTTATTGTTGGATTATTATTTACTTTTGCTAATATCTAAATCTAAGATGATGTGATGTAAGTGCTAACAGCTTTTAGTTACTGATATTATGGAGGAAGTAAATAGTAGACCTATGCATTTGGATAGTAACTGAAGGGACAACCACATTTAACCTTCAAAGAAGTACTGCAATTGTCTTTCACCACTAATAATGGCTGATAGAGGGAGAAAAAAAAAGCAAAAACAAATATAGTAACACAAATTTCTCCTCTTTTTAAAAGGCAAATAATGCTAATAAATCATAAAAGTCTGTTTTAAATGAAAAATATTAGAAAATATGAATCATCAAAACTGACTGAAAAAAAGCTAAACCAATAAGGAAGGAAAACATTAAGAAAATTGTCAACCATATTTCAGAAATTTTTTGGCAAATATTGTTATAACTCTTCTGAATCTAAACAAGAAAACTTTCTAGTTACTTGTAAAGTATATATGCTTGTAACAGTAAAGCCTTATAAAATATTATAGATAGAGATATACAAAGTTCTGTTTTTAAAGAGGCAGTAATATAAACTTTCCAAATTGGAAATTCCAATTAAAACTTCAATAGATTTTTTTGGAAGGAAACTTGAAAAAAAAGTGTTTCTAAAGAAACTAGATAAGTAAAGACTGAAAAAAAAAATGATTTTACGTATTGTGAATTAAAATATACTTTGGCCCTCTGTACCTGCGGGTTCCAACTGCTGATCAAAATAGTCGAATAAACAAATTCCAGCAAGTTCCAAAAAGCAGAACTTGAATTTGCCATACACTGGCAACTATTTACAAAGGATTTACATGGTATTTACAACTATTTACATAGCATTTACATTGTATTAGGGTATTATAAGTAATCCAGAGATGATTTACAGTATAAGGGGAGATATGTGTAAGCTATATGCAAATACTATATAATGTTATATAAAGGAGTGAGCATCTGCAAATTTTGGCATCCAGGGAGGTCCTAGAATCAATTCTTCACAGATACTCAAGGAACACTGTACATAAAAATAATAATTTAATATGGTGATATTTATGAAAAAATAATGCAATAAAATATAAAACAAAATTTAATCAAATATAACTAGAAGAACCCTTTTTATAAGAAATGTGACACAAAGTTATAGAAAATTGATATTTCTAGAAATTAGACTATAATTTAGGGAAAACTATAAATCAATTTCCTTTTAGCAAGTTGAATATAGGCTTTAATATAGTATTTCAGCCATAAAATTTATTCCACTTTTAGAAATGTATTTGAAGAATCAAAATATATTGTCTAAGTTAAATATATATTTATTTTAATATTAGTGGAAATGGAACTAAAAAGAAATGTAAGAAAATGGAATTAAAATACATGTATTGATTAAAATACATTCCTGTACATCAAATATTAGATAGCAGTCAATGAGATCTTATAGAACAATATTTATACAGTGTACACTGAATGAAAAAGGCAGGTTAAAAAAGAAGACATGATTTCTTTTTCTAGCTGGAGTGCTTGAATGATGTTCTTTATTTGTTCTAATGATACATTAGATTTTGTATAATTAGCAACTATTTTTGAAGAAGAAATAATTATATACTTTTATTTTTAAAAAAGGCAAGCATTCTAACCAGGGTTAACCATTCATATGTGATCCTGGGCAAATCAATTAACCTCACAGAATCTCCATTTCTTCAGCTAATAATTTTTTAAAGTGGCTGTCTTTCTTATGTGTTATATGTAATAATATATGTGTAATATATATTGTGTTTTGTGGATATGAGCAGATTCTTACTAGTTATCTATTATATAGATAATGGTTTGTATATGTCAGTCCCAATCTCCCAATTTGTCCCTCCACCCCCAGTCCCCTGGAAACCATAAATTGTTTTTTTATATCTGTGATTCTATTTCTGTCTGCAAATAAGTTCATCTGTACCATGTTTTTAGATTCCACATATAAGCTATGATATCATATTGTATTTGTCCTTCTCTGTCTGACTTACTTCTTGTCAGTATGACAATCTCTAGATCAATTCATGTTGTTGCAAATGGCATTATTTTGTCCTTTTTTATGGTTGGGTAATAGTCCATTGTATATATGTACCACATCTTCTTTATCCATTCCTCTGCTGATGTATATTTGGCGAGCTTCCATGTCTTGGCTATTGTTAATAGTGCTACAGTCAACTCTGGGGTGCATGTATCATTTTGAATTACAGTTTTCTCTGGACTTATGTCCAGAACTGGGATTGCAGGATGATATGGTAGTTTTATTTTTAGTTTTTTAAGGAACCTCCATATTGTCCTCCATAGTGGCTATAACAATTTATATAACTTGTCCTACCAACAGTGTAAGAGAGTTCCCTTTTCTCCACACCCACTTAAACACTTCTTGTTTGTGTATGTCTTGATGATGGTCATTATCAAAGTGATGATTTCTTCAATAAGAAATTTCTATAGTGAGATGACACCTCACTGTAGTTTTGATTTGTCTTACTCTAAAATTTAGTGATGTTGTGCATCTTTTCATGTTTTTTAGCCATCTGTATGTCTTCTTTGGAGTAATGTTTACTTAGACCTTCCACCCATTTTTTTGATTTGTTTGTTTGTTTGTTTTTATATTGAGTTGAATGAGCTATTTGTATATTTTGGAGACTAATCTCTTGCCAGTCACTTCATTTTCAAATGTTGATATTTTCTCCCATTCTGTGGGTTGTCTTTTTATTTTGTTTATGGTTTCTTTTGCTACGAAAATCTTTTATGTTTAATTAGGTTCCCTTTGTTTATTTTTGTTTTTATTTTGATTACTTTAGGAGGTGGATCAAAAAAGATATTGCTTTAAGTCAGAGTGTCCTGCCTATGTTTTCCTCTAAGAGTTTTATAGTATCTGACTTTACATTCCCATCACTTCATGGCAAATAGATGGGGAAACAATGAAACAGTGACAGACTTTATTTTTCTGGGCTCCAAAATCACTACAGATGGTGACTGCAGCCATGAAATTAAAAGACATTTGCTCCTTGGAAGAAAAGCCATGACCAACATAGACAGTATATTAAAAAGCAAAGGCATTACTTTGCCAACAAAGGTCCATCTAATCAAAGCTATGGTTTTTTCCAGTAGTCATGTATGGATGTGAGAATAGGACTATAACAAAAGCTGACCGCCGAATTGATACTTTTGAACTATGGTGTTGGAGAAGACTCTGGAGAGTCTCTTGGACTGCAAGGAGATCCAACCAGTCAATCCTAAAGGAAATGAGTCCTGAATATTCATTGGAAGGACTGATTGAAGCTGAAACTCCAAAACTTTGGCCACCTGATGTGAAGAACTGACTCTTGGAAAAGACCCTGATGCTGGGAAAGACTGAATGCAGGAGAAGGGGATGACAGAGGATGAGTTGGATGGCGTCACTGACTCAATGGACCTGAATTTGAGCAAGCTCTGGAAGTTGGTGATGCTGCAGGGAAGCCTGGCATGCTGCAATCCATGGGGTCGCAAAGAGTCAGACACGACTGAGTGACTGAACTAACCGACTGAATCTTACATTTAGGTCTTTATTCCATTTTTAGTTCATTTTTGTGTGTAGTATTAGGGAGTGCTCTAATTTCATTCTTTTACATGTAACTGTCCAGTTTCCCCAGCACCACCTATTGAGGAGACTATTTTTCCTCCACTGAATGTATATTCTTGCCTCTTTTGTCATACATTAGGTGACTTCCTATCTTTTCCCATTGATCTATACTGCTGTTTAGTATGTTTAGTTGGGAAAAGAATCTAGAAAAGAGTGGATATGTGTATATGTATAACTCATTCACTTTGCTGTACAGCAGAAGCTAACACAGCATTGCAAATAAACTATATGTCAATAAATTTTTAAAATATATTTGTTAAAATGTTAAAAACTTAGTGTTAACTATAAATGTATTGGGAAATTTAAAAATGAAAGCTAATATTTATTTCAGTTCAGTCGCTCAGTTATGTCTGACTCTTTGCGACCCCATGGACTGCAGCACACCAGGCCTCCCTGTCCATCACCAACTCCTAGAGTTTACTCAGACTCCTGTCCATTGAGTCAGTGATGCCATCCAACCATCTTATCCTCTGTCATCCCCTTCTCCTCCTGCCTTCAATCCTTCCCAGCATCAGGGTCTTTTCAAATGAGTCAGCTCTTTGCATCAAGTGGTCAAAGTATTGGAGTTTCAGCTTCAACATCAGTCCTTCCAATGAACATTCAGGATTGATTTTTTTTAGGATGGACTGGTTGGATCTCCTTGCAGTCCAAGGGACAAGAGTCTTCTCCAACACCACAGTTCAAAGCATCAATTCTTTGGCGCTCAGCTTTCTTTATTGTCCAACTCTCACATCCATACATGACTGTAATTTAAAGCAAACAAAAACAACACCTAAAGACACATACACCAACTGAAGAAAAGCAAGAGCCCAGAAATAAATTCACAAATATATACCATTATTTTACAAGGGAGCCAAGAATATCAGAGGAGAAAAGATAATTTCTTCAATAACCAATGCTGGGAAAATTGGATATAAAAGAATGAAACTGGACCCCCTATCTTACACCTCTTACAAAAATTAACTCAAAATTAATTAAAAACTTAAATGTAAGACTGTAACACTAAAGCTTCTAAAAGAATATATAGGAAGTAAACCTTCTTAACATGGGTACAGGCAATGATATTTTTGGATATAACACATAAAGCACAAGCAAAAATATTAAAATTTCACAAACAATAAGAAATAAACAAATGTGAATACATCAAACTAAAAAGCACTACACAGCAAAAGAAGCATCAACAAAATGAAAAGACAATCTATGGAATGGTGCAAAAGAAACTTGCAAACCATATATTTGATAAGTGGTATATAGCTATATATATAAAGAACCCATACAACTCAATAGAAAGACACCAAATAATCCAATTTTAAATTGGCAAAGGAACTGAATAGGCATTCTGCCAAAGAAGCTAGACAAATGGTCAACAAGTACATGATAAGGTGCTCAGTATTACTAGTTTTTATGGAAAAGTAAATCAAAACCACAGTGATCTATCCCCTCATGCATATTAGATGGCTATCATCAAAAAGATAAGAGATAACAAAAGTTGACAAGAATGTGGAGAAAAGGTAAGCTTTGTGCATTGTTGGTAGGATTGTTAATCAGTATGGCCACTATGGAGAAGGCAATGGCACCCCACTCCAGTACTCTTGCCTGGAAAATCCCATGGACGGAGGAGCCTGGTAGGCTGCAGTCTATGGGGTCGCTAGGAGTCGGATACGACCAAGCGACTTCACTTTCACTTTTCACTTTCATGCATTGGAGAAGGAAATGGCAACCCACTCCAGTGTTCTTGCCTGGAGAATCCCAGGGACAGGGGAGCCTGGGGTCGCACAGAGTCGGACACGACTGACTCGACTTAGCAGCAACAGCAGCAGACACATTTTAGAGAGAATATGAAATCCTTCTACATGCTATAAATGTATTACCAGTTTGCCATTGCTTTGGATTCTTTTGTGACACATTTACTATACTTTAACCAATATGAAAAGATAGTAGAATTAACACCACCAAATTATTAACAGTGAGCCAGTAGGTATATTTTCCATGATTTTAGTTTCAGATTAATGTTTACATGGGGCTTCCCTTGTGGCTCAGATGGTAAAGAATCCACCTGCATTGCGGAAGACCTGGGTTCCATCCCTGGGTTGGGAAGATCCCCTGGAGAAGGGAATGCAACCCACTCCAGTATCCTGGCCTGGAGAATCCCATGGACGGAGGAGCCTAGTAGACTATAGTCCATGGGGTCACAGAGTTGGACACGACTGAGAGACTAAGCACAGATGTATACACACATACCCTGTGTGAGTGCTCAGTTGTTCAGTCATGTTTGACTCTGTGACTCCATGGACTGTAGCCTGCCAGGCTCCTCTGTCTATGGAATCATCAAGGCAAGAATAATTGGAATGGGTTGATATTTCCTACTCCAGGGGATCTTCTTGACTCAGGGATCGAACCTGCATCTTCTGCATTGGCAAATAGATTCTCTATAACTGAGCCACCTAGGAAGCCCCTAATATACCTTATATATCCTCAATCATTAAACCATGTTACATTTATGAAAAAGAAATAAATTACTGAAAATAAATTGTTATTTTGTGTAATATGATGTATTTATTTAAAGAGTTTGCAAAGAAAAACTCTACATTGAGTATAAGAGCATATAGGTAAGCATAAAATATATACTGTTGAGGAAATCACGCTTCCTAGAATACTGCGACATGGGATAAGAGATTATATTTATTATTTTTAGAAAGAAAGTGGAAATGGGAATTGTTAATGATTCCCTGTGTCCTGAATGTATACTTAAAATTTACTAATTGATATTTTCTTTTCTTGATGCATCACTAAGACATATTACATACAAATGTTAGTGTATATATATTTTCAGAAATTATAGGTTGTTAAAAAGTCAATCATTATTAAACATTTAAATATTGATTTTCTCCAATTTAATTAAACTTCAATGGATAGGTTTTCTTTCATTTATTGTGCTTTTTTACTTTTAGCTGTCTAAAATGCTCAATTTCTTTATAAAATATGTTGGAAAAGGAGGCATTGGTTTGGTTTCATTTGGTTTGGTTGCTCTTTAATACAAGTAGTTTGAAAATAATTCTGAAATGAAACTTTCACTGTGGTCAAGTTATTCCTATTATCTTTCCATAGCACCAACCATGAAAAGAAAAATCCATTGCTATTTTAACAATCATATTTAAGAGTAAAAAGACCTTTCCAAAAGGTGAGAAATTGCCTTTGGTACTGTTAGTTAAATGTCATATTTTCCTCAGGAACTTGGAGTCACCTTTATTAACATAGTTGACTATAGTGGCATCTGATACCTCATTCTGAATTTAGAAAACCACTAAGTTTTTTGTATTTCTTATATACATAATCCAGCTTCCATATCAAATTTGGAAGCTGCTGCAATGTTTGCCCTTGATTCAATTAATTTCACACTTAAAGACTAATTATACTAGAATTCTTGTGGTTAGAAGAGACAGAAATTCAGCTCTAAACAGTTTAACATAAAAACAGAATTTTATAAAGTTATGAGATGTTTCATTGAACCTAAAGATAACAATGGGGCAAGGCCTGAGGAAAAAGTGGAATGAACAATTTTCTTCTCTGCGTCTCTCTGCGGTTCTGGTTCATTTTTCTTTCTTTCATTGCTTCTGAACCTTCTGTGGTCCACAAGCCAGGATATATGGTCATATAACTGTTCCTAACAGTTCAGTCCTCCCCTCCTAGAGCATGACACTCTTGGCCTAAAGTCCTAAACCTACTAGATAGGGATCAGTGTCCCTACCTGGCAAGCTGCCCCCAACAAACCAGTCAACTGAAGTTGCCTGGTTATAAGGTTGATTGTGCTGCTACAATATGGATGGCAGTACTGAGGAAGACACAGACTTAGAAAACGTGGCAGGTTGATGGTCCGATAAAGTACTATATATCCATTGTACTAGTGTCTTATCTAGATTATTCCCTACAGAGACATTTCTCATTTTATTGCACTTTTAAAATATTGCGTTTTTTACAAGTTGAAAGTTTTTGTCAACCTTACATCAAGTAAGTCTTTTGTGTGTGTGTATCCATGCACGTGTGCCTGCACTGATATTGTAGCCCACCAGGCTCCTCTGTGCATGGGATTCTCTAAGCAAGAATACTGGGAAGGTTTGCCATGTTCTCCTCCAGGGGATCTTCCTGACCCAGGGATCAAATCTAGGTTGTCTGCATTGCAGCCAGATTCTTTACTGGCTGAGCCACCAGGGAAGCTTCCCATTACAAATTGAAGGTCTGTGTCAACCTTGCATCAAGCAAGTCTATTGGCGTCATTTTTCCAGGAGCATTGGCTCACTGCCTGTCTCTATGTCATATTTTGGTGATTCCAGCAATACTTCAATTTTTCTCATTAAGTTTGTTATGGTGACCTGTGATCAGTGATGTTTGACGTTATTATTTTAATTATTTGGGGGCACCATGAACCCCAACCACATAAGATGACAAACAAACTACTGTGTATGTTCTGACTGTGCCACCAAGTGGCTGCCCCCTGCGTCCCTCCCTTTCCTTGGGCATCCCTATTCCCTGAAACAAGAGAATATATATAGACAGTAGGCCAATTAATCACCCTACAGTGACTTCTAGGTATTCAGGTGAAAGGAACTGTCACACATCTCTCACTTTAAAAACAAAAGCTAAAAGTGATTCAGCTTAGTGAGGAAAATATATCAAAAGCCAGGAAAGGCTTAGATCTAGGCCTCTTGCACCAGTTAGCCAAGTTGTGAATACAAAGGAAAGGTTCTTAAAGGAAATTAGAAGTGCTACTCCAATGAACACAAACAATAAAGTGAAAAAGCCTTATTGCTGACATGGAGAACGTTTTAATGGTCTGGTTAGAAGATCAGACTAACCACAACATTCCTCTAAGCCAATGCCAAATCCAGAGCAAAGCCCTAACTCTCTTCAGTTCTGTTAGGGCTGAAGAGTTAAGAAAGCTGCAGAAGGAAAGTTTGAAGCCTGCAGAGGTTGGTTCACGAGGTTTAAGGAAAGAAGAAACTTCTATAAGACAAAAAGTGCAAGTGCTGATACAGAAACTGCAACAAGTTATTCAAAAGATCTAACCAACATAATTTATGAAGTTGACTACACTAAATAAGAGATTTTCAATGTAAATGAACCAACCTTATATTGGAAGAAAATACCATCAAGGACATTCATAGCTGGAGAAAACTCAATGCCTATCTTCAGAATTTCAAAGAACAGGTTTGTCTCTTTTGTTAGGGGTTATTGCAGCTCATGACTCAAAGTTGAAGCCAATACTCATCTACCATTCCAAAAATCCTAGGGCCCTTATGAATTATGCTATGTCTACTCTGCCTATGCTCTACAGATAGAACAACAGAGCCTAGATAACAACATATCTATCTACAGTATAGCGTAGAGTATTTTAAGCCCACTGTTGAGACATACTGCTCAGAAATAAAGAGTCATTTCAAAATACACTATTGACAAAGCATCTGGTCACCCAAGAACTTCAATGGAGATATACAATGATATTGGCTTTGTTTTTATGCCTCCTAATACATCTATTCTGAAGCCAATAGATCAAAGAGTCATTTTGACTTTTAAGTCATTAGTTAAGAAATGCATTTCATAAGGCTGTAGTTGCTATAAATAATGATTTCTCTAATGGATTTAGGAAAAATAAATTGAAACTTTCTGGAAAATATTGAATTAAGAACATTTATGATTCATGAAAAAAGGTCAAAACATAGACATTAAGAGGAATTTGGATTCCTCCAACCTCATGAATGACTATGAGGAATTCAAGATGTTCTCAGTTGTGGTGAAAATAGCAAGAGAACTAGAATTAGAAATGGAGCTTGACGATGTGAATGAATTGCTGCAATCTTATGATCAAACTTGAATAGATGAGGAGTTGCTTCTTATGGAAGTGGAAAGGTGGTTTCTCAAGATAAAACCTTCTCCTGGTGAAGATGCTATGATGATTTTTGAAATGACAACAAATGATTTAGAATATTAGGTAAATTTAATTGATAAAGCAGCAGCAGAGTTTGAAAGGATTGACTCCAGTCTTGAAAGAAATCCTAATGGGTAAATAGAATTGAATGCTGCAAAGAAGTCATTTGTGAAAGGAAGTGTTAATTGATGCAGGAAACTTCACTGTTGTCTTATTATAAGAAATTGTCATAGCACCTCCGGTCTTCAGCAATCACCACCCTTATGAGTGAGTATCCATCAACATCGAGGCAGGGCTTTCCACCAGCAAAAGGATAACAACTCACTGAAGACTCAGATGATGGTTAGTATTTTTTAGCAGTAAACCATTTTTAAATTAAGTATGTAAATTGCTTTTAGATATGTCTATTAATATCACACACTTAATAGACAACAATGTAGTATAAATATAACTTTTAGATGCACTGGGAAACCAAAAAAATGTGTGAATTGCTTTATTTTTATATTTACTTTATTGCAGTGGTCTGGAACTGAACCCACAAAATTTCTGAAATATGCCTCTGTCATATTGGTTTCTCTTTAAACTGCAGAGATTCAGTTTGAATCAGATACATAGAATACTTTGATTCATTAATCTCAAGAGAAGCTGGTTTTAATTTCAATAAAAATATTAATTCTATCCACTTCCTTTATTCTTTCTCCAGTGCTAATTATGCCTGTCCATGCCTCGTTCAATCTCTCCTCCTTGCTAGTCGATCCCGGTATATGGTACAAAGACAAATCATTAACACAAGTGACATTGTTATCTGAACTCTCTCTTAAGCCCTAAAATATCCTCAGTTCCTTATCATCAAAATCTTTGGCTAAGTCACTATGTGGTAGAGCTAAGCCAACAGAGTTCGGCCTATATGTACTCATACTCACCAAACACATAATTAAACTTACTGCATTACTAATCCATCTGTTACAGAAGTGAAGGTGATTTTGAGTCTTATATCCACCCACATTTCTAATTCACAAAATGACAACTCTAGTGTGTCATTGATTAGAAGGATATGATCAAGAAGAAATAGATTTTAGAACTCACTACCACCTATTGCCATATCCACATACCCTAGGACATCAGTTTGTTATTTACAAGTTTATTTATTTCATAGGCCCACAGTTACAGATTTCTATTCCAGTTCTTCTGTGTGATGTAATCTTGGCCAAATTATTTAATCTTTCTAAACCGATAATCTTATCTACAAAAAAGAGGTTTGATATATCTAACTCAAAGTGTTATAAGGATTAAATAAGATAATGTGTACAGTACTACAAGCATAGTTTGTCTTTTTAATAAATATTAGTTTTCATAACACTCATCCCAATAACCCTCTAAGACCAGAGGCTCAGGCTGGCCCTGGAATGACAGATACAGCCAGGCTAACTGGTGGGAAGCATAAAGGCAGCCTCCCTCACCCTACACTCTGCCTTGAGGCATGTTCGTAGCTCTAAGACTATAAACTGCAGAGATGAGGTTTGAAGGATTCTTTTGAGCTGAGTAGCATATAAATTGTTGATCAGATAATTAAAAGTGATAAAAGACCCTAAGTAAGCCAAATTGATGATACGTTGTAATGGTAGAAGTATAAATGCTTTATTAATTTTTCTGTTTTCCAAACTTTCTTCATGTGATTCTGTTACTCTCAGGATGAAAACTGTATTTTATTTACACTTGAAATACCTAGGAAAAACAGTAGTTTTAAATACTATTTATTATAATAGTATTTAAATTAAATATAAATAAAAAGTATAAAGAAGATGGATAAAATATGTGTTGGTATATTCATCAAATGAATTATTATGCAAAATTCTGAAAGTGACAATGTGGATTTATATTCATTTAAATAAGATGAAATACTTAAAAACAGATTATGTATCACTGTGAGCCAATAAAAAAGCTATGCATTGATTATGGGAAAGTAAAGAAAAAAATGTTTGCAATATGTATGATTAAATCAAATAAAATCAGTAACAATTTGAAAATTAAAGAAAAAAATCAAGATGATGAACTTTGGCCTCATGTCTGCCTTAATCTTCCTGCAGCCCTTCTTTTTGAACCGGTACATACACCATGGCTGCTGCCCTACCTCTCACCTCTTTTTTTCAATTCACCTTGTCTTAAAGACCATGTTTTCAGTTCACTCCCAAACCAGATGGCTTCAGCCCTTGATCTCTGACCCCAAGTGCTCTAGCACAACATTGCCAGCCTGGATTTCTGCTTCTACCTGCCTGAAGGTATTTAAGACTTCTCTGCCTTCCTGACTCAGTCCCAGGCATGTCCTACTGGAGGAATGCTGGCCCGAGCCTTCCCCTCCGGGCACACTCAGCACAGTTGGTAGGCTGAACTCTGCTTTTAAAGATTTTATTAGCATTACTGCCACTTTTTAGTTACATGGTACAGATTCATTGATTCAGTACTTAATTATTTAGATCAACTATATCTCTGTAATAACATTATATCAATTTCTTTCTAAAATATTCTTTATTATGTCTTAATTTAAGAAATGCTATTATAATCAGATTAAACTGTGCCTTCCTTTTTTATAAAAAGTGCCTTTTTTCTTATAACATTTGCAGCACATACATTTATAGCATTAAAATCAGTTTCTTTCAAATTAAATGATATTCTTGAGAATGAATAAATCTTCATTAATAAGCACTGCTGATGATACAATACACATAATATGTATAATATTTTATAACATAATACTTTATAACACTGACAATGACTGGTTTCTCGTATTCTGTAAGGGATTTGGTTTTGTTATCAGTGTCCCCTATGAGTGCAAAATGACAGAGCACACCCTGGTCCTTGCTGCTGCTCTTGAATCTGCTGGGATAAGCCAATTAAAGCTGCCCTTGAAGGACTTCCTGAAAATCCCTGATTTGGAGTTGTATTCTATCTCTTCTCTAATTGCACCTGCCTACAAGGGTGTGACCCTGTTTATTTAACTTATACACGGAGTACATTATGAGAAACACTGGGCTGGAAAAAGCACAAGCTGGACTCAAGATTGCCGGGAGAAATATCAATAACCTCAGATATGCAGATAACACCACCCTTATGGCAGAAAGTGAAGAGGAACTAAGAAGCCTCTTGATGAAAGTGAAAGAGGAGAGTGAAAAAGTTGGCTTAAAGCTCAACATTCAGAAAACTAAGATCACGGCATCCGCTCCCATTACTTCATGGCAAATAGATGGGGAAACAGGGGAAACAGTGTCAGACTTAATTTTGGGGGGCTCCAAAATCACTGCAGATGATGATTGCAGCCATGAAATTAAAAGATGCTTACTCCTTGGAAGGAAAGTTATGACCAACCTAGATAGCATATTAAAAAGCAGAGACATTACTTTGCCAACAAAGGTCCATCTAGTCAAGGCTATGGTTTTTCCAGTGGTCATGTATGGATGTGAGAGTTGGACTGGGAAGAAGGCTGAGCGCCGAAGAATTGATGCCTTTGAACTGTGGTGTTGGAGAAGACTCTTGAGAGTCCCTTGGATTGCAAGGAGATCCAACCAGTCCATCCTAAAGGAGATCAGTCCTGGATGTTCATTGGAAGGACTGATGCTAAAGCTGAAACTCCAATACTTTGGCCACCTCATGCGAAGAGTTGACTCATTGGAAAAGACTCTGATGCTGGGAGGGATTGGGGGCAGGAGGAGAAGGGGACGACAGAGGATGAGATGACTGGATGGCATCACCAACTCGATGGACATGAGTATGGGTAAACTCCGGGAGTTGGTGATGGACAGGGAGGCCTGGAGTGCTGCAATTCATGGGGTCGCAGAGTTGGACACGACTGAGCGACTGAACTGAACAAGGGTGTGAGGCTTTAACTAACTCTGCAACACCCTGTATGTCAAGGGAGCCATCATTCTCTATGAAGCTTTAGACAATGCAAAACTATCTTAATAGTTTCTTGTGCTTTATCGATATGTTTTCCTCTCAGTAAAGTTTTATTTATCTAGAGGGGAAAAGAAAAATGCATCTCCAGGTATTAAACTGACCTTTCCTTTGGCATAACAAAGGCTGAAATCTAAATTTCAAAAACTGCAAAATCTGATGCTAATTTTCTTTATGAGGAGGAAAATATGACAGGTACAGTCCTTAAAGTTTTATATAATTTATTTTACTAAAATTTCACAATGAATCTGTGGGAAAACATTATTATACCCATTTCACACACAAAAAAAGACGGAATTTGAATCCTAGGATGTTGACTCAAGAATTTATACCCTTTAAAATCACTGTTCTCCCCGGAGTTACATGAACAAATTTGATTTCATCCTTAATATTTTGACGACATATGCTAGGTGCTGAACTTCTTTTCTTTATTTGAATTTGAACTTGTCAAATCAATCAGCAGTCTTCAGAGACTAATGGAGGATCAGACTTCATTGGTAAACATGTCCCCTGATCACCTGCACTATCACCATCGTGAGAATGACCACTCTTTGAGCACCTACTTTGTGATAACATTTTATCATGAAATTAGCATACATTGTTTTATTTGATCCTCACAGTATTCCACAAATCTGGAATTGTTAACAACAAATTATGACTTGTATCTGTCAGGATTCTCCAGCAAAACAGAGCCAACAGGATAAAGGGAGAGAGAGATTTTTTAAGGAATTAACTCAGGGGCATGTGAGAGCTAGCAATCCATAGGGCAAACAGGCAGGTTGGAAACTGAGACATGATTTTTATGTAACAGTCCTGAGGCAGAATTCCTTCTCCAGGAAACCACAGGGTTTATTTTTTATTTATTTTTTTACATTTAAGGCCTTCAGCTCATTGGATGAGGTCCAGGTCCACATTATCAAGAGTAATTTTCTTGCTTAAAATCAACTGATTAAAAAATAAAAGGTGATTTACAGAAAAAAAATGGCATATAAATATGTTTAAAATTAAACAATAAATAAGTACATAATCAACCATTTGTAGGAGCTAATCACATCCAATGGTTGGCCAAACACCTGGACACCATATCCTAACTAAACTGACACATATATAACTAACTATGACACTACCCTTTCTGATACAGTGCCCCACTTTCCTTAATGTGTGTGTGTAACTCGCTCAGCTGTGTTCAACTCTGTGAACCCATGCGCCAGGGTCCAGCCCTGGTGGATCCAGGGAATTCGAAGGGGAGACGGCATCGGCGATCAGGAAACAACAGCTTATTTAAATGTTAATTAAAGATATAAAGAGTGGTTAAATAAGGATAGCTCAGTGAGAAAATTTAGTGGAAAAAAGAGGCTGAATAATTCAGCCAAAAGGTGAGAAAAAGAACGACATGGGGAGACCAAGTTTCAGTGAACAAGGCCCGCACTTTATTTTCCAAAGTAGTTTTTATACCTTAAGTTATGCATAGAGGATAATGGGGGAAGGGGTAGAGTCATGCAGTAAGCCAGGCTTTCTTCCTGCAAACTTATCATATGCAAAAGTTTAGGTGATTTGCATCATCTTCTGGCCCAGAGGCCTGTTAACATTTTAAGACCCTTTCTTCAGAAAACTTGCTTTTCTCTAAAGATGATTAGTCAGGCGCCACCCTCCAAAAGCATTAGATAAAGTTGCATTCCTATAGGACAAAGGTGTGGTGGGCTACAACAAGAAAAAGAATTAACTTAAGGGTCCACGGTTACAAACATTAAAGCTACTACTTACACCAATTATATTAATCAATACACTGCCAGGGACACAGCCGGTAAGGGATATGGAAATTTGGCAGCAAACATTGGCCCAACAAGTGAAAAACCCTTCACCAATACAATTTCTAATCAATCTTTTAACTGCTCAAAAGAATCTGTATTTAGACAGTTTAGAACATCTCATGCCTCTCACAGTTGGGAGGCTCTGAACAATCATATGTGGCCGGAAAAACCTATTTAGACAGGCTAGAGGACTTCCAAAAGAGTTTATAGGTTAAAACACTGTCACACCAGGAATTATTAACTGGAGGTGTAAGTTAACTCTTTTTTCAGAGAGGGGTAGTGGGGGACAGCCCCCCGTAAAGTCAGAGGTGTAGGTGAGAACACAAAACAGAAAGTAGGCAGACTCTGGTTTTGGGGGTAGATGCTCGAGAATTTCCAGGGGGACTCCTGAGGCTCGATCCCGCCTTTGCGTATGCCGAGCCTCCTTCCTCGTGACCTTTGCCATGGCGCAGCTCCTGCTCCCAGCACCCACGGACTGTAGCTCACCAGGCTCCTCTGTCCATGGAATTCTCCAGGCAATAATACTGGAGTCAGTTGCCATTTCCTTCTCCAGGGATCAAACCCAGGTCTCCTGCATTGCAGGTGCATTCTTTACCATCTAAGCCACCAGAGAAGCCCACTGTTTCCTTAATAACATGCTATATGTGAGGCAAAACTCATCAGTTTAATTTTTATGTAAGCCAAGTAGCTTTAGCACCCTACCACCTTCACCCCACCTAAATTACCATCCCTCAAATTCTGGCTCATATCTAAATGTCATCTCTAAAATCTGTTTGTTTATACCAATCACCACCGGCGTTTGGTCACACAGTTATTTGGATTGCTCTAGCAAATTAACAACAGCCAAAGGGTTCATAGCTTTAACTTGTGTTCCAAGACCAACTTCCTAAACCAAGTTTAGGTCTCCTGTAAGCCACATAATCCAAGCAAGCCAAAATCTATTACTTTCACAGAGTTTCATGAAAACCATTTGATGTTTCAACAGCAAAACATCATTTGCCCTCAGCAAAATCTTTCATCTACAGTGTTCGGTTCAATCAGCAAAATGTTAAGAGGCATCATTATTTCTCACATTGTGTAAATAAGGAAACAGAAATCAGTAGGCTAAGTAAGCTGTGTAAGCTCAAAGAGCTAGTGTGTGAGATATGGGAGATTTAGAACCCCAATTCATTTACTCAGCATATATCACTTGAATGCCTGTTGTATTTCAGGCTCTTGAATCCAGCAATAGACAAAATATACAGACCACCTGCTGTCACAAACTTTAAATTCTAAAAAGTATAATTTGCAAATAAATAAGTGGGTAATACTTGGGCTATCAAATAATAATATGTACTTGTGAAGAAAAATAAGGCAGCTAGCAATTAGGATGTATGATTTGAGGGTGAGAAATGCAATATAAAAATAAGGTATTCAAAAAGAACTCACTAAGAAGGTGGCATTTGATCAAAGCCCAAAAGAAATGAGTGACCAAACTCAGCGGAAATATAAAGAAAAATGGTGTCTGTCACACACAGGGAAGGTCCTGGCATAGAAGCTGCCTAGAGTGTTTGAGAACTACAGTGGAAGTATTACAGAATGGTGCCAACTTAATTTATGCTAATCTGTCATTACCATCTTTAGATGCCTTTGCTATAGAATTCTGTTTGGCATATCTACATGGAAAGTCAAATATGCTTTACAAAATGAAAGCTATGAAATCCACAATTATTTTATCCCTTAACATATCTATCATATTGATACTTACTTGTCATGATATGAATTCATCCTTCACTCATTAATGGTGCCACAAATTAACTGAAGTGACTGGCAACTAAGTACATGAAGCATTAATTTAGCTTCTTAACCAAGGAAAAGAGTGATTTTGGTCTCTCTAATTCCTTCTCATTTTAGGGACTAATTTAGGCTTGGCAGTACTTTGTTTAAGATGTATTAAGACTTTTAGGAAATCATTGTTTAAAAAGCCTTAAGAGAAATTACTTTTTATAACCAAATAAAATTGAACAAAACTGTTCATTTAAAAATTATAATATCTGACCATATCTATATTTTTAGGGTTCCTTGTTTTGCACGTAGGTTTTCAAGACAGATTAATCATTATTAATGGTGTCTATGAAACAGGATCATTTATATTATCTTATGAGTCTTATATGATGATCATTTATCTAAAATCTGAATCCATTTAATGGTATTTGAGCAATTTCAAAATGGTGATGGTACAGATTCCAGTCTAAGTGCCTAGAGTCTAGGCAGTAAGTTTTACTAACAAAATCTGTGGTTATTACTTGTAAGACAAACCAGTTACCAAGTAAATTCTTCACCTGCAGTATCATGCTTACTGTTACTTAAGTCATATGGCAATGAATGTTCAGGTCTTTAGCAGTTTGCAGCACATTTCTAATGCATTTCACTTTGATAATATTTCCTTTAAATCACTTCCAAGAAAATGAGTAAGGTAGATTTCTTCCTTTTCAGTTCAGCCAGATGTTCAAATACACATACGGAAGAACAAGAATTCCAAGGACAAAAAGCCAATCAATTCCATAAACAGATGTATACAAACAGGAACCTCTTACACTGGGATATTTTTTAAAAAATCTAAATTGTGTTAAAGTACACTTTAAGGTTATTCACATATTTTCCAATAAAAACTACGATGGAGCTGCTTCAAGCACAATAACAATAAATAGCAAAAAGAAACTTTTAAAAATCCTATTCGTCCTGCAGCCTCCTGCCAGAGTCCCACACAATAGCAAATACTTAGGCTGAGAATGGCTCCACTGGAGCAACACTAATACATTTGACACAGCTTCCACCCCGTCATTATGCAGAGGAGCCTGTGCTTATCCCTTTGTAAAATGGAGGCTCTTTTAACCAGGAATCCCAGGATGAAACGGAACCATTTTCCTCACGGCAAAACAAATCCTTCTCCAGTGAATTTTGTTATTGTTTATTGTTACACTGTTTTATCAGCACTAAACTGTATGAAAGCTTCAATTAGTTCTTGATGAATGATCCCATAAAAGCATGTAGTTTCATTTCCCCTGCCACCAGATATTTCACTGAGTGTTATTAAATGAAATATAATTGGGATAAGATTCAGGAAACTCAGAGAAGCTGTAGTGCTCTCAGTTCAGCCTAAAATGGTTAGTCATCAGTGTAGCTGAATCACATTCGACACACTGTACATACAAATTCCCATCGCTTGATCCTGGGGATAATGTAGAGGCACTAGATACAGTCTAATGCACAATCTCTGTCCTTTAGTGAGGATAAAGGCCTATGGTGTGGTGCTGAGTTCAGTGCTGGGTCAAAGAGTTGATATCTCCATAGAGGAGCCAAAGGAATCTGTATGAATCAGATTTCTGCCTGATGGAATATATTCATGTTATATGTTTCATACGATCTACTGTATTGTTCCAGCAGTGGGTGGAAGCCATCCATTTTCTTCTTTCTCCTTGGTAGAGAAACCGTAATATTCAGCTAGGCATAGCGATACATCTGCCTCCTTTGTTTGTGACCGTGTTGCTGCCAACAAAATGTAGAAATGGGGTATGAGACTTCTGAGAAATCGCATTAAACGGAGCTGACTCAACTGGAGGCAGACTCTATAAAAAAAATCTTTCTATCTTCCTTTCTTCTTTTAGCCTTTAACACAGAAGTGAAAACTAGAGCGTTAGCAACTATATGGGATCAGGATGTGACTTTAATATGAACATCATGTAGGAAAGTATTAGTGCAGGAAAACAGAATCCTGAGGGCCTGAAGACATTCTGGAGCTAGCATCTAAGCCTTGAACCGCAATCCCAGGCCTTCATTAATGTATGACACTCTACTCTTTTGATTGAAACACTGTTATAAGCAACACAACTCAACTATAACTGAGAGAGCTGTAGATCCTTAATATGTTTTTGGATAACTAAACACTACTCTCTGTTGGTCATTCTGTGAAGCATTTTAAGGCATGGTAACATTTCATCTTTAAAACAAACCTATAAATTAGGTACTGATGTGATCTCCACTTTACGGATAAGAAAACTAAATCACAAAGCCATCCAACACATAACTCAGTTGGTGGTGAGGGGCTAAAGGAGAGGAAAGGGACTGGAATTCCAGCACTGAATGTTTCTTTCTTTAATGAAATGGATAATATGTTTGTATTTTATCACTTGTTAAGAGACTGTTCTAATTTCTTGGGAAACAAATGAACAAAAAAAGCCTCCTGTTCACATGGATCAAATACTCTCAAACAGCCTCAAGAGTTCTCATCTTGAATAGAGGTTTCAAAGTGTGGTTTGCAAACCTCTTGGGAAACCAAGATCTAGTGAATATACAACATCAAAACTATTGTCATAATAATACTAAGACTTTTTTTTTCTTTACTCTGTTCACAATTACACTGATGGTGCAAAAGCAATGGTGGATAAAACTGGTGGCAGTTTGTACCAAACCACTAGTAGTCATAGTATTTCTCACTCCAACAGATCCACAGTTAATAACTAAATTAATTAAAGAATTTCCCTTAAGAACATACTTGGTGAAACAGTAAAAATGTTTAATTTCATTAAATCTTGAAACCTGAGTATACATCATTTTAATATTTTATTTGATGAAATGGGAAGATTACAAAACGCACTTCTGCTATATATTGTAATATGATGGTGATCTGGATGTAAAGAACTTGTGCAATTGTAATCAAAAGCTGAACTAGCCAGTCTCTCATGAAATGGCATTTTATTTGAAAGAATTAATAACAAACTACGGTTACTTGACATGAATATTTGGTAGGTATTTTATAAAAAAATATTGAAGTAAATCTGTCAGAGGATGGACCCAACAGAATTTGTGCTGCCAGTGATAAAATTTGAACCTTTTAATACTTAATTTTTTCTGGTGAAATTAGTGGTGATATTGACAAATGTGATGTTTTGATATGTGGAAGTTCTGCATAATTCCATGAACTAGTATTCTCTGAATGATCATTGTATATGTTATGTACATGCATGGGTAAAATCATCTACCAGTAAAAGATCCATTCAGAGTGTGTAATAAACTAATGGATTTTAATGTAACAAAGTATCAAAGGTATACTGATACGATTTCAGAGCTCACATAGTAATCTTTAAGAGGACAACCATTTGCTGAGTTTTGGTGTAATATCAAAGAATACCTACAATTATATGTGATGAAAACCAAATATCTGCATGAGGCTGTATTTTCTTAACGGATTTCAATCATAAGAATGAGTTGCAGCAGATGAAGATACAGATATAAAAACTGACTATTCTTATTAATTTAGATATTAAAGAGATATGCAAAAGTATAAAATAATATCATTCTTATCCCTTAGTCCTTTTTTGTTGGGAGTTATTTTTCATAAAAATGCTACCTATGTTAACATGCAATGGGTTTAATATTGCTATTTTAAATGATTTGTCTTAAAATACTTAAAGTTTTTTCTTGGTTTCAATTTTTAATGGTAAATAGAGACAGATATAACCCATAAAACAAAATTCATGAAACCAGAAAGTTTGAGAACAGATTGTCTAACTCATGGCCCTTTATCTTCCTTGGTTGGACGATTTTTCCTGATACTGGAAAATATTTTAGTGGTAAGCAATTTACTTTGAAAAAGAAAACCAAGTTATTCAGACTGTTTTCTTTTATTATTTCTATGGGACTCATAGCATTTCACATGTGCTTCCCTCAAATTTTCCATTATGCTAGAAAGACTCAGTAGCAGAAGAAATTTATTAGTGTAAATTTTGTGACCTGACTATAATCACAAAATTATGCCAGATTTCTCTTATTTGGAATGAGAAAATTAAAGTTCAAAAGCATGTCACCTTTGACACTGCAATTAAGCCAACACTGAGGAGCCTGCAGAATAGATAGAAACGTCTGTGGCTAATTTCTCTAAATGTTGCAACTGCTGTTTTCTCTAAATTCCTAAGAATCAGAATGATTGCTGCAACCTTTTAAAAACTGAATAAAGGAGGATTACCTTCCCTTAAGATTTGTTATTCTTATATCATTATGTTCAAGAAAAAAAATATACTTTTCACAATCCAACCAAGGCTGCCACTTAAATATAGCATCATATACTATTCAAGTATCTCCTTAAAATTAACAACTTATGACCAGAGATATATTAATACATCTTTTGTTACCTGTACTTTATTGATCAGAGATGTTTCAAAATTCACTTACCTAACAAATTGTCAGCCACAGGTGTTAGTTTCTGCAGAAAATCACCCCATCAATAATGTGTTAGATGACATCAGTCATCTAAACTGTTTTTATATATTTAATATAAAGATAATAAGATTTGTTCTTTATGGTTGTTTTGAGATTAAAAAGAGAGAACAAGCTTGAAAACACCCAAGAAACATGTGCTTAAATACTTTGGATTTTGATACTTTGATTTTTATGGCTCTAGAAGGTCCTCTAACAATAAAATATCTCTCATTCACTATGGTGGCCATAAAAACATACCCTTTTGATCTCTCACAACTGCGACTAAGAATAACTGACCTTTGGCCTCAGGACCTATCTCAGCTACAGAGTTGGCACTGAAGCTGTGCTTCCCACAGGCTGCTCCCATTCAATGACTGACAAGACATCAGTACTAAGACGCCTGTTCCTGAGAAAATCACAGTTCTCAGTATTCTAACCAGAAGTGTTGAGAGTTCAAAAAATCAAGCTGCCCAGAATTATAGAGCTAAAGAGCTGAGAATGTTTAACTGAATTTTTCACTAGGTAGAAGGCTGTCTTGAAATATAGAGCTACAAAGATTTGTGAAGTGGCTTCAGTTGCTTATGAATAAAATACAGAAAAGTAATAGGCAGAAAACATGGTATCAGCTAACCCAAACCTTTGTAATCACAATTTTAATTCAGAAATTCAAATCCATTTTATTTTGTGCACGGCATCCTCTAACCACATGTACATTTTAATTGGTAATATAAATTATCAAGTTATTATAATGAGTTCTATTCTATTACATATTCAAGTCTTACAGACAAACAGACGCACACACAAACACATATATTTTAGTCCTCTCTCAAATGTATAACCTCACCCACTTCCTGCTTCTGATTCCCACAATCTTAAATTTAATATATTGTGAATCACCTTTTCATATCTTTTTAGACACAGAATAGAGAAGCCAATTTATAATTTTCTATTATAAACATGCTTAGATTATATGTATAACAATAAAAAGTAAACATTTTTGTTGTTTAGTCGTTAAGTCATGTCCTGTCTTTTGTGACACCAAGGACTGCAGCCCGCCAGGATTCCCTGTCCATAGGATTTTCCAGGCAAGAATACTAGACTGGGTTGCCACTTTCCTCTCCCAAAAAAGTAAACATATAGGCAATAAACAATAAAATAGTCAATAATAAAATGTAAAAATTACTTTAAACATTTTCTGTACTCTGCCCTAACATCTAAGCATTTCAGCATTTTTCTTAGATGTTACATTTATTTGTAGTCATAATACCAGTTAATATCCAAAACTCTCATAACCCAATCAGATTTCAAATTTATACAAAGATATATTCTTCAGTTAAATACAAACTTATGGAGAGGAAAATAGTGGCAATTACATAATTGGCAATGTTGATGACCATGATGATCACAGCCTAGCACTCATTACTTTTCACAGTTTCCCTAATACTCAGTTTCACAACAGCTCCTTTAGGTAGATGAAGTTGATAAACCTTTTTTCCTAAAGAGAAAAACCTAAAAGTTCAGTTGTTTTGTTTGTTATCAAATGAATTGTTCTGATTTTAATATCCTCTTCTAGATCACAAATAGCAAGAAGTGAAGGAAAACTGCCCTATACAATTCAAATCTACAGCATCTGTTCACCATTCATATATTATTTTTCCAATCCTTGTATTAGAGTTAAAGGAATACAGACACTAAGCTTTTGATACCAATCTTCTTTTCTTGATAACTAGGTAGTACCATATTTTACCTATCAATTAAAATGGTTCAAGTCAAATGGGAATATTTTAAAAGTAAATTGCATGTAAAGATGTCATTTCTCCCAACCTGGTCTGTAGATTAAATGCAGTCTCCATCAAAATCCCAGCAAGTTATTTTGTTCATATCAAAAACTGATATTAAATTGTATATGGAAATGCAAAAGACCCATAAGAACATTTTGGAGAATTGACATTCCAGAGTTCAAGATTTACAATAAAGCTACACTAATCAAGAAAGTGTTGACAAAAGGATAGACAAATAGATCAACGGAACACAATAGAATGCCCAGAGATAGATCCACATAAATACAGTCAGCTAATCCTTGACAAAGAAACAAAGATAATTTGATTGTGCAAAGATATTTTCAATAAATGAGGCTGGAATAATTAGCCATCTATATGCACAAAATAAAGAATCTGGACACAGAACACATAGATTGAAAAAATTAACTTAAAATGAATCATGGACCTAATGTAAAATATAAAACTATAAAACTTTTAGAAAATAGCACAAATGAAAATCTAGATAACCTTAGTTAAGGTAATGACTTTTTACTTACAACACCAAAGGCATGATCCATGGACAAAAGAACTGACAAGCTGGACTTCATTCATGTTAAAAATTTCTGTTCTGCAAAAACAGTCAAGAGAATTTTTAAAAAGCCACTGATTAGGAGAAAATATTTGCAGAAGACATTTCTGATAAAAGACTGTTGTGAAAAATATACAAAAAGCTTTTCAAATTCAACAATAAGAAAACAAACAAACCAATTAAAAAGTGAGACAAATGTTTGAACAGACACTATACCAAAGAAGATATACAGATGCAAATAAGAATCTTAAAATATGCTCCACATACTCTGGTCATCATAGAAAAGCAAATTTAAACAACAAAGAGATACTACTATCCACCCATTAGAATGCTGGCAAAAATGTAGAGCAATAGGAATTATAATTCTCAGTGCTAGTGGGAATATAAAATGATAAAGCCACCATGGCAATTTCTCACAAAACTAAAAGTAATCTTATCATATTGTCTAGCAAGTATGTACCCTGGTATTTACACAAAGGAGTTGAAAACTTGTCCTGCATGCAGATGTTTATAGCAGCATTATTCATAATTGCCAAAACTTGGAAGCAACTAAGTTGTCTTTTAGTAGAATAGATAAATGAACTGTGGCATACTTAGATAATAGAATATTATTCAGAGCTAAAAAGAAAGGAACTATCAAGCGATGAAAAGATAAGAAGGGAATTTAAATACATATCATTAATTGAAAGAAGCCCACTTAGAAAGGATATGCACTGTATGATTCCAACTACATGACATTCTGGAAATGGCAAAACTATGGACAGTAAGGGGATCCGTGGTTACACTGGTTAGGGCAAAGAAAGGATGAATAGCAAGAGCACAGAGGATTTTTAGAGCAATGAGATTGTTCTGTAATACTACAATTCTTGATCCATTTCACATGTGTCCAAATCCATTCAATGCATAACACTAAAATGCACCCTAATGTAAGCTTTGGACTTTGGGTAATAATCATGTGTCAGTGTAGGTCCACTGATGGTAACAAAAGTCCTATTCTGGTGAGTAATGGTGTTGTAGGAGAGTCCGTGCATGTATGGAGGGCAAGGAGTATATGGAACCACCCAGTACTTTGTGCTCAGTTTTGCTATGAACCTAAAACCGCATTTAGACTATTTTTAAGTAGTTTTCATACCATCTGGGTAACATTTTAAAATGATAATCTGAGAGTTGGGTACTGGAAGCAGTATTTTATAGAGCTTTTGGAGTTTCCCTTGGGAGTCTTCATAATGCTGTTGGGCTTCTACTTTAAAAGACTTCATTTTGCTAAGGGTGGCATTTCCCCCACTTTGAAGATTCTAACATGTTTTAAAGGTCCTCTTTTTGAAGAAATGAGTATCTGTGGAATTCTCTGATGAGAAAGTTTCCTATTCCAGGAGAAAAGAAGTCCTCTGTTGAAATTATTTACCAGATTATGGTTTTAACCCTGGAGACAGTCTAATCCCTGACAGGGTTATCATCTTTTTGAAAATATTAATATGTTTGAAAAAAGGTTCTACTTCTGAAGAAATTATTATTGCTAGAAGGAGGCTATCTTTAAAATTTTAGTAAGTTGTTGTTTTCAAGTATATTCAGTAGCATAGGATGACTTCACTGGGGAAGCATTAAAGTAGATGTAATTTATTCTATCAGCAATTTTATAGAATTCTATGAACACTGGAATAGAACTAGTATCTCATGATGCGTGTGAATCAATATTTCCATTTATTAAACTAAACAGATAAGTGAAATGTATGTAACTTTATTTATATGCCTGACTAGTCATATATCGGAGAAGGCAATGGCACCCCACTCCAGTACTCTTGCCTGGCAAATCCCATGGATGGAGGAGCCTGGTAGGCTGTGGTCCGTGCAGTCGCTAAGAGTTGGACACGACTGAGTGACTTCACTTTCACTTTTCACTTTCCTGCATTGGAGAAGGAAATGGCAACCCACTCCAGTATTCTTGCCTGGAGAATCCCAGGGACAGGGGAGCCTGGTGGGCTGCTGTGTCTGGGGTTGCACAGAGTCGGACACGACTGAAGCGAGTTAGCAGCAGCAGTCATATATATTTTTTTGCATATTATTTATTTTTTAATTTTTATTTTATTTTGGGGTATAGCTGATTAATAATGTTGTGTCAGTTTCAGGTATACAGCAAGGTGATTCAACTAAACATATACATGTATATACTCTTTTTCAAATTATTTTCCCATTTAGATTATTACTGAGTATTGAGCATAGTTCCCGGTGCTATACAGTAGGTCCTTCTGGCTGTCTATTTTAAATATAAAAGTGTGTACATGTCAATCCCGAACTCCCAATCTATCCCTCCTCCTCACCCTTCCCCCTGGAAACCATAAGTCTCTAAGTCTATGAGTTGGTTTACATTTTTTATTTTTAATATATAATAGAGTCTCATAAGCAATGATAAATATTAGGTCCAGCATTAGACTACTAATAAAGGAAATACATACTCTTTATCAATAGTCCTTTTTTAAACCCATTTCTAAAACCAAGTATTTCCAGAGATCATACAATATTTCTCATGTGGAGAATTCACATGAATGAACTGAAACAAGATAAGAGGAATAGAGAAATTATAATTATAAATATTTTAATGTTTCATAGAGAAAAGAAAAAATAAATGAGAGAAAGGAAGGAGAAAAGAGAAGTGAAGAAATAAATTAGGTGATTATGCAAATACTGTCTTACATATTTAATGCAAAGAACTGAGTCATTGTAAAGACCCTGATGATGGGAAAGATTGAAAGCGGGAGGAGAAGGGGACGACAGAGGGTGAGATGGTTGGATGGCAACACTGACTTCATGGACATGAGTTTGAGCAAGCTCTGGGAGTTGTTGATGGACAGGGAGGCCTGGCGTGCTGCACATGGGGTCGAAAAGAGTCGGACACAACTGAGTGACTGAACTGAACTGAATTGAACTGTCCTACTTATTTCCCTGTAGGATCTGAAATACAAAGAGTAAATAAATGCAAATGGGGGGGTGGTAAAAATAAGGAACTTATTGACCTGTCTAGTTTTAATAAAAACAATAAACTGAAACCCAATGGTTGCATTTTAGTGAGGCTTTATTTAAAATGTTTTTTTTTTAATTTACCATGTGTTGTATATGAGAAATAAGCTAATTTTAAAACATCTTTTATGCAACTTGAAAATCTCAGGAAAAGATATCCGAGGTATCAGTACAGTTCAGTTGCTCAGTCATGTCCAACTCTTTGCGACCCTATGGACTTCAGCATGCCAGGGTTCCCTGTCCATCACCAACTCAGGGAGCATACTCAAACTAATGCCCATTAAGTCGGTGATGCCATCCAACCATTAAATCCTCTGTCATCCCCTTCTCCTACCATCTTCAATCTTTTCCAGAATCAGGGTCTCTTCAAATGAGTCAGTTCTTTGCATCAGGTGGCCAAAGTATTGAACTATCAGCTTCAGCATCAGTCCTTCAATGAATATTCAGGATTGATTTCCTTTCAGATGGACTGGTTGGATCTCCTTGCTGTCCAAGGGACTCTCAAGAGTCTTCTCCAAAACCACAATTCAAAAGCATCAATTCTTTGGTGCTCAGCCTTCTTTCTGGTCCAACTCTCACATCCATATATGACTATTGGAAAACCCATAGCGTTGACTAGATGGACCTTTGTTGGCAAAATAATGTCTCTGCTTTTTAATATGCTATCTAGATTGGTCATAACTTTTTTTCCAAGGAGCAAGCATCTTTTAATTTCATGGCTACAGTCATCATCTGCAGTGATTTTGGAGCCCAAGAAAATAAAGTCTCTCACTGTTTCCACTGCTTCCCCATCTATTTGCCATGAAGTGATGGGACTGGATGCCATGATCTTAGTTTTCTGAATGTTGAGCTTTAAGCCAACTTTTTCACTCTCCTCTTTCACTTTCATCAAGAGGCTCTTTAGTTCTTCTTTGTTTTCTGCCATAAGGGTGGTGTCATCTGCATATCTGAGGTTATTGATATTTCTCCCAGCAATCTTGATTCCATCTTGTGCTTCATCCAAGCCAGCATTTCTCATGATGTACTCTGCATATAAGTAAAATAAGCAGGGTGACAATATACAGCCTTGACATACTCCTTTCCCTATTTGGAACCAGTCTGTTGTTCCATGTCCAGTTCTAACTGTTGCTTCCTGATGTGCATACAGATTTCTCAAGAGGCAGGTCAGGTGGTCTGGTATTCCTATCTCTTTATGAGTTTTCCACAGGTTGTTGTGATCCACACAGTCAAAGGCTTTGGCATAGTCAATAAAGCAGAAATAGATGTTTTTCTGGAACTCTCTTGCTTTCTTGATGATCCAACGGATGTTGGCAATTTGATCTCTGGTTCCTCTGCCTTTTCTAAAACAAGCTTGAACATCTGGAAGTTCATGGTTCATATATTGCTGAGGCCTGGCTTAGAGAATTTTGAGTATTACATTACTTGTGTGTGAGATGAGTGCAGTTGTGTCCATGTGTATAGTTCAATTCAATCTCCCACAACATCCCTTCATTTGAATTAATGCAGAATTTGTTAATGTAGGAAACCATAACTTCATATGAAGAAAGAAAGGAAATGCAAATTACAAATGCAAATCTTGGCACTAAAATTTCAAGGCAGAACTTGGTACTGGATTTGATAATCTAAAACATGATTATGGCTATCCTTGGTGGCTCAGAGGGTAAAGCGTCTGCCTGCAATGCAGGAGACCCAGGTTCGATCCCTGGGTCAGAAAGATCCCCTGTAGAAGGAAATGGCAACCCACTCCAGTATCCTTGCCTGGAGAATCCCATGGACAGAGGAGCCTGGTGGGCTACAGTCCACAGGGTCACAAAGAGTCAGACACAACTGAGCGACTTCACTTAAAACATGATTAATTACTATTTTCAGGGACCATGAATCTAATTATGTTATATCCATTTACAATCTTTTTCCAATGCAGTATACACATGCATGGCCTTCTTCAGTGGTTCAGTGCTAAAAATCTGCCTGTAGTGCCGGAGATGCAGGAGACTTGGGTTTGATCC
Source organism: Bos javanicus (assembly GCF_032452875.1). NCBI lineage: Eukaryota > Metazoa > Chordata > Mammalia > Artiodactyla > Bovidae > Bos > Bos javanicus. The sequence continues at coordinate 51,924,437 of NC_083876.1, forward strand.
CTGGGTCAGGAAGATTCTCCGGAGCAGGGCATGGTAACGCACTCCAGTATTCTTGCCTGGAGAGTCCCATGGACAGAGAAGCCTGGCAGGCTACAGTCCAAAGGGTCACAAAGAGTCAGACACCACTGAAGTGACTGAACATACATGCATGCATACATATATATGTATTGATCAATCAGTCATCAACTATTGTACATGTACTATGAATATAGTAGGTATTGTACTGTGGCTAGAAAATCTGTATAAGAATTTCACTTAATTTTGTGTCTTCATTCAAATGATAACCAGAAGACCAAGGAATAATTATCTCAGAGAAAGGGAGGTATGATTATAAGGGAAGGTGAGAGGGGATATCAGGAAGCAAAGAAAAGTATTAATGAAATCTGGATAAGGATATCAGATGTGCTCTGGATGTCTAGTTCCAGTAAGGCTAGAGGTATTTTACCTCTTACTTCCATAGTGGGGACAGAAAGGGGAGACACATATGCCAGTCTGATCCCTAGTGGTTCTTCCCTCTCTGACCTGAGTAAATAAGTAATATAAATGGAGAGAGAAAAAAAAAAAACAGTGGTTCTTCTGCAAGGATTTTAGATGTTAAAATCCCATAGGAAAGACAGGACAAACATGTGAAAAGAATTTGAGAATGCGTAACATACTCCATATAGTAGAGAGAGATGTAAATTGCCTCTTTAAAGTATGCGTGGCAATTCTGCCTCCGAGTTTCTAAAATCTCACCCCAAACCACTCTTCTTTAAGAGTGGATATGCATCTTTATCTGATTCGATCATGTTTTTTGTGCTTCTTAATTCAAATCTGAAATAATCTGATATTTGCAGTTCTTGTAAACTACATGCTTTAAATTATTTTGAATTTGATTGGCTTTAAATGGAAGACAGTAGCATAGCTCAATGCTAATACTCATATGTTTATATATAGATCAAAATGCATACATTGCAGAACAGTTAATGATCCCCCAGTGAGAAAAGATGGAATAAAGGAATATATATAATGAAACTTATTTAATAATTTTCAACCAGATTGAATTTTCTTTGACTTTTTTAGGGAATAATTCTCTAAGGACAATCATGTTAGAAGCAATGTGCATGGTCACTAAGGCTATTTTTGTTCTGTATTTCAGGCTTAAAATATACCACACAAATAGAGTAAGATGCTGAAAATATATGTACTCTACCCTGATTAATGAATGCTATAGATATCTTTTTGCTCTGTCTGCTTGGTTAGCTTTGTTTCAAATGTGATACAGATCTCATGCTGCATGGCAGATCCAGAAATAGTCCATGTTCTTTAAATTCAGGCAATGTATCATATTCTATTACATCATGTCACATCAGACTATGACAGTAAAGCAAGAGTTATGTGGGTATGGACCAGTTGGTAAACTGGTCCCAACAAACAACAATTTGAAGATCAAGTACAATATTCTTATGAAAAAAATATTTTAAAAAATAGAATCATAAATAACATATAAGACATGAAGGAGACTTTCCTATTTAGTTGCAATATCAACTTCCCACATAATTTTTCCCAAAACTGAAAAATGCAACTTGACCAGATATATTTATACAATCTGGCACTTAAATAAAGGTTTCCTACATCATATTTTGCCTTGGTATTTTTTATATATTAATTATGGAAAGATTAAATAATGCATCAGAGGCTCTTCTCACATCATGTATGTCTAAGAATACAATGGGAGACATTAGAGACCAAAAAGAAAGACTTTCAAGGATAAAGACTTTCAACATTCCGAAAATGAAGATCATGGCATCTGGTCCCATCACTTCATGGCAAATAGATGGGGAAGCAGTGGAAACAGTGAGAGACTGTATTTTCTTGGGCTCCAAAATCACTGCAGATGATGACTGTAGCCATGAAATTAAAAAACTCTTGCTCCTTGGAAGAAAATTATGACCAACCTAGACAGCATATTAAAAAGCAGAGACATTACTTTGCCAACAAAGGTCCATCTAGTCAAAGCTATGGGTTTTCCAATAGTCATATATTGATGTGAGAGTTGGACCAGAAAGAAGGCTGAGCACCAAAGAACTGATGCTTTTGAATTGTGGTTTTGGAGACTCTTGAGAGTCCCTTGGACAGCAAGGAGATCCAACCAGTCCATCTGAAAGGAAATCAATCCTGAATATTCATTGAAGGACTGATGCTGAAGCTGAAGGTCCAATACTTCGGCTACCTTATGCAAAGAACTGACTCATTAGAAAAGACCCTGATGCTGAGAAAGATTGAAAGCATGAGGAGAAGAGGATGACAGAAGATAAAATGGTTAGATGGCATCACTGACTTGACAGACATGAGTTTGAGCAAGCTCTGTGAGTTGGTGATAGACAGGGAAGCCTGGCATGCTGCAGTCCACGGGTCACAGACTGAGCAACTGAACTGAACATGTAAATATCAATACTTTTTCCTCTTTATGTTAATTTTTATTGGAGTATAGTTGCTTTACAATTCCGTGTTAGTTTCTTTTAAAATATATATAGTTCCAAACAATAGAGCATATTAAATAAATTACAAGCAAACCTGGGAATACTAGAGGGAAAAATTAAGAAAATAATAGATGATAGTTTAGAATGCTGTAATTTTAAATTTCTCTGATACAGCAAAATGATTATTTAGAATGTTTAATCAAATTGCTTGTGAAAAGTGTATTTTAAATAGTATTGATAAGAAACTAAGGGAGATTCTAGGTAAAGAATAAATACTCTTTGTTTAAATCATAGCATTATTTTTTTGGTTTTATCCTAAGGCAAAAGTAAACAAATTGGACTTAATTAAACTTAAAAGCTGTTACACAGCAACGGGAATCATGAGCAAAATGAAAAGACAACCTAAAGAATGGGAGAAAATACTTGCAAAGTATATGACAGATACGGGGTTAATATCCAAAATATGTAAATAGTTCATACAACTCAACATAAAAAAAAGGGCAGAAGATCTGAACAGACATTTTTCCAAAGAAATCACACAAATGACCAACAAGCACATGAAAAGATGCTTGAAATCTCTGATCATCAGAGAAATGCAAATAAAAACCACATTGAGATATCACCCCACAACTGTCAGAATGGCTATCATCAAAAAAAAAAAAAAAAGTTGACCAGGACATGGACAAAAGGGAAACTTTACACTGTTGGTGGGAATGAAATTGGTGTGCCACTATTGAAAATAGTAAGAAGTTTCTCAATAAACTAAAAATAGAACTACCCAGAAACTCCACTCTGGGGAAATATCTGAAAAAATAAAAAAACACTACTTTGAAAAGATACCTGCACCCCAATGTTCATAGCAGCATTATTTAGACTGCCAACCAGTCCATCCTAAAGGAAATCAGTCCTGAATATTCATTGGAAGGACTGATGCTGAAGCTGAAACTCCAATACTTTGGCCACCTGATGCAAAAAACTGACTCATTGGAAAAGACACTGATATTGGGAAAGATTGAAGGCAGGAGGAGAAGCAGACAACAGAGGATGAGATGATTGGATGGCATCACTGACTCAATGGGTGTGAGTTTGAGTAGACTCTGGGAGTTGGTGATGGACAGGGAGGCCTGGTATGCTGCAGTCCATGGAGTCACATGAGCAACTGAACTGAAATGAACTGAAGGTATGGAAGAAACTTAACTGTCCATCAACAGAGGAATGGATAAAGAAATAGTAGATGGAACACTACCTAACCAATTAAAAAATGAAATTTCGCCATTTGCAACAACACGGATGGGCTTGAAGGTTAATATGCTAAACAAAATATTGATAAGTCTGACAGAGAAAGACAAATACTGTATGCTATCACTTGGATGTGGAATCTAAAAAATACAACAAATTAGTGAATAGAACAAAAAAGAATCAGACCCACAAAACAAACTAGTGATTACCAGTGGGGAAAGGAAAGACAAAGAGGGGGAATAATAAGGATAGGGTATTAAGAAGTACAAACTATTACGTAAAAAATAAGTTACAAAGATATATTGCATAGCACAGAGAATATAGCCAATACTTTATAGTAACTACAAATGAAGTATAACTTTTAGATTTGAATCATACGTTATATACCTGCAATTTATATAATATTGTACATGAATAATAATTTTTAAGAATTCTAGGTATAGAAGCAGTGAAGGAAATAGAAAAACAAAACTTCAACAATTCTAGTAAATTATTACAAAATTTTTTACCTTGCGGTATATTTATGAGATTTTTACAACAGTCTTCTTTGAGCAGGTTTTCCCAAGTGGCACAGTGGTAAAGAATCTGCCTCCTAATGCAGGAGACATGAGTTTGATCCCTGGATCGGGAATAAACCATGGAGTAGAAAATGGAAACCCACTCCAGTATTCTTGCCTGGAGAATTCCATGGACAGAGAAGCCTGGGCAGGATACAGCCCATCGGGTCACAAAGAGTCAGACACGACTGAAGATGCACACACAGCACCTTCTTTGAGCATCAATATGTCCCTCTTCATGCCCCTAAAACTATCCTTGCAACTTTGAGGAAGAACGTTAGATAGAGAAAGGCCATAAGTTATGCAGCAAAAAGAAAAAGGTATGAACTGGAAAGGACACCAAATCTTAGTAACACCTATTTGGAGAAGGAAATGACCACATGAATTCATCTAATTATTATTTTATTCAATAAACATCAATTATCAGCTATGTGTTAGGAACAGTGTCCGGCAGTCCATTCTGAGTCACACTGGAACCTCAGAAAAACAAAACATGCATCCCTGTATCGAGTATATTCCTGTGCTTTGACTTAAGAGAAAGTTTATATAAGTGCTGTCAAAAGTATGATTATATATTAAAAGCCCTGCATTGCCCAATCTATTTCAATGCTACGTCAAACCTGACGAACTTAACTAGTGTGGGTTGTGGCACTTGCCAGGCTGGAGGACTGCAGAGGATTGGAACCCACTGATCACACCGTAGTGCAGCCTAGTGAAAGGACACAGAAATATGTATTTATTTTTAAATGTGATATTATGTTCATAGTGTACTTTTTGCATTCTTCAAACATTACACTCAAATATTTATCTTGATTATTGAGTAACTGATGTGTTTTTTACATTTTGCATTTCACAGGTTTCACCCTAATCCAGACTTTGGGTTCAAACTTGGATTACAAAGTAGAACACAATAGGGTGTCTGCTATCAAAGAACTGAAACTTTAATAGGAACTTTGATTCCAAATCAGTATCCTCTATCCTCTATCCTATATAGGAGAAGACTCTTGAGAGTCCCTTGGACTGCAAGGAGATCCAACCAGTCCATTCTGAAGATCAGCCCTGGGATTTCTTTGGAAGGAATGATGCTAAAGCTGAAACTCCAGTACTTTGGCCACCTCATGCGAAGAGTTGACTCACTGGAAAAGACTCTGATGCTGGGAAGGATTGGGGGCAAGGGGAGAAGGGGACGACAGAGGATGAGATGGCTGGATGGCATCACTGACTCGATGGACGTGAGTCTAGGTGAACTCCGGGAGTTGGTGATGGACAGGGAGGCCTGGCGTGCTGCGATTCATGGGGTCACAAAGAGTCGGACACGACTGAGCGACTGATCTGATCTGATCTGATCCTATAGTCTTTTCCCTCCCTCTCTCTCTCCACACAGGTGCATACACCACACACATGCCGGCACATGCACACACACCCAATTGTATCTTCATCTTTGCTTAGAGTATTTCACATTTCCTCTGGATGTTTTCAGACTACTTATTTCCAAAAGTTTTACTCATATGTCAAAATATTCAGTTTTCCACTGTTCCTTAAGTTTCACCAACAATTTTAATGGAGCCTTAATGCTCAGTGCTTTGGCTTTTGAGATATTATTTCACTTTTGTTCATAATGCCAGGTATCTTCCATTGTTATTGCCAGAGTCACTCTCCACTCTGCTCTCTGACATGAGAAGCTGACCCACATGGACTCTACCAACAACTTTTTTATCTTCTAGCTTATAGTTGGATTCTGTCAATGGGGATCACAAAACAAATTGGAAGGATGGTGGAGAGTGAGGTCAGGATATTCACTGCCTGTCTTCTCCCTTGGCAAGTCTTCTCAGTTGGCTATGTTCCTCAACTACTCTTTCTTAAGGCAATATCTCTGGATTTTGGTAACTGCTCCCTATCCTCCCTGTGAGACTGAAGAGATATCAGCTCTCTTTTTTTACCCACTCCATTTTTTGAGTTTCCCCTTTACCATGTCCACATCTTTGTAGAACATCCCTTGCAAATACAAAGTTTCAGTTTATTTAAACAGATGTGCCATCTATTTCTGGATGGAACCTTGATTGCTACTCCCATTTATCTTACTGCAGTGATCACTATGCCACCAGTTACTATTTATTTTGATGTTCACTTTTACCTCTGTTTAAATTATTTTCTATCTTCTTTTGTTGGATTATAAAATTCTTATGTATTTTTTAAAAAATATTAAGATCTTTTATTAAGATATTTTCAAATAAGTTGATACATTACTCTGATGCTTTAAACATAGTATTTAAAACATAAGTTGACCTTAATTGATATGGAAATCTCATTATTAGAAACATGAAATACTGTAAAGTGATGCCTCAAAGAGCTTTAAAATGTTGCACAAGATCCTACAACAATCATAGACTCTCATGCAATTACGTTTATAATTGATTTCTCTTTCCCTCCTGCCACTTTACTCAACACATTTAATGATATCAATTAGCCATTGCCTTCTCTGAGGAGGTATGCGCTAAGCACTACTTAAAGTACACAGGACTTTGTAGTATCATCCATGTACCCCTAAAAGGTACCCCTATATACCTCTTTTCTCTTCCTCATTTGATATTTTGAATCTGCAATCATCTTGGAAATGTAACTAAACATAAAAAGCAGACCTGAGTAAGGATCTGGGGGCCACCTTACAAAAGCACATATGGACTTTTAGTAAATGGGCTTTGTGATTACTGCCAACTGTTTTGTAGCTTTCAGCAGCCCATCTCTGGGTTTAAAACTACTTTTCAGAAAGTTGGAAAACAGACGTCAGAAAGAGGGATGAATGAAGATTTATAAGCATGGATCCCTTGGATAGCTTATAAATATAATTGATCACTTATGTCATTTCTACTGTGTTGCTGCTACTGCTGCTAAGTCGCTTCAGTCGTGTCCGACTCTGTGTGACCCCATAGACGGCAGCCCACCAGGCTCTCCCATCCCTGGGATTCTCCAGGCAAGAACACTGGAGTGGGTTGCCATTTCCTTCACCAATGCATGAAGTGAAAAGTGAAAGTGAAGACTCTCAGTCGTATCCGACTCTTCGCGACCCCATGGACTGCAGCCTACCAGGCTCCTCTGTCTATGGAATTATCCAGGCAAGAGTACTGGAGTGGGTTGCCATTGCCTTCTCCAAAATATCACACAAGAAGTCACAATAAAAAGTATGAGAAAGATGGAATTGAGATTAGGAAGACGATCAGAGAATGTAAGAAAAAGTCATGCACTGTCTTCTTTCCTTAATTCTGTCTGACCGTTTTGGAGGGAGGCAGGTGACAAACCAATGTGATCAACCTCTTCTATCCTCACATTTTAAAAACATTGTCTTTTCATTTTTATTTCATTTTTATTCTCCTTGCATTAAAAGTTGATTATTATTAGGCTATGTTCTTATTATGATGATTATTATGATTATTATTAGGCTAAATTCTATCTCTGTTTTCCAGTATATTTAATTTCTGGTCCCCATGCATTTTACTGACTTGCATCATAATCTTGATGTCATTGCAAAATGGGCATGAAGGTTTTGTGTACAATAAGAAAAATTAACCTCTTCAAAACTGCTTCTTTTCTAGATCGATGGACATTCCTATTAGTAACTGCATGCAAGTTGGTAGAGCATCTGTCTCCTGGTTTGCTTCCTTGTCAAATTTACAGATTATTCTGCATAACTTTTCACCCTGAATCTGCACTCTACAAGACAAAGGTAAAAAAGCACACAGCCAGTGCAACACTCTTTCTTTAGAGAATGAACATGCAGTGCAAATTCATGCTGTGAGGATCTGTAAAGCTCCTTGAGCCTATGAACAGGTGTGAAAAATGTTGCGACAATCTGGAAAGCATATTTTAGACCAACTACTATTGTATTATTTAGGTAACAATAAAACTATTTACCCACAAAAAGCAGTTTATAATACTCATTTTTAATATGAGAATATAACTTTGAGAATCTAAATGTTAAAATGGTCCCCCATTAGAGAATGCACAGGTGAATAATTAAAAAGTCAAAATCAAAATACTGACAATAGTCACATATTTTATACATAAAAAGATATGCTTTCTCCAGTTTGAATCACAAAAATATATTTCTTTGCAAAAGCTGAAAAGAGTAGAATCCAGATCCTGAATATTTAATAGAAAATAAAATGATATTTATTTTTAAGTGCATTCTACATTCAACACAACTGCATACGCACAACAAATCTATTGCGTTGCCCTGACATAGTTACTGCAAAGGTTTTTCCTTTGCTATCCCAAGGGCCCAATTGATTTATCTGCCAGAAGCCTAAAGCCCCAAAATAAGATAGCTTTGAGTTTACAGAGGTCATTTTTCATTGTCTAAATAAAAATTTCTAAACAAAAATCTCTCATCCTGTTAACCGCAGGGTCCTTATCTCCCCAGAGGCTACAGCAACCTGAAAGAAGCCATTTCAATTCTTTCATGAAGAAAGATAAAAGCAAGTTTTCGATTAGAAAGCCCAGCAAAGCCTTCTTATTAAATAGTGGTAACAGGAACTAGTTGAAAAGGTAAAACTGTTCTAGGACGGGGCGGAGGAAAGAGGGAAATTATTATGCATGAGACAAACCTTATACAGGGAGTGCAAAGACAATCGAAGACGGTGATATCCAAGGAGCCAAAAGGCAGTTTATGAATCCTTGTAACTCCTCACAGTTGTTCTACCCAGCTCCTTAATAAACTGCCTAGTTCTATCAAGCATGTTCTCTTAATTGTGTGCACCCACTTTTATCAACTAACATTAACTATGTGTCTCGATAATTATGCATTCAGGCCCATCTTCTCTGATCTGTCATCATTCAAAGTGCTTATGCAGCACAGGCAGGGGTGGAATGTGGCATGCTATCCTAGCTTCAGAATAATAGATTTTGTGAGGCTAAGCTAAAAGGAAATTATCAAAAATTACTTCATAGACTAAGTTTTGATAAAGAAGATAAACATAGACACTAATGGTGATGCCTTGGGAAACAAACCAGAACTGTAGAAGAAAAGAAGGATGCTGCTATTTGAAGGGAAATCTGTTATAAATGAAGGAGAATAAAAAGCACGGCTCATATTTTAACACAGTTCTTTTAGCAAAATGTACAAGGAGAAAAGAAATAATTTGGGGGCATGTTTACACTAAAACATAAACTAGTTCATTTATTTTTTTTTAATTAATTTTATTTTATTTTTAAACTTTACAATATTGTATTAGTTTTGCCAAATATCGAAATGAATCCGCCACAGGTATACATGTGTTCCCCATCCTGAACCCTCCTCCCTCCTCCCTCCCATACCCTCCCTCTGGGTGGTCCCAGTGCACCAGCCCCAAGCATCCAGTATCGTGCATCGAACCTGGACTGGCGACTCGTTTCATACATGATATTTTACATGTTTCAATGCGATTCTCCCAAATCTCCCCACCCTCTCCCTCTCCCACAGAGTCCATAAGACTGATCTATACATCAGTGTCTCTTTTGCTGTCTCGTACACAGGGTTATTGTTACCATCTTTCTAAATTCCATATATATGTGTTTCATTTATCAATTAAAGTGCCAGCGTAGCTTTCCTACTGTCTTTAAAAAACAGAAAAGGCCTGAGGTTGGGGTTGGGGGTGGGGTACTTAAATCAGTAAACAATTTTTAAAATCTTTCTGTTTGTCCTCTAAATATGTATCCTATTAATTTTTTAGATTTGTATTAATTTAAATTTTGACATAAAGAAAGGTACTTCCAGACAAGAATAAACAGTCAGACACAGTCTATAAAATGTCTGGCTTACTTTGTCTTCCATTCTCAGCCATGGTGTATTAACAAATAATGAATATAATTTTTTTTTCTCTCTGTTTAGATACATATTCTAAAAAGCATTTCAAGATACCCTTAATTATGTACCTAACAGAGAAAATATTTCAACTCATTTCTTCTAAGAAAATGTGAAAATAAGATTTCTATACATTAATTTTAAAATTCGTCAAAACCTGAAGGTTACCCAATAAAATACTTTCAGAAAGTATGGCTTCATATTAAGTATTTTCATGTTACTATTATTATATCTGATAGAAAAGATCTAAATTTTCTAATATTCTGTAGAGAACTAATCTTAGTGGATTCAGACAGAAGTCATGTTGCTCAAAAGCAAACAAAGAATGAGAATACCACATAAGGGTTTTTTTCTCTGTGTGTGTGTATAATTTTGTTTTTGTTTTTTTGTACAATAGTTATGGTGATTAAGTGGTAATACCTGATTTGAACATTTTTCAGCCAAAATCATCTTGACTATTTTCTATAGGGAATAACTTTAAAGATTAATGTATCACTAATTCATGTGTTACAAGGAACCCAATACTGTCTCATAAGAAAATATGTGCCCATGAGGCCACCTTCAGGCAAAGTGTGAGGGTTTTCTATCCAGTGATGAGTCTTCTTTTATGCTTCAAGTATTGCTTATAAGGTACTAAACACATGACCAGTTTTACTGTTTATGAGATATATGGATCTGCCCAGAATCAGAAGTACAAAATACTCCTTCCTTGGCTTCCATCAGAGAGTGGAATATTCATTTCCCAGATCTTACATGTCCATCAAAATCCAAACTAAGGAAATTATGATGCTTAGGGGAAAAAAAAAAAACAAAAACTGAAAGGTATTCCCTCCTCGGCAAGTTAAAATCTGCTTCCTATCAAAATGTGTCTCTAGAGAAGATCATACATGGCTTCAGTTGGCCTCCTATATACTTGATACTGGTAAGCTGGTTTTTGATGCCCCTGACCCACTGTTTAGAAGAACGCATACAACAAGCAACTCTATAAAATTCTTAATTGTATTTCATGTGTAAGTCTGAAGAAGATATTACCTCATATCAGGATCCACATGAGAAATTTTACTTAGAAATCAGTGCTCAAAAATAACTTACCCTGAGAAACTACTAGAGCTTACCTTTGTCGATATTAAGCTTTAGACAATTGATTTTATCTATTTTGTTCTTTTTTTTTTTTGTATTTTACAATTATGTGTACGTGCTTAGTCACTCAGTCTTGTCCAACTCTTTGCAATCCTATGGACTGTAGCCAACCAGGTTACTCTGTCCGTGGGACTTTTCCAGGCAAGAATACTGGAGTGGATTACCATTTCCTTTCCAGGGGAACTTCCTGACTCAGAGATTGAACCCGACTATCCTGCATCTCCTGCATTGCAGAGGGATTCTTTATCACTGAGCCCGCTAGGAAGCCTTTTACAATAATAAATCATTTCAAATATTTTGGGAAACAGAGTGTGGCATAAATAATAAATGGAATAGTTAAAATGATTGAACTCACATTACAAAATCCATACAAATTAAAAGGAACACCTAATAAACATTGTGGGAACAGTGGAAATAGTGGCTGAGTTTATTTTTGGGGGGCTCCAAAATCACTGCAGATGGAGATTGCAGCCATGAAACTAAAAGACACTTACTCCTTCCAAGGAAAGTTATGACCAACCTAGACAGCATATTAAAAAGCAGAGACATTACTTTGTCAACAAAGGTCCATCTATTCAAGGCTATGATTTTTCCAGTGGTCATGTATGGATGTGAGAGTTGGACTATAAAGAAAGCTGAGCACGGAAGAATTGATCCTTTTGAACTGTGGTGTTGGAGAAGACTCTTGAGAGTCCTTTGGACTGCAAGGAGATCCAACCAGTCCATCCTAAAGGAGATCAGTCCTGGGTGTTCATTGGAAGGACTGATGTTGAAGCTGAGACTCCAATACTTTAGCCACCTGATGAGAAGAGCTGACTCATTTGAAAAGACCCTAATGCTGGGAAAGATTGAGGGCAGGAGGAGAAGGGGATGACAGAGGATGAGATGTTTGGATGGCATCACCGACTCGATGGACATGGGTTTGGGTAGACTCCGGCAGTTAGTGATGGACAGGGAGGCCTGGTGTGCTGCAGTTCATGGGGTTACAAAGAGTCGGACATGACTGAGCGACTGAAGTGAGTAAACATTGGCCTGCATAATGGTCAGGTAAGTAGAAAAAGATGTCAAGAGGCAGATGTTTGTCCATTGTTAGTGCAGTTATTCGCAATGCCAGCAGGGACCAAATTGTTCCATCTTTCTGCACTGATATCATTAGACTGTTACTTTTTTTTCATGTCTGCACTTTTTCACTCTTAGCTTTACTGCCACTCCTAAGTAAGACTATATTCAAAGATAAGAGGCAGAGTGAAGGAATAGTACCAGCCATGCTTATGTCAGGAAGAGAGTATCACCAGATGCCCCAGCAGACTTTTCCTCAGGCCTAATTGGCTGTAACAAGAACACGTGGGCCCTTTTGCTACAAGAGAAGCTGAAAAAGAGAGTACTCAGCTTTCTGAGATGGCAAAAGAAAGGGTAGTATATTCAGCATGTAGATATCAAAAACAATATAAAACAAAACAAAAAGAGCTTCTAAATACTCATTATTAAGTTCAGAAAGAATAAGGTACTATATATGTGGTTCTATGTCAGGAAGATTCCCCTGGAGAAGGGAATGGCAACCCACTCCAGTATTCTTGCCTGGAGAATTCTGTGGACAGACCATGGCATTGAAAAGAGTCGACACAACTGAGCGACTAACACACTTCCACAGGTACTTTTCACTGTAAGTGTATTTGCTGTAGGCATCTTTGCCACAAGCATTTTTGCCATAAATATTTTTGCCACATAACTAATTGGCCAAGTCCATTTTGCCATGACAAGAAATAACTAGTTGACAGTTTGATTTGACAATTTGGTTTCATGTGTTAAAATGCCGTATGCTTCTTCCAGTTAGAGACAATATTGATGGCTTTATGGAGCTGAAAATTTTCCTGAAGAATTGGTTTTTTTATTTTCAAACATACTACATTGGAAGATGTACTCAAAGGCACAGAGTTGAAGCCACATTTCCCATAGAAATCTGGAACATCTAATATGTGACAATATGCCAAGAACAAACGACAGTGAAGCAACTTTCATGGTACAATAGAAAGCTCAGGTACAAATACACATCCTAGCATTTGGAAATGTACCTCTATTAATGAAGGAAGCAATTTAAGTGAAAAAATAAAAAGCATCATGTTGAGTGGTGATACAAGTGAATGACAGAAAAATAAAAGTATACCACCATGAATGAACGCAAGTACTTACGTACAATCTACAAAAGAAAGTCAGTTATTTGTGCAGTATGCCATGAATCTACACACATTTTAAATGTAACCAAATATTTTGTATTTTGCCTGTGTCAATTTTGTTATTCATTTTTCCTATTTCCTTTTATATTTTTCTTTTATTCTTTGTTATTTTATCTTTTATAGCAAAATTGCCTGATGGCTAATTGTGCAACAAAAATGCTGCAGCAAAAAATGTACATGGCAAACGGTGAGAATGCTAAACGTGATATTGAGTATGAGAGCACTACAAAATAGTTGAGCAAGTTGTAGAGTTTTGTCTTTACAATGTGGATGGTTACTTTTTAAATGTGTTAATTGTGATGGCATCAACTATCATTACCTAAGATCTCAAGGCTCAGAATAAAGTTAAAGTGAAGTTCAATCTTGTGAAAGTGAATGTAATTTGCATATCAAATAGAGTTCTTAATGATGTCCAATTTCTTTAGCCAATTCTTGTTAGACCTGATAGGTCATCATTGGTCTCACATTGCATTATGGGTGAAAAGGAATAAAATGTGAACTCTGCCTGTACCTTTTTTCACACACTGTTTCTGTTTTCTTTATTCTTATTATATTTGTGCTTTCTTTGCAAAGTTACTTTCTTTGCAAAAAGTTTTTAAGTCACACATTTCTTTTCCAAGCTTCATTTACTGCAAATGAGTAATGACATCCATAAATCCACTTAATTAGGAATACAGAATTATAATATTTAGCATTTACCTTAGTATGTGTCAGCACAGTTCAAAAGGCTTTAGTCACATTTGCACATTTAATCATCACAAAAGCCAAAGATAGGTACTATTAGTAACTACATGTTATAAATGTAAAATGTGAGGCTCATTGAGGGTTTAGTGGCTACTCAGCTAGTAAATAGCTGAGCTTGAACTCGAAAACAGACTGCTCTAATCCCAAAGCATCTTTTCTTCACCACCCTATCAAAATTCAACCAAGCAAATGAAATGGAATTTTAAGGCATACTTATGGTCTAAGAAAAAGTAAGAAGTCAAAATAAGATCAATACAATGGTATAGCTATATTGAAGGCAAACCACTGGGAAATTTCAACGCATTTTTACAATTGTATATATGGTAGAGTACAACAAAGTTACATCCCTAGGATAATGACGGGCATCAGAATATTCTCAATTACTTCCTAAGAAAGATTGGAATAGTTTTTTCTTTATAAAAGCTATAAGCCAAAAGAGTATTCTAAGCTCTCAGCCAAAAAGGGGAATTCAATGAATTTTAAACCATCATTCAGTTAACAGACCACCTTACCTGCCTCCTGAGAAATCTGTATGAAGGTCAAGAAGCAATAGTTAGAACCAGACATGGAACAATGGACTGGTTCCAAATTGGGAAAGGAGTCTGTCAAGTCTGTTTATTGTCACCTTGCTTATTTAAATGTATGCAGAGTACATCATGCAAAATGCCAGGCCGTATGTATCACAAGCTGGAATCAAAATTCCAGGGAGAAGTATCAATAACCTCAGATATGCAGATGACAGCACCCTTATGGCAGAAAGTGAAGAAGCACTAAAGAGCCTCTTGGTGAAAGTGAAAGAGGAGAGTGAAAAGGCTGCCTTAATTCTCAGCATTCAAAAAACTAAGATCATGGCATCTGGTCCCATCACTTCATGGGAAAAAAAAGTGAAATGGAAACAATGATAGATTTTATTTTCTTGACCTCCAAAAATCACTGCAGATGGTGACTACAGCCATGAAATTAAAAGACGCTTGTTCCTTGAAGAAAAGCTATGACAAACCTAGACAGCATATTAAAAGGCAGAGATATTACTTTACCAACAAAGTTCTGTCTAATCAAAGCTATGGTTTTTCCAGTAGTCATATATGATTGTGAAAGTTGGACCATAAAGAAGACTGAGCACCAAAGAATTGATGTTTTTGAACTATGGTGTTGGAGAAGACTCTTGAGAGTTCCTTGGACAGCAAGGAGATTCAACCAGTCCATCCTAAAGGAAATCAGTCCTGAATTTTCACTGGAAGGACTGATGCTGAAGCTGAAACTCCAATACTTTGGCCACCTGATGTGAAGAACCGACTGATTGGAAAAGACCATGATGCTGAGAAAGATTAAAGGCAGGAGGAGAAGGGGATGACAGAGGATGAGATGGTTGGATGGCACCACCAACTTGATGTACATGAGTTTGAGCAAGCTCTGGGAGTTGGTGATGGACAGGGAGGCCATGGGGTCACAGTCCATGGGGTGTGCTGCAGTCCATGGGGTCACAAAGAACTGGACACGACTGAGCAATTGAACCAAACTGACTGTCAGCATTTAAGAATTCCAGTAGGAATGTCACCAGAAAATAAAGCATTTATTGAATTCACTACTTTTTCTGTTTCTTCAATGAAAGTTCACAGTTGTTTATGTGACCTTTGAATTCATAAGATTTTTAAGGATAGAGATCTCATGATGTTTTATATATATAATTTCATGGCTGCAGTCACCATCTGCAGTGACTTTTGAGTTCAAGAAAATAAAGTCTCTCACTCTTTCCATTGTTTCCCCATCTATTTGCCATGAAGTGATGGGACCAGATGCCATGATATTAGTTTTTTGACTGTTGAGTTTTAAGTCAGCATTTTCACTCATCTCTTTTACTTTCTTCAAAAGGCTCTTTAATTTCTCTTTGCTTTCTGCCATAACGGTGGTGTCATCTGCATATCTGAGGTTATTGATATTTCTCCCTGCAATCTTGATTCCAGCTTGTGCTTCATCCAGCCTGGCATTTCGCATGATGTACTCTGCATACAAGTTAAATAAGCAGGGTGACAATATCCAGTCGTGACGTACTCCTTTCCCAATTTGGAACCAGTCTGTTGTTCCATGTCCAGTTCTAAATGTTGCTTCTTGACCTTCATACAGATTTCTCAGGAGGCAGGTAAGGTGATGTGGTATTTCCATCTCTTTAAGAGTTTTCCAGATTTTGTTGTGATCCACACAGTCAAGGGCTTTGGCACAGTCAATAAGGCAGAAATAAATGTTTTTCTGGAACTCTCTTGCTTTTTCTATGATCCAACAGAGGTAGGCAATTTGATCTCTGGTTCCTCTGCCTTTTCTAAATCCAGCTTGAATATATGGAATTTCACAGTTTACATAACTATTGAAGCCTGGCTTGGAGAATTTTGAGCATTACTTTGCTAGCATGTGAGATGAGTGCAATTGTGTGGTAGTTTGAACATTCTTTGGCATTGCCCTTCTTCTTGATTGGAATGAAAACTGACTTTTTCCAGTCCTGTGGCCACTGCTGAGTATTCCAAAGTTGCTGGCATATTGAGTGCCACCATGAGTATATTGGGGTCAGTAAGTTAGTCCACATGTAATAGAAGTGTGCTGACTCTCACTGAACAGACCTCATATTGCACCATAATCCAACTAAAATACCACATTCTCCTCCATCCTCAGCTTCTTGTGGCTCTTATTTTAACAGATTTAAGCTAGAGTTTTAAATATTCACTTACTTATTCTTCTTAGACTTCCCTGGTGGCTCAGATGGTAAAGCATCTGCCTACAATGCAGGAGACCCAGGTTCAATCCCTGGGTGTGGAAGATCCTCTGGAAAAGGAAATGGCAACCCACTCCAGTACTCTTGCCTGGAAAATCCCATGGGAGGAGCCTGGTAGACTACAGTCCATGGGGTCGCAAAGATTTGAACACGACTGAGCTACTCTACTTACTTATTCTTAAATTCTGCTCCAATAGCAGAATTTTGTTTTAACTCTCAGATGAGGTAGCAAAAATTAATTAAAATTCAATTATCCAATAAAATGAAACTTTCATTTAGTCTATAGCCATGTTTCCTCTGATTCATTGCAAATGGATGTTTTGCAGATAGTATCTTCACTTCTAGATCATGTTATGGGAGAAGACTCTTGAGAGTCCCTTGAACTGCAAGGAGATCCAATCAGTCCATCCCAAAGGAAATCAGTCCTTAATATTCATTGGAAGGATTAATGTTGAAGCTGAAACCAATACTTTGGCCACCTAATGGGAAGAACTGACTCATTGGAAAAGATCCTGATGCTGGGAAAAATTGAAGGCAGGAGGAGACGGGGATGAAAGAGGATGAGATGGTTGGACAGTATCACCAACTTGATGGACAGGAGTTTAAGCAAGTTCCGGGAGTCGGTGATGGACAGGGAAGCCTGGCACACTGCATTCCATGGGGTCACAAAGAGTCGGACACGACTGAGTGACTGAACTGGATTGAACTGAACTGATGGGAAATAGGCTGCTTGGTGTTTGCCGACTTCCTATTCTTTTTGAGAATTTGGCTATTTCACTGTTTTACTATTAATCTCTAAAGCGATAAAACTTCTCTCAAATAACTTAGATTTAGGTGCAAAATCTGATGTAAATCAGATTCAAACTTATTGATAAAAAAAATCAATAGTGGAGAAGTTCCCAGAGATCTGAACTGATGGCTTGATACAATTGTTATATACTGTGATACACATTATTTTACCCTCTTTTCATCAAACCAATCTCTGTTTTTTATACTTCAAACCACTTCCCAAAATATGAGAAATCTTATTAGCTCTTTTATGTTAAGGAGGTCTTTCTACAACAAGGATTATCAAACTTTCACATTGGAACACAAATCTATCTCATAGCTGAGGATTGGTGGGATATATTATCAAGTAAATTGTGCTCAAAATAATACATACAGTCCTATTTAGATATGTTTGAAATATTCTTTAAAGTTGTTTTAATCCATCCATCTATTCTCCCATACAACAAACATTTATTGGGAAAACTGAATATATGTATACTCTGCTAGGTGGCTTCACCCTCAATCTTATCTCATATGTAAGAATAGTTGCTTGGCCCAGAAAAAGCTCAAACAAATACAAGCATCTTTATGAATATAAATAAAACCATATTATAGAAAATTGATAATTTCAATTATGAAATTGATCATTTCAGTTATGATATTGATAATATTCCTGAATGTTTGCAGGTAAGACTTTGCAGGAAGTTCAGCTTACTCCATGATTTATTTGCCAGCCACATTCCCAGTTAAGACTATTAGTACACAAATGATAGAACTGGTCAGAATAATTCAGGGAGTATTAGTGTAGTTTCTTGCCTGTAGCTACTGATAATCTCATCGATATCTCATGCAATTTCTAATAAAAATTGTATATTTGTTAGATTGCAAAAATAAATATAGAATCTAATATGATTTTAAGCCATTTCAAGTGATATGAGAATATAATGATTTAGGTATGGTGTTCCAACTAGAAGTTTTCAGGAGAAGTTTCCCAGAGTAGGTGGCATTCTAGCTGAATTTTACAAGATGAGCTTTTATTTGGCCAGGAAATGATAGGTGAGGAAAGCATCCCGGCACAGAGAACAGCACCAGGACAGGTGTGCAGAGTAGGCAGGGAACTACACCCACTTAAGTATGATTAGGGGTAAGGCATGAGGTATACTAGTGGGACCTGGGGCTGGAGGCCATATGGTCTCCATTTCAAAACTGGTCAGGCTACTTCAAAAAAACGCAAAATGTACCACAGGTCAAAAGGAGCCAGTGAAGAGATTTAAAGAGAAATGAAATAATTGGGCTTTAGGTCTACATTTTAGCATGAGTGCTCTAAGTCCAACACTGCTGTAAAAGAACTAAGAAAGAAAAAATGGAGGCAATGTCTCCTATTCAATATCAGGAAGAGGAGATTTTCTGAAGAGCCGTCTCTCCCAGGAGGATCTGCTCATGCTGTGGCTGCTTGAAGCCGTGGGTCTCCTGTCCATACTTGATTCTGCAACTGGACCCCTCTTCCTCCCCTTCATGAATTATGCCTCATGCCCTGATTATCTTCCCTTATAACCTGATTTCACTTCCTTAATCCTCTCATTCTTTAAGACCCCAGTCAACTTGGACCAACTATTTTCTCCTGAGGAGAAGACAATAAAAAAGAAGCGAGTAAGTTGTACTGTTCAAAATAACAGTATTCTAAATTTATAGCATTAATGCCATGTTTATGTATTTCACATACCTATTCTTTAAAAAAACAGATAGTATGGCTCTATTTAATTAGCTTCTGTATGTATTATGCTTACCCAGTGATATCTACGTTTCAGGATAAAAATAGCTTTAGTAGATCCATATGCAACACCAGCCACTGACATAAAGAATACATAACGAAACCGTTATATTCCAAGAGAAAATCCAGATGATTAATTTCCAAATATTTTTAGTGGAATGTTAACAGAGAAACAAATAATATAATTATACATATGGGTACCCACACAGACTCATACACACACACAAAAACTATACAAAACATTATTTTTCTATTTTAAGCTATGTCATTGAACTTACTTGGTTACTAGAAAAATCTTTTAGAAAGCACCCTGAAACAGCACTGTGGAGATGTAAGACAAAAAAAAAAAATTCCACTACTATATAGCTTTCAGTGTAGAACCTATAATGTCCTTGATGGAGACCATCATGTATTGGGACACATATGCTGTTTTCTACTATTTCTTTGATTAGCCCTCATTCTTGCTCTTCAGGGTTTCTATCATAATACAAGAAAATAAAATTTTAAGCCCAGAAGGATTTTTACAGTAATGCAAGCTATTGATCGGTGCAATTTTTTCAACCAAAGCTTACTATTGCATCCAGATTCCTTACAGCTCCAATATGCCCAGTGGGTTAATATTAGGTAAGGTACAAGCTGTTAGAAAACTACCAGTAATTTTTCTCCCCTCAATGTTGCTACATATTTCAAGCTCCTGTGGGGCAATAACAAAACTTTATTTTTTGCTTTTGTCCAAACCTCAGATTTCAGACATATTCTTAGCAATAAAGATCAGCCATAAAACATGTATTCAAACCATGATTTTCTTGTGTTGGTTAATCCTAAGACATTGGGGCATAGCCATGTCTATTGTCCAGCCCAGAAAGACATCTTAAACACCTGCCATCTCCCCCTATTCCCAGAAGACCATGGATGAACTATAAATAGTGATTGCTATTGCCTTCTCTAACTGGACATTTTAACTTTCCACTATCTGCTTCCCCAGGCTCTGCTTTGAATCTTCTACTTCTGCTTCCTGGCCTGAAGTCCTTTGGTTTGTAGCTAAGCCCATCCTATGTCTAATCTCTAGAGACTGTCTCTGCTTCAGAGGCAATTTTATAGGAGGCTTAAGCTTCAATGTCCTTCATTTGCACAGGCCATTTCCGTGATCCCTGGATTGGGAAGATCCCCCTGGAGGAGGGAATAGCAACTCACTCCAGTATTCTTGCCTGGAGAATCTTCATGGACAGAGGAGCCTACAGGGTTACAGTCCATAAGATCACAAACAACTGGACACGACTGAAGCGACTTCGCACTCGCACTCTCGTGACCCTGAATGGGAAACTAGAAATTTTCATTTACATTGAAAAGTAAGAATTTGGGGGACTTCCTTGGAAGCCCAGTGGTCAAAAATCCACACTTCCAATGCGGGGGGTGTGGATTTGATCCCTGGTTGAGATCCTACATTCTGCATGGCATGGCAAAAAAAAAAAAAGTAAGAAATTGTATTTTTTCTCAAAGATGACCACCCATACATTTATGAGGCTTTTGATGCCACAAAACTTAGATCTGCCCCTAATTTCATCCCTATATTAGTGTTTTGGTTGAGGTTCCCCTTGTAGAACTGTTCTCTTCAGTCTCACCAACTGGGTTCTCCTTGCTGAGGCCCACAGCTATGTTCCAGCTTGATCTAGGCGTCTCTAGGCTTCTGCACAAAAAGCCATGCCAGGCTCATCTCTGGGCCCTGCTTATCAGCATAAGAGAAGAAAAACCTGAACTACAATAAATAGTATAAGACAAATATTACCCTAAAAGCATGTATGTGAATAAAATGCAAAATTAAGTCCCCAAGATAGGATAGAAAACAGATTACTTTCATCTGCTGCCAGTTTCTCATCTGCTGCCGGTTTCTCTGGGACATATCCTAGAATTGCATGAAAACTGGGAAAAAGAAAGCTATTGATACTTCTAATGCAGACATATCTAAATATCTCTGAGTGACAATTTAGCCACAGATAGAGGGTCCTGAAAGTATGTTTGTTTCCACCTAAATGTTGGCACCATCGGAGACTACAGCCCAAGCGGATAAAGCTGTACATGTGGGGCTGTCCACCTGCAGAATGGCAGGTGGAAAATTATTCAGGGGAAAGAGTTTAATTGGTGACCTTTAAAATAATGATTCATTACCTTAAAACACTTTTATTATGTCAGCGTGAGTGCTTCAATTGAAACTAATGTATTTAAATCAAAAACAGTAGGTCTTATTTAACCTATCTCAACCAAAAAAAAAAGTACATTTTAAAGAATTTGTTGGAATTCTTTACTTTTCCTTCACCTTCCCCCATTCTCCTTTCATCCTTTTCTTTTGCTCTTTTCTGTGCTACTTTCTTCCTCTTTCCTTCTTTTCTTCCCTTCTTTCTTTCTTCTTCCCCTCCCTCTGTTAAAGCCCTGCTTTTATTACTTGGGCGTTCTCCAATTGTTCATTTGCAAATGAAGTTGTATCTGCAGAGTAGTCTCTAACTCTAAATAGTCAAAATCCTTTCTCCATTTCCTGGAAGCAGCTGGCCGAAAATGACTTCAGGAAAAACTCTTCCAACCAGGCAAAGAAATCTGGCAGACCAGTGTTCAACTTTTGATTTGACCCTTACTAGTTACTACCTGGATATGGTATTGGGTATGGAAGTGAGATAATATTTGTAAAGCAGCTGCTGAGGTTCTGGACCCTTAATTAAGGTTAGTTCACTGCATTGGCCCTCATAGTCTAATGATTGGTCCTCCATCATTTCCTCATTGCACGTATTTTTGTATGTCCAGCCCAAAGGCAACCCTTTTAGGTCTTACATTTGGCCTGGATTTTCCCAGAAAGAGTAACTGAGAAAATTAACAACCTATTAAATGATACGCTGAAAGTGTTGCACGACTCACAAAAACCAGATTCCTATATGCTAACATGGATCTGAACCTAGAGCAGACATATGCAGGCAGCTACTCCAGTACCAAGAAAATAAATGGCTGGGTAAAAGCTATATTTACTAGAACATGTTTGTGATTTTTGAAGGAAAATTTTGTGACCAGTTTTCATTATATTCTGGGCTATGTAACTTTTTATGGCATACACATTTATAAATAAAAGTATGAGAGCCTCTAAATCACTGACTTAGGCTGAAATGATGCCTCTAGGGTTTGGGATTATAAAAAAATAAAAGGAGACTGAGCAGGGATCATAAGGCAATATCCTACAGGAAGCAAATTGATACCTGGGATTACAGTAGCAATTCCTCTCTGGCATTCACGAAGGAACATATTTTAGATAAACAAATAGGCAGAACATTTTGGATCTCTGTAAATAGATCTAAAAAGTCAGGCAAGAGCCTTTCCCTATATGGGTGAAAATGACATCATTCATAACCTTTTGAGCAATTGGTGCATTTTGGAGAGCTATAATTTGCAGATATGATACTGAAGTTGAACTATTCACTCTATTTAACATTATAGCCCTATTGGCAGAACATGAGAAAGACAAGCTATGACTAAATTTCTCATGACTATTTTTTCAATAAGAAAATTTCACCTGTAACATTTCCATATTAAAAATGTGTTTAGATATTAAATATATATATTTTTTCTGTATCTGAAAAAATGCTGATTTATTCCCATATCAATCTTTTAGGCCAAATGCCATAACTGCTATTTTTCTAATGGATGTACAGACATAGGAAGTTAAGTGACACACAGAAGGGATCCTACACCACAGTCATTTTCTATCTTTTAGTCATATGTTCCAAGGTGTCAGTGTGCAAAGTACTGAGTGAGGAGTTTAGAGGAGCTTGAAATGAAAAAGAAAATGTTATATTATTCTTAAGGAATTTAGAAACAATAGGAGAGAGGAAATATTACACAAATATTTATGATGCAAGAAGCAGCTTAACATGTGCCATGAGAAATGTACGATCACAGATCATAGAGTTTCAAAGAAGGCAGAAGTCTGTCCAAGATAACTCAAAAAAGCTTCATGAACAAATGTTATTCAATCTAGATCTTGAATTATAAACAGAATTTGAAACAAAAAATATTGGTGAATTGTATTCTAAGAATCCAATTTTAAGTAAACTTGCATTTGTTCCTCTTGAACAAAAACTCTGAGAGGTAAAATTAAAACCTAACAAAAGTCTTTGTTATTACCTCATAATAACAGAAAATTTTTTGACTTCTGTGCTCATAATTTCCACCAATTATTTCTAATGGAATCTGAAGATCAGAGTATACTACGGGTAAGAAACAGCATGAACAAAGAAAAAAAAATCACTAACTCTCTACTGATTGCAATATTTGATGTCTAATGACCAGAGGTAGAAGGAGGGAGGAGCGTTAGTGACTGACATCGTCCTCTGGGCAACTCTGGGAGTACTGTAGCTTTAAAAAGAACACATATACCCTAATTCATTTAGTTGAGCACTTATTTTAAAATAAATCAGAATAAGAAACATACATAATAAATTACTGCAGGTTTGTTATCTTTTCTTTTTTAGTGTGTTTTTTCCATTTACCTAACAATGAAAAACATTATGTTATTTTCATTTTATTTGAATATCCATTCATCTGGATGGGGTACAGGATATAAACTGGTTATGCTGTTTTGATAAAGTACATAAATTAGCCTTCCTTTTATTCATGCCATTCCCTTTTATTATTTATAGTTATGCTCACCAAAAAGAACAAATAAATCCTGTGAAGACACTGTACAAGCCTCTATTGGAAATATTAGTGTTCACATACGATAATCCCTTTCACAGGGTGAAGGCACTGCAAACAGCTCCTCAAGCCCTGAGTTTCCACTGTGCACTTAGGGTCACTCGTGGGCATCTACATAAACAAATGTCACTACTGGTTAAAAGGAGACATTCAGACACTCAGGACCTGGAGTAAAAATGGAATTCTTGACACATGGATAAACTAGAACTCCCACCTACTTAAAAATTACTCGCAAGATTATTGCTAAAGTAACTTTCCTATTAATTCATGTTAATAGCTCTTGGGTTTGAAAACAGTATTGTGGGTTAGTGCTAGTATATATCACCTTCTTCAAGGTAATAATTTAAGTATAAGTAAATGTAAGATACATCTGACTATATCATTCGCATAAGCAGTGCAAAAATATTCAGAAACAACAGGGAAAAATGCATTTGTATGCTTAATTTGAATAGAATTAGTGAATCAGGTCCTTGCAAACTAAACTTGAGTGTGAAGGAAACATATCCAGAGAGACAAGGGGCAGGGTGAGCAGGGGTTGCCAGAGGAGGGAGAGAAGGGGAAGATGTGGGAAGACCAAGCAAATAGCCTCTTTATACATTGAGACGGTTTTGAGAATAATAATGTGCTAGTTTCTTTCTTTCTTTTTTTTTTTTTTAATCTAAGTAGCTATTGAAGATTGTAATGATTTCAGTCTAAAAAGCAATGCTGGAAAGCCTCTTTGGAGATTGCCAACTCCCACTGTGCAGAAACACTGTGTTCCTGCGTGCTGGTGTAATGGAGACAAACAAAAGAAACACTTCAAGGAAAAGGGAGGCAGCAGAGGGAGGGCAGAAAAAGCGCGGAAGACATGGTTCCCAGAAAAACAGTAAGAGTTTTAGCTATGGCCAAAAGCAAACATAACAACCCCCAGGTTTGAAACTGATATAAGTTAAATTAAAAGGTTAGCCATGTAAGCAATATAATACATAATGATATTCTCAGTCAAAATAATAGTCACTTGTTATCAACAATAATGATCTAGTCCCAGTTGCAGTGATACCAAATCCCCCCACACACATACACACACCTTAAACTGGCTCAATTTGATTTCACCTTTTCAGATATCTAATTGGGCTCCTATTGGGAGCAAATTTATTTGAAAGATTAGTTATGTAAACACGTTGTTCTATTGCTTCAGTCTGCTTGCACATGTCTCTTTTTTTCTCCCTT
This sequence comes from Bos javanicus, assembly GCF_032452875.1. Taxonomy (NCBI): domain Eukaryota; kingdom Metazoa; phylum Chordata; class Mammalia; order Artiodactyla; family Bovidae; genus Bos; species Bos javanicus. The sequence goes on from NC_083876.1 coordinate 51,949,892, forward strand.
TTGGAAAAATAAATATTTTAAAAATCAACATACATAACTACACAATGAAAGTATCCTAATTAAGATGTCTCTTAGTTACTTCAGCTCCTATAAAGCTTTAAACATGGCTTATTACCTCCAGATTCTGACCAAAGGTTAATAATAATTACTGTTTGCTTTCAAATGTTCTTAATGCAAAACTTGCATGAGATGAAAACCATGTGAGGTGAAAATTTGTATTGTATGCACGTTCCAGAAAAGACTATGAAGATAAACATTTTAAGTAAGTATATTTAAATTTGTTTTTAATCTCAAAAAATTTTATCACAGTGTCTGTTTGGCAAAACCAATACAATATTGTAAAGTTTAAAAATAAAATAAATAAATAAATAAAAATTAAAAAAAAAAAACTATGAAATGAGGATTAACTCTGCTATTTCTGTACTAGGAACGGATGCTTCTTGGATAGTCATTATATGTCATTATAAATCAACATATAATTACTATGTTATTCACCATTGTATAAGGTTTATCTGTAGGTTTCATCAAAGTATTTTGGTGTTACTACATTTCATATGGTACAGTGCAAATGAAGCATCTCCTTCTTGTAACCAGAAATATTCTCTGGAAAAAATCACCCTGAATTATTCTGATATATGGTCTTCACATCCCTATTTGGCAAGCAAATTATTGTATCTGAAAACTATGAAGAAAGGAAGTTCAGGGGGAAAAAAAAAGACATGGGCAAGACGTTGTGGCCAAAAACTCCAAACCACTAATGCTGTCAAAATTATTTTGAAAGTCACAAAGTAATCTGAGAACCATATATTACTTAGCTTCTTTTTTAACAGAGACATGATCTTGATTATGCTATCTTTATTATCACTGTGTTAAAAAGTGTAATTGTAAAATTTACCAATGTACAGTAAGTTCATTAATTATAATACAAAAATATTCTACCAATGGACACAGAATAATATTGAATGATATTCTTTTGTATAGTCCACTGAAATAATAGTTGTTTAATACAGTATTTACATACTTAATATCTGAGTAGCTATTAGCCATACCTGGTTATAAGATAGAAAAATAACAAAGAGCAATATAGGAATTCTGCTCTTACTGACAACTGCTGTTCATGTTTCTCGAATAAAGAAAACATTTTTTTTTTGCTTAATATTATTCAAGAAATTGAAAAACCTAGCTGTTAACTACAGGCAGATCCATTCTTATTCATAATACTCAAATGTTTCATTTTGATATCTCATGTCCCTTTTGTTTTTAATTATTTATTATCAGTGCTAGCATATTATATATAATATAATGATAGTTATTATTACATAATGGCTAACATTTATGAAACATTTACCATGTGCCATGCATTTTTATAAGAGCTTTACATACACTGACACATTTAATTCTCATGACAACCTGAGAGATGTATTTTATTATCCCAATTATATAGATGAAAGGTTAAATAACTTGCCCAAGAGCAAATGCATTTTAAGTGGGAGTCAGAATTAAACCCTGGTAGTCTGCTTTGTACACAGTACTTCTGGTATTGGAAAGTCAAGGCATGACTAAATATATCTATATTTATTTGAATGTATTCAAATTATCATATAAGTTTATAGTATTTCTAAGCAGTAGAATATGTATGATTTACCAATAAAATTGTAATATACTTTTCAGAGGAAACAGTATTATCACATACGACCATCCATCCTCTGGAAAATAAAATTTTTAAAGACAGAGTGAAGAAAAGAGAAAGATGGAGGCCACCTAAGACTCCAAGGAAGAGCAATGGGCTAGAGTCACTCCCTTCCTTTACCTTATCTTTTGATGATTTCAATATGGCTGTAGTTTGTATTATTCTCATTGCTTGCTTTTTATTTAAAAAAAAGAAGTAAAAGACGTGTTTGTCAACTAAAAATGATTAAGAAGAATGTGGACTTTTATTTTACTCTTTCCTCACAAAATCCAGTTATTTTTCTAGAATACATTTTTTTTTAAGAAGACAGTTTAATAGCAAGTTCTGTCTCCATTCATTATGATGCTTAACAAGACGGTCTGGGTGGGTGGTTGCTCATCTGGAGCTTGGTAGTGGGTTGCTTGCTAAATAATAAGTAGGTCAATCTAAAGAAACAACTCTGATGATGGTAGAGAACTCTAGATGATGATGGTCTGTGGTGGTCTCACCTACCTAGATGTCTGCCTGTGGACTTTCACACCTGGGACTGAGTTTCCATTTATGTTCAGATTTGAAGCAGCAGCAGTGTAAGTAAAACAGCACAAGACAGTAACATACGAAGTTGGAAAGATATAGTCTGGGCCCTCTAGAAGCTCACAACTTAGTGCATGAATGAGTGGCAGAGACTAAGTGTTTACTATGACTCTGAGACATTGTACAAGTTGTTGGTGAAGACAATGCCACATAATCTAAGAGGGGCCAACGCAGGGTAATCAGGAAGCCTTCACAGAAGAGACGACGTGTGTCTGGATCTTGCAGAAGGTTTTATCATCAAGCCAACCAAAGAGAACAGGGAGAGGGATATGCAGAGATTAAAACAGTTCTTGCCAGAAGGAAAATACAACAACCCAATCAATTTCACTTGCGCAGAAATCAGTTCTTAGAAACTACTTACAAACTCCAGCAAAGCAGAAGGATTCTCAGCCATTCCCAGCAAGTTTGTAATCCCACATGGAACTCTCCTCATTCATTTGCTGAGAGTATGAATATGGGGCAACAGTGGTGAAATCATCCAGCGATGATTTTAACCCCTCAGCCCTTCATCATTTAGCACCTTCCCCTCACTTTGCTGTTTCTCTGTTTGGAGTTCTGTTAAGCAGGGTGCTTGTGGCTTTAAAAATGCAAAATGGTTGCCAAAAAGAACAGTTTTGCCATGTAGCAAATGTTCATACTCTGCAATGCTAATTTATGTCCTTCCCTATAGTTATACAGGTTGCTATGTGCAATGAATTAAACATTAATAAAAATATTTGATGATGCTATTAGAGAATATATGGAGAAAGATGAATGCTTGAGTACAGGTGTTGGCATTCTAAGGAGACAGTTTTTTTCTTTTCTCAAGATTTGAAAAGCCACTGAAATGAAAGCATTTGGAAAATGCAACTATTGGAAAACTTAGCATGAGTAAGTTTCTGTTGCTTAACTTGGGTACTGGCTTCATGGATGTGCAATTGGAAATAATTCACTTATTTCCAATAAGTTCTACACTTATGATAAGAATACTTTCATTTGGATATATCATATATTAATAACAACTTTAAGAAATTTTAGCATTAGCAATGAAATCTTTAATACATTCAAAAATGCAGAAGTATAACCATATTTTTTCAGTTCCAAATCTAAAATAAAAACAACATAAAAATAGGAGAAACACTTCTCCACATAGAAATGGATTTTTTCATCTCTTGAAGAAATTTGATAAACGTAATAGGAATTCTGGCTATGATATTTGTGGAAAATACCCACAAAATATATATTTGTGAATGAAGTAGGACATTTTTTTTCATTTTACTTGAGCTCAATACATTGCTGCTTTTGTTTCCACTTTTGTGTTTCCATATAAGAGAACGGAACAGCCCTAGAGGCTGACAGACAGTTATGTGGCATTTAACAACAGAGAAGGAGGCTCTGTCCGCCAAGAGTGGCAATAAGCTGACTGACTTCATGGAATACTAGAGGTGGGGAAATTACCTTGATGCTTTCTACTTGTGCTGATTTTTTCTTCTGCTGACACTTTTGATGTTCTGAAAGTTGCTTTGCTCACATCCTCTGCTACTGGTGTCAAAGCACACTCTCAATCTTCACATGCCAAAAGAGGAAGAAAACCTTATTTCAATGCCCAAAAGACTTAGCTCCTGTCAAAGACATTCATTTAACACTCACAGTTGGTCTATGGCAACTTGAAGATGTTGTCTTAAGAAGTAGGGCTGATAGGGGGTGGGGTGGAGAAGAAAAGGCCTGGCTTTCTAGGGAAATCTTGTGCTTACCAAATCCTGAAGGCATGCAATAAGAAGGGCTTGTACCCTCATGAATAGAGGGCAATTTTGACTGTTACAAGGCCTGTGCTTCTTCAGGAAAAGGGGGTGGGGTTAAGCAAGCATAAGATCATTACAACTGGCTAAGAAAGGGGATATTCTAAAAACAATTAATAGTTTTTTTATTAGCAAAGCTTTCTCTGATAAAATTAACTGCCCTCAGTCTTGTTTCTTTTTTAGTTTTGGTCAGCTACAGCTAATACATTTCATAATAAGAAAAGTCATCACCATCATTAATTGCAGACTTTGAATCTTCTTAATGTTTCAAGTACTCTAAATATCGTACTGAAAACATAGCCATTCCTAAATATGTGTGGCAACTGAATTCTAATCTGCATAAAATAATCATATAAAACTGGAAGTCATTTATAAAAAGGTAATCAAATGTTTTAGTAGAGATTTGCTATTTGGCTAAATGGCGGACAGATGACAAGCCACTCTTCTATTTACTCTGAACACATACACATCTATATTGCATACCCATCTCAGAGCATTTATTCATCTTCCACCCCTACCCCCACCACAATAGTCCTCTCTGATGGTCTCATTTGTTCCACCCTGAAATTCATGCCAGAACATGATGAAGTACACAAACTTAGTTTGATGAACTAATGAACAAACTTAGTTCATTGAGCCCTCTTTTCTTTCCTTAGGCTATTTTTAAAAACTGTGTCTTTTACACAATAAATCCTAATTCAGCCAATCCCAATTCATTCAAACAGCATCTGAATTTTAAAATTGGCTCCTTTTCAGACAATTAGCCAGAGTGCCAATTTCCCAGTCAAATAAAATCATTTTCCCATTAACATTTTTGGTTATATAATCTGCTATACAAATATAATACTATTAAAACTCAATGTGCAAATTAAGTCCCTAGAATATCTCAGTTGCTAATTTGGTCAGATAATTCCAAGCATACATTTTGCCGTCATTTAAATTGGAGATTTTTTTCTGCTGGCTGATTGCTTTCCAAGGGTGAGAATGTGGCTGAAGAGCCCAGTGCATGTCTCAGATTTTCCACACTTTGTACACATGGAAAGTGTCTTTGGGCTGGGACTCTCTCCTCTGTCTGTAGAGCATATTGTACTTGCAGCCCTGCCTTTCCTCCTTCTAGGCTGCCAGACACATTTGCCCAAAATGAGTCACTCAGTCTTTGATTTTTTGCATTTAAGTTTGGCCTGTCTAATGTTGTTTGCACAGCCATGCCACATTGTTAGAAGTTGCGATTCAGTGTGTCCTTGGAGCTTTTCTTCTGCCAGCCCAGCCTTCTTGCAGTGCCCTATTTCAGTTCACTGTTGAGCAGCTGACTCAGGGCCTTAAAGTGAACCACCCCCGATGTTTGCCCAGTTCCCATGCTTGCTGCTGTGCTGATCTTTGCTTCACAGCTACAGGCCCAGCTGGAGACATACTTTTAGTAATCTTGCTTTCCCATTTTTGTCACATATGTCTTGCAGGTGATGCGGGAAGCTGCCTGCGACATCTGTGACAGATCCAGACCTCCCAACCATATGGAAGGTTGGACAGTACCAAACATTTGATTGGATCCAGAGTTTGGTGCCACATTTACTGCCAACCTTCTAAAAGGCACACAGGCCATCTTGAGTTGGTTTCTAGTTCTTTGTTTCCCAGAGCTACAATTCAGAATAGTTTGATTTTCAACAATTTCAGTGATACACCACTATCACCTACAGATTACTGGTTACTGAGTGTACAAATTACATAATCACCTTAAGTCTCAGTTTCTTTATTTGTCAGATTATGATAATAATCATTTCTGCTCCATCTGCCAATGTAGGAGACACAGGTTCGATTCCTGTTCCAGGAAAATCTCCCATGCCACAGATCAACTAAGGCCTGAACTGCAACTGCTAAGCCTGTGCTCTAGAGCCCACGACCCACAACTACTAAAGCCCTTGCGTCCTAGAACGCATGCTCTGCAGCAAAAGAACTCACAACAAGAAGAAGCCTGTGCTGTGCAACTATAAGGTGGCCTCTGCTCACTGCAGCTAGAAAAAGCCAGCACAGCAACAAAGACCCAGCACAGCCAAAAAAAAATTTTTAATTTTTACAAGTTTATAAATCAAAATTTCTTTTTTCAACCCATCATTATTTTTAACTGTATTCATATTTAGAGAGCCTGAACATGGAATTATATATTTCTCTGAACTTCCTGAACTTTACTAACTGGAATTGTAAGGTTATCATATTTGGCTATATAATCATCTCACTATTTAAAATTCTAATATAAAAATATGATTTTCTCTCAAAGTTGATTTGACTTCTACTTTATGTAAAAGTTCTTATTCAAGAACAGTAGAATTTATCACACTGCTTTCTCACTCTTATGAGAAACTATGAGAGTAAAGACACACCAAATGTAATCAGAATTTTCGTATATAATAATGGGGCCATTTTTCACCACTGACTCTGCCATTGGACCAGCCCTATTATTGATAATAGGAAAGTTTAAGACACACTTTCCTTTTGGCCAGTCTGTGGATTCATACACACATATACAAAGTTACATATAAACATACTTTTTCAATGTCAAATGCTGCAAGTTATATGTTTCTTATAAAAAAGGTTTGGTCATCCACTTACGTATAAGCCTTTGTGTGTGTTAGTCACTTGGTCATGTCCAACTCTTTGCAACTCCATGAACTGTAGCCCACCAGGCTCCTCTGTCCATGGAATTCTCCAGGCAAGAATACTGGAGTTGCCATTTCCTTCTACAGGGGATCTTTCCAACACAGGGGCTGAACCTGCATCTCCTATGTTGCAGGCGGATTCTTTACCATGTGAGCCACCAGGGAAGCCCCATTCATAAGTGCAAACAAATCAGTTTTGGTCATACCAATAATATTATATTACTTTAATTATTTTAACATTATATATAAAATATGGTTGATTATGACATATGCATATATGCATATGTGCCATTTGTATGTGTATATATGTGATTGCATATGTATGCTGCTAAGTTGCTGCAATTGTGTCCAACTCTGTGTGACCCCATAGACAGCGACCCACCAGGCTTCCCCGTCCCTGGGATTCTCCAGGCAAGAACACTGGAGTAGGTTGCCATTTCCTTCTCCAATTACATATGTATAAATATCTGCAAAAATTATTCATTATTCTTTGTCCTGATTTTTTCCTTTGTTGCTTCTTCCTTGGAATTACTGAGCACTTGATGTATTTTCATATTTTTTATTTACTAGGCTGTACAAATTATACATACTTATTTCTATGATTTCATTAATATGTATATTATTGTGCTTATTAAACTGAGTAGTATCCAGTTTTCAAAATATTCATTAGAATTATTTATCTTTCTCAAAGGCTAACTTTTTAAAATCAGACCAGTAAGTCTATTGCAAAATATATTCTTCCTTGTGTTCTAAGAAGAACTCTATAATCATCATCCACGGACCACAAAAATAATATTGTAGATTTTTCTTTCTTGATAGCATATTCCCTTTAGCTATCAAAAAAAAATGACTTTAGATTGGAAAAAGGCATGAAAACATCAGCTGTGTCTTCAAAGCCTTCAGTTTCCTTCCTAGGAAGATATATTCCATGATCATTTTGCCCAACTTGTTCAATTATTTAACAAATCTTCATTGAATGCCTTTTTGTGACAGTCAATCTTCTGGCTGGACAGACAGGTGAATCTACCACAGTGGGAAGAAATTAGTCAGCTGACCCAGGTTATGTTGACATATTGTGCCTAATAAATGATCGCACTGGGGGCAGGACTTCAGGTCTGAAGCCAAATTCTACTTAGGATGGTCAGATCCACTCAGTGCCTCCAACTGACCTCTAATTCAAGTCATTCTACAGAATTTCCCCAGGAGAATGCTGAAAGTCTACACAATCAGAAAGATTTATTTCAACTCTCTACCTGTGCTTAGAAAGACTCAGAGTTGGCCGCTTAAAGAATGTGAGGGTCCTCATTCTGGAAGGTAGATGCATTGGTTATTAAGTATTTTTGTGTAAGGAACTTGAAAGTCAGGAAAGCAACACTTACCACAAGGAGATCTCTAGCTCTCTCCTGTTTTCAGGCATTCTTCATATCTATATGTTTTCATAGTCTTATTATTAAATAAATCCTATATCACCTTATTTTATCTGTCAGAATCTAATCAGCAAAGGCGATCACCATTGTAGAAACCATAGAAATACTTTAAGAAGTCAACATACCTCTAACTTAGACATACCAAGTCAACTTTCTACCAATTCAGTTCTACCTCCAGGCAGCTTTGATAAAACTTTTATAGGACTCCTTTGTGCCCCTAAATTTTTCTGTTCTAGGACAAATACATCTTTTTATTGCTCAGAGTTCTAGGTTTCCTCTGTTGTGTGCTTCCACACACATTAAGGACAATGGCAATAATCATAGTGACCAAATCTTCAAGATATATGTCTACTTCAACAGATGATCCTATTCACAAAGCAGAAATAGAGATACAGACATAGAGAACAAATGTATGGATACCAAGGGGAAAAAGGGGTGGATGGGGGAATTGGCAGATTGGGATTGATATATATATATACTATTGATACTATTGCATAAAATAGATAACTATTGAGAACATACTGCATAGCACAGGGAACTCTATTTGAAGTACTGTGGTGACCTGAATGGGAAGGAAGTCCAAAGGGGAGGGGATGTATGTATATGTGTGGCTGATTAATTTTGCTGTAGAGTGGAAACTAACACAACAAATGAGAAAATAGAGAAATTAAGGAAACAATTCCATTCACCATTGCAACTAAAAGAATAAAATACTTAGGAACATATCTACCTAAAGAAACTAAAGACTTATACATAGAAAACTATAAAACACTGATGAAAGAAATCAAAGAGGACACTAATAGATGGAGAAACATACCGTGTTCATGGATCGGAAGAATCAATATACTGAAAATGAGTATACTACCCAAAGCAATCTATAGATGCAATGCAATCCCTATCAAGCTACCAATGGTATTTTTCACAGAGCTAGAACAAATAATTTCACAATTTGTATGGAAATACAAAAAACCTCAAATAGCCAAAGCAATCTTGAGAAAGAAGAATGGAACTGGAGGAATTAACCTGCTTGACTTCAGGCTCTACTACAAAGCCACAGACATCAAGATAGTATGGTACTGGCACAAAGACAGATATATAGATCAATGGATCAAATATAGAAAGCCCAGAGATAAATCCATGCACATATGGACACCTTATCTTTGACAAAGGAGGCAAGAATATACAATGGATTAAAGACAATCTCTTTAACAAGTGGTGCTGGGAAAACTGGTCAACCACTTGTAAAAGAATGAAACTAGAACACTTTCTAACACCATACACAAAAATAAACTCAAGATGGACTAAATATCTAAACATAAGACCAGAAACTATAAAACTCTTAGAGGAGAACATAGGCAAAACACTCTCTGACATACATCACAGCAGGATCCTCTATGACCCACCTCCCAGAATATTGGAAATAAGAGCAAAAATAAACAAATGGGACCTAATTAAAATTTAAAACTTCTGCACAACAAAGGAAACTATAAGCAAGGTGAAAAGACAGCCTTCAGAATGGGAGAAAATAATAGCAAATGAAGCAACTGACAAACAACTAATCTCAAAAATATACAAGCAACTCCTGCAGCTCAATTCCAGAAAAATAAACGATCCAAATCAAAAAATGGGCCAAAGAACTAAATAGACATTTCTCCAAAGAAGACATACAGATGGCTAACAAACACATGAAAAGATGCTCAACATCACTCATTATCAGAGAAATGCAAATCAAAACCACAATGAAGTACCATTTCACGCCAGTCAGAATAGCTGCAATCCAAAAGTCTACAAGCAATAAATGATGGAGAGGATGTGGAGAAAAGGGAACCCTCTTACACTGTTGGTGGGAATGCAAACTAGTTCAGCCACTATGGAGAACAGTGTGGAGATTCCTTAAAAAACTGGAAATAGAAGTGCCATATGATCCAGCAATCCCACTGCTGGGCATACACACTGAGGAAACCAGAATTGAAAGAGACACGTGTACCCCTATGTTCATTGCAGCACTGTTAATAATAGCCAGGACATGGAAGCAACCTAGATGTCCATCAGCAGATGAATGGATAAGAAAGCTGTGGTACATATACACAATGGAGTATTACTCAGCCATTAAAAAGAATTCATTTGAATCAGTTCTAATGAGGTGGATGAAACTGGAGCCTATTATACAGAGTGAAGTAAGCCAGAAAGAAAAACACCAATACAGTATACTAACGCATATATATGGAATTTAGAAAGATGGTAACGACAACCCTGTATGCGAGACAGCAAAAGAGACACAGATGTATAGAACAGTCTTTTGGACTCGGTGGGAGAGGAATAGGGGGGATGATTTGGGAGAATGGCATGTATAATATCATATAAGAAATGAATTGCCAGTCCAGGTTCAATGCAGGATACAGGAAGCTTGGGGCTGGTGCACTGGGATGACCCAGAGGGATGGTACAGGGAGGGAGGTGGGAGGGGGGTTCAGGCTGGGGAACACATGTACACCCGTGGTAGATACATGTTGATGTATGGCAAAACCAATACAATATTGTAAAGTAAAATAATAATAATAATAATAAAATTTAAAAAATAAAGCAACTATACTGTAATAAAAATTAATTAAAGAAACTGAAACATTTCTATAAAACTCAAACATTAAAAAAAAACCTAGTTTCTAATAGCAGTAGTATTCTCAGTTAGGGTCCTAAGAGCTTAAATATTAACAATGTCCTTGTAATTTTGACAATTTCTTAGTTCTCAAGGAAATGTCCATTATATCAAGGAGATATATATTATTATAAAGTACTTTGGGATCATTAAATAGGACACAGAGCAAAGGTATAAAGTGATATATGGAATTTAGAAAGATGGTAACAATAACCCAGTGTACGAGACAGCAAAAGAGACACTGATGTATAGAACAGTCTTATGGACTCTATGGGAGAGGGAGAGGGTGGGAAGATTTGGGAGAATGGCATTGAAACATGTAAAATATCATGTATGAAACGAGATGCCAGTCCAGGTTCGATGCACGATACTGGATGCTTGGGGCTAGTGCACTGGGACGACCCAGAGGGATGGTATGGGGAGGGAGGAGGGAGGAGGGTTCAGGATGGGGAACACATGTATACCTGTGGCGGATTCATTTTGATATTTGGCAAAACTAATACAATTATGTAAAGTTTAAAAATAAAATAAAATTTAAAAAAATAAATAAAAATAAAAACAAACACCAAAGACCTATACAGAACATAAATCAAAATTATTTATACAGAGTAAACTCAACAGAATCAACATTGTGTTTGAACTGTTATAGCAGTGCTCCATGAGATGTCCTTGTCTCCAGTGTGCATCCAGTCCTTTCTTCATGGACAGATCCTACTCAGGTATAATAATTTATAGCAATTGTATATTTCATGCATATAAAATATAAAGTTCTAAGCTGACATCCCTAGTTCTGTACCATCACTCATTTCTAAGTAGAGAGGTTCCTCTCTACTTCATACTTCTTGTGCTCTTTCTTTAAGAATTAGTCAAAGTATTATTTCTATGATATAGAAATATATAGAAATATATCTGCTCCTTGCCAATACTTGTACCTTTCTACCACTTCTAAATCTTGTCAGAATATATTTTTCTACTTTCTAAGTAAACTTTTTATAGAAGTAAAATATGTCTCAGTTAGCTCAGGCTGCCATAACTAAATACCATAGACAGAGTGGGCTTAAAGAACAGACATTTATTTCCTCATAGTTCTGGAGGCCAGAATTCTGAGATGAGGGTTATCAGCCTATTGAGGTTCTAAAGAAGACTCTCTTCTGGATTGCAGATGCTGACTTTCTTGTCATGTCCTAACATGGCAGGGAGACACAGAAAGCCCTCTGGTCTCTTATGAGGATACTTATCCCATCCTGAGGCCACCACCCTCATGACCTCAATTAAACCCAATTATCTCCCTAACACCCCACCTCCAAATACGAACACATTGATGGTTAGGGTTCCAACATAAGAATTTTGAAGGAATACAATTGAGTCCATAATAAACATACATTCAGGAAAGTGAAAAAATCATAAGAATGCATTTTGATTAACTATTTCAAAGTAAATATACCATGTGTCTTGCTTTTTTGAATTGTTTTGTGTCTTGCTTCTTTTGCTCAGTATTATGTTTGTGGGTTTCAGCCATCTACTAGTTTGCTCATTTTCTCTTATTTTATCAATATTTATCTTAAAATATTTACAAATACATCACACATCACAATTTGTCTATTCTACAGCACATAGGCATTTGCATTGTTTCCAATTAGAACTTATTACAATGTCTTTTTACTTTTACATACTTTGGTACACATATCATGCATTGTGAAAGTATATCTAGTTAGCACTAGATCATCTAGATTTAGATTGAATATGTTGAACCTTAGTAGACAATTTATTATCCCCAATATTTTAAGTTTTGCTGAAGCCTTTGTTCAGTTCAGTTCAGTCGCTCAGTCATGTCCGACTCTTTGCAACCCCATGGACTTCAGTATGCCAGGCTTCCCTGTACATCAGCAACTCCCAGAGCTTACTCAAACTCATGTCCATTGAGTCGGTGATGGCACCCAACCATCTCATCCTCTGTCATCCCCTTCTCCTCCCACCTTCAATCTTTCCCAGCATCAGGGTCTTTTCCAATGAATCAGTGCCTTAGGTTAAGAAAGTGCTTTTCTCTTCTGAGGTTACTAACAGTTTTTATCATTAATCTGTGAAATTTTAAATGTTTTCCTGCACCTTTTGTATATCATATGATTTTATCCTTTATATGGTTAATAGAGTAAAATACACAGTTTAATGTTTGAATATTGAACAACATTGCTTGAAATAAACATTTTTTGTTGTGTTTTAAATTTTTCATGTGTCGGTGGACTTTATATGCGTACACTAGTTTAAGAATTTTTCTCTATCTTAATAAAGGATTGCTTTTTCTTGTAAAGTACTTGTTAGTTTTGAGTATAAATTTTATGGTAGTCTCCTAAAATACATATTTATGAGATAGAAATTGTTCCATCTTTATCCACACTGGAAAAGTTTGTGTAAGATTGTTATGTCTTTCTTTACGGTTAAGATTATCTAGGCCTAGAGTTTTCTTCTTAGGAGGGTTTTAAATTATAGGTTCAGTTTATTTAATAGATATAATACTATATATACATAATTATATTAGTTTTTATATCTAGTTTGATAAGTAGAAGTTTCCCAGGAATTTCAATTTCATATATACATGTTCAATTTTATTGACATAATGCTCATATTATTAAGATTGATCATTCATATTATCAGGATCTCTAATGATGTGCCTTTTTATGCTCCTAGTATTGGTACCTTATATCTTCTTTTTTTTTTTCCCTTGACCAATCTTGGAAAGCTATAAGTCCTAGTATTCTTTCCAAAGAACCAACCCCTGGCTGTGCTGACTTTGCAATTTTGCATTTGTTTATTACATTATTAATTTTGGTTCATATTGCAATTATTTATTTACTGCTACTTTCTTTGCATTTGGACTTCCCTGGTGGCTCAGACAGTAAAGTGTCTGTCTACAGTGTGAGAGATCTGGGTTCAATCCCTGGGTTGGGAAGATTCCCTGGAGAAGGAAATGGCAACCCACTCAGGTACTCTTGCCTTGAAAATCCCATGGACGGAGGAGCTTGGTGCAGGCTACTGTCCATGGGGTCACAAAGAGTAGGGCATGACTGAGCAACTTCACTTTCTTTACTTTTCTTTCTTTCTTTCTTTGCATTTAGTTACTTTATTTTTCAAGTCTCCTGAGATGGCTACCAAGGATATTGATTTTCAGATTTTTTGTATATATGCATTTTATTGCTATGTATTTCTCTCTAAGCAGGGTTTGGATTCATCGAATAGGCTTTGTTTTTTTCTTGCCACATTGCACAACTTGAAAAATCTTAGTTACCCAACCAGGGATTTAACCCAGGCCCTCACAGTGCAAGTATGGAATCCTAACCTCTGGATTCCCAGAGAATTCCCACATCCAATAGATTTTAATATATTATTCTCATTATTGCTCAAATCACAAAATTCCCTTCATATTTTCTCTGACTCATAGTTTAGAGGCATAGTGCATAATTCCAAACATCTGGGTCTTTTCTCATTATATCTTTTGTAGATAAATTTAACCTTGATTTCACCATGGCTAGAGAACACATTCTAAGTTCAGTTCTTTGAAAAATGTATTGAAACTGCTTCATTGAAATATGTACATTTTGCTTTTGGGGATTCAACATTTTAAATAGATTAATTAAGTAATACTGTGAATTGTGGTTTTCATATCTTCTACTGTTATATTAATTTCTTAGCTCCTTACTTTATCAGTTTGAGAAATGGGTTTAATCTCCAAATATGATTCTGAAATACTGTATTCTGGTTATAATCCTTTTAGTTTGTGCTTTGTCTATATTAATGCTATATTATTATCTGTATATAAATTTAGAAATATTTTATTTTCCTAGTGGATCCTTTAATCACTATGAAATCTTATTCTTTAGAAACATATACTGCCTTGAAGTCCACTATCTTTTTATTAGAATAATTATAATTGGTTTTTAATACATGCCTTCTGCCTTTTTTGTTCTTTTATTTATTGTGTGTCTCTTAAGGACTACATATTATAGCATTTTTGTTTCCTATAATGACATTTGTCTTTTAATTAAATCTGTTTATCCTTAATAAAATTATTAATATATTTGAATATGAACTTACCAGGTTACATTTGCTTTGTGTTTATCCATTTTGTTGTTGCTATTTTTCTTTCTTGTTTTTTTGAGCTAAGCATTTTTTATTACCGTTTTCTCTTCTATTAGTTACACATTGTTTAAACATTTCTTTGAGAGATTGCCAAAGATATTACCAGCAAATGTTTTAACTATAAATTAATAGCTCTCTGAGAAGAAGGCTGAGTGCCGAAGAATAGATGCTTTTGAACTGTGGTGTTGGAGAAGATTCTTGAGAGCCCCTTGGACTGCAAGGAGATCCAACCAGTCCATTCTGAAGGAGAAGGAGATCAGCCCTAGGATTTCTTTGGAAGGAATGATGCTGAAGCTGAAACTCCAGTACTTTGGCCACCTCATGCGAAGAGTTGACTCATTGGAAAAGACTCTGATGCTGGGAGGGATTGGGGGCAGGAGGAGAAGGGGATGACAGAGGATGAGATGGCTGGATGGCATCACTGACTAAATGGACATGAGCCTGGGTGAACTCCGGGAGTTGGTGATGGACAGCGAGGCCTGGCGTGCTGCGATTCATGGGGTTGCAGAGAGTCGGACACGACTGAGCGACTGAACTGACTGAACTGACCTTCTGGAAATAAACAAATACTTAGAACAGGTTCTTAGAAAAGGTTCATACAAGGTTAACTTAATCCTTCCTCCATGTGTGTTATCATTCTAATGTTTTATATAGAGTGCATACATTTGTTGTATACAACGTTTTAAAACAACCACATTTTCATCATTTTCATTGCACTTTAATCCTTTATACATCTTTGCTCTGTTTTCCTGATAATATTTACCTTCTACCTAAAGAATCCCTTTAGTATTTCTTTCAGTGTAGGTCTGCTGATTCCCAAGAGGCTTGTTCTATAGTCTAGTATATGGTATAGAAATTAGGACAATTTAATAGATTTATTCTTTAAGTTTTCTACATACTTATACATGTTTTAATTGTTTTATCAATTACTATATTGTCAGTTAACTATGGACTGGAATGACAATTTGTATGATAATCAATAGGGTTAGGTTTAGTCTAACAATTTGCTTTTCATTTTCTATTTTTTCCATATGGTTTTGTTTTTTCTTCCCTTTCTTTCTTTTCTTCAAATATTTTTATATTGAGTGATTAACTTCAGTGATTTTTTTTTAAGCACACTTGGCTGTACACATTTAAACACCCATTCATTCAACAAATAATACAGTGACTACCCCACCACATACCAGTTTCAGTACCATGTAGTGGGGAATACAGAGTGATTATGATAGATATTGCCCACTTAGACAATCTCCCATCAAATATTTACACTTGTTTGCAGTGACTTTATTTTAAAATTCTATAATTTTCATCTGATTCCTATTTATTGAGTCCATTCTGTGTGAAGTACTCCAGGGAATTTTTATTTTCTTAAAAGCATTAATTGCATATACTTTAAAATCTTGTATCCTAAATTTCAGTATTTCATGATCTGTGGCTCTTTTCGATTTGTTTATTTCTTTCTGGGATTTTGTTCATTTTTCTTCTATCTGCTAGGATGTGTATTTTTTTTTTTGCCAGTTGAATTTCAGACATAAAGATTTAAAGGCTCTGTATCATGTTATATTTTTCCAGGCAGGCAGTTTGAGAACAGATCATCTAGTTAGTTAAGTGTGAGATGATTTGAGACTGGGTTTCAAAATTTGTGAGATCTGGTCTATTTGTGATTTTCCCTTACCCCTAGAACATAGACTTCCTGGATTCTCAACTCTAAATCTAGATTTTTTTTTCAAGGTCCCTTCTCCTTGGCAGGACTTGATCTCCTATTTTTGTTCCTCAGCACTATGGAACTGCAAAAATCTCTGCTTATTTTTCTTGATTTCTTGGACTCCCATCTTACAATGTTTAGGAACTGGCAAATCTCTCAAGGACAATAGTGGCAGAGAATGTCAATTTTGCCTCAATATGTTTTCCTTTTTCTAAGATCTTAGCCCTTCAAAACCTTCCTACTTCGGTTTCTCTACAAGGCCCTCAGTCAGTTACTTTTTATATGTTCTATAGCTTTTATATTGTTCTCCAAGCAAAGGTTCTCCTGAAAATAAGATACTTTATCATAGTGCAAGAAAAAAAAAATCAGTATATCTCTAATAGCCTTTCAAGTTTTAATAAAATGATTTATATATTTCTCTTATATCCATTACTAGATTATGAATTTCTTATAGGCAAAGACTCTGACTCATTATCTTTGATTGTTCAAGGGACTGAGATAGAGTCAGCTGTCAGTTACATCTCTTATTTCTTATTTCTCTCCAAAAAAATGTTTGCACTATTTCTGAATTACTTATACCCCTCCCATATATCTCTCTACCTACTACTTTCTGGATTGCTAGTATCATCCTTCCATTTATCTTCTGATCACCTTAAAAAACTACTGTAAAATACTTCAGAATTATTTTCTTTCCTGATACTAACCAGATATGATCCTAACATTATCTATCATATCTCAGTAAACATATTCCTAATGCCCTGGATACTTTAAGAGAAAAGTAAGTATACGGCCCCGCCTCAAACAGACTGTGAGGCCCTTGACAGCAAAAGCTGTCCCTTTCACTTAGTATATATCTCCTTAGGAAGTGGGTTCAGCACCAGGTAAAACAATGGCAGTTTGAGAAATATGGTCTTGGTCATCTGCAAACCTAAGAGATTAATTTGAGTTAACCCAGAAAGTTAATTTTATGTTTAAGTACATCTAAGCATGGAAATTCACAGTAAACAAGCTTTTAATCAACACTCACACATAGTAAAAATATAAATGTACACATGGAGAGTAACATATCAGTATCACTGTTGACCCATATGCAAATACTGATTCAAACAATTCCTATCACTTCACTTAACAGTCAGAATTGTATTGGATCTACCCTAATTCTACCTTTACATATCAAAACAAAGACATAATGAATTTTTTTAAATTATTTCAATCTTTGAAGATTAGCAAACATGCCCCTTCTGAGGGTCATTTTTATCTAATTCGGCATAATTTTGCCTGGTTTACATTTTTAAAATAACAATAACAGAAAAAAAGGTGAAAACACCTGCACAAAAGAATGCTCAATTCAACTAGAAGACTAAAAAAGGAAAAAAAAAAAAAAAGTAAACACGGCATAGTAGGAGAATAAAGCTTCTGGGGAAAGAAAGCAAAGCTGTGTGACAGATGGAAAGGTCTCAATGGATGAATGGTACTACTACAAATAAGTAGCAGGCAGCCAGAGGGAATCAAATAATGATTATGGAAGAAAAATGAGGGTTAAAAAAGATGAAAAGAATGTTTTGACTCAAGCTAAGGATTCTATATTAATAAAATTTACTATTTTTTAAATATATTTAACTACACATTCACAAAAGGTAGAAAATAATTCATGTCAAATAGGGTAGGCAGCTGACAAGTGAACCAGTATAGACAATGTAAAAAGCTCAACATGTCCTTGGAGAGGAAGGAATGCATTCCACAATTTGTACTGGCATGCCCCCAAACCCGAACAGATTACTTTCTGACGATCAATATCTGAACCACCAGAGGCCCGTTAGGGAGTTTTTAAAAAATCAGCTTCAAAGAGACCTGGTCCCCAGCTTACATTTTACTTTTGCCAGTGGGTGCTGAGGTAAGAGTTTTGGACAAGACTCATTTTTCTTCCCTTTATAGGGCTGTGTATTGAATATGAAGTGCCCTAGCATGTTCTCAGGCTCTAGTCAGCTGGATTCAAGCTCTGTTTGTAGATACTGTGAAAGAAGACCAATTCCCTTCATCACCCTGAAATCAGCCTGTGTGTATTCAACTCAGTGAAAATTGCTGGCCACACTTTAGCTGGGATTCCAAAAGTAAGTGCTTATTCATCAATCTGATTTTAGCCTAACGTCGAGTATAAGTGGAGTGCTTTCTTTTTGAATTAAGCGGTATTATAGTTACTTGACTTGAAAACCTAGAACATTTCCTCCCTTCTCATTTCTATAATATGTGCAAATACCAGTGAATCAAACAATAGTTTTCCTAACACCTTTCCATGTTACTAAGTCTCTTCAGTCGTGTCTGACTCTGAGACGCTGTGGACTGTAGCCCACCAGGCTCCTCCGCCCAGGGGGATTCTCCAGGCAAGAATACTGGAATGGGTTGCCATGTCCTCCTTCAGATCTTCCCAGTTCAGGGATCGAACCCATATCATTTGTGGTTCCTGCATTGCAGGCAGATTCTTTACCACTGAGCCACCAGGGAAGCCCAATACCTTTCTCTGTATAATAAAGTAATTAAAAATCTATTTCTAAAAGTGTAACAAATTAAAACAAAGTTCAGGAAAACCCACAAACTATCCCCATGCTTAAACAATATGAAGAAAACGCATTTCAATCTAGAACAGCTGTTTCTAAAATGTTACTCTGTAGCACTCTACTTTGAGACATCCTCCTATTAAATTTTACATCATTAGGTACTTTGGGGCACTTTGTATATTCTACCCTTCTCTGGGCAAGTGATAACACACATTATCAAGTGAACAGCTCTGAAGTCCCACAGCAAATGAAACCATTTAGCTCTTTTTAAACCATCATTTCTCAAATGGATTTGAATCAGAAGTTATTTAAAATTCCGAAAAAATTTAAGGTAAATCCATCTGGAGTCATTTGCCAAAATTCTGCCTTGAAGTTCACTCAAGTTCATGATCAAGTAGTGCAAATGAAAACTAGAGGAGGCAGAGAATAATATTTCACCTCCATCTTACCTGGTATATAGAACTTGTCTACCTGAATAAATGTTTGCAAGGAAGACAGCAATGTAGGGGGGAGGAGAAAAGCCTCCCTTACTGTAAGAATATATCCTACCCCACTCACTCAATGTTTCTCAACCTTCAAGTGATTGTGTTATTAAAAGCAAATTTAAAGATGAAGGATAAAAAGAACAGCTGTAGCTTTTAATCACAAGAGCGCCGAAGAATTGATGCTTTTGAACTGTGGTGTTAGAGAAGATTCTTGAGAGTCCCTTGGACTGCAAGGAGATCCAACCAGTCCATTCTGAATGGATTCTGAGATCAGCCCTGGGATTTCTTTGGAAGGAATGATGCTAAAGCTGAAACTCCAGTACTTTGGCCACCTCATGCGAAGAGTTGACTCACTGGAAAAGACCCTGATGCTGGGAGGGATTGGGGGCAAGAGGAGAAGGGGACAACAGAGGATGAGATGGCTGGATGGCATCACTGACTCGATGGACATGAGTCTGAGTGAACTCCGGGAGTTGGTGCTGGACAGGGAGGCCTGGTGTGCTGCGATTCATGGGGTCGCAAAGAGTCGGACATGACTGAGCGACTGATCTGATCTGATAGCATTTCAGCAGTGTTGGTAAATAGAGGAATAATGAAATAGTTGGAGACTTAAACAAATGGATTAGAAAAGGTCATGAAATGAGTTGCTTGGCATATTTCAAAATAGAAATTTGATTAACTAATACACAAAACGTAGGTGCACTCTTCCAATCAATAAACAAAAATATGTAAGTATGATATCTGTATTGTGATATTTAAACAAAGTAAGCAAATAATTAATGTGAGAGGCCCCTGATTTGAAAAATAAAGTGGCAACCTTGTATACATTTCAGATTGTTTTATTCTTTATCCTTTATATCATTATTCCCATGGATCTTCCCAAACTAGGGATCAAACCCCAGTTCTCCTACATTGCAGGTGGATTCTTTACTGTCTAAGTCACCAGGGAAGCCCCCATTATTCCCATAAGATGTTCTACAATAATTTAGTCAAATAAAGCAAATTTAAGAACCCTGAATATGATATCTCCTAGTTAAACATGCCTAATGCCAATTATCAAAACGCAGGTCCTGAGAAATCCTGCAATTCAGAAGGGCTTTGAGGTTTGCTTGAGTTTTTCTCCAGCTTATTGGAATGAAGAACAGTATTTCCATAGTAAGACTATTAATATCCTAGGGTATCTTTAGGAAATAGTTTTCAAGTGTTTCTTACAACAGATTATGCTCACAAAGCTATGGAAATGTAGAAAGGTTTACAATGCTTGAGAATGTGTCAAATGGTAATATATTAAAACAGTATTTCTCAAAGTGTGATCCAAGATGTCTTAGCTTCCCCAAGACGCTCTCAGAGAATCCATGAGGTCAAAGCTCTTTTGTAATACTAAGGCTTCATTTTGCCTTTGCACTCTTGTCGTTTCACATATGTACAGAGAAATTTTCTAGAGCTTGTATGACAAGCTATGATGCCATGATTCGTAGAGTTAATAAAAGAGAACTTGGGTATTTCAAAAATTCTTTTCTTTATTCCTAGTGGAAATAAATATTGCTAGATATAATCCATATAAACAAAAGCCTTTGGGACAGTTCACTAGAATTTAATAGTTAAAGAGTATCCTAAAACCAAAAAGTTTAGAACTCTTTTAAAGTAAACATAGGTCTGGATACTTTATTAAAAAGGTAGGGCACCTACCATAGAATGTGAAAATTTACCTTCAAAGGTTAATTCTTCACATTTTAATAGGTTTTGGATCAATGAGAGAGGTCATTCTATGTACATATTTTATTGACCAAAGTAACCTTAAGCACCTCCAATATGACAACGAATTCTGTTAGTGCAGAATTTAAAATAGGAATGGCTTGACCAAAGAGAGAAAAACATTTTAACACATATTTTTGTGTGTATTTTATTTTGTGCCAGGCATTGAGCTGGGTAAATCTATACACACTAGACACTTTGTATTCTGCCCTTTTGGTAATAAAGTATCTATAACTTTAAGCAGAGATACAAAAATATAGCTGATTCTAAACTTACAGCTATTAAAGATAACAAATGATTTCAAAATAAGTAAGAAAATAGCATCCAAAAATAGTCATTCGTCTTACATATTTTCACATTTGAGTTCCACTGAAGATACTCAAGTAAGTTTTTTATTTTCATTTGTTTTTGTATGCTGCTGCAGCTGCTAAGTCGCTTCAGTCGTGTCCGACTCTGTGTGACCCCATAGATGGCAGCCCACCAGGCTCCCCCGTCCCTGGGATTCTCCAGGCAAGAACACTGGGGTGGGTTGCCATTTCCTTCTCCAATGCATGAAAGGGAAAAGTAAAAATGAAGTCGCTCAGTCGTGTCCGACTCTTAGCGACCCCATGGACTGTAGCCCACCAGGCTCCTCCATCCATGGGATTTTCCAGGCAAGAGTACTGGAGTGGGGTGCCATTGCCTTCTCTGTTGTTTTTGTATAATCATGCACTTTTTTAGTATGTGGGCATGAGTATGGGGTAGCATGCTGTCATGAAAAATAAGACCAGATATATTGCCCATTATCCTCAAACTACTGGCTTCATGACATGAATCTTAGGTAGCTACATCCCATTAGACACTAGACTAGACTTGGGGATATACTGATGAATACAGATAAGGACCTTGCCTTCACTGAGTTATAACTGAGGAGATATACACAAATAAAATTGGGATTTCCCAGGCAGTCCAGTGGTTAAGACTCCATGCTTCCAATGCAAGGAGCACAGATTTGACCCCTGGTAAGGGAACTAAGGTCCCATGTGCTGTGTGTCCAAAATAAATAAATTAAGCTTCAGGAGCGTGTTGCTATTACCTGAATAGGGAGAACCTAAAACTGGGACATGAGAGCACTATTCACCCCCATGGCATGGCATTCAATTGAAACACGGAGACTTAGGAGGACTTAATGAGGCATGAAGTGAGGTGAAATGCATATGAAGCCCTGGAGGTAAAGGCTAAAGGTACATGTTCAAAGAACTAACAGAAGTAATCTTAGCAGCATTGTGAAGCGTGTGTGAGGGCAGAGTCGAGAGCTGAAAAGAGACAGGCTTACAGACAAATCTCACACTTAGCCTATGTGAAAGTGGTTAGATTTTATTCTATCAGTAACTAAAGTCACTGAAGCTCTTTTAGTGAGAGAGCAGCACTATGAACTTTGAGTTACATTAAGATCACTCTGGGAGAAGGCAATGGCACCCCACTCCAGTACTCTTGCCTGGAAAATCCCATGGATGGAGGAGCCTGGTGGGCTGCAGTCTATGGGGTCGCTAAGAGTCTCTGGCTACTATTTAGAGAATGATTAGGAAGAGGCCATAACTGGGGACAAGGAAATCAGTTGAAAGGACATTGCACCATCCTTGAAAAAGACAATAATCACAACCTAAACTGAGGTGAGAATAGAGACCAGAGGGTCATTTTAAGAAGTATTTAGAATGTTGAATCCATAGAAATCAGTCATGAGATATTAAGGTGAGATAAATAATTGAAGAACAATAGGCAGTTTGGGGGCTTGAACAAATAAGAAAGGGAACACAGGTAAAGGAAAGTATCACAGGGAACAGGAAGAGCTAAATTTTTTTATATATTAAGTTGAAGTGACTCTCAGTTTAGATCAGTTTAGTCCTTCAGTCCAGAGAAGGCAATGGCACCCCACTCCAGTACTCTTGCCTAGAAAATCCCATGGATGGAGGAGCCTGGCAGGCTGCAGTCCATGGGGTTGTGAAGAGTCGGACACGACTGAGCGGCTTCATTTTCACTTTTCACCTTCATGCATTGGAGAAGGAAATGGCAACCCACTCCAGTGTTCTTGCCTGCAGAATCCCAGGGACGGGGGAGCCTGGTGGGCTGCCGTCTATAGGGTCGCACAGAGTCAGACACTACTGAATCAACTTAGCAGCAGCAGCAGTCGTTCAGTCCTATTTGACTTTTTGTGACCCCATGGACTGCAGCACGCCAGGCCTCCCTGTCCATCACCAACTCCCAGAGTTCACTCAAACTCATGTTCAGTGAGTTGGTGATGCCATCCAACCATCTCAGCCTCTGTCGTCCCCTTCTCCTCCCACCTTCAATCTTTCCCAGCATCAGGGTCTTTTCCAATGAGTCAGTTCTTCACATCAGGTGGCCAAAGTATTGGAGTTTCAGCTTTAAAATCAGTCCTTTCAATGAATTTTCAGGACTGATTTCCTTTAGGATGAACTAGCTGGATTTCCATGCAGTTCCAAGGGACTCTCAAGAGTATTCTCCAACACCACACACAGTTCAAAAGCATCAACTCTTCAGCACTCAGCTTTCTTTATAGCCCAATTCTCACATCCATACATGGCTACTGAAAAGACCATAGCTTTGACTAGATGGACCTATGTTGGCAAAGTCTCTGCTTTTTAATAAGTTGTCAAGGTTCATCATAACTTTTCTTTCAAGGAGCAAGCGTCTTTTAAATTCATGGCTGCACTCACCATCTGCAGTGATTTTGGAGCCCAAGAAAATAAAGTCTGTCACTGTTTCCCCATCTATTTGCCCATGAAGTAATGGCACCAGATGCCATGATCTTAGTTTTCTGAATACTGAATTTAAGCCAGCTTTTTCACTCTCCTCTTTCCTCATCAAGAGGCTCTTTAGTTCTTCTTTGATTTCTGCCATATCTGTGGTACCATCTGCATATCTGAGGTTATTGATATTTCTCCCAGCAATCTTGATTCCAGCTTGTGCTTCATCCAGCCCAGCATTTCTCATGATATACTCTGCATATAATTAAATAAGCAAGGTGACAATATACAGCCTTGACATATTCCTTTTCCCATTGGAACCAGTCTGTTGTCCCATGTCCAGCTCTAACTGTTGCTTCTTGACCTATGCAGATTTCTCAGGAGGCAGGTAAGGTGGTCAGGTATTCCCACATCTTTAAGAATTTTCCAGTTTGTTGTGATACACACAGTCAAAGAATTTGGTGTAGTCAATAAAGCAGAAGCAGATGTTTTTCTAGAACTCTCTTGCTTTTTGATGATCCAACGGATGCTGGAAATTTGAACTCTAGTTCCTCTGCCTTTTCTAAACTCAGTTTGAACATCTGAAAGTTCACAGTTCACATATTGCTGAAGCTTGGCTTGGAGAATTTTGAGCATTACTTTGCTAACGTGTGAGATGAGTGCAATTGTGCAATAGTTTGAACTTTCTTTGACATTGCCTTTCTTTGGGATTGGAATGAAAACTGACCTTTTCCAGTCCTGTGGCCACTGCTGAGTTTTCCAAATTTGCTGGCATATTGAGTGCAGCACTTTCACAGCATCATCTTTCAGGACTTGAAATAGCTCAACTGGAATTCCATCACCTACACTAGCTGTGTTTGTAGCAATGCTCCCTAAGGCACACTTAATGTCACACTCCAGGATGTCTGGCTCTTGGTGAATGATCACACCATTGTGATTATCTGGGTCATGAAGATCTTTTTCGTATGGTTCTTCTGTGTATTCTGCCACTTCTTAATATCTTCTGCTTCTGTTAGGTCCATACCATTTCTGTCCTTTATTGTGCTCATCTTTGCATGACAATTTCCCTTGATATCTCTCATTTTCTTGAAGAGATCTCTAGTATTTCCCATTCTATTGTTTTCCTCTATGTCTTTGCACTGATCACTGAGGAAGGCTTTCTTGTCTCTCCTTGCTATTCTTTGGAACTCTGCATTCAAATGGGTATTTCTTTCCTTTTCTACTTTGCCTTTTGCATCTCTTCTTTTCTCAGCTATTTGTAAAGCCTCCTCAGGCTTTTGCATTTCTTTTTCTTGAGAATGGTCTTGATCACTGCCTCCAGTACAATGTCAAGAACCTCTGTCAATAGTTCTTCAGGCACTCTGTCTATCAGATCTCATCCCTTGAATCTATTTGTCACTTCCACTGTATAATCGTATGGAATTTGATTTAGGTCATACCTGAATGGTCTAGTAGTTTTCCCTACTTTCTTCAATTTCAGTCTGAATTTGGCAATAAGGAGTTCATGATCTGAGCCACAGTCAGCTCCTAGTCTTGTTTTTGCTGACTGTATAGGGCTTCTCCATCTTTGGCTGCAAAGAATGTAATCAATCTGGTTTCAGTATTGACCATCTGGTGAAGTCCATGTGTATAGTCTTCTTATGCTGTTGGAAGAGGGTGTTTGCTATGACCAGTGCATTCTCTTGGCAAAACTCCATTAGCATTTGACCTGTTTTGTTATGTACTCAAAGGCCAAATTTGCTTCTTACTTTAGCTATCTCTTGACTTCCTATTTTTTGCATTTCAGTCCCCTATAACGAAAGGACATCTTTTTTGGGTATTAGTGCTAGAAGGTCTTATAGTTCTTCATAGAACCATTCAACTTCAGCTTTTTCAGCATTACTGGTCAGGGAATAGACTTGCATTACCATAATATTGAATAGTTTGCCTTGGAAACGAACAGAGATCCTTCTGTCGATTTTGAGATTGCATCCAAGCACTGCATTTTGGACTCTTTTGTTGACTATGATGGCTACTCCCGTTCTTCTGAGGGATTCCTGCCCGCAGTAGTAGACACAATGGTCATCTGAGTTAAATCCGCCCATTCCCGTCCATTTTAGTTCGCTGATTCCTAAAATGTCCATGTTCACTCTTGCCATTTGACCACTTCCAATTTACCTTGATTCATGGACCTAACATTCCATTCCTATGCAATACTGCAGCATGGGACTTTACTTCCAGAGGTCACATCCGCAACTGGGTGTCATTTTTGCTTTGGCTCCACCTCTTCATTCTTTCTGGAGTTATTTCTCCACTGACCTCCAGTAGCATATTTGGCACCTACCGACCCGGGGAGTTCACCTTTCAGTATCCTATCTTTTTGCCCTTTCATACTGTTCATGGGGTTCTCAGGGCATCTACATTAGTCATTGTTATTGCATAATTTAATTACCATCTTCATAATGAAGAAAAAGAGACAGTTCAGTTCAGTTCAGTTCAGTCTCTCAGTCGTGTCTGACTCTTTGCGACCCCATGAATCGCAGCACGCCAGGCCTCCCTGTCCATCACCAGTTCCCGGAGTTCACCCAGACCCACGTCCATCCAGTCAGTGATGCCATCCAGCCATCTCACCCTCTGTCGTCCCCTTCTCCTCCTGCCCCCAATCCCTCCCAGCATCAGAATCTTTTCCAGTGAGTCAACTCTTCGCATGAAGTGGCCAAAGTACTGGAGTTTCAGCTTCAGTTTCAATTTCTTTGGAAGGAATTTAGCATCATTCCTTCCAAAGAAATCCCAGATCTCCTTCAGAATGGACCGGTTGGATCTCCTTGCAGTCTAAGGGACTCTCAAGAGTCATCTCCAACACCACAGTTCAAAAGCATCAATTCTTCGGTGCTCAGCCTTCTTCACAGTCCAACTCTCACATCCATACATGACCACAGGAAAAACCATAGCCTTGACTAGACGAAACTTTGTTGGAAAAGTAATGTCTCTGCTTTTGAATATGCTATCTAGGTTGGTCATAACTTTCCTTCCAAAAAGTAAGCATCTTTTAATTTCATGGCTGCAGTCACCATCTGCTGTGATTTTGGAGCCCAGAAAAATAAAGTCTGACACTGTTTCCACTGTTTCCCCATCTATTTCCCATGAAGTGATGGGACCGGATGCCATGATCTTCGTTTTCTGAATGTTGAGCTTTAAGCCAACTTTTTCACTCTCCACTTTCACTTTCATCAAGAGGCTTTTGAGTTCTTCTTCACTTTCTGCCATAAGGGTGGTGTCATCTGCATATCTGAGACATAGTACAGCCAAATCAAGAGATTTGGGAGAATACAAGGAGAGAAACACTTTCTTATGTTCTAACGTCATTTTGTTTAGAACCGTTTGAAGTAAAGAATAAAATTAGGTATTTATCTAAATGAAGAGTTCCTCTTTGAACCAAAATGGAAGCAATGTTACCACATTGTAGGAAAACTACTCAGCTTATATAACACCTAGAATCCATTGGGTGCCAGGGTTTTAAAAGGAAGGAATTTAACTTAGCTGAGTTGATTCCAAAACAACCTAAGAGTATATTTGTTCCAATTTGAGTGTTGACAGCATGTAGCAGTTAGGCAAAAAGTTGGAGAGAGAAAGTGACAGAGGAGAGGAAGAGACAGCAGCATGAGCAATGGAATGACGAGTGTAGAATGAGGGGGTATAACCACCTCCAGATGGACACACAGAGAAGGCAATGTTGAGGCTGGAGAAGTTCAAGGGTATAGAATGGAGGATTTCAAATGCTGTCAACTGACTGAGAAAAAGTCAGTAAAAAATACCAAGAACATATATTTATGCTTTAGGTATATTGAGTGAATATATAAAACTCACTCACTCGTGTCAAACTCTTTGTGACCCCATGGACTATAGAGTCCATGGAATTCTCTAGGCCAGAATACTGGAGTGGGTAGTTATTCCCTTCTCCATGGGATCTCCCCAACCCAGGGATTGAACCCAGGTCTCCCACATTGCAGGCAGATTCTTTATACCAGCTGAGCCAAGTGAAGCCCAAGAATACTGGAGTGGGTAGTCTATCCTTTCTCCAGCAGGTCTTCCCTACCTAGGAATCAAATCGGGTCACTTGCATTGCAGCTGGATTCTTTACCAGCTGAGCTACCAGGGAAGCCTTACTATATTACTCTTAATGTATTACAAGAAGACTTTTGAAGGTGGACAGAGTAGAGACAGATCATTAAGGAAGTTTTGCAGTTATGCAGCAAAAGTATTGATAGCTCATACTGATGAGAGGTATTTATTCTGACCTGCTAACCTTGTACATTGAATCAAATTGAAGCTTGTCATTACTTCTAGAAGTTACCATCTATGAAAAGACAGTAATTTTTTTCACATTGGCACCATCATCTTTTCATAGAAAGTTACTTGTTGTGAGTCCACTTCCTCACAACTCCATTAGAGGCAAGAGCCAACAGTCTGTCTCTAGTTCCCACAATGTTTCTTTTTCCCCTCCATTTTGATACAACTTAGGGAAACCCACACTCTCATGAAGAATAATTAATTTTGTATAGCAAAGATTCTTGTTTCCTTGATCTCTAAACCAGTGCTTTCAATGCTTTCTCATTAATCATATTTGCTTTGGGTTTTGTAGATATCCTATGTGGATTTTAGGAAGTCCTTTTTCTTCCTGGTTATAGTAAAACTAGGAGTTCCTATTTAGTTGCAATTTATCAAATGCTTGCTTTTATCTGAAGATATGACCCTATGCTTTATCTCACTTAAGCTGTTAAGACTTTAATGATAATTCATTTTCTAATGTTAAGCATTACTTTACCAACTAAGGTCTGTCTAGTCAAAGCCATGGTTTTTCCAGTAGCCCTGTATGGATGTGAGAGTTGGACTATAAAGAAAGCTGAGCGCCGAAGAATTGATGTTTTTGAACTGTGGTGTTGGAGAAGACTCTTGAGAGTCCCTTAGACTGTAAGGACATCCAACCAGTCCATCCTAAAGGAAATCAGTCCTCAGTATTCATTGGAAGGACAGATGCTGAAGCTGAAACTCCAATATGTTGGCCACCCTGTGCAAAGAACCAACTCATTGGAAAAGACCCTGATGCTGGGAAAGATTGAAGGTGGGAGAAGGGGACGACAGAGGCTGAGATGGTTGGATGGCATCACCTACACAATGGACATGAGTTTGAGTAGGCTTTGAGAGTTCGTGATGGACAGTGAATCCTGGCCTGCTGCAGTCCATGGGGTCGCAAAGAGCTGGACACGACTGAGTGACTGAAGTGAACTGAAGTGAAGATCAACATTATATTTCTAAGACAAATCCAATATAACTATATAGTTTCTATACATTACTAAATTTGGTTTGCTTAACAATTATTGCATTCTATTTTCATGAATAATCAGTCTGCTATTTTCTCTCCTAATAGTCATTTCTCAGTAATTAGTTTTGATAAATGTATTTTTAATCATTCATCTATTATTTACATGTGTGTATTACATAAAGTTATTCATTTGCATTTTACTCTGTATATTATCTCTTTAAAGCTGTAGTTTTACCCCATTGTGATTCTTAATGTTATTTATAAAAATCTTCTCTATTCTTTTTCATTAATTTT
Source organism: Bos javanicus (assembly GCF_032452875.1). Taxonomy (NCBI): domain Eukaryota; kingdom Metazoa; phylum Chordata; class Mammalia; order Artiodactyla; family Bovidae; genus Bos; species Bos javanicus. Next base: position 51,979,643 of record NC_083876.1, read on the forward strand.
TCCTAGAGTTCTATTTTAATATTCTTCTTAAGTGTTTTATTGATCCTCTCATGTATTTACTTTCTATAACACCAATTTCTGCTTTTGTTTTAATTCTTTTATCTTGTCTTTTTCTGTTGTTCTTTTTTTTCATACCTCTTAACTTGGTAGTATAAGCTTTTTTTTTTTTTTTTAAACTTTACATAATTGTATTAGTTTTGCCAAATATCAAAATGAATCCGCCACAGGTATACATGCGTTCCCCATCCTGAACCCTCCTCCCTCCTCCCTCCCCATACCATCCCTCTGGGTCGTCCCAGTGCACTAGCCCCAAGCATCCAGTATCGTGCATCGAACCTGGACTGGCAACTTGTTTCTTACATGATATTTTACATGTTTCAATGTCATTCTCCCAAATCTTCCCACCCTCTCCCTCTCCCACAGACACTGATGTATAGAACAGTCATACCTCTTAACTTGGAAGGTTAGACTTTTTTCCATTCTAATGTAAACATTTAGGGCTATAATTTTCTAAGTTCTATTTTAGCCACGTCTTCAAAATTTTGACATGCAGTATTTCTTTAAATGCTATTAAATTTTTTAAATTGTCTTTAAATTGTTGTTCCACCTTCAATGCAGGAAACACCAGTTCGAGTCCTGGGTCAGGAAGATCCCATGGAGAAGGGATAGGCTACCCACTCCAGTATTTTTGGGCTTCCCTTGTGGCTCAGCTGGTAAAAAATCTGCCTGGAATGCGGGAGACGTGGGTTCAATCCCTGCATTGGGAAGATGCTCTGGAGAAGGGAAAGGCTACCCACTCAAGTATTCTGGCCTGGAGAATTTCACGGACTTTATAGTCCATGGGGGTCACCGAGTCAGAGATGATTGAGCAACTTTCACTTCACTACTTATTTTATACGCAGAGTACATCATGCGAAATGCTAGACTGGATGAAGCACAAGCTGGAATCAAGACTGCTGGGAGAGATATCAATAACCTCAGATATGCAGATGACACTGACCTTATGGCAGAAAGCAAAGAGGAACTAAAGAGCCTCTTGATGAAAGTGAAAGAGGTGAGTGAAAAAGCTGACTTAAAACTCAACATTCAGAAAACTAAGATCATGGCATCTGGTCCCATCATTTCATGGAAAATAGATGGGGAAACAATGGAAACAGTGACAAGACTTTATTTTGGGGGTTCAAAAATCACTACACATGGGGACTGCAGCCATGAAAATAAAAGACATTTGCTCCTTGGAAGAAAAGCTATGACAAACCTAGGGAGCATATTAAAAAACAGAGACATTACTTTGCCAACAAAGGTCCATCTAGTAAAAGCCATGTTTTTTTCAGTAGTCATGTATGCATGTGAGAGGTTGGACTACAAACGAAGCTGAGCGCCAAAGAATTGATGCTTTTGAACTGTGGTGTTGGAGAAGATTCTTGAGAGTCCCTTGGACTGCAAGGAGATCCAACCAGTACATCCTAAAGGAAATCAGTCCTGAATATTCATTGAAAGGACTGATGCTGAAGCTGAAACTCCAATACTTTGGCCACCTGATGTGAAGAGCTGACTCATTAGAAAAGACCCTGATGCTGGGAAAGACTGAAGGCAGGAGGAGAAGGGGACGACAGAGGATGAGATGGCTGGATGGCATCACTGACTCGATGGGCATGAGTTTGAACAAGCTCCAGGAGTTGGTGATGGACAGGGAAGCCTGGGGTCCTGCAGTCCATGGGGTCACAAAAGTTGGACATGACTGAGGGACTGAACTGAACTGGTTTTTTAAATAATTCACCTCTTGCATGTGCATGCTTAGTCGCTCAGTCATGTCCGACTCTCTGCGACCCCATGGACTGTAGCCAGGCTCCTCTGCCCATGGGATTTTTCAGGCAAGAATACTGGAGTGGGTTGCCATCAACATTATCTAATGTCTATTATTAGTTGTAGCTTTTGTTTGTTGTTAATGTCTAACTTAATAGCACAGTAATCAAAAGTGTGGGCTTTATGACACCAGTCTTTGAAATTTGTCAAGTTAGTTTTTATGGCTAGTACACAGCCAACATATATGTCCCAGATATGCTTAAAAATAGCTCATACTTGGATAAAGTACTTCATTGTCAATTAGATGAGTTTGTTCTTGGGCTTTTCAAATTTCAATATCCTACTATTTAATCCACCTGATTTGTCGTTTACTAGGAACTAAAGTAGTCACTCCTAGTAAAGTATTAGTAAAGTGTCAATTTAACTTTGCAATTTTGCCAATTTTTACTTTTAAATATTTTCAAGTTATATGATTAAGTACATTACAATTGGAGAAGGCAATGGCAACCCACTCCAGTACTCTTGCCTGGCAAATCCCATGGATGAGGAGCCTGGTAGGCTGCAATCCATGGGTTCGCTAGGAGTCGGACACGACTGAGCGACTTCACTTTCACTTTTCAATTTCATGTGTTGGAAAAGGAAATGGCAACCCACTCCAGTGTTCTTGCCTGGAGAATCCCAGGGACGGGAGAGCCTGGTAGGTTGCCATCTCTGGAGTCGCACAGAGTCGGACACGACTGAAGCGACTTAGCAGCAGCACATTACAAGTAGAATTACTGTTTTCCTGAGGTTTTTAACTATTATCATAATGAATAGTATTCTTCATCTGTTGTAATGCCATTTTGCCTTTCTGTCTGTTTTGTTTGACCTTAATATAATCATCAGAGCTTCTCAGATAGCACTAGTGGTAAAGAACCCACCCGCCAATGCAGGAGATATGGGAAACATGGGTTCGATCCCTGGGTCGGGAAGATCCCCTGGAGAAAGGAATGGCAACCCACTCCAGTATTCTTGCCTGAAGAATCCCGTGGACAGAGGAGCTTGGTAGGCTTTAGTCCATGGGGTTGCAGAGAGTCAGACACGACTGACACGACCTAGCATACAAATATAATAATTATATCAGATTTCATTTCATTAGACTTTATCTGATATATATACTTTCCTTTAAATTTCACATTTCTCCATCTATAATTTTAAATTTCTTTCATAAACAGCATATAGCTAGAATATTTTTTTATTCTGAAAATGTTTTTTCACTGGAGAGTTTAGTTCATACACATTTATTTTCTTTTTTATTTTTCCCACTATTTCTGTATTTCTTTCATCTCCCATTCTGTCATACTTTAACAGATATTTTTCTTTGTAACAAAGTAGATATATCATGACATATAAAAATATGCTCTTTAAAATAATCACAACTGGTACTCTACATCTGGCACTTTATATACATTATACACATTACCCCACTTAGTCCTTACAATATCCCTGGGATAGAGTCATCTCAACATAAAAAAAAGGCACCTTTATTATTCTCAATACTTAGAAAATTCCTAGAGTTTGGAGAACTGTGAGCCAAGAACCATGGATAAGACCAAATATATATGAGAAATACATTTTGGTTGTATGAATGAAGAAAATATATTTTTCTTATAAATCATACTTCAATGTTATAAACAGTTTAGTCTTTATTTGGGGCTATTATTTGGAATATGTTGAAAAATGTGAATTGATTTCAGACCCTGGTTTCCCCCAAATTTTCTTTTGGTAAGCATAACCTGTGCATCTGTGTCTGTCTTATAATCACTTTCCCAAAGTACACTATAATTTTATGCAGTAATTTTATGAAATCATGACAGTGTGCTCAAGCAATAGGGTATATGGGACTTGAGTTTGCATCTTATTTATTTCTCAGATAAAATCTTTCTACTCTTTGCCTAATCACCTAGCATGTATAAAACTCTTAAATAACAAAAATTACATTTCCTTTAGAAATGAAACCAGAGTTTCATCGTTGGATGAACATAGTGTGACATCCAAATCTGAAGTAATCCAAAATGGTAGTCATCCTCAATTTGTGAATTTAACTGTAACGTTCCAAAATCATGCTAGAATCTATGCAATTAGAAAGTAATAAAATTGTTCTAATTTTAAGTTACTAATATTGTAACACTGACAAATATTGTTAACTATCCAACCTTGGTCAGATTCTGTATGCCATTGTGCAACAGATGTTATTCTCCTACCTACAAAGTTCTTCTTGATTTTTTTCCTAAATGATAATTGTGAACCCACAAAACTCTTTTTTAGTAAATTCTCCAACTCCAGCTCCTCTTTTTGTCTATTTTGAATTTTTGATTTCCATTTCTATGATATCTTCCCCTTCATATATAATGTTTTAAACAGTTTTTATACTTGAGCTTATAATTCATCTGTGGAGATGAATTCATCTCCACAGATGAATTATAAACTTCTTAAGGGCAGAGGCTTATTTTCTATTATATTTTACTATCTAGAATATTGAAGTATAGATAGATAGTTTTGGTGTTCTCATACATTTTGTGTTTATGAAATGCTCTGGAATATGTTTTTGGGTGACATCTTAAAGGATAAAAGAATCAAAATTACCCTCTACTACCCAACAATATTTAGAAAACAGTCATGACTACACCGTAAGAGTGACTCATCTAGGCTACAAAAAGGCTTTATATCCACCTACCATTGGCTTGACTCCTTTTACTTGTGTTGTTGGCTTTGAGCTGCTTGAGAACAGTTTATTAAATGGATCTCATTTTTTTACACATGAATGGGGTCAGGCTCTTCCATGTAAACATAAACATGAACTCTTTCTTAGAGGTACTAACATAACTTTCACCTTACCTCTTCTCTCTTACTTCCAAGGAATGGAACATACTCTAGCATTTGGCATGATGGACCCACCTCAATAGTCTGCATAAAAGAAAGTCAGATTTTTTTTTAGAAAAACTGTTCCATATTGATTCAAACATGGCACAACATGGCTCACATTTAAGTCCCACACCACGGTGAGAAGTACTGTCAGTTGACTCTATAAAAGCATAAACCAGAGCAAAATTTTTCACTTAAGAATGTTAAAACTTCAAATAAGACAACTGTAAAGCATTCCAACCAATGTATAGCTTTACTCTGAGCAATATAAGAGTAAAGGTGTTTTAAACCTAATACACAGAATTCTAGGTGTAATTCTGTTAAGCAGCTTTACGTTTTGCCATTAGAACTATTTCTTCTCTATGTTAAGCTTTAATATCCTTTCAAATGCATTAATGTGTCTCCAGAACAGACTCTCACAGACTCCTGCCTGCTTTGAATATTTCCATTTTAATAACAGCTTCAGATCTTCACTCAGAGCTTTATATACCCCTTACTGTCACAGAGGCTTGTGAAAGACAGAAGGAAACAGCTCGTCATCCACAAAAGTCATCCAATGTACTGTTGTTTGCTTTAGAATATAGCCCACAGGAAAATTAAAGAGGAACATCATTTACATTTGATTTTCTCTACCCTTTGTGCTCATCTCTGAATAATTCTAGAGGAATTTTCTAAGTCCCAGTAAGAACTGCTTACATCTTTTTCCTTTCTGAGAGTGACTAGAGTTCCATGCTGAAAGAGCTAAGGTCTCTCTCTCTCTCAGACTTCAGAAAGGCAGAGTAGAGGCAAGTATCATTTTAGACCTTCATTGCGTGAGGTCTTATAATCAGACTTGCTATTCCATGGCACAGCAACTCAGAGATAAGGAACAGCGCTTCCCTAAAGCAGTAGGGTTGAAACAACTTTTGTGACAATGAAAATAGTTCTTCAGGCTTGTCTAAAGGCAAAAGTGAACACATTATATTTTGTGAAATTTCTGATCATGTTATGCTTAAGAGAAAGTCTAAGAGTTTAAGGTAATGATAATTTTGGAATGAGAAAATGGTAACTTAAAGGAAACTAGATGAATAGTCCAGATATTACCAAGACCTAGGAGGTTGTCATTAAGAAAAATAAATACAAAATTGGAACAGGCAAGAATGGCTGTGAAGACCCCAAGAGAAGGGACATGAGAGTAGGGAAGGAACAATAAGGTACCAGAGGACAGAAGAGCCTGTGCACATTTTGTATTTTGTCTGTATTGCTTATGTACAAGTACCATCTATTCCACCCTCAAACAATGTGATTTGTCAAAGATGGTTAACTGTCTGTTGCCTTACTACATCTTGGGTCATTTAAATTGCTCATAAAAACACAAGATGGCAAAACTATATACTCTTAGCTGATGGCTCACTCTGACACAATCTCAAGAACAAGAATGAGGTTCAGCACCATAGGACCAGGCTTCAAACGAAGTGGTAGTTTGGAAGCAAATTAGTGTGTCGGTCATCTTGATGACAATGACCCATTTGAAGTCCTTAGCTCTTCACTACAGACAATAAACGATTCCAAATAATCTTATCTGATTGATTTTACTTGGAAGCTGAAAACCACTTAGAAGAGCTATTGTATTTCACTTTAATTAGCATGTGTCTTTAAGGAGACATGTGCTTGTCTTAAAAAAAAATACTATTTTGTTTTATTATCTGATGTACCTAAACAACCAAATCAGCAAGCATTCCCTGAACTCTGTTAATACCCAGTTGCTTGTCACCTTTCATATCATCATAGCACCTGCATTCAAAGTCACTTCTGTCATGTCCTACTCTTTGCAACCCTATGGACGGTAGCCCATCAGGGTCCTCTGTCCATGAGATTTTTCAGGCAAGAACACTGGAGTAGGGGTTGCCATGCCCTCCTCCAGGAGATCTTCTCGACCCAGGGATCAAACCTATGTCTTATGTCTCCTGCATTGTCAGGCAGGTTCTTTACCACTAGTGCCTCCTGGGAAGTCCAAAAACACCAACTTAATACATTCTAAACAAAATTTAACATTTTTACTCCCAATTTTCTTCTTTCTTGTCTCTTTATATTAATAATGCTTTATTCTTCCCATATTCCAGGCTCAAATCCTTGGAGTTTCCTTTAATTCTTCTCTGTCAAACAAAACTCACATTTTAAGTTTATAATTCTCATTTCCTGATCTTTTATACTCTAATTCTTTTATGTTCTTACAAATACTACTATAAAAATGGCCTTCAAAAAACACCTGGTGATCTATTGGGAGAAGAAAAAAATTAGGATTTCTATGTTAAAAACCTTCATTTTTTCTATTTTTGAATATATGCATATATATAGATAGATTGATCTATACACCTCCATATATATAAATATATAATATACATTTACATATACTCACACATAAACACACATATATATGTATATATATATATATGTATAGAAAGAAAGAGTTTTACTTTTCTCATGCTAAATATATATAGTTTAGCATGTCTTCCAAACAATTAAAAGTTTTCTCTGCTTATCACCTGACTTGTGGCAGTAGTCTCTGATTGGCTTTCAGTCTCACGTCCCAGCTCTAATTGAACCAGGCAAGACATTCTTGATTTGACATCTGGTACACTTTGACTCCAGTTCTATGCTCTTATCCATGTCTCTACCTAAAGTATCCTTCCCACTCCAGTGACACCAGCCCCACCTTACCCTTTCCTTTAAGACTCAATTCAGATGACCTATTCTTAATCCTCTACATGAAATGATCTTTTCCTTCTCTAAGTATCCAAGGCAAGGATGTCCATACTTTTTTATGGCAGGCTTCACAGTTAGCATAGTTATTCTTTTTTAGGTATTTGCCCAAGAGCTCAATTGCAAGATTCTCAGGGAGAGTCCACATTTATATACTCCCATACACTTGGTAAAGCCAGCACAGAGCCTTATACATACTCAATTGTAGTATGTATATGTAGGTACTCAACATACATCAATTTAAATAAGTAGTCAAAATTACAAATAGCAATTTCCTTAACTTCCTTCAAGTTGCATTGCAATGTGTGTTTTCTTAAGACTATTTCTATTTTTAACTACAGCATATACTTGGTAAAGGATTTTACAACTCTCTAAATTAGCCCATGGTGATTACCCCTACTGTGCAATTTACCACTATTTTATTAAAGCAAGATTAAAGATAATACTTCATTGGAAGAAGTAACAGCGGCATTAACCTCTATTTACCTTGACATAATAAAGCTTTAATAAAACATGGGCAAATTGCATTGAGGGGGATAATTATTCTAACATAAAATTTAAAAGGAACTTAATTTCTTATTCTGCATGTTCAGTGCTTTAAGATTAGTGTCATTAATGTCCTTTTTCTCATTTATAGAAGATACATAAAAATGTTCAACCCTCTCCAATTTGTTTTCTTATTAAATAATTCTGAATTTATACTCAAATTCATAAACATAAGAACATAACTTTAAATGCAAGTTTTCAGAAGTAAATATCCTCATAGAATGTCAGAGCAGGGAGAATTCTATGGGAAAGGTTTTGTACCAAACCAAAAAAAAAAAAAACCACCCTTGTCTAAATTTTTGAGTGTCGAATCAAAGAAAATTCTTGTTTGTTTTATATCCTCTGGCTTTATTACATCAGACAAGCTTCAAAGGGGAAGAGCACATAGGATTGAAAAATAACACAGCTGCATTTTGCAATGGAGTGTTCTGCCTCTGCCTGTGTTTTGTTGTTCATGTAATACTTTTCAATAAACAAAGATGTCAATCAACTCTCTTTGCAGCACATCACATTTCAGATTTAAACCACTTCAGACACATCACTGCCCCAAGCTCACACATTTAACAGATAAAAATTCAGTTTTCTGTCAAGGCAGAATGCAGTATTGATTGTAGGCGGTATTTAGGCAAGAGAATGGCAGAGCAATATTACCTTCACAGTCACATATAGTCCACTACAGAAGCACAACATAAAGTGTCTTACACTCCATGTAAAATTTTTTTCCTAATGCTTAACATTGATTAATACCCATTTCCAAATACATTCCTGAAAAAGGCTTCCACATGCAGCAAATTGTGAGGGAGGCAGAGGGGGGTTAGAAACACATGATAGCAATCATGAAAACTTTGATCACTTGATTTGATTCTAGTGCTTTGTAAATTAGCATAATTATTCAAACATGCTTCATTAAAAATCATGACTGTACAAGTCCTTTGGTTTAATGATCCAAGTATACACCACGTGAGCTAAGCTTTAAATAAGAATACCAACTCAGTGCTAGGAGGCTATGAGAGAGATATTTTTCTTAAAATCAAGAGAAAGTGCAAAAACACAAACTCTAAAAAACAAGTCAGGAAAAAAATCTAAAAGTTAGACCAGCAGTCAATGTGATGGTTGTATTTTTTTTTTTTTTTTTTACTTATCTTCACATCTATCTGAACATCTCTTGGGCCATGAAAGGTTAGAAACCACGTCACTTCTAAGCTATTGGAAGATTGGCATACAATCCCTGTAAATCTCAAACTAATTACATTTGAATTTTAGGTGTCACTGCTAGTTTTGACCTTTGAAGGTTGGCTAGAGAAAAGTTTGACAGTTCTTGAAGTGTTCACAGATACTAAAAGAGGTTATTTCTAATTAATGAAAAAGAGGAGAAAAACTAAATGATGCCAAAGATATTAATAAGACTACTGTTATTGGCATACATTTAATTACATATGAGATCTCATTTAATGATAATGTCAACTTCACTTACACTGCAGGCTACATAAAGGACAGTAAAAATAGCACACAAGGTACTCTATCATTTTGGTTGTTCTGTTAATATTATTAATAAGTACTAACCTAAACAAAAGTGAATCATGTTTATGGGGTTAAAATACAGTATATAATGGGGATGAATTTCAAGTTAAATTCATCTTCTCTTGGGTTTCCCTGGCGGCTCAGATGGCAAAGAATCTGCCTGCAATGCAGGAGACCTGGGTTCCATCCCTGGGTTGAGAAGATCCCCTGGAGGAGGGCATGGCAACTCACTCCGGTATTCTTGCCTGGAGAATCCCCATGGACAGAGGAGCCTGGTGGGCTACAGTCCATGGGGTCACAAAGAGTCAGATATGACTGAGTGACCAAGCACACATATGCAATCTTCTCCCAAATCATTTGGATTCTAAGGCATAATGGGAAATTACGAAGACTCCCTGATTTTATATAGTGTTCATGATACTAGTACATGGAGTGGGTTTAAGAATGGATTGTCACTTTCCATATCACTTTTTTTTTCAGTTTTGACAATTTATATAGCATCATCAGAGAGACATTTCAAAGAGTTTATAACAATTTTAAAGTAGATTAAATTTTAGAGTGTAATGTATTTTCAAAATAAATTTTATTTAAATCTACAGCTTTATTGCCAAATATATTATGCACTACAGAACTAAAATGCAAACTCTCACTGATGGCCTTTTAACACCAAGAAAATAGTCATTAATCTCAGAAATGCTAAAGTGATCATTTGCTCTCATGCAACGAAACAGCATCAACATCAAGTCCCTGGTTACTTTTCAGGTTCACGGGGAATCTATTGGATCTTGGCCTGGGGCCTAGATCAAATATTAGCAATATTAGCAGTGTATCTGTCCAGAAGTGATTCATTAGAGGAAAAAATGAGATGATTCATTTTAGTCTCAGTGGGAAAGATGTAAAAGTGACCAAAAGCCACTAATTGATGTGATATACTAAGAAAATAACTACATTTATAGCAGTGGATAGCCTCAGTAAGTCCTTTGTTAGGTAGCAAAATATGGTCCTGAATTTGAACCAATCCCTTCCTCTATGGACATGTTAGGGTTTGTTACTAATTATTTGTGAGATCACAGCCTTCAGGAAACTCTCCTACAGAGTTACAACCATTTGCCTAGAGTGTTGCCACCTTAAAAAATTAATTCACGTCTCCCATGTTATTAATATTACAGCTGTAAACTTCTAAGAAACAAATGAATACTTCTACAAAATAAATCTGGGAAGAGAAATTAGAAAATTAAATTTAAAACTAATAGTAGTTAAATCATAATGAGCAGGAAAGATTGAAATCGTTTTTATCTTTACTATCATAACAGTTGTCATTATATTTAACTCAACAAATTATTTTTATGTGAGTGACATTCATTTGATTCTGGTCATTTATTCTGGTTTTCTGTGAATAAAATTTAAACTTGGTGAATCCAGGTAATAAGCAGTTCAGCAAATTGGAGTACAAGCTATAGTAGGAGTGTAGGTAAGTCATAAAAATAATGACATCTGTAGATAAATTATTCCCTTTAGTTATTTATGCTATGTCAAGGAATTCAGACTTTCTCCTACAAACAATGAAAATTTCTGAAGGATTTTACATTGGGGAATGACATGATCAGTACTATGCTTTAGAAAGAACATCCTGTAATAAGCATGCAGAGGATGAATTTATACAGGGTGAGCCTAATCATTTATAAAAATTATTCCATTATTTAAGAAAAATGATGATCTGAATTAAGATATTACCAGGAAAGAAAGGAAGGAGGGGTTGGTCCAAAAAGTCAGTATAATAATAACAAGAGTAGATGATATTTACTGAGCACCACTAGGTGCCAAGCACTACAGGTTAGGTAACTTGCCAAAAGTCACACAACTGGTAAGTCGCAATGATGGGATTCTGACACGGGATGTTTGCGTCTGAGGCCTCCTTCTTTACTGTTTTATGACTTGTAGAATTCTAGCCTATGTGACATGGCAAATAGTCATGCTATTCCCATACACAACGGGAAATAAATTTTGTGTGAAATAAGAAATAGAAAACAGGGTTTCTTAATCTGATTGGGACTATTGACACTATTCATTCTTTGTTCTGGGAGACTATCTTGTGCATTGTAGGATATTTAGTACCATCCGTGACCTCTATGTATTAGATACCAGTAGCGCACTCTCTCGGAGAAGGCAATGGCACCCCACTCCAGCACTCTTGCCTGGAAAATCCCATGGACGGAGGAGCCTGGTGGGCTGCAGTCCATGGGGTCGCTAAGAGTCAGACACGACTGAGCGACTTCACTTTCACTTTTCACTTTCATGCATTGGAGAAGGAAATGGCAACCCCTTTCCAGTGTTCTTGTCTGGAGAATCCCAGGGATGGGGGAGGCTGGTGGGCTGCCATCTATGGGGTCGCACAGAGTCGGACACGACTGAAGCGACTTAGCAGCAGTAGCAGCAGCAGCAGCACACTCTCTAATTCCCATCCCAGTCATGGAAATGCTTCTAAACATTGCCTAATATCCCCAATGGGGTCAAATCATCCTCTATTGAAAACTACTGGCTTATGGAAAAGATAATAAATTCAGGGGTTTTTTTGCTTGTTTCTTATATCGATTCAAGTTCCAGTCATCTACAGAATAATGTCAGCCAAAAGCTAAATTTATGGAACTAGAAATCAAGAGATATTCTAACTGGAGATATAGACCCAGCAAATCATCATCATATAGCTAATGGCTGGATTTGCTTTCCAAGCACAATGTGAGACCCACAGAGGTCCAAGGGTAACCTAGGGGTGGAGGCATAGTATTTATAAATTGAAAAGTACAATCAAGGGACAAAACTACCATGCTGTGCTGTGCTGTGCTCAGTCACTCAGTCATGTCCAACTCTTTGCGACCCCATGGACTGTAGCTCACCATCCTCCAACTACCATATGACCCAGCAATCCCACTACTGGGCAAATAGCCTGGAAAAAAAAAAAAAAAACACACACACAATTCTAAAAGACACATGTACCCCAGAGTTCATTGCAGCACTATTTGCAAAAGGCAGCACATGGAAGCAACCTAGATAGCCATCGACAGATGAATGGATAAAGAAGATGTGGTATATATACATATATATATAATGCAATTTACTCAGCCATAAAAAGGAAGAAATTTGAGTTAACTGTAGTGAGATGGATGAACCTAGAACCTGTTATACAGAATGGAGGAAGTCAGAAAGAGAAAAACAAATATTGTATATTAATGCATATATATAGAATCTAGAAAAATAGCACTGATGAACCCATTTGCAGAGAAGGAATGTGGATGTGGGGGAAGGAGACTGTCAGGGAAGGAGACAGTGGTAAACATTGTAAAGTAGTATTGACATATATACACTATCATGTGTAAAATAGCTAACCAGTGGGAAGCTGCTAAAAAGGAGCAGCTTGATGTGCTCTGTAATGACCTAGAGAGGTGGGACACTCAAGAGGAAAGGGAGATATATATATACATATACACATATACATATAATAACTGATTTGCATTGTTGTATGGCAGAAACCAACACATTATAAAGTAATTATCCTCCAATTAAAAAGTAAACAAGATTAGGATGAGAAGATAAAGAGGAAAAAGAAAATCAAGAGAAGAAGGCATCTTGAATAAAGTCAAATTTTGTAGAGTCCAAATCAATAAACTGAACTCAGGAGTTGACTTCCCAGGTGGCACAGTGGTAAAACAATATGCCTGCCAGTGCAGGAGACTCAAGAGACATGGGTTCAACCCCTGGGTTGGGAACATCCTTTGGAGAAGGGAATGGCAACCCATTTCAGTATTCATGCCTGAAAAAGTCCATGGACAGAGGAGCCTGGAGGGCTACAGACCATGGGCTACAGACCACAACTGAGCAACTAAGCACACACACAAACAGCAGTTACTGGCTATTGCCTCTGGAGTCATTTATACATTTTTTCCTTGAAATTTTATTCTTTTTTTCCATTTCTTCAAGCACTTCTTCTCTGGATTCATTTAATATATGTCTATATATTAATTGGTCAAGTCTCAAAGTCCTCAGGAACAAGCCTGTTACAATATCAAGTGACATCTTGTTCTTAGGAAAGCAGTTTCAGGCTAGTCTTTACGATCAGCAAAATCATGTACTTTCAGGAACAACACTTCCACTGGATAGACACATGTTTAACCCAGATGCTAATGAAAATTAATGCTCTACATCCCAAGGCACATATCCTGAATGATCATGTCCTCATTGCATAGACAGTTGGAAGGTGTAACAGATATTAAGACACCAAGGGAAAGAATCAGACAGGGAGGCACTGAAATGGTTGAGCAGGAGAGCTTTTGCCTCATTTTTAGAATAAATGCCAATTATATGAGATTACTAGGACTCTATTTTCCCAACAATCTGTAAGACAAATACACACAGAAACTGGCTCTGGAGACAGAGCTGTGATAAAGAACGCTCAGATGGAATGTGGATCTGGCGGTGGCACAAATGAAGAACCAAGGTAGGAAACAGGGAAAGCAATCACTCCCTCTGAGCACTCCTCTAAAAGGGGTTGACATGACAGTTAAAATACTGTGGTACAAATGCTGGTGGGTGCCAACTAAAAGAACATCAAAACATATGGCAGAGTTAGAAAGAGGCTCACGTATGTTTAAGGGGCTGATATCCCATGATATCAGTTGGTGATGGGGATGGTGAGTTGGTGAGGGACAGGGAAGCCTGGCATGCTGCAGTCCATAAGGTCACAAAGAATTGGACACGACTGAGCAACTGAACTGAACTGATCCCATGACTGACCTTACCCAGCAGCTTCACTGCCCTCAGTTGAGAATCTAGCTAAAGCTCTACCATGGTTCCTAGAGTACAGTTGGGGTCAGTAAGAATCATACAATCTTGGAAACAGATCATGACTGGCTGCAAAAAGGCAGGAAATTACAAGTCTTTTCTCTATTATCTCCATGCATATTGCAAGTAAAGGGACGTTGCTGGTGGCTCAGATGGTAAAGAATCTGCATGCAATGCAGGGCACCTGGGTTTGATCCCTAGGTGGGGATGATCCCCTGGAGAAGGGAATGGAAACCCACTCCAGTACTCTTGCCTGGAGAATTCATGGACAGAGGAGCCTGGTGGGCTACAGTCCATGAGGTCGCAAAGAGTCAGACACATCTGAGCAACTTTCACACACTTTCCTCTGTTAACCTCCAGGCATATTGCAAGTAAAGTGTTTGGTATTGTTGTATAAGAGCTGTTTTGAGCGGTTAGGAATGTACAGATCAGATCAGTCGCTCAGTCGTGTCCAACTCTTTGCGACCCCATGAATCGCAGCAAGCCAGGCCTCCCTGTCCATCACAAACTGCCAGAGTTCACTGAGACTCACGTCCATCGAGTCAGTGATGCCATCCAGCCATCTCATCCTCTGTTGTCCCCTTCTCCTCCTGCCCTCAATCCCTCCCAGCATCAGAGTCTTTTCCAATGAGTCAACTCTTCGCATGAGGTAGCCAAAGTACTGGAGTTTCAGCTTCAGCATCATTCCTTCCAAAGAAATCCCAGGGCTGATCTCCTTCAGAATGGACTGGTTGGATCTCCTTGCAGTCCAAGGGACTCTCAAGAGTCTTCTCCAACACCACAGTTCAAAAGCATCAATTCTTTGGCCCTCAGCCTTCTTCACAGTCCAACTCTCACATCCATACATGACCACAGGAAAAACCATAGCCTTGACTAGACAGACCTTTGTTGGCAAAGTAATGTCTCTGCTTTTGAATATGCTATCTAGGTAGGTCATAACTTTCCTTCCAAGGAGTAAGCGTCTTTTAATTTCATGGCTGCAGTCACCATATGTAGTGATTTTGGAGCCCAGAAAAATAAAGTCTGACACTGTTTCCACTGTTTCCCCATCTATTTCCCATGAAGTGGTGGGACCGGATGCCATGATCTTCGTTTTCTGAACATTGAGCTTTAAGCCAACTTTTTCACTCTCCACTTTCACTTTCATCAAGAGGCTTTTGAGTTCCTCTTCACTTTCTGCCATAAGGGTGGTGTCATCTGCATATCTGAGGTTATTGATATTTCTCCCGGCAATCTTGATTCCAGCTTGTGTTTCTTCCAGTCCAGCGTTTCTCATGATGTACTCTGCATATAAGTTAAATAAACAGGGTAACAATATACAGCCTTGACGAACTCCTTTTCCTATTTGGAACCAGTCTGTTGTTCCATGTCCAGTTCTAACTGTTGCTTCCTGACCTGCATACAAATTTCTCAAGAGGCAGATCAGGTGATCTGGTATTCCCATCTCTTTCAGAATTTTCCACAGTTTATTGTGATCCACACAGTCAAAGGCTTTGGCATAGGTATTCCCATCTCTTTCAGAATTTTCCAGTTTATTGTGATCCACACTGTCAAAGGCTTTGGCATGTACAGATAGGGAGGCTATTTTGTCCATGTATATATTATGTATGTTTGGTGGGGATTTTTGGCTTTGAGTAATCTCTATTAATTCAGGTGTTAACTGTCGTTCTAGATTGCATAGTTAGAAGACTGGCGACAATGCAGCTTATTATGTGATTGTGCCTTGTAGTCAGTATGCTGAAACCTGTTCTTGAAACCATATATTTGAGCTAAATTTAGAACAACCTGCATATCCAACGAAATCTTATCTTCACAACATTGGGTCTCTCATAGAAATACACACAAAAACAGAAAATTTTGGAACTATTTGCAAAAACACATAGTATTCACCATCCTTCAGGAAGAAAGTGACTATCTGTCATGTTATGATGTGCAATTCATAAGGAAGATATGATTTAGATGCAAAATGACACTAGAAAGTGAAGATATTTCATGCAGAACTGCTTTCAGGAAAGGTCTGAATTTGGAGTTGGCAAACTGTGTCCTGCTAGTAGCAGGTCTGATTTTGTGAATACATTTTGTGAATACATTCTTATTGGAACATAGCTAGGCCCGTTCATTGACTTGATCGTGATTGCTTTCAAATTACAACAGCAGAGTTGAGTAGCTGAAAGAATCCTCCATGACCCAAAGACTATCCTGTTTACTATCTGATCTTTTCAGAAAAAATTTGCTAATCCTTGGTGTAGATGAGGTGTTTCTGACTGAAGCAGGAGAGAACAGATTTAGCCAGTGTGCCCCAGGAGCAAGAGAGCTAGAAGAGCTGCGATGAAATTGGTTCTCAGGCTCTCATCAGACCGCCAGCTTCATGTGTCAGTTACGATAGACAGCTGCAACTCCAACTGCTTTCCCTGCTCTTGAACTTGTTCAGCCACACTATTGGCCTGTAATGTCCCACACTGAAGAGTTAGGCAATCGCTGATCTCAGAAAAAGGTAGCCCAGAGCGGAGGTTTGGAGTTTTTTTTTTGTTTGTTTGCTTGCTTGCTTGCTTTTTGAGAATGCTAGCTTTACTCCAGTTGAAAGTGTTAATGCAAGGGAAAACAAGGGGTTTCATGGTTAAATAATTTGGGGACATGTGGGCATACTTGATTAAATAAAGCTAAATATGTTTCTTTACTCCATAAATGTTCATTTTTTTAGTAGGTTAAAATGCCTTGTGAATCCCACAAAAGAGAGAAACTTATCATGTAAGCAAATTTGAAACTTCCTTGAGCATAGCACTTTTTTTTTTCAGAGTGAATTTTAGCCTTGTATTCACACTACTTGAATTTCTTAGATATTTACCTTGACAATGCAAAATGAATAAATACAGATCTGTTAGAAGCTCTCATCACAAGACACATCCTCTTTCAGCTCACATTTTTCCTGGTTAACCGTAAGTCATGATGAAATCCTTGGCTCACATTCAATTCTTCCATGACCATCCCCAAATTCTATCAGGTCACCTGTTTTACATATCCAGAGTCTCTATTACTCACAGCCTTCTCATAGGTATATTTTTACTTATTTGAGTAATGATTTTATAAATTAGCCTTGCTCTCCAAAATCTCAACTTCATGGATATAGCTGCCATATTCCTATTATCCAGAATAGTACATAACAGTGTATAATAAACTCCAATAAGCACTGATTAAATACACAGATTAGATCTATAAAGTGCATCAAACACAGTGCTGCTATTACAGTCTCCATAAGAAGCCTAAGAACTCACGCTGTTAAAAATTGACTGATAAAAGATGATTCTAACAGATTAAATCTCCATACACTCCAGCTTTCACAGCCAGGATAGGGTTATTTTATTACCATAAAGCCACTCACTGAGCAGAGGCTTACTCTGAGCAAGACAAAGAGCTCTAATTGATCCAGGTTTCAATGTAAGATGCCTGTGACTTCTCTATATCAAGTGTCTGAGGCAGACAGCCAGGCTAGAGAGAGCCTGGGGAAGTAGGCTTAGAACAAGAGCCACTGTGAAGGCTCTAAAGTTTTGAATGGAGAACACAGTCCCTTCAGGGTCACTCTCCTGAGATGCAACTCCTGTTGTGTTGCTGAATTTCAGTGAGCACTGGCCACTAGGCAGATTTTAAAGTACCTGGAGGATATTGATATCAAGATGTCTGAAATCCATTGGTTTTGAACTCGGGAAGTTATTCTCAGATGAAGAATTCCATATAAAGCCACTAGTGTGGATAAAATCACCCAGGAAGGCATGGGTTAAAAAGACAAACAAACAAAAGAATGTAGAACAACACTGGAGAAGGCATCTTTAAGGACAGGTGAAAGAAAGACTGGATCTAAAAAGTTCCAAAACAAATAAAGATGACTAGATGTTAACATTTGTTAAATCTAGCTAGTAAAAACACAGTGTCTGTTATTTTTCACACTTTGAGTTTGTTTGAAATATTTCAAAACGATTTTTAAAAGAGCCCAAGGAGTGAGTGATCAGAAAAATAGGAAGTAAAGCAAGAGGGCATGCTTAATTGAATCCAAGGAAGGGTAGCATTTCATGTAGAGAGAGGTCAATGATGAAATGGAGAGGTCAAGCAAGATAAGGATTAAAAAGTGTCAATTATTGTCAATCGGATGCTTATTGTGACCCGAATGAGAACAGTTTCAGAAGACATGTGGGGTGGATGACAAATCTCATTTGGTATAAGAGAAAAAATAAGATGAAAAATGGCTATTTAAAATAAAGTTATTTTTAAAATCTCTCCTATCAGGGTGGGTAGAGTAGATTCAGGATTGTTTAATTCAGTCGTTAAATGATGTCATCAAGGACATAGGTCTTTTCATCTTTCCACTTTGTCATTTTCACCATTTGGGGTTTGTCCTCAGGCTTGTCCCCTTGTATTATGAGATGCTTACAGCAGCGTCAAGCATTAAACACTCAGAGAGCAGTAACCAGAAGCAAAATTTTAAAAGGGGAAGGGAGATGTTTTCCATCTCTTTATGAAGTGAGGAAACTTTTCTAGTATCATATAGGAACCCCACCTCTCATTCTCATTGGCCAAAATAGTATCACTGTGCTCAGCGCTAGACCAATCGTCAGCAAGTTTGGTCCAGCTACAGTAAATAACAAGGCATACTCCCTGAGGCTACAGATCAAAGCAGCACCTTCTCTGACAGCAAAAGATATATCTCTGATAAAATTTGGGCTTTGCTATGCTAGAATCGGAGAAGGCAATGGCAACCCACTCCAGTACTCTTGCCTGGAAAATCCCATGGGCGGAGGAGCCTGGTGGGCTTCAGTCCATGGGGTCGCTGAGAGTCGGACAAGACTGAGCTACTGAGCTTTCACTTTTCACTTCATGCCTTGGAGAAGGAAATGACAACCCGCTCCAGCGTTCTTGCCTGGAGGGTCCCAGGGACAGGGGAGCCTGGTGGGCTGCCATCTGTGGGGATACACAGAGTCAGACACGACTGAAGTGACTTAGCAGTAGCAGTAGCATGCTAGAATCACTGCAGACAGTGACTGCAGCCATGAAATTAAAGATGCTTGCTCTTTGGAAGGAAAGCTATGACAAACCTAAACAGTGTATTAAAAAGCAGAGACATCACTTTGCCAACAAAGGTCCATCTAGTCAAAGCTATGGTTTTTCTAGTAGTCATGTACTGATGTGAAAGTTGGATCATAAAGAAGACTGAGTGCGGAAGAATTGATGCTTTCGAACTGTGGTGCTAGAGAAAACTCTTGAGATTTCTTTGGACTGCAGGGAGATCAAACCAGTCAGTCCTAAAGGAAATCAACCCTGACTATTCATTGGAAGGACTCATGCAGAAGCTGAAGCTCCAATACTTTGCCACCTGGCACAAGAGCCGACTGCTTGGAAAAGACCCTGATGCTGGGAAAGATTGAATGCAGGAGGAGAAGGGGGTGACAGCGAATGAGATGGTTGGATGGCATCACTGACTCAATGGACATGAGTTTGAGCAAACTCCGGAAAACAGTGAATGACAGGGAAGTCTGGCATGTTGCAGTCCATGGGGTTGCAAAGGGTCAGACATGACTTAGCAACTGAACAACAACAAATGCTAGCAAGAAGTAGCAAGGCAGTGATTGTGGGGGAGGGAGGAGCTGAGATAGACAAGGATGTCTGCCATAGCCTATACTGAGAGGAAATATCCAGCAGAGAGGGAGAGGTGAAAATACAGGAGGGAGAGGCATTGGAAGGGTGGAAGCCGGGATTTGGGTGCAGGGATCAGTCTTGGACAAAAAGGACTCCGTCCACTGAAAAGGGAGAAATTTAGGCAGAAGATGGGGTTGTGGGAGAAAAGAGATGCAAGCAACTTTTAGGAGTTGAGGTGGGGTTGTCACAGGTTTCAGTAAGTCAGGAAGCATTAGTTCAGTTCAGTTCAGTCACTCAGTCATGTCTGACTCTTTGCGCCCCCATGAATCACAGCACACCAGGCCTCCCTGTCCATCACCAACCCCCAGAGTTCACTCAAACTCATGTCCATCGAGTCGGTGATGCCATCCAGCCATCTCATCCTCTGTTGTCCCCTTCTCCTCCTGCCCCCAATCCCTCCCAGCATCAGGGTATTTTCCAATGAGTCAATTCTTCTCATCACGTGGCCAAAGTATTGGAGTTTCAGCCTCAGCATAAGTCCTTCCAACGAACACCCAGGACTGATCTCCTTTAGGAGGGACTGGTTGGATCTCCTTGCAGTCCAAGGGACTCTCAAGAGTCTTCTCCAACACCGCAGTTCAAAAGCATCAATTCTTCAGCGCTCAGCTTTCTTCACAGTCTTACTCTCACATCCATACATGACACTGGGAAAACCATAGCTGAAGCATAAGCGTGTATAAATAGCACTAACAGCAGGTTGCCCAATCTAGATGTGGAATCACTGGGGAGACGCCAGGCCTCACACAACATCGAATTCCCAAATAATTAGCAGAATAAAGATAATTAGCTCTAGATTGATTTGAAAGGTTTGACCAATTTAAATAGAATTGTGGAAATATGAGATGGCAAGGCATCTTCAGTGTCAATTTGGTCTCAAAATTATCTTTATAGATACACATTTATTTAAACTCCACTAACATAAGACTAACATGCTTATTAGACAACACATGTGGGAAAAAAAAGTTTCACATAGAGTAGATCTTCAAAAAATGTCAATTTCTGATTTGAATCATACTCTATACCAAGTCCATTAAAAGTCCAGTTATATCCAATCCAATTTACTTATACAGATTTTTCTTGGTCCCAACTGCCTCCTGGAACTTAGAGGCTTGCTTGATTGAGGGCCCAGCTAGTTGTAGCAGTTTATCCAGGGTAAGGACCAGGAACATGCCTGGCTTTCCATGAGGCCTTCTCTAATCAGTGGAAATGCAAACCCTCTAATGATCTGGTACCCAGACTCTGGTGAATGAAGTAAAGTGCCCCTGGGCATGGGGCCAGATTTCCCTAGTGATTACATCACTATAAGTGAAGGAGTGTTAAACATTCCTAGCTCTTCACAGTGGCTCCATAGTGAGACCTGAGCCACAAAAGTTCAGCCAAGTTTCTTGATTGAATTTGGACCAGTGAATACAGGAACATACAAGGATCTGAAAAGAAATTTCTCTCCCTTTGCACACCACCAGCTGACTTTTCCGAAAATTACAGTGGTTCCCTACAGCCTGACATACAAGTGTCCCAGGATCAAGCAACTGGTTATGGATATCTATGAACTGTCCTCTCTTGGTAATACAGGACTCTACAGTGTTCACTTCCCTCCTTTCCTGTCCCACTCCCCTTTTCTCCATGTTCATGCTGCTCTGATATGTCAAATCAACCTTCACACCCCCTTAAAGGGTTAAAAAGTGAGCATTTCCTCCAAAGGCTGTTTTCTACAGAATCCTAGTGAAGACTCAACGAACAGCTGGATTGCTGACCTCTTCAGTATATATATTAAGAGTGTGAAACAATAAGGCTGCCTGCCAATATCCAAATGCACAACTCCAGCTGATGAGAATTGCTCAAACAGCCAACCAGTGTGAGTCTGTAAAAAATAATCCAAACTTACAAGGAACAATATAATCATTTCAAAACAATCCATGAAAAAAATTCTAGCCCAGGTCTGGCACAAACTCAAACTAGGCACTCAGTAAATATTCATTAGGTGGTTTGTTTATTGACTTCTACTGATTTCAGCAAAAACAAAGGACAACTTGGACAGATATAAAACACTTGTTGTCCTATATTTTGAGTGTATGCAAAGTCTGAGACAATCTAAAATCCCCAGTGAATTACAATAAATGTTTTCATGTTCAGTATTGGATCACTGGGGAACTCTATGCAGCAACTGTAATATGAGACAATTGACAGAAATTCAAACACCAGAAAAACAGCCTAATCCATGATTATTTGGGTGAGAAACAGCATAGACCACTGGAGAGCAGCAGTGAGCCAGACCACAGGTGGCAACTGTTGGGTGAAAGGTAATGGTGCCAAGGATGTGGCACTGTGATGTAATCCAAGACTCCTTAAACTTCAGAAGAGTCATCCATGGTCCACCTGCCCCCCATTACCAGTTCCATGGATGTACTGTGAATAAACTTGAGAATGTCACATGGGCCATCTGGTACTTAGTCCTATGGAATCAAATCCTCAGTGTTAAATCAGAATCACCTCTAGTTGTGGGATGAAAATCAAACCTGTGTATAATTCTAATGTACACTAAAATCCCATAATGCAGGTCACTTGCATACAAATCTTAACAGTTCAGAATAGGTAACAACTAATTGTATTCTGCTCAGAAATGCTGTAATTACAAAATGAAATTAGCTGATTAGTCCAATTCTAAACCATTAAAAACTTGAAAATTTCATAAATAATTTCTTTCCCAACAATATGTTTGCCATTTAAAAATAACAGTTCAAATACATCTAATTGCTGACAGCATCTTTCCCCAAAAGACTGGTGAATAATGATTTAATATTGTAGTATCTGAAACAATAATACCATAAAGTGCACTACTATTATCATTTTATGGAGAAGGCAATGGCACCCCACTCCAGTACTCTTGCCTGGAAAATCCCATGGATGGAGCAGCCAGGTAGGCTGCAGTCCATGGGGTCGCACAGAGTCGGACACGACTGAAGTGACTTAGCAGCAGCAGCATTATCATTTTATAGAAAATGAAACTGCCTTAGAAGGTGTAATTATTCTGCCCCAAGTCATTCAACATCATATATTGAACTAAGATTTTTGATGCTTTGCCAATTATTATTATCCCATAACATATTCTGAGCAAAGAAGACAAATTCTGTCCAACTTTTAGTACATTCGGTTTTAATCCATTCATTCATCAAATATTTACTTAGCACCTTCTCTCTGAGTATTTTTTGGTCCATTCCATCTCACATCACATATTTCATACAATTCTCAAATCTGTACAATTAGTCTGGAAAGTAAAATGAGTATCTATTATTATCATCACTGTATCTTTTCCTTGAACATTTACTATGTGTTATTAAACAAATTACATTAGGCTAGTTAGCCTCAAAATAATCCTTAAACCTTTACCTTATAGAGGTGTGAACCAAGACTTTCAGACTCCAAGCCTATGATCCCATCCATGGTCTATTTTATGATAAAAAAGATTTAGAGCTCAGCAAAAGTATTATTTTATTGAAAGTCAAAACTTTAAACAGTAAGAATCAAATCTAAATCTTTTGGCTCTAGAACTTAATATTTATAAAAGTTAGATTTTAAAAGCCTCAAATTTATTATTAAAGCCTAAACAGTAGTAAAGAAAGCAAAAGGCACTTCTAGGATAAACACAAGATAAGCAGTTACAACCTAAGAAATGAAGACGCCACTATATCCTTTGCATATGAACTTCATTACTGAAAAGCTGACTCATGGTATAGAACTTCGGAATTAACATTAATTCAAATGCATTCCTTTCAGTGCTTTTCATTTTCAGGAAGACAGGCTATGCAAGTTAAGGAAGTGGAAAGGACAGATACTGAATACAGGCAGAAAGGCATTTATCTGACCCCCATTTTCCTGCTTCATTATTTCAGCCACAGCCCACATATACCACCATCAAGGTCATGAACAATTCCTTCAAATAATGTATTTATCTAGATAGTTTCAAAAATAGATATAATACACAAATATTTTGAAAATAAGATTAATATCACTTCTTTGCTTTGCTTTCATTCCCAAAGTTTAAAGAACTCATAGGCACTTGCAAGATGGAAACCAACTGCTTTAAATTTTGATGTCATCTTAAAGGGATTCAAAGTAGGCGCTAGGATTCAAAGCCTCCCTTTGAAGTAAAAAAAAAAAAAACCCTCAAGAAGATTGTTTTTTGTCTTGCATTAGTGATCTTTCTAAAAAGTCACTAATGTCTAATTCTCTTCTCAGTCTTTCTGTCTAGCATAGAAGTGTGTATTGCATAAGGTTCAGAACATTTCAGGTGCAAACTCTCTTGCAGGGACTTACATTTGGAGAAAACAACATCCATAAACAAAAATGAAATCGAAGATAGCACCAAAAGTAGGATGTGTTTAAAGTTTGGGGAAAATAATTACCTCTTTGAGCACGTTGATGAGGTGAAGAATCAGCACAGCTATTCCATTTTAATCTACATGCCACTTAACATTTAACGTTACATTTACTAAAATCTTTCCAAGTACCTAGAACTTTGAGGAAGGTGCTCTGAACAAGTTTACATTCTAATCACCTGTACATTTTAAGTTGTCCCCCATCCTCCTCTCATAGCATATGCTTAGTATAGCTTCTAGTCTCCTAAAACAACATATAAGGCCCACTGTGAGCTTACCCCAGCCTCCCTGCCCAGCCTCATCCTATTCCATCCCCTTGTCTCCTCAGTTATTTCCTTTTTCCAAGCTAAAACTGCAGGGAGTAACTATTATTTGCAGAAGAGGAAATTTATCAAGTCTCTGCCTATAAGCATGTTCTCCTGTGCTGTCCCTGTGCTTCTCCTTTCCTGGCCAGCTCTGACTCCTACACCACCCAAGGATTAGCTGCCCTTCTATGTGCCTGCATAGAAGACTTTGTGTGTCTCCACCACATGACTCTTCTAAGCTAATATGCTATTGTGCTCTTACTATTAGAGAAGGAAATGGCAACCCACTCCAGTATTCCTGCCTAGAGAATCCTGTGGACAGAGGAGCCTGGTGGGCTGCTGTCCATAGGATCACACAGAGTCGGACATGACTGAAGTGAATTAGCTTGCATGCATGCATTGGAGAAGGAAATGGCAACCCACTCCAGTGTTCTTGACTGGAGGATCCCAGGAACAGAGGAGCCAGGTGGGCTGCTGTCTATGGGGTCGCAGAGAGACGGACATGACTGAAGCGACTTAGCAGCAGCTCTTACTATTGTCAGCCACAGCTAATCTTCTGAACAACTCTATGAGG
Organism: Bos javanicus; assembly: GCF_032452875.1. NCBI lineage: Eukaryota > Metazoa > Chordata > Mammalia > Artiodactyla > Bovidae > Bos > Bos javanicus. The sequence continues at coordinate 52,004,938 of NC_083876.1, forward strand.
TTGCCACTATTGCTATCTCCATTTTTCAGAATTAGTAACTTTAAGTATATTTCCTCAAGATCACCCAGGTTAATTAAGGATCAGATGCAGGATTCAAACACAGGCCTACCTGATTTCAGATCCCTTGCTCATAGCAAATACATGATTTCTAATGTCATAGTGTATTAGGATGCTGGCTGGGCTTCCCAGGTGGCTCAGTCATAAAGAATCCACCTGCCAATGTAGCAGCAGCAGCAGATGTGGGTTCAGTGCATGGGTGGGGAAAATACCCTGGAGGAGGAAATGGCAACCCGCTCCAGTATTATTGGCTGGGAAATCCCGTGGACAGAGGGGCCTGGTGGGCTACAGTTCACCAGGTTGCAAAGAGTCAGACACGACTGAGTGATACAACACACACACACACACACACACACACACATATTGTGATCCTAGCTACATATTCACTGCCCTTGTCTTCAACATGATAATTTGTCCATTGGCACATTATACAGAAAACTTTGCACACCAGATGCCAATAGAAATTTTTTGATTTGCCAACAAAATGTTTTTAATATGCCCATACTCATTTTTACCTAATTCTGCTTTCTTTTGCCAAGGAGATTAGTAACTATCTGGTTAATAGTAAAGAAGAGAATTCTACCAAATACTATGATCAAAGTTTACAAGCTGTGGTTTCTACAATTCACCTTATCCTCTTCTTATCACTTTCTTACCTGGGTCATTACCTCTCTGACTTTCCATTATTCCTAATAGTGTAATGATAATGTTTCTGTGATCTCACATTTATGTGTTTTTAATATCCTAGGATGAAATGTGTCTATCTGATTTAGGAGTATTATTCACTCATTACAGCTGGATGTGCCCCTGCATCTTTGCCCCAGTCTTAAGTCTGATTTCCCTCCTCTGTGTCACTTCTATCTTCTCTATTTGCATACCACTTTCCTTGATGTAGAATGTAGCAATTGGAGTTGAGTCATCCTGCTGTTTTCTCTCAGCTGGTAGCATATGTCTAGCTTCCTCAGGAGCAAGCCTCTACTTCTTTTGCTCAGCTACTTCTACATACAAATAAAAAAACCATTTTGGTTGTAATTAGTGCTTGCCAAGTTTTGCCCCAGTCATTTTTGGCACTTCTGATAACCATTGTTTCAAATCCCAACCACATAAGGTATTTCAAGGGATTAATTCATTCAAAGAACCCAACGTCTCTCAACTCTCTTATTCAAAACACAGGAAAGGTCCAGAGGTGCCCATAACAGCTTATCTTTCAACTTTACCTTAGCTATGCAGATCTCATCCTAGAAGCACCAAAGCAATATGTCTACAGATTCACTTTATTACTGTTTATGATGCCTTAGACTTCATTCTTGGATTCCCATTTCACACCAGAATTTATTTACCAACATAAATATGCACAGCTCAAAGTCCTCTCTTTTTCAAGAAAAAGAGAAGCAAACCAATCTATAGAGTTCCCATTGGCCTTAAAATCAGAACACATCAGGAGTGCCTTGTTAGATGAATTTAGCAGCAGGGAAGCCTGCAGCTCATCAGCTTTCTATTCCTCCAAAGTAGGTACTTACTGCAGTCAAGAGGAATTATTCCTGAGTATTTCTGGTCATGGGGATGTTTTCATTACCTTAAAAAAATGTCAGAATAAGACAAAAGAAAAGTCCTCATATTTGTTTTCCTCTACAGTATTATATTTGATTCAAATGCTCTTTTATCTACTCTGATGGTTTTAATTAGTAAGTGAAAATTATATATTCAAATAAAATTCAAGCTAATAGTATTTTAATCCATTATATAAATAAACAAACATTTAGAAAATGTACAGTGGCCCAGGTGCTATGATAGGTGCACAGACAGACATAAAACATGTAGGTCTCCACCCTCAAGGAGAAGTATGCTGCTGCTGCTAAGTCGCTTCAGTCGTGTCCGACTCTGTGTGACCCCATAGACGGAAGCCCACCAGGCTCCCCCGTCCCTGGGATTCTCCAGTCAAGAACACTGGAGTGGATTGTCATTTCCTTCTCCAATGCATGAAAGTGAAAAGTGAAAGGGAAGTTGCTCAGTCTTGTCTGACTCTTAGCAACCCCATGGACTACAGCCTACCAGGCTCCTCGTCCATGGGATTTTCCAGGCAAGAGTACTAGAGTGGGGTGCCATTGCCTTCTCCGCAAGGAGAAGTATACACAGTGGTAAAGAAAGACATATTAGTGGAGTATGATAAAGACCCTGAATGACAGTGCTAGAGGAAAGACAGATGTCATCTTCTTGGCAGTGTTCAGGAAGACTTCATAGAAGCAGGAAATGAGAAAGAGAAGAGAATTCACTGTTATTGAGTGCCTCATATGTTCCAGACCTGAATTAAGGACTCAACAAAAACCATCTTATTTAATCTTCACCACCTTTCTTTTTCATGAATGTCAAGCTTTCCCCTTGTTTTCAGATGAGGATAAGACTCAACATAGTAAGTCAAGTTTCCACATTTTGTGAGTGTTGCTGCTGCTGCTGCTGCTAAGTCACGTCAGTCGTGTCCAACTCTGTGCGACCCCATAGACGGCAGCCCACCAGGCTCCTCTGTCCCTGGGATTCTCCAGGCAAGAACACTGGAGTGGGTTGCCATTTCCTTCTCCAAAGCATGAAAAGTGAAAGGGAAGTCACTCAGTCGTGTCCAACTCTTAGCGATCCCATGGACTGCAGCCTACCAGGCTCCTCTGTCCATGGGAGTTTCCAGGCAAGAGGTACTGGAGTGGGTTGCCAGTGCCTTCTCCGTTTTATGAGTGACCTTGCTAATATTCAAAATCTGTCTAATTCTAAAATTTTTACTCTCTCCCTACATTATTCTAAGTCTTCTGGGGAGTCATTTGAGCTATGTGATGAAGGATTGCTAGGCAATTTTTTAAAGGATATACAATAAAGAAGCTTTCCAAGCAGAGGAAAAATAAAAATAAAGGCAATTCCATGAAGAGAGATCTATATATTTTTTTTAATAATTAAAAAAAATTTTTTTTCTTTTTTTCCAACTACAATTTTATTTTATTTTTAAACTTTACAAAATTGTATTAGTTTTGCCAAATATCAAAATGAATCTGCCACAGGTATACATGTGTTCCCCATCCTGAACCCTCCTCCCTCCTCCCTCCCCATACCATCCCTCTGGGTCGTCCCAGTGCACTAGCCCCAAGCATCCAGTATCGTGCATTAAACCTGGACTGGCAACCTGTTTCATACATGATATTTTACATGTTTCAATGCCATTCTCCCAAATCTTCCCACCCTCTCCCTCTCCCACAGAGTCCATAAGGCTGTTCTATACATCAGTGTCTCTTTTGCTGTCTCGTACACAGGGTTATTGTTACCATCTTTCTAAATTCCATATATATGAGTTAGTATACTGTATTGGTGTTTTTCTTTCTGGCTTACTTCACTCTGTATAATAGGTTCCAGTTTCATCCGCCTCATTAGAACTGATTCAAATGTATTCTTTTTAATGGCTGAGTAATACTCCATTGTGTATATGTACCACTGCTTTCTTATCCATTCATCTGCTGATGGACATCTAGGTTGCTTCCATGTCCTGGCTATTATAAACAGTGCTGCGATGAACATTGGGGTACACGTGTCTCTTTCCCTTCTGGTTTCCTCAGTGTGTATGCCCAGCAGTGGGATTGCTGGATCATAAGGCAGTTCTATTTCCAGTTTTTTAAGGAATCTCCACACTGTTCTCCATAGTGACTGTACTAGTTTGCATTCCCACCAACAGTGGAAGAGGGTTCCCTTTTCTCCACACCCTCTCCAGCATTTATTACTTGTAGACTTTTGGATCGCAGCCATTCTGACTGGTGTGAAATGGTACCTCATAGTGGTTTTGATTTGCATTTCTCTGATAATGAGTGATGTTGAGCATCTTTTCATGTGTTTGTTAGCCATCTGTATGTCTTCTTTGGAGAAATGTCTATTTAGTTCTTTGGCCCATTTTTTGATTGGGTCATTTATTTTTCTGGAGTTGAGCTGTAGGAGTTGCTTGTATATTTTTGAGATTAGTTGTTTGTCAGTTGTTTCATTTGCTATTATTTTCTCCCATTCTGAAGGCTGTCTTTTCACCTTGCTAATAGTTTCCTTTGATGTGCAGAAGCTTTTAAGGTTAATTAGGTCCCATTTGTTTATTTTTGCTTTTATTTCCAATATTCTGGGAGGTGGGTCATAGAGGATCCTGCTGTGATGTATGTCAGAGAGTGTTTTGCCTATGTTCTCCTCTAGGAGTTTTATAGTTTCTGATCTTACGTTTAGATCTTTAATCCATTTTGAGTTTATTTTTGTGTATGGTGTTAGAAAGTGTTCTAGTTTCATTCTTTTACAAGTGGTTGACCAGATTTCCCAGTACCACTTGTTAAAGAAATTGTCTTTAATCCATTATATATTCTTGCCTCCTTTGTCAAAGATAAGGTGTCCATATGTGCATGAATTTATCTCTGGGCTTTCTATATTTGATCCATTGATCTATATATCTGTCTTTGTGCCAGTACCATACTGTCTTGATAACTGTGGCTTTGTAGTAGAGCCTGAAGTCAGGTAGGTTGATTCCTCCAGTTCCATTCTTCTTTCTCAAGATCGCTTTGGTTATTCGAGGTTTTTTGTATTTCCATACAAATTGTGAAATTATTTGTTCTAGCTCTGTGAAGAATACTGTTGGTAGCTTGATAGGGATTGCATCGAATCTATAAATTGCTTTGGGTAGTATACTCATTTTCACTATACTGATTCTTCCAATCCATGAACATGGTATATTTCTCCATCTATTAGTGTCCTCTTTGATTTCTTTCACCAGTGTTTTATAGTTTTCTATATAGAGGTCTTTAGTTCCTTTAGGTAGATATATTCCTAAGTATTTTATTCTTTCCGTTGCAATGGTGAATGGAATTGTTTCCTTAATTTCTCTTTCTGTTTTCTCATTATTAGTGTATAGGAATGCAAGGGATTTCTGTGTGCTGATTTTATATCCTGCAACTTTACTATAGTCATTGATTTGCTCTAGTAATTTTCTGGTGGAGTCTTTCGGGTTTTCTATGTAGAGGATCATGTCATCTGCAAATAGTGAGAGTTTTACTTCTTCTTTTCCAAGTTGGATTCCTTTTATTTCTTTTTCTGCTCTGATTGCTGTGGCCAAAACTTCCAAAACTATGTTGAATAGTAATGGTGAAAGTGGGCACCCTTGTCTTGTTCCTGACTTTAGAGGAAATGCTTTCAATATTTCACCATTGAGGATAATGTTTGCTGTGGGTTTGTCATATATAGCTTTTATTACGTTGAGGTATGTTCCTTCTATTCCTGCTTTCTGGAGAGTTTTTATCATAAATGGATGTTGAATTTTGTCAAAGGCTTTCTCTGCATCTATTGAGATAATCATATGGTTTTTATTTTTCAATTTGTTAATGTGGTGTATTACATTGATTGATTTGCGGATATTGAAGAATCCTTGCATCCCTGGGATAAAGCCCACTTGGTCATGGTGTATGATCTTTTTAATGTGTTGTTGGATTCTGATGGCTAGAATTTTGTTAAGGATTTTTGCATCTATGTTCATCAGTGATATTGGCCTATAGTTTTCTTTTTTTGTGGGATCTTTGTCAGGTTTTGGTATTAGGGTGATGGTGGCCTCATAGAATGAGTTTGGAAGTTTACCTTCCTCTGCAATTTTCTGGAAGAGTTTAAGCAGGATAGGTGTTAGCTGTTCTCTAAATTTTTGGTAGAATTCAGCTGTGAAGCCATCTAGACCTGGGCTTTTGTTTGCTGGAAGATTTTTGATTACAGTTTCAATTTCCATACTTGTGATGGGTCTGTTAAGATTTTCCATTTCTTCCTGGTCGAGTTTTGGAAAGTTGTACTTTTCTAAGAATTTGTCCATTTCTTCTACGTTGTCCATTTTATTGGCATAGAATTGTTGATAGTAGTCTCTTATGATCCTTTGTATTTCTGTGTTGTCTGTTGTGATCTCTCCATTTTCATTTCTAATTTTATTGATTTGATTTTTCTCCCTTTGTTTCTTGATGAGTCTGGCTAATGGTTTGTCAATTTTATTTATCCTTTCAAAGAACCAGCTTTTGGCTTTGTTGATTTTTGCTATGGTCTCTTTTGTTTCTTTTGCATTTATTTCTGCTCTAATTTTTAAGATTTCTTTCCTTCTACTAACCCTGGGGTTCTTCATTTCTTCCTTTTCTAGTTGCTTTAGGTGTAGAGTTAGGTTATTTATTTGACTTTTTTCTTGTTTCTTGAGGTATGCCTGTATTGCTATGAACTTTCCCCTTAGGACTGCTTTTACAGTGTCCCACAGGTTTTGGGTTGTTGTGTTTTCATTTTCATTCGTTTCTATGCAAATTTTGATTTCTTTTTTGATTTCTTCTGTGATTTGTTGGTTATTCAGCAGCCTGTTGTTCAGCCTCTATATGTTGGAATTTTTAATAGTTTTTCTCCTGTAATTGAGATGTAATCTTACTGCATTGTGGTCAGAAAAGATGCTTGGAATGATTTCTATTTTTTTGAATTTACCAAGGCTAGCTTTATGGCCCAGGATGTGATCTATCCTGGAGAAGGTTCCATGTGCGCTTGAGAAAAAGGTGAAATTCATTGTTTTGGGATGAAATGTCCTATAGATATCAATTAGGTCTAACTGGTCTATTGTATCATTTAAAGTTCGTGTTTCCTTGTTAATTTTCTGTTTAGTTGATCTATCCATAGGTGTGAGTGGGGTATTAAAGTCTCCCACTATTATTGTGTTATTGTTAATTTCTCCTTTCACACTTGTTAGCATTTGTCTTACATACTGCGGTGCTCCCGTGTTGGGTGCATATATATTTATAATTGTTATATCTTCTTCTTGGATTGATCCTTTGATCATTATGTAGTGACCTTCTTTGTCTCTTTTCACAGCCTTTGTTTTAAAGTCTATTTTATCTGATGTGAGTATTGCTACTCCTGCTTTCTTTTGGTCCCCAGATCTATATTTTAAAAAGAAAACTACGTGAAATAATATAGAAAAAAGAGAAACTTTAAGACTAAACTTAAATAATAATGAATTTACACCCATCAGTATCTAAATGTGAAAGGTTTATTATAAGTATTACCATTCTCTCCATATTATGCTTTTCTTCATAAGTCCCCTTGTCTATTTGAAAATTTTAGGACATATCTATCATCTTGATATTTCTAAGGTTAAAATTAGTAATTAACAATAGAATTTTTATGTGCCAAGTACTTTCTAAAATCTGAATATACATTAATTCCCTTATAAACATGTTTTGAGGCAAGCAGCATTATTATCCCCATTTTAAAGATGAGAAAAATCACCATATAGGAAATAAGGTAAACTACAAAGCCTCACAGAACTAGGAAGGGATGGAGTTATGCTATGAATATAAAGATCTGACGCAACCACACAGTAGTTACTTCTGTATACAAATAGAAATATTTTTTGAGCAAGCAGCATTAGTATCTGCATTTTCAGGATGTGAAAAACTACCTCCCTGGTTTTAATCACCAATAAAGCATCTTAAGATCATATAAAAAAAATAAAATGTGACAAACATAAAAAATTTGGAAAGTTTTATAGATCAGAACTTTCTGATCTATAGTCAGAAAGATCAGGTCATTTTGCCTTTATCATCTCTAATTTCTCAACCATGAGAATTTATTCAGATTATATACTACCAAGCAAAACCTACTCATTCCCAAATTGCTCCATTTTTTTCCACTCTTGGAACTTAGTTTGGTACAATAATCTTCCCAGATTAAGATGACTAGCAACTGTACACACTTGTTAGAAATATTCAATGTCTGTTAATAGAAATAATAATCATATTCATCTGTCAGGCAGCAGAACATGTCAGCTCTCAAAAGCATCCCTGTGTTTCTTTGAGTAAGATACATGTGTATCATCAAGAATTAAATGGTCTAAGGCTCTTCTACTTTTATGAAGGAATAAGCTTGTGATAAAAAATCTTCCTGCATGCACTCCTGCAAATTACAACTATGGATTCACATGGGAAAACAAGCAAAATAGAGAAAAACAAACAAACAAAACACTCTAGGGCTCTGGAAAGTGGACAAAGCAAATGGATTATACAGGGGAGTTGAAACTTGGAGTAAGTGACTAGCATAGAGTTCCCTGTTTTTGCAGCTTTTCCGTGAGAGCAGTTACATTTATATAAGTGGAGAAGCTTAGCTAAAACTAATAGAATAACCACCATGTTTCTGGAAGGTGAATCACAGGAAAGGGTATGCATGACTAGGGCCACCAGAGAGTAAGGGGGAATACAAGAAAGAAAACAGCCAGTGATGAAACCTGCTGCCCACCACAAGTGGGACAGAGTTTTGAGTCTAATCAAGATAACTGCTTTTATAAACAAAAAATACCACTCTGAAAAACAGAGCAGAATCCAGAGGATCAAAAACATGACATGTCCAACATCCAGGACACTATGCATAACTATTCTATATTCAAACAGCTAGGAAAATATGACAGTCTCCAACAAGAAGAAAATAAGTAGAAGTCAACTGTAAGATGACTCAGTTGTTGAAATTCTCAAAGATTTTACAGCAGCTATTAGAAATGTGCTCACTGAGGTAAAGGAAAATATGCTTGTATTGGATAAAAAGATAAGAAATTTGAGCTTAGAAATACAAAATACAAAAATAAAACTAATAACATTTTAGAATTTATAAAACACAATATTTAAATCAACAAAAATGAAAAAAAAAATCTGATTAAAAAATAAGACAAAGACCAGACAGACAACTCATGCGTGCATGTTAAGTTGCTTCAGTCGTGTCTTACTCTTTGCAACCCAATGGACTGTAGCCTGCCAGACTCCTCTGTCCATGGAGATTCTTCAGTCAAGAATGATGTGGGTTGTCCTGCCCTCCTTAAGGGGATCTTCTCAACCAAGGGATTGAACCCATGTCTCCTGTGGTTCCTGCACTGCAGGCAGATTTCTTTACCACTGAGCTACTAGGGAAACCCCCCAGACAGACACTTCATGGAAGTTCAAAATAGATATACAGCTGATGAATAAGTATATGATAAGAAGCACCACATTATATGTCATTATGAAAATGAAAACAAGATGACATTACATGCCTATTACATGCCTATAAAGTCCAAAACACTGACAGCACCAAATGATGGCAGTGTCACACCAAAAAAGAAGGCCAAAGATAAGTCATATGGGCGAGAATCTTAAAACAATCCAAAGGAAAAAGAAAAAGAAACCAAAAATAGGAAAAAGATAAAACAATTAAATAGTAGACATAAGTTCAGGCATATTAATAAATACATTAAATAATAATGTATCCTCCAAGACATTTATCTATTACAAACAAAATTTACAATGGAGAAACCCAACAGCTTTGTAATCAAGTGATTACTGTTAACATGATAAGACATATTAGCGTCACGCACCCTCGATATGACAGCAAAGGACAGATCACTTCCATAGTATTCTTGCCTAAAATGCATAATCTTAATTCAATAATGAGAAGACAGCAGACAAATTGAAATTAAAGTCCTCTTACAGCTGACTAGTAGTCACCAATACTGAATAGGTCATGAAAAACAAGGTAAGACCACTGAATAGAAGTGTCACAGATTAGACAAAGGGGATTAATAGTTAAATGTGATAGGATCATTGCCTTGATCCTGGAATAGAAAAATACATTAGTATAAAAACATGTGAGACCCAATAAAGTTTATATATAATGGAGTATTGAGTCAATGTTAATTTATTTTTTAAGTTATTATATATGTAATATGTTAGCATTAGAGGAAACTGGATGAGGAGTATACAGGAAATCTCTGTATCCACTTTTCTGTAAGTTTAAAATTAACTTGAAATCAAAGTTTTAAAAGTATTAATGGATTAAATGGGCTTCTCAGGTGATTCAGCAGTAAATGCAGGAGACGTTGGTAAACGCACCAGTAAATTGGCACTCTACATGCCAATGAAGGAGACACAAGTTCAATCCCTGCCTTGATAAGATCCACTGGAGAAGGAAATGGCAACTCACTTGTATTCTTGCCTGGAAAATTCCATGGACAGAAGAGCCGGACAGGCTACAGCTCATGGGATTCCAAAAGAGTCGGACACTGAGCAACTAAACAGCAACAACAAACGGATTAAACACTGCAGTTAAATAACAGATATTGTCAGAATCAGCAAAGGAGCAATTGTATATTATCTACAAGAGACATACTTTAAAATCAAAGAAATCCACTGATTAAAAGAAAATAAACATAAATGGGCTGTGAAAACTATATAAATATCTGGTAAAATAGACTTAAAGAAAGAGATAAAAAGAAACATTTCATAATGATAAAAGGTAAATTTCACAGAAAGACATGATCACAGACCTATATTGTTAGTGACTGTAATTGTTTATTACTAACCTAGACTCAAATAAATTTATAAATATCTCAGTATACAGCATTGATATACAAAACTCAGTCATATTTTCACACACTAGTAACAACCAATTGGGAAGTGAATTTTCTTAATTCATTTAAAATCACACCAAATAACATACCATACTTGGGGATAATTTTAACAACATATATTGAATACAACTACACTCAAAACTATAGAACATTGCTAAGAGAAGTTATGGAACATCTAAATAAACAAAGAGGTACACTATGTTAATGGATTACAAAGCTAATTACTTTTAAAATGTCAATGCTCCACAAATTGATTTATAGTTAAACATAATCCCAGTAAAAATTTGAGCAGGCTTTTTAGTAGAAACTGATAAGCTGATTCTAAAATTCATAGAGTAATGCAATGACCTAAAATGGCCAAATTTTTACAAAGAATAAAATTGGAGGACTTACACCAATGAACTTTAAATCTCACTGTAAATCAAGACTATGTGGTATTACCAGAATATAAGGATATTTTTTTAAAGAAGGGAATAAAGATGCAATTTTCTTTTTTTTTTTTCTAATTTTATTTTTAAACTTTACATAATTGTATTAGTTTTGCCAAATATCAAAATGAATCCGCCACAGGTATACATGTGTTCCCCATCCCGAACCCTCCTCCCTCCTCCCTCCCCATACCATCCCCCTGGGCCGTCCCAGTGCACCAGCCCCAAGCATCCAGCATCGTGCATCGAACCTGGACTGGCAACTCGTTACCCACACGATATTTTACATGTTTCATTGCCATTCTCCCAAATCTTCCCACCCTCTCCCTCTCCCACAGAGTCCATAAGACTGTTCTATACATCAGTGTCTCTTTTGCTGTCTCGTACACCGGGTTATTGTTACCATCTTTCTAAATTCCATATATATGCGTGAGATGCAATTTTCAAAACATGGACTAAGACTGAATTAAAATTATTTTTCTAACAGTAAGTCAATTGTTTGTTTCAGTCTCTTATTTTCATAAGTATAGAGTGACATTTTCCAATAGGAGAATAATCTACAATATCTCAATACACAATGCAGAAGTAGACAAGAGGACTTCCCTGGTGGCTCAGTGGATAAGAACCCACCTGCCAATGCAGAGGACCTGGGTTCAACCCCTGTCTGGGAGGATTCTACACAGGGCCTGTGCTCCACAACTACTGAGTCCACGCATTAGAGCCTGTGCTCCACAAGAGAGGCCAATGCAAGGAAAAGTCCATGCATCACAATGAAGAATAGCCTGCCCTTGCCCCAACTAGAGAAAAGAAGTGAAAGTGAAAGCCGTTCAGTCGTGTCTGACCCTTGGCGACCCCATGGACTACACAGTCCATGGAATTCTCCCAGCCAGAATACTGGAGCGGTTCAGTTCAGTTCAGTAACTCAGCTGTGTCCAACTCATTGTGACCCCATGGACTGCGGCACACCAGGCTTCCCTGTCCATCACCAACTCCCAGAGTTTGCTCAAACACAGGTCCATCAAGCCAGTGATTTCATCCAAGAAAATTATCCTCTGTTGCCTCCTTCTTCTCCTGCCTTCAATCTTTCCCAGCATCAGGGTTCTTACAATGAGTCAGTTCTTTGTATCAGGTTGCCTAAGTACTGGAGCTTCAGCTTTAGCATCATTCCTTCCAAAGAAATCCCAGGGCTGATCTCCTTCAGAATGGACTGGTTGGATCTCCTTGCAGTCCAAGGGACTCTCAAGAGTCTGCTCCAACACCACAGTTCAGAAGGATCAATTCTTCAGTGCTTAGCTTTCATTATGGTCCAACTCTCACATCCATACATGACGACTGGAATAAACCACAGCTATGACTAGATGGACCTTTGTCAGCAAAGTAATATCTCTGCCTTTTAATATGCTGTCTAGGTTGGTCATAGCTTCTTTTCCAAGGAACAAGCATCTTTTAAGTTCATGACTGCAGTCATCATCTGTGATTTTGGAGCCCAAGAAAATAAAGTCTGTCACTGTTTCCATTGTTTCACCATCTATTTGCCATGAAGTGATGGGACTGGATGCCATGATCATTTTCTGAATGTTGAGTTTTAAGCCAAGTTTTTCATTCTCTTTCACTTTCATCAAGAGGCTCTTTAGTTCTTCTTCTCTTTCTGCCATAAGGGTGGTGTCATCTGTATATCTGGGGTAATTGATTTTTCTCCTGGCAATCTTGATTCCAGCTTGTGCTTCATCCAGCCCAGCATTTCACATGATGTACTCTGTATATAAGTCAAATAAGCAGGGTGACAATATACAGGCTTGATGTACTGCTTTCCCAATTTGGAACCAGTCTGTTGTTGCATGTCCGGTTCTAATTGTTGCTTCTTGACCTGCATGCAGATTTTTCAAGGGGCAGGTCAGGTCATCTAGTATTCCCATCTCTTGAAGAATTTTCCACAGTTTGTTGTGACCATAGTCAAATGCTTTGGCATAGTCAATAAAGCAGAAGTAGATGTTTTTCTGAAACTCTCTTGCTTTTTCGATGATTCAACAAATGGCAATTTGACCTCTGGTTCCTCTGCCTTTTCTAAATTCTGCTTGAACATCTGGAAGTTCATGATTCACATACTGTTGAAACCTGGCTTGGAGAACTTTGAGCATTACTTTGCTGGTGTGTTCAACGAGTGCAATTGCACAGTAGTTTGAACATTCTTTGGCACTTTCTTTGGGATTGGAAGGAAAACTGACCTTTTCCAGTCCTGTGGCTGAGTTTTCCAAATTTATTGGCATATTCAGTGCAGTACTTTCACAGCATCATCGTTTAGGATTTGAAATAGCTCAAGTGATATTCCATCACCTCCACTAGCTCTATTCGTAGTGATGCTTCCTAAAGCCCACTTGACTTTACATTCCAGGATGTCTGGCTCTACGTGAGTGATCACACCGTCGTGATTATCTGGGTCATGAAGATCTTTTTTGTATGGTTCTTCTGTGTATTCTTGCAACCTCTTCTTAATATCTTCTGCTTCTGTTAGGTCCATACCATTTCTATCCTTTATTGTGCTCATCTTTGCATAAAATGTTTCCTTGGTATTTCTAATTTTCTAGAAGAGATCTCTAGTCTTTCCCATTCTATTGTTTTCTTCTATTTCTTTACTGAGGAAGGCTTTCTTGTCTCTCCTCGCTATTCTTTGGAACTCTGCATTCAAATGGGTATATCTTTCCTTTCCTTCTTTGCCTTTAGCTTCTCTTTTCTCAGCTATTTGTAAGGCCTCCTCAGACAACCATTTTGCCTTTTTGCATTTCTTTTTCTTGGGGATGGTCTTGATCACTGCCTCCTGTACAATGTCATGAACCTCTGTCCATAGTTCTTCAGGCAATCTGTCTATCATATATAATCCCTTGAATCTTTTTGTCACTCCCACTGTATAATCATAAGGGATTTGATTTAAGTCATACCTGAATTTGATTTAGAGATTTGATTTAAGTGGGTACCTAAACCACTCCAGGATACTTGAGTGGGTAGCCATTCCCTTCTCCAAGGGATCTTCCCAACCCAGTGATTGAACCCAGATCTTCAGCATTGCAGGTGGATTCTTTACCAACAGGGAAGCCCAGAGAAAGGCCATATAAAGCAACAAAGACCGAGAGCAGACAAAAATAAACAAAATTAATTATAAAGAATTTTTAAAAAGAGCTAGACGTAACCATCTAACTATCCTCTACTAATACAGACATTAAAGATATATTTTTAAATGTAAAACAATGTCTTTTTTTCCTCATTTTTGAAAGCCAAGTTTGAATTAACAGCTTAATAACCATAGGCAAAGTGTGATATTTTCATCTAATCTCTACTGAAAAATAGAAAGAAAGGGATTATTGATACACAGAACAGTGAAACTCAACCAAAACCATTATCTTAAGTGGAAAAAAAAAAACTTAAAGGGTCTATATTTCATGAATCTACTTATATAAAATTCTTAAATGATATAAAATTAATACATAAAAATCACTTGTATTCCTATATACTAACAATGAAATATCAGGAAGAGAAATTATGGAAATAATCCCATTTACCATCTCATCATAGAATAAAACACCCAAGAATAAGCCTAGCTAAGAAGACAAAAGATTTATACTCTGAAAACTATAAGACATTGATGAGAGAAACTGAAGATGACACAAGCAGATGGAAAGATATGCCATGTTCTTAGATTGGAAGAATCAATATTGTCAAAATGAATATATTACTCAAGGTAATCTACAGGTTCAATGCAATTACTATCAAATTACTAATGACATATTTCACAGAACCATAATGATTCTTTTTTTTTTTTTTATAGAAACACAAAATCCAATAGCTTTTGTGAATGGCCAAAGCAATCCTAAGAAAGAAAAATGGATTTGGATAAATCAGGATCCCTGACATCAGACTGTACTACAAAGCTACAGTCATCAAAACAGTGTGGTACTGACACAAAAACAGAAATATTAGATCAATGGAAAAGGATAGAAAGCCCAGAAATAATTCAATTCCAGTCAATAAATCTATAACAAAGAAGGCAAAAATATACAGTGGAGAAAGACAGTCTCTCCAATAAGTGGTGTTAGGAACTCCGGACAGTTACATATGAAAAAGTGAAATTAGCACACTCTCTAACACCACACAAAAAAATAAAATAAAAATGCATTAAATACCTAAATGTAAGACCTGACACTATAAAACTCTTAGAGGAAAACACAGGCAGAATACTCTGAAATAAATCATAGTGATAACTTTTTGGATCTGTATACAAGAATAATGGAAATAAAAACAAAATGAACAAATGGGCCCTAACTAAACTTTAAAGCTTTTACACAGCAAAGCAAACCATAAGCAAAATGAAAAGACACTACAGAATAGGAGATGAAGTGACTGACAAAGGATCACTCTCTAAAATACACAAGCAGCTCATGCAGTTCAATATAAAAAAAGAGAGAGACAACCCAATCAAAAATGAGCAGATCTAAATAGATATTTCTCAAAAGAAGACATATAAATTGCCAAAAAGTGCATGATGAGATGCTCAACACCACTACTTATTAGAGAAATGAAAATTACAACTACACTGAGGTATCACCTCATAACAGTTAGAATGGCCATCATCAAAAAGTCTACAAACAGTAAATGCTAGAGAGGGTGTGGAGAAAAGAGAACCCTCTTACACTGTTGGTGGGAATGTAAATTCGTATAATCACTGGAAAAAATTATGGAGGTTCCTGCAAAAACCAAAAACAGCTACCATATGATCCTGCAATCCCACTCCTGGGCATACATACAAAGAAAACCATAACTTGAAAAGATACGTGCATCTGAATATTCATCACAGCATTATTTACACTAGCCAAGACAGGAAAACAGCCTATATATTCACTGACAGAAGAATGGATGAAGAAGAATGATATATATATATATATATATATATATATATATATATATATATATATAAAATATATTATTATGTATTATTACTCAGCCATAAAAAATATAATAATGCCATTTGCAGCAGCAACGTGGATGGACCCAGAGATTATCACACTAAGTGAAGTAAGTCAGAGGAAGATAAATGTCATATGATATCACTTATATGTGGAATCTAAAAAGAAGTGATACAAATTAACTTACAGACTCACAGACCTCTAAAACAAACTTAACGGTTACCAAAAGGGAAAGATTGGGGGAGGGATAAATTAGGAGTTTGGGATTAACATATACACACCACTGTATATAAAACAGATAATCAGTGGCCTCCTGTTACAGCACAGGGAATTCTACTCAATATTCTGTATAAACCCATACGGAAAAATCTGAAAAAGAATGAATATATGTATATGTATAACTGAATCATATTGCTGTATACCTGAACCTAGCACAACATTGTAATTCAGCTATGTCTTCCCGCATGCTTAGTCGCTCAGCCATGTCTGACTCTCTATGACCCTATAGATTCTTCTATCCATGTGATTTTTCAGGCAAGAATACTGGAGTGGATTGCCATTTCCTTCTCCAGAGGATCTTCCCAACACAGGGATCGACCCCGTGTTTCCTGTGTCTCCTACACTGCAGGCAGATTGTTTACCCACTGAGCCATCAGGGATCTCCAATATAAAACAAAAATTAAAAAAAAAAATCAACGTTTGTCTGGAGTTGTAAGTGTCAGGACGAATGGTCTCCAATAGGGCAATGGGACACAAGGAATCTATTGAGGGTGATGGAGATGTTTTCTTTCTAACTGTGGAGATATTTCATGGGGGTAAACAACTCAAAAATGATCACATTTATATAAATTATATATATATAATTACATATATAAATTATAGTTATATAAAGTTAACACTTAAAAAAAATTAACTCTAAAAGTGTGACATCTAAATCAATTTGTAACCAATATTTATCTACACATACATACACACACATACACACACTGGTTATAGTTACATATACATACTGTCATTTAATTTAATCATTCAACCAATGAGTCTTCTAATATGGAAAGTATTGAAAAAAGTCTTGATGATTTTTCTAAAATTGGGAAGAATGGCACAATCAGAAAGGATGAGGCCTTATTAAGGCAGTATGTTGAAAGAGAGCAGCTTTTTTTGTCTTTTTCTGATAGATATCACAATTGTGATTACAATTATATAATGATCTCTACACAATTCAGATCTCTTTTTTAACCATTCTTAATAGATTCTGTTAATTCAATACTGCATAATGTTAACAAATGGATTAGTTGAGAGTAAGTAAAAAGCCACACTGTGAAATGAATTAGGTACATTTTACCACAGTGCTTCCCTGGTACCTCAGTCAGTAAATAATCTGCCTGCAATGCTGGAGACATAGTTTCGTCCTTGGGTCAGAAGGATCCCCTGGAGAAGGGAGTGTCTACACACTCCAGTATTCTTGCCTGGAAAATTCCACAGACAGAGGAACCTGGCTGGCTACATTCCACAGCCCTCAAGAGTCAGATACAACTTAGCGACTAAACCACCATACCAAGAATCAACATAAGCAAACATACCAATTATCATTACAAATAACATATATCAACATATATAATACTAATACTCATCTAAAAAGAACTTATAAAACCATTAATCATTAATGTATTAAAAGAAAGTATCTGCCAGTGTTCTCTAGTTTATTACTTTGTTTTTGTCTAGATCTCGCCTATCAGCTATAGCCACTGATTTTATTTTGATTTTACTTCTGTCCACCTGTCCACTGTACATCTCTACTCTTTGGTGCTGGTGGTAGGAAATGGTATTATTCTGGTTTTTAGCTGGAAAATGGACAATCTCCAAGTGGACATCTGCTTGGAAATACTTCCCCCATGTCACAGATTTAATAATAAACACCATTATACTTCCCTGCGCTTTATCAACCATTTCCACAGCTTTGTAAAGCATGATTGTATATTTATTTCTTGTCTTCTTTGTGAAGACTTTACAATAACTCTGTGATACTCTGCCAGTGTTAATACAATGCTTTTTTTAAAGTCCTGGAAAATTGTTTTTGAATTATGAACTTACTCCATTACCCAAGTTTAAAGACTCTTGAGTGTCTTTTACTTTCTGGATCAGAATGATAAGCATAACAATACAGTTGAGGAGCAAATTTTTCATCTTATTTTCAGTTTTTTTTTCTTATTTCACATATCCCAACTCAAAGTATAAAAGAGAGGCAGTAATAAAATAATGGAGTTTGTTCCCAGGAGTTGAGTTCTCATCACTGATTAGTTGACTTAGTCTCTGTATTCGTCACTGAACAGGAGGTATAATATCCAATATGCTTGCCTCACAGTATTCATTAGGATATCAAAATAAATGAAAATACTTTGAAAATTTGAAAATATGAGGAAAAGATATTTTTAAATAAAATGTTTAATTGTATCACTTGGTCTATTTGGCAGTGGTCTCATTACCTAAAATATTAGTAGGCAAAATATACATATTGCTCATTTTAGTTTTTCTAAAATTACTTAGGAGATAGTATCTACACTCTGCTTATTGTTGACATTATTTTTTAAATGCATACATCTAAAATGTAACAATTTATCTCAAGTGTGAGTATTCTTATACGGAAAAGAAAATATCTCCTGTTTATCTTGTCTACTAAATAATGCATTTATTGTTGTTGTTTAGTCACGAAATCATGTCCAACTCTTTTGCAACCCCATGGACTAGCCCACCAGGCTTCTCTGTCCATGGGATTTCCCAGGTAAGGATACTGGAGTTGATTATCATTTTCTTCTTCAGGGAATATTCCTGACCCAGATATCAAACCTGAATCCCCTGCATTGCAGTTGGGTTCTTTACCACTGAGCCACGGGGAAGCCCCCAAAATTGTATTAACACTTAACAAATCATACCAAAAAAAAGTGATTTTGAATGTAAAAATTAAGGTAGATTTAAATAAGGAGCCTGAATTAAGAGAGTTACCAATTGTGCTATTTGGCTGAGATTTCTGCCAGTATACAGAGAGCCAGTCCCACAAAGATCATGTCACTCTGGTGTCACTATCTTAGAGGGATGAGACAGACAGAATGATTTAAATCAATATGATTACTGAACTAGGGTTCAAAGAAAGCATATACTGTGCTTCTCAGGACATTTTTACTCAGTGCATAGTTGAGGAGGATATGGAGTGTGGTCAGCCTTGCTGACAGGCTTGATTTAGGTTGGTCCTATAACCACTGGTTTTGCTTTACATTTTCTTTGATTGATTTAGGGAGGGAGAGAGGAAGGAAGGGGATAAATAACTTTTTGTTCTTCTTGTCAACAACTGGATTCAGAAGAATTTAAATAGGAATAATATTTTATGATTAATTTTACTCAATATGATTTTAGTGTTCCTATTATGTCTGTAACAAACTTGACTAAAAGACTCCCATGCAAATGTGTAAGCTGCCAATGTGCCCATGGAAGGCTTACCTAATAGAAAATTTGAAAATTCAATCCTTATCAGGAAAAACACTTAACACTATCATTTAAATTGACACTAAAAATCAGTTTATTGAGATGGAAAACTTGTCTTTTTCAAATATTAAATGTGCCTGGATCTTATCAGTGATTTGTTATCAAAAGCAGAGGCTCGATGCATTTCATAATGTCTTAGAATAAAGAAAATTTTAGAGACCACAGTAAGTCACCAAACCCAAATATATTCTAAAATCCCAACCTTAGTTCACAGATTAGTATTTTCTGGAATTTAGCTCAATAAGCAGATTTGTGACGTATCATGGAGCCTTCTGATGTTCCAGGTAAGGAACTCTCTTAAGATAGAGATTGTCTGGGATGTGAAAGTTCTCTATGCAACTCATTTACAGATCATAGGGCTTTTCTACAGGTTAAAAGTATGCAGTTATCCTGGTAGCTGCAAAAGTAGAACATCACGTATTACAGTAAAGTACTCCAGGTGCATAGTCACTGTCTCCTGGTTGCCTTTGCCCTGCTTTCCATTTAGTTACCTCTGGGTTTCCAGAGCTCTTGAACTTGAAAAAGGTTAGCCAGCACACTGCTGGAGCAGTTTGTGAGCATCAGCAGATTTCGCTTGTAATTTCATTGATCTATATGGGCTCGCTGTTTGCAAACCAGCTGCTGCACTGTTTCCCCACAGCTACTGATCTCAGTAGCATTGATTTTTTTCCCCCTTACATTAACATAGCATTACTTCTTTAATGGGCAATAAATGACTGGATGTAAATACAATCAGGGCAGCAACAACAAAAGGAAAACGTCAGACCCATTTTTATTTAAGGAATCCTTTCCATTAATTTTTGCCATAAAAATTATAACACAAATTATTGACAAAAGTAATGCAATTTTGATTTTAGTGCATTTTGTTCGTTTGTAGATATGTGGTGTCTGCCAAGTGGTCTTCTCTTCCTAATGCATTAGGCAAAGCAATACAATAACGGTGCTTTTATGGATACTGTAAATTTGTACCATTACCTTAGTACAACTGAATTCTATTCATGAAAGAAAGCAGAAGGCAGTACACCGGTTTCCACTTAACTCCAAAGACACTGAAAATGAAGGTATTTTAGATTGTGTCAGCTAGCTAAAGGACTCCTTGAAGATATTGCTTAATTTCAATAAAGTTAGAAAAAAGGATTAATCTGTGATATTAAGTAACTTAGTCATTATAGAGATATAACCCTTACATAGCTTCCTGATGCACATTTAAAGTGTGTGTGTCTCTGTGTATGTGTGGGCGCATGTGTGCACAGCACGAGCAGTATTTAGAAATTATTTCTCAGACATTCTTTCTGCAGTTAAAATCTATAAAATGATAATTGTGGGAGAGGATATAAAAAGCATGGATTTTAAAGTTCATTATGCATAGATATGTTTTAGGTGGTGAAAGACTTGAAAAGAACTTAAAAACAGGCTTTCACTTTTTGGGTTGTCAATTTAGTTACTTCAAAGAAGCCAATCCAACCGCCACAAAACCCAACCAGTATTTTCAATTTAGAAAAAAACAAAATCAACAATGTATTTTATTTAATGAATTTTAGAATTACCACTCATTCCATTGCTAGTGAATATATACAACCAATCTCTCATATCAAACACAATATCCATTACCAAACCTATCGTTTTCTTTCTCGTTTGTTTGTTTTAAGATGAACAAAAATCTTCTGGCAGCAACTTCCTCAGATGCCTTATCCCAGAACTCTGACAAATATGGTTTTGAATTTTTTTAGAAAATGGTACTGAATCTAAACTCTAAAAAAATCACCTGTTTTTAGTTATGCCTTTAAAATATCTCTATTTACTTTCTTGATACTTTTCCAGCAGTTTCCAAATTTCACAGATATTTAGGGACCATTATATTTCAAATAAATAATTATGTTCAACAATAATTTTTGTTGGCATTTGGTACATCAGTTTTCTTTATTTTTTTAATTCTGTGTTGCAGACATGTGACAAAAGTATGAACGTGAAGTAAGATTCACCAGAATCAATTATAGAGATGGAAAAAACAGCAACATTTACAGCACATTCCAGTGTAACTCTTACATTTTAATGGTTTTCTTATTTTTTATTGTTGTCACTGTTACTTACAAAAACATTTACTCATTTCTTCCACTCTAATATCTTTTTTGAAAATTATGTCACTGTCTATAATTCTCATCAATGATCTCAGTCATCCTCAAGCCTGAGACCTATAAATGACTTTAGAATGAACCGTACTTTATCCTACAGAATTGTTCAAAGTCTCACTGCCAAACAATGAACTGCTGCTAATCCTAAACCTGGGAGTGTTTGGGGTTCCCTGGTGGTTCAGACTATAAGGAATCTGCCTGCAACGCAGGAGACCCAGGTTCGGTCCCTGGGTCAGGAAGATCCCCTGGAGGAGGGATTGACAACAGACTCCAGTATTCTTGCCTGGAGATAGATATCCATGGATAGAGGAGCCTGGTGGGCTACATTCCACAGAGTTGCACAGAGTTAGACATGACTGAATCGACTTAGCGCAGCACAGCTATGAATGCTCAAGCAATTAATTCTTTCAACCTAATCAAATAGCATATTGGGCACCTACCGACCTGGGGAGTTTATCTTAAAATGTCCTATCTTTTTGCCTTTTCATACGGTTCATGGGGTTCTTGAGACAAGAATACTGAAGTGGTTTGCCATTCCCTTCTCCAGTGGACCACATTCTGTCAGACCTCTCCACCATGAGCAATATTGCATAGGAACCCAGAAAGTTAGGTCCATGAATCAAGGCAAATTGGAAGTGGTCAAACAGGAGATGGCAAGAGTGAACATTGACATTCTAGGAATCAGCGAACTAAGATGAACTGGAATGGGTGAATTTAACTCAGATAACCATTACATCTACTACTGTGGGCAGGAATCTCTTAGAAGAAATGGAGTAGCCATCATAATCAACAAAAGATTCCGAAATGCAGTACTTGGATGCAATCTCAAAGACGACAGAATACCTTTTTGTTTCCAAGGCAAACCATTCAATATCATGGTAATCCAAGTCTATGCCCCTACAAGTAATGCTGAAGAAGCTGAAGTTGAACGGTTCTATGAAGACCTAAAAGACCTTCTAGAACTAACACCCCCAAAAGATGTCCTTTTCATTATAGGGGACTGGAATGCAAAAGTAGGAAGTCAAGAAACACCTGGAGTAACAAGCAAATTTGGCCTTGGAGTACAGAATGAAGCAGGGCAAAGGCTAACAGAGTTCTGCCGAGAGAAAGCACTGGTCATAGCAAACACCCTCTTCCAGCAACACAAAAGAAGACTCTACTCATGGACATCACCAGATGGTCAACACAGAAATCAGATTGATTATATCCTTTGCAGCCAAAGATGGAGAAGCTCTATACAGTCAGCAAAAACAAGACCAGGAGCAGACTGTGGCTCAGATCATGAACTCCTTATTGCCAAATTCAAACTTAAATTGAAGAAAGTGGGGAAAACCACTAGACCATTCAGCTATGACCTAAATCAAATCCCTTATGACTATACAGTGGAAGTGAGAAATAGATTTAAGGGACTAGATCTGACAGACAGAGTGCCTGATGGACTATGGATGGAGGTTCATGACATTGTACAGGAGACAGGGAGCAAGACCATCCCCAAGAAAAACAAATGGAAAAAAGCAAAATGGCTGTCTGAGGAGGCTTTACAAATAGCTGTGAAAAGAAGAGAAGCAAAAAGTAAAGGAGAAAAGGAAAGATATACCCATTTGAATGCAGAGTTCCAAAGAATAGCAAGGAGAGATAAGAAAGGCTTCCTCAGCGATCAATGCAAAGAAATGGAGGAAAACAATAGAATGGGAAAGACTAGAGATCTTTTCAAGAAAATTAAAGATACTAAGGGAACATTTCATGCAAAGATGGGCTCAATAAAGGACAGAAATGTATGGACCTAACAGAAGCAGAAGATATTAAGAAGAGGTGGCAAGAATACACAGAAGAACTATACAAGAAAGATCTTCATAACCCAGATAATCACAAAGGTGTGATCACTCACACTCACCTAGAGCCAGACATCCTGAAATGTGAAGTCAGGTGGGCCTTAGGAAGCATCACTATGAAGAAAGCTTAGTGGAGGTGATGGAATTCCAGTTGAGCTATTTCAAATCCTGAAAGATGATGCTGTGAAAGTGCTGCACTCAGTATGCCAGAAAATTTGGAAAAGGTCAGTTTTCATTCCAATCCCAAAGAATGTTCAAACTACTGCACAATTGCACTCATCTCACATGCTAGTAAGGTAATGCTCAAAATTCTCTAAGCCAGGCTTCAGCAATATGTGAACCGTGAACTTCCAGATGCTCAAGCTGGTTTTAGAAAAGGTAGAGGAACCAGAGATCATATTGCCAACATCCACTGGATCATAGAAAAAGCAAGAGAGTTCCAGAAAAACATCTATTTCTGCTTTATTGACTATGCCAAAGCCTGTGTGGATCACAATAAACTGTAGAAAATTCTTCAAGAGATGGGAATACTAGACCACCTGACCTGCCTCTTGAGAAACCTATATGCAGGTCAGGAAGCATCAGTTAGAACTGGACATGGAACAACAGACTGGTTCCAAATAGGAAAAGGAGTACATCAAGGCTAAATATTGTCACCCTGCTCATTTAACTTATATGCAGAGTACATCATGAGAAATGCTGGGCTGGAAGAAGCACAAACTGGAATCAAGATTACCAGAAGAAATATCAATAACCTCAGATATGCAGATGACACCACCCTTATCACAGAAAGTGAAGAAGAACTAACGAGCCTCTTGATGAAAGTGAAAGAGGAGAGTGAAAAAGTTGGCTTAAAGCTCAACATTCAAAAAACAAAGATCATGGCATCCGGTCCCATCACTTCATGGCAAATGATGGGGAAACAGTGGAAACAGTGGCTGACTATTATTCTGGGCTCCAAGATCACTGCGGATGGTGATTTGCAGCCATGAAATTAAAAGATGCTTGCACCTTGGAGGAAAGTTATGACCAACCTAGATAGCATATTAAAAAGCAGAGACATCACTTGCCAACAAGGTCCATATTCAAGGCTATGGTTTTTCCAGTAGTCATGTATGGATGTGAGAGTTGGACTGTGAAGAAAGCTGAGCACCGAAGAATTGATGCTTTTGAACTGTGGTGTTGGAGAAGACTCTTGAGAGTCCCTTGGACTGCAAGGAGATCCAATCAGTCCATTCTAAAAGAGATCAGTCCTGGATGTTCATTGGAGGGCCTGATGTTGAAGCTGAAACTCCAATACTTTGGCCACCTGATGCAAAAAGCTGACTCATTTGAAAAGACCCTGACGCTGGGGAAGATTGAAGGCAGGAGGAGAAGGGGACGACAAAGGATGAGATGGTTGGACGGCATCACCGACACAATGGATATGGGTTTGGGTGGACTCCGGGAGTTGGTGATGGACAGCGAGGCCTGGCGTGCTGTGGTTCATGGGGTCTCAAAGAGTCAGACATGACTGAGCGACTGAACTGAATTGAACTGAATCAAATAGCACAGAATAAAAAAACTTACACAAAATTAACGTAGAAAAAAATCAGATAAGGGCAACAGGGAATTTGTTTTTAAATGAAATAATTTCTTTTTAAATGTTTTTACTTATCAATGAGAATCACTTCTTTTTAGCCATTAATCTTTAGCAAAAATAGATGATGGTACTGTGTCTTTAAAACGACTTCTAGCTTTAAAAAATTATTGATTTGATTTGTAAGTTTCACAAAAGTCCTCATCAAAGACTTATTAAGATACTGGGGACTACACAGTACATATCATTGTTGTTTAGTATTCATTTCACATAAGAAGCCTAGTCAATAACATGTGCACACAGGTGTGCTAAATCGCTTCAGTCATGTCCGACTCTTTGTGATTCTATGGACTGTAGCCCACCAATCTCTCTGTCCATGGGATTTTCCAGGGAAGAATACTGGAGTGGGTTGCCATTCCCTCCTCCAGAGGATCTTCCCAACCCAAGGATCAAAGCTGAATATCTTATGTCTCCTGCATTGGCAGGTGGGTTCTTTACTACTGGCCTGGGAAACCCAACATTATAATTCAACTCTGTATACACTACAGCGTATGAACCTAAACGTCCATCACCATACAGCTGACCCCTTTTACTCATGCTGCCCTCTCCCTATTCTGCTTCCTCTCTGGTAACCACCAATCTGTTCTGTGGATTTGTGTGTTGCTTTTGTTTTGTTTTGTTGTTCGTTTATTTTGTTTTGTTTCATAATCCACATATGAGTGAAATCATAAGGTATTTGTCTTTCTCTGTCTGACTTATTTCCCTTAAGGGAAATAACTTCAAGATCTATTGATAATATTGCAAATGACAAGATTTTATCTTTGTTAGGGCTAAGTAGTATTTCATTGTATATATGCACCACGTCTTTATCTGTCAACAGACACTTAGGTCATTTGCATATCTTGGTAATTGTAAATAACATTGCAATAAACATAGGGGTATGCATATCTATTTGAATACATGTTTTTATATTTTTCAGACAAATACTCAGAAGTGGAAAAGCTGGATCATATGACAGTTATTGTTAAGTTTTTTTAAACCTCCACATGTTTTCCATAGTGGCTACACCAATTTATATTTTCATCAACAGTGAATAAAGGTTCCCTTTTCTCCACATCTTTTCCAATACTTGTTATTTCTAGTATTTTGATGATACTCATTCTAAGAAGCATGAAATGATATCTCATTGCAGTTTGATGTGAACTTCCCTAATTAGTGGTGTTCAACATCTTTTCACATGCCTGTTGGGGCCACTTGTGTGTCTTCTTTGGAAGTCATAACTTCCAAAGTAGATATGATGTCAAACATCTAGTCATATCTTTTGCCCATTTTTAAATTGAGCTGCTTGTTTTCTTGTTGTTGAGCTATATGAGTTCTTTAAAATTTTTGAATATTTACTCCTCATTGGATAAATGATTTGCAAATATTTTCTCTCATTCCATAAGCTGTCTTTTCATTTTGTTGATGGTTTCTTTTACTGAGGAGAAGCTTTTAGAGTAGGTATAGTTCCACTTGTTCATTCTGTTCTATTTCTGTCAAAAATAACATTGGGATTTTGATGGGGGTTGCACTGAATTTGAATTTAGGTTTGCTTTAGGTAGTATGGATATTTTTAATATGTTTATTCTTCCAATCCAAGATAGAATATCTTTCCATTTCTTTGGGTCCTCAGCTTCTTTCAACATCTTATAATTTTCAGCATACAGATTTTTCAGCTTCTTCATTAAATTTACTCCTAGGTATCTAATTCTTTTCATTGCAATTGCAAGTGAGATTGTTTTCTTAATTTCTATTTCAACTAGTTTGTTGTTAACTTACAGAAACCCAACAGACTTCTGTATGTTGATTTTTTACCTTGAAACTGTACTGTATTTTATTCTAATTGCTTTTTGGTGGAGCCTTTAAGGGTATTCTACACATAAAATTATGCCACAAATAGTACATGGCCTTTACTATGTTGTTATACGTTCCTCTATACCTATTTTACTGAGTGCTTTTATCATAAATGGATATTGAATCTTGCCAAATGCTTTTTATGCATCTATTGCGAGGATCATAAAGTTTTTATCTTTCATTTTATTAATGTGATATATCACATTTGCAAATATTGAACCATCTTTGCATTCATGGAATAAATCCCAATTGATCATGGTGGATGGTTCCTTTAAAGTAGTGTATACAGTTTGCTAATATTTTGTTTGAAAGTTTTACATCTATGTTCATCAGAGATATTGATCTGTACTTTTCTTTTTTGTGTTACCTTTGTCTGGTTTTGGTAGAAGGTAATGTTGGCCTCATAAGAGGAATCAATAAGCATTCCCTTCTCTTCAATTTTTTGGAAGAGTTTGAGAAGGATGGGCATTAAATCATCTTTGATTGTTCGGTATAATTCACCTTGAAAGCTACCTTATCCTGGAGTTCTGTTTTTTGGCAGACTTTTGATTACTGTTTCAATCTCCTTACTAGTGATCAGTCTATTCAGATTTTCTACTTCTTGATGATTCAGTCTTGGAAGGCTGTATAAGTCTAAGAATTTATCCACTTCTACTAGGTTATCTAGTGTATACATGTGTGTTTGTGTGTGTGTGTGTGTGACTGTGTGTTTGTGTGTCCATGGTATTCTCTTATAAGTCTTTATATTTTTATAGCATCCATTGTAATTTTTCCTCTTTTTTTGATATTATTTGTATTAATCATCTGTTTTTTTCTTAGTAGTCTAGCTAAAAGTTTCCAATTTTCTTTTCAAAAGTTAGCTGTTAGCTTCATTGATCTTTTCTATTGTCTTTTTAGTTTTTATTTCATTCATTTCCATTCTTATTTTTATTATTTCCTTCCTATCACTAATTTTAGGCTTCATTTATTCTTTTTCTAGTTTCTTTCAGTATAAGATCAAATTGTTTAGTTGAGACTTTTCCTGTTTGTTGAGGTAGGCCTATATTATTATAAACTTCCCTATTAGTACTAATTTTGTTGCATCCCATCCCATAGCTTTTGGTATGTCATATGTTTATTTTCATTTGTCTTCAGATATTTTTTCCCTTTTTATGTCTCCTTGATCCATGTGTTTGTGATTTTTACAGCTTTTTTCTTACAGTTGATGTCCAGTTTCGTAAAAATGCAGTTGAAAAAGATGCTTGATATTAACCTTCCTAAATGTATTAAGACTTGTTTTGTGTCCCAGGATATGGTATATCCTTGAGACTATTCCATGTGTATTGAGAAGAATGTTTATTTTGCTGCATTTTGATGTAGTGTTCTTCAGAAATTTATTAAGTCAACCTGTTCTAATTTGTCATTTAAGACTAATATTTCCTCAAAAACTTTCTGTGTGTATGATCGATCCATTGATGTAAGTGAGATGACAAAGTCCCTACTATTATTGTTTTCCTGTTCATTTCTCTCTTAAAGTCTGTTAATACTTTATATATTTTGCTGCTGCCATGTTAGGTACACATATATTAATAAGTGTTGTCTTTTTGATTGATTATTCCCTTAATCAGTATACAATGTCCATCTTTGTCTCTTGTCACCTTTTTAGGCTTGAAGTCTATTTCATCTCATATAAGTACAGCTACCCTTGTTTTCTTTTGTCTGCCATTTGCTAGAAGAATCTTCTCCCATCCCTTCTTTCTTCATTTTTAAAATGAAGATTCTACTTGATTAATTTCTAGATTTCTGTCTTAAACCTTGCTGATTCTCTCTGATATTATATGTTCTGCTCTATTTTCAATGCTTTCTATTGAATTCTTCATATTATCTATTGATTTCTTCAGTTCTAGAATTTCTGTTTGAGAAGAGCATGGCAACCCACTCCAGTATTCTTGCTGGAGAACACCATGGAGAGAGGAGCCTGACAGGCTATATAATTCATGGGTTGCAAAGAGTTAGACATGACTGAAGTGACTTAGCACGCACAGAATTTCTGTTTGATTCATTTTTAGAGTTTCAACCTCTTTGGTGACGTATCACTTTTGTTATTTTTTTTTTTTTACATTGAACTGCCTTTCTGAGCTTCCTTGTACCTTGTTTAATTTATTCATTACCGTTACTTTGAATTCTCCAAGTGTTAGGTCACAGACTCAGATGACTTTAAGTTTGGCTTCTAGAGATTTTTTTTTTCTTTTTGTGATAGCATGTTACCATGGTTTTCCATGGTGCTTAATGATTTGTTTCTCTGCTGGCCCAACTGAAACAGCAAACACATTTCTTATTTAGGTAAAACTCTTTTTGTTGTTGTGTTAGTTGCTCAGTCATATCTGACTCTTTGTGACCCCATGGACTGTAGCTTGCCAAGCTCCTCTGTCCATGGAATTCTTCAACCAAGAATACAGAGTAGGTTGCCATTTCCTCCTCCAGGGCCTTCCCAACCCAGGAATCAAACTAGGGTCTCCTGCATTGCGGGCAGATTCTTTACCATCTGAGCCACCAGAGAAGCCCGTAACTCTTATTTTACTTTGATTCTAACAATTCAACAGGTTGATAATTAGAGGCATATCTTTTGTATTTCAGTAGGTGGCACTATAGCACAGTTTTTGATTTCTCTTACTTGAGATGCCTCTGGCTACATTTAAGAACTGTCACTTCCCACCCTCCACAACCTCTGCCAGAGGTGTCACGGGTGCCCTTGTTGTCTCCGTTTGTGCCTCTGGGCTCATAGGTACCTTGCTGCTACCAGAGTCACTGCCAACACTGGTGTCATTATTGAGGACAGTGAGATGGCCTCTTCTGTATCCAAGTTCTGCTGGGTTGTAGACACTGCTACCACAGTGGGGAGAGGGGGATAATGAGAAGGAAAGGTCAGGATCAAATATGCCTCCACTGTTTCGGGATTTATCAAGTTTGTGGGTACCACCACCACAGGCAGGGGCCAGAGTTACAGGTGTGCCAAGGCTGGAGGGGACCAGGGTCTCAGGCCCCATTGCTGATGCTGCCCAGTTCTCTGTGGCTTCAGGTGCCAGGATCATAGGCTCTGACTGCACTGTTCCCACATTCTGCCTTCTCTGATGTCCACCCATATACAGATGTACAAATATGCGAATCTCACTGTCATCCTGGTGTAGTGGGCAGAGGAACCTCGGTTGAGTTATGGATGTCTTACTAGCTGTAGATTGAAAAAGAGAAGCAAAGGAAGTGTCTCACACCATCATGATGCTGACATCGCTCTGCTTGACCATCCTCTACATAGGTGATGTTCCCATATAGCTAAATTCCAGAAGAGTGAACTGCATTTTCTTATGACAGATTTAAAATAATCTCTTACCTAATACATGTGGATATAACTTTTTATACTTAAAACATCTTTATTATGGAAAATTATAAGCATAAACAAAAGTAAGGAATATATTTGACTCCCCACATGTCTATCATACAGCTTTAACAATATTTAAATCATAGCCAATCTTGATTCGTATATCCCTCATACCCTCCAGATTTCAGAAACTTCCAATTATTTCACATGTAAATGGAAGAGTAGATAATATCATTTAGATATCTTTAAAATATAAGAAAGTTTAATATATAATATATAATTGTGATAAACTAATATCACACTTCAAAAAGATTAAAATAGTTTGGGTAAGAATTCTCAAAAGAGAATTCATGTACTTGGTAAATAATATGTGTTGAGTACATATCATGTTCTGGCCCTATCTGAACATCTTTGAGCCTCAACCAGTAAATTTGTTGTGCATGTGTAAAGAAATTTTTCTGTAAGAATAATTGGCAGAAGTGGGATTTCATTATTTCAAAGTTATCTAGTTACAGACACAAGCGAAGGATTCCCTTTAGAAAAGATAAGTCTCCCAGTTGGAGTTCACTTTGAGCTTCTGAAACCTCTTGCATGGCAAGGGCCCATCCCATAAATTTAAACATCTATGATTCTACACTCAAATCATATAACTAGTGCTGTGTTTTTTTTCTATTATTTAGAAGTTCTGTCATTTGTATTTGTGTTAATTGTTGTGAATTTTACATCTGTGCCATTAAACATTTACACTTCAAATTATTATCAATAACATTCTTATCATTACATGTATTTACAACTTGCTTGTTTACAATCTCTATATTACCCAGGATGCAACAGAATTAACTTCTTCAAAGTTGTTAAATTTTTCCTTCGTATCAATGTGAGCATTCTAGGAGTGAAAACAAAGACTTAAGAGACGGCTACTAATTGCCAGGATGCAATCATCAAGTGTATTAATAATTCCAAGTAAGCATGGCCTGGCTTATGAACTGAAAGTCAGGTGGCAATCTGTTTCTGGCACCCTGACTGCCTCGTGTATCATCTATTGCATATGTGTCTTACAATTCTTGCTGCTAAAAGGAGAATAACAAGATAATAATACACATCCCAGTGCGCCACACAAAACCTTGTGAGAATTAATACTCAGAAAGAACTTCTGAGCCTAGTGAGAAAAGGCACTTTAGAATATAAACACCATGCAATTATTCTTATTACTGTGAGCTAGAAAAATGCTAGGAAGAAATAGCATGATTATTGTGGCACGCATTAAGCCAAATAAGAAAGCAGACTAGTGGGGAATCCTATCGAAGATAAAAATTACTTTGACCAATCCTTCCTTCCCTCCAGCCACTGAAAGAAATTATTTTTATAGCCATGTTTAAATGGTACCCTAACTTCCTTTCATTTTGCTTAAAATCTGTGATACAGGAATTGTGCTTAAATGAAATTTCCATCAGCTTTTACATATTAAAAAAGCAAGTGCATTTTAATGCACATATTGAACATTAAATCATTTTTTGCTGCAGGTTATTGCAAGTAAATAGTAATTGTAAAATAGATTCTTTTGATGAAACAAAATGAAAGTAGACTGCTAATGTTCACCTCAGATTTTCTCATCATTTCATTAACAGTTCAACTAGGAAAGGTATTTTTATAATGATGGGCAGGAAAATCATACTCATCAACACACATCCATATTCATATGTTGGTACACTAACTCTGGAACCTTAATATAAGGGCACAGAAATACATGATATGCACATGCCCCTTGAAATCATTTGTGAGAACTATTTTATTTGTTCAACAGCTGTCTCTTCACTCACAATATTCTGCCAACAAATTCATTAAGAAATATAACAAAATTTAAATAAGAATCAGTTTGCTTTTCCAAACTTTTCAAAAACAGAAATTTGACAGACAAAAATTAGTGGGTCAGATTAGATTTCTTGTGTACTAGCTACAGACTTGTGTTCTACTTTTGTATCAAATGTAAACTCAAACTCTCTCCCTCCCCATTTACTCTTTGTATCTTTATAAAATATTTTTCTTTACAATCAGTCAACTCTTACATTTCCACATATAGCTTGCCCCAAACCTTAAAGTAATTATGCAGCTTAAGACATCGTGAAAATGTAAAGTTTCAGCCTGTTTTAAGCAAGAATAATAAAGCAGCCTAGAAAAGACAGTTTCAGCTGGTGCAGACAGGAAACAGAATGCTACCTCTGAGCTCGCATTGCCCCCTATGGTTTCTCTCTGACCGTCACCAAGGAAGGGAAGCAACATGCTCTGTCCTCTTGGTGTAGAGCAGCAGCCAGGTACTACACTTTGAACTTCAGCTCAGTCCTGAATAAATGTCTTATAGCATGAAGTCAATTCAGATGTGAATATTTCAGAAATATATAGGCTTTATTTCAACTCTTAATTAGTGCAGTAAATTAATAATATTTCACTGACTTTATCACTTTAATACATATTGTCAACTTTGCACAAAATTTCAAGTTAAGGTACTAGAAATTCTTTCACATAACTAACATTTTGATAGCTACTTTCAAGTGTGTAGCTCTCTGAAGAGGACACTTCTTTTTTTCTGAACTCCAATTTTATTTCTTATCCATTTGGTACTATTTAGCACTGAGTCACAAGTTTAAGTTGTGTACACACTGTATTTTTACATCCAAACTAGATGGTGAGTTCAGTGAAAACAAGGCCTATGTATACCCACATAGTGCTGCTATCAAGAAAAGCTGCTCCATTAAGCCAAGATTATTGATATGTTCTCTTGAATTTATTTTATTGCTGATTAGCTTAGGTTCAATTTCCTAGAAACAGAGCCTAAGAGAGCAAATTGGATGCACAAGTCGTACAAAAGGCATAAGCTTTAGTCAAAGCTTACAAAGGAGAGAGAAAAGAGAAGGAAGAACTGAACAAAAACGTGGTTTCAGGTTAAGTTTAACCTTGGTCTGATCCTTAACATGGGTGGAATGGGAGCTTGAAGTATAAATTGCACTCCTTCAGATAAGAGAGCTGGCCTTTCATACTCCTTATTTTGGGGGTCATTAGCTGCAGCCACCCTAGGTTTGTAACCTGTTATGGGAGGCAACAACCTCAGCTGAAGGCAAATCTCCAGAGAAGGGGAAGCAGTGAGTAGCCAACACCCCCGCAGAGGGCGACAATGAGAGGGCCAGTAAAGGGAATCTGGGCTGAGCGTTTGCAGCGTCCACTTGATTGCACTTCTTTCTTACATCAGTTCACTTCCACCCAGGCACAGACTCTCCAGGAGTCCATAGTCACAATTCTTGAGGAAATACAGTAGCTACTCAGTTAGTCTTATGGCAAAAAATTGGCTTTCATCTCCTTTCTCTCTCTCTCTCTTTCTCTCTACCCCCACCCAGCACTTCTACTGGACCTAGTGGAGTAACACAGAGCCTCATCCCTGACAGTTGAACACCTGTTACAATGACACCATAAGGAAGGTCATGGTTTCTGTTCTTGCCCATTCACAGTTACACATAAGCATGACAAGACCTAGATAGCTCCCCTTCCCCACGCTAGTGAAACACCTAAGTGCCAAGCACATTCTTTCCAGCTCCTAGCTGTCCTGACACCCAAGGAAGACAAGGGTCAATTATTCTTGCTCTGTGTTTACTGGTCTACTGTCACCAGGTGCCCAAAACAACCAGGTAGTGGTTGTACCTTTATCATTACTAGGAATCTTGACGTACTCACAGGCGGAAAGCACCCCATCTGGAAACCCAGCTCCTCTAGACTTACAGAGCTTTAAGGTTTCAGAGTCAGGAAGCACAAATTCCCCAAGCAGGTCAATGGGAATGATAGTAAATGGGGCCACTCCTACTTTAACCCATTAGTTCCCAAAGCCATGTATCAGATTAGATCAGATCAGTCGCTCAGTCGTGTCTGACTCTTTGAGATCCCATGAATTGCAGCATGCCAGGCCTCCCTGTCCATCACCAACTCCCAGAGTTCACTCAGACTCACGTCCATCAACAACAGTTTCTTGATGGTACAATGCATGATTAGATTAATGGTTCCTGTGATTATGTGCCCATTTTTCTACCTTCTCTGCAAAAATGTGAAAAAACAAATCTTTTTGTGTGAGATGTAGTTACACAGCACATCGTTCCCGTAAATCAAACATACCATAAGCAGTTGGAGTATGATATTGGTCAAAGTCACAGGTGTCAGTCCGGGTAAGGATAAAGTTTGTTTTTCTCAAGATAGAGACAGTCACGTTGAAAAACGGCACCCAGGAAGTAGCTGATTGGTCTTCTTGGACGATAGCATCATATTACACATTCAACACTGATCTTTGTTGCTTGCTGATAGGCCGGGCATTCAGAAGCAGCAACTGGCTCACTCTTGGTGAGACAGAGAACACTATATATTCTTGGGCCTATACACCTCTGCCACATGCACCCTCTATTCACATGCTCATGATGCCATCAATGCCATGGTCAGAGAGAGAGGCTGACTGATAATAACTGGCCAAATCATCCTGTCCATTTGGTTGTTTAGTGTTTCTTCTATCAAGGTTCCACCCTGGTGTACAATAAAGACAGCTTCATGTTTCCTTACCACTACTTCCACATGTCTTTCCCTAGACATCTTTATTTAACCTTGATCTCACACTATTATTCCTTCTAGATCCCTTGACTAACCATCTAAATTATTTATCACTGTCTATGAATTCATATTCATATTATTACTTCAAACCATTTCTCTTTTTATACAATAACCAGGAGTATTTGGACTATAAAGAAAGCTGAGCACCGAAGAATTGATGCTTTTGAACTGTGATGTTGGAGAAGACTCTTGAGAGTGCCTTGGCCTGCAAGGAGATCCAACCAGTCCATCCTAAAGGAGATCAGTCCTGGGTGTTCATTGGAAGGACTGATGTTGAAGCTGAAACTCCAATACTTTGGCCACCTGATGCAAAGAGTTGACTCATTTGAAAAGACCATGATGCTGGGAAAGATTAAGGGCAGGAGGAGAAGGGGACGACAGAGGATGAGATGGTTGGATGGCATCACTGACTCAATGGACATGAGTTTGGGTAAACTGCGGGAGTTGGTGATGGACAGGGAGGCCTGGTGTGCTGCGGTTCATGGGGTCTCAAAGAGTTGGACACGACTGAGCGACTGAACTGAACTGAACTGAACTGAACTGTCCAAAGTCCTTCCAACTGGTAAATTTCCCTTCCTTCACTGTTTTTCAAAGCCACACTTGATTGGAAGTATAATGCATCAACTATTCATTTAGGGTTGTACCAACATACTGAATTATCTGTGAACCAAGCTCAGGTTTTTTTTATTCCCCCTCTTCCACCTGATCACAGGGAACTCCTGTGAGGTCTGTCACAGGATGAATCCCCACAGCAGTGGACTCAGTTCTAGTATTTAGAATTGTTTTTGTTTAGCCAATAAGTTGTGTCCAACTTTTTGGGACCCAAGGACTGTAACCTGCCAGACTCCTTTGTCCATGGGATTTGCCAAACAAGAATACTGGAGTGGGTTGCCATTTCATTCTCCTGGGAATCTTCCTAATCCAGGAATCAAACCTGCATTGGCAGGTGGATTTTTTACCACTTGAGTCATTAGGGAAGCCTGAGAATAGCACTAATCTTTTCCATTTCCCTGGGGATTCAAATTTTCTATTTGTTATATTGGCCAAGGAGGAGTTAGTGGGGCAGTTTCATGGACTTTCACTGTAGTTGTTCCTATTGAACTAGTCAAGGAAGCATAAGAGAGTTCTGCCAACTGCTAAGTATATCCATTATGATTATATATTATCGTACCAAAAAACTAACTTGCAAGTAAGTCTAGCTCCTTGATCATCAGCATCAACTTGGATAGTATATCCAAACATCGAAAGACCTGGATATTTCCCTTTCCACAGTATATAATTATTGAAGTATATGGTTGTATGTCCCTTTGGGAAAGGACTAGAGAACCATTATTGTACACAATCACCATGATGTTAAAAAGGCTTTTCTTAGGGAAGGGAACCTGATTTCTCCTTAAGTTTATGTGTGTGCTAAGTCACTCAGTCGTGTCTGACCCTTTGCGATCCTATGGACTGTAGCCCACCAGTCTCTTCTGTCTATGGGATTCTCCAAGCAAGAATACTGGAGTGGTTTCCATTTAATCCTCCAGGGTATCTTCTTGACCCAGGGGTTGATCCCACATCTCTTACGTCTCCTTCATTGGCAGGCAAGTTCTTTACCACTAGTGCCACTTGGGAAGCCCTTAAGTTGATGAAACTGTTAATAACTGTTCAGATCTGGAAACTTGGCAAAGGATCATGCCTTTCCATCAGGGTAGCAGATTTCAGCCTTCTGCATATCCATTCTTGATCTCATCTGATTTTAAACAGATGATGGATAGGTTAGATAGGTAGGTAGGTAGCTAGCTAGATAAATAAAAGGGTAGCACTCTTCTATATATTGAGTATATTCTAAATTCTATATATGAAATACATAGAATAGTGTTATTTATCTAGTGCAATTTTGTTTACTATATTTCTCCTACAACAAGTCTCAGCCTACAAAGTATAGCCTCTATAAGCTTCTAAGTGACATTGGTATTGCTTTCATAAATGGACTTTACTCTAGGCTCTTCCGAGAAACCAGATCAGCAGATGGGTTTTCAGGTTTATGTAGTCAGTCCTTTCTAGAATGCCCATTTTTCTGAGACTTTGATCCCTTCCATCTATTTGGCATAGCAGTCTGGCATCTCTACAACATTAAATTTAAAGTACAGATTTCCAAGCTTCCAAAAATCTTGCAAGTAGTTTATTAGAACCATTTCAGGGTGTTAAGTTCTGTGTCAAAGGAAGATGCTCCCATATCAACATAATCTCCTTTAGTCACCTTTATATTCTACCCCATCACTCTGATCAACACCTTCCAAACCCACTCTCAGGAATATTTTCCTAATTACTGTTGTACTTGTTAGTCATTTCTGAAACTCTACTGGCATATAATCCATCTCTTCCCTTAGACTCACTACTTTAACAGTTGGATTATTTGTTCTTCAGTTGCTCAGTCGTGGCCAATTTTTGTGACCCCATGGACTGTAGCACACCAGGTCTCCGTGTCCTTCACTATCTCCCAGAGTTTGCTCAAACTCATGTCCATTAGTCAATGATGCCATCCAACCATCTCATACTCTGTTGTCCTTTCTCCTCCTGCCTTCAATCTCTCCTAGCATCAGGTATTTTTTTTCAATAAGTTTTTCTCATCAGGTGACCAAAGTATTGGAGCTTCAGCTTCAGCATCGGTCCTTCCTTCCAATGAACATTCAGGGTTGAGTTAATTAGGATTAACTGGTTTGATCCCTTTGCTGTCCAAGGCACTCTCAAGAGTCTTTTCCAGTACCACAGTTCAAAAGCATCACTTCTTTGGTACTCAGCCTTCTTTATGGTCCAACTCTAACATCTGTATATGACTACTTTGACTATACAAACCTTTGTCAGCAAAGCAATGTCTCTACTTTTTAATGTGCTGTCTATGTTTGTCATAGCTTTTCTTCCACGGAGCAAGAATCTTTTAATTTCATGGCTGCAATTACCATCCGCAGTGATTTTGGAGCCCAAGAAAATAATCTGTCACTGTTTCCATTTTTTCCCCATCTAAGATGGTAGGAGGGGTACAGTCATGTTTAAAATCAAACTTTACACACTCCAAAGATGCTTGCAGGGCACAAGCAAATCTTGTGTGTACCAAGGTCCCAGGGAAAGAACCCCTACAAAAGAGCCAGTTCTGCCTGTATGGGTTTGAGGGTCTCCTGCAGAGGCATGGGTCAGCAGTGGCCTGCTGCGGTGATGGGGCACTGACAGCAGCAGTCCTGGGAAGTGCAGTGAGTGGCACAAGTCCTCCTGGAGTAAGTCGCCATTAGCCCCACTAGAGAGCCACCCAGTGGGCAATCCACAAATTAGAGAACAATTCTACCTAAGAAGTTCTTGGACTGTTGCAAAACTTCTAGGGCCCACAAGAGACTTCCAAACCTGGAAATCTGGCAAAAGGACTGAGACTCCCCAAGGAATTTTACTTTGAAGGACATGGGTATTTGATTACAGAACTTCCACAGGAAAGTTCTGAAACAGAGACTCTTGGAGGGCACAAGCAAAACCTGGTGCACACCAGCACCCAAGAGAAAGGAGCAGTGACCCCACAAGGGACTGAGCCGCACTTGCCTGTGATTGTTTGGGAGTCTCCGGTGGAGGTGTGGGTCACCATGGCCTGCTGTGGGGCCAGGAGCACTGACCACAGCAGTCCAGAGAGGCATGGCATGCTGGCATAAACCCTTTTGGAGGAGTTGGATTATGCTGTGACATAATCTTAGTTATTGGTTATGGGGACAAGAGGAGAGGAGACAGATTCAGAGTGAGGGGTTGTAGCATTATTTTGTAAAGTGTCTGCCTTGTTTTCCTGCATAGATTTAAATCAAGAGGTAGGAGCGGATATCTTTCAATAAAGGGGATTCAGTTCAGTTCAGATCAGTTGCTCAGTTGTATCTGACTCTTTGTGACCCCCATGAATCGCAGCACGCCAGGCCTCCCTGTCCATCACCAACTCCCAGACTTTACCCAAACTCACGTCCATCGAGTCAGTGATGCCATCCAGCCATCTCATCCTCTGTCGTCCCCTTCTCCTCCTGCCCCCAATCCCTCCCAGCATCAGGGTCTTTTCTAATGAGTCAACTCTTCACATGAGGTAGACTCCTTATATAAGCCTATAAGTTTCAGGGGAATATAGGAGTCCAAGGTCTACATGTATATATATCCAGAAAACCCTGTCCTAAATTTTTGTATCATCTCTTTTACCTTTCAATATTTGGCCTTACCATATAAAACTTTCCTAGGCTGATACTAAGCCTTACTCTTGAGTTCTATGACTTTTATAATTAAGTCCTATGTGTGGTCTTCAGTCTATCATCCCTCCAGCTGCAGGAGTTGAAGTTCCTTTTAAAAGCTGCAAAGAGGTCCTCTGACTCTCATCAGTTCAGTTCAGTTCAGTTCAGTCACTCAGTCATGTCCGACTCTTTGCATACATGGCTCTAAATTGATGATTAATTGCCCTGGGCCTGTTATTTCATGATATTCAGAAATAGC
The DNA here is from genome assembly GCF_032452875.1 of Bos javanicus. Taxonomy (NCBI): domain Eukaryota; kingdom Metazoa; phylum Chordata; class Mammalia; order Artiodactyla; family Bovidae; genus Bos; species Bos javanicus. The sequence continues at coordinate 52,044,264 of NC_083876.1, forward strand.
CTCTCAATTCTTAAGTCTTTATAATTTATATTTCTTTTATAACTCTGAAATGCCAGAGATACTGTACAAGCCAGTTCATCTCCTTATTTACATGTCCTATCCCAGTTGACCTCAGTGACAGCTTTAGCAATTACACTGTTACATGCCAGAGCTATGCAAACTCCACATACCTACCACCAGCAATGCGAAGTTGTTACAAGTCAGCTTTCATGTTTCTAAATCCAGAATCTCTGATTCCATAGACTACCTTTAACACCAATCTTAGGTCTGTTCCCTTGAAAACAAAGCCCAATCAAGGGTTTCAGACAGAAGAGGACGATCTCTTCAAGACTGGGTATAAGGGTAGGAATGAAACAGTATAAGAAGGAGAAAGAATTTATCAGTAATATGGTCTCAGTATTTTGTTGCTCTTTTTAAGTCACTAAGTTGTGTCTAACTCTTTGAGACCCCACAGACTGCAGGATGGCTGACTTCTCTGTCCTTCACTATCTCCTGCAGTTTGTTCAAATTCATGTCCATTGAGTCTGTGATGAAACCTAACCAGCTCATCCTTGCCACGCCCTTCTCCTGGTTCCTTCAATCTTTCCCAGCATCAGGGTCTTTTCCAGTGAGTCAGCTCTTCACATCAGGTGGCCAAAGGATTGGCACTTTAGCTAGATTCAGGGTTGGTTTCCTTTAGGATTGACTGATTTGATCTCCTTGTTATCCAAGGGACTTTCAAGAGTCTTCTCCAGCACCACAATTCAAAAGCATCAATTCTTCAGCACTAAGCTTTATGGTCCAGTTCTCATATCTATACATGACTACTTGAAAAACCATAGCTTTGACTGTATGAACTTTTGTTGGCAAACTGATGTCTCCTGCTTTTCAATACAGTCTAAGTTTGTCATAGCATTCCTTCCGAAGAGTAAGTGTCTTTTACTTTCATGGCTACAGTCTCCCCCCAAAATAAAAGCTGTCACTGCTTCCACTTTTCCCCTTTCTATTTGCCATGAAGTGATGGGACAGGATGCCATTTTTTAGTTTTTTTATGTTGAGTTTTAAGCCAACTTGTTCACTCTCCTCTTTCACCCTCTTTTTGGGGTGAAAAAAACTAAAGATGAGGGCTCTTTAGTTCCTTCTCGCTTTTTGCCATAAGGGTGGTATCATCTGCATATCTGAGGTTGTTGATATTTCTACTAGCAATCTTGATTCCAGTTTGTGATTCTTCCAGCCTGGGATTTTGCCTGATGCATTCTGCATATAAGTTAAATAAGCAGGGTGATGATATACAGCTTTGTTTTACTCCTTTTCCAATTTGGAACTAGTCAGTTGTTCTATGTTTGGTTCTAACTGTTGCTATCTGACCCACATACAGGTTTCTCAGAAGACAGGTAAAGTAGTATAGTATTCCCATCTCTTTAAGAATTTTCCAGTTTGTTGTGATTCACACAGTCAAGGGCTTTAGTGTGGTCAATGAAGCAGAAGTAAGATGTTTTACTGGAATTCCCTTGCTTTCTCTGTGATCCAACAAATACTGGCTATTTGATCAGGAATGTGGTCTCAGCATTAGTATTAGTAATATTCCTTAGATATGTTTATTTAAACAAGGAAAACAAAAGCAAAAATAAACAAATAGGACTACATCAACTTTTTGAAAAAGCTTCTGCACAACAAAGGAAATAAACAAAATGAAAAGCCACCTACTGAACAGGAGAAGGTATTTGCAAACAGTATATCCAATAAAGGGTTACTATCCCAATATCACACCTGTCAGAATAAATACCATACAATAGACAACAAATTAAAAGTCTTCATGAGGATGTGGAGAAATGGGAAAACTTTATCCACTAGATGAGAATATAAACCAGTGCAGCCACTACGGAAACCTGGATATTCCTCAAAAAATTAAAAATAGAACTATCATATAATTCAGCACTTCCACTCCTGGGTATTTATCCAAAGGGGGGAAAAACACCAGTTTTGAAAAGATAGGTGTACCTATATGTTCATTGCAGCATTAATTATAATAGCCAAGATATGGAAACAGTCTCAGTACCCATTCACAGAAAAATGTATAAAGAAGATGTAGTATATATATATTACTCAGTTATAGAAAAATTATCAAAAAATAATGAAATCCTACCATTTCCAACAACATCATGGACCTAGAAGGTATTATGCTTAGTGAAATAAGTCAGACAAAGTCGAAGACAATAATGTGGTGAAATTTATATTTCAGAATCTACAAGATCTCACTTATGTGGAGAATCTTTAAAAACAAAAAATAAATACATGTAACAAAACAGAAACAGAGTTATAGATTCAGAGAACAAACAGTTGCCCAAAGGCAGTGAAGTGGGGGAGGAAATAAATAGATGAGGGAGAGTAAGAGGCACAAACTTCCAGTTGCAAAATAAACGAGTCAAGAATGTGAAATGCACAGTGTGGGGAATATAGTCAATAAATGTGTAATATCTTTGTATGGTGACAAGTTGTAACTAAGCTTATTGTGATTACTGTGATGATCATTTTGAAACGTATAGAAATAATGAATCACTATGCTATGTAAAAGGAACTAACATGGTGGTGTAGATCAATTATACTTCAAAAACAAACTCAGAAAAACAGATCAGACTTGTAACCAGATTGGGTCTGGAAGGAGGGAGGGTGAATTAGATGAACACAGTCAAAATCTACATAATTCCATTTATAAGATAAATAAGTTCTTGGAACTAGTTGGTTGTTCTATGGATGTATGTACACCATAAGTGTAATTAACACTGCTGTAAGTTATATGTGAAGGTTTTCAAGATAGTGAACCATGAGTTCTCATCACCAGGACTTTTTTTCTGTTTTTTAAAAATTTTGTATCTATATGAGATGATAGATATTCACTAAATTTATGATAATCATGTCACAGTGTATGTAAGTCAAATCATTATGCTGTATACCTTAAACTTATACAGTATTATATGTCAATTATATCTAAATAAAACTGAAAGAAAAAACTGTAAAGTCTAGCCTTAGGCAGAGCTGTGAAGATTTTGAAATATAAATTTCACCACAGGAGTGTCACAGTCTCCCCCCACCCCCAGGCTAGATTGCTCTCATCAGCCAAGGGCATTTTGTAATAGGGAAGAACATATCTGACTCCATGTTGGGTCTGTTTCTTTTACTTTAACCTTTGTATTCTACTGCTTTTGCTATAAATTAATCACTGAACAGATGTTGCCTATAACTTAACATATATGTAACAGCCCATCCCCAGGAAGTTTGTTCCCATGTACGCCAGAGCTGTAAGTTAAAACACCTTTGTTTAGCTCACAGGAAACATTCTAACCAGACCCATCTGTGAATGGCTGCAGGAAAGAAGAAATTAAAACATCCCTTCTGGAATCTGGCCAGAACCAGGACATATTAGCAACAATTTATTGACTTTTTTTTTCTCCTTTACCTCCTCACCTCTCTCTCTTTGTACTACGAAAGAATCTAGCATCCAAACTCAAGAAAATGTTTCTTAGGGAAACTAGCCCACCATTGTCTCAATCTGCTGGTTTTTTAAATAAATTCACTATTCTTTGCCCCAACCATTTGTCTTTCACTTTATTGGCCTGTCCTGTGGCAAGCAGTATGAGGAAGGATTAGATAACCATTTCTCAGGGTCCAGGACATGGGGGTGTGAGCTAAGAGGTGGGAGTGGGAAGAAAGCTGATACATTTGTGGCCAACACTGCCAGCAGCTGGGATAGGGGTGTAACAGCCCAGAACAGGAGATCTAGGCAGGGACCACTGCTGCTGCTGCTGCTAAGTCACTTCAGTCGTGTCCGACTCTGTGCGACCCCATAGACGGCAGCCCACCAGGCTCCCCTGTCTCTGGGATTCTCCAGGCAAGAACACTGGAGTGGGTTGCCATTTCCTTCTCCAATGCATGAACGTGAAAAGTGAAAGGGAAGTCACTCAGTCGTGTTCGACTCTTCACAACCCCATGGACTGCAACCTACCAGGCTCCTCCGTCCATGGGATTTTCCAGGCAAGAGTACTGGAGTGGGGTGCCATTGCCTTCTCCGAGGCAGGGACCACAGATTGTACTAAATTAGAAAAATTACTGACCCTGACATCAGGGAAAACTTTCAATTAATGACTCCAGATAGTTTTGTTTTGTTTTTTTTAAATAATAAGTTCATCCAAGATCTGCTTGGGCATAGAAAAATATATAATATATACAAACCTCTATATAATCAAAAGATTTATAAAGAAGTTTCATAAGATCACATTGAGGAATCAGAACACTTGTGTGCAGTAATTTATACAATGACATCAAACTGAGGACTAGAAGTTGGCATCACATAGCACTCAGCTGGAGAGGACATGCAGAACAAATCCATTTGGCTGCCAGCACAACTCCCTGCTTGTCTCCTTCAGGGGAGATGCTGCCAGCCAGCAGCAACTCAAACTCTCTCCAAATCTAGGTGAGGAACTTATAAGGTAACCAATTCAGAAAGCTAGTTCTTAAAAAATTAATTATGATTGGCTTCATCTGATGACAGATATAGAAAAGCTTCTCTTGAATCTATCAATAAATTTTAAGTGTCTAAGAAAACAATTTTTCTATTTAAAATAGACATAAATCTAAAACCACATCTACAAAAACAAATATCAAATTCTACTCACAAAGAGCAATAATCACAACTCTACCTACATGGTAATTCAACTATCAAATCTGTTTTTCACAAAACTGAATTCAAGACAGCAATTCTCCAGTATGCATGTATGTGTGTTTATTTATGCACATTAACCTCTGCTTAGTATCCCACTCCTTATAACCACAAAGCCATTTAGCATTCCTTTGGCATGACCAAAAAAGTCAATGGCTCTTATTATCAACATCTCACCATGCTAGTCCACTCCTAACAAGGACATTAGATATTTTCATCTCCTTCCTGTCCATTAAAACTTAAAGAACAAATATCTCACATTATAATGATTTTAGTCTCTGCGTTCCCTGTAAAATCTCACTAACATAATGAAAAACAGAAAAACAAATTTTAAAAATGAACCTAATATAACTTAAATGCAGAAGCCATCAATGATCAGGAAACATTAATTTTTTTCTGGAAGTTGTAAGGAGAATGACTAAAGGAAAGGTTGGTTGATGTTGATTATCCTGTTATTCAACATTAGAAAGGAAAAGAACTTAGCCTATAAAGTGAGTGGTTAGCATTCTCCAAAAGGACTCAGGAAATACCCAAGTAGTACGCGCCAGGGTGTAAAGCAGACAGCTCCTAGACAGTCTGTCTTCCAGAAGGACTGGTCACTGATAATTTTTTTTTTTTCATTTCATCTGGTGGGCAGCCTATATATACTGTGAAGTTTGTGTTTTATTATAATATGGTGTTCTTTATTATACTACAGTGAGTAAAAGAAGAGAGGGGTTTCAACATCTCAGCTAACTTGAGACCATTACAGCAAATACAAAACAAAAATAAAGACTAAGTGGAACTACAAACTCCCATAAGACACTAACCATCATTATTGCCCTCTTTCCTTCTTTTCTACGGCAACTGTACTTCGAACTTTGTTGAAAAGCCCTGAATTCCTACCAGTAGGCATTGGAGAAGAGTGATTGAAATACTGTCTAAATATTTATCTTTTTAATCAAGAAAATCAACACAGATTATTCCATATATGGTGATAGCTCATCATATGGAACTGATAAAAAAGCTTGACATTCTATGAATGAGAGTGTGTATCCTCTCTTGAATATGTGTTCTTTTTCTTTTATTTTAGTAATATCTTATATAGAAACTGACAACCCAATAGAAAGAAACTCTGACCATTAGGTAAGACTGAAAATCTTGCTTCACTCTCAGGAAAAGTGGCTCCCCATTCAGCTATATATTAGTGTAGTTCTAGCAAAGGTACAACATTCTAGGACAACTTTAGTATTATGGTCCTACTTATTTTATGTGACTGTGTTATAGCAATTTACATCTTTGAAGTTTGGTTATTTGGTTATTTACAAAGCATAAACTTCAGACATCTATTTCTGGTAATAGTGGATTAAATAACTCCTAACACTCCTGCTAAAAACTCTAGAAAAGCTGAGTAAAGATCAGAAAAAGTAGCTAAATACTATTTGAATGTACTAAAAAACTAACAAAGGATTGAAGGCCAAGATTGGAGAAGAAGCTGAGACTTAGACAGGTAAGCTTGGCGATTAGGATCACTTTTTTCCTAAGGACATCTGCTATTTCTGAAAATTTGGCTCAGAGTTCAAGGAGTGAGCAGCTTTTGTCTTAGGAGTAAGAGTGAACTATCAATACAAGTAGCTCTCTCAGGGACTGATGTATTTGTTTAACCACTCAGTTCAACTGTTTGAGACTCTTTGGATTGTAGCCTGCCAGTCTCCTCCGTATGGGATTTTCCAGGCAAGAACACTGCACTGGGTTGCCATTTCTTCCTCCAGGGGATCTCCCCAAACAGGGATAGAACTTGTGTCTCCCGTGTCTCCTGCATTGCGGGTAGATTCTTTACCTGCTGAGCCATCGGGGAAGCCCCTCAGGGATTGCTGCCCAACTTTAAATCATCTTGATCCCTGAACTTCAGTTAAGGGAATCTCAGATGGCCAGTTTCTCTGTCTGACAGAAGCAAAGGTAAATTGTCCCTGTAGAAAGTCTCATCCTGAGCTTCAGATAACTTTTTTTCCTTTTTTTAAATTTTATTTATTTATTTTTAAACTTTACAATATTGTATTGGTTTTGCCAACATGAATCTGCCACAGGTATACACGTGTTCCCCATCCTGAACCCTCCTCCCTCCTCCCTCCCCGTACCATCCTTCTGGGTCGTCCCAGTGCACAAGCCCCAAGCATCCAGTATCGTGCATCGAACCTGGACTGGTGACTCATTTCATATATGATATTATACATGTTTCAATGCCATTCTCCCAAATTATCCCACCCTCTCCCTCTCCCACAGAGTCCAAAAACTGTTCTATACATCAGTGTCTCTTTTGCTGTCTTGTACACAGGCTTATTGTTACCATCTTTCTAAATTCCATATATATGCGTTAGTATACTGTGTTGGTGTTTTTCTTTCTGGCTTACTTCACTCTGTATAATAGGTTCCAGTTTCATCCACCTCATTAGAACTGATTCAAATGTATTCTTTTTAATGGCTGAGTAATACTAACCCTAACCCTAACTTTTATAAATTTTCATCTGAGATCATTTGAGTTTTGCCTCATGAGCACCCTTTGGTATTTCTTGTAATATGAATCTGCTAATGACGAAGATCTGCTTGATTAAAAATAACTTCATTTCACTTTTATTCTGGAAGGACTTTTTTCCCTTCTAATGGAATTCTAGGCTGTTAGTAATTTTTTTCAGTGTCTTCAAGCCATCATCCCTTGTCTCCTGGTTTCCATTGTTTACACTGTAGTATCACTGATGTTCACATTTCAAGGCACCTTGAACTCCAAAAGCCATCTCAATATTCTCAGTAAGCCAATAATAAATGGATTAGGTAGACTTCTATAATAGTTGTCTCCATTCAATGTCTCCACTTCCCTAATATCCATTCACTCATCTGTCTACTGTAGTGTGAGTTCTATTCCCAACATTAGTCTGCAATTATTCTCATTAAGAATAACAGTATCTATCTTACATGTTAATGGACTTTACTGGTGGCTCAGCTGGTAAGAAACTGCCTCAAATGTGGGAGACCTAGGTTCAATCCCCGCATTGCGAAAAATCCCCTGGAGAAGGGAACAGCTACCCACTCTAGTATTCTGGCCTGGAGAATTCCAAGAGGAGTTGCAAAGAGTAGGACACAACTGAGCAACTTTAACTTTCACTTTACATGTCAAGAAACATTCAGTAATATTATTGTTCCTCAGAAGCATTGACTGCAGTCAATAACATTTTCTTTTATTCTAGATTCTCCTATAAGCATAGTGTCTTTGTCGTCCTTATCTCTGGGCATTCCTTCTTCCTCAATTTTTCAAACTCCTCTTTCCTTTTTTTGGCCATATTGACAAGTCTTTTGCTTCCTCAATGATACACAATCTTCCAGCTCTTTGTGTTAATGTCTCTCTACCTAAAAAAGTCATTCTTCCTATCCTGGCAATTTTTTTGTCAATTTAGTATCTTCTTCTTGGTTCTCAATTTAAATTCCCTCTGGAAAAAAGTTTTTTCTATATTCTCAACACTAGGTTAGGAGTTGCCATTTTTTTCTAACAACCATTGGCTATAGTAGTTACATTTTACCATTGATTACTTTTTAAATTATATTATTTATTGTTAGACTATCAACTCTAAGGGTATAGGACCACCTTCTTGTTCACTATTGAGTCTCCAAGGTCCAACACATTGTTAGCCTTTAGAAAAGTGAAGAAACTGAGTGTTAGTTGCTCAGTCATGTCTGATTCTTTGTGAACCCACAGACTGTAACCCACCACACTCCTCTGCGCATGAACCTCTCCAGGCAAGAATACTTTCAAATTAATGCACTCTATCTGGCCTTTAGATATTATTATTCCCAGTCTCTTTTCACCATTTCCTGGACAATTTCATCTATTCACACACACACACACACACACTTTCAACTGCAATGTGTTGTAGTTACATATTTATTAAACATTGTGATACAGATGAAGATAACATGCAGTTACTTAGAAAAAATGGATATAATGACTTAAATTGTGAAAAACATAGTTACCTATTTGTAACATAAATATTCATTTGTTATACTTTCAATATTTGTTATAGTTTCAGCATTTGTTACATAAACAAATCTGTAATTATAAGATAATGCCCACATCGTAACTCATTATCTTCCATATTTCTACATGCTTACCTGTTATCTTCAAAGCCATGAGTCTCAGATTCCTCATTATTAAAATATGAGTAATGATATCACTACCCAATATTTAGTCCCTTTTTTTTCCTTTCAATTTAAATATTCCACAGAGAACCTTGGTTACTCTGCCAAACACATGATTCATTAACTTGATTACATCACCAAACTTTCACCCTGTTTTTTGTTTTTGTTTTTTTTCTGTAAACTGCATCATTGTTATGGACTAAAATGTGTTTCTCCCAAATTCTTATGTTGAAGCCCTGTCATTGTGACTGTATCTGGAAACAGAACCTTTAAAAGGGTTATTAAGGTTAAATGAGGTCATAAGGGTGAAGGCCTAATCCATAGGCCTTTTACAAGAACAAGTATCTTTATAAAAAGAGGAAGAGACACAAGGGATGCACATGTCCACAGAAAAGGTCATGTGAGGACACAGTGAGAAGCCAGCTGTCTACAAGCCAAGGAGAGAGGCCTCAGGAGAAATTGACTCTGCTGGTACCTTGATCTGCACTTCCAGGCTCCAGAAGGCTGAGGCACTATATTACTGTTGTCTAAACCACCTAGTATGTGGTATTGTGTTGTGCTACCTTTAGTAGACTACAGGCCTTTCTCCCTTAACCTTGGTATAGAGATTTATCTAAGATTCTTGTCAATGTATTCCTTTTAAACATGGCTTTATTTTGCATTTTTGTATTTATCCCCACTTTATCTACTTAGGTCCAAATTTCTTCATCTCCCTGAGCTATAAGCCCTCTCCTAATTGTTCTCTTTCATCTTCAGTGTTGGTCCCCTTTATTTGGCACTCAACCTCCTATCTAAATGATCTTTCTACAGAGCAAAGATGATTGTGATCGAATTACCTCCCTCTCTTGAGCCTCTAATCTTCATGAGCTACAGGACAAGGGACAAATGCCTTACTTTGACATATGTGGTCCCTTAAAATTGGAACCAAACTGAACTATGTAGCCTTTCTCCATTACTGTTTTTCCAGGCTCCAGCCACATGAAAAAAGTCACAGGCTAGCCAAGCTTCGTGTATTGAACTCTACTGTTTCCTTATTCCTCTCTTGACTCAGTGAAGCTTTCCCAACATACTTGGACAGAAAGGCTGTTCCCTTTACTACATGGTCAACACTGTTTACTCTTTTATACATAGCCGTGTTATACATTCATAAACTATAGTGAATACATTTATATGGCCAACTCACTAAACTGCGAATCTTTGAGAACAAAAACAGTATGTAATTCATATTCATATTTTGTATATTTAACATTGGGACTGACCATGGTATTTGACAATCAGTATTACATAAATAAATATATAAAATAATAAATTAATGATATTAAAGCATAACTCAATTTTTGAACCTGAAAGTCTTTGAAGAATTCTACTAGTATACAGTGAAGTTTGGACTTCTTATTTAAGTATTCATGATACTCTCCACTGGACAAAACCAATACTTTTCTATCTTCATGACTATGTTTGTAGTGAGCCCACATTCAGTTCGAGTTCAACATTATCTCCCGTAAGCTAGAAATAACTACATTTAAGTTTGTCTTCATAATAGAATCTATTGCTATCTAATAATATAATTATTTATTAGTGTGTGCTAACATCTCTTTTAAACTTTAAGATTTTTCATGTAAAATTTCATAACTGAATCATCTGAGAAGAATTAATACCTAGTCCTGTTCAGAAACCAGACTTTCAGTAAAAACACCGTGACATCCACTTATGAGTATTTGTTGAGTACCTCAGTCGCTTTCAAAAACTTTGTTCATAAGCCTTCACATTTAAAAAATGTGTGCATACAATCATATTGTTTAATTATTTGAAAAAAAAAGCACGTATTGATATACTAATATATTACATGGATTTAGTAGAACCAGAAAAATGTAAAAAGAAACTAAAGATAATATCATGTATGAAACGAGTTGCCAGTCCAGGTTCGATGCACGATACTGGATGCTTGGGGCTAGTGTACTGGGATGACCCAGAGGGATGGTATGGGGAGGGAGGAGGGAGGAGGGTTCAGGATGGGGAACACATGTATACCTGTGGTGGATTCATTTTGATATTTGGCAAAACTAATACAATTTGTAAAGTTTAAAAATAAAATAAAATTTAAAAAATAAATAAATTGAAAAGCGGGAAAAAAAAAAAAAGTAAATATAAGTGGAAGTCATTGAATTTTCTCCAGTATCTGACTAATTTATGTTTCTGTATGCTTTGTGGGGTAAGCCCTTCTTTGGAGATCACTAACAGATTATTCTCATTATAACACAGGAATTATCAATAACCTTCACTAGTACTGCTTTAATAATCTAGTGTTGTTGAGAAATGGGCATTCTGCATAGCTTCAGTTCAGTCCAGTTCAGTTGCTCAGTCGTGTCCGACTCTTTGCGACCCCATGAACCGCAGCATGCCAGGCCTCACTGTCCATCACCAACTCCCAGAGTTCACCCAGACTCACGTCCATCGAGGCAGTGATGCCATCCAGCCATCTGGTCCTCTGTCATCCCTTCTCCTCCTGCCCTCAATCTTTCCCAGCATCAGGGTCTTTTCAAATGAGTCAGGTCTTCCCATCTGGTGGCCAAAGTATTGGAGTTTCAGCTTCACCATCAGTCCTTCCAATGAACACCCAGGACTGATCTCCTTTAGGATGGACTGGTTGGATCTCCTTGTAGTCCAAGGGACTCTCAAGAGTCTTCTTCAACACCACAATTCAAAAACATCAATTCTTAAGCACCCAGCTTTCTTCACAGTCCAACTCTCACATCCATATATGACCACTGGAAAAAAACCATAGCCTTGACTAGACAGACCTTTGTTGACAAAGTAATGTCTCTGCTTTTTAATGAGCTGTCTAGGTTGGTCATAACTTTCCTTCCAAGGAGTAAGTGTTTTTTAATTTCATGGCTGCAGTCATCATCTGCAGTGATTTTGGAGCTCAGAAAAATAAAGTCTGACACTGTTTCCACTGTTTCCCCATCTATTTCCCATGAAGTGATGGGACCAGATGCCATGATCTTAGTTTTCTGAATGTTGAGCTTTAAGCCAATTTTTTCACTCTCCTCTTTCACTTTCATCAAGAAGCTTTTGAGTTCTTCTTCACTTTCTGCCATGAGGGCGGTGTTATCCGCATATCTGAGGTTATTGATATTTCTCCCAGCAATCTTGATTCCAGCTTGTGCTTCCTCCAGCCCAGCGTTTCTCATGATGTACTCTGCATATAAGTTAACTAAGCAGGGTGACAGTATACAACCTTGACGTACTCCTTTTCCTATTTGGAACCAGTCTGTTGTTCCATGTCCAGTTCTAACTGTTGCTTCCTGATCGGCATACAGGTTTCTCAAGAGGCAGGTCAGGTGGTCTGGTATTCCCATCTCTTTCAGAATTTTCCACAGTTTATTGTGATCCACACAGTCAAAGGCTTTGGCATAGTCAATAAAGCAGAAATAGATGTTTCGCTGGAACTCTCTTGCTTTTTCGATGATCATGTGGATGTTGGCAATTTGATCTCTGGTTCCTCTGCCTTTTCTAAAACCAGCTTGAACATCTGGAAGTTCATGGTTCACATATCGCTGAAGCCTGGCTTGGAGAATTTTGAGCATTACTTTACTAGCGTGTGAGATTAGTGCAATTGTGTGGTGGTTTGAGCATTCTTTGACATTGCCTTTCTTTGAGATTGGAATGAAAACTGACCTTTTCCAGTCCTGTGACCACTGCTGAGTTTTCCAAATTTGCTGGCATATTGAGTGCAGCACTTTCACAGCATCATCTTTTAGGATTTGAAATAGCTCAACTGGAATTCCATCACCTCCTCTAGCTTTGTTCATAGTGATGCTTCCTAAGGCCCACATGACTTCAGATTCCAGGATATCAGGCTCTAGGTGAGTGATCACACCATCGTGATTATCTGGGTCATGAAGATCTTTTTTGTACAGTTTTCCTGTGTATTCTTGCCACCTCTTCTTAATATCTTCTGCTTCTGTTAGGTCCATACCATTTCTGTCCTTTATTGAGCCCATCTTTGCATGAAATGTTCCCTTGGTATCTTTTATTTTCTTGAAGAGATCTCTAGTCTTTCCCATTCTATTGTTTTCCTCTATTTCTTTGCATTGATCACTGAGGAAGACTTTCTTATCTCTCCTTGCTATTCTTTGGAACTCTGCATTCAAATGGGTATATCCTTCCTTTTCTCCTTTGCTTTTCACTTCCCTTCTTTTCACAGCTATTTGTAAAGCCTCCTCAGACAGCCATTTTGCTTTTTTCCATTTGTTTTTCTTGGAGATGGTCTTGCTCCCTGTCTTCTGTACAATGTCATGAATCTCCATCCATAGTTCATCAGGCACTCTGTCTGTCAGATCTAGTCCCTTAAATCTATTTCTCACTTCCACTGTATAGTCATAAGGGATTTGATTCAGGTCATACCTGAATGGTGTCGTGGTTTTCTCCACTTTCTTCAATTTCAGTCTGAATTTGGCAATAAGGAGTTCATGATCTGAGCCACAGTCAGCTCCCGGTCTTGTTTTTGCTGACTGTATAGAGCTTCCCCTTTTTTGGCTGCAAAGAATATAATCAATCTGATTTCGGTATTGACCATCTGGTGATGTCCATGTGTAGAGTCTTCTTTTGTGTTGTTGGAAGAGGGTGTTTGCTGTGACCAGTGCATTCTCTTGGCAGAACTCTATTAGCCTTTGCCCTGCTTCATTCTGTACTCCAATGCCTTATTTCCCATGTAATGGAAGTTTAACCCATTACAGGAAAGGAATCTGGCCAACTGCCTCATTGAATCCCTACTACATGTCAAACATTATGGCGCATGCTTTGTGTCCATAATCTCATTTAATTCTAAAACCAATCCTGCAAAGTATCTTTAAGTCTGTCTTACAAATAAGAAAACAGATTTTCAGAAGATTAAACATTCATGACAGTAATAAACAAGGCACAGGATTTGAATCCACATTTGTCTAATCTTATACCTTAAAATCGGAGAAGGCAATGGCACCCCACTTCAGTACTCTTGCCTGGAAAATCCCGTGAACGGAGGAGCCTGGTGGGCTGCAGTTCATGGCGTCGCTAAGAGTCGGACACAACTGAGAGACTTCACTTTCACACATTGGAGAAGAAATGGCAACCCACTCTAGTGTTCTTGCCTGGAGAATCCCAGTAATGGAGCCTGGTGGGCTGCTATCTATGGGGTCGCACAGAGTCAGACACGACTGAAGTGACTTGGCAGCAGCATAATTTAAAATATCCAGTATAAATTCTTTCTAACACATCTAGTCACAGCAACATTGGTTTTAATTTTAATTTTCTATCTAAAATTTTATGTTAAAATAATCAAACATATCCTTTTCTTTTTAGACTCATGGATTTGACCTCTCTTGACATTGTCTTCACCCTGGCCTGGCTTGTGTCTGCAGTCTACACAGGCATGGAGGACGAGGAAGGAGAGGAGCCCTAGTTCACAAACACTGATTTCAACAGTGTAAGAGTATCCTCATGCCCTCTGCACTGATGAAATTTCATGTTGTCAACTCCCTTTCACATCATCTGTCCCATTGTCTTACATGCAAAACAATGCATATGGCATATGCAGTGCTTCTTTTTTGCAAAATAAATTCATGAATTAAAAGTTAAAGCAGATAACCTTACCTTCTTGAAAATTATATTGCTATAATTTTCTCATCCATGTCTGTTGAGCTTTGAGCATCAGTTATAATGGGTTATGTTATTTTTGCCTATATAAACTAATAATAGTCATCTTTATAACTTTCACTTCCTCTTCTAGATTACTTATTTCAGATATTACGATGGAACATTTGAACATGTTTGCAAAATTTTAGCACAATATTTTAAAGAACTTTATCATTAGAACATAGAACTTCAGAAAATATAATATTAAGTCAAAATTTTCTTCAAATTATTCTTAAAGATCTACTTTTTAGCAAACAATTTTAGGCAAAAGCAGCATTAAACTTACACGCAAATCTTAAGAACTACAATGATATTTAAAAGTCTAATAATGCATGATACTGGATGCTTGGGGCTAGTGCACTGGGACGACCCAGAGGGATGGTATGGGGAGGGAGGAGGGAGGAGGGTTCAGGATGGGGAACACATGTATACCTGTGGTGGATTCATTTTGATATTTGGCAAAACTAATACAATTATGTAAAGTTTAAAAATAAAATAAAATTTAAAAAAAAAAAAAAAGTCTAATAAGAATTTCTCAAGAAATATGTTCTGAAAAAACATACTAGGTTAAAAATAGTAAATATTACCTCACATTTGTAGAATTGTACAAATGTTAGCAAAAGAATATCATGACTACCCTTAAATGGGTTTATGAAAATATTATGAGGATAATAGTAGTAGTAGAAAGAAAACAATAGTATTATATATTTGGATGTGCTTATTCCTGACATTTTATTTAAATGGTGAAATTAGCCCACATAAATAATACTGTATTCAGATTTAAGACATTCAATTCTCAACTAATTGCCATGATCAGATCAGATCACATCAGTCGCTCAGTCGTGTCCGACTCTTTGCGACCCCATGAATCGCAGCCATGATAAATTTAGGCAAATAAATGGCAAATAGGGTGAGTCTCAACATTATTAAACAATTCTTTAAAAAGATTATCCAAAATTTCAAAAATTATTCTATAGCTTTGTAATTTCCTACTACTGCTGCTGCTGCTAAGTCGCTTCAGTCGTGTCCGACTCTGTGGGACCCAGTGGACAGCAGCCCACCAGGCTTCCCCGTCCCTGGGATTCTCCAGGCAAGAACACTGGAGTGGGTTGCCATTTCCTTCTCCAATGCATGAAAGTGAAAAGTGAAAGTGAAGTCGGTCAGTCGTTTCCGACTCTTAGTGACCCCATAGACTGCAGCCCACCAGGCTCCTCTGTCCATGGGACTCTTCCAGGCAAGAATACTGGAGTGGGGTGCCATTGCCTTCTCCATAATTTCCTATTACTTATACTCATATTTCTCTATTATTCATGCTCTCCATCAGATGCTAATTAGAAACTCCTGAGAGTTTATTTACTTACTTTTTGCTTCAAATGTTTTGTTTCTTAACTTGTAGTTGGAAGACACTATTGGCATATTGTCTCTTTACATATATTCTTCTCTTTCTTAGGAAGAGGACCCTCAAGTTTGTGTATACAACCTCCTGGGTATGTCCACAGGGATTGAGGGTGCCATGTACCTTATTTTTTCCCACTGCTTTGTGGAGCGCATAAGTGGCAATGAGCCAAACGTAGGAAGGACTCAAGTGAGGTCGCAAACAGAAGCAGCTTTGGGTCTTGGCACTGTGAGTCTTCATTCTCGCTCTGGATGAACTCTTTTTCTTATGTGAAATAAGCCTCATCCAGTTCAAACACCTATTAGGGGTTTCCTATACAGAATTCTTCTTCTTTTTTTTTTTTTTTTTTGGTCCTTAAAATTACTGGTAGAGATAGAAGCTGCCTTTTCAAATGAGAACCAGTTTTACAGAAACACAAGCTCGCAGCAGTTAAGAGTTAAATAGATTTTTCTTAGTTTAGAATACCAAAAAAAAGGAGGGGGAGGGGACAAGAAGCTACATTTATAGATGCATTCCAAAATTTGCTAATTAAGCACATGCTTATTTGAGATTTAAAATGTCAAGTTTACTGCCATAAATTGAAATGTAGAGAAAAATAAATCATAGTCCCTCTTAAGCATATTATTGTCTAGCTGAGAGGACACACGAATTGTCAAGCATTAATTATTCACTTATTCACTTTTTCATTCATTCAAACGGTAGTATGGGCACACTGCATTATGGAAGTACAGAGTAAAAGTTACTAATTCACTCTGGTAGGTGAAAAGACTCTTCTTTTTAAAAATAGCACCCAGAGTGAATTTTGGAATGTGAGAAAGAATTACTCAGGAGGAATTGTTGAGGAGGCACAAGTAAAGAGCATTTGGGAGAGGAATTCTGGCTGTTTGCATTTTATCTAGATAGTTATCAGCTTATAGTTGATGACTCAAGTAAGATAAGAACTGAAAAGTCTTTATTACACCGGGAAGTTAAGTGGAGTGCCTGAAGGTGGCTAAGATCACAAGAGCAAGTGGGAGGGCATCACAAGGGCAAGTGGGAGGGCATCACAAAACCAGATTGCTACAAATTGTTGGCTGAGGAGTAGATGGGCACAACAATAAAGAGTAGATTTCTATTTTAGGATGCTTGGTTGTGAAGAAGGCATACCTACACCATTCAATCTTTCAGCGAAATAAGTTTGGTGTTCTCATCAGTGGATGGATTTTGTAAAAGAACTTAGCTCTGCTGTTATGAATAACATCAGGACTGCAACTGGAAACTGCAATTCTTTCCTTTCAATTTTGTATTATGACTCACCTTGACATTATGAAGCATCTTCTCCAATACTAGAAGACATGCCTCTAGAATGGTGCTTGTTGTTGTTCACTCAGTCGAGTCCAACTCTTTGTGACCTCATAGGCTGTAGCCCATCAGGTTCCTCTGTCCATGGGACTTTCCAAACAAGAATACTGGAGTGGGTTGTCATTGCTACCAGAATGTAATGATAATCTAGAAGGCTACTGACATCAGTATAACCTGCTTGACTTTTCATTGCTGAGTTTTGCTACTGTAATGTATACATAGACACCGCAGCAACTGGATGTTAAAAGAGATAACTAAATCTGCAAACAATCGTAACAGAGAATGGATAAACAAGAAGGTCCTACGGAACTATATTCAATACCCTGTGATAAACCAAAATGTAAAAGAATATGAAAAAGAATGTATATATGTGTATATGTGTGTGTATATATATATATATATGAGTCACTTTGCTGCACAGCAGAAAATAACACAACATTGAAAATCAACTATACATCAGTGGAAAAAAAGAGCAATATAGCTAAATCTGAACAGCTATTTACTCTTTAACTCTTTTTTCCCTTTACTTTCTACAGATGTCAATAAACTATGGCCTCCAAGTGAAATCTAACTTACAGCCTGTTCTATGACTAAAACTGAGAAAGATTTTTACAATTTTAAAGGACTAGAATGACAATATCAAAAATATGCCACCAAGATTTATATAGTCCACAAACCTGGAAATATTTACTACCTGGTCATTTGCAGTGAAAATCTATCAACTTCTTTCCTAGAAAATGGTACAGTTATCCTACTAGCTCTGCTCAATCCTTTTCTTGCTCAATTTCATCTGATTTCAAGATGACTCAATTGTTTAAGTCTTTAAGACTAGTCCCCATTTCTAATCAGTCACTTTATTGACTGATACTCAGTTCTTCTGTTTTTTTCCTATATCACTTACCTTCTATCTACTTTCCATCCTGTGTCTCCTGAAATCCTTGACCTTAGCATAGAGGAGCTTGGTATTTAGTAACCTAATGCAAAAAAAAAAAAAAGAGTATTTTTTGCTGGTGACTATTTACAAAGTATCACAAATGTAATCCTCAAGTATTCATCTTATTATTACTGCTTATTAAGGTCAAAAAACCAACAAACGAAAGTTGAAAAAGATTTCCTCCCTATTCATGCCTTTCCTCTTATCTAGCTACTGTTCCTCCCTCCTTTTTCTTAATTTCACTCCTTATATCTTTGACTTTCATTATCCTAATTACCCCTAGTCCAATCACTTGTTAATGATTATCTCAACTCCAGGTAAATGAAGAAATTCTTAATTCTTTTTTACTCAAGTTTCTGCACATGCATGTTTGAAATGTCAAATGTAGTCATGTACATCTCTTACTGCTACTGCTAAGCCATTTCAGTCATGTCCGACTCTGTGAGACCCCATAGACAGCAGCCCACCAGGCTCCGCTGCCCCCGGGAATCTCCAGGCAAGAATAGTGCAGTGGGTTGCCATTTCCTTCTCCAATGCAGGAAAGTGAAAAGTGAAAGTGAAGTCGCTCAGTCGTGTCCGACTCTTAGAGCTTTCTAAATTACTATTCAGTTTTTAAAGGTGAATCAAAGGTACAGAAAAGTGACCTGGACATTTTCCAAAATGAGCGTTCTACTCTTTTCAGATAGTAGACTTGGTAACTGCCAATGATCAACATAAAGAAAAAGAGCTACCACAACAGTTTCCCATTTTTTAACCTCATTATTTCAAGGAAAATGATAAAATACACTTAACCTTTTCCTCAGTATATAACATTAGACCATCTAAAACACAGTATAATTTACAGACCTTTGAGGAGCTAAGTATGGAGACAGCAAGGTCTTCGATTTATCTTTTGTGTTATCACCAAGTTGTTCTCACATTTCAAAGACTTCCTTTAAGACTATTTAGCATTATCTTTTTCAACTATTTTTTTACTTATTAATGCTCAGAATTTATGTGTGTTTTTCTCAGACTTTTCCATTGTCACAGTTTTGTATAAATGACAGGGCAATGTGGTCCAGAAAAGTCCAACACTGTAAGTATTATGAAAAAAAGTTTGTTGTGCAATGTTCTAACATCTACCTACTCCACAGAGGCAAAGATGAGTTCTCTCATTATTGAAGTAATATAAAATATATTCTGGTTATGCAAAAATAAGAACTTCAAGCCTGAATGGCAACAACATTTCTATGTAATGAGCCTGTTTACATATACCAAATTTAAATGTCTTAGGTTTTCTACTGGTATTTTTTACAGGCTAAATCAAACCCTAAGGATGTAATCAAATTAAAAAGATTAGTGCTCATTAATAAGCTGGCAGTAATATTTCATCAAAAGTTTGCTAAGTCTCTCTGCAAAACCAATAGATAAAAGCAAGCAGTGCATAAAAGTGTCTATTGCATTAAAACATGACGAAAATAATATTTCTTAACATTGCCAAAAAACCATCGATTTCTGAAGATCATACCAGTTCCCATTGCATAGGCCAGTAAGGGTCATTAAACACCAATGGGTCTCTGAGTCCTTCTTCAGAGTCAATGACATTGTAGACTTCACTCGGGATCTCATTTTCCTCCACACAAGGTCTGCAGGGCAAAAAAGGCAAATGAACTATGAAAAATATAATCACTGCTTTTACTGTAGCTTTTTTTGTCATAAAAATTCCATTTATTTAAATTCCATTAAAAAGCACATTTGGCTGCCGAGAGCATAAATATATACTTTTATTATACTTAGCATTTTTCATTTTCAAAAAAATTCTGACATTTGTTTAGATAAAAATGCTAAAATATTTTCCAACTACCTGTTTTAGCTAACCACTTTCTACATGTTTGTTGCATATAATAAATGCTGGAAAAGCAAGTGATTTAGAATGCAGTTCAAAATGTGTATATATTTCCCATTAGAAGTTATCAGCTTATATTGATCATTATCCTTACTATGTCATGTGCCTGTCAGTATGACTTTTCCCAAAATACAGCTCTTAGAGAGTGATTTAAATTACTTGAGCTACAGTAGAAAACATTTTTTTAAACTCATTTATCTAATTGCTGTGATATATTTAATAAATCATTAACTAAGCAAGTGACAGTGTTAGACATTCAGGAAGGCTCTTAAACACCAAATTCTCCTTAAGACAAAACTATAACATGGCCATTCACATCTACCTGTGCAACTTGGAAGACTACCAAAACCAAAGTTGGGGAGTAATAATGAATTAATAACACTGACAATACTTTTGTCTTAGAAGTAAATTTAAATTTAGTAAAATTAAAGGTGAAATCAAACCATCAAATACTAGTCATTCTTATTTAGAAATATATACAAGATTAAACAAAGATTATAAATTTATTAAGAATAGAAATTATATGTATATATAATTTCTATTCTTAATAAATTTGTACCTATGTGTACAGGTCTGAGACTATAATGAAATTATATATATATATGTATCATATGTATGTGTATATATATATGTATATAATATACACATATATATACATAATTTCATTATAGTCTCAGATCTGTACACATAGGTGTCTGGGAATTATTTGACAATTTATAATCACAGTACTGAAATGGAAAAACCAAGTAGCAGCATTTACATAAGAGGATATGTCTACAAAGCTCATTTGCAAAAATAATAAGCTAGAAACAACTTAAGTGTCCATCGACATGAAATTGTTCAAAAGTCATGCTATATTCACATGATGAAATACTATTTAGCAGGGAAAACAAATGATCTATAGGTGTCAAATGGATTCATTTGGATAAATTTCAAAAATTGTAAGTAGTGAACAGAAGACTATGTATGCTGTGTTATTATTTATATAAAGTTTTAAATCATCCCCAAACAAGTTTTTTAATTATATACAGATATAATATATAGTGTATACATAATATACATATACAAACATACATCTAATATATGAAGCTAAACATACTTAGGAGAATCTTTTGAAGAAGGCAAGGAAGGGAGTAGTTTTAAGGGCAGGGCACACAGAGTAATCAAACTCTAGTAATTTATTCCTTTGAAAAACCTGGAGAAATTATGACAAAATGATGATGTTAACAAATATACTGTGTGTCTATTAAACATTTTATTGGAGTGTATATTTTATGTGTATTTGGAGTCTGTTATAATGAAGCACAATACACATCTACAAACAAAATTAGTGAAACCTGGTTATTATATTAAAAAGCCAAAAAAATGGCTCTGTACATTAGCTCTATGTTGTCTATTTCTTCACAGTAGCCTGGGACTGTGATCCAAAGCCCACCAAAAGATCCCAAATTTTTAAACATCCAGTTGTTTTAAATGCATCCCAAATAAGCAGGTTTTAGCTTTGCAGAGCCTTCCTGCTTTGCATACCACAAAAAACTGCACCCAAGATCTTCTAAGCATAGATCAGATAAACTCTGTGGCTATAAAAGAAAGACCCCAAACTGCTGCTGCCCTTCAGAGCTCTCTGACCCAGAGACTCTCCATCATGCTGTCAGCAACATCATCTAGACAGGCACCCCCTCTTAGATTCTCCTCTTTGATTCTCCTCGCCCTCTTCCTCTTCTAGGTATGCCCAGCCAACACTTCTGGAAGGTCTCCTGCTGTGAGGGACAGTCCCCAAGTGCAAACCCGTCAAATCTCTACCCAAATAAAACTCACTGTGTGCTACTGCCACCTCATGGTCATGTCTATTTCTCTGCTCAGCCCCCAAATCCCTCGAACTCAATACACCAGGGGAAAGGACTGAAAAATATATCAGAGTAAGTTTAGATTCTGTTATCTGCTTCAGCCCTTTCAGAAGTTAGAAGGGTTCAAATAACATCAATCTAGCTGAACATGCCCAGTCTTTGTCAAGAAGAGGCTCCTGATTTTTCCAGTTATTAACTATGAGTTTTCAGAAAAATACTTGAACCTTTTGGATGGCTATTTAAAGGACTAGTAGATTGTAGCATGGAGCATGGTGTTCACAGGGACATGTGGCACCTCTCAACCTGCCCTGTTGCTCGCACTGTGAAGCCCTCCTCCCTCCATCATTGCGATGACCACCAGGTCTGTCAAGCATCAAAAGGACAGCATTTGAAATTTACATAATAGTAAATTTAAGTGCAAGAGGAGAAAAGGAAGCTTTGTCAAAGGTAAAAACTTAAAAATTCTAAAGTGATGACAATAAACGTGGAGTATAAGAAAGCATAAAGAAGTAAAGTAGTAAAAATTAACAAGTGGGAGTTAATCCCTAAAATACTTAGCATAGAAAAATAGATTTCATTGTCTCTTTCACTCATATGTTCATACAAGCATGAGCATTTATGGAAGAATACTTAAGAAAATGTAAAACTGGGGCAAGTATCAAGAAAATCTCTTTATGATCCTCTATACTATTTGAATTTGTTTTTTAACAGCTGCATGGACATTTACATTAACAAAAATTTTAAGACAAAACAAACATCAAAATCTCCTAGATTTTCAGTGGAATTTTGGAATCTATATTTTAATAAAATTTCTGTTTTTTTTTTAAAGCTATTTATATCCAATAGGAAGTCAGTGGGCTATCTGTATTCCAGTGTTGAAACTTTGACTTCTGCTCTATATCTTCAAAATTATAGGAATCTTATATCTTGAGGCAACAGATAATTAAGAATAAAATATGTTACTTCCTCCCAAGATCTGATATAAATCAACATTATAATACATTGAGTCTGAAAATGCTCATTTGTTTAGCTCAAAATAAAGCGGGTATTTTTGTCAGGCAATTATATTTTATTGTAAATACTTATATCTTTATTTTTATATTCATTTAGTTACTTCTCGGGATTAACATTGAGAGAAAATCTAAGTATCTAAAATCTAAATGGCTTAGCCTTTAAAAATATTTTTTCTATATTTATATTTTAGTGCATTTGTTAAATTGCAACATTTTCATATTCCTCTTCCTAACTGATTCATTAACACAGTGACCTGCACTAAATCTATCTGGGTGGGTGACACTGTGATGCAATGAACAACAGGTACCTTCCCCATCCTGACTATCCCTGGAGAGCACCTGCTGTCTTCAGAAATGGTTTAACTGACCCAGGCTTGAGGCATCCCATTGCAATGATTATATTTCTTACAGCTGAAGAAAACTGTATGAAAGCTACATATTCTCTGTTGGATTCAAATCCACAGAACTGCATAGCTGAGATTCAGAGCCCTAAATAGGATGTCATATAGGAAAATGCCAAACTAGTTCCTAGTGATATTCCTTTTCAATTTTTGAAAATAATACCGTTAACCATTGCATCATTATCTGTTATCCTTCTGCTAGATGTTTTACAGAAAAGCTCTCTTTTGGAACACGGTACCTTATTTCACAATTCTACTAGTTTTTGTTAATCAGGCATGTGTAAACTGAAGCACACACATACATAAACAGCTATTTAACGACTAAATGAAGATACAAAAAATTTTAAAATAACTTAGCACATATACTCTTTTTTATTTCTTAACAAGTTTCTTTTCCTTTTTTTTAGGGAAGTAAATGTGACAGATTAAAAAAAAAAATTGGCCCAGAGACAGCCATGGGAATAATCTGCTATAGAGAATGAAGCCACAGCCATGATACAGTTAGAGGTTTGGGAGCCTCGCCAAGAACAAGCTGATAGGGGCTGCAGACTAACCTCAATTCCCGCAGTTACAGGCAGATCATAGCTGCATGGTTAGACAACAGTGCACTGATTCACCTGAACCCTATTTCCAGTTTCCTTTCTATGCCAATCTCACAGCATGCTTTAGAAAATATTTTATCTTTGAAGAGATACCAACTTACTAACTATCCACCAGGCAGTGTACACTGATCCGATATGCATCCAAGCTGAATCTCTTTCTACCAGGACATTGCTAAGACTTTAAAAAATTTTAAGCAATAATGCAAATATACTTCACCAAAAAAATCACATGAAATAATAAATATCTTTATTCTTTCTCATTATCACATACTACAAAAACAAACAAAAAGCTTGTGTGTTCCCTTACAAATTAGCAAATCTACATACTAGTACAGGGGTCAGTAAACTTTTCTGTAAAGAACCAGATACTAAATAAGTTAGACATTATGGGCCTTTAAACTCTCAGTAACAACCTTTCAGCTTGACCATAGTAACCAGAAAGCAGCTATAGACAATGCATAAACAATGGCCTGAATACCAGTAAAGTTTTAATTACAAAAACAGGTACACACAGGATTTGACCTTTGCCCTTTGTAACACAGTTTGTTGACCTCATGCTGTTCTGTAGTATGATTTTACCAGTGACACAGCTAATAGCTATAAAAGTTATATTCATAAGTAAATATAAAAGAAAAATTATCCATTTCCTACTGAAGTATCTGTGCAATTAGATATTAAATTATAGCATTAAATTCCAGAGAAAATTTTCTGAAAAATGACAAAAATTAAACAAACATACTTCTTTTTAATCCTTCTGCTTTTGGTCTTTCTATTTGCCCTTCAAAGTTTTTTGTTGTGTTTTGAATATAGTAACTGATCAGACAGAAAGAGGGAAAACTAACATTTCACAGGGCAGCACTGCTTACAATTCAGTTCTCTGATAGGCGAAATGGCCACTGACTTATCACAAGAAAATAGAAGTGGATAATTTCAGTGAACATCCTAGAAAATGAGCTTTTAATAAAAGATTAGTCAACAAATGCAAAATATACTTTTCCCAAAACTTAATGTTCAAAGTAAAAGCTTTCTAGAAGAGATTTCTAGAATATGTCTGATACTGGTTTAACTCTACAAACCAATAACACTTCCTTTATTTAATTACCATCCATGAAGCATTCTGACAGCCATAATGCAATGCTTAGTAAGTATCTTACCCCAGACAGCCTGAAGATGTACAGTAGCACAGAAATTACAATACACACCATGACTTGTTCTGTCATCTAACTTTGTGAACAGAGCGTACTTGTCTCTATAATGAATGTCTCATGTCCCATGCAATCTACCTGTGACAAATAGGAGTAAACATTAACTAGCCAAAGGTTGGCATATTAGTGAGATGTAAACAAAAATATTTTTCTTTTTTTCAAGAGGGTTTAAGCAATGAGTAGGCACCATACATAATTTACTCACATTTGCACTTTCATGCAAAACAGTATGTATTTAAAAATTTTCAGCATAAATTAGAATCCATTTACTCCTGGGCAATATTTTCTCAGATTTTCCTCACAGTCTTGAGGTCTGACTAATACATCAATTAATAGAAAAATATGCACCATTGTTGGTTCACTATAAGTACACAAAGGATTTTAGTCTCTTGAACTTTGTTCCAGGACACAAAAATACTTCACAGATCAAACCAACTTTGGCAGATGTTAAGATATTAACATGGCTGAAGGGCTAGCAGTGTGTACAAACTAGTAAAAAAAAAAAAGAAAAGTACTTACTAATTACATAATTTTAATAAATTGCTGTTTTTGTTTGTACACATGAAAACTAGGGGGACACAAGATAATATAACTAGACTGAGCATTCCTAAAATCTGTAAACAGCCTTTTTACTGATATGGTGTGCATTTCTTTTACATTTTTTTTCTTTTAGAGAGCTAAGGCAATGTTATACAGCTGAATTTTGACAGATATAAATGGAGAAAATGCAAGTTCTACAGGATAAAAAATGTATACAAAAATACATTGAAAAAAAGGAGATAGAGGCAACAGGGAACCTGTTTTTAAATAAAATAATTTCTTTTTATGTTTTTACTTATCAATGAGAATCTTCTTTTTAACCATTCAGTTCAGTCGCATAGTTGTGTCCGACTGTTTGAGACTCCATGGACCACAGCACGACAGGCTTCGCTGTCCATCACCAACTTCCAGAGCTTGCTGAAACTTATGTCCATTGAGTCAGTGATGCCATCCAACCATCTCATCCTCTGTTGTCCCCTTCTCCTCCTGCCTTCAATCTCTCACAGTATCAGAGTCTTTTCCAATCAGTTAGTTCTTCACATTAAGTGGCCAAAGTATTGGAGCTTCAACTTCAGAATCAGTCCTTGCAATGAATATTCAGGACTGGTTTCCTTTAGGATTGATGGCTTTGATCTCCTTGCAGTCCAAGGGACTGTCAAGTCTTATCCACCACCACAATTTAAAAACAACATTCTTCTGCACTCAGCTTTATTTGTTGTCCAACTCTCACATTCATACATGACTACTGGAAAAACCATAGCCTTGATTAGATGGACCTTTGCTGGCAAAGTAAGGTCTCTGCTTTTTAATATGCTGTCTGGGTTGGCCATGGCTTTTCTTCCAAGGAGTAAGGGTTTCTTAATTTCACAGCTGCAGTCACCATCTGCAGTGATTTTGGAGTCCAAAATAAATAAATAAAAGTCTCCAGCTGTTTCCATTGTTTCCCCATCTATTTGTCATAAAGTAATGGGACCAAATGCCATGATCTTTGTTTTCTGAATGTTGACCTTTAAGCCAACTTTTCACTCTCCTCTTTCACGTTCATCAAGAGGTTCTTAAGTTCTTTACTTTTTGCGATAAGGGTGGTATCATCTGCATATCTGAGGTTATTATTTCTCCCAGCAATTTTGATTACAGCTTGTGATTCATCCAGCCCGGCATTTCTAATGATGTACTCTGCATATAAGTTAAATAAGCAGGGTGACAATATACAGACTTGTTTACTCCTTTCCCTATTTGGAACCAGTCTGTTGTTCCATGTCCTGTTCTAACTGTTGCCTCTTGACCTGCATACATATTTCACAAGAGGAAGGTCAGGTGGTCTGGTATTCCCATCTCTTTCAGAATTTTCCACAGTTTGTTGTGATCCACACAGTCAAAGGCTTTGGCATAGTCAATAAAGCAGAAGTTGATGTTTTTCTGGAACTCACTTGCCTTTTCAATGATCCAGTGGATGTTGGAAATTTGACCTTGGGTTCCTCTGCCTTTTCTAAATCCACCTTGAACATCTGGAATTTCACAGTTCACATACTGTTGAAGCCTGGCTTGGAAAATTTTGAGCAATACTTTGCTAGCATGTGAGATATGTCCAATTGTGTAGTAGTTTGAATATTCTTTGGCATTGCCTTTCTTTGGGATCAGAATGAAAATTGACCTTTTCCAGTCCTGTGGCCACTGCTGAGTTTTCCAAATTTGCTGGCATATTGAGTGCAGCACTTTAACAGCATCATCTTTTAGATGTTAAGTGGAAGTGAAAGTCACTCAGTCCTATCAGACTCTTTGCGACCCCATGGACTATATAGTCCATGGAATTCTCCAGGCCAGAATACTGGAGTGGGTAGCCTTTCCCTTCTCCAGGGGAATCTTCCCAACCCAGGGATCGAACCCAGGTCTCCTGCATTGCAGGCAGATTCTTTACCAGCTGAGCCACAAGGGAAGTCCAAAAATAAGTAATTATATGTTTGAAGTGATGGTACAATGTCTTTAAAAGGACATTTAGCTTAAAAAATTGCTGAATTGCTTTCTAAATTTCACAATATTCCTCATCAAAGACTTATTAAAATACTGTGAACACGATGCATATCATTGTTGTTTAGCATTCATTCTATATAAGAAGTCTAGTATATCATAGTCAGTTTGCATGCATGAATGCTAAATTGCTTCAGTCATGTCAAACTCTTTGTAGCCCCAGGGGCTATAGCCTGCCAGGCTCTTCTATCCATAGGATTCTCCACGCAAGAATACTGGAATGGGTTGCCATGCTCTTCTCCAAGGGATCTTCTGGACCCAAGGATCAAACCTGTGTTTCTTATGTCTCTGGCATTGGCAGGCAGGTTTTTACCACTAGCACCACCTGGGAAGCCCATTACAGTCAGAATTTCTAGCAGTTAGACAGAGCTTTGTTAACAAAATAAATGCTTCCAATGCTCGAGCAATAAAAAGATAGTGCACGGAATAAAATAGAAAGTGTACCTAGCCTTTCAGAATATAAAGCTCTCTTTGCCCTAATCCATTAAGTGACCCTCCTGAGTGTAATATTACTGTGAATGAGTAGAACAAGATTCTGTCTCTCTATATATACACATACACACACACACACACACACATATATTTAACAAAATAATACATATGTTTAACTGCTATTGTTTTTCAGTCATTAAGTCATATTGAATCTTTGTAATCCCATGAACACAGCATGCCATACTTCCCTGTCCTTCACTATCTGCCTGATACATACAATACTTGTATGTATATGATATATATATATGTACTAAAATATATACAAATATAACACATAAAAGTGTTTTGTAAACCAGAGAAATTGATAACACCAATCAAGATTGCCAGGAGAAATACCAATAACCTCAGATATGCAGATGATACCACCCTTATGGCAGAAAGTGAAGAGGAACTCAAAAGCCTCTTGATGAAAGTGAAAGTGGAGAGTCAAAAAGTTGGCTTAAAGCTCAACATTCAGAAAACAAAGATCATGGCATGTGGTCCCACCACTTCATGGGAAATAGATGGGGAAACAGTGGAAACAGTGTCAGACTATTTTTCTGGGCTCCAAAATCACTGCAGATGGTGACTGTAGCCATGAACTTAAAAAACGCTTACTCCTTGGAAGGAAAGTTATGACTAACCTAGATAGCATGTTCAAAAGCAGAGACATTACTTTGCCAACAAAGGTCTGTCTAGTCAAGGCTATGGTTTTTCCTGTGATCATGTATGGATGTGAGAGTTGGACTGTGAAGAAGGCTGAGCGCCGAAGAATTGATGCTTTTGAACTGTGGTGTTGGAGAAGACTCTTGAGAGTCCCTTGGACTGCAAGGAGATCCAACCAGTCCATTCTGAAGGAGATCAGCCCTGGGATTTCTTTGGAAGGAATGATGCTGAAGCTGAAACTCCAGTACTTTGGCCACCTCATGCGAAGAGTTGACTCATTGGAAAAGACTCTGATGCTGGGAGGGATTGGGGGCAGGAGGAGAAGGGGACGACAGAGGATGAGATGGCTGGATGGCATCACTGACTCCATGGACGTGAGTCTGGGTGAACTCCAGGAGTTGGTGATGGACAGGGAGGCCTGGCGTGCTGCGATTCATCGGGTCGCAAAGAGTTGGACACAACTGAGCAACTGATCTGATCTGATCTGATGGTTAAGACCCCCAACAGTATTTTGTATTTATATACTATATATAGTCATACATAATTATATACATTATATCGTTATATGTATATGCACACTTAGGAATCCTGAGATGAAATTTAAAGTGTCTTAGTTTTATACCTGGTTTATAATTCCTGTACTGGTATTTATTCATATTCCATCAATTTTCTTTGTAAAGTTAATGCAGAATCACACAGCACATGGGATATTTTCTCTAATGCCCTTGACACATATTTGGTGGCAGCAGGGCCATAGAGAACCAGGGGAAAGAAGATTTCTAGGTTGTACTCAGTAAAACCACTCATCACAAATAAACATGAGTGATCTTCCACTCTGATACTATACTAATCACCTGGGTAGCAGAGGCAGCCTCATTCACATCCACAACCTACATACCAAAGCTTCACTGATACACAAGGGTCTCTTGGCCTCTAAAATATATTTTGGTTTTGCTTTCCTCAGAATAGCAACATCAATAACACCTTATATTCTAGTTTTCACATATTCTGTCCTAATCACCTCTCCCTGATTATGAGTCATAGCAAGCTGATTTAGGACTAGAGGAAAGCTTGTGCACATATAACAGAGAGGTCAAAGGATTTAGAACATTAAAAAATACAAACGTGTAAAAACATTTAGCTGTGTTTAGTACATTAGAGGGATTGGTGACCCAATAGTTAAGTTTCAGTCCTAATCAACTTTTCTCAGACACTTTATCACAGTCAAAATTATTAGACAAGTTATTTGTTTTCTTAGCTCCATGAGGAATTTAAATTTTGCTTTTGTTTTATTTTATTGGGTAAATATGGAGTTGAGGAAGAAAGAAATGGCAACCCACTCCAGTACTCTTGCCTAGAAAAATCCCATGGACGGAGGAGCCTGGTAGGCTACAGTCCATGGGGTCACAAAGAGTTGGACTGAGCAACTTCACTTTTATGGAGTTGAGAGTAAAAGTTAAAACTAGGCTTAGTGATGTATCATTCCAACTCATTCATTTTAAAGATGAGCAAATGTGAAGGGCTTATGTTGTCACCCTGCTTATTCAACGTATATTCAGAGTACATCATGGGAAATGCTGGGCTGAATGAAGCATTGGAAGCTGGAATCGAGATTGCCAGGAGAAATACCTATAACATCAAATATGCAAATGATACCACCCTAATGGCAAAAAGCAAAGAGGAACTAAATAGCCTCTTGATGAAGGTGAAAGAGGAGAGTGAGAAAGCTGACTTAAAAGTCAATATTTAAAAAATTAAGGTCATGGCATCTGGTCCCATCACTTCATGGCAAAGATGGGGAAACAATGGAAACAGTGGCAAACTTTATTTTCTTGGGCTCCAAAATCACTGTGGGTGGTGACTGCACCCATGAAATCAAAAGACGCTTGCTCTTTGAAAGAAAAGCTATGACCAACCTAGACAGTGCATTAAAAAGCAGAGACATCACTTTGCCAACAAAGGCCTATATAGTCAGAGCTATGTTTTTTTTCCAGTAGTCATGTATGGATATGAGAGCTGGACCATAAAGAAGGCTGAGCACTGAAGGATTGATGCTTTCGAACTGCAGTGCTGGAGAAGACTCTTGAGAGTCCCTTGGACAGTAAGGAGATCAAATCAGTCAATCCCTGAGAAAATCAACACTAAATATTCTTTGGAAGAACCAATGCTGAAGCTGAAACTCCAATACTTTGGCCACTTGATGCAAAAAGCCGACTCTGGAGAATTACTGATGCTGGGAAAGATTGAGGACAGGAAGAGAAGGGGGCAACAGAGGATGAGATGGTTGGATGGCATCAGTGACTCAATGGACATGAGTTTGAGCAAATTCCAGGAGAGTGATGGACAGGGAGGCCTGACATACTGCAGTCCATGGGGTTGCAAACAGTCAGACTCAACTGAGTGATTGAACAACAACTCCAATTCATTCATTTTAAAGATGAGCAAACTGAAACTCAGACAGGGTCTGAGCCCCAGAAATTTTAGCTCACTATCTATAATCCAAGCTAAAAATTGTAAGCTGTTGCATGGTAGGAATCTTAGTCTCATTTTACTGTGTGCCCAGCACAGAGTGCATGATCAAATGAATATTTTAAAGTGTAAATATAAGAATGAAAATGGATCAAACACTGGCTCGGTAAAGAGAATTCAAGAAACTTTATTCCTCTACTTGGCAGGGATTTCTGGCAAGTCCAACAATGGCATAGACCAGTAATCCAAATGCTTTCCTGAATGAGGTATATAACCTTAGCCCACCCTTCCTAGCACCAGCATCTCAACCTGCTAGCCTTCTAACATGATGATAACCTCATGCCTGAACAACTTGGAATCATTTGGGACAGTCCAGAGCATATCTATCATTTCTCTAACTCAACATCTTACCCAAAAAGCCAAGTATGAATCCAAGAACCCGATTTGGTTCACTTCTGCTTTTCTAATTACCTGTTCCCTCAACAATTTTTCTTCTAATTCTAATGATTCTAAAACAACCAAATATTGGAGTTTGGATTTTTCACATAAAAAGTCAGAGGTATTTATACAAATTCAAGCATTTTTTTCATGCAATCATGTGAAATGACTATTAAAAGCACTTACAAATGTCTTACCATTGTATGGTAGTGTTAGTCACTCTGTTGTGTCCAAATCATTGTGACCCCATGGACTGTAGCCCACCAGGCTCCTTTGTCCTTGAATTTTCCAGGCAAGAATACTATAGTTGGTTGCTATTTCCTTTTCCAGGGGATCTTCCTGACCCAGGGATCAAATCTGGGTCTCCTGCACTGCAGGCAGATTCTTTACCATCTGAGCCACCAGGGAAGCCCTACCATTGTATGTCTCCATACAAACAGAAATAATATGATTAAACAGTCTCTATTTGTGCATGCATGCCTGCTAAGTCACTTCAGTCATGTCCAACTCTTTGCTTGCCCGCCAGGCTCCTCTGTTCATGGGGATTCTCCAGGCAAGAATACTGGAGTGGGTTGCCATGCCCTCCTCAAGGTGATCTTCCCTACTCAGGAATTGAACCCCAGTCTCCTGTGTCTCCTGCATTGCAGGCGGGTTCTTTACCACTAGAGCCACCTGACAAACCCATATGTATGACTATGGCAAGATACAATTAAAATCAAGTGAAAGGAAAATGTTAGATAATTTCTTTAGACAAGCCCCCTCTTCCTGTGTTCCAGTTGTATATTATTCCCACCTTTGTTTTCCCCGAAATACTCTGTATTTAATATAAAATGAAGGGAAGCAGGAACACTGACATTCCTCTTCACCTGTCAGGAGCTACTGGCTCAATTATGAGTGTCCAATTTGGTTGTAATATGTTTTTAGAAATACCTATCTAAATTTTGGATTCCAAAAACTATCTCTATGGACTGATAAAATATGCTTCTATTATTTTCTAAAAGAATATAAAAGGAGGATCCAACAAGTACCATTGCCACTTTTTCATATCTTCAGATTTTACTGGAAAAAACCCTATGTTGCTAGTTAGAAACCATTTTCTCTCTCAAAAATTAGTTTAAAACAAAATTCTCTTTTTCTGGCTCCCCAAGAAAATAATAAAAAGCACAATGCTGAAAAAACAAAATACTTGGACAAAGGCATACATCATAGACTACATCCAGAGTCTACTTTACAGGATGCATACAACGTCCACAAATGTTGAGGCTTTTTTGAAAAGCATGTTTCTCTTTCATATAAAGATAAAAAGAAAAGCTTTTAGGTCATGGGCTATGGGGGAAGAGATAATGCTTCCTGTGCTTTGATGTTACAAGTAGCTCTTCATTACAGAAAACTTCTGGTGGTATAATAAAGATCCTGGTAAACTGAGCTTGAATATTTAACAACCAACTTCTACATGGACTCTTTGTGACTTTCTTGTCCTTTGCACAGCAGAACAAACATATGTATTACAAACAAATAACAAAGGTTTATTATTTTAGTGTAGAGAATTTAGTTTTTAAAGATATGATGTCACTAAAAGGTAAAACATGATTTCTATATTTCTTAGGAAGATTTCTGTTTAGAAATGCTTCTGAAACACCAACTGACAAGAAATTAGGATAAAATAACCTGTTGGTAGCTAAATGCAACATATGAAATAAGTTTCAAACTTTTATGTGTTGTATGGAAACAGAATTTATAGCTAGTTGAATAATATTTAAAACTCTACTGTGTCACCCTGCGTTAGTTTTGAAGTTAAAGGTAAATCCAGGTGAAGTTTTGCAAGTTACATGTAAACAAGTTGTCCAAGTTTTAAACTGTGGCATTCTAAACATAAGAATTATTTAAAGAAAAAAATGGCAGGTCTCTTTTAGGAAAATAATACTTTTGATAAAATTCTACATACATGATTAAGAATTCAAAAAGAAAACAGAAGTATAAATTAGAGATTATAACATCCACATAAGATTCACCACCACAAATCATCATCGTTTGGCAAACTCTCTTCAGGATCTCTTTCTGTGCATACATTGATGTGGGCATATATAGATCAACTATATGTAGATATGAGTACAGATAAATTGGGGATACATAGATAGGGAATATATAGGTCAGGCATATATAGATATGGGCTATACAAATCAATATAAACAACTCCTAATTAAAGTCATGTCAATATACACAGTACTATATGATCTGCTCTTTCTCACTCGGAAAAATGTCAACTTTTCAAGTCAATAAAAATACATTGATACAGCATTTATTTATGCCAAGACTTGATTTTCCAATTTCTTGGTAGTAGACACTTAGTGATCATCTTATTGTAGCACAATAATAAAATGTTATTTATTTATCAGTTGATTTAAAGTACATCTCTTTCCAAAAAGAATGTATGGTGGCTTACAGTAAAATATAAGTAAAAAAAGAAAATATGATTTAGTACCAATGGGCTTCCCTGGTGGCTCAGAAGATTCTTTATAGGATAAAGAATCTACCTGCAGTGTCGGAGACCTGGGTTTGATCCCTGCGTCGGGAAGATCCCATGCAGAAGGAAGTGGCTACCCACTCCAGTATTCTTGCCTGGAGAATCCCATAGGGTTAGGGTTAGGGTTAGAGTTATATTCTTTATTCTTTATATACTTTATTCTTCTTTCTGGATTTTCTTCCACTCTTCTACCATAAACCCATTGTTATTGTATAAGTAGAAAAATTCATGCTTAAAAATAACTGCAAATAAATCTAGGGAAAAAATGACAAAGAACACTAAATGCAAAAACTTGATAATTAAATCAAAATTATATTGAAAGAGAGAATTCCCAGGTAGTCCAGGGGTTAGGAGTTGGTGCTTTCACTGCCATGGCCTCAAGTTCGATCCCTGGCTGGGGAGCTAAGATCCCACAAGCTGTGTCACATGGCCAAAAAAGTGGGGGAGGGGAAACCTTATAAACTATAACTCATTCATTTTCATTAATTCTTTACAGGCAAAGGTGTGAAAGTAAATGAAGTTAACTTGAAAAGCTGGCCAAAAAATTTAAAATACCAGTGTAAAACCAGGCAAAGGAATTAAAATATAAGAAGAAAATTAAAAAATAGAAAACCACTAAGAAAAAAAATCTAAGATACACTTTAAATACTACAAAATCTCTTAACAATTATAATTAAGAAAAAAGTGAAAACCAAAAGAAAGGAAAAATATACAAAGAAAACAAAAACTCTGCTAATGGATACTTTAATTCATCTCCCCTGTTTCCCCTTGTCCACCTCCCCATACTGCTCTCCTTGCTCTTTCCCACACATGCCAGGCACATGCTTGCATTCATACTTGATGTTCCCAACACTTAAAATTCTTTCCCCAGACATAAGCACAATTCACTTCCTCAAACGCTTTAGGCCTTATTCAAATTTAAGTCTCGAAGAGCTTAAAATATATAGAGAGGAGAAGATGGCAATTATGCAGATAAAGATGAAAAACCCACATAATTATAACTGTGATATAGTGCATCATAGAAGGACTGGGAAAGAGTATTAACTGCAACTGGATATTGAGAGAAAATCATGCTGAGGAAGCAACATTTCAACAGAAACCTGAAGGGTGCCCAGTGAAGAGCGTTTGAGGCAAAGGATTTGTGTACTGAGCATCTCTGTGCAATGCATAAAATCTTCCTGCAAATTTGTATTTCCTTAGGATAAATAACCAGACATTAAATCACCAGATCAATGATCATGGCTATTTTCATAGTTTCTGAAGCATACAATCTGATTTCCCAAAACTGAGTTTGCTTTAAGATACAATCCCAACAGCAGAGTATGAAAGTACCTAGTTTACTGTTCTTTAACAGCACTGGGCATTGTTTTTTAACCTTCATTTTTAAATTAAACTATGGGAATGTAATTATTTTTGAAAAAATATAACAAGTATTAATAATGACTAGTGAGCTTAAGCTCCCAAGTTTCCACTGCAGTAATTACCAGATATAGATATACATATTTGAAAGGTATCGTTGCCCTTATATTATGGTTGTTTCCCACAGTATTTTATAATCTTTTTTTAGAATTATAACTATGCATCTACATTTTCAGCTTCGTTTTCTTACTCATGGTAAGTTTAGCCAATACCATGTTGACAATTTTTCCAGAATTTCACTATTATGTGTCTAAGTGTACATTTTTTAAAATGCTTGCTTACCTTGTGATGTGTTTCACTGGTTCTTAGACATTTTCAGTCATTTTCACTTCAAAATTGTCCCTTCATAATTTTCTCTCTCTTCTTCTGGGACTCAGATTAGTTGGTTGGTTGCTATTAAGTCATGTCTGACTCTTGCGACCCCATGGACTGTAGCCGGCCAGGCTCCTCTGTCCATGGGATTCTCCAGGCAAGAACACTGGAGTAGGTTGTCATTTCCTTCTCCAGCGGATCTTCCTGACCCAGGAATCGAAGCTCTCCTGCATTGCAGATAGATTCTTTACCGACTGAGATATGAGGGAAGCCCAATGGTTGAGGTTCCCACACTAGGAGTCAAACCTGGGCTGCATAGGTGAAAACCAGGAATCCTAACCACTAGACCATGTAGGGGATTCAGATTAAACTTGTTAAATCCTCTAGTCAACTCTTCTAGCTCTCTCACTATTTTCTGAGTTTTCTATATTCCTATATTCTCTCTACATTAATTCGGTATAGTTTTTAATGACCTACCCTACAGTTCAGAATATATCAAACATACACAATTGGCTTGTAAACCCATTTTTTTGAGCCCTTAATGTCAAGTCAGATTTAAGTTGTTATAACTTCAGGGGGCTTTTTTTGCATAATTATATCACATTTTATAGTTTTCAGATTTTATTGAAATTTTTAAGCTTAGCCTTTACCTCCACTAACAGGAAAAATAATTTTTCTTCTTTCTAATAACTGGAGAGCAGAGGTCTATTTTGCTGTATGCTATTTCTGTTGATTATGGTTAATACTGCCTAGATTCTTTTTATACCTCATTATCTATAGTTGTTTGCTAAATATTTATTTTAAAAATTATATTTATAAGTAATTTGAGATTTAGGAAATGATACATTCCTTCAGAGGGAAACTTCATTTCCTCCTACCAGTCACATAAGGGTGATGACCATCTGAGACCAAGCTTGAGGTTTTGGGACCATGTAGATAACCACTAAGAGAACATTTATGTTCCCTATTCCAAAGGGAACACTCTGTCAGGGATTCAGGCCAGAATAAGAGTAATTCCCTTTGATAGGACTGAACTTCACTATTTGCTTCACACTCTACAAAAACTCCAGCTTTACAACTTAGTTAGTTTCCATAGCCAAATATTGACTGGGAGTGAGTGTTAGCTGCTGAGTCATGTCCGATTCTTTGTGACCTCATGGGCTGTAGCTCACGAGGCTCCTCTGTCCATGGGATTTTCCAGGCAAGAATACTGGAATGGGTTGCCATTTCCTTCTCCAGAGGATATACCACTTTAAAATCAAATGTACTCTCTGCTCTTTGCCTGGTATAACCTCAGATATGCAGATGACAACACCCTTATGGCAGAAAGCGAAGAAGAACTAAAGAGCTTTTTGAAAGTGAAAGAGGAGAGTGAAAAAGTTGGCTTAAAGCTCAACATTCAGAAAACTAAGATAATGACATCTGGTCCCAACACTTCATGGCAAATAGATGGGGAAACAGTGGAAACAGTGACAGACTTTATTTCCTTGGGCTCCAAAATCACTGCAGATGGTGACTGCAGCCATGAAATTAAAAGACGCTTAATTCTTAGAAGAAAAGTTATGACCAAACTAGACAGCATATTAAAAAGCAGAGACATTACTTTGCCAACAAAGGTCCATCTAGTCAAGGCTATGGTTTTTCCAGTAGTCATGTATGGATGTGAGAGTTGGACTATAAAGAACACTGAATGCCAAAGAATTGACGCTTTTGAACTGTGGTGTTGGAGTAGACGCTTGAGAGTCCCTTGGACTGCAAGGAGATTCAACCAGTCCATTCTAAAGGAAATCAGTCCTGAATATTCATTGGAAGGTCTGACGCTGAAGCTGAAGCTTCAATACTCCTGATGCGAGGAACTGACTCATTTGAAAAGACCCTGATGCTAAGAAAGATTGAAGGTGAGAGGAGAAGGGGACGACAGAGGATGAGATGGTTGGATGGCATCACTGACTTAATGGACATGAGTTTGAGTAACTCCAGAAGTTGGTGATGGACAGGGAGGCCTGGTGTGCTATGGTCCATGGGGTCGCAAAGAGTCGGACTTGACTGAGCGACTGAACTAAACTGAACTTGTGTGGTATTTTCTTACTATCTCACTAACTACACAGTTTATTTAAGAAGATGATTTGCATTGCCTCTGTTTCTTTTACACTATCTTTTTAGGGTGAATTGGTCTGCATTATCAATTTATCTCCCTTTATGGGTCAAAATAGTATCATCAAAAAGGGGCTTGCACTCAATGAAGAGTTTATACAAAAGATGCTCCACTAGAGGAGAAATAGCAACCCACTCCAGTATTGTTGCCTGGAGATCTTCATAAACAGTATGAAAAGGTAAAAAGATATGACACCAGAAGATGATCCCCCAAGATCAGAAGGTATCCAATATGCTGCAGAGGAAGTTCAGTTCAGTCACTCAGTCGTGTCCAACTCTTTGCGACCCCATGGATGACAGAATGACAGGCTTCCCTGTATATCACCAGCTCCCAGAGTTTGTTCAAACTCATGTCCATCAAGTTGGTGATGTCATCCAACCACCTCATCCTCTGTCATCCCCTTCTCCTCCTGCCTTCAATCTTTCCCAGCATCAGGGTCTTTTCAAATGAGTCAGTTTTTCGCATCAGGTAGCCAAAACATTCGAGTTTCAGCATCAGACCTTCCAATGAATATTCAGGACTGATTGCCTTTCGGATTGACTGGTTTGATATCCTTGCAGCCCAAGGGACTCTCAAGAGTCTTCTCCAACACCACAGTTTAAAAGCATCAATTCTTTGGCGATCAGCTTTTTTTATAGTCCACTCTCACATACATACATGACTATTGGAAAAACCATAGGTTTCACTAGATGAACTTTTGTTGACAAAGTAATGTCTCTGCTTTTTAATATGCTATCTAGGTTGGTCATAGCTTTTCTTCCAAAGAGCAAGTGTCTTTTTATTTCATGGCTGTAGTCACCATCTGCAGTGATTTTGGAGCACAAAAAAATAAAGTCTCTCAATGTTTTCATTGTTTCCCCATCTATTTGCCATGAAGTGATGAAGACCAACAAGACCTTCTAGAACTAACATCTAAAAAAGATGTATTTTTCATTACTGGAATGAATGCAATGATGGGACTGGAATGCAAAAGTAGAAGTCAAGAGATACCTGGAGTGACAGGCAAATTTGGCTTTGGAGTACAAAATGAAGCAGGGCAAAGA
Organism: Bos javanicus; assembly: GCF_032452875.1. NCBI lineage: Eukaryota > Metazoa > Chordata > Mammalia > Artiodactyla > Bovidae > Bos > Bos javanicus. The sequence goes on from NC_083876.1 coordinate 52,083,495, forward strand.
CTAACAGAGTTTTTGCATGAGAATATACTGGTCATAACAAACATCCTCTTCAAATAACATCAAGAGAAGACTCTAAACATGGACATCTCCAGATAGTCGATACCAAAATCAGATTGATTATATTCCTTTCAGCCAAATATGGAGAAGCTCTATACAGTCAGTAAAAACAGACTGAGAGCTGAAAGTGGCTCAGATCATGAACTCCTTATTGGCAAATTCAGACTTAAAATGAAGAAAGTAGGGAAAAACCACTAGACCATTCAGGTACAACCTAAATCAAATGCCGTACAGTGGAAGTGACAAATAGACGCAAGGGATTAGATCTGATAGAGCTCCTAAAGAACGATGGACAGAGGTTTGTGACATTGTACAGGAGGCAGTGATTAAGACCATTCCTATGAAAAATAAATGCAAAAAGGCAAAATTGTTGTCTGAAGAGGACTTATAAATAGCTAAGAAAAGAAGTCAAGCTAAAGGCAAATGAGAAATGGAAAAATATACCCATTTGAATGCAGAGTTCCAAAAAATAGCAAGGAGAGATAAAGCCTTCCTCAGTCATCAATGCAAAGAAATAGAGGAAAAGAACAGAATGGGAAAGACTACAGATTTCTTCAGAAAATTAGAGATACCAAGGGAACACTTCATGCAAAGATGGGCTTGATAAAGGACAGAAATTGTATGGACCTAACAGAAGCAGAAGATATTAAGAAGAGGTGGAAGGAATACACAGAAGAACTGTACAAAAATTATTTTCATAACTCAGATAACAACGAAGATGTGATCACTCACCTAGAGCCAGACATCCTGGAATATGAAGTCAAGTGGGCCTTAGGAAGCATCACTACGAAGAAAGCTAGTGGAGGTGATGGAATTCCAGTTGAGGTATTTCAAATCCTAAAAGATGATGCTGTGAAAGTGCTGCACCCGATATGCCAGCAAATTTGGAAAAATCAGCAGTGGCCATAGGACTGGAAAAGGTCAGTTTTCATTCCAATCCCAAAGAAAGGCAATGCCAAGGAATGCTCAAACTACTGCACAACTGCACTCATCTCACAAGCTAGCAAGGTAATCCTCAAAATTCTCCAAGCCAGGCTTCAACAGTACATGAACCGAGAATTTCCAGATGTTCAAGCTGGATTTAGAAAAGACAGAGGAGCAGAGATCAAATTGCCAACATTCGTTGGATCATAGAAAAAGCAAGAGAATCCCAGAAAGACATCTACTTCTGCTCTATTGACTACACAGAGCCTTTGACTCTGTGGATCAGAACAAACTGTGGAAAATTCTGAAAGATGTGGGAATACTAGACCACCTGACCTGCCTCCAGAGAAATGTGTATGCAGGTCAAGAAGCAATAGTTAGAACTGGACATGGAACAGAGGAAGACCAGAGGGAAATTATTAAAGCTCCAAAAAGAAGTGGCTGGGCCAAAGCAGAAAAAATGCTTAGTTGTTGATGTGTCTGGCCATGAAAGAAAGCCCGATGTTGTAAATAATAATATTGCATAGGAACCAGGAATATTAGTTAGATCTATCAGTCAGTTCAGTTCAGTCATTCAGTCACATCTGAGTCTTTGCAACCCCATGGACTGCAGCACGCCAGGCCTCCCTGTCCATCACCAACTCTTGGAGTTTATCCAAACTCATGTCCACTGAGTTGGGGATGCCATCCCACCATCTCATCCTCTGTCATCCCCTTCTCCTCCTGCCCTCAATCTTTCCCAGCATCAGGGTCTTTTCAAATGAGTCAGCTCTTCCCATCAGGTGGCCAAAGTATCGGAGTTACAGCTTCAGCATCAGTCCTTCCAATGAACACCCAGGACTGATCTTATTTAGGATGGACTGGTTGGATATCCTTGCAGTCCAAGGGATTCTCAAGAGTCTTCTCTAACACCACAGTTCAAAAGCATCAATTCTTTGGCACTCAGCTTTATTTATAGTCCAACTCTCACACCCATACATGACTACTGGAAAAACTATAGTCTTGACTAGACGGGCCTTTGTTAGCAAAGTACTGTCTCTTCTTTTTAAAATGCTGTCTAGGTTGGTCATGTGAGATGAGTGCAATTGTGCGGTAGCTTGAACATTTTTGGCATTGCTGTTCTTTGGGATTGGAATGAAAACTGACCTTTTCCAGTCCCTTAGCCACTGCTGATTTTTCCAAATTTGCTGGCATATTGATTGGCAAATTTTCTGGCAGCACTTTCACAGCATCATCTTTTAGGATTTGAAATAGCTCAACTGGAATTCCATAACCTCCACTAGCTTTGTTTGTAGTGATGCTCCCTAGGCTCCTTGACTTGCATTCCAGGATATCTGGCTCTAGGTGAATGATCACACCATCGTGATTATCTGGGTCATGAAGATCTTTTTTGTACAGTCTTCTGTGTATTCTTGCCACCTCTTCTTAATATCTTCTGCTTCTGTTCAATTCAGTTCACTTCAGTCACTCAGTCATGTCTGACTCTTTGTGACCCCATTAATCACAGCACACCAGGCCTCCCTGTCCATCACCACCTCCCAGAGTTTACTCAAACTCATGTCCATCGAATTGGTGATGCCATCCAGCCATCTCAGCCTCTGTCATCCATAGTCTTGACTAGATGGACCTTTGTTGGCAAAGTACTGTCTCTTCTTTTTAAAATGCGCTCTAGGTTGGTCATAACTTTCCTTCCAAGGAATAAGCGTCTTTTAATTTCATGGTTGCAGTCACCATCTGTAGTGATTTTGGAGCCCCAAAAATAAAGTCTGACACTGTTTACACGGTTTCCCCATCTATTTCTGCTTCTGTTAAGTCCTTACCATTTCTGTCCTGTATGATGAATCAAGGTAAATTGAACGTGGTTAAGCAGTAGATTTGAAGATTGAACATCAATATCTTAGGAATCAATGAGCTACAATGGACAGGAATGGGGAAATTTAGTTCAGATGACCATTATCTATATTTACTGTTGTAGGCAAGAATCATTCAGAAGAAATAGAGTAGCCCTCATAGTCAACAAAAAAGTCTGAACTTGGGTGCAACCTCAAGAATGACAGGATGATCTCAGTTCATTTCCAAGGTAAACCATTCTACATCACAGTAATCAAAATCTATGCCCTAACCACTGATGCTGAAGAAGTTGAAGTTAACAGTTGTATGAAGACCTACAACACATTCTAGAACACACAAAACAAGATGTCCTTTTCATCACAACGGACTGGAAGGTAAAATTAGGAAGTCAAGAGATACCCAGAATAACAGATAAGTTTGGCCTTGGAGTATAAAATGAAGCAGGCCAAAAGTAAACAGATTTTTATCAAGAAACATGCTAGTCATAGCAAACACACTTTTCCAACAACTCAACAGATAATTCTACACGTGGACATCACCAGATAGTCAAGAACAAAATCATATTGATTATGTTCTTTGCAGCAAAATATGAAGAAGCTCTATACAGTCATCAAAAACAAGACCTGGAGCTCACTGTAGCCCAGATCATGAACTCATTATCGAAAAATTCAAGCTTAAATTGAATACAGTGGGGAAAACTACTAGGCCATTCAGGTATGGTCTACATAAAATTCATTAAGATTATACAGTGGAGGTGAATAATAGATTCAAGGGATTAGATCTGGTAGACAGAGTGGCTGAAGAACTATGGACAGAGGTTCATAACATTGGACAGAAGGCAGTGACCAAACCACCCCAAAGAAAAGAAATGTAAGAAGGCAAAGTGGTTGTCTTTACAAATCGGAGGCTTTACAAACAGCTGAGGAAAGAAGAGAAGAGAAAGGCAAGGAATAAAGGGAAAGATATACCCAATTGAATGCAGAGTTCCAGAGAATATCAAGGAGTAAAAAGGCCTTCTTAAATGAACAAGGCAAAAAAATAGAGGAAAACAATAAAATGTGAAAGACTAGCTATCTCTTCAAGAATATTGGCGATATCAAGAGAACATTTCATGCAAGTGTGGGCACATTAAGGGCAGAAACAGAAAGGACTTAACAGAAGCAGGTGAGATTAAAAAGAGGTGGCAAGAATACACAGAACTGTACAGAAAAGGTCTTATTACCTGGATAACCATGATAGTGTGGTTACTCACACAGAGCCAGATATTTTAAAGTGTGAAGTTGGCCTCAGGAAGCATTGCTATGAACAAAGATAGTGGAGATGATGAAATTGCATCTAAGCTATTTCAAATCCTGAAAGATGATGCTGTTAAAGTGCTGCACTCAATATGTCAACAAATTTGGAGAACTCAGCAGGGGCAACAGGACTGGAAAAGGTCAGTTTTCCTTTCAATCCCAAAGAATTGCAATGCCAAAGAATAATCAAACTACCATACAATTGTGCTCATTTCACATGCTAACAAGGTTATGTTCAAAGTCCTTCAAGCTAGGCTTCAGCATTATGTGAACCAAGAACTTCCACATGTACCAACTGGGTTTCAAAGAGGCAGAGGAAACAGAGATCAAATTGCCAACATTTGTTGTATCATATAGAAAGCAAGGGAATTCCAGAAAAATATCTACCTCTGCTACATTGACTACATGAAAGTCTTTGACTGTGTGGATTACAACAAACTGGGAAATTCTTAAAGAGATGGCAGTACTCAGACCACCTTACCTGTCTTCTGAGAAACCTGTATGTGGGCCAAGAAGCAATTAGAACTGGACATGGAACAATGGACTGGTTCAAAATTGGGAGTGCAAGGCTGTATATTCTCACTCTGCTTATTTAAATTATATGCAGAGTACATCATGTGAAATGCTGGGCTGGATGAATCCCGAGCTGGAATCAGGATTTCTTGGAGAAATATCAACAAGCTCAGATATGCAAATGATACCACTCTAATGGCAGAAAGTGAAGAGGAACTAAAGATTCTCTTGATGAGGGTAAAAGAGAAGAGTGAAAAAGCTGGCTTAAAACTCAATATTCAAAACACTAAGATCACGGCATTTTGTCCTATCATGTCAAAGCAAATAGATGGGAAAAAATGGAAGCAGTGACAGATTTTATTTTCTTGGAGTCCAAAATCACTGCAGATATTGTCTGCAGTCATGAAATTAAAAGACATTTACTCCTTGGAAAGAAAGTCATGACACACCTAGACAGTGTACTAAAAAACAGAAACATCGGTTTGTCGACAAAGGTCCATATAGTTAAAGCTATGGTTTCTTTCAGTAGTCATGTATGGATGTGAGAGTCAGACCATAAAGAAGACTGAACACTGAAGAATTGATGCTTTCGAACTGTAGTGCTAGAGGAGACTCTTGAGAGTCCCTTAGACAGCAAGGAGATCAAACCAGTAAATCCTAAAGGAAATCAATCTTGAATATTCATTGGAAGGACTGATGCTGAAGCCGAAGCTCCAGTACTCTGGCCACCTGATGCAGAGAGCCTACTCACCAGAAAAAAACTCTGTTGCTGGGGAAAGATTGAAGGCAACAGGAGAAGCAGGTGGCAGAGGATGTGATGGTTAGATAGCATCACCCATTCAATGAACATGAATTTGAGAAAACTCCAGGAAATAGCGGAGGTCAGAGGAGCTTAGCATGTTGAAGTTCACAGGGTAGCAAACAGTCAGACATAATTTAGCAAATGAACAACAAGAACAACAATCATTTTATCATTATAAGAAACAGAAGCACTACAGTTCGAAAGCATCAATTCTTCAGTGTTCAGTCTTCTTTATGGTCTGACTCTCACATCCATACATGACTACTGGAAGATACCATAGCTTTAACTATATGGACCTTTGTCAACAAACATTTAATTCAAATTTGTTTGAAATTAGTTTTATTTTTGTAGCTGCTGCTGCTAAGTCACCTCAGTCGTGTCCGACTCTGTGCGACCCCATAGACGGCAGCCCACCAGGCTCTGCCGTCCCTGGGATTCTCCAGGCAAGAACACTGGAGTGGGTTGCCATTTCCTTCTCCAATGCAGAGAATAACAAACCTGAACTCTATTGAATCTATTCTTTTAGCTTTAACCTTTGTGCTCTGTTGCCTGTAGTTAGTCAGGCTGGTCCTGACCTTTTGTAAAAGAATGTTGCCTATTGCCTGAAATATACAGGATAGCCCATTCCCAGGTCTCTGACCTTTAAAAGTATAACACTTTTCTATTTATATAGACATAAAAGTTACAGAAGAGAGAATAACATTTGACTTGGAGGTTTATAGGAACAAACTTTTGTTGGAGGTTTATAGGAACACTGTGACCAGATCTAGTGGGACAGCTGCAAGAACAAAGGATTCCAGCACCAAGAAGTTTGGCATAAAACAAGTCACATCCCCTCTGCTTCTAGTATTAAAAAAGCTTGAATTCTAACGGGTAAGATGGTTCTTTGGGACACTAGTCTATTAGCAGGCAAATAGGGATTAGATCTGGTCTGCTGGTTTTGTGAATAAAGTAACTATTCCTTGCCCCCAAAATTCATCTACTATGTTTTTAGCCCTTGTATGGCCATCAGTATGAACTTGGACTTGGTAACATTCCCACTTGTGACTGTTGCTCTTTTACTATTACAAATGATGTCATCATAAACATTGTTTTAAATACACTTAGTGTTCCTCTGGTTATTTCCTTATAGTCCTACAAATAATTGCAGTGTTCAAATAGCACGCATTTTAAGGCTTTGACATGTAACACCAACTTACCCTCCAGAAAGAATCTATGTTTATTCTCTCTTTAGTTTTTCATCAAAGTCAATTCCTCCCAGCTTCCATCTCCATTCCATATTCACAGATGTTTACATTACATATAAGCGGGTAATGATTTTTCCTTTTTGGCAGCTTGATAAGTACATAAATATAAATGTATATTTTCTCTTGAAGTGCTTATTTATTTCACGTCTAGTGAAACTAAGCATATGTTGTTTATTGAACATTTGTAGTTCTTCGTGTATTACTAATCAAATTCTCTTAATCATATGAGTAGTCAATGGACAATTTTATTCCTACTTGTACTATTAAAGCTTAGTAGATACAATTACAGTGTAATTATATATAAAGATAAATTTCAGGTAAATGCAGTCAATAAAAGAAAGATAACATGAAAATCTGAGTCTTTAAATAAAGCAAAATAAGACCAAAATTAACTATTTTAAGCAAGAATCTGCAAACTTGCAGCCTGCTTTTATTAATAAAGCCTTATTAGAACCCAACCATACCCGACCCCATGGACTTCAGCCTTCCAGGCTCCTCCGTCCATGGGACTTTCGAGGCAAGAGTACTGGAGTGGGGCGCCACTGCCTTCTCCGACACATTCACTTAGACATTATCGATGTCTGCTTTCACAGTACAATGCCAGAACTGAGACGTTGCCATAGACACTGTACTGCCAGGAATGCCTAAGTACATGGATCAAGAATGATTGATCATCGACAAGGGGTTAATTTCCAAAATATACAAATAGCTCACATAACTTAATAGTAAAAAGACAAACAATCCAATCAAAAATGGGTGGAAGAACTAATAGACATTTCTACAAAGAAGACATACAGATGGCCAACAGACACAAGAAACAATGTTCAATATCGCTAATGATTAGAGAAATTAAAATCAAAGCTACAGTGAGGCATCACCTCAAAAACCAGTCAGAATGGCTATTATGAAGGTGTTTACAAATAATAAATACTGGGGAGGGAGTGGAGAAAGGGGACTCGTATACTGTTCGTGGGAATGTAAATTGGTGGAGCTACTATTGAAAAGTATGGAGGTTCCTTGAAAAACTCAAAATAGAGCTACAATTAGACCCAGGAATCCCACTCCTAGGCATATGTGCAGAAGAGACGAAAACTCTAATTCAAAAAGATACATGCATCCTATTGTTCATAATGGCACTATTTACAATAGCCAAAACATGGAAGCATCCTAAATGTCTAGCGACATAGGAATAGATAAAGACAATGTGGTATATACATATATGATCGAGCATTACTCAGCCATAAACAGCATGAACTACTGCCATTTTCAGCAATAGTGATGGGCCTAGAGAATAGTAAGTCAGAGAGAGAGAGATAAACATTACATGATATCATTCATACGTGGAATCTAAAAAATAATACAAATTATTTACAGAACAGAAACAGACTCACAGATGTAGAAAACAAACTCACGGTTACTAAAAGGGAGGGGGAGAGACAAACTAGGAGTATGGAATTAATAGATACACACTACTAGGTATAAAATAAACAAGAACTTACTTTACAATACAGGGGACTATAGTCAATATCTTGGGATAACCTATATGGGAAAAGAATATGCAATATATATATATAACTCAAGTGGTTTGCTGTTTACCTGAAACTAACACAATATTGTAAATCAACATTTTTTTAAAAAGAGTGATTGCTCTTAATTGACAGACTTTATTTTCTTAGGCTCCAAAATCACTGCAGATGGTGACGGCAGTCATGGAATTAAAAGATGCTTGCTGCTTGGAAGAAAAGCTATGACAAACCTAGACAGCACATTAAAAAGCAGAGACATTACTTTACTGACAAAGGTCTGTCTAGTCAAAGCTATGGTTTTTCCAGTAGTCATGCATGGATGTGAGAGTTGGACCATAAAGAAAGTTGAGCACTGAAAAGTTGATACTTTTCAACTATGGTGTTGGAGAAAACTTTTTAGAGTCCCTTGGACTGCAAGGAGATCAAACGAGTCAATCCTAAAGAAAATCAGTTCTGAACATTCTTTGGAAGAACTGATGCTGAAGTTCCAATACTTTGGCCACCTGATGTGAAAAGCCAACTCATTACCGACTTATTAGAAAAGACTCTGATGCTGGGAAAGATTGAAGGCAGGAGGAAAAAGGGATGACAGAGGATGACATGGTTGAATGGCATCACCAACTCAATGGACATGAGTTTGAGCACACTCTAGGGAAGCCTGGTGTGCTGCAGTCCATGGGGTTGCAAAGGGTCAGACATGACTGAATGACTGAACTGACCTGAAATGTGAAACACTAGCAATATATATACTAAACTCCATTACAACCCTCGCCATTAGTATTATCATTGATTTGGGTAGTATTTAACAGTGGTCTATAATTATACATGAAAAGTAATTAAGCAATATAACTATTGAACAGGAGAACAACACTCATGTTTGCATCAAATATGAAAACAAGAGAAAATGAAAAAATGTTGAATTAGTAACATAATTCTGTCACTGAGTAGATATCTATATAAAAAAATTCCCATAACTTTCCTCTACTTTATCTTTAACCAGTTAGAAGATGAAAACAGGGGAAAGTTCTTTTTAATAGCCATAAACATATAGGCTATTTTTCAAAACTAACTTTAAGGAAATCTGTTTCTTTACAAATATAAATTCAAAATTAATAAAGGCACACACCAAGTTTTGGACTGTGGAATATGCAATGCCACCAATAGAGCAATTCTAATATTCAGTTCAGTTCAGTATCTCAGTAATGTCTGACTCTTTGCAACCCCATGGACTGCAGGAAATCAGGCCCCCCTGTCCATCACCAACTCCCTGAGTTCACTCAAACTGATGTCCATTGAGTCCGTGATGCCATCCAACCGTCTCATCCTCTGTCATCCCCTTCTCCTCCTGCCTTAAATCTATCCCAGCATCAAGGTCTTTTCCAGTGAGTCAGTTCTTCCCATCAGGTAGCCAAAGTATTGGAGTTTCAGCTTCAGCATCAGTCCTTCCAGTGAAAATTCAGGACTGATTTCCTTTAAGATGGACTGGTTAGATCTCCTTGCAATCCAAGGGACTCTCAAAAGTATTCTCCAACACCACAGTTCAAAAGCAAAAATTCTTCAGCACTCAGCTTTCGTTATAGTCCAACTCTCACCTTCATACATGACCACTGGAAAAACCATAGCCTTGACTAGATGGACTTTTGTTGGCAAAGTAATGTCTCTGCTTTTTAATATGTTATCCATGTTGGTCATAACTTTTCTTCCAAGGAGTAAGAGTCTTTTAATTTCATGGCTACAGTCACCATCCGCAGTGATTTTGGAGCCCAGAAAAATAAAGTCAGCCACTGTTTCCACTGTTTCCCCATCTATTTGCCATGAAGTGATGGGACCGGATGCCATGATCTTAGTTTTCTGAATGTTGAGCTTTAAGCCAACTTTTTCACTCTCTTCTTTCACTTTCATCAAGAAGCTCTTTAGTTCATCCTCACTTTCTGCCATAAGGGTGGTATCATCTGCATATCTGTGGTTATTGATATTTCTCCCAGCAATCTTGATTCCTGCTTGTGCTTCATCCAGCCCAGAATTTCTCATGATGTACTCTGCATACAAGTTAAATAAGCAGGGTGACAATATACAGCCTTAATGTACTTCTTTTCCGATTTGGAAACAATCTGTCATTCCATGTCCAGTTCTAACTGTTGCTTCCTGACCTGAATACACATTTCTCAAGAGACACGTCAGATGGTGTGGTATTCCCATCTCTTTAAGAATTTTCCACAGTATAGACATTAAAAATAATTTCATATCTTTTAAAGATTAGAAAAAGAACTTTGTATTACCTGATAGATGAACTTAAAATTTTATCTGGACAAATGCACAGGTTTGAAAGGTAACAAAAAACTAAATTTTTACCTTTCATCTTGCAATTACTTGCTTGAGATTATAGATGTAGAGCTAATGAGATTTATTGGTACTTACTTGCTTGTTTAAAAAATATTCATAAGAGCCCAATATGTGTCAGACATTACATTAAGTAAATCCACAAACTTTATGTAATTTTTACTGCTTTTCATTAACTGCTGAGTTCAATCAACTTTAAATATAAACTTTTGTTTGTTAAAACATGTATACCTGTGGCGGATTCATTTCAATATTTGGCAAAACTAATACAATTTTGTAAAGTTTAAAAATAAAATAAAATTTAAAAAATAAATAAATAAATAAATAAATAAAAATAAATAATACTATATATAAAATAGATAACTAATAAGAACCTTTTCATACTCTTCATGGAGTTCCTTGGACTGCAAGGATATCCAACCAGTCCATCTTAAAGGAAATCAGTTCTGAATATTCATTGGAAGGACTGATTCTGAAGCTGAAACTCCAATACTTTAACCACCTAATGCGAAGAACTGACTCATTTGAAAAGTCCCTCATGCTGGGAAAGACTGAAGGTGGGAGAAGGGAACGACAGAGGATGAGATGGTTGGATGGCATCACCAACTCAAATGACATGAGTTTGAGTAAGCTCCAGGAATTGGTGATGGGCAGGGAAGCCTGGTGTGCTGCAGTTCATGGGTTCGCAAAGAGTCAGACATGACTGAGCGACTGAACTGAACTGAATAAGAACCTACTATAGAGTACAGGGAACGCCACTCAATACTTTATAATGACCTATCTGGGAAAAGGATCTAAGAAAGAGTGGATATATATGTATATATACGTGTAACTGAGTCACTTTGCTGTACACCCAAAGCTAAAACAACATTGTAAATTAACTATACTCCAATAAAAATCTTAAAATAAAATAAAAATAAAACAATAAGATGTGTCATAGCTGACATTCAGAAACTATAATAGCTCCAGAAAATTACCATAAATTTTAAATAATGACTACTAAGTATTACCAATTATTAATAGTGATTAATACTTATCCCTAATTCCTAATTTCTAAGCAATAATCAAGTTTTAAATAAGTTAAATATTATCTCAGCTGAAACATTTTTGAAGATTTCATTGAAATTACTAGGTTTCTTAATTTCACATATTCCTATTGCTGAATTATGTACTGTATACGTAGAGGATCATGCACAGTATAGATTTATTTTATTATCTCCTCATAAATCATCCCGTCCCCCAGTTCCTTTTCAGTTGTTACTCTTTTCTGAACTGACTCCAATTTTCTGACATCTTTCTGATATTGAACTTCCCATAAATTTATGTGATGTTTCTGCTAGATGCAGCTGCTCAGTGGTAAAGTTTATACTAAGGCAGTCAGACCAACAAAATGTCAAGTGAGAACAACAGTTTGGCAAAGGTCCTGCAGTATGCCATACTGGCCTATTCTCGTAGGTCTAACTTTTTCTAAAGGCACCAACAACAGCATGGACGTTGAGGAGAAGGAGTAGCAGAGAAAGGAAGCAGTTAGAATGAGTGGGACAAGGAAGAACAGAATAATGAAGCAAATGTCACTAATGACTAATAGTTTAACCATTTGAAGAATATTTTAATAATCAACCTTCTCCAGATTTTTTTTCTTTCTAATTACTATTATTCTGTATACAAAATTACTTACATAGGATTTGCATAACTTTCAAAGATTATCATGTAATCATTTGTTCATAGTTATTAAAAGTTGTTTTTCTTTTTTCATTTTTACCTTCTCATATTTTGAACCACCAGTCATCTCCTCCCCAGTCGTCAGGCTCACCTTTTTTTATCTTTACAATATTAGAATTTTTGTAACAAGTGATTGAATTGAATTTCTCCTTCTAGCCTGTTAGTCTCTCCACAAACACCACACAAGCACACACACGTGTGTGCACACACATACATTCATGCACTTCATTTGTTTGTCCAGTCTCTTCCACTTACACTTTTTGCATGCAATCTCAGCTGCTCAGACCCATATTTGCAAAGAAAATGCACTTCCAAATCTATACAGCCTTTTTTTTCAATAAAGGAACTTTATATGAGTGTACCTGTTATACTACAACAACTTTTCAAACATCAGTTTTCTATCTTCTTATATAGTTGGACCTCTATTAGATATCCAATTGAGGAAGAGAAAAAAAATATTTGACAGAACACTCAATATCCCTAGAAATAAGCTAATACAGTTTCTGAAGAACAAGAACCATATCTGATTTTCCCCTTCAGTGCCTGATCAATGTTCAGTGTTTGATATATATTTTTTGAATAAGTGAATTTAAGAGATTGAAGGAAGTCAAGAAAAAACATTTATTGAGAAACAGGTTACCATAGTGGTTAAAAGCAGATTCTGGGTCCTAATGTTGTAGTTAGAATCCCATCTACACACTTACCACTTTCTGAACCTCTCTGTGCCTCAGTTTCCTCTTCTGCAAAATGGGGATAGCAATAGTAACTACTTCATAGAGTTATTTTGAGGATCACTTAAACTAATATATGTTGAATATTTAAAACTTGGTAAGCATTATATACATCTCTTATACTTTTAGTGGATTTATCAATCTTCCCTCAATTAAAAAAAAAACTGACTTCTATACAACTCATTTGCCTATCATTTCTGGAGGAAGATGGCTGGGTCTTTAAAAGGTCATTCTCTCCTCACTTTCCTAACATTTTATGGAAACCACATTTTTTGAAATGGATTTTTTGCTCTGGGCTAAAATGAAGAAACAAAAAAGGCAAAATGTAGTGGTAAGTGAACTAATGGAGGATCACATTTACTGAAGTGAGCAAATGGAGCAGAAAATTATGTAAAGTGAGTTACAAGATACTCTATTTAGTCTAGTGCATAAAACAGGGGGTGAAGAGTTAGGGGATTTAGGTTAGAGGTCCAACTCCAGTACTTAGTAACTCCTTTATTTCGCACAGGTTAACCTTTCCTAGTATCATTTTTTTTTATATGTCACTATACCACAAACCATGCCACAGGGTTCCTGTGGAAGTAAATAAAATAGTTAAGTTAAAGCACATGTAAACCAAAAATTTAGTACTATATACTGAATTCTGAATAATTTATATAAGGTACACTGGTCTTTTCCTTTCAATTTTTCTATTTGATTCCCCATCTAATCTTGAAATAATACTAAACATTTAAATATTGTTCCTAACTCTTTTTAGACATATTAGTTGCCACACTACATTACAAATACTAGAGTTAATAGACTATGGACTGCAGTTCTGTGAATCCAATTGTTATATTTCTTTACATAAGCCATTCATTTTTAATTAAACCTCTGTTCTGCAAACATATTACTGTACTTCAAAACAGAATGATTTTAGTAGTGTTTGATTTTCTTTGTCATGCATTAAATTGTATCAACTCTTGATGAACAACACAATCCAAGAGAAACAGAAAGGGCAATCTATGAACACACTACTGTGGCTCCGTTTAGGCATCCAGTAATTGCACACCTATGAATCACTAGCCACTGTACTGGGAGCAGGGGACGTGACATAGACAAATCATCCTGGCCCTGTCCTACCCACAGTGCAATCTAGTGAACGACATTTAAAATTAAACAAGATATTAAAATCTATAAGAATAAATGATATGACAAGGCAGTACAAATAACCTTTGGAAGTCAAAAGAAAAATAACTTGGGATAAAAATGTAGGGAAGGTCTCCTGGAGGAAGAAACTTCATTCCAAGACCTGAAGACAATTAACCAGAGTGAAAAAAAGATTATATGGCACATTTAAAGAAGTAAGACATCCAGAGTATTGGTAGCATAAAAAGTCATGGGGAAATGTCATAAATAAGAAAGCAGGAAGTAGATCAAGTTCAATAACAGTGGAAATCCACTGAAACATATTAAACAGGAGCATGGTCTGATTAGATTTGTGTTTTAAGAGGCTAGCTTAAATAGTTCTTTATAAAATATGGATTGGTTTATGAAAGCTTTATGAGAGTAAGATGATTTTGAGAGAAACCAACTAGAATTCTGCACTGTATCTCAGGTGGGAAATGATGGTGGTTTTCACAAGGGTAATTGCAATAGAAAACATTACAATGGAAAACTGTCTGAGTGTGATGATTCCTTCACTGATTTGTTTAGCCATTCATTTAACCATTACTAAGAGTCTACTTGGTCAGGCAATGAGCTGTGGCTGTGAACATAGCCTTAGACAAGATATGCATGCCTTCATTTGTTTATAGTCTAACAGAATAATTAGGAATAACTAGTGTACTGCCATTTGAGAAACAAAACTGGTCCTTCTCCTGCACCTTTCAAGAAAGTCTATTTCCATCCAAGTGGAGATGCTCAACAGGTCACTAGAAGGGGCCTATAATTCAGGAAAGAGGTTTGGAACTGACACATAGAGTAGGGAGCCCAAGGCACATAGATGGCAGTAAAAAAAATGATTCCAGGAAGAGAAGGCACGGTAACACAAGGAGAGGAAACAGGACAAAAAGGAAGGAATTCAATATTTAAGCGGGGGGAAGCAGCCTTTAAAAAAAGATGAGGTCCATGGTGAAAAACAGAAAGAAAATTAGCAGCCTGTGGTGTCCTAAAAGCCAAGAAAAGAGAATTTCAACAAGTTGAGCGCATTCAACACTGTCAAATGCAACCAAGAAGTCAAAAGTAAGAATTTTCTACAGCATAGGATTTATTATCCCATAAGCCACTATGACTATGTGGAAAACAGTTTCAATGAAATGGTAGATTGGACATAAAATTTTAGTGAACAGAGGTTAAGATCCTACATTTTGTAAATTAATATCATGTATGAATTTATAATATCAGAAAAGCATATTTGGCATCAATATCTTAACTACATGATTGTTTCCACAACTTCCTTCTACCCTAGATTTATCTAACATGCCCATGTCCAATATGAAGACTGGTACCTAGAAATAAATAAGATTCCAGTTATAACCTGACCTGCATGAAATAGGGTAGAGCCATCAGTTTGTTAATCTGTAAATTGTACTTTATTAGACATTTATAAGAATCCTGATTAGTTTCTGTGGTAAGGACTGGTTTGTAGGGAGGCAATCTCACTGGTAACTCATGAGAAGTTTGTTACCTTGTTATTGACTAAATCTTTTGTACCTTTAAGCTCATTCTCTATGACCCTTCATTTTTATGTTGGCATTTTATTTCTAATTAAATGTTTTTATTAAAGATTCAACCCATTGTTCAATCTAGGATCTCTTTGCAGAAAAAAACATATTTATTTAACAAATTCTTTGTGGTTTTTGCAATGCTAGGCAATACTAAATTTTCTACGGAGTTTCTTTCTATCCTACTTTTACATTTCCTTTGAAGGTGATCAGCATGCCATTCATTGTCCTTGTCCAAAGTATTAACAAAGATACTGACCAAGGGATGACCAAAGACAGAGGCCATAACACACCATCAAAAATCACCCTTCTTACAGACATCAATCTATTAAGAAGTATATTTAGGATATAGCCACTCAATCAATAAGTTACTAACTTGCCTGCCTAAACTATCACATAAGATACATATCCCCAGATTGTTCAGCAGTTCAGCATCAGACATTCTCAAATGTCTTGTTAGACATTCATTTAGTTGCACCAATTCTACCACATTTCCTTGACTGATCTGTCTAATGAACACAGCAAAAAATAGTAACAACTATAACATTTTAGTAAAACTTGACCCAAGCTAGTTCACAGTGGTCATCGTTCTATTTTCTGTCTATCCATGCATTATTTTAGATAATAAAGAATGCCTTAAGGTAAGAACAATGTAGGTCAAAGTGTAGGTCTACAGTTTCTAGAGTTGTCTTTTTAATTTTGAAAGCTGTGCACAAAAATTGGAACACCAATCATCCATGGCTTCTCTTTTTTACAATAACATTGCCTGGAAATCCTATCAGTGCTCTGGGATTTAACTAGTCTGTATAAGGAAACATAAGTGTATTTAGATTACCTATTTATAGATTACCTATTTACTTAAAGATATGTTTAATTTTCTAAGGTTTAAATTTTCTCTAACTTAACTGTATCCATTTATTTTCAAAAAAGAGAAATTAATCTGATGGTCTTCCCACCTTTTCTCTGCTTTGGTACTTTATACTAGAGTTCCCTGAAAGTTCACATACCATCTTTATTGTGATGCTGAGGACATTTTTCTCACAGTTCATTTAGAAAAACAGCCAAATTGCTTCTCATTAATATGCACTTGCATTCAACTTTCCAGATATTTTTCCTAAGTTGCTTCTGTTTCAGAACAGTTTTTATTATGTTAGGAATAACTTGAATATCCCTGATGGACTTATTGGGAAGACTACATTATCTATTATTCAGTAGACTTGCTTGAGCTTCACAAAACCATTGCTCTGGATAATTAATAAATAAACCTGCCAATAAAATAATTCATGTGGAACAGACAACAAAGTAAATATATTTATTTGCCAAAATTTTCTAGCAGGAGCATTATTAAATGAAGCTCTATTATTTTCTTTTTATTTGGCTTGAGATCCAACTTACCTACTTCATCAAATAAAATACTTCTTTTCTGTTAGAGTCATCATAAGAGGACAGAGTGTAACATTATTAAAAAGTGGTTCATCACTTGTTATGGCAATACACCTTTGAAGGGCACAGAAATTATTTTAATTGGATAAATTAGATGTTCTTTGTGTCCATATGGAGTGTTGAATTTAATGATTTGGTTGAATGGATGTCAGTGTTTCTGTTCAATCTTTCAATTAAACTAATATTAATCTTACATTTTCTAAAGAAAGCTTAATAGCACAAGATAACTATGGTATCTCCAGGACATACAGTAAGGTCACTGGATATAAATGAGCCCACAATGTTTTTCTGAATAATTTTGTAGCAAAGAGGGAAGCTGTGGAAATTATAGTTATATTAGCTTTTCTCCCTTTCAGTCTCTTCAGACCAATGCTAAAAGATTTATGTCTTTCTTTTGTCATATTGTTATATCTTACACAAATACACTACTTTATTAAGACCTGTAAAATCATGAGTTAATTTCTTGTTTTGTCTGTTTAAACTCACAGAAATCAAGATAGCCTTTTAACCAATGCTTTTTCATTTCTGAAAGGTATATTAAAATTATAATATCTTTCTCTGTTTTTCACAACTAATTTGATGTGATTTATGCAATGTGTTGACTCATTGGAAAAGACTCTGATGCTGGGAGGGATTGGGGGCAGGAGGAGAAGGGGACGACAGAGGATGAGATGGCTGGATGACATCACTGACTCGATGGACGTGAGTCTGAGTGAACTCCGGGAGTTGGTGATGGACAGGGAGGCCTGGCGTGCTGCGATTCATGGGGTCGCAAAGACTCGGACACGACTGAGCGACTGATCTGATCTGATCTGATGCAATGTTTCAATCACATATCATCATGGTAGAAAACAGATTGGGTACGAATTATCTTTAAGAATTATATAAAAAGATAAGGTTATAAAATATCAAAATCATTTTACATTGCTCATAAAATAGTGAAATTTCGAGGGTGCTTCAATTTAAAAATGATTGGGGTTCTAGGAACGTGACTCAAAGAGGCTGTAAAATTACAAGGACACTTCATCAATTCTATGAGCATTTCCATCCAGTGGTTATCAACAGCACAACTTGCTGAGTATTTGTAGGAAAGCCTTGTTCTTTCAAACTGAAGAACTCTTAAAAATATGAAGAACCTCCAATGATGTTAAATTGCAGCATATAACATACATGTCTCCAAATTCAATTCATTCTCTAAATAAAAACATTATTATTATTAAAATATAAAAGGTCTACTAACAACAGAATAGCAATCTATCCCATTCAATTCAAACGCCAAGTTACTATAGCTGCTGTCTCCCAATCTGGGATTTTCTGACATTAGGAATTATTCATCAAACAAGATTATATATTTCTTATTGACTAGTTATTTCTTTGCTTCTACTTTTTATACAACCTCATGTCTGACTCTTTGCAACCCTGTGAACTGTAGCCCACCAGGTTCCTCTGTCCATGGGATTCTCCAGGCCAGAGTACTGGAATGGGTTGCCATGCCTTCCTCCAGGGGATCTTCCCAACCTCGAGCCTGAACCCACATCTCTTATGTCTCCTGCATTGGCAGGCGGGTTCTTTACCACTACCACCACCTGGGAAGCCCGTACAACCTCTATGCCTTTAAAATTAGAATTAGAGTCTTCACACTGTGTTTCTAACAGCAGTCTTTCCCATGTAGACCAAATCTCTCTTGCATCTGCTTTTCTGTCTAGTTCCAAATGACAACAGGCTTTTGTTGTTGCTGTTGTTTAGCCACTCAGTTGTGTCAGATTCTTTGTGACCCCATCAATGCCAGGCTCCTCTGTCCATGGGATTCTCCAAGGAAGAATTCTGGAGTGAGTTTGCCATTTCCTTTTCCAGGGGATCTTCTTGATCCAGGGATCAAACCCACATGTCTTGCATCTCTTCTAAGTCTCCTGCATTGCTGTGGACTCTTCACCACTAAGCCACCAGGAAACCCAAATAAAAACAATATTACTTTTAAAATATAAAAGGCCTGCCCACAACAGAATAGCAATCTATCCCATCCAATTTGATTGCCAAGTTACTATAGCTATTATATCTCCCAATCTGATATTTATTGACATGAGGAATTAGTCATCAAACAAGATTATATATTTCTTTTAAACTCCTTTTGGGTCATTATTTTGAAATTATTTCTACATTTCTTGCTAAGGTTTCTGTGAGCTTTGGAAGCTATTATAAATTTAGATAAATTATGTATATTTGTGTATAAAATACAAACTATGTCTTCTCAAAAGATATTTATAAATAAAGCTAAATATTCAAGAAATATATATGATTCTTCTGAGTTTATTTATACACCTATAAAATAGGGATAATAATGTCTATCTCAAAAGTCCATTGTGGAATTTTTATGCATAAAGAGTCTTCTATACTGCCTAATACATAGTAGATGTATAAAAAATAGTTACTATTTTGATATCATCATCATTATCATCATAATAATCATTGCAAACCTGAAGTTTCATGTTACATAGGAACTATTTGATTGTAATTATAGCTCTATGGAAATTTCATCATCCTGAGCAGAGTGTTCACGTTTTGAGACCTTATCATAAAATGTTTATAATTATATCTGGATTGTGGATTTTATTTTATATTTCATTTTTTTTTCTTTTCTCAACTCTATTATCTGTTGTGGGTTTGTTTTTTTTTTTTTACATTAAATACATATTACTTACACGAAACAAGAACAAATACTATGTACTATTTTTCCAAGTATACCTGGCACTCTTCTATAAAACTGCACTGACAGGCAACAGACAATTATATGGCATATCTAAGGAAAATGAAAACAGAAGATAGTATCTAAAGAGATTCAGAAACTGCAATGAGATACAGATGATAAATTTAGATTATGGAACACCTCATGAGTCACAAATTCCTTCCATACGCTTAGACCAATGTGAGCTGCAGAGAAGGCCTCTCTTCTCTACGCTTCCCACTATTACTTCTCCAGTGGCTCAGCCAGAAGATATTGGGGTATAGACGGTGCCCAACCTCTTTTGTTAAAAGAACTGCCTGGATGAGCACTGGCATTCTAAGTCAGCTGGTGAGGCTCAGCTATGGAGAATGAGACTTGGGTCAAAATGTCTAAGCCAGGTCTTCTGATCTTAAATTCCTTTTCTTTAAATCTGGAAGTCTAATTATCCCTAACAGCTTATGCATAAGCTATTGAAACTGAAGAAGAAAAAGATGGTTCTGATGGGCCACCATTCAATAGAGGTGGAAGAGATTATATAGACACTTAGAATCAAGAAACCTGGCTTAAACCTCTTGACCTACATAATGTTATCCAATCCAATTTCCCTTGCAGTGGGGATTATCAGGCACATGCACAGTAATTAATACATTGCTTCTTTGTTCCTCATTAACTATTGTTCTTTAACAGATTTGCTTCTTTGAAAATAAGCCTAAACGGAAGATGGAGTTACTGGCAACTCCAACACATCTTGAATGCCAACACATGTTGTAAAAGCATGAAGGACAGGCATCCAGTTTAAAGGTGAGATAATCATCTGGAAAGAATCTTTGGAATGAGTCAAGACAGAGTTTTAAAAGGTGAGTAGGAGTAATTAGGTGAAGAGAAAGGGAAAGTTTCCTGCTAAAAGACACCTTGACAAAGTGAATGAGACAAAGCATGTGACTAGGGAAACAACAGCAGATTTAGAAAGCTAAAGAATAATTTACAACACAGACAGGGACAAGAACAGAACTAGTGGCACGGGCCAAGCCCTGCAGAGCTTTGAATGCCAACAAATGAACTTAGTCTCCAATCTATAAATGGAAAACCATTAAAGAAATCTAAAACATGAATTTTATCAGCAGTTAAGTGGGAGAGAGATAAAGCTGAAACAGGAAATCAGTTTGAAGGCTGTAACAGTCAAAGAAAAAAAAAACTGACCTCATTTGACCATCAAGATATAAAAAACTGATGATGTACTAATTCACATTTAATAAAATTTAGACCATTTTGGAGTACCATTCCTTGAAACTTTGAATTTAATCCAAAGGGGAACTGAAAAGACTTGATTCTAAATAATATATAGAATTACAGAAGAATGCGACTTCTGTGAGTTTACTGTAATGCATTGTCACTGGCAGCATAGAGACTGAGTTGAAGAAACTTTGGACTGGGGATTTTCTGTTCTGCCAGGAACTAGGAACCCTACTGAAGTGTCAAGCCCAATGGCAGAAAACAGAGATGGGTTATCAATACAACCGTGAAGGGTTTTAATAACTGCTACTCCATGCTTTCATCAAATGACAAACTATGATTGTCCAATCAGTGGCATACTGACATTTGACTTCTCAATGTATTCTCTTATTCCTTTGTATGATACTTGAAATATCTGTAAGCAGATATTTCAGATATATTTAGAAATATCTGAAATATCATTGGTATGCAGGGGACCAATTTAAGAGCATGGATGTTTGTTTGAGGAATAGAAAACCTAAAAGAATAGATAATTATCTGGACTTCGTTTAGCAGATCTGAGTGCAAAACCCAGTTTAATTATTTATTTGGTCAGAGTCAATATTATATAAAACTGTTGGTGTGCCTCTGAAGATCACAACCAATCTCCCATTTTTTTTCATGTCCTATGGATAGGTTTGGATATATTTGTGAGTTTGTTTTATTTTTTCTTGATTTTTTTTTTAATTGAAGGATAATTACTTTATAGAATTTTGTTCCAAACAAGAGCTGAGTCTGTCCTCCTAGGCACACAGTGTAAATCTTTCTTTATAATATTTTATTATTTAAAAATTAGCTTAAAATTAAACATTCATAAATAGTTTGATTCATTAACATTAATTTGAGGGTTTTAAATAAAACTATTAGAGTAAATTAACTGAATTTTTAAACTGAAATTTTGTAACAATGCATAACATTTGAATTTCAGAATTTATCATAAGAAGGCAAACATTGAGAAAATAATATAATTTCTTAAGGATAACATATGTTAGAATTTATACTTTATGACAGAACAGGAAGTCCTAAGTTTAGAATTTCTCCAAATTTGCATTAATTTAAATTTAGAGTTAAATTAAGTTTAAATTAAGTTAAATTTAGAGTCTAAATTTTTAAAAGTGTAATATATTATATAATTATTAGACACAAAGCTATATTAGAGATAGGATTACTATTTTATGCAAGATTCACAATCTATAAAATTTCTAGTATCTTCTAAATGCTTAACAAGCAACACAAATTGTATGTATAAATTGGCTTCAAACTACTAATTAAGAGTCTTAAAATAATTCAAATAACTGATGAAAAACTTAAAAAATAAACATTTTATTTTTGGAAAATCCATTTCTGTTAAAAATACATATATATATATATATATATATATATATATATATATTTCCTACATTTCCATTTTTCCCTAATTCATCATTATATATCATCACAGAATATTTGATAAGTCTGGTGTTCATTTACTACATTTCACATTTTCTAAAAATCATAATCTCCACCAGTATTTTAGTTGCTTACTGGAGAAGGGGTATTTTCCTCATAAAGAAAGAGAAATGTCTGAAATACTGAGAACTAAGCTGTGTGAATGACTCTGATTGTCTGTAACTTTTTTTCTTTACATGTGATAGTAGTGTGACAGAATATGGCTTCCTTCTAAAACATCAGAGCCAAAAGATTAAATGGTTTATTTTATTTTTTCAAAATTATATGGCACTTTTCTTCTACACACAAATGTGAAATCATACCTTAAAATACACCTAAAAGACTTATATCATCCAAACACATATTGTATATAGATGTTGCTCCCAAGAAGTCTAAGAATGCCACTCCCTATTCTGTAGATGTATTTGGAATTATTTCTTTTAAAAGAAGAGAAAGAAAGACAAGAAAGCTTTTCTGCACAAAGCTAATGAGCAAGAAATCTGGGTAGTTTGCAAAGTAAGCGTTTATAAACAGCAATTGTACATGCTTTAACTCATCAAATAATCAATCATTCATGTTTATTGAACACCTATTATGTGTAAATCATTGTTTCATAACTGAGACTTGGGAGAGCTTTGATCAAATCAATAATTCAACTGTGAAAAACAAGCCCAGAGGTGCACCTATTCTTTCTAGTTTTCTGTATCCTAGATTTACATTCATGCTATTAAGTTGGCCCCTGGCATTATGAGATTTAGTTAATCCATTAATTCTAAAATCACAATAAGATGTGTGTGTTATAAGGATATTGGCTAAGGGTACATCCACAAAGCTTCACTTGCTATCTAATCTGTAAGATCCTCTCACATCCACAGTTTGGGTTTCCCTGGTGGATCAGACGGTAAAGCATCTTCCTGTAGTGCAGGAAACCTGGGTTCGATCCCTGGGTCAGGAAGATCCCCTGGAGAGAGAATGGCTACCCACTCCAGTATTCAGTATGCCTGGAAATTCCATGAACAGAAGAAACTGGCGGGCTACACTCCATTGGGTTGCAAAGAGTTGGACACGACTGAGCTACTAATAGTTTTACTACTTTCTTTCACATCCACAGTTAGGGGAACAGGTGCCCTGATCTTTCAGAGACAAGATACATTAGCAATTGCTGGGCTCCTCTCAACTGCTTTAGCCCTTCTAGGTTTAAGGTATCATGGTTCCCATCTCTCTATGAACCATGATTCAGACATACTTCTTTGATTCCTCTCAGGTTTGTTGTTGTTGTTCAGTCATTCAGTTGTGTCTGACTCTTTGCAACCCCATGAACCGCAGTATGCCGGGTTTGCCCTTCACTATCTCCTGGAGTTTGCTCAGACTCATGTCCATTGAGTCGTTGATGCCACCCAACCATCTCATCCTCTGTAACCTCCTTCTCCTCCTGCCCTCAATCTTTCCCAGCATCAGAGTCTTTTCCAATGAGTCAGCTCTCCTCATCAGGTGGCCAAAGTATTGGAGCTTCAGCTTCAGCATCAGTCCTTGAAATAAATTTTCTCCTTTGATTCCTCTCAGGTTAATCACAAATATTTTATCTACTGCAGAGTAGCTTTTAGCCTAGCTTGGTTAATTTACAAATGGCCTATGCCAATTCTCCTAAGATCACTTATGCAGTTTGACTCAACCACACTGTTCACCAAGCAGATAATAAAAGAAATTCATTTATTTGCATGCTGTGAGAGTCCCTTGGACTGCAAGGAGATCCAACCAGTCCATTCTGAAGGAGATCAGCCCTGGGATTTCTTTGGAAGGAATGATGCTAAAGCTGAAACTCCAGTACTTTGGCCACCTCATGCAAAGAGTTGACTCATTGGAAAAGACTCTGATGCTGGGAGGGGTTGGGGGCAGGAGGAGAAGGGGACGACAGAGGATGAGATGGCTGGATGGCATCACTGACTCGATGGACGTGAGTCTGAGTGAACTCTGGGAGTTGGTGATGGACAGGGAGGCCTGGTGTGCTGCGATTCATGGGGTCACAAAGAGTCGGACATGACTGTGTGACTGAACTGAACTGAGCTGAACTGAAACAAAAAAAATAAAAACATGGAAATAGCACCCAATTGACCATTCCCAAATGTATAAATGTCTTACACTTGATCCTATAGCAGAATGTTCCTATAATTTATCCCCTTGAGCTGGATATGGTTTATAATTATAAATAGCAACTCTTGGACCATGATTCTGCTTCTTAGGACCTTTATCTTCCTGCCCAGTGAAAGCCAAAAGAGAGTAAGGACAGAGGACATTATCCAAGAAGAATGTCTGTAAGATCCACTGTAGCAGTTGTGATCTGAACAACATGTCATCAGTTTATCCAGTTCTTAATCCACATTGCTTTCAATGATCCATCACAGAAGACTAGAGCAGTGTGTTATGATATTGCAATGGGAAGGAAGAGTGGTTTATTTTCTCCTTAGTTTCAGCCTAAATATTATTAGCTCAATTGACCTATTTTACCGAAAGAGACAAGGTTTTACATAGGATTTTGTCTCACATTGTTTACCTCACAATACACCCACTATCCTTACTGCAGAAGATGGTTTATTTCTCTGAGATATTAGAAACAATTAGCAGAAATCTTCCACAGACTTCCACCACCAAATCAACCCACTCATTTGCATCTAGGTACAAATAATCTGCTTTCCCTCCTTTTATAATGGCTGTGTTTTTGATGCTATTCAATGCTAACATCACCTATGCATTAGATCCTATCTCTCTCACCTTCTCAAAGGTATTATTCTAGAAATTCTCCTGCACTACCTTTTTTTCCCTTCTGGTTTATGTTATTAGCACAGAAATATGCTGTTTTTTCCTCTTTCTTTAAAAACAACCAAATTTATGATCAACCAATATTTGATGGGAAGCCAAAAATACTCAATGAAGGAAAGAGAGTCTCTTTGATAAATCAGATCAGTCGCTCAGTCGTGTCCGACTCTTTGTGACCCCGTGAATCGCATCACGCCAGGCCTCCCTGTCCATGACCAACTCCCCGAGTTCACTGAGACTCACGTCCATCGAGTCAGTGATGCCATCCAGCCATCTCATCCTCTGTCGTCCCCTTCTCCTCCTGCCCCCAATCCCTCCCAGCATCAGAGTCTTTTCCAATGAGTCAACTATAGTCATATGTAAAAGAATAAAATAAGATCCCTATCTCACACCACTTCCAAAACTTAATTTTAGATGTTTTAAGAACTTAAATGTAATACTGGAAACCATAAAACTACTAGAAGAAAGCATGGGAAAAAAAGGCTCCCTGACATGAGTCTTGGCAGTGATTATCTGGATAACACAATTAAAGCACAAACAACAAAATAAAAAATAAGCATATGGGATTACATCAAACTAAAAGCTTGCAGAGCAAAAGAAATGATCAAGAAACTGAAAAGAAAGCCTAAGGAATGAGATAAAATATTTGTAAACCACATATCACATAATGGGTTAATATCCAAAATATATAAGCACTCATACAATTGAATAGCCAAAAAAAATAATCCAAATAAATATGTGAAAGGGACCTAAATAGACATTTTTCCAAAGGAGGTGTATTAATTGCCAACAGGTACATGAAAAAGTACTCAAAAAATCATTAATCATAAGGGAAATGTAAATCAAACCACAATGAGATATCACTTCATGGCTGTTAGAATGGCCATCATCAAAAAGACAAGAGATAACAAACATTGGCAAGGATGTGGAAAAAAGGGAACCCTTATGCACTATGGGTACAGTTTAATTGTTATGGAAAACAGTATGGAGTATCCCATAAAATTAAGAACTATCAGACTATTCAACTATTCCACTTCTGGGAATATATCTGATGGAAATGAAAACACTGTTAAGGCATCTCTGCACCTGCATGTTCAGCATTATCTACAATGGTCAAGACATAGAAACAACTTAAGCACCCATCAACAGGTGAATGAATTAAAAAGTTGTGGTTTACATATCTGTATAATTCAGTACTATTATGCCATAATAAAGAAGGAAATTCTGCCATTTGTGACTCAACATGAATGGAGCTTGAGGGCATTATGCTATGTGAAATAAGCCAGACAAAAACAAATACTGTATGATCTCACATATATAACAAATCAACTTAAAAAAATGAACAGAAAAGGAGATCAGATTTGTGGTTACTAGAAGAGGAAGGGAGAAGGGGAATTGGATGAAAGCGGTCAAAAGGTACAAACTTCCAGTTTATAAGATAAATAAGCAGTGGGGATGTAATGTACATGATGATTATAGTTAACATTGCTATATGGTTAACAGAGTAGACTCAACAGTTCTAATCACAAGGAAATTTTTATTTCTTTTTTTGATATCTGTATGAGTTGATGTATGTTAACTGAAGTTGTGGTAATCATTTCATGATGTATCAAAGTCAAATGACTATGCTGTATACCTTAAAATTATATAGTGGCATATGTCTATTATATCCAAATAAAACAGGGTTGGGGTACAAAACAAAAACACCAGTTGACACCACCTTCTCTTTCTAGTCACCAGATCTTTTCTATAAACCCTTTGCAGCAAAATTCCTAGAAGATGTTGTCTACTTGCATTATTTTCATTGTTTCCAATAATATTCACATTCTCTCTGGAATCCATTCCTGAGTTTTGTTCTCATATTTCACCAAAACTGCTCTGAACATGGCCAACAATAAACTTCATATTGCTAAATTTAGTGGTCAATTCTAGTGCTCATCTTATTTCACCTATAGCACATTATTTGTTACACATGAAACAGACGAGCTTCGTTTGGCTTCCTGTAAACCATAATTTTCTGGCTCTCCTCCTAAATCACCAGTTTCCCCTTCTTAGTCACCTTTACTTGTTTCTCCTCATCTCTCTGACCTTTCAGAAAAGGCAATGGCAACCCACTCCAGTACTCTTGCCTGGAAAATCCCACGGACAGAGGATCCTGGTAGTCCATGGGGTCGCTAAGAGTCGGACACGACTGAGCGACTTCACTTTCACTTTTCACTTTCACGCATTGGAGAAGGAAATGGCAACCAGTGTTCTTGCCTGGAGAATCCCAGGGATGGAGGAGCCTGGTGGGCTGCCATCTATGGGGTCACACAGAGTCGGACATGACTGAAGCGACTTAGCAGCAGCAGCAGCTCTGACCTTTTATATTGGAAGTCCCAGTGCTCAGTCTATAGATACTTTCTTTTATCCATCTACTCTTACTTCCCTAGTAATCTCATGCAGACTAATAGCTTTAAATACCCATCTCTAGGCTGGCAATTCTTAAATTTCTATCCCTAGAACCAATCTCTTAATTGAACCTCACATTTTTACACCTAACTGTTAAATTCACATCTTTAGTTGGATGTTTAATATAAAACACAAATATAACATAAAATAAACCTAAATCACTTGTTTTCAATGAAACTTGTTCCTACTTCATACTTCCATCATTTCAGTAAATGATAACTCTATATTTTCAGTTGCTCAAACCAAAGTCTTATCACTTTCATCTCTCACATCTCATAATCAGTCCTTCTGCAAATCTTGTCAGTTCTGTCCTCAAAATAAATGTCAGATCTAACCTTTACCCTGGAGGAGGGAATGGCAACCCACTGTAGTATTCTTGCCTGGAGAATCCCATGGACAGAGGAGCCTGGCGGGCTACAGTCCATAGGGTTGCAAAGAGCCAGACATGACTGAAGCAACTTGGCATGCACACAACTTTTACCACTATTTCTACTGCTACCATTATGAACCAAAATATCAGTATTTCCCATTTATATTATTGGAATGTTCCTTTAACTAGTCTCCCTGCTTCCCTTAAGGCCCACTAAGGTCTATTCTCAATACATTGGCCAGAGTGATCCTTTTAAAATGTAAACAAGATGAACCTGACTGAGACACTGAGTCACCCTGTTTTCTCCTACTTCAGTTGTTCTTCCCTCTCCATAGTCTTTATTCATTCTGCTCTATCTCTCAAGTTCTTACTGTTGGGGAGCCACAAAGGTCAGTCCTTGGTCCTTTTATATTCTCTCTATAACAGTTTGTAATTGCATCCAGTATCAATGCCATAAATATCATCTATTAATATATCCCAACAATTCCCAAGTTTATGTATCTTGTTTGGCTATATACATGGAATTGCCTGCATGATTCTTCCAACTGGATATCAAACATGTATCTCAAATTCACTGTTTCTGAAACTAAATCTGTTGCACTTGTGTCTTTCCCATAATAGGCCATGTCAACTTCATTCTTCAATTGCTCAGCCCAAAAACTTGGAGACACTTTACATCTCTATTTTTTTATAAGCTATATCCCCAAATTAGCAGCATCAGTATAACCTGATAAATTCTAAAAACTACAAATTCTCGAGCTTACCCCAGACCTACTAAATGAGGAACTCTGGATTAGGCCCAGAAATCTCTGTTCAACAAAATCTCTAGCTGATTCTTGTAGTTCATTCCAGGTGTTCAAGTTTAAGCACTCCTGCACAAAAGAATATTGAGAATCTTACTGAGAACTGAAAAAACTTAGGAGCAAAGGCTGGTTCTTCAATTAAAAGTTAGTGTTCTTTGCAGGCCATTGAATAATCATAGATTCTGTTGTTAAACATGACAGGGATCTCATGGAGTTTGGGTGAGTATGCGATATGTCATGGCTAGAGCATAGTATGTAAGGAATGATGGCCTGGGTTAAAGGACTATCCTGACTTATTACCTACACATTCTCCACTTCAGTATTTTCATCATTTTTTTCTGTAAAATAAGGAAAATAATATTTATCTCACAGAGTTATTGGGAAGATTAAAATAGGTTATGAATTTGATAACATCTACAGCAGTAATAGCTTATAATATTCATCAAAAATACTCATTTCTGATGACTTTACAGTGAAAATTTCCACTCTGGTGTCTGTCAGAAGCATCTTCTCTATTTCAAAAAACTAAATGTAAAGGTCAAAAGGTCAAGGATTGAAAAAAGACCCGTTAGTAATGCTCACATCTGTTGAGAATAGGAACTGATTCATAACTCTTCCTCTGTTCCTTAGTTTAGGCAACTCCTGAAATCTTATACTATCCATAAGGCCTTCCCTTTACCTGTTCCTCTAAACATGGCACTTTCTCATCATAATTCCAAATATTTCTTCCTCTCTCTTTACTGACTCAGTATTTGCTTATTTCATTTGTACACTTGCTAATGCCTATAGTCTACTTCTTTGTAGTCTGTGTATAAAAAATCATTAATCCAATATATCTTAGGGGAAGGTCCCTGGTAGATAGGACTTGCTTTTCTTGCCTCTGCATAATGGTCATAGAGCAATGGTTTCTAATAGATATCTCAAATAAAATAGAAATAAGCCCAAAATTATAAAAGTATATAGCCCTCTTAACTATAAGTTTATCCATATTTTCCCTAAATTCAGAGAATTCAAGTTTGTCTCCAGCTACTCTCCTTAGTGCTTTGCAACGTGAACAAAATATATATCTAAAATATCTAGCTAAAAGGAAAAATACATAAAAATTAAATCAAAAACCTAAATCAAGTCATTAAAAATAGTCAATATTCTCCCATGGGGTATATTTCTCAAACCCTTACTTTCACCCTCCCTCTTTCTCTGGGTGTGTGTGTGCGCGCATGTATGTGTGAGAGAGAGAGAGATGATACTTTTTAATGCAAATTCCCAGAGAAATGTGATAAGGTAGTAATCTTTACATCAACTAGCAAATTCATTATCACTTACTTTTTTTACATATACAAGGAGAGAGAAATAAGATTCTTCTATATCCACCTCATTTAGTATAAATCTTTGATTTGCCGTTCTTATAACCAAGAGAGAAGATACTGACCAATAACTTTCTCAAAATGAAAAGCAGAGTTGATTTGTAATAGACTGCGTTAAATTGCAAGTGATTCTGCTTTTGAGGATATGGAAAACCTTCAGACTTCAAGCTGCTGCAGCCTTTTAGAGATGTTAAACTGTTGAAGAGGTCAAGTAGAGATTCAGCAGGACAAAGGTGTCTTAATGGATTTTATCACTGTGTTATATAATTGAGAATATAGTCACCATCAGTCACTGCAGTCACTGTTATTATATATATATATATATATATTATATGGGGGGTGGCAGATTTGTATAAAAAGTTTACTTTCATAAATAGAAATGTGAGATCTATTGCTGATGAATAGTGATATCATCATGACTCCTGAAATCAAGAGAATAATTACCCAAGAAGAGCTACCATTAAGCTCTCTCCAGGGAACTCCCAAAGTCAAGATCAAAAGCCAGTTGCTTGGGACATTTTCAGCATATCCTACTCCTAGGCAGAAAAATGAGTCACTGCTTCAGTTACTATTTTCTAGCCTTATTTTAATGTAGGGAAATACAGAAATGATCTACAGCTCTAAGAATGTGAAATATTCGGGCATCACTCAGCGTTCTCATATGACAAGATTTATCAATCTTTAAAACGCTCAAAAGGCTGTGAGAACAAAAACTGTCAAACACAATCACAGCACAGGGGCTCCACAGCACCAGAAGAAATTAAGTGAGGATGTCACCAACTAAGCTGCTCCTGCTCACACACTCACAGGAGCCGAGAAGAAACAGTAAGGGCTACGGAGTTTGGAAAAAAAAAAAAAAAACTTGCCTCACATGTGGAATAGCAGACACTTACACAGAAAAATAGTGAGCTAGGGCAGTGATCTGCGCTGACATTTCAGCTCCACTCCCACACACCCCCGCCCCTCCCTCCCTCAGTCCCACGGGCAGCTGCGGCATTGACAGAAGGCCTGTGTCAGTTTCCATCTGACTGTCACTCTCACTTCTGCCTCTATTATCAGCAGTGCACTGGGGCAGTCCCCGCTTGGAAGGGCTGCTGATCTCTATCTCTCCACTCGACACTGGCCCTGCCATGAACCTGACTAGGAGAAAGCAGGAGGAAAGACTGTGCTCTGGAAAAGGAGACAGGAAAGGGAGGAGGCGGGTGGTTGGGAGGGAAGAGAAGGAGAAAAGAAAAGAAACCAACCAAAAAAGGGTTAGGGAGGAAAGGGGTGGGCCAGAGGGTGGGGGCGGTATCGAAGAGGAACAGACCGAGATGGAGTGGTGGGGGGCACTGATACAGTTTGGGTCCTTTTCTTATTTTTCCTATCCATTCTCCAGCGTTCAGTCTTTTGTGTCAGCTTTCAGAAATGCTCTGTTTGACTGGCAGCCTGTCACAGATCAGTTACCACCTAAAGCCGCTTGGCAGCGAGAGGTGACGGCCCAGGAAGGGATCTAAGTGGGTTTATCAGTGCTTCTTTACGCCTCGTGAGCTCCTTGACACAAAAGGAAAGGGTATTAAAGATCTAAAGCGAGCCCAAAAGCGTGAAAGCTCCTTATAGGCTGCAGGATGTGGATGTGACTAAATTTTTAAATATTTTGAGTTGATGCTATTCATTTTGCCAATAGACTAGAAAGAATTTTTGTTACAGAAATGAGTGTATGTTCCACTTGAGTGAGATTTGGAAAAGGGAGGAAGTCCCTAAAATATGTGCTGAGAATATTACAACCACCCTGTATTTACACTCATGCATCTGTTTTGAATATAAATAAAATGAAACACATTTTAATTTTTTGTCACAATTATATGATTCAAGTTCATCTTAATATTACAGATTCTGTTTTAAACATTATAATTTGATATTTGGAATTTAATATTTTTATAGAAATGGTAAGTATGGAAAAGATCCAGAATTCATTAGATCTCTGTCATACCTCTTCTCTCATGGTCCTTTATGCATGGATTATTATTAAACTAGTGTACCCCTAGCATGCCAATGGCTTCTCTCAGCACATTCCTACAATGATAGTGGTCATATTACAGATATCCAAGGCACAAAGCCATCCCTTTTGTCACCTAATAATAATATTCTCTATTTTCTTATTTATTTTAAAATTAAAAAAAAAAAAGACTTCCACTGGAACATCATGTGAATGCCATGATAATAGATTATCAATGATAACCTACTTTCTGATATCCAGGGCAGACAGATTTAATTTAGAAAGTGACTAAATCAAACATTGTGATTCCACAAACCACATATGATCATGGCAACCAGTCTTAGCACAAGCAATTAACTGTGTAAGGAGGCACTACATCCTGAATGTCTGTTAAAAACTCTAGACTTTTTGTTGTTGTAATGAAAATATGGAGAAAATAAATACATTTCATTAAATGTTTACTGATGTCTTAAAGTATAAAGTTTTCTAATTCTTTGCTTTTGCAAAGAACTGTCACCTTTTTCCAGTCTCCTATTGTTTGCCTGATAACCTATTTTCTCCCCCTACATTATCTGCATCCCTTTCCAGATTCTACAAATGCTACCAAACCTTTCTAAGAGAAATTGTTGCTTGGCTAAAATTCTCTATTTCTGGACAGCTAGCATTTATAGGCCAATAGATATGTAACAATAATCAAATTTATCTTTCATTTTATATATAGATAAACAGATGAACAAAATCTCCTACCTATACATTGCTCTACTATAATCCTAAAAAGTCCATAGTATTTTAAGAAAAAGATAGAAATTTAAAAATCATAAGAAACAAAGGCAACAAAACAGAACAGATGAGCAAAGGAGTTTCAGAATCAGAAAAACTGAGCCTTCTTTTAGCTAAATGGCCTTAAGTAAGTTAACTGGCAGTCATGTACAGATGTGAGAGCTGGACAATAAAGAAGGCAGAGTATTGAAGAGTTGATGCTTTCGAACTGTGGTGCTGGAGAAGGCTCTTGAGACCCTTTGGAAAGCAAGGAGAGCAAACCAGTCAATCTTAAAGGATATCAACCCTGAATACTCTTTGGAAAGACTGATGCTGAAGCTGAAGTTCCAATACTTTGGCCACCTGATGCAAACAGCTGACTCTTTGGAAAAGACCCTGATGCTAGGAAAGATTGAAAGCAGAAGGAGAAGAGGAAAAAAGAGGATGAGATGGCATCACTGATTCAATGGACAGGAACTTGAGCAAACTCCAGGAAATGGTGAGGGACAGAGAAGCCTAGCATGTTGCAGTCCATGGGGTCGTGAAGGGCTGGACACAACTTGGAGGCTGAACAAGTTAACTTGAACATTAACCACTCTAAGTCTGCTACTCTCATCTGTAAAATAGGGGAAACATCTATCTCATAGTATCATAATGGAAATTAATAAGATAATGCATTTAAC
This sequence comes from Bos javanicus, assembly GCF_032452875.1. NCBI lineage: Eukaryota > Metazoa > Chordata > Mammalia > Artiodactyla > Bovidae > Bos > Bos javanicus. Next base: position 52,117,295 of record NC_083876.1, read on the forward strand.
CTTTTGGAGATAATGTATGTTACATGATAAGCACTCAATAAATATTTGCTAGATTAATTGTTTCAGAGAAGGCAATGGCAACCCACTCCAGTACACTTGCCTGGAAAATCCCATGGATGGAGGAGCCTGGTAGGGTGTAGTCCATGGGGTTGCTACGAGTCGGACACGACTGAGCAGCTTCACTTTCACTTTTCACTTTCATGCATTGGAGAAGGAAATGGCAACCCACTCCAGTGTTCTTGCCTGGAGAATCCCAGGGACTGGGGAGCCTGGTGTGATGCCGTCTATGGGGTCGCACAGAGTCGGACACGACTGAAGCGACTTAGCAGCAGCAGCAGCAGCAGATTAACTGTTTATAATTATTAATTCAAAGATTCATAGATAAATAATCAAAGAATTAAAAAGGAGGAATGGTGGGGCAGGTCTTCTGACATTGGCAACATAGACTATTTGCAAACCAATCAGCAAAAGAAGATGAATGTCCTGTTTTACAATGAGTTTAGGTCGACAGTTTGCTTCCCATGTGAGATAACTTTAGCTAAGTTCAATCACCTTAAATATTAACCAACTATAGCTTTTCCTTCACCCTTAACTCAAAAGAAGGTCTAAATGTGGGCTTCTGCAAACCCTGGAATTAAGGGAATGAAAGCTAATCCAAGTCAAGTATTAGATTGTACACAGGTGTCATCATTTGAAAAAAATAATAAGATACCTGCTTTGTTCAATTTTTGGAGCTAAATGGTCCAACTTAGAAACCTCTATTAACACTAGGGATAAATTGAGAAAATTGGAATTGTTCCTACACTTTTTTATTGTTCTAGATGATGAAGACTATTAGACTAAGTAGATGCCCTACATTCATAATTGAAACTAAGAAAGAGCAGATCAAATGGAAACAGGCTATTCACATAAATATTTACCATCAGTCATTTGGAATTCCAGTATGGCTTTCTTCTCAGTGTAAGAAGCTGTAGAATTAATTATTCTAATGTCTACTGTATACAAACTATGGCCCCATACAAGCTATTCTCGTATCAGTCAGATCATTGAGGATAGCACATACGATTAGGAAAAAGTTAGGGATGGTGTGGAGTATAGGGAGAAAAAAATAAAATTTCAAAAAAATCAGCAAAAACCTCGTGGTCTAACCTCACCTTTAATTAAATTTAACTCATGCTCAGTGTCTTCTAAACAAGGCAGTGCATTACATAAAAGAGAGCACTTAAAAAAGGATTACTGATTGTAATCTCAATGGCAATCTTTCAAATCCATGACCAGGGAAGGGCAAGGAGCCCAAAAAAATGTGAAAGTTTGTTCAACTCCCATATGTACCCATCAACTTCAAAACAGAGAACTGCTCCCAGTCATAGGCCCACCCCTGCTGGTCATCTCACAAATGTGCCACTGCTGCTGCTGCTGCTAAGTCGATTCAGTCGTGTCCTACTCTGTGCGACTCCATAGACGGCAGCCCACCAGGCTCCCCCATCCCTGGGATTCTCCAGGCAAGAACACTGGAGTGGGTTGCCATTTCCTTCTCCAATGCATGAAAGGGAAAAGTGAAAGTGAAGTCCCTCAGTCGTGTCCGACTCTTAGCGACCCCATGGACTGCAGCCCACCAGGCTCCTCCGCCCATGGGATTTTCCAGGCAAGAGTACTGGAGTGGGGTGCCATTGCCTTCTCTGAAATGTGCCACTAGTCACACACAAAAGAATGTGGATGACTTTTGTCACAACTTCTAAAAATCATGGTGGGAATAAAATGACTATGTTTACTTGTTGAGCAATGCTCAAACAATCAATCAGTGGCTTTTCTTTGTTTCCTCCTCTTTTCTGTTTGTTTTATCCCCCAAAAATTTGCATTCGTGGAAGAACTACATTTTCTGAAGGAGAAAACGTGTTATTTTTGCTTCATGACAGAGGGAACAAGTGGGGGTGACTAGAAAAGTGAAGTGTCATACTAGATCAATAAGTTGAAAACATAATTTAAAGCCATTAAATATGCTTACTTAAAATATAGAAACATCTTTTTTTAAGTTCAAGGTCCTCTGGTGTTCAGAGATCATTTATAATTTGACATAGAACATTTTGTAGGTTATAAAGACAGCACAGAGAACAAATGAATTTTTATTCAGTACACAAATATACAGATTTTAGGTAGCTCTATTACTCAGTATCATCAAGCGAGGTCATTTAATGGAAAACTAGAAATGTGCAAGTAAAAAAGGTAGAAAATAAGTTATGGTTGATGATAACCAAAAATGAGGCGAGATGTAAGAGGAATGTCTTAGTAAAAGGCTTTGTGGATACCAATCGTCTTCTTACCCCATTAAAATCATTCTAAGGGGTTAGCATGCGCAGAGCATCATCTTTCTCATCCAGAACACTGCCATTAATTTATGATTCTATAGCTGGCAGAAGCTACCTGGTTGCAAATTTACATGCTCTGGGCATCAAATAAACTAATTAAACCGATCTATACAGTAATTGTCTTCTACTGTTTAGTGATTAAAAAGCCCTTGAAATAATGAGAATTCTTTGCAGTAGGAAGGTTTGGACCCATGAGCTATGATGACTATCGACGGTCTCAGAACTCCTCCTGGAGGACGGGAGGTTAAGAGGCAGTGAGGAGGAAGAAAATGCCTTGCCCTCCTTTCAGGAGTCACTGTTCTTCTGAGCCTCTGATTTGGAGACAGTGTGCCCTGTTTCACAGTTTAGAGCTCAGATTCTCCAAGGTCACCAATAATACTCCTTAGCTAAAATTTCAAGAGAGCTTAGAAGATTGTTTAGATAAAGTCCTCACACAAGTGCTAAAACTTTAAGGGAAAGTTAGCTATAAACAATCCTATAACAATAGTAGGTTTCTCTAACTCCGTTTGTCTCTAATTTATACTTCATTTTCTAAAATTCATTTGCTTCTGGTTCAAAGAATTTATGATTCTGGCAACAGCATGAGGAATGTGAATGTTCACAGACAGAGAACAATTGCCAAAGATTTTCAGAATTATATGACTGTCACCCTACACACTAGGAATTCTCAACTACCAACATTTGGAGAAATCTTTTCTTACATTTTATAATGAAATATGAAAGCTAAAAAAAACATTCTGAACACTTTTTATAACATTTAGAATCCTGGAACACTGAATAACCTGAGCAATGTTTTATGTTCACTTTGTATACATAAACACTTTGCACTTGAAAAGATGGTATGGTTTGCAGTTACCATGTTAAAAGAAAGTTGTTTTAAATTTTCATGATAATCCAGATCAAAGATATATTTTCTGAATACGTTCAGGAACACTTACTAATTACTTCACTACTGTTTTCACTTAAAAAAAAAAAACACACAAGGAAACAAGGCAGGAGCAACAAATTTATAACAAATGACTTTAAATAAAATTAGAGGTTACTGCATTACAGAAATATCTTTAGGTTATCTAGCTCCTATTTTTATAGCTAAAACCTAAGACCTGATGAACTATTCTAGTGTAATGTTGTTTTAAAACTTGTATAAACACCTACAAGGTTGAGAGTGCTGCCAACTTTCAGCATGGATTGAATCACCACTAAGAAATTGTCCCCAAAAAATTATACAATAAAAATTCTTATGTAACTATTAGCTGCCATTGCGTCATGTAGCAGAGTTATGTTTAATCTCTTGTAAGGTACTAATACTTTTGAAAACCAAAAGGACAGACCTCATTTTTTAGCTAAATAGAGACCCTTAAATCATTTTGCTAACAAAATAACAAAGCATCCTTTTAAAGTCTGAGTGTTCATTCTGTGTTCATATCTCTCACTAGCTCTGATTCATAACTCGACAAGACAGGAATAATAATACTGCTTTGAAATTAAATGCTATCATATTTTGATTATTTTTGCTTTAAATTTAAAGCACTTCTTTTTGGGAAGTACCCAAATGTAAATTGTTCTTGATTTTAGGAAAGTAATTTCTAGTGAATAAAAACAAATAAATTATTAAAATTCTATTAGAACTAATGTCCTCCTCCCTGGAGATTCAGTGTTTGGACAGGCAGAATCTCATATTTTCTATTTAATGGACCAAGGTAGATGTATTAATAAGGGCTTCCCTGATGGCTCAGCGGTTAAAGAATTTGCCTGCAATGCAGAGACACAAGAGATGCAGGTTCGATCCCTGAATCAGGAAGATCTCCTGGAGAAGGAAATGGCAACCCTCTCCAGTATTCTTGTTTGGAGAATTCCATGGACAGAGGAGCCTGGCAGGCTACAGTCCAAAGGGTGGCAAAGAGTCAGACACGACTGAACAACTAAGAACACAGATGTGTTAAAAGTATCTGTGCATTACACATAATAATGCCTGATTTCTTCTCCCACAGAACTATTTTCAACATTAAGGAAGATAAAATATATAAAAGCAGTCTATACATTCTAGCTTCCCAGGTGGTGCTAGTGGTAAAGACTCTGTCTGCCAATGCAGGAGACATAAAGGACATGGGTTCCACCCCTGGGTCGGGAAGATCCCCTGGAGGAGGAAATCCCACCTAATATTTATGACTGGAGAATTCCATGAACAGAGGAACCTGGAGAGCTACAGTCCATGGGGTCGCAAAGAATCACACATGACTGAAGCAATTTATCATAGACTTTATACAATGTAAATAAATGGATTTTTAAAGGTACTATTTACTGTTATTTTCTGAACAACATCTTTAACACGCAAAATATAGTTGCATTAACTCTATTTCCTATTATTTTCAGGTGTCTACTCATCAATGTTGATATTCCAAGTTCATATTCCTTTACTTAGCATGAGACGTAGGCTCACCAGAAAATCTAAAAACTTCAGCTGGGACTTATAGATGTAAACCTCATTCTGGATGCTATCCACAATACGAACCACTAAAAACCTTTTCTGCCTTAAATGCCTGACGGTGCAGTTACTTACTTTCCCAGGCTAATCTAAAATCATTTTGAGACTCCTTTTCAATATCTAACTATGCTACTAAGGGTAGAATGGGCCAAGGCACAGGGCAGAGCTCTAAAACATGAGACATAGAAAGGTTTCGGAGAAATCTGAGAAAATACTCAGTGTGTGATGAGCTTCTGATGGATCTGATCCTGGGTGGACAAAGAGAAATTTAGGTCATGTGAAACCCAGGAAGCTTACAGACCCACAGTGTGAAGCAGGGCTGCTGCATTTGATAGAATTTTGTGCCCTGAGCAATAACATCCTGTTAAGAGGGTACAGAAGGAATGAAATCCTGCTCACTCTTTTCACACTCTTGCTTCCTTTAGCTTCCTTGTGTTTCTCCTGAAAACATTTTTTCTTGATATACTCCTCAATTTGTATGTCTAGAAGGCTGCTCCTTTACTCAGAATGGCAAATTTTTTCTAATTCTTCCAGCTAGAAAGAGAACATTTTATTATAATTTGCAGAAAAGTGCAAGACAGATTTGTGGTGGCTCTGGGCTGAAGACAAACTTGGTAGCCTAAGTATTGAGTCCAAGAAAAATATCAAGTGAAAGGAATTTCCCTAAAGTGGGTCTTTATCTGGCAGAGAATTTATGAAGTGGCTATGAAGCAATTTGTGAAAACTACGAATCCTGGAGTTAAATGAATTGTGTATATCAAAATAATTCCCAATGAAACTATAAAATTCTACTTTAGCACTTGAAAAGACCCCATATGTCATGGAGTGGGGGTAGGGTGAGGGTAAGAAACCTGTTAGTTTCCCAGAAAAAGAAGTAACTAGTCTTCTTTTCCTTCGGAGAAGGCAATGGCAACCCATTCCAGTACTCTTGCCTGGAAAATCCCATGGATGGAGGAACCTGGTAGGCTGCAGCCCATGGGGTCACTAAGAGTCGGACACGACTGAGCAACTTCACTTTCACTTTTCCCTTTCATGCATTGGAGAAGGAAATGGAAACCCACTCCAGTGTTCTTGCCTGGAGAATCCCAGGGATGGGGGAGCCTGGTGGGCTGCCATTTATGGGGTCGCACAGAGTCGGACATGACTGACGTGACTTAGCAGCAGCAACAGCAGCAGCAGCAGTCTTCTCTTCCTTCAGTGTTGCTCTCCCACACTAGCTGTAAGTTTCATGACAGATTGTGCGCTTTTGATTACTGTATACAACTGACCCAGCAGAGCTCGATAATAAATAGTAGCATAGGGCTCATTGTGAGCCAGGTATTATCCTAAGAACTTTATATTTAATAACTTTATACAACATTACTATAAGGTACTTCCTATTATTATTATTATTCCTAATTTGTGGATAAGGAACTAAAGCATAAGTGAGCTTTGAGCAACCTGACAATAAATCACACAGGTGGGGTAGGATTTGAACCCAATCTATCCTTGCCCCAGGGTCTGCCTTATTACTCACCTCTATACTGTTCTGAAATAATGTTTTTATGAATAAATGTATGAATGAGTGACATAATGAAGTATATTCAGAGAAATATTACGTAATCTTAACTACACTGAATTTTAAACTATTTTTCATCTCTGGGAAAAATTTAATTGAGTGACCAGTGCTTCAGAAGTTGTGTGTCCTGACTTATATCACATTGGAAAAACAGACAAGTGAGAAAATTTTAATAGCAGAATGTCTCAAAGGACTGTGATGAGAAAATATAATCAGCTATAGGAGCACAAAACTAGGGTGTCCAGGCCAGTCTTGGGGGCATGGTGTGGGAGTCAGGAAAAGTTTTAATGATGAAGGAATATCTGAAGTGAAATGAGATAAACAGGATGATCAAGGCAAAAAGGAAGGAGGGATGTTCTAGGGAAGTATGGTAACCAAGTGAATAATAAATAGTAGAACACACCTGAGGAACAGGAAAAAAAAAAAAGTACAGGTACAGAATACAGTGTAAGAGAAATAAAGCAAAAGATAAAGTCTACAAAGAATGGGCAACAAATCTTAAAGGGTCTGAAAAATATAAAAAGTTTGGACTTTACTCTTAGGATTCAGAAATCAGTGATGAATTTAATGTGGGACAGATCAAAGAAGTGATATGGCCAGATTTACATTAGATTATTGAGGCTAATATATGGAGAATCGAATGGAAGATGCCAAGGCTGTGGGTTGAGTTAGTTTAAAAGGCCTTTCAAGTACTTATATTCACACATGATGAGTTTGAAATGTCTGAAAGATAATCAAGTAAATATGTTTAGAAGAACATTCAGTGTCTGGGAATGGAGCTCAGCAGAGAAGTCTGAGCTAGAAAAACCTATATACATCCTCAGCCTGAAGATGGTTTTCAAAACTCAGGAGGAGGTAAGGATTTCCAAGAAGAATATGTGGTAAGAGGAGTCTCCAAGTCAGAATTCTAAGAAATGCCAACATTTAAGGTTGGATAAAAGAAAATAATCTGAGAAAGGGAATAGGGTGTGTATTTCCAAAGCCAAGTAAACTAAGTCTAAATCCATCCACAGGTGAACGAATACAAAGTTGAAAACATCCACTGCAAGCCCCAAAGAAGTTGTTCATGATCACATTAAACTCAGTTTCCCACTGGACTTCCTCAGAAATAAACTGAGGAGTGAGCACAAAGTATACTTTTTTTTTTTTTTCAAAAAATGTGACCTTTAATAGGAAGAGACAGGACAATATTTGGATGGGAGTGTCTGAGTCTAGGAACAAACTGTTCTTTTTAAGATGGCAGAAGAGAAGTCACTCAGTCGTGTCCGACTCTTTGTGACCCCATGGACTGTAGCTTGGTGCTCCTCGGTCCATGGGATTTTCCAGGCATGAATACTGGAGTGGGTTGACATTTCTTTCTCCAGAGGATATTCCCGACCCAGGGATTGAACCCGGGTCTCCGGCATTGTAGGCAGACGCTTTACCATCCAAGAGATGTGAGTATATTCAAGTATTCATGGCAAGCAGCTGATGGAGAAAGAGTGAAGGTACAGTAAATAGAAAGGATAATCATTATAGCAAGAGACCTGAGAAGTAAGGAAGAGAAGGAATCCAAGATCCTGGTCAGGGGATTGACCCAGAAGAAAGATCATATTTGTTCAACTGTAAAGGAACAGGGGAGAAAATAAGGAGAATGCAGATGAGTGAACTGTCAGGAAGACAAGGGAGTTTTCATCTGATGGGTACAATTTTCTTATGAAGGTAATCAGTTTTGGTGCATTGTGCTCACTGTATTTTCTTTGTACCTACTGGATGAATAGATAGATATAGAGACAGACCTTTGTTAGGTTATGTATGTGCATATATACATGTATATATTATATTATATATTATGCCCATATATACACATGTGTATACTTATTTATATACACACCTAGCCTAACATATCTTAATATTCTATTATATAGCATCTATTATAATAGTCACATATAATACAGGAAATGGATAAATATATAGGGATTAATTTTTTTTTAATCTCTCATTTTATACTTGTGTTAACACCTGAATAAAAAAGATGTCAATTAATCTTAAATTAGAATGAGATGAAAGTGCTTTTAAAGTTATTCATTCTTCTTGTATCTACCACATGCAACAATAAAAGCAAAATAAAACTTGGAGACAAAGAATATTATTCTAATATTTCTATTTCTTGGAGGGCAGTAAATTAGATTGCTTATTATATACAAAGTAACAAATTTTGCTATTTGTTTTCTCCATGTAGTTTTGTTTTAAAAATAATAAAGAATTATCTAATAGCATATATTCAAATATGCTCAATAAATCAGTTCCTTGTTTATGTTTATGCCTTAAAATAATTCTCATTCCAGCTACTGGCATATTCCCAATTGCATGTTATAGCTTAAACCTTAGTATAATAACTGTGAGACTGTTAGGCAAAGGTCCAAATAAACCTATATTTGCTACCAGAAATTTTTGAGAAAATTTGAGACTAAATTTCACATTCTCTTTTTCATTTAAAAAATGGTGCATGTGTAAATGAAAGCCCAACAGTTAAACAACTATATCATCAAACACTGTTTTAAAGTGATATTTTAAAAAAAAAGAAAGAAAGAAAGAAATTAAGGCAAAACTAGATACCCAGACTCTGTCAACTCCTCTGACATCAGTTGTAAAGGCTGAAATCACAAGTTTCTTACCTAATTTGAGTTTTTCATATGAAATTTGAATTAGGCAGTTTTCATTCAATCTCTGGTCCCCTTTATACTCCCAACTTTATTGAACTTCAGAACTTCCTTTCAACTTTTGCTGTCTCTAAGGAAGTTCAATTTTCTGTCATGAGCAAACTTATTTCCTTTCTCATGTGATTCATTATAAATGATGGAATTCATTTCATACTCTTCTAGATGGCAGGTCCCTGTTTCTCTCAATTCAAATAGGTTGAATTAGCTAGTCTCAAAAGACCATTAATTGGTCTTTAGGGTATCATTATACTACCTTTTATTTATATATGACTTGCTGTCAAAAAAAACTAGATGTTTAAAGTAAATTTGTTTCAGTTAAAATTATCTTCACAACATTTCAGAAAAGTAGATGGAGGCTTACTATCAGTGCGGAGATGAAAAACTTAGTTCATTTTTAAGTGAAATGCTAGGGCAGAACCCAGAAGACTAGATCTTCAGATTGTTAAACAGATTATAGATATCCACTTCTTAATATTTTGGCCTTACCCAGAGTTCCCTGATTTTTCAAGTATAAAAATGAGGGATATATGTAAATTTCAATTTCAGATAAATAACGAATAATTTTCAGTATAAGTAGATTCCCATACAGCAACTGGGATATACTAAAAGCATTTCATTAGTTACCTGAAATTCAAATGTATCTGGGCTTCATGTATCTTACCTGGCAACCCTAAATGCTTCTCATCTGAGAAGAAAACTATTGACAACACTGTTTTATTTTTAAATGATTTATCTGGCCTAAATAATATTGCAAACTCACATTTCCAAATCTGTATTGAGAGTTAAAGTTAGAAATTCACTCAGAATTCCTTAAAAAAAACTCAAATCTTCCAACCTGAGATTCTTATAACCAAATGCCTCTCTTGGCAATTGTAATTATTTATTTTAAACATGAAAATAAAATCAAAGAAAGCTTGACCTGTGCTTAACATCAACCCAAAAGGGAACTAAGGGAAACAGTCAAACAATTTGCAAATTCTTATAAAATTGAGAACTGCTAGATAAACTGAATATGACATGTAGAAAAAAAAATAATGGCACACAAATCTAAGATTAGATATTGAAGGTGAAGAGAAGTAGGACACGACATTAGCATTTACTTTGCCCATAATTATACTTATCATAAACAGTCTAAGAGGACAACCTGCTATTCTTATTCTCCAAATACTTGGAGAACCATCAGAAAGACCATTATCAGTGGCTCACAAACAATAGAAAGTACAATGAATAGTTCTCTCTGGAAATCTATTAATATCTAGGCTCAAAGTCACTTAAAATTATTTTAATGACTAAATGATAATTGACTAGATAGCATTAAGAATTGTCAACAAGAGTTCCTAAAGAGAAAATATAGAAAAGAGATCAGACTAAATAAATCTCTAAGATTGTCTATATACTGACAGCCAATTCTCCTAACAAAATGATTTCAAAAAGATCAAAAGTCAGAGCAGAATTTGCATAGAAAAAATTATATAAAAATACTCTGTAGAAATTGCATCATTTGCCAACAGACCCAACCATATTCGCTAGTCCAGGGAATCTGCTAACAAATTTAAAAATAGGGTGATTAATTTTAAAAAATGAGTTACACAATCTTTCTGACTAAGCCAACTCTAATATGAGTAGTAAATGGGAAACAATTTGAAACTGCTGTTTTCATGATAATGAAAGGAGGCAATATTAGTAACCACTTAGGTTTGGAATTATCTATTCAGCCTACTTTAAGTCAAAGCTGCTAGTCATAATAACCTTAAATGGTTTTCATGATTTGGGCATAGCCCACAACTTTGCCCACTTTCATACAAATTTCATACAAAAATGCATCTACCTAAATAGGCCAATTTTTTAAATATGAGCAATAGTGTATATCCCTTGTCTTCTACATTTGAACAGTAAGTTAAAGGAAAATCTGATTGTCTTGAGAAGTGCAGAAAAGTTATGTAATTCTAGAATTGGCCAAATGAATATAACTCAATAAGCAGCTTGACCACTGCAGATACATGAGAGAATTTAACAACAAAGCCATGCATTTCCCCAAAAATTACTTGTAAAAGCAGTGTCTTCTCAGACATTTGTTTTGTATTATTCAGCTGTCCCTTGTTTTAATCTTGATGTGACTTCTAATTACTCGTAACTGAAGTTCTTTTTATTAAAAAAAAAAGAAGACAATACAAAAGTATTAACCTTCAAAAAAATGTTAAGTGGGTATTGTTATTACATGGGCCACATTTATTCAACTTGTTACTGACCATTATTTTTTATATATTAAAACATCATTATCTGCTCCTTGAAGGTTTTAGTGGTTTCAGGGCTTAGCTTTTAATTCTTAATACTCTAAAGACAACAGGCCTGAAAGGACAGAGCATAAAAGAAACTATTTTACTAAAAGAAAGGACTTCTTAATCCGCATTTGAATTGTGCTCAAAATATATAAGTCTTACTAACCTTTAAAACTTTTATTTAAGTCCTAGGTCTAGCACAAGAATGTAGCAGTCTGAATATCTTTTCTTACTAAGACTTAAGTGTATATCTCATCCTGGGAAAAGAAGGGAATGCACAAATGCTGTACAATGACTTAGGAATATTTCACAGCTTGGGGTTTTGTTTTCATTTTCCATTTCAACATTCTAGTCCAATGTCTTTGGTGGTCTGACCACTTGTAAAACCCTCAGTCCCTGTCAACTATGACTAGCAATTAAGAATCCTCCTATCCACTATATACTTAGTCCTTGTTTCCTGTGTTAGCCACGCAAAAAGATATATCTTTATGCAATAGGTAATCAGTTAGGAATCAATTTAGTGATGTTTTATTTCTTTTATACTACTCTCAAATAATCTGATTAGCTTTAAAGGAAAAAACAAAAACTGCTTCTGATTAAAAGTCTAGATTTCACCAAAATTGTTTAAAATGAGGTAAAATTCCTGTATTAACCCCTAAAAATATAATATTTGATCCTCAAACAAAAGCATTGCTTTTCTGTCCAATTTGATGTCTTTTTCATGCTACCTCAGTGATGGCCAAATAATTGGTTGTTCACTTGTGTCCTTGTCTCCCCCGACAGTTCCACAGATGCCCTGAACAATGCTCCAAAGACTGCTTTCAGTAGGGGCAAATCCTCATTAATCATTCTTGGCTGACAGCACAAGGGGACACCTGCATCTGGTGCAAGAGCCCAGCCATGGCTTGTGGGAGCACGGATTAAAAACTAATCGGTGTGAGGCTACTTTTAACAGGAATGTGATAAACAACAACACACATGTGCACACACACACACACACACACACACACATACCAAACAAATCCTCTTATGGCATTCCTATTTACTTAATATCTCAAACTGAAGCTGTGGCTCATCAAAATACCATTCTACTCCAGGAAAGCATATATCAGAGAACCAACCACACACAGGATAATGATAAATAGCTGCTAAATTCTTCATGCCTACTTCACCCAATGTTAGCATTAAATACTGATGAACTGTCACATAATTTTCATTTAGAAATGATTGCAGTTTCAGCTTCCTATCTTATGGTGCTCATAAATATTTCCCCTACTATATTTCACAAGTTAAATGTATGAAAAACACAAATTTTTTGAGCAAGAGCTCTTGCGCTTATGTGATTGCTTTCATTTATTAAAATAATAAATATGACTATTTTGAAGAAAGGGTTAAAAAGAATCTTGAAAATACCTCCAGGAAATTAAGTATATTGTTATGTACCATTAAAGCTACTATAACTTGCTTTTTAAATGAAGTGCTCTTTAACTTCACAGAATACAAGAGTTTTCTTTCACTTGTCACTATTTTCCTAATTGCACCAACTTGGAAGACCAAAAATAATGAATCCCAATTTGTAGCTTTTTTCTTAAGCAAAATATGTTTATAAAGCATCAGAGCATAAAAAGATATGTAGTTAAAATACTTGGGAGATTTAGGGAAAACATATTTTGATGATTTTTTAAAAAAGCTAAAACATTTGTAAAGAAAACTGACAAAAGAATATAATGACTAATAAAGTCAATGTTTATAATTCTCATTTTATAAAAATAAATAATAAATTTATTCATCAATCAGAGATTAACTATAACATTATAAAGTTAAAACTGAAAGTGTAAACATACTGAATGCAATACAATTTATAATTTCATGCTGGAGATTTTTGATTTGCAAATATAATCAGTTTTTGAAATTCTAGTTTTAAAACTGTATACAAATATGCAGTGCTACATATTGCATAGAAGTTAAAGGTCCTCAATGTGAAAATTTGTTTGCATTTAGTTTGGATATTTAGAATGATTCAGATTTTAATCTTCAGAAGTTTTTAACAGATAAATTATGCTGTCAAAATTGTGCTTTAAAGTCATTATACTATCTCTTAACCTAATTATTTACAAAAGAATTTTAAAAGAATGTATATAAAGCTGAAGATGGAAGAGTGGATTAAATGCTATGAAACAATATCTTAATGATCAGTGGAGCATACACTATTTGCTACAATTTAAATGCTATGCAAGAGACACTTCCAATGTCTTCCAGAGGAATCCAAAATATCTTTCTCTTCAATTTTGCTAGAGCCTGTCCCCATGGTAAGGATATAGCTGCCAGGCAGTGGAGCTCTTTTCCCAAAGTCATGCTTCTGTCCTTTGCAGATGCTGTGGTAACACCTCACAACCAAGGGTTCCAAATCTATTTGGAATGTAGTGCACTTGAATAATCAAGCATAGTATATCCATAACCTATTTAAAGACCCTCCTGTACCTGTCATTTAAATCAGGACTAAGAATTAGGGCATTCCACTCTTCATTGAGAGATATGGAAACACAACCAGAAAGTGTCATTCAGCTCCTTCTAGTGAAAGCTTAGGAATAAGAAGTTGCCTCTCATACAGAAAATACAATTAAGGCAGGAAGGCAGCGGGAAAGGAGAGAGAAACATAAAGGAAGAAGGGGGAGAGGGAGAGAGGGTAAAAGGGAGGCTCATTGTAAACTTCCTTGCATTCACAGTCTCAGGATAGTCTGTAGTCCATGCCTCTTTTTTTTTTTTTTTCCACACACCATTTCAATTTTTCCCACTCACAGGACAAAAGAATAAATAGTAGGCATTTTCTGTGTTTCTCACAACATTCTCACTTAAGAAGACATTATATCTTCCATTCTGCAAGTGAGAAAATTGAGAATCAAGGAGGTTAAAAAATACGTTTAAGTCACATAGCCAAAGAAAAAAGTTTTCAAATATGATCTGCCTTCCTCCAAAGCACATATTCTTTCCATAAAACCACATTGTGGCAACATTTCCAAATCTCTGGAATTGAATCTAAAAACATTCATCTCTCCACTAAGGTGTATCCTAAAATTTGTCACATTTGCCCATCTTATTTGGTTTTCATGTGTCCATAATGCCATCCCACTCATGCTCAACCAGCTCCTTTCCATTTATTCTTTACATCTCAGTCTTGTGTCTCCTCACCAGAATTATTTTCTCCTTGCAATTGCTTTTAAAGCACCATTAACCAATCTCTGCATCACAGTATTCTGCAAAATATTAATAGATTGACTGCAATTACCTGTTGACCTATCTTTATTGTTATCTAGCCTCCATTCCCAGAGATTGGTGGCAACATCTTAACACTGTTTCCATCAGCATGACTAACAACTATGTCTTAAATGAATAATTGAATGAATGAGCAAAGAATGAAAGATTATATAGATGACTACTGTAAATAGACTATTAAAGATTTAACTAAGTTTGTGAAAAATATGTGGAGCAAAATAATTCTAAAACTCCAAGGGAAAAAAATCAGAATTTGCCTTCAAATTTCAAAATAAAAATGTTCATTTTCTTATGTTCTAAAATGCTCCAGAAAAATGGTAGGTGTGTACATTACCTTTGATTATTGATATGTTGATAAAGAAGAAGACTTAAAATTCAGATTTAAATAATAATTCAAAAATAAGCTGTATTTATGAAACAAATAAAAAATTTATAATTATCATTTTAACTGTGACTACTGCTTCCTTCGAAATTTTTTTTTTTTTTCTGTTTCGTGACAAACATTTTACAAGCTCCAGGAGCATCTTTTTATTTAAGACTGAACATGTATATATAAATGTTTTTAAATTTTTTTTATTAAGACATGTTACAGGTGTACAACCTAGTGATTCACAATTTAGAGCTACACATTTATAATTATTATACAGGAGCATTTTGTTTTAAACTTTATTTCAGTTAATGAAAGAAACCTGAAGCAAAGTTTTCTTTAATTATTTTTCAAAGAATAGAATACTCATTAGCTAAGTTTAATTACTTATTGCATAGTTTCATATGTAGCAGTACATTATTATTTCTGTTAAAAAAAAACAACAAATGTAATGTTAAGGCTTATTTTTAAAAGATATGCTGAAACCAAATCTAGTCTTCTCTCTCAAAAATAACAATGCATTACATGTCATCTTACATTGAACACTTTAGATTTTCACATTGAAATACTTCTAATTTTGAGAATAGAATTTTAGAGCTATAAAAACATAAAAAATAATTTATTTTATTTCCTTTATTCTATGTATTTGGGGGAAAAAAGCCTAAAGAAGTTTAATTATTTATTCCAGATCATGTGTGCAAGGAATATTAAAATTTATGCCCCATCTCCAAGCCAAGTGGTAATCCCACAGAACATACTATGTATTATTACATGATATATATCCTACAGATTGGCAAACAACAGTCTGACAAACGAGGGAAATCTTCGTAACAGGGAGCAAAAAAAGGTATCTATTAGAAGGAAAAAAAAAAGGAATCTCTGAATAGAGGGCAGAGACAATGTGAGGTAGGAAAAGTCAAAGAAATTTAAAACACAAACTTTACAAAGCTAAAAAAGAAACAAGTCTTCAGAATTAAAATACTTGATATGTGTCAAGTGGGATTCCCGGATAGCTCAGCTGATAAAGAATTTGCCTGTAATGCAGGAGACCCCGGTTCGATTCCTAGGTCAGGAAGATCCCCTGGAGAAGGGATAGGCTACCCACTCCAGTATTCATGGGCTTCCCTGGTGGCTCAGATGGTAAAGACTCCACCAGCAACACAGGAGACCTGGGTTTGATCCCTGGGTTGGGAAGATCCCCTGAAGGAGGGTATGGCAACCCACTCCAGTATTCTTGCCTGGAGAATCCCCATAGACAGAGGAGACTGGTGGGCTACAGTCCACGAGGTTGCAAAGTATCAGATATGACTGAGCAAGTAAGTACATATGTCAAGTAGAGTGGCAGGAGTGGGGAGTACACACTTTTCATAGATTCTAGTTAAATTGCAATATTCTGAAGATAAAAGAAAAAACACCTAAAATCTTTCAGAGAGTATATTAAATAAGCAATGAGATTCAAAATGATATAAACCATTTTATATTAACCATAATTTGCATTAGAAGACAGTAATTTGCATTAGACGACAGTAAATGCCTTCAAAGTTCTGAGAGAAAATTATTTTGATCCTAAAATTCTATACCTAATCTCTCAATCAGTTGTCAAACCAAAATAAAATATTTTTAGATCAGCATACACAAGAAAATATATCACCTAGAATGAAACATTTTCAAGTGTGTTCTCCAGAAAAATAAAAATTAGAAGGCTAAAAAGGCTGCTGATAAATGGTATATGAAAACGCTGTATTTAACTACAACCAAGAAGTAGTGAAGAACGTTTTATATAACTTAACATTCTAATGAATATCCTTGACCCTTTTTAGACATTATCTTCTCTATGGGTCTAGGCCCAATGCTGTTGTTGTTATTTGGTCACTAAGTTGTTTTTGACTCTTGCCACTCCACAGACTGTAGTCTGCCAGATTCCTCTGTCCATGGGATTTAACATTGAATAACTGTTATATAAGCATAAGACTATAAATGCCATTTATATTGAAGATCATATGTAGATTCAAGCCACAGTTAAGTTTGGAAGATTTAATTATATATAGTTAGAGAGCAAACTTTGGCAATGTGAAATAACTATATTATAAAATGATAACTATAAAAATTTAGCTATTAAAAATAGAAGGGGAGGAGAGAGCTAGTGTACTAAATTCTTTACTTCTAGTAGGGATTCAAAAATACTAACAAAATATGATAAAAATCAAGAAATTATGAATAATATTTTTAAATGTAATGGCAAACATCAAATAATTTAAGTGAAAATTATAAGAATCTTTGTTTCTGAAAATTAGAGGCCTAAAGAAGCTGACTTTTACTATTAATTTAGATTCTTCTGAACCATTTGAATTATTTTCACCATGTGCAAATATTAATTTATTAAAAATATTTTATTGAAGGCACAAAGCAGAAAGTCAAAGTATAATACGTTGGCATCACTGTGCTTATCTTGCTTCTGATATCTTACTAAAACTGGGTAGAGTAGCAGCCCTCAGAGTTCAGACCTTTGGAAAAAGAGTGTCATAACTGGAACTAAACTCAAAATTTTAAATTGGTGATTTAAATCAATGCAGATACAGTTAAAACATAACAAAGAGTGCAATGGTAAAAATGCACCTTCATTAGCTGTGTGAGAATTGACTATGAAACAAGCACTGTGCTGCACCAGATTTTAAAAGGTGCCTAAAATATGGAGCTCACTTTTACTGGGAAATATGATAAACTGTATGATAAATATCTACTCATTCATTTAACAAATTTTTATTAAGCACGTAGTATACTCCATGAACATACTCATTTGTAAAGTATCAAACCTAGTGCATCACTCTTATATATCTACTGAATGTTACTGAACTTAAACACTGAATTCTCCACCTTAACTAAGTTAATAGAGGATTTTTTTGTTATGAGGCCCTAATTCTAATTTTGCTTTATAATTTAAAAATAAGCTAGAATTCAGTATACATAGTTTGTTCATTCTCCTTCTATCCATATCTACTCTACCAAATATCTATTTTCAGATACCTAGTAAACTGATTCTAGTCATCCATTGTTGACTTGCCTCAGTATGTCTCATTCATTCATTCATTCATCCATTCATCCAGAAAATACTTACTACATATTAACTCTGCACCAGGCATAGTTCCATGCTCTGGAAAAACAGCAGTAAACAAGAAGAAAGCCAAAGCCCTCGTGGAGTTTACATTCAGAACGTACCTCCTATTTCAAAAATAAAACTTCATTCCTTTAGTACCCTTGTTCAACTCATGCATTTGAGAAATATTAATGACCACAGAATTATTATATAACAAATTATCATCTGTTTACAAAGGAAAACAAGATTAGGAGAGAATGAACAATTGGCCTAAAATCAAATAGAAGCAGACTTCTTGACTGGAAGTGGAAGAGAGACTTACTTTGGTCTCCTTGAGATTAGTGGGAAATCCAGTCTTTAAATTGCAAAATATATTTTCTGTGCATTAACAAAGGAAAGTTAAAATTACATATAGAGTAGATGAAAAACTACAGTATGCCATAGTGCCCTGAAATGTGTAGTGTATGAAAATACCCATAAATTTTATCTTAAAAATCTAGAAATGAAAAAGGTAATTAAGACTTCAGTCACATTAAAGTGGCTTTTTTTAGCCTAGGTTAAATAATATTAGAGCAATTAGCATGTCAGAGTTTTTCAGATTTTTTTTTTTATATTTCTTATATTCCCTAAAGTAAAGGGAATAATTAACTGAAATCCAATTAGTGTAGACTTAGAACACCTGTTTCTGAAATCCTTTGAATAACTATCATATTATTATTTTTTTCTTAGTCTTTGTTTTAAGATGAAACACACATCCCTATCCAGTTGCTCTTAGGAGCTGGGAGATTTGCATATCACATAGAAGAAAAGTACCTGTTTGTAAAAGAAACTAAAAAGATTAAAAAGACCAAAAGAGTTGTGGATATATTAGAGCAGCTACTGTTTCTTAACCCTCTTTTGACCAAACACAAATTTGTAAAATCTCATTCAGAGCTGAAGAGGATGATATAGATTCCATTTTTTAAATAGCCATAATAAAATCATGTGGTGTGAAATGCACACCAAAGAAGGAAATAAACATTTCTATTGGGGGAAATACTTGATATCTTATTTTTCAAATAATAGTGGTGAGAAATACATGTTTTATTATGATAGCAGAAATAGTAAATTATGGTAATTTTTAGAGATCAATAAGATGTCAAAGCAGAATAAATATCTAACTGGAAAAGGCATTACAAATAGGAAAAGGTATAAGGAGAAGGAAGAGGCAAAAGAATAAGCATAAAATACATCAGTCATTTAACTAAATGCCAGGCAGATTTTTTTCATTAAACAAGAACATCTGATCAAGTTTTAAAGCAAAATCCAGTTATATGCTGGAAACCAAAAAATCTTACAGACTTACAAATTAAAAGTTCATTTCTCACTATTCCTGGAATCAATTGAAAAAGAAACCAAAGAGAAAGTACAAACTGTTTAAGAAGCAACGCAAAAGAGAATGGTTTATAATGAAAATATGAATATCAATGGTACCTTTTCAATAAGAAAGTTAGGTGGATGAAAGATTCTGAGAAGCAATGGAACTTCCATCCCTCCTCTGTGACTTTGAGAAGTTATCTCTATTTCCAATGGCCATTTTAAGAAGTTTATTTACATTATCCGAGTAACCTCGCCTCAGGATCCACAGTTGCAAATCCAGTATATGACCCTGTAGATGATTACCTTCTGTCTTCCCTTTAGCTAAATTTTTTTGACCACTGCATTTATCATTCACCTTCATAAGGTAAGGATAAAAAAAAGACTGAGAAACAAGCTATAAGAATGTTTATTTCTCTGTTCATAATTCCAGAATAAAATGATATGGGAAAAACTTAAAAGGAACTTAAAAGGAATTCATTTTGGAATATGAATACTTTGGTACCAATAATATTAAATAGCTTTCTTTAGATCTCTTTGTACATTCTTTTTTAAAATCTAAGAAAATATTCCTTTGAAAGAAATTATATAGAAATGTGAATCAGAGCACATGCCAAAATACAGATGAAGATAATACAATAAAGCTTAAATTAATGTTTGTTCTATGTAAGATAGGCAGAATACATTGAACTTAAATGATTTTTTAAAAATCTGGCACCATTTGGAACCATATTTTCCAATTACATATAATGTAAGCCAGATATATAATTTTAAATTCTCCAGTTGCCACATGAAAACAAATTTTTTAAAGGTGATTTTAATTATAATTGTATGGAAGCTACTATATCTCAAGTATCATTTCAAGGTATAATTTATATAAAAAGTGATTCATGAGATACTTTTCATTCTTTTTATAATACGTCTTCAAAATTCAGTGTATATTTTACTTAAAGCACATCTCACTTTGGAAAAGTTACATTTCAGTGCTCAGCAGTCACGTGAGATTATCATATTCATATTGAATAGCAATAATTGTACACACTGGAGAACACTCAGAAATCCAGAGACCCAGTAGTAATTTCCAGGTCCACTTCTTTTATCTTATTGGTAGATCACTTAAAATTCTATTTAGCAAAAGAAGATTCACTCAGTGACCACAAACTATTGAACTCTAATTAGATCCTTTCGTAGCCAAATGTTTCCCTGCCCTTGCAGAGTTCCCAACCAAAATACATAGATAAAACAGGAGAGTAACAAATGTATACCTGTGGCGGATTCATTTCGATATTTGGCAAAACTAATACAATATTGTAAAGTTTAAAAATAAAATTAAAAAAAAAAGTTCCAAATATGAAGCAAAAGTCTATTTAAAGAACAAGTTCACAAGGCAATGTTTAGAGTCTAATTTTAAGTTATCTTACCTGAGGGAATTTACATTGATAAAATTATAGAAAAATTACATGTAATTTTTTTATGCAGTAGTTACTGATCTACAGTTTTCTATCAGACTGGCGTTTTTAAGTATCTTTAGTAGAGACAAAAGTACCTTTAACAGTGACATTCTACATAGTCTGATCTATTTCCTTATATTTATTTTTCCTTAAATCTCATTAATTATATTTTCATTTAGGTGATTCTAATGTAAGGCCTAGTGTTTTATTAAAAATTCCTTATTGAAATTCCTTTCTGTAAATCAGTGTTAATTTGATTTCTCCAGATCGGCTTGATGCAATCACCCTAAAAACCAAATTTATAGAACAGTAACACATGAAATGCACGTGGTGGGGTCTTATTTTATCTTCTTGTATGTTGATTTATCCACAGACTCCCTGCGCTGCTATATGATAATTAGTCTTCATCCTGACACTTTCTCCTTCACCTTTGATCGTACACTCCATGCTTTTATTCTCTTTGGTCAGAATTTTACTATTATGCAGATACAATTCATAATCCGAAATCCTTGTTAGTCTTGAATCCCTATCATGATTGTTCCTAGTTAACTGCTTGGTGACATGTTTTATACCAAGTCAAATATTTAAAAATTACTGACAAAATTAGCCAGTCTAAATTGTAAGTTTATAACAGAAATCCAGACCTATTTCAAACTGTGCATGTGACAAAAAACAAGACCATGGTGAAAGAAAAGAAAATATACCTTAAAATATTCCATAAATGATAATACAGATTTCAAACTTCATGATTCATTTGAGAATTTTAGTTGTAGTTGAATTTAATAGTCTGAATATATACTTACATATTCTGCTATAATTTTTTCATTCATGGATACACTCCCATTGCATAGAATATATTAAGAAGATATTACAAATAGAACAACTTGACTAATTCACTGCTCATTATATCTATGTAAACTTTATAAAGAATCTTGTCTTGGCTCATTTCCATACATTTTTATTTTGCCACATGTTCAAATTCACTAAAAAGTAAAGTATGAATTTTAATGCCCTACAACAATATTTTGACTACATTCATATTTAAAGAGAAAAGCATTCATTGAAAGAATAATAAGCATATATTTTTTCTCACCAAAGGGAAAATACAAATGGAAATGAATAGGATGAAATAAATGTTTGTTAATTACATACATTTTGCCAGCTGTTGAAACCAATGCATATACTCAAAAGATATTGACTTCACAAAATAAACATCTTTTAAAAAAATCTTATTTCAAAATGGGAAAATGTGCTATTTATCCTAGAAAATTATTATAATGGATGTTATACCCACAGAAACTTTGGGAGAGTGGAGGGAAAATATTAATAAAGTCCTCTGGGTGAAGAAAGAGGACACAAGGTAAGAAGATCTGACAGGACCGTAAGCCTGGTGGGCAGGTTATAGAGTAGAAAGAAGGGTCAGATGCACAAAGAGGAGGCAAGGCAAGCTGGGGTAAAAAGCCAATTAGTGGATTAAAGGGTACGAATCTGAGTTCTAAAACACAGGGGTGATAATATAGGCAGCTTGGGAGAGGATTAAAATAAAGAAGTGATAACAGTATTCAGTTGAGAGGGAAGGCTGTCAAAAATGTAAATAGGGGAAAGAAAGGTAAAACAATGAAAACAAAAAGCTGACATTTACTCAAGGGTTATAGTAGCAGAAACTCAAAGGGGTAAATGTGATGGTTTTAGCTCTCAGTGTTCTGAAATCATTAACAGAGGACCAAGGCAGATGGAAAATTTGGTCCCAATTACAGGAAATCAAATGGACTGCAAAGGAGAAGAGGGAAATAACCCATTTCATTTCCCGGTTGCTTTTCTTGAATACATCATATTAGACAATAAAAGCCTGACATCCACAGATAGATTATTATTAGAATGGCACTGTATTATTTAGAACAACATATTAATGATAAATCTGGTGTTTGACAAGTCTTAAGAATGTGATATTTCAGAGTGTATCACTAAAACTAGATAGTGTTGAGTTTTCAATTGCTAATTTTTTATTTAAATGTTTATATAACCCAGCTATAGTCATATTACTTCATTAAAGTATTTTGTTAATAGTTCTTGAAATGAAAGTTTATTAATTTGGGGAAAATTTTGGCCCTTGATTAATTTTGAATACATAATTAATCTGATGCTTTATTAGTATCTACTCATGCTAATAAAATTTTAAAAGTCTATCATGGGTATCATATTAAATTTCAATGTATGGCACTTTTTAACCACATATTACAAAGAGATACGTCTCCACCCATTATTCCGTCAAAAATTGGCACAAAATACTCAAAAGAAAAGTGAAAATTTACAATTAGAATTTTCATCCTTGTTCTGACTACATTTCAGATAACTTTTTATAACATAAAAAATGCTTTTATTCAATCAAGATTCTGATTATTGGTAGAACATCATATTTTTCAATTAAAATGACAAAATGAGTGATTTAGAAAAGTTTAGTGAGGATAGATGGGACAAATTGTGATAAGGACAACACATGAGTTTAAAATATTTTAAACTATTATGTAGTGTATATGAAGATAGCTGTCTTATACAAGTGAAAATTGAAATTTCATCTTAATAAGTTGCTTGTAATTAAAATGAAAATGGACTATGATTTAAAATTTTTCTGACCAACAACTCCTAAAGCAGACTCTCATAAAGTATGATTGAAACACACACGTGGACATAGAAAAATTAAGCTAAAAACAAACTAAAGTGAAAGCTGACACCAAGACTACTTCATAGAATGTCAAAGCTACACTTCATGAACTGGTAGTGAATGGGAAAAAATGTGAAATATGTGTGTGTGTGTGTGTGTGTGTGCCTCTCCTGACTCAGGAATCTAGGCACTATGCAATAAGAAAACTGGGGAAAATGTTGTTACTCTCTCAAAGTACACACCTTTGGAGCTGAAAGAATTTCCCAACAAATTAAATAAGAGAAACATTTTTATTTCTCATGGTGTCCTAATAAGACCTTTCTCAAAAAATATGTTTCCTAGAACAGAGTTTAGGGTCATAATGACCAGTGCACATTTTCATAAGTTTAGATTGCAATGATGTTTTCAAAAACCTTATAAGACACCAGACGAAAATAACAAAGGACTAACTACAATGGAACAAACAATCAAACCAGCCTCAGACTTCTCCTTTATAACATTAGGTGCCAGAAGGAACTGGCAACAATAGTTGATTTTTGAAATGAAAGTGTGGTAATGCAACAATTCAGTCTCACGCTAAATTATATTTTATGTGCCAAAGCATGTGATAACTATTCTCAGAATGGAAAAAATTCTATGTATTACTAAAAAAATTATTGAGGACATATTCCAAAAGACCAAGAAATGAGAGATTAGAATTAAAAATTTTCCCTGGTGATCCAGCCATTAAGAATCTGTCTTCCAATGTAGGGGACTTTCCTGGTGGTCCAGTGGTTCAGAATCTGCCTTCCAATACAGGGCACATGGGTTCAGTCTCTGGTTGGAAAACAGAAATCCCACATGTCTTGAGGCAACTAAGCCCATGCACCACAGCTAGAGAAGCCGGCGTGCCACACTGTTTGGCTGATGCAGCCAAATAAATAAAATTGAATTTAAAAAAATTTAAGAGGAAAAAAAACAGTAATATTTCAATCAATAATACTCTCTAAAACTCAATTACTACAAAACATCCACATGCTGGACATATTACAACAAATGCAGTCTATAATACAGTAATAAGCTCACACATAATTAGAGAAAATCCTTAGGTATTAAGAAAAATATAGAATAAATGGAAATAAAAAATGGGTGAACTTAAATTCAAACAGTACTGACTTTGGGGCAAAACTGATCCAAGGAAACAGAGTTCTAGAGTAAAAAATATATATATATATGTATATGTATATATGTGCATGTATATATATATATGTATATGTATAATATGTGTGTATATGTGTATATATATATGTATATATATGTATATGTATGTGTATATATATATGTATGTGTATATATATATACATATATATATATATAAAATCTCCCCTGGAAATGTGTAGTCTTAGGCCTGTTTATGATTCAAATTCATATCCTAGCTAATATATGAATAGAAGGAAGCATAAATACACAAAATAAACTACAGAAGACAATCATTTGAAATAATAAACTAAAAATCAAAGTTATTACTTCACAAAACTCTATGCAAATAAACTTGAAAATCCAGAGGAAGTGGGTAATTCCCCAGGAAAACACAATTTCCCAAATCGATACTTACCGGATGCATAGATAGAGATAGAGATATATATCCTAAAGCCAATATCTAACATAATTGAATCAATGTGCTGCAGCGCTGTGCTGTGCTTAGTTGCTCAGTTGTGTCCAACTCATTGCGACTCCATGGACTGTAGCCCGTCAGGCTCCTCTGTCCATGGGGATTCTCCAGGCAAGAACACTGGAATGTGTTGCCATGCCTTCCTCCAGGGGATCTTCCAACCCAGAGATCAAACCCAGGTCTCCTGCATTGCAGGCAGATTCTTTACCATCTGAGCCACCAGGGAAGTCTAAGAACATTGGAGTGGGTAGCCTATCCCTTCCCCAGGGGAACTTCCTGACTGAGAGTCGAACCAGTGTCTCCTGCATTGCAGGCGCATTCTTCACCAGCTGAGCTACCACGGAAGCCCAACTGAATCAATAGGAAACACTAAAGACGTTTCCTCTGTTTATGATCAGGAATAAGACAAAAAATTTCACTATCTCTAGTTATAACCTTGAATTTGAGGTATTAATTAAATCAGAAAAGAAACTATAATATTTTCATTTGTCTTCAGGTATTTTTCTTCTTTGCTTTCTTCAGTGATCCATTGGTTGTTTAATAGTACATTGTTTAGACTCCAAGTGTTTGAGAGTTTTTCACGTTTTTTCCCTTGCAGTTGATTTCTAAGCTAACAGCATTGTGGTCAGAAAAGACACTTGTTATGATTTTAATCCTCTTAAATTTACTGATACTTCTCCTGTGGCCTTTCAGTTTATCTATCCTGGAGAACGTTCTTTGTGCGCCGGAAAAGAATGTGTATTCTGTTGCTTTTGGATGCAATGTTCCACATATTTCTGTTAATTTCAGGAAGATCTCCTGGAGAAGGAAATGGCAACCCACTCCAGTATTCTTGCCTGGAAAATCCCTTGGACGGAGGAACCTGATAGGCTACAGTCCATGGGGTCGCAAAGAGTTGGACATGACTGAGTGACTTCACTTCCACTTTCTTTAATGTGTAATTTAAGTCCAGTGTTCCCTTACTGATTTTCTGGCTGGATGATCTGTCCACTGATGTAAGTGGGGTGTTAAAGTTTGCTATTATTATTGTGTTTTTGTCAATTTCTCTTTTTATGTTAATATTTGCTGTTGATATTTTCTGTTAATATTTGCTTCACATATTTAGGTGCTCCTATGTTCAGTTCAGTTCAGTTACTCAGTCATGTCCGACTCTTTGTGACCCCATGGACTGCAGCACGCCAGACCTCCCTGTCTATCACCAACTCCCAGAGTTTACCCAAACTCATGTCCATTGAGTCAGTGACGCCATCCAACCATCTCATCCTCTGTCGTCCCCTTCTCCTCCCGCCTTCAATCTTTCGCAGCATCAGAGTCTTTTCCAGTGAGTCAGCTCTTCACATCAGGTGGCCACGTATTGGAGTTTCAGCTTCAACATCGGTCCATATATATTTAAAACTTTTATTTTCAACTGATCCCTTGATCATTAATGTAATATCCTTCTTTGTCACTTGTTATAGTCTTTGTTTTAACATTTATTTTGGCTGCTGTAACAATTGAAACTCCAGCTTTCTTTGGATTTCCATTTTCATGGAATATCTTTTTCTATCTTTTCACTCTCAGTCTGTGTGTGTCTTTATATCTGAGGTGAGTCTCTCTTCTCTTGTGATTTCATGCCCATCTTTGGTATTATTTTTAATCCATTTCTCTTTTTCATATGTGTATCTATTATACATTTTTGATTACCACAAGTATATGTATATATGAATGATTATTTTAAGATGCTGATCTCTTAAATTCAAATGCATTTTAACAAACCTGAATTTTTACAATCATAATATTTGCTATTTTGACATCATATTTTTCATCTCTTTGTTTTGTGTGTCCCTTAAATGCTTATTGTGGATATAGGCAATTTTACAACCTTAATTTTTATCCTTCCTACTGGCTTTATACATGGTTAATTTACTACCTTTATTATGTATTTGCCTGTACCAGTGAGATTTTTCCTTTTGTAATTTTCACATCTCTAGTTGTGAGCATTTCTTTTTTTCCCTTAGAGAAGTCCCTTTAACATTTATTTTAAAGTTGGTTTGCTGGTGTTAAACTCTTTTAACTTTTGCTTTTCTGTAAAACTTTTCATCTCTCCATCAAATCTGAATGAAAGTCTTGCCAGGTAGATTATTCTTGATTATAGGTTTTTCCCTTTCATCACTTTTAATACATTGTGCCATTCCCTTCTGACCAGCAGAGTTTCTGCTGAAAACTGAGCTGATAGTCTTAGGGGAGTTCACTTGCATGTAACTTATTGCTTTTCCCTTGTTGCTTTAAATATTCTTTCTTTAATTTTTGCCACTTTAATTACAATCTGTCTTTGTATGGTATTTGTTGGATTGATACTGTTTGGGAGTCTCTGTGCTTCCTGGACCTGGATGTCTGTTTCCTAAATTAGGGTAGTTTTCAGGTGCTATACTTCAAACATTTCCTCTGTCCTATTCTCTTTCTTTCCTCTTTCCAGGACCCCTATAATGTGAATGTTAGTACAACTGATTTTGGCTCTTGAACTGTCCTTATTTCTTTTTGTTCTTTTTCTTTTCTTTCTTCAAGCCAAGTGACTTCTATAACTCTGTCTTTCAGTTTGTTGATTTGTTCCTCAGTATCATCTAATCTGAGGCTTCCCAGGTGACTCAGTGGTAAAAAATCCATCTGCTAATACAGGAGATACAGGTTCAATCCCCAGGTTGGAAAGATCCCCTGGAGAAGGAAATGGCAACCCACTTCAATATTCTTGCCTGGGAAATCCCATGGACAGAGGAGTTTGGTGGGCTACACTCCACAGGGGTCACAAAAGAGTCAGACACAACTTAGTGACTAAATAACAATTAAAATACATACTGTATATTATTATAGAATATATATAATTAAATAATATATTAATATAAACATAATTACTCATATTTAGTATATTTAATTTTAAAACATGTTGCTAAATCATATATTAATAAATGTGTGTGCTAGCCACTCAGTCATGTCTGCCTCTTTGTGACCCTGTGGACTGTAGCCCACTGGGCTCCTCTGTCCATGGAATTCTCCAGGCAAGAATACTGGAGTGAGCTGCCATTTCCTTCTCCAGAGGATCTCCCTGACACAGGGAACAAATCCTGGTCTCTTGCACTGCAGGCAGATTCTTTACTGTCTGAACCACCAGGGAAGCCCATATTAACAAATACACAGTTTAAATTTTTATACGTTAATAAATACACATACTATATAAATATACTACAGCTTTTAATTACTATATATATTATTACTATATATTATTTATAATATATATTCAATATGCTAGGTATTATTTTTATGTACAATATTTAATATGTAAGTCATATAAACTTTTTATATAGTCAGTCATAGCTAACTCTTTGTGGTCTCACACTGTAGGCAGATTCTTTACTGAGCCATCATGGAAGCCCCAGTCAAAAATTAAGTTTAATCAAAAATACAAAAACACTAAAATTTAATACAAATATAAATTAATTTAACTGGATATTAGATTTATAACATAAGTGTTTGAGCATGAACACACACACAAGTAATTTAAGTAAATTTTGAACACAATATTATGACTATAAACCCTTGATCAAATATATTTAAAAGACAAAAATATAATTAAAAAAAAAAAACTTTGTTTGCTTAGCAAGGTTGTTGTGGCAGTGGTATTAGTGTTGTAATTCTGAAAATATTTTGTCTGTACTGTACTAAATGAGTAAATATATCTATGTTCTTATGAGTCAGGATAATCACTGTGGGGGAAGTAAGATTCAAACATGGACTAGGGGAAGTATGAAGTATGAAGAACTCTGCAGTGTAGATATCAGAGTAAGATATATACATATATACACATATCCAGGAGTTGGTGATGGACAGCGAGGCCTGGCGTGCTGCAGTTAATGGGGTCACAAAGAGTCGGACACGACTGAGCGACTGAACTGAACTGAACACATATGTACACACAAATATGGGCTTCCCTGGTGGCTCAGCAGTAAGGAATCTGCCGGCCAGTGCAGGAGATGCAGATTCAATCCGTAGGTTAGGAAGATCCCTTGGAGAAGGAAATGACAACCCACTTCAATGTTCTTGTGTGGGAAATCCCGTGGACAGAGGAGCCTGGTGGGCTACAGTCCATGGGGTCACAAAGAATCAGGCACGACTTAATGATTAAACAACAGTAACCATACACATACATATATATTATTCTAGTCTATCCCCTGAAAATACATAGAAAAAATACGCACAGCAGAAGACGCATTCGTGGTTTCTAAATACAATTCCATACTAAAAAGAACCAAGGATAACTGGAAAAATGGTTGATTCCAGGTTTGGGGCATGGACAGTTTAAGGCAAGCTTGCAGTGTCTTGCTGAGCTACAAAGCAAGGAAGTAAAAGAGGGAGGAGGAAGAGAGAGTTCTTTCTCAAAGGAGGTCTATTAATAAACGTAAGATAAATGATATAGATTTAAAAAATCATCATTTTGTAAGCATTAACGTGGTTATTCAAGTAAAGACCATCATGAATACTAAAAATATTGAATGAAATTTTTGTTGAGAACAGGATATTTTTACAAAGTATCACCCACAGTTATCTATCAACTGCAAAACAAAAGTATACCTTTACAATGAAAGAATCTCAGAGATGTCACCTTACAAAGAATTAAAACCATCACCACTAATGGAACAAGCCAACATTACATGTCTCCTGACATAATATAGGCTTCCTTGATGGCTCAGACAGTAAAAAATCTACCTGCAATGTAGGAGACATGGGTTCAATCCCTGGGTCAGGAAAAACCCCTAGAAAAAAAAATGGCAACCCACTCTGGTATTATTGCCTGGAGAATCCCACGGACAGAGCAGTCTGTCAGGCTACAGTCCACGGGATTGTGAAGAGTCGTACACAACTGAGTGACTAACACTTTCAACATAACATAATATAACAAGGATACAACATCACCTGTATAGTATTCTTAAGAAAATGTTTAACTTGATTCCAATAATACAGCAATAATATGTAAAACGTTATACAAACAACTAGTCTGGACTTTTCAAAAGCTTCAAAGTAATGAAAAACTAAGAAAGAGACTGTTTTAGATTTAAATAAAATTAAAATAACTAAGTATATTGAATAATCTTTGTCTAAATTATGAGCTGAAATATAAAGCAACTATAAGAGATTATTAATAGAATAATTAGAAAATTTTAATATGGGCCAATATCAGGCAATAATCTGACACCAATTTTATATATTTTGAATGTAGAAAAAGCATCAAATAATGAAGAAAATGTCCTTGTTTTGAAGAGATATATGTTGAACTATTTAGGGGTGAATTATCATGATGTCTGAAACTGATTTCCAAATGGTTCAGCAAATGTATATCCATGTATCTGAGAAAGAGACAGAGAGAGCAATGGCAAATATGGTAAATCTGTTAACAATCAGTGACTCCAGACAAAGGGCATATAGACATTTTTTAGTTTATCTGAGGGTTTAAATTTTTCAAAATAAAATTTTGAGAATTTTTTTAAAAAGCAGTATTAGTAAACTAACAAATCATTAATGAAAGAATTCAAAAATTAAATTGTACAAAACTAAGACTATTGATGACATTATAATATAATTATAGTCAGTTGATTTAACACTTTCTTTGCGCCTAAACAAAGCATGCATCCTTTGTTCAGCACACCCGCTTTCCCTATTTTAAAGAGATATTCCTATCATAGGTGGAATTATAATTTTCTTAATTTTCACATCCACCAAATATGTGTAGTAATTCACAAGAATGTTCACTCTTCTGTTAATTCCAGAAGTGTATTGTAGATTTTGTAGTAAACAGAAGTTGGACGGGGGGAATAAACCTAATGATAGCATAATCACTAATTAATATCCAATTTGGCATCAAGGAACCATGGCTTCAAGTCCTACATTTTTTATTCACTATATGTACGGTTACCATCTAACCTAAACTTCACATTTGTTACGTGTAGAATGCATATATGAACATCTAGTTCATTCCTGGCTCTGAAGAAGTTAAATCATAGATACCATATAATGGCATAATGTCTGGCCAAATTAGGGATTTCATAAATGGTAGCTGAACATCCGTTGGATAATAGGAAAAGCAAGACAGTTCCAGAAAAACATATATTTCTGCTTTATTGATTATGCCTAAGCCTTTGACTGTGTGGATCACAATAAACTGTGGAAAATTCTGAAAGAGATAGGAATGCCAGACCACCTGACTTGCCTCCTGAGAAATGTGTATGTAGGTCAAGAAGCAACAGTTAGAACCAGACATGGAACAAAACACTGGTTCCAAATTGGGAAAGAAGTACATCAAGGCTGTATACTGTCACCCTGTTTATTTAACTTATATACAGAGCACATCATGTGAAATGCTGGACTGGATGAAGCACAAGCTGGAATCAAGATTGTCAGGAGAAATATCAGTAACCTCAGATATGCAGATAACACCACCCTTATAGCAGAAAGTGAAGAAGAACTAAAGAGCCTCTTGATGATGAAGAAGAACTAAAGAGCCTCTTGATCAAAATGAAAGAGGAGAGGAAAAAGCAGGCTTAAAATGCAACATTCAAAAAACTAAGATCATGGCATCCAGTCCCATCACTTCATGGAAAACAGATGGAGAAATAATGGAAACAGTCACAGACTTTATTTTCTGGGGCTCCAAAATCACTGTGGATGGTAACTGCAGCCATGAAATTAAGACACTTGCTCCTTGGAAGAAAAGCTAGGACCAACCTAGACAGCATATTAAAAAGCAGAGACATTGCTGACAGAGGTCCGTCTAGCCAAAGCTGGTTTTTCCCGTAGTCATGTATGGATGTGAGAGTTGGACTATAAAGAAAGCTGAGCGCCTAAGAATTGATGCTTTTGAACTGTGGTGTTGGAGAAGACTCTTGAGAGTCCCTTGGACTGCAAGGAGATCCAACCAGTCCATCCTAAAGGAAATCAGTCCTGAATATTCATTGGAAGGACTGATGCTGAAGCTGAAGGTCCAATACTTTGGCCACCTGATGCAAAGAACTGACTCTTTGGAAAAGACCCTGATGTTGGGAAAGATTGAAGGCAGGAGGAGAGTGGGACAACAGAGGATGAGATGCTTGGATGGCATCACCGATACTATGGACATGAGTTTGAGCAAGCTCCAGGAGTTGGTGATGGACAGTGAAGCCTGGTGTGCTGTAGTTCATGGGGTCACAAAGAGTCGGATGTGACTGAACAACTGAACCAAACTGAACTGAACTGACCTGAGCCTGTTATTGTGTAACAGAAGCAATGTTGTAACACGTTTTTGATACTTAAACTTGATTCTTTCTATATTAATATAGACATGGTGCAGTTTATAAGAGAGGATACATTGAATTCATGAGTATGTACTCCCTAGTAGAGATACGTCTTCAAATAAATTTGCATAAAATGACAGCTCTCAAATAGGCAAAAAGTCATATGTAAACTATAAGAAATTCGATTTATAATTGAGCCACAAATAGGCTTTTAATTAATGTGTTTTCCTACTAGCTATTCAGCTATGACATTAGTATTACTGAAATTAAAACATTATAAAGTATCTTATCATTCCAAATATATAAATATACCTAAAAATAATTTTACCTCATCAATTTAACCCCCTGTGGATCCCCCTTTTTATATAAATATGCCCAAGTTGTCAGAATACAGTCATCTTGTACATGAATGAAGCAGATAGTAATCTATTTTGAGGCAGCATATTTTGAGACATGTCATGGCAGAAAGATCCCCAGTCGCTTTACCCTAAATATAACAAAAAAAGGTGCTAATGGTATATTATCCTACAGAAAAGAGCAGCAGTGATAAAAAGTCCGTCCAACCCTCAAATTATTTTAATAATTTGCTTCTCTTTTCAATGTGCTCCAGTGGGCAAAGGTGCAGATACAGAACAGTGGGCATGAGAAGGCAAATTTGCTATTTTTTCAGAGGTTAAAACACAGCACATATCAGATCAGATCAAATCAGATCAGTCGCTCAGTTGTGTCCAACTCTTTGCGACCCCATGAATCACAGCACGCCAGGCCTCCCTGTCCAGCACCAACTCCCAGAGTTCACTCAGACTCATGTCCATCGAGTCAGTGATGTCATCCAGCCATCTCATCCTCTGTCGTCCCCTTCTCCTCCTGCCCCCAATCTCTCCCAGCATCAGAGTCTTTTCCAATGAGTCAACTCTTTGCATGAGGTGGCCAAAGTATTGGAGTTTCAGCTTTAGCATCATTCCTTCCAAAGAAATCCCAGGGCTGATCTCCTTCAGAATGGACTGGTTGGATCTCCTTGCAGTCCAAGGGACTCTCAAGAGTCTTCTCCAACACCACAGTTCAAAAGCATCAATTCTTCAGCGCTCAGCCTTCTTCACAGTCCAACTCTCACATCCATACATGACCACAGGAAAAACCATAGCCTTGACTAGACAGACCTTTGTTGGCAAAATAATGTCTCTGCTTTTGAATATGCTATATAGATTGGTCATAACTTTCCTTCCAAGGAGTAAGTGTCTTTTAATTTCATGGCTGCAATCACAATCTGTAGTGATTTTGGAGCCCAGAAAAATAAAGTCTGACCCTGTTTCCACTGTTTCCCCATCTATTTCCCATGAAGTGATGGGACCAGATGCCTTGATCTTCGTTTTCTGAATGTTGAGCTTTAAGCCAACTTTTTCACTCTCCACTTTCACTTTCATCAAGAGGCTTTTGAGTTCCTCTTCACTTTCTGCCATAAGGGTGGTGTCATCTGCATATCTGAGGTTATTGATATTTCTCCCAGCAATCTTGATTCCAGCTTGTGTTTCTTCCAGTCCAGCGTTTCTCATGATGTACTCTGCATATAAGTTAAATAAGCAGGGTGACAATATACAGCCTTGACGTACTCCTTTTCCTATTTGGAACCAGTCTGTTGTTCCATGTCCAGTTCTAACTGTTGCTTCCTGACCTGCATACAAATTTCTCAAGAGGCAGATCAAGTGGTCTGGTATTTCCATCTCTTTCAGAATTTTCCACAGTTTATTGTGATCCACACAGTCAAAGGCTTTGGCATAGTCAATAAAGCAGAAATAGATGCTTTTCTGGAACTCTCTTGCTTTTTCCATGATCCAGTGGATGTTGGCAATTTGATCTCTAGTTCCTCTGCCTTTTCTAAAACCAGTTTGAATATCAGGAAGTTCACAGTTCACATATTGCTGAAGCCTGGCTTGGAGAATTTTGAGCATTACTTTATTAGAGTGTGAGATGAGTGCAATTGTGCGGTAGTTTGAGTATTCTTTGGCATTGCCTTTCTTTGGGATTGGAATGAAAAACAGAGTATCTTGAGTGCCTGAGCCATAGAGCAGACTCCTTCACCCACCTCATTCAGTCCAGTTCAGTTGCTCAGTTATGTCCGACTCTTTGCAAGCCCGTGAACTGCAGTATGCCAGGCCTCCCTGTCCATCACCAACTCCCAGAGTTGACTCAAATACAAGTCCATTGAGTTGGTGATGCCATAAAACCATCTCATCCTATCGTCCCCTTCTCCTTCCGCCTTCAGTATTTCCCAGCATCAGGGTCTTTTCAAATGAGTCAGTTCTTTGCATCAGGTGGCCAAATATTGGACCTTCAGCTTTAGCATCAGTCTTTCCAATGAATATTTAGGACTGATTTCCTTTAGGATGGACAGGTTGGATCTCTTTGCAGTCCAAGGGACTCTCAAGAGTCTTCTCCAACACCACGGTTCAAAAGCATCAATTCTTCAGCATTCAGCTTTCTTTATAGTCCAACTCTCACATCCATACATGACTACTGGAAAAACCATAGCTTTGGCTAGTCGGACCTCTGTCAGCAAAGTAATGTCTCTGCTTTTTAATATGCTGTGTTGGTCATAACTTGTCTTCCAAGGAGCAAGTGTCTTTTAATTTCATGGCTGCAGTCACCATCTGCAGTGATTTTGGAGCCCAGAAAAATAAAGTCTCTCACTGTTTCCATTGTTTCCCCATCTATTTGCCATGAAGTGTTGGGACCAGATGTCATGATCTTAGCTTTCTGAATGTTGAGTTTTAGGCCAACTTTTTCACTCTCCTCTTTCACTTTCATCAAGAGGCTCTTTAGTCTACTTTGCTTTTTGCCATAAGTGTGGTGTCATCTGCACCCACCTACTCATATCAAACACACACCAGTCTCTATTTGTAACCATTGATCTGTGTGGATGTTTGTTTCATAACTGAGAAAGGAAAGAAACTTTTATTTGGAGCCTCACACTACAGAATGAGGGGAGATGAGAATAATGAAGGAAATGGCATCTGCTCCCTGCCTAACCCATCCAGGTATGAGGACCTGAGGTTCCAGAGCTAAAGGTGAGGATGTGATAGAACCATCTTATGAGATTTACTGTTGTTCTTAGAGGGCTTAAAAGACAGAATATACTTGAATGTTTTCATGAGAGTCTTCGTGTTACTTGTCACAAGTGAAATCCTGAGTTGGGGGGAAAAATCTATCTCTCTAATGTTTCCCCTCCACTCTGCACTTCTATAGCACTCTGAAGGCCGGAAGCTTTGTGGGCAACCATACCCAGGAAAGACAAAAGGGCTACTGCTAGCCCAGTCAGGAGGTGCAGCTTTGTAAAGCTTCTTAATGGGTGGAGATTTTGAATGGAGAATAACACTGGAGAGAAAAACTATTTGGTCACATGGGGGAAAAAATGGGATTGTGAGCACATGTGAGGTCTTATCCCATTAATTTTACCACATGCGGCCACTGGATCAGCTTTTCCCAGATAATCTTTTCATCTAAAAAGAAAAAACAAAAATCTGTAGACATTTCTGTACTGTAAGATAAAGGAAGCTTTCTAATCACAGTCTTCCAAAATATGGCTTCAACAAATTCCCATTAATTTTCTCTAAGAATCTGCTATGATCAGTGTGTTCTCCCAAACACATGCGCTAATCTTTCTTTTTTTCCAGCCCCTGATCTTTAATCAAAGTATATCACTTCATGAACTTAGTATAGCCTCTCACTCCCTCTCTGGCCCTTTTAAATACAAACTAGGTCATCTCAGCCACCATCAGTCCTAGAAATCCTTCACAGATTTTCATAAACTACCTGGATCTACTGATCCTTTAAAAACATACCACAAATTGCCCATACTCATATATCATGCATTTCAAACTGAAAAAAATAATTTTAATTGAGACTTTGTCAATTATCTATTGTTTGGGAATATCTTTTCTTCTATTGTTTGATTTTTCATTTGAGCTTTGTCTGGCTTTTCCATTTACAAAATAAGTCTTTTGACAGGATCTGTGTTATTTTAATTTTTGTATCTTCCACAGTACCTAGGACAGAGAGGTCCTCAATAAATATTTTTGGTCTATAGGTTGATTCTTTTATTCAGGAACATTTTAAGGTGTGATACTATTTCCTCTGTCTAGAAAATCTCTTCTCTTCTATAAGGAGGCCATATTCTGCTAGAATTTGACAGCAAAAAATTTCCAATCAACCAGGAAAATTATCAGAGATAATGTTCATAGTCCCCTGTCCTTTCATCAGGTTTGCCAATACTGAGTATATGTCTGATTATATATAAGATAGAATCTAAATGAGGCAACATGATCTTGTTTATATTGCCCATTGTGAATCATCTTAAGAAATTTAATGACAAAAATTGAGCTTAAACAAACTTAAGTTCTAAATAAACTCTATTTATCTTTAAAGTATGCTTTTATGTACTAAAATAAAGACCCTTCTCTCCAAGTTCATTGATTAGTCCAACCACACTGGCAAAAAGACCAAAATGCTTTGCTTAGTGTTTTGCCTCCGTATTTACTGAGGATCAAAATTTAACCCAATACAGGAAAATCAGCGGCTGCTTAAAACTCCTATTTATAAAACACAGAGATTATTAAGAACTGATAGTTTTAAACATGAATTTACAGAATGCTTAATAGTCTCTTATATACATCAAAAAAATTTGCTTTCCTCTTATATGAAGACTTTCCTCTGTTGTATTGTTCTACTAATACATTAACATTATAAATTCTATATCAGAAAAATGTACAATGGGAAGAAATCTCTTTATTATTAGCATGAGAAATCAGGCCCATGTTAAATTGAACACATATCCAGACAAAAAGAAACCACCGATCACCAACCTCCAGTGCAAGAGAAATTAAGCAGAAAGAGTTGCCTCCAATGTTTTTGAAAACAATATATTAAACTGGATAGATGGGGAGGGAAAGCAAAGAGTTGATTCGCATGACCAGGGTGAAAAGAAAAACAAACATCAGAGTTGCAAAAACATATATTCTATAACAAGTTCTTAAGACTCCCAGGTGCAACATCAGCAGCGCTCCAGTCTCGATTTTTATTGTAATCTTGTGGCTTTTTATTTGTAACTTATATGAAAAGAATCATATTGATTGGGGCAGATTTAACTCAGTAAAACCTATTCTACTGAGATTGTCTGTGCTAGGTGATTTTATCAAGTTCTCTTTTGGTTTCATTTTCTTCCTCATCCCTATTCCCAGGGGAGGCTACAGCCCAGCTTGCAGAGCAAAT
Organism: Bos javanicus; assembly: GCF_032452875.1. Lineage (NCBI taxonomy): Eukaryota > Metazoa > Chordata > Mammalia > Artiodactyla > Bovidae > Bos > Bos javanicus. The sequence continues at coordinate 52,155,099 of NC_083876.1, forward strand.
TGCCCTAAATTGAGTTCTTTCTCTGGCGTACACAGGGCTGCCTTTGGCTCCTCAGCTCGAAAACTTTATGCATTCTTTTTTCCTTCTTCCTTAACAATCCCCTTCCCTTTTTCCAATTAAAATGGAGAAGTTTGCACCGGTACCTGCTCCCAATTAAATGAATACTGCATTACCAGCCGCGCTCCCGGATCTTCTTTACCCTCCCTTCATTAGCCTTATTCCTCTGAGGCTGTCTGGCTGTCTGCCAGGGACTTATGGCAAGAATTCAAAATCTTGCACACTTTATCCCCTCCAAATCATTCTTGAATATAAGCAGTCTGCTCCTTAGGCCCAGCATGAGAAATCCAAGAATGTGTTCAAAATAGATAGGGGGTGGGGAGGGAGAGAAGAGAAAAATGATTTAAAAGGCTAAAATCCTATGCAAAGAAAGACGAGCTAAGTGAGGCTAAGCTTCCCAGTTAATTGACCTTAGTTTCTTTTTTAAAAGCCTGAGTAGGAAGAACAACAAGTGACAGTTCCATGGCCGTGCTTTGTTTCTGAGCGCTTTCATGCCTACAGGAAGTACATCATCATCTTCACACCTCAGGCATGCCGACTCCCCAACACTCAAATTATCTACCATAACTGAAAAAACTAATCTGGGAAGCTTAAGCAACTGGGTTTGTTTTTTTTTTTTTTAAATAAAGATCAACATGGAATTTTCCAACAAATTTGAGTGCTATGAGGCCATTGCATCAGCCATTCTCAGCTGACACTTGGAATCAGAAAGTGTGCATCAAGCTGTCGTGAGTGATGACTCAGGTGTCAGGCCACAGAAACAAACAGGCATTCAGTGTGCCACCACTGTTCTCTGAAACTGCAAATTCCACTCACAGAGTCTTTGAACACATTTTAGCAGAATATGTGATCAAATCTCAGCTCTGGTATATACTGTCTGGGTGACCTTGGGCAAGTTATGTAACTTCTCTGAGCCTCAGGATCCTCATGTGTAAAGTAGGGATAACTGTATCTAGCACACAAATGCTGCCTGGGGACTAAGTATAATGTGCAAACGACTTGGCACAATTCCTGGCACATGGTACATAGCCAGTGTAAGCTCTTATTATTGTTGCTACTACAATAATATTAATATTAAGCAAAAAGTACACCATATGATCTGACAGAAACTTTGGAGCCTTTCCCAGAACATGGAAAGGGCTAAGGACAATTTGTAGATTATTTTTAATTTAACAAAATCAAAAATGTGCAATTGGATTCTCAGAAGCCGATCCTTTTTTGGCACACAGCCCAACACAGCTATGACATCCACTAAGGTCATTATTAGATAACCTATCATTTAGCAGTAATTATGTCATCAAATTCTTCAAGCACCTTAGAAAACATATAGTCATGGTTAACTTTTATGAAGACAATATGTGATTGAACACTATAAAACAGTCATCAGTGACTTCAATTTGTTTCAGTTCTAAGAATTAACATATAATTCCGTTTATCTCCTAATGAGAAATTTCCAAGGAATATTATATTGCTACAGTTTACCACCTAAATAACAATAATAGATAAAAGGAAAACTATAAAAAGTCATTACTAAATCTTTTCAAATAACTGTATTGATGAAAAGACAAAAACAAAACATATTTATGAAAGAGGATAAGTGTTTCAAACACATTTTTATCTTCTACAATAGACACAACTCCTTGCTCTCCATGAGCTGCAAGATTATTGCATAATTTGCAAGAAATACAGTGTTGTCTAAGAAATCCAAAGCCGCAGACATTCTCAATACAGGAAGGTACTTTATAAATAACATTTTTGATGAATCAAATCCAAGTCAAATACCCCATAGCATTTCATACAATTATTAGAAATACAAACATTGAAATCAGAGACATGGAACTACTTTCCAGCCTCCCTTTTTTATTTGCTATGTGACACCTAAAAAATTACTTAACTTCTCAGACTTTCAATTTCTCAAATATAAAATATGGCAATGTGATGTCATTTTAAGAATTGCATTTAAAATGCTTAATTAAGCCACAAGAAGCTCTTGGTTTTTATCATCGTCATCATCAACACTATAATTATTGTCAAGTGTTTGACTTTTCGAAGATTAGTTCTTAGAAATAGGAAAAGAATACAAAACATGAAGCAAGAAATTTTGAAATATGTCATTCAGTCCATCAAATATTGGTGAACTGCACTGAATCCAATATAGATAATATATTCACTGGTTCATATCATGCATATTTGAGGCCAACTAAAATGGGATGGTTTTTAGAGATGAAGGTTTTAAGGAATAAACTGGAAAATCTACCCCATCCAAAAAGTTAACAAAATGACAAAATCACAAACCTAGCACATAAGATATAAACAAGGTCACAGAGCAACAACAAAACCAGGACTTAAGCTCAGATCTGTCAATTCTAGACAAAGATGTCTCCAGTGACTTTTACACTCATAATTCATAGATACCATATTACCTGGTTACATGAGAAAAAAATCTCAATAGAAGAGTATGAAATTTTCCATGGTTGTACTATCACATACAATTTAAAATTACAAAGTTAATTTTAAGTAAAAATACATTCTAAACCTCAAGTATCACAAGAATGTCCCCTATAAAACCTGTCCCCCTGTTATAAATCCTGTTTTTGCTAATGGCATGAACATCCACCCATCTCAGAATCTTGGAGCCATACTGATATTTCCTCCCTCAATAAGTCACTTGTTCTGACAATTATATTTCCATAACTTTGACCAAAGCTGCATCTTCCTCTCAATTTCTGCTGATACTGACTTAATTCAGGACCTCAACAATGGTTTCCCAACTAAGTCTCCTTTATCCTAGCTTTCCTATGTGTTCCACATTCTACATTCCATTCTCCACTCCTCCACATTCTCATCAAAATGCTCTTCCCCATAGTCTGATGGTGCTCCTTTCCAACTAGAAACCTTGATGCTCGTGCAGTCAGCCACCTATATGTATGTCTCTCCCCTCTCCTACCCTCATTTCCACTCAACGCTCATGCTCTCTGTGTATCAGCAATTTTCTTTTTCATCTTTGTTCTTTAGCTTAATGCTATTCTTCCAATCTGTAATTCTATGGTTTTCCCCACTCAGTCTAAGTATTCCATTAGTGCTTAAAAAGAAACTTCTATGTAAATACTATATATATGTAAATACTATATATACTAAATGAAGCTAGTGTTAGTTACTGAGAGAAATATGTTAAAATCTTTTTGGATTGTGAGTTTGTCAATCTTCTATATAATTCTGTACACTTATGCCTTCTATTTTTAAAATAATATTACTTAAGAGCTACAGGAAACACAGGTTTGATCCCTGGGTCAGGAAGTTCCCTTGGAGGAGGAAATGGCAACCCACTCCAGTATTCTTGCCTGGAAAATCCCACGGACAGTGAAGCCTGGCAGGCTATAAAGTCCATAGGGTCACAAAGAGTTGGACACGACTGAGCTACTAAGCATGCACATGTGTTATTTCTAAATCCATAAACATATGTTTTAATATTCCATTTAACTTTATATTAATTTATACATATTTTGCCCAAAAGTGATATAATTATACTAGATTTCTTCTGGTTAGTATTTATCTGGGATAAATACTTTTACTTTAATCTTTGCTCTGTCTATGTTTTAAGTATGAATCTTTAGATAGCATACAACTGGGATTTTTTAATTGGATCTGACCATTTTTTCTTCTAAATAGAATTCACTCTATTTTCATTAGTTGGGATTATCTGACTTTAAATATATTTCACTTAATTTGTGCACCTGAGATGGACATATTCATGTTTTTTTCTCTTTTTTCTTTGTATGACTCCTTAATTCCTTCAAGAAGCCTTTCTTGAACAACTAAGATATTGCAGGCCCTACTTCAGACATTGGTGATCAGGGCTCAAGGGAATAGACAAGATCTCCTTGCTCTTGAGATATTATATTCTAGTGGAAGGGGACAAAGAATGTATAAGTAAACAACTAAAGAGTAATACAAATAGACAGTAATGAACATATAAAAAGTTATGTTCTATTCTTATTGTCTGTTTTCAGAAGCTCATTTTTTTGTTCTCCCCAGACTACAAAAGTAGCCATGAAATGGGGCTGTCATTTTCCCATTTCTCTTCTGGTATATCTGCTTCATTAACATTTTTATATCATAATTCAAATAATACTGTTCCCTAACTTAAAACCTTCAGTGTCTCCAGATTGGCTACTCCACCGAGTAAAAACTTTAGCCTGACAGTACAGTCCTTTGCAAAATATCTTAGCCTCCATTTTCTAGCTCTCCCTTCCTTATATCCATACGTATCTTCTACTCTACTCTCTAGCCAAATAAACTATTTACTTCCTATTTCTAAACACATATAGTTATTGTTTTTTCTACCTCATAGTCTACTTTCTCATCCCTTTCCACTTGAGTCTTTCATTTCTGTCATTATATAAAGGACATTTGAAATTTTACTTACCCCCAAAACACCCTTCATGATTCCATACATTTGTAAGCTCTGCCTCTTTTGAATTTCCTAGCACTCATTATTTTTTACCCTTTTAATGGGCATCATTCTATATTTTTAATCTATATCTGAATATATGTTTATACACACACATATATATTCTTTTTCAGATTCTTTTCCATTATATATTATTACAAGATATATAATATAGCTGCCTGTGCTATACAGTAGGTCCTTGTTGTCTATTTTATATATAGTAGGGTTTATGTATTAATCTCAAATTCCCAATTCATCTCTGCTTCCTTTTTAGCTTTGGTAACCATGTTTATTTTCTATGTCTGTGAGTCTATTCTGTTTTGTAAATATGTTTATCTGTATTATTTTATTAGATTCCCATATAAGTGTTATCATATGGTATTAATATTTGTTTTTATCTGACTTATTATAATAATCTCTAGGTCCATCCATGTTGCTGCAAATGGAATTATTTCATTCTTTTTATGGCTAACTAATATTCCATTGTGCATGTATGTATGTACATAAATATATATATATCAACACTAATGTAAGCTTATTAAAGTCAGGAATCTTTTCTTATTCATTTTGACTTACAAATAGTACTAAGTACAATGTCCTATAGATAACACATGAGCAGTAAATAACTCTTGAATTAAATTAACCATTGTGTCCAAGGTTGGCCACCAACTCATACCATCCATCATTATCCTAAGAGGCAAATAGATCTGGATAAATGTCCATAAATGACCAACAAATAAAAAAACAATATTGCTTAATTCTGGAGAAAATTGTTGTGAAAGTGAAAGTGTTAGTCTCTCAGTCATGTCCGACTCTTTGCAACCCCATAGACTATAGCCTGCCAGGCTCCTCTGTCCATGGAATTCTCTAGGCAAGAATACTGGAGTAAGTTGCCATTCCCTCCTCCAGGGGATCTTCCCGACCCAGGGATTGAATCAGGGTCTCCTGCATTGCACACAGATTTTCATCTAAGCCACCAGGGAGCCCTGTTTCAAAAGTAAAACACCTCAAGTGATTAAACAGCCTCAGTTAAATTGCAAAAATTAAGTAATAGAAATATATGAAATATATCTATACTTAGTTCAAGTGATGAGTAAAAGTAAATTTTGCTTGTTGGGAATGGGAGAGCTAGGAAGCAGAGAAGAGGGAAAAAACTGGAGAGTATTTACTTTAGATATGAGATATTAAGGGGCTTCTCAGGTGGCACTAGTGGTAAAGAACCTGCTTTCCAATACAGGAGACAAAAGAGACGTGGGTTCAATCCTTGGGTGGGGAAGATCCCATGGAGGAGGGCATGGCAATCCACTCTAGTATTCCTGCTTGGAGAATCCCATGGACAGAGGGGCCTGGTGGGCTATGGTCCATAGGGTCGCAAAAAGTCAGGTAAGACTGAAGCGACTTAGCACACACGCATGCAAGAGATGTTAAGAATTTCTTGGAGATGTAGGTAAATTATTAGCGTATTCATTCAGCATTTTTCAGTAAAGATGTGTGGAGCACCTACTACATGCTCAGCAGTGTGCTCAGCCCAGGGATTACAGAGATGAATGAGGGTTAATATTTGCCTTCAAGAAGCTGAAGCTTAGTGAGAAAAAGATAAACAAACAGATAGAGGGAAATGCAGCAAGTGTTACAACAGAAGGATCTGTGAAGTGCACTTGGAGAACTCAGACAGGAGGCTCTGTAAAGGTTTCAGGTGAATTAGCTCTTCTACTGAGAAAACAGCATGAGAGCCAAGAAAGGCAGGCCTTTACTCGAGTATTTATGCTCTCTTTTACTTGCAGCTATTGTAGTGATAAATTGATAATATTCTAAATAGTATTAATGTCACAGCATGGAGGTATCCTATCTTTTGCATATCTGCTTTAAGATATTTTATGAACTTTTGATTAAGCATGACAGAGGATGCATATATTTATTTACTCCTCACCTTTACAAAGCCACACTAAACTGACAGTAAGTGAATTTTAAACTTACAAATCTGTAAGGATGAAAAGAATAGGAGAAAAGTTACCAGATAAGCAATATCAAAAATATTTCTGAAGTGTTGGAAGATAGATGGATGAATGGTAACTACTTAGAGAGCAGATAAAGCTGAAACCTCAACCTGAGTTGAAAGAAGCCAATAGGAAGCTCCCAATTTTACCTCAAAAGCACAGAAAGTCTTAGGATATGAAAATATCAGGTATCTCTGAATGTGAGATTTTAATATGGCAGGGAAAGGGCATATTCATAACACAAGAGAATTAGCTGAAAATTCATCTTTTAAAAACTTAGATGGTAGATCCTTTCCCTGACTCCAACAGGAGATCTGAAGTGTACACTCTGTAGAAGTTTGTACAGCAAAATACAGTGCTAGACATTCTCAGAAGATAGTGTGAGATATTCTACTGAATAATAGATGATGACATGCAAATCCCTGTGCTGAATGCTGAGACCTGCAGGTCATTTTCTGGTTTGCTTTCCAGAACACAGACCACTAGGTTTTAACCTTCCAAGCATAAAATTGGTGAAGTTTTCTCTAGAGAAACTGAAAAACCCTGAGAAAGCATGTGCATATATGAGATTTAGGGTCTTTCAATTAAAAAGCCATCTTATCACATTATAATAAACCTCACCAATTAATACATCCCTATAATAATGGTTTTCCAAATAATTATGGGGTCTCTTATTCTTAAGTATAGGATTGCCAAGGATAACCGATCACATGGAGAAATCTTCTAGCATGAAAGAGAGAAACCAAAACATATACTCTAGAATCTGAATGGAGTCAGGTTTCTGGATAGAAATAGGAAAACTAAAAGATAATGAAGGAAGATCTGAAAGTTTTGATGGGAAATTATTTCTAAAATAAAATTCAATAGCTAGCCAATGTACTTACAGAATATAAGCAGAAATCAAGTATATTTATAGAATAAGAAAATTCTGGTATATTCAAGACTACAAAATATTTACCTCCTATGTATTCTCTTCAGGAATCTTCTAGATAATGAACTTCACTGAAAAGTTTGCAGTATAACAAGAAAGAGAATCAGAAAAGAAAGAGATAGGAAAAAATAAAAAGAATGTCCCAGGATGATGGTGAGGGCTCTAGGAGGGATATTTGCAAGAAAAAATAACGTCTGAAAAACCTGACAGGGAACTGATTCACTTAACACAGATGTGCCTATCAAAACAGGGAATGTTTGCAGAAAGTAAACTCAATATATCTGATGCATTAACATGGAAAAGGGTGATGGCTGAGGAATAAATATACAAATTATCAAAGGGGGAAGATTTGGAGGTTGAAAAAAAAAGTGACTCAATGAGTTCAATGACTGATCTGAAAGAAGATTTCATCACTTTTAAATATTTAAAGCATGGTTACAGGAAACCCTAAGAGAAGAAATAATTTAAACCAATTCCACTAACAAAGTTTTGCTAATTGATTTATTTGAAAGCTCTTGATATACACTGACATACCTCTTCAGTGATAGCTAGATTATGTAGAAAGATTGTTGCCTATTGAAGGTGCTATTTTGTACCTGATTCTAATCACTGAAAGAAATGTCATAAATGTGCCTATCTCATAAAAACTGGGCAGCAAAATAGGAGAATGAGCTATCATGTATAACCTTCTCCTAAAATTAAAAGTGGCTAGAAATTAAAAGTCTTGCCATAACTGCTAGGTCCCCTGAGATGCACTAGATGTCTTATAATAAAACTTTAACTTGGGCTAATTTGAATGGCTACCTATTCCCTGAAAGAATCCCTAATTGGTATGTGTAATAAAATATAAGCCATATAAACTGAACACAATTTCATGAGAAACTTCCTCAACTTGGCTATTTGGTGATGGTTCTTTAATTACATTTTCATTCCTACAGGTAGAGTCTACAAGTATAAAATGAATCTACTTCACCTTATTCTAGCCTCAACTCAAATGTTTCCAATGCTCTTCAGTCATACTAGCTTATGAACTCAAATTCATTAAGAAGCCTGGCTATTGTGGGAAACTGGTCTTGTACTTTGGTTAAATAAAGGAGGATAAAAACAAAAAGTTACATAGTAGGCCAGGAATGTATAATAAGCTGGGTGTTCAGCTAAGAAGTGAAACAAAGTTATTTAGTAAAAAACAATAAGTAACCCCCTTATTTTCAAACATAATCTCTTTAATTTTACATGGAATTAGTCAAATGGTGCCATTTACCCAATGAAATAAATTTGACTAGCTTATTATTCAGCCCCCTTTCAGTTTGCAACGAAAAAAACAAATGCTCATCTCAAAGAAATGAAAATGCAATTGGCTCTAAATTTACAAACTTACATCTGAAGTCACCATCTAAATCTCTAGAAATAAAAAAAAAACATAAATCCTAATATTCTCCCCAGAATAAATAATCATTTTACTTCTCCAAATTAACCGACCTCAAAAGTAAAAATAATCATTTAAACAAATGTTCACATGGTACAGATATATACAATAATACTAAAAGTAGTTCCCTGAGTCACTGAAAGTTTTAAATTTTGGATGTAACCACTAGCTTAATTAGTGAATCTTTCCAAGTTTGGGGTTTCTTTTGAGATAATAGAAACCTACCTTACGGGCAAAAAGAAGAGATCTTTAACATGTTATCATCTTAAAACCTAAATGAAAAGGATGCTAGTCTGCTTTGGTAAAATTTCATTTGTGAATAAAGATATGGTCTATCATCTGGTAATATTTAAGCCGTTTAATAACTATACAGAAAAAAAAATCTCTGCTTCTCACCGAGTTAAATCACTTGGATTTAATTCGAACCTACATACATGAGACAATTTCAATAAAGAAAGTTTCTAAACTTAACAAAACATTGTCCTTCCTTACTTCACCTGAAACTACAGGGTAAATTCATTCCGGAAGAATCATTATAAAATCACTTCAGATGGCCCTTGACAGCGGTAAATTTGACCTTATTATTTCAGCGTACTCACACATTTTGTTCACAGGCTCAGGACATAAGGACTCAAAACCACTTCTGACGCTGTCTGACAGATTGGAGATGAACCGGATTCCACAGGGTACACACAAAGGGCATTTAGAAGCCAAAACAAAAAATTAACATCTCCAGATTCTGTGTAAAAACAGGAGCAACTTTGAGAATTTTAAACTCTGAGTGTACCAAGAGAGTCAAGTCCATTTTTTATGAACTTTGCTATGTTTCAAGATTTCATTAAAAAAAAAAAGCATTGTTTCCTGAAACCAGTTTTTGTATATCTAAAAAGTTAACTCTGTAATTTGTTTCTATTAGTCTCAGTTTTCATTTCAAGAGGAATAGAATTTAGGACAGGGTGTTGGCTTTTTGTGAAGATTCATTCAAACATTTCATGAATTTTATAACTAGAAACTTTAATTCATTCACAGAAAGAACATCTTAAGACCATATAACATAATAAACATAATAGTTAAGACAAGCTTTGAAGAGTTACCATCAGTTGAGTTGCAGCCTGATTTTTAAAGGTGAAATGGGAACATATGTGTGCTAAGTTGCTTCAGTCATATCTGACTCTGCAACACTATGGATTGTAGCCCATCAGGCTCTTCTGTCCATGGAGATTCTCCAGACAAGAATACTAGAGTGAGTTGCCATGTCCTCCTCCAGGGGATCTTCCTGACCCAGAGATCAAACCATGTCTCTTATGTCTCCTGCATTAACAGGTGGGTTCTTTACCACTAGTGCCACCTGGGAAGCCCAAAATTTGGAACACTAGTACCTACTTCATGATGGAGATGTAAAGATTAAATCTAGCACAGTCACCAACCCATGTGTTCAGAAATGTGAGAGTCATTGTTTTCATCTTAATCCCCATTAACTCAAAATTCACACATACTTAAAAAGCACTCTTACTCACTTTGCAGGTTTATTAGCTCTGATAGACTTTTTGAAGGTTATTTAGGATTTTCTATATGTAGGATCATGATATTTGTAAGCAAAAATAATTTTGCTCTTTCCTTTTAAATTTGGACATTGTTTTTCCTTGTCTAATTACTATGGCTAGAGTTTCTAATACAGTGCTGAATAGAAAAGGTGAAAGTGGGCATCTGAATCTTGTTCTTGACCTTAGATGGAAAATTTTGAGTCTTTTAGCTTTGGGTATAAGTTTGACTATGTATTTCTAATAAATGCCCTTTATCTTGTTTATTTACCATCAAATTTTCACCTATTCACTATTTTTGAATGTATTTACCATATCATTAAAGGTATTGGGTTGTAAAATCCTTTTCCTGCATCAACTGATATTATACCAAAAGCACAAGTAACAAAATAAAAAAATAGATAAGTTGGATTTCATCAAAGTTAAAAACTTTGGGGCATAGAAGAACACCATCAAGAAAGTGAAATGGCAACCTCCAGAATAGGAGAAAATATTTGCAAATCATATAGCTGATAAACACATACAATACAACACATGTATGTAAATAAATGTTGATAGTAGCACTATTCACAGTAGCCAAAAGGCGGAAACAAACTAAACGTCAATCAACTGAAGACTGGGTAAACAAAATATGGCACACAGACAAAATGAAATACTACCCAGCCATGGAAAGAATGAAGTACTGATAAGGTGACAGTGGGGATTAACTTTAAAATTATGCAAAGAGAAAGAAGCCAGATACGAAAGGTCATATTTTGTATGATTCTATTTATAAGAAATATCCAGAATAGGTAAATCTATAGACAGAAAGTAGATTAATGGTTCCTGGGCAGTAGCAGAATGATCCCAACTCTTTATGGGCAAACAGTGTATTCTTTTGAAGTGACGGAACAGTTTGGGAATAAGATAAAGCTGATATTTGCACAATACTGTGGACTGCCACTGAACTACACAATTTAAAATGGTTATTTTTATGTTATGTGGATTTCACCTCAACTTTTTAAAATGATTCACAAAAACATCTAGAACAGTTCTCTCAGTACTCAGACTGCTATTAGATCAGATCAGATCAGTTGCTCAGTCGTGTCCCACTATTTGCGACCCCATGAATCGCAGCACGCCAGGCCTCCCTGTCCATCACTAACTCCCAGAGTTCACTCAGACTCTCGTCCATCGAGACAGTGATGCCATCCAGCCATCTCATCCTCTGTCATCCCTTTCTCCTGCCCCCAATCTCTCCCAGCATCAGTGTCTTTTCCAATGAGTCAACTCTTCGCATGAGGTGGCCAAAGTACTGGAGTTTCAGCTTTAGCATCATTCCTTCCAAAGAAATCCCAGGGCTGATCTCCTTCAGAATGGACTGGTTGGATCTCCTTGCAGTCCGAGGGACTCTCAAGAGTCTTCTCCAACACCACAGTTCAAAAGCATCAGTTCTTCAGCGCTCAGCCTTCTTCACAGTCCAACTCTCACATCCATACATGACCACAGGAAAAACCATAGCCTTGACTAGACAGACCTTTGTTGGCAAAGTAATGTCTCTGCTTTTCAATATGCTATCTAGGTTGGTCATAACTTTCCTTCCAAGGAGTAAGCGTCTTTTAATTTCATGGCTGCAGTCACCATCTGTAGTGATTTTGGAGCCCAAAAAATAAAGTCTGACACTGTTTCGACTGTTTCCCCATCTATTTGCCGTGAAGTTATGGGACCAGATGCCATGATCTTAGTTTTCTGAATTTTGAGCTTTAAGCCAACTTTTTCACTCTCTTCTTTCACTTTCATCAAGAGGCTTTTGAGTTCCTCTTCACTTTCTGGTGAAGAGTGGTGTCATCTGCATATTTGAGGTTATTGATATTTCTCCCGGCAATCTTGATTCCAGCTTGTGTTTCTACCAGTCCAGCGTTTGTCATGATGTACTCTGCATATAAGTTAAATAAACAGGGTGACAATATACAGCCTTGACAAACTCCTTTTCCTATTTGGAACCAGTCTGTTGTTCCATGTCCAGGTCTAACTGTTGCTTCCTGACCTGCATACACATTTCTCAAGAGGCAGATCAGGTGGTCTGGTATTCCCATCTCTTTCAGAATTTTCCAGTTTCTTGTGATCCACACAGTCAAAGGCTTTGGCATAGTCAATAAAGCAGAAATAGATGCTTTTCTGGAACTCTTTTGCTTTTTCCATGATCCAGCAGATGTTGGCAATTTGATCTCTGGTCCTCTGCCTTTTCTAAAACCAGCTTGAACATCTGGAAGTTCATGGTTCACATATTGCTGAAGCATGGCTTGGAGAATTTTGAGCATTACTTTACTAGCATGTGAGATGAGTGCAATTGTGCGGTAGTTTGAGCATTCTTTGGCATTGCCTTTCTTTGGGATTAGGTCTAGCTAACTGAAGACATGTCACAATCAAAGCTAATAAGCCTGTTTCCCAAGTATGCGAGAGATGATTTGAGGTGGTAGAACAGTAAATATGTTGTGTATACGTGCTAAGCCTCTTCAGTCATGTCTGACTCTTTAAGATAAGTAAATTACATGAAGCTGTTCCTATCAGCCCAAGGTTTTTTAGAAGTCAGCAGAGTCACCTTGGGTCAACAGACTTCCTTACACTTGTCAGTCCCTCTGTCTGTACCTAAATTATCCATAATAGTCATCACTTATTTGTGTGCTATTTTAGGATACTGTTTACATTTTCTTATAGACAAGAAAAAATATTTCTAAATAAGTTTATTTAGGCCAATGAACAGGAAGAAAAATCACAACTGAAAGACAGTAAAAGATAACTTTTGGATTTGAAATTATATAATTGTAACTGGAGTTGACTGCACAAAGAGCTACATAGTTTTCTCAGTAAATAAATCAACTTCTGAAAACAGAAATAATACATAAGCATGGGCACAGAGGGTTTATACATGTAATTTTTAAGATTACAAGCCTATTATCACATCTTTACCATCCTCTACATTAACATATCTTATTTAAACTCTACTTAATTTATTTACTTTAACAGATAATATTGAGTCCTCCCCAATTTTAAAAGCAGTAACTTTTAACATTTCTTACCATATGTTCATATATTTCCAAAGTTATGCAGCTCTAAGACAAGTCAATCAATACCCTTTTTAAGATAATGAAAGTTTTTTAAAATTATAGCAATAAAAACATATACACATAGACACACCAATGATGGCTCAGTGGAAGTGGAAGTGTGGAATCTTTCTTTTCACTGCCCTCTCCTTTTTAACCTGCTTCTTGACAAAAATTCCTTCTAAAATTCAATGGGGAAGTGTAAATAATATTGCATATAGCCAGGAGTCCTTAAGAAAATAACCCACTGATGGCTAGAGAAGGGAAGTGTTAAATCCACAAGTTTCCTAGGATATCTTCATAGATCTCCTGAGTGGACGCCAGTCTCTTTTTAACCAAGTCAGTTTAAACTTCTAAAGTGATATTCTACAAGTCTCTTTGATCTTTGTGAACTTGAAGACCATCCCCACCCTTGCACTCCATATATATAAATATATGGAGTTAATAGATAAATAGATATATATAGCTAATGATCCTCTTACCCTTTATTTTGGGAAAAAAATGAAAGAAAAATTGTGACTGCCATCCATTGTTCTTAAATGCCATACTAATGTTGGTGTTTCCTTCTTACAAAAAAATTAAGAACTTGCCTGCCATTTTCAATGCAGGAGACATAAAAGACATCGGTTTGATCCCTGGGTTGGGAAGATCCCCTGGAGAAGGGAAATGGAAACCCACTCCTGTATTCTTGCTTGAAAAATCCCATGGACAGAGGAGCATGGTGGGCTGCAGTCCGTGGAGTCCCAGAGAGCTGGACACAACTGCAGCAACTGAGCACACGTGGCAGCAAAATACAGAGCACACAGTGTGTGTGAAATTCCTGTGGCAAGTCTCTATCCAGAAATCACATTTGTTTGCTCGGAGAAGGCGATGGCACCCCACTCCAGTACTCTTGCCTGGAAAATCCCATGGTTGGCAGAGCCTGTTAGGCTGCAGTCCATGGGGTCACGAAGAGTCATTCACAACTGAGCGACTTCGCTTTCACTTTTCACTTTCATGCATTGGAGCAGGAAATGGCAACCCATTCCAGTGTTCTTGCCTGGAGAATCCCAGGGACGGGGGAGCCTGGTGGACTGCCGTCTATGGGGTCACACAGAGTCGGACACGACTGAAGTGACTTAGCAGTAGCAGTAAGAGTTAAGTCTGGCAAGACACAAATTGATTAAAAACAATGTAGGACTGTCCAGTAATTGGGACGGAAACTAGGAACAGAGTTGATCACAATGTGATGATGATAAGGGTGGTGGAGGATTGCATGTGTCATAATAAGAATTTGGGGAAAAAAAACAATTCTGTGCCTCAAAGAAAGAATGCCAGATTTCAACTTTCTTTTCCTTTGACAAATGAGTTATGTCTTCTTCCTACTCTCTCTCTCTCTTTTTCTTTTTAAAAAATGGAGTAAAATTGCTTTACAATGTTCTGTTCATTTCTGCTGTACAACGAAGTGAATCAGTTACATGTATCCATACATCTCCCCATCCTGGACTCCCTCCCTCCAAATCCCACCCATCTAGGTCATCACAGAGCACCCAGTTGAGCTCCCTGTGCTATATAGAACACTAAGTTCCCACTAGCTATCTAGCTTACCTAGCTATGGAAAGGGTATGGAGACTAGAGGTGATGGAAATGGGGTATTATGCTCAATAGAATAACTACCATGTGTTAAGCATTGAAGCGAGTACTGAATCCTAACAGCCTTGGAGGTAAGTTTTATTTTATTTCCATTTTACAGATGAAGACTTTATAGCTCAGAGCAATTATTTGATGAGAATCACAATGGGACTGATATAAATATAATCAAATTTGAATTGAGATTGTCTGCTTATCCTACTGTTACCCTCTGCCAATTCCTCCACAATTTAATAACAACACTTCACAGAATTCCTGCACAAAAAAGACACCAAGATGCCCAGTAAATATTTACTAGATTAATGACTTTGATGTTTTTCTTGGAGCCAATGGGAACTCTAACAAGCCGGTGATCATGTGGAACTTTACAACTTCTCTTACTCCTCTATACAAATGTCTATATTTCCTCTGAAACTTTGAAACACTTGTTTGGGACACCCAGTCCAGGATTACTTTATTTTAAAAACTATACCTATTCAATCTACTTAAGGGAGTCAACTTGCACCCCTTTATTTTTTCTGGATTAGGAAAGATAAAGAGGGAAAAAAACACTCAGAAATAATCAAAGAAGATGTTACTGGAGGCAGAGTCCAGGAAGGTCAGAGAACATTTGGAAGAAAGGATCACAGTGGCTATGAGGATGAAAAGAATTTGACTTGATTTTCTTAAATTCTACTTTATTCATTAATGTTCATGTGTAAGTGAAGTTTTATTTTGAGGGAACTCAAAGAAGAATACATCAAGATAACTAACAAAGATACTAAATCAAGGGGCATTCAAATTTTATTAAGAGAAATTCAAAATCCCTACAAAATCCTACTATATAGTTTCAAACAAATATTTAAGTCATGCAGAGTACATCATGAGAAACACTGGGCTGGAAGAAGCACAAGCTGGAATCAAGATTGCCGGGAGAAATATCAATAACCTCAGATATGCAGATGACACACCCCCTTATGGCAGAAAATGAAGAGGAACTCAAAAGCCTTTTGATGGAAGTGAAAGAGGAGAGTGAAAAAGTTGGCTTAAAGCTCAACATTCAGAAAACTAAGATCAAGGCATCTGGTCCCATAACTTCATGGCAAATAGATGGGGAAACAGTGGAAACAGTGTCAGACTTTATTTCTTTGGGCTCCAAAATCACTGCAGATGGTGACTGCACCCATGAAATTAAAAGATGCTTACTCCTTGAATGAAAAGTTATGACCAACCTAGATAGCATATTGAAAAGCAGAGACATTACTTTGCCAACAAAGGTCTGTCTAGTCAAGGCTATGGTTTTTCCTGTGGTCATGTATGGATGTGAGAGTTGGACTGTGAAGAAGGCTGAGCGCTGAAGAACTGATGCTTTTGAACTGTGGTGTTGGAGAAGACTCTTGAGAGTCCCTTGGACTGCAAGGAGATCCAACCAGTCCATTCTGAAGGAGATCAGCCCTGGGATTTCTTTGGAAGGAATGATGCTAAAGCTGAAACTCCAGTACTTTGGCCACCTCATCCGAAGACTTGACTCATTGGAAAAGACACTGATGCTGGGAGGGATTGGGGGCAGGAGGAGAAGGGGACGACAGAGGATGAGATGGTTGGATGGCATCACCGACTCGATGGACGTGAGTCTGAGTGAACTCTCGGAGTTGGTGATGGACAGGGAGGCCTGGCATGCTGCGATTCATGGGGTCACAAAGAGTCAGACACGACTGAGCGACTGAACTGAACTGAAAATTAGTAGCCTGAGATATTGACCTGATGATTGACCTGACCCAGCCAGATCCTAGGAGAAGGCAATGGCAACCCACTCCAGTACTCTTGCCTGGAAAATCCCATGGACTGAGGGGCCTGGTAGGTTGCAGTCCATGGGGTGGCTAGGAGTCGGACACGACTGAGCGACTTCACTTTCACTTTTCACTTTCACGCATTGGAGAAGGAAATGGCAACCCACTCCAGTGTTCTTGCCTGGAGAATCCCAGGGACGGGGAGCCCTGGTGGGCTGCCGTCTATGGGGTTGCACAGAGTTGGATACGACTGAAGCGACTTAGCAGCAGCAGCAGCAGCCAGATCCTAGCCAAAATTTTCTGAACTGTGAGAAATTGTAACACACTTCTCTGAATCTAGAATATTGGTATTAATTGTAGCATAAAGAACAAATTATCAGAAAAAATTAGAAATGTAAGCATCATTTTGTATTTTACTACCGAATATAGATCAACAAATTAACAATTTGTATCAACAAACACATCATTTTAATGTTGATATTTTGTCACTGAATATTTTTCATATACTTGGTATATGGACTTTCAGTTTTTGCTAAAATATCTTTTTTTAAATAATAGAGGTCTCATTTATTGATTTTAAAAAGTCTTTGCTTATTCAATCATATATCACAAGCTCAGCACTAAATCCTGCCTAATCAGAGTGACAAGGGTAGATATTGCTGAGTGTCTAGTATATGAGAATATATGGTTTATCAGGAAAGACAAATATTTTTTAAATTACATAAATAATTTCATAATTTCAACTTACGATGGTGTGGGTTATTTTAGCATCCTTAGTTGGCAATAAATTGAAAATCTTATATTGGTCTCTCAATTTTTTTCTGGCCCATGAGTTTCAGAAATTTGGAAACCACTGGAATTAGGATATAAGGATATTTCAAGGAACTGGAGCAAAAGAGCATGAGAGAATGCAAGAAATTAATGAGAGAATGAGAAAAACAGCGTTTTAAAAGCAAAAATGTTATAAACAGAGTAGATATTTTTATGGTTTAAGATCTGAATGGTAGATCCATTTATGGAACTAAGTAAATAAGTTGCTGAAGCACAAGGTGATAATTGCGATTTGCTGCAAATTTCCTAATGCCAAAGGTGTTATATGTATTCATCATACAACAAACAGATGGAACATACTATAATTCTCATTCTACAGGTGACAGAAATGACACAAGGAAGTTGGGAAACTAGCCAAAGGTCACAAAGCCAGAAGTGATTTAACTCATTCTGTATTCAGAATTCAGTCTTTTAACTTCCATGTTCTACCACCACCAATAAGAAATATCACTGAAGTAATGGAAACCAAAGTATAGTGAGACTTGGGAAATAGATGTGTCATCAGTAAGACTACAGAAAGAAGATCATAAATAAAATGCAAGGTACCCAATAAATATCAATCAACATACCAGAGGTTCTGAAATTTGTTGGCTACTAGTAAACAATATAACCCAAATATAAATCAGAGCAACAAAGAAAACAATGGCATATTTTCCCAGGAACCAATGAGGTTAAATTTTTCCTCTTTCACCTCTAGTTCAGTTCAGTTCAGTCGCTCAGTCGTGTCCGACTCTTTGTGACCCCATGAACTGCAGCACGCCAGGCCTCCCTGTCCACCAACAACTCCCGGAGTCCACCCAAACCCATGTCCATCGAGTTGGTGATGTCATCCAACCATCCCATCCTCCATCATCCCCTTCTCCTCCTGCCCTCAATCTTTCCCAGCATCAGGGTCTTTTCAAATAAGTCATCTCTTCGCATCTGGTGGCCAAAGTATTGGAGTTTCAGCTTCAACATCAGTCCTTCCAATGAACACCCAGGACCAGCTGGGAGGGACTTTATTACTTTTGTATATTTTTAAATCTAGCTGTATTTCTTTGGTCAATCTATCCTGAGAGACGGTATCTAGAATCAAATAGAACACAGAGTAATGAAGACATAAATAATTCTGTAATCATAAAACTGAATAGACATTTATGATTCCTTGATGTAAAAAAGCCCAAACAAGTTATTTTTAAGATGATATATCTTGTAATTATTCATTAAAGACTATAATCTTCATCAATAGATGTTATTTAAAAGACATGTGTCTCTTCTCAAGAACTGATTTAACCCTCATGAAGATATATCCAGCCTTCTTTCTGTCCACCATCATCACATTTCACTTTTACCATATGTCCTACATCAGTCCAACAGAGAATGTGAAGACATTCTTTTAAACAATTAAATAATATATCATTTACCATTATAATGTAAATTTTATCTTCAATATTCAGACTATTGAGGAAATTTACTTTTTGCAATGAATTTCTGCTTAATATGTGGACATATTAATTTAACAATTATAATTTAAGAAATATATCTCCAATTTCATCTGTTGATCCCCCCATAGTGATGCATGTATGTAGTTAAACACATTTTTAAATTATTTTCATGAAAGAAAACATATACAGAAAAGTCCATAAATGGCTGAGTAAATTATTATAAAGCAAATCCCCTAAAGTAACTTCTAGATCAAGAAACAGAATCTTAATATTACCATTTGGAAAACTCTTTTTGAAGTAATACATCTACTCAATGAATTTCAATGACTGCTAACCTTCCTAAAAGAGAAACAACTAGATGCTATATTCTTTCTACCAAAAGTAAACAAAATCACCCATGAACTATTCTTCTCCTCTACCCTCATGAAACTCAATACAAATCAAGTTTCTAGTTCTACCTTGCAGGTTTCAGGAAATACAGAGGACAGAGGAGCATATTGGACAACACCAGGGAGATGTATTTAGCAAATATCAAGATACAGAAAATACTATAGGGTAAATATCTCAGTTTCTTCCAACAACTAAAACAAAAAAGAAAAGTAAGAAAAAGAAAAGAGAGGGGCTAGGTGCTTAAAGATCAAAAAAAAAAGACTAAATTGTAGAGTGACTGTATACTCTTTCAACCAAACCAGGATATTTTAGACAGTGAAAGGGAATGCTATTGAAATGGGATTCTTCCAACAATCTAGAATGTGGAGTCACACCCCTCAAGAGGCATAACAACCAAATAAAATAGGTTGATTTTTCTGAGAGTCCTGATCTTAGCAAACCAGATGTTTAAAAAAAATTGAGAATATCAGAGAAACTTAAATATTGATTGGATAATTTATGATGTGAAAAAATTAAATTTCTTGATGTGATAATGGTATTGCAAATATGTTTGTAGTACTCTATATAGCCCACTAAGCTCCTCTGTCTGTAGAATTCTCCAGGCAAGAATACTGGAATGGGTAGCCATTCCCTTGTGCAGGGGATCTTCCCAACCCAGGGATCAAACCCAGGTCTCCTGAACTGCAGGCTGATTCTTTACCATCTGCACCACCAGGGAACACCCCTTATCTCTTACAGATACATAAAAATATTTATAAATTGAAATGATATGATGTATGGGATTTGGCCCAAAATTATCCATATTGTAAATAGGAGTACAGGATAGTAGAAATTATATAAGATAATAAGCTGCTAATTTTAAAACTAGGTAGTAAGTATTTGTAAGTTTATCCAATTTTTTTTCTCTGTCTTTATGTTTGGAATGTTCTACAATTATTTGCCTAGACATTTAGTTTATAATAATATATTACCAGCACTCAGAGATCCCCCACATGCCAACTCCCAATTGTACTTCTTTTGCTGTTCTCTAAAAATGACCATCTTTTTTTTTATTTTATACCTTCATCAATATCTACTCATCAGTTCAGTCACTCAGTTGTGTCCATGTCTTTGCGACCACACGGACTGCAGCACATCAGGCTTCCCTGTTCATCACCAACTCCTGGAGCTTACTCTAACTCATGCCCATTGATGATGCCATTGGTGATGTCATCCAACCAAAAGTGTCAATTCTTCGGCGCTCAGCTTTCTTTGGAGAAGGCAATGGCAAGCCACTCCAGTACTTTTGCCTGGAAAATCCCATGGACGGAGGAGCCTGGTAGGCTGCTATCCCTGGGGTCGCTGTGAGTCAGACACATCTGAGCAGCTTCTCTTTCACTTTTCACTTTCATGCATTGGAGAAGGAAATGGCAACCCACTCCAGTGTTCTTGCCTGGAGAATCCCAGGGACGGGGGAGCCTGGTGGGCTGCCGTCTATGGGGTCGCACAGAGTAGGACACGACTGAAGCGACAGCAGCAGCAGCAGCAGCTTTCTTTACGGTCCAACTCTCACATCCCTACATGACTACGGGAAAAACCATAGCTTTGACTAGACAGACCTTTTCAGCAATGTCTCTGTTTTTAATAGTCTGTCTAGCTTGTCATAGCTTCTCTTTGCCAAACATATTTTAATTTCATACTGCAATCACCATCTGCAGTGATTTTGGAGCCCAAGAAAATAAAGTCTCTCATTGTTTCCACTGTTTCCCCATCTATTTGCCATGAACTGATGGGACTGGATGCCATGATCTTCGTTTTGTGAATGATGAGTTTTAATCCAGCTTTTTCACTCTCTTCTTTCACTTTCATCAAGAGGCTCCTTAGTTCCTCTTCACTTTCTGCCATAAGGATGTTGTCATCCTTGTTATTCTTGTTACACAGTCTTAATTCCTACAGCTTGATAGTAAACTAAGATATCTGGTAGAGCAAGTCTTGGCACTTTGTTCTTCTTCATCAAGACTACCTTATCTATTTTGACAATTTGTATTTACATGTAGATTTTAGAATGAGCTTTTCAAGTCCCACAGATTATGTGTTGGGATTTTGAACTGAATTGCACTGAGTCCACAAACAAACTTGGGAAGAATTAATATCTTTACAATATAGAATCTTTCAAAAATATCATAGTCCTCCATTTATTTAGGTCTACTTTAGCAATTCTCAATAGTTTCTAGTTTACTGTATAGGTCTTCTACAGTTGTGAGATATGTGTCTAGTTATTTAATATTTTATGTTATGTAGAGATTGTTGCATTTTATTGGTACATAGAAGTACAATATTAATCTTATATTAATCTGATATTCTGTAATCTTTATAATGTATCTATTAATCCTAAAAATATTTTCATAGACCTTTTGCTGATATATACCCAATCATAACACATTAAACATGAAACTTTTTATTTATCCCTTAAATTTTTATTTCTTATTTCTTTATTTTTCTTTTTCATTCAGTACTACAAATAAAATATTACAACATTGAATAGATGTGAGGAAATAAGCATTTTTATCACTTAATCTCAAACAAAAGTATTTTAACATTTCACCATTAGGGTATGATTTTCCTACAATTTTTCAATATATACTATATGAGATTGAGGAAGTTCTCCAAGTTTGCTTAGAGTATATATTATGAATGTTAAATTATTTCACAGATTTCTGTTTACTGAGTTAGTCATGTGATTTTCTCCATTTTTTAATGTAGTGAATTTCTTTAAATAACTTTGAAAATTTAAATCAACCTTGAATTCCTAGAATAAACTCTACTTAGTCCTGATGTCTTGTCCTTTTTATATTTTGCTGGATAATATTTTCTTTACAATGAGTGAATTAAACTATAATTACAGTAATGTATCTATCAGGTTTTGGTATTAAGGCTCGTGATACCACGGAATGTGCTTCTGGCTTCTAGTGTTTCAGTTTAGAAGCCAAATGTCAGTCTAATAAATGCTTCTTTGGAGCAATAAAAAAAAAATTTTTTTTAAGCTTTAAAAGTATAAAAAAAAGTAACCATAGAAGCTAGAATTTGAGGACATTTGTTTGATTGTTTGATTGAGTGAAGACATACTTCACTCATTTTTCCCTCAGGAATCTATAGGTTTTCAGCACAGGCCATAAAGGCAGAGAAAAAAAAAAAAAAGTGATATCCTGATATTCAAGAGCTTTCTTCAGTCTCAGGGATCAGGAGAAAAACAATTGGAGTGTGGGACTAACCAAAACAGACAACACTGAGTGGTCTAAGATTCTAGAGAAAGACAAATGTCGTAAAATCAGCCCAACATTCTTTATTCCTTTCCCACTTGAGGCACTTGCTGAACTCTGAGTTCAAATCTTTGTCTGACTTACACCTTTTCTACAACCTCTTTTCAAATTACTCTTTCCCTGTGCTCCTGCCGTAGTAATTATCCCTTCTTCCCTCCCTGGTTTCTTGAGTGTGCTGTTCTCTGTCTCTCACAATCAAGAAGATTATCTATTCTGTTCAAGTTACCTGGAATTATTTCCTCCTTTCTCGCATAAAGCCATCCCCAGAGGCATTCAGGATCTATAGGACAGATCTGGGACCCTAGCAAGAAGATGAATGGGTAGAGAAACTTTAGTGGCACTCTGAGAGAAAAGAGAGAAGTATGAGACACGCCAATTACAGGAGGCTCTTTGTGGCCTGATAAGTGCCTCAATGAGAAGAAAAAAATATATTTTATAGTATATGCTAAATTCCAAGAGTATGCAAGAACAACTAATGGTAGCACTTTCTAGTAATATACTGTCTACACTCCTTCCCAGGTACTAAAGGCATAAAAATATGGAGTTTAAAACTTCTTATCCTATCTCAAAGGGAATGCTTCCTGATAGGCCCCCGTAAATTCACTGCTCCCACAATATCAGGCCTACCTCTTTAGTGACAGATACACATTTTTAGCATTGAATGCAGCATATTTATTTCAGTTTGTAATTTTATATTTATCTGTGTTACTATTTGGTTTTTGTATCTCTCCATCACTGAGTTGTCCATAAGGCAAGATCCATGTGAGTCTCTCCCTGCCATTCATAGTGCCTAGTATTGTTCCAGACACCTAATAGATACTCATATATCTGCTGGATGGATTAATGAATAAATGTGATATGAAAATCACCTCTCTCATTTGAACTTAATTTCATAGAGGAAGCTGGAGTGTGTTTTGACAGGATGACAGCATCTACAGAGTTACAGGCCTGGCTGAAGCAAATTGTTTTAAACACTATAGCCTGAAAACAAGGACAGGGTGAATCATTAGCTGCAAAATGAATAAAATCATTATAATCACATTTCTTACAATTTTAATAACATTAAATAAGCTACCTATAGAACCTTTCATTTAATATACAATTACTGAGAGCTCATCTCATGGAGGCTTAAGACTTCCTCTATAGCACAAGGTCGTATTAGGCAAGATTAAAAAAACAAAAGCAACACACTCTTGTGTGAAATTTTTTGTAGGAAATGATGGTACATAGTGAACAACAAAGCACATAATCTTTAGATTCTGAAGGATCTGGGCTCATATCCTACTTCAGTTTCTTCCCAGTCTATGTGACACTGGGACAGTTATTTAATGTGTCTGAGTTACATATGTAAAATGAAGGTAATGTCTACTTAACAGAGTTATTATAAAATTACACAAAGAAATGCATATAATCTTAACACAGAGTGGGCACATAAGTACTGGGAAGATGGCATCACAGAATAAAGAACATGAACTTTGGAATCAGAAAACCTGAGTTAGAATCTCTGCTTGAAGATTTGTTATTAAGTGATCAAAAAAAGCTACTTCACTATTTAAAGACTCAGTTCTCTTATTAGTAAAATGTGCACAATAATATGAATAGTTACCCTGCGATTTAAATGTATGGAATTACCATTTGTAAGTTCCTTCCACATCTTATGGCAGAAAGTGAATTTTCTGTAGGCAATAGGAAGTAGAAAGAGAAAGAAGAGGTGAAGAATAAGGAGGAAGAGAAGAGGAAAGAGGAGAGGGAGAAGATGTTAAGTTTGAGGCACCACATGTTAACACACAACAAAAAAAATACAACAGAAAGAGAAACCTGTCTGCCCATAACTGAGGCAAGAGGTTGAACATATTGAGCTAAATCAACAAAAGTAATTCTTCCTTGCTATTGTTTCTCAATACACATTACTTTCTCCACATCATTTATCAGAATTTGTAATTCATATTTATTTGTTTACTAGAAAATTGTCTTCTTCAGAAATGTGTTTCCATGAGGAAAGAGCTATGATTGCTTTATTGCTCAATGCAGAACATACAGTAAGGACTCAGCAAGTATTGTTAACTAAGAATTATCAACTGAAAACCTCTCTGTACAAAAATCATAGCTCAGTGGTTGGTGCATAGTGCTGGAAAACAAAAATCTATATGAAAATTGAAATTTAAATAAGGAAATTACTACAATCCCATAAGTTAATTCCAATTATTTGAACTTAATGGAATTGATAAAAGCTTAAAAAATTAATTAAAACAATATCCCTATGATCTGATGTCAATATGAATAACAAATACCTATTTAACATCATGGCCTAATGCATAGTAGATAAACAATAAATATTATTGAATGAATTATAAATTTATGAAATCAATAATAATCACTGTATAATGATTACATTAAAGTGCATTTTTAAGACACTGTTAGTAACAGGCAATATTATTATTTCAAAACACATGACTTAATCCAAAGAAAATACAGAAAGTAAAAGGAAGTAGACAAAAATAGGATTGTAATTATTATCACACACAGTGTTAGCTGCAAAGTTTAAAGGTTTACAGCCATAAAAAGGAAAAGAAGTTTAAGTCAGGAATCCTTAGAAGATTTTTCAACAGAGATTGCTGTTGGTTCAAATCAACAGATGGTATCCAGTAGAAACAGTGGTAGGAAACAAGCAAGAACTAGCATCATAAAGAAAAGAAAAGAGATACTACAATGCAGAGGATAAAATAGATCTACAAAATGCTAATGTGCAGGAAAAGAAGGCAATCAATAATGAATAATATTATATTAAGTAAGTGGATTTCCATATGTTAAGAGCATGGAAACATGTAAATACATAATCAATAAAATAATAAAACTGAAAATAAAGTTTATTTTTAGTTACTAAATCAAGTACCTGACCAAATAATCAGGCAATAGCAAGAGCAAAGAATTTTATATCTTTTGATTATCTAATACTGCATTTTCCATAGACAAACTTCTTTTAAAAACCTGTCCTAAAGAGTTTAAGGGTCTTACCCACAGTAAGATTATAAAACTGTATGAAAAAGGAAAACAAATTTAATACAGCATGATTGTTAATGGAATTGTCTTTTCTTTATAAGGAGCTTATTGTGTACTAGGCAATGTGCTAGACACTGAAGGCATGAACAACAAATCAAACATGGTTCTTCCTGCCTTTACAACTGAAATATGTCACTTCCCGTCTGGCACCACAAGGATTAGGTTTTTAGCCACTGCAACCACTGACCTTTAACACAACCTGAAAGGAGTTCAGGGCGGAGGTCAGAATGAGGCATTCTGTGCTCTAACACCTTATAGAACAGGCCTTCAGATAGACATTTCCAGAAGAAAATTTTATGAACCTAATTCTTATATCTTCTCATACCTAGAAAATCACTCAAACCATTCACAGAGGCATCTGCTCCTCATGACTAGCAGCAACCTTCTACTGAGACATATATGTCTGACAGCATGTGCCTCCTTCACCAAATTATATGCATTTGTGCGTGCGCGCGTGTGTGTATGTTATTCGTGCCCAACTCTTTGCGACCCTATGGATGGCAGCCAGCCAGGCTCCTCTGTCCATGGGATTTTTCAGGCAAGAAATACTGGAGTAGGTTGCCATGCCCTCCTCCAGGGGATCTTCCTGACTCAGAGATGGAACTCGTGTCTCTAATGTCTCCTTCATGGGCAGACAGTTTCTTTACCACTACCACCACCTGGGAAGCTAAATATATATATTTAGCTTATATATTTAGGTAGACCTCACCTACCCTTATCTCTTCAGATCAGTTCATTAGCACTATCTAAGAGGCTTTCTCCTGGGCTATAGTCTTCAGTGTGTACCCAAATAAAACTGAATTCACAGCTCTTACTATATGCTTTTTTTTCAGTCAACAGCTCTTATGATTTTTTTTCAGTCAAGTTTTCCTTGTAATCTTACAATATAGTGGAAAGGAAAGTTTACAAAGAAACCAATAAATAACTTCTATTGTGCTAAATGACATGAAAAAAAGAATAGACTCCCATAAGAGAAGAGGGGTCTTTTCAGTTCAGCTCAGTTCATTCACTCAGTCGTGTCTGACTCTTTGCAGCGCCATGAACCACAGCACACCAGGCCTCCCTGTCTATCACCAACTCCAGGAGTCCACCCAAACCCATGTCCATTGAGTCGGCGATGCCACCCAACCATCTCATCCTCTGTCGTCTCTTTCTCCTCCTGCCCTCAATCCTTCCCAGCATCAGGGTCTTTTTAAATGAGTCAGCTCTTCACATCAGGTGGCCAAAGTATTGGAGTTTCAGCTTCAACATCAGTTCTTCCAATGAACACCCAGGACTGATCTCCTTTAGGATGGCCTGGTTGGATCTCCTTGCAGTCCAAGGGACTCTCAAGAGTCTTCTCCAACACCACAGTTCCAAAGCATCAATTCTTCGGCGCTCAGTTTTCTTTATAGTCCAACTCTCACATCCATACTTGACCACAGGAAAAACCACAGAGGGGTCTTTTACGATGTTACAAATTTCCTAGAGCAATTAGCCACTTGGAGTACAGCAGCAAAAATAGACATGTAGAGAAAAATATAGGATTGGTTGCTTTGTTAATAAATTTGATATAAGAAGAGAGTGTAAAGAAAAAAGTCAAGAATGAGTTAGCAACTTGCTTAGATAATTTTAGCCATTTCTCCCATAATGAGGGAAAGTTGAACATATGAATTTAGAAAATAGAGAAGTTGTCATGGTTAAAGATTTAAATTTAAGTACTACCAATATATATATTAAATTATTAGGAATCAAGACCATCCCCAAGAAAAAGAAATGCAGAAAGCAAAATGGCTGTCTGAGGAGGCCTTACAAATAGCTATAAAAGAAGGGAAGCGAAAAGCAAAGGAGAAAAGGAAAGATATATCCATTTGAATGCAGAGCTCCAAAGACTAGCAAGCAGAGATAAGAAAGCCTTCCTCAGTGATCAATGCAAAGAAATAGAGGAAAACAATAGAATGAGAAAGACTAGAGATCTCTTCAAGAAAATTAGAGATAACAAGAGAACATTTCATGCAAAATGGGCTCAATAAAGGACAGAAATGGTAGGGACCTAACAGAAGCAGAAGATATTACGAAGAGGTGGCAAGAATATACAGAAGCACTGTACAAAAAAGATTTTCATGACCCAGATAATCACAATGGTGTGATCACTCACCTAGAGCCAGACATCCTGGAATGTGAAGTCAAGTAGGCCTTAGGAAGCATCACTATTAACAAAGCTAGTGGAGCTGATGGAATTCCAGTTGAGCTATTTCATATCCTAAAAGTTGATGCTGTGAAAGTGCTGCACTCAATATGCCAGCAAATTTGGAAAACTCAGAAGTGGCCACTGGACTGGAAAAGGTTAGTTTTCATTACAATCCCAAAGAAAGGCAATGCCAAAGAATGCTCAAACTACTGCACAATTGCACTCATCTCACATGCTAGTAAAGTAATGCTTAAAATTCTCCAAGCCAGGCTTCAGCAGTACGTAAACCATGAACTTCCAGATGTTCAAGCTGGTTTTAGAAAAGGCAGAGGAAACAGAGATCAAATTGCTAACATCCACTGGATCATCAAAAAAGCAAGAGAGTTCCAGAAAAATATCTATTTCTACTTTATTAACTATGCCAAAGCCCTTGACTGTGTGGATCACAATAAACTGTGGAAAATTCTGAAAGAGATGGGAATACCAGATCATCTGACCTACCTCTTGAGAAACCTGTATGCAGGTCAGGAAGCAACAGTTAGAACTGGACATGGAACAACAGACTGGTTCCAAATAGGAAAAGGAGTACGTCAAGGCTGTATATTGTCACCCTGCTTATTTAACTTATATGCAGAGTACATCATGCAAAATGCTGGGCTGGATGAAGCACAAGCTGGAATCAAGATTGCCAAGAGAAATATCAATAACCTCAGATATGCAGATGACACCACCTTTATGGCAGAAAGGGAAGAAGAACTAAGCCTCTTGATGAAAGTGAAAGAGGAGAGTGAAAAAGTTGGCTTAAAGCACAACATTCAGAAAACTAAGATCATGGCATCCAGTCCCATCACTTCATGGCAAATAGATGGGGAAACAGTGGAAACAGTGGCTGACTTTATTTTGGGGGGCTTCAAAATCATTGCAGATGGTGATTGCAGCCATGAAATTAAAAGACGCTTACTCCTTGGAAGGAAAGTTATGACCAACCTAGACACCATATTAAAAAGCAGAGACATTACTTTGTCAACTAAGGTCCCTCTAGTCAAGGCTATGGTTTTCCAATAGTCATGTATGGATGTGAGAGTTGGACTATAAAGAAAGCTGAGTGCTGAAGAATTGATGCTTTTGAACTGTGGTGTTAGAGAAGACTCTTGAGAGTCCCTTGGACTGCAAAGGGATCCAACCAGTCCATCCTAAGGGAGATCAGTCCTGGGTGTTCATTGGTAGGACTGATGTTGAAGCTGAAACTCCAATACTTTGGCCACCTGATGCAAAGAGCTGACTCATTGGAAAAGACCCTGATGCTGGGAAAGATTGAGGGCAGGAGGAGAAGGGGACGACAGAGGATGAGATGGTTGGATGGCATCACTGACTCAATGAACATGAATTTGGGTAAACTCTGGGAGTTGGTGATGGACAGGGAGGCCTGGCATGCTGCGGTTCATGGGGTCGCAAAGAGTCGGACATGACGGAGCGACTGAACTGAACTGAACTGTTTGAGTGTTTGAGTTGTCTGAGAATAAAGTGTAGAAAAGGAATGCAGATTCAAAACCAAATTCAGAGAAATTCTCATATTTAGTGCTAGGACTGAAATGGAAAATTGGCCAAACAAATGGGAAAGGAGGTAGAAGAAAATGAAGAGAGTAGTCTCTTGAGCTTCTTGCAAGAGAAGGGTCAGTTTTTAAAAAGAAAAAGTGGCCAATTGTATCAAATGATACCTGGAGTACACTAAACTCATTCCCACTGTCCAAAACAATTTCTTATGCTATTTTCAGCCTTAGATTCAAGAATGAAATAAACATCTAAGTATGCCTCCAATTTTCTGAGAAGTGAAAAATCATTCAGGTCCACATTTAAGCAAAAAGTGAATAAATAAAATTTACTCAAGTTTCAGACATGGATAGTAATTCAGGATAACTTGAATTTAATAAACATTTCACTACATATTTTCCATGGGGTTCTCACGGCAAAGAATCCTGGAGTTGTTTGCCATTCCCAAGCTGAAACTCCCAACACTTTGGCCCATGTAATGCAAAGAGCCAATTCATTGGAAAAGACCCTGATGCTGGGAAAGGTTGAAGGCAAAAGGAGAAGGAAATGACAGAGGATGAGATGGTTATAAAGCATCATCAACTCAATGGACATGAGTTTGAGCAAACTCTGGGATATAGTGATCGACAGGGAAGCCTGGTGTGCTCCAGTCCTTGGGGTCACAAAGAGTCAGCCATGACTTAGTGACTGAATAACAATCACTACATACCAAAATACACACAGTGAGATGTAATAGCTAATTTTTTTAATGCAACTGCTGGAAAATGAGAAGAAAGGAGAATAGGATAACTGTGAAAGAGTAACCTTTTAAGCTTTGACACAAAGGAGAAATAATGATGGAAAGATCAACAGATTTTAGTTCAAAATCACATAAAACTTCCAATTAATGAAAAATAGTAATACAAATAAAAAGCACATGTAGAAGAAAATGGTGTAATGGTTTTTATTGAAAGAGTACTGGATTTTAGCCATAAATATAGTAGGTTCCCTGGTGGCTCAGACAGTAAAGAATCTGCCTTCAATCTGGGAGACCTGGATGCGATCCCTGTGTCAGGAAGATCCCCTGGAGGAGGGCATAGCAATCTACTCCAGAGAATCCCATGGACAGTGGAGCCTGGCGAGGTATAGTTCATAGGATCACAGAGAGTTGGACATGACTGAATTGACTTAGCAGGCACACATGCAGGCAATAACCAACTTACTCTTTCTCACTACTGTCTCTGACTAATGTGGTCTGAAAACTACTTGCAATAACTTGCACAAAGTAAAAGCTCAGTCTGGTCTAATATCAAAACTCCAAAGCATCAACTAATGAAATTCTGTTTGGGTCCGTCCTAGTTTCAGAAATTTCTAAGAAAGTAGGCAGCTTCTTTACTTTTTATTCACTAGGTGAATATTTTGCTCTAGGTGCCATTTTGCTCTCTCTAAAGTTGGGTCTGGGGAAGGTGGATTATGGGAAAGGGACAGTATATTATGGATTATGAGCTGTGTCTAACAACACAGCTTGTTTGTTTACTTCCTCACATTTCAGGGAACTTCCAGATTTCTTCTATGTAGAAGTCTTCTTACTATCGGCTTTTAAAACAACTTCTTTACTATTGGCTTTTAAAACAACTCAGTCCCTTGTTTCTGAGGCTTCATACTACCCATTGTCTAAATACAGGAAAGTTTCCCCTCCTCCAGAAGACTTGCTGCTCCTGGAAGCAGTCTCCCAGAACAGGGTCCTTTTCAAGATGATATAGTTGAGTTCTCTCCCCTAGACCACCCAGACCAAGAAAAACTCAAGCACCTTTATCCCCTTTGGGGGAAATACAGCCAGCTCCTCTCCCCTGGTGGTCCCAAGCTGTCACTTTTGGACTTCTTAGACTCAGGTTAGGCACCAATCCCCGTGTCCTTTAAACATCAGGGAACATAGAGCACTTTCTCTGAACAGTTCTCTTGAAGTTCCTCCATCTTCTTAAGACATGGAGAAGTATCCACTCTCTTCCTCACTGGGGAAGCATACAAACAACTCATTCTCCAAAGAAATTCCAATTTCTATGCTCTTTTATCTCCAAGATACCCAACCTGTGTAACTAGTCTGTTGTGTTAGATGTATATTGTCTCCAGTTGGAAATCTGAGATACTGAGAAAACTCACAATAGCATGCTACCTCACTTCTAGGGTTCTGGGGGGTTTTCTTTTGTTGCTGGTGACAATGTAAACCAATGCATTTTAGATTTATAAGGCTCTTCATCCAGTAATTCTGCTATAAATACTACCCAAAAGACATGAAAACACTTGTGTATGTGGGCATTCACTATAGCATTCACCATCTAATGTAGTGCCCAGATGAGAAATATTAGCTAGGGCTAAAGGATAAGTACCGGAGAAGGCAATGGCACCCCACTCCAGTACTCTTGCCTGGAAAATCCCATGGAGAGAGGAGCCTGGTAGGCTGCAGTCCATGGGGTCACCAAGAGTCAGACACAACTGAGCGACTTCACTTTCACTTTTCACTTGCATGCATTGGAGAAGGAAATGGCAACCCACTCCAGTGATGTTGCCTGGAGAATCCCAGGGATGGAGGAGCCTGGTGGGCTGCCGTCTATGGGGTCGCACAGAGTCGGACACGACTGAAGTGATTTAGCAGCAGCAGCAGCAGCAAAGGATAAGTAAAACTTTGTTTCTTCATAATAAGAATTATTATACTAACCCTACCTTATTTCAACTTTTGTACTTCAAAACTCTTGCTTTGCCCCTCTAGTCTTTACTTCCTAATCTTAAGGTCATTGCTCTGGGTCTTAACTTTGTTGGAATTTTGTTACATATGAGATGGTTTTTTTTTTTTTTTTTCACTTTAGATTATATTTTATTTTAAATAGTCACAACATCTGACACTTCAAAAAAAGATACCACTAATAAATAAAACAAGTGGAATACTTATCAGAGTTACAACAGACATAATATTTAGCTGAGAATCACTTCAACAGAGTAAGGCTCTAAAGATACCAGACAAAGCAGAACTTGTTTGGATTAAGATGTACAACTCTCTTACTGTATGGGTGCTTACAGACAAGGCCTTGGTTCCATATGGTCAATGTTACAGTCATGCTTCAGGCTAAAATTTTCAGTAGTTTTGAGAGCCTATACAAGATGTTATGGACTATACCCTGCAAAAAGTTACAACTTGAAAACTTCTTTCAAGCTTTACCAGTATCCAATGTGTATATTTTTAACATTTCTGAAAAGAGAACAAAATTAATAGGTGATGGTATTCACATCTGATATCTCAGGTTTCATGGCAGACAGGTCTTAATGCTCCTAGACTTTGGGGTATAAAAGGGAGGAATATTTTAAATTTAAATAGAATGTGGGGAAAATTAGGATCAAATGGGCATACATTCCTTGACCCCAGTGCCCTTTGCCCTGTTAACTCCATAGGGAATGGTTAAGCCATCAAAAATTAAACCAATAGTTTTTATATTAAAATGATTCTCCATACTAGTAACACTGAAGAGTCACTAAACTAAGAATTTACCTTGTAGAGGTTAACACACAGAAATAAGCTGACAGAACAGTAACAATTATGAAAAATGCTACTCATCTAAAAGGATCCATGTCCACTCTTTGAGTCTACTTCATACATTCTGCCCATCCACCCCACTCCAAAAAGGTTCAGATTATTATGTCCCAAGATAATCTATTCCTGAATTACTTGTGAAGAGACAAACTGCTCTGCAATGTATAAGCTACTTAGGTCCTATTCTAGGATGATGCACTTCCATTGCCCTAGCTCTCAAATTTGGAAATCTGCTTAGGTTCGGTCTTTTAAAACCTTTCCAAATTAACGTAATTAGAATTTGTGTCTCTGTTGCTGTGGGATGATTTGGGAGAATGGCATTGAAACATGTACAATATCATATATGAAACGAATTGCCAGTCCAGGTTCAACGCATGATACTGGATGCTTGGTGCTGGTGCACTGGGACGACCCAGAGGGATTGTACAGGGAGGGAGGAGGGATGGGGGTTCAGGATGGGGAACACGTGTATACCCGTGGCGGATTCATGTTGATGTATGGCAAAACCAATACAATATTGTAAACTAATTAACCTCCAATTAAAATAAATAAATTTATATTAAAAAAAAAAAAAAGAATTTGTGATCCCTAGATTCACATACAGTACAGGCTCTGTGACACCTCTTTTTTGGGGGGTTGAATAAAAGCCACAGGATTCTGTGTGACTAAAAACTAAATCTCAGTTATTCGAGTCTGGCATTGTGTAAACATATTTTTAAGTTCATTTTGCTGGACTTCATTAACTACTTCAGGATCTTCAGGGCTCTTCTGAACTTTTGCCACTGCAAAGTTTATCCCTTGGGTTAATCCAGCTTGGGTAATGTTAGCAAACTGGACCATAGAACTTCAAATCTTTGCAAAAGGAGAGACTGCTCTGCTGCTACGGCTCTGTGAAGGAGAAGGAATTACATGAAGCTCTCTCTCAAGTTCAAGCATGCCAGACTCAGAGCCAGGGGTCTTTTGAGATACAACTGAATGCACTGGTTCAACTGACAAAAACTGTGGGACTGCTGTAGGAAAAGACACATCTAATTGAAAAGGTGGAGAAGGTATCTGTTCTATGGATTCAAACTGAGTTTCTTTGCTAGAAACTTGATTGGTCATTTGATTTCCTTCCTCACTAGCCTGCTGAGAAACAGATCTGGTTTCTGATAGGTGGGTCATTTTGTTGTGTGCATCTTGAACAAATCTGTAGCAGTACACATCCACAGGCTTGGCAAAGCCAGTGAATGCGTGTATGTTGCCAGGGGAAGGACTTTTCTTCAAAGAAGACTCAGGGCCTTTTCCAAGCCCGCTTTCATGAACAATAGTAACCTCTGAAGGAACATGAATGCTGATACCAGTGCTGCTAATAGACTGGGATCGACTGCCTAATCGAGGTGCTGAAGCAATGATACCACAACTAGGAAGAACATAGTCTGTTGGCACTACATTCTCTGAAGAGTTAGCTGCCTGTCTTCATCAGACTTGGAATTTGTAAGAAATTCATCAGAGTGATACGAGTCATTATCTGAAGACTTTTCCCTTTCTGACTCTGCCTGGGCTTTATTATCCATCACACTTGTATTTTCCATGGTTTCAAGACTACTATCTGATTTCCAAAGATTTACTTTTAAGTTTGGTTTTAGAAAGTTAACTCTCATTTCAAGTTTTGTGAAGTTTCTTAGCTTCCATAGATTACCAATGTTTACACTGGATTTGGTCTGTTTCACTTTTTGATTTAGAGATGAAATTTTGCTCATTAAAAATTGTTTTCTCTGGGCCGAAGAGCCTTGGTTTTGAGATCTGATGCCAATGATGTTTTCAAGAGGTTTACTGCTCTTCCTCTCAAGCTTTTTCTCTATTATAGGTACATCTAATCCCATGGCTTGCTTGGTGATCTGCAGCATCTCCTCAATGCACTGAAGGGTATCTTTTCCATCCTCTTCTGGGTTACGCATTATAGCTTTCAGTGTGTGGAAATAGCCACTTGCTCCTTTTATCTGTAGTGCAATTGCATGCAGGAGAACTTTGGCTTTACCAAAAAGAGTGGGTTCGGGACCTATTTCTATTTTTTCCAGGTCTTCTAGACTTAGTCCTTGATACTGGTTTACTTTGTCAACTTCATCATCATAATAGACCACGTAGTAGGCAGAGTTAGAAAGCAGTAACAGCACATCCACATCAATGAGGCTGCTCTTAAACTGTCACTTGAGCCAAGCCATAAAAATTACATCAGGACACATAGTTTAATATGAAGAAAATTTCCACACCTACTAAGTCATGCTACTTTATCATAGCTTCTATTTTGACACTAATATTTACATTGGTCAAACATGATCTCAGTCAAAAGCATTATGTCTAGAATGAAAAGCACTTGGCACGTCACAGACAATGGAGAAAGATGTTGGCCCTCCCCCCACCCACATTTTTACTGAAGTATAAGCTGCAGTAAATACTTAATTTCCCTCCCCACCACCCTCTGCCCCACTTAAACAGAAATAAACAAAACCTAACCCCCACTTTTTTTTTTTTTTTAAACACAGACAAAAGAAAGAAAACCTTTCGGTGCACCCCCGCCCCATGACTGCAGCTCGGAGGAAGGGCTGCGCTACTCGTTTTTCTCTTCCTGCCCGTCAGGCAGCCCCTCCTTTCACAAGATGAACACAAACACCGCCAGCGCCACATGCAGCCCCACCAACGCGACAGTACTCGCGTAAAAGCCACTGTCATCGGGGGACATTAACAGGAAGCTTTGGAAAAGCAGCAATTTGCGGAAAAATACAACCCCACAGGAACTTTAACCATAAGTTCTGCAAAAAAGGAGAAAAATCTTGAAAGAGATCGCCAGGCTGCCGCCTTCGGGCTTGGGCTGGGCAGGGCAGCGTTGCCAGCGGCATTGCCTGTGGCGTTCCCCTGCTTCTGAGCCGTCCTAGGAGGCCGGTGGGAGCGGGGCATCTAGTCAGTCAGTCAGTCTGTCCCCTCCGTTCGTCAACTAATCGAAGCTCGAGATGATTTTATAAGGAAGATCCTTCAAGCAACTCCTGAAGTAATATATAGGAAAGAATGAATGATTTGAAACCCCTAACAAGAACAAATGTTGAATTGTCCAAAGAGAAAATTGAAATTACTTGAGGCAGTAGTCACTCAAAGATATCACATCCCCCAGCCAAACCAACACAACAATTTAATCAGAATCTCCCAATCATGGGTCGAGGTTTCATTCAACTTTAAACCTCACCATGGGTGATTCAAATGTGTAGCCAAGGTTAACAGCCAGAACCATAAGGCTTATTGGTTAGAGAGGAAAAAAGCCAAGCAGTAGAATATATGAATGATGTGTATATTATGCAGCCATTCAAAATTATAATTCTGAAGATCAGGTACTGCTGCTAAGTCACTTCAGTCGTGTCCGACTCTGTGCGACCACATAGACGACAGCCCACCAGGCTCCCCCGTCCCTAGGGTTCTCCAGGCAAGAACACTGGAGTGGGTTGCCATTTCCTTCTCCAATGCATGAAAGTGAAAAGTGAAAATGAAGTCGCTCAGTCGTGTCCGACTGCTAGCAACCCCATGGACCGCAAGCCCACCAGGCTCCTCCGTCCATGGGATTTTCCAGGCAAGAGTACTGGAGTGGGGTGCCATTGAAGATCAGGTAAAAGATAGTGTAATCTCTAAATATGGCACGCAAGGCCTCTTATTGTCTCATCTCTGCCTCTACTATCACATTTGCTGCTCCCTTCATGGGCCTTTCCATTCCATGAGTTACAGCCTCATCAGTCTATTTGCAGGTTCCTAAACATGCCTTAGCCTGAACTCAGCCTAGATCCTCTTAGGCCTCAGCCTGAACTGCTTCCTTATCTGCCTGGATCATTCCTCCTCCTAGTTAACTGAAAGCTGAAGTGCATACTCTTACAGAGAGCCTTCCTGATCTTCCAGACTGACCTGAGTCCCTACAGCACTTCCTACTAAAAGTGGAACATGTCACACTGTATCATAATTGTTGGCTTACTTATATTTCAACTTTTATCACTTTGAAAACAAAAGCATTATCTTCTTCCTCATCTCTGAATCCCAGTATCTAACAAAGTGCTTTAACACAGCGTGTGTGTGAGTGAAAGTCGCTCAGTCATGTCCAATTCTTTGTGATCTCATGGACTGTACAGTCCGTGGAGTTCTCCAGGCCAGAATACTGGAGTGGGTAGCCTTTCCCTTCTCCAGGGGATCTTCCCAACTCAGGAATCGAACACAGGTCTCCCGCCTTGCAGGCATATTCTTTACCAACTGAGCCACCAGGGAAGCCCAACACAGAGAGGTGCTCTAAAAATATTGGGTTGAACTTTTAAAAGCAAATAATATCATAGAAATACATGTATTAAAGTGCATTTGATATGGGCTTCCCTGGTGACTCAGTGGTAAAGAAGCCATCTGCCAATGTAGGGTTTGATCCCTGGGTTGGGAAAGATCTCCTGGAGAAGTAAATGGCAACTCATTCCAGTATTCTTGCCTGGGAACTTCCATGGATAGAGGAGCCTGGCAGGCTACAGCCATGGGGTCACAAAAGAATTGAACATGACTTAGCAACTAAACAACAACAGCAGCATTTGATAGAGAAGGAAGAAAGGAAAGGAAGGAGAGAGGGAGAGAAAAACTAATATTCACAGAATAAATTGTAAGTGACAATATTTATAACTTCACATTGTTCTCGCAACATTCCCTAGGATAAATATTATTTTCCTTATTTTACAGATGATGAAACCAAGGCCAAGAGTTTTATATAATTTATTCAATAATTGGGAGTTAATAAGTACTATACTCAGGTTTTGAACCCAGGTTTATATGACCAAAACTACCCTGTATTTCCAAAATAAAAAATAGTTATTTTACAGTTTTGATTTAGGAGGAATTACAAGGTATTTAGGGGCTGAAGACTATAGTCAGGGTAAGTCACTAGCAGATAAGAAAGTAACACATTTTCTAAACTGCTCAGAGGAAATCCATTCACAGACAAATACACAGTTACAGTCTTCGTGTAACAAATCAACAAAATTATATTACTGAAAAAATATCAAAACCATTCAATATACTTAAGTGTAATATTTTTCTGTATTTAGCCATTCTGTTTGTCTCCAATAAAAGTGTGTCTTATATTACTCAACAGAATTTCTCTGCTATGGTGTTACAAATTATTCTTCAGATTAAGTGTTTCAAGATCCTATAGTATTGAAAACCTTTATTTCCTCAACTTCCCAGCACTAAATTGATCAAAACTGAAGCAAAATATAAAGTACCTATCTCTGGACTTATAATTTTTATATCCTGCTAACAAAAAGTTATTTTGAGGCTCCATTACACCTATTAGCAAAAAGAAACCAACAAAAGAAGATATCATAAATGTAAAGGTAAATGCATAATAAAAAACAAATAAATGTAGGTATTAAAAAGGATGCCTTGAAATTTAAGGACAGACGCCTATGGGATACACAGAGATTACAAGCTGAATGTACTCATGCTCCATCTTCTCTAGAACCCCCAAAGGTGCTGAAGACAGGAGATTTAAAAAGTAAGGAAAAAACTCTTCTTTTCTTAATTTTATTTCTATAGTTGATGAAACTGATGTTCGATTCAGAAAAGTCTTGCCCAGTCTCTGGAGGCTATTTGAAATAGCCTGGAGGCCCAGGCCAGTCAGCATTTGAAATCAGCTCTTTGAGAGCCAAGCCCATCTTTATGCTAAACCATAGTGCATTTCTCTATTTTTGGTTTCTCTATCTTTGCAAAATCACAACAAAACATTCTTAGGTAGACCTGCTCTGTTTATTTCATTCCTTTGTCTCCCTTAGTCACAGCAAGTGATTTTTTTAATCGAGTTTTTTTTTTCATATGTATTGCCTGCAACATAAGATTTCTAGCAATATTGTCATATTTCCTCTCAAATTTTTATTAGGCAATATAAAGCAATATTATATATTTTATTATTAACAAATTTATACAGAATAAAGTACAAAATGATTACTACAATTATTTATAATAGCAAATGTTTGCATTGAGATAAACATTTCACTATTGTTATGGAACATTGATTTAAACAGTGATTAAACAACGAATAGACCCACTGCTTGATATTGTTAAATTGAGATATATCATTAATATTACTGAATAGAAAATGGAAAGAAAAATCATAATTAAAGAGACTGTAAAAACATATCTAGCCATCCCCAACGAGTCCAAATGTCTTTATCTTGACACATTAATCTCAGGGTACTAAGAGAGCTTGCAAGTGAGATTTCTGAACTTCAGTTGGAAATATTTAAGGAAATGGCTGAAGGCTGGAAGATGTTCTTGGGAAGGAGTGAGGAAGAAAATGGTACTAGAGACACCATTCAAGTTTCACAACTCAAGTGCCTCTATGGGTCATTCAGGTAGTATAAAGCAGTGAGGTAGCTAGCAGGGAACTAGTGAATTTGGGAGCACAGGCTCTGTCCACAGTGAGCAGCACCACTCGGTTACAGTCTGTTGATGGGATGAGAGGCTTTGGGTTTTACCTGGGAGCTCTTAAAAATGAAAAATAAAATCAAGACTTCTAAAATCAGTCAAAAATCCAGACTTCTAATGGAAATATTGCCTTTAAAAAGTATTTACAGGTCACACACATGCACACACACACATCAGATGATAAAATTCCACCTATACTATACCAGATTCAAAAGCCAGCCACCAATTTATACAGATGTTTGCTGTTTCTTCCACTTTGAAATAAGTAATATTTCCTGTAGAATTGTAACATATATTAGACATATATTAGAATGAATCAGAGATCAAAAGTCATCTAAAGAACAGGAAAGGCTATCAGATAACAAAGCTTGATTGAATGAATTAATATACCCAAAGAAAGACTTGTCAATCCAAAAGAGATTAGTATGCCTGGAACAAGAATAACCAGAGTTTGAGTCTAGAAGAGAAGAAAAAGGATATTCTGGCTCACAGACTTGAACAATTCATTCCTAACCTAAGTTATCTAAATTAAGGAAACTGCTGCAACTGTTTCCTGCAATTAAATACTAGATTTAATTTCATGCCTAACAAGCAAACCCTCTGAGTAAAATGTCAAAGTTACATCAATCTATATTCAGGATACTTTTGTCTCCCATGAGGTTGCATATCATTATAAATTGATAGGGTGACAGTTTTGTTTGTACATGTCCCTGGTGAGTTTGGTTAGTGGAAGTTCACTTCTGAGAAACAGACCCATTCACAGTATGCACAAATGTAAACAACAGAAATAGGATTTTGGCAAACTCACTAAGCCAAATTCTACTTCCTGAACTACTGGCAGACTGTAGTAAGCCATTTCCTAGACCCACCAAAATTCACCAGCCACTATTTTTTTACTTCATTAGCGTCAAAAAATTAGAAGTGTTGCAATAATCCAACAGGGAAAAAATAGTTAAAAAAAAAAACAGGTCAAGAGATTTCTGCAATCAAATACAGTGTAAATTAAACATCAATCCCAAGTAAAATTCCAGAATTAAACTATAGACAGTGAGTATGTTGGATAAATAACATGAGTATAATTTTAAAAATTAACGATAAAGTTACTAAAGTGAAATGGTTTTAGAAATGTGATAGATATAATGTACCTATCTTTAAAAACAGTGATACTTAAGAGTTATCCTTAGTGATTTTTAAAATTCTCCTTCAGCCCTTAAACAAAACTAGATAATTTTCTCACAGTTTCAGATCACAAGGCCGCATAAAGAAATACAATGGATGGGACTTCCCAGTGGTCAAGTGGCTAAAATTCTGTGTTCCCAGTGCAGGGAGCCTCTGGTGAATCCCTAGTCGGGAAATCAGATCCCACACACCACCATTAAGAGTCTGCATGCCACAACCAAGGGATCTGCATGCACAGTGAAGACTGGAGATCCTTCATGCTGCAACTAAGATGCACAGCAGGGGAAACAAGATGGCAGAGCAGTAGGTGGATGTGGAGTACATCTCTCCACGGATACATCAGGAACACACCTTCAGACACAGAAGTGCAAGCAGAACACCAGCTGAGAGCAGACAGAAGCACCTGATCAGTGGAAAAGAATATATAGAACCACACAAACTCAGTAGGATGAAGGGGGGAAACAGGAGTGTTAGTAGGACTGGACCTGCCCTCTGCTGGTGGGGGAACTGAAGTAGGGGTCCAATCCCCACATCAGGGCAATTGTCTGGGTCAGAGGAGAAACATTTAAGGCTGAGAGTGAAGTAGCTGATCTGTGGCAGCCTAAATGGAATAAGAATCAGACAGTCCTGTGACAGCCATACGTACCCAGGACAGGGATGCAGGTCCCCTAGAAGGTGCAGCAGCTAGGAGCTGGAGCATAGGGATTG
Source organism: Bos javanicus (assembly GCF_032452875.1). Lineage (NCBI taxonomy): Eukaryota > Metazoa > Chordata > Mammalia > Artiodactyla > Bovidae > Bos > Bos javanicus. Next base: position 52,196,627 of record NC_083876.1, read on the forward strand.
TGGAGCAATCCCAGGGTGAGGGCTGCTGTTGACTGCAGAGAGACAGACAGAGGAGGACAAGAGAGAGGAGATTGTGGTGGGAAATACCTGTGGAGGAAAGCCAGGCAGCCATGGAAGCAAGGCGATACTGCTGAGTCATGCACAGGTGGTGGAGCTATTAACGCCGCCTCTAAAGATGCAGAGCAGGCAAATAAATAAATAATAAATACAATAAATATTTTTTTAAAAGAAATACAATGGATGACAGAACCAAAAATAAAAATTATAGGGTAGAATGAGTCTGTTATATTTATTTGAATTAAATTCAAAATCTTCCATTCCAGTTTGTAAAAGCAAATTCAGGAAATATCATGATAAACATCAAAATACACATATTTTGGGGGGAAAAACTGTGAAACTTTTTGGCAATAATATCATATGTTGTAAATAACATGGGCTTCCCTGCTGGCTTAGCAGTCAAGAGTCCACCTGCGAAGCAGGAGTCATAGGAGATGCAGGTTCAATCCCTGGGTCAGGAAGATCCCCTAGAGGAGGGCATGGCAGCCCACTCCAGTATTCTTTCCTGGAGAATCCCATGGACAGTGAGACTGGCAGGCTGCAGTCAATGGAGTCGCAGAGTTGGCTAGGACTGAATCGATTTAGCACACATGCATGCTAGCATAATTAATAGAATCTTATTAGTTCAATAAAACTTTCATTTTGTTTTCCATATCCAGAGAGAGTAGGGTAATAATTAGTCACAAATCTCTATGAAGTCAAACAACATCTAAGTCTGTATTCAGGTCTAAGAATGGTTTCTTAAAGGGCCTATAGGCTTATGGAATTCATTTGGAAGAGAGGAAACAAGGAAGGGCAATCAAAGCAAGTTATGTGAAAATCAATTAAAGGAACTAAGAATATTAGGCATTCAGATGGAAAAAATCAAATAAAAATCATCCTCTAATACCTAAAGGCAAAATGCAAATTTGTTCAGTCTAATCCCAAGGAATAGAACTTAAAGTATGTTAGAAGTTTCAGAAAAACATGATTCATCTCACTGTAAAAACAAATATTTTTCATGGTCAGAGTTGCAAAACTCTGTGCTAACACGCAGGGATGTTAATGAAGGTACTGATAACTATTTAGTGAAAAAATATTGAATGGATCATTGGATTTGGCTAATGATTTAGAAATACTTAATTGAAGAACTTGGTGTTTTAACAGTTACCTTGCCCTTATGATTCAAATTTAATCTTGAAAACACTTGTTCATTTATTTTCACAACGTTAACTTCAAAAACAAACTGAAATATAAGTATAAATATTATGTATGAACCAGTGTGTTCTCCTCTGCTACCAGTTATTCTATTTGTGTATCTTTCTGACAGGTGTTTTCCCTAGCACATGTGTGCTACACATTCAGCTAATTGCTAGACGCTGCCATACGTGTGTGCCAGATAGCACACACTCTCTGATAGCCATCAGTTGGCTGTATAATAACAAGAGAATATATAATAAAGTGTGTCCTGAAAACATAGAGATAATTTTAGGACTCTAAGTTCTAGGTGCTGATTCTCTGACTGGGTAAAGATTGTGATCTGTTTTGAGGTATAGTTATATTCATTCTTGAAACCAAAAATCCTTCCCTCTACTCTTTCAAATTTCTTTATCAATTCAATTAAGAGAATGAAACATTTCAAGGCACTCTTTTATGGGAAAATTATCATTTGCAACTACTTATCTATCTGTCTTAGTATAGTCTGATACTGTGCAACCAAGTCAAAATACAGAACTAAATTATATATCAAGGCAGCCAGAGGAGAGGAACAGCACACATATCTTCCAATTTCGAATGTATGGTCATCAGGTCAAAAAAGATTCACTGACTGATTTTATAATAAGAAAATATTGTAAACATAGATGATACTTTAGGCTAGTAAAACATCATTTATCTGTTTAGATGCTGGGGATTCTGAATAAAATTTCATTTTTAAAATGTATTTTCTGATTTTTAAGTGTGTGGAAACCACTGACATAATCATGAAGATTCCTTAAAGCCCATGATTTTATGTGATATAGTGTTTACTGTAAGAAAACTCTAGCTGGTCTTTACCAAGTCCTATAAATAATTTTCTAAAAACCAACAGCCCTAACATAAGCAATCACATAGTAGTTCAATACTTAGTAAGAGATATATGTATTTTGCCTGGAGAATCCCATGGACAGAGGAGCCTGGTGGGCTACTGTCCATGGGGTCACAAAGAGTTAGACATGACTGAGCAAGTAAACAGCATATGTATTTTAATGCATCTCTATATTTATAAACGTGCCTTTCCATCAGTTCCTACTTCATATCTGCAGCATGTAGGGTTATTAAAATTCACCCTGTTCATTATAAATTATAAGTGAGTTATAATTTAAACTTTAAATTATTATTGTTCTAATCGATTACACTCTTTTTGTTTAGTTTGATGGAACTAATGCAAAGGCAAGATTGTAGCTATCTAACTTCAGTGAAGCAAAACTACCTGAACCCTCTATATAAAGGTAGCAGATAGTATTTTGAGAAAGAAGTAAAAGAATATAGTATTTGAGAATGAAAAAGCAAAGAAGATGCACTTGACCTCGTAGAAACTGACAAACAGAAAGTGGACTTATTTGACCAAGCGACTTTGGCTGTCAAGCAATTTCCTGTCCTAAACAGCAATCTGGCCCAGACCGCAGAGTTATCAGAATAAAATCTGAGAGCCATTTTACAGGAGAATCAAATAAGATTTGGAATGAAAATTTCATTGCAAAGGAAGAAAAATTTGCAATAATTTTCTATAATATAAGAAGACTTTTTAGCACTTTTATTGCAGAAGCAATTCTAAATAACAGAGCTTTTCTTATAACAGCATTTCTATAATAATGGTGTTTTATAACAGAAGTGCTATTATTACAAAAATGGCATTATAATAGTGGCATTATTATTGTTGTATCTCTCTTATAACAGAGTGCTAAATAAGCCTATCTATATTAAAGAAATTTCAAATTTCTTCCTTCTCAGAGCTTAATGTGATTTGGCCAGTCTCTTTCACATGATCATTTTACAAGTAATTTTATATGGGTTGACCCAACATCGAAATATATGTCCAGTTTACACAGACTCCCAGGAAATCTGACATTAAACTAAGAGTCAAAATACTTGAGTTATATTCTCAGCTCTAGCATTAGCTATTAAGTGACCCTTAGCAGCATGTTTCTCCTGCTCTGAGCAATTTTTATTCTCCATTCAAACAAAAAGCAAGGAGATTCTTCATAACTCCCAGTGAAATCTTTCCCATTACTAAAAAGCTCATTTGGTCCCAGATCTTAATAACATCAATTACATACTTTTACTTCTTTGTTTTAAACTCATTGATGTGCTACTTTGTAATTCTGATATTTATTTATTGGAATACATTTATATTCTCAAGTTAGAAGCTAAATAAAAGAAAGAATTCCTTTTGAAAAAAATCTTCCCTTAAATGATCAGCACAGAGCCATGAATATAATGGGTAATTTTAAATTTTTTATTAAAATTCATCTGATAACAAAGTTCTAAAAAATCCAAGCTGAATTCAGAAAATAACAGGGTTTCATTCTGTAGCCAGTAGAATACTATTCAAGAACTTGACCATTTTCAGGTTGAAGTAAAGCAATAAAATATTAGAATAAGGTTGGAAGTGATAAAAATATATAATGTTCAATGATAGTTAAAGTTCAAAAATTGCCTCAAAAGAAATCTATGTCCACATCAAGAATGTTATTATAAATTTAACTTCTCATTCAATAAAGTATATATTGCTTTCCCATATATTTAGGGAGTATTCATTGAAATAATTTAACTATATATGGAAAAGCATAACTAAATTTAAGTTTATAAAATTCTACTTTTTATTAAAGGTATCTTTTAATCCCTTGATAATGAGCTTTCAGCAGAGAAGACAGGAAAGATTTTAAGTTCCAAAGGTACTGACCTTTCAAATATTAAAATAAAATTCTATATATTTCTCAGATCAGATCAGATCAGATAAGTCGCTCAGTCGTGTCCGACTCTTTGCGACCCCATGAATCGCAGCACACCAGGCCTTCCTGTCCATCACCAACTCCCGGAGTTCACTGAGACTCGCATCCATCGAGTCAGTGATGCCATCTAGCCATCTCATCCTCTGTCATCCCCTTCTCCTCTTGCCCCCAATCCCTCCCAGCATTGGAGTCTTTTCCAATGAGTCAACTCTTCACATGAGGTGGCCAAAGTACTGGAGTTTCAGCTTTAGCATCATTTCTTCCAAAGAAATCCCAGGGCTGATCTCCTTCAGAATGGACTGGTTGGATCTCCTTGCAGTCCAAGGGACTCTCAAGAGTCTTCTCCAACACCAGAGTTCAAAAGCATCAATTCTTCAGCGCTCAGCCTTCTTCACAGTCCAACTCTCACATCCTATATATTTGTAGGCCAATACAATTAGATTACATCATCTGCTTAGGATATAGTCTGACAAACAGTAAGGTAAGGAAATTCACTACAGGCATTTTTACATTTTTAGGTTGTTAAACAAAGTAGAACCTTACAGGGTCTTCCTGAGGATAGAGTCTCTACCACCAATGTCTCCCATCTTTCTTTTATTTGTAGAAAAGCTTTAGCCTCCTAGGCCTTCCCTGAGTTCCAAACAGCAGATTTAATCAGAGAAGAGAAAAAAGACAGAAACAAAGAAAAGCAGTCAAGTAAGACAAAATAATAATAGTTTAGCCATAAAACAAGGTCAAGGACTTTTTAAGTTCCTTCTCAAGGACTACAAATAAAATCCTGAGCAATATTCATGAGTTGCTCTGTAGCTACTAAACCCCCCACCAGGAGGAGGAAGTTGACTGCATGTTGACCACCAATATGTAGACCCCAGATGGGCTAGAACTAGAAGGCTGTTGATTGAAATTCCTGAAACCTTACCCCATTACCTCACCATCAACCAAAGAACTATGTTCAAGCTGATCATGTACCCTATGACCCTCTCCCTCACACTGTCTTTAAAAACTCTTCCCTGAAAGCCCTGGGGAATTCAGGTCTTTTGAGAATGAGTTGCCTGTTCTCCTTACTTGGTGCCCTGCAGTAAACACTATGTTTCTTCACCACAAATCCGTGTCAGTGGATTGGCTTTTCTGCTCACTGAGTGAGCAGAATCAAGTGTGGTTCAGTAACAACTGTCATGAATGCTTTCAGTGTGTATTCTGATAAAATGAAATTATTTTATTTTTGATTGCAAGTTGAAGAAAGTTTAATTAGAACATATATATATACACACACACACACACACACACACACACACACATAGGTGTATGTGAGGGCTTCCCTGGTGGCTCATATGGTAAAGATTCAACCTGTAATGCAGGAGACCCGGGTTTGATCCCTGGGTCAGGAAGATCCCCTGGAGAAGGGAATGGCTACCCATTCCAGTATTTTTCCCCAGAGAATTCCATGGACAGAGAAGCTTGGTGGGCTACAGTGCACTGGATTGCAAAGAGTTGGACTCTACTGAAAGACTAAGAACACACACACAGGTGCATGTATATAATATATACATGTATGAATATAATATTCTACCAGCACCAAAGAAATAGAGTTTTGAGGGACAATTCCCATACCATGTTTATTCATCATACTGAATGACATTATCAGGAGCTATCATTTTTTAAACAATTCACTTCAGCTCAGTTCAGTTCAGTCGTTCAGTCATGTCTGACTCTTTGTGAACCCATGAATCACAGCACACCAGGCCTCCCTATCCATCACCAACTCCTGGAGTTTACTCAAACTCATGTCCATCGAGTTGGTAATTCCATCCAACCATCTCATCCTCTGTCGTCCCCTTCTCCTCCTGCCCCCAATCCCTCCCAGCATCAGAGTCTTTTCCAATAAGTCAACTCTTTGCATGAGGTGGCCAAAGTATTGGAGTTTCAGCTTTAGCATCAGTCCTTCCAATGAACTCCCAGGGCTGATCTTTAGAATGGACTGGTTGGATCTCCTTGCAGTCCAGGGGACTCTCAAGAGTCTTCTCCATCACCACAGTGCAAAAGCATCAATTCTTCCACACTCAGCTTTCTTCACAGTCCAACTCTCACATCTATACATGACCACTGGAAAAACCATAGCCTTGACTAGATGGACCTTTGTTGGCAAAGTAATGTCTCTGCTTTTTAATATGCTCTTTAGGTTGGTCATAACTTTCGTTCCAAGGAGTAAGTGTCTTTTAACTTCATGGCTGCAGTCACCATCTGCAGTGATTTTGGAAAAATCATAAAAATAAAGTCAAAAAAATAAAGTCAGCCACTGTTTCCACTGTTTCCCCATCTATTTCCCATGAAGTGATAGGACCAGATGCCATGATCTTCATTTTGTGAATGTTGAGCTTTAAGCCAACTTTTTCACTCTCCTCTTTCACTTTCATCAAGAGGCTTTTGAGTTCCTCTTCACTTTCTGCCATAAGGGTGGTGTCATCTGCATATCTGAGGTTATTGATATTTCTCCTGGCAATCTTGATTCCAGCTTGTGCTTCTTCCAGCCCAGCATTTCTCATGATGTACTCTGCATGTAAGTTAAATAAGCAGGGTGACAATATACAGCCTTGACGTACTCCTTTTCCTATTTGGAACCAGTCTGTTGTTCCATGTCCAGTTCTAACTGTTGCTTCCTGATCTGCATATAGGTTTCCTAAGAGGCAGGTCAGGTGGTCTGGTATTCCCATCTCTTTCAGAATTTTCCACAGTTTATTGTGATCCACATAGTCAAAGTCTTTTAAAAAATTAAGACCATGTAAAAAAAAAATGGTAGTAGCATTTTTAAACTCCAGAAGTTCAAGAGAGAGAACAAAAAGAAGAGATGCTAAAGGATGAGAAGCTAATGATTCTTTTAATTGAATCACTAAGAGATAGATTCTAAGCAGGAACTTGTGGCTTCCATTATGGACAAATGTTAACATACACATAATCCACTCACTCAAGCCTGCTAGTTCAATATTAAACAGAACAATGTGAAAGTTTAAAAGTACTGGGGTCCAATCTTCAGTGAAATATTTAGTTTTACTTTGTTCCAAGAAGAACTGAGGTCTAAGGTTGACTAAACACCTTCTAATGTGCCAGATCCCATTCCAGGTGTATGACAGATGATATTTTATTCCTTACTGTTCTTGGAGGTTATTACTGCTATTGTCATTATTATTAATATTATTATTATTTTCAAAGGCAGAGATTGGATGAATAGATGAAATCAAGCCACTTACCTATAGTCATACAGAGACAATGTGACAGACTATATAGGTACATTCTTCAAGGAATGGGAGGACTAGAACAGGATGGAGTCATCCGGGCAGATTCATCCTGATCATAAAGCAGTTTCTCTAAATGCTCAAAAGCATGATTAGCAGCAGTATTCTTGAGAAGATTCACATGATTTAAAAAGAAAAGGCCTCTTAAATATATATATAAAAAAAAAATCCTTTATTTCTAAGGATGAAAACATTAAGTGTGGAAAAGATAACCTACCCAGAGTTTGAGCCCAGACTTCAATGTTCTGTTTCTGTCTCCCAATTTGGATCTCTGTCAGTACAGTGCAGCAGAAAGCTGTTTTGTCAGTCTCCCTCCAATAAAAAATAATATTAAACTGAGGAAATACTTTTATAGGAGGCACTGAATGGGACCACCTTAGAAGAAAATCACTAGATTACTTGTAGCCTCAGGCACTTGTGCCTCAGGTAAACCAAAACAGGCCTTTCTTCCTAATGATCAGTCAGTTTAGTTGCTCAGTCATGTCTGATTCTTTGAGACCGAATGGACTGCAGCATGCCAGGCTTTCCTGTCCATCACCAACTCCCTGAGTTTACTCAAACTCATGTCCATTGGATCAGTGATGCCACCCAACCATCTCATCCCCTGTCGTACCCTTCTCCTCCCGCCTTCAATCTTTCCCAGCATCAGGGTCTTTTCAAATGAGTCAGTTCTTCCCATCAGGTGGCCAAAGTATTAGAGCTTCAGCTTTAGCATCAGTCCTTCCAATGAATATTCAGGGCTGATTTCCTTTAGGATAGACTGGATAGATCTCCTTGCAGTCCAAGGGACTCTCAAAAGTTTTCTCCAACACCACAGTTCAAAAGCATCAAATCTTTGGCTCTCAGATTTCTTCATAGTCCAACTCTCACATCCATACATGGCTACCAGAAAAGCCATAGCTTTGACTAGATGAACCTTTGTTGGTAAAGTAATGTCTCTACTTTTTAAGATGCTGTCTAGGTTGGTCATAGCTTTTCTTCCAAGGAGCAAGAATCTTTTAATTTCATAGCTGCTGTCACGATCTGCAGTGATTTTGGAGCCCCCCCGCCAAAATAGGTTCTAACTGTTTTCATTGTTTCCCCATCTATTTGCCATGAATGATGGGACCAGATGCCATGATCTTTGTTTTCTGAATGTTGAGTTTTAAGCCAACTTTTTCACTCTCTTCTTTCACTTTCATCAAGAGGCTCTTTAGTTCTTCTTCACTTTCTGCCATATCATCTGCATATGTGAGGTTATTGATATTTCTCCAGCAATCTTGATTCCAGCTTTTGCTTCATCCAGACCAGCATTTCTCATGATGTACTCTGAATATAAGTTAAATAAGCAGGGTGACAATATACAGCCTTGACATACTCCTTTCCCAATTTGGAACCAGTCTGTTGTTCCATGTCCAGTTCTAACTGTTGCTTCCTGACCTGCTCAGGAGGCAGGTCAGGTGGTCTGGCATTCCCATCTCTTTCAGAATTTTCCACAGTTTGTTATGATCCACACAGTCAAAGGCTTTGGCATAGTTAATAAAGCAGATGTTTTTCTGGAAATCTCTTGCTTTTTCAATGACCCAACAGATGTAGGCAATTTGATCTCTGGTTCCTCTGCCTTATCTAAATCCAGCTTGAACATCTGGAAGTTCACGGTTCACGTACTATTGAAGCCTGGCTTGGAGAATTTTAAGTATTACTTTGCTAGCATGTGAGATGAGTGCAATTGGGCAGTAGTTTGAGCATTCTTTGGCATTGACTTTCTTTGGGATTGGAATGAAAACTGACCTTTTCCAGTCCTGTGGCCACTGCTGAGTTTTCCAAATTTGCTGGCATATTGAGTGCAGCACTTTCACAGCATTTTTTAGGACTTGAAATAACTCAGCTAGAATTCTATCACCTCCACTAGCTGTGTTCATAGTGAAGCTTCCTAACGCTCACTTGACTTCACATTCCAGGATGTCTGGGTCTAGGTGAGTGATCACACCATCATGATTATCTAGGTAGTGAAGATCTTTTTTGTACAGTTGGCCTGTGTATTCTTGTCACCTCCTCTTAATATCTTCTGCTTCTGTTAGGTCCATACCATTTCTGTCCTTTATTGAGCCCATCTTTGCATGAAATGTTCCCTTGGTATCTCTAATTTTCTTGACGAGATCTCTAGTCTTTCCCATTCTATTGAATTCCTCTATTTCTTTGCATTGATCACGGAGGAAGGCTTTCTTATCTCTCCTTGCTATTCTTTAGAATTCTGCATCCAAATGGGTATATCTTTCCTTTTCTCCTTAGCCTTTCACTTCTCTTCTTTTCACAGCTATTTGTAAGGCCTCCTCAGACAACCATTTTGCCTTTTTGCGTTTCTTTTTCTTGGGGATGGTCTTGATCACTGCCTCCTGTACAATGTCAGGAACGTCCATCCATAGTTCCTTAGGCACTCTCTCTATCAGATCTAATCCCTTGAATCTAATTGTCACTTTCACTGTATAATTGTAAGGGATTTGATTTAGGCCATAAATCAAAACCACTGAATGGTCTAGTGGTCTTCCCTACTTTCTTCATGTTGTACCATTATCTAGGACAGGAGTTTTATTGTACCTAGTAGAGGAGATTCAGTTTGTTTTGTGCCATTTCCTCCTCCTCAGTGTTTTTCAATTCATGAAGGGAAATACATACATAGAAAACCAAATATATTAAAATTTTGATATCAAAACAGTCTTTTAACTGCTTTGAGATATGACTGACATACAAAAAGCTATAGATAGTTAATGCATACAACTCAATGTGTCTGGGATAAGTATACTCTCATGAAACCATCATCAATATCAGTGCCAAAAACTTATCTATTAAAAGATTAAGTTTTATTTTTTATTACTTCATTAAATAACAATATCTAGCCATAATTCTAATAACATCAATTGAAAACAGTGATGAGGGTAAGTAATTTTTGAGTTAGGCATAATTATATATGAAAATATCAATGATTTCTATTAATGCTAAAGTCGTAAGTACTACTAACACTACTGTGGCTTTTTGCCAAATTTCATAAGGAAATACTAAGTCTCATTCCATATGGGTGAAAATAAAGATGTGATTTTTGTTTCAAGTTTTATACACATACCCATTGTGAACACCACATTTTAAAATCCTGATTTTAGGAAAAGTTGGTGTGTTAAGGTGATTGGAAAAGAAAAATACTGGAGGTTTTATTTAAGTTTCTAGAATTTTGACTCTCACACACACAAAAGTAAATAAATAAATAGAAGTAGAATTCCTATATCCCATAAATCTCAACAACTCATGGCATAACATCCTTGTTCCAAAAGTTATGTTATATAGTCAACATTTAATGAGGGGTCTCATAAGACCAATACTTGAAACAACTAAAATTTCTCTTTGAGATAGAAACTTTGCACTCTACAGCTCTAAATATCCAAAGGAAAGGAGAATAAATGGGAGGAAGAAGTGTGGAAAAAATGGAATGAATAGATTCTTTTTTCAGTCATCAGACAGTACAGAGAAGGCAAGAAGGAGAAGGGTTTGAGGGTAATAAAGCCAATTAGTGGATCGAAGGTAAGAAGCCACATTTTGATACAAGAGACTGATAATTTTAAGCAGCAAGAGAGAGATTAGAAGAGAGAAGTGATAGTGCTATGCAGTTTAGACAGGAGATGTTAGAAAACTGAATAGTAAAAGGATGGGGAAAACACCGCTATAAAAACAGCTGCCTAAGTTAATCACCCCTTTATTTTTGGTTCCTAGTTACAAAGATTTTGAACTTTATATACCAATTTATCTTTACATACTGTTGTTATCACTTGTTTTGTTGATTTTAATGTAATTCCTCAATTAACTGATTGCTCTCAAATTGTTTTCTTCTCTATCATCCATAACAAACAACAATCCCAGTTTTCTTCATCACCTACTTATTCTATTATTTTTCCCTCATAGACTCCAAGTCAAATATTACTTATAAATAATTTTATCCCTCAATTCTTAATTGTTCATTAGCACTCAGCATCCTGTATGAACAGTGTCAGTTCTCCATGCAAAAGGTCATAATACATGTAGAAACTCTCCCAAACTATGTAGAGCTACATATTCTTGACCTCTGGAATCTGTAGGCACCATACTGAAAGGCTACAGTGGTCTACCAATCAGCACCTCAAAACCTCATACAATTGAGCCCAGGATAAGGAGGGATGCCCTCTGACCACCAGGACCTGAGAGACAAACTGTGGACTGTGGGAAAATCAACATTCTGGACTTCAGGTTCCTCACTGGACTTCAGAATGGTAATAGAATGCAAATAACTCGTTAGAATAAAGAGATCATAATTTATTACAAAGTCTGCTGCTGCTGCTGCTGTTAAGTCACTTCAGTCGTATCCGACTCTGTGTGACCCCATGATGGCAGCCCACGAGGCTCCGCCATCCCTGGGATTCTCCAGGCAAGAATACTGGAGTGGGTTGCCATTTCCTTCTCCAATGCGTGAAAGTGAAAAGTGAAAGTGAAATCCCTCAGTCGTGTCCAACTCTTAGCGACCCCATGGACTGCAGCCTACCAGGCTCCTCCATCCATGAGATTTTCCAGGCAAGAGTACTGGAGTGGGGTGCCATTGCCTTCTCCAAATGTCTATGCATTTCATATTTCAAATATTCTATTTTGGTTTCAATGAGTTTCTGAGGTCTGTGGGTTTAATATTTTTATAAAAACTTTGATGATCATGCCTTCAAATATTTTTGAGCCCTATTATCTCTCTACTTGTTGCTGCTAAATCACTTCATTTGTGTTCAACTCTGTGCAACCCCATAGACGGCAGCCCACTAGGCTCCTGTGTCCCTGGGATTCTCCAGGCAAGAATACTGGAGTGGGTTGCCATTTCCTGCTCCAATCTCTCTACTTTGGAGGGTCCAGTTACATGTATATTAGACTACATGATGTTGTCCCATATGTATTAATATTCTGCTACTTTTTTCAGTCTTTTTCCTTCCTGTGTTTCACTTTCAGTTCAGTTCAGTTGTCATTCAGTCGTGTCCGACTCTTTGCAAGCCCATGGACTACAGCATATCAGGCCTCCCTGTCCATCACCAACCCCCAGAGTTTATTCAAACTTATGTCCATTGGGTCAGTGATGCCATCCAACCATCTCATCCTCTGTCATCCCCTTTTCCTCCTGCCTTCAATCTTTCCTAGCATCAGAATCTTTTCAAATGAGTCAGTTCTTCACATCAGGTGGCCAAAGAATTGGACTTTCAGCTTCAACATCAGTCCTTCCAATGAATATTCAGGACTGACTTCCTTTAGAATGGACTGGTTGGATCTCCTTGCAGTCCAAGGGACTCTCAAGAATCTTCTCCGACACCACAGTTCAAGAGCATCAATTCTTTGGCACTCAGCTTTCTTTGTAGTCCAACTCTTACATCCATACATGACTACAAGAAAAACCATAGCTTTGACTAGACGGACTTTTGTTGGCAAAGTAATGTCTCTGCTTTTGAATGTGCTATCTACGTTGGTCATAACTTTCCTTCCAAGGACTAAGCGTCTTTTTTTTAATTAAGTTATTTATTTTAATTAGAGGCTAATTACTTTACAGTATTGTAGTGGTCTTTGCCATATATTGACATGAATCAGCAATGGATGTTCATGTGTCCCCTATCCTGAACTCCCCTCCCACCTCCTTACCCATCCCATCCCAGGGTCGTCCCAGTGCACCGGCCCACAGTGCCCTGTTTCATGCATCAAGCCTGGACTGACAAGCAAGCATCTTTTAATTTCATGGCTGCAATCACCATCTGCAGTGATTTTGGAGCCCAAGAAAATAAAGTCTCTCACTGTTTCCACTGTTTCCCCATTTGCCATGAAGTGATGGGACTGGATGCCATGATCTTAGTTTTCTGAATGTTGAGTTTTAAGCCACTTTTCACTCTCCTCTTTCATCTTCACCAATAGGCTCTTTAGTTCTTCACTTTCTGCCATAAGGGTGGTATCATCTGCATATCTGAGGTTATTGATGTTTCTCCCGGCAATCTTGATTCTAGCTTGTGCTTCATCCAGCCCAGTGTTTCTCATGATGTACTCTGCATATAAGTTAAATAAGCAGGGTGACAATGTACAGCCTTGACGTACTCCTTTTCCTATTTGGAGCCAGTCTGTTGTTCCATGTTAAAGTGTTTCACTTTAGATGGTTTCTATTGCTATTTTCAAGCAATAGATCTTTCTTCTCTAGTGTCCATTCTACTGTTAATTCCTGCTAGAGTATTTTTTTTCAGATGTTAAAATTTTCATCTAGAAGTTTGGGTCTTTTTTATATAATCATTTTATCTATTTGTCATGTTCATGCTTTCCTTTACCTTTTTAAACATACAAATTTTATTCATAATAGATATTTTAAAAACCTTGTCTACTATTTTTTACCATATCTATCATTTCTTAGTCCGCTTTTGTTGATTAATTTTCTTCCAGTTATTGGTCATCATTTCCTGTTCCTTTGCATGCTTAATAAGTTTTCTCTGGAAACAAGACATCTTTCATTTTACTTTTCTGGGCTCCAGATTTTATTCTAGTCCTTTAAATGTAGGTGAGCTTTGTTCCAGGACACAAAGTATTTCAAATCAGATTGATTCTTTGAGTCTTGCTTTTCAGTTTTGTATAGTATGGGTTCTGCAAAGCCATTAGCTTAGGGCCAATTTGGACCCACTATTAAGGCAATACTATTGTGAAGACAATGGCACCCCACTCCAGTACTCTTGTCTGGAAAATCCCCTGGATGGAGAAGTCTGGTGGGCTGCAGTCCATGGGGTCACTAGGAGTCGGACACGACTGAGCAACTTCACTTTCACTTTTCACTTTCATGCATTGGAGAAGGAAATGGCAACCCGCTCCAGTGTTCTTGCCTGGAGAATGCAAGGGATGGCAGAGCCTGGTGGGCTGCCGTCTCTGGGGTCGCACAGAGTTGGACACGACAGAGCGACTTAGCAGTAGCAGTATTGTGAAGACTCTACTCAACATACCTCACATATTAGGATTCTTTCCATTCAGGCTGGAAGGGATGCAAACTATTCCCAGACCTATGTGAGCTGAGTCTCAAAATTGTTCTGCCTGCTCCTTCCTAGTGGTTCTTTCTCTGTCTTCAGGTTGCTACCTCTCACCTACCTACATAGAACAGTACTCAATACATTTTCCTTGTGCTGTATTTTGCCCCACTATTTATAGCTATCTTGGGCTCCCTGACTCTTGCTGAGCTGTCTCCTCAGCTCAGCAAGACCAGTAGGATTTGGATTGTTCTTACCTGGTCTGCAGCCTGGAAATAGTCTCCAATCAATAAGCTGAGAAAATCACAGCATTCTCTTTGATGTTTCCCCCTCTTTCAAGAATCATTATCCTGTGCTGACTGTTGCCAAAATTTGTGAAAACGTTGTTTCATACATTTTGTTCAATGTTTCAGTTAAGACGAAAGGATAAATCTAGACCCTGTAACTGCATTTTTGGAAACTGAAATCCTGAGTTCCATGTCAAGCATTCTATTTGTTGAATAAAATAGTTCTCTGAATTTCAAACCAAACCAAACCAAAACAACCCAACATATATCTTAAATCCCAATATTTAAAAAATAAGGTAATAGCAACAGAAATTCAAGGAAATAAAATATAATGCTGGTGTTAGAAGACAGAATTTCTATTCTTGGTCTTTTACTAGAATAAGGTATTGGGGGGCACTAATCTGGTTTAAAACCACGGTTGATACATTTTAAAGTGAGATTTTACTGTATGATTAAGCATATCAACTGGAAAGTAACATTTCAAGGTGTTCATTTTTCTTAAAGGACAAGATATTTAAAGACAACATTGCTAAATATTTTCTTAGTGCTGGGTGTTTATAAGAGTTGATAAAGAAAGTTGGTCCATTCCCTCTGTATAAGTGTAATAAATGTCAGGCAAACACAAACAGATGTGTTTGTATATTGGTAAAACTCTGTACAGCAAAATGGAGTATTATGAGTAGGCTTTGTATCTGCTATAGCCACATCTCAATATTCAAGCATGCACCAAAATTCACTATAGCACAGAGATTACAATCCTGGAACAGGACTAATGGTTTTAAAGCCCAGTGCTATCTCTTACAACTGTGTAATAATAGGCAAGTTACTTCTCTGAGCCTCAGTTTCATTATTTATAAAATGGGAACACTAGCATAATTTGGGTGAGGACTAAATAAAATCTTGTATGGTATCTGAACTTTACACAGTATCAGCCAAATGTTATTGTCAGCTTTTACTATAGCTCATAAAGTCTCACCAAAGCCATTTGTTTTCTCTTATACTCCTGATTTTATAAGATGAAGTCATAAATTCAAATTATGACAACAGACAACATAAATTTTTTTGAAGATGAAATTATATTATTTCTAAAAATTATTTTGAATAAAAAATTAATACTTCATAATGAATCAGCTTCTACAGTGTTCAAAGTATACTTACTTTTTCATTATAATACATGTGACAATTACAAAAATTATTCCCATAAAAATCTTTCTCAACTTCTATAGTAGTTACAGAAATACCACTTATAGGTACATTTTAGGGAAAAAATTATATTTTAAAGGTTTTTTTTGACAGTTTAGTCAATGTATTTATGTTATCTTCTGTTATGATACCAGGTCTACAAATGATTTTGTCATTATTTTATGATAAAACAACATGCTTATTATCCAGTATATATCTTCATTATCTGTAAAATATTCCCATCATATGTATGTTTAAAAACAAAAAAAATTCTTGTCACTTATTTTCAACTGAGACACATTAAATATCAGCTTTGTTGAACACAGAAAGAAATGTAAAAATATGATCTGGGAACACTGAAAAGGATAATAAAAAAATTTAGCAGAAATGAGATTTTATTTAAGCTTTTGAAATCTGATCTAAATAGAGGTCACTATATGTAGCCATGACTTACATAAGAATAATTATTACATAGTATCTCAATGTAATCTCAATGTAAATAATTTTGTTCCTCACATAAAATATTAGTTATCTCTAGATTTCAATGCTTAGGATGAAAGTCCATAGGCTCACAAGTAAAGGAAACACATGCTGTATGTATTTACACCTATAACTTGCATTACAAGAGAATTAAAAAGAAATGAGGCTGTAAATGAAAGACTTTTATGGATAGATCTCTCCTAAGTGATATATGTGATACAAATGATTAGCATTAACTGATCTTCTTGAAGAATGTACGGGTATAATTCATTATAATGGCTTCGAAGTGCAATTAGTGAACTATAGTATAAATGACACTGCTGTTCATAGGCCTACCCATAAGAGTAATTATATTTTGAAAACTACTTAGTGAAAAATTGATTGAATGAGTCCTATGGGCATAGATAATTGAGATAAAAATATGTAAACAAAATGTCTATTAATAGGCTTTATGGCACATTTATATATTTACATGGTTTGCTAATGCAAGATTTTTTTTTTTTTAATGCAAGATTTTATAAATGGAATTTTTTAACTTTTGTTTTTAAGCAGATATTTATAACAGAAAAATTACAATTATATATTTCATTTAATAAAGCTAAACTATTTTTCTAAATATGGTAGAACTATATTTTTAACTGGATGAAAATAGAATGTCCTATTTTAATGACAAAGTAAGGAAGAAACAAAAGATCAAATTTCAAGTCTGCTTAAGAAATGGAATAATCCTATTTATTTTTATACTCCTAAGTAAAAGGAAAATCAGAGTAGATGACATTATATCATAATCGAGTCCACAAAATATAAATCAAAATTGCTCTATATTTACAGCATATAAAATAATAACTCAGATTTTTTCATTATTTATTTATGTACTATACTATCATATTGGTAAAAATAATGTTACAAATTAATTCTTAATCTAAAGGTTTATTGTTCTGATATAAAAAAGACATATGTACTCTATTTTCCATATTTACAAAGTACAATTTTACATATGTGTGTGTAACACCCACAAAGGAGAACTAAACTGTGATACTATAGGTTTGATTTCTAGCTCATAGTGATTAATGTTTTAAGTTTCAGCTTTATATCTATATGACAACTGAGGATCTGAGATGACTTTTTAGTAAAATGAACATATTGCACCATATGATATCTAATTCTAACGGTCCATGAGACAGGACTTTGTGGGTGAAACTTAGAAATTAGCCAGACTTATGCTCCTATTCATATTCCATATATCTTATTAGTCAACCCTGAGCTAATTTGATGAGCTGCAGTTTCCCCAGTTGTGAATTGGAATGTGGTCATTTCTACACCATGCAATTATTGTGAAGTTTATGTGAAACAAGTATGAAAGTAACAGATACCATTCTTGGCCCACAGAAACTATTCAGTTTCAACTATTGTAGTTGTCTGAAAACTCTAGCTTAGACTAAGTTAGGCTGAAGTAACCAAAAAATAAAACCTCAAATTTCAATAACTTCAAACAACAAAATTTTATTTTTGCTCACATTATTTATCATTTGTGGGTTGGCTACAGCTCTGCTCAATAACCTCTTCATTGAAAGGCCCACTTTGAAAGAATAACTGCTAACTGAAACACACAGAGGGAAAAGGGTAATGCAGAAATGCACAATGGCTATTAAAGCTTTAGTTAGGAAGCAGGTGATTCACATCATTTTCAACACATTACATTTACCAAAGCAAATCCAAAACTAAGTTGTTGCTGTGCCGTGCCGTGCTGTGCTTAGTCGTGTTTGACTCTTTGCAACCAGATGACTGTAGCCCACCAGGGTCCTCTGTCCATGGGGATTCCCCAGGTAAGAATACTGGAGTGGGTTTCCATGCCCTCTTCCAGAGGACCTTTCCAACCCAGGGACTGAACCCACGTCTCCCACATTGCAGGCAGATTCTTTACTGTCTGAGGTGTTTACCAGGGAAGCCCCAAACTAAGCCTTAACATCAATGCAGTAGAAAAGTAAATTCTCTAGCAGGAAGGGGCCAGTAGGAAAGGGAATGGATAATTTTGAGAATATACAATCTACCACAATGTCCTTCAGTCCTCTTTGAATCCAGTTACCCCTCTGGCCATCTACTCTGTAGAAATATGTGTGATGCATCTCTGTTTCTATTCACATATACTTACATACCAATATGCAGTAAATGTACACTTTATGGGTATGGAGTTTTACCTTTCTTGTAACCCTAACTCAAAATTAAATGGGTTCATGTGCCTGAAGACCAAAAACACGCAGAACTTAAAGACTGATTATCATGACACCTTGCAAGGGTGGCTAATATTTATTTGGAAATGAGAAGAACAAAGAATTTTTACAGCAAAATCTTAATTAATAAAATCTAGTTGTTACTGTCAATTAAGTATTTGTATACATATTTATTTGCATAGTACAACTTGTTTATATTTTATTACGTTATCCTACACAGCTTTGATTTTCAGGAAAATTAATAAATGAAGCCAATATGCAGAGATGCTTCTTGCATCTCTGAATGTTTCATCTTAGTGCTTTCTGCAAGCCAATCAAAGGCATTTCATCTTGCATGTCCTACTGTTGAAATCAACGTGCTTAAATTCTAAACATTCGGTAAATAATCTGCCTGCAGTGCAGGAGATCTGGGTTTGATCCCTGGATTGGGAAGATCCCCTGGAGAAGGAAATGGCAACCCACACCAGTATCCTTGCCTAGAAAAATCTCATGGACAGAGGAGCCTAGTGGGCTTCAGTCCATAGCGTCACAAAGAGTCAGGCACAACTGAGTGACTAACACACACAGCTTTGATTTTCAGGAAAATTAGTAAATGAAACCAACATCCAGAGATGCTTCTTGCAGCTCTGAATGTCTCATCTTAGTGCTTTCTGCAAGCCAATCAAAGGCATTTCATCTTGCATGTACTACTGCTAAATTCAAAGTGCTTAAATTCTAAGACACTGGTACAAGTTATGGTTTTGAGTATTTTATGACCATATTCCTAGATTTGGGGATTGTATGTGGCAGGAAGTAGATACTCAACAATATTGATGGGTAAATGAAGAAGTAACTGACTAGATATTTTATTGGCTGACTGGTAGCTCAGAAGGTAAAGAATCTGCCTACAATGAAGGGGCCCAGGTTTGATCTCTAGTTGGGAAGATGCCCTGGAGATTTGTCTGGAGAATTCCATGGACAGAGGAGCCTGGCAGGCTACAGTCCATGGGGTCACAAAGAGTAGGACACAACTCAGCAACTAATTATTATTATTATGATTAACAAATTTGACCTTATTTCTTAAAAGAAAGGACCTTTAATTAGTTACATTAGAATCCAAAGAAAAGGCCATTTAAAGACTTTTAAAATGCTTATTTCAGGGATAAGTGAAAACCAAATCCCCTGGCATTTCAAACGTAGAATGTACAAAAGTTATGCTGCATTATTTGTGAACGAAATAAAGAAAAGTCAGAAGTTCTTGTAAAAGTTGATCTGAAGCAGTGTCTGGTACAGAAGGGAAAGAACAGATGAGTCTTTCAAAAAGAATGTTAAGTTTTTGATGAATATTGTAAACAGGCATTAACCATCTTTGTCTTTTTTTTCCATCATGGTTTTGATTTTCACACAGCAAAGTTTCCTTAACAATACTATGCTTTTCACATTTAAATACAACCAATTCTAGAATAATTACATGGTGCCAGTATGTTAAACATCAATGGATCAAATCTCTTCATTATAAAGCAAAAATTCTTCATGATCAAAAAATTTAAAAGCAGAGACGTTACTTTGCCAACAAAGGTTCGTCTAGTCAAGGCTATGGTTTTTCCTGTGGTCAGGTATGGATGTGAGAGTTGGACTGTGAAGAAGGCTGAGCTCCGAACAATTGATGCTTTTGAACAGTGGTGTTGGAGAAGACTCTTGAGAGTCTCTTGGACTGCAAGGAGATCCAACCAGTCCATTCTAAAGGAGATCAGTCCTGGGATTTCTTTGGAAGGAATGATGCTAAAGCTGAAACTCCAGTACTTTGGTCACCTCATGCGAAGAGTTGACTCATTGGAAAAGACTCTGATGCTGCGAGGGATTGGGGGCAAGAGGAGAAGGGGATGACAGAGGATGAGATGGCTGGATGGCATCACTGACTCGATGCACGTGAGTCTCAGTGAACTCTCGGAGTTGGTGATGGACAGGGAGGCCTGGCGTGCTGCGATTCATGGGGTCGCAAAGAGTCAGACACAACTGAGCGACTGATCTGATCTGATCTGATTCAGTGGTTACCGTTTTCACACCTATCTTGATTCCCTACATGTTGGCATTCTGCAAAACTTAAGGATACAAGGTAGTCCAAGATACTATTAGTAAACAACAGTTATTTACTGAGCATCTGTTATTTTGTACTATGCTAAACATTTTTTGTTGGCTAACTCAGAAAATCCTTAGAATAATTTAAAAAAAAAAGTGGTATTTTTACCAATTTATGGCCAATGAAATTGAGTCTCAGAGAGACTCTGTATATCTAAACAAATAGTTTAGTGACAGAATGAGGATTCAAATTCATCTTTTTAGGTATAGATACTTCCCTAGTGGCTCAGTTGGTAAAGATATGCCTGCAATGCCAGAGACCCAGGTTTGATCCCTGGGTTGGGAAGATCCCCTGTAGAAGGAAATGGCAACCAGCTCTAGTATTTTCTTGCCTGGAAAATTCCGTGGACAGAGAAGCCTGGTGGGCTACAGTCCATGGTACTTTCTACAGATGTGTATGTGCCTGGTACACCTTGGAAATTTTCAATCCAATAAATCCTTGGTGCTAAACTAAAAGCCACTTTCCTTTGAAACAGACTCTGTCTTAAGATTAAAGTTTTAAAAAATTTGTATTGGTTATCTATTGCTATGTGGAAAATTACCACAAAATTAGTGACTTTTTAAAAAAAGCACGTTTATTATCTCTCAATTTCAGTGGGTATAAAGTCTGAGAATGGCTTAACTGAATCCTCTGTTTGGTCTCATAAGTCTGTGTTCTCCTCTGGCAACTGGTCTGGGGAAGAATCTGTCTCCCTGATCACATGTTTCGGGGCAACATTCAGTTTCCTTCAGTTGTAGGACTGAGAGTTTCATTTTCTTGTTGGCTCTAGGTTGGAGGCGGCCATTAGCCCTATGAAGACACATGTAATTCCTTGCCAAGTGAGATTTTGCAACATAGGTGCTTGTTTCCCAACAACTAGCCAATAATAGCAAGATTTCCCAAGCACACAGGAGGCATGTTACATATTCTACTGCCTTTCTCAGAGTTCAGTTATCTCTACTGACACATTGTAAGGTCCCAGTAAGAGACTGTAGTGGATACCACCACTCAAGTATCTTCAAGTAGTGGCCCCAGAGTGCTTGGGAGAGAATTATCATGGGTAAAAAAGAGAAAAATTTAAGAAGAAATTCTCATGTAGTTTATAGGAATATCTCAAGCTTCAATGGGATGGTTAAAAAAAAAAAAAAAAAACGAGGGTTTTTTTGTTTGGAACATTAAACATTGATTCCCTTTCCTATACAGAAGGCA
The DNA here is from genome assembly GCF_032452875.1 of Bos javanicus. NCBI lineage: Eukaryota > Metazoa > Chordata > Mammalia > Artiodactyla > Bovidae > Bos > Bos javanicus. The sequence goes on from NC_083876.1 coordinate 52,218,448, forward strand.
AGTGTGTATCTAAAAGGCTAATAATTATTTGGAACCTACTGTGAGCCAAATTCTGCTCAGCATTTCAGATGTCATCTCATTCAAATGTTTATTTCTATAATTCTCAAACATTGTGAAATAAACATTATTAACCACAAATGAGAGTTGAAAATATGATCAGAGAAGAATTCCTTGATAGCAAGTGGATATAAGCTACAGAAACAGAAATTGTAAGCTACAGAAGCAGAAATTGTATTTTATAGTTATATATGTTCCTAGAAACCTACAACGTATTCCTATCTAAGAAGATATTCACAATTTCAACTAAGAATTGATTTCTTAAAAAGGAAATTTTCACTTTTTTAATGGTTTAAATGAGTTAGAGATGATACATAAAAAATAATAATGATAATTAACATGCATTTATCAATAACATTTACTAAGCATCAGGCATGGATAGAAATAAATCAGTTCATTTATTCTGCACAATCTACTGAAATATAAACTGCTATTATGTCCATTTTATAGATAAAGAAATCAAAGACTGAAGAGATTAAGTAATTTGTCAAAGTCACACACAGGCCCAGCCAAGATTTGAATCCATGCAATCTTAGTCCTTGATTCCAAGGGCCCCTGAGAGTCAATTCACTTTCCTCTTCAAATAGCATTTGTCAGATATGTGTGTGTGTGTGAAATATATATATATATATAATTCAAAACACAAATAATTTACAGTGAAAACAAGTCCAAGAGGATCTGAATGAATGCTTTAAGAAGAAAAATCTACATTTCATGTATCCAGGTCATTCCAATTTTCCAATGTATGTTTAAAATTTTAATTGTGATGTTTCTTTGAAAAGGTGCCCTTCAACATTTTCAAACCCTTCTTTCTTTACATATGGAGTAAGGCAACTCTGTGGCTTCTAAGCACCTCTTTAATATGAGTTTTTGAAATGGTAAGTTGCTATGAGATGAAAAGTAGATCTCATATTTCTTGAGGCTAAATTCAGTCCTCAGCTACAAATGTGGTCACAAGGTCTCCTTGCTGAGGTGTTTTATGTTCCTTTAATTAAGTTTCAGCTATTATTATTACTGCTGCCTCTAAAGGTGCATAAAGTATCTTAGGAAACCTGTTTTTGAGAGCATTATATATTTGTTTTTCCCTAATCAATCTTGAGATTAATTTCATGTTCAATCCTGCTGTCTGCAAGGTGCTCTCACATTCTTCTTAAATTGATCTGAAACCATGTTTAAAGATCAAACCTTGGCCACATAAGGCTGGTAACATTATACCTGGCTTGAAAAAATGTCTCTGGTGCTCTAAACAAAAATTACCCTGGAAAGGTACAGGCTACATCCTCAGGCATGCTTTTGTGGTTAAGTCGCTTCCATTGCTCTGTTTGTTATCCCAGAGCGGCCATGGACAGGCTGCTGCTCCCCTGTGCCTCTGTAGCAGTTGGCAGCCAAAGCTCTCTATGGGGAACTTGAGAATGGAAAGGCAGCCAATCATGCATGGTATAATTTACATCTGATTGATGAAGGTCTAAGAATCACAGAAACAATTAATTTGTATCAGGACTCCTGTGGGCCTAAAAAGTAAGAAATTATGCCACTGGTACCCAATTTTAATTTTTGCCTTGATCAATCACCTGCCTTTCTACAGCTACTTTGTTTTCAGAATTACCTTTTGCAGCCACAGATGTTAAAAGGATGCAGCAGAAAGAATTTCTGGAAAACGAGAACACCAAGGAAAACACTCATTGATAAAACTCACTTGTCACTGCACCACATTATCCCCTTTTCAATTTGATAATAGTAAGGCATTTTCCACACAAGCAAGGGAGGATTTAAAAACTCTTTTTTAAAAATAAACCACTTTGTTTTTATTCAAGTAAGAAAGATTACAATGGCCAGGAGAAAGGAAAAAGAATAGTGGCTACTTCCTGGGAGGAGAACAGCAGCAGGAGCAATTTAAAATAAAAATAACTAAAGATGCCTTAACTTTATAGTTAAAAGTGAAATGAAAATTGCAAAAGCAATTTGTGGCAGGAAGCCTTTAAAATGTTCTAACGATTGTTCTTATTTTACAGAAGCCACAGCCAATCTTTAAAATAGTTAGTACATTAAGTACATGTATATCTGATTGAACACTCTATCGTAGGCAGAAGCCCCTCAATTATGACATTGTAGAAGGATGGGTCTGACAGTCTCATCTAATTACAGGAGCAAATTACAAGTTCATAAACTTCATAAAGCATTCTAGTATCTTTCCTTAATAAGAAATCTCACTGCTTAAACCAGTAATATGTCTAACGCAGTCGTATTTTTTCTACTATTCTTGGCATGTAATTGCCCTTTACTTGTAACAATGAACAAAACAATAGAAAACAGCATCCATCATTTTTTATTGATCAAATGTTTAAATTAGTATTAATCTTGTTCACATACTTCTAAAAGATGATTTACCATGAATGCAATATTTATATTTGCTTTGCAATTATCCAATATTGCTCCCTAATCTTATACATGTGGAAAATGAAATAGTGAGGAAATGGCTATAGTGTCAAAGAATGCAGGAAGCTGAAGCAGGAATTAGAACCTACACAGCCTTAGAGGTATTTCTTTGTTTTGGTCCCTAAGTCAAACAGAGAGATTAATAACAGTATCCAATATGCAGTATTGGCTTTTCTATAACTCTGGTGGCTTGTACACTAAACTGTCTTTACCAATAGAAACTACCTGTGGATGATTAATTCAGTGATATGTAATACTATTCCTGTTTCTGCCTAAGCAAAACTTTTTCAGTGTAAAATGAGTGCAGCATATTATGCCACCTGTATGAAGACAGCACTGAATTCCTCAGCACTTGGAAAAGATGGTTCATACCAGAAAAAAAATGCACAAATCTCCATCAGCCATGTATGATACCCACCCATCCTCTCAGAAGAGACTTGCTTTTACTGAGCACAGATTTGCTAACTGACCTTAAGTGTTGCTATATTTTATCAGTTCCATAGTACTATTGGTTTACATTCATCTCATGTAACCCTTCCCTTGGATATGCTTATGACATTTTGACTATTTATGTTTTCCTATGCTACACCATTTTCATAGTATATACACAAATGTCATAATTTTTAAGTAACAGACAGTAAATGATTTTGTTAACTCATTTCCTTAGCCTGAGAATCTGAAGTTGGAGAAAACTTTATTATGTTAATATACATCATCATTTATTTGATAAATTTTAAAATGTGAATTTCCAGTCTCTCTTTTCTCTAAGAACTACTAAGATGGATAAACAGTTTTACATATGCAAGTGAGGGAAAGAAAGAAAGGACTGTGAGCACAAAGAGCCTTTCTTGTTTCTTTGGCTCCAGGAGGCAGTTACCAATATCATACTAGTCTCTGATTCAGCTAGAGCTCAGGAATGGGCGAGGCCTCCCTGTCATGTAGTTCCCTGATCCAAGTGCCATGGGTGCTCACCCATGCATTTTTGAGCACTCTGCTCGGAAACCAAACCAGCACAAAGGTATAGGCTTTTATCAATCTGTACGTTTCAAGGGTAGCAAATTAGACCCTCATATGTGATAGGTGGTTTATCCATGTGGAAGAAATCAAATTTGCTGGAGTGAAGAAGGGGTCCCCAGGTCTGAACAGCCATGCAACTAAAACAACATGCAATCCCTGAAGGAGGAAAAAGTTGCAAATGATGCAACATATATTTTTCCTGATTTTCAAATTTTTAATATTAATAGAAAGTGAAAGTGAAAGTTGCTCAGTCATGTCCGACTCCCTGTGACCCCATGGACTATACAGTCTGTGGAATTCTCCAGGCCAGAATACTGGAGTGGGTAGCCTTTCCCTTCTCCAGGGGATCTTCCCAAGCCAGGGATCAAACCCAGGTCTCCCTCATTGCAGGCATATTCTTTACCAGCTGAACCACAAGGGAAGCCCAGGCCATCTGCAAACTTCATTTTAACTAACCTGTACTCATGACAAGAAGAATGATAGGAAAAGACAAATACACCTACATAGTGACCCAAGACCAGCTCTAAAGTGACAGTAAGTGCCAGGATGACTGGGTTAACATGAGGCCTTTAGAATTCTATACTATAGAAGTGGTAAATACGATTTCTCACATTCTCACATGTAAAACAAATGTGCAACAGATTTGCAAAACAAATTCTCACATATAAAACAAGTATGCAATTCTCAATAATATTTGAACAAAGATGTTGAATACTAATAAATAAATTTGATATCACATTCAGCACTTAAAGCTGCACGAGACACTTCCATGTTTCAAATTTGTTGGATATGCAGTAGGAAGCCTTACTGAGATAATTGGCAGATTATTTTTATTTATTTTTTCTTTTACAATCAATTACATCAGGAAACGAATCTAAGTAGCCAACAGTTCCAGACTTGGCACCAACTGCAGCTAAGAAATCCGTGATTTCCTTGATCCTACGATCTTACAAGTTCTACCTGGAGCTTAGGAAAGTTCCTTGTCATAACAGAGTACTGGATACAGAGTAACACTAGAGGCTGATGACCCATAATGTTGATCTTCAGCTGCCAAGATGCATTTATTCATACTTTCATTAATTGAACAAATATTCATTGATATTATATAATATATATTGAAGATGCTATTAATAGTTCTTACTATGTGCTAGGTACTAAGATAAGCATAAGGAATAAATAATAGAAAAACCACTAATTTCAAGAAATTAGTAATCTAATAAATCAGCTATTAATTTTTTCTGCCCCAAAAAGCCTAAGAGCTATGACATAGTCTACTCAGTATAAGTAGCTTCTGGTGGAAATCACTATCAAGATTGGGAGCTGGGTGTGTGGAGGATACAGAATAGGGTGTCTGATATATCTTTTTTATTTTAAAACAAATTTCTCTTATTTGGGGGGAGAATAACTATAGTAGAAATAACTAAATAAAGTTTTTTTTTTCCTTTCATTGCTAGAGGTAGCATTAGCTAAGAAAAAAGAGTGAGAGAAAAAGAATAAGCAAGTCATTATGATTTCATTGCTTTGTTGGCCAAAGTAGAAAGTATGAAAAATAACAATATAAACAGATATCACTTATTTAATGTTTCCCACATAACAGCTGAGTATTTTACACACATTTGCCATTGAAATCTCACAAGAACTCTGCAGAGTAGGTACTGCTATTACTGGGTGACCATATATTTTCCTTTGCTTGGATAGTATCAGTTATACATATCTTAATTATTAATAGTTCCTCCTTTCAGTGTGCCAATTGGATAATAAAGTATTCTTTTTATGCACAAAACAGCAGCTTCATGTAGTTCAACTTAACAGATGAGTTGATATTAATGTCATGGCAGTCTTGGAAGTGCTTTCTAAAGCTCTACTTAAATAACTTTGGTGTCCTATTTGGATTTCTGAAGACAATTATTTGGGAAAGAGTCAGTGATATATCCTCTAATAAATCCATTTTCTATGGAGTGTGCTCATTGGGAGACATGGTAACAGGTGAGCATAGAACGAACACTAGCAGCAGAGACTTAGAAGGTTTACACCTCCCTACAGATAGATAAGAAAACTGGAAATAATGGTTCTTAGTCAGAAAACCTTATATTTTTACAAGATATATAATGACAAAAATTTCTATATCCAGTTTAGAAATCATTAAAAAGAATTTGAATCACTTCCCAGCCTTTTGGCTAAGGATCAAATATAAAGAATTGATAAAATGAGGGAATTTCCTGGTGATCCAGTGTTTAGGACTCTACGCTGTCACTGTGGAGGGCCAAATTCAATCCCTGGTTGGGAAACTAAAATCCCATAAGCCATGTGGTATGGCCAAAAGAAAGAAGAATGTGATAAGATGAAAGAATTTGATTAAAGTTTACCATAATGAGATTTGAAGATGAATCCCCACTCTGGACTCCTTTCCTATTAAGGAACTGAGTGGAGTAATACCTTTTAAAAAGTATTTGTTGTTGTTCAGTCACTCAGTTGTGTCCAACTCTTTGGGATCCCATGGACTGCAGCACTCCAGGCTTCCCTGTCCTTCACCATCTTCCGGAGTTTGCTCAAACTCATGTCCATTGAGTCAGTGATGCCATCCAACCATCTCATCTTCTGCCATCCCCTTCTCCTCCTGCCTTCACTCTTTCCCAGCATCAAAATCTTTTCCAATGAGTTGGCTCTTGTTATCACGTGGCCAAAGTACTGGAGCTTCAGCTTCAGCATCAGTCCTTCCAATGAATATTCAAGGTTGATTTCCTTTAGGATTAACTGGTTTGATTTCCTTGCACTCCAAGGGACTCTCAAGAGTCTTCTTCAACACCGCAGTTCGAATGCATCAATTCTTCAGCAATCAGCCTTCTTTAAGGTCCAGCTCTCACATCTGTACATGACTGATGGAGAAACCATATCTTTGTCTATAGGGACTTTTAATGATCGAAAAATTTTCAAATTTGACAAAAGTAACAAAATTTCATCCTCATATTGAATGCAATATGATAATAGAGAAAAGGCAAATGTGAGTGCCAAACAGAAGGCAATATGGAAGCAGTTAAAAATGAATGATTTAGCATTCAGTGAAGAAAACTGAATTCTTCCTGCAAATTTTGCAACATCTATATGCACACTAATTATGAATTTTTTCATAATAATTTTAAATATCTACATCATACTCTTTGGACTATAACACTCAAATGCATTCCAGCCTTGCTCACTTTACCTGGTTTTACACATGCTCAGGTACTGGCCAACAAAATTCCACTGGGAGGAGTAATCTCAGAAATAAGCTTCCTACTATCAACCCAACAGTGATCTTCTCATCAGATAATAGGTGTTAGAATTCCTTTATCACCAGTTCCTCATTAGAACCAACAAGTATTGATTTATCATCTTGATAAAGAGAAAATTCCATTTACAGGAAGTTTTACTCTTTAAGGGGCTTCCCTTGTGGCTCAGCTGGTATCTGCCTGCGATATGGGAGACTTAGGTTTGCTCCCTGGGATGAGAAGATCCCCTGGAGAAGGGAAAGGCTACACTTCAGTATTCTGGCCTGGAGAATTCCAGGGACTATATAGTCCATAGGGTTGCAAGTACCTCAGACATAGCTGAGCGACTTTCACTTTCACTTTACTCTTTAGGAAATTGTCTGAATCATCTAGAATTATCAGAAAAACAACCCTCAAGTGCATTTTTCACCTCTGGCTTTTTGTGAGCACCCTGGAGTAATGCTTTAACCTCTGAAGGTATCTCTACTAAAGAAGGTAAAACCCCTATGTGAGTGTAATAAAGAGGACAATGTTTGATTATTCATGTATTTTTACAAAGAGCACCCCTGTATTAGAAATGATTAAATATTTGCCCAAATATTTGTAGAGATTATGTGATAAAATTAAATGTACATAGACTGCAGATTGGCAAAGGAAAGACTTTCTTGAAGGAAATATATAAATTTCTATTACTGATTAAGGGTAAATTATTTCTATAAACTATGTGCAAAATTATGAATGAAGCTAATGGCAGATATATGTTCTCATCATAAGCAGTCACTCACTATAGGACTCATCTAATACACATCTTAAAGTCCCAGTACTTAGAATGATAAGGTCCTCATAAAAGCACCTTGTCTACCTAAGCTGCACACTTGTGAATCATCCAAGTGCCCTTCAGGATGATGAGCTTTTGATTAGTCCTTTCAATTAGTGTTTATTTTCTTAAGTAGAATACTCACAACAGTTTCAAAGCTCTGAATCTCCTTTAATCACCACCTTTAAATTAAGAGGAGTAGTTTTTTTAACTGGTCTCTTGCTGCTTTGGCCAAAAGATCAAGTACAAATGCAATTTAAATATGAAAGCTAGCATCCAATAAGCAAAGACTCACTTTTAACTAAAGGTGAAAATTCATTCTAACTCTGTTAAGTAAAAGCCATTACTCTGTATCCAAACTTGCTGACATATTCTTGAATGATAATTGTGCTTTCCTATCAGGGGAAAGATGGAACAATTACTTTTTTGAGAAGATTGAACAAACACCCTACACATTTTCCCAAGGTACCCTAGAAATCTTATGTTCCTAGTTTTATTTTTAAATGCCTCACAAAATTGGATATTTAAAAACTCACTATAAAAATCATCTATAAAGCATATTACTGAGGCAACTGGGAAATTTGAATATAGACTATATATTAGATACTTTTATTGCATCAATATAAAACTTCTTCAACATAATAATAGTACCATGATCAGGTAGGAGAATGTATGTTCACAAGACAAAGCCTATAGCATTTAGGGATGGAAAATCTACAAATAACTTTCAAATTGTTCATATATATATATATATATATATATATATATATATTATATACACATATATATGCAAATACCTATAAGTAAACATAAATAGCAAATATGGCAAAATATTAATAATTACTGAGTCCAGATGAAAGTTCCAAGGGTGTTTGTTGTTTTCTTCTTCCAACTTTCCCACAGGCTTGAATTTATTCAAAACCTGAGAAAAAGTCTCTTTCCTTACCATAATTATCTTCTCCAACTTACAGAATCTATTTATCATTTACTGGCAAAAAGAGCTTCTAACTAGGTGGTTGGAACACAAGGCATACTACAGAAGTATGAGAAAGTAAGTCAAACTAGGTGGGTGGGCAAGAAATCTGGTCAGGTCCAAGGACTAAGGTCATAAAGGAACCCGGAAAGCATCCAAGGAAGCATTTTCTCCATGGCTCTGAAAGAGGTTGACTGAAGTATCTCGTCGACCTTAGGTTTTCATCTCTGTTAACTGTATGTTTCACCCAATCTGTGTAGCCCTTCGGTCCTGGCCTTCCTTCTGTGCACTTTAGGAGGAAAATAGCCCATCTTCCCTGGGCACCTCAGAATGCTTCCAAGATGGTGGGATACTATCTTCTGAGTAACTGAATAATGTATGCCTGGTAGAAAATCCATTGCCACAGTTGAAGTCTCTCTAATGCCACTGGCAGAGGTAGCTCCAATTCAGTATTTAAGTCTCAGTCTATTCCAAATTCCAATATTCCAAATGACTTCCCTGGTGGCTCAGACGGTAAAGCGTCTGTCTACAATGTGGGAGACCTGGGTTCGATCCCTGGGTTGGGAAGATCCTCTGGAGCAGGAAATGGCAACCCACTCCAGTATTCTTGCCTGGAAAATCCCACAGATGGAAGAGTCTGGTAGGCTACAGTCCATGGGGTCCCAAAGAGTCGGACATGACTGAGCAACTTCACCTTATCAACTTACCTATTCCAAATTAGAGAGGAGTTATAGAAAGTTGAACCAGTAACTCAATACTAAGTCAGCTTACTGTTGATTCTGCTGTGTTTAGGCCCCATACCTACTAACTCACCTCCTAAATTATTTTGTGTCCCAAGGTCCTTACAAGGTCCAGTTCTAATATCTGGGGCTGTGTCTCACCATGCCAACTCTACCCATCCACTTCTTCCTTACCTCATGCCTGAGTATCTAATTCTAGATGTACTGTAGGTAATTTTGGTTCCTTGGTAAGAGTTGATAAAAGTTCAGTTTCTGAAAGTGATTCTAAAAGGAAATCTCTATACATAATGCCAGGCAATTTTGCAACATAAATAAATTTTTCTCAGGCTTGGGAACCTAGAAGCTACTTCTTTTAAAGTCAGTCTCTCTAATAACCTCAGGTTAGAGATCTATTATCCTATTAAATACCCTGCTTATTTAACTTACATGCAGAATACAGCATGAGAAACGCTGGGCTGGAAGAAGCACAAGCTGGAATCAACATTGCCGGGAGAAATATCAATAACCTCAGATATGCAGATGACACCACCCTTATGGCAGAAAGTGAAGAAGAACTAAAGAACCTCTTGACTAAAGTGAAAGAGGGGAGTGGAAAAGTTGGCTTAAAGCTCAACATTCAGAAAACTAAGATCATAGCATCCGGTCCCATCACTTAATGGCAAAAATGGGGAAACAATGGAAACAATGGCAAACTTTATTTTCTTGGGCTCCAAAATCACTGCAGATGGTGACTGCGGCCATGAAATTAAAAGACATTTGCTCCTTGAAAAAAAAGTTATGACCAACCTAGATAGCCTATTAAAAGGCAGAGACATTATTTTGCCAACAAAGGTTCATCTAGTCAAAGCTATGGTTTTTCCAGTAGTCACATATGGATGTGAGAGTTGGACTATCAAGAAAGCTGAGTGCCGAAGAACTGATGCTTTTGAACTGTGGTGTTTGGAACACTCTTGAGAGTCCCTTGAACTGCAAGGAGATCCAACCAGTCCATCCTAAAGGAAATCAGTCCTGAATATTCATTGGAAGGACTAATTTTGAAGCTGAAACTCCAATACTTTGGCCACCTGATGCGAAGAACTGACTTATTGGAAAAGACCCTGATGCTGGAAAAGATTGAAGGTGGGAGGAGAAGGGGATGACAGAGGATGAGATGGTTGGATGGCATCACCAACTCAATGACGTAAGTATGAGTCAACTCCAGGAGTTGGTGATCAAGAGGGAGGCCTGGCATGCTGCTGTCCATGGAGTTGCAAAGAGCCAGACACAACTGAGCTGAACTGCACTGATCCTATTAAATAGCAGCCATCTTTCAGTGCATAGACATCAGGTAATGAATAGGTCTAAGAATGACTACCTTGTGCCAGATAATCACAGAAAAATTTTCATTCAGTCTTTCATTTATTCAATTAACAAAAGTCACTCAATTATTTAAACATTTGTTGAGTACCTATAGTATGTTGAACATTATGCTAATAATCCAAGGCTACTTGGCCTGGCAGAATCCCTTTCCCTGGTGGCTAAGATGGTAAATGTGGGAGACCTGGGTTGGGAAGATCTTCTGGAGGAGGGCATGGCAACCCACTCCAGTATTCTTGCCTGGAGAATCCCATGGACTAGGAGTCTGGAGGGCTACAGTCCATAAGTCACAAAGAGTCAGATATGACTGAGCAACTAAGCACAGCACACATAATATAAGCAAAGAGAAGCTCCCCAAAAATGGTACTCCCTATTCCTACAAAGCTTACATGCTACTTTGGAGGACTGACATTAATCAAAGGGTCATAGAAACAAACATACAACTGAAAGTATTTTGTGCTAAAAGAGAGGAGACATATGTCATGAGAGAGTATTAAGTTTGGCAGCATTCTAAAATGATCCCCTAAATTCCCCTAGTGCATATGCCCTTATAATAAGCTCCCTTTGAGCATATTATGGTCTGAATGTGTAAATATAATGGGAATCACTCTTATGTTAAAGTTACTAGTTAACTTGGGTTCATAAAAAAGAGATTAAGTCTTATGGACTCTGTGGGAGAGGGAGAGGGTGGGAAGATTTGGGAGAATGGCATTGAAACATGTGAAATGTCATGTATGAAACGAGATGCCAGTCCAGGTTCAGTGCACGATGCTGGATGCTTGGGGCTGGTGCGCTGGGACGGCCCAGGGGGATGGTATGGGGAGGGGGAGGGAGGAGGGTTCAGGATGGGGAGCACGTGTATACCTGAAATTTTTTTAATTTTAAAAATTAAAAAAAAATAAATATAAAAAAAAAAAGAGATTAACTATGTGTGTCTGAGTGGGCCTGGCCTAATTAGAGGAGTCTTTAAAAGAAGGTGAAGCATCAGAAATATCCATTCCTGTTGCCCTGGAAGAAAGAAACCAGCCATGTTACGACCTCCCTATGAGAGTTGTGTGCCGGAGAACTGCAGACTGCCTCTGGGAGCTTACAGCAGTCGCTGGTCAATAGCTAACAAGAAAAGGAGCCTCAGTCATACAACCTCAGGATAATGAATTCTACCAACAGCCAGTGAGCCTAGAAGAGGATCCTAGGTCCCAAATAAGAATAGCAGCCCAGCCAATCTCTTGATTTTAGTCTTGTGACACAGGAGCAAAAGATTCAGCTAAACCATGTGCACACTCCTAACATAGGAAAACTGTGAGATAATAAACTTGTGTAACTTTAAGTAACTAAATTTGTGGTGTTTTTTGTTTGTTTGTTTGTTTGTTTTTGCATCAATAGAAACACAAGTATAAGTATATAGCACATAGAGTTGACCTAGTCAGAGAAGGAGTATCTTCCCCTTTATGGGGAAGGGATGTTTGATCTAAGATCTTAGAAATAAGTATAATTTAACCAGAAGAGAGCTGCAGATGGGAGGCGGGGAGTGGCAGGGAAATCAGACATAGAGGATTTTTATTTAGAATCTTTAGAAGGCTTCAGGTTAAAAGGAGCATGACAATTAGAGATACAGACATCTAGAGTAGTAAATAAGAGGGATATGATAGAAATGGGGCTGGAAAGCACAATGGAGTGAATAAATAAGACTTTGAAGACCATGTTGAGTGAAGATTTTATTTCCAGCAATTGAAATATTGTCCATATATTTTCAGGGGGTATCTCTTTTACTGTAGAGTTCTGTCCCAGGGATCTCCAGTAGCAGCTCTACAGCTTTCAAGGAGCTCTTGAAAGCATGGACTCTGCTATTCAGAGGACATAGAGTCATCCTAATCTGCCCATGATCTTTCACTGGACATCTAGAATGATCTACCATTTAGACTTATTTGGAGAGCATAGACTACTTGAGCATCTCCATGTGTCAAGTTTTTAAATGAGTTAAGAATTAGAAGGGGAGGGGAGGGTAATAGGGGTAAAGAACAGAGAAGAAGAAAGAAGAAATTATCCATATGCCCGGGAATGGAATATACTTCAACTCTAAAATCCTAATCTAGGGTTTTCTCAACTCCCCTGCTGAAAGAATAGGGCCTATTTAAGCATAACTCCAGGGCTTCCCAGGAGCAATAGTGGTAAAGAATCTGCCTGCCAGTGCAGGAGACCCAGAAGATGTGTGTTCCATCCCTGGATTGTGAAGATGCCCTAGAGAAGGAAATGGCAACCCACTCCAGTATACTTGCCTGGAAAATCCCAAGGACAGAGGAGCCTGGTGGGCTACAGTCCATGGGGTCATAAAAGAGTGGACGCACTGAGCAGATGAACAACAACAAGCGTAACTCAGGGCTTCCCAGGTGGTGCTACCGGTAAAGAATCTGTCTGCCAATGCAGGGGCTGCAAGAGATGCGGGTTTGATCCCTGGGTGGGGAAGCTCCTTTGGAGAAGGAAATGGCAACCCATTTCTCCAAGAGTAGACAAGTTTCTGTAACTTCCACCCATACTTTACCTTTTGAATTGAGAGTCAGCAAAGGAAGTTCTCAAATATATATTTAGCCAATTTTTCACCATATATTAAAACATTATTTTTCCCATTTTTTCCCATGTAATATAAAATTCATCTGGTTTATCTGCAGATATTTCATTTAAAAATAAGGGAAGTTTTACATTTGAATCCCTTTAAGAAATCCACCCTTTAAGAAGTCCACACAGGAACTTCCCTGCTGGTCCAGTGGTTATGGCTACACACTTCCACTCTAGAGGGCACAGGTTTCATCCTTGTTCAGGGAACTAAAATCTCACATCCCACATGGCCAAAATGGAAAAAGAAGTCTACACGTTGTTTGACTTATTAAAGTCAAACAAACATCTAAAGTTACTATAAAGAAAGTATTTCTCAGGTTTCCATTGTCTACAAGGGAAACTTTCATTCTTAAACACTTTTAAAGGTGACTGATAAAGTATAATACAAATTACATAAGCTATGGTTCACTAGATTCAGCAATTCCATATTATATAGAAATTTAATCAATCTTTCAGGGGTTGCCGACATATCACAGTAGGAGGTACTTTTGACCTTTCATGGAAAGGTAAGCAAGATGAGGTACTGAACTGCATATTTCCGTGGGTTTGTTGGATTTTGAATAATTGTCTTTTTCAGAATTTCTGGCTAAATTTGAGCCCTCCTATTTGGTAATTCATGCTGATTTACATATGAAAAGCAAAACCTGCAATTTACCTATTTGAATCAAACTGTTACCTTTATTCAAACCTAAATTTTTTCTTTCTCTGCCTCAAAAAAGGTGGATAATAAGTAAAGGAGAGCATGCAAAGCTACATACAGCACATTAAAATCATCCCCTTCACAGCCCTTAAATGCTTCCCTCACAGTCCTGGTTAATAGTGACTGTCAAAATGTAATTGTTAATACTGGTCCTTTTCAATCTCAAAACTGTGCCAATTTGAATGATAAATTATATGTTCACCCTAGTCAAGTATGGCATCATGTCTAGGAAAGTAAGCTCAATACATCAATCTAGTCATCACTATCCTATATTGTGTGAGCAAGCATAGAGAAGGGTTACACCTTCGACTTCAATATGGGGCTCAAGATAGCGCAATATACGGCTCTAAAAAAGGAGAGAATTCTATGAAAGAGATACAGGATAGTTTAGATTTGAATCTAAAACCCAATAACCCTGTAAATAAAAATTATTAAACTTTTTTATGAATAAAAATAAGTATGGAGTAGGAAATGACAACTGACTCCCGTATTCTTACATGGACAATCCCATGGACAGAGGATCTTGGCAGCAACAAGGAGGTTGCAGAGTTGGACACAACTGAGTAACTGAGCACACACACATGAATAAAAATAAAATAAAAATGTCATAGGCAATCTAGTCCTATGATTCATATGTAGAATTGTGTTCTTTTTCTTCACTCTTCAGGTTTTAGTATTCAGAATTTAAAGAAAATGAAACTTAGTACTCAAGTAGTCAGAAGCTGTTATTTGACAAATGAGAAAGTGAAGCCCCAAAGAGGGCAATGATTTCCCCTAGATACCTTACCTGTCTCCTGAGAAACGTGTATGTAGGCCATGAAACAACAATTAAACTATGGCGCAATGAATTAAACAGATACGGAACAATGGACTGGTTCAAAATTGAGAAAGAAGTATGTCAGGGCTATATATTGTCACCCTGCTTATTTAACTTATCTGCAGAGTACATCATGTGAAAAGGCTGGATGAATTACGATGGAATCAAGATTACCATGAGAAATATCAACAACCTCAAATATGCAGATGATACCACTCTAATGGAAGAAAGCAAAGAGGAACTAAAAATCCTCTTAGTGAAAGTGAAAGGGGAGAGTAAAAAAGTTGGCTTAAAACTCAACATTCAAAAAACTAAGGTCATGGCATTTGGTTCCATCACTTCAGAGCAAATAGAATGGGGAAAAGTGGAAACAGTAACAGATTTTATTTTAAAATAAAATTTTATTTTATTAAAATCACTGTGGACAGTGACTGTAGCCATGAACTTTAAAAAATGCATGCCTTACCTCAAGAAACAAGAAAAAAGTCAAATAAATAACCTAACCCTACACCTAAAGCAACTAGAAAAGGAAGAAATGAAGAACCCCAGGGTTAGTAGAAGGAAAGAAATCTTTAAAATTAGGGCAGAAATAAATGCAAAAGAAACAAAAGAGACCATAGCAAAAATCAACAAAGCCAAAAGCTGGTTCTTTGAAAGGATAAATAAAATTGACAAACCATTAGCCAGACTCATCAAGAAACAAAGGGAGAAAAATCAAATCAATAAAATTAGAAATGAAAATGGAGAGATCACAACAGACAACACAGAAATACAAAGGATCATAAGAGACTACTATCAACAATTATATGCCTATAAAATGGACAATGTGGAATAAATGGACAAATTCTTAGAAAAGTACAACTTTCCAAAACTGGACCAGGAAGAAATAGAAAATCTTAACAGACCCATCACAAGCACGGAAATTGAAACCGTAATCAAAAATCTTCCAGCAAACAAAAGCCCAGGTCTAGATGGCTTCACAGCTGAATTCTACCAAAAATTTAGAGAACAGCTAACACCTATCCTGCTCAAACTCTTCCAGAAAATTGCAGAGGAAGGTAAACTTCCAAACTCATTCTATGAAGCCACCATCACCCTAATACCAAAACCTGACAAAGATCCCACAAAAAAAGAAAACTACAGGCCAATATCACTCATGAACATAGATGCAAAAATCCTTAACAAAATTCTAGCAATCAGAATCCAACAACACATTAAAAAGATCATACACCATGACCAAGTGGGCTTTATCCCAGGGATGCAAGGGTTCTTCAATATCCGCAAATCAATCAATGTTATACACCTCATTAACAAATTGAAAAATAAAAACCATATGATTATCTCAATAGATGCAGAGAAAGCCTTTGACAAAATTCAATGTTCATTTATGATAAGAACTCTCCAGAAAGCAGGAATAGAAGGCACATACCTCAACATAATAAAAGCTATATATGACAAACCCACAGCAAACATTATCCTCAATGGTGAAAAATTGAAAGCATTTCCTCTCAAGTCAGGAACAAGACAAGGGTGCCCACTTTCACCATTACTATTCAACATAGTTTTGGAAGTTTTGGCCACAGCAATCAGAGCAGAAAAAGAAATAAAAGGAATCCAAATTGGAAAAGAAGAAGTAAAACTCTCACTGTTTGCAGATGACATGATCCTCTACATAAAAAACCCTAAAGAATCCACCAGAAAATTACTAGAACTAATCAATGATTATAGCAAAGTTGCAGGATATAAAATCAACACACAGAAATCCCTTGCATTCCTATACACTAATAATGAGAAAACTGAAAGAGAAATTAAGGAAACAATACCATTCACCATTGCAATGGAAAGAATAAAATACTTAGGAATATATCTACCTAAAGGAACTAAAGACCTCTATATAGAAAACTATAAAACACTGGTGAAAGAAATCAAAGAGGACACTAATAGATGGAGAAATATACCATGTTCATGGATTGAAAGAATCAATATAGTGAAAATGAGTGTACTACCCAAAGCAATTTATAGATTCAATGCAATCCCTATCAAACTACCAACGGTATTCTTCACAGAGCTAGAACAAATAATTTCACAATTTGTATGGAAATACAAAAAACCTCAAATAGCCAAAGCTATCTTGAGAAAGAAGAATGGAACTGGAGGAATCAACCTACCTGACTTCAGGCTCTACTACAAAGCCACAGTTATCAAGACAGTATAGTACTGGCACAAAGACAGAAATATTGATCAATGGAACAAAATAGAAAGCCCAGAGATAAATCCACGCACATATGGACACCTTATCTTTGACAAAGGAGGCAAGAACATACAATGGATTAAAGACAATCTCTTTAACAAGTGGTGCTGGGAAAGCTGGTCAACCACTTGTAAAAGAATGAAACTAGAACACTTTCTAACACCATACACAAAAATAAACTCAAAATGGATTAAAGATCTCAACGTAAGACCAGAAACTATAAAACTCCTAGAGGAGAACATAGGCAAAACACTCTCCGACATACATCACAGCAGGATCCTCTATGATCCACCTCCCAGAATATTGGAAATAAAAGCAAAAATAAACAAATGGGACCTAATTAAACTTAAAAGCTACTGCACAACAAAGGAAACTATTAGCAAGGTGAAAAGGCAGCCTTCAGAATGGGAGAAAATAATAGCAAATGAAGCAACGGACAAACAACTAATCTCAAAAATATACAAGCAACTCCTACAGCTCAACTCCAGAAAAATAAATGACCCAATCAAAAAATGGGCCAAAGAACTAAATAGACATTTCTCCAAAGAAGACATACAGATGGCTAACAAACACATGAAAAGATGATCAACATCACTCATTATCAGAGAAATGCAAATCAAAACCACCATGAGATACCATTTCACGCCAGTCAGAATGGCTGCAATCCATAAGTCTACAAGCAATAAATGCTGGAGAGGGTGTGGAGAAAAGGGAACTCTCTTACACTGTTGGTGGGAATGCAAACTAGTACAGCCACTATGGAGAACAGTGTGGAGATTCCTTAAAAAACTGGAAATAGAACTGCCTTATGATCCAGCAACCCCACTGCTGGGCATACACACTGAGGAAACCAGAAGGGAAAGAGACACATGTACCCCAATGTTCATCGCAGCACTGTTTATAATAGCCAGGACATGGAAGCAACGTAGATGCCCATCAGCAGATGAATGGATAAGAAAGTTCTGGTAATATACACAATGGAGTATTACTCAGCCATTAAAAAGAATACATTTGAATCAGTTCTAATGAGATGGATGAAACTGGAACCTATTATACAGAGTGAAGTAAGCCAGAAAGAAAAACACCAATACAGTATACTAACGCATATATATGGAATTTAGAAAGATGGTAACAATAACCCTGTGTACGAGACAGCAAAAGAGACACCGATGTATAGATCAGTCTTATGGACTCTGTAGGAGAGGGAGAGGGTGGGGAGATTTGGGAGAAAGGCATTGAAACATGTATAATATCATGTATGAAACGAGTTGCCAGTCCAGGTTCGATGCACGGTACTGGATGCTTGGGGCTGGTGCACTGGGACGACCCAGAGGGAGGGTAGGGGAGGGAGGAGGGAGGGTAGGGGAGGGAGGAGGGAGGAGGGTTCAGGATGGGGAACACGGGTATACCTGTGGCGGATTCATTTCGATATTTGGCAAAACTAATACAATATTGTAAAGTTTAAAAATAAACTCAAATTTTAAAAATAAATAAATAAATAAAAAATGCATGCCTTTTGGAAGGAAAACTATGACAACCCCAGACAGCATATTAAAAAACAGAGATATCACTTTGCCAACAAAAGTGCATATAGTCAAAGCTATGGCTTTTCCCAAAGCCTTTGACTATGCGGATCACAATAAACTGTGGAAAATTCTGAAAGAAACGGGAATACCAGGCCACCTGACCTGTCTCTTAAGAAACATATGTGCAGGTCAGGAAGCAACAGTTAGAACTGGACATGGAACAACAGACTGGTTCCAAATAGGAAAAGGAGTACGTCAAGGCTGTATATTGTCATCCTGCTTATTTAACTTATATGCAGAGTACATTATGAGAAATGCTGGACTGCAAGAAGCACAACATGGAATCAAGATTGCCAGGAGAAATATCAATAACCTCAGATATGCAGATGACGCCATCCTTATGGCAGAAAGTGAAGAGGAACTCAAAAGCCTCTTGATGAAAGTGGGAAGAGGAGAGTGAAAAAGTTGGCTTAAAGCTCAACATTTATAAAACTAAGATCATGGCATCTGGTCCCATCACTTCATGGGAAACAGATGGGGAAACAGTGGAAACAGTGTCAGACTTTATTTTTGGGGCTCCAAAATCACGGCAGATGGTGATTGCAGCCATGAAATTAAAAGACGCTTACTCCTTGGAAGAAAAGTTATGACCAACCTAGATAGCGTATTGAAAAGCAGAGACATTACTTTGCCAACAAAGGTCCGTCTAGTCAAGGCTATGGTTTTTCCAGTGGTCATGTATGGATCTGAGAGTTGGACTGTGAAGAAAGCTGAGCACAGAAGAATTGATGCTTTTGAACTGTGGTGTTAGAGAAGACTCTTGAGAGTCCCTTGGACTGCAAGGAAATCCAACCAGTCCATTCTGAAGGAGATCAGCCCTGTGATTTCTTTGGAAGAAATGATGCTAAAGCTGAAACTCCAGTACTTTGGCCACCTCATGCAAAGAGTTGACTCATTGGAAAAGACTCTGATGATGGGGGGGATTGGGGGCAGGAGGAGAAAGGGATGACAGAGGATGAGATGGCTGGATGGCATCACCGACTCAATGGACGTGACTTTGAGTGAACTCCGGGAGATGGTGATGGACAGGAAGGCCTGGTGTGCTGCGATTCATGGGATCGCAAAGAGTCGGACACGACTGAGCGACTGAACTGAACTGAACTGACGGCTTTTCCCATCAGTCATGTACAGATGTGAGAGATGAACCATTAATAAGGCTGAGCACTGAAGAATTGGTGGTTTCAAATTGTGGTGCTGGAGAAGACTCTTAAGAGTGTCTTGGACAGCAAAGAGATCAAACAAGTCAATCCTAAAGGAAATCAACCCTGCATATTCACTGGAAGGATGATGCTGAAGCTGAAGCTGAAGCTCCACTACTTTGGCCACCTGATGTGAAGAACTGACTCATTGGAAAAGATCCTGTTGCTGGGAAAGATTAAGCGCAGGAAGAGAAAGGTGAGACAGAAGATGAGACAGTTAGATAGTGTCACTAACTCAATGGACATGAGTCTGAGCAACCTCCGGGAGATAGTAAACTATTTGAGAAACAGAGCATGAAATTAATTTATATCCCTTTTGCAACAACAAAACTATGAAATCATACACGTACTAACTAGAGAAGCCCGATGCACTGCAGTCCATGGGGTTGAAAGAGTTGGATACAACTGAGCCACTAAAAAACAACTATGGACTGGGACAGGAACCTACATACCTTGGCTCTCAATAAACAGCTGTTTCTGATTCTGCACTCTATCTCCTGTCGTACAACTCAGATTCCCTCTACAACTGCCAAAAATTGAGTATTTTTATAAAAAATAATTTTCTAACTTATATATGTCCAAGTTTTAAGGCTATCTGTCAGTTATCTGGACTTTATTGTAGCTCTAGGCACTGCCTTCATAACAAGAAGACATTGCAATGTGTGATTTAAATGTAGGATTTTCATTAATGTTAAATAATATTAGTTTGTAAATAAACCTACAACTTCAAAGCACCTTTTTAATTCCTGCTATTCAAATGCATCAGCACTTGAAAATATATCATATACAAAGAAGTTATGTTCTCTCTGAATACAACATTGAAATAAACAATTAGGAAATGCATTGTACTAGCTAAAAGCACTCAAATGTGAAATCACTGTGGCTGGTTTTCAGATTTTATTTTGGAAGTCACGCAGACATTAATATCCATTAAGCTAATTGTTTGTTAGGGATGAGATCATTTACAAATAGACCTGCCCATCTGTAAATTGGCAGAAATTAAATTTTTAATATCTGTGTTTTAAAATGAGTTCAAACTCATTACCTTATAATAAAGTTTTCTCTAGTTAAAAAATAATAGTATAATTTTTATACTTATGCTTTAACTAAATAATTGTGCATATTTTTAATACTCCCACTTGGGAAATTTTGAGTGCACTATTTCAAATTCACCTGAAGTACAGTATAGTCTAAGAACAGTTCTATACATGGGCTTTAACATATTCCCTTCTCTTTTTCATATTCTCGATGCTAAGTAACAGGAGAGAAATCGACTAGTTTTCTTGGGCAAGTCTTCATGAGAAATCTTTTTTTTTAATTGAAGTATAGTCGACTTACAATACTACATTAGTTATGGGTATACAACATTGTTCGTGAGCAATGTATTAAATATTGAGGAGAAATTTAAATCCAGGGAACTTCTCAGAAAAAAAGCTATTGTCATATGACTTGAATATCTAAGTTCTAAACCTTTCATATTTACCAGTGTTAAATTTGGAGAACTACTATTTGGCTGGCATGATGGCATTTGCTCACAGCATTAAAAACTATTTGAGAAACAGAGCATGAAATTAATTTGTATCCCTTTTGCAACAATAAGTAAGTAAAACTATGAAATCATACATGTACTAACACAGCAGCCATCATACTAACTTTCTTAGCTATAAACATATCCCCTGCCACTTGAAAACTATAAATTTGAGTTTTCAAATACTAATAGCTTTTACATAATTATATCAGGTATTACTCTTCATATGCTGAAAAACAACATTCTGAGGCCAAGTTTTACTCGGGGTCTTTCCTTGAAAATATAATCTGGTACCAAACCAAGATAAAGAAGAAATTTGAATTCTAGTTCAAGTTTTATTCAAAATCTACAAGACCTGACATTTGTTACTCTTTCAGAATAACAGAATTCCTGTCTGTTCAAAGCAAAATTGTCTCTAATCTTTGGTTATAGAGTTATAAAGAAACAGGAATTGTTTTAATATATGTGAAGCACTTAAGAGTTCATAGGCAAAATGCAAAATACATAAACACTGAATTATACACACTAGGTATTATTCATGATTCATGTTGTCATGACCTAAAGAAAACTTTCCAAGATTTGAGAAAGTTTATTGCCTATTCTTATTTCACCTAATTGTACTAGTAGGACATATACTTCAACAAGGAAAGTTTCCTTGACACTAAGGACAGGTTTTTAATCTCAAAGAATCAATACTTGGGGGTATTTCAATTCTGATATCAAAGTCAGATAGAGAAGTGGGCACATTCACAGGTTAAAAGGCAAGAGAATGCCATTTGGTAGTCATACAAATTTTACATAATTTTAAATATCTTCTTATTATAAAGATAGTATATATACCATGTGAAAGTGTTAGTTCCTCAGTCATGTCCAACTCTTTGCAACCCCATGGACTGTAGCCCGCCAGACTCTTCTGTCCATGGAATTTTCCAGGCAGGAATACTGGAGTGGGTAGCCAATTCCTTCTCCAGGGGATCTTCCTGGCCCAGGGATCGAACCCAAGTCTCCTGCATTGGCAGGCAGATTTTTTACCATCTGAGCCTTCAAGGAAGCCCCATATAGCATATTCAGCATTACAAACATTCATATATTTTGTAAAACATGCATTATCTCATTTAGACGTTAATGTGAAAGGATAGTAATTATTATGTTCCCGATTTAACAGACGAGGAAACGGAGACTTAGAAATTTGAGATTTAAAAACATAAATCATCCTTATGATCCAGCAATCCCACTGCTGGGCATACACACTGAGGAAATCAGAATTGAAAGAGACACGTGTACCCCATTGTTCATCACAGCACTGTTTATAATAGCCAGGACATGGAAGCAACCTAGATGTCCATCAGCAGATGAATGGATAAGAAAGCTGTGGTACATACACACAATGGAGTATTACTCAGCCATTAAAAAGAATACATTTGAATCAGTTCTAATGAGGTGGATGAAACTGGACCCTATTATACAGAGTGAAGTAAGCCAGAAAGAAAAAGACCAATACAGTGTACTAACGCATATATATGGAATTTAGAAAGATGGTAACAATAACCCTGTATATGAGACAGCAAAAGAGACGCTGATGTATAGAACAGTCTTTTGGACTCTGTGGGAGAGGGCGAGGGTGAGATGATTTGGGAGAATGGCACTGAAACATGTATAATATCATATATGAAATGAGTCACCAGTCCAGGTTTGATGCACGATACTGGATGCTTGGGGCTGGTGCACTGGGATGACCCAGAGGGATGGTATGGGGAGGGAGGAGGGAGGAGGGTTCAGATTCATGTTGATATATGGCAAAACCAATACAATATTGTAAAGTTAAAATAAAATAAAATAAATTTTAAAAATAAATAAAAATAAAAACATAAATCAAATAATAGATAATTACACACCAGAACTTATAATTAAACAGAGTCTTGGTGAATAAGAGAGTTACCAAACCACAGAATCATATCTCACTGGAAGCAAGCATTAGATAAAGTGTGAATTAATGTATGTATATATGTATTTGTGAATGATAGTCAGAGTCTCTCTATCCTTCCATTTTATTATCCAAAAATAAGATTAACAATACAAACCCCAGTAAATTGCTAATTTAACAAATATTATCTGAATACCTACTATGCCAGGTGCTATGTTAGCAACTTGAAATACAATGGTGAGTGGGATCTATGCTGTTCAAAGTTACTAACCATACATAACTATCTAAATTTTAATTTTAATAGATTAGAATTAAACAAAGCTAAAACGTCTTCAGTCATGCTAACTACACTACAAGGGCTCAATAGCCACATGTCATTCATGGCTACCATACTGAATAATGCAGAATATTAGAGAATGTTTCTATTACTGAAGAAATACCAGTGTACAGTACTGAACCAGATAGCTGTTAATACCTATCCTCCTGAAGCTTGCATTTTAGTGGGGAAGACAGATAACAATTATTCAAATAATTTTATTATAACAGAAAACTAAGAGCATGGCATCTGGTCCCATCACTTCATGGCAAATAGATGGGGAAACAGTGGAAACAGTAGCTGACTTTATTTTTCTGGGCTCCAGAATCACTGCACATGGTGGTTGTAGCCATGAAATTAAAAGATGCTTACTCCTTGGAAGGAAAGTTATAACCAACCTAGACAGCATATTAAAAAGTAGAGACATTACTTTGCTTACAAAGGTCCATCAGGTCAAGGCTATGGTTTTTCCAGTGGTCATGTACGGATGTGAGAGTTGGACTATGAAGAAAGCTGAACACTGAAGAATTGATGCTTTTGAACTGTGGTGTTGGAGAAGACTCTTGAGTGTCCCTTGGACTGCAAGGATATCCAACCAGTCCATCCTAAAGGAGATCAGTCCTGAGTGTTCATTGGAAGGACTGATGTTGAAGCTGAAACTCCAGTACTTTGGCCACCTCATGCGAAGAGTTGACTCATTGGAAAAGACTCTGATGCTGGGAGGGATTGGGGGCAGGAGGAGAAGGGGACGACAGAAGATGAGACGGCTGGATGGCATCACTGACTCGATGGACGTGAGTCTCAGTGAACTCCGGGAGTTGGTGATGGACAGGGAGACCTGGCGTGCTGCGATTCGTGGGGTCACAAAGAGTCGGACACAACTGAGTGACTGATCTGATCTGATCTGATCTGAACCAGAGAAAATGGTGGGGAGATTTCTGAGTGAATTGCTAAGACATGTGTGCAAGCTCTAAGAAAGGAGAGTCTGGGGAGAAGTGAAGTGACTGGGGCACAAGAAGTGTGGGAGCAGGTGCCTAGTGATCTGAGCAGGTTCAAAGAGGAGTTACTAAAAGGTTTAAAGGAGAACAGTACATCTGATTGATGTTTTTAGAAATATTACTCTGGCTGTAAGACACAGAGTGAACTGGTAGGAGAGCATGACAGATGGAACCCTAAAGACAAGTTTATTATAATATTAGGGCAAGAAGTTAGCAAACTTTGTGGCTTAGTCTAACTCTATATTGTTATTGCTGCTGTTGCTCAGTCTCCCAGTCTGGGCTCTTTGCGATCCCATGGACTGCAGCATGCCAGGTCTCCCTGTCCCTCACCATCTCCTAGAGTTTGCCCAAATTCAGGTTCATTGCATCGGTGATGCTGACTCTATATTAGTGTGCACCCATGGCGGATTCATGTTGATGTATGGCAAAACCAATACAATATTGTATAGTAATTAGCCTCCAATTAAAATAAATAAATTTATATTAAAAAAAACAAAAATTAAATAACCTGAAATAAATTTTCTGTGGCAATTTACCTGAAGATCCATTTGCCAAGCAACCAATTCACCAAACTTACCATGTTTATCAATTAACTTCTCAGAGAACATTGTATCTTTTCAAAGGATTAGATATGAAGTCAGCAACAGAAATTCTCAGACTGCTTTCATGGTGGTCAAAAGAATATCATCCACCAGCTGTCAAAAAGCAGCTTCTTGGACTCAGAAGCAACTTCTTTATCATTTAACCTGGCGCTGTGTGTACTCAGTAGCTCAGTCATGTACAACTCCTTGAGATCCCATGAACTGGAGCCTGCCAGGCCCCTAGGTGCCACTTTAAGAGAGCAAACCTTAGCCATATGCAGATGAATATCTGTCATGCTGCCTCAAGGACTCAGGAGCCAGAATAAACCTTGAAGTTTCTAGAATTGTTTGTTTGCTTTTGCTATTCTAAAGAAAAAAAAACTAAACAAAAAACATCATTGTTCTGCATATTTTAATGGTTTTGGTCATTTAGTAGTTCTAACTGAAATCCTCTGAGTGAGGCTGTGAAGAATAGGAGGAAAGGATAGCAATAGCCTTTACCTGAGAACTGAATACCCGCCAAATATTGGAATAGTTTGCTCTACCTCCTGGTGAAAACTGCCCACTGAAAGACAGGGAGGAGAAATGATGGAGGAGTTAACTAATAAAATATTTTACTTCATTATGTAGGTTAGGGTTGCAGGGTAGTCAATTCATTACTAGTTTCTATGGCATAAGACAGTTTTCTTCTGGATGAAAAAGGCAGTATTAATATACAAGTCAGTAAATAAGCAATTTAAGTTCACAGCACAGAGCTGAATCCTGATTGATGATTTTTCAAATAGCCTATGGTAATAATTATGACTCTGAGTAATGAGAGGAAAAAATCATAATTTTTGGATAAGTTTTGTAAACTTTCTCAACCTGGAAATGCAAGCATTAACTATCAAGACCACTGATAGACTTTCAGTTCATTTTTTAGTACAAAAGTAGATTTTTATTAAGTTAATTTGCACTATATTTACAACAACTAACCAGAGTTTAAGTGGAAAAATAAAGCCAAATTAAAACACTGAGCCATTGCCTTTGTTTTCCAAGGAGGAGAAGGAAAAAAGTTCTCAAACATTTAGAAACAGTAAAGCACTTAAAAATTAATACTGCCAATCTTTAATCTATTTACTTGACACATTCAAGATTGCAATTAAAGAAGCTCAATAAATCCATAATAGACACAGTAAAGGATTAAAAGTGACATTCTACCCATGAGCTTTCTTTTAGATAGTTAAAAAAAAAAAAGGAAAATATGATAAAGGCTTCATTTTGCTTTCACTGATAGTCACTTTCTGAGCTTTTGAGAACCAGAACATTAGCATTCATAATTGTTTGGAGTGTATCTTACAGCTCAGCACTACAAAGTAGCTCTTCCTATTGCCAAGGAAAAAATGGTTAATAAGAGGTTAAATTAAGAAGATCCAGTATTAATTTATCCTGGCAGGCCACCATGGCCTTGCCCATTTCTGCTTCTCTTGGTTCCCTGGAGCACCCTGCACAACATTAGGCATATGGCAGGTACTTAAGGAAAATGTGTTGTTTCAACTACCGTACCCTGGAAGGTAGTACTTATAATAGTGTATCTTAATAATGAGTCCAAACACTTGCTCCTCCTATATTGAGACAAGTAAAATTTTGCCCTTAGGTTTTAATGGCTCTAAAACCTAGAAAAGGCCAAAGCTGTTATGAAATGTATCACATAATACCTTTACCCCAGGCTCTAGCTACATTTCCATAAATGTTCCCTATCTTTCCATCAAGATTCTGCCAAGAATCTCTTAGCTTCACTAGATGTGTCTAATTTACCATTTCAGTACCAAGATCAAGCAGTAATTTTCAAGGATGAAAACAACATAATAATATTTTAAAGAACAATGTACACTTTATAATTTAATCCAATACAAAAATTGTTGAGAACTTCAGGGATTAAATTGAATGGTGACTTGATCTAGTGATGTCTACAGTCCTACCAAGGACTAATGCCAACCATTTTCAGATTTCACTCAATTAACTTAGCACAATTATTTAGGATTCACAAAGAAATTGAAATTAGTTCCCCAGGGACGTTAAGCCAAACCATTTTTTGACCAAATGGTGCAGGCTACAACAAGAATCTAAGAAGAAAGTGCAAAGAATATTTAATGTAATACAGAATCAAAGAGGCCAGTGCTCATATCTCTGTTGTCAAATGGAAACTTAGATTATTGCTCAAGATTATCTTAACAGAGGATTAGTAATGAGACTTACACAAGTGGCAGATTCATTGTGTGCCTTATGATGAATCTAAATTCAGTGTGCCACCACCTGTAAACTTGAGCAATAGATTTCTTTTTTTTTTTTAATGACCTGGAAAGAATCTAACAGGCTATCCTTGGGGAACTAACACTTTTTGAACTAATTAATCACCGGATGCCACCACTGCTCCACTCCACTGAACACAAAAATCAACTATTGGGCAATAAAGAAAAAATTCTCTAGAAAAGAAAGTGTTGATATATGACTACTGAAGAGCAAACTATTCTGCAAACAACATTTATAAGCCATCTTCAAAATCTTCGTTTAAAAAGCAGAAAAAGATCAGTAATATTTCTGTAAATGAATGGATTTTAACACTGAAACTAATTTAACCATTTTAATTTCCTTTGAAAGAAACATGGATCAAGAGTAGCTAGCTAATGAATACTAAGAATATTCAAAAGAAAAGGTATTTTATAGTAGCTAAAGTCCTGGACTGGACTGAACTTCAAAGCAGACTGATTTGCATTTGGGGCCTGAAAATTAACCAACTTTATGACTCCGGACAATTTACTTCAGCTCTGTTTCTCAGTCTCTCCAGGTATGAAATGAGAAGGTTAAACTATATGATCTATAAGATCCCCTCCAGTCCTAACCTTGTATGAAATGTCAACACTTTTAGAACTATTTTTTCCTTCACATCCATACAGCTTTGTCAATATGTAGGCCACTACAGAAGGATTATGGTTTGGAATCAGCATTTACAATCAATGAACTTTCATTATTACTTCCCTAAGTATCTCTGAATCCTGGCACGATTTATTCTTTCACATACATTAATAACAAACAAGGCAAACTTTATGAGACCAAGCAAGAATTAGGAAGTTGTGACTGACCAGAGACAAATATCAAACTAAGGATACTTTGAATATATCATTACATTTTCTTGAGGCTTCAAATCATAATGCATTTTTCTTATTCATTATATTTTTCTGATCTTTTATTATCTTCAGAATACTAATATAGGTTTTAAAACGGAGAAGCAACAAAAATTGTACAATTTGTTACAAGAACCTGTGAAATAACAACTCAAATTCTTGTTCAACTATTCACTAATGGAAGGTACGTGAGAGTTGCAGTACGATGAGTACACTAGGTACAAAAATCTCAAAACGCCTGTTAACAGAGCAATTGGATATAAAATCCATGTGCATAACAATCATTTTCTGCAAAGAAGACCATGAATAAGGAGAACACAAAATGAAAGTCTACCCTAAACAGTACAGTGCATTCAGAAGACATATGATGAACTTTACTTGTAACAACAAAATAACTAACATTCTTTGATATCTTATCATGAATTTCTAAGAAATAAATTTTGTATTATAAAGGCTGGAGAGCTCTCATTTTCTGCATTCCCTCAAATCTAGAATATCAGATACAAATTAACTGTTACCAGTTAGATGCATGATACCTGAATTCAGTGCTTACTTAAGTGGGACAGAGGCTTAACACAAAAGATAACAAATTTTTCTGGGTCAGATCTAGTAGCTATAATGTGACTCTGGAGTCTACAGTTCTGGCAATAAACTTGGTGTCTCAGCTTCCTGATTTAAACTAAATTAAAGTGGCAGAACTGTTCTGCAACATCATTCTGGGAGTCTCCCTGGAAGCTTGGTCTAGCTTCTAATCCTTCCAGAATTTCAACATTTGTAAGTACCTAATACCTTGTATTTATTTTTGCTTAGCATAGCTAAAGTGGTTTCTGCTATCAGCAACTTGATCCTTGACTAATACAGATTGCTATCAGAAATAATTGTAGCTAAAACATTCAAAGATAGACATCTAAGTTTGCTTAAAAGAAGTAAGAACCTGCCTGCTGAAAAGAGTTCAATATTGGTAAATCATGATCTCCAGCAATAAAACAGATACCTCAGTTACCACCTATGGTCACTTGGAATGAAGAACTTATCAAAGGCACAACTATTATAAAATAAGTGGCAGTTTCTGAAACAGTGTATGATGAGCATAAGAATACAATGAGGGTCAGGTAGATCAGTTGCTCATAACTACATGGAAAACTTTTAAGAAGAAAAATAGCAGAGTCTAACATAAAGTCTTTATTTAAGCCATAAGAAGGAAACAAAGAGTTTCTCTGACTGCCTTAAGAAAAGTCTCTCATTCCTATTGTCACAGGATTGATTAGTTAAAAATCAAAATAAGATTCTTTAGTTGCTAAATTACAACAAAGCCTTGTATTTCTTATGTTAACATAGAAGCTAGCTTTAAAAAGAACAGAACCTCAAAATTTTGGTAACAATTGAGAAAGGTGACAATTGGGATCTTTGAAGTATCACTGACATACAACACCCCCCAAATCCCATCAGCCTACTGAGTTAACAGGATTCATCTTGCATTAAGAACTGGTACTGACCCCACTTGAGTCTACTAACTTGTAAAGGGAAGGCAATACTGCCCATGCCACATCCAGATCCAAATCAAATGCCAGCCTGTCATCAGTTACTTATCTGATACCTAAATACAATGGTGACCTAAAATAATTTGGGTTGCTTGCTAGATTTCATCTTGCTAGATGACAGAAAGAATGAAAGATTTTTTTTTTTAAGTTAGAAGGAATTGATCACATGTGACTACCTCTAATTTCTCCCAGGCCAGACCACACTACCTTTACAAAAACATTAAATAAATTGTCAAAGGAGCACCGATATCCTCAGAAAACATTGTCATAACTGTCCTCTGAAGGCAGGGGGTAAGGCGGAACACATTGCCAATAAAATGGGTTCCTTAATTTCAGTGTACATGATAAAATCTGAGGGGTGGCAGAGAATTAACTACATGAGGCAAGGAGAATACAGATACCATTATAGGTATGAGAGCTAGAGGGACCATAGAGTGAACTTTGATAACAACTAATTAACCACAGGGTTCCTACAACTAATAAACAGTCTTATTTTTTCTGTATAATGAAAACCTCTAGGTATGGTGAAGAGAGGCCTGACTGAGTCAGCCTAATAGAAAACTAAAACCTATCACTTAGAAGGCCAGGTACTGATATGGAAGAACCTACAATGTATCACCTCCCAGTTTTCCTCAAAGTACCTGCAGCCATTTACTACAGTGACCATACAATGAGCAAAGAGAAACACTAAGACCTCTTGAAGATTTTTAACGTGGGCTCTGAGTCCATCCTAAAGGAAATCCTAAAGGAAATCAGTCCTGAATATTCACTGGAGGGACTGATGCTGAAGCTGAAACTCCAATACTTTGGCCACCTGATGCAAAGAACTGACTCATATGAAAAGACCCTGATGCTGGGAAAGATTGAAGGTGGGAGGAGAAGGAGACGACAGAGGATGAGATGGTTGGATGGCATCACTGACTCAATGGACATGAGTTTGAGTAAACTATGGGAGTTGGTGATGGACAGGGAGGCCTTGTGTGCTGCAGTCCATGGGGTCGCAAAGAGTCAGACACAACTGAGCTGAACTAAACTGAGCTAAAATCAATATGGGGGGAGGGGCACTGCAATCCTCTAATCAGAGAAGAGGCTCATGATAGTCACGTGACAAATGAAGTTTTGGCTCAAGTCTACATCTAATTCAGTCCAGTATATCTACAGACTCACTCTGTAGCTATTTCTCAATTCCATTAGTAGATAGTAGGAATAAACATTCTTGATAGCTAGCAAAATCCCAATAACTGTTTCCTGATTTATGGATTGAGAGATGTTATGAGTCACAGTAGATGTGGTAACCACCCTGCAGGATGGTAACCACCTGCAAGACAGTAACCACCTTGCAAGATGGTAACCACTCAGTTACCTCTGCCTCCTTATATTCACAGCCTTGTATAGCATCCTCTCACATTGCACGAAGGTTACTCTGTTTTACCAGCAGACTGTCATTGCAAAGCTAGGTAACAAAAGACATGGTGGCTCCTACTTTCTTCTTCTCTTATATCACTTGCTCAGAGGGAGCCAGCTACCGTGTTATAAGAAAACCCAGTCTATGGTGAAGCTCATTTGACAGGGAGCTAAGGCCTTCTGCCAATAGCCATGAGAGCGAGCCATCATAGAACTAGACTCTGCTGATTTCCTGGCTGCATGAGAGACCCTGAGCTAGAATTACCTAGCTGAACATCTGACTTAAGAAATCTGTTCTTAATTCTCGCTATGCATCAAATTTACCTTTTAAAACTACACATGACCCTGGCTCAGATTCCAAAGAGTTTAGTAAATGATCTGGGGTAGGGCTTAGCCATATGTAATGAAAAGAAAACAAAAGATTCTGGTTTTGACCAGGATTTTGAATCACTATTGTATTTGACTTATATTTCATCTTGTCCCAATTTTTAGTTTTTGTTGTATTATTCTTGTATCTTACCTCATTATAAATTAAAGCCATCTTCTTCTACTTCTGCTTCATTGACTATGCTAAAGCCTTTGACTGTGTGGATCACAACAAACTGCAGAAAATTCTTCAAGAGGTGGGAATACCAGACCACCTTCCCTGCTTCCTGAGAAACCTGTATGCAGGTCAAGAAACAAAAATTAGAACCAAACATTGAATGGACTGATTTAAAATTGGGAAAAGAGTACGTCAAGGCTGTATATTGTTTATATATTATTGTACATTGTATATATATAGTATATGTATATATAATTGTATTTATTGTTTAACTTATATACAGAGTTCATCATGCAAAATGTCAGGCTGGATGAAGCACAAGCTGGAATCAAGATTGAAGGGAGAAATATCAATAATCTCAGATATGCAGATGACACCACCCTTATGGCAGAAAACAGGGAGGAACTAAAGAGCCTTTTGATAAAAGTCAAAGAGGAGAGTGAAAAAGCTAGCTTAAAACTCAACATTCAAAAAACTAAGATCATGGCATCCAGTCCCATCACTCCATGGCAAATAGATGGGGAAACAATGGAAACAGTGAGAGACTTTATTTTCTTGGGCTCCAAAAACACTGCAGATGGTGACTAAGCTATGAAATTAAAAGATGCTCACTCCTTGGAAGAAAAGCTATGATCAACTTAGACAGCATATAAAAAGTAGAGACATTACTTTGCCAACAAAGGTCCATCTAGTCAAAGCTATGGTTTTTACAGTAGTCATGTATGGATGTGAGATATGAACCATAAAGAAGGCTAAACAACAAAGAATTGATGCTTTTGAATTGTGGTGTTGGATAAGACTCCTGAGAGTCCCTTAGACTCCAAGGAAGTCAAACCAGTCAATCCTAAAAGAAATCAATCCTGGATATTCATTGGAAGGACTATTGCTGAAGCTGAAGCTTTAGTACTTTGGCCACCTGATGCGAAGAGCTGACTCATTAGAAAAGACTCTGATGCTGGGAAAGATTGAGGGCAGGAGAAGGGGACAACAAAGGACGAGATGATTGGATGCCTTCACTGACTCGATGAATATGATTTGAGCAAGCTCTGAGAGATGGTGAAGGACAGGGAAGCCTGGCGTGCTGCAGTCCATGGGGTCGTGAAGAGGCAGACACAACTGAGTGACTGAACAACAACATGTTAAAATAAGACAAGAAATCAGTCATAAATAAACAAACCACTAAATCATTTTATTGTACAAGAGAAAGTCCTCAGAGCCACACCCAAGATGACACAAGGGATATAATCCTATTTTCTATTTATTTTTCCTCTCATCCTCCAAACATTCTCCTTTGGGTTAAAAAAGAACCTAAATTAAAGTTAAAGTATGACTTGAAATGAGTTTGAACAAACTCCAGGAAACAGTGAAGGACAGGGAAGCCTGGTGTGCTGCAGTCCATGGGGTCTCAAAGAGTTGGACGTGACTTAGCAACTGAACAACCACCATGATTTTAAAGGACAAAGATTACGTGTGGGCAGCCTGAATGGCCAGTAGAGAGACAAAAGCACAGAAGCTTTTTGCTCTGATTTTGCAGTTTTGTGCATATGTTTTGGATTCAGGTGTCTCTCTGCACCTGGAAAGAAGGATGCCATTTTCTCTGCCATGCTGTCATTAGGAAAAGTTGCCCAACTACAAGAAAGAGACAGTTATCACAAATCTCTGCAATTTGTGATTTTGAGATTGCTACCCAATCTCAAACTCCTGTAATATATGACAGGTTCAATGAGTGATATTTGGGAAACCCAGATTTGGATGCTATTCCACAAATATCCTGTTGCAGGTGAGGACACCAATAATTCCCAATCTAGTTTAAAAGGGTATCACCTAATTCCATCACCAGCTATACTTTGTGACATGTAATAGAATTAGAAAAAAGCTTTAATCAGAGGTTAGAGTTTGATTAGAGTTTGAGACATGCAAAAGAAAAAGGGTTACCTAATCACTGAGTATGAATAAAGCAAGGATCATAAACTGCTCTAAGCAAGAAAATGAGGCCTAGAGATTTAGCTATGAGTGCTTTATCAAATTCCCTTTCACATATGATACTGCTTTCTCTGAGGTAGTCAGTGTCCTAACCCAACTCTCCACCCTCTAGAAGGTTGGAACCCCATTTTGGCAGACCTTCACTGGTTGGACAGAGCTCATGTTCTTAATTCATCCATTTCCATTCTTTAGTTTCACAAATTTTTCTGTATAATATTCCCTCAGCAATTTCCATTGAAGTTGGAAATTGAAATTTGCTTATGCTGTTACCTTCCCATAAGATACCTTCATTTGATCAGAGATCTTCAAACCCTTGAGACAAAGGAATAATTAACTGTAGAAATTTCTAGAACCAAGAGACGTAGAACATGCATGAGTTTAATTATGTCGTATAAAGTAGTTACAGAGTACAGAGGAGATATTTTTTAAAAATATATTCTGTCATTCAAACGACGGCAAACTCTGATATCTACTCTACTGTCGCCCCCTTTGGGAGGGAAAAATGTATTGGGAAGGTTTTCACATTTTTCCATTAGATGTTACCCAGCTTTAACTTAAATATCTCCAGTTAGAGAGATCTCAGTAATTACCAGTGCGACTTATTCTTTGAACAACACTATAAATTAGTAAAGCTTCATGTTCAGGTTAAACCAGACTACCTGAATTTTCTATACGTTGATCCAAATCTTGCCCTCTGAGTGATAGAGATGAAGTCAGATTATTCTTCTTTCTGACAAAATTTCAAATATTGAACAAACATAGTGGTTTATACATTCCAGACTAAACATCTCCAAATCCTTCAAATCTTCCTGCTAAGACATAATTGTATGCCTCTTACAACCCTAGGTGTTCTTGAATATGCTATGGTTCAATGTTTCCCTGGGTCTCAGAGTTTGTTTTCTTAAAAACAAATTCTAGGCCCCACTCACATAGATTATGATCCAGTAATTCTGGGGTAGACTTGGAAATTTTAATTTTTAATTTTCTCCCAATAAATTCTGATACAAATCAGTGCCCTGGATTATTAATATGGTCCTCAGAACAAAGTCATAACTCTAGTTGAAGGCTAACCAGTCCAAAAAGCAAACCAAAAAAAAAAAAAAAAGATTTATGATCTCTCTGACTTCAAATATCATTGATAGAATTGATAGAGTATATCAACTATTGTTAGAGTATAAGATTGCATCATAATTATTAGTATCACCCATTTTCAATATACAGCAAATAAAATATCTAAGCGGTTTCTATTCCATCATCCTATGATTATGCCATTGTTGCACAGTTCGACCAGGTACACTGCTGATAAGTAACTACTCTCATTTTTATAGCCTCTCAGCTGTATTTTAGTTTTAGATTTTTCAAATCAAGAAATGTTCAAATCAGGAAAAGCAGACCCTCAGGTAAGAAATGTGTCTTAGCCAGTTTGGACTCATACCAAAATACTTAGACCATTCTTAAGCAACAGAAATGTATTTTCTCACAGTTCTAAAGGCTGGAAATGTGAGACTAGGGTGCCAGCATGGTTGAATTCTAATAAGAGTTCTCTTCTTGGCTTGCAGACATCTACTTTCTTGGTGTGTGTTCACAAGGCCCTCCCTGTGTGTGTGTGTGTGTGTGTGTGTAAAAGAGTGAGAGAGCAAGCTCTCTGGAGTCTCTTCTTTTAATAGCAATCCATGAGGACCCTAATCTGATGACTTCATCTAAACCTAATCAACTCCCAAAGGCCCCATCTCCAAATACTACCACATTAGAGCACAAGGCTCCAACATATGAATTTTAGAAAGATACATCAGTCCACTGCGAAGTATAAACTTACTCATAATTTGTGCTTCATAATACTATGCATGGTATAACATAGGAAACAACAATGTTCAGTCTATTCCCTCTCATGACTCTTTTCCTCCAATTTTTAAATTAAGGCTCAAATTCACCAATGTCAAATAAGCTTCTAGGATCAGCTCTGTTTCTCCTCTACTCATATATATATTCAATAAATACTTGAATTGGTTTTGGGTACTAATATGTAGTATGCATTTTCCAAAGGTAAAAATCCTTTAGTAAATCTCTACAATACTAGGTTTTATAGACTTCATGTGGTAGGTGATCAATGAATAAGAAATTACTCAAATGAAGCTAGTAACTTTTTCGATTAGGTTATTTTCAACTTCAGTTCAGTTCAGTCGCTCAGTCGTGTCCAACTCTTTGCGACCCCATGAATTGCAGCACACCAGGCCTCTCTGTCCATCACCAACTCCCAGAGTTCACTCAGACTCACGTCCATCGAGTCAGTGATGCCATCCAGCCATCTCATCCTCTGTCGTCCCCTTCTCCTCCTGCCCCCAATCCCTC
The DNA here is from genome assembly GCF_032452875.1 of Bos javanicus. Taxonomy (NCBI): domain Eukaryota; kingdom Metazoa; phylum Chordata; class Mammalia; order Artiodactyla; family Bovidae; genus Bos; species Bos javanicus. Next base: position 52,254,590 of record NC_083876.1, read on the forward strand.
CCAGCATCAGAGTCTTTTCCAATGAGTCAACTCTTCGCATGAGGTGGCCAAAGTACTGGAGTTTCAGCTTTAGCATCATCATTCCTTCCAATGAACACCCAGGACTGATCTCCTTTAGAATGGACTGGTTGGATCTCCTTGCAGTCCAAGGGACGCTCAAGAGTGTTCTCCAACACCACAGTTCAGAAGCATCAATTCTTCAGTGCTCAGCTTTCTTCACAGTCCAACTCTCACATCCATATATGACCACTGGAAAAACCATAGCCTTGACTAGATGGCAACTTAGCTTCTTTCAAAAAAATTTTATTAAGGATTTATTAGATGCCTAGCACTGTACTAAATACTGCAGATAAGCAATGAATAAAATATACATGCCTTCCTTTATATCTCTTTTATAGAGCTGAAAGCCTACATAAGGAGGGGGGTTATAAATTGAACATATAATCACAGAGATAAATGTTTAATTAAAATTGTGATAGACATTGTGAGGGAAAAAGTAGAATGACAGATTATATTGGGGGCATAGATGAAGGTTCAGGGAAGACTTCTTTGGGAAAGACATTTTAGGAAAGACCTGAGTCATGAACAAGCAATAGCTAAGAGAGAGGCAAATTCCAAACAGAATAGGACAGGAAAAGATCCCAAAGCAGAAGCTCAGCCAGACCCTTTGGTCTGAAAAAGGATATATGACTAAAGTGAAAGGGAAGGTGGAACATGTTGAGGCTGGAGAGTTACACAGGGATTGGGTTATACATGAAATAGAAATCCAAATAGATGCTTTTGGATTTATTCTAAATGTATTTCATACACATCGAAGAGCTATAGCAGGGAGTGCTGCATTTTTAGAAGCTCATTCAGGGCACTACATATATGCAAAATATGATGATGGGAGACAAGAAGAAATACAGAATCAGTTTGGAAGTGTCCATGGTAGACAGTTCAGGAGAGAAAAGATATTTGCTTAGACTAAATGATGAGAGTAGATATTTGAAGAAGTAGGCAGTTTATAATATATTTTAGAGATGCATTCCAAAAGAATCAAAAGCAGGGTATAGTGTTTGACACACATTTGCTTTACTAAAATGTCTACAAACGTATGCATTTTTCATAACTGCTAAGACTCACCAAGAAATTTTCATGCCTAAGTGCTCCTTTACCTTTTTCTAACTATTCATTTCAAGTAGAGGCTAGATTTGCTTAACTTTGCACAATAACCATCACAGCAAGCTACCCATATTATGGTCTCTTCAATTCACTTGATAATGTTCGAACAAGATTTGGGGGTTCTTAGCAAGTCAGAATTATACACATTAAAGGACAGTGCCATAAGAGACAAACTTTTAATTCAGTTCAAAAGAATGAATCTGACGCTCTCTTTAAATGTCATTTTTTTCATAAAAGCTATTATTAGAGTTCGGAATGTGAACCATACAAAATTAGCCTCAAATACAGGCTTCTGGCAAACACTAATATCCCTAACCTCAGTGAAACAAATCTCTTAATTTGCAATGATAATATAACTTCTCTCTAACATTGTAATAGGTTTCTATACGAAACATATTCAGTCGTGTCTGACTCTTTGAGACCCCATGGACAATAGCCCACCAGGCTCCTCTGTCCATAGAATTCTTCAGGCAAGAATATTGGAGTGGATAGCCATTCCCTTCTCTGGGGGATCTTCCTGACCCAGGGATCGAACCTGAGTCTCCTGCACTGCAGGCAGATTCTTTAAAATCTGAGCCACCAGGGAAGCCCTAAGAAACACACAGAATTTCCAAATATATACAGGATATATGGGATAAGCTTACAAAATAAAAATAAATAGATTCTTGCTGTTGCTGCTAAGTCACTTCAGTCGTGTCCAACTCTGTGTGACCCCATATACGGACAGCCCACCAGACTCCTCTGTCCCTGGAATTCTCCAGGCAAGAATACTGGAGTGGGTTGCCATTTCCTTCTTCAATGCATGCATGCATGCTAAGTCACTTCAGTCGTGCCTGACTCTGTGCGACCCCATGGACAGCAGCCCACCAGGCTCCTCTGTCCATGGGCTTCTCCAGGCAAGAATACTGGAGTGGATTGTCAGTTCCTTCTCCTGACTAGATTCTTACTGCATTCAAATATGGAAATATGAAACTTCTAAACTGTATATTCAGGAAACACCACATGGGAAAAAATTAGTATTAAAATCATACAACATCTTTTACATTTAAAAAATCACTCTAACTTTTCTCTCCTAGAATGTCAACTGAAAAAGAAACAAGCTGAGCTCATAGCTGCAGATTCTTTTCAATGTTTTCCTTTCTAGAAAAGGATCTATATTTTTAAAAATAAGGGGGGAAACCTAGTCAAGAGGAAAGAGAATCCAAAAGGATTTATATATATAAAGATCATATCTTCTCTATCAACCCGCATTCCTATTTCAACCTTGATCCTTTTCTTCATGGCCAATAAGCACTAACCTAGTGTAAAATAGTATAGGAAGAGCATGTGCATACATTGCAGATAAAATACAAGCTGCACCCATTTGGGGTGTTTTTATCATTAACTGCTGTTGCATAAACTGAACATACAATGAGCTGTGACATTGGATAAATCATTTGTTTCCACTTGTTATTGATGACATTTCATAACTCGTTTGGGGCTCGGCTTTGCCCCGTCACTCGTGAGTTATGAGGTCATCAATCATGACTGGGAATAAATGATTTATGTAAGGTGCCCTATTGTATATTTTAGGTAGAATATACAGTAAAACACACACTATTGATTTCTAATATTGTTGTATTATGTGTATCATGTGTGTTTGTGAGACTGTGGTCTTGTGTCACCACTAAGTATGAAATGTTAAAATAAAAAAACAAAAATGAAAAAAAGTAACATAAAAAGAAGTGTTAAATTATGAGAAGAGAAATGTACAGAAATGACTCAGAGAATTCCCATTTTTTATTAATGTCTTGCTAAAGCAATTTTAAAAGATCCTTGAATTAAAAACACACTGTCTCAAGGAAAAGGAGTTGTGCTTAAGGACATGAATTCAATATATAAGGTCATGATTAGGAAACAGAAAAGGATGGAGAAAAAGCCTTTGAATAGAGTATATGCCACCGTGGAGGAGGAAATGGTACCCACTCCAGTATTCCTGCCTGAAGAATCCCATGGACAGAGGAGCCCGCCAGGCAATAGTGCATGGGGTCGCAGAGTGCATGCTCTGGACATGCATGGGGTCGCATGGGGTCGCACAGGACTGAGCGACCGAGCACACATGAACCCTGACTAACCTTTGGACACGCTGAGGACACAGTTCCCACTGAGGAATATTTTGTACTTGAACACTTGATAGGATCAATGTCTTAGTAACAAGAATATCATGGACATACAAAAAACTTCTTCCAGCCCTTTTTAGCAAGGAAAGAGGTAGAGTGCATACAAAAACCAAACTGATTCCTTTCATTGATGAAAGCTTAGCTCCTTTAACCATAACTCAGCCTGGGTTTGGAATAATCCACAAGCAAGTTTAATTACCATATTAATAGGAAATAAACATAAATTTATCAGGAAAATACTCATCCTTTCAAAAGGATATGGCATCTTAAGAAACTGGAAATTTTTTCTTTTGCTTCCTTCCTATTTCATCTGCCAACTGACTTTCCATTTCTTTTCCTGATGAGCTTAAAACTATAAACATGGTTTAAAAAAACAAAACTACAAGAAAATGCAAAGAATTTGAGGGAAGCAATCAAAAACATATTGAAAATCAAACCTAGAATAAGAGCATCAAAAATCCAGGAACTTTCAGCTATTTGCAATTACGAGAGTAATTGCTATTTTAACATGTTTTGCTTGTTCCAAAGAAACTCTGGTTCGTAAGCTGAAATTCAACGAGTTTAAATCACAGCAAAATCTTTCAGGAGATGATCAAGACTAAATATACAATCAAAACAACCTATTATCTACATATTTTAGTTGATTAAAAAAATAAGGTACTTCTCCAAGTAGTATTACACAGAAGTTGTTGACCAGCTGGTAAGAAAATAACTATTTAATCTGAAATATGAAGTATTTAGGTCAAATAAAAAGAAAAAAATTCTTTATCTTACAGGAAAATTGACATTATTGAGTATAGGTATAGAATTTTCTTTGGAAATTTTTAATAGTAATTTCATTTTTTAGAATGATTTAAATCTGTCCTAATCTAATGACCAAGGGTTATATTATAAATTCAAAATAACTTCTTATAATTCCTTTTGCTGCTTAATTCTGTGATGATGCTAATTAAAAGCACTGTTTTATAGAGCAACAGCATAAGAGGATTAGGGAATCTCAAAGTAACAGCTTGTTGCTTTAAGGATAAGTAAGGTGATATATGAGAAAATGAGTCAGATGTCCATGATCTAGCTAAAAGTCCTTAGTTTAAGTTCAATATTACTTAGAGATAGTTCGTTTTTAAATTTCTATTCTAGCTTTTTTTCCTTAAGTGCTCTTTTTAGGTATAAGAATTCTTAACCTGTGACCTTGAATAGGCTTTAAGGGAGTTCAAGAATTACCTAAAATTGTATTCAAAATTGTATATAATGAGCGCATATGCATGTTTCTGGGGAGAAAGCTTACAGCATTGCTAAAGCCTGACATGCTGCAGTCCATGGGGTCACAAAGAGTCAGACATGACTGAGCTACTGAACAACAACCAAACTTTATCAAGAGTCCAGGTCCAGAAACCACTTTTTAAAAAAAGACTAAACCCACTGTTTTTAAAGACTGTCATTCATAATCCAGTCTGTTATCTATCTTTCCAAATTGTTTACAAAATTAATTCCATTTTTTTAACTTTTTTTCTCTTTCCCATGTCCTTAATTCATTTTGGTAACCGGTCAGAAGAAAGTATTAAACTCTGTGGCTAATTTTGCTCTTTCAAGTGCCTTTGGGTAAAACTTTCGTTGTAAATTCTATAGTTTGCACTTGTCACATACACTATCTTCTTCTGTTGTGTGCAGATATCAAATAAATGTGATTTCCCTTCTCCCCCATGTATAATCAAAGAGTAGCTGCTACTTAAATGTGGCAACTCACATATGGAATCAGAACAGTCATTTAAGAAAAAAATCTTCTCCTCATCTAAAACTCAGGGTAAACCTTGCAACATTTTAATTGTAGATTTTACATTTTTAATGATAAAATGTGATGAGATGTGGGAAGATTATCATTTGCTATAAGGCGGCTACACAGAGAGGTACACAGTATAATTAGGACTTATCCTTGCACATTTGAACAGTAAGGGGTACATGATAAATTCAGAATATTTTTTAAAAGAAAGGGAGGAAGAGAGGGAAGAAAGGAAGGAGGGAAGCCAAAGAAACTGGTTATAAACTTTATTTAATCAGTTTAGAACTGTTTTAATGAGCTTGTTCCCCAAGCATTAGAAATGCTTATGAAGCCACAACCTATATATTTGGTAGTGCACCAGGCTGGGTAGGAAGAGACTGGGGACTTAACCCCAGATCTGCTCCTGACTCATTGAGTAACCTCAAGCCAGTTAACCCATCTGTTGTTTTTCAGAAGGTGATGACTTGGAGACTGCCTAGCAATTGCTGTGCATTAATGGGGTGACAGTCAGAGGGAGATGCCTGGGGCAGGAGAGCTTCAGTCTAAAGAAATCAGCCTTTGCTGCTCTACCCAATCATGTCAGCACCAGCGCTCTTTGAGGGGGTTTCCTGCCATTGTTGCTCCCTGCTCCAGAACACCCCATGCTGCCAAAGACACTGCAGGAGGTCACCTTTAACAGACAACCTCATTTACAAATTTCCAGGCCACTAAATCAAATGAACCAGCGCAAGGGTGATTTTTTTAAGACTTCCAAAGAGATGCAGAGAAGAGATGCCTATCTTGGGAACACAGAATTACAGCAGGAGTCTCACTTTGTGATGATTGGAAAAGAAAGTAGATCAGAAAGCAGCTTCTTAAGTTTGGGAATTATTTAGATTTTAAATTGTGTTTTGCTCTCCATCAAATTGGATTAGATTCCTTGAATCTTCCAAGACTTTGATCCAGCCCATTTCACATTTACAAATTAAAAGCAGCTTTAGCAGTGAAAATCATATAAGATACAACAAGAAAGCTTTGAGGGGCAGATGTAGCCTAAAGGCCCATCCACTTGTGCAGTGTCTCATACCAACATGTTTGTACTTTGAGAAAATATACTTAATTCGTATAATGATAAACATTCTTCAGTAGAGAGGCATGCATTCATAAAATAGCTGCATACCTATTTTCCTTTGTACTGTATCATTTTTCTGAATCCAACAATAAATGTATTTCATTGGAATTAAGAAAACCAAAATTACAAGGTATGAAAGTGTTTGTCAAACACAGATGAGTTAAAATGTTAACTAAATTTTGACCAAAGTTAAAATAAATGAGTTATCATGTATTTGATAACTTAATATGTCCTTGACAACTGTAATCACCATAAATAATCATGTGGAAGTGAGAAACACAAGGAAGAAGAGAGGTAAACATTCAAACTCTAGAATTTTAAGACAACAGTGAATTTGACTGGGCAAGAATTTTAAACAGAAAAACTCACTGATCACTCTGTGTGTGAGCAGAAAGTTTAATCCAAAATATTATCCATCCAAACTATAGAAACTAGACCAGGCATCCCTTAAGAAATAAAAGGATCACCAGCTATCCCCAAACAGAATCCTTCAGCACAATACACTCCAGCAACTTCTCAATGCTGCCATGTGTGTGCAAGGCTTTATCAATAGGGTTTTAAAAGCATTGCTATTCTCCAGATAGTGCTCACTACATGAACGCTAACATAAATCAAAAATACTAGCGTGTGTTCCCTGTAGTCACTGCTGCTTAATCCGCTTACTCCAGCCCTTCCCACCTTCACACAGGGTCGTCTCTCCATGTAACCAACATATTCCTCTTTCAAAAATCTTTTCTTTCATGAAGGTTTATAAATACCTTATTGATTTTCTACACGAGGCCAGTCAACTTCTAACTTCACAAAAAGAGTTGAATAAAGTGGCTGAACCCACCGCAGGTTCCCTCCCAACATAACTAAAGTACTGCTACCCAGTTAATTTTAGTTTTACTAACTGAGCTGGTTATAGAATAGTCATCATCAGTCTTGGAGTCCCCAAAGGGCAAAGATCTTCCTGTGCTCCTGCCTGACTACAAAGAGACAAAAGCATTGGCCAAAAAGCTACATGACTGGCTTGATTCTCTACCCAGTCTCAGTCCTACATGCTAGGAAGAAAAGAATCTTGATGCAGATTCGAAAATATTAATTTGATATTTGATTATTCTTTCAATAAATCAGTTACTCAAAAAAGTTTGTGTCATGTACCTTTTGCATTTTTAAGCATATTAGATTTAAGATTATATATATATAAATGTTTTGTCTCTGACTTCATATATGATTTTCCCATAATTTTTGAGAAAATATTTTATGTTTTTATTATTATAGGTTATTAAAATATTATGCTACTTCATAGTCTTAATTTTTATTTCATTTGTGTCATTCCATCCATAATTTCTTCTTAGTCTCCACTGTCTTTAAACAAAATTGAGTTTTCAAAAATGACTTGCATCAGATTTTTCCTGCTTTACAAATTGAGTAGTATAAGGCAAAAGAATTACACACATTCCCTGGTGGCTCTGTGGTAAAGAACCCACCTGCAATGCAGGAGGTGCAGGAACTGTGAGTTTGATCCCTGGATCAAGAAGATCCCCTGGAGGAGAGCATGGCAACCCACTGCAGTATTCTTGCCTAGAGAATCCCACAGACAGAGGAGCCTGAAAGGCTGCAGTCCATAAGGTGGCACAGAGTCAGACACAACTGAAGTGACTTAGCACAGCAAATCATATGTGTGTGTGTGTGTATATATATATACATGTATTCCTTTGTACTGTATATATACATATATATATGCACGGTCTTTCCTTAACCAAATCAGAGAGGTGCTCAAGAACATCTCAAGGTGAAAATGGCTGGTGAAAGTCTATAACCTAGAAAAGACTTCAAACCAGATCTATTATTAACAAGATGTGGGCAATCTACTCACAGAGTTAGGGCCTGCATCCAACCATATATACATATGTTGGATGTATATGTATACACACACACACACACACACACACACACACACATATATATATATATATATATATATATATATATATATATATATAGGGAAGTAGTAAATGGGCTTACACCGTTGCAAAATTTCTACATTTTACTTAAAGTAATACAATATTAACCCTAATAAAACTGTGAAAAAATAATGATGCATATTATAATCTCTATTTTTGTTGTTGTTTAGTCACTAATTCGTGCTTGACTCTTTTGCAACCCCAGAGGAGCTCGCCAGGCTCCTCTGTCTATGGGATTTCCCAAGCAAGAATACTGGAGTGGGGTGCCATTTCCTTCTCCAGGATCTTCCTGACCTAGGGATTGAACCCACGTCTCCTGAATTGGTAGGTAGATTCTTTTACTACTGAGCCACCAGGGAAGCCCAATAATCCTTACGGTAACCATTAAATATATATGCGTGTGTATATTTATATATATATATGTATACATATATATCAGAGAAAGCAATGGCACCCCACTCCAGTACTCTTGCCTAGAGAATCCCATGGACAGAGGAGCCTGGTAGGCTGCAGTCCATGGGGTGGCCAAGAGTCAGGCACTACTGAGCGACTTCACTTTCACTTTTCACTTTCATGCTTTGGAGAAGGAAATGGCAACCCACTCTAGTGTTCTTGCCTGGAGAATCCCAGGGACAGTGGAGCCTGAGGCTGCAGTCCACGGGGTTGCACAGAGTTGGACACGACTGAAGCAACTCAGCAGCAGCAGCAGCAGCATATATAGAAAGAGAGAGAATCTAAAATCATTTCTATACTTCAAATTTGAATCAATTCTAATGAGGTGGATGAAACTGGAGCCTATTATACAGAGTGAAGTAAGCCAGAAAGAAAAACACCAATACAGTATAATAACGCATATATATGGAATTTAGAAAGATGGTAACAATAACCCTGTGTACGAGACAGCAAAAGAGACACTGATGTACAGATCAGTCTTATGGACTCAGTGGGAGAGGGAGAGGGTGGGGAGATTTGGGAGACTGGCATTGAAACATGTATAATATCATGTATGAAAAGAGTCGCCAGTCCAGGTTCGATGCACGATACTGGATGCTTGGGGCTAGTGCACTGGGATGACCCAGAGGGAGGGTATGGGGAGGGAGGAGGGAGGAGGGTTCAGGATGGGGAACACAGGTATACCTGTGGCAGATTCATTTCGATATTTGGCAAAACTAATACAATATTGTAAAGTTTAAAAATAAAATAAAATTTTTTAAAAAAGACAGCAAGAGAAAAACAGAGGAATGAAAATCAGAGGAAAAACAGAAAACAAATTTTTTTAAATTTTTTAATAACCTAAATACAAAGACATCAAGAATTACATTAAAGGTAAGCATATTAATAATTACAATTAGATACTAAAGATAGAATATAATTTTTTAAAGCAAGACACAAGTCTATGCAATCTATATGAGATGTATTTCAGATATTAAGACACAGATAGTTTAAAATTAAATAGGTGACTATAGGGAAAGAGCAAATTAGCCAAGATGGCGTGGTCAGACTCTCTTGCCCCATGGCCTCTCATTCTTGCCCCGCGTTTTGTAAATAATGATTATGTAACAGCTGAGATCACTTATAGCACTGTGCATGCGTGTCATGAGGTATGTGCTTGGTCATGGCTGGTGTGCGGTGCACCTGTATGAGCTTCACCATGAAAGCCCTGGCTGCTGCTGCACTGAGGCTACAATGGAGCAACTTCATGGTTATGTTATGTGAGGTTATGTTATGGCTCTGTTATGGCTGCGCTGTGGTTATGTTATGGTTGCTGCTACTGCTGCTGCGTCAGCAGGAGAGAGGCTGTATTATGGCTGCCATGCCAGCCAGGAGAAAATAAATATGTCTGCAGTTCCTACAGTTCCTCAAGTCTTCTTCCAGCCTCTTAGCTCATGGCTTGCCTACTCTGGGTTCAGCAGACAATGAAAACAGTGTGAACAGCAAGACAATTGGCAACACGAACAGGATCAGCAATACAACTGGCATAGTCAGCAGGATGAACAGCAATACAACAACAAAAGATATATCATTAAAACTGTAAGCATAAGGCTGGACTGGCCACCATAGCAGTTTTATTTAAACAGAAAACAAAAATAGAAAACCTATATTCTGCAAAAAGGGGAGCGTATGAGTAAACCAAGATTCATTCATATAATGGAATCAGATCAGATCAGATCAGATCAGTCGCTCAGTCGTGTCCAACTCTTTGTGACCCCATGAATCGCAGCATGCCAGGCCTCCCTGTCCATCACCAACTCCCAGAGTTCACTGAGACTCATGTCCATCGAGTCAGTGATGCCATCCAGCCATCTCATCCTCTGTCGTCCCCTTCTCCTCTTGCCCCCAATCCCTCCCAGCATATATAATGGAATACTACTTGGCAATAAAAGGAACTATTGATACACCCAACAGTATGGCTGTATCCTCAAAATATTATGCTGAATAAAAAAGTTTTACACAAAACAAAACATACTATGTGACTCCATTTATATTTCCTTACCGAACAGTAAAACTAATCTGAGGTGGAAAGTATCAGAACAGTACCTGTTAAAAGTTGCTTAGGGCAGGGACTACTGAGAAGGGACTTAAGGGAATTTTCCAGGGTGATGATACTATTTTACAGCATGATCATGCAGATGGTTGGTTACACAGATAGATGCAAATGTCAAAACTCAAAGGAAGTACACTTAAGAACTGTGCATTTCATTCTATGTAAATTTTACATCAAAAGAAAGAATGTAAATAAGTATTGAACACTAATTAATGATATACATGATAGGTGTTCAGGGGAAAATGTACTGATGTCTGTACTTTCATTTAAAAGGCATCAAAAAAATAAATGAAGAGTGTAGGATAGATGGATAGATGTGGGGCAGTTCAGTTCAGTCGCTCAGTTGTATCTAACTCTTTGCGACCCCATGAATTGCAGCACGCCAGGCCTCCCTGTCCATCACCATCTCCTGGAGTTCACTCAGACTCACGTCCATCGAGTCGGTGATGCCATCCAGCCATCTCATCCTCTGTCATCCCCTTCTCCTTCTGCCCCCAATCCCTCCCAGCATCAGAGTCTTTTCCAGTGAGTCAACTCTTCGCATGAGGTGGCCAAAGTACTGGAGTTTCAGCTTTAGCATCATTCCTTCCAAAGAACACCCAGGGCTGATCTCCTTCAGAATGGACTGGTTGGATCTCCTTGCAGTCCAAGGGGCTCTCAAGAGTCTTCTCCAACACCACAGTTCATAAGCATCAATTCTTCGGCGCTCAGCCTTCTTCACAGTCCAACTCTCACATCCATACATGACCACTGGAAAAACCATAGCCTTGACTAGACGGACCTTTGTTGGCAAAGTAATGTCTCTGCTTTTCAATATGTTATCTAGGTTGGTCATAACTTTTCTTCCAAGGAGTAAGTGTCTTTTAATTTCATGGCTGCAGTCACCATCTGCAGTGATTTTGGAGCCAAAAAAAATAAAGTCTGATACTGTTTCCACTGTTTCCCCATCTATTTGCCATGAAGTGGTGGAACCGGATGCCATGATCTTCGTTTTCTGAATGTTGAGCTTTAAGCCAGCTTCTTCACTCTCCTCTTTCACTTTCATCAAGAGGCTTTTGAGTTCCTCTTCACTTTCTGCCATAAGGGTGGTGTCGTCTGCATATCTGAGGTTATTGATATTTCTCCCGGCAATCTTGATTCCAGCTTGTGCTTCTTCCAGCCCAGCGTTTCTCATGATGTACTCTGCATAGAAGTTAAATAAGCAGGGTGACAATATACAGCCCTGATGCACTCCTTTTCCTATTTGGAACCAGTCTGTTGTTCCATGTCTATTTCTAACTTTTGTTTCCTGACCTGCATACAGGTTTCTCAAGAGGCAGGTCAGGCGGTCTGGTATTCCCATCTCTTTCAGAATTTTCCACAGTTTCTTGTAATCCACACAGTCAAAGGCTTTGGCATAGTCAATAAAGCAGAAATAGATGTTTTTCTGGAACTCTCTTGCTTTTTTGAGATGTGGGACAAAGCAATAGTAAAATGGTAACAGTAGCATCTAGATGGGACTTCCCAGGTGGCGCTAGTGGTAAAGAACCTGTGTTACCAACACAGGGGATGTAAAAGATGCAAGTTTGACCCCTGGATCAGGAAGATCCTCTGAAGCTGGAAATGGAGCAACCCACACCAGTATTCTTGCCTAGAAAAAGTCCATGGACAGGCCTGACAGGCTAGAGTCCATGGGGCCACAAAGAGTCAGACATGACTGAGTGACTGAATACACACACACACATACACACACAGCACCTAGATGTCAGTTATGTATATGGTGACCACCATAAGATTCTTTCTTTTCCATGTTTGAAATTTTCCTAAACAAAAGTTGTAAAATTACAGATTAAAAGAAAACTGGAAGGAAGAGAGAGGGGGAGGGATACAAAATCCTATCTAAATTGAGAGAGCTAAATCATATCTGATTACACTTTAAAGAGACAAAGTAGTCTGAGGCAAATAAAGCAAAACATTATATTAAAGACACTAGTGTAGGATTAATAGGCATTAGTTTTTATTCTCTTTTGTCTCTTCTCCATGCTTGAAATAGCTCATAATTCAATTTTTTTATAAAATATAAGCAGAGTGAATGTAATGCAGAAAGGGCGATGGGCTGGGTTCTGAGACCTGGCGTTTTAGTCTCTGCTCAGGCTTTAGCTGGTTGTGAACCTGGCTCAAGAAATGAAATCTCTCTGGGCCTCAGTTTCCTCATTTATAAAATAAGAAAGCTGGACTGAATGATGCATCAGAGTTTCACCTTCATCTCTACAATTCTGTCAACTTTAAATATGTGAAAATAAACAAAAGTTCATTTTTAGGAATTACCTCCTGAGAAATTGTTGTACGTTAGACAAATACTAAAAAAGTTAATTACACACGTAGTCAAAGAATAATTTTGTGAATGAGGGTTATGACCTTTATGTCTTTACTCAATCTAAACCAAATAAAGTAATATATAAGTGAGGGGAATACATCACTAAAGATGTCAAAACCCAGAAAGAAAAGGGAGCAAAGTTTAATTTTTAAGACATGATTTCTACTATTTACTCTTCCAATAATTTGGAGTCTTGGGAATTGCATTTTAAGACTCAGTTTTTCATCTCTACAATATAGGGCTGCAAGTCAATGACCTTTAAGAATATTGCCAGTTCTAAGATTCTATGATTAGAATTGAGTTAAATATCAGTGAGTGTGTATTGCCAAACTTTTACCTATTCTCTCATAACCATTAATACCTCTACCTAAGCATCTTACTGAGGAAAAAAGCAAAGAATTTGCTGTAAAACCTTTGCTGAATAGTGTGTCATTTTTGGGGAGCCACAGCAGCGTACTGCATTGTTAATCCCCACCACACAGCCACCCAGAATTGGTACTGCTAGTATATTACATGCAACGGACAAGTTAATCTTCCAAAACTGTTGGGATTAAACTTTTCAGTGTAGCACTTAAGAATGCAGAGTATTCCTGGGGATCAAATAGCATGCTGTCATGCTGCCTATCGTAACACCACCTCTTGACTGCTGATATCATAACCCAATATGTACACAGAAAGTAACAGTATACAGAAAAGGCATGCAGATATCATTTTAACTAGAAAAGACACAGGTCAAGGACAGGAATTGATGTATTATTGTCAATACTTACCTGCTACTTGACAATTCCCTAACCGTTTACTGAGTTTGTAACACAGTTTTTGGTTAACAGTAAGAATTGTTTTTCTGGCTACCAAAGAAACTTCTATCATCTTAAAAAACAAAATAAAAAAAACAGAGAAAGGGGAGATTTCTGCACTCTTCAGTGCTTATCTATGCAACTAATCCCTTACATCTCCACAGTTATATTCAGGGAAGAAAAGGATAACTAAAAAGTAACAACTATGGCTACTTCTCAAAAAAAAAAAAAAAAAAAAGCATCTTTTCTTCCTTAGAGCATTGCTGTTCCAATCACTTCTTATTCTATGAACTTTCTATTTTAAATAAAAAATTACTAAATCCCACTTGGTATGGCAGCCTTTCTTAATGAAAGATGAGTGTTTTTATTTTTTTTTTTTTTTCCAAATTTTCTCTTTCTTTTATTTGGTTTGATGAAAGTTAACTGTTTACATTTCCAAATGAATCCTTGTTTTCCCCTTAGGTGCTTATTGTTGTTTTTTTTTTTTTTTCAACTATAATGTTTATTTTTTTTTAATTTTATTTTATTTTCAAACTCCACACAATTGTATTAGTTCTGCCAAACATCAAAATGAATCCATCACAGGTACAAGATGAGTATTTTTAATGTTTTTAAGATCATCTGCTTTCTCACAAATTGAAACGTATGTCCATGGAGAAATTTATCTTTTTAGACATACAATGTCATATTGAAACTTTAGCCTTTTAATTACATTGGGAGCAATTTCTTCTTTCTCTTCCTTTTCTCTTTACTACTTTCTTAGTTCCTTTTCCTTTCTTTTTACTTCTCGTTTTATTTTTCTATTTTCTTGTTCCTAACTTAAGTTTATCATTTCTCAGTGTCTTAACATGGTTAACACTTGTCTTCCTCAATGGAATCTAGCAGGAATATATTATATTGTGCAAAAAACAAACAAACAAACAAAAAAAAACCTTCTTGCAAGGAAGTTAAAGAGGAAATAAAAAGATCTGAAGGAACAAATCTATTTCTGTCATTATGTACCTGAAAGGAACCTGCCACCAGAAGAAAATCTATTTAGTTCTACAGTATCACTAATTATACATGAGTTTAGACAAGAATCCCTAATGTTCAAAGAAACTACATTATGCCACAGAGTACAGATGTCTTTCATTTTTAAGAACTGACACAAGCTTCAGGTAGCTGTGGATTCCATTTGCACATTGTACACAATAGTTTTATGAAAGCTAAAAACCAAAGGCCCATGGAGAACTGACAGCAGCTACAGCCAATAGATGTACTTAAAGCTTTCAAGTTTTGCTTCATATTCTGCATGTGCATCTTTAGTTAATCTAAATGCATGTCCAAAACTCTTGAATGCATTTTCATTCCACTGTTTCTAAACCGCAAAAAAGACATACATTTAACAATAAACGTCAACTAGAATGGCCTAATAGGAAAATAGGAAAAAACGTCAAGTAAAATGCCCAAATAGGAAAAGGAGTATGTCAAGGCTGTATGTTGTCACCCTGCTTATTTAACTTTTATGCAGAGTACATCATGAGAAATGCTGGGCTGGAGGAAGCACAAGCTGGAATCAAGATTGCCGGGAGAAGTATCAATAACCTCAGATATGCAGATGACACCACACTTATGGCAGAAAGAAGAACTAAAGGGCCTCTTGATGAAAGTGAAAAAGGAGAGTGAAAAAGTTGGCTTAAATCTCAACATTCAGAAAACTAAGATCATGGCATCCAGTCCCATCACTTCATGGGAAATAGATGGGGAAACAGTGGAAACAGTGGCTGACTTTATTTTTCTGGGTTCCAAAATCACTGCAGATGGTTATTTCAGCCATGAAATTAAAAGACACTTACTCCTTGGAAGGAAAATTATGACCAACCTAGACAGCATATTAAAAAGCAGAGACATTACTTCGCCAACAAAGGTCCATCAGGTCAAGGCTATGGTTTTTCCAGTGGTCATGTATGGATGTGAGAGTTGGACTATAAAGAAAGTTGAGAGCTGAAGAATTGATGCTTTTGAACTGTGGTGTTGGAGAAGACTCTTGAGAGTCCCTTGGACTGCAAGGAGATCCAACCAGTCCATCCTAAAGGAGATCAGTCTTGGGTGTTCATTGGAAGGACTGATGTTGAAGCTGAAACTCCAGTACTTTGGCCACGTGATGTGAAGAGCTGACTCATTTGAAAAGACCCTGATGCTGGGAAAGATTGAGGGTAGGAGGAGAAGGGGACGAAAGAGGATGAGATGTTTGGATGGCATCACCAACTCGATGGACATGGGTTTGGGTGGACTCCGGGAGTTGGTGATGGACAGGGAGGCCTGGAGTGCTGCAGTTCATGGGGTCACAAAGAGTAGGACACGACTGAGCGACTGAACTGAACTGATAACAGCCCAGAGCAAAAATACCTTTTTTTCTTAGGGGCAAGCAGAGCTAAATTAGTTAGTTCTCCCAGAATCAGTGTGTAAAGGTATAAAAAAGAATGTTACCATTTCTGTGGGAAGGAGGAAGGGGGATGTATTCCCTGTGTTTCTCACAGTTTACTTTGTGGTTGGTTGGGCTTGGTAAGGTAGAGATGGAGAACAGCTTGAAGGCTTTTTCCCTAGGAAAATTCTAAAGGTCATAAGATTTCTGGATTATCCAGAAAAGATACGAAACTGTTGCCTATCTCCTAGCCCCATTTCTTACAGAAATATCCACTTTAAAGAAGAAAATCCTGGTTCCTCTATAATGGTAATATATAAGATATAGGTTCTGTTATCCTACACAGAGCTCCTCTAAACCCCTCTAAACTCAGATCAATATAATGGATATAATTGATTTATTCCATTACTTTCGAGTAAAAAAAGATAGGAGAATGTAGCAAAAAGAGGGGGCACTTAATGTGACTGGAGGGCCAGTGTCTTCCATAAACAGTTCCAAAATTGGAACAAATGAATCACCTGAAAGGAGCTAATTATGGATCTGGAAAAACAAGACCATTCTTAGAGACACACAGAATTAACAAGATAGATTGCCTGAAATGTTGTATCTTCATATGTTAAATTGAAACTATGCTGAATACTATTAATTAATAACAAGCTAAACAGAATACAACAGGAGCATTTACAGTCCAATTATATTATTAGTGAAATAATAAACTATTTCTTTGATGTCATAAAATGCTATTCTCCAAATATATGTATGCATTTTCCTGGTATATAACTATGTTTTCTAAAAAATTTATTTTATGAAACATGCTGTGAGAAGTGACTATTTATAGAAACTGTGTTTAAAAATTCTAAAGGCACAGGTTAATATATGATTTATATTCAAAAAATAAAGTTTAGTGAAAATACTATGCATATTGCCAAAGAAAAGGAACTCAAAACGGAAGAATTAAGCAGCCATTATATATGTATATAGATCTCCTACTGACCACATGCATGACTTCTCATTGCACATATAAAAAAATGGCATATATATATATATATATTCTCTTTTCCTTCTTATAAGCAAATAGAACAGAACTAGATATGAAATTCAATTTGCCTTGTCTTTCTAATCAGAGGTCAACTGATCCCTGAGGTATGTGGCTTTGCTCGCAACTGGCAACACAGAATAAAAGCACTTTTCAGACTCTCATCGGCAAGTACAATTTTGAACCCACAACTACTTCTCACAAATTAAAAACTGCATTCATAGAAATCTCATCTGTACTGAACTGCCCAAATTTTTCAGAGTCCCAGTATTTGTAACGAACTATCCCTGGATGGACTTCCCTGATGGCTCAGGCGGTAAAGAATCTGCCTGCAAAGCAGGAGACCCAGGTTCGATCCCTGGGTTGGGAAGATCCCCTGGAGAAGGAAATGGCTTCCACTCCAGTATTCTTGCCTGGAGAATCCTATGGACAGAGGAGCCTGGTGGGCTACAGTCTATGGGTCACAAAGAGCCAGACATGACTAACACTTTCACATTCACTACATCCCTGGATTAGGTTAGACCATCAGGCATTAGCTGAACCTTCTACTGACCACATGCATGACTTCTCACAATACACATATAACTAATTTGTCAATGACAATTGGGGAAAGATTCTAAGTTTGATGAGGACAAGGAATACACGTCTTGCTCACAACCATTTTCCACCTGCTGCAGTGCCAGATGATGCATAGGATGACTAGTGAATGAATGAACAACCTTAGACTTCCACTGACTTGCCTTACCAAAATGCTACATAACTAGCTTTCATCACACTAATGTGTGTGTTTACCAGAAGCTATGGTTAAGGGACATATTTCCCTGAATTATACAATGTTCTGTCTATGAATATCTAAGAGATAAATTCTCCATGAGACTATGTGCCTGGAATAGTAGCTTATCTCCTAAAAAATCACTTTATTCTCTTGATACTGAATATGTGCATCTTAGAATTGTTTCCATCTTTGTGTTAGATGTTAGAGAGCTGAGGCCTATATGTGTGACCCATGTCTATTCAGTAAATAGAGCTTCACTGTGGGCATTTGGTGCCATGCTGCTGCTGTTGCTGCTGCTGCTGCTAAGTCGCTTCAGTAGTGTCTGACTCTGTGCGACACCATAGACGGCAGCCCACCAGGCTCCCCCATCCCTGGGATTCTCCAGGCAAGAATACTGGAGTGGGTTGCCATTTCCTTCTCCAATGCATGAAAGTGAAAAGTGAAAGTGAAGTCGCTCAGTCGTGTCCAACTCTTCTCGACCCCATGGACTGCAGCCTACCAGGCTCCTCCGTCCATGGGATTTTCCAGGCAAGAGTACTGGAGTGGGGTGCCATTGCCTTAGTTACACTCTATTCTCTACCCTTCCCTTCTCTGGCTTTCCCTTGGCTGATTTCCCTTGCTTAGTTTTAAATTTACATTATGTATCTCTGTAAGCCACCTTAATTTCTTTTGAATCAAGGTGGGACATAAATAAATGGATTTTTCCCTTATGTAGAAGTTATTAACTTTGCTGAAGAAGAGAAGGGGCAAAGGAAGACAAAATATAGACTTTGGCAATGTATGGCTGATTTTAAGAGACCTGAGGGATACCTTGTGAAGAGAAGATACTATTTCTATCCCACATTGTATAGTTTTGGTTTTATGTACAGCACAAGGCAATTGCACAATATCAACCTTTTTTATTGTTACATCCATTATTTTAATGCTACAAAATACTTAAAAATAAAAAACAAAGGAATATACCTGGACCAGATGAAGCTTTACTTTTACACATGGTTGGAACATTAGGAACAAGGAAAACTGAAGAAACCGTAAACACACATGGAAAACATTTGTATCAAGTAGATAGAATGACCTCTTGCTGCTCAATTGTTTTGAGATACAAGGTCCCTTCTCCTCCCCAGACACCTCTCTTTCACAGAGTAAATTATCCATATTTCATGAGAGGTAGATTCTCGTGAGACAGAGAAATAGACAAATGCTAGATAGGAGCAAATAATCACAATTTTTCTAAAAACTAATACTTGAGTCATATAGTTTATTCAGAGGTGTAGTTGCATTGTATCATGCTCTGAAAAAATTATGATAATAGTCAATCTGAACATAGACTATTTCTGTGTTTGCTACTGCTACCCCTACACCCACTTATCAAGTACATTTAACTAAAAGGAAGAAATGATAACAAAGGACACACACTGTCATCTGCCCCTAAATAGCAAAGACATCTCTGCCACAAGAACCATGCCCATCTCTATTCCAGGTTCAGGTAGAGAGTATTGTCAGTCTATTTTAGCACACCCATTTAAATTCTGTACATCTTAATAAAAGGAGTTATCATTACCATTGTTGCCTTATCACTCTCCATGATTGCTTTCTTTTAGACAAGTACAAAGGCAGTCTGAATATAAATGTTTTGTCATAAAACTGCTATTCAAACAATAAAGAGGGTTATAATGGTATTAAAAATAATTTACCCCCAAGACTGCCACATAGACTGGTAGTGTGCAGACTAAGGGGCACAAAACTTCTTCATCCATACTCTCACTATCTTCCAGTCTCTTCCACTGCATCTGTACTCACAGCTGCATGATTTTAAAGATAATTCAGACATCATCACATGGCTAGGATACCCAGAATCATTTTAGCACAAGATTTTTTAAAAGACACAAGTTATTTTTAGCAATATTATCATTACTGTGCCTAATAAACATAGGATAAATTAGAATGAAGATCTTTCAAAGAGAAAGTCATTTTTAAAATTTGTTAGTTTGGAAGCAGATGGATAAATATGCATCATGTATACATATATATATACACACACATAATGTATATATATATACATTATATCATATATACACATCTATCACATATATATCATATACACATACATATATATATATATCATATATACACATCACATGTAGACGCGTATCTATTTAGTATACATACACAAATCTTTACTCTGAAAATTCTTTTTTTGGCAACAGGACTGACTGTGCACTGCCACCCAGGGGCTGCCTACAACATTTTAAGACTGATATCTTGCCAAAAGGCATTCAAAATTATTACCAAATATATCCTGGACAGTCCTTCACGGTAGCTGTTAGCATTCCCACTGCATTTCTCTGTAGTTTTGGTGTCATTTCCCATAGCCTGAATTCACACTTCAGAGAAAGGCAGAGAAAAGGAAGAGAGAAAAGAATGCCAAACAAGCAAAAGACCACCTAGAAGGAAATAAACAAATTATACTGACAAGGCTAACAAGAAGGAGTAAGTGAGAGGGAAAGACGGGAAAGAGGAGGTTTATCAAGGCTTCATGCCCACTGCTCTGGGTGAATATCCCTCTTTGCAACAATAAAGGCAAATAAAGTACAAAGAAAGGATAAAACAGAAGATTACAGACCTGGCCGGTGTTTGATAAATGGCACTCTACTTCACTCTGCTTATTGTGTACTTCATACCTCACTCCTGAATATGGAAGAGAATTTTATTAAAGATTTAGCCACGGTGGTGGTGGTGACTGGCTCACAGTAATTTTCCTACAAAGTAGTTTAATCTATCACAGGGCAGACAGTGCACCTTCTTACCATGTATCATATCTGTCTATTGAGTAAGTGCTATCCAAATCCAATTTCTTTTCATTTTTGGAACCTGTGATGCATATTCAAGATACACTTTCGTTTTGTCTTTGTCCTAAACTGGGTGCTGTATTGAGATTGGGGTAGAGGAGGAGGGAAAGTACTAATAAAAAAGAAATCTGCCTTCTATGGTTTCTATATCATTCTGGTCATTTTTTGTAATTTAAAAAAGTAAATTACAAAATTTCAATGGCATATAATATTGGTCACATGTGGAATCACCAAGACCTTTCATATTTATGGGTATGAATATGAAGCACTACACCACTGATTATGGAATGAACTTAGAAAATCATTACAGTCAAGCTCCAGTTTTGAGCTTTGTGGAGCACATAGGGTTTGTTCCATTCAATAACGAGATGGCTCGTGCAATAATAAGGAAACGATTTTAACCAAAATGATTGAGCGGTTCATCATGTGGTAGAATGTAAATCCAGAAATGTCCTAAGCAAGGTACCTTCAAAGTGCTCTGTTATGAAATCCCAAAAATTAGAAAAGCCCCGTGAGGTTGCTCACTTCATCTGTTTCTAGTAACAGAGTGCTCTCAGCAAAATATTTTCAAATATAGAGTCCGTGCTTCCATCATGAGATTGTATTATTTCTCCTTTCATTACATTTCTTTATTTCACTGTGATGAATTGTTTTCCTAACCTGACAATTGTTTCCTTCCATTGTTATTGGTCTTTTTGCAACAAATAAGTCATTCTGCCCTTTCCCAGTTGTAACAAATTTTTCACACTGCTGTTATATAGGCTCTCTTTAAAAACAATCTTACACATATTTTTCAATTATAAGGCTAATTACCATATAATTTGGCCAGAAAATTTTACACTTAGAATTACAAATTATTATTTTTTTATTGTACCTTGGAGAACCAAGAAGTCCCAGACACAATCACTTCCCACCTACCAGCAATTTAAAAGATGTGTGTATGCATATTAGTTGCTCGGTGGGTCCAACTCTTTGTGACACCGTGGACTGCACCTCACCAGGCTCCTCTGTCCATGGAATTCTCCAGGCAAGAATACTGGAGTGGGTAGTCTTTACCCTCTCCAGGGGATCTTCCTAATCCAGAGATCAAACCTGGGTCTCCTGCACTGCAGGCAGATACTTTACCTTCTGAGGCACCAGGGAAGCCCCAATTTAAAAGGTATATCTCTTCAATTTCCAAGCTGTTTCCACTACCCACTTCTTAGACCCTTTCTTGTTTGGCCCCAAATACAAACATAAGATTTTGGAAATATTAAAAGTAATTCTTTATCAGGAAAACTTTGAACCCCATCTAATCTTGTAGAAATACTTCGATTTTAAAAAGTAATCTATCTGTGTGGTTAAGTACCAATTGATTCACATTTAGACAGGAGAGAAAAGACTTCAGATTTAAAAGACCGCGTCTCTGCAGTTAACTAGCCCTGCGACTGTGGATAAACCACTAGCTTTCTGAGCCTCAGTTACTTGTCTGTAAAACGGAAATAACAATACTCAGCATAGAGTTTGTTATGTGAATCAAGATAAAGTGCTTAAAATGCTATTATCACAATGCCTGGCACATAGTAACTGCTCAATAAATGACCTCAATCAGTCATATAACCAAGCCTAGAAACCATTGTATGATGGGATTTCTTTAGCCACATTTATTCACGCCATCTATCATCTCTTCTTTACATATATATATATATATATCTTCTTTACCTTATATGTCATAAGCCGTGCTTATGACAAAGACAAAATTAAGCTTTCATCTAAGACGAAGTATAAGATATACACTTATAGAATTAAACTTTCCTCTAAGACTAGATATAAGACATTTACTTATAGAAACAATCAAGGGTTATTACAACTAAAGAGATTTTTTTTTAAGTCCGATTATAGAAAATAGGGTGAGCTAGATATTGCATCATGAAAAATTTAGCCCTTGGTTTGGGAGCAATGGGGAGATAATAGTAATAAAGGCAAGAATCTAAAATTTAGACAATAAAGTGTTTATGTTACCACCTTTTAACATTAATTAATACTGTTGTAAGATCTTTATGTAAGTTTCTGTTTTAAAGTCAAATGCATTTTTTCATATTATAAAAATAATACAAGTAGTGAAGAAAATTTTCAGAGTACAAAAAGAGAAAAAAATAGTCATAATCCTACTATCCAGAAAGAATTATTTTTAATATTTGGTGAAAAAAAATCTTTAAATATTTAAACACACATTTTACAATTATTTCATATAAATTACATTATATGCTACCCTCATTCCCAATTATAAATGGTGAGTATATGTCCATAACATTATAGATTATTGAAAACCTATTTTTAAGTGGCAAATCATAGGGCTATGCCACTTTATTTAACTCCTTTTTAATTTCTATTCTAATAATTTACACTGTTTTCAGTAACTCTGCAATAAGCATACTTTATTTCTGCACATTCTTCTTGAATTAGAATTTGATATTATTCATTAAAGTCTGCTTGAAGCCACACCTCCTGTCCAACCTCTATTTGATTTTACTGCTAATATAGTGTGAATTTGCAACAAGAACTACTATAAGAAATATGATCCTCTGAAATAACATTCAACTAAAACATTTCCCTTTACAAATACTATGAAACTAATTCACAATCTGGGATTTATATTACTCTGATTTCTCTATATTATCATAATAAATTTTTCATGGAAAATTGAATAATTATCAATATATAAGCCCCTCTTTGGAAATTTCCTCTATAAACTATAGAGCTTCACAAATATCAATACAATCAAAATACATCCAAAAGTTAAACTGTTAATCACTCTAGTACCCAGATGATTAACATGAAAAGACAAAAAAGTTGGCAACAGAAAAAAAGTCTTTTATCCAGAGATTGAAAATTGCTCACATCTTTTATACACTATTTCTTAAAAAATCTAAACGCTAACACTGACTCATATTTCCAATAGGTGCTTCATATTCAAAAAACACATTTACCTTATACATTTACACAATTTGATGATTTAAATTTGCAGTGGTAAAAAGAGAAGTCCAACATTTAAAATAACCTTGGATCTGAGATATACCACCTGCACTAGTCTTGAAAACTTCCTTTCTGAAAATTAATCTGACAGTGATTTTGAAGTCAGATTATTATAATAACAAAGAAGAAAGCACCAAATTACATCATGCTGAAAATGAAAAAAATAAAGGGCAGAAAGTTGACCATTTTGAGGATGATAATTGTCCTTGAGGGGAGAAACAGGCAAAATATACTTATTCTAAAGAAAAAAAATGCTATAGGAGGTCTTTTTCTTTTCAAAAAATGATTTTAAGTATGTGCTTACACATGTTAAACTAATGCTGTATTTCCTCTATTCATCACCTTCAAATTCCTTCTATTCTGACTATTTCAAAGTAAAAAGCTCTCTATTGGCAACAAAAGTTTTATTTTTAATACTGCTTTATTTATATTCAAAGCAGAGTATTTATAA
This sequence comes from Bos javanicus, assembly GCF_032452875.1. Classification (NCBI taxonomy): domain Eukaryota; kingdom Metazoa; phylum Chordata; class Mammalia; order Artiodactyla; family Bovidae; genus Bos; species Bos javanicus. The sequence continues at coordinate 52,278,978 of NC_083876.1, forward strand.
GGCATGAGGCACCAGTTATAATGAAAGACATTAGTGCATTCTGGAAATCATGAGTCTTTTAACCAGTCTTTTAAGATGCATTCTCTAAACACAGAAGTTTCCCACTGAAAGGAAGAATAAGACCCGTTTAAGGACAGCTATATAGAGATGATTTAGATGTTTGTTAAAAGAAAAAAAAAAGTTTACTTTCACACTTCTAATAGAATCAGTTACCAGTGTCAGCAGTGCAATTAAGTAGTCCAGTTAGGAGCAAACCTTTTACGCCGTGCACCTACTGCACCTACTGCCGCACAGCGCCACCTGGCAGCAGGATGAAGAACTGCGTCACTGTGGCCCGAAAACAGTCACTAATTGATACAGTACACTGGCTTCTTCTGAAAGTCCCCAAGTGATGCTGACCTCATTTTCCTTACTAAAAATGGACACATTCACATACCAAGTTTGAAAGGCTGGATGTTTTTCTCACTTGGTTTTTGATATCTGTACTTTTAAAGCATATTAATTTAGAACACTTCATTTTCAAAGGACTTCTTCACTGCAGTTGATCATAATGATGATGAAAATGTATCCAAATTTTTCAAAATTAATTTTTCATCAGTTTTCTTGGAAATCATCACAATAAGTTAATTTAGATGGCGGCACAAATAAAAATCCAGTGTTCAGCTAAGTGTAGCTGTATGCCTCTTTGGAAAAGGAAAAACAACAAAAAATAATAATAATAACATCTCATATCCATACTTGAATCATTCCAATTTTTTCTGATTTGGTTTTTCTTAACATATATATTTTTTGAAGTATAGTTGACTTACAATGTTTCAGGTACACAGCAAGGTGATTCAGTTATATGTATACACATATATTATTTTGGAGAATATTTTTCATTGTAGGTTATTATAAGATATTAACTATAGTTCCCTGTGCTATACAGTAAAGTTCTGTTCCTTGTTGCAAACCTATTTTTTTAATTAAAAATCTAGCATTATAGTCATACTAAGTCAAACTTGTGGAATCAAAATGTCATAGATTTTTTAGTTAGGCAAAAATTCATGTTTTCTAAAATACATATACATACTATTTATATATATGTCTACAAAAGCTTTTCTACTACACCTGATAAAGCCTTGAAAAAGAACTTCAAAAAAAAAAAGATATGGAGAAATTGGGAAACATAAGCTAAATAAAATGGGAGCACTGAATATGAAATAGAAAAAGTAAAATAAACTAGACAAAAGTAAAAAATTATCATACATTCCAGTTTTTTTTAAACATGGCTGCTCATTAGAAACATATCTAGAGTTTGGAGGAAAAAAGCAATACCCAGTTATTTGTATTTTTCAAAAAATTCCAAGATAATTCCGATATGCATCTGGATTTTAAAAAGTGATCACAAGTTTTTCTATTAAATGGTAGTTTTGGTGATGTAGAAGTCTGTTATTTTTCTGTTGACCAATCATGATACAATGGTATTGAGTAATAGTTACATACTCACAATAGTAAAAGATGTTTATCAGTTTTCACAATCAATAGCCAGACAAAAAATAAAATATAATTACAATTGCAAGCCATAATAAGAACATGATTAACCTAACAATATAAAATAATTACAAACAATTGGGGGAGGGGTCAAGCAGAGTGATGTGGTATGTGGAAGTGCATACATACACATATTTTCATCCACTCAGCAGTCTATGTCTTTTGGTTGGTGCATTTAATCCATTTACATTTAAGGTAATTATTGGTATGTAGGATCCTATTACCATTTTCTTAATTTGGGGGGGTTCATTTCCTGCAGGTCTTTTCTTTCTCTTGTGTTTCTTGCCTACAGAAGTTCCTTTAGCATTTGTTGCAAACCTGGTTTCGTGGTGCTGAATTCTCTTACCTTTTTCTTGTCTGGAAAGATTTTGATTTCTACATGATATCTGAAGGAGAGTCTTGCTGGGTAGAGTATTCTTGGTTGTTGATTGCTCCCTATCATCACTTTAAGTATATCGTGCCATATAGTAGAGTTAATGGCTACCTCCAAGAGGGCTTACACTAATGGGGACCTTCCAGGACTGCTGCGGCCAGTGTGCCCATCATGGCGTGAGCCCCTGCAAACCCACGCCTCCACAATGACCCTCCAACACTAGCAGGTAGCTTTGGTTCAGTCTCCTGTGGGGTCACTGCTCTTTTCCTCTGAGTCTTGGTGTATGCAAGATTTTGTTTGTGCCCTCCAAGGCTGGAGTCTCTGTTTCCACCAGTCCTGTGGAAGTCCTAAATCAAAGCCCACTGGCCTTCAAGGTCAGATTCCCTGGGGATTCCAAGTCCCTTTATTAGAGCCCCAGGCTGGGAAGTCTGACGTGGGGCTCAGAACCTTCACAACAGTGGGAAAACTTCTTTGGTATTATTATTTTCTGGTTTGTGGGTCACCCACCTGGCAGGTATGGGATTTGATTTTATTGTGATTATGCTCCTTCTGCCATCTTGCCACAGCTTCTTCTTTATCTTTGGACATGGGGTATCTTTTTTTGATGGGTTGCAGTGTCCTCCTGCTGATGATTGTTCAACATTTTTGTACAACATGATTGTACTTTTGGTGCTCTCACAGATGAGCACACGTCCTTCTACTCTGCCATCTTGAACCAGCAGCTCCTCGAATAATTCCAATTTTTATTTATATGTCTACACACATAGAAACATTTGTATTTGCCCCATTGGTATATATCTAAATACATTGTTGTTGTTGTTCAGTCACTAAGTCGTGTCCAACTCTTTGCAACCCCATGAACAGCAGCACCCCAGGCTTCCCTGTCCTTCACCACATCCCAGAGTTTGCTCATGTCCATTGAGTCAGTGATGACATCCAACTATCTCATACTCTGTCATCCCCTTCTCCTCCTACCCTCAATCCTTCCCAGCATCAGGGTCTTTTCCAATGAGTCAGCTCTTCACATCAGGTGGCCAAAGTATCGGAGCTTCAGCTTCAGCATCAGTCCTTCCAATGAATATTCAGGATTGATTTCCTTTAGGATTGACTGGTTTGATGTCCTTGCTGTCCAAGGGATTCTCAAGAGTCTTCTCTAGTACTACAGGTCAAAATCATCAATTCTTTGGCATTCAACTTTCTTTAAGGTCCAACTCTCACATCCGCACATGACGACTGGATAAACCATAGCTTTGACTATATGCCCCTTTGTCAGCAAAGTGATGTCTCTGCTTTTTAATATACTATCTAGTTTTGTCATAGCTTTTCTTCCAAGCAGCAAGTATCTTTCAATTTCATGGCTGCAGTCAAGATCCACAGTGATTTTGGACCCAAAGAAAAGAAAATCTGTCACTGCTTCCAGAGAGAGCCCTTCAGATGATACACCCACACAGAGACCTCTTTTCGACTTTTCCTTTGGGTCATTATAATGCATATAAGGTAGAAGGAAGATGTTACAGGAAGGACAAATTTACTGGAAATAGCTTAAACCACTTTTTGTTAATGCATTTCCCTTCTTTCCTCAAAACCCAGGGTGGAAGCAGCAGTTACCACATAGGAGAAGAAGAAATCAGCATTCAAAAGTGGTGTTCTTTCCAACCTACCTATCTGAATGGGCTTCCCTACATTGGTGGACTCTCATCCCAGCTGATGTTGAGAAAAGCACTAAAAGTAAAAACTGGGAGGTGCAGGGGAATAGCTTATTCAAAAATCCTCACCAGGGCTTCCCTGGTGGCTCAGATGGTAAAGAATCTGCCTACAATGCAGGAGACCCAGGTTCGATCCCTGTGTCGGGAAGATCCCCTGGAGAAGGAAATGGCAACTCACTTCAGCATTCTTGCCTGGAGAATTCCATAGACAGAAGAGCCTGGTGGGCTACAGTCCACGAGATTACACAGAGTTGGACACGATTGAGTGACTAACACACATACATGACCTCATTCTTATATTTAAACAGAATGACCAGCACAATATGGTCATCAGGCCTGAATCCAGCCTGCAGGGTTGCCCTCAGGGACTTCTCTAAGCAGAGAAGCCACAGGCTTACATACCCTGGATAGATTTGGAAGAACAAGTTTTATTCTTTCCTTCACAGGTTTTGCAGGATCATCCTGCTTAGTACATCATGATTATAAACATAGACACTTAGATATACAATAGACACAAATACATACTAGCTACCTGTTTAGGCCTCACTTCACATCCTCCTAGCTAACTTTTTTACTACAACCTTTGCTGTGGCAGCCAGGTGCCTTCAGGTGTGACCCAGAAGCCCCTCCGGTCAGGGCCACTGTGTGCTTCTAGCAAGACTGGCTAGATAATCTGCAAAGCCTAGTAGAAAATGAAAACATGAGGCCTCTTGTTCATAAATAATTATGATTATCAAAACAGTGAGAGCACAGCATTAAGCAAAATCATTAGGATCTTCAAAGTATGGGCCCCAGTGGCTGCACAGAACACTGACAGATCACATCCACATGAAGCCAGCCCTGGGTTCGTGCAACCAAACTCCTCCACTGTGACCCCATGTTGGCATCTATTCAACTAAACTTGGAAATGCAGGAATTAACACCTGCACAAGCAACTCTTGAGCAATGGGAGATGGAAAACAAGGGATAAATGCTCCCCTTTTTATGCTTTGGATATATAAATCTAATATATTTTCTATGAGATTCCTTAGGATTCTCTAGCAGGATGGAGCACTAAATACCCACAGAAAAACTCAGCTTAATAACACACTCCTAGATCATGATTCCTTTCTTCCTTATGTCATTCTTCTCAGGTATTCCTTCTTGTCCTTTAGGATCACTTCCTAAAATAAACACCTGCACAAGAATCCTGGTCTCAGGATCTTTATGGGAAAACCTGGACTAAAATAAAGTAGAAGACAGACAAGATGGGTGAGGGTGGGAATGAGAGTATAGGGTGGGAGGCTAGTTCAAAGCTATAGCAGTAGTAACAGAAGAGACAGAGAAAAGATGATTAAGTGAAGTTGCTCAGTCATATCCAACTCTTTGCGACCCCAAGGACTGTAGCCTACCAGGCTCCTCTGTCCATGGGATTTTCCAGGTAATAGTACTGGAGTGGATTGCCACTTCCTTCTCCAGGGGATCTTCCCGACCCAGGGATCAAACCCGAGTCTCCCACATTATAGACAGATGCTTTACCATCTGAGCCACCAGGGAAGTCCGAAAAGATGATTAATATTTTGGAAATTAGGAAGTGGGATCAAAGGGACTTGGCAACCAATTAGATATAGGAGGTGAGAAAGAGAATCCAAATATAACTAAAAATTTCTTATTTGAATGAATAGCGGATGACACCATTGACCAAATTATAGAGAATTCAGAAACAGAAAAACTAGAGTATAACAAATTTATGATCTCTCAGCAAAAATGTGTCAGCAGCCAGTTTTACTTGGATCTGAAATCAGTAAACAAATCTAGATAAAAGGTATGGTGATGAATATAACTATGCTGCTGCTGCTGCTAAGTCGCTTCAGTCATGTCCAACTCTGTGCGACCCCTTAGACGGCAGCCCACCAGGCTCCCCCGTCCCTGGGATTCTCCAGGCAAGAACACTGGAGTGGGTTGCCATTTCCTCCTCCAATGCATGAAAGTGAAAAGTGAAAGTGAAGTCGCTCCGTCGTGTCCAACTCTTAGAGACCCCATAGACTGCAGCCCACCAGGCTCCTCTGTCCATGGGATTTTCCAGGCAGGAGTACTGGAGTGGGATGCCATTGCCTTCTCCGGAATATTAACTATAAGTGCACACATAAACACTTACTGAATACGGAAATAGAGTTGGAAGAAAATTTTCAAATAAATTATTATAATAACATCCATTCTTTATGTTTACTATTTAAACTCCTGCTGGCAACCTATTATGCTTTAAAATACCTCCACAAGAATTATAAATACAATAGGAAGAAAAACTGGATCAACTAATTATTATATTGAGTGATTTCAGTGTGAAGTGTTTCCAAAATCAATATTTAAAATTCTCAAGGTTATTATATTCCCTTTTGCCATTATTCTGTCTCTTCAGATGACATAATCTATTTGGGAATTTAAATAATTTTAAACTTTTATTAGGAAATTAAAACTTTCATGTTACTAAACTCTGGGGATCTGCCAAAGTTGGAAATTTCCAAAGGTTTTCCCTCTGACCCCAGATAGTTAGACAAGAGCCATTGGGCAAATTTTTCCTTAAGTTACATTGATGGTAAAAGTCATGCAATCTTTCATTCCTACCAAAAACAGATAGCAAGTTGGCTTTAAGAGAATAGTTCAAAATCAACTACATATTGAATCATCATATTTGGGTTTATTGATCTTAGAAATTTAAATCTATATGGATATTTGGGAATTGATCTTACTCAAGAATTTACCATTCATATATTCTATATCTTTAAAATTCTGAATTTGGAATTATATATACTTTCAATGTTACCAGGCTTTTCTGAAAGCAGAACTGTCCATGTGAATCATAAAGAAATGAGACTGGCATAGAATATAAGGTAACTTGATCTTTTGACAACAAATATATATATAACCTCTTGCTGCATGCTTGGGCTAAGTCACTTCAGTCATGTCTGACTCTTTTCGACTCCATGGACTGTAGCCCACCAGGTTCCTCTGTCCACGGGATTTTTCCAGACAAGAATACTAGAGTGTGTTGCCATTTCCTACTCCAATGTAATCTCTGAGAGGCAGTCAAAACCAAGACAAACACTTCAGCTAAAAAAGATCATGAAGACACCCTAGCTAAGACAGGAATCATGGTAGGCTTGAACTAGAACATTAAGGTTGGAAAACCTGTCCCAAAGCTTGTGAAACACAAAATACCCTGACACTTTGAGAAAACAGAAAGTTTACCAATGAGAAGTAGGAAGACCTTCCCCAAAAAGACACAAAAAAGAGATAAGGAGATAAACAGAACATCAAATTTAAAATGTCAAGTAGTCAACATATGCAATTCTAAGATCAGCAATAGAATACAATCATTTGTGTATAAACAACAAACTGATTACCTCCAGAATAAATTGTTTTTAAAAACTCTTTTAAATCAAGAAGAAAAACAAAATTAGCCTAATAAAAAAAATGGAACAAGAACATGAAGAGAACAGCACAAAACAGGAATTATATATAGTACAAATAACTACAATAATTTTTTTTCAAATAGCCTCATTATTAACCAGGGAAATATAAACTAAAACAAAACTGAGATACATTCTTCACTCATAAGATTGGAAAAGAAATTTAAGTTCTAAATCTATTGGACATTGGATAATCTGAGGGATAGACTTAGAATTTATATTTCTTTCCCAATCGTATGAGTGAAGAACGTATCTCAGTTTTGTTTTAATTTATATTTCTCTGGACATTGGGTAATCTGAGGGAGAGGCTTCCCTTGTGGGTCAGACAGTGAAGAGTGCGCCTGCAGTGCAGGAGACCTGGGTTCAATCCCTGAGTTGGGAAGATCCCCTGGAGGAAGGCATGGCAATCCACTCCAGTATTCTTGCCTGAAGAATCTCCATGGACAGAGGAGCCTGGTGGGCTACAGACCATGGGGTCGCATATAGTCAGACACGACTGAGCGACTAACACACACACACAGTCTGAGGGAATAGTTATTTCGGGGTACCACTATTTGGTACATAACTGGTATAGCAAGTTTAAAGAAAATTTGGCAATATCTACTCAATCTTGGGTACACTTGCTATTACCCAACAATCCCATTTTTAGTTGTCAAACACACAGAAAAACTGGCAGACATGAATAAAAAGGCATGTACAAGGATGTCCATTGTAGCTTTTTTATAGTGCCAGAATTTGGGGTGTGTGTATATATGTATGCAAATTTATACATATGACTTCAATAAGAGAATGACTAAATAAACATTTAATTATCTCAAGGACGGAGCCTAGGCTTTAGAGTATTTTTAGTTAAAGGTTCCTTTAAACTTATTTTTACAATTTTAATGTTTCACAAGAATTTATTCATGTATTATATGAGTAATTAAAATAGTTTTTAAAGCAAACAAGAAATCTCCAGAGGATTAAAGTGAGCAAAAAAAAAAAGGCAATTCCAAAAGGTCACATACTGTATAATTCTGTTTATATTATATAACATTTCTGAAATGACAAAATTTTACAAATGAAGAACTGATTAGTGATTGCAAGGGATTAGAGATGGGAGAGAAGTTGGTGTCATAAAAGGGCAACACAAGAGATCCTTGTGGTAATGGAACTGTCGTATCTTTTCTATGGTGTAGATACATGAACCTATAAACATGATAATACTGTGTAGAACTAAATGTACACATATACACAAGTACAAGCAAAACTGGAGAAATCTAAGATCAGTAGATTGTAACAATGTCAATAACCTGGTTGTGATACTATACTATCGTTTTGGCAAAATTGTTAACAATGTGGGAAATTTGGTAGTATTGAGGATCTGCATATACAAGAAGATAATAGCAAGATCATGTAAGCCCATAGTACTCTGATCCATAAACTCTAGAGCAACTATCTTGAGAAGCCAAACCTCTATAACAACTGGCCTAAAAGTCAGGATTCATTCAGTACCTGCCAGTTTCCGTATTTTTGCCACCCTTTCAACTCAGGGTCACTAGAGAAAGTCAAATACGCACTCCAAACCAATCATCCAAGATGGCTCACTTCTAGTTAGTCAACATCCAATTTCCTTATGCCAACAATCTCCAGTCAGAGCTCACCTGAGGCTTTCCTTCCCCACTTCTCACCCCACCCCCCACCCCTATAGTGAAACTATGTGTTCAGTTCAGTTCAGTCCAGTTGCTCAGTCATGTCCCACTCTTTGCGACCCCATGAATCGCAGCATGCCAGGCCTCCCTGTCCATCACCAACTCCTGGAGTTCACTCAGATTCACGTCCATTGAGGCAGTGATGCCATCCAGCCATCTCATCCTCTGTCGTCCCCTTCTCCCCCTACCCCCAACCCCTCTCAGCATCAGAGTCTTTTCCAATGAGTCAACTCTTCACATGAGGTGGCCAAAGTACTGGAGTTTCAGCCTTAGCATCATTCCTTCCAAAGAACACCCAGGGCTGATCTCCTTCAAAATGGACTGGTTGGATCTCCTTGCAGTCCAAGGGACTCTCAAGAGTCTTTTTCAACACCACAGTTCAAAAGCATCAATTCTTCCGTGCTCAGCTTTCTTCACAGTCCAGCTCTCACATCCATACATGACCACTGGAAAAACCATAGCCTTGGCTAGACGGACCTTTGTTGGCAAAATAATGGCTCTGCTTTTCAACACGCTATCTAGGTTGGTCATAACTTTTCTTCCAAGGAGTAAGCGTCTTTTAATTTCATGGCTGCAATCACCATCTGCCGTGATTTTGGAGCCCCCAAAAATAAAGTCTGACACTGTTTCCACTGTTTCCCCATCTATTTCCCATGAAGTGATGGGACCGGATGCCATGATCTTCGTTTTGTGAATGTTGAGCTTTAAGCCAACTTTTTCACTCTCCACTTTCACTTTCATCAAGAGGCTTTTGAGTTCCTCTTCACTTTCTGCCATAAGGGTGGTGTCATCTGCAAATCTGAGGTTATTGATATTTCTCCCAGCAATCTTGATTCCAGCTTGTGCTTCTTGCAGCCCAGGGTTTCTCATGATGTACTCTGCATAGAAGTTAAATAAGCAGGGTGACAATATACAGCCTCGACGTACTCCTTTTCCTATTTGGAACCAGTCTGTTGTTCCTTGTCCAGTTATAACTGTTGCTTCCTGACCTGCATACAGATTTCTCAAGAGGCAGGTCAGGTGGTCTGGTATTCCCATCTCTTTCAGAATTTTCCACAGTTTATTGTGATCCACACAGACAAAGGCTTTGGCATAGTCAATAAAGCAGAAATAGATGTTTTTCTGGAACTCTCTTGCTTTTTCAATGATTCAGCGGATGTTGGCAATTTGATCTCTGGTTCCTCTGTCTTTTCTAAAACCAGCTTGAACATCTGGAAGTTCATGCTTCACGTATTGCTAAAGCCTGGCTTGGAAAATTTTGAGCATTACTTTACTAGCATGTGAGATGAGTGCAATTGTGCTGCAGTTTGAATGCTCTTTGGCATTGCCTTTCTTTGGGATTGGAATGAAAACTGACCTTTCCAGTCCTGTGGCCACTGCTGAGTTTTCCAAATTTGCTGGCATATTGAGTGCAGCACTTTCACAACATCATCTTTCAGGATTTGAAATAGCTCAACTGAAATGCCATCACCTCCACTAGCTTTGTTAGTAGTGATGCTTTCTAAGGCACACTTGACTTCACATTCCAGGATGTCTGGCTCTAGGTCAGTGATCACACCATCGTGATTAGCTGGGTCATGAAGATCTTTTTTGTACAGTTCTTCTATGTATTCTTGCCACCTCTTCTTAATATCTTTTGCTTCTGTTAGGTCCATACCATTTCTGTCCTTTATCGAGCCCATCTTTGCAGGAAATGTTTCCTTGGTATCTCTAATTTTCTTGAAGAGATCTCTAGTACACTAGGTCAAAACAAAGATTTTGACACCAACCCCTGAAAATGGATTCCTTGAGACACCAAAAACAAGGCTTTCTAAAGAATACACATGAGTACACACAGGTTAAAAACTAGCTACCATCTATATGACCACAAACCTCCTATAAGGTAATAAGTCCACCACAAATTAAACTCAGCACACAAGTTAAATGCAGAAGGAATGTGAAAGTGAAGTGAAAGTGAAAGTCACTCACTGGTGTCCTACTCTTTGCAACCCCATGGAGTATACAGTCCATGGAATTCTCCAGGCCAGAATACTGGAGTAGGTAGCCTTTCCCTTCTCCAGGGGATCTTCCCAACCCAGGGAAAGAACCCAGGTCTCCCACATTGCAGGTGATTCCTTCCCAGCTAAGCCACAAGGGAAGCCCTAAATGCAGAAGCCAGCAATAATCAGTACAGATTCTAAGCAATGGTCACAGCATGCTCTGAATTACTTTAACCTTCAGATGCATATTACTAAATATTGCATGGGATATTTCCTTATGATCTAAAAGCTGCTGCTACTCAGAGTGTATTCAGAGATAAGTAGTAGTGGCAAAACCTAGGAGCTTGTTAGAAATATAGACCCTCAGGCCAACCACAAACATACAGATTGAGAATCTGCACTTGAGCAAGACCCCTAAGTAACACATCAGCACATTCAGATCTGAGAATCACCAGTCTAAACTAGCTAAAGCTTAGTTGGATAACTCAGAATTGTAATGTCTATTTAGAAGAGTCTGGAGTTAAATAAAAACAGATTAAGGAATTCTTAGCACAATGCTAAGCACATGATCAATAAACACTGGTGTCCTTATCACATTCAGTCTAATTTGTAGCTAACTGGATTTCCATCAAATATAGCTGTCAATGAATGATAAATGTCTAACTGGCAGGAAAGAATTTCTCATCTAAAGACAGTTAATTAATAGTGTGTGTGTTAGTGGCGCAGTAGCGTCCAACTCTTTGCAACCCTATGGACTGCAGCCTGCCAGGCTCCTCTATCCATAGGATTCTCCACACAAGAATACTGGAGTGAGTTGCCATTCCCTTCTCCAGGGGATCTTCCCAACCCAGGGATTGAACCTGGGTCTCGTGCATTGCAGGCAGATTCTTTACCATCTGAGGATGGGCTGGTGTTAAGACTATGTTCTTCTGCTGGACATTTTACTGTCATTAATTGATGATAAAAACAGCTAACACATAATGTTGAGTATGCAGCAGACATTTTCTATTTGTCAAATTACTTTATCTAATCCTTACAATAATTCTAAGAAGTACTATTTTTATCACCCTCACTTTATATATGAGGATATTGGGACACACAAAGGCTAGACAACTTTCTCAGAAATCACATAGCTTGTAAAAGAAAGAATCAGGATTTAAACACATCAATCTTGCTCCAATGTGATGTTTTTAATCACTGCACAATAACTTACAGTATGGGCATTACATAGGACCTATCCATCTTAAAGATTTGTTAACAATAATATTTTATAATTATAAAGCTATTTAAATTTCCTCTTTTTACTAAAATTCTAGTCACACATTTAAAACTACAACACTAACCATAATAGGTCAAATACACACTTTATTGTTAAAATAGTTAAATCACTGACCTACTCTCATTCAATTTCTTAAAATATATCAACATTCACAGACCTTACATTCTCACAAAGCACAAAGTGTTCAAATTTACTTCAAAAATGTACTGCCAATTAGGAATCTTTCTTTATGGCAATGGTTAATAGAAAAATATTAATAAGTAATCAGATAAAATAAAGTGATTATTTATGAACAGATTTCAAATGCAGGTAGGAGAGAAAAATCTACACTAAACTGAGAGGCAACAAATTCTATTTCTGGAAGTTTGAAAACTAGAGGACAAGAAAAAGTTCTGTAAAATCCCTATCTGGCAAAATTCAAAACATTATTTTTCACTCAACTGATCTCATTAAAGAAAAAGAAAATTGCACTATATTTGAGCACTTTCAAAATCTTTGGCATTAAAGGACACATTTAATATTTATTCAAATAACAAAAATGTTGTTTGAGGAAAATGCATTAGCCTATAATTTTTTCTAATTTGGGATGCTTAAATATGTCAACTCATAAGAGTGATTAAACAAACAAAAACAATAAAAGATACAAAACTTTAAATGCAGATTCAATAATTCTATGTGGATTGAGATCTCCTAATTTTAACAGGTTTATGGCCATGAAAACAAGCTTCTTAAAGATCACATTAGAGACTCCCCTTGTGGCTCAGGTGGTAAACAGTCCTTCTGCAATGCAAGTGAGCTAGGTTCAACCCCTAGTTCAGTAAGATCCCCTGGAGGAGGGCATAGCAATCCACTCCAGTATTCTTGCCTGGAGAATTCCATGGACAGAGAAGCCTGGTGGGCTAACACAGTCCATGGGGTCACATGAGTCAGACACAACTGAGTGACTAACATGCACACACAAAGATCATATTACAAAAACAAAAGCAATATTCACATATATAAAGCAGTGGATTAACAAATATACAGCAAAATGAGTAGAAATAAAAACTTTTATAATGTTATATAAAGAATTACTGGTAGCTTGAATAGAATTTAGAGACTATTGTATGCTGATTTCAAAACTGCTGTATCTCAAACCACTATTAAGGTAAGATTATATACTTTGGAAATTTGTTAATTGGAAAGGTCTATTAAATGACTCAAAAGATAGGTTGAAAGACTTCCCTGGTGGTCCATTGGACTTTGTGTTTCCAATGTAGAGGGAGTGGGTTTGACCCCTAATTGGCGATCTAAGATCCCCCATGCCTTATGGCATGGTCAAAAAAAAAATGTTTTTAATTTAAAAAAAAAAGGAGAAGGCAAGTAAAAGGAATGAAATAAATCTATTTTTTAAAAAATAGGTTGAAATGTTGATAAAGATACTGAAGTGGTCAATTACTGAGTTCACTGAGATAAATTTGAATACAATAATTTCATGATGTGGGAACAGGAAAAAAAACCCACATTTATTAATTACTGCTTTCCTGGAAACTGAATTTCTAAATGAAATTCTGTAAGTGTATATCACACAATTTCATCTAGATTTTAAGTTAGCTAAAAACTTCAAGGTAATCTTTTCATTTGAAGATGAGATTCGCCCTGTGTCTTCCATTAGAGGTTGACATATTTAGACAAGTGAAAAAACTAAAAAATTAAATAAATAAGAAAGAAAACCTAGCTTCAAAGCGCTTAAGGGTTGCTACAGGCCACAAGAATAATTTGTGAAGTATTTATCTCTTGAGATCTTTAAAATTAGCACAGGGAAATACATGTTTACCTAGTTTCATCATGGGAGGAAGGGATTGAATCTGAAGATTTCAACCAATTCTATGCTTTCTTATTCCTCATATGAGCAATAGAATGCTGAAAACACCAGAACTGCACTTTTGTAAATGCTGTTTACCAAATAAAATAGATCTCTAATGATTTCTATTTATCAGATTGTTTTTATATATTCTTAAATATTTTAATTAAGGGTTATCAGAGAAGAGCATACTATCTAATTCTTTCCAAAATTCAAATAAGACTCTGATAACAAGTGTGTATTCATTTATTACACAAATAATATGATTCATTTATTACACAAATAAAATGATTGAGATTTGACTAAGCGGCAGACACTGTGCTAGGTTAAGGGAGAAAGTAGCGAGTGAGAAAGACCAGGAATTGTTCAAAGAGTTTATGTTCAAGGGAGAAGAGGCAAAAAATAACTGCTAGAGATACAAATAAATAAGAATTTCAAATAGTCAGCAATTCTGGAAAAAAATAAGAAGACAAGAGTCACAGGAATAACAATGAAGGTGACTGGACTGAGAATGCTATGAGGCAGTTACATTTGAGCTAAGATACAACTGATGAGAAAGAAATAGCAACAGAAGGAAGTTCTATTGCTGATTTCAAAATTGCTATATCTCAAATTACTTTTAAGGTAAATTATGTACTTTGGAAATTTATTAAATGGAAAGTGGTATTAAATGACTCAAATATATATTGAAAATTTCCTAGGTACTAGAGTGTTCAAGCGGAGAAGGCAATGGCACCCCACTCCAGTACTCTTGCCTGGAAAATCCCATGGATGGAGGAGCCTGGTAGGCTGCAGTCCATGGGGTCACTAAGAGTCGGACATGACTGAGCGACTTCACTTTCACTTTTTCACTTTCATGCATTGGAGAAGGAAATGGCAACCCACTCCAGTGTTCTTGCCTGGAGAATCCCAGGGGCAGGAGAGCCTGGTGGGTTGATGTCTATGGGGTCACACAGAGTTGGACACGACTGAAGTGACTTAGCAGCAGCAGCAGAGTGTTCAAGATACATAAAAAGATTCATGTAGTTAGAGCACAGTATGCAAATAAGAAAGCATTATATGATGAGGTCAGATTAGACAAGGTCCTTATACATTTGTCCTTATAGATCATGGTAAAGAACTGGAAATTCCTTTCTAATTTATTTTCAATTTATTCTAAATTTAATGTGAAGTCATTACTGAATTTATTTTTTAAATATAAAAAATGGTTTCACTGATTAATTCTAACATATTCAATAAAGAAACAATACCAATCCTTAACATATAAATATAGTCAACTGATCTTGACAAAAGAGTAAAGACAGTAGAGTGGAGCAAAGACAGTCTTTTCAATATATGGGGCTGGAACATGTGGATATCCACATTAAAAAAAAAATCTGGACAGACATTATAATCTTCATAAAATACAAAAGTTAAGCCAAAATAGATCACAGACTAAATATAAAACTATAAAATGCCTAAAAGATAACATAAGAGAAAATCTAGAAGACCTAAGATTGAAAACTGACTTTTTAGATACAACACCAAATGCACAATCCACAAAATAAAGAATTCATAAACTGGACTTTATTAAAATTAAGTGTCTACTCTGTGAAAGGCACCATCAAGAGAATAAAAAGACAGACCACATGCTGAGAGAAAATTTTGCAAAAGATGTATTTGATAAAAGACTATTTAAATATACAAAGAATTCTTAGAGTTCAACAATAAGAAAAACTCAAAAAGTGGATCAAAGATTTTAAGAGATACCTAACCAAAGAAAATATTTCATGGCTGCAGTCACCATCTGCAGTGATTTTGGAGCCCAAAAAAATAACATCTGACACTGTTTCCCCGTCTATTTCCCATGAAGTGATGGGACCAGATGCCATGATCTTCATTTTCTGAATGTTGAGCTTTAAGCCAACTTTTTCACTCTCATGGTGACTGCAGCCATGAAATTAAAAGACGCTTACTCCTTGGAAGAAAAGTTATGACCAACCTAGACAGCATGTTGAAAAGCAGAGACATTACTTTGTCAACAAAGGTCCATCTAGTCAAGGCTATGGTTTTTCCAGTGGTCATGTATGGATGTGAGAGTTGGACTGTGAAGAAAGCTGAGCACCGAAGAATTGATGCTTTTGAACTGTGGTGTTGGAGAAGACTCTTGAGAGTCCCTTGGACTGCAAGGAAATCCAACCAGTCCATTCTGAAGGAGATCAGCCCTGGGTGTTCTTTGGAAGGAATGATGCTAAAGCTGAAACTCCAGTACTTTGGCCACCTCATGTGAAGAGTTGACTCATTGGAAAAGACTGTGATGCTGGGAGGGATTGGGGGCAGGAGGAGAAGGGGACAACAGAGGATGAGATGGCTGGATGGCATCACTGACTCTATGGACATGAGTCTGAGTGAACTCCAGGAATTGGTGATGGACAGGGACACCTGGTGTACTGCGATTCATGGGGTCGCAAAGAGTCAGACACGACTGAGCGACTGAACTGAACTGAACTGAACCAAAGAAAATATACAGATGGCAAATAAACATGTGAAAAGATACTCTATGTTATATATCATCAGGGAAATGCCAATTAAAACAAGAATGAGCTACAACTACACACCTTGAGAATAGTCAAAACACTCACAACACCAACTGTTGGTGGAATTCTGAAGCAACAACTCTCAGTCATTGCTGGTGGGAAGGCAAAATGGCTTAGCAACTTAGGAAGACAATTTGGTGGTTTCTTTAAAAAGTAAACATATTTTTACCATGCAATCCAGCAATCACACTCCCAGATATTTACCTGAAGGAAATGAAAATGTATGTCCACTAAAAAAAAAAACCAAAAAAAACTCCACAAAGATGGTTATAGAAGTTTTCTAACTGTCTAAGCCTTAAAGCCACCAAGCAGTCCTTCAGCAGATAAATGGATAAACAAATTGTAGTGCATCCAGACAATGATTTTATTCAGTGCTGAAAATAAATGAACTATGAAGCCATGAAAAGACATGGAGGAACTTTCAGTGCATATTTCTAATGAAAGAAGCCAATCTAAAAAGGCTGCATACTGTATGACACCAACTATCTGACATTCTGAAAAAAACATGGAGACAGTAAAAAGATCAGCATTTTCCAGGGATCAGAGGACAGGGGAAGATAAACAGGCAGAGCAGAGAGGATTTTTAGGGCAGTGAAACTATTCTATGATACTATAATGGTGGATACATGTCACTGTACATTTGTTCAAAGTAGGGAATATACAATACCAAGAGAAGTCTATAGTGTAAACCATGAGCTATGGGTAATAATAATGTGTCAATGTAGGTTCATCAATTGTAACAAATGCACCACTCTGTTCATAGCATGAGATGCTACTTGTGTCGGGACAAGGAGATATTTCTACCTTCTGTTCAATTTTGCCATGAATTTAAAACTGATCTTTTTAAAAAACCTATTATATAAAACAAAACAAAGCGCTGCTTGGAGAAATTGAAGAACAGACAAATAGAGAGACATTCCATGTTTAAAGTTGGAAAACCTCATATTGGTAAAATGGCAGTTCTCGTCACAATGATCTATAGATTCAACCCAACTGCTATTGAAATTCAAGAAATCAATTTTGTAGGCTTACAGGCTAATTCTTAAATTTATAATGAAATGCAAAGGATGTGGAATAGACAAAACAATTTTTATACAGAAACTGACTTAGATTGTCTGATTTCAAAATATACTACAAAGCTACAATAATTAAGACAATATGATATCAGTATAAATAGACATTTAGGTCAGTGAAATAGAATGGAGAATCCAGAAACAATTACATATTTGTGACCAAATGATTTTCAATTAAAATTCCAAAACATTCCAACAGCCAAAGTCTTCTCAACATATGGTACCATTAACTGAATATTCTTAAGTCAAAAATAAACTTAGGCTCTTACCTCACAACACACACAAATGATCTCAAAATGGATTAGAACCCTAAATATAAGAGCTAATGCCACAAACTCTTTAGAAGAAAACATATAATAAAATCTGTGTACATTAGGCAAAGTGTTCTTAGACATGACAACAAAAGCACAATTCATAAAAGAAAAGTTGATAAACTGGACTTTCTTAAAATTAATTTTTTTTCAGATTCAAAACACATTTTGTATTGTATTAATTAATACAATAAAAAGAGAAGCCACAAACAAAAAAGTATATTCAGATCATATTTCTGTGAAGAATTTTTATCTAGAATACATAAAATGCTTACCATTCAAAAATAGCAAACAATTCAAAAATAAACAAACCACTTAAAAAGACATTTCAAGGAAGATATGTGAATGGCTAATCAGTTCAGTCGCTCAGTCGTGTCTGACTCTTTGCAACCCCATGAACCGCAGCACGCCAGGCCTCCCTGTCCATCACCAACTCCCAGAGTCTACCCAAACCCATGTTCATCGGGTCGGTGATGCCATCCAACCATCTCATCCTCTATTGTCCCCTTCTCCTCCTGCCCTCAATCCTTCCCAGAATCAGGGTCTTTTCCAATGAGTCAGCTCTTCACATCAGGTGACCAAAGTATTGGAGTCTCAGCTTCAACATCAGTCCTTCCAATGAACACCCAGGACTGATCTCCTTTAGGATGGACTGGTTGGATCTCCTTGCAGTCCAAGGGACTCTCAAGAGTCTTCTCCAACACCACAGTTCAAAAGCTTCAATTCTTCGGTGCTCAGCTAATAAATGTGCAAAAATATGTTCAATAATATTGAGTTTCATCATGGAAACTCAAGTTAAAACCTCAACTAGATACCACTATTCACCTACTGGGGGCTTCCCTGGTGGTTCAGACAGTAAAGAATCCGCCTGCAGTGCGGGAGACCTGGGTTCAGTCCCTGGGTTAGGAAGAATCCCTTGGAGGAGGGCATGGCAACCTACTCCAGTATTCTTGTTTGGAGAATCCAACATGGACAGAGAAGTCTGGCAGGCTACAGTCCATGAGGTCACAAAGAGTTGGACACAACTGAGTGACTAAGCACACAGCACACATCCACCTACTGAGTCAGTAAGATCCTCTGGAGAAGGGAATGGCTACCCACTCCAGGATTCTTGCCTGGAGAATTCCAGAGACAGAGGAGCCTGGCAGGCTACAGTCCATGGGGTACCAAAGAGTTGGACACATACAAATTCACCTACTAGAAGAGCTGTAATCTAAGCAATAGAAAACACAAAGTGTTAGGAAGGATGTGAAAAAACTCAAACTCATAGATAGTTAAACATAAAATTAACATACTACCCAGCAATTCCACTCCTAGGAATCTAACCAAGAAAATGAAAACACACATTTCCAGAAGTATTTCTAGGCAAATACTCATAGCAATTTTATTCATAGCAGCCCCAAACTGGAAACAATCAAAACGTCCATAAACTAATGAGCAGATGAATAAAATGTGGTATTATCTATATATTATTAAGCAATTAAAAAGGACTGAACTATGGATACATACAACTATATGGGTAAACCTAAAAAACAAAGATAAATAAGAGATGTCGGGCGCAAAAGACTACATAGTAGATGACTCAACTTATATGAAATATAAGAAATATGAAACATACAAAAAGGTAAATTTATAGAAACAAAAAACAAAGGGAATAGAGATTATCTGCACATGGACATAAGAGAAATTTGGGAAGAGATGGAAATATTCTGACTGGCTTATTGTGATCTATATACAACTCAATAAATTCACTTTGATTTATATACTTACAAAGAGTTAATTTTATGTTATGTAAATTATGCCTCAATAAGGCTGCTAAAAAAAGGCATTGCCATGATGGAACCTAAAAGTTCAATTCCTTGTATCTCAACAGACCTGAATTGAATACAATCTTTTATTTGTAAAATGTTTCCCAATATACTTATTAATTTTTAAAATAATTCTATACTCTAATGAGTTATTATAGGTAATTTTTTAAATTTATGCACATACAAAAAAAATTTTTTAATTAAAAAAAAATTCTGAGGAAATTCTATTTTTACCTTCTCAAACCAAAATAGATTATCATGCACAACCCATTTGGGAAGACATTTTTTATAATCTGCTAATCCACTCCATGTACCTGGAATGATACGAGAATATGCTTACAGCTTTTTACATAGAAACCCCTTAGAAATATTTGAAGAAAAGACTAAATTACTCCCCAGGGGAGCTGAGATTATAATTCACTCTACAGGGGAGTGCTTTGAAAAATTAGAGCCACCATTTATTTAATAATTACAGATAACTATAATATCATTACTTTGCTCAATTTAACTCAAAATTCGATTCTAAAATGTAACTTCATTAAACATACAAAGAGTTATCTTGTTCTGTTCTTATCTCTAGAACTCATTCTAAATATCATATTCTATTTTTTTCTCCATTGATCTTTTAATGACCTTCAGTGAAATGACCTTCACTTAAAAAGCAGTGAAATATTGACCTTCTAATTGCCACACAAGCATTGTTCATTGTTCAGTTGCCCAGTTGTGTCCAACTCTCCATTACCATCTCCAAGAGTTTGCCTAAGTTCATGTCATTTCAACAGTGATGCCATCCAGCCATCTCATCCTCTGATGCCCTCTTCTCCTTCTGCCCTCAATCTTTCCCAGCATCAGGGTCTTTTATGAGTTGGCTGTTTGCATCAGGTCACCAAAATATTGGAACTTCAGCCATCGATCCTTCTAATGAGTATTCAGTGGTGGTTTCCTTTAAGACTGACTAATTTGATTTCCTTGCTATCCAAGGTACTCTCAGAAGTCTTCCAGCACCACATTTCAAAAGCATAAATTCTTTGATGCTCTGCCTTCTTTACAGTCCAGCTCCCACAGCTGTATGTGACCACTAGAAAGACTAAAGTTTTGACTATATGGACATATGTCACCAAAGTGATGTCTGCTTTTCAACACACTGTCTAGGTTTGTCATAACTTCCCTGCCAAGAATCAAATGTCTTTTGATTTCATGGCTGCAGTCACCATATGCAGTGATTGTAGAACCCAAGAAGAGGAAATCTATTTGCCATAAAGTGATGGGGCAGGATGCCATGATCTTAGTTTTTGTTTCTTTTAATATTTAGTTTTAAGCCAGCTTTTTCACTCTCCTCCTTCACCTTCATCATGAGGTTCTTTAGTTCCTCTTCACTTTATGCCATTAGAGTGGTATCATCCATATATCTGAGGTTGTTGATATATCTCCCAGCAATGTGGATTCCAGCTTATATGTTATCCATCTTGGCATTTAGCATGAGTTAAATAAATAGGGTGACAACAAACAGCCTTGTTGTACTCCTCTCTCAATCCTGAACCAGTCAGTTGTTCCATATAGGGTTCTAACTGTTGCTTCTTGACACGCATACCGGTTTCTCAGGAGACAGGTAAGACGGTCTGGTATTCCCATCTCTGTCCACAGTTTGTTATGATCCACACAGTGAAAGGCTTTAACATAGTCAATGAAACAGAGGTAGATGCTTTTCTGGAATTCCCTTTCTTTATGATCCAGCGAATATAGGCAATTTGATCTCTAGTTCCTCTGCCTTTTCTAAACCTAGCTTGGATGTCTGGAATTTCTTTGTTCATGTAATGCTGAGCCTAGAATGCAAGATTTTGAGCATGACCCTACTAGCATGGGAGATGAGAGCAACCGTCTGATAGTTTGAACCTTCTTTAGTACTGCCCTTCTTAGGGACAGGGATGAAGACTGACCTTTTCCAGTCCTATACCCACTGCTGGGTCTTCCAGATTTGCTGGCATACTGAATGCAGCACTTTGATAGCATCATCTTTTAGGATTTTAAATAGCTCTACTGGAATTCCATCGCATCCACTAGCTTTATGGACAGCAATGCTTCTTAAGCACTTGACTTCACACTCCAGAATGTCTGGTTCTGAGTGGCTGACCACACCATTTGTGGTTATCCAGTTCATTAAGATCTTTTTTGTATAGTTCTTCCATTTATTCTTTCCATCTCTTCTTGATCTCTTGTGCTTCTACTAGGTCTCTATCATTTCTGTTCTTTATTGTGCCCATCTTTGGGTGAAATATTCCGGTGATATTTCCAATTTTCCTGAAGAGATCTCTAGTCTTTCCCCTTCTGTTGCTTTCTTCTACTTATCTGCACTGTTCATTGAACAAGGCCTTCTTGTCTCTCCTTGCTCTTCTGTGGAACTCTATGTTTAGTTGAGTGTAACTTTCCCTTTCTCCCTTGCTTTTCACTTCTCTTTCTTCAGCTATTTGTAAAGCCTCCTCAGATTACCACTTTGCCTTCTTGCTTTTCTTTTTCTTTGGGATGGATTTGTTCACTGTCTCCTATACAATATTACAGACCTCTATCCATTGCTCTTCAGACACCTGTTTACTAGATCTAAACCCTTGAATCTATTCATCACCTCCATTACATATTCATAGGGGATTGGATTTAAGTTGTACCTGACTGGCTTAGTGGTTTTCCTTGGCTTCTTTAGATTAAGCCTGAATTTGCTTTGAGAAGCTGATGATGTGAGCCACAGTGAGCTACCAGTTTTGTTTTTGCTGACTGTATAGAGCTTCTCCATCTTCAGCTGCAAAGCATTAGTCAATCTGCTTTTGGTATTGTCTATCTGGTCATGCCCATGTGTAGAGTTGTCTTTTGTGGTGTTGGAAGAGGGTGTTTGCTATGGCCAGTATGTTCTTTTGGAAAAACTCTGTTAGTCTTTGCCCTGCTTCATTTTGTACTCCAAAGCCAAACTTGTCTGTTACTCCAGGTGTCTCCTGACTTCCTACTTTTGCATTCCAATCCCCAATGATGAATAGAACATCTCTTTTTTGGCATTAGTTGTAGGATGTATTCTAGGTCCTCACAGAGCTGATCAGCTTCTTCAGCATCAATGGTAGGGGCATAGACTTGAATTACTGTGATGTTGAATGGTTTGCCTTGGAAATGAACCAAAATCGTTCTGTCAATTTTGAGGTTGCATCCAAGCACTGCATTTCAGACTCTCTAGTTGTTTATGAGGACTACTCCCTTTCTTCTATGGGATTCTTGCTCACAGTAGTAGATATAATGGTCATCTGAATTAAATTCACCCATTCCCATCCATTTTAGTTCACTGATTCCTTAGATGTCAATGCTCATTCTTGCCATCACTTGCTTCACCACATCCAATTTACCTTGATTCATCAATCTAACATTCCAGGTTCCTATGCAATACTGTTCTTTGCTGCATCAGATTTTACTTTCAACACCAGACACATCCACAACTGAGCATCATTTCTGCTTTGCTTCTGACCCGGGGAGGGAGGGGAGGCTTATCTTTTTGTGTCATCCCTTTTTGCCTTTTTATATACAGTTCATGGGGTTCTCACAGCAACTATACAGAAGTAGTTTGCCATTCCTTCCTCCAGTGGATAGCATTTTGTCAGAAGTCTCCACTATGACCCATCGGTCTTGGGTGGCCCTACACAGCATGTCTCATAGCTTCATTGAGTTACACAAGCCCCTTCACCAAGACAGTGATTCGTGAAGGGGCCACAAATGCATAACAGGGCATAAATTAAAGGTGAAATACATTAGTCAAACCATGTAGTCTTTTTCTCAGTCACTGTAGAACCCACATTTTTTAGAATAAGTTCATATTTGAAGATATCCTACATTTTTAGATTTTCTCCATAACCTTCTTTTCTTTTTCCTATAACTAGTATAAAATCCCTATTTTCTTGAGCAATATTCCAATAGCTGTTGAACTCTAGCAATTTTAACTAACCTTAGTAATCTTTAAATCCTAAATCAAGATCTTCTTTCCCCCCTGTTGATGAATATTTGCTCCTTCACATTTGTACAACGATCCTTTTTTTCATTTTGACATTTAGAGGCTATAAATCTTAAAAACCAATCATCTTTCATGGATAACTCTTGAGTATTCATTTTATTAAAGTTCAAAATCAAATAGAGCTAGAATAATCAAGTTTAAAGAAATTCTCACTAACCAGATATTCTATCTGCATAAACTAAATGGCAAACTAATTATTAAGTAAAAACTGTGAGTTACATATGAATTCTTTCACCCAATTTTGGTGTGGAAAATAACTAAGAGAGTTTATTTGCATCAAATGTTTTGTAGAAATCTATCATAAACTAATATAAAAATTCTCATTATAACTGGAGTGACATCAGAAACATAGTGGAATAGGAAGCACCAGCCTTCATTTGCCCACAGAGACATTGAATTACTATATGTACCAAAACATTTTTATGAGAACTCTAGAAACAAAATAAGAATTTGTAGTACCCCAGGTGAGCACAGGGCTGAGACGAGACACATTGAAACAGGTAAGAAGAGCCATTTCAATTTATATGATAGCCCCTTCTTGTGCCAGCATAGCTCAGCTTGATTCACAGTTTCTTCTTCAAGGACATGATCTAGCTTTGGTGAGGGCTATTTAACAGACTGATTTCTGCTTGCAAGCTGCCCAGAAGCTGTTGAAAGTAAAAGAGTGGAGAGGAGTGGCTTGCTGCTGCACCTGCAGTACCACAGTAGAGAACATCACAGCTCAGGACAAACAGGAGAAGGAGCCCAAAGAGTGACATATCCCCCCCGTGCTATCTGTCTTACCTGTTTGGGGGAGATGGCATGGAGCTGGCATAATTTGAAGCCCAAGAGCTACTAAAGCAAAAGGAGAGTGGGTTATCTTGTTGCTATAGAGCCAGAGAACCTGCAGTATCACAGACAGGCAGGCATCAGAGAGAGCAAGATATTATGAGCTAGGGAAAAAGAAACTGGCAGATAGCTCTAACAAGGAAATTACATGCATAAGTCTAGAGGAGTGGCAGCCCTCCAAAAAAGTTTTAGATAACCCCAGGAATCTTTAGGTGGACTGATTATTGAAGATATCTCTCTATATTAAGCCAGTTTATATATACTGGGGACATGGCTTTTCATACAGATGCACGAATCTCAGCAGAAAAATACAACTGACACAAGGAAACAGGTGAACATTACTGAATCAAAGGAACAAAATAAATTTTCAGAAACCAACTTCAAATAAATGAAGATCTATGACTTACTTGACAAAGGATCCAAAATAATTATCTTAAAGAAGTTCAATGATCTATAAAAGGACACAGACAACTAAACAAAATCAGAAAACTGATGCATGAACAAAATGAGAATATTATGAGATAGAAACTATTAGAAAACTGAAACAGAAATTCTGGAACTGAAAAACATAACAATTGGATTGAAAAAATCACTACAGGAGTTCAATAGAAAACTTTCTCAAGAAGAAGAAAGACTGTGTGAACTCAAGGTCAGATCTTTTAAAATTATTAAACCATAGGAGAAAAAAAAATTTTTAATGAAGAAATTTTAAAGGATTTTTGTGATACCATAAAATAAATCAATATATGCATTATAAGAATTTCAGAAGGAAGAGAAACAGAGACAAAACTCTGGTGGGCAGAGTGATTATCTGAAGAAATAATAGCAAAAATTCTCCAAATCTGAAGCAGGAAATAGACATTCAAATTCAGGAAGTTCAAAAGCCTGTAACCAGGATGAACCCAGAGATACCCACACCTAGACACTGTCAAAAGTCAAAGATGAACAGAGAATCTTAAAAGAAAAAGGGAAAAATAACTTGTACAATGTAGTTCCCATAAAATTATCACCAAATAATAGCAGAAACCTTACCAACCAAAGGGAGTAGGGGAGTACATATAAAGTGCTGAAATAAGTTAAATGTCAATCAGGAATACTATAGCCAGCAACATTGTCCTTTAAAAATGAGGGAGAAACAAAGACATCACTGGATAAACAAAAGCTGAGGCATTTCATCATCACTGAGGTATTTCATCATCACTAAGCCTGCATTATGAGTGTGTATGTGTGTGTGTCTATGTGTTTGTGTATGCAAGCACTCAGTCATGTTCAAATCTTTGCAACCCCATGGACTGCAGCCCACCACTCTTTCCATGGAATTTTCCAGGCAAGAATATTGGAGTGGGTTGCCATTTCCTCCTCCAGGGGATCTTCCCAACCAAGAGATTGAATAGCATCTCTTGCATCTTCTGCATTGGCAGACAGATTCTTTATCACTATGCCACCTGGGAAGCCCTATAAGCTTATAGGGAAGCCCTATAAGCTTATAGGGAAACCCTATAATGCGGGAGACCTGGGTTCGATCCCTGGGTCGGGAAGATCCCCTGGAGAAGGAAATGGCAACCCACTCCAGTATTCTTGCCTGGAGAATCCCATGGATAGAGGAGCTTGGTGGGCTACATATAGTCCACGGGGTCACAAAGAGTTGGACACGACTGAGTGACTTCACTTTCACTATAAGCCTGCCTTATAAGAAATACTAAAAAAAGAAAAAGCCATGCAAATTGCAACAAAATGGCACTAGACAGTAATATGAATGCACACATGAAAAATATAAAGCTCACCAGTAAATGTGAATATAACACATTTCACATTCACATAACACATATTCACATTCACAAATGTGAATAAACAAATAAAGAATACCATAATATTGTAATAAAGTGAAGTGAAGTCGCTCAGTCATGTCTGACTCTTTGCGACCCCACGGACTGTAGCCTACCACGCTCCTCCATCCATGGGATTTTCCAGGCAAAAGTACTGGAGTGGGTTGCCACTTCCTTCTCCAGAGGATCTTCCCAACCCAGTGATCAAACCCGGGTCTCCCACATTATAGGCAGATGCTTTACCATCTGAGCCACGAGGGAAGTCATAATACTGTAATGGTGGTGCATAAAGGAAGTTTGTTGTTTTTAGTCGTGTCCAACTCTTTGTGACCCCATGGACTATAGCCTGCCAGGCTTTTCTGTCTATGGGATTTCCCAGGCAAGAATACTGGAGTGGGCTGCCATTTCCTTCTCCAAAAGTAACTTTAATCCTGGTTAAAATTTTAAATGACAATAGCATAAAATGTAAGTATAATCAAAAGAGGAAAGATGTCAAATCAACAGCCTAATTACATATCAAGGAACTAGGGAAGAAAAAGAACAAAGCAGACTCTAAGTTAACAGAAGAGAGGGAAAAGATCAGAAGAAAAATAAAATGATGAATAGAAAAATAATTTTAAAATTCAACAAAGCTAAGAGTTGTTTTCAAGAGATCAACTAAATCAACAAACTCTTAGCTGGGAATCAAAAAAGAGAAAAAATGAAAAAGAAAAAATTAAAATTGATTTCACATAAATAAAAATGGTTATAGAGACAACTATGCATAACTATAGATCAACAAATTGAGTAATCAAGAATACATGTATAAATTCCCAGAAATATACAACCTTCCAAGACTCAATCATGAAGTAATAGAAAATCTGAACAGACCTATAACCATAAGGATATTGAATCAGTAATCAAAAATCTCCCAGCAAAGAAAAGTTCAGGGACAGATGAATTCACTACAAAATTCTATCAAATATTTAAAGAATTAATAGCAATTCTTCCCAACATTTTCTGAAAAATTGAAGAGGGAGAAAACTTCCAAACTCATTGTGTAAGGACAATATTACTCTGATATCAAAGCCAGACAAAGATACTACAAGAAAACAAAAACAGACCAATATCCCAGCTGAATATTAATGCAAAAATACTAACAAACTGATTTCAGTAGCATATTAAAAGGATTATACACCATGAAAAAAATATGATTTATTGTTGGCATGCAAGGATGGTTCAAGAAATTAAAAGCAATAAATGTAATACAACATATTAACAGATCAAAGGACAAAAATTACACAATCATCTCAATTGATGCAGAAAAATCATCTTACAAAACTTAACACTCTTTCATGATAAAGAAAAGCACTGAATAAATGAAGGATAGAAGGAAACTCAACATAATAAATGTCATGTATAAGAATTCCAAATCATACCTCAATAGTGAAAAATTGAAAACTTTATCTCTAAGGACAGGACGAGTGCACTCACTCTTCCACTTTAATTCTATATAGTAATAAAATTCTTAGCCAGAGCATTTAAGCAACAAAAGATACTAAAAGGCGTCTGAATTGGAAATAAAACAGAAAATTACTCTCTTTACAGATGAAAGTAATTTATATTTAGAAAACATTAGGGTTTCCCAGTCATGCTAGTGGTAACAATTTCACCTCCCAATGCTGGAGACATAAGAAATGCAGGTTCAATCCCTGGGACAGGAAGATCCCCTGGAAGAGAACATGGCAATCCACTCAAGTATTCTTGCTAGAGAATCCCATGGACAGAGGAGCATGGTGGGATACAGACATTAGGGTTGCAAGAGTTGGACATGACTGAAGCAACTTAGCACACATGCACATAGGGTTTCCACACAATTAGAACACTCCGTTAGAAAAAATAAACAAATTCAGCAAAGTTCCAAAATACAAAACCAACACTCAACCATCAATTACCTCTTTCTACCCTTAAAAAGAAATATCTGAAAAGAAATAAGAAAGCACTTTAAATAGCATCCAAAATAATAAAATAGGAATAAGCTTTACCAAAGAGGTGACAAACTTATACACTAGAAACTAGAAAACATTACTGAATGAGATTAAGGACAATACAAATAAATGGAAAGCATCCCATGTTCAAGGACTACAAGACTTACTATTGTTAAATTACTACCCAAAGCAACCTGCAAAATCAATGTAATCCCTATGAAAATCTCAATAACAATATTTTATGCAGAAATTTTAAAAACCATCTTAAAATTTATGTATCATCTCAAAGATCCTCAAATATCCAAAACAACTTGAGGAAGAAGAAAAAATTTAGAGGCCTCACCCATGCTAATTTCAAAACATACTACAAAGCTGCAGTAATCAAAACAGTATGGTATCAACATAAAGGAAGACATACAGGCCAATGGAAAAGAATAGAAATCACAGAATAACTTTCTCATATATGGTGAACTGATTTTCAGCAACAGTGTCAAGACTACACAACGGATAGTCTCATCAACAACTAATGATAAGAAAACTGGATAACCACATGCAAAAAAGTATTAAGATGGATCTATACTTACATAATATGCAAAAATTAATTCAAAATGAATTAAAGACCTAAACATAACATGTGAAACTATAAAACTTCTAAAAGAAAACATAGGAGAAAAGCTTAATGACATTGGAATGTGCAATGACTTTGTTGATGTAACACCAAAAGCATAAGTAACAAAAGCAAAAATAATAAATGCAACTTCTGCACAACAAAAAATATCAACAAAATGAAAAGGCAATTTACAAAATGGGTGAAAATATTTGCAAAACATACATCAGATAAGGTTTGTATAAAGAAACCTTTATATATGCTGGAGCGGCAACGCGGCTGCATGGCACTGGAGTGGCGAGCAGTGACAGCACGGCGCTTGAGCTGCGGCTGTATGGCCCTGGAGCTGGGAGCAACCCAGGGGAGATACCCCACGTCCAAGGTCAGGAGCTGCGGCCCAAGAGGAGATACCCCAAGTTCAAAGTCAGGAGCAGCGGCCATGAGGACATACCCCATGTCCAAGGTAAGGAACACAGGGTGTGCTTTGCAGGAGCCTCCTTGAAGAGATACCCCACTTCCAAGGTAAGAGAAACCCCAGTAAGACAGTAGGTGCTGAGAGAGAGCATCAGAGGGCAGACAGACTGAAACCACAGTCATAGAACACTAGCCAATCTGATCATATGGACCACAGCTTTGTCTAACTCAATTAACTAAGCCATGCCATGTAGGGCCTCCCAAGATGGACAGGTCATGATGGAGAGGTCTGACAAAATGTGGTCCACTGGAGAGGGAATGGCAAACCACTTCAGTATTCTTGCCTTGAGAACCCCATGAACAGTGTGAAAAGGCAAAAAGATAGGACACTGAAAGAACTCCCCAGGTCAGTACGTGCCCAAAATGCTACCGGAGATCAGTGGAGAAATAACTCTAGATATAATGAAGAGATGGAGCTAAAGCAAAAACAACACCCAGCTGTGGATGTGATTGGTAATAGAAGCAAGGTCCAATGCTGTAAAGAGCAATATTGCATAGGAACCTGGAATGTTAGGTCCATGAATCAAGGCAAATTGGAAGTGGTCAAACAAGAGATGGCAAGAGTGAACATCAACATTCTAGGAATCAGTGAACTAAAACGGACTGGAATGGGTGAGTTTAACTCAGATGATCATTACATCTACTACTGTGGGCAGGAATCCCTTAGAAGAAATGGAATAGCCATCATAGTCAACAAGAGTCCAAAATGCAGTACTTGGATGCAATCTCAAAAATGACAGAATGATCTCTGTTCATTTCCAAGGCAAACCATTCAATATTACAGTAATCCAAGTCTATTCCCCAACCAGTAATGCTGAAAAAGCTGAAGTTGAACAGTTCTATGAAGACCTACAAGACCTTGTAGAACTAACACTCAAAAAAAGATGTCCTTTTCATTAGAGGGGACTGGAATGCAAAAGCAGGAAGTCAAGAAACACCTGGAGTAACAGGAAAGTTTGGCCTTGGAGTACAAAATAAATCAGGACAAAGGCTAATAGAGTTTTGCCAAGAGTATGCACTGGTCATAGCAAACACCCTCTTTCAACAACACGAGCGAAGACTCTACACATGGACATCACCAGATGGTCAACACCAAAATCAGATTGATTATATTCTTTGCAGCCAAAGATGGAGAAGCTCTATACAGTCAGCAAAAACAAAACTGGGAGTTGACTGTGGCTGAGATCATGAACTCCTTATTGCCAAATTCAGACTTAAATTGAAGAAAATGGAGAAAACCACTAGACCATTCAGGTATGACCTAAATCAAATCCCTTATGATTATACAGTAGAAGTGACAAACAGATTTAAGGGACTAGATCTGATAGACAGAGTGCCTGATGAACTATGGATGGAGGGTCATAATACTGTACAGGAGACAGGGAGCAAGACCATCCCCAAGAAAAAGAAATGCAAAAAAAAGCAAAATGGCTGTCTGAGGAGGCCTTACAAATAGCTATGAAAAGAAGAGAAGTGAAAAGCAAAGGAGAAAAGGAAAGATATACCCATTTGAATGCAGAGTTCCAAAGAATAGCAAGTAGAGATAAGAAAGCCTTCCTCAGTGATCAATGCAAAGAAATAGAAGAAAAAATAGAATGGGAAAGGCTAGAGATCTCGTCAAGAAAATTAGAGATACCAGGGTAACATTACATAAAGATGGGCTCAATGAAAGACAGAAATGGTATGGACCTAACCGAAGCAGAAGATATTAAGAAGTGGCAAGAATACAAAGAAGAATTGTACAAAAAATATCTTCATGACCCAGATAATCACGATGGTGTGATCACTCACCTAGAGCCAGATATTCTAGAATGTGAAGTCAAGTGGGCCTTAGGAAGCATCACTACGAACAAAGTTAGTGGAGTTGACGGCATTCCAGTTGAGCTATTTCAAATCCTGAAAGATGATGCTGTCAAAGTGCTGCACTCAATATGCCAGCAAATTTGGAAAACTCAACAGTGGCCACAGGACTAGAAAGGTCAGTTTTATTCCAATCCCAAAGAAAGGTAATGCCAAAGAATGCTCAAACTACCACACAGTTTCACTCATCTCACATGCTAGTAAAGTAATGCTCAAAATTCTCCAAGCCAGGCTTCAGCAATACGTGAACCATGAACTTCCTGATGTTCAAGCTGGTTTTAGAAAAGTCAGAGGAACCAGAGATCAAATTGCCAACATTCACTGGATCATCGAGAAAGGAATAGAGTTCCAGAAAAACATCTATTTCTGCTTTATTGACTATGCCAAAGCCTTTGACTGTGTGGATCACAATAAACTGTGGAAAATTCTGAAAGAGATGGGAATACCAGACCACCTGACCTGCCTTTTGAAAAATCTGTATGCAGGTCAGGAAGCAACAGTTAAAACTGGACATGGAACAACAGACTGATTCCAAATTGGGAAAGGAATATGTCAAGGCTGTATACTGTCACCCTGCTCATTTAACTTATATGCAGAGTACCTCATGAGAAATGCCAGGCTGGATGAAGCACAAGCTGGAATGAAGATTGCCAGGAGAAATATAAACAACCTCAGATATGCAGATGACACCACCCTTATGGCAGAAAGGAAAGAAGAACTAAAAAGCCTCTTATGAAAGTGAAAGAGGAGAGTGAAAAAGTTGGCTTAAAGCCCAACATTCAGAAAACGAAGATCATGGCATCCAGTCCTATCACTTCATGGGAAATAGATGGGGAAACAGTGGAAACAGTGGCTGACTTTATTTTCTGGGTATTCCAAAAAAGATATTCCAAAATCTTTGCAGATGGTGACTGATGCCATGAAATTAAAAGATACTTACTCCTTGGAAGAAAAGTTATGACCAACCTAGATAGCATATTCAAAAGCAGAGACATTACTTTGCCAACAAAGGTCTGTCTAGTCAAGACTATGGTTTTTCTGATAGTCATGTATGGATGTGAGAGTTGGACTATAAAGAAAGCTGAGTGCCAAAGAATCGATGCTTTTGAATGTGGTGTTGGAGAAGACTCTTGAGAGTTCCTTGGACTGCCAGGAGATCCAGCCAGTCCACTCTAAAGGAGATCAGTCCTGAGTGTTCATTGAAAGGACTGATGTTGAAGCTGAAACTCGGATACTTTGGCCACCTGCTGTGAAGAGCTGACTCATTGGAAAAGACCCTGATGCTGGAAAAGAATTGAGGGCAGGAGGAGAAGGGGATGAGAGAGAATGAGATGGTTGGATGAAATCACTGACTTAATGGACATGAGTTTGGATAAACTCCAAGAGTTGGTGATGGACAGGGAGGCCTGGCGTGCTGCAGTCCATAAGGTCGCAAAGAGCCGAACACAACTGAACTGAACTGAACCGAACTGATCTGCAGCATGCCAGGCTTCCCAGTCCTTCACTATCTCCTGGAGTTTACTCAAACTCATGTCTGTAGAGTCAGTGATGTCATCCAAAACATCTCATCCTCTGTTGTCCCCTTCACCTCTTTCCCTCAATCTTTCCCAGTGTCAGGACATTTTCCAATGAGTCAGCTCTTCACATCAGGTGGCCAAAGTGTTGGAGCTTCAGCCCTCCAGTGAATATTCAGGATTAATTTCCTTTAGGATTGACTGGTTTAATCTCCTTGCTGTCCAAGGGACTCTCTAGAGTCTTCTCCAGCCTCACAATTCAAAAGCATCAATTCTTTGGTGCTCAGCCTTCTTTATGGTCCAAGTGTTGAACCACACTAAATTAGGATAAAAATTAAAACCAGAATTAAAGCCTTACACTAAGACAAAAACCATTACAAATCCTACATTTTGTCACATTTGCTGTTCTTTGGAAATCTGCATTCAGATGGTGTATCTTCCCTTTTCTTCTTTGCCTTTCACTTCTCTTCTTGTGTAAGTCCTCCTCAGACAACCATTTTGCCTTGTTGCATTTCTTTTTTGAGGGGATAATTTTAGTTACTGCCTCCTGTACAATGTTACAAACCTCCACGCATAGTCCTTTAGGCACTCTATCAGAATTAATCTCTCGAATCTATTTGTCACCTTCATTGTATACTCATAAGGGATTTGATTTAGGTCATACCTGAATGGCCTAGTAGTTTTCCCTACTTTCTTCCATTTAAGTCTGAATTTTGGAATAAGGAGCTCATGTTCTGAGCCACAAATCAGTTCCAGGTCTTGCTTTTGCTGACTGTATAGAGCTTCTCCATCTTCAGCTGCAAAGAAAATAATCTGATTTTGGTACTGACCATCTAGTGACGTCCATGTGTAGAGTTGTCTCTTGTGTTGTCATAAGAGGCTGTTTGCTATGACCAGTGCATTCTCTTGGCGAAACTCTGTTAACCTTTTCCCTGCTTCATTTTGTAAGTGGTTATTATCTATAATTTAAAAAGAACTCCTACAACTCAACATCAAAAATAAAACAAGCAAACAACATGATTCATAAATTGGCAGAGGACCTAAACATTTTTCCAAGAAAGACATACAGATGGCCAACAGATATATGAAAAGATGCCAACATCACTAATCAGGGACAGGCAAATCAAAACCATTGTGAGCTATCACCTCACACCTGTCAGAAATTCTCTCATCAAAAAGACTACAAACAAGTGCTGGCAAGGATGTGGAGAAGGGGAAACCCTCATTGGTGGAA
Organism: Bos javanicus; assembly: GCF_032452875.1. Classification (NCBI taxonomy): domain Eukaryota; kingdom Metazoa; phylum Chordata; class Mammalia; order Artiodactyla; family Bovidae; genus Bos; species Bos javanicus. Next base: position 52,312,948 of record NC_083876.1, read on the forward strand.
TTGTTAATTGGTGCAGTCACATCATGGAAGTTCCTCAAAAACTTAAAATTAGAACTTCCCATATGATCCAGCAATTTCACTTCTGGGTATTTATCTGAAAAAAGCAAAAACACTAATTCAAAAAGATATACGTAACACAATGTTCATTGCAGCATTACTTATAATAGCCAAAATATGCAGGCAGAGGGTGTGGTGTATACCTATAATGGAATATTCCTCAGTCATAAAAAAGATTAAATCTTGCCACTTGTGACAACACAGATGGACCCAGACAGTATCATGCTAAGTTAAACAAGTCAGCATAGAAAGATAAATACCATATGACTTCACTTATATGTGGAGTCTAAAAAAAAAAGAACATGACAAAGCAGAAACAGATTCCTAGATACAGAGAACAAACAAGTGGGGAGTGGTGTGAGTGGATGAGTGAAATAGGTGAGGAGATACAGGGTACAAACTACCAGTTATAAAATAAATGTCACAGAAATGTAGTCAACGATAACTCTGTAGTGTCAAAAGGTAACTAGACTTTCCTGATGATCATTTTGTAATATGGAATCACTTTGCTGTATAACAGAAACTAATATATTATTATAAATAAGTTATACTTAAATTAAATAAACAGAAATGTGTTGTTTAGCGTTCTGAAGGATGAAATTCAATATCAGGCTCCAGCATGATGAGGTTCTGCTGAACTTCCTCTTCCAGCTGCAGACCATCGACTTTTCATTGTATCCTCACATGCAGAAAGTACAAGCTAGTTCTCTGGGATATGGGAACTAATCTCAATACTGAGGGTTCCACCTATATGACCTAATCACTTACCAAAGACCCCATCTTCTAATACCACAATTTGTGGGTTAGGATTTTAATACGTGAATTTTAGGGGGGATACAAACATTCAGACCATAGTTGAAATTTTTGTTAAAAAGACACATGGTCACCCTACTTAAAAATCTTTCTATAGTGTAAAGTGGAGAAGGCAATGGCACCCCACTCCAGCACTCTTGCCTGGAAAATCCCATGGATGGAGGAGCCTGGAAGGCTGCAGTCCATGGGGTCGCTGAGGGTCAGACACGACTGAGCGACTTCACTTTCACTCTTCACTTTCATGCATTGGAGAAGGAAATGGCAACCCACTCCAGTGTTCTTGCCTGGAGAATCCCAGGGACGGGGGGCCTGGTGGGCTGCTGTCTACAGGGTCACACAGAGTCAGACACGACTGAAGTGACTTAGCAGTAGCAGTAGCATAGTGTAAAGAGATCCTTCACATATCACTTGGACACTGCAGAATGAAAAGATCAGAATATCAACTAAGTTTTAACACTTTTGCTAGTTTTAAGAATGTAAACCTAAATTTTTCTAAGATACTATGGATACATAGATTCCATAATAACCGAATAAACCACTGTTTGCAAGTATATCATACTCCAGTAGCTCATTTACAAGGTACTTATTTGAAAACCTAATATTTTTCTATGAAGTTTATTTCACAAACACTATCTCTATAGTAAGCCACCTGAAAAGGTAGATTTAATATAATGCACTAGAAGAATATTTATAATAAAACATTCAGTCTTGAGACAGACCTGTATTCAGATCTTGATTCCACTACCATCTAATAGCCAAGAGACATTGAGCATGTCACTTGCCCTCTCTGAATTTCACTTCTTTATCTCTCCAGATTAAGACCTAAAGCATACATCATAATCACAAGAATAAAAAGAAGATTAAGCATATATAACTGCTTTTGTGTTTTTTTTCATGTTTTTATTTATTTTTTTTTTTACATTTTATTTTATTTTTAAACTTTACAATATTGTATTGGTTTTGCCAAATATCAAAATGAATCCGTATACACATGTATAACTGCTTTTGAATGATTATTTATTGGCTGGCACTAAACTAAGGCTATCCATTGTCATATTTAGTCTTTACACCAACCCAAAACAACATATATTATTAATACAGATGAAAAATAAAGCCTCATGGAACTAAGAAATTAAATGTAAAATACCTGTCATATTACTAGGCATATTCTTTTTTCCTCTGAGTAATAAACACTTGCTATAAGACCAAATTTAGTCTTTGTTTTCAAAATTGTGAATTCCATGAACATAGGGACTGTGCCTATTTGTTTGCTACTGTACTAGCAGCCTCTGATTATATCATGGGAAAATACATAATTTTGGATGAATAACCATGAATGAATATACAAATGCTATCTAATTTTCAGCAGAGACAACAGAATTTCAAAGGTTTTGCTAAAATATCTAGAACCCCCATTTTTGTTAATTTCTGGTAACATAAAGACTTCTGGGCAGCATATATAAATTTAAAGAGAAATATTTCATCTTCTGAAACTTGAGCTGACTTTTCTTCATAAAGGATCACTGAAGTATTAGCAAGATATGATTCTTTTTCTCCTTATTCCTTATGGTCTTTCTCATTCTCTGAGCCTAACATTAAAATAGAAATTTTCCTTTTCATAATTTGTGTCATTTGTTTCCATTTTCCTTGGATCTCAAATATTCCATATACTATATAAAAATAATCCCTTACGTTTTGGCTCCCATACCACATTACAGACTTCAGAATCATCTGGTGCCTACAACCACTAAAATTTTCTATGAAACTATAAAACCAATCATCTTATTTCTCTTGCTGTGTCTAAGTTATGTACCCCTTTTTCTTCAGCTTTATTGAGATACTGTTGACATACAACATATTTAAATTTGAAGTGTACAATGTGATTATTTGATATTGCACAATGATTACTACAGTTACTTAACACCTTCATCCACTCATTTTTATAGTCTGTGTGTGTGTGTCTGTAGTGATAACATTTAAAATCTATTTTCTTAACAACTTTCAAGTATATAATATAGTATTATTAATTATAGACACCATGCTATAATTCCATACATTAATCCATGGAACTTACTCATGTTATAGCTGGGAGTTGGTACACTTTGACCAACATCCCACTGCCCAGCCCCTGGAAACCATCATTCTTCTCTTTACTTCTCTGAGTTCAGATTTCCTGGATTCCACATAGAAGTGAGACCATACAGTGTCTGTCCTTCTCTACCTAACTAATTTCACTAAGCGTAACACCCTCAAGGTCCATCCACATTGTCACAAATGGCAGGATTTCCTTCTTTAATGGCTGAAAAATATTCCACTGATATATATTATACCTTGTTCTTTTTATCCATTTATTTATTGATGGATATTCAGGTTGTTTTCATGCCTTGGGTATTAAGGTAGTGCTGCAATGAACATGGGGGTGGAGATATCTCCTGAAGACCTTTTTCATTTCCTTTGGATACATACCCAGAAATGGAATTGCTGGATCATACATTAGTTCTCTTTTTAATATTTAAGGAACCTCTATACTGTTTTGCATAGTGGATGCACCAATTTACATTCCCACCAACAATGACCAAGAGTTCCCTTTTCTCCACTACCTCACCAACACTTGTTGCTTGTCTTTTTGACAGTAGCCATTCTCCTAGGTCTGAGGTAACATATTGTTGTGGTTTTGATTTGCATTTCTCTGATTATTAATGACATCAAGCACTTTTTTGTATCTGTTGCCCATTTGTATGTCTTCTTTGGAAAAATGTCTCTTAAGCTCCTTTTGCCCATTTTTCAATTGGATTGTTCGGTTTTTTGCTACTGAGTTAAATAAATAGGTAACACTTTTACATCTGCTTTCTATCTTCCAATATTGGGAATATTTCTCATGTACTTTATTTCTCCCATTCTTTTTGTCCAAATGTGTCTATATATTAATTAATCTGTCATTTGAATTGGAGTTCATAAAGAACCAATGTAAATGCTTATGTAAAATCTAACATATTAAATGGGTACTCCATAACATTAATAATAGTTTCTCTATCTTTATTTCTGGGTTTATTAAGTGAGAAATCGTCATTGTTTGCAGTGTAAAATGGATAGAATGAAACTTCTTATGCACTAACCTATTTTCTACCTGTAATAGCATCTAAAAAAAGACAATTGCAGACAGCTATTCTAGCAGATGTCCTTGCAGATCAATAGAGGAAAAAGAAAGTAAGGAAAATGACAAGTGGGATAATCTAAAAAATTTACCCAAATTTAAACTATGATTTACAAGATCTAGTTCAAAAACCTATGGAAAGAAGAAATTCCCCTTAAAATAATCCTAAGTGCTCATCATGTCACTACTTAAATGTTTTCAGTGAATAGGTCACAACCCTACTAGACAACCCACTACATTGTTCTAGAATTTTCACTATTTAAATCTCTGTGTTAGTCTCCAGTATGGTAAGATGTTCAGCAAAGTCATGCAGCAGAGCACTAGCCTACCACAGTGAACATGTAGAATCAGTTCTAGTGAAGATAGGCACAGTAGCAGCAGCAACTATATCCAGATTCCAGAGGCAGTGATTCTAAAAACAGAACCCAAGGTCCAGAGAGAGTATTGCCAAGGGTGCAAGGTACCATATGTCTATCCAATAGATCATTTGTTCTGCAAAATAACTTTGGTATTTGTTCCTATAAGTATAAATTACAAGCTTGAATCTCTAGTTTTTTTTAAGAGATTTCTTTTAATATCCTATAAATGCTGGGAAAGATTGAGGGCAGAAAGAGAAGGGGGTGACAGAGCATAAGATAGTTGGATGACATCATTGACTCTGGATATGAGTTTGAGCAAACTCTGGGAGATTCTGAAGGACAGGGAAGCTTAGTGTGCTGCAGTTCATGCAAGGAGTCGGACACAACTGAGTGACTGAATAACAAATAATTGGATAATATCCTTTTAACAAATTCTTTTTCAGCTTTAAATTAGCCAGTGGGATTCTTTCATGAGCAACTAAAAATCTGATTAATTAAATGTACTAATTAGTTTTTAAATAACATTAATAAATTCAATAAAAATAAAAGTTGTTTAAACGAAAATGAAATAACTCTTGGCAAACATTACTAAATAACATTAGGAGTTAATATTAACTTTAAAATCTGAACCTCTTCGTGAGAAGATAATTTCTCAGTTTGAAAGAAGCAAATCATCTTTTGTTTTCCTTTTCTCAGTGCACTGTAACTCACTTAGAAAATTCCTTCTGTGGAACTAAGAAGCATCAGAGAGATCCACTGCTAGGAACTGAGCAGTGTACTCCCTTCTAACAACACAATGGTGGAAGTTGATTATTGCAGCCCAGCTGCTCCATGAGTAGAAAATGAGGAGTGATGGCTTATTCAAATAGTTGAGGCTGAATTATGATTTAAGACAGGAGCAAATATTTCTCCCAAGTACTTTGGATTTTACTGAAATAATTAATGCTAGTTATATATCCCTGAGATAATATGAAAATATTAATTTAAAATTTTTCATATAGATATAGTAGAGCTTATTGGCCAAGTAAAAACCCATCAAACCTCACTTCCCTTTTTTCTAGTTCAATACATATGGTAAAAACATGAAATCACTAGAATTTATAAAGGCAGGTTTGGCAGAATTTTTCTATTTACTGGGACTGTGAGCTATAAAATTGAATTTGGGGCCCTATCTCCAAGAAAAAGTTATTAGTTCTCAGAATAATGACATGTTAGTGAATCAGACATAGATAAAAGATTTCCATTATGACTGTTCTTAGCTATGATTTAGAGAGGCCCTACATTGTTTTATAATGACTTTCAATTTTGAAAATGTACATCCACTGTTAGTTTTATAGATGTAGTCACAATAGATTGTGGGTTTGAGAGATTTATCTTTCTGACTCAGTAACAAAAAGAAGAAAAAATTTAACATAGAATAAACAGTCATTCTGGATACATTTATAAGCATGTCCTTTAGTAGTAGAATTTTAAGGGGAAAATAAGTATACATGTTTTAATGGAAAATATGTTTTAATAATTCTTAACCACTCGATACTTTTTGTTAGAGTCTGGAGGAAACTAGAGTATAAAACTTGCTTGATAGAGAGCTCTAGTCCTCTAATAAAATACGATTCTGAGATTATCTACTCACTTGTGCCCAGGTACAAAATTGGTACTTAGTGTGGAAAAACTACTAAATGAATTTGACAAAAGGAAACCAACTAGGACATCAGCTCTTGATTTATTTCACCCACATCTTTCCTTCCTAGCTCATAACAAGGCAGATTTGCCAATGATTTCAACCAAAGTCTTGGGCTTATCCAAAGCATCTAAGTTGAAGCCCACACGGAAATTACCTTAACTCTGCTTACCATTCCTCTCAACCCTTTCTCCTACAGCTCCATTTTTGCCTACATCCAACAGAAGATTGATATTCACTCAAAATCAGACCTAGTTAAAGCCAAAATAGATACAGCTAGATCCCAATTCATATTCTACCCCAACCTGTCCCATCTTAGCTTGGTCTTCTGCCTAGCTTTTTTCCCCCTAATTTCTGGACAGTTGTATTGACTTCTGCACTCATCCTTTCCTCTAGAATTTAAGTCTACCAAAACCACATCCATTTTGGCTCAAGTGGCTAATATCTTTCCCAGGTCTCCCGCATTGCAGCCAGATGCTTTTAACCTCTGAGCCACCAGGGAAGCCCAATATCTTTCCTAGCTATACTCAATTCTTTTCACTGAGACAAGATGTGAATCCTTTATACTTGCTTAAACATAATGAACAAGGAGATATAAACACAGTAATTTGAGTAGGTAAAATCAGATGGAACACATTATTATCAGTGTTACATAACAGTGGTAAGGCATATTCATAAGACTCTAAGCTTATTTGTTCAATTATTTTTGTAAAGCAATGAGAAGAAAAAACTAACATTTATTAATTACTTATCATTTACCAAATCTGTGCCAAAGAGTAAGAAGTATTAGCTCTTTTCCTTTTATTCTCAGAGATTTAAGAAAAATGCACACACACATACACCTCCACAGTCCAGACATAATTCTCCAAGAATTCATATTTGGTTAAGCTTTGAGCCAGGATTTGAACCAAAGTCTTGTGTAAGCCCAGCCATTAAGCATTTTACAATGTTTGATACCCCCTTAAAATAATAATTTCTTGGTCTGATAATAGGCCTCTCTGGCTATGCTCTAAAAGAACTAGCCATAGAAATTCTGTTGTCATTATTATTGTATGGGAAAGGTATATTGTCCCTATTTTGCTAATGAGAAAATTTATTTACAGAGAGGTAAATAATTTGACCTAAATCACACAATTATAATTAATGGCAAATACAAACCAGAAACACAAATTTTCTGGTGAGTTAATTTGATTAGAGGATGTTTACACAAGAGAGATAGAAAACACATGTCCAATTCCTATATTTCATGCAAGTTGAGAGTGAAAAGAAGCAGTATTAGTAATTAGGCCATAACAAGTGTAAACCAAACTGTTCCGTGCATATTGGAATTTCTGATCACCCAACCTAACAAAGAGTGGATATTTTAAAAGTGTTAGTTCCTTTCCCCTTCAAGAACCAGATATTTTGCTCTTATCTGAAATAGTAAGATTGAAGTATTGTTCATTAAAATGCCTTGGCCAAAAGTTAAAATTTGTTAAAATTAATCTTTATATATTTCTTAATAGGAAATGGAAGACAATGTCATAATAAATTACTTCCACAGATGATATATTGAAGTGCTTACCCTCCTATTTCTTTTCATATTAATGAATTCCAAATTTTCTCTAGGGGAAAAAAACAGGAAAACAAAATCAACATAATATATAATGAGAAGCTGAACTAACGATATCTAAGTTTTCTACTAGTTTGATCTCTAAACATCCATGACTATGACCCTTAAAATGTCTAACACTACACAAATAGAAACCAAAAGCAAGAAACAAATGAAGTTCACCATGCTCCAAGTATTCAACTTTACTGACAAGTGAAAATTTCTAAATTACTGGAAAACCATCACACTATGTTACACACATATATACATTTCTCTTTATTTTATAACATTTTTTCAAAACTATCACTACAATACAAGTAAATAGTGAGGAGACAGAGCAATGGAATTAAGATATAACCAGTTTTAAAGTACTGAAGAGTTGTCAGGAAAAACGAACATCATTCTATGATTTTAAAAAAGAGAAAAAAATAAGTTTCAGGTTTCTCAAGTGTTTGAGACAAAGATAAAAATAGCAATGAACTGATAATCTTAAACTACTGTTAGCACTGGCTTTCAAAGATTAATTAATTTTATATTTCCCTTATGTAGCATGGTAAAATTGATGTCTTCTGGTGAATTATCAAAAATGATAAAGACTTCTCAGAAAATGGAAATTAAATGAAAGCTCAGTTGCTAGAGCATTTTGGTGCTAGGAAAAATTTTAATGGCACATAGGTAAAATTACTCATTACTTTTTGCTATCTCTCATAAACTCTTTGGATAGTTCTAAAACTAAGATAACACAGTTTATAAGAATTACACTATCTGTAGTCCAAAAAGATGCTTATGAAATAATCTATGAACAAATTACCTTAAGGCATACACATTGTGATGAAAGTATCTTGGAATCAAAATCATCTCTGCCTCAGATACATTGGCCATAGTTACACTGGGCAAGTCACCTAATTTTTCTATAAATCTATAAATTTATTTACAATTTAAAGATATTAACCTATCTTAACCTACTGTCTTTTCAAGATTAAACATTAAAAATATTTTATAAACTATAAAGCAGTATATAAGCATAACTAATATTATTCTGCATGTCTCGATAAAAAAGTATTTTATAAACTATAAACAATATATAAGCATAGCTATTGTATTATTCTGTTTCCTCAATTAAAATAATTTAGAAATAACAGTAAAGAAATCAAGAATTTATTATCTTATGCAAATGACTCAGGTTGAATGTGATTGCACCCAGCCAAGCATCCTGCCATTAATTCAAAATCCTATGAAATGGCAATGATGAAAAAAACATAATATACAAGAAAATATATCTAGTAAATTGACCATTAACCAGTTATAAGGAAGTTAAAATTCTTTTTAAAAAAAAATAAAATTGAGGATATGAGAGAAGTGTAATATCAGGAAAGGAAATAGGACAACGAAAGTAAATAAAAAATGTTTGGGTGATTTACATTATACCATCCATGTATGTTTGCCCAGCAAGGATCTTTTTTTTTTCCTTAATCAACGCTCAGGAAATTATTCACCCTTTAAAAAATTTGACTATACAATTCAATCTGCTTTCCAACCAGTAATGCTTAACGGTCTGACAGTTTTTTTTTTTTTTTTAAGTATAAAAGGCATTTACAACTGAACTGCATTGAAGTTCTTTCCCCTATTTCTTACACCACATCCAGCTAATTGCTCTTTAACATGCTAACAGAAGGATAAGCTGGTACATAATAATTCAGGCATGCACCAATCCCATAATGCCAGGAACTCAGAAGCAGCATGAGAAAACATCAGATTTTTGGCATGTGGGCTAGATGTTTAAATCTGCATAGATTCGAGCCAATTAGACTTGTCAGACTCCAATCCAGTTGAGAGTGACCCCTGATGGTGGAAAGACATGTGGGACAAGCCACAGAAAAGCTTGCAAATGTCAAAGAGGCCAAAAGGTGCCCCACTGGCCTCAAAACTATTAATTAGCAACCAGCAAAAGCACCACCAAAGAATCGCTGCCCTAGCACTCCTCCTCCAGAGGTTGCTGCTACCCGGCCTCATTATCATCTGGATGGAAAACAACACCCTTTCCTGGGAGCCCTCGGCAGCAACACTCTTATTGATTAAGTTCCCACAGTGTTAAATCATTCTGTAGCTTTCACTCCAATCTTCCCACCCCTGAATAATAAAACCTTCAAAGGATTTACTGGGATGGAGAGGGAAGTAGGGGCACAAGGAGAGAAACACTGCAACATACTGTTTATATAGTGCCCACAGTGTCAACTTCAATCAGATCCCAGGAAGGGTTTAAGAGACAGCACCTAAAATGAAGTTAATCAGAATTTTCTCCAGTACTTACTAAGGTATCAGTACCCCTGCAAAAATAAAAATAAAAATAATAATAATCCAAACACATGGGCTATTTCTAAGTTACCTACACCAAATAAAATCATGACACTAAATTATATTTCCACAGGTGTTTAGTGATCTTATTTGGTTTGAAGATCACAAATGTTTGATAGACAGATGCCTGTTCCAATGTGCATAGTAAAATATTCCAAGGAATTTGAGATTAAAGCTAAAAACTAAAGCCATAATTTGAATTTCATGAGAAAAATATGTGTACGTATTTTCACTCCAAATAATTCATATTTGCTTTTATTATTAAGTATTTCTACTTAAACCCAGGAAAAACTGAAATGAGAGCAAGAAAATAGTTAATATGATGTAATAGATTCACTTATTTAATAAACATTGCATAGTAGTGAAAGACAGTTTCCTCATCTGCAAACTAGAAATTACAACTATTAATATTTTGTATACTGAATGTGGTGATTAAACAGAGCATCTCATGAAATCCTTAATATAATACTTAATATACAGTAAGTACTCAAAAATTTAGCTGCTAATGTCATTTTCCTTAGGATTATAAAGCAAATAACCAGTCACTTGCTTGTTCTATAAAACAAGCTATTTCATCTATTGGGTCTTCTTGAAGCAATATATTTACACTCCAAGTTATTTCTAATTTCCCACAAAGAAATAAAAAAAATAAACATTAAGTTGACACACATGATCCATACTTATTTATGGTCTCTCAGCTAGTACCCCCTGACAAACTGCCTGATTCTAACTATGGAAGATCACAGCTTCTGTCAAAACAGAGACAGACATACCAGAGGGGAACAGAAGATAGGATTTGGACAATATTGGTTGCAAGTTCAGAATGATGATCACATTTTTGGACAGTATCCTTGGATCTTCTGAGTAAATTAGCTGGCTAGCTTTTAAGTAGGAAAAGTATTAATTTCACATAACCATGACCATGACCATGTGTGTACACAGTTGTGTCCAACTTTTTGCCATGCTATGGAATGTAGCCCCGTCAGGCTCCTCTGTCCATGGAATTTTCCAGGCAAGAATACCAAAGCAGGTTTTCATTTCCTTCTCCAGGGGATCTCCCCTACCCAAGGATCAAATTCACGTTTGATATGTCTCCTGCATTGGCAGGAGGGTTCTATACCAGCTGAGTCAGAGTGGAAGCCATGAATTAATTTCACATGACTATTCCATTGCAGACAATGGTATACCACAACCATGACATGTGGCAATTAGAATATCCAAGTTAGTGGAAAGACAGTGGCAATTTATGGATTTTGTATGAAGTTAAGATGTATATTATGGTTACATAAATGAGGTCATTTTTCAATATTTTTGACTCATCCTATATGTGCCCTATATCAATTATGAAAAGCTTTGTGGTGTGAAAACCCATAGTGAGAGGGGAAGGGTACAATTTAAATTTGTTAATAGCAGGTTTAGAAATAAGTCAGGGATAGAAAACAGGATTTAAGATTTTAAAAGTGGAAAAAAAGTACATAGTTCTCATAGGAGAACATTTAGTGTAATATTTAGCAATATAAGGTCAAAGTGAAATAACTGAAAAAGAAATAGTATGAGCAGTAAAAGGGAGAGGGAACTCTCTTGGGGTTAGACAACAAATTATATAAATAAGAACTTTGAAAGCAAAGATAGAATCAAATATAAAATGACCCATGGATGCCCAGTCATCTATCAATACTCTATTCTCTCTACTGAACTTGTAACTGCTGCATATGTGACTACATAAAACGTTAGGTACAAATCAATATCACCAAGAAAAAAAAGGAAACAAAAATGCTCAATTACTTGAATTTGCATTGAAGAACTTTATATCTTCATAAGAAAGGGATGTAGATTAAATCATATAGTAAGTCAATTTATAATTTACAGTTCCCACCAAAGAAGTTCAGATGGTAATATTATTTTTGAATGAATATCTGTTAATACTGTCCTGAATTTTTTTTAATGTTTAAGGTCAACCTACACTAAAAAAGCACACTTTCTAAAAAAGTTGACTAGTGACAACAGGTTCCTGGACAGAATTCACAGTTAAAGCACAAAAAGATATTTTGTTATTTCCAAATTATACACGAGTCAAACAACTTTGGCTCTCAGTTTACATTTTGATGGAAGACCTGCTCTTCAAGTTTCTACTTTCCCAACCAATTCCACTGTTTTCATAAAAAGAAAAAAAGAAAGCATAATAAGATTTTACCTTTAAACCCAGTGGGATTGATTATACAAAAATCTGATTGTGAAAGCAAAATGCCAAAATACTCTAGGCTTCCCTATATACCTCCTGCAATATTGAATACTCTCTAGTAGTAGATGTACATTCTCACCCTCCTATATGAAGACAACAGAGATGACTTTCATTGGGAGAAGAGAATGCACCCTCTTCCTCCCTCCAATCTTTCCAATATCCTCACTAATGCCAACAAGTCACATTGGGAACAGTTTGAAGACAAAATCTAGCAAACACTCATCTCTGAACTCAGGATAGAAGAACTGAGCTCTCTGATATTATCTTTGCTATTATTTTCTTAATAAAAATTTTAAATTATGGAAACCCATGACAAGCAGTTGATATGAGAAGAATAACTTTACAGATGCAAAGTTCTTGACAAATATTTTTATTAAAAACTAAATACTGTTTTTATTTAAACCTAAAAGTTTACTGTAAAAAAAAAAAAACTGTCAAACAATAAAATACAAAAGGGCTTCCCAGGTGGCTCAGTGGTAAAGAACCCACATACCAAAGCAGGAGACATAAAAGATGCAGGTTCGATCCCTGGGGCAGAAAGATCCCCTAGACAAGGGCACAGCAAACTGCTCCAGTGTTCTTGCCTGGAGAATCCCATGGATAGAGGAGCCTGATGGGCTACGGTCCATGAGGTTGCAAAGTCAGACACGACTCAAGCGACTCAGCACGCATGCACAAAATATATAAAAGAAGACAAGCAAGTCGGGCAAAATCAGTTCAGTGCAGTCTATTCCAAACAGGTGAACTGCCACATGATCTCCATTACTTAGAGTCCAAACTCCTGAGACATCATTCTTGGAAAACATAGACACATAATCCCTGGTGACAGAGCATCTGGCCACCGCAGAGTTAGCCAAAAACATGGTGGGAGCCCAAACTCAGGAAAGCATTAGGAAACAACTCTTACATAGATAGAATTTTTCACTTCAGCTAGCACTTCCCACTCCACCAAGAAAACTTATCCTGAACAGCATTCTGGGAGCCTGCTTTTACCTGAGACCTGGACTGTTTCCTCAGTATCTTGCTCTAACATCATCAGACTGAAACTCTTGCTAGGAATAATGAAGATAATGACAATTCCCACTGAGCGACCATTCACATCAGTCATAATTACAGAACAGGTCGAAGTGGTTAGCGAATAAGTGGAGGACTAAAGGGTAAAATAGAAATCCATTCAGTCACATAAGCCATTCCTTGCCAAGGTGGAATACTAGGTCTTAACAGAAGTTCAAACAGCTACATTTATCTATCATTTAGTTAAAGCTGATTTGACAACTCATTTCATTAATTTAAATTCAATTTAAAAGAACTGATTCCAAATAAGCAATTCCTCAACTAAGATTTAATCACTATAGTTTTCTTTAAAATCAAATTCTCTTTAATAGTTTGCAGTATATAGAATGGTGTGTTATAACAAAGCATGGTTATAATTGTCCTTTATGATGAGAGGACAAGTCTAACTAAAAACTCTTGTATTCTTACTACTTCACAAAGAAACCATCAGTATATCTTTTATCCTTCAAGTAAACATTTTGGACCAGTAGAAGAGAAATTATGAACTAATCAGAGTCACATTCTTGGATTTCGTCCTAGTAAATCCTGGTCACCATCCAAGCAAGTGCCCATCAATTTGATCAAGAGGTGAAATATCCCTCCAAGGACTCAAAACTTTTTTATGCACCTACTAACCCTCTACTTAAAAGTTACACACTTACCTTATTCATTTTGTTTACCAAGTGTTAAAATTTAGGTAGAATAATTCAGAACTATGACAAAGTTACTACTATAAATTTTGTATATTAAATAAGCAAGTGTTTTTTGCAAAGGAAAATGAAACCAGGAAAAAAAGCCTGATACAAATCTTTTATAAAAACTAGTGACAATAAACTAGTTTGCAATGTAATATCAATAACTGCTCACAGCTAGTTTTATTGAGAGATGATGAGTCAGAACTCATTTGCCAAGTAACTAAAATCAAGAGGGAAGAACGTCTCTACCAGCTGCTGTCATATTTTCCTATTATATGTTACTAAAGTATTGAGGCTTTTATTTTTGTAACATTTTGGCAAGCATGGGTGTCCTTCTTTAATTTCCACTGCAACTTACTGTGAAAGGTTTATGTAACAGTGATGGAATGCAATCCCACAACAGAAAACCATTATTTTTACTCTAGTTAATGAAAACTAGGGTTGTTTGGGTTTTTTTTTTCTTTTTAAGTAATTTCTTTCACTGTCACTAATGGTCTTATGATAATAATCATAGTATATAATCTGACACAAGTGCTCTTAAAGAAATGTCTACTAAAGGACTGCAGCCTCTGTGGGTGGTAACTGTTGGAATTATCTTAAACCACTACCTGTCTTCTGCTACAATAGAAAAGGCCTTTAATCAAAATAATCCTTTTTCCAAAGAGCAACTTTTTTCCCTCTGCAATTCACTCATCTTAAAAGAGCACTATAGCTTTTGTGCATAACTTAATTCATTCTTCAAGACAAGTACAAAATTTGTCACTGACATTTAGCGCCAGCCGTAGGCAATGGATAAAATGAACTAGTTAGCAATTTAACCTGTAAAAAAACAGAGTGGGATGAACAATTTTCTGCCATCAAAGCAAATGGCTAACATTTAGCAGGATTTTATTTTTATTTTTCAGCCCATCCCATCTTCAAGAAGAAAGAAGTCAGGCTAACATTTTTTCAGGGTCCTAAATCTTCCTCTCAGCCTATTCCTTTAATGGTTTCAAGTAAATGACTATCCAGAGGATAATTAGGCACTGTGCTGTCGCATCGTGTCAGGTCACAGCTGGATTTAGTCAGCATTAACCTTTGGGGAGAATTGGAATATCAGTATCATTTAAAATTAAAGACGTGTAAGCAGGCATTTCTGGAGATGTTAGAAAAGTAATTGTCTGTAAATTGTTTGACCTTGAGATTTAATTGCATGCACAACACACATTCTAGCAAGAGCCCTGGACTGTCTTCAGTCTTTTACCTCCAAACCTTTCTCCACAGGGCCCATTAGGCTACCTGTGGCTTTCTCAGGAAAATATTAAAGATTCTGGCCTTCAGTTTAAAACAAATGCTTAAAGTATTGCTTGGTATGCTAAAAATTTAAAGCAAACATGCTTATCAATCATAATACTAATTTTACTATGTATTTTTAAATACACACATACCAGAGTTATATTTAAAGGCCAAGTTCAGTTTTTACCCCCTTTTTTTTTCTGCTAACAAGTTTGCATATTTTGCCTTATTCCCTTTTACCCTAATGAGACAGCTTATGCTTTCAAAGTCCCTCAAGCTAGGCAAATCTCTCCACTGCTTCTACTGTTAATAATGAAACTTTGTAATTATACAAATCCAAGGTGGCCAATCAGCTTTCCAGGCTGAGCCTTCGGGTACCTCATAAATTATTCATGTGACACTTGGGCCTGTGAATTCAGTTGCTTATATTAGAAGCCTAATTAATATTTAATCACACGTGCAGAGGGCACTTGGAGCTGCAGTATCCCTGAAAGACGGGTAAATATAAATGTACATATGCCTTGATGTAAATCTCAACCAGTATCAAAAGGAAGTGTTTACAGCATATAGAAGTGAGCAGAAAACACACTAGGTGCCTTCCAGTTAGTGTGAATCACCCCCATTGAGCTTAGTACATATCAGGTACTGTGTAGGAGGAGAAAGTTGAAACCCCTGTTCCCTAGGGCACCCATGAATCCTTTTTGGCTTGAAATCTAGGGATTTCAAAGCCTCTGACAGGTAAATATTGCCTTTTCAAATTTCAAACAGAACAAAAAAATTGAACATAGTTATCCAGCAATCTAGAAAGAAATGATACACATCCACATTCTCAAAGGATGTCTGGCCTTGGATAGTTTTCATTTTGTTAAGAGACCGCAGTACTATTAAACATACAGAATAGCTTGGTAGCCTTTCCTGAGATATCACTATCCCCCCACCCACAGAGAAAGGGCTAGAAAAGCAAGCCAAATATTATCTGACTTGACTGACTTAAAGACAACTGCTATTTAGTGGAGTTATCCTACGTTGTACTAAGAAAAAATAAAATATATTCTTTCAAAGCATAATGAGAGAAAAAGACAGACCCACAGCAAGTTATGTTACATCAGAAGACTGAGAGGTGATGTAAGAAATAGTCACTGAGAAAGAAGCATGAACTAGGTCCATAGACATGACTACTGGATAGAAGCAGCACTGCTACACGCTAGGAACCATGCTCCCAGGTTTCATAGCCTTAAAAGTACAGCCAGTGGTTTCGTTTCTAAAGATCTGCTCCGTCTTTGATGACATCTCCATTTCACCAGAAATGACTGTATCATTTTCTCCTGGTGTTGCTATGACACAATCAACACTATTGGCAACTCCATATTAAGAGAACCGATGAGAAGACAAAGATTATAGTTCTTTGGGCAATTATACTGCAATAGCCCCAACATCTCATGAGGTAAAAGTGCTGGGACATTTTAGCAGGTAAGTCAAATAATGTGATGGTGTTACTTTTACAAAATGTGAGTGACACAACTGCCATTTACAGAAATCACTAACAAAATACTTTATGTTAACCCTAGGATATATTACTGGACACTGTGATTTTCTGTTACAAAATAAATTAGGTGGTACCCAAATATGACCTTGGTAGGTCATAGTTAACATCGTTAGCAGAAATGATAGTTTTATGTTTAATTAGGACTCCTACTAAGCTTGTTTCTTCCTGGTCAATAAGAAACACAAAATTGAGGAGCATATATGAAGAAATCTTCTTGCCTTCACCCTGAAAAAAGTAAAATGTGAAAGTGAAAGTCGCTCAGTCGTGTCGGACTCTATGCAACCCCATGGACTATACAACCCACGAAATTCTCCAGGCCAGAATACTGGAGTGGGTAGCCTTTCCCTTCTGCAGGGGATCTTCCCAACCCACGGATTGAACTCAGGTCTCCCGCCTTGCAGGTAGATTCTTTACCAACTGAGCCACAGGGAAGCCTTCACCCTGGATTGTCTCAAATGCCACACCTAATCTCCTTGGTTTCTAAAAGATACCCATTGCTAAAGATTCCTTTTCCCTGGTTTCACTGGTCCTGACTGATTCTAAGTCTTTTATCAATATCTTTCCCTGAGAATGTGTGTAGAAATTGTACACAGATATAAACTATACAGACCTAGGAGGAGTATACCTTAAATGTTATATGACATATAATCATCAATTTCTAAAAGACAGTGAATTTGGAGTACCCAAAATCTGAATCCAAATTTCAGCTGTCTTTATGGTTATGTGGCTTTGGGCAATAATATACTCTCATCAAATCTCAGTTTTGTCATCTATATATATAATGAGTTTTCTGATACCTGCATAATATTAATAGAATAAAATAATGTATTTAAAGCATTCATCAAAGTGCTTAGCATGCAAAAGGTACTCAAAAATGATAGATAACATACTGTTATCAGGACTCACAATTCACAATATCACAACTCACAGTTCACAATATCAGGACTCATCATTCATTCATTCTTACTCCAATCCCTACTAAACTGGAATAGGCAATTATACAAGACAATTAGAAACCCTGGCACCTATATCTTTAAAAGAATGGGGGATTACCTCATGGGCTCTGGTTTTAGCAGAATCCTAACAAAACCCATTTGCTGTTAAAGAGTTGTGCTATGACTGGGTTATTATCGGCAAATGAAAAGGGAACAGGGCTAAATGTTTCTATACTTCTTTAGAAAACAACTTCACACCATCCATAAAAGCATAATCTAAACAAATCTTGTTCATCAATAGTCAGTAGTCACACATTGATAATCAATAGGAATTGTGATGCTGGGGAGTTTAATTTGGAAGAGTCTGAATCATGGGCTGTGGTGTGTTAAAACTCAAGGCGAGGTTTTTCTGGGGGTTAAGAGGAATGAGAGAAATGGAGGCAGAGTGCACAAAAATGTACTTCCTGCACTCCAGGTCTGCTATTGGGAAAATTTTGAGAAATAACAAGGATGTAGAATGAAGCAATCTTCGCTGGGCCACCAACTCTGTCTGGGCTATGGACTTCACTGAAAGACTAATGTATACATTAGAACTGAGAACTGAGATTGTTCAGATGCTTTCGGCTTCAGTGAGGGCTGCCTCTGAAAGGGAGAGAGTGTAACCTTGCAGGGAGAGGCAGGGAGGTGGGTATAGTGGGGAAAACAGTAGACTCAATTTTTCAAAAATGAAACTCAACTTTGAAAAAGTACAGATGGTGGAGAGACCTAAAGCAGAATGATTGAGGGGTGAATTGTAAAGGAACATTCCCATCAATTTAACAATAATCAAACAGTTTTTTAAAAAATAGATACCCACAATTAGACACTCATTTAACACATCCCCGTGAAGGAACTGTATTTAGCACATGAGTGAAATTACCCCAATTCCCACTGCATGGCAAACTGGCATCAAGTGGTCACAGACTTGAAAGGCATAAAGCCTAAACTTTCTGGTCAAAATTAAATTTTGTTTCCATATTCACCTCTTGTATTATTGTTGACTCTTATAGGAACAATCCTTATGATATCTTATAGGTATCACATGTAGTTGTTGATATTCTATTTCCCATTCTATTCCTTAAACTCTGTATTAGCATTTGTCAAAGACTGGCCCAGGGACAGCATGCATCTTAATTATCTGAGGCTACTAGCCTAAGCTTATATAATATAATGAGCCCATTTTAGGAAAAAGAATGTAAGATTACAAATCAAAACTAGATAAAAATGTGAATATTTATTTAGAACAAGAAAAGAAATCACAACAAATTGTTGGAGTCTTGATAACTGAGCTCACTTTTGGAAATGTATCAATGGTGTATATATAGAAATGGTTCCTGGTAGAAACCTGGATCCTTTATCTCCACCCAAATTTCTCTATTACTCACAGCAACTTTCAGAATCAACAGATCCAATGACGTGAGGAGCCCTGCCCTGTTAGCTTCATGGTGAATCAGCCTCTGCCAGGGATACTTGGTAAAAATGGAAACCCAGCACCACCAAAAAAAAAAAAAAAAAAATGGAGATGGCCAGACCTCAAAATTACAGAATCTGAACTTGTACATGTTCTCAGAAATGTGCATGGACTCAGAAATTCCCACATTCACAGATGTAACTCTGAGAACTATCATCCTAAATTATAATAAAGCGTCTGACGCCAAGAACAATTTCTCATTCACTCATGTTTCTTTCTTTACGTATCCCCAGCTCACAGCAAGCTCTTGATAAATATATTAAATTGTAGGTTAATTGTTGATGTGTTTTACCATCCTAAATGATCCTTGGACACAGATGTAAAGAACAGACTTTTGGACTCTGTGGGAGAAGGCGAGGGTGGGATGATTTGAGAGAATAGCATTGAAACATGTATATTATCATATGTGAAACAGATCACCAGTCCAGGTTCAATATATGAGACAGGGTGCTCAGGGTTGGTGGACTGGGATGACCCTGAGGGATGGGATGGGGAGGGAGGTGGGAGGGAGATTCAGAATGGGGAACACATGTACACCCATGGCTGATTCATGTCAATGTATGGCAAAAAACACCACAATATTGTACACTAATTAGCCTTCAATTAAAATAAATTTTTTTTTAAAAAGGATTTAAACTAAAAAAAAAAAAAGATAGCTTGGCAGGGCCTAGCTATGTATCCCTTTAAATCACTTCAACAGTTTAGAACTATGTTCTGTACACATTAGTCCCTCAAGAAACAGTGGAATAAACTACAGCAAAAGCATGAAATTTAGAAAACTGTACCAACTTGTAATTTTTAGGATGCAGTTTTCCAGTGGTCTTGTATGGATGTGAGAGTTGGACTACAAAGAAAGCTAAGCACTGAAAAATTGATGCTTTTGAACTGTGGTGTTAGAGAAGACTCTTGAGAGTCCCTTGGACTGCAAGGAGATCCAACCAGTCCATCCTAAAGGACATCAATCCTGAATATTCATTGGAAGGACTGATGCTGAAGCTGAAACGCCAATACTTTGGCCACCTGATGAGAAGAACTGACTCACTGGAAAAGACCCTGATGCTGGGAAAGATTGAAGGCAGGAGGAGAAGGAGATGACAAAGGATGAGATGGTTGGATGGCATCACCAACTCGATGGACATGAGTTTGAGCAAGCTCCAGGAGTTGGTGATAGACAGGGAAGCCTGGCATGCTACAGTCCATGGGGTTGCAGAGTCGGACATGACTAAGCAACTGAACTGAACTAAACCAACTTGTAAAGTAAAAAGTTTTGTGTAGTCCTAAGAAATTATATTACTCTTTTTAGAAAAACCAAGTGGGGAACTGCCAAAGCACATACAGGGTTGAAAAATGTTCAAGCATTATTCAAGTAGATATACATCTTTTCACTCTCCTGTATTTATCAACACTATCAATGACACCATTTAAGTGATTGTATGTGGGTAATGAGGAATTTACACAGAACTGTTGTATAGCTCAAATGTCAAAAATCTTCCAGATTGTTCTAGAAGCAGGGAAGTCAAGTAAAGAGCAAAGTGGACAGCAAGGACCTGGAAAGCAGCAGCTACTCTGCTCCTCCCCATGGTAACCATGTGGGAATCAGTCCAGCAAGGCCAGGGTTTTTAAGAAATGGTGAAAATCCAAACCCGCTAAGAGATATCCCTTACATGTTAAATGTTGTTGAGAACTAACACAGAATTTTAAAAGGCATTGAGTTGATGAAACAAAACATCTTCAGGCCATCAAAAGTTATCTAACACAGGGAGTATTCATAAATAACACCGAAGTTAGAAACAAATACCCATATTACAGCCTATTAGAGTATGACAGGGCTTCCCTAGTAGCTCAGCAGTAAAGAATCTGCTTTCAGTGCAGAGGCCACAGGAGATGCAGGTTCAATCCCTCGGTAGGGAAGATCCTCTGGAGGATGGCATGGTAACCCTCTCCAGTATTCTTGCTTAGAGAATCCCATGGACAGAGGAGCCTGGTCGGCTCCAGTCCATAGGGTCACAAAGAGTAGGACACCACTGAAGTGACTTAGCATGCACACGTAGTATGACAACGCCCTAATTCAACTGTAGCCTTATCAGTAATGCTTTTTATATATTCATCTTTGAGCACAGTGTCTTCCGGGAATATTTGACTGACTGCTGAATCCTCACGACCTAGTACTCTGCTAGGCGTGTAGTTGAAGCACAATACATAATTGCTGAATGAATGATTGTATCAGGCTCCACTGATGAAATTCAAAATCACATTACTAGGTGAACAAGGCAAACCAAAAGAATTTTATATATATATATATATATATTATATATACACCAATATAGTATCATTAATTAAAGTTTAAAATATATAGCATAATATTAAACATAGTCTATAGAATCATACATAGACAAACTAAGACAGTGTATTAAGCAGAGACATTACTTTGCTGATGTCACCACATCCAAGTGCCCCTTGAAACTGAGAGTAGCTGTCTACAGTGGCACCTCCAACTCAGTGGTTCTCAACTAGAGGCAGTTTTGCCTCCCACGGGACAGCTGGCAACGTCTGCAAGCATTTTTTAATGTTATAACCCAGGGAGAGATACTACTGACATCTAGTGGGTAGAGATGCTTGCTCCTTGCAAGAAAAGCTATGACAAACCTAGAGAGTGTATTAAAAAGTCAGAGACAGTACTTTGCCAACAAAGGTCCATATAATCAAAACTATGGCTTTTCCAGTAGTCATGTATGGATGTGAGTTGGACTATAAAGAAGGCTGAGCGCTGAAGAATTGTTGCTTTTGAACTGCGGTGTTAGAGAAAACTCTCAAGAGTCCCTTGGACAGCAAGGAGATCAAACCAGTCAATCCTAATGGAAATCAATCCTGAATATTCATTGGAAGGACTGATGCTAAAGCTCCAATACTTTGGCCACCTTATGTGAAGAGTCAACTCACTGGAAAAGACCCTGATGCTGGGAAGGATTGAGGGCATGAGGAGAAGGGGACAACAGGGGACGAGGTGGTTAAATGGCCTCACTGGTTCAATGGACATGAGTTTGAGCAGACTCCAGGACATGGTGAAGGACAGGGAAGCCTGGCTTGCTGTAGTCCGGGGGTCACGAAGAGTCAGATACAACTGAGTGACTGAACAATAACAACAAATAGAATCATACAAATATATAAAAAAGCTATAAAGATATGCACAGAAAAGACCAAGACAAATTTAGTACAGTATAGTAGTTACCTCTTAAGAAAAGGATATCAGGATTGTGGAGGTATGCATAGAAGATTTTAACTATATTTGTAATTTTTCTTTCTCAACTTGGGTCATGGGTACATGATGTCAGTTACATTCTTAACTTTTTGAATTACTTACATACTTCATAAAATTATTTAAATGAAATTTGTGTTTTGGAGTAATTTTAGACTTACAGAAAAGTTGCAAAGATAGTACAGAAAGTTCCCATACACCCTTCACCTAGTTCTCCCCATCTTACATTAGTTAACATCTTATATTAGTACGATACATTTGAGAAAACAAAGCTGACATGGGTATATTACTAGTAACTAAACTCCAGACTTTATTTGCCTTTCACCAGTTTATCCATGTCTGCTCAAGGATGCAATCCAGGGGAACACGTCACATTTATTTGTTATGTCTCCCCATTCTTTTCTAATCTGTGACAGTTTCTCAGTCTTCCCTTATTTTTCATGAACTTGGCAGTCTAATGCTGCTAGACAAAGATACTGAAATGTCCCCTATTCTGGCCTTTTCTGTTGTTATTCTTATATTCATATTGGAGTTACAGATTTTTGAAGAAGAAATGACAGAAGTGAAGTGCCCTTCTCAACACATCACATCAAGGGTACATGTTATTCACATGACAGCACTGTTGATGTTAACTTTTATCACTTAGCTAAGATAGTGCTTGCCAGGATACTCCACTGTAAAGTTACTATTTTCCCTTACTTTATTCTTAGAAAATGAGTCACTAAGTCTAGCTCACCCTTAAGGGGAAAGAATGTGGGAGGGAAAGGGAAGAGCAAAATTAATCTCTACCTCCTGTAGAGGAGTAGGTAATAATTTTTTGAAAAAGAAAATTGAGTGCAGCCTAAAGAGAACAAGAGACATAAAAAAGTGAGAACAATTATACTCCCAGAAACATCCAAGGCTTTTCTGTGATATGTGGAGACAACACTGTGTCATCCTACAAGGCACTATAGAGATCATGTGTGTTCAGTCGTGTCTGACTCTTTGAAGCCCAGTGGACTGCAGCCCCACAGGCTTCTCTACTCATGGAATTTTCCAGGCAAGAACACTGGAATGGCATGCCAGTTCATTCTCCAGGGGATCTTCCCAACCCAGGGATTGAACCCACATCTCTGGCATCGCCTGTATTAGCAAGCAGATTTTTTACCACTAGCACCACCCAGGAAGTCCAACAGTATCTCCTATTCTTAAGACAAATACATGTGCATATTCAAAACATCCAAACAGTCTCTTCTGTGAGATATTTCTTCCATTCAAAGAGTAACCAAATTTTCTAACAAATAACCATTGTCTAAGCTTAGATACTAATACCACCTTTAATAGAAATGAATGGTGGTTCTATTTTTAAAAGGAAAATTTTCCCCACAAGCATTCAACTACCTATTGTACACAAGAGAATAGACTGGCACTGTGAAAAATTTCTTCTAAAATATGGACTATGTTAAATACCTGCCCACCAAGGATGCTACAATCTGGGATAGGGGAAGAGGGCTTAGGTAGCTTGAAGATAAGTGTCCACATAACAACAGCAAAGTCACACTGGGCTTATGGCCATGAGAGAAGTATTAGTTCAGTGCTGTATGGACTTGGATGAGAAAAAGATAGCTTCAACTTAGAGGTAACTAGTGAGACTGTTAGGAGAAGGCAATGGCACCCCACTCCAGTACTCCTGCCTGGAAAATCCCATGGATGGAGGAACCTGGTGGGCTGCAGTCCATGGGGTCGCTAATAGTTGGACACGACTGAGCGACTTCACTTTCACTTTTCACTTTCATGCATTGAAGAAGGAAATGGCAACCCACTCCAGTCTTCTTGCCCGGAGAATCCCAGGGATGAGGGAGCCTGCTGGGCTGCCGCCCATGGGGTCACACAGAGTCGGACACGACTGAAGCGACTTAGCAGCAGCAGCAACAGCAGTGAGACTGTTAACTGTCTCTAGGACATTCTCTTTGTCTCTTTTCAGAGAGTCACAATATTTGAAATCTGAGGTCTTGATCAATTTAAATGTTAGGTTCTACAATAGAATATACCCATAAGGAAGAAAATCCTATGGGGTTGCACAGAGTCAGACATGACTGAAGTGACTTAGCTTAGCAGGACATGGAAAAAATCTAGATGTCCTAGATGAATGGATAAAGAAGCTATAATATATATATATATATATATATATATATATATATATATATGCAATGGAATATTACTCAGCCATATAAAAGAACACATTTGAGTTAGCTGTAGTGAGGTGGATGAACCTAAAGCCTGTTGAGCAGGATGCTTGGCAATTTCATTTTCCATTTCATATAGTTTAAAATATTTTAATTTTTTGTAAATCAGAAAGAGAAATATCATATACTAATGCATATATATGGAGTCTAGAAAGATGGTACTGATGAACTTATTTGCAAGGCAGCAATGGAGAAAAAGACATAAAGAACAGACTTATGGACAAGGGGAGAGGGGAGGGTGAGAGAGAGTAACATGGAAACTTACATTACCATTTGTAAAATAGATAGCTAATGGGAATTTGCTGTATGTCTCAGGGAATTCAAACCAGGGCTCTGTATCAACCTAGAGGGGTGGGATGTGGAGGGAGACGGGAGAGAGGTTCAAGAGGCAGGGGACATATGTATACCTATGGCTGATTCATGTTGATGTTTGACAGAAAACAACAAAATGTTGTAAAGCAATTACCCTTCAATTAAAAAATAAATAGATTCAAAAAATAAAAAAACAAATAAAATAAAATCAGCATTACTTTATATATAATCAATACCGGAGTACAGAAGGTAAAAAACAGAAAACTAAAAAATGAATCCCAGGAAAGAGACAAAGATTAATATCTTCACTGCATCAGTCTACTACTCAAAAAATACTGAAATGACTCTCATTTGTTGACATATAAATCCTCTCCTCTGTATATTGTCACCCTGCCTATTTAACTTCTATGCAGAGTACATCATGAGAAACGCTGGGCTGAAAGAAGCACAAGCTGGAATCAAGATTGCCAGGAGAAATATCAATAACCTCAGATATGCAGATGACACCACCCTTATGGCAGAAAGTGAAGAAGAACTAAAGAGCCTCTTGATGAAAGTGAAAGAAGAGGGTGAAAAAATTGGCTTAAAGCTCAACATCACTTCATGGCAAATAGATGGGGAAACAGTAGCTGACTTTATTTTGAGGGGCTCCAAAATCTTTGCAGATGGTGACGGCATCCATGAAATTAAAAGATGCTTACTCCTTGGAAGGAAAGTTATGATCAACCTAGACACATATTAAAAAGCAGAGACATTACTTTGTCAACAAAGGTCCATCTAGTCAAGGCTATGGTTTTTCCAGTAGTCATGTATGGATGTGAGAGTTGGACTATAAAGAAAGTTGAGAGCAGAAGAATTGATGCTTTTGAACTGTGGTGTTGCAGAAGACTTGAGAGTCGAGATCCAACTAGTCCATCCTAAAGGAGATCAGTCCTGGGTGTTCATTGGAAGGACTGATGTTGAAGCTGAAACTCCAATACTTTGGCCACTTGATGAGAAGAGCTGATTCATTTGAAAAGACCCTGATGCTGGGAAATATTGAGGGCAGGAGGAGAAGGGGACGAAAGAGGATGAGATGGTTGGATGGCGTGACTGACTCAATGGACATGAGTTTGGGTGAACTCCGGGAGCTGGTGATGGATAGGGAGGCGTGGTGTGCTGCAGTTCATGGGGTCACAGAGTCGGACATGACTGAGTGACTGAACTGAACTGAACTGAAAAATCCTCTCCTCAGCCCTGTGCCAACTTGTATTATCAGAGATTTCTCATCTCATATCTCACCAGTTTCAACATGACTCAACTGCTTCTACTAAGTCAACTGCTTATTCAACTTTGCTCACAGTTTCAAGATGGAGCCTCCAAGGCCTATATATTAGCCAGGATCCTTTTCAGTAACAAACAATTTATGTCCATTTCATATAAACTCCAGCAAAAAGAGCCAGAGAGAGTGAAAAGAGGGATTGGTAACTGGCTAACATAACTGAAAATTACAAACATTTATTATATATTTAATAAGTGAGATATTATATTTAAAAACACTGGAATAATTTAGGAATGACATGTTGCCTCATCAAATAACTATACCTTAGTGGAATTACATATATAGCATAGCATGTTTATAATAGGACCTGTTATTATTTCACTGGGCTTCCATAATGGCTCAGATGATAAAAAATCTGCCTGCAACACAGGAGATCTGGGTTCAATCCCTGGACTGGGAAGATCCCCTGGAGAAGGGAAAGGCTACCCACTCCAGTATTCTGGCCTGGAGAATTTCATGGACTGTATAGTTCATGGGGTCACAAAGAGTCAGACGCGACTGAGCAACTTTCACTTACTTTACTTTTTAACTGAAAATTCAGGGCAAGTTCAGGACACTGACTTTGACTATTGGCTCTACATTCTTTGAATATTTCATTCTTAGGCACACTCTCCACTTATAGTGGCTCCTGGCTGCTGCAGGGGCACATCCTCACAGCAAAGTAACCTCAGCAGAAAGACATCTTTGCCCAATTATTCCAGGCAAAGTCCCAAGATAGAATCTTATTGGACTGAAGAGACATATTTTTGAACTGATCATTGCAGTCAGGAGTGGAATATGCTAATTTTCTAGGCCTGGGTAGCAGGCACATTGAAACTATCAGGACTGAGACACAGAGCAATGGTGTTTTTCAGAGTAAAATACGTTTATTTCAATAATTATAGGAAGGCAGCATGAGCACCCAGTGGACAAAAATAATCGTGTCTGTCTTATCCTGTCTGTCATTTCCCCAGGTAGAATTGACTCATTTTTCTTACTTCTATGGGCTACTCACATCTCTGCTTTTCCCCATATTGTTTTCACATGTAATTTGTTACCTGCTCTGCCACTTGCAAGTTTTACTTATCTTTTAATAGCTTGTTTATGTGTCTCCTCTTTTGTTAAGCCTTTCACTAATGTTCCAGTCACATAATTGCTCTATGATTCCACAGATTACATGTCCTTCTATTTGTTATTTATTCCATTCTATCATATTAAGTTAATTTGTATAATACACATTATTTTAGGGCAGGAAAGGTGCCATACCCATCTTGGTTTTACCTATCTCAAAGCAAAGTGTCAAAGTCACTTAATAAACATTTACTGAATGAGACATTCAAATTTTCCCACCTTAAACTTTTTCTGCTATTAATTCTTCCTAACTTTGATCAACCATTTCTGACTCCCTCTCCACATTTATACAAGCTTTTGGTGCTGTTGGCTTTGCCAGTCTCTTAAATCACACAGAATCTACTTTATCTTCACCAGTGGTTTCAGCTTTGTCCCAGTTCCTAGGAAATATACGTCTATGCTGAGTTGAGATGGAGGAATTTAAAGCATTCCAATCAAATACTAGAGAATTGCATTAACTAGAACAGTTCCTCCTCTGACCAAGCTTCTGCTTTAGAGACCTACATGGCACTTATTTCCTCCAGAATTGATTCTGTATATAATCTGTGAGATAAGGGATTGGCATGCATATTAAACAGAGCAAAATTTTAGAGGCAAAAGATTCGTGAACTCAAATAAACTACTTAATATGAGTCTTGCTTGTTCATCTGTGAAACAGTTATTTTTTAAATACTTAACTTTACAGTTTCACAAGGATAAAACAGAATAACAAACATAAACAGCGCAGCATAACATCTCATATATAGAAAGCAACAAATGTTACCAGTCTGTGCTAAAAGGTCAATGGAGCAGCTAAGCTGTCTCCCCTTTTCTCTACAAAATCTTCCCATCAAGGAATCTTCTAAGGATATGCTCACATGCATGACCAAAAATCATATTAGATAATTGAAGTTTTAGTTGCTACAATCCTCCTGGAAATATGAATAGAGCCAAATTTCTTCTTCAGAACCCAACCCAAGTGCAAGTCAATTCCTTAAATTGATTGAGTCTCTATCTACCTTCATTATCCTAAAAATCTGATATGCCAAGTCCTAAGAATTTACAGATGGCCCACTTTTATCCTGTTGTCTAAAATCTTCATGGCAACCCACTCCAGTGTTCTTGCCTGGAGAATCCCAGGGATGGGGGAGCCTTGTGGGCTGCTGTCTATGGGGTCGCACAGAGTCGGACATGACTGAAGCAACTTAGCAGCAGTAGCAGCAGCAAACCTTCATAATTGTTTTTTTCTAAGTCTCTATGATTTGAATTCTCTATGAATACAAGGGATTCATATATTACTCATACCGATGCCCTGCTAAGATCATAAACAGAATTATATAAACCAATGCTCAGCTCCATAACCAGGACCCACATAAACAAGTATAGAGACTTCCCTAAATATTCTTGGGGAATATAAATATATAAATAAATAAATATTAGGGTATTAGGAGACAAGGGGGAGAAAGGCAAGAAATCATCATATCATGATTTCTCACTTCTCATGGCAAAACACAGTTTTAAAAGAAAAAATCAAAGAGCTACTATTATCTATTATTCCCAGAAAAAAAAAAAAAAAAACTTCCTTCCAAAGAGTAAAAAACAGAAAAGGGATAAAAGAATAACTTTAAAGTGGATAAATCTGACAAACACCTCCTGAGCCAGGTTATATGACCAATAATATGATGATCAAATAGATCCTTAATATGCATTATAAGAATGATCTTTTTACTTGCTTTTGTGGTCTTAGTCTCGAAATGCATAACCAGTCTAATCAAGAGAAAACATCAAACAAACTCCAGTGGAGGTACAGTCTACAAAATACCTAACCAGTAGGTATTTTCAAAACTGTCAAGATCATCAAAAACAAAGGACGTCTGAGAAACTGTCACTGTCCAGAGGAGCCTAAAGACACATAAAAATTGAATGTAATGTGGTATCCTACCTACATGGGATCCTGGAACAGATAAAGGTCATTAAATAAAAGCTAAGTATGAAGTTTTTAGTTAAGGCGTCTACGCTGGTTCACTAGTTGTGACAAATGTACTATAATAATGTAATAAATATTAAAAAGGGAAATTGAGGGTGGGGTATATGGGAACTGTCTAGACTTTCTTCACAACTCTTTGGCAATTTAAAACTATTCTAAAACAGGGAGTGTTTTTTTTAAATTTGC
The DNA here is from genome assembly GCF_032452875.1 of Bos javanicus. Taxonomy (NCBI): domain Eukaryota; kingdom Metazoa; phylum Chordata; class Mammalia; order Artiodactyla; family Bovidae; genus Bos; species Bos javanicus. The sequence goes on from NC_083876.1 coordinate 52,342,590, forward strand.
CTATTGAATTTAAGAAAAACAGATAAAAATAAAGTCTTACCTAGACAGTTGGAGTAGAAATGTAGAATACCTAAGATAAAAAGGTCTTAAAAGCAGCCAGAGAGAAAAGGCAGATAAATTAAAAGGAATATCAGCTTACTTTTCATCAGCACAATGAAAGCCAGAAGAAAACAGAAGATAATATTTTCAAAGCGCTCAGAGAAAACAACTTCAACTTGGAGAAATATACCTAGAACATTTTTCTTTTAAAATTAAAAAAAAGCAAAATAGCTATTTTTAGAGAGACTAAGATGAGAAAGTTTAGCATCTACAGACCCACACTAAAGCATAAAGAACATTCATTGAGTAGAAGAAAAATAAATTCAGATAGAAGATCTGAGATGCAAGAAAAAATGACAAGCAAAGAAAATTTAAATATGGATAAATTAAATATGGAAAATCAATGACTACCAAAAAGCAATAATGCTGCTGCTGCTGCTAAGTCGCTTCAGTCGTGTCCGACTCTATTCGACCCCATAGACGGCAGCCCACAAGGCTCCCCTGTCCCTGGGATTCTCCAGGCAAGAACACTGGAGTGGGTTGCCATTTCCTTCTCCAATGCATGAAAGTGAAAAGTGAAAGCGAAGTCGCTCAGTCCTGTCTGACTCTTAGCGACCCCATGGACTGCAACCTACCAGGCTCTGCCATCCATGGGATTTTCCAGGCAAGAGTACTGGAGTGGGTTGCCATTGCCTTCTCCAAAAAACAATAATAAAGATACCTAATTTCATTATTTTGAAAAAGACTGAAACTAAACTTCATATAATGGAGAGGGGAGGAGATAACTATACTGAATTTTTCTGAGGTCCTCTGGGCATTAATGAAGAGAGAAAATATACTGTTTAAATTTCAATTTAAATTATATATCTACATCCATATTACAAGGACAATCATTAAAAGAAAAGAATAGAATTTATGACCTCCAAACTAGAGAAAGGGGAAATTCTAAATGAGAAAAAAAGTTAGTATTCTAAAGGAATACAAGAAGAAGAGGGAAAAAAGAAGTGTAAGCAAGGTAAAATGAATCAATAAAAAATGGTAAAAACAAATTGTAATATTAGTCATTATTCGGAGAAGGCAATGGCACCCCACTCCAGTACTGTTGCCTAGAAAATCCCATGGACAGAAGAGCCTGGTAGGCTGCAGTCCATGGGGTCGCCAAGAGTCAGGCACTACTGAGCAACTTCACTTTCACTTTTCACTTTCATGCATTGGAGAAGGAAATGGAAACCCACTCCAATATTCTTGCCTGGAGAATCCCAGGGACAGAGGAGCCTAGTGGGCTGCCATCTATGGGGTCGCACAGAGTTGGACATGACTGAAGTGACTTAGCACTTAGCAGCAGCAGTCATTATTAACAGTAATTAGTTAACTCATTGGATAAAAGACAATATTCAGATTGAATCAAAAATAATAACAAAATCTAGCTGCACTGAGTTCTTAAGAGACACCCACTAAACACAAAGTCATGGAAAAGTTCCAAGTATGATGTAAAAATAAAACAGGTCTCTTAGACCCAAGATTGACTTGAAGGACTCACAGGACTGAGCATGTAGTCATAACCATGGTTAAAATTTATTACATTAAAAGGAAATGAAGTAAAATCAGCAAAGGGAAGTCCTGAGAATACCAGGAGCATGTTTCCAAGGAGTTTCCAAGAGGAGTTTCCAAGACTCCTCTTCCAATGGAGTCACACCAGACATGCTTAGTTCCCTAAGCAAGAATTGTAACAGCATTTGTGAAATGTTGTCTACTACACAATATTATTAAAGATTCAGTGCCCAAGAATACACAATAGAGAAAAAAATAGTCCCTTCAATAAGTGGTGCTGGGAAAACCAGACAGCTACATGTAATAGAATGAAATTAGAACACTTCCTAATACCATATACAAAAATAAAAAATAAACTCAAAATGGATTAAAGACCTAAATTTAAGACCAGAAATTATAAAACTCTTAGAGGAAAACATAGGAAGAACACTCTTTAACATAAATCACAGCAAGATCCTCTATGACCCACCTCCTAGAGTAATGGAAATAAAAACAAACAAAAAAAAGCAAATGGGACCTAATTAAACTTAAAAGCTTTTCCACAGAGAAGGAAACTATAAACAAGGTGAAAAGACAACTCTCAGAAAGGGAGAAAATAATAGCAAATGAAACAACTTACAAAGGATTAATCACCAAAATATACAAGTGGCTCATGCAACTCAATATCAGGAAAACAAACAACCCAATCAGAAGTGGGCAGAGACCTACGCAGACATTTCTTCAAAGAAGACATACAGATGGCTAATAAACAAATGAAAATATATTCAACATAGCTCATTATTAGAGAAACTCAAATCAAAACTGCAATAAGGAATCACCTTACATCAGTCAGAATGGCCACCATCAAAAAATACACAAACAATAAATGCTTTAGAGAGTATGGAGAAAAGGGACCCTCTAGGACTACTGGTGGGAATGTAAACTAATACAACCACTATGGACAACAGTGTGGAGAGTCCCTAAAAAACTAAGAATATAGCTACCACGTGACCCAATAATCCCACCACTGGGCATAAATCCTGAGGAAATCATAACTGAAAATGACACATGTACCCTAATTTCTTTTGAACTGTGATGTTGGAGAAGACTCTTGAGAGTCCCTTGGACTGCAAGGAGATCCAACCAGTCCATCCTAAAGGAGATCAGTCCTGGGTGTTCATTGGAAGGACTGATGTTGAAGCTGAAACTCCAATACTTTGGGCACCTGATGTGAAGAGCTGACTCATTTGAAAAGACCCTGATGCTGGGAAAGATTGAAGGCGGGAAGAGAAGGGGATGACAGAGGATGAGATGGTTGGATGGCATCACTGACTCGATGGACGTGAGTCTGAGTGAACTCTGGGAGTTGGTGATGGACAGGGAGGCCTGGTGTGCTGCGGTTCATGGGGTTGCAAAAAGTCAGACACGACTGAGCAACTGAACTGAACTGAACCCTAATTGCAGCACTAATTACAACAGCAAGGACATGGAAGCAACCTAGATGTCTATCAACAGGTGAATGAATAAGGAAATTGTGGTATATATATACAAGGGAATATCACTCAGTCATAAAAAGGAACACATTTGAGTCAGTTCTAATGAGGTGGATGAACCTAGAGCCTATTATACAGAAGGAAGTAAATCAGAGAAAAACAAACGTTGTATATTAGCACATATATATGGAATCTAGAAAGATGATACTGATGAACCTCTTTGCAAGGCAGCAATGAAGATGCAGACATAGAGTACAGACTTGTGGACACACTGGGGGAAAGAGAGGGTGGGACTAATTGAAAGAGTAGCATTGAAACATATGCATTACCATATGTAAAGTGAGATAGCCTGTGGAAATTTGCTGTATGATGCAGGGAGCTCAAATTTGGTGCTCTGAGAAAACCTAGAGGGGTGGGCTGGGGTGGGGGTGGGAGGTTGGAGGGAAGTTCAAGAGGGAGGGGACATATGTATATAACTACAGCTCATTCATGTTGATGTATGGCAGAAACCAACACAATATTGTAAAGCAATTATCCTCCATTTAAAAATAAACCAAAAGAAAAAAAAAAAAGATTCAGTGCCCAGAGATTTAATTAGTGGTGGTATGGCCAAGCATCTCAAAACTTGACCCATAGAGTCAATAAAATTCCAACCAAATATCTACATAGATTTTTTTCATTGCATTTGACAATCTGATTCTAAAATGTATTCAGAATATCAAAACATCAAGGATAACCTAAACATTCCAGAAAAAGAAGAACACAGTCAAGGAATTAGTTTTACTAGATAGGTAGACTTATGTAAAACCTATTGCGATTATAACATAGTGCTATTGGCATTGAAATAGACAAATTAACCAATAATGGATCAGAACACAGAGACCAGAAAGAGTGATTTGAGATAGAGCTGATTTCACAGGATAATCACTTGAATAAATGCTGCTGGATTAGTTGGTTGTCATATGAAAAAAATTTTTAATGAACTTAATTACTGCCCCCCACTGGGCTTCCTTGCAGATGGTGACTGCACCTGTGAAATTAAAAGATGCTTACTACGTGGAAGGAAAGGTGTAACCAACCTAGACAGCATATTAAAAAGCAGAGACATTACTTTGTCAACAAAGGTCCATCTAGTCAAGACTATATTTTTTTTCCAGTAGTCACATATTGATGTGAGAGTTGGACTATAAAGAAAGTTGAGAGCAGAAGAATTGATGCTTTTTAACTGTGGTGTTGGAGAAGACTCTTGAGAGTCCCTTGGACTGCAAGGAGATCCAACCAGTCCCTCCTAAAGGAGATCAGTCCTGGGTGTTCGTTGGAAGGACTGTTGTTGAAGCTGAGACTCCAATACTTTGGCCACCTGATGTGAAGAGCTGACTCATTTGAAATGACCCTGATGTTGAGAAAGATTGAAGGCAGGAGGAGAAGGGGACAACAGAGGATGAGTTGGTTAGATGGCATCACCGATTCAATGGACATGAGTTTGGGTAAACTCCAGGAGTTGGTGATGGACAAGGAGGCCTGGCGTGCTGCGGTTCATGGGGTTGCAAAGAGTCGGCCATGACTGAGTGACTGAACTGAACTGAACTGGGTTTCCTAGGTGGCGCAGTGGTAAAGAACCTACCTGCCAACGCAAGAGACCTGGGTCGATCTTTGGGTCATGAAGATCCGTGGAGTAGGAAATGGCAACTCACTCCAGTATTCTTGCCTGGAAAAATCCCATGGACAGTGGAGTCTGGTGGGCTACAGTCTATAGGGTTACAATGCGTCAGACACAACTGAGCATGCACGCAATACAATGCCCCACTAAACACAAAAATAAGTTCCAGATTGATTAACCACTTAAATTTGGAAGACAAAGCTTTAAACCATTTAGAAGAAAATAAATCCCGGAGGAGCCCATTTCCCCTTGGGCTTCCCTGGTGGCTCAGATGGTAAAGCGTCTGCTCACGATGTGTAAGACCCGGGTTCGATCCCTGGGTCAGGAAGATGCCCTGGAGAAGGCAATGGCACCCCACTCCAGTACTCTTGCCTGGAAAATTCCATGGACTGAGGAGCCTGGTAGGCTACGGTCCATGGGGTCACAAAGAGTCGAACACGACTGAGCAACTTCACTTTCACTTTCAAAGAATGTATAACAGAGAGAGAATAAGAAAGAATCTCTTATACAATATGCAAAGAGTACAATTCATAAAAGAAAAGTTAACCTTCCATGGTAAAATCAAAGACTACAAGCATCAAAATATACTGTAAAAGCTCTAAACTGTTAACCAAGAATATATGGGGAAATATTGCACAATATTTAACCAAAAAAATACTAGCAACCAAGGGGAAAAAACTCTCCTTTGAATAAATGTAAAATCCCACCAAAAAAAAAAAAAAAAAACCTGCCAAAGGTGCAAATAGGAATGTAACAGGAAAAGTAGTTACCACTAGGGGAGAAGGAAGACAGATGGGCTGTAGAGACATGCAATGGGGCATCAAAGAATGAAATGTTCTAATGTTCTGGAAATAGTGGGGAAACTTGTGTACTGTCTAGGAAGAAGCAAAAATACCTCAGTGTCTGTAGAAGTCTGAACCCAGTAAAGAGAGACAGGGAATAAAATCTGAAAGAGAGGCAGGGGGGTGACCATTCAAAGCCTTGTAAGCCCAGGGAAGGGTTAAAATGTTATTCTGAGCATAATAGGTATTCCCAGGTGGCTTCCTCTTTATGGATCACAGACCTGCTCAGGTGAAGGAGCTTGCATAATTCAGTGAAGCTAAGAGCCATGCAGTGCAGGGCCTCTCAAGATGGACAGGTCATAGCTGACAGCTCTAGTTCTAACAAAACATGGTCCACTAGAAGAGGGAATGGCAAACTACTCCAGTATTCTTGCCATGAGAACTCCATGAACAGTATGAAAAGATATGACACCAGAAGATGAGCCCCACAGGGCAGAAGGTATCCAATATGCTACTGGGGAAGAGCAGAAGGCAATTACTAATAGCTCCAGGAAGAAAAAAAAAAGGCTTCCCTCATGGATCAGGTGGTAAAGAATCTGGCTGCAACGCAAGAGGACCAGGTTCTATCCCTGGGTAGGGAAGATCCCCTGGAGAAGGGAATGGCTACTCACTCCAGTATTCTTTCCAGGAGAATTCTATGGACAGAGGAACATGGTGGGCTCCATCAATGGGGTCACAAAGAGTCAGACATAACTTAGCAAATAACACAAATCAAAAAGAATGAAGAAGCTGTGCCAAAGTGGAAACAATGCTAGGTTGTGGATGACTGTGGTGGTGAAAGTAAAGTCTGAGGCTGTAAAGAACAATACTGCATGAGAACCTGGAATATTAGATCCATAAATCAAGGTAAACTAGACGTAGTCAAGCAGGAGATGAAAAGAGTGAACATCAACATCTTAGCAATCAGTGAACTAAAATGGATGAGAATGGGCGAATTTAATTCAGATGACCATTGTATCTACTGCTGTGGGAAAGACTCCCTTAGAAGAAATAAAGTAGCCCTCATAGTCAACAAAAGAGTCCAAAATGCAGTACTTGGATGCAATCTCAAAAATGACAGAATGATCTCGGTTCATTTCCAAGGCAAACAATTCAACATCACAGTAATCCAAGTCTATTTCCCAACTACTAATGCTGAAGAAGTTGAAGTTGATCAGTACTATGATAGTTTACAAGACCTTATAAAACTAACATTCAAAAAAGGTGTCCTTTTCATCATAGGGGATTGGAATGCAAAAGTAGGAAGTCAAGAGATTCCTGGAATAACTGGCATATTTAACCTTGGAGTAAAAAATGAAAGAGGGCAAAGGCTAACAGAGTTTTGTCAAGAGAACACACTGGTCATAGCAAACAGCCTCTTCCAACAACACAGGAGACGACTCTACACATGGACATCACTAGATGGTCAATACCAAAATCAGACTGATTGTATTCTTTGCAGCTGAAGATGGAGAAGCTCTATACAGTCAGCAAAAACAAGACCGGGAGCTGACTAAGGCTCAGATCATCAGCTCCTCATTACAAAATTCAGGTTTAAATTCAAGAAAGTAGGGAATACCACTAGACCATTCAGGTATGACCTAAATCAAATTCCCATGATTATACAGTGGAGGTGACAAACAGATTCAAGGGATTAGATCTGGTAGAGAGAGTGCCTGAAGAACTACAGATGGAGGTTCATAACACTGTACAGGAAGTGATGACCAAAACCATCCCAAAGAAAAAGAATTGCACGAAGGCAAGGTGGTTGTCTGAGGAGGCTTTACAAACAGCTGAGAAAAGAAGAGAAGTGAAAGGCAAGAGAGAAAGGGAAAGACACACCCATCTGAATGCAGAGTTCCAAAGAATAACAAGGAGAGATAAGAAAGACTTCTTAGGTAAACAACGCAAAGAAACAGAGCAAAACAACAGAATGGGAAAGACTAGAGATCTCTTCAAGAAAATTGGAGATATCAAGGGAACATTTCATCCAAAGATGGGCACAATAAAGGACAGAAATGGCAAGGACCTAACAGAAGCAGAAGAGATTAAGAAGTGGCAAGAATACCCAGAAGAACTATACAAGTCTAACTAAAAAGTGTAACTGATCCGGATAACCATGATGTTATGGTCACTCACCTAGAGCCAGACATCCCAGAATTTGAGGTCAAGTGGGCCTTGGGAAGCATCACTACGAACAAAGCTAGTGGAGGTGACAAAATTGCAGCTGAGCTATTTCAAATACTAAAAGATTATTCTGGTAAAGTGCTACACTCAATATGTCAGCAAATTTGGAAAACTCAACAGTGACCACAGGACTGGAAAAGATCAGTTTTCATTCCAATCCCAAAGAAAGGCAATGCATAAGAATGTTCAAACTATCATACAATTGTGCTTATTTCATAGGCTAGGAAGATAATGCTCAAAATCCTTAAAGCTAAGCTTCAACAGTACATGAACTAAAAACTTCCAGATGTACAAGCTGGGTTTAGATAAGGCAATGGAACCAGAGATCAAACTGCCAACATTTGTTGCAACATAGAGAAAGCAAAGGGATATCCCCCCAAAAATCTATTTTATTGACTACGCTAAAGCCTTTGACTGTGTGGATCACAACAAACTGTGGAAAATTCTTAAAGAGATAAGAATATCAGTCTACCTTACTTGTCTCCTGACAAATCTGTATGTAGGTCAAGAAACAACAGTTAGAACTTGGACATGGAATGACAACCTGATTCAAAATTGGGAAAGGAGTACGACAAGGCTGTACACTGTCACCCCACTTATTTAACTTATATGCAGAGTACATCATGCGAAATGCTGGGCTGGATGAATCACAAGCTGGAATCTAGATTTCCAGGAGAAATATCAACAACCTCAGGTATGTAGATGATACCACCCATATGGCAGAAAGTAAAGAGGAACTGAAGAGCCTCTTGTTGAGGGTGAAGGAGGACAGTGAAAAAGCTGGATTAAAACTCAACATTTAAAAAACTAAGATCCTGGCATCCAGTCCCAACACTTCATGCAAAAAATGGGGAAAAAGTGGAAACAATGACAGATTTTCTTATCTTGGGCTCTGAAATTACTGTGGACAGTGACTGCAGCCATGAAATTAAAAGACACTTGCTCCTTGGAAGAAAAGCTATGACAATCCTAGACAGCATATTAAAAAGCAGGGACATCACTTTGCCAACAAAAGTCCATATAGTCAAAGCAATGGTTTTTCCAGTAGTCATTCATGGATGTGAGAATTGAACCATAAAGAAGACTGATCACAAAAGAATTGATGCTCTTGAACTATGGTGTTGGAGAAGACTCTTAAGAGTCCCTTGGACAGCAAGGAGATCAAATCAATCAACCATAAAGCAAATCAACCCTGTGTTTCATTGAAAGAATTAATGCTGAAGCTGCAATACTTTGGCCACCTGATGTGAAGAGCTGACTCACTGGAAAAGACCCAGATGCTGAGAAAGAAAAAAGGCAAAAGGAGAAGGAGGAGGCAGAGGATGAGATAGTTAGATAGGATCACTGACTCAATGGACATGAATTTGAGCAAACTCCAGGAGATAGTAAAGGACAGGGAATCCTGGCATGCTGCAGTCCATGGGGTCACAAAGAATCAGACACGACTTAGACAGGTTGTTCAGTGGTAAAGAATCCGCCTGCCAATGCAGGAGATGTGGGTCGATCTCTGGGTTGGGAAGGTCCCCTGGAGAAGGAAATGGCAACCCACTCCAGCATTCTTGCCTGGAAAACCCCATGGATAGACAAACCTGGGCAGCTACAGTTCAGGGGGCTACAAAAGAGTCAGATACAACTTAGCAACTAAACAAAGAGTGGACCCTGGAGGCCGGTTAGGATGATGCTTCAGTAATACTGGCAGGAGATAAAAGTGTCTTGGACAAGAGTAATAGTAGAGGTAGTGAAAAGTGGTCAAATTTAGGGATTTGTTTGAAGGTAGAAAACTTGTTGATTAGAAGATTTATGCCAAAGTTTAAAGATGTATTTGTGGTTCTGAGCAAAACAATTGGATGAATGTATGTATCATTTATTAATATGAAGAAGACTAGAGGAAGAGCAAGTTTAAGAACAGGTGGAATTCAAAAATTCTACTTAAGAAATGCCATCCTAAGGCACCTGTTAGACAATTCAGTAGAGAGGTTATGTGTGCAGTTGGATATATGTGAAGATCTGAGAGGGAGGTCAGGACATATGCCACATTTCACTGATACTATGATATACTGTTTTTTCATACTTTAATTGAAATTAGGGCATGCCTTCCAATCAATGCTGTCTTACAACTCATTGTAACACATATTTGGTAACATATATTTTCTTCCTTTGTAGTAAATAAAATAATGATTCATCTTATAATCAATAGGAATTTAGATTCTTTAAATTATATAGAATTTGAGAGACATAAAAATATTGAAGGCATTAAAGCCATGAAACTGTGAGATCACACAGGAAGTAAATATAGGCAGACAAGGGAAAGGTAGTAGAATGAGCCCGGGACATCTATAGGCCAAGAAAAGGAGGCAAGGCTGGTAAAGGAGAATAAAAAGGATGGCCAGTGAATTAAGAAACATACGTCAGGAGTCAGTAGTGTCTTGAAAATAATGAAATTATTTCAAAAAGGAGAGAGAGAGTGATCTGCTGTGTCAGATCCTGTGAAAAAGATAAAAGACAATGAAGGTTGAGAAAAAAGAAGAATGAGCCACTAGTTCTCTAACCAGGAGTGGTTCAGAAGAAGGACAGGGACAAAAGCCTGAAAAGCAAAAAGAATTACATGATGAGTTCAAGTCCTTTAGCACATTTACTGCTTTGTTTTTGTTTTTATTATCCCAACTAGAAGAGTATATTCCTTAAGGCAGGGATCTATGTTTTGTTTGTTTGTTTGTTTATAGTCTAAGGCCCTAAAGTAGTGTCAGATGCTCCAACAATATTTGTTAAATTGAACTTACTCTTTTCCTGAGTTTTGCTATAAAATAGAGCAGAGAAATGTAGCAATAGCTTGATTTGGTGGTCTTTTATATAAAGAATGAGTGGCATTCTCATAGCTTTTTATCACAGAACACAAACCAGCAAATAGAAGCTATTGTAGGACATATTTGAGCTCAAAATAAGAAAAAAAAACTACTTGTTTCTTAAAATATCCCAACATTAGAGGAGGTTGCCTTTTGCAGAGGATAGTGAGTATATTGCTACTGGCTCAAACAACAAAAAGCTATAAAATAGTACCAGAGGATGCTGGATTTTAGAGAAGATAAGAGAATGATTGGACAAAAGTTGAACTGAAGTGCCTTCTAACTTTAAACATTTTCTTTTCAGAGTCACTGCTATTTTTAAAGTCCAGATTCATCTCAACCTCTCACTTGGGACATTCTGAGCCATTCTGAGCATTCTCTGTTGGGGAATGCAAATGTTTAAATTTAAATCAGAGCAAAATATAATTTTAAAGGTAACCTTGCCATGAAAAATAATTTAAGCATTTCAACATCAATTTTAATTATTTATGCCCAATTGCACCATTGCATTAACATACATAATTGAGTGTTCCCTTAAATTAAAAACTTTTTTAAAGAATGAAAGGGGCATTCAGTTGCATTCAGAGATTGTACAGTTGCACCTGCTTGTAATATCTCTCAGCCTTTATTGCAGGAGTCTCATAACTGTTTCAGAGACAAATCAATTATATTACCAAAAACGTTTGTTACTATTCCAATAGTACTTTGAGTTAGTGGCAAAATCCCAGAACTGAACTTCAGTACTAATCAACCTTAATCCTGTGTCTGAAGCAGTCAAAATTATTTCAGTGAGCTATTCATTAAATTTTGAATGTCATGATATATCTCATAATTTTTACCTAAACATTATTAAATAACATAAAATAACATTAATTTTCTAAGATATAATTTAAACAAAATGAAACTTTTATTATTATTAATGTAAAGCACAGTACAAGTTGTCAAATTGTCCTTGGATTCTGAAATATGTACTACATAGCATGTTGTAGACAATCTGCTCAGAAATTCTTCTGCTGAATTTTTCTCTGCAGGCTGGCTACAGAGCCAGGAATAGGTTAATGAAATGCATGCATGGAATAAAAAACAAATTATAAGTGGTAATTCAGCCACTAAACCTTCACGAGGCTGGGGGGAAATAGGAAAATAAAGCTAATCTTATTTCATTTTTCTTTATACACTCAAAATATACTCAAAATGTCACCTCATAAATCCCATTTTCTGTTTCCATAAAGAATGTATGTTAGAACCATTGTTTATTAAAAGTTCTGCTGCCATATGGATAACTTAAAAAAAAATCTTCCCCCAGACCTGTACTATGTGCAAATATTCAGCAATTTTACATTCATGGTCTAAAATTTTAATTTAAATTCCCTTCATTTCCTCACAAATCAACATAGTGCACTATGTAAAGGAACTATGTAAATATCAGGACCTTGAACTTTGGTACAAGAACTTCTCTCAAAATATATTTATATGAACCACAAACAATACAGAAATTTTCCTACAAAATCATGCTTCTAGCTAAGAGTACAGTATTTTGCTTTTAGCATGTCTTTGAAAGCTCATAGATTGGCTTTAGATTATTAGCCTAACAGATCCAATAATGTAATATAAAATGTGAAACTGCCATCAAAAAATAAATATGGGACACCATATACAAGTCCCTATCATTAAAACATCTTGGGAATAGTAGAAAGTAAAACAACATTATAATGCAACTATAATAAAAAATTAATTTTAAAATAATATTGGGATATGTAAAAAAATAAAGTATATCATCTATAATTCTAAATATACAAACAGCAACATCAGGATACCTAAATAGAATACCACATTCAAATAAATACAAAAAGACAAGATACATATAAAGATATGAAAAACTGCAGTGTGATTTTAACAAATGTACTTTTTATGTAGAACAAAATAAGAACTCAGAAGAAAACTGAAATAATCAATACCAAATTTTACAGAAATATAATAAAGATCTAAATAACTAAAAACAAATTAAAATCTAAAAGAACCAACACATTCTCATGTTCTTCTTTAAATATATATATATATATATATATACATATATATATCACTTTCTGTTCCTAGTGGCTTATTAAATAAAACTCATGAAGCCTCTGTGCACTGGCTTTTATTTTCATCTTAAGTTTTAAGAATATAAGAAAAATGTGATGCTGCTAAATTTTTCATCTGAATTTTGCAAAGGGCTTCTGTTTTTTGATCTAATAATGATAGATCAGATCCTGTTTTAGTATCTATTTAAAAATTCAGATAGAATCAATTCAGAAAATATAATTAATTTCTTAAAAACCATGCTAGCACTTTCAAATTTTGCCTCCTAATACTTACATTATAAAGTATAAGCTCTTTGATATGCACAAATACCAACAAAAAACACAAGCCTTTGAAAAAATCTTGGTTGTGTCAGATTTCTTGAGAGTCTTTCACAGAGGGCTCCAGGTTCCTATTAAGAGCGGTTTAGTAGCAAGAACTGTAATGCTAGCATTCTTAGAACTTAGTGAAAGACAATGTCCATTTTGTAGGAAAACATTTTATTAATCTTTATTTATATATTAAATAATTATTCTGCTTAAAGTCGAAAAGATTTATTTTTAAATTTCTGAGGATAGGAGAATTGCGGGTTTGTAGACCATTTAGAAATATATATTTTATCACAATCCACATTAACGGCCTTCTGGAGAGTTAATTTAAAATTTCCTACTGTGCTGTTAAGCATCTTCAAATTAAGAAGCAAATGCATATAAAGAAAAAAAGCAGTCCATAGCTGCAGTTAAAGTATTCTTTGGTTGCTGTACTGTTGCAAATATAGCTTATATAAAGGGTTTCAAAAAATAGGAACTTGAATTCTAAAGAGAGGCTAAAGATCACTTATTCTTAGGTATAAACCTGACTCAAATTCTAAGAAAAGGCTAAAGACCATGTCTACCTGTAAGCTATCATTGAAACCTGATTTCTCATTCGTACAAAAGAAAAAGACTTTTTGAAATATTGCTTTTGAGTTAATCATTTCTAATCAGGACCATTCTAAGTTTGGGGGTCAAGGAAGTAGACACCATAATGAAGAATGGAAAAAATTGCTTATGCTTATCTGATTTCTTAGTCCCTGATATTTTTGCTTTTATTTTGTCCCTGGTATTTGAGACTTGAATCTTTGGTGGGAAAGCATATCATAACATCTGCATGTACAAAACTTTTTTAACACAGGTTTTAAAAAGTCAACCTAACTATATATTTACACTTAAAACTGTCATGACATATTTAAAGCTATCAGTCTTAAATATGGCATACAATTGATTGTCCTTATTTATTTAAAAAATGGCATTTGTTATTTTTTTATAGGTAAAAACTCTCATTTTTACAACCAATTTACCAGCAGCATATACTAAAATAGGTTTAAGTCACATTATGTAAAAGTAATGATGATGTTAGGATGAATAATTAACAAATCAATCTAAGTTTGGGGAGTTCTTTTTCACTGTAGATAACTGACTACAGAACTAACCCACAAACTAAAAATAAGAATCACCTATATATTATCATTCACCTCACAGCTAATCTTGGTCTATCTGCTTTTATCTGCTGGCAATCCAAATCCATGAACCTCTAAGAAAGCTAACCTTTAAGGAAAGGATCTTTGTCTTAGCCCACAATTTGCAACATAGCCAGGAGAAAAAATTAGATTTGGAGTCAGAAGACCTAGGACTAAGCCCTGCATAGGTAATTAAAGCAATCACTAAACTCCTAAATATTTAAGCCTCTTAATCTGTAAAATGGGCCTAGCACCACCAGGCTCCCAAGTGATGCTGAAGTTAAATGAGACAATGCACTACTGATTAGATAATGGAGCCGTCGGTAATGCTTTTCCTTCCTTTAAAATATGAGTATGCTGTGCTGTGCTGTGCTTAGTCACTCAGTCGAGTCCAACCCTGCAACCCCAGGGACTGCAGCCTGCAAGTTTCCTCTCTGTCCATGGAGATTCTCCAGGTAAGAATACTGGAGTGGGTTGCCATGCCCTCCTCAAAATATGAGTATAATCTGTAATAAATACTTACTCTTCCCTTGTATTGTTTTAAATAGCATTTAAGAAAAAAGTAAAGAACCTACACTTAAATCACATTACAAGTAAAATCATCATCATCTTATTTCAGAAACTGAGAGGAAGGAAAAAAATGGGTTCATCTTATCTTTCAAATTGAAAGATAGCACCTGCATGGCCCCAGGGACATGAGGTTCCATTCCTCCTCACCTTTTACATTTCTTATATTTATCCTAAGGCCTTATTATCATATTTTCTAGATCCCATTTGAATACTTTTTGTAGGACATTACTCCTGAAACAAATGAGAAAGCAACAACTCCAACCTACAGAACTGAGTTAAGTGGTGCATGTCTGTATACAACAGACGATCAGATTTTAAAATATATTGACTTCTTAATTATTTTAAAGTAAGTTATAGATCAAAGTATTAATGATGCATATAAAGAAATGAAATAGCCAAAATAGATATAAGTCCAAAATTATTATACTTAAAATATAGATGGTTTTCCTCTTATAGTCACAGTTATAATGCATTTTAAATATTCATTTCAGAAATATTTGAATGCCAAAATTAAAATAACCTAGTTAAAATTACCATCAAAATATATATATATATATGTTTTACATATATAAAATATGTAAATATACATATTTACAGCTATATAATCTGAATATGTGAGCATTTCTTTTATAAAAGCTTTAGTCTTAAAGCACTCCTTTTAAATTCTTTTTGAAATATTTCCATAATTAATTTCCTACAGTGTGTCACAAAAAAATATGAATTTCCATGACCTAAAATGGTCATAACGTCTCTAAGTTTGAAAAAGTTTTCACTACATATGTTAAGCTAACCATTTTTTACACTTATAGGAAGTTTAATTCCAAACAATTAACAAACTAATTTATGATATTTTTTTTCACATTTTGATGTCAAGGGGCTTTGTAAAAACACTGTTTTGAAAGTTTATTTTCTCTGTGGCTTAAATGTCATATCTCAAACTGATATTCTTCTATCTTCTAAATTTCTATTTTTTCAAGAGTGATAAGTATATAAAGCTGCTTCCCAAAATTAGGTGTTTTAATTAAATTGTCTTTTAAAATACATATATGTAACAAAATTATTCAGAATTCTTAACTATGTACTAGCCATATTAATATTCCTAATATACATACCATATCCTATTCTTCCTATGTATATAGAATCTTATGAATACTAAGAGCATAGATTCGATTAAAAATAAGATAAACATTCCTTGTTTTATTCTTAAAAGGCAAAAAATTTATATGTTTAACTAGAAAGTAAATTTTTTATAATTATTGACTTGTTCACCATCATTAACATTAAAAATTAAATTATGTAAACTTATTTTATTAGGCGATGGGTAAAAACATATCAGAAGTTGGATAAATTGTGTTTTCATTAAGAAAAGTAAATAAAAATATTGAAGTCAAAAATTTTTTTATTATAGATTGCTTTTAAATGTCTGTTTTCTCTCTGAATTCAAAATGATTGACTTGAGCACAATACTAAGTAAAAAATAAAATAGTCCTCCTGCCTGAAAGACTCCTGAATAAAGAGAAAATTATTTTTGGCTTTTCCTCTTGATCAGATATGAAATATTCTGAGACGCCACCTCTATAATTTGATAAAAAGCTTGATATCCCCAAATGAAAATAGGACTCAGCACTTTCATTTTTCTGTCTCTAAAGGAACCTGGGTAAACTGATTTTTTCAAAAAAATGAAAATCTCAGGCATAAAGGTGGCAGTAATGAAGCAAGCTTAAATATGCGCTGACCTTTGAAATGAACTGCAATCTATGTTGTTTGGCCAAGGATCTGACTGTGTTACTGTCTCCATCTATTTCTAGCATGAAAGATGTGGGTGTTGGAGCTGCTCTGCTCTCTGGTGGATGTTGACAGCATGGCTGCAAACACACAGCAGCACCAAAAGAGACAGCTACATACTGTGGGACAGAAAAATTAACCACACAGCCATCAAAGACAGAAAACTACAAGCATTGGTTTTTATTTTCTTAAAAACTCAGTAGCAAAATAAACCAGAAACATGTCTCCATTTTCTAAAAGCAGTATATTTGTGTTAAGAAGAGTAGTTAAGTGCTACTGTTAGGAGGAGGATGTGAAATGACAATACACAAAATTATTAAATGATTTTAGAAATCATTAAAAGTCTAACCTAGTTTTCTGAGGAGGCCCATACAGAAAAGAATACAGCCTCAAGAAACACACCTTTGGAATTTTAAACAATTGCCAGTGTTCCTGGAATGATGTTTTTGCTTAGGATAAACATTTCATAGGTAATTATGAAATATTGAAGGACACTTTTTTTTTAAATGATTTCTGGGAAGATAAGAAACTTCAAAATATTGCCTAGTACAATCTCCTTTACCAGTGGAATATTTTAGAGTCTGTGTCTCAGCTTTATCAGCTATTATTTGATCTGCCTTTAGAAACCTCACTTTTAAAAAAAGAGACAATGGATGCAAAACTCTTTGAAGAATAATAAAGCAATATCACGATTAAGTTAAGCTACTCTATGCTGTTTTACCTTCTACTCCACAATCTATAAGCAAGCACTATTACATGAAACCAAAATATCTCACAGGAAAACGTAATATGTATTTCCTTGTTCTAATATAAAGGTAGTCACTAACTAAACAGGCATTGAGTAAGATCTCCTATTGTGTTCCTAATGCTTAAAAAAAGCAAGCATAAATAGACTCATTTATAAATGTCTGTCACTGTTACCTTTCTTCTTAATATTAAATATTCTGTGGGATATCTATGCCTTAAATAAATGCTAATATTATATATCTTTCATGTAGGAAATATGGTCCTTACAATCAAGGATTTTACAATCTTTGAAGAGAGTGGTACATATGCAAAAAAATTTAAATGACACATCACTAGTCAATTAAACATTTGAGTATGTAGTAAAGTTGCACTTGATATGATAGAATCAAATGGTGATATTGGAATGGTCCTGGACAATTTCTCATCAGTATTTTATTTTCATTTGTATCACCTGTTCTAATCCCATAGCAGAAAAAAAAAATTGAAAATAATATTTTCTTGTGGTGGGAATATAAAACTCAAGTATGTTGGGAGGAATCATTCTTAAAATTAGTTATTATAAAGCAAAAATAAAAACATATATATTCCAAATCTCTGATCTAGCAATTTTTAACCTCAATAAAAAAGACTATTTCTATTCAGTAGCAACCAGAGATTTTGATTGAGTTATGCCTCCTAGAGGGAGAAATTATGAGAAGCCTGGATATAAAATACTGATTTCTTTATGGTCTGAAAAAAAAAGATGTGTTGGGGGAATTCTAAGATACAAGGGAGTTGGAAACTGTTTATAATAGTTCCTCTCTCATTCAGCAAATTTTGGATTTTCAATGTATATCCCAGAAGTCACATCCCTCCAAATGAGTAAATAATATAGGCTCAATTTTTTTTTAAATGCCTTGTTGTACCTAAGTGCACTGCAGGACATCTGGCACGTTTCATTTTGAAATTATGTTTATCCACAGAAACACCATCAGTGGAAGATGTATTGAAAAGCTGAAAGTCTATTAAGGGAGTATGGGACGGCTGCATACATTCTGTATAAGGCCATGGAAATGACACAGCAATACCCCATCTGTGGCTTTGGTTCACAGAGCTTTGAATAAAAATTCAAGATCAAACTTCACTTGCAAAGGAAAGGAAGTATGCTAAAAGAAAGCTAGCATTAACAGACTCATATATAAAGGTCTGTCACTGTTATCTTCTAACATAAAATATTTTGTGGGATGTCTACGGCTTTAATAAATACTAATATTATACATTCACTCCTTGATGTTATGTGAAAAACTACTGGTGGGGAACTGTAATTTGCACTTCTATAATTTAGGCCATTTGTGAATACGCTTAAAACTTACAGAAGTGTCAGGAAGGGCCGGGGCAGATGTTGTTCAAACTTCCCTATTTGGTCCTGCCAAGTCCTTCATTCTGTCCAAGACCTACAATACCCAGTCTATTCAAAACTCAATGTCTCTTAATGGAGATTACTAATCAAGCTGATTTATGTGGTAGTTTAGGAGGTGGGGTCATTCTTTTTTTGGTGGTGTTGTTTCTAAAGAAAGTTTAATGCTCACAAAAGCCTCAGATTGACAGCTCCACAAAATGGAAATTCACAGAACAGAAGTATCACATGTGAGGGGGATATAGCCTCCCCTTATGTTAACCTGCCAATTCACAATCTCAACCTGCAAGGATCTGCCACCAAATTCAAGAGATTAATTCAGTCCCTGTGCCCTTTCAATCCTTTGCCAATAAGGAGGCCAATTAGTTTCAACTACACTGGTTAGTTTATGGCTGTCTCTTATTTTTTTCTAATGGGGGCATTTTCTCTCCATCATTTGGATGATTTTGACCCCCAATTCATTGCAGGTTACTATAGAATGGCTGTCAATCACGTAAAACCACAGCTTAATGCAAACCGAGGCCTGAGGTGAAAAGTTCAGTCATTAGCTATTGAAACCACCTAGCTCCCCATGGAGGTGGTTTTGTAGTGTTCATAGGCAACAATAATGGCAATAATAATATTAATGTTTGAAATAATATTACAAACTTTATTTTAAAAATAGAATAGTCAACTAGCAAGTCTAGGTAGCCTCTGTTAACTTCTAATCTACAAGTCATCAATTCCAAACTTATTAATCCATTTACACTTTTAGAATACACATAGAATAAATATATTTCAGAAAACTTTTGTTTAAGAAAAAATTAAAATATAAACTTTTCAGACAAATGACTTAAACTTTATTTTAGCTTGTATTTCTAGAAGATATGTTCTCAGTAATGCTAACAGAATTTAAATGTCTAAAAATGTAAAAGAACTTCTGAGCTTTTTTAAGTTAACAAATAAAAATTGTTGTGCAAATATGATGCCACAAGTCCTAATACCAGGACTCCAGAGGATAATATAAAGTTAAAGAAATGAACAAATAAATTAAAGAAATATCCATTATTATTAGGACATGTGTGTTATATTTTCCCCAAAAGTAAAAACAGATGAAGTAACATTTAATGTCTAACTACCATTTATTTCTGAAAAAAGGAGTTAACAAAGCAGGTTTTAATAGTAGGAATGGGAACAAAGAGTCTGAGGCACCTGAGGGAAGGGGCTGTGTACGATGAAGGAGGAAAGATCACAGACAAGAGACTGATGCTGAAGCCTTCTGTTAATAACATTTCCTTGGTGAATAGACAGTCTACTATGCCGCAGGTACTACACTTGGATAATATGGCTTACACATTCCAAAATAACAATGAATCTCAAAACAACATGCTGAAAATTCTAGATAAAAATTGAGACTGATACTTGGTAAAATATGTATCTGAGAAAGCTATATTTATCTCACCAATTTTAGAAATTTCAAAGTTCCTTTTACTTTTTTCTCTGAACCATACACAAGGGTTCATGACATCAGTTTTCTCTAGTCTACCTCTGGAGGGCAGTAGAGAAGACAGGAATAATACTGGTTTGGAGGCTAAAAAAGGATGCTAGATTTTTTTTTTTTTTTAGGCCCTGGCACCCCACTCCAGTACTCTTGCCTGGAAACTCCCATGGACAGAGGAGCCTAGTGGGCTGCAGTCCATGGTGTCGCTAGGAGTCGGACAGGACTGAGCGACTTCACTTTCACTTTTCACTTTCATGCATTGGAGAAGGAAACGGCAACTCACTCCAGTGTTCTTGCCTGGAGAATCCCAGGGACGGTGGAGCCTGGTGGGCTGCCGTCTATGGGGTCACACAGAGTCGTTCACGACTGAAGTGACTTAGCAGCAAAGGACTGATAGGCTTTGTGTGTATCAATTCTCAGAAAGTACTTGTTTTTTTCATAGACCAAAACAAGCAATATTATTTGTACTACAATCTTCTATAAGCATTGTTGCCAAAACTTAGCATAACATGCAGAAAGTATAGTGTAGAAAGAACTCCAATCAAAACCTATTCCTCTCTAAAATTTTCTGAATATATACATGAATAACATTTTTTTAAAACTTATTCAAAACTATATAATATTAGTATTTACACAAAGACCTCTAAACGAAATGACCACTGACAATCACCGATACTGCTAACATTACAAATAATAAATCTGCTTTTATTTCCAGCTATCTCTTTGGATGGAATTTACAGATATACAATTTTTAACTATCCTAGCTATTTTAAAATTAATTTGCAAAAATAGTACAAAAGAGTTCCATATATATACCACTGTTAACATCTTACATAGCCATAGTATAGTTACCAAAGCCAGGACATTGACATTTGTACAGTAAACATTAACAACAGATCTTATTAAAATTTCACCAGTTTTTTCACTAATGTCTTTTTATCTGTTTCAAGATCCTATTCAGAAGCCCACATCCCTTTAGTTGTTGTTTTCTGCCCACCTCCACTCCAGGCTCCTCCAATCTGTAATTGTTCCTCAGTCTTTCCTTGTCTTTTAGACAGACCATGGCAACCCACTCCAGTGCTCTTGCCTGGAGAATCCCATGGGTGAAGGAGCCTGGTAGGCTACAGTCCATGGGGTCGCTAAGAGTCGGACATGACTGAGCGACCTCACTTTCACTTTTCACTTTCATGCATTGGAGAAAGAAATGGCAACCCACTCCACTGTTCTTGCCTGGAGAATCCCAGGGACAGAGGAGCCTGTTGGGCAGCCGTCTATGGGGTCGCACAGAGTCAGACATGACTGATGTGACTTAGCAGCAGCAGACACTCTTGAATTTGTGAACTGTAAGATATTACAGAATGGATAGCATATTTTCTTCAATTCATCACTTCAGGGGTTCATGTTATTGACATGTATTATAATTAGTTATGATAACCTTGAGCACTTGGTTAAGGTGGGTATCTGATATTTTTTAAGCTAAAAACATATTATCTCTTTTATATCAAAATACAGCAGCCTTTAGATTTATTTAAGAATAAAATCTCTCACACTATCAGCTGAAAGTAGAATATTTAAGTTAGTCACTACATAACATTTCTTGAGAAATAGAATATGTTAGCACTATGCTAGGTGAGCTTATTAAGAAGAAAAAAGAGATTTTACTTATATAAATATTATTTACATTACTTTGTAAGACCTGAAAGCACTTATTCAATATAAGGACACATCCTGTCAGATCATTGTTATATTTGCATTATATCACTCCACTCATGATGATTTTGCCTGCTTGCTTTTTCAGGTCAGCTCAGAACTGTCCAGAATCAGAGAGCAGAGAAAAGTAAACTTCAATTCACGTTCTCTAATATCCCCTTATGTGATGTAATTGTAATAGAATGATTCTAGATGGAGAGAACAGTTCAGTGGGAAGTATCATTAGTTTAAGGGGATCTCCAACTAAAACTATAACAGTTGGTTGACTTTGGGGACCCAAAAACAACCCCTAGAGACATAAAGTGAGTGAGACATCAGTTCTTGGTGCTGGAAAATCTCTAAGAAGATGCGCAGCAGATCCTTCAGGCTGTGTCCGCAACCACTGCCTTCTCTAGTCCTCTGGGGCTCTTCCATTGGAATCACCATCTCCCATCTCTTTATTGTCCAGTTCTAATGTATGGACACTGCAAACCATACCCTGCCTTTCTAAATAGAAGCGATAGCTCTTCCCATGCAGTCCTACTTCACTTGACTCTTCTTCCATTAATCTGGCACTTGTTTTTTTTATATTTTGTCTTATTTATTTGGCTGCACTGAGTCTTAGTTGTAGCATATAGGATCTTTAGTTGTGGCATGTGGGATCTAGTTCCCTGACAAGAGATAGAACCCGGGTGTCCTGCATTGGAAGTGTGGACCACCAGGGAAGTCTCTGGCACTTATTTTTTTGACATCTTTTTTCCACTATGTTGTGAGGTCTTTAAGGATATGGATATGGGACATACTCAAATTTGTCTCCCCAGGGCCACCAAGTGTTGCTCCTGTGCTAACACTCAATTATTGCTTGCCATGGCATACAGCTGTCCCTTGGTTACACATGGTTCAATCATTTTGGGATACTAGAGAAGATTCTGTTAGCCCTTGTGAATAAGATAATACTGAAAGAAAATTCTGTTGAAACAGTCAAGTCATCTGAGTTTTCCAAAAGTAATGATGAATAACTTTCCACACAATATTCCTTTTAATTATGTTTTTCCTTTTAGCTTAAAGTCCCATGAAAGCATAGCAGGCTTTGTTCTACTTGAGATTCAACAGAAAGTCAAGAATAGAAAGGATGAAAGGCAAAACCAATTTACTTTAGCTATTAATTATAGAGGTTAAAGAAAAATATGGCTTCCTTCTCTTATTAAGTACATCAGTATACTTTCTTAATCAGGTCAAAAGCTTGATTTGGCCACTACTTATTTATAGGCACTGTTTCTCTGCTGTGCTCTAGATGCTACAATTGGGAGCAGGGAGAGGGCACAAGAAACCCATTGAATTCCTGCTCACAAGAGAGGAGACAGCAAAAACAGAAGTTTTAGCAAGGAGAGAAAGATCTCAGAAGGACTCTCCCATTGATCCTACAGAGTGAGACTCTGGGAGGCTGACTTTAACTCGTATTTAAACTATCTTTATATCTATTATTTACAACATAGGTGTTCAGTTGGGAGACAACTTCAGTTGATAGTGAAAAATTCACTGAAAAGAATGTTCATTTTAGGGCATTTGTGCTTTGTTTTGTTTGGAGATGAAAGATTATTGAAAACAAGTTTTTTACTGACTGAGCTACAAGGGAAGCCCTATACTGGTGTGGGTAGCTGCTCCCTTCTCCTGGGGCTCTAACCAACCCAGGGACTGACCCAGGTCTCCCATACAGTAGGCAGATTCTTTATGTCTGAGCCACCAGGGAAGCCTAAGAAAACTGGGCTGGGTAGCCTATTCCTTCTCCAGAATATTTTGCGAACCCAGGGATCAAACCAGGGCCTCCTGCAATGCAGGCAGATTGTTTACCAGCTGAGCTACTACGGAAGACCCATGAAATTTATAAAGTGCAGACATTGAGTCGGATCTTTTTCTTTTTTTTTAAGCATCATGGTTTGTCTTCCCAGTTAATTCTGTCTCTGACCTTTTTAACCTCACTCTTTTCTCACTGCATTCTCTGTTTCTTATACCTATCCCAGTAACCATTTGCCCCTCCTCTCTTTCACTTCAAATCATCCTATCTAAATTTAAAAACCTACATGAGACTAAAAGTCCATCATAAGCCCATCTCTGGACTTATATGTCAAGAATCCAAAGATACTGACATAGCCTCTAGGTTCCAGACTGTTTGCCAATATCATTAAGGAAATGAGCTTTTCCTCTTGTACAATAAACCAGACTATACATACTGACGGGCTTCCCTGGTGGTTCCGATGGTAAAGAATCTGCCTGCTTTGCGGGAGACCTGGATTCGATGACTAGGTTGGGAAGATCCCATGGAAAAGGGCATGGCAACCCACTCCAGTATTCTTGCCTGGAGAATCCCAATGGATCGAGGAACCTGGTGGGCTAGAGTCCACGGGGTCACAAAAGAGTCCGACACGACTGAGCAACTAAGCACAATACCACAATAACAATATATAGGGACGTAACACAGAAGACTATGAAGAAAAATAAGCAGGAATATCTAACTTAAATAACTCCAAGAACTAAAAGCTACTTATGAAACTACAGAAGATAGAAGATAGCTATAATAGGTATTATGATACAGATTAAGGAAGAAGAGAAACTCTTCAGTTATTTCAACAATCTTATTCAAGTTGGTTTTAGAAAAGGCAGAGGAACCAGAGATCAAATTGCCAACATCTGCTGGATCATGGAAAAAGCAAGAGAGTTCCAGAAAAACATCTATTTCTGCTTTACTGACTATGCCAAAGCCTTTGACTGTGTGGATCACAATAAACTGGAAATTTTTGAAAAAAATGGGAATACCAGACCAGCTGAACTGCCTCTTGAGAAACCTGTATGCAGGTCAGGAAGCAACAGTTATAACTGGACATGGAACAACACACTGGTTCCAAATAGGAAAAGGAGTACGTCAAGGCTGTATATTGTGACCCTGCTTATTTAAATTCTATGCAGAGTACATCATGAGAAACACTGGGCTGGATGAAGCACAAGCTGGAATCAAGATTGCCAGGAGAAATATCAATAACCTCAGATATGCAGATGACACCACCCTTATGACAGAAAGCAAAGAAGAACTAAAGAGCTTCTTGATGAAAGTGAAAGAGGAGAGTGAAAAAGTTGGCTTAAAGCTCAACATTCAGAAAACTAAGATCATGGCATCTGGTCCCATCACTTCATGGGAAATAGATGGGGAAACTGTGGAAACAGTGGCTGACTTTACTTTTCTGGGCTCCAAAAATCACTGCAGATGGTGATTGCAGCCATGAAATTAAAAGACGCTTACTCCTTGGAAGGAAAGTTATGACCAACCTAGACAGCATAATAAAAAGCAGAGATATTACTTTGTCAACAAAGGTCCGTCTAGTCAAGGCTATGGTTTTTCAGTGGTCATGTATGGATGTGAGAGTTGGACTATAAAGAAAGCTGAGCACGGAAGAATTGATGCTTTTGAACTGTAATGTTGGAGAGGACTCTTGAGAGTCCCTTGGACTGCAAGGAGATCCAACCAGTCCATCCTAAAGGAAATCAGTCCTGGGTGTTCTTTGGTAGGACTGATGTTGAAGCTGAAACTTTAATTCTTTGGCCACCTGATACGAAGAGCTAACTCATTTGAAAATACCCTGATGTTGGGAAAGATTGAAGTCAGGAGGAAAAGGGGACAACAGAGGATGAGATGGTTAGATGGCATCACTGACTCAATGGACATGAGTTTGGGTAAACTCCGGGAGTTGGTGATGGACAGGGAGGCCTGGGGTGCTGCAGTTCATGGGGTCACAAAGAGTCGGACACAACTAAACGACTGAACTGAACTGATACTATCAGAACTCTATTAACCCATTTTTTTTATATTTTAGTCTAGATAAGATTTCAAAAAAAAAAAGTCTGCACCTCTAATCTTCTATAATACATAACTTTAAGGGAAGGACAAAGTGACAAAGCAAGAATAAGCAGAGGTTAGAGTACTCCTCCATTAAATCACACACATGTTCTATATTTGTATTTTTAGATAAAAAATCTTCAGGGCAGTGGACTAGTTTGTTAACTCTTCTAAAATGCTAGTTTCACAACTCCTGGCACACACACAAAATTCTCATTATTGTTGGGATAAATAGAGTTCAGATACCACTAGAGACTTTGGACTTAATTTGGACAAACTGTCATTTATACTTACTCTAAGGGATTATGCCCTATACTAGATATGTAACACTTTTTGTTCTTACTTATTTTCAAACTAAGATGCTTAGTATTTTCTCTTCTGGAGAACAGAAAACAGTGCAGGATTTTAAGTCTACACCAAGTCTCCACAGTGAGATCAGTGGCAGAAGAGAGCCATGTTTCATGGTTATTACTCTTCAGAGTGTTAGACTTCTGTTGAATCAGCTTTTGCATTTCAGATTCTAAAAACTAAATTACGTATCTTACAATAAATTAGCAACATACCAAAATTATTGCTTAGTACAGGACATAGTTGCCTCAAATTTTGCTAGCCAGGCAAATTTTTAAATTTTGCATTCATTTTAAAGTCTAACACCAAGACATAAGCAGATAATTCATGAATTCAAGTTCATAATTCTACATTAAAGTCTTCCCCAAACCAATGTTCTGAGTTATTTAAATAATGACAAAATGTTCATTTCTGCATTTTAAAAATTAGAGTTAGCATTTAATTAACCACATTTATTTGAAGTCAACAAAGTCTCATCATGCCACATCCAATAAACACATTTGACAGCATTTTAGTAGCTCAGAATATTATATGTGTGTGCAATCAGTTTCAATTAATAACCTATACAAACATCTCAAGGAAGAAAAAAATGAATCTTTGTACAAAGAAATATAAAGTAACAATTTAATGAAGAGCCAACGACTATCATACAAAACTTAGAATTAAATAAAATTTGATTTATATTATCTGAACCTTCCCAAAAAAGTATCTTGGAAGGAAAAACATTGAAACCACAAAAGCAGAATATTGAACACTGTTGAAGCTCTATGATATCTACATGAAGTTCATTATGCTATCTTCTCCTTATTTGTACACATCTTTGAATTTCCATTATAAAGAGAAAAAAGTAAATAATAGTTACAAGTTGGCATACAGTACTTCCAATTCTGGCTAGATGCATTAGATGCACTTTTCTCTATCCCTCCAAGAAGAAATACACAATCTGAATAGACCTATAAAAATAAAATTACATTAGTAATGTAAAACCTAATCTCAAAAACAATCTAGACCTAAATGGCTTTATTTTAAATTCTACCATACATTAATGTGAAAAGATATATGCACTCCAAGTGTTCAGTGAAGCATTATTTACAATAGCCAAGATATTGAAGCAACCAAGGGCCTCATCAACAGATCAAAGGATGAAGAAGATAGAGTGCACATATATTGGAATATTGTGAAAGTGAAAGTGTTAGTCACTCAGTCATGTCCTATTCTTTGTGACCCCAAGGACTATAGCCTGCCAGGCTTCTCTGTCCATGAAATTCTCTGGGCAAGAATACTGGAGTGGTAGCCATTTCCTTCAGGGGATCTTCCCAACCCAGGGATGAAACCTGGGTCCCCTTCATTGCCAGTAGATTCTTTGCCATCCAAGCCACCAGGGAAGCCCATGCTGGAAAATTATCCAGCCATAAAAAACGAAATAAAATGAAATATCACTATTTGTGACAACATTGTTGAATCCACAGAATATTACGCTAAGTAAAATAAGTGAGACAAAGACAAATACTGCATGATCTCACTTATACATGGAATCTAAAATATAAAGTAAAAACAAAACAAAATGAAAATAGACTCAGATACAAACAGCTCTACTATTTAGCAGCTCTGTGAATTTAGACAAATCATCTAATCTCTCTAATACTCAGTTTTCTTAACTGTAAACTGGAGATAACAATAGTTTCTACTTCATTATATTGTTTCAGAGCATCAGTAATTTAATACCTATAAAGTGCTTAGAACAATGCTAGCATTCAATAGGCACTCAAGGTCAGCTGTTACAATTGTTATTATTATTATTAAATTAGAAATATATTATTATACACCTTATCTTAATTTGGTCTCAGCAATTTGTTCACTCAATAGTATACAAACAAATATATAATAAAGAAGATGATGAACAGAAAATGTTAAGTCTATGATGGAACATAATCTCCCAAACTATCTGATTTACAGATGAATGGTGATGCTATAACCTTAGAAGACTAATCATGTTATTTTCTGATTTATACTCAGAATCTATAGCCCTAAGTGATCACTTTAGAAATTAAGTCACCATGCTTTTCTATAAATTAGGGTTTAGGAAGAAAAACAAACACATCATGTCCCTTTAAGCAAAATTTAAGTGATACTCATAGTCAACAGGCATAGACTTGCCAGGTGACTCAAATTATAACATTTGGTGCCATCAGTACATTTTCTATGGAAACTAAAATGATCTGACATACAAAAAAGCATACAAAACCCATCAAAAAACACACTTTTATGAATAGAATCGAAGCTTATCTCTTTTAGCTTTAAACATAAAAAGTCAGGAAAATTAGCAACCATTTTTAAATGAATGATACTTTTTATACTTGAGGATTTATTGAAATGTAATAAATTAAGTCAACTTACATGTTGGACAAAATTTATATCTGTATTGTCTATTTCAATATTTATGCTGAACAGCATCTGATATATTTCCTTTTATTTGATTTTAGGAAGTGTATTGGGTGCCGCTCAAGCAGGAACTATTCATGAGAAAATTTCCACTTGAACCCCATCCATTAAATTTTGTCTCTAAGTGTGGATGCTGTTAAAATGCTACACTCAATACACCAGCAAATTTGGAAAACTCAGCAGTGGCCACAGGACTGGAAAAGATCAATTTTCATTCCAGTCCCAAAGAAGGGCAATGCCTAAGAATGTTCAAATTGCACAATTCACTCATTTCACATGCTAGTAAGGTAATGCACAAAATTCTTCAAGCTAGGCTTCAACAGTATGCGAACCGAGAACTTTCAGATGTCAAGCTGGATTTAGAAAAGACGGAGGAATCAGAGATCAAATTGCCAACATCCACTGGATCATAGAAAAAGCAAGAGAATTCCAGAAAAACATCTACTTCTGCTTCATTGACTATATTAATGCCTTCGACTGGGTGGATCACAACAAACTGGAAAATTCTGAAAGAGATGGGAATACCAGACCACCTGACCTGCCTCCTAAGAAACCTGTATGCAGGTCAAAAAGCAACAGTTAGAACTGGACATGGAACCACCAACTGGTTCAAAATTGGGAAAGGAGTACAACAAGGCTGTATATTGTCACTCTGCTTATTTAACTTATATGCAGAGTACATCATGTGAAATGCTGGCTGGCTGAAGTTCAAACTGGAATCAAGATCGCCGGGAGAAATATTAATAACCTCGGCTGTGCAGATGACACCAACCCTAATGGCAGAAAGAAAGAACTAAAGAGCCTCCTGATGAAGGTGAAAAAGAGAATGAAAAAGCTGGCTTAAAACTCAACATTCAAAAAACAAAGATCATGACATCCGGTCCCATCAGTTGGTTAGTTAATTAGTTATCACTTCATGGCAAATAGATGGGGAAACAACAGAAATGGTGACAGACTTCATTTTCTTGGGCTCCAAAATAACTGCCGATGGTGACTGCAACCATGAAATGAAAAGACACTTACTCCTTGGAAGAAAAGCTACGACAAACCTAGATAGTGTATTGAAAAGCAGAGATACCACTTTGCCAACAAAGATCTATGTAGTCAAAGCTATGGTTTTTCCAGTAGTCATGTATGGATGTGAGAGTTGGACCACAAAAAGGCTGAACACAGAAGAATTAATGCTTTCAAACTGTGGTGCTGGAGAAGACTCTTGCGAGTCCCTTGGACAAGCAAGGAGATCAAACCAGTCAATCCTAAATGAAATCAATCCTGAATATTCATCAGAAGGATTGACGCTGAAGATGAAGCCCCAACACTTTGGCCACCTGATGCGAAGAGCCAACTCATTAGAAAAGACTCTGATGCTGGGAAATATTGAAGACAGGAGAAGGGTACAGTAGAGGATGAGATGGCTGGATGGTATCATTGACTCAATGGACATGAGTTTGAGCAAACACTGGGTGATGGTAAAGGACAGGGAAGACTGGCATTCTGCAGTCCGTGGAGTCACAATGCTGGATATGACTGAGAGACTGAACAACAACAACAACAAAACAAACAGACAAAAATGTGGATAGGCATTTAAATTTCATAAAATTAAGTATACATATTACTATATTAGATTTATTATAATGCCTCTCATCAGTTCAGTTCAGTTCAGTCACTCAGTCGGTTCTGACTCTGCAACCCCATGGACTGCAGCACATCAATCCATCACCAACTCCCAGAGCTTGCTCTGACTCATGTCCATCGAGTCGGTGATGCCATCCAACCTTCTAATCCTCTGTTGTACCCTTCTCCTCCTGCCTTCAATCTTTGCCAGCATCAGGGTCTTTTCCAATGAATCACTCCTTTGCATCAGGTGGCCAAAATATTGGAGCTTCAGCATCAGTCTTTCCAGTGAATACTCAGGACTGATTTCCTTTAGGACTGACTGGTTGGATCTCCTTGCAGTCCAAGGGACTCTCAAGAGCCTTCTCCAACACCACAGTTCAAAAATATCAATTCTTCAGTGCTCAGCTTTCTTTATACTCCAATTCTCACATCCATACAGGACTACTGGGAAAAAACACAGCTTTGACTAGATAGACCTTTGTTGGCAAAGTAATGTCTCTGCTTTTTAATATGCTCTTTAGGTTTGTCATAGCTTTGCTTCCAAGGAGCAAGTATTTTTTAATTTCCTAGCTGAAGTCACCATAGGCAGTGATTTTGGAGCCCAAGAAAATAAAGTCTTGTCACTGTTTGCATTGTTTCCCCATCTTTGTCAGGAAGTGATGGGACCAGATGCGATGATCTTCATTTTTTTAATGTTATGGGTTTTTTTGTTGTTTTTTTTATTATTTTATTTTATTTTTTTAACTTTACAATATTGTATTGGTTTTGCCATATATCAAAATGAATCCGCCACAGGTATACATGTGTTCCCCATCCTGAACCCTCCCCCTCCTCCCTCCCCATACCATCCCTCTGGGTCGTCCCAGTGCACCAGCCCCAAGCATCCAGTATCATGTATCGAACCTGGACTGGCGACTGGTTTCATATATGATATTATACATGTTTCAATGCCATTCTCCCAAATCATCCCACCCTCTCCCTCTCCCACAGAGTCCATAAGACTGTTCTATACATCAGTGTCTCTTTTGCTGTCTCGTATACAGGGTGATTGTTACCATCTTTCTAAATTCCATATATATACGTTAGTATACTGTATTGGTGTTTTTCTTTCTGGCTTACTTCACTCTGTATAATAGGCTCCAGTTTCATCCACCTCATTAGAACTGATTCAAATGTATTCTTTTTAATGGCTGAGTAATACTCCATTGTGTATATGTACCATAGCTTTCTTATCCATTCATCTGCTGATGGACACTAGGTTGCTTCCATGTCCTGGCTGTTATAAACAGTGCTGCAATGAACACTGGGGTACACGTGTCTCTTTCAATTCTGGTTTCCTCAGTGTGTATGCCCAGCAGTGGGATTGCTGGATCATAAGGCAGTTCTATTTCCAGTTTTTTAAGGAATCTCCACATTGTTCTCCATAGTGGCTGTACTAGTTTGCATTCCCACCAACAGTGTAAGAGGGTTCCCTTTTCTCCACACCCTCTCCAGCATTTATTGCTTGTAGCCTTTTGGATCGCAGCCATTCTGACTGGTGTGAAATGGTACCTCATAGTGGTTTTGATTTGCATTTCTCTGATAATGAGTGATGTTGAGCATCTTTTCATGTGTTTGTTAGCCATCTGTATGTCTTCTTTGGAGAAATGTCTATTTAGTTATTTGGCCCATTTTTTGATTAGGTCACTTATTTTTCTGGAATTGAGCTGTAGGTGTTGCTTGTATATTTTTGAGATTAGTTGTTTGTCAGTTGCTTCATTTGCTATTATTTTCTCCCATTCTGAAGGCTGTCTTTTCACCTTGCTTATAGTTTCCTTTGTTGTGCAGAAGCTTTTAAGTTTAATTAGGTCCCATTTGTTTATTTTTGCTTTTATTTCCAATATTCTGGGAGGTGGGTCATAGAGGATCCTGCTGTGATTTATGTCGGGGAGTGTTTTGCCTATGTTCTTCTCTAGGAGTTTTATAAAAAATATGGAACGCTTCACGAATTTGCATGTCATCCTTGCACAGGGGCCATGCTAATCTTCTCTGTATCGTTCCAATTTTAGTATATGTGCTGCCGAAGCGAGCACAATGTTATGTTTTAAGCAAGCTTTTTCATAGTACTTTTCCTATGAAAAAGTAAATGATATTCATAGTACTTTTATTTTTTTTTAGATTCTTCATTGTTGTTTATTTTATTTTATTTTTTAACTTTACAATATTGTATTGGTTTTGCCATATATCAACATGAATCTGCCACAGGTATACACGTGTTCCCCATCCTGAACCCTCCTCCCTCCTCCCTTCCTGTACCATCCCTCTGGGTTGTCCCAGTGCACCAAAAATGCAACTAGAAACTCATCCATCAAAAGTTATTGAGCACTTAACTCAAATGAGAAATGATTTTTTAATGATATCATAAATAAAAAGTTCCAGGCCTGAAAAAAAACTACATTAAAGCATTTTCATTTAAGACTGAGATTAAAGTTGAATTTTACATTGATTCAAAAAAACTGAATGAATTAGTAGTATAAATAATATTGGTAAGAAGGCATTTCGAAAAGAAGATAAATTAATAGGAGTTAAATGATGACCATTCAAAAAATTATCACAAAAGCATGCATTACCCAGTTGCCAGTCAGAGGTCTGAAATAGCATTTTTAAGGGTGTTAATATTGAGTTCACAGATCATCACAGAATGATTATTTATCATATTTCTATGGGAAGAAGGTAGTTGAAAAAATACACCTCACTTAATTATACAAATATCATATTGCTTATTTCCTAGCTCACATTCTATACAAAACACAACACTTAAGAAAAGTTAGGTTTAATTGCCCTTAAACCAATGGCACCTACAACTCAAGTATTTCCTTCATCACACATTGGAATTTAATGTCAATAACTACTAATTTAAATCAATAATTGAATGAAACTTTGTAAAAAGTTTGAAATACAATTTCACTGTTCCACAGAACATTTTAATATCTCAAACTGGGTCAACCATAGTTTATCCTTCAAGGGGGATTCAACAATTTCAAACAATCATATAGGTCCAGAATATGAGGTCACTCATGATTTAAAGACGCAAGGGTCTGACCTCAGACAGGCAAGAGTGAGCTGTTTGAATGGCAAGTAAACCTAGATCTCAGTGTCCAATTTTTTTGCTCTTGACTTACTCATACAAGTAGAGTAACACTTAAAAGTGAGTAAGTGAGTGATTTTAACTTTGCTTCTTTGTGTATATTGGCCATCAGGAAATCTTTAACTGCTAGAAAATAGAATGAAAACTCAAATTCTTAGAATATGACTGTTGTCTGAAAATAAAAGTTTAGAATAAATTAAAGGTAGAGTGTAGAACGCAACAGGCCAACAGGGAGCCTGAACTTTGGCACTGGTAGATCCACCATAAGTAAGTGTTCCAGTAATGAAAAACTCATTCACCAAGTGATGGGTAGAACTTCAGTAAACAATGGAAATATAGTTAACCTGTTTGTGACTATTCATGGGAATCAAGACACTCAGAAGAAAGCCTGAACGGCCCCTGGAGTGAAGAATAGTTACTGAAGCTTCTTTCATCACAAGCAAAGTTTGGTCAAAGAATTTTAAGAAGTGTTTTTATTCTTTTTGCCAGATAGAAGGCGACGAGGGGAAACAGATTAGGTGCCAAGCTGAAGCATTTTCTTCTGAGTTGAAGAAGATCCTAGAGGAAAAAGACGATAGGTACTCAGTGATATCCAACCCTATCTGAACTGTTTTACTGTTTTACCTCTGAGAACATGCACATCTCAGAGGAAACTGTGAACAGTATAGCAGCTGAAAAATATCAGTTCTTCTGATTGGTGGCCCTGCTGCAGACCTGGTAATTAAGTCAGATTTTTTCTGTCCTTCTTTAAGCCCCAGGATATTAAAGGGCAAACATAAGGACCTCCCACACATGAACTGGCAGTTCAGTGAAAAGTCTTGGGTCATAGCCAATACTTTTGCAGACTGATTTTACAGGTGTGGTGAGTGACAAGTGGAACAGAATCTTGCTTTACTGAACATCAGTTAATGATTCTGCTCATCAAAGATACTGCAAAGGGCCATCCGCAGTGTATGACTTTGCATATTTAAGCTGAAATCATGCAGCTTATTTCGAAGGTAGGTGATATTTTTAAGACTCAATAAATCATTTAATTAATTTATTCGTAGAATTTTAAGTTTTAAAAAATTTTTTAGACTTCAATGTATTCCATGAGAAAATATAAAGAATGGTAAATATACATATATGTTACATATATAATATGTGTATATATGCAAAATGTTTACCTTACTGTAGCACAGCTATTGGACTTCCTTGGTGGCTCAGATGGTAAAGAATTTGCCTGCAATGCAGGAGACCCAGGTTCAATCCCTGGGTCAGGAAGATCCCCTGGAAAGGGAACGGCTACCCACTGCAGTATTATTACCTGAAGAGTCCATGGGTTCGCAAAGAGTCAGAAACAACTGAGCAACTAGGCCCATCCATCACTAAACATGGTTATAAAGATCTTCTTTTTTCCCTTGTGGAAAACTTTTACAATCTATTCTTTTCATAACTTTCAAATACACAATTTGGTATTATTAACTATAGTCACCAATGACTCATTTTTTTTATAACTGGAAGTTGATACGTTTGATCCTCTTCACCAACCCCAGCCACCTCCTACCCCTCACCTCTAGCAACCACCAGTCTGTTATCTATATTTATTAACTCAGTTTTTTCAGTTTTTTCTTTAGATTCAATATCTAAGTGAGATCATATGATATTTGTCTTTTTCTGTCTGACTTATTTCACTTAGTACAATGCCCTCAAAGTTTTCTTTAGTAAACATTTCTTTTAAATGTACTATATTCCATCTAAAACTACATTTTTATTCACAATACTCTTTCCACATTTTTTTCCCTTTCTTTCTGGCATCCTGGAAAAATAGACTGCATTTTGATGAATGGTACCCTCATATTTACTTGCAATCATTTGTTCTCAAACATCATTTCTACTCCCACACAACTGGGAGACATGACTCAGGCAGAAACAGCGGCTTGCTAGGCAGTGATTTTGAGATCACAGAGAAAAATACACTTCTAAAGACTCAATCCCATGATTTTGAAAATAAATAAATAATCTCAATAATAGGAAAAGGTAACTCTTCAGAGTAGACTATAAAAGGTCATTTTAAAAATGTCTGGCCTGCTATTCTTTTTATTTGGGTTTTATTTTGAAAAGGAATTTGTGTGTGTGTGTGTGTGTGTAGTTACATGCATATTATATAAACATTTTTAAAACTTTTCTTATTTATGTGTCTTTTTTACTTATGAATATGTAAATATTTCAGGATTAAACTGCCTGAAGGTATAAATGCAAACATTAAAGATTTACCTAAAATATAAAAAGCACAACAGCAATAGCCATCATCATATATTACAACACCAAGCAGCACTTGTAAAGATGCTCCCAAACTCAATAGGCTGGATTTCCCTGCCAAGAATAATTAAGGCTTCCACCAAACTCCACAATTCTTCCTGTCACCAGGTAATGAACCTCAGAATTAATTTCCACAGTGCTGTCGCTACAGTGAGTTGTCCATATAGAAAAAAGATCTAAACTGTTTAGGAATTTATAGATAATAAATGATGCCTTGAAACACACTTAGAAACAAACACTGAATGCACTAGCATTAGCAAATATCCACTAAATATTGTATTTATATTAAAAGTCCATGGTCTCGCAGGTGTTACACCAAAAGCAATGAAAGTCTTTTGTCTTCTCAATATAATGCATAGGGATGGTGCAGTGGGTTAAGGAGTTGTTTTTATGTTTTTGGTGATGACAGTGACAGCCGATAAGATAGAGGAGCCAAGTACAGAAATCACTTTAAAAGTAAAAATATAGTTTAGATTATATTTGTTGGTCAGGTATATTGAGTACCTCCTGTCAGTGGTAGGAGAATTTCTCTGGGAAACTTTGGGTTAGCCACATACTAAGCCAAATACTAATATGTAATTATACCAGTGCCACCACCCTGCAAGAGCACTGCACTTTACAGCCTCCATTGGGCTTTCAAACTCATGCATTCTCTGTATCCTTATGTTCATGACATCAGCTCTGTGAATTAGTATCACAATTGTCCTCATTATGCAGATGAGGAAACTGAGACTCAAAGACATCAGTTTATTCCAAGCAACCAACATATACAAGAAGATAATTTTGCCTAAGTTTCTGTTAGGTAGTTAGAATGGAAAAAGGAGCCCCAAATGGTGGCTAGACAAAGAAAGAAAAATGGCTAAAAGACAAAGAAGGGAAAAACCTGAGAAAATAGAACAGAGGAAGGTCCGAGGACTAGAGTGAGGACTTCAGGTAAGACAAACAGCCCTCCTAGCTGCCCCAATTTACACAGTGCAAGCTCAGGGAGAGCAGAAAAACACATAAAAAGAAGAGCCATAATTGGGCCAGGGGCTTCTCTTCTCTTCACGTCTTTTGGATCAGCCAGCCCTCGCGCCTCGAGGACGTATTTTCCTTTGCTTTCTAAAGAAAACTGATCTGTAACTCAGAGCTATAACACTGGTCTGTCTGAGGAAATTACACGGGACTGTAACACTGGTCTGTCCAAGGGCTGTAACACAGGTCCATCTGTCACTTCAAATTTTTGATGGGACAAGACAGAACCAAGGAAATGACACACTCCCCCAACATTTCCATACCATATTCTGAAGTCCCATGGACCTGACCTGACCTGTTACACAGACTCTCAATGGGACCCGGCTGCTCTGCAGCTTGAGACTATTTCACCTTCCAAGTCACACTGCTGCCTATACACAGAAAACTGTAGTAGGTAAAGCACTGGTTTCACTACTTTTTGGTTAGGTGAACCTTTGGCAGATACCTTAAATTCTAATCCCCAGAGTTTGTAATAGATACCTTACAAATAACTTTGAAAATTAAACAAAATGCTCTTTTAAAATATTGCTTTACAAATCATGAAATGCCTCATAAAATTTCATCCATTCAGTCAGTCTACAAATATTAAATGTCTTCTGTGTGTCAGGCACTATAAATACAATGATTACCAAAACAAACAGGGTTATTTCCCCCCTGATGCTAGATGATGGTTACTAGTCTAGATGATGGTTTTTAGTAATTATAACTTGATTAGCACACTTAAACAGAAATCTGTAATAAAGTAGCATTTTCATAAAACCAATCTCAGAAGCAAACTGAGTAACTGAAAGAACACAGACTATGTGAGAAGAAATTTTCCTTTTATTACCATACCAGCTTGATGTTTATTGTACAGTGTCCTGTTTTAAATGCATAGCAAAGGAATCATGTGAACAATTTGGTAATAATTCATAGGCAAGCTACAAATATGGTGAACTGATTGGAAAATAATAGCTATAGAAAATGTTTAAAGGGCCAGGCTTTTAAACCTAGAAAACAGAAAAATCAAAAGAAACTTAATGAGCATTATTAGGTAAATTCAGCAACATAAATTCTGCTTCTTTCTGTCTCCACCGAGAACAAAGGCTCAAGTTGAAGCATAAAGGATTGGTTTGACTGAGGGGTGAGAGGTGTCTTATTGCAAGAGTTTTCAAATTATTACCCTAAAAATTAAATCAAAGAATGTTTTTCCTTACTTTAGTAATAGATGACATTTTCTTGTATCAGAAATTGTGTGGATATAGGGGAATAAACTCAATGATTTCTCGAGGTCCTACAAGACCTTTAGTTGGTCCTTATTTCCCTACAATTAAGCAAAAGGATCCATTATCTTCATTTAAATGTATTATGAAAAACAGTGGGACAGGAAAAGAGCAACTGGGTTTAACAATTGTGTTCATTTTCATGAAAGAACACATGGAAATCAGACAATTGTGCTACCTGCCCTCAGATGCCAACACCACAAAGAACTGGTTTAAATGAGAACACGGAAGATTAGATGACTCCTAAATACTAGGCAGAGAAAAGTAGAGCAGGTCAGCGAGCACATGTTTAACATTAGCAGAGTTGGACAACTGAGAACAGTACCAAAGAGAAGCAGATTATGTTTTGACAGAAGACACTTACAGTTCCAAAGATATCACATAACTTTTTAAGGTAAATTTTTAATCTGCTTTTCCATTACATTTCCCATAGTACCAAATGTAGAATGTCAACCCAACATCATGGATTTTATGTTTACTTACTCTCTCTCTTTCTCCCTCTCTCTTTAATTTGTCTGGAAAACAGACAGCAATCTGAGTAAATGCCTCCTCACCCCCACCAGATGCCCATCAGTTCTAGGATTTGATTGCTGTGGAATGCAATATTCTAACTAAATATTCTAAATAAATATCTAAGTAAATATTCTAACTAAATCTCTAGTAGATCCATAATATCTATTTCAGAAGTACTTGGACAATTATTGTGCAGGAATTTCATTATATTCTATTTAATTGTACTTCCACCTCTTTTTAAAAAA
The DNA here is from genome assembly GCF_032452875.1 of Bos javanicus. Classification (NCBI taxonomy): domain Eukaryota; kingdom Metazoa; phylum Chordata; class Mammalia; order Artiodactyla; family Bovidae; genus Bos; species Bos javanicus. Next base: position 52,381,147 of record NC_083876.1, read on the forward strand.
GGATTTGAGATAGTTTGCAGCAAGAGACATCATAATAACATTAAGAAAACAGACATTATAAAATCAATAAAAGGCGAGAAAGAGAAATCAAGTTTTATAGGATGTCATGATTAACCTTCAAACTGGGTTCCTGGCACCCAGAGCAAAAAGAGAAATACAACATACAACATAATAAAGACCTATAATAAACCCAGTGAAGAAAAGTCCAATTCCATAAGGAAAAACGCTTCTTATAATACTAGATCACTGGTTACAATTTTTAGGAAACTAATAAGATTGTATGTTCACTGAATATAATCTGAAGAGTATCAATAATATAAAAATGGAGGAAAAATTAAATATCTAAAATCTTACCCTCAGAAGCAATTATTTTTTAATCATTTCAATATATTTCCTGCCAATCTCTTTTTGGTGCATTTTAAATGAATGAGATCAAAGTATATAATTTTGAGATCTATTTGTTTCAGGTAACATGATAGTAAATTAAGGCATAGTGTTTTTTAATGAGTGCATAAAGCTTCATTACGTGGACATTAACCATTCCATTAATATAAGAGGTTCACATTATTTGTAAAGTTCTGCTATTATAAATAATGCTTTATTGAACATCTTTGTGCATTAACCTTTAAATGTATATCTGAGAATTCCCTTTGGAGACCTTCCTGAATTTGAACTTACTTGGTCAATAAATATAAACACTTTTAAAATTCTTCATATGCTTTCCTGTTAGAGACAATTGTTCCAAATTGAGAGCTATGTGGCTATGCAAAAGAATGAGGAAGATCACTATGAACTGAACTGATATGGAATGATATTCAGAAAATATTGCTACGTGTTTTTAAAGTACAAAAGTTTGTATATATTTACAAATGCAATTTTTCTTCTTTTCCTTTCTTTGTTATCCAGGGGGGAAAAATCAAAAATTGAAAATTAGCATTTTACAACCCTCATAACAGAGATTGAAACAGGCAGAAGTGAAGTGAAGTGAAGTCGCTGAGTCATGTCCAACTCTTTGCAACCCCGTGGACTGTAGCCCACCAGGCTCCTGTGTCCATGGTATTCTCTAGGCAAGAATACTGGAATGGGTTGCCATTTCCTTTTCCAAGGGATCTTCCCAACCTAGGGATCGAACCCAGGTCTCCTACATTGCAGGCAGACCTCTGAGCCACCAGGGAAGCCCAAAACAGGCAGAACCAGGTGCTAAATCTCAGGGGAATTTTTATGAGGAATAGAATATTTGTGTGATCTTAAAGTGTTTCTCCACAGAAAAAAATCGTAATATTTATGCAATGTAGAAATCAGACCATTCTTTTTTTTTAAAGCAAGTTTTTCTAAATAACTTCTTAAATTTATTTATTTATTTACTTTTGGCTGTGTTGGGTTTCCCTTGCTGCGTGGGCTTTTCTCTAGTTGCTGAGAATGGGGGCTCCTCTCTAGTTGCTGTGCCCGGGGTCTTCTCTTGTTGTGGTGCATGGGCTCTATGGTGAACAGCCTTCAGTAATTGAGGCAAGTGGGCTCAGCTGTTGCAGGTCCGGGGCTCTAGAGCACAGGCTTAATAGTTGTGGCACTCGCACTCGGGCCTAGTCGCTTTGCAGCATGTGGGATTTTCCCGGATCGGGGATTGAATTCATTTCCCCTGCATTGACAGGCAGATTTTTTACCACTGAGCCACCAGGGAAGCCCAAAATCAGACCATTCTTCACAGGTAAACAAAATTAACATTACCAATGAGGGTCAGGTGGACATCATGTGCCTTCATATGTAATCGTCTGAGAAGTATGCATCACATAAAAGACATTTAAACTGAGAATCAGAGAAGGCAATGGCACCCCACTTCAGTACTTTTGCCTGGAAAATCCCATGGACGGAGGAGCCTGGAAGGCTGCAGTCCAGGGGGTAACAGTCGGACACGACTGAGCGACTTCACTTTCACTTTTCACTTTCATGCATTGGAGAAGGAAATGGCAACCCACTCCATTGTTCTTGCCTGGAGAATCCCAGGGACGGGGAAGCCTGGTGGGCTGCCGTCTATGGGGTTGCACAGAGTCAGACACGACTGAAGTGACTTAGCAGCAGCAGCAGCATTGACAGGCAGATTTTTTACCACTGAGCCACCAGGGAAGCCCAAAATCAGACCATTCTTCACAGGTAAACAAAATTAACACTACCAGTGAGGGTCGGATGGACATCATGTGCCTTCAGATGTAATCGTCTGAGAAGTATGCATCACATAAAAGACATTTAAACTGAGAATACAGAATCTAATAATGAGGATCATTCAATAGGCACACAACATAAGAAATGTTCTTAAAAAAAAAAAGGACAGCTTATATTCTTCAAAGATGTCAGAGTCATAAAAGACAAAGTAAGGGCTATGAAATATTCCAGATTAAAGAAGCTAATAGTGAAGGACAGGGAAGCTTGGTGTGCTGCAGTCCATGGTGTCACAGAGTCAAACATGACTGAGCAACCGAACAACAACAAAGAAAGCTAATGAGACATGAAAACTAAATGTAATACTTGGTCTTGATCGGAGGATCCCATACTAAAGGGGGCAGAAATCATTCTAAAAGACATGAATAGACATTTCTCCAAAGAAGAAATGCAGATGGTCAGGAGGCACATGAATAGATGCTCAACATGACTAATTATTAGAGAAATGCAAATCAAAACAGCAAGGTATCACCTCACACAGGTCAGAATGGCCATCATCAAAAAAATCTACAAAAAATAAATTCCAAAGAGGAGGTAGAGAAAAGGGAATTCTCTTGCACTGTTGGTGAAAGTCACTCAGTCAAGTCCAACTCTTTGCAACCCCATGGATTATATGGTCCATGGAATTCTCCAAGCCAGAATAGTGGAGTGGGTAGCCTTTCCCTTCTTCGAGGGATCTTCCCAACCTAGGTCTCCCGTATTGCAGGTGGATTCTTTACCAGCTGAGCTACAAGGGAAGTGCACTGTTGGTAGGAATGTAAACTAATATAGCCACTGTGGAGAACAGTATGCAGGTTCCTTATAAAACTAAAAATAGAACTACCATATGACCCAGCAATATGACTACTGGGCATACACCCAGTGAAAATCATAATTCAAAAAGATATAAGCACTCCAATGTTCACTGTAGCACTATTTACAATACCCAGGGCATGGAAGCAACCTAAATGTCCATCAACAGATGAATGGATAAAGATGTGATATATATACAGTGGACTGTTAGTCATAAAATGGAGTGAATTTGGGTCATTTGTAGAGATATGGATGGAACTAGATCCTGTCATACAGAGTGAAGTAAGTCAGAAAGAGAAAAACAAATATCATACATTAATGTATATACGTGGAAACTAGAAAAATGGTACAGATGAATCTATTTGCAGGACAGGAATAGAGATGCAGATATAGTGAATGGACATATGGACACAGCGGAGAAGGGGACAGTGGGACAAATTGGGAGATTAGGATTAACATATATACACTACCGTGTGTAAAATAGTTGGTGGGAACCTGCTGTATAGCACAGGGAGCTCAGCTCGGTGTTCTGTTATGACCTAGATGGGTGGGATGAGGGGGGATGTGTGGGAAGGAGGTTCAAGAGGAAAGGGATACATGTATATATATAACTGATTCACTTTGATATACAGCAGAAATGAACACAACATTGTAAAGCAATTATACTCCAATAAAAAAAAAAAAACCAATGCAGCCAATGGGGAAATTATAAAATGAATGCTAAGTCAGATAAAATAATAACATTAATATTAAATTTACTAAATTTTATAACTGTATTGTAGATATGTAAGAGAACATTGCTATTCTTAGGAAATATACTCTGAAGTGTTCAGATCAAATAGTTCCACAAAACAATTTTAAAGCGATTTGGATAGAATATCAATAATAGATAAGCCCAGGAAAAAGTTATGCAACTGTTTTTTTTTTTAACACAAATCACATTCTTGCAGCTTTTCTATAAGCTTAAAATTATTTGCTAATATAAAGTTTTAAAATGACAGTTTCAATTTACTCTGCCACTAACAATTGCTGAATGTACCTTCATTTCTTCCTTCCCAGCAGAGTATTGTTTTTTATAATCTGCTATTTTGATAGGGATAAATAGTATTAATGTGTATTTGTTACTAATGAGGCTGAAAATGTGTTCATATCTATTGGAAATTTATATTTTAATATATAAATGATCTATTTCTTTTTCATTTCCAGGCACAATTTTCTTAAATAAAAGACTAGCTTCGGTGCTCTGGGACAACCCAGAGGGATGGGATGGGGAGGAAGGTGAGAGAGGGGTTCAGGAAGAGGGGGACACATGTACAACCCATGGATGATTCATGCTAATGTATGGCAAAAACCACCACAATATTGTAAGTAATTAGCCTCCAATTAAAATAAATTAATTAATTTTTAAAAATAAGTAAAAATAAATTACAAAAAAAAAAAGACTATAGCTTCCATTAAACTACATTGACTGATGAATGTCAGGAACAAAATCTTCAACATTTCCAAAGAAAATTGAGATTTGGATTTTATAGGGCTGTTTCCCTCAGGAAGTTCAATAATGTTGAAAGAATAATTTAATGTAGGTAAGAGGTCACTCAGCGAAAAGTCAAAGCAGGTATAATCCCGTCCAGAGGGGCCTGTTTTCACTTTGTAATTACCCATGCACTCCCGGTAGACTGCCACTAGGTGGGGGTAGTGCTCAGTGTTGTAGTCTCAGCAGCCGGAACTCCATTTCCTAGTATCTAAGCCGTCATTCATTTATTCAATGAATCTATGAATCTCTTTGCCAGGTTCTGTGCTGGACTGCTGGTTCTTTGAATCCACTGGCTCATGTATTTTAAAGTATAGATTGTTAGTATTATAATCAGAACTAATTTCCTTTTTGAAAGTCTTTTCAAATGGAATGTAATTATTATTTAAATAAATATTAAAAATGCTTTAAATGTTTCCCATGATACTTAATTGATATCTTGCCTGACTAAATATTAGCTATACAATTAGCAGTTCAGTCTAACCCTACAGACTCCCAAACTGAACACACTGTATTTTACCCTGGACTCTTTAGCCTGAGGTTAATTTCCCCTTTGTTGGGTTAGTGATCTATCTTCTCCCAGTTTAAGAAACAGGCCTCAAAGGAAATGAGGTGGTACATCCCTGTCTAAGGGTTCCAGTAATGTCGTTCACCTCACAGATCTCAAATCTACTCTCAGATACACATCAAAAACCTGATACACGTCAAAAACCTAAGAAAAGCATTTATGGCCAAGGAACAGTCCCTTTTTCTCCCTATCAAAAGGAGTCATTCATCAACTTGTTATATATAAAGAATTTCCTTTTCTTTATGACATTGGCTCCTTCCATCAGAAAATGTTTCATTTAAATATTAATCAAATTATTTGTTAAACAGATTACAATTCATAGCATTTAGCAACAGGACTCACATTTTAACTGGACAAACAAATGTTAATACTTTTAAACAATCTGAGTATCAGGAAAGTCAGAGGATGACAAAAAATTATCATATTATACTTTCTATGACTTGAATTTTAGTATATTTGGTAGACCAAGAAAGTGTTGTGAGATATTAGGCAAATATAAATAATTCTTTTAATAAATACTTTAATTTTAAATAAGGCAAGCAGCAAGCAATCTGACTTTCTTTACTGAGAGGTTTTCTTTTATAAGGTACCCACTCATTCTTATGTCTTTTAATGCCCCACTTGAGTGATGTGTGCTCAAAATTTATCTATTAAAAAATCTGTATACATAATGGCATTGAGTTAAATAACAAAATATCATTTGCATAAGCATCACTGACTCAATGGACATGAATTTGAGCAAACTCCAGGAGATAGTGGAGGACAGAAGAGCCCAGTGTGCTATATATATAGTCCATGGGATCAGCAAAGAGTCAGAAATGACTGAAAAACAACATACTTGCAAATGAGTTGATCATTTGTGTCATTCTCAGGAGATTTGTCTTCATTAACCCATTTCTGCTCCTCTGTATTTTCCCTCCCTATTTCTTGCTCCCACATCCATAGCCCTCTTAGCCACCTATGTGTCTATCTTCAGTTTACCTCCTCTACCCTCTGCCCTGCCTCAACCTAAAACCTCATTATCTCCGTCTCAAACATTTAGTGGCCTCCTAACGTCTCTCCTGGAATCAGAAAAAATAAAGCATGCAGCCAGCTTACTAAGATCCCCGTAGTAGTCCTCCAAAGACAGGAGAAAAAATTGTATTACTATTGCCACAAACCATTGGTCAATTAATCTATTGATAAATAGGCTTTTTTTTTTTATCACTTTTAGTTTTATAAGATTCTATTGTAGTGAATGAAGTAAAGTGCACAAGCTCCTGCCTTCATTTTCACCTTTCTACCATCCCTTCTTCACACTTCAGAATTAGAGGCTTCTTTATAAAATTTAAGAATGATCAGTCAGGTCTATCTCATGCTTCAAACCCTTCAACGGTTCCCTGTTAACCTTGAAATTAAGTTCAAATTCCATAACAGTTACAAACCCTTTAAAAAAATCTGGCCTGTTTAGTATTGCAGCTTCACTTCTCCTCACTCATCTCTGTCTCCTACTTACCACTGTAGACATACCAATTTCCCTTAAGTATCATGCTTCTTCTGGACTCTTAAGTTTTTTCACAGATATACTACCTATCATAAACATGCTACTTAATTTTACATCTTTCAAAAGTCCACCTTGGATATTCTTCCATGAAGCCTTTCCTAATCTTGCTAATAGTTAATTATTTTGTCCTCTGCTATATCCCACATATTATATTATTTCGTTTTCTACACTGCAATATAATTAATATACATTTCTACATCTGATACCCGATTATACTGCTGCTGCTGCTAAGTCACTTCAGTCGTGTCCGACTCTGTGTGACCCCAGAGAGGCAGCCCACCAGTCTCTGCCATCCCTGGGATTCTCCAGGCAAGAACACTGGAGTGGGTTGCCATTTCCTTCTCCAATGCATGAAAGTGAAATGTGAAAGGGAAGTCACTCAGTCGTGTCTGACTCTTTGCGACCTCATAAACTGCAGCCCACCAGACCTCTCCATCCATGGCATTTTCCAGGCAAGAGTACTGGAGTGGGGTGCCATTGCCTTCTCCGATACCCGATTATAGTCCCTTAAAAAGACAGGAACTAAAAGTTACATATTGTACCTATATAGGATAGTGCCTGACCCCTAACAGGGGCTCAACATCAGTTTAATTTGAACTAACAGTGCTACTCCATAATAAGTTTAATGAAGAATCTCTCCCATGAATAATTATATTAACAGTTTAATCTATTTCTGGCCAGCCTGGTTCTCATTGCAAAAAGAAACATCCTATTTCTGGTTTGCATTTACATCACCTTTATTACACTCAATATTAACATGGTGAAACCAACAATGGAAAGTTATGCTTAATAGTGCCCTATCCATAGTCCCAATTATACTTTATAATTGTTCTTTAATATAATGGAAGTAATAACAATTAATAACATTCGTTATTATTAACATCAAGTATTTATTATGTGTCTGACATTGGACTTTGTGCTTTTATATGATATCTAATTCAATCTTCAAAGCAACTCTTTCCCATTCCTTATTTAAATAGACCTGTGTTGATGTGGCCTCCAGGTCACTTTGGAAATAAATACATTAATCAGTTATTTATTTTGCGGCAATACACATAAATTGTCTTCAGAGAGCATCTGTCTAGTATCCCCAAGGAGAATAAATCAGAACACAGACATGAAAATATATTTAAGACTTTTCCTAAAGTATTTGTTTCAGGGGAATTTAATGTCTTTGCGCAGTGAGTCTTTCAGGCTCTCTTTAATACATGAGTGAATTAAAAGCACGAACAAATGGCGACGCTGCAAGCATGGTGAGTTTATTGACTTTTGTCATGTAGGAATATCTACTGGATAGTGGCAGAAATGCCTGGTGTGGTAGTCTCTGCCTTGTTTGACATAGTGATGTAAAAATGAGTATTATTGATTAATTTTTTTAAAAGACAATTTTCCAGAGACTAGATTAGAATCTGAAAATGCTATTAACCTCACAGCAATGGAAAAGACTAACTCCGTTTGATGAAAGCAGCTAAAGAGAAATTCAGGTTAGGGGCCAGTAACCTCAGAAAAATTAGTTCATTGTACCAGTTGCAGTGGCAAGCAAATACGGTTTTGAACATCCCAATTGGATTTAATGTTTCTGGATGCTCTCACACACCACCGGGATAATATGTGCATGAGGGTCAAATTTTTAAAACATTCTCTTTTTTGTCTGCAGGGTTAAGAGAAGAAAAGAAGGAAAAGATAATGCCTCATGTTTATATACTCATTGTTTGTCAAATAAGAATATTCTTCCTCAAATGAAGAAGAATCCTTTTGAACTTTACCAACTCAAGCATGTAGCTTAATGATTATTTGCATAGGAATATTTTTATTTTTTGCTTATTTTATTTAGATGAATTGTTTGTTTGGGGGATATTCTTAGAATAAGGAATTTTCACTGATTCCAACAGAGAACTAGAATTATAAATGATAAAAGTATAAGATTAAAATTGTCAATGATGTGAACTGATTTAAAAAGAGGAAATCTGCTAGTAAAAATAGAATAAAAGTAGCTGAAAATACATATGTATTATATGATGAGTTGTAGGGCAGAGTTGAGTTTTACAAATTTTATTGTTTACTCAAATTAACTAGTCAAAAATTAATGTTCTGTGCTTATCAGATATGCAGCTAATTCTTTTATTATAAGTATACTCTCATTTTCATCAAAGTAAGACAGTTTCTAGCAAGAGAAAAGAAACATTTTAATGCTAATTGTTAAAGTGAGTTAAAAGCAGCAACAGTAATGATAAATTGAGTTAACATGTAAGAATCACTGGTTAAAAACATTAGATGATGACTATGAACATATTTTTATCAAAAAGATTATATTTAAATATACAAATATTTACAATTCAAAAGAACCAAATTAAGAGAACCTCAAAATAAAAGAGGAAAGGATATAAACCAACTATCCACTCAACAGATGATAATTTGCACATAGGTATATTTTTAATTATAGTGATAATACAATAATTTCATCTTAGTGATTTTTATTATATTATACTGATAATAAAAATAACAATCTTCACTAATAATCAAAACACAAAGCAAAACATCAGTGTGGTACTACTTAAAGAAACTAACAAAATTTCAAAATATTGGTAATTCCTATAGGTAGGAGACTATGGTGAATTGACAATTACACAATCCTTTCAGAAAGCAATGTAACAAAAATCAAAAAATGTTTATATGCTTTGATACTGTAAAACCACTCTTCACAACTTATTTTTAAAAATAATCCAAAAGAGAGAAAAGGTACACAAATGCAACAAAATTGCAAGGAAATTGAAAATGTCCCCAGTGTCCAACAATATGGAAATGATTAAATTAAGTAAGCTATATCAACTCACAAGGACATTGTACAAGTAGAACTTATAAAGTCTATGGCAACATGAAAAAATATTTATCATAAAATAGGTTAAAAAATAAAAATATATATCTATAGTACAGTTATAATTATATAAAAACTACTTATATATGAGATACCAGAAAAAAGGGTGAAAAATTAAATGCTAATTATTTTAGATCTTAGATAACAAGTTAAAGTCTAATTTACATAAAACATTTTATATCTGATATTAAAATGCTGGCATTCACTACAGCAATATCAGGACATTAATAGAACCAGCTTAAGCCTTCCCTCCAAGTTCTTCAGAGTAGGGCAGCCCAATAATTTATCTTGGCTTCAGGCAACTATCTCATCTGTGAAACAACAGGAATTGTATTGGACCTGTGAGTCTCATACTTTTTTAATCCTGAAAATCTTTATTAAAACTAAATCTTCTACAAAACGGGTGAAAGTAGAGTGCCTGTGGCTAAAGCATAAGGAGAGCGTGACGCTCTGCAGAGGGCTCCGTCCTTCTCCCCTCCCTAAACTCCACCTCTGGAAGCGATCTGTAAGAAAGCTCTGAGAAACCCCAGTCAAAGCTAACTGATTAAGTATTTTAAGGGTCCTTTTTAAGCTAAAATATAGGTATTGAAATTGTACAGTTCTCTTCTGTTATATTTTTTGTGTGTGTTAGATCCTCAAATAGATTGTAAAGACTTTTATGTTAGAAACTGTCCCTTATAAACTAGCTTGAAAGGTGGAAGTGTTAGTCACTCAGTCCTGTCCAACTCTTAGCGACCCCATGGGCTATAGTCCACCAAGCTCCTCTGTCCGTGGAATTCTCCAGGCAAGAATACTGGAGTAGGTTGCCATTCCCTTCTCCAGGGGACCTTCTCAATAAACTGACTTAGCCTCATCTAAATTTACTTTGCTATATCCATTTAGAGAAAGAATCACTGAATGACAAAAAAAAACAGAATGAGAAAATTTTAATATCAGCATTTTTTATTTTGCAACAAAAAACAAAGTCCAGCAAAAGTTGTCCCGTTTTCTGGCTAATCAAACCTACACAGAAACACATGGATAGGAAATTTTTAAAGACTTAAATACAATTAAATTAGAATAATAAAGGCACATGGAGAACTATTTTCTGAGATAATAGCATTAAAGAGAAAATCCATGTTTTGGATAGAGGTACTCTTGCTTCCTAAAATTCTCACGATACTTTTAGTTCATGATTTTGATGGAAGCAAAGCAGGATTACTTCTAATATTGAAGTTTGTTATTTAAAAATCCATAAGCAGAACTGCAATAACCCCTAAAATCTGATGTGGTTGGCCTGATGGTTTCAGCAAGTGAGACCCTGTGACATAAGATTGCTCTCTCCTAACACGTTTAAAATTCTTACCATTAGAATCATTTTCTTGGATAGATGATTAAGAAGACCACAGAGAATATACATATTTTCTAGCAAGTAGAACTTCCATTAATCTTCCGTCATATGTTGGTTTCTTGGATTAGCTAGTTGTCCTCCAAGAATATATAAAGAACCCAAGGTTAAAGATTAGAAAAGAGAGAGCTGGGTTAAGGAAAAAAACAAAAACATAGCAGGACCAAACTCTGGTAAAAAAAAAAAAAAAAAAAACAGAGCAAAAACTGTCTAGAATTTTGGAGGGTCTAGAATAAATACTTGGAAAGGAACAGATGAAAGGGAAAATTCTGTTTATCAAAATGGGAAATGGGAGTCAATAACAGCCAGATCATTTAAGAAATATATTGATAACTACCTTTTTAGCTGTATGACTCTTTCTGAGATCATTTATTGGGAACTTTAGTTTACTGTAATTACAATCCTAACACTTTAACTTAAATACTCTCTTATTTAACTATCTAAATTTTACCAACAATAAAGATGAAAATAATCATAAGCTTGCCAGTCAGGCAAGTCAGAAATAGAAATTCCAGCTCTATCTCTTACTAGTTATGTAATCACTCAAAAGAGCAATTTAGGGACTTTCCTAGAGGTCCAGTGGCTAAGACTCTGCCATCCCAATGCAGGGGGCATGGGTTTGATCCCTGTTCGGAGAAACTAGGTCCCACATGCTGTATCTAAAGATCCTGCATGCTGGAACTAAGACCTGGCACAGCAAAATAATTTTTTTTTTAAAAGAGCAGTTTAGCGTATAGGTTGAGCCTACTGATTCATGATTCAATTCTTTCAAAGTCCAGGGATGCTACTTATCATGTGTGTTAAGTAACTTAACCAGGATTAAGCCCCTAATTCTCCATTTCTTTATTTTTAAATAAGGTTTGATGATGATGATGATGATGATGATAATGAAGATACTACATAAATATAACTAACTAAAGCTCTTTTCACACTTTCTAACATATGGTGGTGGTGATGGTTTAGTAGCTCAGTTGTGTCCAACTCTTGCAACCCCATGGACTGTAGCCCTCCAGACTCCTCTGTCTATGGAATTCTCTAGGCAAGAATACTGGAGTGGGTTGCCATTTCCTTCTTCAAGGGACCTTCCTGACCCAGAGATCAAACCCAGTTCTCCTGCATTGCTGACAGATTCTTTACTGACCGAGCCACCAGGGAAGCCCACATAAAAAGCACTAATAAATACCAACCACCACCATTATTAGGTTGCCTAACTTCTCTGGACTTTAGCTTGTCGTGTATAAAAGGAAAGTAATATATCTACTGTACTACTTATTTTCAAGACTAGAATAAAAAAAAATAATAAAAGCACTTAACACAATATCTTCACATTATATCCACCTAGTATCATGCAGTGTCCTTCCCATTTAAAGCCTAAGTCTTTTCAGAAGTGTTTGCAATGAGTACTGCTTTCTTCTAAAGTGAATTCTCTATACACTCATTTAACATCAAATATGTGTGATGTTATGTACTATCTTTGTAACAATGATTATATCTTTGTAGAAGAAATTAATTGTATTTTCCACCCAATGTCTACTGCCTCTCTAGTCATCCTGGAAAATTCTACAATTCCATCTTTCTATGCGGGATCATTTATGCCCCAACTCTGAATTATGTGCCTCTTTTATAAGTGAATCTACTATTATTCTAGGGATGAGTCATGTAACTCAGGTCTGGCTAGTCTAAGTAGCTCATTCCCTTGATTTTGGGTTTGATTCAGAAATAACACATGACCTTATCCAAGCCAATGAGTCCTAGTCTTTGGATTTTCCTGTGTATTCTGAAAAAGAGGCCTAAAGCTCCTTATTACCATGTGGAACCTAAGAATGAATTATCATGAATAAATTCCAGATTCCACCATAATAATTTCATTTGAGTATTTTAAAAAATAAAAAAGAGAAAGATTTCCCAGAAAGAGGACTGATCTGAGGTTATAAAATGATTCATCAATCAGTTCAATTCAGTGGCTCAGTCATGTCCACCTCTTTGCAACACCTGTCCATCACCAACTCCCAGAGCTTGCTCAAACTCATGACCATTGAGTCCATGATGCCATCTAACCATCTCATCCTCTGTTGTCCCCTTCTCTTCCTGCCTTCAGTCTTTTCCAGCATCAGGATCTTTTCCAGTGAGTCAGTTCTTCTCATCAGGTGGCCAAAGTATTGGAGCTTCAGCTTTAGCATAAGGTCTTCCATTGAGTATTGAGGACGGATCTCCTTTAGAATAGACTGGTTGGATCTCCTTGCAGTCCAAGGGACTCTCAAGCGTCTTCTCCAAAACCACAGTTTAAAAGCATCAATTCTTCGGCACTCAGCTTTCTTTACGGTCCAACACTCACATCCATACACGACTACTGGAAAAAACATAGTTTTGACTAGATGGAACTTTGTCAACAAAGTAATATCTCTGCTTTTTAATATGCTGTCTTGGTTGGTCATAGCTTTACTTCCAAGGAGAAATGTCTTTTAATTTCATGGCTGCAGTCACCATCTGCTGCGATTTTAGAGCCCCCCAAAATAAAGTCTGTCATTGTTTCCATTGTTTCCCCATCTTTTTGCCATGAAGTGATGGGACTGGATGCCATGATCTTAGTTTTCTGAATGTTGAGTTTTAAGCCAGCTAAATTTTCACTTCCTCTTTCACTTTCATCAAGAGGCTTTTTATTCTTTCTTCACTTTTGGCCATAAGGGTGGCATCATCTGTGTATCTGAGGTTATTGATATTTCTCCCAGCAATCTTAATTTCAGCTTATGCTTCATCCAGCCTGGCATTTTGCGTGATGTACTCTGCATATAAGTAGAATAGGCAGGGTGACAATATACAGCCTTGACATACTCCTTTCCCAATTTTGAACCAGTCTGTGTTCGATGTCTGGTTCTGTTTGTTGGTTCTTGACCTGCATACAGATTTCTCAGGAGGCAGGTCAGGTGGTGGTATTCCCATCTCTTTAAGAATTTTCCAGTTTGTTGTGATCCATACAGTAGTAGGTCATTTTCATCTTTCTGTAATACAACCTAGACATCTTTTCTTTTTATTGAAATATAGTTGATCTAAAATATTATATTGTTTTCAGGCACATAGCACAGTGGTTCAGTTATATATATTCTTCAAATTTTCTTCCCTATAGACCACTACAAAATATTGAGTGTATTTCCTTGTACTATAAAAGCAAGTCCCTGTTGGCTATCAGTTTTATATATAGTAGTGTGTATATGTTAATCCCAAATTCCTAGTTTTAACTTCCCATCTACTTTGGCAACCATAAGCTCGTTTTCTACATCTTATTTTTTTAATCTCTCCCTGAAAGCACTTTGAAGATCAAGACTTCTCCCTTTGTTGCTTATTCGTAGTCTTGCATATATTGGAGATGAGTTTGACTTAATTCTACAATCTCCATTCTAAATATATGATTTGGTTAACTATTATCTCAACAAAATGGAAAATAAAGGCATATGTTAAACAGATAATATCAGAAAAAAGGAAACATGAGCTCTTTTAGTAATATCTTTGCCTAAAGAAATACAAAGCTTTGGCCTATCTCATGATGACAACAGGTGATTAAGCCCCTACTATTTGGCAGTTCTTTCATTAAACCACCTAGAAATCTGTCAAAGATCTTATACACAAGCAAATACCAGAGTAGGAGAAGAAAAAATACAATTACTTGCTTTCATTATTTTTGGCCTGGATTCTGAATAATTTCTTTAAATTATTTAAAGGAATTTATGACTTTAAATTTATGAATTTAAAGAAATTATTTATGACAGCTTTTCAGGAAGAAGTCAATATAAAATTTAAAAAATTGATGTCTCAAAGTTCTTTCTTCAGTATCTCAAGGAAGTAATTTTTACCAAATTACGTAAAAGCAAAGGTTAGTAATCAACTTTTAATATATTCAATATTAGAAAAACAATATGTCAAATCCCAAATTCCAAGCCCTATGCTCTGTCTTATTTAAGTAGAATGATGACAGTATATTACAGTATTAATTTACGTATCAGAAAATCATTCAAAGCACTAAATCTAATATAACTAGCAAAATAAGATATTATCAAAATGGCAGAATTTCAAAAGAATATCAGTATAAATATACTTTTAGGATCAAATATCTTCATTTGCATATAGATTTACATTAACCAAATAAGAGCTTTAATTTGCCACAAATATTGATACATCAATAGAGCAATAATCTTAGGAACTAACTAATAACTCTAAAGTTTTCTTGATACTTAAGTAACTAAAACCCTTTGATTAGGGTTTATTACATATTGTTTGTTCATCCTTTCTTCTATCAGTTCAACACTTACTTCTCTCTGGGTGCTTGACCCTGGGATACAAAGAATAATGAGATACTCCTAACTGTCCATTAGGAGTTCACAGTCTGAGACAACAACACACACAAACAAATAACTGTGGTATTTAAAGTGGCAAATATTATGACAGAAACAAGAACAAAGGATAGATCTGGAGCACAGTGGAGGGAAAGACTTTATCTGGAGAGTTTAAAGAAAGTTCAAAAAAGAAAATAAACATTTGATCTGGAACTAGAACCATGATAAGCCTTTCACACTGAATTTACTCTATCAAAAGGAGATTCCTGGGGTGCTTAGGAATTTTTATTTCAAAGGTAGATATTTGTAATAGAAAACCCTCTTTTTTTAAAAGTTCCTAAAAGTAACTTTAGGAAGTTACATCCTAAACAAAGCAGAATTCTGAAATTTAACAACATGACTTCATATTAGCTTAATTACAGGACAAAAAACATAATTACAACCTCAAGTCAACAAAGGCAAAAATCATTTAGCCTGAGTTTGAAATGGGAAAAATAAGAATTAGGTTCTTCTTTCACCAAACAGTGAGAACTAGCTCTAAGATCCTGCAAAAGAAGTCTCAAAAATAAATACCACTTGCCAATGAAGAGCAAAGACTTAGCACATTTTCAAAATGTAGGCTCCACCTCCTGCTGTGGTAGGAAGAATGAAGGAAGGACCTATCTTTTAGATGTAGGAACTCTACAAGATTCTGCACTGTGGTTGCTAAATGTCAGATGCCCTTTGGCAATTCCTTATGACTCCTGGCTCTGAGGTAAGAATCAGAATAAGGAACCCATACACTGAAGGATAAACCCCAATGTTTCCAAGACACATAGCCCGGCAGACATTTGTGTACCCAATAACGTTTGTTGTATGTGAACTGATTCTTGTATGATCTTAGTAGGCCAGGAAGTACATTCTCTCTTGACTTAAGATTTCTGAAATAGCTCTCTGCATTTCAATTAATCCATTGCTAAAGCTCTTTTTTATAGCATGTCAGCTGCTGAAACAGTGATAATGATAGCTTCTAATTAACCCAGAAAGTTCAGAGGAGAGAGGAAGAAAAATGTGCCTTGTTGGCTCCAGGGCATAAGTCAACTTTATAGACGAGTAATGTTAAAACTTCACACATGCCAGAAGCATCTCCTGGCTGCATTCAGAATCAGGACACCAACATTTATAAGACATCTGACAAATCTTTTTTTTGAAGTCTCCCCAGGGAATGAGGTTTCCCATTGTCCTGTGAGTAGCCATTTCCATGGAAAGAGTGTTGTATATCTCACAAAATCGCCTGCTTCTAAATTCTTCTTGACATTCTCTTCCTTTAAATGATAAAGTTAAAATAAATCCATGCATCTAAATGTTAAGAAAAAAGATAACTCAATCTTCATAGTTAAAAATTCCCCCTTCTTCTCATTGTTTCCACAAGAGGAAAAACACTCTTAGTCTGAGAGGCTAGGAAATGTTATCAAATACTGCCTACACTTAATGTTTTATGTTAGCCAGTTATTATTTTTAATTTTTCAGGAACGACAGATCATATGCTGCACAATTGGCCTTGCCTCAGGAAATATGCAGAGAAGGCAATGGCACCCCACTCCAGTACTCTTTCCTGGAAAATCCCATGGACGGAGAGGCCTGGTAGGCTGCAGTCCACGGGGTCGCTCGCTATGAGTCTGATACGACTGAGCGACTTCACTTTCACTTTTCACTTTCATGCATTGGAGAAGGAAATGGCAACCTACTCCAGTGTTCTTGCCTGGAGAATCCCAGGGACGGGGCAGCCTGGTGGGCTGCCGTCTATGGGGTCGCACAGAGTCGGACATGACTAAAGTGACTTAGCAGCAGCAGCAGCAGCAGGAAATATGGGAAGGAATTTCCAGAAAACTTGGTAACTGCCACTTGCTCAAATGCCACAGAAAGAGATGTTTTTGGCTCAATTTTAGTCCTATTGGGAGGCTGAAAATGATGGGCAAGGAGTATACTCAGGTCCAAGTACACTGTACACTGTACATTTTGTACTCTATGATTCTGAGATTAATGATGTGCCAAGCCCGGGTGTGAAAACACTGAGCACGTATCCCAGCAAAGTTGTATTCTGAAATGTTTTAACCTCTCATAATTAAAGCTGGGCAGTAATGGGAACATTTAAGCTTCCAGAAGTTTTGATCTGATCATTATTAGCCCAGATCTAACATCTGCAATTGTGTGAAATAACTTGGGGGGACCTAGAAACACCTCAGTCTGTCACTGAAGATTGCTGCTGATATTCTTCCTGTACTACTATCCTCTATAGGACTTATATCAGAGTTTACCAAAGGGTGAATTGTAGTGCATTACCACACATCCAGTGGTGTAGAGGAATATGCAGAAATGCTGGTCCATTCAGACTTTTGACTTCAATAAGCATTTTCCGTGTCTTCCGTGTCTCAGACGGTAAAGTGTCTACGATTCGGGAGACCAGGCTTCGATCCCTGGGTTGGGAAGATCCCTTGGAGAAGGAAACGCAATCCACTCCAGTACTATTGCCTGGAAAATCCCATGGACAGAGGAGCCTGGTAGGCTACAGTCCATTGGGTCGCAGAGTCGGACACGACTGAGCGACTTGACGTTCACGTTCACGTTCAAGCATTTTCCAGGACTCCTCAGAGAAGGGTGAGAGGTTAGGATCATGCTCACCTTGTGGTGCCCACAGATGGGGAGCAAAAGATGTGACCGTGTGCATTTACCACTCCTTTATGGCATCAAGAGCTTCCCCAGAGAGGTGGTCTATTACCTGGATATCTGCATTAACATCCTGGGGCAGACACTTTCACTCTTCATCTTGCTCAAGAGTCCTATGGAACTGATAGAAGAGTTCACACCCAAGAAGTAAAGGACCACAGCACAAAAACGTGCTCGAATTACAGAGATTTGGGGGAACTCCAGTCTCTGTCTTCCCATAGATTCAATACCTCTGTCTGCTTGTGCCCATGTAGGGGCATTCAAACTGACTAAAAGTAAAAAAATATGCATATACATTCTGCAATTAGAACTTGATTGTTGTTTTGAAATCTTTGCTATAAAAATGTAAATTGTAATTGAAATTCATTTGAATTCATCACAGTAAATTTTACCATTATATTTGCCATTGAAAGAAAAATAATAGCTATGTGATTCTTTAAATATTTGTTTTAATTTTTGAAAAATTGGGGTTGCTATAAAAATAAGAGGTTTAAAATGAAGTTTCTTATCTGCAATATATGACTACCAAATATGGAAGAGATTAGCATTAAAATGTCTTAATCAGAAATTATATGTTCACTAAAGCAAGTCAAGTTTATTTAAATGTTGATAAGATTTGAAAGTTTTACATATATTTAATTTTCATTTTTCAAAACACTTAATGTTTATCTCTTCTATCATAAATATATAACATAAAGAAAACAATTTTTCTTCACCAAACCTCATGTTAGATGCCTTTCCAAAAATCCTCCATTTTACCCCTGAATACCAAATACATCATCTGTTAGATGCCTTTCCAATAATCCTCCATTTTACCCCTGAGTACCAAATACATCATCTTTTATGCATTCAATGAAGTAAAGATAATTGGAAAGCACTTCCTTAGATATGTAAACTTTATCTGATTTAACAAGTTTGGTTTATGTTTGGCCTAGCCATCAATCTGAAACTGCAATTGATATTTGTCAAGATAATGGTCAGTAGTACATAATTCAAATATTCTAAGGCCTCATCAGCATCATGTTATAAATTAGATAACATTAATATGCAACACCAGTTGTCGCAGCTTTAATCTATCTATCAACTCAGTTCTCAATGATTTAAGAGTCCCTAGGAGAAGGCAGTGGCACCCTACTCCAGTACTCCTGCCTGGAGAATCCTGTGGATGGAGGAGCCTAGAGGGCTGCAGTCCATGGGGTCGCTGAGGGTCAGAAGAGACTGAGCAACTTCACTTTCACTTTTCACTTTCGTGCATTGGAGAAGGAAATGGCAACCCACTCCAGTGTTCTTGCCTGGAGAATCCCAGGGACAGGGGAGCCTGGTGGGCTGCCGTCTATGGGGTCACAGAGAGTCGAACACGACTGAAGTGACTTAGCAGTAGCAGCAGCAGTAGCAGTCCCCAACATCTTATTCATAAATCAGGCAAATTCAGTTTGCAGCTTTATCACCATTGGGTATTGAAGATCACCATTCACAAACACCTGGGGCCCCACTTATGCCACTCCAGTAACTTCTCTTCAGGCCACACATTGGCATCCAAACTAAAGAAGGACAAATTAGAGAAGGTACTAAATGCTCTGATATGCCCAAATAATAACTTGAGAAGTTAGCTTAGGATGCTAACTAGCTTAGGATGCTAACTTAGGCCACGTTTGCTTAGTAAACACTGGATTTCCCCGGTGGTACCGTGAATAAGAATTCACCCACCAGTGCAAAGGACACCGGCTTGATCCCTGGTCTGGGAAGATTCCATGCCATGGAGCAACTAAGCTTGTGTGCCACAGCTACTGAAGCCCACACGCAATAGAGCCAGCAAGCTGCAGCTACTGATCCCCATGTGCCTAGAGCCTGTGCTCCACAACAAAAGCCACCACAATGAGAAGCCCCACTCACCCGAACTAGAGAGTAGCCGCCACTCTCGACAACTAAAGAAAGCCCAGACATAGCAACAAAGACCCAGCGCATCAAAAACAAAACACATAAATTATAAAAAATAAAAACAAGTGCTAATGGTATCAAATACATTTCTAAAAACTGTGAAAAAACAAAAAGGTATTGGCATAATTCATTATAATTTTTCTGTCTCAGAGCAAAGGTAATTCATAAGGCATTGTCCCACGTTCCAAGGCTATATCACTATTCCATAAGGAAACTGAACAAACAAACAAAAAAAAAATATTTAAGGAAACTGAACCATACCTAAATCAACAGGGACATTCAGGCAAACTTTCTGACCGACATGATCTGAGCATTACCAGAAATTAGATATTCAGTTGATTTGGTACCAATTTGTAGTACTGTGGACTGTTAATTATTCAGATATGAAACTGCATGAAAGAAACATTATACATGCTCTAAAAATTGTACCAGATATGTAAAAATGAAAAATTCTGAATGAATCATGCCACTTGCACACTTACATACACAGAAAGTGGGTAAGATCCCACTCCTTTGAAAGTTTCTCAGTCTTCTTGCTCCACCAAAGGAAATTAACATATAATCATTTGTTCGCATTTCCTTTTCCTGTACTTTTGGTGAATGCTTTGACATGAGTTAGATGTTGTTCTCTGAAACACTGACTGAATACTTGTGCTGGTTGGCTACAGGATGGGAGAAGGGTGAATTCAAAAAAATGTATTGAGCACCAGACAAAAGGTTGGCACAGTGCTTAGTTCTAGACATTGTATATAAATCCTTACTCTTTAAAATTACTAAGGATGTATCATTAGCCAATTTGAAACATGTTCCAGATGACTGGAAGATTAAATGTAAGAAGTCACACTATTGAAAGTTTAGTAGAAAACATATGTGAATATTTATTTAAACTCTCTAAGGAAAATCACTTTCTATGTTTAAAGGAAAAAGAGAAAATCATAAAGAAAAAGATCAGCTTGGCTACATACAAATTTAAATCTGTGCACAAATAAAGGTGTTTAAAAAAACTGTTGAAGGAATAAATGTTCAACCTGAAAAATATTTTAGTCATTCGTTCAGTTCAGTCAGTTCAGTTCAGTTGCTCAGTTGTGTCTGACTCTTTCCAACCCCATGGACTGCAGCACGCCAGGTTTCAGTATCCATCACCAACTTCCAGAGCTTACTCAAACTCATGTCAATTGAGTAGGTGATGCCATCCAACCATCTCATCCTCTGTCGTCCCTTTCTCCTCCTGCCTTCAAACTTTCCCAGCATCAGGGTTTTCTCCTATGAGTCAGTTTTTCCCATCAGGTGGCCAAAGTATTGCACCTTCAGCTTCAGCATCAGTCCTATCAATGAATATTCAAGACAGATTTCCTTTAGGATGGACTGGTTGGATATCCTTGCTGTCCAAGGGACCCTCAAGAGTCTTCTCCAACACCACAGTTCAAAAGCATAAATTCTTTGGTGCTCAGCTTTCTTTGTAGTCCAACTCTCACATCCATACATTACTACTAGAAACCTATAGCTTTGACTAGATGGACCTTTGTCAACAAAGTAATGTCTCTGCTTTTTAATTTGCTGTCTAGGTTGCTCATAGCTTTTCTTCCAAGGAGCAAGCATCTTTTAATTTCATGGCTGCAGTCACCATCTGCAGTGATATTTGAACCCAAGAAAATAAAGTCTGTCACTGTTTCCATTGTTTCCCCATCTATTTGCCATGAAGTGATCGACTGGATGCCATGATCTTCGTTTTATGAATGTTGAGTTTTAAGCCAAATTTTTCACTTTCCTCTTTCATTTTCATTAAGAGGCGATTCAGTTCCTCTTTGCTTTCTGCCATAAGGGTGGTGCCATCTACAAATCTGAGGTTATTGATATTTCTTCCAGCAATCTTGATTCCACCTTGTGCTTCATCCAGCTTGGCATTTCGCATGATGTACACTGCATATAAATTAAATAAGCAGGGTGACAATATACAGCCTTGACAAACTCCTTTCTCAATTTGGAACCAGTCCATTGTTGAAGGTCTGGTTCTAACTGTTGCTTCTTGACCTGCATACAGATTTCTCAGTAGGCAGGTAAGGTGGTCTGGTATTCCCATCTCTTTCAGAGTTTTCCACAGTTCGTTATGATCCACACAATCAAAGGCTTTGGCGTAGTCAATAAAGCAGAAGTAGGTGTTTTTCTGGAACTCTCTTCCATTTTTGATGATCGAACAGATGTTGGCAATTTGATCTCTGGTTCCTCTGCCTTTTCTAAATCCAGCTAGAACATCTGGAATTTCTCTATTCATATACTGTTGAAGCCTGGCTTGGAGAACTTTGAGCATTACTTTACTAGCATGTGAGATGAGTGCAATTGTGTGCTAGTTTGAGCATTCTTTGGCATTGCCTTTCTTTGGGATTGGAATGAAAACTGACCTTTTCCAGTCCTGTGGCCACTGCTGAGTTTGCCAAATTTGCTAGCATATTGAGTGCAGCACTTTCACAGCATCAACTTTTAGGATATGAAATAGCTCAACTGGAATTCCATCACCTCCACTAGCTTTGTTCGTAGTGATGCTTTCTAAGGCCCACTTGACTTTTCATTCTAGGATGTCTGGCTCTAGGTGAGTGATCACACTATCGTGATTATCTTGGTCATGAAGATCTTTTTTGTACAGTTCTTCTGTGTATTCTTGCCACCTTTTCTTAAAATCTTCTGCTTCTGTTAGGTCCATACCATTTCTGTCCTGTATTGTGCCCATCTCTGCATATAATGTTCCCTTGGTATTTCTAATTTTCTTGAAGAGATCTCTATTCTAGACACTTGTTAGCTTTATAAGTACAGATTTTTCAGTAACAAGCATGGTCAAGAGTTTGGAACAAAAATACATGTAGGTCAACTTTATTCATTATAAATGTTCAAAGGCGGTACCTTTGGAAATCTGTTACTAAGGTACACAGAAATTAATTTTCCTGTAACAGTCATTCACTTATTTTCAACATGGTTTCAGGAAAATAGTGGATATAAATTTATTATGTACCAGGAGAGGAAATAAGTATGTGCCAATTCATTCCCATCCATGAATCTGGAACATGTATAGCTCATACCAAGAGCTAACTGATAACTTTTGATGTCTTAACAGAGAATTTTAAACAACCCACAAAATAGTCATAGCATCCTGGTAAACAAATGTACATACATGTATACTTGTATATACTTCACGAATATTTATAAGCATGTGATATCATCTGTAGAACTATTATTGGAGTCTGTAATGTCATATTGCCTTAAGTAAAGCCCTTTATAATCAAGTAATTCAGTATCTGACACCTGTAATACAACATTCAGTTTAGACAAGTTTTATTTCATGGCAAATAGTAACATAATGACATTGCTATATATTTTAGTAAGTGTTCCCAAAATCATTCCAAAGGATAAAATAAAAACTCATGTTTTTCTGTAATAGCATCTAACTTCTTGCACAGGAACTAAACCTCCAAGATCTCAATCTTGAATACAGTAATAACAATTTGAAATTTGGTTTTCTGAGGAGGCCTTACAAATAACTATGAATAGAAGAGAAATCAAAGGCAAAGGAGAAAAGGAAAGATATACCCAGTTGAATGCAGAGTTTCAAAGAATACCAAGGAGAGATAAGAAAGCCTTCCTCAGCTATCAATGCAAACAAATCAAGGAAAATAATACAATGGGAAAGTCTAGAGATCTCTTCAAGAAAATTAGAAATACCAAGGGAACATTTCATGAAAAGAAGGGCACAATAAAGGACAGAAATGGTATGGACCTAACAGAAGCAGAAGATATTAAGAAGAGGTGGCAAGAATACACAGAAGAACTGTACAAAAAAGATCTTCATGACCAAGATAATCACGATGGTGTGATCACTCACCTAGAGCCAGACATCCTAGAATGAAAAGTCAAGTGGGCCTTAGAAAGGCATCACTACGAACAAATCTAGTGGAAGTGATGGAATTCCAGTTGAGCTATTTCAAATCTTAAAAGTGGATGCTGTGAAAGTGCTGCACTCAATATGCTAGCAAATTTGGAAAAGTCAACAGTGGCCACAGGACTGGAAAAGGTCAGTTTTCATTCCAATCCCAAAGAAAGGCAATGCCAAAGAATGCTCAAACTACCGCACAGTTGCACTCGTCTCATATGCTAGTAAAGTAATGCTCAAAATTCTCCAAGCCAGGCTTCACAGTACGTGAACCGTGAACTTCCAGATGTTCTAGCTGGATTTAGAAAAGGCAGAGGAACAAGAGACAAATTGCCAACATCCATTGGATCATCGAAAAAGCAAGAGAGTTTCAGAAAAACATCTACTTCTGCTTTACTGACTAAAAAGCCTTTGACTATGTGGATCACAACAAACTGTGGAAAATTCTTCAAGAACTGGGAATACCAGACCACCTGACCTGCCTCTTGAGAAATCTGTATGCAGGTCAGGAAGAAACAGAACTGGTCATGGAACAACAGACTGGTTCCAGATCGGGCAAGGAGTACGTCAAGGCTTGTGTGCTTATTTTGTCACTGTGCTTATTTAACTTATATGCAGAGTACATCATGCAGATGCTGGGCTGGATGAAGCACAAGCTGGAATCAAGATTGCCAGGAGAAATATTAATATCCTCAGATATGTAGATGACACCACCCTTATGGCAGAAAGCAAAGAAGAACTGAAGAGCCTCTTGATGAAAGAGAAAGAGGAGAGTGAAAAAGTTGGCTTAAAGCTCAACATTCAGAAAACTAATATCATGGCATCTGGTCCCATCATTTCATGGCAAATAGATGGGGAAACAGTGGAAACAGTGACAGACTTTATTTTCTTAGGCTCCAAAATCACTGCAGATGGTGACTGCAGCCATGAAATTAAAAGATGCTTGCTCCTTGGAAAAAAAGTTATGACCAACCTAGACAGCATATTAAAAAGCAGAGACATACTTTGCCAACAAAGGCCCATCTAGTCAAATCTACGGTTTTTCCAGTAGTCATGTACGGATGTGAGAGTTGGACTATAGAGAAAGCTGAGCATGGAAGAATTGATGATTTTGAACTGTGGTGTTGGAAAAGACTCTTGAGAATCCCTTAGACTGCAAGGAGATCCAATCAGTCCATCCTAAAGGAAATCCATCCTGAATATTCATTGGAAAGACTGGGCTGAAGCTGAAACTCCATTGCTTTGGCCACCTGATGCGAAGGAATGACTCATTGGAAAAGACCCTGATGCTGGGATAGATTGAAGGCAGGAGGAGAAGGGGAGGACAGAGGATGAGATAGTTGGATGGTAACACCAACTCAGTGGACATGAGTTTGAGTAAACCCCTGGAGTTGGTAATGGACAGGGAGGCCTGGCATGCTTCAGTACGTGGGGTCGCAAAGAGTCAGACAGAACTGAGGAACTGAACTGAACTGAACTGAAACATTGCATAGGGAATCTGAAGTGCTCAAGGTAGATGTCTTTTAAAAAGTGGAGCATAATCATCCTTAAAGTTCTATTTTCTTAATTTATATCTCCACTTTGAAATAAGTTAGGATGACCAATATATTTACGATTGGTACATTAAACACTCCGCTAATTAAATAGCTATAATGTTCTATGTAATGGTTGAACTTCTTTGCTAAGTCGCTTCAGTCGTGTCCAACTCTGTGCGACCCCATAGACGGCAGCCCACCAGGCTCCCCTGTCCCTGGGATTCTCCAAGCAAGAACACTGGACTGGGTTGCCATTTCCTTCTCCAATACAGGAAAGTGAAAAGAGAAAGTGAAGTCGCTCAGTCGTGTCTGACTCTTAGCGACCCCATGGACTGCAGCCCACCAAGCTCCTCCATATATGGGATTTTCCAGGCAAGAATACTGGAGTGGGTGCCACTGAACTTCTTTACTCCTACAGAAAAATAATCTGTCGTACAGTTTGTCAAAGATATTCATGAAAGAATTGTAAGAAGAGTGATGAAAACATGACCATCAGCCTTCCTTACATTAAAATATACATCTCATACTTTCAAATAAACAAGCATTCCTGTTGTAGTTTTTACAAAAAGCCATAAAACTGAAATGAAAGAGTTCTCCAAAACCACAGGGATATGTACACAGTATTTTTTAAAATAGCAGTGGTAAAACCTTTGTCATAGTTTCATATAATATGTTAAGCACTTCTTTCAGAAACAGAAAAGTGACATATCTGCAGATAAATAGGAAGGAGAAAGTCTGAGGTCACTGCTCCCTATCAGCAGCATTGCCAAAGAGAAGAAAATGAGTAACATCATTAATCTAGAGTTGAGTAAAGTTTTCCTCTTTATATAATCATTTAGTTGAGAAAAGCTCATATCTTTTTATTCTTTTTTGTTGGTCTTTTAAAAACAGAATCATAAGCCTCTTGGAGTCCCCTGCCTCTTACAGGCACCATTCCAAAGAGAATTCTAAGTGAATAAAATGTATATTATGTGTAATTTATCCTGTTCTTAGTAAAAATGGGAAGCAAATTAGTCAAATTTTCTAACAACAAACAGCTTCTTACATACCAGAAAATAATCTAGTCAGCTTTAGCCACATTGTCTTTAAATTAAATAAAGGGGTGCCTCAGGGTTCAGGAGCTTCAATGTCATGCACAGTACCTAAATGTCATTTCTAATGCTCCCTAAAGCTACTGTTTCTTTTGATTTATTTCATAATTATGTTCCCTAAACTAGGTAACAAAGAAAAATCAATACTAAATATTGGTTAGGAGATTGGGCTTTTAACTTATTTTTTATAATAATGTATCATTAGACATACTTTCTAACTTTTTTCAACTTTATATCCATGATCAGTGATTCTTATAAGCACTTTTCCTCATTTTTAAGTGCATTGCCCAGTCCACTAACTCGCTTTTAGACAAAGAAATATTTCAGTGCATACTAAACTCAAAAGAGAACTTTAAGTCCAATTTAACCCAGTAATTCTAGCCGTCTGGAGATATGTATACAGTCAGTTAGTTCAGTTGCTCAGTTGTGTCCAACTCTTTGTGACCCCATAGACTGCAGTACACCAGGCCTCCCTGCTGCTGCTACTGCTGCTGCTAAGTCGCTTCAGTCTTGTCTGACTGTGCAATCCCAGAGACGGCAGCCCACCAGGCTCTCCTGTCTCTGGAATTTTCCAGGCAAGAACACTGGAGTGGGTTGCCATTTCCTTCTCCAATGCATGAAAGTGAAAAGGGAAAGTGAAGTCACTATCCATCACCAATTCCCGGAGTTTAACCAAACTCATGTCCATCGAGTAGGTGATGCCATCCAACTATCTTATCCTCTGTCATCCCCTTCTCCTTCTGCCCTCAATCTTTCCCAGCATCAGGGTCTTTTCCAATGAGTCACTCCTTCGCATCAGGTGGCCAAAGTATTGGAGTTTCAGCTTCAATATCAGTCCTTCCAATGAATATTCAGGACGGATTTCCTTTAGGATGGACTGGTTGGATCTCCTTGCAGTCCAAGGGACTCTCAAGAGTCTTCTCCAACACCATAGTTCAAAAGCATCAATTCTTCGGCGCTCAGCTTTCTTTATAGTACAACTCTCAAATATCCCTAAATATACATTATGCCTATTTCTGCTAAATTTTACAGAATTATTTTCTAATTAGTATGTTGCTAAAAATTCACTAAGGCCCCTGGAACATGCTCCAATTTTTACCAAATGGAAAAATCAAAGCAGAATTGAAGAAAGTGGGTGAAGTGGGGTAAAATAAAACCTGGAGCTTATAAACTCAAAGAAACTCACAGGCAGAGATCAGCCGTTGCTTGGAAGAGCACAGAAATCATGGAAATCTGCATACAGTTGATGCAATTTAAGGCAAAGTTACATCTTAATGTGACGACTGTATGGGAGGAAGGTAGGACAGTTCTGTGTCTTTCCTAAAACTCACTTTGTCTGACATTTAGTTTTGGTTAAGAGGGACACTTGAGTAAGAAGAATAGTTTATCTATTCAAAATTTAGCCAGAGTCAGAAATTAGAAAAATATACTCCTGAACAGATCATTATATTAATAAAAACAAATATTTATAGAGGGAAATGTTTATTCTTCACTCAAAAAGATGTTGTCATGTCCTTTTTCAGCTCTCATCTAATTTTGCTTTTTATAATCTTAACAAGCATGGTTATTTATGCCAGATTAGCACTAGCAAAATAAAAAAAAGAGGAAGCAGTACACTGACAGAAAAATGTGACAAATAGCATGAGAAAACAAAAATAAAAAGCAGGCTCAAGAGTTGTCAGGAAAGTAATATGAGATCAATTAGCATGAGCAACAAAAAATTCATAAGGCCCTGAGGACAATAAAACAGGATAGTATATAACACTTATTTAAGGCTTGTTTAAAAAAGTCAAGAATGGGTAATATGTAATTCTGAAATATCTTTTATTCTTAGGTGAAAATGTTGTGTTATTCAGAAAATGGCTATTTAAAATGGTTCATTCACCAAGTACTCTTGACAGCTAAGCAATAGATGCATCATAACTATAAAGAATTGATTTATATATTAATATAGAACTTTGAATTACTATTAAATCTTGGGAAGTTAACATAGTTCTCTTTTCAACTTTGAATACTGAATAACAATAATAATGAAAGCACTCATAAACCTACAGGCTTTTTTTGGTTTTGTTTAGTTTGAAACACTCTAGTAATGAGTTGTACACTTTGAGAAGCTGTCTTAATTATTTTATATCACCAGGGGTTAACTTAGAATGCTGAAATAAGTAAGAGTTTACTCAAGCGAAAGATAAAGTTATCTGAGTTAGCAAAACATATTCTGTGAATTTCTTCGGGGACAAAGAACATTGGCTTTGAGTACAAAAATCTGAGGATGATCTTATTATTCAATAATGAAAAACATGAAAATGTGAAGCTTCTAAGTATCAAGACAACCCAATAATATATCTGACTTAAATAAATCTATTAATTCTTTAGAGAAAGTGTTACATAAATATATAAAATTATATTAAATTTATTTACACTCAATTCTGTCTTTTGCACTTTCATTTAATATTCTTGAGGGAATAAATTAGGAAGCACAGATCTATTGATCTCTTCTCAACTTATTTATAATTTAATAACGAGCCTAAGTATATTGGCACTAATGGTTTTATTCTAAGCAGAATAATGTTACCTTTACAAGAAAAGCAATTTAAGTCAGAATAAGATTTGGTTAGGTTATACTCTCACACATTGCTTAGTGAAAACAGAAAAAAAATGACACAAACTTCCAGACCAATTGGACAGCATCTGAAATGTGCATACATCTTAACCCGGTAATTTCTCCTAAAGAAATAAAGAAGTGAACAGAAATGACTTTGAAAGACCATTTATTATAGAATTATATTTAACAGGGAAAGAAGGGAAAACGTTCTCAAATGTACTAGAAGAGATGAACCTATTTCTAAAAATGTGGCATATCCACATAATAGAATATTATGTTTATTTTAAATATTAATTTATATTTATTTTTAGAACATTTTCATGATATATTAGGTGAGAAGAAACAGGTAAAAAGTCACATGCACTCTCTAATTGCATTTTTTGAAGGATGGTTGTCTGTTTAGAATGATTTTTTAAATGTGTACATCAAAATGTTAACAGTGATTACAGCTGAATGTTCTTTATTTGCCTTTTTTTATATTTTCATAATTTTTCAATCAGCATATTTATATTTTATAGGCATAGAAAAATACAACTACTGCAAAAAATGATTTGTTTTGATTTTACTGTTAAACATGCAATTAGCTACTAAGTAAGCTTAACCCAAAAGTATCTGATGTTGATCAAGCTTAATTTCATAAATCACTATGTCCAACTGGCCCATAGGCTTCTGTTGACTTCACCAAGGCTGATGACATATTCCAATCTGGTGTGCATCTTTGATCTTTCCCTTTATCTCAAGACTAAGGAAACAAGTATCCCCCAGTCTTCCATCCTCTAATATTAGCCCACTTCTACATCCCTAAGGAACCAGCCCAAGTGCCTCCCCTTATGCAGACTGTGCCCTGACCACCTCCTTTGCACAGCATCCCTTCTTCCTTTCTGCTTCCCTAGACAACAAGCACACTTCACTTCTCCGTCTCCCACTCTGAACTATAATTATTCCTTGACCCCAAGTAGACTGTGAGGTCCTCAGGACAGAAATTATGTCTTATTCATCTCTGTACCACCAGCACTTAACTCCCATGTGGCAGAGGGGGTACAATATACATATACTATCCACTATGCTTTATAGACATTGTTTCTGAGGCTCACAATAGATATTCTCTTGTAAGGCAGAAGAAACTCAAGATCCTAAAAAATTAAGTAACACTATAAAGTCATTTGTAAGGTGTGATGGTTAATTTTTTGTATCAATTTGACTGAGCTAAGGGATGCTCAGATATCTAGTTAAATATTATTTCTGCATGTGTCTGTGAGGTGTTTCTGGAAAAGATTAGCCTTTGAATTGGTAGACTGAGTAAAGCAGATGGCCCTCCCCAATGTGGATGGACCTCATCCAATCCTTGGTGGTCTGAATATTAATAGAACAAAAGGTGGAGGAAGGTTGGATTTGTCCCCCCTCTAACCTGAATTATCAATCTTTTCCTACCCTTAACACTCCTGGTTCTCAGACTACCACAAACTTTCTTGAGTTCCAGCTGCAGACAACAGATCATGAGAATTTTCAGCCTCCATAATCCTATATGCCAATACCTTATTATAAATTATATATTTGTTCTACTTCTCTGGAGAATGTTCAGGTGTATCAGATAACCATTTATTCTGCAAATTGTAAAAAAAAAAAAAACTGAAAATATCATGAGAATTTATTGGCTCTCTTATCTACAAAGTCCAAAGAAGGGCTAGCCTCAGGTACTCCCTGAATGAGGTGTTAAGGGGCATATTCATTTTTTGTCTTTCCTATACCTAAGGGTTGACCTCATCTCAGGCTGCTCTTGTTATGGACAGCAAAGTAGTTGAAGTTTTCATCCAATCTAGAAGTGCTTGACACTTGTGGGGGCTAGTGCTCTTTAGCAGCCCACTTTCTTTTTATTCATAATTTTTATTTATTCATCTTTGGCTGTGCTGGATCTTTGTTGCTGGATGCAGGCTTTCTTTAGTTTCTGTGAGAGGGGGCTAAGCTAGATCTAAGATGGAATAAATCTCACTCCACTCAAACCGCATGGCTGAGAATGGAGTTACTCCCCTCAACCTCAATTCAGTGTATCTTTTGTAAGAAGGAAGAAGAATGGATACAAATCAGCAAATAAACAAGTACTGAACCATCTGGCAGAGAACAAAGATCGTTCTGGAACAAATTGTTATTGTTCAGTCCCTAAGTCATGTTCGACTCTTTGTGACACCATGGACTGTAGCATGCCAGGCTTCCCTGTCCTTCACTATCTCCTGGAGTTTGTGCAGAATCATGTCCATTGTGTCAGTGATGCCATCCAATGATCTCATTCAGTCACCCCCTTCTCCTCCTGCCCTCAATCTTTCCCAGCATCAGAGTCTTTTCTAATGAGTCAGCTCTTCGCATCATGTGGCCAAAGTATTGGAACTTCAGCTTCAGCATCAGTCCTTCAAATGAATATTCAGGGTTGATTTCCTTTAGCATTGACTGGTTTGATCTTCTTGCTGTCCAAAAATGCTCAAGAGTCTTCTCCAATACCACAGTTCAAAAGCATCAGTTATTCAGCGCTCAGCCTCCTTTATGGTCCAACTCTCACATCCATACATGACTACTGGAAAAGCCATAGTTTTGACTGTATAGGTTTTGTCAGTAAAGTGATGTCTATGCTTTTTAATACACTGTCTCAGTTTCTCATACATTTTCTTCCAAGGAGCAGGCATTTTTTAATTTCATGGCTGCAGTCACAATCTGCAGTGATTTTGGAACCCAATAAAATAAAATCTGTCACTGTTTCCACTTTTACCCCATTTTTTGCCATGAAGTGATGGGACTAGATGCCATGATCTTCATTTTCTGAATGCTGAATTTTAAGCCAGGTTTTCCACTCTCCTATTTCACCTTCATCACCTTTAGTTCCTCTTCATTTTCTGCCATTTAAGTGGTATCATCTGCATATCTGAGGTTGTTGATACTTCTCCCGGCAATCTTGATTCCAGCTTGTGTTTCATTCAGCGTGGATTTTGCATGATATGCAGATATGCAGATGATACCACCCTTATGGCAGAAAGTGAAGAAGAACTAAAGAATCTCTTGATGAAAGTGAAAGAGGAGAGTGAAAAAGTTGGCTTAAAGCTCAACATTCAGAAAACTAAGATCATGGCATCCAGTCCCATCACTTCATGGCAAATAGATGGGGAAACAGTGGCTGACTTTATTTTTGGGGCCTCCAAAATCACTGCAGATGGTGACTGTAGCCATGAAATTAAAAGATGCTTACTCCTTTGGAAGGAAAGTTATGATCAACCTGCTGCTGCTAAGTCACTTCAGTCGTGTCTGACTTTGTGCGACCCCATAGACGGCACCCAACCAGGCTCTGCCATGCCTGGGATTCTCCAGGCAAGAACACTGGAGTGGGTTGCCATTTCCTTCTCCAACCTAGACAGCATATTAAAAAGCAGAGACATTACTTTACCAACAAAGGTCCATCGAGTCAAGGCTATGGTTTTTCCAGTAGTCATATATGGATATGAGAGGTGGACTAAAAAAAAACTGAGCGCCAAAGAATTGATGATTTTGAACTGTGGTGTTGGAGAAGACTCTTGAGAGTCCCTTGGACTGCAAGGAGATCCAACCAGGCCATCCTAAAGGAGATCAGTCCTAGGTGTTCATTGGAAGGACTGATGTTGAAGTTGAAACTCCAATACTTTAGCCACCTGATGCGAAGAGCTGACTCATTTGAAAAGACCCTGATGCTGGGAAAGAATGAAGGCAGGAGGAGAAGGGGATGACAGAGGATGAGATGGTTAGATGGCATCACCGACTCAATGGACATGAATTTGGGTAAGCTCCGGGAGTTGGTGATGGACAATGAATCCTAGCATGCTGCAGTCCATGGGTCGCAAAGAGTCGGACATGACTGAGCTACTGAACTGAACTCTGCTTTTAAGTTAAATAAGCAGGGTGACAATATACAGCCTTGACATACTCCTTTCCCAATTTGGAACCAGTCTGTTGTTCCATGTCCAGTTCTGTTGCTTCTTGATCAGCATATAGGCTTCTTGGGAGGCAGGTAAGGCGATCTGGTATTCTCATCTCTTTTGAATTTTCCACAGTTTGTTGTAATCTACACAGTCAAAGTCTTTACCGTAGTCAGTGAAGCAAAGTAGACTTTTTTTGGAATTCCCTTGATTTTTCTGTGATCCAGTGGATGTTGGCAATTTGATGTCTGGTTCCTCTGCCTTTTCTAAATCCAGCTGTACATTTGGAAGTTCTTGGCTCACATACTTGAAGGATTTTGAGCATTACCTTGCTAGTGTGTGAAATGAACGCAATTGTACAGTAGTTTGAGGTCAGGGGCAGAAGCCGGGAGGACCCCATGCCCAAAGGGCGGCGGTCAACAGGAGTTACCCCACGTCCGAGGTCAGGGGCGGCGGCCAGGAGGAGCAACCCCACACAGTGGCTGCGCGGGTGCAGGAAGGCCTAGAGGAGCTATCCCACGTTGAAGGTCAGGAAGGGCGGCGGTGAGGAGATACCCCTAGTCCAAGGTAAGGAGCAGTGGCTGCGCTTTGCCTGAGCAGCTGTGAAGACATACCCCACGCCCAAGGTAAGAGAAACCCAAATAAGATGGTAGGTGTTCCAAGAGGGCATCAGAGGGCAGACACACTGAAACCATACTCACAGAAAACTAGTCAATCTAATCACACTAGGACCACAGCCTTGTCTAACTCAATAAAACTAAGCCATGCCCATGGGGCAACTCAAGACGGGTGGGTCATGGTGGAGAGATCTGACAGAATGTGGTCCACTGGAGAAGGGAATGGCAAATCACTTCAGTATTCTTGCCTTGAGAACCCCATGAACAGTAGGAAAAGGCAAAAGGATAGGATACTGAAAGAGGAACTCCCCAGGTCAGTAGGTGCCCAATATGCTACTGGAGATCAGTGGAGAAATAACCCCAGAAAGAATGAAGGGATGGAGCCAAAGCAAAAACAATACCCAGTTGTGGAGGTGACTGGTGATAGAAGCAAGGTCTGATGCTGTAAAGAGCAATATTGCATAGGAAACTGGAATGTCAGGTCCATGAATCAAGGCAAACTGGAAGTGGTCAAACAAGAGATGGCAAGAGTGAATATCGACATTCTAGGAATCAGCGAACTGAAATGGACTGGAATGGGTGAATTTAACTCAGATGACCATTATATCTACCACTGAGGGCAGGAATCCCTCAGAAGAAATGCAGTAGCCATCATGGTCAACAAGAGTTCAAAATACAGTACTTGGATGCAATCTCAAAAATGACAGAATGATCTCTGTTCGTTTCCAAGGCAAACCATTCAATATCACAGTAATCCAAGTCTATGCCCCAACTAGTAATGCTGAAGAAGCTGAAATTGAACAGTTTTATGAAGACCTACAAGACCTTTTAGAACTAACACCCAAAAAAGATGTCCTTTTCATTAGAGGGGGCTGGAATGCAAAAGCAGGAAGTCAAGAAACACCTGGAGTAACAGGCAAATTTGGCCTTGGAATACAGAATGAAGCAGGGCATAGACTAAGAGAGTTTTGCCAAGAAAATGCACTGGTCATAGCAAACAGCCTCTTCCAACAACACAATAGAAGACTCTACACATGGACATCAACAGATGGTCAACACCGAAATCAGATTGATTACATTCTTTGCAGCCAAAGATGGAGAAGCTCTATACAGTCAACAAAAACAAGACCAGGAGCTGACCGTGGCTCAGATCATGAACTCCTTATTACCAAATTCAGACTTAAATTGAAGAAAGTAGGGAAAACCACTAGACCATTCAGGTATGACCTAAATCAAATCCCTTATGATTATACAGTGGAAGTGAGAAATAGATTTAAGGGCCTAGATCTGATAGACAGAGTGCCTGATGAACTATGGAATGAGGTTTGTGTCATCGTATAGGAGACAGGGATCAAGATCATCACCATGGAAAAGAAATGCAAAAAAGAAAAATGGCTGTCTGGGGAGGGCTTACAAATAGCTGTGAAAAGAAGAAAAGTGAAAAGCAAAGGAGAAAAGGAAAGATATAAGCATCTGAATTCAGAGTTCCAAAGAATAGCAAGAAAAGATAAGAAAGCCTTCCTCAGCTATCAAGGCAAAGAAATAGAGGAAAACAACAGAATGGGAAAGACTAGAGATCTC
The DNA here is from genome assembly GCF_032452875.1 of Bos javanicus. Classification (NCBI taxonomy): domain Eukaryota; kingdom Metazoa; phylum Chordata; class Mammalia; order Artiodactyla; family Bovidae; genus Bos; species Bos javanicus. The sequence goes on from NC_083876.1 coordinate 52,416,309, forward strand.
TTCAAGAAAATTAGAGATACCAAGGGAACATTTCATGCAAAGATGGGCTCAATAAAGGACAGAAATGGTATGGACCTAACAGAAGCAGAAGATCTTAAGAAGAGGTGGCAAAAATACACAGAAGAACTGTACAAAAAAGATCTTCACGACCAAGATAATCACGATGGCTCCCCTAGAGCCAGACATCCTGGAATGAGAAGTCAAGTGGGCCTTAGGAAGCATCACTACGAACAAAGCTAGTGGAGGTGATGGCATTCCAGTTGAACTATTTCAAATCCTGAAAGATGATGCTGTGAAAGTGCTGCATTCAATATGCCAGCAAATTTGGAAAACTCAGCAGTGACCACAGGACTGGAAAAGGTCAGTTTTCATTCCAATCCCAAAGAAAGGCAATGCCAAAGAATGCTCAAACTACTGCACAATTGCACTCATCTCACATGCTAGTAAAGTAATGCTCAAAATTCTCCAAGCCAGGCTTCACCAATACCTGAACCGTGAACTTCCTGATGTTCAAGCTGGTTTTAGAAAAGGCAGAGGAACCAGAGATCAAATTGCCAACATCTGCTGGATCATTGAAAAAGCAAGAGAGTTCCAGAAAAATATCTATTTCTGCTTTATTGACTATGCCAAAGCCTTTGACTGTGTGGATCACAATAAACTGTGGAAAATTCTGAAAGAGATGGGAATACCAGACCACCTGACTTGCCTCTTGAGAAATCTGTATGCAGGTCAGGAAGCAACAGTTATAACTGGACATGGAACAACACACTGGTTCCAAATAGGAAAAGGAGTACATCAAGGCTGTATATTGTCACCCTGCTTATTTAACTTCTATGCAGAGTACATCATGAGAAACGCTGGACTGGAAGAAACACAAGCTGGAATCAAGATTGCCGGGAGAAATGTCAATAACCTCAGATATGCAGATGACACCACCCTTATGGCAGAAAGTGAAGAGGAATGAAAAAGCCTCTTGATGAAAGTGAAAGAGGAAAGTGAAAAAGTTGGCTTAAAGCTCAACATTCAGAAAACAAAGATGATGGCATCCGGTCTCATCACTTCATGGGAAATAGATGGGGAAACAGTGGAAACAGTGTCAGACTTTACTTTTGGGGGCTCCAAAATCACTGCAGATGGTGATTGCAGCCATGAAATTAAAAGACACTTACTCCTTGGGAGGAAAGTTATGATCAACCTAGATAGCATATTGAAAAGCAGAGACATTACTTTGCCAACAAAGGTCCGTCTAGTCAAGGCTATGGTTTTTCCTGTGGTCATGTATGGATGTGAGAGTTGGACTGTGAAGAAGGCTGAGCGCCAAAGAATTGATGCTTTTGAACTGTGGTGTTGGAGAAGACTCTTGAGAGTCCCTTGGACTGCAAGGAGATCCAACCAGTCCATTTTGAAGGAGATCAGCCCTGGGTGTTCTTTGGAAGGAATGATGCTAAAGCTGAAACTCCAGTACTTTGGCCACCTCATGCGAAGAGTTGACTCATTGGAAAAGACTCTGATGCTGGGAGGGACTGGGGGCAGGAGGAGAAGGGGACGACAGAGGATGAGATGGCTGGATGGCATCACTGACTCAATGGACGTGAGTCTGAGTGAAGTCTGGGAGTTGGTGATGGACAGGGAGGCCTGGCGTGCTGTGATTCATGGGGTCGCAAAGAGTCGGACACGACTGAGCAACTGAACTGAACTTGAACATTTTTGGCATAGCCTTTCTTTGGGATTGGAACAAAAATTGACCTTTTCCAGTCTTGTGGCTACAGCTGAGTTTTCCAAATTTGCTGGCATATTGAGCCCAGCACTTTAAGTGCATCATCTTTTAGGATTTGAAATGAACTGGAATTCCATCACTTCCACTAGCTTTGTTGTAGTAATGCTTCCTAAGGCTCACTTGACTTCATACTCCAGGATGTCTGGTTCTAGGTAATTGACCACATCATCGTGGTTACCAAGTCATCAAGACCTTTTTTGTATAGTTCTTCTGTGTATTCTTGCCACCTCTTATTAATCTCTTCTGCTTCTGTTAGGTCTTTGCTATTTCTGTCCTTTATTGTGTCCATCTTTACATGAAATATTCCCTTGGTATCTCCAATTTTCTTAAAGAGATCTCTAGTCTTTCCCGTTCTATTGTTTTCTTCTGCATCTCTATACTGTTCTCTCAGGATGGCTTTCTTGTCTCTCCTTGCTTTTCTTTAGAACTCTGCATTCAGTTGCATGTATCTTTCTCTTTCGCCTTTCTCTACTCTTCTCAGTTACTTGTAAGTCCTCCTCAGACAACCACTTTATCTTCTGGCATTTCTTTTTCTTAGGGATGGTTTCAGTTACTGCCTCCTGTACAATGTTATGAACATCCATCCATAGTTCTTCAGGCACTCTGTCTACCAAATCTAACCCCTTGATTCTTTTTGTCACCTCCACTGTATAATCATAAGGTATTTGATTGAGTTCATACATGAATGGTCTAGTGATTTCCCCTACTTTCTTCAATTTGAGCCTGAATTTTGCAATAAGGAGCTTATGATCTGAGTTACAGTAAGTTCCAGGTCTTGTTTTTTTGCTGACTGTATAGAGCTACTCCATCTTTGGCTGCAAAGAATATAATTAATCCTATTTCATTTGTTGACCATCTGGTGAGGTCCACGTCTAGAGTCAACAAATAGCCACTCCCTAAAATCCTATCTGATCCCATTCAGGTGTTCTGGTGAAGTGGTTCCTTTTTAACAGAGTTTCTTTTTGATAACCAAAAGATACGATCTTAATGACGACGTTACTGTTTTTTCTTATACTTTATTCTGATCACTGCTGGTGATTACTGGACCTTGTGTGTGCTTGTGCTCAGTGTCTAAGTCATGTCTGACTCTTTGCAACCCCATGGACTTTAGCTTGCCAGGCTCCTCTGTCCACGGGATTTTCCAGGCAAGAATACTGGAGTGGGTTGCCATTTCCTTCTCGAGGGGATTGTCTTACTAGCTGAACCAAATAAACTAGGTTCTACCTGAGCCAAATCATGCCTATATTACTCACTATGAAACATACAGAACATCTTGGAATCATCTGAGATGCCCATTAAAGTTTAAACTGCTAAGCTACTAAATCAAAGTCTCCGGACAAGTCTCAGGAATCTACAGATTAGCAAACAGATTAGGCTATTCTTATGACCACTAAAGTTTTATATACTTATACCCAACAACCTGCTACTTATTCTAGAGAACAAAAATAAAAAGAAATATAAGATAATGCTAATTATAATCAGTTATAATTTTACAACTGTATAATCTTGTACAATATGGAGGAAAATTATTATTCCTAATGATTGGCAAAATTCTTTGAAGTAAGTAGTTTTTATTTAGTAAAATATTTTGTTTGGGTACTCTCTGCAAAAGAATATTACTCAGAGAAAAATTGAGTAATAAGAACTTAACCAAAGAGAGAACTAAAAATAAAGTAGGCATTTGGGGATTGGGAAAATAATCTAGAAAAGGGAAAATAGTCTAGAAAAAATGTGGACAGCATTTGAAGGAGAAACAAAAAAGGCATAGCAACCTGAAAGGAGGCCAGACCCCCAGTAGAAGAGACAACTAATAACAATTTTTAGAGCCAGAAAGTTGAGAGATTTTTAAGAAAAGGGTTAACTGAGATGAAATTTTAAATTGTCTGCTGAATAATAAACCTTTTGTCGACTACAGCTGACAATACTTTCTGTAGCAAAGGAATAGGGACCGTGTCCTGTAGTTAACAGGGTAGAAATGGAGTCAGAGACAAAGAGCAAAATGTGAGGCAGAGAATAATTTTAAAAGCAGTATAAAACAACCAGAAATAATTACACACATTAACATCATCTCCAAAATGCTGAAAATTTTACTCCATAATAAATTGGAGGAGATAATGCTAATTTTACCTTAATATTATAACAGAAAGTGACCTTATACTTGGGGGTGATGAGAGACTCTATGAAATGCCTACGGATAGGAAGGAGCAAGTATATTTGAGCCTTGCTGAAGGTTTTATAAGTATTAAATATAATTCACCTAGAAATCTAGTGGATTTGTATTTTCCATATCATTGATGAGAAAGCATGCTTAGAGTAACGTGCACAGGGACACACAGTGGCAGAGCCTGGCAGAGCCCGGAGCTCAGTTGAGGGACAACCCTCCCCAAAGTCTTTGCTTTCTTTCAGGGTTGGTTGTACAAAAGAGTCCTTCTCAACCTTGTATTCATACTAGAATCCTCTGGAGAGTGTGAATCAATTACTTATTCTTGAGTCCCACCTCAGACAAACTAAGTCAGAATCTGTGGGGTTGCAGTTGAAGGCATTGTGTTCCTAAACTTCTGGGGTAGAACAATAAATGTTTTAATTTTGTTAGTCTTAAGGTAGTTAATTGAATATAGATATATTCAGCTTTTATACTTTGATATACATGATACTTGCCATGTGGTCACTCATTCAAAATTAAGTTTTTAGAAAGTGCTTCTGCGTGTGTGTGTTGGGGGAGGGGGGTGTGCGTGCAGGTGTGTTTGTCTTAATATGACTCTCAAGAGATATCCCATACCACCAACATACCGGGTAGGATTTTAGAGCATTTCCTTCATTTCTCTTTGCTTTGGAAAACAACACAGAACAATTCTAAACCATAGCCATCTCAAAACCAGGTATCATCAGCACACCCTTCGGATATTTAAGATTTTCCTCAATATTTTTCCCTCTCACATTAACTTGCCTGTGAAACTACTACGTATTTGGCAGATTCCAGATGTTTAGAAATTAGTATCAACAAAAACAAACCTTTACCAGCATTTTTGCAATTTTGCTTTTTATCCACACAACTTTGTGTTACTCCTAGTCATGGTTTTGATAATATTGCACATAATACACTGATGAATGAGAGGAAAGAGACGCTAATTTTCTTTCTCAACCCAAGTATATAAAACAAAATGTATGACTACCTTGTTTTCTTCTATAAAATAATAAACCTCATTCATAGTAGTACTGTACAAAAAATTTGAAGGACTATTAAAATATCTTCTAAAAAGATACAAAAATTATTCTAGCAATTCATAAAGCTATTCCAATTAAAGGATCTTTTATTTGCATTTCAATGACTTGTTCAGCCTCCACAAACAATCCAATACACAATTTCTTCAAAATGAGCTGTGATCAGGGACTACGAAAATTACTTGTGATATTAGACCTTGTGCCTTGTTCACCTGGATAAGGGAATGAAAGTAATGATACTTGAAAGCAGCCAGGTGAAAACAAATGAAAAAAGTCACTCTAATCACTCTGAGGCAAATAAGCCCTCATTTATTTTAACTTTGGTTATCTGATTGTTATCTTAATATCGTATTACCAATAGCACCTGAAGTGAAAGGCATGCGCTACTAAAATAACTGAATAGATTGAGGCCCAAGGACCATTAACCTTAGTTACATATTAGCCCCTGAAATATAATTAATTGAAACTGAATTCCTGATATGCTTGGTACAGTGGACCACATTTATTTAATGTCAGACATGAGCTTATACCTATGAATATGTTGTTTTGCTGACATTCAGTGCTCTTGTCCTCTTTCATACACTATATCCCATGGGTGACAGCATTAATATCAATGATAATTTTCATAAAATAGTACATTTCATCTTATAACACTAGCCTTGTTTTTTCTTTTCTTGAACATCTTCTAAAAAGAAATTACTGTCTTAAAGGTTTCTCAGCATTTCCACAATATATTTTAATCAGACCCCATTATAAATGTGTAAACAAACATATATACACATATTACACATACATAGATGTTACCATATGTATTACCCTAAATGCTAAATAGTGCATGAAAATTTATGTTGTGATTACATCTAACGTATGGTCCATTTGATTTGTCTTAAGTGAAGATCATTTGATTACTTTTCACGGTACAGACTTACTGAGTCAATTATGTGCCACAGTGTTTCCTTGCAAGAATGTATCTTCAGTATTTATTGCATTGCATATATAATCCTGTCTCTTTCTCTGGCACTTCTAGCATTAGTTTGGGAAAAATTCGATTTCTTTTGTTTTATTTTTACATACAAATGTCTCCCAGAATGCTTTCCACATTTTACCCAGATATATACCAAATTATATCTACAATTTAAGTATATTTCATATTTTTCAAAGAATGTATGGTTTTAGATTTTTACATGCTAGTCACACACATTGTTGAAAATTTGATGATGATATGTCACAAGAAGATACAAACGGTAAGATGAATTCACTTTTTAAAATTACAGAACATGACATAGTTAGCTAACAGGGACAATCTTAAAGCTTCCCATAATTGAAGAATATTAGAAAGAAAATATAATGCCATTATATAAATTATGGTGTTCTTTCACCTTTCAATTAGGGTCATTTTTCTTGGAGAGACAGGCATACAAATTTTTTAAGAGTATACCAAAAGAGACATTGAAAATGCTTTAAAGACATGGAACACTTACATGCATGAAAGGTTTAAGAAAAACTAGGACTTTTGTCTGGTGAAACTACTTTCATTACATGGATAAAACTCAGATCTATTCACCTCTAGCTTCTGTTTCTCTGCTTGTGTCTAAGAAATTTCTCAGATGTCTTGCTGCTATCTCAATTGGATGAAAGTCTTGTCAGTCAATAACATTCCTTAAGCATCACTGGGTGGCTAATAAATATTTCTGCGCATTATGACAGGTACCCTAGGGAGATGCAATGGAACAGAGGATACAGTCTCTGGCATCAAGGAACTTTCAATAGTACTAATTATTCACACTGTATAAACAGACTAAAATAGGGTTTCCAAGGAAATACATAATTTAATTATTGCAAATTAAAACAATACAATTATTATATGTATGCTGAAGTGATTCAGTGTGTGATCTGAGTGGGGAAAGCGAACAGAATATTTTATATCATGTATTATAAGGGTCAAAAAGATACAGATTAATGAGCTAAGGAAGGAGAGTATTTTGGAGGGTAGAAGGTTTGCCTAAAAGGAAAGAGAAATAAATCCTGAAGTAGTGTGAGTGGAACTAGAATCTGAAAGACTATGCAGCAGGCTATTGACTCAACTTTGTTCATGCCTCTTTTCTGCAATACTACTTAGCAATTTTTTATCTGGCTGGTATAGTATAGAACAGAATCTCCCAAGCTTTTGCTTTTCATTGACCCTTTTTATGAGAAGAAATGTCTGTTAAATAAACAGTGCCTCTCCAACGTAATTCCTGCTACCACTATCCATTAAAAACACAATCCACAATTCAGTTCAGTTCAGTCGCTCAGGCGTGTCCAACTCTTTGCAACCCCATGAACTGCAGCATGCCAGGCCTCCCTGTCCATCACCAACTGCCGGAGTTCATTCAGACTCATGTCCATCGAGTCGGTGATGCCATCCAGCCATCTCATCCTCTGTCATCCCCTTCTCCTCCTGCCCCCAATCCCTCCCGGCCTCAGGCTCTTTTCCAATGAGTCAACTCTTTGCATGAGGTGGCCAAAGTATTGGAGTTTCAGCTTTAGCATTAGTCCTTCCAATGAACACCCAGGGCTGATTTCCTTCAGAATGGACTGGTTGGATCTCCTTGCAGTCCAAGGGACTCTCAAGAGTCTTCTCCAACACCACAGTTCAAAAGCATCAATTCTTCGGCTCTCAGCTTTCTTCACAGTCTAACTCTCACATCCATACATGACCACTGGAAAAACCATAGCCTTGTCTAGATGGACTTTTGTTGGCAAAGTAATGTCTCTGCTTTTTAATATGCTATCTAGGTTGCTCATAACTTTCCTTCCAAGGAGTGAGCATCTTTTAATTTCATGGCTGCAATCACCATCTGCAGTGATTTTGGAGCCCAAAGCAATAAAGTCTGACACTGTTTCCACTGTTTCCCCATCTATTTCTCATGAAGTGATGGGACCAAATGCCATGATCTTAGTTTTCTGAATGTTGAGTTTTAGGCCAACTTTTTCACCCTCCTCTTTCACTTTCATCCACAATTAATGGGGTAAAATTATTAGTATTTGTTATTGCTTCTATCTCTCGTCAGTGAAATGTCAAATAAGTTTCCTTCGTACTTAAAAAAAATGAAGGTGTTGTTGTACCATTACTATTAACATGATAGAGACCACAGTGTGAACTGTGGGGGACTGTCGTAGTCCTCTGTTCTCTCCAGACCACACTTACAGAATGGAACCCAAAATAAGAATGAAGAAACATCAATTCCCTTCTACATATACACACACTTCACACAAATAATCACCTGTATCATGCTCACTGTCATTATAGTAGCAGCTGTAGTTAAGATAATGGTGGTAGCGGTAATCTATATTGATTACATTTACTATGTGGCAGACACCATTAGAAGCACTTTACACAAATTATTTAATCCTAACAACCACACTAATAATAGTTATTAATCCCATTTCATAGAAAAAATATTGAACCCAAATAAGCAACTTGCCCAGTGACACACAGCAGAAGGGTGGTGTGGTAGGGCTGCAGTGGCACAGCAACATGCTTTTAGATGTGACAACTTGACTGCCTCTGTCTATGCCATGTGCTTACCCCATTAACACTGGCCCTCAGTTTCTCGCTGAAAATAATGCCTATTCTCTTACCTGCCTCTAAAAGATATAAAAAGGATTAATTTTTATGTCTGCAAAATGTTCTGACCTCTCCATAAAGACACCCATATGATTAAAACTCCTTAATTTCCATTTCCTCATATGCTACATCTTCAAATACAGTATCTCATAGGTATGCAATCTGGGAACCAATTGACTTTGCTTTCTCTCATACTACATTCAGGCTGTAATCAGTTCCTATTTTATCATAGGAACATCATCCCTAAAATTCATTAGTTTTATTCTAATTTTGATACTTAAACCATCATTAGTCTCAGTTATTGGTAATCTCCTTTACAGTACTGCATTTTACTTTGCAAAGAGAAAATTTTAATGGAAATTGGGTCCTAACACCCATCAGGGGGGAAAGAAAAAAGTTCATGTGTTAATCAAGAAACAAATAATGTCATTCAAATATGCACATTCTTAAGTGCTCTCAGCTTTGAAATCTGCCTTAAGTCTCAATTCCACTGACTACTTACCGGCTCTCTGTATTTTATTTCTGCACTTTCATGTTTAATAATTTCTTAAAATAGTAGAATTTTGGAGCTAAAACAGAACTTAGAGATAGCCTATGGCAAACTCCATTTAAGAAATAAGAAAACTAAGGATCACAGGTATTAGATAACTTGCCAAAGTCCCTCTGCTAAAATGTGACAGATATAGAAATAAACCCAGGTATTCTGATTTCAGATGTATACTATTTCTAATCTACATGCCTTCCATCTACTCTTATGGCTTTAAATGCTTTATGCAGAAAACTTTCCAATCGTTTTCTAGTTCTACTTTTTCTCTCAGGTTCCAGGCCTGTATTTTAAACTACTTAGTGAAATTTTAAGAGGATAATAATGTTGAAAACTAATTTTATTATCTTCCCATGAAAACCTATTTATCTTTATCCACTTATTGCTCTTGTATTGTCACTAATGTTGAGAATCCAGAGTACAGATTTATCCAAAGTGAAATTCAACAAGGAATGAAAAAGTAAGAATGAGTTCTGGGGTAGATAAAGGATGCCATCTTCTTGGACACTGTTTCCAGGGAAAAGAGATATTTGAGTTTTGTGCCTAGAAATCTTTTCTAAGATTCTGATTTGGTTGTAGTAGCACAGAAACTGAGCAAATTGATCTACAAAACACACACGTGCGCACACACACAGAGAAACCAAATTCATAATTATGTAAATAGAAATAATTGCTAGGGCTTTTGAAGGTAATAGGAACTTCTGTACAAACACTTGAAAAAAACAGGTTTAAAAATTTTTTTTCTTGGTATTAAGGTAAAAATTGTAACAAAGAGAAGGAAGCTCAGATTAAGCAAAGTTCCAAATCTGACAGGATACAAGAAAAATGGTTGTCCTTATAAAAACCTAGGTGAAAGGAGACAAGAAATGCCAAATGGAGGTAGAAACAGAGAGTGGTCTCGCTTCTGAAGGAAATGAGTTTGCAAGAAAAAAAAGAGATGTTTGTGTTGCCTCAGAAGTAGTGGAGTACTACTAGGATGAAGGAATTCAAAAGTAAGATTAAAACTAGGCTTTGGAAGAGCACATGGCAAAGACATTGTAGTGCTCACTGGGTCCTTGAGCGCACATGTGAGAAGCATCCACAGTGGCAGTTCCCACTCTGAAGTCTTCAGATGGAAATTTTAGCAACTGGATGATACCACTGTGTTTGGAGGTAAGGAGAAGGTCCTGAGGTGAGACTGAGGACCATCATAAGATGAAAGGATTTCTGGGCAGTACACGTTAGCATCAAATACAGTTCAGAAATGGAAGGGTGGACTTAGATTATTGAAGATCTTGCTTGAATGGAAGAAAAAAACTGAGAGATAAACAGCATTAGGACTATGAGAAATACAAAATAAGGCAGAAAAAAATGAAAAGAATAAAATCTACAACACTTTCTGTTCACCACACATTTAAAAATTTTCTCTGCCTTTTAGCATGAAACCTGCTTAGGATTTGAAAATATTTAATAAAGGTTAAGTATAAATGACCTGGCAAGGTCATTTTCCAGGTAAGAATACCGGAGTGGATTGCCATTTCCTTCTCCAGGGGATCTTCCTGACCCAGGGTCTCCTGTATTGTAGGCAGATGCTTTACCATCTAAGCTACCAGGGAAGCCAATTTCATATAAATGACCTGAAAATGAGTGAGTAACCATTCTAAATTCCTTATCAGACTGAGAAAAGCTGAAATGGCTTCCTAAAATAGATTTTCTGTTCTCTTCCACCCTGGCTCTTAACAAATTTAACAAGTATTAGAAACGTTATAACAGATAATGATGACAATAAAACACCATAATACATTGGAAGGAAAGTTATGACCAACCTAGATAGCATATTAAAAAGCAGAGACATTACTTTGTCAACAAAGGTCTGTCTAGACAAGGCTATGGTTTTTCCAGTAGTCATGTAGGAATGTGAGAGTTGGACTATAAAGAAAGCTAAGTGCCGAAGAATTGATGCTTTTGAACTGTGGTGTTGGAGAAGACTCTTGAGAGTCCCTTGGACTGCAAGGAGATCCAACCAGTCCATTCTGAAGGAGTGTGCTTTGGAAGGACTGATGCTAAAGCTGAAACTCCAGTACTTTGGCCACCTGATGTGAAGAGCTGACTCATTGGAAAAGACCCTGATGCCGGGAGGGATTGGGGGCAGGAGGAGAAGGGGACAACAGAGGATGAGATGGTTGGATAGCATCACTGACTCAATGGACATGGGTTTGGATGGACTCCGGGAGTTGGTGATGGACAGGTAGGCCAGGCATGCTGCGGTTCATGGGGTCGCAAAGAGTTGGACACGACTGAGCGACTGAACTGAACTGAATACATTGTCAACAATTTACTGTTTATCTCCTGTACACTTAGGTGAATTCTAATTTTCTTGATTTTAAGAATAATGAGGTGAAAAACTGATGTCAGAGATAAACAACTAATGGACATAATAGCTTAGTTGACAATAGAAAGTTTCCTAATAAATCTCTAGTCATACCCTTGCATGCATGCTAAGTCACTTCAGTCGTGTCCGACTCTGTGCGACCACATAGGCAGCAGCCCACCAGGCTCCCCGGCCCCTGGGATTCTCCAGGCAAGAGTACTGGAGTGGGTTGCCATTTCCTTCTCCAATGCCCTTAAAAGCAAGCAAAAGAGGATAAAACTGATTTCAGGAAAGAAAAAATGGTAAATAAAAAACATGATGTTCTTTATATGCTCTTGCCCATTTTCTGCCCCAGAACTTACTTCACATAAAATAAAATCAACATATTAGCATCTTTCTCTGTGGTTGCATCCTTTATCCTTCAGAACTGGCAAAATTTAATGTGGGTAAGTCACTGCTACATTCTTCCAATTCAACAAACTCCAAACGTGTAGTAACGTTTTCTTTTAATTTGAGGTATAATTTACATATTATAAAAATACACAAATCATAACTGTAGAGTTCCATAAATTCTGACAATAAATACCATCCATGTATAACTACGAGGCCAATCAAGACAGAATATTTCCATCACCCCATAAAATTCCCTCCTAATTTCCAGTCAGTTTCCACTACTCAGAAACAACCACTGTTCTGATTTCTATCATCATAATGTTAGCTTTGTCTGCTCTTTCTTCTCTCTTTGAAATAGCTTTATTAAAATAAATAAAGTTCACCCATTACAAGTATACAATTCATTGCTTTTTTTAGTACATTTACAGACTTCCACAACCATCACCATGAACCAGTTATGCATTTCCACCAACTCAAAAAGTTCCCTCATGCCTGTTTGTGTTCCCCTACTCCCCAGTTCATGCAGTCATTGATCTGCATTCCATGAGCACAGATTTGACTTTTCTGGAAATTTAATACATATGGAATCATACAATATGTAGTCTTTCTGCGTCTGGCTTCTTTCACTTAGCTTTCTCTGTTGTAGCGTTTATCAGATGTTCATCTTTTTTATGGATAATATTTCATAGTCCATTGTACAGATATGCCACATTTTATCTATTCACCAGCTGATGGATGTTTAGATTGCTTCCTGTTTTGTTTTGCCTGTTATAATTTCATATAAATTTAAATATAGTTATTTGTGTCTGCTTTCCTTCATTCAATATAAAAGTTTGAGATTAGCTATGTTTTTGTTTTAGTTATTTGCTTCTTTATATTCCTGAGTAGTATTTATTGTATTGCTGAGTAGTATGTATGAATATTCCGTGATTTATTTATTCATTGTTCCATTAATGAACAGTTGAGTTGCTTTGACTTTTGCCCATTATGAATAAAGCAACTATAAACTATGTTGCATTTGTATTTCTCTTGGGTAAATACCTAGGAAAAAAATTTTGGGATCCCAAGTTAGTCTGTATATAATTTTTATATGAAATTGCCAAACTATTTCCAAATAATTATACTATTTTAAACACTCACCCACAATATGAGAGTTTCAGTTTTTCATATTCCCACCAATCTTTGATACTGTCATTTTTAATTTTAGAAATTTATCTGTCTATGGAAGGTGCCATTTTAATTTGCATTTCCACAATTATGCTGAGGACCCTTTCCTATGCTTATTGGCCCTTTGTTTCTCTTCTTTTTGAAGTATTTTTCTCATCTCTTCATTTTTTATTGAATTGATAGTTATTATTGACTTGTAGGATTCTGGAACAATTATCTTGACAGATATAAATGTTGCAAATATTGTCTCCAAGTTTATAGTTTGAATTTTATTTCCTTAACAATTTTATTTTATTTGTTTTTGATGAGAGAAAAATTGTATTATTGTACAATCCAATACATCTATATTTTGTCTTTTATGGTTAGAGTGTGCATGTGTGTGGGTGTAGGTTGTTAAGAAATCTTCAAATGTCAAACACACAATGAGATTCTCCTTTGTTATTTTTCTAGAAGCTTTATGTTTTGGCTCTTAAATTTGGCACATGTTGAACTAACTCTTTTTATATTGTGAAGAAGGGGTAGAGGTGCATTTTCTAGTTGTTGTAGAACCATTTGTTAAACATTTTCTTTTCTTTTATTGAGCTGCTTTGGTGGCTTTGTTCAAAATCAACTTACTATCAGTTCAGTTCAGTAGCTCAGTTGTGTCTGACTCTTTGCAACCCCATAGACTGAGTACACCAGGCTTCCCTGGCCATCACCAACTCCTGGAACTTGTTCAAACTCATGTACATCGAGTCAGTGATGCCATCCAACCATTTCATCCTCTGTCATCCCCTTCTCCTCCCATTTTCAATCTTTCTCAGCATTAGGGTCTTTTCCAATGAGTCTATTCTTCATATCAGGTGGCAGAAGTATAGGAGTTTTAGTCCTTCAGCATCAGTCTTTCCAATGAATATTCAGGATGGATTTCCTTTAGGATTAACTGGTTGGATCTCCTTGCTGTCCAAGGGACTCTCAAGAGTCTTCAACACCACAGTTCAAAACCATCAATTCTTTTTTTATGGTCCAATTCTCACATCTGTACATGACTACTGGAAAAACCATAGATTTGACTAGACAGACCTTTGTTGACAAAGTAATGTCTCTGCTTTTTAATATGCTGTCTAGGTTGGTCATAACTTTTCTTCCAAGGAGCAAGCATCTTTTAATTTCATGGCTGCAGTCACCATCTGCAGTGATTTTGGAGCCTAAGAAAATAAAGTCTGTCACTGTTTCCCCAACTATTTACCGTGAAGTGATGGGACCAGATGCCATGATCTTAGCTTTCTGAATGTTGAGCTTTAAGCCAACTTTTTCATTCTCCTCTTTCAATTTCATCAAGAGGCTCTTTAGTTCTTCTTCGCTTTCTGCCAGAAGGGTGGTGTCATCTGCATATCTGAGGTTATTGATATTTCTCCCAGCAATCTTGATTCCAGCTTGTGTTTCATCCAGCCCAGCATTTGCATGATGTACTCTGCATATAAGTTAAATAAGCAGGGTAACAATATACAGCCTTGACATGCACAATTTGCTATATTTGTGTTCAATTTTGTTCAGTTGATCTAACTACCTACTTCTATGCTAATAGACACCTATCTTCATTACTTTAGCTTTAATGTAACTCTTAAAATCAAGGGTTTTATATAAGTACTTCAACATTGTTCTTTCAAGATTTTTTTTAACTATTCTAAATCCTTTCCATTTCCATATGAATTTTTTGAAAAACTGAAGTACAATTGACTTATAATGTTGTTCAGTTCAGTTCTGAGGCTCAGTTGTGTCCGACTCTTTGTGACCCCATGAATCACAGCACGCCAGGCCTCCCTGTCCATCACCAACTCCCAGACTTCACTCAGACTCACATCCATCGAGTCAGTGATGCCATCCAGCCATCTCATCCTCTGTCGTCCCCTTCTCCTCTTGCCCCCAATCCCTCCCAGCATCAGAGTCTTTTCCAATGAGTCAACTCTTCGCATGAGGTGGCCAAAGTACTGGAGTTTCAGCTTTAGCATCATTCCTTCCAAAGAAATCCCAGGGCTGATCTCCTTCAGAATGGACTGGTTGGATCTCCTTGCAGTCCAGGGGACTCTCAAGAGTCTTCTCCAACACCACAGTTCAAAAGCATCAATTCTTCGGCGCTCAGCCTTCTTCACAGTCCAACTCTCACATCCATACATGACCACTGGAAAAACCATAGCCTTGACTAGATGGACCTTTGTTGGCAAAGTAATGTCTCTGCTTTTGAATATGCTATCTAGGTTGGTCATAACTTTCCTTCCAAGGAGTAAGCGTCTTTTAATTTCATGTTGTTAGTTTCCAGTATACATCAAAGTGATTCAGTCATACATATTTTTTCAGATTACTTTCTCTTATGTGCTGTGCTGTGCTTAGTTGCTCAGTCATGTCCGACTCTTTGCAACCCCATGGAGCCTGCCAGGCTTCTCTGTCCTTGGGGTTCTCCAGGCAAGAATACTAGAGTGGGTTGCCATGCCCTCCTCCAGGGGATCTTCCCAATCCAGGGATCGAACCCAGGTCTCCCGTATTGCAGGTGGATTGTTCACCATCTGAGCCACCAGGAAAACCCATTTTCCCTTATAAGTTATTACAAAATGTTAAGTATAGTTTTCTATGCTATACAGGTCTTTCTTGTATATATGTTAACCCCAAACTCCTAATTTAACCACCCCTCTTCCCCTTTGGTATCCATAAATTTGTTTTCTATATCTGTGGATCTATTTCTGTTTTGTATAAAAGTTCACTTCTATTATTCATTAGATTCCACATATAAGGAATACCATATGATGTTTATCTTTCTCTGTCAACATATAAATTTTAGAATCAATTTGCCAATTTCTACAAAAAAAACTGGGGAGGATTTTACTGAATCTATAGTATTTGTAAAGAAATGACATCTTAATATTGAGCTCCAATCTATGAACATGGTATATCGCTCAACTCATTTAGCTCTTCTTTTGCAATTCCTTTCTTATGATTTATAACTACAGAGAATGAGCTTGTGAAAAAGAGCTATTTTAATTACTAATGATGAACTAAATTGATTCTTTAAGAGAATGCATTTATTTTTCTTTGATAAATGCTTATACTAGCTTTTTAATTTAAATGAAAAAAATTAAAAAATCACAAAATTTTAAAATTATAAAGAAACCTTGGAAGTTATTTGATCCAATATTTTATTTTTATTGAAATTAGAAACCTTAAAATCAAGATATAAAGTATATTAACTAGAATTTGTTTTCCTCATTTGTCTTTGGTAGATAAGTGAGGAGGGCTTCCCAGGTGGCATAGTGGTAAAGAACCTACTGCCAAAACAGGAGTTGTAAGAAACACAGGTTCAGTCCCTAGGTCGGGAAGGTCCCCTCCAGGAGGGCACAGCAATCCACTCCAGTATTCATGCCTGGAGAATCCCATGAACAGAGGAGCCTGGCAGGCTACAGTCCAGAATCGCACAGAGTCTGAAGCGACTTAACACTCGCACACAGATAAGTGAGGAAGGAGAATATTGGAAACTACTCTTCTTGCAGTGGAAGGAGTAGCTTTGAAGTATCACAGTACACATAACCAAGAGTTTGCTAACTTTTATTCCCAATTCCCAAGATACTAATTAAGTAAGCCCTGGATATTCAAAAAGCACTGGTAGAATTTAGATCACTTTATGACAAAATCTCAGGCTTTTGTATTAATGTGTTTTATGTATTTCCACTTTTAATGCTTATGATTATAAACACAGGTAGACAATAAGGATCAAAAAGATTCCTTGGATCTTGTTTAAGCCAATAACTAAAGACTCTCTTTAGTAGTCACATTATGTTAGGAAGAAAAGAATACAGAGAAAAATTCTTTAAAATGCAGCAACATAGGGACCCTGGAGTATGAGGGTCAGCTGCATCTATGTGATAATATCTAGATCAGGGGGCATGAGTTTTTCTCTAAAGGGCATAGCTTCTCAGGCCATGCTCAAATCTGCTGTAATAGCATGAAAGTTACCACAGATAATATACAAATGAATTAGCATTGTGTTCCAATAAAACCTTACTTACAAAAATAGGCAGTGGGTCAGATTCAACTGACCTACTGAGTAAATTTGCCAACATTAATCTGGATTAATTCTCATTACTTACATTATGATGTCCAATACATATTCCTGTTACAAATATGTCATCATACATAAATACGTATACTCAGACATAAACTATTACACAAAATATTTCAGGGACTGTGTCCTGAAAGTACAAGAGTAAGCTAAATAATGGAAAATTTCCCATTACCCTCTTTCTTTTTTCTATTATATGATTAGTGATAAAGTCATTTGAACCATATCAAAGATATTACATTTATTCTCTGTGGACATTTTATTATCCTTCAAACAACTAGATAACAATACCTTATACTCATTGTCTCTGTGCTTATAAATCAGATACTTTATAAATATTCATAGAAGCAGACTATTCCCTACAGAATTATCTCTAAAACAATAATTATGCAAATTGCTGATTGTCCAAAGCACTTAATTTCTTAGCACTATGCAATCTTAGCTAGCCTAAAGACAAGTTAATAAACAGTGTTTAAAATAAATGATAGAAGTACCTTGTATCTATAATCAGTGATAAAGTTTAGAAAACAGAATGAACAATCTAAGGCAGTTTTTAATTTGATAAATACATACTAAAACTCTTACTTCTATAAAATATATGAGAGCTATTATAAACACTGCAAATAAATTCAGCATATCACAAATGCTGTAATGTAATGACATTTCTTTCTGTTGTAGCAAAAGAGTAATTTTCTATCAGATTTTCCTGAAAGAGTATTGCTTACCTATTTATACATTTAACTCCAATTAGATAACTCAACCAGGATGTTGAAACATTTACTAAGTGCGCTTTTCTTTGCTAAAAAAAAAAAAAAAAGTTAAAGATTTACTAATAGAAGTGTACTTCTAGTGTCTTTCTATACCAAGTTGCTTTTCTTTCATAGGTATTCTGGAAGGCTTTGAGTGATAAAGGTCAACCACCTACAGAGACCGTGCCTTTAAAACCATGAAAACAGGGAATTAACTTTCAATTAATGAAGACAGCTTATTTAGGAAGTTTTGCAATAAAACACATAAACAATATTTTAGAAAATGGCATCAAATCCTTCTTCCAAAAAGTTTGTTACAAAGATATTATGATCATTATTAACAATGTTTTTGTTGATTTGACTTTCTTCTCTTCATTTCTTAAGTTGCAATAAAACAACTAAGCAGAGTTTATTGAGTAACTCAACCCTGTGCTCAGTCCCTCAACATTACAGGTAGCTTATAACCTATTTAGCAACACAAAAGACACAGGAAAAACAAAATTAAGAATAAAAGTTTGAAACAAAAGTTCAACAATAGAAACTAGCCCAAGGAGTCCATCATTAATTTTAAAATGAAGAGAAACAGTTTACATAGCTTAGAAAAAAAATCTCTAATTATTCAGAGCTTATTTATGTGATTAAACACCTGCATTTCTTAGCCATGGAGAAACAAAATAAATTTCTTTAAAAACTAAGTTTATAAATAAGAGGGAAAAGTAATCACATGCCAAAATTATTCCAAAATAAATGAAAGTAAAATGGAAAACAAATTGGGGCACATGTTGAGAAAAGTTTATAATTAATCACAATTAGTCAAAAAATATTTGAAAAATTTCTATGAAACTTTGGTAAAAACAAAAACAAAAAATGTCTGTCTCCAAAGAGCTTATATTCTGGTTTGAGGAAAAGGATAATAAATGTAGAAGTGAACAAAATTATTTCAGTTACTTATAAGGATGACTATGAAGATAATAATATAATCTAACATGGGAAAGAAAATAACTATGGCAATGTAGAATGGAAATAAAATATTTACCTAGATGTAGTCAGAGGGGGCCTCTTTGAGGAGACACTTGGACCAAGATTTCAAAGATGAAAAATGTGCCAGCCATGCAAATGTCTGGAGAAAACTTTCCAAGAAGAGGGGAATTAAAACAGCAAGTACAAAGCCTTCTGGGTAAGGATGAACTTGGTATATTAATGTAGGATATAGAGAAAGAGAGTCATTATGGCTGGCATATCTTGAAAAGGGAAGGCATATTGATTATGTTAATAATCTCTTCCTACTAGATAATTTTATTCTCATCATTCATACCTAATTATAGGAAGCCAAAATCTAGTGTACATTAGTCTGAAGTTTTTTAAATATGATGCTCATAGGTAAAGAGGACACAGAGTAATGGGGGGAAGAGGAGTGTTCAAATCTCAGTTTTGCATTTATCAGCTTTCTGAGACCTGGAGAAAGTCACTTACCTTCCTAGGTCTCAGATTCTTTATCAAATCACACTCAGTCTCAGTATTCTCACCTAGAAATTTGTGATGCTTCTATCTCCCTCCCAAGTAATGACCAAGGATTAAATATGATGTGCAAGGAACCTGGTACATAACTGGCACTCGGGAAGTACAGGTTGTCATCCTTACCATCATGGTCATTTTTACATGTACCAGCTCCATTACCATAACCATCGTCATCAGTATTAGGTAAGTTCAAGTCTGACAGAATGCTATTCCTGAAAAGCAGCAAAAATAAGCATGTGGTAACAGTAGCCACTGGAAAAGACCACTGAATTCATATCATATTTTTAAATAATTAAAAAATTAACTTTAAAATTTAGGTGAAATGTTAGAAAAAGTATAGAGCTGTAAGAATATTTACATATTTAAAAATAGTAAAAATCAACTTATTTGCAAACTTGTAATCCCCAAATTGATGTATAGATTTCAGTGCAACTCGTGTCAAAATTACAACTTTCTTTTTTGCAGAAATGGACAAGGTAATCCTAAAATCTATATAGAAAAAAAGTATAAAATAAAAAATATAACAAAATTTATATATAAGTGCAAGTCACCTACTATAGCCAAACAATCTTGAAAAAAAAAGTACAACATTGAAAGACTCATACTTTGCCTCATTTCAAAATCTACCACAAAACTTCAGTAATCAGGAATGTGTAGTACTAGAAAGGGCTTCCCAGGTGACTTGGGTTTGATCCCAGGATCGGGAAGATCCCCTGGAGAAGGAAACAGTAACCTACTTCAGTATTCTTGCCTAGGAAATCCCACGGTCAGAGGAGCCTGATGGGCTACAGTCCATGGCGTCACAATGAGTTGGACACGTCTGAGTAACTAAACAGCAACAAGTACCTCGATGGAATGGAATTGAGAATCAAGAAATATACCTTACATTTACACAGCCAATTAATTTTCAGTAAGGATGTCAGGATCACTCAATGAGGAAAGCATAGTCTCTTCAACAACAACAACAAAATATGTGTCAAAAGATACTACCAAGAAAATGGAAAAAAAACAAAAAACACTAAGCAATGGGAAGAAACATTTGCAAATCATATACCTGATAAGGTTTTAATTTCTAGAATGTGCAAAGAACACCTACAAATAAATAATGAAGAGACAGTCCAATTCAAAAATAGCCAGAGAATTTAAACAGGTATTTCTACAGAGAAGATATGGAAATGGAAAACAAGTACATGAAAAGATACTCAACTCATCAGGAATGTTGCAAATCAAAACTACAACAATACACCACTCACACACACTAGGATAGCTATAATTTTTAAAAGGGGGAAATAAATAGTACTGGCAAAGATTTGAGGAAATTTTAATCTTCATACATTGCTGGTGGAAATGTAAATTGATGCAGTCAATGTGGAAAACAGTTCGACTGTTTCTCAAATTTTTAAATATAGAGTTACCATGGGAGCTACCAATTCCACTTCTAGGTATATATCCAAGAGAAATGAAAACATATGTCCACACAAAAATTTGTATACAAATGTTCCTGCATGCATGTGTGCTCAGTCACTTCAGTTGCATCTGACTCTTTGTGACTCTGTAGACTATAGCCCACCAGGCTCCGCTATCCATGGGATTCTAGAGGCAAGAATAGTGGAGGGGGTTGTGATGCCTTCCTCGAGGGAATTGCAGGCAGATTCTTTACCACTGAGCCACCAGGGAAGCCCTACAAATGTTTACAGCTGCTTTATTCATATTAGCAAAAGGCAGAAATAATTCAAATGTCCATCAGCTGATGAATAAACAAAACGTGGTATATTCACACAATGGAATACTATTAAGCCATTAAAGAGACTGAATCACCAACACATGCTACCACATGGATGCCTTATATGAAGAAGGCAAATACAGAAAGCCACATATTATATGATTCCATTTATATGAGATTTCCAAAACAGGCAAATCTACACAAACAGAAAATAGCAGTTGCCAGGGGCTGGAGAGCCAGGATAATGTGGAATGACTATTAACTCATACAAAGTTTCTCTATGAAGTAATGGAAATATTCTGGAGTTAAATAGAAGTGATAGCTGCTATAATCTCATGAATTTATATGAAACCATCTAATTGTACACTTTATAATGTGAATTTTATGACATATAAGTTATATCTTGGGAAATCTCTGACAGTCCAAAGATTAAGACTTCATGCTTTCAGTCCTGAAGGTCTGGGTTTGATCCCTGGTCTGGGAACAAAGATCCCACAAGTCACGCAGCACAGTCAAAAAAATTTTATCGTAAATTTTAAGATTAAAATTTAAAACTATGAACAAAAGAGAATACATATATTTGTATTATGTACCACAGATATTTCTAAATCTTCCATTATGAAAGTATTTAAAGTGGCAGAGTCCAGTATGGCTAATTTCATACAAAGAGATTCAATATTAAATAAGAAAGAAAATACAATAGGAACCAGTTCAGATATAACCAAATAATTCCAAATTAACTAACAAGATGCTTGCTGTGATAGTAGATATTGAAGTTGAAGCCATTTTCTACAGATACTTCCACATTTAAATTAAAAATGAAGAATTTAAGAAATCACAGCATCTTATAATGGTAATTTTCAACTTACATGTGATAGATGTATGTCTACAAAATAAAAGTATTTGCCATACAGAAATACATCCATAATGAATATTTGCTAATAAACCTTTAGCCTGCCTCTTGTTTAGACCTATCAGTTTTGGTTAATGAGTATGAGCAAGTATCCTCCTTTTCTTCTGTTCCCCTATTTCGCTTTTGTGTGTTTTTATTCTCTAATCCCTCTTTACAACCATCAGGGAAGAACTGATGCCCACCCCTCCATCAAACCATCTCTGATATAATACACCATTTTATTTTTTCCATGAGTGTTAGTTTTGTGGCTCTAACTAGACAGTAATTTCTGCTACAAGAACTGTATTACACTTTTAAAATTTACCATAGTACCTAACACAACACTTGATTCATAGTGTGCATTCCATAATTATTAATATAACAAAAGGTAGCAAGATAGCATCTCAGCTTACTGAAGAAAAGATGGATTATTCAATAAATGCCATTGGGTAGCCATCTAGGAAAAAAATAACATTAGAGCTATTCTTCATATTCTACATCAGGATAAATTACAAATGAATCAAAGATTTAATTGTAAAAGTGAAAGCATAAAAGTATTAGAAGAAACCTAGGAAAAATGTTTTATAATCTTGATATAGAAGAAGCCTATTTAAATATGACATAGAAGCCATAAATCAAAAGATTGATAAATTTTACAGCATAAAACTATAATAAACAATGGTGAAAGAAAAATGGCAAGCTGGGATAAATATTTGCAACTCATATCACAAACCAATAAACACCTACTATTTGATAATAAATGGCCCAATAGAAAAATAAGTAAACAATATGCACAGACAGTTTGTAGAAAATGAAACACAAATAACTTTTAAACACATGAATAAGAGAATAAGAAAAATTAAAATTAAAACTATACTAATATACCATTATTTATCTATCAGATGGACAAAAATACAAAAGATTAATAATACTGTTTGGCCAGACAGGTGGGAAACAGACATTTTTGTATGCTGTTAGTCAAACTGCAAACTGATGCAACCTCTACAGGAGGTAATTTGACAATATTTATCAAAATTATAGAAGTATATACCCTTTAACCCAACTCTACTTAAAGGAGTTTTTCTTAAAGCCATACTTACTTATGGGTGAAAAGACCTATATATAAGGTTATTCACTGCAATGTGGTTTGTAATATCAAGATTGGAAACTACCAAAGTGACCATAACAGATGACTGTTCCAATAGATTATGGAGCATTCAAAAAAGGAAATAGTTTGCAATCATTAAAACACAGATAATCTGTTACTTGGGCTATGGAATAATCTCCAAGATATGTGTGTGAAAAGCAAGATCTGTAGCTATGTGTAGGATATGTTACTATATGTGTAAAGCAGACTGTACAACCAAGATGTTGGAGAGAATAACCCCCACTTGGCTTGTACCTGCTTATCTGCATAAGGATACACAAGGAACTGGTAATATTTGTTGCCTCTGGGGATGGAAACAGATGAAAAGCAATAATTTTCATGGTGTTTTTATTATATACCTCTATATATTTTTAAAATTATGAACCAACTGATCATTTAAAATAAATATTCAAAAATACATAGACTTAAATCTTTCACAGAACCTGACAATGCTTGATTTATAGAATGAAAGTGAAAGTGAAGTCACTCAGTCGAGTCCGACTCTTTGCGACCCCGTGTACTGTAGCCCACCAGGCTCCTCCGCCCATGGGATTCTCCAGGCAAGAATACTGGAGTGGGTTGCCATTTCCTTCTCCAGGGGATCTTCCCAACCCAGGGATCGAACCCAGGTCTCCTGCTTTGCAAGCAGATGCTTTAACCTCTGAGCCACCAGGGAAGCCTGATTTACAGAATAAACTTAGAAAATGCCCAAATAATAATACTGCGTTATACGCTTGCTTATTGTTTTTAAACCTACAAATTTATTTATATTAATTATCATTTTAAGAAGTATATATAAACTATTATTAATGATCTAAACATTTTAGACTACATGTGAGTGTCGATATAAAGTAATTTGTACTTAATTTCTGAGAAAATTGTCCCATAAAAGAAACACTTAAATCCAAGTATTAGAAAGAATCTTCCTACTTCCATTCGAGATACTTTTTTTGACTGCCTACAAATGAATAAAATTCCCTGTAAGATTTTATTTAAAACTTTGATATGCTTAAGAAACACAATTCTTTTTAATACTGGCAAACTTGATATTTTTAATTGCTATATTTTCCTCAAATTTTTCTTTTTTTTTTTTAATTTTATTTTTAAACTTTACATAATTGTATTAGTTTTGCCAAATTAATCCTAGAATAATTTTTTGTTTCATTTTTAAATTAAAAACCCAAACAAAGCACTACCTGTGAAGACTTTTTTCTTTGGGAGATGAACTAAATAATCACCTAGCCATAAAAATACATGCTTATTCCATCTGAGTAATGACCTAAAGGCCTATTTTAAGGATTACATGATATATACTATGATTTACTGGCTCAGACGGTAAAGAATCCTCCTGCAATGTGGAAGACCTGAGTTTGACCCCTGAGTTGGGAAGATCCCCTGGAGAAGGGAATGGCTGTCCACTGCAGTATTCTGGCCTGGAGAATTCCATGGACTATACAGTCCATGGAGTTGCAAAGAGTCAGACACAACTGAGTGATTTTCACTCACTCACATACAAAAAGAGGTTAGTGTTCCCATTCTAACCCACCCTTGCCTTTAGAAAGTTTGTTTCCAAACAAAATGTAGGATTTTATCATTTTCAAGCCCCCAATGCAAGCATAATTCTTTATCACCTTTAATTAGTCTTTAAGTCACTGTTGCCAGGTATAGAAACACAGGCATTGTCTTGAGAATCACTGTCCTCTTTGTAAATAGGTACTGAATTCTCCAATCTGGCTATGTTTAATGTTTAACAATTAGAGGTACCAACAGGGAGGAGAAATAGGAAGCCCACTCTGATGGACCACCCTTCCTATCTCCAGATTTCAGATAAAATCTTTCCATGATAACCATTTGGTTTTAGTATAGCAATTATTTGTTAAATTATAATAATTAGGAGGCTAATGATACTCTAAGCTTCTGTTAAAGCAATTAGTTTAAAAACTATGATTAAACCAAACCAAATATTTTAATTTCGTAAAATAATTTTACAACTCACATAGGGAATTAAATTAATATGAACTGCTTTGCCTTTAGAAAACCCAGTGAGAGGCCATTTACTTTAGTTGCTATAGGACAAGGTGTTCAGATTTGTAATTATACAGTCAAAATTGGTAATTTGTTAATTTTAATAATATTATTTTAAATAAAAAGGTTAACAGATATACCTTTAAAATATTTGCCCCAAAAAATCTGATAAATTTGATTTATTATTAAATAAAAACCAAAAATAGATTCCTTACCTTAGTGAAAGGTTATACTGGGTTTTTAGCCCAGGCCAGCAATGTGCTCCTCTGGCAGGGGGAACAAGTGGGGATACGAATCTCTGATTTTAGCATTTGCCAACTTCCATAGAATAAACTCTCACTAGAGTTGATTTCAAGCTACTAAAATGAAGTCATGCAAGGCAGAGTTAGAGAGGTGCCCAATAGGCCCTCACAAGCTAGACAGAACAGCTCCAGCCTACCACTGCCCAACCCCAGAACTAATTCAAATCTCCAGAACTTAGAACACGTATTTTAGAAAAGCTTCCTTAGTGATTACGCTATAGTCAATCAATAGGCCAGTGTTTAAGGACTACAGATTACCTTGTCATACAACCACAGGAATTTCTGAGACAGAATGGAAAAACATTTGTACGGCTTCTCCTGTGTAGCACAAACCCAGGTGGAAGTGACATCGGCATCACTATCACCTAGGAAAATTCTGAATTGTGGTAAGAATATATTACTTTTAAATTAAAGCAAACTGTACGGCATCTCTTTGGTATATGGCTACTTGTGAGCCCAGTTAAGTGACATGCCTTTTTGATACCTTCCTGTGTCAAAAATGCCTGCATCTGATAAAAGTCACTGAAGTCCTCAGTGTTCCTCAAAGAAGTTACCTAGTTCAGTCCTCTGCTTCTTAGGGAGGATGGCAGTTTCATGGTATTTCAGCTCCTATTGCCCACATTCATGAACTACTTATGAGCAATTTCAGTGCTTGGTGTCAAATTATTCAATTGAAGCCAACAGAATTACAGGCACTCCTCTTTTACAGACATGCCAATTTCATATGAATTTATAGTTTTGAACATCTGGGTTTGCACCAATCAATCGTCAAGAGACAGAAAATGAGAAGGATTAGTATTGGTAATTAGTCTTTGCCTGGATCACCCTGAAAGCCTTAGAAAAAGGCTTGCAGGCAGGTATTTTATTTAGGAATTGATCTCAGGAAAAAACAGCAAGAGATGGGGGAATCTGTGGGGAAGAAGGCAAAGTGTTACCTGGTTGAAAACCCCCATGGTTAATAATTACTCAAATCAATAATAGATTATAAGAAGCTTTATGAACATGCATTTGAGTTGCCATGCTGGCATTGAAAAGAAAAAAACATTTATCTATCTGGAATATTCTCTATTAGCCAAGAATGGCCCTAAGGGCATTAACTCCTTTGCCTCCATTCTTTTGGTTGATCATGCATGAGAGCCAACTATTCTAAGGTAGTCAGAGAAACACAAGATAGGAAAAAAGAAGCAACTGGCTGAGGCTGAGGCAGTGTCAGTCTATGCTTATCTAAATATGGTCAAAGTGTGTGTGGACCTGGCTACCACAGCAGTGACTGGATGACGAAATGGAGCTAAGATGATATAAAAGTGGTATTTAAGAGGGGTTCAGTTCACTAGGTAATAATCAAACAGTTCTACCCATTTTGTAACTGTTGCTCGGTTCCGTGATCTTATTCTTTGGATTTAGATATCAAAAAATACTAACAAGCTCCAAATCAATCCCCAGATTTCTCGACACTGGCAAGAGATCAGGGAGGAACAGATAATCTTCCTCATAAAGGAACAGATTCATCTATAAATTGTTAAATATTGTAAATATTTAAATGACCCTACTATCTAAGGAAATCTACAGATTCAATACAATTCCTATCAAAATACCAATGGCAATTTTCATAGAACTAGAACAAATAATTTTAAAGTTTGTATGGAAACACAAAAGATCATGCATAGCCAAAGCAATCTTGAGAAGGAAGAACAGAGCTGGAAGAATTATGCTCCCATAGTATAGTATACAGCTATACTATACTATAAAGCTCTAGCAATCAAAACGGTATGGTACCAGGACAAAAACAGACAGATAGATCAATGGAACAGGATAGAGAACCTAGAAATGAACCCACACACTTATGGTCAAAGGAGGCAAGATATACAATGGAGAAAGGATAGTCTCTTCAGTAAGTGGTCCTGGGAAAATTGGACAGCTACATGTAAAAGAATGAAATTAGAACATTCTCTAATATCATATGAAAAATAGACTCAAAATTGATTAAAGGTCTAAATGTAAGATCCTAATACTATAAAACACTTAGAGGCAAACATAGGCAGAACACTCTTTGACATGAATCTCAGCAATATTTTCTTGGATCTGTCTCCTAAAGTAAATAAAAGCAAAAGTTAACAAATGGGTGCTAATTAAACCTAAAAGCAATTGCACAGCAAAGGAAATTGTCAACAAAATGAAAAGACAACTTATTGAATGGGAGAAAATATTTGCAAATGATATAACTGATAAGGAATTAATATACAACATATACAAACAACTCATACAATTCAACATCAAAAAAACAAAGTGTTTAAAAATGGGCAGAAAAACTGAATAGACATTTTTCCAAAGAGGAAATGCAGATGGACAACAGGTATATGAAAAGATGCTCAACACTGCTAATCATGAGGGGAAAAAAAAAACCTGTCAGAATGGCTATCATCAAAAAGAACACAAATAACAAACATTGGAGACGATGTGGAGAAAAGCAAACATTTGTACACTGTTGGTAGAAATGCAAATTGGTGCAGCCACTGTGGAAAACAGTGTGGAAATTTCTCTAACTCCACAATGTAGGATCCTGAGAGAAAGAACAGAAAAGCCATAGAAATGATCACATTTCTATCTCGCAGTAGACAAGCTAATGCCACTGGAGAAATTTAAAGGGGCAGATAGACAAAACTAAAGACGTTTTTGGATTATGTCCTATGATTGTATTAATTATAAAGATAAGGCACCACACAGTTTCCTTAAAGTTACTGAAATCATAAAAATCTGTTTCTATATAAAAAATTAAGTCAAGAGATGATTGTTTACTTAGATATTTGTTGACAATATTAAATTTGGGGGTTTTACCCACCATGCAAATCTAGTTTACATTTAAATTTTGTAACAATAAGGTCAGCATGAAATTTCAGGAATGTCTAGTACCATCTGCCTTAGCAAACGACTCGGATAATGATTATGCACATTAAATCTTGAGGACACTGGTCAGTAGCAGCAGTTCTTAATACTACATAAAAGCAATGGCACCCCACTCCAGTACTCTTGCCTGGAAAATCCCATGGAAGGAGGAGCCTGGTAGGCTGCAGTCCATGGGGTCGCTAAGAGTTGGACATGACTGAGCGACTTCACTTTCATTTTTCACTCTCATGCATTGGAGAAGGAAATGGCAACCCACTCCAGTGTTCTTGCCTGGAGAATCCCAGGGACAGGGGAGCCTGGTGGGCTGCTGTCTATGGGGTCGCACAGAGTTGGACACGACTGAAGCAACTTAGCAGCAGCAGCAGTGCAGAAGTCATTTCTCTACAACCCCTTCATAAAAAAGAAGAAACATTAAGTAGGTAAAAAGAAGAGCCTTAGGTACACTGCAAGCAGCAGAGCGGTTAGGGGATTGGAATCTGCAGCTAGATTGCTTGGTTTAAACAGCAGTAACCTTGGGCAAGCTATTTAATCTCTCTAAGCCTCATTTTCTCATCTTAAAAATGAGCATAATAATTTCTACTTCATAGGGCTGCTGTGAGGATGAGATGAGATAATGTATATGAAGCACTTAGCACAGTGCCTTCCATATAGTAGGTTTTTAACAAATATTACTATTATCATTACCACATTAGTTCTCTAGAAAACACTGTAATACATATATAACACACAATGGGCTAGAGAAATTTCTAAAGTGCTATATGAATGTGAAGTGCCATTGTTGATCTCACTTTTATTGTCTTTCTCTCTCTCTCAAAAGGAAATATAATAAAATAAGAAGTTTGCTGTGGTACAAAGAATAACTTGAACTGGTTTTGCACTCAACCTCTCAGAAATTCAGTTTCCCCATTTATAGAATAGCATGGGCTTCTCAGGTGTCACAGTGGTAAAGAATCTTCCTGCCAGTACAGGAGATGCAAGAGACATGGGTTCAATCCCTGAGTTGGGAAGATCCCCTGGAGTAGAAAATGGCAACCCACTCCAGTATTTCTTGCCAGAAAAATTTCAAAGACAAAGGAACCTGGCAGGCTACAGTCCATGGGGTCACAAAGAGTCAGACACAACTGAGCACAACAAGAACAACCACCACCATATTGCAATGCTTAGGTCTCAGGGATGTTGTAACATTAGAAGAGATAGCATGTTGTGATGAGCCCAGCAGTGAGCACAGACATAATCATGGATATCAAGGGACAGTGGCTTTGAAGCATCTTCCTTATTCTAAGAAGCACTCTTGCATTGCAACAGATAGACTGCAGAATCTTCACCTTTGGGCTTCAACAAAAGTAAGAGAAATGCTCTTTCTTTGGAAAAGTGACTTCTTAGGACAAAAGATATAAGAACACTGCAATCAAAAATCTTGCCTACCACTAGCTTTAGGCATATAGTTAAGAATATTTTTAAAGATCAACATAAAGAGATCAAAAGAAATAAATGTAATTATTTACAGTGTACTACATTATGAAATTCAAATTTTGAGAAAACTTGTACCTTGCATCATTACCCAGTTTACATTCATGAATTTTTATTATACATATATCAATGTTCATCAAAAACAATGATTGCAAGGCAATAAATGAAATAAAAAGCAGTCTTCTAAAAAAAAACCATGTATTCTGAAACCTGTAAATATCAAGATAATATATGTAATTGGTATCTAATATTATTTATGAGATATAGACTGCAAATTATAAGTTCACTAAATTCCTTAGGAAAAAGCTGTATTCAGCACTTCCAAATCTTACAGTATTTTGCAATGAACAGGGTATATTGTAACTTTTTGAACCTACCCTCAGATTAATAGGGTTTGATTTAGCCACCTTATAGTCACCAGAGAATTAATGATGAAAAAAAGTATTGTGCAGGGCTATATTGGAGCATCACAAGTGGAGGAAGAAGGACTAGTATCCACTGCCTCTTCTGGCCCAATTTAATCAGTCTCTCCTCTTCTTTAAGAGTAATAATTGAATGAGCTGCCAGGGTAAACTGAATGTAAAGGAGCTGGGAGAACTGCTAAGTGAAATATATAAACAGATAAGCCACTCAACCTCACTGTAACTGTTTCCTCATCTGTAAAATGAGGTATAAGAGTTACCACTAAAGACTTTTGAAGCATGTAAATTCTGTGATTCTAGGCTTAAATTTAAGGTACCAGAAGTTGAGAAAGTCCTTCTCCCACTGTATCCCATACCTAGACATAGATCTCAACCCCCAAATCACACCCCATTTTTATGGGCTTCTTTCTTCATAGACTGCCTGCCAGACACAGCAGAAATTGTTTGGGTGACAACACTACCTAAGGCAACACACATCTTAAATACAGATAGACCCTTCTTCCAAAAGCACTTTGAAAACTGTGAGCTTAATTGCAATTAAGACACCCATTGAAATTCAGTGCAACTAGCAGACAGACTTTGAGTTTATTCCAGCATTAAACAAGTTTGTAATAAGATATACCATTATGAATTTTGTTTTTAAAAAAATGGACCCTCAGTGGATATGGCTATATGTAACATTTAAATATTTATGCATAAATTTGTACTTTAATGCCAATCATAGAAGATTATTGGTTTATCTAATAAGTAATCAGTGTATTAAGGGGATTTTAAATTGAAAAAAGTAATTTAAAATGGCCAAGCATGCTTAATGAAAATTATCCCTTTTAATACGTCCTTTCTATTTGTTTTTCTAAAACTTAAAAGAAGCCAGGTGTTCAATAAATAAACTGTGAAGTCTAGACATTTTACATTATCCTGAATTAGATAGGATTTTAGAATTAGAAGGGACTTTAAAATGTCACCTGTTTAATGCTTTAACATAACATCTGCCAAGTGGTCATCTAATGAATGTTTTAATTCCTCAAGTTTCAGGGAACTGACTCCCTCTCACTTTAACTTCAGAAACCATAGATTACTAGGATTTCACCTATTCAACCAAAACTTATCAAAATTTTTAAATTAGAAAATTAGCAAGTAACCAAATAATTTAATGACCAGAGTCCGGATTTGGAATAACACTATAGTCAAAGCAAACAACTTGTTTAATTTAATTGTGCCTGAAGTCATCTGGCATTAGACAAACTCCACAACACAGGTGGAACAAATATCCATGGAAGTTTTCCACAGAACCAACTGTGCACATCCAATTCCCCACAGTCTGACAATCGGGCCTGAGTGCCGATGGCCAGGTGCAGGCCCCGAGGAACAAAAATCAGTAAGCCCTGCTCTGCCTGAACCAATGAGAATGAGGCCTGGCTGGACAGTCATGGTCCCCAAAGTCTGGAATTTGTCTATCAGCAGAAGCTCATGTCTTCCCTGACCACAGTGATTGCAAGTCCCATGCTGGAACCTTTGTCCGACCATTCATACCAAGTCTACTTTTAGCTTCAGTCATGCCTTCCACTTTATATTCAAGCTCCCTATCCTGAATTCTGGCCTATTTGCCTGGGATCCAAATATTTGTCTACCTCTTGTCTCTTTAATGGGCCTGGACACTAAATTTCTGTATCCTCAGTAACAAACTGAGGTTCAGGTTCTATCTGGATCTATTTTCCCACATACAAGCTACCTCTACCTGACTATAATTTTCTACACTCTCCAGATAATTCTATGGCTTGATCACTGCTTATCAGTTTAAGAGCTTCTGTGATATTCTGTGATACTTCCCCTTGAACAATGGAATATTGGCTTCTGGCCACACCCCATTGAAGTCAACACTGCTGCCATGTTAATCTCCCTTAGGGGTATCATGAGAGAATAACAGGAGTCCTGGCTCCATTTTCCAAGCCTTGTTCCATATGGTCCTGATTTATTCCATGTATATGCTACTAAAGTACAAAAATACCTGGTGCTAAAAAACTTCTCAGATACTAGGACAACAAATTTAAAGGTCTATAGAAGTTGCTTCAGACTAAAGTACAAGGATGGATAAGCAGTATTCAATTAAGAACAATTAAGACTACATTCTTTGCAGCCAAAGATGGAGAAGCACTATACAGTCAACAAAAACAAGACCGGGAGCTGACTGTGGCTCAGATCATGAGCTCCTTATTGCCAAATTCAGACTTAAACAGAAGAAAGTAGGGAAAACCACTAGACCATCCAGGTATGACCTAAATCAAATCCCTTATGATTATACAGTGGAAGGGAGAAATAGATTTAAGCACCTAGATCTGATAGATAGAGTGCCGGATGAATTATAGACAGAGGTTTCTGACATTGTCCAGGAGACAGGGATCAAGGCCATCCCCATGGAAAAGAAATGCAAAAAAGCAAAATGGCTGTCTGGGGAGGCCTTACAAATAGCTGTGAAAAGAAGAGAAGTGAAAAGCAAAGGAGAAAAGGAAAAATATAAGCATCTGAATGCAGAGTTCCAAAGAATAGCAAGAAAAGAAAGCCTTGCTCAGTGATCAAGGCAAAGAAATAGAGGAAAACAACAGAATGGGAAAGACTAGAGATCTCTTCAAGAAAATTACAGATACCAAGGGAACATTTCATGCAAAGATGGGCTCGATGAAGGACAGAAATGGTATGGACCTAACAGAAGCAGAAGATACTAAGAAGATGTGGCAAGAATACACAGAAGAACTGTACAAAAAAGATCTTCGCGACCAAGATAATCACAATGATATGATCACTCACCTAGTGCCAGACATCCTGGAATGTGAAGTCAAGTGGGCCTTAGGAAGCATCACTACAAACAAAGCTAGTGGAGGTGATGGCATTCCAGTTGAGCTATTTCAAATCCTGAAAGATGATGCTGTGAAAGTGCTGCACTCAATATGCCAGCAAATTTGGAAAACTCAGCAGTGGCCACAGGACTGGAAAAGGTCAGTTTTCATTCCAATCCCAAAGAAAAGCAATGCCAAAGAATGCTCAAACTACTGCACAATTGCACTCATCTCACATGCTAGCAAAGTAATGCTCAAAATTCTCCAAGCCAGGCTTCAGCAGTACGTGAAGCATGAAATTCCAAATGTTCAAGCTGGTTTTAGAAAAGGCAGAGGAACCAGATATCAAATTGCCAACATCCTCTGGATCATCGAAAAAGCAAGAGAGTTCCAGAAAAACATCTATTTCTGCTTTATTGACTATGCCAAAGCCTTTGACTGTGTGGATCACAGTAAACTGTGGAAAATTCTTCAAGAAATGGGAATACCAGACCACCTGACCTGCCTTTTGAGAAACCTATATGCAGGTCAGGAAGCAACAGTTAGAACTGGACATGGAACAACAGACTGGTTTCAAATAGGAAAAGAAGTACGTCAAGGCTGTATACTGTCAGCCTGCTTATTTAACTTATACGCAGAGTACATCATGAGAAACGCTGGGCTGGAAAAAGCACAAGCTGGAATCAGGATTGCCGGGAGAAATATCAATAACCTCAGATATGCAGATGACTCCACCCTTATGGCAGAAAGGGAAGAGGAACTAAAAAGCCTTTTGATGAACGTGAAAGAGAAGAGTGAAAAAGTTGGCTTAAAACTCAACATTCAGAAAATGAAGATCATGGCATCCAGTCCCATCACTTCATGGGAAATAGATGGGGAAACAGTGGAAACAATGTCAGACTTTGTTTTTTTGGGCTCCAAAATCACTGCAGATGGTGACTGCAGCCATGAAATTAAAAGACGCTTACTCCTTGGAAGGAAAGTTATGACCAACCTAGACAGCATATTCAAAAGCAGAGACATTACTTTGCCAACAAAGGTCTGTCTAGCCAAGGCTATGGTTTTTCCAGTGTGAAGAAAGCTGAGCACCAAATAATTGATGCTTTTGAACTGTGGTGTTGGAGAAGACTCCTGAGAGTCCCTTGGACTGCAAGGAGATCCAACCAGTCCATTCTGAAGGAGATCAGCCCTGGGTGTTCTTTGGAGGGAATGATGCTAAAAGTGAAACTCCAGTACTTTGGCCACCTCATGGGAAGAGTTGACTCATTGGAAAAGACTGTGATGCTGGGAGGGATTGGGGGCAGGAGAAGAAGGGGACGACAGAGGATAAGATGGCTGGATGGCATCACTGACTGGATGGACGTGAGTCTGAGTGAAATCCGGGAGTTGGTGATGGACAGGGAGGCCTGGTGTGCTGTGATTCATGGGATCGCAAAGAGTCGAACAAGACTGAGCGACTGAACTGAACTGAACTGATATATGTGTATACACACACACATACACACACACACACACACACACACACACACACATATATATATATATCCTGAGTAGGAGTTCTACAGGATGGCTTGGTAAAAGAGATTGATTTTAATGCTAATTGTATATAACAGTGACAAAATGAAGCAAACATTTCAAGCTATATAGGGAGGTATTTTGAAACAGAAATATCTGACCATTGTTCCTGAAATCACATCACTTAAGTTACTTTAGCCAGGCAAAATCACAATTTTGCTTTCCTAATCCCACCAATGCATACTAATCTCCTTCCAGCACCTTTGTCTGTCATCCACTCATGGTGATTATATTCTCTCTTGCAGTTTTCTCTATCTCAGATGAATACATCTGATTTCTAAAACAGATTTCAAACTCCATAGCTTACCTTATCATACTAGAAATGTTTTCAGTAGACAATAAATTCTTACTGAATTGAACTGAATCTAACCGAATTGAAACAAATTGGGAGAAAAATGACTACAATACAGAAGAGCTAAACTGACAAAATATTTGAATCAAACGCCTAATAATGTTCTGAGACGACATAACTGAGACTTAGAGAGAGACTAAAACTAATATTGCAGAAATTAGAAAACAAAATGCAGAACAACTATAATACAAAAGCTGTCAGTTATGGACTGTGGTAGGCAGAATAATGGGTTAAATACATTTAGGCACTACTGCTTGGTAGTTGACAGTCTCTGGAAACTTTTGCGGAGAAGGCAGTGGCACCCCACTCCAGTACTGTTGCCTGGAAAATCCCATGGACGGAGGAGCCTGGTAGGCTGCAGTCTATGAGGTCACTAAGAGTCGGACACGACTGAGTGACTTCACTTTCACCTTTCACTTTCATGCATTGGAGAAGGAAATGGCAACCCACTCCAGTGTTCTTGCCTGGAGAATCCCAGGGACAGAGGAGCCTGGTGGGCTGCCATCTATGGGGTGGCACAGAGTCGGACACGACTGAAGCGACTTAGCAGCCGCAGTAGCAGCAGCAAACACAATTACCTTTTAATCTCTGGAATCTGTGAATACATTATCATAAAAGCAAATGAAACTTTTCAGCTGGGATTAAGTTATGGCTTTTTAGATGCAGAGATTATCCTGGACTATCCAGGTGGGAACACCATAGTAACATGAGTCCTTGAAACTGGAAGAGAAAGGGAGAAGAGTGGGTCAGAGAGATGATATGAAAAATAAGGAGAGATTTGAAGCATGAGAAGGATTCAACTTGCCATTGCAAGCTTTGAAGACTAGGAAGGGGACCAAAGCCAAGAAATGCAAGTGGTCTCTAGAGGATGATGATGGCCTTCAGCTGACAGCCGACAGTAATGCCCTCAGGGCCGTTATGCTAAATGAAATAAGTCAGCCAGAGAACGACAAATACCATATAATCTCTATTATATGTGGAATGCTAAAAAAAAAAAAAAAAAAAAAAGGGTTTACAAGTACAGAGACCAGATTGGTGATTACCAGAAGTTAGAGGCAGGGGGATGAGAAAATGGGTGAAGGGAGTCTAAAGGTTTAAAAAAAAAAAAAGCAAAAACCAATGCCATTCACTTCGATGCAATATTTGGGACACACATGGGAAACTGGGGGATGCAAAGATATAATATACATCTTTTCTCCAGTAGCTTAAAACCTTGTCAGTACAACAGATGTACCAACAATTTGTATTGTATTCCTAAAGATTCAGCCATTTACTTTCACCTGCATTCTCATTTAACCCTCACAGCGTCTTTATACATAGGATATAAGGTGTACTGCAGATTTGACGCACACTGTGTGTTTGTGTGGGGGTGTGTGTAGAAAAACACTTAAAATGAGGCAGGAGGGAGAAAATTCTGAAAAAGAAAGAATGCCCTGTTAAGCTTTAGCTAGTTTACTTTGCAGAGTGTAGAAATGGCCATGAGTAATATTTTACCCTGAAAAATTTCAGAATCAAAATATCTTTTAAATTAAATTCAAAATGGATCAAAAATAATTGTTATTAGTACTAAGCAGCAACTAATCTAAATCCTAAATAAACCTGTGAGCCATTAATATGCAAAATAGCTACTGAATTTCCCCCAAAGTATAAGAAAAAACCTAATAATTAGTTTACCAGAATCCCATGAAGCGATAGGAACTGCATTTGTTTCACACCTATCCTATGTCAAACACTGTGTAAAGTATTTTACTGACTTAATTTCATTTACCTCAATACAACCCCACCAGTCACAATCTCCTAGGCAATTCCTTTGTCACTGAGGAATTTGAAGCTCAGAAGAAATATGTGGGCTGGCCTACTAACAAAGACGTATTCAAGAAAAAACAAGAACAAAGCAATAAAATTGCTATCCATGGGACAAACTGGGCAGCAAAACAAATGTCAGATAAAGGTATGTAATAAACTAGTAGTTTCCTCTTGCTACTATACCGAATTACCAGAAACTTAGTAGCTTAAAGCAATATAAATGTATTGTCATATAGTTCTAGAGGTAGAGTCCAAAATCTGTCTCACTGGGCTAAAGTTAAAGAGTTGGCAGGGCTGATTCCCTCTGGAGTCTCTAAGGGAAATTTTGTTTCCCTAGCTTTTCTAGGCTCTTGAGAATGTCTGCATTCCTTGACTCATGGTCCCTCCCTCCATTTTCAAGGCCAGCAGGATAGCCTCTCCCAATCTCTTTCTCTGATGTCCTACCTCTCTCTGAAAAGGATTACACTGGCCCACTGTGACTGGCTCTCTGTGATTACATTGGCCCACTCAGATAATCCAAGATGATCTTCCCATCTCAAGGTTCTTAGTCACATCTGCTTAGTCCCTTTTGCCATGTATGGTAACATATTCACAGGTTCTGGTAATTATGTAGGGGAGCCACTATGCAGCCTACCACATAAGCATATATATAAGTTGAAGTCAAGGAAGAGAATTTAGCTATGAACAAGGAAGTACTGAAGTGGGTCAAAAACTGTGTGAAATACCTTAGCATATCTGAGATATGCTGGGTGATATAATTTAGTATATACTCCAAGAAGGACAAATTCAGATGCAGGACATAAAAAATTAAGCTGGGTCAAGGCTAATGGACTATGCAAATCTCCCTTCAGAGCTTGGGCAATAGCAGTACATTCAAGAGACCAAGACATAATTCTCCCAACCATTGGGATTCCTACTGCTACTCATTAACTGGTTTCAAGTTCTCTTAGACCAATGTAGAAGACTTTCTAACAAATAATTACCTGAAATTTCTAAGCAGCTCCTGAGGGAAAAACTCTAGAACTAGATGTCCTGGTAAAATAATCAAGGGAAGAAGAACCAGTGATGGCTCATAAAAGCATTGAGTTCCCTGAATTTTCAAGGCCGTGCCATTTGAAGGTCTAACATGTAGGTTATTACTATAAAATATAAGTATGATAAAGAAGCATCATCAGTGTCTGAGACAGAGGAGGTTCTGTTCAGGGCTCAAGCTTGTGGCCTGAGAAAAACATCTCTCCCTATCACTTACACTCTATTACCACAAGTGCATAACCTGTCTCTTTGCCTTCTGTTTTGCCCCATTAAATTCATATGCCTTGGGATTTCCCTGGAGGCACAGTGGTTAAGACTCTGCACTTCCACTGCAGGGGGCATGGATTTGATCCCCAGTATGGGAAATAAGATCCCACATGCCCCACAGTGCAGCCAAAAAAATTCATATGCCTCAATGCCAAGATTATCTTTACAAAACACACATCTGATCACCTTGCTTTCCATCTTAACCTCTGGTAATTCTGTCTGTAGAATTAAGTGTAAACTCCTGGATATAACACATAAAGTCCTAAAACTAAGACTACCTACGTTTATAATTTTATCTTCTACTCCTCCCTTGTGGGTGTTGAACAAGCACTTTTGTCAAAAAGGATGTCTCAGTATTGAAACCACCTTTCTCATTTTAATCTGTCTTTGTGTAAGCTATTATTCCTTTGACTTGAAAAAAAGACACATTTATTCACTGACTTGTGAATTCAAAGGTCAATCATTCAGCAAAGCCTCTCTGAAACTAGCTCTACAAAGTTTGAAATACTTTCTATGTTGTGCTCCCATTGCTAACATAGA
The DNA here is from genome assembly GCF_032452875.1 of Bos javanicus. Classification (NCBI taxonomy): domain Eukaryota; kingdom Metazoa; phylum Chordata; class Mammalia; order Artiodactyla; family Bovidae; genus Bos; species Bos javanicus. Next base: position 52,455,020 of record NC_083876.1, read on the forward strand.
GGCATAGAGAAAATGTTCCTAGTACACAGCAAACTTGAACCCAAGCTACGCCAATATCACTTTCCAAATAATTCTCATCTGGTCATGGCACAGCAAGGGAACCCAAGGATAATGTTTTCAGCATTTGCTGCCCATCAGATTAACTATGAAGCTTTTGTAAAAGATCTTTTTAAAAAGGGTCCTTAAGACCCACTCCAGGTATATTGAGTCAGAATCTATGCCAGTGGTGATGAAGGGCTTGGAGGTATTTAATAACCTTCACAGGTGATTCTGCTGCAAAAAAAGAAAATGAATGTCCTCAACTAGGCCAAGGCCACGACAGGTAGAGGCCAAATGATGAAAGTATCTGGGAGTGTGAGATCAGACCCGCAAGAGACAGTCTAAGCATAAGCTAAGCAGGTAGCCAGGGCCATGGGTATTTGCCTGAGACTCAGGGCAGCAGAAGGCTGAAGTCAGGAAACCAAGATGGAAACTCTTCTATGTTGGCCAAAGAAACATCAGAACTGGAGGAAGAGCCGGACTCAGTAAGTAATCCAGTACACCTAGCCTGCCTTAAACATACCAGGTACCAAACTTGGGGAAATGAGAGTAATAATAGAAGTCACCAAATGGAGGCTGCAACACTGCATCATCTGGAAACATTAAAAATTATTTGAAGCCCTATCCCAGACCAACTGAATGAGAATCTGCATTTTCACCAGATCCCCAGGTGATTTAAAAGCCACATCAAAATCTGCAAAGTACCCAAACCTGGTTCCAGATGATGCTAATGCTGCTAGTCTGTAGCCCACACTATGAGAAGCAAGTCTTGACCTAAAATTGAACATACAGAAGAAATTCAAGTGTTACCACTGTGAGAAGTTTGAGGGCAGGAGTTGTGATTACTGTATCTCAGAAATGAGCACAGGGTCTTAGTAATTGATAACACAGTCTATCGGTTGACACCTCAGGACTTAGAGTTGGTTCACTTCCAACTCTTACACTCACATCCCATGTGATATTGTGCTTCAGTCTCTCACCTGAAATACAGACATAACTACCTCATAAGAAATAGGAAGAGATAGCATGTTATTTTTGATAGCACTGTAAGTGCTCAATAGACAATTAAAGAAAAAATAAGATAATCAATTACTGATTGATTGGTTGACATATTAATTTTTGTTGTAAAATAGTTCCAAAATTCTGGTGGTGTAAATTATTTCAGTCTGATTCATATAATCTAATGAGAAGACTGAAATCTTAGTGACTGCCAGGAAGGCATTCCAGGTATAAGATTTCTAAGGGTATTAATATGCAAGTTCTCTTAAAGTGATGGGTGAAAGAACCTGCTAAACCAAGAGAATTGTTAACCTTTTTGGAGAAGTGACATCAAAATGATGTTTATGAGATCTCAAAGCTCTCTTAATTCTACCCCAAACATTATACCTAAGATGACAATTTTTTCATGGCTTATTTTCATTAAATTAAATTAAATGTATTTACTTGACAACATTTAGACTTTTTTGCATTATAGAGTATGGAAAATCTGGATGAGAATCTCTGCCATAATAAACAATACACATTCAAAAAAGCACATTTAGTTTTAGGCAAGTCCTTAAAATAATTTCCTTATTTTTGTCTACTGCTTTTAAATTTTCATAAAACGCTCACTCCTTCTACCTCATTTATCCCCATAACAACTCTATAGTTGTTGTTTTTCCTAAAGCCTAGAAAACTTTGTTATTCCTATCTAATGTTTGAGGAAATGGAAAGTGATTTTAAGTGCTCAAAGTCACATACCTGGTTTGTGGCAGAAAGATAGTTAGAGTCAACTTTTCTAATTTCCAACCATTTCTTTGAACTACCATAGGTACCACTACTACCATCTGGTTGCCACATATTACTCTGTAACCAAACCCAAGGCAAAGCCAGGTCACCTACTCAACTGCCCAATATCCTAATTCCTCCCCCAACCAAGTGTTCTTTCCCAAAAAATATCAGAAAAGCAACAGCTTCATAAACATAGAAGAAAACCTTATTTATTTTGTTAAAGTAACTTTGTGATACTAGGTTCTAAGTATCAGAAAGCAATAGTTTCCTAAACACAGAGGAAAACCTTTTGTTAAAGTAACTTTTCAGTTCTAGAAGACAGAAGTCAAGTTTGGAGGTATGGCTTTATTTAATTTAAAAAATTTCAAATCATGGTAGAATGTAATTTTTAAAAAGTTGACTACTTCATTCATTCACAAAATGCTACATTTGCCTATAGATTTCTCAACTTTCTTTAAAAAAATATTCTAAGTGATTAAGTGAAGTTTTTTTAAAGTGTTATTATGCATTCCCATTTTAGATATCAATATTTATTAAGGATCCTAATACTTGGGTTTTGGAAATGAGCACAAATCTTAAACTGACAAATAATAAAGCAATAAGATCTTATTAATAAAGATTAATATCAGTCTTCAAACGTATCCCAAGCAGAATCAGCATGTTCTTTAAAAAGAAACAAAATCACTGTAAAGATCTCAACTTAGTCATTAAACTTTGGAACTAATACTGCAAAATGACTTCCCAAAGTTAGCATACATTTTCAAAGTATTGTTAAGAGTTCTGCATAGTCTATTATAAGATTTTATCATTTATGACAGAACACTTATGGCAGGATCACTAAAGAAAACCTGACAACTCTAAACTGACAAGTGTAAGAAATTCCAAAGTTGCACCGACAATTCAGATCTACTTCCTTTCATGCCCAGATTCACTTAATTTCTCATTTGGTTTTCAAACCTCCCCTCAGAAGCAATTGGAACAAAACCATGAGCAAGCTCAATCTCCATTTGGGCATGTAACCCTTTTACAAACACAATTACAGCCAAACACTATTGTAACCTGATTTGCATTTGCACTAAGTTACAAAGCACATTGGAAATGCCTGCTATGCATACTACAGACTTATTAGGAGGATATATTGCAGGGCTTCTGTGAACACTAATTAAAAAGGTTTTATCTTTCCCCTCTGGTCCACTGAAATTGTTCAAATGCCTTGTCTGCTACAACTTTGTTCAAAAACAGTTTTCAAACATGTGATCAGAGCTAGGCAACTATTTCAGGTGGCTTGATTCTGTTTCCAGGGTGTACAAGGCCGGAGAGACAAAGTTTCAGTCTAAACTTTGAGCTTCCTTTCCTTTGTTATTTTGTATTGCAACCTTAGCATTATCCAACTGTGGACTTTTATCTGTGAATATCTAAATCCTGTCTTGTGGAAAACTAATTACTGAACCACTGAGAGCTTCATAATGTCCTGCATTTAAGTCCTGAGCATCATACATAATGCATAGGCAGCAGTCTCTGCACTCTGATTACAGAACACTGTCATTAAGTGAGCAAATTAAAGATGTGAATAATTCACTGGCTGAGCTTATTGTCAGTGCTGCATTGTGAAATTAGAATTTCTAATAAGTACTGCAATTTTTTTAACCCAATTAACACAGAGAACATCTTGAGACTGATTAGTACAATAAAAATTATTACCTTATTCTTTTGCTTCACAACAGCCAAATTAAATACTGTACTTAATTATGCAGCATTCATTCCTTCTCTGCTAAAGAAAAGCCTATCATTTTAATAAGAGTTCTAATATTTGTATGTGAGCTAAAAATACAGCACATGCATCTGTAGCTCACTGTCTTTTTGCAAAGTTTTTTTTAAGAGTCTGAACATCAGTATTATCACCAGTGGCAGATTATGATGACACTAAGTCTATTCTTAAAGCAAATATATTTTCTTAAAAAAAAAAAAAAAACAGCAAAAAATGAGCACACACAAAATTGACAAAGTAACTAACCTCCCCAAATTGAGTTGAATATATTATACCTCTGCTTTTTCCTGGATCTTTAGATGCAGATTAACACAGATTTGCCCCCACTATACTGTTTATGATTGAGGCTGAAACATATATTAAACAAAATTAATTGATTAGGAAAAAATCAAGTATCTGTAAGAGTGGGTCTTACCTCAAATGCTCATTTTGCACACAGTGATCTGTCTCACTCCTGCCAGGCAAGTGGGAAAGTCCAGTTTATGCTCGGCATGATGATCCTACGCAGAGAGTGTCTGCTGCCATGTTAAATAAAGAAAATGATCATTTAAACCAGGGCTTTTGTCTCCCAATATTTCCTCCTGCTGCCCCTTTCGCATCAAAGCCCAGAGAGGCAGGCACATCTGGCGGCAGTCCCTGCCCCTGACCGCAGCTGCCTCTGGAGAGCTCCCTCCTTCCTTTCAGCTCCTCTGCATCCCCTTCCTGGGCAACTTCAGCCCCCTAAAATGGGGGAAAGAAACGATGACATTGCAGGCAGAATATCAGATTGTTTGTTCAGCTTCTGCAGCCACCTCCTTCCTGTCTACATATTTTACAGAAAGGGAATGAGAAGAGGGAAACAGCGAAGGTGCTCTGAAAATCAGTCAGACACAATGCAATAGGGAGATGGAGAGCAGGGAAAGGAGAATGAGAGAGCGAGAGTGTGTGTGTAAGGGGGGGTGGCTGTCAGTGCAGATAAATCTGCATATGGAAATTAGGGTTATCCTGGGTACAGTTTTATTTAACTATGATCTACTGTTTTTTTAATTAGACCAGAATTTTAGCAAAGGAAAGGAAGAAGGAAAGTGAGTCTTGAAACCAGAGACAGAAACTTCTAATTCAACAGACTTAAAATTTCATAGCAACTGCAAATAGCAGATCTAGAAGTTGTAGGAAAAAGAAAAGGAACAATAACAACAACCACAAAAAGGACATTTTTTCCTATTTTGTTTAATAAACAAGAAAACCTCCCCAGCTCCAAAAATAAATAAATCAATAAAGAAATTGGGTTAAGACTGTAAAGCATTCGAAAAGAAGGGGGGAAAAAAAAACACCTCTCATGGTCTGTGTAAAATTTTTCCTTAAATAGTAGAAGAATCATATGGGACAAAGGAATTGTCAAAAGTAGATAATTGGCATTACATGCTAAAACCACAAGTGACATATTCTGCATTTTAATATCAGAAGTATAGTATTATGGCTTAGATGATAAAGAGTCCATCTGCAATGCAGGGTTCAATCCCTGGGTTGGAAAGATACCCTGAAGGAGGGCATGGTAATCCACTCCAGTATTCTCGCCTGGAGAATCCCATGGACAGAGAAGCCTGGTGGGCTATAGTCCATGGGGTCACCTAGAGTCAGACACGACTGAGTGACTAACAACTATAGTATGGTTTTTACCTTCCGGAGAGACACCTTTTGCAGCTGTAACCTATGGCAAAGTGCTACTGGCTATAATCAGTTTAAGGTTGTCATTCACATAGCCAACTACTCCTTTTGAAGTTCTAGGAGTAAAACAATGAGGAGGCAGAGTGACCAAGACTACAGGAAGTTGGCTGGTATTCTGGGCAACGAGCCTTCCACCAGAGGTGCTGGTTGGATAACAGTTTGACCAGAAGGAAGCAAAAGTTAATTCTATAATCTGTAAGTGGGGAATTTCAAGGAATGGACTAATGTTTATAGTCCCCCTACAACACAGCAAGCATTGTAAATGAACATTGCATGGTCTCTGCCTTCAGGAAGCCAGAATTCAGTGGGAAAAATAAACTTAAAATGAGGTGAAATTGCACTTTTATAAACAAAAGAACAGTTCTGATAGTCTAGATTTGAGCAGTGAGATGTCAGTGACCTCAAACCTCTCCATCCTCATGGCTGACAGGATCCTTCAAGATCAGCTTAAAGTTACTTTATCTCTTTGAACTTTAGTTTCTTCACCTCTAGAATACCTGCTTTTGAAGTTTGGGATATGAAATAACAAAAATAAAATATCACCTTTTGTCTGGCTCATGATAACAGCTCAAAAAATATCAAATCAATTATCATTTCAGATGACACCTCCTCTGTGAATCCTTCCCCAATATCTACAAATAGGCTCAGAGGCTTCTTCTGCAAGTCTCCCACTGTTCTCCATTATATTATATCCTCGTCATTTTCAGCATGTCTGTCTCTACCAGTGGTTCTCAACCAGGAACCATTTTGTGCCCTTAGGAGATATTTGACAGTATCTGGAGACATTATTGATCTTCATAACTGGAGAAGGAGGATTGCTGTTGGCATCTAATAGGCATAGGAAAGGGATGGTGTTAAACAATCTATGATATAAAGAACAGATCCCAAAAGGCCCAAAATGTTAACAGTTGTAACAATGAGTCCAACTATCACCCAGATATTGGTTTCTAATAAAAGGAACCAAGGGTCCTTGGAAAAAAGGATGATTTTAGATCTCGGGCAAGAAATATAATTTTAACAAACATGCCATCTTAATGCAAAGTGTTAATAATAGGGGAAACTGGGTACAAGTGTACAGGAACGCTCTACTATCTTTACAATGTTTCTGTAAATCTGAAACTGTCCTTTAAAAAATGTATTCAAGTTTTAAAAAGTCAATAGTGTAAAAGTGAAAATACTCAGCCCTGTACTATACTATAAGCTTCCGAAAGAAAGGGATTTTGTGGTTTTATTAAGTATATTTATAGGCTCGGGGTGATAGCTCATCCTCAAATATGACCCCCATAAACCATGGTTCTCAGAATTCATATTCTTGTGTGCTCCCCTCCACCTGAATCGGGGCTGGTGTAGCCTCTGAAGCAAGATTCTCAGAAGCCTTGTGGTTTCCACCTGAGTCTCTTGCAATGCTTGTTTGGGAAAGGCATCCACTGGGTAAAAAGTCTGAATACACTGAGATCTCCATACTATTATAAAGCCTAAGCTACCAAATGGGGAAGCCTAAGGAGAGAGACAGAAAGAATTAATACTTATGTGTGTGACAGACAGAAATAGAGAGAAATGGAGATGTACAGCTAGTCCAAGGCTGTTCCATTCACTCTAGTAGAGACACCAACACATGTGAGTGAAGAAATCACATCTGACCACCTTTACATTCAAGCCTACAGATTCAAGACCAGCCTCTATTTGTCTGAAATAGTATGAGATAATGGAGGAGGACATGGCAACCCACTCCAGTATTCTTGCCTGGAGAATCCCCATGGACTGAGGAGCCTGGCGGGCTACAGTCTACGGGGTTGCAGAGTGATTAAGTGATTAAGCACAGCACGGTATCAGATTTAAAACAAAACAAAAACTATTGAGATAACTCAGTTTACCCACAGAGCTACAGTAAATCATAATAAATCATTGGTTTAAGACACTAGATTTAGGAGTAGTTTGTTGTGGAGCAGTAGATGAGTGACCGACTTTTACTTAGTAGGTATTCCAGAAAAATGAGAAAGAAGCTTCAATATTGTGGAAAGAAAACAATGGTGGGATTTCTTTTAACATTTTAAACCATTACTGTTAAAAAAAAAAATACCAGCTGGAAAATTCAATAAGATAATGGGTTTTGCAATCAGGTATAAAAGGGTTTTTTAAAAATGTGGCTAATATTTAACACATTCAGGCAAAACTGGATTATAGAGAGAAAAGAGTAAATGGAGAAAGACAGAGATTATGGGAGGAGGGGGTGGCATGGATATATTTTAACACTTGTATTTTCTGTTTTAATATGTTAACAATGATTTTTAAATTCATTGAATGCCAGGTATCTTTACATATAATATTAGCTTCACAAAATTGTATGAGATGAATGCTTCTTTAACCTTAATTTTACAGATGAGGAAATAGTGTCTCAGAGTAGCTAAGTTACTAACCTAAGGTCTCCCAGCTAGCATATATGACCAGGATTTTTACCTTGCAAGTCTGACTCCAGAGTTCATTCTCTCAGCACAGTCTAAGAGAGAAAGAAGACAAGCATAAATGAAATAATCATATAAACAAATATGTGCAAATACAAACTGTTGTAAATTTTATAAAGCTGAGTGCAAGATACCATGATCATAGAACAGATACCCAACCCAGTCTGAGAGTCTGGGCACACTCTAAAGTGTTGAGGTTGAAGTTGAGGGTGTCATCTGGGTTAGTAATGTCAGGTGCTGGAGAGATAACCAGCCCATGAACCAGAAAAAGGCAGAGATGAAAACAGTCATTTGATTGTCTGTTGGTGAACTGTCTTTCTGAGAAACCTGATTTGTAAGGCACCCAGAGATGATTTCTCTGGCAGTTATCATTTTGGTAATGATGGATAGTCACAGTGTGGAGAAGGGAGTGTGAAGACACTGGAAGAGAAGAAAAAGAGGACAAACTTAGTTTTGCTTTCCTTTATTATAACAACAACAACAAAATCTCTAAAAGTTGTCCAAGCCATTTCCCTTCCTTTTATCCTCTCTTAACCAACTCCCTAGAGCAGTATTTGACAGAGCTGATTATCCTCCTTAAATGTTTTCTACATTTGGTTTTCAAAACATCACACTTTCTTGGTTCTTCTCCTGGCTATTCTAATCCTCTGTGTTCTTTTATGGAGCCTCCTGAGCTCTAACTAAGGAAATGCCCAAGGGCTTAGCCCTTGAACTTACTCTCTTCTCTATCTATACTCTTTCTCTAAATTATTTCAACTAAGATCATGGCTCCAAATACCATCAATATGCCAACTCTTAACATGGTATGTATAATTCTGCCTAGACCTTACACTTCCTGAATTGAAGACCTTGTATACAACTGCCTGCCAAAGCATCCAATTAGATAGATACTTGGGCAGATTCTGGAGCAAGGCTCTCTAGATTCAAATACCAACTTGTCTTTGTCCTAGTTAGCCAAGGGATAATAACGTCCTGGTGCCTCAGTTTCTTCAATTGTAAAATGGGTAAATATTATTAATCTATTTCCCAGAGTCTCTCAAAAGAGCTAGAGCATTTAAAGCATGTCTTATAAAGTGTCAGGTGTCTTCCAAGTGGTGTATTGCTACAGATAGGCATCTTCTTCTTTGTGACTCCTTATATCTCCAGTCCTCCAGTTGTTTAAGTCAAAAATTTAATCAAGGAAAAGTGAAACTTCTCTCATACAATTCACAACTGTCACAACAGTCCATCCTGTCAGCACCACCTTCAAATGTATCTCAACTATATCTCACCACTTTAACACTGAAGTTATTAAATTCCCTCATCTGGAGTATTCCAAGAGCCTTCTATTGGTCTCCCCACTGATCAACTTGCTCCCTATAGTTTATTCTCCCCATTGTAGTTGGAGTGATTTGGTAGAACTTGAGTTGTGTTACTCCTCTGCTCAAAACACTCCAATGGTTTCCCATAGTCCTCAAAGTAAAAGTAGAGTCTTGTGGTCAACAGAATCTGACCCGCCCCATTACACACACACTCCAAAGCTCAGTCATTTACTACTTTCTCTCTTTCTTACTTTTCATAAGAAACTTGCTCTTGCTCAAATATGTGAACACACTCCCCAGAAATCAACTTGGCTTGTTCATCACTTCAGTCAAGATCTTGGTTTATATGCCACTTTAAAAAGTGAGTCTTCTCTGGGTCTCCCTATATAAAATACCATACTTGCCCAGGCGTTTTCTAACCCCTGCCCCTGCTTTATTTTTTTTTTAATAGCTCTCACTTGTATTTTTGTTATTGCTGGTCCTGCACCCCCTACAACTTGAGCTCCATATGAGTAGCCCTCATGCTTTTTTTCTAGCACTTATAACAAAACAACACTTGGTTTTTAATAGATTCTCAGGAAAAAAAATCTGTTGAACATATGAATGTATGTAATTTTTTTCTGGATAGATTGTTAATTAAAGAACTCTTCGAAAGTTGTTTTTTCTTAATCAGTTCACATGTCCCCACCCCTTTCTAGTCTTACTATAGTATATATTTGTTCCAGTCTACCCATTAAAGATAAGATCTGGCTGTGGTGTTAGCATCCTGGATTATACCTTCATACCTTCTTAGAGCTGTTGCATATATGTATAGTCTCAACATACAGTCTTTATTTTTAAAATTAAAAGCAAATCTTTTCAAAATGACTAAGTCACAGTTTCCTGGGATGCTGCTTTTCTATTCAGGGAGAGAAATCTAATGTCTTAGTAACACAATTTAAGGAAAATGGGATAATTATTATGATACATAATTGGATCCTTGAATAAAAGGGTAAAGTGTTGACAGGTCACAAAATGTATCAGAACTAAGAAATTTAAAAACCTTTAAGAACAACTCAGCTTTTTATTTTTTGCTTATTCTCAGTCTCATTCTTATTATGTTTAATTCTCTCCCCTTTCTTTGGACACATAGTCTATTATTTGTACTTTTTTATGCTTTTTTCTCTTCTCTCAGGTATCTGGCCTTCTCTGTTTCTATATGTGGTAAAAGGTGATTGTCCCACAGTTCCTGAATCAGAATCACCTCAGATCAAGTGCACAGGCCAGAAAAAGCTAGACCTTTTCAGTTCTCATTACAAATCCTCCAGAGAGAGAATTCTTTAGATGGTCAGGGAGGCAGTGCCTTTTACCCTACATATAGCTTCCAAATGGTGTCTAGAAGGTATAGGGGGAGGGACGTGGGGCACAAAGATTCTTTTAAAAAGAAGGTTGTGAGGAACTGAGCAGATCACCACTAAAGGTACCTACTGTAGCTAGAAATCAGATGCACATAATCATGAGGATTCTTCTTTTCTTCTTAGGTTGATTTCGTCATTTCTAATATTCAACAATACAAACTTGTTACGTGTGCCTTCATTTCCATCTTCCAAACTTTAGTAATTTTGGGGGGTTATAATCTCTGTGTAACCACACAGATATTAACATTGGTGTGATATATAAACGAGCTCATACTGCGCATGTAAAGCTGAAACTTAAAACACATCTTAAACAAAAAGTAACAGCAAGTAGGCATATTCTCTGTTTAATAAATGAGGAGACTGAAGTTAAATAATACTTTTTTTTCTATGACAACCTATTTGATTGGTCTCTGCATCCTCTAACCCAATATGAAAATTATATTTAATAAGTTCACCTATGATCTAGTGCTGACTAAAACAGAATAAGTATACACTAGAGCCCATATTTCCCTCCAAATACAACCAAAAACTCTGGACAAATACAAAAATCAAATACCTAAGGATTTCTGCTTTATTGACTATGCCAAAGCCTTTGACTGTGTGGATCACAATAAACTGTGGAAAATTCTGAAAGAGATGGGAATACCAGACCACCTGACCTGCCTCTTGAGAAATCTGTATGCAGGTCAGGAAGCAACAGTTAGAACTGGACATGGAACAACAGACTGGTTCCAAATAGGAAAAGGAGTACGTCAAGGCTGTATATTGTCACCCTGCTTATTTAACTTCTATGCGGAGTACATCATGAGAAACGCTGGGCTGGAAGAAGCACAAGCTGGAATCAAGATTGCCAGGAGAAATATCAATCACCTCAGATATGCAGATGACACCACCCTTATGGCAGAAAGTGAAGAGGAACTCAAAAGCCTCTTGATGAAAGTGAAAGAGGAGAGTGAAAAAGTTGGCTTAAAGCTCAACATTCAGAAAACGAAGATCATGGCATCTGGTCCCATCACTTCATGGGAGACAAATGGGGAAACAGTGGAAACAGTGTCAGACTTTGTTTTTTTGGGCTCCAAAATCACTGCAGATGGTGACTGCAGCCATGAAATTAAAAGACACTTATTCCTTGGAAGGAAAGTTATGACCAACCTAGATAGCATATTGAAAAGCAGAGACATTACTTTGCCAACAAAGGTCCGTCTAGTCAAGGCTATGGTTTTTCCAGTGGTCATGTATGGATGTGAGTTGGACTGTGAAGAAAGCTGAGTGCCGAAGAATTGGTGCTTTTGAACTGTGGTGTTGGAGAAGACCCTTGAGAGTCCCTTGGACTGCAAGGAGATCCAACCAGTCCATTCTGAAGGAGATCAGCCCTGGGATTTCTTTGGAAGGAATGATGCTAAAGCTGAAATGCCAGTACTTTGGCCACCTCATGTGAAGAGTTGACTCACTGGGAAAGACTCTGATGCTGGGGGGTATTGAGGGCAGGAGGAGAACAGAGGATGAGATGGCTGGATGGCATCACCAACTCGATGGACATGAGTTTGGGTGAACTCTGGGAGTTGGTGAAGGACAGGGAGGCCTGGCATGCTGCAATTCATGCGGTTGCAAAGAGTCGGACATGACTGAGCGACTGAACTGAACTGAACTGAAGGATTCTGAAACTCAAGGAATACCAGGCAGATTGGAGTTGAAAGTCAAAATTTAAAGAAGAGTATGGTGATAACTTCCAGATGTTCAAGCTGGTTTTAGAAAAGGCAGAGGAACCAGATATCAAATTGCCAACATCCGCTGGATCATGGAAAAAGCAAGAGAGTTCCAGAAAAACATCTATTTCTGCTTTATTGACTATGCCAAAGCCTTTGACTGTATGGATCAAAATAAACTGTGGAAAATTCTTCAAGAGATGGGAATACCAGATCACCGGACCTGCCTCTTGAGAAACCTGTGTGCAGGTCAGGAAGCAACAGTTAGAACTGGACATGGAACAACAGACTGGTGCCAAAAAGGAAAAGGAGTACATCAAGGCTGTATATTGTCACTGTGCTTATTTAACTTATATGCAGAGTACATCATGAGAAACTCTGAGCTGGAGGAAGTACAAGCTGGAACCAAGATTGCCGGGAGAAATATCAATAACCTCAGATATGCAGATGACACCACCCTTATGGCAGAAAGGGAAGAACTAAAGAGCCTCTTGATGAAAGTGAAAGAGGAGAGTGAAAAGGTTAGCATAAAGCTCAACATTCAGAAAACTAAGATCATGGTATCCAGTCCCATCACCTCATGGGAAATATATGTGGAAACAGTGGCTGACTTTATTTTTCTGGGCTCCGAAAACACTGCAGATGGTGATTGCAGCCATGAAATTAAAAGACACTTACTCCTTGGCAGGAGTAAGTTATGACCAACCTAGACAGCATATTAAAAAGCAGAGACATTACTCTGTCAACAAATGTCCATCTAGTCAAGGCTATAATTTTTCCAGTGGTCATGTATGGATGTGAGAGTTGGACTATAAAGAAAGCTGAGCACTGAAGAATTGATGCTTTTGAACTGTGGTGTTGGAGAAGACTCTTGAGAGTCCCTTGGACTGAAAAGAGATACAACCAGTCCAACCTAAAGGAGATCAGTCCTGGGTGTTCATTGGAAGGACTGATGTTGAAGCTGAAACTCCAATACTTTGGCCACCTTTGGCCACCTGATGCAAAGAGCTGACTCGTTTGAAAAGACCCTGATGCTGGGAAGATTGAGGGCAGAAGGAGAAGGGGACAACAGAGGATGAGATGGTTGGATAGCATCACCGACTCAATGAACATGGTTTGGGTGGACTCTGGGAGTTGGTGAAGGACAGGGAGGCCTGGCATACTGCGGTTCATGGGGTCGCAAAGAGTAGGACAAGACTGAGCTACTGAAGTGAACTGAATGGTGATAATGAGAGATTCCTAGTGTCTTTCCTGTATCTAGAGCTTTGATCCAAGGCTGGATTGAATTGGGAAACTCCACTGTGAACAGCTGCAGTGAAAATCCAGGAGAAGCCCATCTTTCTCACTAGAAAATCAGGAAAAGGGGCCCTTCTCAGCCCTTCCCCAATCATAGCTGTATTGTCATAGTTGAGGCAGGGTGGGCACCCATAATCTGGAGTTAAAACCCAAATCTTGGAATGGAAGAACAAGGAAAAGTTGCCTCTGTTGTGCAGAGTGTATGGAGGAGTGTTGAACCTCTGGTTTATTGTTGTTTCTCTTTCCTTCCATTGCCTTTTCTGGAGAGGGGCCTTAGCACATGGAACTATGTGACAATTCAAGAAGTCCCTACCTGAGAGGACCCCATATTTCTAGCATAAAGAATCAGGAAAAAGAGTCCCTAGAAGCCAGAGAATGTGGGGAAGTACCATTAAAGAGAGAGCTGGAAGAGATCATCTACTTCTGTGTGTGAATCAACAGAAGTCTTAGGCTCACCCCTAGGTTATGCATATATGGAGCATAATCAGAGGCACAAAGCAAAGATTTTGAGAACTGAACATATATATAAACTACTGCCCAAGCTTCAAACTAATCCCCGAGGGGCATAAGGAAAGGGCAGATCCAGCAGCATAGCAAATCCTTTAAAAACTGAAAACATTCATCCACAGAAAGTGAAAAAAAAACTGATAGCTTGAACCTAATTGGACTATTGCTTGGGAAAACAAACAAATTGAAAAAAAACCTCAAAAAAAAAAATAGGCAAACAAATTATTTGGAGGATTTTAAATAGGTTCCCAAAGTCTCATAAAGACAAAACTTTAGGAGATATAATTCAAAATTATTGGACATGTAAGGAACTTGGCAAAAATCTGCTCAAATTTCAGGAAAAACACAGTCAAGAGATGCCAATCCTGGAATGACAGATATTTAAACTATCAGACAAGACATTAAAGCAGCTATTATAATCGTCCTACAAGAGGTAAAAGTGAACACTTTTGAAATGAATAGATAATTTTCTATAGAAAAGTAGAAAATGTAAAAAGCCCATAAGCAGCTTGAAATTAAAAATTATAAATTGTACATAAGTTCATAAGATGAGTAAAATAGCTGAATAGAGATGATAGAGGGGAAAAAATCCGTAAACCTGATTCTTAATCAGTAGAAACTGTACATTATGAAGAACAGATAAAAAGGATTGAGGAAAATGAGAAAAATATTGAAAGACCTAATATTCATGTAATTTAATTCCTGAAGGAGAAGGGAAAGAGATTAATGCAGAAAAAAAAATATATATATATATATATTTAAAGAAATAATGGCTGAAATTCTCCCGTTTTATGAAAGACATGAATTTACCAAATTCAGAAAGTCATTGGACTTCAAGTAGGATAAATTCAAAAGAAACTATGTTGGGGCATCCCTGGTAGTTTAGTGGTTAAGAATTCACCTGCCAATGCAGAAGATACAGCTTAGATCAGCGGTCTGGGAAAATCCCAGAGGCTTCAGAGCAAATAAGCCAGAGAGCCACAACTACTGAGCCCATGCAGCCACAACTACTGAAGCCTGCACACCCTGGAGCCTGTGCTCTGCAGCAAGAGAAGCTGCCACAATGAGAAGCCCATGCACCATAATCAAGAGTAGCCCCTCTCACTGCAACTAGAGAAAGCCTGCATGCAGCAAGGGAGACCCAGTGCAGCCAAAAGTAAATAAATAAATCTTAAAAACAAAACAAAGGAAACTATGTCACATATGACATGATAAAACTGGGGGAAGCGAAAGTCGGGGGGGGGGGGACCTAAAAGTCACTGGAGAAAACTGACATGATATATATAAGGAAACGGGGCTTCCCAGGTGGCGTTAGTAGTAAAGAACCCACCTGCCAATGCAGAAGACATAAGAGATGCAGGTTCAATCCCTGGGTCGGGAAGATCCCCTGGAGGAGGGCATGGTGACCCACTTAAGTATTCTTGCCTGAAGAATCCCCATGGACAGAGCAGCCTGGTGGGCTACAGTCCATAGGGTTGCAAAGAGTCGGACACAACTGAAGTGACTGAAGCATGCACACACACATGCATATGAGAAAACAATTATTCAAACAACTGTATATTTCTTATCAGAAAACACTAGGACCAAAAGGCAGTAGAATACCACCCTTAAAATGCTGAAAGGAAAGAACTGTCAAACCAGGACAATATATTTTCTGAAAATATCCTTCAGGAATGAAGATAAATAAAGACATATAAGATGAAGGTAAACTAAGTATTTATCACCAGCAGACTTACTCTAAAAGAAATGCTGCTGCTGCTGCTGCTGCTAAGTCGCGTCAGTTGTGTCCGACTCTGTGCGACCCCATAGACGGCAGCCCACCAGGCTCCTCTGTCCCTGGGATTCTCCAGGCAAGAACACTGGAGTGGGTTGCCATTTCCTTCTCCAATGCACGAAAGTGAAAAGTGAAAGTGAAGTCACTCAGTCGTGTCCAACTCTTAGCGACCCCGTGGACTGCAGCCTACCAGGCTCCTCCGTCCACGGGATTCTCCAGGCAAGAGTACTGGAGTGGGTCGCCATTGCCTTCTCCGAAAAGAAATGCTAAAGAAAGTTAATTCTTCAGGCTGTAGGTAAATGATACTAGAGGGAAATCTGGAACTTTAGAAATGAAAGAAGAACAACATAAATGACAAATATCTGGGTAAGAATAATAAACAATTTATTATATCTTAAGTTTAGAAAAGTACTTATGACTCTTGAAATAAAATATCATAACACTGGGTAATTTTTCAATATATGTATGAAAACTACAACATAAAAGGTAGAGGGTAAAGGAATCTGTATGGTGGTAATTAAGACCTACCAGGTGGGTGACCCAAACTGGAGAATAAAAAACTAAGGAAGTTCTCACGCTGTTGTGAGGATTCTAGGCCCCTCATCAGACTTCCCAACCTGGGGATCTCACAGGGGGACAGGGAATCCCCAGGGAATCTGACTTTGAAAGACAGGGGGTTTTCCTCTGTTATATCTTCTATGAGGTACCATTTCACACCAGTCAGAATGGCTGCGATCCAAAAGTCTACAAATAATAAATGCTGGAGAGGGTGTGGAGAAAAGGGAACCCTCTTACACTGTTGGTGGGAATGCAAACTAGTACAGCCACTATGGAGAGCAGTGTGGAGATTCCTTAAAAAACTGGAAATAGAACTGCCTTATGACCCAGCAATCCCACTGCTGGGCATACACACTGAGGAAACCAGAAGGGAAAGAGACACGTGTACTCCAATGTTCATCGCAGCACTGTTTATAATAGCCAAGACGTGGAAGCAACCTAGATGTCCATCAGCAGATGAATGGATAAGAAAGCTGTGGTACATATACACAATGGAGTATTACTCAGCCATTAAAAAGAATACATTTGAATCAGTTCTAATGAGGTGGATGAAACTGGAGCCTATTATACAGAGTGAAGTAAGCCAGAAGGAAAAACATAAATACAGTATACTAACGCATATATATGGAATTTAGAAAGATGGTAACAATAACCCGGTGTACGAGACAGCAAAAGAGACACTGATGTATAGAACAGTCTTATGGACTCTGTGGGAGAGGGAGAGGGTGGGAAGATGTGGGAGAATGGCAATGAAACATGTAAAATATCATGTAGGAAACGAGTTGCCAGTCCAGGTTCGATGCATGATGCTGGATGCTTGGGGCTGGTGCACTGGGACGGCCCAGAGGGATGGTATGGGGAGGGAGGAGGGAGGAGGGTTCGGGATGGGGAACACATGTATACCTGTGGCGGATTCATTTTGATATTTGGCAAAACTAATACAATTATGTAAAGTTTAAAAATAAAATAAAATTGGAAGAATAAAAAAAAAAAAAAAAAAAAAAAGACAGGGGGGTCTGATTACAGAACTTCCAAAGGACTGGGGGAAACAGAGACTCTTGAAGGGCACAAACAAAACCCTGTGCACACCAGACCCAGGGGAAAGGATCAGTGGTCCCAGAAGAGACTGAGTCAGACCTGTCTGTGAGTGTTTGAGGACCTTCTGCAGAGGCGTGTGTTGGCAGTGGCCTGCTGCAGGGTCAGGGGCACTGGCAGCAGCAGTACTGGGAGGCATGTGTTGGCATAAGTCCTTTTGAAGTTCACTTTTAGCCCTACCATACAGCCTGTAGACTCCAGCACCAGGTCGCCTCAGGCCAAACAACTAACAGGGAGGGAGCACAGGCCCCCCTATCAGCAGAAAATTGCATTAAAGATTTATTAAGCATGGCCCTGCCCACCAGAGCAAGACCCAGTTTTCCCTATAACCAGTCACTCACATCAAGAAACTTGCAGAAGTCTCTTATTCTCACCAACAGATGGCAGACAGAAGAAGCAAGAACTACAATCCCACAGCCTCCAGAACGAAAACATAATCACAGAAAGCTAACCAAAATGATCACATGCATCATAGACTTGTGTAAGGCAAAACATGGTCCACTGGAGAAGGGAAAGGCAAACCACTTCAGTATTTTTGCCTTGAGAACACCATGAACAGCATGAAAAGGAAAAAAGATATCACACCAGAAGATGAGCCTCCAGGTCAGTAGGTGTCCAATATGCTACTGGGGAAGATAACATAACTCCAGAAAGAATAATGAGGCTGGGCCAAAGCAGAAACAATGCTAAGTTGTGGATGCGTCTGATGGTGAAAGTAAAGTCTCATGTTGTAAAGAACAATACTGCATAGGAACCTGGAATGTTAGGTCCATGAATCAAGGTAAACTGGATGTGGTCAAAAAGGAGATGGCAAGTATGAACATCGACATTAGGAATCAGTGAACTAAAATGGACAAGAATGGGCAAATTTAATTCAGATGACCATTATAGCTACACACGTGGCCCAGAATCCCTTACAAGAAATGGAGTCGCCCTCAGAGTCAACACAAGAGTCCAAAATGCAGTACTTGGGTGCAATCTCAAAAATGACAGAATGATCTCAGTTTGTTTCCAAGACAAACTATTCAACATCATAGTAATCCAAGTCTATGCCCCAAACGCAAAAGCCAGAGAAGTTGAACAGTTCTATGAAGACCTCCAAGACCATCTAGAACTAATATCACACCAAAAAAGATGTCCTTTTCATCATAGTGGATTGGAAGGCAAAAGTAGGAAGTCAAGAGATACCTGGAGTAACAGGCAAGTTTGGCCTTGGAGTATAAAATGAAGCAGGGGAAAGGCAAACAGAGTTTTTTCAAGAGAACACACTGGTCATAGCACACACCCTCTTCCAACACCACAAGAGACAACTCTACACATGGACATGACCAGATGGTCAAAAAATCAGACTGATTAATTATTTGCAGCTGAAGATGGAGAAGCTCTATATAGTTAGCAAAAATAAGACCTGGAACTGACTGTGGCTCAAATCATGAGCTCCTTATTGCAAAATTCAGGCTTAAATCGGGCCATTCAGGTTTGACCTAAATCAAATCCATTAATGATTATACAGTGGAAGTAACAGATTCAGGGGATTAAGATCTGGTAGACAGAGTCCCTGAAGAACTATGGATGGAGATTTATAACATTGTACAGGAGGTGGTGATCCAAACTATCCCAAATAAAAAGAGATGCAAGAAGGAAAAATGGTTGTCTGAGGAGACCTTACAAATAGCTGAGAAAAGAAGAGAAGTAAAAGGCAAAGGCGAAAAGGAAAGATATATCCAGCTAAATGCAGAGTTCCAGAGAATAGCAAGGAAAGATAAGAAAGCTTTAAATGAACAATGCAAAGAAATAGAGGAAAACAATAGAATGGAAATGACTGGGCATCTCTTCAAGAAAATTGGAGAAACCATGGGAATACTTCATGCAAAGATGGGCACAATAAAGGACAGAAATAGCAAGGACCTAACAGATGCAGAAGAGATTAAGAAGAGGTACAAGAATATAAAGAAGAACTATACAAAAAAAGATCTTAATGACCCAGATAACCACAATGATGTAATCACTTTACTTAGAGCAAAACATCCTGGAGTGTGAAGTCAAGTGGGCCTTATGAAGCATTCCTATGAGAAAAGTTAGTGGAAATGATGGAATTCTAGCTGAGCTATTTAAAATCCTAAAAGATAATACTGTGAAAGTGCTGCACTTAATATGCCAGCAAATTTGGAACACTCAGCAGTGGTCACAGGACTGGAAATGGTCTGTTTCCATTTAAATCCCAAAGCAAAGCAATGCCAAAGAATGTTAAAACTACTGTACAATTGTGCTTATTTCACATGCTAGTAAGGTAATGCTCAAAATCCTTCAATCTAAGCTTCAACAGTACGTGAACTAAGAACTTCCAAATGTATAAACTAGATTTAGAAAAGGCAGAGGAACCAGAGATCAAATTACCAACATTAGCTGGATCATAGACAAAGCAAGGGGATTCCATAAAAAGATCTACTTTTGCTTCACTGACTACACTAAAGCCTTTGACTGTGTGGATCACAACAAACTGTGGAAAATTCTTAAAGAGATGGGAATACCAGACCACCTTACGTGCCTCCTGAGAAACCTGTATGCAGGTCAAAAAGCAGCTGTTAGAACTGGACATGGAAGAATGTACTGGTTCACAATTGGGAAAAGAGTATGCCAAGGCTGTATATTGTCACCCTGTATCCAGAATACATCATGGGAAACAATGGGCTGGATGTCTCATAAGCTGGAAACAAGATGGCTGGGAGAAATATCAACAACCTCAGATATGTAGCTGATACCATTTCAGTGGTAGAAAGTGAAGTGGAACTAAAGAACCTCTTGTTGGTGATGAAAGAGGAGAGTGAAAAAGCTGGCTTAAAACTCAACACTCAAAAAACTAACATCATGGCATCTGGTCCCATCACTTCACGGCAAATAGATGAGGAAAAAGTAGAAACAATGGCAGATTTTATTTCCTTGGGTTCCAAAATCACTGTGGACAGTCACTGAAGCCACAAAATTAAAAGATGTTTGTGCTTTGGAAAATGCTATGACAAACATAGACAGCATATTAAAAAGCAGAGACATCACTTTGTCAACAATGATCCATGTAGTCAAAGCTATTGCTTTTCCAGTAGTCATGTAGAGATGTGGGAGCTAGACCATAAAGAAGGCTGAGAGCCAAAGAATTGATGCTTTCAAACTTTGGTGCTGGAGAAGACTCTTGAGAGTCCCTTGGACAGCAAGGAGATCAAACTAGACAATACTAAAGGAAATTAACCCCGAATGTTTATTGGAAGGACTGATGCTGAAGCTGAAGCTCCAATACATTGGCCACCTGATTCAAACAGCCGACTCACTGGAAAAGACCCTGATACTGGGAAAAATTGAGAGCAGGAGGAGAAGGGGCAACAGAGGATGAGATGTTTAGATAGCATCACCGATTCAATGGACATGACTTTGAGCAAAATCCAGGAGATAGTGAAGGACATGGAAGCCTGGTGTGCTGCAATCCATGGGGTTGCAAAGAGTCAGACATGACTTAGCCACTGAGCAACAACACAGGTAAGACACATTAGCGAAGGATATTTAGTGTGGCAATCAGTAGACATAAACAAATTTTATATTATTTTAGGTTCACACCTTTTTATCTTAGTACTCACAGTTGCTAATTGGAAAACTGAAACCTGGGTAACCAATAATGATATTTAGTAATGGATTGTTGTTGTTGTTCAGTCGCCCAGTCGTGTCCAACTCTGATACTGAAGGACAGGGAAGATATTGAAGGACAGGGAAGCCTAGTGTGCTGCAGTCATGGGCTCACAAAGAGTCAGACATGACTTAGTGACTGAACAGCAATGACATGGTGGTAAGATTTTTACATTTTATGTAAAGTGATAAATATTAACTCTAATGATATTTTTCCTGGAGAAGGAAATGGCAACCCACCCCAGTATCCTTGCCTGGAAAATCTCGTGCACAGAAGAACCTGGTGGGCTGCAGTACAGTACTGGAGTCGCAAAGAGTCGGGCACGACTCGGTGACTAACACTTACTTACTTACTAATGATATTCTTAAAGATTAAGTATGTACAGTGTGATTCCCTAGAGAAATTACTGTAAGTATGCTACAAAGAGGTATAGTAAAAGAGCTAGTAGATAAATTATAATACTAAAATATAGCCAAATATATTTAAAATAATATTCAAAATATAATCCAAAAGACTATAAGAAAAAATAAACATGGGAACAATAACAACAAAACCCAGAAGGGACAAACAGAAAAGTAACTAAAAAATATGACTGTATCACATTAAATGAAAATTATCTAAACACACCAAGTAAGACATAGACTCAGGTTGAATGGAAAACAAAATCCAAGTATATGCTTTTTGTAAACTGACCCACTTTTTGCAAGAGATCCACTAATAATATGACACATATTAAAAGAAAAATCATTGTATTTGTGACAGGAAAGCTGGAGTGGCCATATTAATATCAGAAAAAATAGACTTTGTTGCATGTGCTGTGCTGTGCCGAGTCAAGTCCAGCTCTTTGCAACCCCCATGGACTATAGCCCACAAGGCTCCTCTGTCCATGGGGATTTCCCAGGCAAGAATACCGGAATGGGTTGCCATGTCCCCCTTCAAGGGATCTTCCCAACCCAGGGATGGAACCCAGGTCTCCCACATTGCAGGCGGATTCTTTACCACCTGAACCACCAAGGAAGCCCAAGAATACTGGAATGGGTAGCCTATCACTTCTTCAGGGGATCTTCCTGATCCAGGAATGAAATTGGGGTCTCCTGCATTGCAGGCAGATTTTTTACCAGCTGAGCTACCACGCAGGCCCTTTGTTGCATATGTGTGCATATGTGTGCTAAGTCACTTATGTGATCCCGTTTCTTCTCTAGTCTTTTCCATTCTGTTGTTTTCCTCTATTTCTTTGCATTGATAGCTGAGGAAGGCTTTCTTGTCTCTTCTTGCTATTCTTTGGAACTCTGCATTCAGATGCTTATGTCCTTCCTTTTCTCCTTTGCTTTTCACTTCTCTTCTTTTCACAGCTATTTGTAAGGCCTCCCCAGACAGTCATTTTGCTTTTTTGCATTTCTTTTCCATGGGGATGGTCTTGATCCCTGTCTCCTGTACAATGTCAAAAACCTCTTCCATAGTTCATCAGGCACTCCATCTATCGGATTTAGGCCTTTAAATCTATTTCTCGCTTCCACTGTATAATCATAAGGGATTTGATTTAGCTCATACCAATGGTCTAGTGGTTTTCCCTACTTTCTTCAATTTAAGTATGAATTTGGCAATAAGGAGTTCATGATCTGAGCCACAGTCAGCTCCTGGTCTTGTTTTTGTTGACTGTATAGAGCTTCTCCACCTTTGGCTGCAAGAACATAATCAATCTGATTTCAGTGTTGACCATCTGGTGATATCCATGTGTATATCATGAGAAACGCTGGACTGGAAGAAGCACAAGCTGGAATCAAGATTGCCAGGAGAAATATCAATAACCTCAGATATGCAGATGACACCACCCTTAGGGCAGGAAGTGAAGAGCAACTAAAAAGTCTCTTGATGAAAGTGAAAGTGGAGAGTGAAAAAGTTGGCTTAAAGCTCAACATTCAGAAAACGAAGATCATGGCATCCAGTCCCATCACTTCATGGGAAATAGATGGGGAAACAATGGAAACAGTGTCAGACTTTGTTTTTTGGGGCTCCAAAATCACTGCAGATGGTGACTGCAGCCATGAAATTAAAAGACGCTTACTCCTTGGAAGGAAAGTTATGACCAACCTAGATAGCATATTGAAAAGCAGAGACATTACTTTGCCAACAAAGGTCTGTCTAGTGAAGGCTATGGTTTTTCCAGTGGTCATGTATGGATGTGAGAGTTGGACTGTGAAGAAGGCTGAGCGCCGAAGAATTGATGCTTTTGAACTGTGGTGTTGGAGAAGACTCTTGAGAGTCCCTTGGACTGCAAGGAAATTCATCCAGTCCATTCTGAAGGAGATCAGCCCTGGGATTTCTTTGGAAGGAACGATGCTAAAGCTGAAACTCCAGTACTTTGGCCACCTCATGCGAAGAGTTGACTCATTGGAAAAGACTCTGATGCTGGGACGGATTGGGGGAAGGAGAAGGGGATGACAGAGGATGAGATGGCTGGATGGCATCACTGACTCGACGGACATGAGTTTGGGTGAACTCTGGGAGTTGGTGATGGACAGGGAGGCCTGGCGTGCTGCGATTCATGGGGTTGCAAAGAGTCGGACACGACTGAGTGAATGAACTGAACTCAACTGACTGACCAGGTTTCTCTGTCCATGGGATTCTCCAGGCAAGAATACTGGAATGGCTTACCATTTCCTACCCCAGGGTATCTTCTCAACCCAAGGACTGAACCCACATTTCTTAAGTTTCCTGCATTGGCAGGCGGGTTCTTTACCACTAGCGGCACCTGTAGTGTTTTGATATTATGCAACACAGTACTAAATAACCAATAGGTCAGAAAGAAAGTCTCAAGAGAAACTGGAAAACATTTTTAACTAAGTGAAAATGAAAATACCATGTATCATAATATATGGAATGCAATTGCTTAGAGGGAAATTAATAGCACTAAGTGCTTTTATTAGAAAAGAACAAAGTCTGAAATCAATAAGTAAGCTTCCATCTTGAGAAACTACAAATAAACAGCAAATCACAACCAGAACAAAGAGAAGTAAATAAACACTCAAGGTAAAAGCAGAAAGTAATAAAATTTTAAAAAGAAAAACAATAGAGTAAAGCCACACATTGGGAAAACAAAATTACAAATTATGTACATGATAAAACTTTTCACTGAAGAACATATATGAATCACCAATACTGTCATGAAAAATTACCCCAAGTCATACAGATGACAATAACAGGTATTGACTAGGATACTGAGAAAAGGGAACGTTTATATACTGATGATGAAAATATAAAACACTGCAGCCATTTTGGAAAACTGTTTTTCAATTTCTTAAAATGTTATACATAAATTTACCTTAAGACCAGAAATTCTATTTTTACTCCATATTTACTCAGGAGAAATTAAATCATACATCTACATAAAAAAACTTGTATACAAATGTTCATAGCAGTTATATTGATAATATTCAGAAAGTGGCATGCATGCCAAGTCTCTTCAGTTATGTCTGACTCTTTGTGATCCTATGGACTATAGCCTGCTAGGCTCCACTGTCCAAGGGATTCTCCAACAAGGATATTGGAGTGGGTTGCCAAGAAACAAAATATTGATACATACAACATGGATGACCCCAAATTACATTTGCCAAGTAAAAGAAGCCATATTAAAAGGCTGGATACTAAAGAACATTTATATAATATTCTGGATCAGCAAAAACACAGGGACAGAGAATCAATTAGTGGTTGTCAAGAGTTGAGGAAGGAGGAGAGAAGGTCTGACTGCAGTGTTTGCATGAGAAAATTTCAGGGGGAGTAATAAAGTTTTCATGGGAAATAGATGGGGAAACAGTGGAAACAGTGTCAGACATTATTTTTTGGGCTCCAAAATCACTGCAGATGGTGATTGCAGCCATGAAGTTAAAAGACGCTTACTCCTTGGAAGAAAAGTTATGACCAACCTGTCATATGGTTGGTCACATGATCAACCATGCCTTTATAATAGCATATTAAAAAGCAGAGACATTACTTTGCCAACAAAGGTCCGTCTAGCCAAGGCTATGGTTTTTCCAATGGTCATGTATGGACGTGAGAGTTGGACTGTGAAGAAAGCTGAGCACTGAAGAACTGATGCTTTTGAACTATGGTGTTGGAGAAGACTCTTGAGAGTCCCTTAGACTGCAAGGAGATCCAACCAGTCCATCCTAAAGATCAGTCCTGGGTTTTCACTGGAAGGACTGATGCTGAAGCTGAAACTCCAATACTTTGGCCACTTCATGCGAAGAGTTGACTCATTGGAAAAGACTCTGATGCTGGGGGGGATTGGGAGCAGGAGGAGAAGGGGACAACAGAGGATGAGATGGCTGGATGGCATCACTGACTCAATGGACATGAGTTTGAGTGAACTCCGGGGGTTGGTGATGGACAGGGAGGCCTGGTGTGCTGCGATTCATGGGGTCGCAAAGAGTCGGACACGACTGAGCGACTGAACTGAATAAAGTTTTGATGGTGATTATACAACACTATGAATTTTTCAAAAGTCATAGAATTGGACAACAAAGAGTTAATTTTACTATATGAAAGTTTAAGTTAAAATTTTTTACTGTTTCACTTGTGACTTTTCTTACATTAATACTTTCAACTGGAGAGAATGGAAAGGAAAAGTTCCTTCCATTCTTTCAATTTGAAAAACGATAATTCAACTTTCTTTAACCTATAGATACTTTGGAGAACAATTATAAACTGATATCATGAAAATTTTGGATATGTTAAATCTATATTTAACTATATATATCAGGGTTTCCCTGAGAGCTCAGTTGGTGAGGAATCTGTCTGCAATGCAGGAGACCCCGGTTTGATTCCTGGGTTGGGAAGATCCACTGGAGAAGGAATAGGCTACCCACTCCACTATTCTAGGGCTTCCTTTGTGGCCCAGCTGGTAAAGAATCCACCTGCAATGAGGGAACTTGGGTTTGATCCCTGGGTTGGGAAGATCCCCTGGAGAAGGGAAAGGCTACCCATTCCAGTATTCTGGCCTGCAACATTCCATGGATTGTATAGTCCATGGGGTCACAAAAAGTCAGACACAACTGAGTGACTTTCACTAAATCTATCTTGGCCTTCATTTTCTTAACACATTGCCCATTCTATACCATTTGAACTTGGTTTCTAACTTATATATTTCTCTAATCATTTTATATTTTAAATTTTGTCTGTGTAATAAAATTAGAGGATTCCTCAGGGCAGGAACTGTGACTTCTCATGATTTTTTAACTACCATAGTGATAGAAATGTCTTAGAATGTTTGTAATTCCTTTTGGAATAGAATGAAATGAAATAGGGTGGGTGTTACATGTTGGATAAACTAAAGTAATGGAATAGAAGAGGGTCCCCCCTGCCTCTAATGGATACTATCCTCCAATTCTTAGGTAATAAATCTGACACTTAAGTTTAAGAAATTTGTCCAAAATCGTACAAGTAGAAAATACAGACTGTGGGATTCAGACCTTAGGTATGCTGATCTATGAAGTGTCCTTCAAACAATGATCTCCACTTCAGTTTATCCTATAACATGGTGAACAAATTCCAGTGAAGCTGAATTGATAAAGACTCTTGACATTAGAATTTCAAAATATCAAGAGGAGGCTACAGTACTTCAGTCTTTGCTTCTTACAGAAGCCCAAGATATTAGATAGCAATGAGAGCTCCCTTAAAATTAACTTATCATATTATTGTTGAAAGGGAACTGACCTTTGGAGCCCAAAGTTCTGGCACTTCCCCTTTCCAAACCTGTGCCTTGTGAAATCTATAAGATTCGGCTTCCTAGAATCAGGAAATTAGGTTAGGTGCTTTTTGTTGGTGGGAAGACTCTGAGGCAGAGCTTAAGAGGAAAGAAGTTTATTAAGGAATACTCTTGGAAACAACCATCTGCACAAGAAAAGGGAAGGAAAGTAGGAATGGACAGAGGGAGATAATGACTGCAAAGTAATCTCAATGAGGCCTCAGCTAACTGATGGGAGCTCTGAAGTTGAGATCGCCCTTCAGAGTTATCCCAACGTAGGGTAGGGAGAAGAAGGGCTAAGCACTTATACCTTCATGCCATTGTTATCAGATTCCAGATGCCGCAATTTGGGCAAGCAAGCTCTCTTTACTGAAGGCAATTCTGAAAACGGCTGACAAGCAAGGGCTAACGAGCATTTCAGCAGCTGGAAGGGGAATCTTGGTGGTACACCAAGTCCCATAAAGTGACTTCTAAGATTGCCCCAACTCTGGTGGCATCACAAGGATTAACCAAAAAATAATTCCAAGTGAAAAATTAAAAAGGTCTTCAACTTACACACCTCCCATAGAAAAATGAAAATTAAAGAAGATACTAAGCAGAGGGAAAGTATGTTGTAGGAACATAATTACTTATCTGCTGGGTTTCAGAGGGATAATCTTAAAGCTCCAAGGAAATTTATGACTCTTCAGTTCAGTTCAGTCCAGTCGCTCAGTCGGGTCTGACTTTCTGCAACCCCATGAACCACAGCACGCCAGGCCTCCCTGTCCATCACCAACTCCCAGAGTCCACACAAACCCATGTCCATTGAGTCGGTGATGCCATCCAACAATCTTATCCTCTGTTGTCCCCTTCTCCTCCTGCCCTCAATCTTCCCCAGCATCAGGGTCTTTTCAAATGAGCCAGCTCTTCACATCAGGTGGCAAAGTATTGGAGTTTCAGCTTCAACATCAGTCCTTCCAATGAACACCCAGGACTGATCTCCTTTAGGATGGATCGATTGGATCTCCTTGCCGTCCAAGGGACTCTGAAGAGTCTTCTTCAACACCACAGTTCAAAAGCATCAATTCTTCGGTGCTCAGCTTTCTTCACAGTCCAACTCTCACATCCATACATGATCACTGGAAAAACCATAGCCTTGACTAAACAGACCTTTGTTGACAATGTAATGTCCCTGCTAGTTAATATGCTATCTAGGTTGGTCATAACTTTCCTTCCAAGGAGTCAGCGTCTTTTAATTTCATGGCTGCAATCACCATCTGCAGTGATTTTGGAGCCCAGAAAAATAACATCTGACACTGTTTCCACTGTTTCCCCATCTATTTCCCATGAAGTGATGGGACCGGATACCATGATCTTCGTTTTCTGAATATTGAGCTTTTTTTTTTTTTTTTTTAATTTAATATTTATTTAATATTTATTTTTTCCTTTTTTTAAAACATTTTATTTTATTTTTAAACTTTACAATATTGTATTAGTTTTGCCAAATATCGAAATGAATCCGCCACAGGTATACCCGCGTTCCCCATCCTGAATGTTGAGCTTTAAGCCAACTTTTTCACTCTTCTCTTTCACTTTTATCAAGAGGCTCTTTAGTTCTTCTTCCCTTTCTGCCATAAGGGTGGTGTCATCTGCATATCTGAGGTTATTGATATTTCTCCCGGCAATCTTGATTCCAGCTTGTGCTTCCTCCAGCCCAGAGTTTCTCATGATGTACTCTGCATATAAGTTAAATAAGCATGGTGATAATATACAGCCTTGATGTACTCCTTTTCCTTTTTGGCACCAGTCTGTTGTTCCATGTCCAGTTCTAACTGTTGCTTCCTGACCTGCATATAGGTTTCTCAAGAGGCAGGTCAGGTGGTCTGGTATTCCCATCTCTTTCAGAATTTCCCACAGTTTATTGTGATCCACACAGTCAAAGGCTTTGACATAGTCAATAAAGCAGAAATAGATGTTTTTCTGGAACTCTCTTGCTTTTTCGATGATCCAGAGGATGTTGGCAATTTGATATCTGGTTCCTCTGCCTTTTCTAAATCCAGCTTGAACATCTCAAAGTTCACGCTTCAAGTATTGGTGAAGCCTGGCTTGGAGAATTTTAAGCATCACTTTACTAACGTGTGAGATGAGTTCAATTGTGTGGTAGTTTGAGCATTCTTTGGCATTGCCTTTCTTTGTGATTGGAATGAAAACTGACCTTTTCCAGTCCTGTGGCCACCACGACTCTACATAGATGTTATTCAACAAATTTATTAATGTAATTCAGGTGGTGGCAATTCTGTTCTATAAAAAGCCAGACAGTAAATAGTTTAGCCTTTGTGGACTGTATACTCTTATTTGCAACCCTTAACTTCACAGCTGTAGTGAGAAAGTAATCACAAATTAATACATCAATTAATGTGTGAGTCTGAGTTCCAATAACATTTTTCTTCCAAACAGTTGGCAAGCCAAATTTGACCCGTGGGTTATAGTTTGCTGACTAATATAATGGAATTACATAAATTTTAACTCATTGCCTTTCTGAATACCACAGAGCACCATGCCAACCCTAGAATGACTGTATGACTTTAATGTGAAAGATAATAAAACCTTTTTCCCGGGAGATCATTTTCGAGATGAATTTTCTATTACCCAAAATATAAAAATTTACTTTAGATTGAGTGATCAAAAAAAGTTTTTATGAAGGAGAAGAGTTTAGCCTCTGTAACTTAGTGTTGTAAGATAATAAAACTGATGGGTGTTTGTGAGGGCAACTTCTAGTTGTTCATTATATTTAATCTGTTCCCTAATTTTAGCTTGACAGGATAAAGATTGTTATTTCCCAGTTTGCCTAACTTTCAGCTCGACATGACAGAGCTAAATGAAGAATAAGGAAGTACTGAATTGGGTCAGAAACTGGATGAAATGCCTAGGTACATCTGGGGGTGTGTATTATTGTTTCCAAAATAAGCTCTATGATGTAGTATGTGTAAGTGAATTTAGTATGAGCAACTTTTAGAACTGAGCTTAAAAGGATACATGCCCTTCCCCTTTCTCCTTTTTGCCAGATGGAAAGTACATGTGCTGTCTACAACAGGAGGAGCCCTTATAGACCATGAAATGAACTTAAAATTGAACCCCACACATTGTGTAGACACAAGATATAAGAATCCTGGAATCCTGAAACTATACAAAAGCACCAGGTCTAGACTGATTTCATGACATTCGTGGGAAAAGAAGATGCTTTTGTTTATTGTGCCGTGCTTAGTTGCTCAGTTGTATCTGAGTCTTTGTGACCCCGTAGACTGTAGCCTGCCAGGCTCCTCTGTCCATGGGGATTCTCCAGGTAAGAATATTGGAGTGCGTTGCCATGCCCTCCTCCAGGGGATCTTCCCAACCCAGGGATTGAACCTAGGTCTCCCACATACCAGGTAGATTCTTTACTGTCTGAGCCACTAGGGAAGCCCATGAATACTAAAGTGGGTAGCCTATCCCTTTTCCAGGGGATCTTCCTGATCCCAAATCGACCTGGGGTCTCCTGCATTACAAGCACATTCTTTACCAGCTGAGCTACCAGGAAGATACAGTTAATTTGAGTTTTATGCCATTTGCAGCTTTGCCCAACTCAAAGTATTACAGAAATTTATGTTAAATTCAGAGTTCAACAGAAACCTCTATAAGAGAGAGAGATTTTAGCTAAGATCTCAAGGACAAATAGGAACGAAGCCTAGAAAAAGCAAGAGGAAAAAAAAAGTCAATTCTGGCATAAGGCACAACATTTTGAGAACGAATATAGTGTGTAAGAGGAACTGGGAGAAGGCCAGCATGGCTGATGATTTGTGAAAGAGGTGGAGGGTAGACATAGGAAGGGGTCAGATCACAAATGTTAGGAGTTAGGTTTCACTCTAAGAACAACAGGAGGCCACTGACAGATTTTAAATAACCAAGAGATTTGCACCTCCCCTTGACAAGTGTGCATGGCTGCCCCCCAGAGCCTGACTGCCCGTGCCCCTCCAGCCTCTTTTTAATTTTTTTAAAATTTTATATTGGAGTATAGTTGACTTATAGTGTTGTGTTCATTTCAGGTATATAGCAAAGTGATTCAATTATACATATACATATATCCATATACACACTACTATATGTAACAGGTAATCAACAAAGACCTACTGTATAGCACAGGGAACTCCCTTCAATATTCTGTAACAACCTATATGGGTAAAGAATCTTGCCTCTTTCTGCTGGTGTCACCCGAGCCCTCCAGGCAGTCTTCTTCACAAACTTCCTCCCGAGATGCCTCAGGTCTTGCTCCTGCAGGAGCCACATACCATGTATTTACCCCAGAGGCATTACAGCTCATTCCCTCCACAGCACTGTCTCCTGACTCTGCCGCCAGGAGTCATGCCAATCTTCTGCTTTGTCAGCACTGAGACAGAGACCTGTGTGCCCCCAAACACCAGCGCATACACTTCAGCCCATTTAAGTGGTTCCTGAAGTTCTCCTCCCTTGACCTGAAGAAAGAGAGGGGAAACATGTCTATGCTTAGTCTCTAAAGAAATCCTCACTCTTAAAAGTCTAGCCCCCCTAGTGAATTCTTTTATATATATATATATATATATATATATATATATATATATATATATATAAATGTGGATGATCAGTTAATGATGATAAAACCAAATTTTGGCTACCTATTTTGCAATAATGATCTATTACCTCAGATAGAATATTGGGTTATAGTTAATTTTCTCAGGGTGATGTCTCAGCTGAAACTGCAAAACTAAGAAAGTATAACAACTTTCAAAAAGACCCCCCCACCAATATAAATATTGATAGTTAAAGACAAGAGGCAACATTTCATTCATTTATTCAAAAGTCTTTTAAAGGGCCTACTAAGGTACTATCCCAGATGCTGAGGACATAATAACGGACAAATCTCAAGCTTATTGCCTAGTGAGGAGACAGATATGGCACAATTACTCTGTGTATATGAAATATATTATCCTGCATATATATGCTATGTATAAAGGTTATGTATTCTACTTGTATGACCTGAAAATCTAACTCAGGGATGTTTAGGAAAGAATAGAACCTTCGATGTAGTCTTTGAACAGAGAAGCAGAGTACCAGAAGGCCAGAGTTGAGGACTTTGTAAGGCAGACCATAAGACGATATCCTAAGCCAGGCAAAAAAATTACCAAAGTCTTAGCTAGAAACAGGACTAAGGATATGTAACTTGGGTAGGCATCAGGAAAAGAGTAACTGGGTAACTGAGGAAAAGAGGCAGAGCAGGAAGCAGTACAGTGTCTGTGGGTGGAAATTTTTCTCTCTGGAGGAAGCTATCTCTCAGAGACAGGCAGATACATCACAGCTCTTTTGCTGTAGCACAGTAAAGGTAATAATATAGTACATATTACTTACACAAATGTAAAAAGAATAATTTATTTTTCCTGGACAGGAAGATGTTATGGTAGGATGTGACCTACCATGGTAGGTAGCACAGAAGTGATATATAAGAAGTGTCATATAAGAAGATAATCCCACCAGGTAGAGAAGAGGAAAGGAGTGTTGGGCATCTGTTGCTTTGCCTGTACAGTATTTCATCTTCCTTCTTTGGTAACAATATTCTGCTTTTGCTTTGGAGAATCACTCCTCTTTCATTTCCTGTTCTCTTAGAGTGATTATAAATTAAGGAAAGTGAAGAGGAACTAAAAAGCCTCTTGATGAAAGTGAAAGTGGAGAGTGAAAAAGTTGGCTTAAAGCTCAACATTCAGAAAATGAAGATCATGGCATCCAGTCCCATCACTTCATGGGAAATAGATGAGGAAACAATGGAAACAGTGTCAGACTTTATTTTTCTGGGCTCCAAAATCACTACAGATGGTGACTGCAGCCATGAAATTAAAAGACGCTTACTCCTTGGAAGGAAAGTTATGACCAACCTAGATAGCATATTCAAAAGCAGAGACATTACTTTGCCAACAAAGGTTCGTCTAGTCAAGGCTGTGGTTTTTCCTGTGGTCATGTATGGATGTGAGTGTTGGACTGTGAAGAAGGCTGAGCGCCGTAGAATTGATGCTTTTGAACTGTTCCTTGGACTGCAAGGAAATCCAACCAGTCCATTCTGAAGAAGATCAGCCCTGGGATTTCTTTGGAAGGAATGATGCTCAAGCTGAAACTCCAGTACTTTGGCCACCTCATGTGAAGAGTTGACTCATTGGAAAAGCCTCTGATGCTGGGAGGGATTGGGGGCAAGAGGAGAAGGGGACGACAGAGGATGAGATGTCTGGATGGCATCAGTGACTCGATGGATGTGAGTCTGAGTGAACTCCAGGAGTTGGTGATGGACAGGGAGGCCTGGTGTGCTGTGATTCACGGGGTCGCAAAGAGTCGGACACGACTGAGCGACTGATCTGATCTGATCTGATCTGATTCCCTTTCCACTTTCTAACTCTAAATAGAACTATATATTAATACATATGTTAAGAAGTAGGAAGTAAAGGGCATGCATGTGTGCATGCATAGTTATGTCCAACTGTTTGTGACCCCACGGACCCCATGGCCTGCCAGGTTTCTCTCTCCATGGGGTTATTCTAGCAAGAATACCAGAGTGGGTTGCCTTTTCCACCTTCAGGGGATTTTCCTGACCTCGGGATTGAACCCACATCTCCTGCGGCTCCTGTATTGGCAGGCAGATTACCACTGAGCCACCTGAGAAGCCCCAAGTAAAGGGCACAAAACAGTTTAAAATAAGTGTTTTCCAATCCATCTTCATTCTCATAATGATACTCTGATACAGACTAGAATTCAGGGATTGCAAACTGGCAGCCAGAACGCCAACTTGGCCTAGAAATGTGTTTTTCTTGATTCGTGTAATGTTTTCCTAGTGTGTTTATATGTCTTTACATAGGGTTTACAATCTTCTGATTACCACATACTTCAATACTAGGAGTCTAGTGTTAGTCGCTCAGTCATGTCTGCCTTTTTAAAACCCGTGGACCCCAAGTCCATGGAATTCTCCAGGCGAGAATACTAGAATGGGAAGCCATTCCCTTCTCCAAGGTGTCTTCCCAACCCCAGTCTCCTGCATTGCAGGCAGATTCTTCATCTTCTGAGCCACCAGGGACCTTCTGCCTTATACCAGCCCTAAGGTCGCAGGTGGACGTGAAAGGAGGCCAGACTGCTCATATTGTACTATGTCGGAAGCTCTACTTACATTTTTAATGTAATTACCACAACAAGCTTATGAGGTACAAATGGAAAATGAGACAGGCTTTGAAATCAGACCTACTTATAGAATCATCTTGAGCCTTTCTACCATACCTAAAACCCAATTCAACAATACCGTCACTAACTTAATATCCATTCAGTCCTTTAATATCCATTCACTCTTTAATATTGACTTATTGAACATCCTCAAGATGCATTTTTGAAGGTATACTGTTATGTAAAAGCAGACATGGTTCCTCTTCTCTTGAGGCTTACACTGTAGTATGTTTTAGTCACTCAGTTGTGTCCAAGTCTTTGTGACCCCATGGTCTGTAGCCTACCAGGCTCCTCTGTCCATAGGATTTCCCAGGTAAGAATACTGGAGTGGGCTGCCATTTTCTTCTACATGGGATCTTCCTGACCCAGGGATCGAACCTGGGTCTCCCACAATGCAGGCAGATTCTTTACCGTCTGAAGCATCAGGTAAGTAGTGTAGGATATAAATATTACCAATTACATATGTTGCTATAAAGTTGCACCTGTGGTGAGTCCTTCCAAAGTGAGCTCCATGGATACCTATAATAGAAGGAGTTGGTATAATTTACAGAGATCATGGAAGACTTCTCTGAGGGTTAGATATATGAGAAGAGATCTGAAGGATATGCAATAGTACTATGAAGGGGAAGGAAGCACATTGGAGGCAGAGAGAACATGATGTACACAGAATTTGTGGAAAAGTGCGTGCATGCCACATCGCTTCAGTCATGTCCAACTTTTTGGGACCCTGTGGACTATAGCCTGCCAGGCGCCTCTGTTCACGGGATTCTCCAGGCATGAATACTGGAGTGGGTTGCCATGCCCTCCTCCAGATTTTCCCGACCCAGGGATTGAACCTGTGTTGCCTGCGTTAGCAGTAGGATTCTTTACCCAGTGAACCACCAGGGAAGCCTTTGGTGTCTTATGTTGTTGTTGGTCAGTTGCCCAGTCATGTCCAACTCTTTACAACTTCATGGACTATAGCTCACCAGACTCCTCTGTCTATGGAGTTCTCCAGGCAAGAATACTGGAGTGGGTTGCCATTCCCTTCTCCAAGGGATCTTCCCGACCCAGGGATTGAAGTTAGGTCTCCTGTACAGCACACAGATTCTTTACAGGCTGAGCCACCAGGGAATCCTATTTCTTCCATAAATGATAATATTTTTCTCTTTATATATATTGAAGCTCTATTATTTGATATATATACACTGAATATTTTATCATCTTGATGAAATTAACTCCATTTCTGTCAGATTCACTCTATTTTTATTCAGCCTGGACTCTACTCCATGAGCCTGAACTTTATAAGTTACATCCTTGCCCTCTGCTTTTAAGTTGGGTTTGGCCAC
The DNA here is from genome assembly GCF_032452875.1 of Bos javanicus. Lineage (NCBI taxonomy): Eukaryota > Metazoa > Chordata > Mammalia > Artiodactyla > Bovidae > Bos > Bos javanicus. Next base: position 52,490,386 of record NC_083876.1, read on the forward strand.
CAATGATGAGGGACACTGCTTGGCTATTACATTGGGGAGGGAAAGAGATTTCAGTGTAGGTGTACCCTGGCAATATTGTGGGTTTGGTTCTAGACCACCACAATAAAGTGAGTCACACAAATTGGTTTCCCAGTGCATATAAAATTTGTGTTTACACTATACTGTAGTCTATCAAATGTGCGATAGCATAGTGTCTTTAAACAATAAGGTCTATAATTTAATTAAAAGATACTTTATTACTAAAAAAGTGCTAACCATCATTTGGGCCTTCAGCAAGTCATAATCTTTTTGTTGATGGAGAGTCTTGCCTCAGTGTTGATGGCTGCTGACTGATCAGGGCAGTGGTTTCTGAAGGTTGGGGTAGCTGTGGCAATTTCTTAAAATAAGACAAAACTGAAGTTTGGCATGCTGATGACTCATGAATGATTTCTCTGCAGCACAGAATGATGTTTGATAGCATTTTATCCACAGTAGAATGCCTTTCAAAACTGAAGTCAATCCTCTCAAACCCTGTTGATGCTTTTTCAGCTAAGTTTATGTACTAGTCTAAATCCTATGTTGTCACTGCAACAATTAAGTTTGCTGTCTTACATGGCCCTGGTTTGTGGCACCCCAAAGGAATCATAATAGTATCATCAACGCTCACAGATCACCGTAATAAATCTACTAATTAAAAAGTTTTAAATATTGTGATAATTACCAAAATGTGACACAAGACATGAAGCGAGCAAATGCTATTGGAAAAATGGTACTAATGGACGTGTTAAATGCAGGGTTCTCACAAACCTTCACTTTGTAGAAACACAGTTATCTAGGAGGCACAAGAAAACAAACCACAACAAAAATGAGGTCTGCCTGGACCTAATCCTTTAGCTCCTTCCTGTTGGGTTCAGGCTGACATTGGCTATACTCCTTCATTAAGGTAGCAAAGGTGCCTATCAGGTGGGTGGCATCTCCAACAGCAGTTAAGTCTCCCTGGGACCTGGCAATCTCTTTTCCCTTACCTCTTAAGTCTAAAAGTAATCATGTCTCTGATCAGTTCTGGGAGCTTCACCATCACTTTTTGTTTCCTGGTAATACCACCCACCTCTTTGTAAAGTGCCCTTTCATTAAGCACCTTACAACTACGTCTCTTGAGCATGCCATCAGTTATTTGCTGGGGGTTCATGATACACCACCTATGAAAGTAGTAGCTTAAATTATTTCAGAAAATTTATTAATTCTTTACACTCCACTCACTTGTTTAACCAAATTGACTACTCAACAACAGACACTTGAAAAAGGAAAAAGGGGTCTATTTCGCTATTACACCCAGGACAAACTATATTTGGATGAAAGGGCAATGGAGAATACTCAAATTACAGCAGGACATTTAAATGAGAAATTCCCATGTTTTGTTGAAACTGAAGACGGCTGAACGGTGTTATCTCTGATTTAGACTGAAAAGTCTTTACAAAAGTGTCCAAGGTTAAGTGTCTTAAACCTGTCCAGATAATGTTGTTGGGGGGGGGGGGGCGGTGCGGGGAGGCGCACAACAGTTTTTATACCGAAATCAAGTTCCATGTGACCTACTCAGTGTTTCCACCCACTGGAATAACCTCATTTTTGCACCTGCCTTGTCCACATCCATGAACAAAGGCATCTACGACCTCGACAAAGCAGCTGCTGGGACTAGCCCACCAACTAGAGGCTCAGGCGCGGCCCTCAGACACCCGCTTGCGATTGGCTCCAGTGGAGCTCTTTTCTTAAGTTCGGCCAGACTACAAACCCCGCGGTCCCTAAACCTCGTTCACCTCAGCCCGTTTCCTTCTCAAGTGAGGTTCCGCCTTCCGGCCCAAAGTACCAATTAAAACTACCAAAGGGAGGGAAAAAAAAATAAGAAGTAAAAATGCAAATAGCCTTACGGAGTCCTGGACTGGAAGATTCTCGCGAGAACTTGAGGAGTTCCGACGGGTCCCTCAGAGATCTCGCGAGCGCACCTCGGGGGGCGGGCTTCTCCGTGGCCCCGCCCTCATTGAACGCAGGCGTCTTGGCGGGAATTTCGTCTGTTTGTGATCTAGACCCCCACGGACTCGCTGGCTCTGGCCGGGACCGCCGGGGCGGATCTCCGGGTGAGTAGGTACGGATCTTAGAGTGAGTAGGTACGACGTGCACCAAACCAAGGGCGCCGGGGTGTGCAGGACACCGGATCCCCTCGCCCTGTGGTCGGCCCACGCAGATCGCTGCCTTGTGCGGACCTGGCGGGACTTGCCCAGGTCGGGAGAGCGGAGACTTGCTCTGGGCCCTCTGGATCCACGCCTGGCGTCGGCCGGGGAGCTTGCAGTTCCGGCACTGCGGGGAACCTGGCTCAGTGCGGTGTAGTAACTTAGCGGAGGTCGCAGGTCTAGTCGAGCTCTGGGCTTGAGGCTGAATCTGTCCTGCCAACATTTTTTTTTCTCCCCCACTTCACCCTGTACTGACGGGTCTGACGTAGATGGGATTTTTAAGTTACTGCCACAGCCAGTCCGGGGCACAGTCTAAAATCTGACAGCCTTGATATAGGGGAGTCGGTGGGCAGGGGCGGGTTGGGGGGGGGTATATATTTATTGAGGATTTATTTCGCTTCTCGTTTTTTTCCTGTGTGCTGGGGAGGGGGGCGTTTGGGGAACTTTTTTGAGGTCACCCCAAATTTCTCGGCCCTCCCCACCTCCAGGAATCACATCACAACTTCTTTGGAGCCCTTACTGATAGTCATTAATGAACTCCAAAAATTTCAGGAAATGGTGAACAATGGATAACTGTCCCCCTGCGTCCACGTTTCTGACCGACAGCTTGGAACTGGAACTAGAGACAGAATGGTGCAATCCCCCTTGCTTTTCTTGTGATTTTGACAACAGAGGAGGAGGAAAACATTTTTCTGGAGAGTCCTACCTTTCCAGTGGAGCTCTTAAGCGGTAGGTTAAAAAAAAATCGGAAACTGTTTTTCCCTATTCAGAGTTTAGGAGTCTGTTTAGGTATGTTATTTAATTAAGACTTCAGTCAGTTAAACTTTAATGTTCATCGGGCACTGTTTTTGTAAATCGGCTCTAATTACCATACGGATGCACGCTAATAGTTCTGTTGGTTTCTTGTTAGAGCATACACATACCTGAAAGATTTTTGGAAGGATAATTTCCTTGCTACCTGCTGTTCTCTTACCTCACCGCTGCCTCAGCTTTGGAGTAGGGAGCCGGACACTAGTTTTACCTTTTACTTAAAGTGAATTATAAACTATCTGGGCTTTTTGAAGTGGCACATTTTTTTTGTTGCTCCAGAGTCTTGTAATTCTGTATATTTACACGTACAGAAGTCTTATAGGTCTTTATTTTAAGCTTTTTTTTAACTTTCGAGTAAGTGCTCTAGATTGTGTAAATTCACAGAAATATTATCCTTCCAATCTCTTGTCTTGAACAGTTGTATATTCATATTTAAGTAAGACTCCTGTTATTGAAATATTTTGGAAATACCTGCTGAGGCAGTTTTATTCAGAACAGAAACCATTTTTGTTGATTTTTACAATTGTACCTTCTTTCAGACCTTAAAAGATGTTATTCGACTTGATTATGCCCTTCTTTAGACATGGCTCAGAGTAACTTTAACTGTTTTAAAAATTAAATGTCCCCTCAAAAGGTGAAACTCTACAACTGAAAACCACTGTTGAATGCAGGTGAAAGTATGTTCCCTATGGAAAGTATGTTCCACCTTTTTCCCTCAAGTTATAGTGCTCTTTAGTTATCCTCTTCTTTTTAAAAAATCATAATACAGGGTTGAATTCTTAATATAGTTCATTTATAGTATTAGTGAGATACAAGGTACCAAGGCATTACCTGACGTTTAACATTATTGTTGACATGTCATGGGTAATACGGATTCATATAATGCCAGAAACTCCTGCTATAGTATGAGATATAGCATACATTTTGTGAAATTGAATCAGAATTTTTATTTCAGAGTAATTTTGAATCTTGATCCTTTACCAACTAATTTTGAAGAGGATACAGTGGAAATATTTGGCATTGAGTGGGTTACTGAAACAGCATTAGTGAATTCATCTAGAGTTCTCTTTCATCTATTCAGGTATGTTTTGTATTTTTTTAAAAACTGCCATTGAGTGAATATGCTGTTCAGTTTTTTTTTTTTTTTTTGCTATTCAGTTTTAAGTTACATTTCTGGGTGGTTTCTAATACTGACATTACAAAAACACCTATAGAATTTTGATTGCTGCTCACCTGGTTATCTTATCAGTAACAGCACTTAAGCAGTAATGCTTGATGGAGTAATGGTTTTAATGAGTTTATTCTTTTAGTGGTTTTGCAGAATTTTTATTCTGTTGTATTTGACATTGGGCTTCTGCAGTGGCTCGGTAGTAAAGAATCTGCCTGCAGTGTAGGAGACGCAGGAGACATGGGTTCAATCCTTGGGTCTGGAAGATCCTCTGGAGGAGGAAATGGCAACCCACTCCAGTATCCTTGCCTGGGAAATCTCATGGACAGAGGAGCCTGGTGGGCCACAGTACATAGGGTCACAAAGAGTTGGACATGACTGAACACACACACACACATTTGACATCATTTATTGAAAACAAATATTTAAGGCTTTGAAGTATACCATAACTTTGGAAGAAAAAAAAAATACTTTTGTTGCTTTTTGTTGTTTAGTCGCTCAGTCCTGTCTGACTGACTGTGACCCTGTGGACTGCAGCGCACCAGGCCTCCCTGTCCTTCTCTATGTCCTGTAGTTTGCTCAAACTCATGTCCATTGAGTCGATGATCCTATTCAACCACTTCATCCTTTGTCACCCCCCTTCTCCTGTCCTCAGTCTTTCCTAGCATTAGGACTGCTTAATAGACATAATTTTTCAGTAATCTTTGGAGAATGAACTCAGACTTTTCAGACTGTATAATAGAAATATGATTAATTAATCTGGACAACATTAAAAAATGTTAATGAAAATTTTAAACATACTCAAATATAGAGAGAATAGTATAGTGAACCCTCACATACCTTCCCTCAGTTATGATAAACATCATGATTTATCACATTTCCTTCTGTCCCTTTCCCTCTACCTTTGGCTTAAATATTTTTAAAGCAGATTCCAGGTATCATGCCATCTCACCCTTAAATACTTTGGTATATATCTCTTAAAAATATGAACTTATAAAAAAATAAATAAACATTACTCATTATCACAATTAATTAAATTGAAATGATTCATTATTACTTAAAACCCAGTCCATAATTTAGATTTGAGATTTGGAGTTACTTATCAAAGGCAAATATTGTCTCAAAATACATTAAGAATGTATACATGGTAATTCTAAAGTTTACCTGAAAGCACAAAAGATCCCAAATAGCCAAAACAATCCTGAGAAAGAAGAACAAAGCGGGAGTCATCACACTTTCTGATTTCAAACTATATTACCAAGGTATGGTAAACAAATATCATGTTATTGGCATAAAAACAGACATATAGATGAATGGAACAGAATTGAGATAACAGAAATAAATCTACACCTAAATAGAGACAGTTAATTACTGGCAAAGGAGCAAAGAACATACATTAAAGAAAGGGCGGTCTCTTCAATAAATGCTGTTGGGAAAATTAGACAATCACAGGTAAAAGACTGAAACCAGGCCACCATCTTATACACAAAAATTAACTCAAACAGGATTAAAAGCTTGAATATAAGACCTGAAACAATAAAATATATAGAAGAAAATAAAGGCAGTGATCTCACTGACATCAGTCTTAGCAATGTTTTTCTGGCTTTGACTCCAAAGGCAAGGGAAACAAGCAAAAAATAAATAAATGTGACTACATCAAGCTAAAAAACTACGCACAGCAAACAGTCATCAAAGTGAAAAGGCAACCTACTGGAGGGGAGAAGGCATTTGCAAGTCAGCAGTCAGACAGTTCAGTCGCTCAGTCGTGTCCGACTCTTTGCGAGTCATATATTTGGTTAATATAAGGGGTTAGTATTGATTTAGCTCAACAACAACAACAAAAATCTGAAAAAAATGAGTAGAGAATCTGAATAGATATTTTTCTAAAGAATAGTTAGAGACAGCCAACAGGCACATAAAAGGATGTTCAACATGACTTAAGGAAATGATGTCACGTCACATCTGACTGGTATCAAAAAGAAAAGAAAGAACAAAATGAAGAAGATGTGGAGAAAAGGGAACCCTTGTGCCCTGTTGGTGAGAATGTAAATCGCTGCAGCCACTATGGAAAACAGTATGGAGGTTTTAAAAAATTAAGATAGAACTACCCTATGACCTAGCTATTCCACTTCTGGGTATTTATCCAAAGGACATAGAAACACTAATTTGAAAAGATAGATTCATCTCCTGTGTTCATTATAGCATTATTTTTAGTAGTCAGGATATGAAGATACAGAAACAACCTATGCGTCCTTCGATGGATGAATGGATGAAGAAATTTTACATGTATGTATGTATACACTTATATATATATACATTTTAAAAATTATATATACATACATATATATACACAATGGAATATCATTCAGACTTAATAACGAATGGAATCCTGCCATTTGCAGCAACATGGATGGACCTCAAGGGTATTATACATAGTGAAATAAGCCAGAGAGTGACAAATACTGTATGACTTCACATGGAATCTAAATAAAGCAAATGAACAAACAATAAAACAAACTCATAGATACAGAAAACCAGTTAGTGGTTACCAGAGGGAAGGAGTTGAGGATGTCGGTGAAAAAGGTGAATCAAGTCAACTGTATGGTGATGGAGAGTAATTAGACTTGTGATGGTGATCATGTGGTAGTGTATATAGATGTGGAATTACAGTGCTATATACTTGAAACTTACATAATTAAAAAAGAATGTATACATGATACATTTAAATGAAAATAGAAAGGTTGAGTGATTTCTCCTCTCACCCTGATCCCATGGAACCTGTGCCATGTTACATGTTTTGTTGGGAAAACAGTCTGAGTGATTCTGTATAATCTTAAACATTAAAGAATGAGTTTAGTCTTATCCAGGTCATAGGTTATAAATATGGCTCCGTCTTTAGGGAGTTAAAAAAGGCAACTAGGAAGAGAATGGCAAGAGAAGATTATTGTGAGAAATTAAGGTGGAACATCATAAATTAAAATTTTCCCTAATTAGTCTACATTACATATTCTGTTCCTTTTCAGAACTCCTATTGTGTAATTATATGACACAGTTTAACATTTCCTTATGTTACTTTTAACATAGGATGTTTAATGTAACTATCTTAAACTTCTTAGAGATATAAACAGTATCTTCTTGATGTTGAAATCTATATTTAATTTTTGAGATAAATGTATCTCTTAGTTGTTTTTGGGAGGACAGATATAGGCATGTTTTATCTTCTCTCAAAGTGTTTACTCCCTGAAGGTGATGCTAATAAACATTCATGAAACATCAAACATTATTCAGGAATGAGAGGCATTGAAGCTGTGTAAAAGATTTGGAAACACTATCTGTAAGTAATTGTTACATACTTTAAACTGTTCAAAAACTAATTCTTACCCTAAATTTTTTAAATTAGGCAACAGCTATACAACTTGGAAACCTTATTACAGGCCAGCTGTGATTTTGGTAAGTTTTAAGTGTGTTTAAAGACAAAGAGAAATGACTCTCTTTCAGTGACTTGTACATGGGTCTATGATGTGTCATTGGATATCATCATAACTTGAAGGAAGTGTTAGTTCAGAAGTTCAGGAGACAGTTATATTTAGGTTCAGAAAAAGTATGACACTTAAATTTTGCTCCTGTATGAAATTTATGGTATTTTTCCAAATCTGCAAGTAAAATTGATTTAAGGCCAAACATCTCTGAAGTGAGTTAGTAACTTGCTTTGGGGGTGGGGAGTGGTGAAAATGTAAAGTGCCAGACCTCATGCCAGCTTCTTGTTTACCTTTGATGCTTTCCGTTTTTGTTTTTATTGTGGGGTAATTGGTATAGTTAAGGGAGTGAAGGGAGTTGAAGGGCAGTGTGTTTCAGTACAGGCTAGCTGCCTCTCCTTTGAACAGTTTCAGTTCAGTATAGTCTTCAGAAACATGATTGTGTGGTCAGCCTGGGTTCCAGCCCTAGCAAATTGCAGGCCTCACACCAGGTTCCCACCTCACTGAGTTCTCGTGAGGACTAAATGGCATAATGCATATTAGGTGCTTAGCTTAGGATCTGTTGTTATGCCCAGCAACCACAGATCATGCGAAACACACCTTTGGTCAAAAAAGTGTTTTATTAGCTTAGGAGGCAAGGGAGAGAAACGCATCATGAGGAACAGTTGGGGCCTCTCAGCAAGCGGAATTAGGGAGGGGTTTGTGTAGGGTATGCGCTTGCGCAGACTAATTTTGGGTCGAGTTTAAGAGGCTTTATTCTGGATTTGATGCTGTTCAGAAGCTGGAGCAACTTGGTGACAGCGTATGGTAATTTAAAATTTTTTTTTAGAAGGTGGAACAAAAAGAAGGCAAGGGTAGGTTCTAGTTAGTGATGAAGCGATAGTCATCTTAGCTGGAAGAGGAGGATATTCTGTTCTTGGACCTTGTCTCCACGTGGTTGTGTAGTGCCCTGTTTCTGTGTCAAACATGATTACTAAGGCGGTTTGTTGTTTTTCCTTGTTTCACCAAAATCATGGAGTGACTTTGTGTGATTATTTTTGATAATGTATGACTGTTTAATTTCATTAGGAAACTTCATGGCCTTAATTGTTGTCTGCTGCCAGGGCCGTTCTTTTTTCTCAGTTGGTCCTCAGTAAATTTTGACTATTCCTGTTCTGTTGCCACCCAAGTCCCTCCTTCATGTGCAAGGTGCTGATGAATCAAAGAGGAAAATTATGCTACTGAAGAGTTTGCAGTTGAGTAAAACAGATAAACAAGCATAATTGGCATGGCAAATGGAAAAGTGTAATGATAAAGACATGTGCAAGTTGCTGCAGGAACCGAGGGGTTTATCTGTGTATGTGCACATCACTGGATGATACCAGATCTGGGGCTTCAAGGATGAGGAGGACTTAGTCAGGCAAAAGCTTATGGACAAGTGTTGGGGATTGGCTGAGTTCAGGTATGAAACAACTTTGTGACAAAGACATTTGACGTGTATAAAAACATAAAAGCTGGGAGAAAAGGGAGTAAGTGGTGATTATGTCAGTTGGACTATGTTAGGAATTAATTTTTGGAAGGGAGGCAATTATAGGTGTCTTTGTAAGCAGTGCCAAAAAGTCACAATTTTACTTTTAAACCCCTGGGGAGCCTCTACAAGATTGTAGTGGAAACAGCAAAAATACCTTTACTATATAGAATGACTTAATTAAATTGGGTTTGTGGAAGGCATTTATTATGCAGGATTATTCCTTGAAAAGCAGTTATGGACCTAAAATCACTATAGTGGGCCATTTGTTGAAACGGTTACTTGTTACGCTGACATTTTGGCCTCTTTAGTTGCTTAAAAAAAACAATGACCGGTTTATTGGGCAGGTTAGCAATACTGAAGACTATCCCTGCGTCAGCTTGGGCTTCCCAGGTGGTGCAGTGGTAAGGAATCTGCCACTGCACGAGACGCAGGTTTGATCCTTGGCTTGGGAAGATCCTTTGAAGTAGGAAATGGCAACCCGCTCCACTGTTCTTGCCTGGAAAATTCCATGGACAGATGAACCTGGTGGGCTACAGTCCATGAGATTGCAAAGAGTTGGACACGACTAAGCACACAGCACACACACACCAGCTTTCCCCTCCCATGCAAGCTGTACCAGGGGTTTGTTAGTAAACTCCTGTAAACCCTTGGCCCTCAACCCTCTCCAGAAAGCCCTTAGGGTCAGTTACTGATGTACACATGGTTCTTGTTCTCCCGTTGATTATACTCCAAGGATTGCTTTCCTGTTGAGGCAGAATAGTATACATAATATATATATATATATATATATATTTTTTTTTTTTTTTTTTACTGCTGCTGCTGCTAAGTGGCTTCAGTCGTGTCTGACTCTGTGCGACCCCATAGACAGCAGCCCAACCAGGCTTCCCCGTCCCTGGGATTCTCAAGGCAAGAACACTGGAGTGGGTTGCCATTTCCTTCTCCAATGCATGAAAGTGAAGAGTGAAAGTGAAGTCGCTCAGTCGTGTCCAACTCCTAGCGACCCCATGGACTGCAGCCCACCAGGCCCCTCCGTCCATGGGATTTTCCAGGCAAGAGTACTGGAGTGGGGTGTCATTGCCTTCTCTGAAGAGTACTGCCACCTGGTATTAAATACAGCTGTTAATGTTACTCCCTTTTTGGTACTGTATTTTTTTGTCTCTAGACATTTCATCTGGATTTTATGTTTTCCATTTCTGTTCTCATATATTTTTAATCTGTCTTTAACATATGGAGTATATCTACAGCTGCTGTTTTTAACTTTAACTACAGATTCTTTCATCATTGTCATTTCCAGGTTTGTTTGTATTGACTTTTTCCTCATAGTTTTAGGATACATTCTTCTGCTTTTTTGAACATTTAGTAATTTTTTCTTGTGTGATGGACTTTGTAGCTTTTACATTGCTGCTTTCTGAATTTTCTTGTATTCCTAAAACTACTGTTGAATTTTGTTCTGGCTCATTGTTGAGTACTTGTAATCCATTGGATATTTTTGAAGCTTGTAAATTTTGTTAGGACTTTTAAAAAGTAGCCTGTAGTCTAATGTTAAGTCTAATGTTCAGCTCTAGTAAGACTTCTGAGGATTTTTTCTGATTTATTACTTTTTTTAAATTCTTGCTAGTGTGAACTTAAACTGTTCCTTGATCTTCGTAAGCTTTGTAGGGAATTGTTTTCTGGTATTTTTCTCTGGCCTGCAGATCAGTACTTAGTCAGACTCAAAAGGGACCTCTGCACATCTCCAGGTTCTTTTTTATGTAGCCATTTTTTTCTTCTTTGGTACTTTTGCCCTGCAAATTTAGACTTCCCTAAACTCAGATCTCATGTTTTCTCAAATCAGTGATCTGGGCTCTGAATTCTCTGCCCCTGTGCTGCAGCCTGGAAACTGTCTCTAGTGGGAAGCTGGTATAGTCTTGAAACTAATCTCTCTGGATTAGGAGTCTTGTGTTGCCTTTGTCCAATGCCTGAAAACTCTTGTTTTATGGATTTTTTTTTTTTTTTTTAAGTTTAAGATGAGAGGTGAGTAAGTATGATTTCCTTTACTCCATTTTGGCTAGATGCAGCAGTTCATAGCAGTTGTTTTTTTAAGAGTACTGCCTTTTTGGGCTGAGAATTGTGACACTGGGGGATTGTTATGACTTTTGTAAGCAAAGTAGAATTAAGCTGTAGAATTGCATTGCACTTGTTGATATGTAGATACGTGCACAGTATGTTTACACTTATATTCATGTTGGTTTTGCCAAAATGGTATCCATGTTTACTCATTTGAATACAAATTTTAAATTAAGTTTTTCTTTATGTTTAATATGAATAATAATTCGTTGCCTATGGTAAGGGGCTTTGTTTTTCCTCCTTTTCCTGCCTCTCTTATTTTGGCTCCTCCTCAAAAGTGAAAGTGAAAGTCGCTTAGTCGTGTCCGACTGTTTGTGACCCCATGGTCTATAGAGTCCGAGAAGGCGATAGCAGCCCACTCCATTACTCTTATCTGGAAAATCCTATGGATGGAGGAGCCTGGTGGGCTGCAGTCCATGGGGTCGCTAAGAGTCGGACACGACTGAGTGACTTCACTTTGACTTTTCACTTTCATGCATTGGAGAAGGAAATGGCAACCCACTTCAGTATTCTTGGCCTGGAGAATCCCAGGGATGGGGGATCTCACAGAGATCGCGCAGAGTGGGACATGACTGAAGCAACTTAGCAGCAGCAGGACTATAGAGTCCATGGAATTCTCCAGGCCAGAATACTGGAGTGAGTAGCCTTTCCCTTCTCCAGGGGATCTTCCCAACCCAGAGATCAAACCCAGGTCTCCCGCATTGCAGGAGGATTCTTTACCAGCTGAGTCACAAGGGAAGCCCAGGAATACTGGAGTGGGTAGCCTATCCCCTCTCCAGTGGATCTTCCTGACCCAGGAATTGAACCACAGTCTCTTGCATTGCAGGCAGGTTCTTTAGCAACTGAACTATCAGGGAAGCCCCTTCCACCTCAGATCTATTGCTAATAATCAGGCTCCTCGAGTCTCCTCTCTGTATATCTTTTCCTACATGTACTATCTCATCAGTTACTTTATTTCTAAATAGTAACAACACCAAATGTTGAAATATTCCAGTCTCCTTTGCATTCCAGGCTTTGCATGTCAAATTGCCTGACATCTGTCCTTGGATTGCTCAATCCAAGTACGTCCATGATGTGCTCCAAAACCAGCTTATGCTGCCCATGTTTTCTCTACTTATTACCTGGTGCTAACTGTTGCCTATAAGTCATTCTTGATTCTTTCATTTCCTTTAAACTCATATCTAATCCATCAAATTCCCAGTAGGTTTATGATCAAAATATACTTTCAACCTATACATTTTCCTGGATCTCTTTAATTACTGCTACAGGTCTCTTAACACATCCCCCTTAGCCCTTCTATAATCTTGAGTACAAAATCTGCTTCAAATGTATATCAATTCCTGTTCCTCCTAAATCAGAACCCAGTGAAAAGTCATCTACTGTATTAGAATGAAATCAAAACTCATAATGACTTATAAGGCTGCCTAATCACTTATTCCTGTTTTTCATTCAGCCTGAACCCATGCCATCTTTCCCTTACTTCAGTATTTACATCAGCAAAAATTATATGGGTGGTTACTATGTGCAAAACACTCATAACCACTCTAGGGGAAAATGAGTCAGCCAGAAAACAAAAACAGAGAAAACATGAGAATTATAGGAAAGTGAGGAGGAAGGAAGACTGGCAGCATATGGTATCAATGAACCAGGTGTAGGGAATACTTCTGTAAGGGCAAGTTAATTGAAGACAGGTGTGTCCATTAGATTGGCCAACCTTGGTTTCACTGGTGACCTTAAGAGCAGTTTTTTTGTGGGGGGAGGGCAGGGGGATAGTGAGAATCAGTTGAAACAAATGAAAAGATAGAGAATTTCTGCTTATACAGCTTATAGAATATTTTTGTCACCAATCGCTGATTCTTTAAACCATGATTAACGTTACCTATTTTGATTTTAGGGAAGATATCAATGCTGCATTGCAAAGCACACAATATTAGGCAGCTCTGCGTAACATTTCTTCATTATGTTAAAGTTTTCATCTTCAGGTAGGCTGTCAGATGAGTAATACGAATAATACATGAATTTCTGAATGCAAATTTATCCAGACTCTAATTACCTTTTGGATCTCATCATGTTTTAGGTCCCTGCAAGTACGTAATGCTGAAAGTCATGTTCCTGTCCATCCCTACGAGACTTTGGAGGCACAGCTTCCCTCAGTGTTGGTTGATGAGCTCCATGGGTTACTCTTGTATATAGGACACCTATCAGAACTTCCCACTACGAATACAGGAGCATTTGTAAATCAAAACCAGACTAAGGTTTGATTTGTTACATTTAATTTTTGAAGTTTTTGTTTTCTTCTCACAGGTAATATTCATTCAAGAATGAGGGAAATTAGTCAAGGGTGTAGTTCTTGGACCAGACTGCATGAGTTGAAATACTGGCTCCTCCTTCTATTAATTATGTGCCATTGGGCAAATAGCACCTCTTGCTTCAGTATTCTCATCTGTGTAATTGGTTTAGCTTCCTGGAGTTATTGGGAGAATTGAATAAAGTGCATTAAGTGCTTAGAAATCATTTATGTTGAATCACTGATAGCTATTCTAATTTGTAACAGTGCAAATGCTTAAAAGTTTCAAAGCAAATAAAATAACCTTTTATGTTCTAAAATTCGTATCCTCTCTCCCATTGATCAAGGTATGGGCAAACCCTATTTTATTTTATCGGAAGAGTTAAGATCATCACCTTTAAAAAGTTAGGCTTTCAAAACACATTGTTATGTTTTCTGGCTTTTGAGATAGTTTCAGAATATGAATGTTTTGACCATGCCTGCCATTTTTTTTCTGTCTGTGACAATTATTCTCTCTGAATTTTGGCTTTTTAAAAAATTGTATTGTTAGCATGACCCAGCCTGTGGATGTATTGAACAAATTCTCCATAGGAAAATGTGAGCTTCTGTGAGTGACAGATTATAATTCCCCATGGGATTTCCTGAGTTCTATCTATTCTCTTTGACATCACCAATTCCTTCAGCTTTTAGGAATGAGTCTTTGCCAAAATACATAACGTACAATAAAGTGTTTATATTTCTGTGAAATTTAACAATTAAAAATCCAACTTTTCAGGGATCAATATATGTGATAATACAAGTAAATAGAGTTCCAGCTGTTTTCACAGGTGAATATGTCTAATCCATAGAAACCAATTAGGTAGTTGTTTTTAATCATGTCAATTAATAAAGATTCATGGATGGATTGTAAGGAGAAAGGTAATTTTCCTTTTTAGTTTCTGTAAATTGGACTGGCTTTTATTTTCTGAATATCCATTGACTGCTTAAGAAAAATAAAAATAATTTATCTAGAAGCAGAAATTAAAAGATCCATGCAAGGGTCCTCAACCTAAGGTTTACCTTTCATAGGCTTTTAATTAGACGGACTTGTTGAAAGTATAGGTTACTTTGAATGGAATCACCAGCACATAAACAAAATAGCCATACACTGAAATACTGTTCTGAAACATCAGCAAAACCAAAAAATCATGAAATAGCATCTTTCAAGACTTTACGTATTTCTTATGTTTTGCCTTTCTCATATGCAAGAAAATGCTTTAATTGGTATTCTTAGTTGAACATCTGTCTTTTATTCTTTTTAAGGGACTTTTTAAAGTTAGTAATATTATTTCTTGGTATTATGTATTACAAATATTTTCATTTATCTTTTTCAGCAATTAAGCTGACTTGCTAGGTACATCATTTTTTTCTGTAAAATTATATTTATCAATTTTTTTCTTTAATACAATTCCTATGCTCTTGTAAAATACATACTTTTAAATATTTATCTCTAATTCATCTTTTATTTATTTATTTTTTTTCTAATTCATCTTTTAAAAAATATACCTTGAAGTAGGAAATCTAGTATCTTGCAAATGAATAAGTTAATCATCCTGACTCCTACTGAATGACCTACACTTTCCCTGCTGATTTGAATGTGTGTCCACTCTTCTCTTCCTATGTTTGCAGTTTATTATCTATTCCTGAGCCAATGTTGTTTTACTAGTGTTTTATTTTGTTTGTATGTTTGATAAGGCAAGATCCCTCTCCATCATTCTTAGATGTCTTAATAAAAAAGCACAAATCATTGTATTTTAGTGAATCAAAATGTTGATTGGAGAAAATTTATTGATAACCTGCATGCACAGTAAAGAGCACTGACTTTTGAATGGAATAGAATTAGGTTTGAATCCTAAGGAATGAATTGAGGGGTAAATTTCTTCACCACTTTTAACTTTAGTTTCTTTATGGACGTGACAGTAGTGTCTTAAAATGATTTAAAAGTTCTCCTTAAAATATTTTATGGATGTTCCTAGGTATTCATTACATTTAAAACCATATTTCCTGGCTAAAGTCTAAAATAAAATCATGAAAATGATGTTTTAAAAAAATTCATTTACTGGTTTGCAGCTGTAGTAGAATATCTCTTGGTTGGTAGCTACCTTTACTATGCAAGTCTGTCCTGTTAAGCAGCCCCGAGGTGGGTCTGTCTGCAACATCAGTTAAGAGTATATCCTATATCCTACTTTTAAATATCTCTAGTGAAAAAAAGCCTCTTAACAAACAAGACAGAAGTTTCCCTTGCACTTTTGAATAGTGGTAGTTTAACTTGTGCTTAGGGAAGATTATTGTGACATGCTATAAAATACCTAATAAAGTATTATGAATTTTCAGTCACAGTTGATAATATCATTCACAGCTTTACCCACCATCATGGCATTTACTACATCTCCACCTAGATATCCATTGGCTGGTGCTGGAAATTCTTCACATGCTTGGTGAAAAATTGAGTAAGTTTATAGATTTCTGGTTTATGTCCTTTTTTTGAATCTAAACATGTTTAAATTGTTTTTTAAGATTATACAAGTAAGTGTTTTCTAGTTATTATTATTTTCAATCAAACAGTAATGAAACTAGAAAGTGAAGGTCTTAACTTCTTTTTTCTAGAGATAAGTACCGGAAAGAATGGTCCATTTATCCATCCATCCGTACTTATTGTTAGTATACATACATAGAAACATATATAGGTAGAATTTTTGTTTTTGTTTCTAACCACAAGTGGTGTCATATTGTTCTGTGGAGGGTATTATTTAATAGTGCTTTTAGAGATCTGTTCATGTTAGTACATACAGTTTGACTTGATTCATTTGTTATAGATCTTATGGACCTATCATAATTTTAGCCAACTCTTTTTTAATATTTGTTATTTCTGTTTAATATTACAAATTACATTTCACTGAGCATCCTTGTGTGTATATACATCTTCAAATACTTGTACAGGCTATTTTGTACAATAGGTTTTTGGAATCGAAGTAGCATATTGCACTTCTAATATTGTATATGCTGCTCTGGTGTTGTATAATAAGTTTCCCCAATTTTATACACTTAACCATGAGCATATCTTTGCCTCATACTCTTGCCAGTAGTAGCTATTATTATTTCTATTTTTTGCCAACTTATATGTGAAAAATGATATTGAATCTGTTTTGTAATTTCCTGATTATCAGTGAAGTTGAGCATCTTTAATTTTATTATCTTTATATTTGCTTTATTAATTTGTTCATTATATTTTGCAAAGCATATATTGCATTACTTTTTGTTTCAGTCTTTCCTGTTTTTCTTTAATTTGAAGTAGTTTGTATATATTATGGATGGTAAAATTTTATTTCACATGTTGCCTATTTATTCTTGGTCTTGTTCTTTATAAATATTATCTAGTTGTAAATTATTAATTATTTGGGTTTTAAAGACATTCTGTACCTCAGTACCCATTTTTCAAATGAATTAATGCAAAAATACATATATATATATATATACGTGTGTATATGTGAGCACTTACATGGATACATATGAACATAGAATTGTATACACAAATGTCATTTCCTCTCTCATGTCGACTCTACTTCAAATAATATTTTTTTAAAGCAGTAGTTAGGTGAACTTACTCTGACACAGGTACAAATTTTGGTATCTGTTACCTTGGTTTGTCCTATTTCATGCCAAAAAACAATTACACATGGTTAGTTTATCAGTATTTGTTAAAAGAAGACTGTTTTAAAGGCATTATTGGTTAGAAATATAGGTAAAGATTTTCTATATTTACCTTCTTATATATTTTTTTCTTTTGTTGCATTGTTGCTCTTTAGATGGCCATATTAAGGAAAGAAAATCTATTAAACAGTATTTGGGAGGATTGAAACATCACTGCTCATATAAGAAAGCAATTGTTTTCACATTTAACTTTTATTTGCAGAAAAAAATGTCTTTTAACTGTTTCTGTTGCAGTTGTGTTATGTTAATTTAAAGGTGTACAGTCCCTTCCTTCTGAATTAGTAAAATCTGCTGTAGTTTTAAACAGAATTTATTTCATTTTTAGAACAAGTTGTATATAGTCATCAGTTTATGAATCTGGCAGGTGACAATTTAACCAATGTCAGCTTGTTTGAAGAACATTGTGAAAATCTTCTTTGTGATTTAATAAACCTGTCCCTCAACAGGTATGACAAGGTAATGCCTTAAGAGTTTATTTGCATTTTTGGTATTTAATGACAATAGTCAGGACTTAATGAGTGTGGTTTGTTCTATAAGAATTTAACCTAAAATGATTTATTTGTTAATTCTTCTAATTTTATATTTACTTTTATTTGGGAGTTGGTTGGGAAAAGAATTTGAGTTAAACATTTAAAACAGGCTAGAATTAGTGTCTTAGAGCTTTTTTTTTAAACACTTTTCTATTGGTCAAGTAAATAAAACAATGTTTATGATGATTGGAAATTTCTCTTCAAATAGAGACCAGCCCTTTAATAATCTGTTGTTATATAACAAAATAAATGAGTACTTAGCTAAAGTTAGTTGACACATTTAAAGAGCGGTTTTGTTTGCTTGTTTTCATAAAAGGTCTAGAATTGGGGGACATTATGTGTTTTTACTAAATTACTTATCATAGTGCTTAAAGCAGTGCTTTAAAAGTGCTATGGTATACATTTATTTTCAGTCAGTGGAAGTCTGTTGACTGTCAGAACTTCAGGTTACAAGCATAACTGTTACCTATGGGAAATTGGGATTTTTAATTTTTTAAAATTTAGATCATGTTTTATGTATTGTCTAAATCTAGTCTGTATTTATAATGTAATTAGTAGGTTAACTAGATATGATAAAGTAATATCTTGATGGTTATTTTACTATGTTATGTTAGAAAATTGTATAATATGGGAAATAATGAACACTTGAATATCAGAAGTCTGGCTGTCCTTGAAAATATAGTGCATATTCTCTGTATGCCACTTGAGGGTATATTTAGGAGCATTGAGAATATGTTTGTTACAAAAATGATAAAATTGTCTAATCTTTATGAATTCCTAATAAATTTGCTTAATTATAAAAAGTTTTAGTCTCAATTACAGTGAATTTAAACTTATTTTCTAATCATTTTCTTAGAAATCTTTTTATTTGGCTGATGGATTAGATCAAGGTTTGGAAACCATGACCCGTAGCCAAATCTAGCACATCAACTTTTTGTAAATAAAGTTTTACTGGAACACATTCCCATCCTATTCATCCATTGTCTATGACTAAAGTTGCAGAACAATGGCAGAGTTGAGTAGTTGTAGCAAAGGCTATTTCACTATTAAAGACTCTAACATTTACTGTCTAGCCCTTTAAAGAACAACTTTGTTCTCCGTTGGACTAGATGATTAAAGCAGTTTTTTTTTTTTTAAGTTGGGAATAAATTCATTGTGTACTTTTGTTTTTACATGGAAATTTATTTTAAAAGTTAATGAAATGATATGTTTTTTATAAGCAATTTTATATAATTGAGCATAAATTTTAAGTCATCAAAATCAATCTTTTAAAACATTTGAGGGGAGATATGTGGCATGTAAAATTCTGCTATCTTGTAATTTACTCTTTTTGGTTCTTTTCTGAAGGTTAGGCCTTCTGAGGCATTAATGAGTCACCATTGCCCATGTCCATGCATTAAAGAATTATGGGTTCTACTCATTCACCTCCTTAATCACAGAAGTAAATGGTCTCTCTCAGAAGTAAGTTATAAAACTATTAGTTATTGTTACTAACCCTTATATTGAATTTATGCAGTTGGTTTGGCAAAAAAAAATCTTACAAAGTTGTTTTCTTTATAAACAGCACTGAATACTAAATACTTACTGTATTTTTAACCCTAAATTGGCAATATGAAAAATCTAGGACAGGTATGAGATTTGACTCATAATTTTATCTTCTCAAGTTCTTTTTTTCTTCTATTAAGAATCCGTTAGGCTAAAGTACTTTAAAAATGCTCTTGTAATTCAAGAAACATTTAGTCAGGAAATGAGGCAGATTTAGATTTATTAATCAATTTTACAGTATCTTATTTCAAGGAAGGAGAAAGAAAAACACAAAGGGGAAGGTGGCAAATTTTATTTTACCTCACTTTGAATCAGTCTTCAGAATGGGACTTTATTTTATTTCAAGTGTTCTGGATTGGGGAAAAGAGAAATAGCCATATGCAGAAGTATACAATTAATTGTGAAATGATACTTAAAGAAAGTGGTTTATATGTTCTTATTCAGGTAGGAGTTTAGAATGATTTCTTCCTTATTTTCAAGACTTTTTGCCTAAATTAAAAAAAAAAAACTCCTCTGTAGCTCTCTGAGTCAGAAGCTCAATTGAGCTTTAAATTTCCTTAAAGACACTACAAATTCAGGGAAAAGTAACAAGAACAAGAGATACCATTCCTATTAGAATGACCAAAATTGGGAACACTGACAACTCTAAATGCTGTTGAGAATGTGAAACAATAGAAACTTATTCATTGTGGTAGAGATATAGAATGGTACAGCCCCTTTGGAAGACATTTTGCCCTGTTCTTACAAACCTTAGTGTGGTCTTAACACATTGATCCAACAGTTGTGTTCCTTAGTATTTACCCAGTGAAAACGCATGTCAGCATAGAAACCTGCACATAAATGTTTATAGCAGCTTAATTTATCAATTATTTTATAATTGCCAAAACTTGGAAGCATCCAAGATATCCTTCAGTAGGTAAATGGATAAAGTGTGGTATATTCAGACAATGGAATATTATTTAGCACTAAAAAGAAATTAGCTATCAAGCCATGAAAAGACATGATGGTGGAGATAGTCACTCAGTGGTGTCTGACTCTTAGAATCCCATGGACTGTAGCCCACCAGGTTCCTCTGTCCATGGGATTTCCCAGGCACATTGGAGTGGGTTGCCATAGGAACCTTAAATGCATATTACTAAGTGAAAGAAGCTAGGCTGAAAGGTTACACAATGTATGATTCCAACTACATGACATTCTTTAAAAGCCAAAACTGAAAACAGTAAAAAGATCATTGGCTTCTAGGGGTGGGCAGAACATAGGGGACTTTTAGGACAGTGAAAATATTCTATATAATTTTAATAATAAATTTTAATAACATTGGAGACAGAAGAGATTAAAAGCATTCTGACAGAAAAATGCTGCTTTGAAAAGAGTGGCAATTAGACTGGCAGCTGATTTCTCAACAGCCATAGAGGCCAGTGGGAATGGTATCATCATTTTACTAAAACAAACTAATTTTCAACATACAATTCTTCATCCAGCACAGTCTTTCAAGACTTGGATGAAACAGTTTTCAATGAAGCAAAATTAAAGGGAATCCTGAAAGATAAGTTTAGTAGAATAATAATAATGCCAAAGTGAAAAGGAAGGTTATTTGAGCTATAGGAAGGGAGTAATGAAAGTGGTAAATGTTGTGTATAAATTATAATCGAGTGGGGTTAAGAAATAAAGTACACAGTAATACTAGCTTATAAATTGGGTGGGGCATAAATGAGAATTTTAAAGTCTTTGTTTAGTCCAAGAGAAAAGCAAGATATATGTGAACTTACCGAGATATTTGAATGTATGCTGTTGTTTCTAGGGTATCACTAAAAGAAAAAAGTAGATTATTTAACTTGCAGCCTGATAAAGGGGAAAATAGTGAAATTGTCAACCCAAAAGAAGGCAGGAAGGAGGTGTAGATGGGAAAAGTAGGTGTATAAATAGAAATATAGAATAAGGTGATAGATTTAAAACTAAATTTGAGTCATTACAGTAACTGCAAATGGACTACTAATTGCTCATTTAAAACATATACTGTCAAAGACTGTAAGCTGTTTATAAGAGAATCTAAAACAAAGTTTAGAAGAATTTGGAACTGATAGTAAAAGATATGACAAGATATATATCAAGTTATTAAACAATGGAAACAAGCTACATGAGAATACAAACACACAAATAAAGATGAAGCCAGACAACATGTAATTAAGGCTTGTATATTTAAGTGGCAAAATTTACAAAACTAGGGAATGATAAAGAAGTCAGAATAATGGTTACCCCTGGATGGAAGAAGATGTGGGAGTTGCAAGAGCTAGTCATTTTCTAGTTTTTAACCTGTGTATTTTTATTATTCTCTAAGTTTTACATATGTGTTTTGTATTCTTTTGTATTTCCTTATAAATATGAAGGAAAAAACCCAAATCAAGATTTCTGGATCAGTGTCTGAATTTAACTAAATCATAATACCTCTGTTTCCATAGTCATTTTGGAACTGGTTGAATAAACTACTCAAAACACTTCTTGAAAAATCAAATGACCAGAGAAGATCTGTGCTTATAGTCCAGCCCAGGGACCCATTGGGTTTTAGTTGGTGGATTATTACTCATGTAGCATCATTTTATCAGTTCGATCGCCATGGAACACCAGATGAAATGGTAAGATTTTATGTTTTTAAACTTTCTTAAATTATTGTTAATACATTTTTTTGGTAAACAAATTAGAAAGTGAGCAGAAACAATAATTTAACAAGCTTTTGAAATTAGACATGCTGGATCTTTCTAAATCTTTAAAAAGTGATAACTAAAATCTCTTAAGATTGCCAAAAGGAAAGCCTACATCTCCAGAAATGAGTTAGAGAAGTTTTGGGGGAAGATACTTTAATCTGTTAAACAACCATGAAGTTTACTTCAAATAAAAAAACAGATTTTAACTAGTATGTAAGTTTCTAGTTCGAAACATTTTTTTCATTTAAAAAGTGCTATGAAATAAAACCAGCTGGTTGATGTATTCATTTGAAACCTTATTTGTATATAAGTTCTTCCATCTTCAGAAGTAGTATAGTATTGTATAAACCCATTAGTTCCATAAAGTAAGCATCTAGAATCTTGAAACCAATGTGTCTATATTTTCAAAATTGGTCTTTTTTTCTGGGGATGATTACAAAGCTGTCTGATCAACAGGCCTACTCTGTGAGCTTGTAAAAATTCAGATTTTTTAAAATCTGGAGATCCTGTTTTAGTACTATAATTTGGTCTGGAGTTTGGGAGTTCTTATTTTTGAAAAGCTCCGTGATTCTCCATCAGGTATGGAAACCACTGCTTTATGAAACGTGTTCCTTGATGGACTTCACATATTTTTCTCTTTTTGGTATACTGGACAGAGCCCAGAAATTATCCATGGAATCTGAGGGTCAGTTAGTGTTGACATAGTGTTGTAGAAATGGAAAGGGCCTTAAGAGGGCCTCCAAGTGATCCCTTAATAATAAAAGATCCTTTAGGAGAGCCCAAGATAAAGTAAGTTAAGTCAGAAAGTGCTCTGACAAGTCCATATACTGCTCAGTTTCAGTGTATTTAAGCATTTTACTGACTCTTTGAGAGAGAATAATAGAATGAGCTTCTCAGAGAAAGATCGTATGTCCTTTGTTTATGCTTGTGAGTCCTTCCCATACTGGTGTATGGAAAATGATAAATGCTATTATTACTGTAGAAGTGCTCTTATTGAGTATCTTAATGGAGTTAATATGGTTATGTTTCACTTCTTTTAGTTCTTAAAATACTAGAACAACAAAGAACTCAAAAAATTTACCTATAATTCAAAGGTCTTTGCATAAGCATTTTTATTTCTCTTACCTTAATTCTTCCAAATACATATTTCTGATTTTAAATCACTGTAAATGAATATGGCAATTAGTTAAGCACTTCATGAGTTCCTGTTGAGTGGCTATCATAATAATAGGTGCCCATGATAGGATACTCATGAAATAAATTGTGCTGCCTCTTCAAGTAATATGCTTTCAAGTTATTAATGCTTGCTGAAACTGCCATTAACACTTACTTCAATAAGCAGTACATTTTAGTAGTGGTTGATATTGACCCCCACATACTCCCAGTATGGTAGGTAATCTAGCCACATTAATATATATCATTACTCTTACTATTGTAGTGTTGAATTGTACTGGTACAACCCTCAGTTGCCATTGCTGAAATTACTCTTCTATTTCATACAGAGAACTCCATAGGACATTATTGCTTTTATTAGCTCTGGATCAGGATAGTGAAAGAATTGTCTGTATTTAGAATAGATTAACCTACGTCTATTTGTAAGGCCTCCCCAGACAGCCATTTTGCTTTTTTGCATTTCTTTTCCATGGGGATGGTCTTGATCCCTGTCTCCTACACAATGTCACAAACCTCAGTCCATAGTTCATCAGGCACTCTTATCAGATCTAGTCCCTTAAATCTATTTCTCACTTCCACTGTATAATCATAAGGGATTTGATTTAGGTCATACCTGAATGGTCTAGTGGTTTTCCCTACTTTCTTCAATTTAAGTCTGAATTTGGCAATAAGGAGCTCATGATCTGAGCCACAGTCAGGTCCCAGTCTTGTTTTTGCTGACTATATAGAGCTTCTCCATCTTTGGCTGCAAAGAATATAATCAATCTGATTTTGGTGTTGACCATCTGGTGATGTCCATGTGTAGAGTCTTCTCTTGTGTTGTTGGAAGAGGGTGTTTGTTACGACCAGTGCATTTTCTTGGCAAAACTCTATTAGTCTTTGCCCTGCTTCATTCCATATTCCAAGGCCAAATTTGCCTGTTACTCCAGGTGTTTCTTGACTTCCTACTTTTGCATTCCAGTCCCCTCTAATGAAAAGGACATCTTTTTTGGGTGTTAGTTCTAAAAGGTCTTGTAGGTCTTCATAAAACTGTTCAACTTCAGCTTCTTCGGCGTTACTGGTTGGGGCGTAGACTTGGATTACTGTGATATTGAATGGTTTGCCTTGGAAACGAACAGAGATCATTCTGTCATTTTTGAGATTGCATCCAAGTCCTGCATTTCGGACTCTTGTTGACCATGATGGCTACTCCGTTTCTTCTGAGGGATTCCTGCCTGTAGTAGTAGATATAATGGTCATCTGAGTTAAATTCACCCATTCCAGTCCATTTCAGTTTGCTGATTCCTAGAATGTCGACATTCACTCTTGCCATCTCGTGTTTGACCACTTCCAATTTACCTTGATTCACGGACCTGACATTCCAGGTTCCTATGCAGTATTTCTCTTTACAGCATTGGACCTTGCTTCTATCACCAGTCACGTCCACAACTGGGTATTGTTTTTGCTTTGGCTCCATCCCTTCATTCTTTCTGGAGTTATTACTCCACTGATCTCCAGTAGCATATTGGGCACCTACTGACCTGGGGAGTTCCTCTTTCAGTATCCTATCATTTTGCCTTTTCCTACTGTTCATGGGGTTCTCAAGGCAAGAATACTGAAGTGGTTTGCCATTCCCTTCTCCAGTGGACCACATTCTGTCAGACCTCTCCACCATGACCCGCCCGTCTTGGGTGGCCCTACGCGGCATGGCTTAGTTTCATTGAGTTAGACAAGGCTGTGGTCCTAGTGTGATTAGATTGACTAGTTTTCTGTGATTATGGTTTCAGTGTGTCTGCCCTCTGACGCCCTCTTGGCAGCACCTACCGTTTTACTTGGGTTTCTTACTTTGCCAACAAAGGTCCATCTAGTCAAGGCTATGGTTTTTCCAGTGGTCATGTATGGATGTGAGAGTTGGACTGTGAAGAAAGCTGAGTACCGAAGAATTGATGCTTTTGAACTGTGGTGTTGGAGAAGACTCTTGAGAGTCCCTTGGACTGCAAGGAGATCCAACCAGTCCATTCTGAAGGGGATCAGCCCTGGGTGTTCTTTGGAAGGAATGATGCTAAAGCTGAAACTCCAGTACTTTGGCCACCTCATGCGAAGAAGAGTTTACTCATTGGAAAAGATTCTGATGCTGGGAGGGATTGGGGGCAGGAGGAAAAGGGGACGATAGAGGATGAGATGGCTGGATGGCATCACCGACTCGATGGACGTGAGTTTGAGTGAACTCCAGGAGATGGTGATGGACAGGGAGGCCTGGCGTTCTGCGATTCATGGGGTTGCAAAGAGTCGGACATGACTGAGTGACTGAACTGAACCCAACCTATGTCTTTTAATATTGCCAGTAGTTCTTTTATGATTTGATTTGCTTTTGTCAAGATACATATTTTTTTAATCTTAATCTTTAAAATTATGTAGAAGTTCTAGAGAGATTTAGAGGAAAGAGAACCATGTGTTAGTTGCTCAGCCGTGTTCGGCTCTTTGCAACTCCATGGACTGTAGCCCGCCAGGCTCCTCTGTCCATGGAATTCTCCAAGCAAGAATACTAGAATAGGTTGCCATTTCCTGCTCCAAAAGAGAGCCAGAGTATTTGGGGAAAAAACTACTTTTATATAATAAAAATAATAAAGATGTGTCATACATGTGTATATATATCAAATAGATTCTGCCTTTATTCATGAGTCCTCAAAGAGTTTCAGACATTTCTTGGTTTCTTAATGGCTTTAAAAGAAACACTCAAACTCTCCAGTTAATGATAGTTTTCTTTAGGGTTGATACCTTCAGCATTTTGCATTTGCAAAGTGTTTAATATCTCAGAGTGACTATTTGGTTTTTATCTCAATGAAGTGTAATGAAGTAGGCTAGAGATTAGTATTATATCCATTTTACAGTTAAAGAGACTGAGGTACATAGTAGTTGTACTGTGTACAACCAAAAAACAGTAGCTACTAAAATAGTTGCTACTAATAAAAAATAACAACCTATTTTTTATTACTTAGATAAATTCAGTATTAGGGACTGTCTGAGGACTTTATCTTATGGATAGGTCTCTGGGAAGGTTACCATGTATATCAATTTGCCAGGGACAATCCCAGTTTGTGTCCATTTCTCCCTTATTCCCCATCTGGTTAGTTTTTCTCCCTTTATTCTCAAAAGTTTCTCAATTTGGTTTATAAATCATATAATTATTTTAATCTCTGATCATAAGGATATATTAACTCATTCTTTCAGAGATTATATAAGATGTTAATTTGTGTCTGCTGCTGCTGCTAAGTCGCTTCAGTCGTGTCCGACTCTGTGCGACCCCATAGACGGCAGCCCACCAGGCTCCCCCGTCCCTGGGATTCTCCAGGCAAGAACACTGGAGTGGGTTGCCATTTCCTTCTCCAATGCATGAAAGTGAAAAGTGAAAGGGAAGTCGCTCAGTCGTGTCCGACTCTTTGGCGACCCCGTGGACTGCAGCCCACCAGGCTCCTCTGTCCAGGGATTTTCCAGGCAAGAGTACTGGAGTGGGGTGCCATTGCCTTCTCTGAATTTGTGTCTGAGAGCTACTTAAAGAGTTTTGAAAATTATCTGAATTTCTTTTCTCCTTATGGTGTATTAGCATAGCCAGCTACTGTATGGAGAATGGTTATGCATTGATCATGCTTTATTTCACTAAAGAATTACCTGGTGTGAGAGGATGATAGAAAGCAACAGTGATTAGTCATATATTCTGCAGCGGAGAACTACCTCCAGTCTTGTGATAATCATAAAGATGTTTCAGTTTTTAAATGTAAACTGCTTTGCCCTGAAGGTTAACGTGAAATCTTTCTTTTTTAGGTCGATTTCACATATGGTTAATTTTTTTTTTTAAGTTTTTGTAAACTAGACATTAGCTGTATGTGTATTTAAATAAAAACTTGCCAATTGCTTAATACTGGCTTATAAGAAAAATTTGGTATCTCACTTTTCATTGTCGAGGCTTTATATATTCATATATTTCTGTTTAATGCTTATCTCCCAACATAGATGTGTTATCTTCTTACAACCCCAGCCATGTGTTTTGCTTTTATTCTTTAGAAATACAGTTGATTTCTAGTGTTTGAGGTATACAGAAAAGTGATTCAGTTATATGTATTCTTTTTCATATTCCATTCCATTATACATTATTACAAGATACTGAATATAGAGTTCCCTGTGCTATATAGTAGATCCTTGTTATCTATTTTATATGTAGTAGTGTATATCTGTTAATCCTGTATTCCAAATTCATATCTTCCCCCTTTCTCCTTTGGTAACCATAAGCTTGTATTCTATGTCTGTGAGTCTATTTCTTTTTTGTCAATAAGTTCATTTGTATCATTTTTTTAAGATTCCACATGTAAGTGATATATAATATTTGTCTTTCTCTGACTTATTTCACTTAGTATGATCTCTAGGTCCATCTGTGTTGCTGGAAATGGCATTATTTCATTCTTTTTTATGGCTGAGTAATACTTCTTTGTGTGTATGTAGACACACACAACATCTTCTTTATCCATTCATCTGTAGATGGACGTTTGGGTTGCTTCCATGTCTTGGCTGTTGTAAATAGTGCTACTATGAACATTGGGGTATGTGTATTTTTTTGAATTAGTTTTTGTCTTTTCTGGTATATGCTCAGGAGTGGGATTGCTGGATCATATGGTAACTGTTATTTTTACTTTTATAAAGACTGAAGACTCCTTACTGTTCTCCATAGCGACCATACCAATTTACATTCCCACCAACAGTATAGGAGGATTCTCTCTTCTCGGCACCCTCTCCACCATTAATTATTTGTAGACTTTTTGATAAAGGCTGTTCTGACTCATGTGAGGTGATACCTGATTATAGTTTTGATTTGTATTTCTCTAATAATTCGTAATATTGAGCATCTTTTCGTGTGACGGTTAGCCATCTGTTTGTCTTCTCTAGAGAAATGTCTGTATAGGTCATCTGCCCAGTTTTTGATTGAGTGTTTGGTTTTTTGATATTGAGCTATGTGAGTTGTTTGTATATTTTGGAAATGAATCTCTTGTTAGTCACATCATTTGCAAATATTTTCTCCCATTCTATTACTTTGCTGTACAATAGCTTTTAAGTTTAACTAGCTCTCATTTGTGTATTTTTGTTTTTGTTTCCATTACTATAGGAGATGGATCCAAAAAAACATTGCTGTGATTTATGTCAGAGTGTTCCTGTATTTTATGGTATCTGGTCTTCCATGTAGGTCTTTATTCCGTTTTGAATTTATGTTAGTATATGGTGTTAAGAGAATGTTCTCAGTTCATTCTTTTATATGCAGCTGCCCAGTTTCCCCAGCACTGGTTGTTGAACAGGCTGTTTTCTCCATTGTATATTCTTTTGTCATAGATTAGATGACCAGAAGTGTGGGGGTTTATTTCTGGACTTTATCCTATTCCATTGATCTATATTTCTGTTTTTGTGCCAGTACCACATTTTTTAAAAAATTATTTATATAGGTCTCTTATAATCTGGAGTCAGGGCACATGATTTCTCTAATTCCATTCTTTTTTCTCAA
Source organism: Bos javanicus (assembly GCF_032452875.1). Lineage (NCBI taxonomy): Eukaryota > Metazoa > Chordata > Mammalia > Artiodactyla > Bovidae > Bos > Bos javanicus. The sequence goes on from NC_083876.1 coordinate 52,519,171, forward strand.
GATTGTTTTGGCTATTCGGGGTCTTTTGTGTTTCCATACAAATAAAATTTTTTTGGTTCTTGTTCTGTAAACAGTGACATGAGTAATTTGATAGGGATCGCATGAGTAATTTGATAGGTAATCTGTAGATTGCCATGGGTAGTAGAGTCATTTTGACAATGTTGATTTCTTCCAGTTAAAAGTGGTGAGAGTAGGCATCCTTGCCTTGCTCCTAATGAGTGTTACCTCTTACAATTTTAATCACCTATTTTAAAAGCAAATATAGTTTAAAGAGAATAATTACTTTGGGACATTACAGGGATCATCAGTACAATCAGTTTGGCTAGCTTGTTCTTGTCTTTGAAACTTTTGGAATAGTGATTAGATAAAGGTGTGAAATACATCCTTAAAATGAGCATTGCTTCAGGTTACCTAGTTGGCTGGACGTGGAGACTCAGTTCAGTTCAGTTGCTCTTGTGTCCGACTCTTTGTGACCCCCTGGACTGCAGCAGACCAGGCTTCCCTGTCCGTTACCAACTCCCGGAACTTGCTTAAACTCATGGCCATTGAGTCATTTATGCCATCAAGCCATTAAATCCTCTATTGCCCCCTTTTTCTCCTGTCCTCAATCTTTCCTAGCATCCTGGGTCTTTTCCAGTGAGTCAGCTCTTTGCATCAGGTGGCCAAAGTATTGGAGCTTCAATTTCAGCATCAGTCCTTCCAATGAGCATTCAGGGTTGATTTCCTTTAGGATTGACTGGTTTGATCTCCTTGTTGTCCAAGGGACTCCCCATTATTCTTCTCCAGCACCACAATTTGAAAGCATCAATTCTTGGGCGCTCAGCCTTCTTTATGATCCAACACTCACATCCGTATATGACTACTGGAAAAAACATAGCATTGACTGTACAGACCTTTGTTTACAAAGTGATGTCTCTGCTTTTTAATATACTGGCTAGGTTTGTCATAGCTTTTCTTCCAAGGAGCAAACGTCTTTTAATTTTGTGACTGCAGTTACCATCCACAGTGATTTTGGAGCCTAAGAAAATCAAGTCTGTCACTTTCCATTGTTTCCCCATCTATTTGCCATGAAGTGATGGGACTGGGTGCCATGGTTTTAATTTTTTGAAACGAAACTAAACTGTTAGCATCAATGTGTGATGGTATGCAGGGGAATTTTGAGCATTAACTTGCTAGTATGTGAAATGAGCACAACCGTACAGTAGTTTGAATATTTGGCACTGATTTCTTTGAGTTTGGAATGAAAACTGACCTTTTCCAGTCCTGTGGCCATTGCTGAGTTTTCCAAATTTGCTGGCATATTGCTTGTAGTACTTTAACAGCATCATCTTTTAGGATTTGAAATAGCTCAGCTGGAATTCAGTCACCCTCACTAGCTTTGTAGTAATGCTTCCTAAGGCACACTTGACTGCGTACTCCAGGATGTCTGGCTCTAGGTGAGTGACTACACCATCGTGGTTATCTGGGTCGTTAATACCTTTTTTATACAGTTCTTGTATGTATTCTTGCCACCTCTTCTTAATCTCTTCTGTTAGGTCCTCGCTGTTCTGTCCTTTGTTGTACCCATCTTTGCATGAAATGTTCTTTTGGTATCCAATTTTCTTGATGAGATCTCCTGACTTTGCCATTCTGTTGTTTTGCTCTATTTCTTTGCATTGTTCACTTAGAGCTCTTATCTTTTCTTGCTATTCTTTGGAACTCTGTATCTTTCCTTTTCTCCTTTGCCTTTCACTTCTCTTCTCTTCTCAGCTATTTGTGAAACATCTTCCGAAAACCAGTTTGCCTCTTTGCATTTCTTTTTGTTTGGGATGGTTTTGGTCACCCCCTCCTGTACAGTGTTACAAACCTCCATCCATAGTTCTTGAGGCACTCTATTGGCAATGCCTTGAATCTGTTTGTCACTTCCCACTGTATAATCGTAAGGGATTTGATTTAGGTCATACCTGAATGGTCTGGTGGTTTTCCCTACTTTCTTCAATTTAAGTCTTGATTTTGCAATAAGGAGCTCATGATCTAAACCACAGTTAGCTCCAGGTCTTGTTTTTGCTGACTGTATAGAGCTTCTCTGTTTTCACCTGCAAAGAATATATAATCAGTCTGATTTCAGAATTGACCATCTGATGATGTCCATGTAGTTCTCTTTGGTCCAGGGCAAATTCTGTACTACATGTTTTTTCCTGATAAATATTTTGCATGTACTTTATTTACATAAATATATTTGAGAAAACCAATAATTCCTTTCTAAAAACTACATCATTGTACAATACTAGTTATCTACTGATGTGGAACAAAATTTTGCTCCTTAAAAGAATGAACATCTCACACAGTTCTTGAGGGTCTGACATCCAGTAGAAGCCTAGGTGGGTTGTTCTGGCTCAGAATCTCGTGAGTTTGTAATCAAGCTGTCCCCTGGGACCTCAATCTCTAGGGCTGGAGGGTTTACTTCTCGCTAACCTTGACAGAAGGCCTTAATTACCCATCATGTAAGCCTCTTTGGTACTGTTCTTAGCATAACTTTTCCCAGTAGTCAGTGAGAGAGATTGTCATTAAGACAGAATCTTCAATGTCCTTTAATCTTGGGAGTGACATACTTTCAGTACTATTAGTGCTGGTATTCTTCTATTAACTCTGGTTAATAGACCAACTCTGGTACAGTGTGGGAGGGGATTGAATAAGGGCATGAATTCCCAGAAGCAGAGATCACTAGGGGCTGTCTTAGAGCTGGCTACCATAGTCACTAAGCACCTTTATTAAGGAAATACTTGTTCAATAATTTCTTGTAGTTAGCATCCATCTTATATGAGCATTATCCAGCCACTTAAAATCTGAATGTGCTTTAACTTTTTATTGGTCACTGGAGTTCATCCTTATGAACAGCATGGATGCTATGATAGGGATAGGAGGGTGTGAGGAAACTCTTTGCCTTTATTCTTTAAGGCCTCTGGCTTAGCTTTCTGAGGTCTCAGGCTTGCTTTTGTACCTTTTGTTCTTCCCTTGTTTGAAACTAGCTGTGATTTGCATCTTTGTGAATGTACTTTCTTTGCTTCTGGTTTTGACCAGTATCCACATATCCAAATCTTTAGGAACTGAATATCAAGTGAACTAGCATGCGTGCTCAGTCGTGTCCAGCTCTTTGCGACCCCGTGGGCTATAACCTACCAGGCTCCTCTGTCCGTGAGATTCTCCAGGCAAGAATACTGGTGTGGGTTGCCATTTCATCCTTCAGGGGGTCTTCCTGACCTGGAGATCAAATCTGGTTTTTCTGCACTGCAGGCAGATTCTTTACCACTGACCCACCTGGGAATCAAGTGAACCAGGCATCCTGTGAAAAGTTCCTCTAGGTTTTTCCTTGGGAAAAGTAGAGTTGTTCTTATTGCTTAGCCTTTGTGATGTTGGCTTTTTGAGTCGTTTTTATCTTTCTTCTTTATTGTAGAGGCTTCTGGATAGTTCAGGTTGCCTGGTAAGTGACCACTGGCTAAATGAGGTACCAAGCGTGTAAAAGTTGTTTTACAATAAATTTTTTAGTTACTTGTTTACTAGAGTAGACCATTTTGAGGCCGTTAGCATAAAACAAAGGTAAAAATCTCTACTGAGTAAAGTACAGAATAAGGAAGATACTTGGTGGTGTAAAAGACTCTAAAATATACTTAGAGGTTTTTTTTTTTTCCTATTAGATAATAATTGACAGCAAAAGTTTACTATTTGTTAAAACGTTTATAATTTTATAGAAGTACCACTTTAATAAAACAACTCCTGATAATTGGAGTATTTATAGAGCAATAATTTTAATGCAGTATTTTCTCCCTTTCTAGAGACAAATGGAATCAAATTGGAATTTTGTAGAAGAACTGCTGAAAAAGTCCATCAGTGTTCAGGTACACATTTAAAGTGAGATGGTTTGTGGGCCTTGCTAAATTTTTATGTTACAGATTTTATTTTTAAGAACCAAGCAAACCGTTAAAATGATTTAAATAACAAACTTGGTTTACTTATTAGAAACCTGAGATAAGAATCATCATTCTTTGTTAATACAGGGTCTTTGTATCATAGTTTTTATTTTGAAGATTTTTATTTTAACACTGAGTTGCCAGTTAAAGGGCAAAGATAATTATCGTAGTTGGTGACTTTGACAAAATGTATTCAAAATAAGGAGCAGAAGCTTTAGAATCAGCCATTCCTTGACTGTATGATATCAAGTCTAGGAGACATGATGAGGGAGATAGTCAATGGCATTGGAAATTCAGTTATATCCTCGTCACAGCAGGAAGGTGACTTGCCTTGCTGAGCAATTTGTCTTACAGGCTTGAATCATACTCTGACTGATAAGGTCCTAGTTTCTGAGCCCTCATTTCATAGCTTATCATTTTTCTTTCTGCAGAACTGTTAATGCAGTGCTTCATGGCCCAGAGGTCAGATTTGACCTCCTTTTAAAATAGTTTTAAGTGTGCTCTTCATCACATCTTTAAACATATTGTATTATAGTTCTGTAAAGTTTTGTGGCATAAGTTGTTTATGTAAGATTTTAAAGGGAAATTTTAGTATTTTTTTTAGTTTGGGTAATAGACTCATTTTCTTTTAAGAAATGAGGATTGTTAAAAACCTGAAGAGGAATAAAAAATATAGTAGTATAAGACTGCTACACATATACACATACGTTTATTTTTTACCCATATCTTTGAAAATTGTTTTAATGGCTTAAAATTTTGTTTTCCCTATTATCATTACTCTTATTTTTTTTAGGTAAAAATATAAGTACATTTAGTTACAAGATAAAACTTCTAGTTATGAACTAAGAATTCTAGATTAGAATGCCAAAGAACTCTGAATACAGCAGTTGCATCAGAAGCAAAAGAGCTGTAATCTCAACCATTGTAAAAATTGTTGTTTCTTTTTTTGTATCATTTTAATTGGCTTTCTCCTCTGTTCTTTTTGAGAACATACTGATTTTAGTAGCTCAAAGTTTCAGACATGTATTTTTTTTACTTCAAGAATGTTTGGAATCCCTAAAATTGGCCATTATTTACATCATCAGTCTTTTAATGGTATCTGCTAAAGTGGTTGTGAGGATACATCCCCAATTCTTTTAAGGAGGTAGACTGACATGTAGATTTACCTGGCTTGGGATTTCCCAAGATGTGGGACTTTTTGGTGATAAAACCAGGGAAGACCTTAGAAAACTGGGCCAAGTCAATCATCCTAGAAGCAAGGATAGTACAGCTAATCTAAGAAACTTTCTCTGTGAATTTAGGTCTAGCATAAAGTCAAAGAAATATCTTTCCTGTGAGAGAAGAGGTCATTGTAATATTTAGAAAAAAGCAGTCCATTCTCTCTAGTAATCTCAATTTTGTCTTGCCTTGATTGTATCAAATTAGGTTTTATAAGTAGTATAGGACTACTTGCTGGAGTTTTTGAAACCAATTTTGTGGGTTCAGTAGGTGGTCATAAAGAATAAATAATATGTTTGGATAGAGCTATCAGTTTGATTATCTGTTTTTCCCCATTGAGGTAAATTAAAATCTGAACATGCTTGTGTGCTTTGACTTCATCTCCAACTGTGAAAGAAAGAGTCTGTTTGCAATATTTAAAAAAAAATGTTTTACATATACAGCAGTCTTCAAATAAAATTGGTGGACATTCCACTGTAGTTTTGATTAAGCAAATAACATTCCAAATCTTTTTATAGCCATAGAGAATCTTCCAGAAACAGACACTGAGCTTTGTTAGTAAAGAGAACATATATTGTTAAATTTTGCTTAAACTAAATAGTTAAGTATTTGCTCTAAAAACATTCTTCTGAGGTAATCCTGTGTAATATTTGTGAATGTTAACAGTAAACATTTGTTCTACCTTTACAACATCATTATTTTCATATGAAAAGGGACGTTTTTAGTTTTATGCCACTTTTTAAATAAAGCCTCATTATTTTCTGAGTTCACAACAGTTGTCTTTCAAAGGGCATGAAGGGATGCAAGAAGAAATCCTAAGCAAGCCTAATATTTAAAAAATATTTTTATTTGTCAAATAATCCTGAGAGTCTTAAGGCTAAAAACAACTCAGAATATGACTAGTTCTGAATAATGTGGGTCAATCTTCTAATTACTAATCAGAATTACTGTGTTTTTGGACAGAGGGATTTTGACTGGGATATTGAAGTCTCTTTGTTTAGTCACTGAGTCATGTCGGCCTCTGTGACCCCGTGGACTGTAGCCCGTCAGGCATCTCTGTCCATGGGATTTCCCAGGCAAGAATACTGGAGTGGGTTGCCTTTTCCTCTTCCAGGGGATCTTCCTGACCCAGGGATTGAACCCATGTCTCCTGCATTGGCAGGCAGATTCTTTACCACTGAGTCACCAGGGAAGCTGCTAACTCTCTTTATCCAATCCTGATAAAATCCCATCAGACTGATAGTTACTATTTAGCTTCAACATAAGTTTTATTCTCCAGATGGTTTCTGATAGGCAAGTTAGTTATGCATAAAAAATGAACCCCCAGTTGTTATATTGCCATTTCTATAAAATAAGCTAAAAAATGTTTTTATTTTTAGTTCAGTAAAACAATTTGGTGCATGGAATATACCCAAATTTAATATGCCTGCATTTGATCTTTCAAAACAAAAGTTCTAGGAAGATATCCTTTTTGAAAGGACTGAGAGATCAGCAGCAGACACTGGAGTATTCTAGGATTGCTTTTTATATGAAATAGTTTATATGTACTCATTCAGCTGAGATGAGACACCCAGAGAGCCCACAGGATCTTGTGATAAATGTAGAAATTGAGTAGCGTGGGCTCTGGATTTGAGATAGGTAGGTTTGAATCTACATGGAAAAGAGCCCCACGTGCCTTCTGGTTTATTAAAAATCAGAGAGAGTGGATTTAGATAATGTTAATAAAAATTCTTGGTTTAGGTAGAGTTTGGCTTCAACACTCAGAAAATTAAAATATATCCATTTAAGGTACAATAGTGTGAATGTGTTGCATTTATTATATGATTGTCAAGACTCAATGTTTTAGCTAAAAAAAATTCAAAGCGACAGCTGTCACTGTGCGAGCACTGTCCATAGCACTAGATGTACATTTTCCACTCATGACAGTCTTGTGAAGTCCCATTTTAGACATTAGGAAAACTGGGACACAGAGTAAGCCTTGTCCAGGTTCACTCAGCTAGCTAGGAAGTGGTGGAGCTGGAATTTGAATCATCATATGTGTTTTTTAGTCATTCCAGAGTGAAGTCTCTCAGTCGTATCCAACTCTTTGCTACCCTATGGACTGTAGCCTACCAGGCTCCTTTGCCTATGGGATTTTCCAGGCAAGAATACTGGAGTGGGTTGCCATTTCCTTCTCCAGGGGATCTTCCCAACCCAGGGATCGAACCCAGGTCTCCCACATTGTAGGCAGATGCTTTACCATCTGAGCCATGAGGGAAGTCCTACGGGGGAAGTCATTCCAAACTCCCTCAAAACACTTGACCTTGTAAGATTCTTAATAAAACTCTGCTTTTTGTTGTTGTTTTAAAACTTTCTTTTTTGAAACTTCTTTGCTGTTATGTCTTTCATTAGTAATGTACTTTGATTTGTAAGATCTGTTTTGGTAATACTTGTGGAAAGCAACTATCTCAATTTTCCACTTTTTTAAATTTGTTTTTGTGATCTTCTCTCTCTCCAATAAGTCTATGATGAGAAAAATGTAAGGTAGGAAGAAATTAATATACTCAGGTGTTCTCAAACATTCTTCCTCACCATATTTCAGCTGTTTTTCCATTATGAATTTGAACTAAGATGTCTGTTGGCTCCTCTACTTCTAACTATTGTAAATTCTTATCTCTTTGGCTTTCTGAACTTGAAGATGGGCAAATCATTTAATTCAGCTGATGTGTGCCCACCCACACAATTTTTAATGGAAATTTTTAAGAAGCACTAAGGGAACATGGTTCTAAACAAAATAATGGATGAATATACAAAACATGAGCATGTGCTTTACAACAAATACAGTGATTAATTAAAAAAAGGAACTTGCTTTTCAAGTCACACTCAACTGACTTACCCTGCCAGAACTGTGGAGAAAATGGTATTTTATAAGACATTTCTTTTCATTTTAATCTGTAGCCACTAGCAAGAAAAGGATGGGAAATTTATCTCCTTTCCTTAACCAAAAAAAAAAAAAAAAAAAGGAAAAATCCCCCAGGATACTGTATTTAATTTCTTCTTGATTGGTTGCAGTGGAAAGAGCATGGGCTTTGGTCTCACAAACTTTGATTCAAATCTTGTTCTGGTCACTAAGAGCAATCTTGATCAAATCTGGTGTCAATCAGATGTTTATTTAGATGTTTATTTTTTTTCCCTCATGTTTTTGGAAGGTGGTATAGTATATCTAACAAGTTTTGGAGTCATGAGTCCTAACTTCTTCCCATATGCACTTGGGTAAGCCATTTATAATTTCTGAACCTCAGCCCGTTTTTTTTTTTTTTTGGTAAAATGAGTGTAGTAAAACAGATGGTATGAGACATACATGAATAACATACGTAAAACATCATATGATATCAGACACATAGTTGGTATTTAACCTTTTGTTTTTCCCAAACTTTGTACATTTTTATGGTTTAAATACCTTTTTGTGAATTTTACATGTAAATGATTTTCAGACACCAAACAAAGCAACACAAAACTCTTCAAAACGAACCCACTTTTTTCATGTAATTCACTTTTTAATCTTGCAGTGTAATTAAATTAGTATGTTTTAATTCACATCAGTAGTGTGCCATGAGAATAAACCTACATCTAGTTTAATATTTTCATAATAAAATCAAAGAACGTTAGTGACCAACGAGGGTTCAATGAGTTTATTTATCAGAGGAACTAAATATCTTTCCCTAAACCATAGAGCCACTTGATGAGAAGACACACTAGAACTCAGATCTGTTTTGTTGATAAAACATTTACGGAGTCTCTTTGGTAAAGCAGGCACTGTGCTAGGCCTGGGGAGCACTATCGCAGCCCTTAGGGAACTCATAGACTTGAAGGTAGATAGGAAGGTGAGAACTGTGTGTGAAGTGTCCATGAAGCTGTGTAACTTTGTACAGAAAGTGGTGATCCCCTTCTCTTTCTGAAATACTTCTCTCAGGGCCCATGATGCCTGGTTTCCTACCTACTTCATTGGGTTTTGCTTATAGGCCTCCTTTTTCTTGATACCTAAATTTTGGAATAGCAATAGGCTGTCAGTTCTGGGTTCTTTTCTGTTTTCTGTCCACAGTCTTTCCTAGATTGATCTTATATAGGCCTTTAGCTCTAAAAACCATCAATATGAAGGTAATATCCAAATTTGTATCAGCAGCTCTGCCTTTTTCCTTGAGCTATAGACCCATAAATTGTCTGTGTAATATTTGTACTTGGTTGCCCTGTGCACTCTCACCTGTTCCTTCCCTGCTCTTTGCCACCATAAGAATTGAGTGGTTCCATCAATTCATTTTCTTAAGCCAAAACTTAAGAATTCCCCTGAATTGCTATCTTTCCTTCATACCTTAATATAAGTCATAAACAAATTCCATCAACATAACTCTAAAATTGTCTTCCTGTCTTAATCTTACAGTTTCACAGTTATCTCCTAGAATTTTAAGTTGGTGGGAGAAGGAAGTAGAAAAAAGGAGACATTTTAATCTTCTGTGATGAAATAACCACGCACCTTTGTTGAAAAGAGACAATACTGAATCCATTCAACAATTATTTACCTAAAGCATAATGTTTCCCAGGCACTGTCACATTTCCAGCATGTCTGCTTTGTACTTAACCTTTGTCTGCTTTTCTGTTACACTGGAAGTTCTCTTTCAGCTCTTCTAACTGATCTTATACCTCTGTTCTTATCTGCTATTGTCATCTTGCTTGATCCAGTGTAGCATTTTTGAAGCATTCATTTCATGTCACCCCTGTGTTTACAGTCCTCTAAAGGTTTCCCAACATAATTAAAATACAGTCCATACTTCTGATTGTGACGTGTAAAGCCTTAAATGAGATATGGTTCCTGACTATCTCTGACTTAATCCTATAATACCAAGCTTACTGCTAATTCAGGAAGTTTCCATGTATTTTCTCTGCCATCAGTGCTTTACTTTCATTTCTGTATGTGGTTGGCTCTTTTCCATCCAATCATTTAACCCAAATTCCAGCCCATAAAAGCTCAGATGGTAAAGAATCTGCCTGCAATGCAAGAGACCAGAGTTCCATCCGTGGGTGGGGAGGATCCCCTGGAAGAGTAAGATGGCAGCCCACTTCAGTATTCTTGCCTGGAGAATCCCATGGACAGAGGAGCCTGGCAGGCTACAAGCCATGGGGTTGCAGAGAATCAGACACGACTGAGCAACTAACACTACTACTGCTAGCCCTCAAAAAGGCCTTTCAGTTCGTAGTGCCTGATAAAAAAAATGACCCACATCCTCTGTCAGTTACTCTACCACATTACTCTGCTTTTCTTTTGCTTTTTGCAGTGGTTGTAACTGTTTACATGATGTAAACAGTTTGTATCCTTGTTTGTATCCTCTTTTTCCATTTTCCCCAAAGTGTAACTTCATTATGCCTGCTGCTGCTGCTGCTAAGTCTCTTCAGTCGTGTCCGACTCTGTGTGACCCCATAGACGGCAGCCCACCAGGCTCCCCCGTCCCTGGGATTCTCCAGGCAAGAACACTGGAGTGGGTTGCCATTTCCTTCTCCAATGCATGAAAGTGAAAAGTGAAAGTGAAGTCGCCGAGTCGTGTCCGACTCTTCGCGACCCCATGGACTGCAGCCCATCAGGCTCCTCCGTCCATGGGATTTTCCAGGCAAGAGTACTGGAGTGGGGTGCCATCGCCTTCCTTCTCCCTAGTACCTTAGAATACTGTCTGATACATAGTAAGCTTTGAATAACTGACTGGAATTCAGTGTTATGTCAGCTTTTAACAAACATGCATGTTATTTGATATGTAAGTTTAAAGTGTCACTTTTTTACTCTTACCTATTAAAACATTCTAAAAGGTTAAAACATATGTACTCTGCCAACGCTCTGGTTTTTAGAATAACTCCTATATTTCTATAAAGAATTACTTAGGTATGATTGAGTCTTCTGTATTTTTAGATAACTTATGCTACTTTCTGGTTAGGGTTTCTTTTCAGTCTCTGGGTTCGACACTATTCAGTTATTAAATACCTATTGCAGTTGTTAAATAATTGAGTTAAAAGTCAAACTGAGTTATGTAATTTCAATTATCATATTAACCTTCTCTAAAGCAAAGTTACATACCTTATGCTGATTCAGACCTTCTGGTCTGAAGATGAAAATGGGTATGACTTGGTAATATGTATTTATATTCTTTTCAGGAGCAGGTTATTCAACAGTGTCAAGTTATAATAATGTGTGTTGGTCATTATTTAGTTCCTCACAATTTCAGTTTATTTTTTAGGATGGTATACTAGAAGAGCAGTTACGAATGTATCTTCACTGTTGTTTGACCCTTTGTGATTTCTGGGAGCCAAACATTGCAATTGTCACCATTCTGTGGGAATATTACAGTAAGAACCTGGTGAGTAAATAGAGTATGAATTTGTTCCAGGAATTTGAAGAATTAGAACATGGTATTTGAGGAATGTTTTTAGGGTTTAATTATATATAATTACAGATTTCTTAAAATTAATTTTTCAAAGTAGATTAGAGTAGCTAAAAAATATCTTTATGTTTCACATTGTCTAAAGAGCATGGACATAGGGGAACGGAGCATCTGACGTCCCTTTTCTCTTAAGGGTGAGATTAAGCAAAGGAACCAGAATTGTGCCAGAAAGGTATTTTTTAAAATCTTCATTTATAAATGTTTTCTAACAACTACTGATTGCTTGCAACACATTGAACAGTTAATGCTATCTTATAGAACTAGTCTTGGCATTTGAGTAGCTTCTAGGCTACTAGGCAGAAGCATACATATTGTAGAAAAAAAAGAAAAGAGTTACAATACTCTGGAATGCTAGAGGAAGGAGTATCTGACTTGTAGAAGACTTGATGAACTCATAATTTTTTAAATTGGCCTGGGGAATAAGTAGAATTTTCCAAGTACAGAAGAAAATGAGCATCCAAGCAAAAGGAATAGTGTTTTGGACAAGTGTATAGAGACATGAAAAAACATGATTTATGCCTACTATGTTAAATAGTTCTAAATGATGGGTCTGAGGTGACTGTGGAGAAATACGGGAGATGAAGAAAGTAGAAAAGTTAGTCCAGGGCTGGATTTTGAAGGGTTAAAGATAACATGCAGTTGAGTTATGATTTATCCAAGAGACATTGGAAAGCAAAAATGTGACACATTATGTATGTGTTTGAGAACGTTTTTTTCTGAAAGTAGTATAAAGGAAGTGGGTACAGATGAGATAGTAGTCCAGTATGGTAGTATAAGTAAATAATGCAGCAAATGAGAACTAAAATAGGGACAGTGAATTTAAAAAGGGTAAATTTGGAAGAGAAAATTCTAAAAGTACATTTAAAAAATGGATTGTTACTTGTGTATGGAGAGAAGAGAAGATTTGGAATGTTTGGTTTTCTGAGTAAGTATATAGTGAAACCTTCAATCAAGACAGAAAAAGATATGGAGGACATACAAGTAAATTACAAGTTTGGGTCTATATATAATTGAACTTATTAAAAATGAGAAAAATACCTTTCTCTGAAACATACGGTCAGTCTGGCTGGAGAAATGACCAATTCTGATTCTCAGGCAGAATGTATACAGGATGGGTCTGTAATGCCTTGTTATACCTGAAAACAGGGAGGGTATCCAAGTAAGCTGGAGTTGTGTCAAAAGAACACAGGAGCCTGCTGCAAGGAGCTCCCATTCCCCAGTGCTGGGTAAATTTGGGCATGATAAAGAATAAAGACAGCTGTGGATTATGTGTTTAAATCCTTGAGTTTGTGGTATTTTTAGAAAAGTTGTTATTCTGGAAACTAAATAAAGGAAAATATAAACTGTATTTCCGGAGAAGGCAATGGCACCCCACTCCAGTACTCTTGCCTGGAAAATCCCATGGACCGAGGAGCCTGGTGGGCTGCAGTCCATGGGGTCCCTAAGAGTCAGACACGACTGAGTGACTTCACTTTCACTTTTCACTTTCATGCATTGGAGAAGGAAATGGCAACCCACTCCAGTGTTCTTGCCTGGAGAATCCCAGAGACGGGGGAGCCTGGTGGGCTACCGTCTATGGGGTCGCACAGAGTCAGACACAACTGAAGCGACTTAGCAGCAGCAACAGCAAACTATATTTCAGAATACCAAATTTCAAGCTAGTTTAGAAAGAATGATAGAATTAGAAAATCACTATCTTGCACATCTGTTGAAATAAGCCATCTGGATGATGATCATCCCTGGCTGTTCAAATGGTGGGGATCACTCAGATGGATCGATCAGCATGATCAGTCTTAAACATCACAAAAAGAATGAAAGTCAGAAATTACGTGCCTCTTTGCTAACTGAAATAGAAAGTACTCGAGACTGCCATTGAAAGATTCTCACCAAAAAACTTGACCTGAATCTGATCAGTCCACTAGATAGAGCTACCAATTTACAGAAAAGATAGCAGATGAAAGAATACATTAAGTGACTCCAGGAAGATGTAAGAAAGATCTTGAAATGTAGGAAGATATAAGCTGAAGATATAAGCCCCTAAAATCAGAATTTAGGAAATTGCACAATAAATTACCTGTTAAATGGTATGATGAAACCATTGGAAATTTTTATAGGATAAAAGATTCAAGAGGTGTGTCAACCAAATGCAAGGTATGAATCTTGACACTATCCTAATTTGAACAGACTAACTGTTAAAAAGACATTTTGGGGATAATACAGGAATTTGAAACAGCCCTTTGTATTCTGTGCTTAAGTGGAATTTTTATTTTAGGGGGAATATGTGGTAATGGCTGTGTAGTTTTTATGATTAAGAAGAGTCAGAATTTTAATGAGCTAGTTGGGATTTACAGCTTTCTGTTATTTATTCAGAGATTTAATACTTGTTTTCTTTTTTTCCTTTTAGAATAGTTCTTTCAGTATTTCTTGGCTTCCTTTAAAAGGCCTTACGTATATCATTAAGTCACCCTTGTCTATGCTAGAAATGGTGAAGACCTGCTGCTGTGATAAACAAGATCATGACCTGTATAAATCCAGCAGTAGTTACACTATTTTCCTTTGCATTTTGGCAAAAGTTGTCAAGAAAGCAATGAAGAACAATGGTCCTCATCCTTGGAAACAAGTCAAGGGAAGGTGTGTACTGTATCTTTCTTTGTCATGAATGTTCACTTACATCTTCGGAGGAGTTTTTTTTTGTGTGTTTTTTAAGTTAATTTGTGCTTGGATGTCTTTATGGTTTATATCTTAAATATATTTGTTAAAGGACAGCAAAATATGGAGCATTTTGATCTTGCCAATTTGTTAACAGTACAAAACCAACCTAATATCCCTAACTTAGGGAAGATTTTAGTTTCTTACTTATCTCATCAGTCCTGAAGAATGAGATCCCACGTATTAAGTGCAGGTATAAAAGAGAACTGTTGTTTTTCTTGCCAAAGTTAATTGTAATGTTTCATATAACTCCTTGTATATATTTTATTAAAACTTACAGAAATAAAAATTATGTCCAGATTATGCATTGGCAGATGATAGATTAAGTCTATAAAATTTTGTGTTCTTTGAGTCCACCAGTCTCACAAGTGCAGGTTTCTTGAATGAAAACTAACCATAATATAAAAGAACCAAAACCTCTGATGTTCTCATTTGAGGAGTATGCCATTTTCATTTCTGATGTGGTAAAATAAACGTTTGGTCACATTTGTCTAGTGTTGTCCTTTTTTGAGAGTTTTGCTTGTTAAATGGGTGTGATTCTTACTGTCTTTCCTTGTTCTACTTTTGCCTATGAGCCCCTTTTCTAGCCCTCTGCAGTTGACTGTTCTCCACCGCTTGCTTAGCTTAAGCAATGGAAGCTCTTGCAACAGAATACTTAATATTTCTGGTAGATGCTTCTCAATAATCTCTAAATGAAATTCCTGTTTGATTCACACAATGAATAATTCTTGCAACATTATGGTGATACAGTTTGGATTTTTTATTTAGAATATACTTTATTTTTTAATGGTATCTTTGTTAAGCCTCCAGTAATTAGGTAGCTCAAACAGTAGTTACTTTTCTTTTGTTCTGTTTGCCAATTTTGTTTGGAATCTTAAATATTTTTATGGAAAGCATAATACTCTGAACTTTATTGCTTAAAGAAATTGGAATTCATAACAAGACTGTATACCAAGCCTATCATGGGTATGATGGGGAGGATATGAAGATAATTAGATCTTTATCTTCAGGAGCTTATCAGCTTCATTATTTATAAATAAACATTTAACCTCTCATAAGCATTAATCATTTCTGTTTTGAATAAGCCATTATAAAAATTGCAGAGAAACTTAACAATCCCTAAGTAAGATTAAAAATGAATGGTGTTCAGTTCTGATCCCTTAATTAATTAAAATATATCAGCTCTTAAATTATATTAAGTAATATTGACAACAGATTTTTAAATGGCTAGTCTTGGATATTTGAGCACTAATAATTTTTCTTTGTGAGTGGGTAAAAATAATTTTTCCAGTACTTTGCATTGTCTTAACGTATAAGTATAGTAAGAGCCAGGTCTTTGTGAAGGGTAGAGGGAGAAAGAATTTAAGGAACACTGTTATGTAAAATTGCCCTGTTAAGAGTTCTATAAAGTACATCAAGTTGTACTTAAAAGAATTACATATTCTTTCTTATTTGTCAGTAAACACTGAAAAAGAAAGGTTATGGGGGGATTAAAATAAAAGGAAAAGCCAAGTATTATATAGAAAATAGTATTTCTACTCTCCTTTGGGGACAGCCACTGAATCCTTTGATTCACTTATGGATGCTTGCTGCATCCTTGAGAAATTTGAAGGCTGAGAGGTGAGGCATATTCTATGAGTTTTGTTTTCTAAGCAACAAAAGTGATACAATAGCCCCATTATGTAGAAATAGCTAAAAATTTAAAGTGATGAGGCTGTCATGAGTATTGAGTTAAATGTTAGTTTAAAAGATGGATTTTTGTGAATGAAACTGTTCATAATTCATTTGTTTTAATTTTACAGGATATATTCTAAATTCCATCAAAAAAGAATGGAAGAACTAACTGAAGTTGGTCTGCAGAACTTTTTCAGCCTTTTTCTACTGTTAGCAGCTGTGGCAGAGGTAGAAGATGTAGCAAGTCATGTTTTACGCCTCCTAGATTTCCTCAAGCCTACTTTTAAAACATCTCCTCTCATTTGGAAGGGTCAGATGGCCTTCCTCTTGATGTATACCCAGAAAAATCTGGACATTGGTGTTTTGGCTGAGAAATTTTCAAATGCTTTCCGGGAGAAAGCAAAGGAGTTCTTGGTATCTAAGAATGATGAAATGGGACAAAGACAGACCCTTTGGACCCTTCTTTCCATATATATGGACAGTGTTCAGGAGGTGTTTGAGACAAGCCGTTGCTTGCATCCTTCTCATGAAAAACTGCTTAATGATGGCTTTAGTATGCTTCTACGAGCTTGTCAAGAATCTGAACTTAGGACAGTATTGAACTTTCTACAAGCTGTTCTGGCCAGAATCAGGTATGTTTTCCAGTAATGTGCTAATGTATTAATTTGTTTTATATCATTACCTGTGTTGATTCTGTGTTAAAGTTTTCCTTTTGACATACTCATGAAATTCAGTTGTAAAGAGAGCAGTTAAAGGAAGTTTTACTGCACGCAAACTGTCCTTTCAAACAGCGCTTCTTTGAAAGAAGGCTCACAGGCAAGCTTATAAAACTCAACTCTGGTGCAATCCAGGAGCCATGCCTCTTGGCCCCGTCTTGCCTCTCTACCTCTCCTAAAAACATTATTATCCAGAGGGATATTTCAGACATTCTAAGCAAGACCATGAACTCAAATCTGAGGTGACTTTCATTGAAACATATGCAGTTTTGTGTACTTAAGGAGATTTTGGCCACATTGTACCATTAAAAAAAAAAGTTATTTTCTTTAGTTTGCTGCCAAGTTGTAGCCTCAAACACGTGAAATGAGCTGTGCTTAACGGCTCAGTCATGTCCTACTGTTTGTGACCCTGTGGACTATATAGCCCACCAGGCTCCTCTGTCCATGGGGATTGTCCAGGAAAGAATGCAGGAGTGGGTTGCCATGCCCTCCTCTGAGGGATCTTCCCGACCCAGGGATCGAACCAAGGTCTCCTGCATTGCAGGTAGATTCTGTACCGACTGAGCCACCAAGAAAGCCCCAAACACATGAAATACTCCCAGCTAAAGCAGTGTATTCTAAGAGTGAGATAGGATTGTTCTACAGCAAGTTTTGTGTAGATGATGTTCACCAGTCATCTATATAAAACTTAGCTGTTCCCAGATCTACGTGAATTATACAAATATGCAGATGCACTCAGACCCAAACAGTAATGGTGAGAACAGTGATCATGCTGTTTATTGCCTTGAAGGCTGTTTTCACATAGCAGTTTCACCTTTGAAGTTCATGTTCTTAAGAAGTTAGATACTACACTCAGTGCAGTTAGGTATAGAAATACAATTTTATTTAAAATCATGTCTGAAGTTAATGAAGAGACTGCTTCCCTTTTCTTAGTTGCACATTACAAAAGTAGCATCTTTTTCAAAGATACTAAACTTAATGAAATTTCTGAATTTTGGATATTTCATTACCAATTTCATTAGTGATCTTCTTAATTTACATTGGGCTGTGTGTTCATAGAGATCAGTCCACAGGTTTTCACGCATTAGGTTTTATGTAGTTTTTATATTCATGTACTCTAGTTCTTAAGCAGATAATCATCCCTATATCCCTAAATGTAAGCTGAATCAAATATTTAGATGGACGGATAGATAAATAGATAAGTAAATGAAGAGCCAACTTCATTAGAGGAAGCTTTTACTGATTCTGGATCTTCTCCATGAAATAATTTGTTTATTCCTAGTCTAGTAGAGTTTATTAGCAGATGCTATACTTTTCCAAGTGCCAAATTCATTTTGTTTGTTCAGATTTTAAATAAGTGGTAAGCAGTATTTTCCTGTGCTTCTTGAGCACAGTTAGAGATTTCCACATTTCTGGTACCATTTTTGGTTTGTTTATTTATATTCGTCTGAATATACAAAGCAAGAAGGAAAAAGGGTCTAAAAACTGGTCTAAACCAGCCTGGCGATGTTGCTACAGCCTGGGCAAAGGAATAGGAGTTTTTAGCATTAAAACCAAAGCAGTTTCAGGAGTGTTGGGAAAATATTGCTTGCAAGTACCTTGTAAGCTGTTCACTATAATGCATTTTTGTTGAAACCATGAGGGTCACACTATTCAGAAGTACAGAGGTAGGAATCAAGAGGGCATAATGAAGACTGTCAATTATATAAAGTGAGAGTAACTTTACATTTATATTAGGAATTTCTTTAAAACTGGATCTGGTTTGAGTGTGTTAATTTGGTGTCATCTTGAACAGGGGGCAAGGAGTGTGTGGTCTACAGGACTAACCAGTAAAAAAAAAAAGGACACAAATGTTTATGCTGATAATATTTAATTCTTTGTAGAAATGTTTATTTTTGGCTTTGCTTTATACTATTCAACTATGATCAAAAGCAATTGCTATAGGAGAATGTGAAATCATGTGTAACTTTCTGTCACCAAAATTATCAAGCAGTTTTAACAGAAGTATGAGGTCATTGTGTGAATGAGAATGGTGTAGTAATGTGCAGGTCATTGTTAATGCTGTCATGGTACAGGCACTGCCATCTTTTAAGTTTCTGAAGCTTGCATAGTAATTTGCAACAGTCCTTCAATGAGACTGATTGTAGTACATAATAAGAGGGACTGTGACTTGCATGGTTTATTTTATTCCATCAGTCTTCAGTACTTCCAAGCAAATATTGTCCAGACAGACTTGTTTTAGTTTGGGATATTTGCAGGGAAAGGGCCCCAGAGATCATTCAGGATTGTTTACCTTAAGAAGAAAAAAAGAAGGGAGGGAGGGGAAACACAAGAAAAGTCCTCTAGGTATTTGGTCATATGGAGATGTGTTCCTGATCTCTTAACTCCAAATTTGGATTCATTGAAGTTCTTTCCAGAGGACTTTTTTAGGTATGCTACAGTATTTTTACTATTAATATTATTAGGAAGTTCAAAAATAATTTGAATAGTTGTTAAAAATTAAAGCATAGCTTTTCTTTTAAGTTAAGAACAAAGCTAAATTCTTCGAATTTTGATTTAGATGGAGAAGGTGGGTTACATAGATTGATGATATTTATTCCTAACTGCATCCCTGACAAAGGAAAGAATGAAATACTTTACCTTAGCAATCTCTTCTGTTTTGTAATTCAGGTGGGAGTAAGGTACCAGTCCTTGCATAAATGTGTGTGCAGGATATGTGCTTGTGTGTGTGTGTGTGTGTTGAACTGGGTAATAGTTTTATAACTGTATGACAGTGAAATTATAGGTAGGAAGGAACTAAGATCACTGATTATAGAGAGAAGCGGCTCCCTCTAGGCTGTTAAGAAATAATAACTTCATATGCCACTTTCAGCTAACTGGAGCTGATGGCTCACCAGAGCATTCTTTATTGCTGATTAAGTAGCATTATGAAAATACTGACTTGGTTATGTTAACTAAATGCCTCCATGTTTAAAACTCCGAATGTCAAATAGTTTTAGCAGTCATCTTTAACATTTCACATTACCTTTCTGGAATCACATTTCTGGTTCTCACTTGGCTGTTATTTGAGGTTAATATAAAAATGGCAGTCTTTCATTTGTGGAGTTAGGTGTAGCCAAAAGCTTTTCTTTAATTATATCCATTCATGCTGCTATAGTTAAGGGTCTGTCAGCATTTCCATTATAAACCTCCATTTTCAGGGTTTTATAACACAGCTCTGAAAATTAGCTCTGGGCAAAAACTTGACATGCAAGGCCTCATGAGATTCTCCCTCCTCCCCATCCCCCTGTTTCATTTTTACTGAAGTAGAGGTGAGTGATTTCAAAATGCCTTTTGGCATCTGCAAATATCATTCGGAGTTTAAAAAGAAACAATAAATTTTCAGGCTTTGTACCTGTTTGTTCTACCACTTAAGGGAGGTTGTGGACTTATGAATTTAAGTCAAATGGATATTGATCAACTGACATCCTATCTTGTATTAAACAAGAGCCTAGTTTCAAAGAAGTCTAAAGGCAGCTGAAAACTTGTCTAAGATGTCAAATGTGCAGACTAAGAAATAGTTCAAAAGGGAAGATGACCTGTTTTTGATATTCCATGTGCTCAAGTGCAGCTCCTTAAAAGGTTTATGATTCTTTTTCCTGGCTTCAAAATACATTTGAAAATACATACATTTTTTCATTCTTTTCTTCTTTTTCCACGAACTTGCAAGTTCACCTGTTATATATCTTTTTTGACATTTGGGATGGTGTGTGTGTGTGTTTGTACGCTTTATACAAGAACTATGTGTAGCATTCTCCTCAAATATTTTCCATGCTCAATAGTTCTAGTTATTTTAATCTTTATTGGTATGACAACATTTATTCTAAAAAAAAATTTTAATCTTTCCTTTGGAAGAGAACTAGAGATTTTCTAGGGAGGGAAGGTGGCAGTTTAAAAGGAAGTATTCTTGTGAGACTGTGCTGATCGCCAAATAATTTACATGATCTTTCAGAAAAAAAGAACTGTTGACAGTATGCAAGCCTTTTCCTCCTTTTTTATTGGGTGTTCTATTAGTATAATGGGTTACAGCTTTTAATTATTGAATTGTTTACTACAAAACAAGTTGAAACCAATATGATTTTTTTTAATCAAATTATTTTGAGTTATTTATTTGCAAAGTTTCATTAGTACATCCCAGATTGCCCAAAACATCTGGGGTTCTGCTGTTTGATCATGTGTATATATGAACATCTGTCTATATGTACATATATGTGAATGTGTGTCATATATACACATAGGTACATCATTTATACTGTGTATATGAAATGTATACTGTGTGCAGATTTTGATTTGATACAGATTTTTAGGACAGTTTTCTAATAATTTGAGAGAGGGAGCACATGAGTATGCCCCATGGAAAAATACATTTACAGTTTTTATTTGAAAAGTCAGACAGTTGTGTTGCTCACTAAGAGTGATCCACCTACCAGTTTTGGTTGCTTCAGAGAAAGCATCAGCATCTCTAAGGGAATATACTAGTATTGATATTGTGGAAATATATAAAATGTATAGATTTCTTTTCATTAAATAGTTCATAATAAGATTTTTACAAGTATACTGTGAGTTAACTTTTTTATATGCTTATGTACTCTTTGCCAAGCTTGAATTGCGCAAAGCATAGCCCTTTTATATTACGTATTTTATAAATTCATGCAGTAATATAAACCTCTTACCCTAATAACTTGGAAATTTTTTTTATTATTTTGTTGAAACATATGCTATTTACTTAATTTTTCATGTATTAGAGTTAATATTTGGGTCATTTATTTAGTCTCCAACTAGATCTATTAATAGATATGCATTCTCCTTGTATAAGTACAAAGTGATTCTTTGAAAGTATTATAAGGGAAAAGTTATGTGTCCAAATTTTAGCCTTATTGGTAAAATGGGGATAATAGCACAAACCTCACCAGGTTATTTTAAGGGTTAATTATAATATAACCCTAGTAATGTGAAGTATTGACATAGTGCCTGGCATATTAGTAAGTGTTCAATAAATGGATGTTGCTTTTATTATTATTACTGTTTTCAAAAGAGGCCCTAATGTATTCATTTCTAGTGTGCTCACGTGTGTGTGTGTGTTTGGACTTGGATGGTTCTTAACCCTACCTAATATAATACCTTTTACGAAGTGGATAGCTCAGTTGGTAAAGAATCTACCTGCAGTGCAGGAGACCCCGGTTCAATTCCTGCGTCAGGAAGATCCGCTGGAGAAGGGATAGGCTACCCACTCCAGTGTTCTTGGGCTTCCCTTGTGGCTCAGCTGGTAAAGAATCCACCTGCAATGTGGGAAACTTGGGTTTGATCCCTGGGCTGGGAAGATCCCCTGGAGAAGGGAATGGCTACTCACTCCATTATTCTGGCCTGGAGAATTCCATGGACTGTATAGTCCATGGGGTCGCAAAGAGAGCTGGACACAACTGAGCGACTTTCACTTTCGCTTTTGATGTATAAATGAGTTAGTGTCTATGTTGTAAAAACTCAAATTGCAGAGAACATGAACATTGCCTCACAATTAGAGAACTGTTGGAAATTGTGATTCTGTGTTACTAAGATGATAAGGAGCTGCTGTAGAGAAAGAAGAGTAACTTTTTAAGGTAGAAATGTGATATGTATGAATGTCCTTTATATCTAGTTAAGTGAGAGAATTTAAGTCTTCTTTGGAGGAGCTTGTTTATGATCCCAACTTTATTCTCACTGCCATTTCCTCCATGTTATTAATAACATTCCTCCATTATTAATGTTTGCCTGATCTTCTGGCCTTCTGTGCCTCGCCTCCTCAGACTACCTACCTCTTGTTTTTTTAATTGGCTTCTCTGAGATATGTCACTTTTACAATTCACTTATTGACCAGCTTTGTTGGGATAAAATTCACATACCATAAAATTAATGGTCTTAGTATATTCACAGAGTTGTGTAACCTCTACCGCAATTTTAGAACAGTTTATCACCCCCAAAAGAAACCTCGTTAACCGTTAGCAGTCACTCCCCACCTCCCCAGCCCCCTTTCCCTTGCAGTCACTAATTACTGTCTGTCTCGAGAGATTTACCTGTTTTGGACCTTTCATACAGATGGACTCATACAACACATCATCTTTTGTGACTCGTTTCTTTAATTTAGTATAATGATTTGAAGGTTTATCCACATTAAAGTGTGTACAGTACTTCATTTCTTTTTATTACCAAATAATCCACTGTATAAGTTGTGTGTTAGTTGCTCAGTTGTCTCTCTTTGCAACCCCACAAATTGTAGCCCACCAGGCCGCTCTGTCTTTGGAATTCTCCAGGCAAGAGTACCAGAGTGGGTTGCCATTCCCTTCTCCAGGGGATCTTCCCAACCCAGGGATTGAACCTAGGTCTGCCGCATTGCAGGCAGATTCTTTACTGTCTGAGCCAACAGGGAAGCCCCCTCTTTGAATATGCCAGATTTTATTTATCCATGTAGCAGTTGATGAACACTGAGTTGTTTGCACTTTTTCGCTATTATGAATAACATTGCTGTGGACTTTTATGTGCAAGTTTTTGTGTAGACATGTTTTTATTTCTCTTGGGTATATATACTTAGGGGTGGAATTGCTGGGTCATGTGATAACTCTAACCTTTTAAGGAAATGCTAAACTGTTTCCATTGCACCATTTTACAGTCCAGTCTATACAATCCGACCTTATCCAACCTGCAATAAGAATTGCGGTTTCTCCGCATCCTCACCAGTGTTTGTTGCTACGTGTGTTTCTGAATGCAGTGATTTTAGTGGATGTGAGGTGATAGATTAGTATCTCATTATGGTTTTGATTTGCATTTCCTTGGTGGCTAGTGGTGTTGATCACATGCTTTTCATGTGCTTGTTGATCATTATGTCTTACTTGGAGAAATATCTATTTGGACCCTGTGTCCATTTTTAAATTATTTGTCTTTTTGTTACTGAATTATAAGAATTCTTAATATATTTAGATACAAATCCCTCATCAGATATGATACACAAATATTTTCTCCCATGTTATGAGTTGTCTTCTCATTTTCTTTCTCTCTTTTTTTTTTTTTAAACTTTTTGGCCACACCGTGTGGTGTGTGGAATCTTAGTTCCCCAGAGCAGATTCAAACCTGAGCCTCCTGCATTGAAAGGTGGAGTTTTAACCACTGGACTGCTGGGGAAGTCCCTTTTCACTTTAACATCTTTTGTAGCATAAATTTTAAAAATTTTATTGAAGTCCTATATATCTAGTTTTTCATTTGTTGCTTCTGCTCATCTCATATTCTCTTACCATATTTATCTTGTTGGAGAGCAATTCTGCTTATGTCATTCTCTACTTAAACACCTTTAATGACATCCTGATAAGACACAAAATGTAATGTCTAATTCCTTATCACAGTTTTCGAAGTTATCCACCGTCTGGCTTTACCTTATTTCTGTACCCTTTTCTTGTGGTTCTCCTTTAATCAAATGAAACTATTAATTACCAAGATATCTCCCAAATCTTTTTTACTGTTACATTTTCCTGTCAAAACCAGTTGAGGATTCAGATCAGAGAATGTCCAGGACAGTAGAGCTAGATCTGAGGACTGAATAAGCTGCAGATATGTGATAGTCAATAATTAGAAAAGGGTTAAATTCAAGGAGTGAAAGCAGTTGTGAAGATCACAAGTCAGAAATGGTCAGTGTTGGTTACAGTAGGCAAAGAGATGGGGTGGCAGAATACAGGAAAAGAAAGGGGAAAAACCTCAAAAGACTTATTTAGAGGGATTTGGGAAAAGGAAAAGGTGATTTGAGAAGTTAGTAGTACCTAGATCAGGGCTAGAGATGGACTCAATGAGCTTCAGATAGGAGCACTGTACATGGCGGAAGTCAGGATTTCAGGCGGTAGTGGACAAATCCCCAACAGTAAGTTGTGCTTTTTTTCTTCTACGTATTAAGGAAGTGTTTGTGTGTTCTTCCTGCTGCTGCTGCTAAGTCGCATCAGTCGTGTCCGACTCTGTGCGACCCCATAAATGGCAGCCCATTAGGCTCCCCCATCCCTGGGATTCTCCAGGCAAGAACACTGGAGTGGGTTGCCATTTCCTTCTCCAATGCATGAAAGTGAAAAGTGAAAGTGAAGTCGCTCAGTCATGTCCTACTCTTAACAACCCCATGGACTGCAGCCTACCAGGCTCCTCCATCCATGGGATTCTCCAGGCAAGAGTACTGGAGTGGGGTTGCAGCATAGTATAAAAAGCAGGAGTTTTAGGGTCAGTAAACCTGAGATCACATTGTCCCTCCTCTGCTTACCAACAGTGCAGTCTTGAGAAGTTACTTAACCTTTTCTAAGCTTCAGTTGCAAATTTGTAAAATAGTCCTTACTTTATAGGATCTTTATGAATATCTGCTTAGGTCTCTGCTGTCCATACATACTACCTGTGTGTGACAATTTAAGTTAATGAATATAATGTGACATACAATGCCTCCGTCACACTAGTTCCATACCAGATGCCCAGTGGCCATTCGTAGTTAGTGGCTGTGTAGTGGGCAGCAGCAGAGCTCTCAGCAGCACTGACTTAGATCCTGTGCCTCCCCAGACCACTGATCATAATAATCTCTCGATATGTTTATTATATTCATTTACATTTTCTTCATTTTTATGTGAACAGTGTTATCCTTTATGCCAAGCTTCTCTTGAAATGTATGCTTGTCCATATGTCCACAGTCTTAAATAATCTCACTTTCCTTGGAATTTCTTTAACACTTTCTCTCAAATGCTCTTTATTGCTTTCTACTTTGTATTTTTTTTTTTTTTCCTTACAGAGGATATATCAAATAAATTATTCAGCAAATCCAGCTAATATTTATGAGTGCCTGTAGTGATAACAGGCATTTTTGTAGGCAGGCACTTGGCATACATCTGTAAACCAGCTAAGTGCAGTGTATATGATACGCACTCATGTATTTCTTACATGAAAGACAGACGGAGAAAATCTAAAGATACTTTAAGTGTTTATTGAAGCCATCACCTTTTCATCATTTTATATTATATTATTTCAGCCATTCAGTATTATTTGATAATGATTTATACTTGTCCCCAGATTTTACCTGCTTATCCAACAATTCTTGCCAGTATCCACATGAAAGTAGAGAACAGTATCTGTGCAGCCAGGCTATGGGTTTAATGGATTTAATACATAATCTGAATTTCAACTCTGTGCTTTTTGTCTTCTAAGCACCATTGGGCAGGAGGGACTTCCAAAAAAATGACAGGAGTCCATTCTTCTCAATTAATTGGAAGGTTTTTGATGTTATAGAAAAATGAAACTCATGTCTACTCTAGCTGAAAATTTGGGACCATTTTTTAATAACCAAAACTATTCTCCCACTAAAATATGGACACAGGTGGAGTAAGTGGGCCTTTGAGCTTTTCCCTTGCTTGTGAGAGTCTCCAAAACCTCTCCATCAAGGCTGGGTCCACAGGAGCACTTTGAATGTAAAAGTAGAGATCATCTGTATTTGGATTGGGTTGGAAGCAAGGTATTAAATATTTGGAAGAGGGAACTGAAATAATGGAATGGAGGAAATACTTGATAAAATAATTTAAAGCAGTTCCCTGGAGTGGAAGCTTCCGTATTGAAAGGGCCTTTTGAATGACTGTAGCACAATGTAAGAAAATAAGACTAACAGTAAAGCACAGCTGTGTGAATTTCAGAAGGCTTGGTACAAGATAAAGGTATCAAAGTGTCCATGGACTTCTCAGTCTTAGCCACTTTTCTTAATCTTCTATTTTTTTCTGTTTGCTGTGGCCCTGATGTAATCTCCAGTTATAGCCTAGGTCAGATCTAATATTTAGCCTCATCTCCAAAATTATAAAAGTAGAGAGGTGAATAGAACTTTATAGATTTTTTTTCAAGATTACTGTCAAGAAGTAGATGACATAGTTGTTTGCAAAGTTTGAATGAAAGCAGTAAATTCCACCTCTCATAATTAGGAAAAGGAAGGTAAGAGTGGCGTAAGAACACTGAAAAAAATTGTGATAAACATTAGGATAAAAAAGGACAAGGGCAAAAGAAATACACTCTGGAAAGGAAACATTTCATTCTTTTGAAAGTGGATGAGCTCAGGGAATAGAAATGCCATGATTATTTTCTATACCAAGCAGTGGAATATTTCTCTTTAGCAAAATGGCAGTAAATCAAAAGATGCTGGGATGACGTGAAAGCTACTTTCCCCAGTCTTACTTATATGCCTGTGATTCCTTTTCTGAACTCCATGGTTCATTACAGGTATTTGGACCACCCAGATCTTTGAAGCTTTGGATGAAATTCAGTAGGCTTATAGGAAGGCAATGGCTACTGTGCTCTTTCATCGCACCACATAGGGCTATGTTTCTTAAACCAAAGAAAAGTTGTTATAATAAATATATTGAAGACCAGTAAATCCCATTTGTGATGGGTTTGCTGAAGTTAACTTGTTTCCAACTGTGGAATGGATAAAAAGACCTGAAATTATGATTTCAGTAGGCGGACCCAGTCTTAAGAAACTCAGGAGATAAACTACTGCTGTGGGTTTTGGCTTTAAAAAGGAAGTGCTCAGAGGAAACAAGAAATAATTTAAGCATTTACATTCAATAAGTGTAGTACAATAAACCACTCACTGTTTTTTAATGATGTGATGTGTCAGAGAAGGAAACTGATCTCTTAATTATCCCATTCTTTTTAGATTAATAAGACCTCAGAAGGCACTATAAATTGTGGAAAAGTAGATTTATTATAGTTTAAAAATGTTCCTAGGTATCCTCACCATCTTCTGATAATTCCCCTAAAGTTATTTTAAGATGTGTTTCTTAGAAAACATCAGAATACATTTTTGTTTTATAATATGGATTTACTTTTGCCATCATATGGCCTGTAAGGAACAGTTCCTTACCTTTCACCATCTACCTTGTGGAGAAGGGTAAGTAATTGCTCTGTTTCAAATTTTATTTATATTTTAACAAAATTGAGAACAACTATAAGGAGTGAAACTAGCCTTTGGAACTCTTAATTTCAATTGTTTCTTCTTTACCTTACAAGATATATATTTTTCTCTCTTTAGGATATCTCTTGTCAGATTTAAGGCTTATTTAAAATGAAAAGAAAGCTAGAGCAATTTTCTTTATTCCATTTCAGTCTCCTAAGGCCTATTTCCCCCTGGTGAGCTCATAGCAACAGGGGGGTTTAAGGGAATTCAGCTTTCTGCAAATTAATGTCTCACATCATGAAAATTCAGGACTTTTTTTTTTTTTTATCTTGAAAAGTAATACAGTGAGTGCGAGTATTATTTCTTGCCAGCGGGTGGAAGATGAATGATTTTGTCACAGTTTTACTGCTTGATGAGCAGTATCCTGAGGGTCAGGCTTAAGTCTGTGTCACTATGCTGCTCATTACTCTTGAGCTAAATAAGGGCTGATTGGATCTAAATTGCCTAGCACATGGGCCACAGATGAGCTCAGTGAGCAGGGGATGACCTGCTATTCAGTCTGGGAGTAACCCCGGTGTGCAAATGCAGCATTAGAACACCGTGGGAGAATGAGAGGCTACCGGCTGCTGCCAGCAAAAGAAATCGAAATGTAAAAACTCTTTGATGCTGTGATGTTAGAATTTGAAATGTAGGAAGTGACAGGTTGATGGTACTTATCAGCTTTGGCTGGATTAGAGAACAGTGTCATCTTGCTTCTATAATGACAGAAGAATGAAGCCAGCAGCTAACTACTGTGCAGAGTGCAGCCGCCGCCGTTGCCACCAGTCGTTGCTGCCTCCTACCGGCAGTTTTCCTGGAAACCAGTAAAAGATAACGAAGAAAAGAGCATCCTCTGTAGATTTCCAGGAATTTGGAACTCTTTGGTGATGAAAAGTGCCCGTGATAGGAGGCAAGGGAAAAAGGGTATTTTAGAGCATACTTAATAGTAAATTGCTTTAAAAAACATTATTATTGAGAAATCGGGTGTTCAAAGATTTTCTAGTTAACCAAGAGTTAATGCATTTATGAAATGAATCTACCCAGAGCAAAAAGCCCAGTCTACTCTTCCTGTAGTAGTTTTCATTCAGGGGCCTCAGTTGGGTTTGTTTCTCTCTCAATTATGTATTTTTATAAGTAACAAAACTTTACTAACAATCTTCAAAATCTAATTCAGACTACCAACCAGTGTTAGCACAGTTTCCAAGGTACCTGATAAAAATATCAATACAAAGTGAATAGTGCTTTTGATTATGTAGCTTATGTTGCATAAATCTCCTTCCTAAGGAGGGGATGGGATGGAAGGAAAAGTTTTTTTCCTGTAAGTCAAATTATTTTTTTAAAGAAAAGCAAACCCAGCATAACCCTATGATATAGGAATACTTTGGTTTCATTTTATTTCTGCAGTTGTGATTTAAAAAAAAAAAAATCAGTGTTAGGCTATTATGTTTATGATATAAAACTCAGAATGGAAAAATGGGGTTATGTACTGTTTAGTGGCCTGCTTTTTTTCACTTAATGTATCGTCAGTCACTTTGCATATCAGTGACATCAACATTATTTTTAGTGATTTCACAATATTCTCATAGTTTACTTGACCAGTTCTTACTGATAAAAACTTACACTGTTCTGAAATTTTCTCCAGTAGGTACAAAGTTGTGATGAATGTCTCTCTGAGTTTCTTGGTAGGGTTCTTGAGAACTGTTGTGCACGTTGTGCACTGCACAACTCTAAAGGTACCATTCTCAACATTGTAAATGAGACTTTGATCTTCATGGATTTGTTTGATTATATGTGGAAGATACTTTTTAAATGATTAGGTTTAAAATATAGAGCCTTAGACATAGTTTTGTTTTTTAATTGGGAGATGGGAAAAGGGGACAACAGAGGATGAGATGGTTGGGTGGCATCACCTACTCGATGGACATGAGTTTGTGCAAACTCCAGGAGTTGGTGATGGACTGGGAAGCCTGGCATGCTGTAGTCCATGGGGTCACAAAGAGTCAGACATGACTGAGTGACTGAACTGGGAGCCATGATTTAATTATATTCAAGGTTTATATTTACACAGATTGAAGGCAAAAGGAAAAGGGGATGGCAGAGGATGAGATGGTTAGGTAGCACCACCGACCAAACAACAAAAAATACATAATTCAATACCTTCTATAGAAGCAAATTTTCAATTAGTAGTAGAAAATCTTAGACTAGAAAAATAAAGATTTCTGCCCTCTTTGGAACCAAACTATAGTTCTATAGAAAACTACAGAGATAGAAAACTTGTAGAGTTTGTAAGTTTTCAATATAAGTTAAGTACTCAAAGCCTCTAGAGAGGGTTTATAGTGCTCCTCCCTATTATTTTTATATTATCAAAATTCACATATCCTTTAAAGAATATAAATAATGTACAATTGTATGCTGTAGAAAATAAAAGTCATTCCCTTCCTACAACTACCTCCCATAAAGGGAAGTACTATTAACACTTTGTGGAATGTTCTTCTAAACTGCTGTTGCTTCTCCTTGTATCCATACTGCCTCTTTTACCACCTATTATTTTAAGTGGGATTAGATTATACCTTGGAAATTTCTACAACTTGAGTTTGTGGTTTTTTTTTTTTTTTTATTTTAAAAAGATATCAAAGGCATCGCTCTAGATACACATATTGTAAAAGACTACATAGTTTCTTTTTGTATAATAAACTTTATTTAGCCCCTGTGAACATTTAGGAGTTATAGGTGATTTTAAGGTTGCCTGGCTCTTGATTTTTCAAGATCCTGGTTGAAAATCTTGGTTGCTCAGTTTATTCAGGATATTAGTTGTAGTTCTGTGAGTTAATATATCAAGCATCAAAACCAGCAAAGCACATTTCCACTTGACTCATTTTAATTTCTATGAATCACATGTGGAATTACAATTACGTGTTTTGCTTATAGTAACAAATATTGCTGTATTTTTTTCAAAAGGTTGTAGATGTGAATTTTAATTCTGACTCTGCCACTTTTCTTTCACTTTAATTTTCAGCAAGTTGTATAATCTCTTTGAACCTCAGTTTTTCAAATCTGTAAAATGTGTGCGATAATATTAAAGAACTGGTTTGAAGCCCAAAAGAGATAACATAAGTCAAATGTATAACAGAGTACCTAAGCGATGATTGCTTTTATTACCATTACTCCTTATCCACTGGTTTCAGAGAACTGAGGTGAAAGAATATATTACACTACAAGTAAATTTAAGACAGTTTCCCACTCCAAGATTTTTACAATCAGTTCAGTTTTATTCCCTGAAAAAAATGCTATTTATGTTTAAAGTGAAAGTAGAAATTATTCTTTCTTTGTGGCATCTCCTTTCCCCTCTTTTTTTCTTACAACTTAGAGAATTTTGACTGTATTAGTTTTGTGCCTTTGCATGAAACAGAAATAACTATTTTTCAGTCAATCCTCCTCTACTGAGTGCCCAGAAAGTACTTGCTATGGCAGACTTTGGCTGGTGTTGGAGGAAACAGAGATGCTGAAAACAGATCGCTGCTCTCAAGTGCCCCACAGTGTAGTGAAGCCGACATATAAACAAAGAAATAACATGGTGATCGATACACAATTGTTGAAGAGACTCTTCTTAAAACTCTTCTACATCACTTACAGAATTTTCTCTGAGATTGCCCTGTACGAAATACTGTATGTGATTATTTGGCAGTGAGTCATTCACACTGTCTCATAGCTGACTGGTGGCAGAAAAATTAGAGAAGAGACATTATAAGTGTTTAGCAGCTTGTGCTTAGGTAGATATTCCTTCAAAAGTTTTTCATACGGTTTTTGACATCTTTAACATAGTTCCTCTATTAATAAAACTAACTTAGCCACTAATAAACATATGGAATGGTCGGTCTTTGGTGAATTTTTAATAACAGTACTATGCCATTGATACATTTTTCTGCGTTTCTTTTTTCTGACATCTATTTTTTTCCTATTCCCATTCTCTGAAACCTTAATGTATCTTTTCTTCCCACCTCTTTAAATGTTCTATGAACTTTTGCTCTTTTCAGGACAGCACACTTTAATGTGACAAAATAGAATCCAAAACCAATATGTAGTACTGGAATTGTACATTTTCAAAAGTTTACGTAAGTGCTGTCATACCAGAGATGCCGTGCACAGCTGTGCCACTATTTTCTTTTGGTTTTATACTTTTGAGATATACTGCCAGAGAAAACGTCCTACAGGAAAACAAGGATTTAGCCAAGAACAAGGAACATCTTGGGTTCAAGAAATGAAGAATCCAGGATAGAATAGTGAAGGGATGGAAAACAGTTTTATGTCTGGCCCAGGCAACCACCATTCCAGGTTTAAGTAGAAGGATGGCAAGCTTTGAGAGGAAGGCCCTCAGGAAAAAGTGGGGAAAGAAAAATTATTTTTCTTATTCTGGGGGAGAGTAAAGCAATTTTATTATAAAATGAACTTTTCTTTGGGTCTGTAACATTGAATGAGAGACTGTTCTAATGACCTATTGATAAGGAACCTTGTTTTTAATATTAATTTACCATAACAAATTACATATAGTGGCTTAACTACATCAACTTTAGGAACATCCTGTATGTTTCAAATGCATTGAAATGTGCATTTTACATTTCCTTTTGGATATATAGAAGTTTTAAGGCTTTTATGTACATAAGTGTCATAATCTTTAAAAAATATTTATATACATACACATATTTAACAGTTGACAGTTTTTTTCTATTGGTTTTCTGGGAGGAATTCCAGTGCAATTCAGCATACATTTCTTGGATACTTTCTGTGTCAGGACTGAACTAACAAGTGTTCTGTGTACATGAAGCTGTATCCTATACTTGCAGAGCTACAGTGTAGTGGAAACAGCTATTTAATGGTTCCACATTTTTATATCTCCACAGTTGCTCTTTTCCAAATTCTAAAATGTCTGAACCATTAGTTTGATCCAATATATGAATGGTGTTTTCTTATATTTTGTAGATTACACACGTAAAATGGTAGGTTTGGTAGTTTGGTAGGGCCAAACTAACGGTCCAGGCTTTTCAGAATTAACATTACAGTGTGAGTTTTGTGACGAGATGTAATTATATATGCCGGTTTCCCAGAAGACAAGTCCATCTTGCCTGCTTTAGAGATCGTAAACATGGTTCTGTTTTCCCATTTTCATATGGACTGATACAGTCATATCTCATATCGTGATACAGTCATAGTCGTATGTCTTACCTTTTTGGATGCTCTTCCACATTTTTCATTAAGGTTACGACTAGTAGGCACTGGAAGCTTTTATCATTTAAATACATAACCTTTTAAAAACTTTGGGCAGATGATGTCTTAATCTGTTCAAGTTGCCATAACAAAATACTACAGACTGACTAGCTCACTTAAATAAGAGATTAATTTATTTGCTGTCAGTTCTGAGGGTTGAAAGTCTGAGATCAAGGTACTAGCATTGCTCATTTCTAATGAGAGTTCTTTTTACTAGTGAGAAGGGCTTCTCCCTGTGTGCTCACATGACCTTTACCTGCGGGTACATTATTGGAGGGTAGGGGAGAGACTCTGCTGGTCTCTTCCCACATGGATGCTAATCCTATTGGGTCAGGGCCCCAACCTTATAACTGCATTTAACTTTAACTACTTCCTAGTATATGAATCTGGGAAGATACAGTTGAGTCCATAGCAGATGGATATATTTATTCCCATTGGAATAATGATGCTGACAACAGAGAGAGAGTGCAAAAGGTTAAATTTTCATAGACGTTACTTCTCTTGGCTTTTACACCTTTTATTTTGGAATCAGAGAAGTTAGAGAATCCTTTACATACTCTCCTTTCAGTTCTTTTCATGTTTAATACAAAGTTTCAAAGTTAGTGAAAAAAGTTAAAATTGCTCCCTGTTCATGTTCACCTGTAGTCTTATATTTATCTCAATATAAATACATTGTATATGTCCTCAAATATTCATCAATACAATATGTACATTTTAGGAGAGACTGCTGGTTTCAGAATACATTAAATTTCTGTGGAGAAGCAAATTGAGATGGGATGTGAAATGATACTAAGATCTTTTAGTACTCTAGCTTCGGTGGGACCTCAGGCTGACACCCATATTTCAGTTCTTTCACCTGAAGGGTAAAGGCTTGGATTAGCTTACTTCAGTGTTTCAGATTCTACCAATTATATGTTGAATGCTTTAACATTTGGGGGTAAATTTGCTTTTCTTTTTAAAGTTGATAAATGGAAACATGATTTAACAGTGGAAACAGTGACAGAGTTTATTTTGGGGGCTCCAAAATCATTGTAGATGGTGACTGCAGCCATGAAATTAAAAGACGCTTACTCCTTGAAAGAAAAGTTATGACCAACCTAGATAGCATATTCAAAAGCAGAGACATTACTTTGCCAACAAAGATCCGTCTAGTCAAGGCTATGGTTTTTCCAGTGGTCATGTATGGATGTGAGAGTTGGACTGTGAAGAAGGCTGAGCGCCTAAGAATTGATGCTTTTGAATTGTGGTGTTGGAGAAGACTCTTGCGAGTCCCTTGGACTGCAAGGAGATCCAACCAGTTCATCCTAAAGGAAATCAGTCCTTGAATATTCTTTGGAAGGACTGATGTTGAAGCTGAAACTCCAATACTTTGGCCACCTGATGCAAAGAACTGACTCACATGAAAAGACCCTGATGCTGGGAAAGATTGAAGGCAGGAGGAGAAGGGGATGACAGAGGATGAAATGGTTGGATGGCATCACCGCCTCAATGGACATGAGTTTGCATTAACTCCGGGAGTTGGTGATGGACAGGGAGGCCTGGTGTTGCAAGAGTCGGACACGACTGAGTGACTAAACTGAACTGAATCAACATGATTAAACTAAAACTTACTTGGCTTTATTTTTTTTATTTTACTTATGTAGAGCTGTTTTTATCCCCCTGTTTCATGTAGCATGCATAAAATAAAAATACAAAAAAGAATGACATAAGGAAACATTTGTCTTTAGCACCAACTTATAGCACTTCAAATATTATCAAATATTTTTACTTTGGCCAGTAGTTGGTGGGTTTTAGTTAACTTAAAGGGAGAAGGCAATGGCACCCCATTCTAGTACTCTTGCCTGGAAAATCCCATAGACCGAGGAGCCTGGTAGGCTGCAGTCCATGAGGTCGCTAAGAGTCAGACACGACTGAGCGACTTCACTTTCACTTTTCACTTTCCTGCATTGGAGGAGGAAATGGCAACCCAGTCCGGTGTTCTTGCCTGGAGAATCCCAGGGACGGCAGGGCCTGGTGGGCTGCCGTCTATGGGGTCGCACAGAGTCGGACACGACTGAAGCGACTCAGCAGCAGTAGCAGCAGTTAACTTAAAAATAAGTTAATAAATACTTAGGTTGGTACTTTGTGTAGGTTTGTTTTGTTTTGTTTTTTGTTTGTTTGTTTTTTAGGTAGAGACGTAATAACCAAGTCAGTTCATTACTAAGCAGCGTATATGATGAAAGCTTCTAGTATATAAGGAGCTTCAGTCAGTTTGAGTTCTCATTTTCCTATGCAGGGAAGAAAACTTTGGAGAATTAACAAATTTTAACTAAGTAGGCTGAGTGGGTGAAAGGTAGGTGGATACCCAGCCAGGGAGTGGCTTCCTTCCTTGTGCCTTCTTGTTACATATTTGTATCACCCAGAGTGGTTATCACTTGGAACACCATTATCTGTCTTTGTCCATGCTCTTCACTGGAGGGATACTTTTTGAGGCTGGGGGATTTGTCTTATTTGTATTTTAATTTTCAGCAGTAGGTATCCAGTTAAAGTGCCTAATATACAATGTTGCTCAGTAAGTCTTTGATGGTTCTGTCATGATGGATTAAAAAGTTAAGGAAACTAAGTAGAAAGCTATTGTGGGTGTTTTTTGTTTTTATTTTTTAAACTAGTAATATAAAAATATATTTTAAAAAAAGTGGTTTAAAAATGCAGTATGGTAGCAAAGAGCATTAGTTTTGAAGTCAGGACTAAATGATAGAGGGAATAATGGAAAGGAATGACTGATGACCCAGGCTGGGGCTGTGTAATCAGGCAATAATATAAAAGCAACATTTTGAGCTATTATGGACATTTTAGGTTTAGCGACTTCTTCCAGACTGCTGAAATTTTTCATTTGTTCTGTGGTCTGTGATTTCCTTCATTGGTAGTATTGATCTCATTACCCTAAGGATGTAAAAACTTTAATATGATGTTATTTCATCTGGTATTTCAGCCATGTAAATGCGGAGGTTGTAATTTTCAATGACTTCTACACAGTACCTGCACAGTTTTCTTCCTTGTGTGATGTTCTTGTGCAGTTTTGAAGGGGATTGTCCAAATATGAAACCTACCTCTTAATTTTGATACTTTTTCAGTAGACTGGCTATGTATCTGTTGTCTCTGCAATCAGAAAAGGTCCTGTTTATCTCTGGGCAGGGTTAATTAAGCCTTAGGGCAGTGCTGGGTACACAGAGATCTGACAGAAAATCTGCCTGGGACTGGAAGATTGGCGTGCACACTGTATTATCCCTATCCAGAAAGGATAGAAATAGTGGGGGCCGGGGGGGTATCCAAGAGAGTCCTTACGGTACAGCTTCTGAGAGTTCCCTTTTGAAGTAGGGTGATGACTTTTAACAGATGGTCACGTTTGTGTGAGAATTTTATCTTTTGTAGTTAATATTTTTCTTCCTAAAAGCAGACAGTTGTAATGAAATTATGTTTTCAGGCTATAAATGCATCTTAATTTCTATGACTCATGCATATTATGCATTTAAGTGTAACACATGGCTTTAGGCTGGATACTTCTGTTCTTTGTTTCATATGCAAACATAATTGTCCAGTGGAGCACTTGATACCTTTGATGATCACTCTCCAAATCCAGTATTCAAAGCATACTCATCAGAAGCAAACTTGATATAATCATCTGCTCTGCTATAGTTTACTTACAACCCTGGAAAATTCAATTATGAAAAGATGAGTGGAGCATTTTTTCTTATCTCTTGGAAGAAGTTTACCACAAAGTTTTATTAGTTGTATGTTTTTAGAGAGTTCCCACAAGTATTGTATTTTTTGCCTCCAGCTTGAATTGCTGAGGTTTTACCTCTGCTATAAAATACTGTAATTTTAAAGATACTATGTCTTACCTTGGTCTCTCCGTCTTTTACTTAGCATTAGGTTGTATTTTATTTGTCAGTTAATGATGGAAGAGAGTGCTAGCACAAATAGAAATTTTAAGATTTCCTCTATTAATAGACTAATTTAGATAACAGTTATTCCACACAAAATATAGAAGTTAGTAGCTAACTTATGCTCCCTCTGTATTTGAGTAAGTTTGGCACGGTTCTCATAGTGGATATTCAGTGGTTTCTTGTAACTGTATTTATGTCACACTGAGAAATTTTATTCTGCCTTTCCCCCACCCAAATACTTCACTTTCTTTTGAGACAGTAAAGGGTTGTTTTAAAGAAACAGAAATAAGCTAATGTTCCACCCCTTAGAGTATACTTTGAAGGTATATCATTTGACTGTTGTGAAAAAAATTATGGTATATGCAAACTGTATTGAATTTCTTTGTCCTCTGTAAGATAAAAATATAAGGATATAGAACAGAATTTATTTTAATTCATTGTAAGATGTGTTCGCCTAGTGTTGTATTGAAACTTGTAGTGTTTTGAGAGTGTAAATTTCTTTTGGAAGATGTGTGAAACGTTTTAATTTTACTGAAGGCATAGTGTACATGCACATGTAGATGACAGGAGAGACCAGTTTTGGAAACTCTCTGGCCACCTCTTTTTTTCTTCTTACTTAAGATATGTTCTGTAAATTGTGCTGCTAGAAAGGTGGGGGGATGTGGTAAGAGGAAAGTCGAGGAATTGAAAATCATTCCAATAAAATGGTTTAATTTATGCCTCGGCAGTTAAGCAGTGCTCCTGGTTAACAGAAATACCCTTCAGCTACACAGGATTTTGGAGGGTTGGAGGGCACTCATTTGCACATAAATAGCCATTAACTGATAAATTCCCAGAGGTCTCCTGTTGCATGTTAGTGGTTCTGACCTACTTAGCTAGCTTAAATTTGTTTTACAGAATTATTATAATTCTATCCTTGATACTTAAACTTTGTGATTAATGCATGCCTCACAATACAATTAAAGTATAATTATACAGTTTTGCAGTTTCCTATCGTGGTGTTATTATTACCAAGATCTGGATTTTGCAAATATTAGAAGAGTTAAGGTTTTGATATTTATTACTTTTGCTGTTATTATGTGATTATGTTAAATGAGACCTTTTTATGTCTGAAGAATGGATTTGAGAGAGGCAGACCATTCGATGCAGAATTTGTTAGCTTGGAAATGATTGAATCAGTCACTGTGAGCACTGGGTCCACTGCGTGGATTGACAAGTCCCGGTTTTTTCTTGCTTAACCTTTTTCAAATGTTTCTGAAGTATAGTAGGTTCTTCACACCATTTTTTTTCTCCCCCTGGAAGCAATGTTGGAAAAATGTCGGGAAGCAGTAGAAAAACCCCGGAGTGGGGTTCAGTAGATCTGAACTGCGATGCTGACAGTTACAAAAAGAACTCATGTTCTTGAGGCTCTGTGTTCTCACCTGTAAAGTGAGTAATTTGGATCAAAAGGGGTTGGTGAACCAAGGTGTTGCCGACCAAGTCTGGCCCATGGACTGTTTTTGTACAGCTGTTGAGCTAATAATGGTTTTTACATTGCTTACAGGTGACTCTGTATGTGGTATGCAAGGTGGAAATAGTTACCCCAAAAATTGTTCAAACTCTGACTAGATGTTTCATAGGGTTTCCCTCAACTCTTGGCTTTCAGCATTAAATTACTAGTTGATTTTTTTTTTTTATGCTGATGTTTTTTATATAGCCATGCCCATCTGTTTGGGGTTTCACTTCTTCCATGTTTACTATTTAGAGTCATCTGTGACCCACAGCCTTCTTTTCCCAACCCATTATGAATCCAGTTAGTATCCTTTTAAATTTGGGGATGATGACTACTTTTTAAAGAACCGTTACTTGAAATTTAAATTTCTATTAAAGGAAATGAGATAGTATGGTGTGGTGTCCTTCTGTCGAAAGGGAAGAAGAAACACTTATTTGAAATACTTCACACTTTGGAATGCTTTAAAAGTTGTGTTGTTTTATAGAAAAGTTACGTTAAGTGTTAAGTAATATTTTCTAACAAACTTCAGAAACCTTTTCTATAAATTCTTTCTAAATATTACTTTTGGCTGATGTATGGTATTGTATGACAGTAAGGGTTGGCCTTACTGTCCCCTGCCCCCATGTCACTGAACGTGGAATTACGGACCACTGTTAAAGCTTGGATGCATTTGAATGATGGTCAGCTATGACAGCTGGAGGAATTTGGCATCATCTATTGTTTGCTTGTTAATATGCATTAAAGATAATGAGCTAAGTAAATTTTAAACCATTTTTATTTACTGCTGTGGGAGGCGTTTTGGGCCCCCTCAAGAAAAAAGCAAGGTCAGAAACAGGAGCTGCTTTGTATAGTTGGCAGGCAGTCATCACATTTCTCCAAAGAGAAACTGGTTTACCCTGTAATAATCAGTCTAATGAATTCAGAAATTCATTGATTGTCCTAGCTCTGGGTAGATTAGGTAGAGACTTGCTTCAAGGAGTGGAATTTATGAAATGTTTGCTGCATCCAGCTAGCAGAGCCGCTATAATACAGCTGCCTCCTCAGTGCTTTGCTTTGATCCTGTGGAATGAAAGGACAGGAGGATCAGCTCAGGTCTAAATGAGATTACAGCTGGTTCTGCAGCTTATCTGGTCTATTGCCAACTAGTGTGGCTTTGCACGTCCTAAGGGGTTTACAACAGAAACTGTTTATTGAGTATCATCGGTTTACTCAACACAAGCAGGCTAATCCTTCCCAGCTTCAGCGTGTTGTAGAATTGTGCAAGAGCCAAACCCAAAGCTGGTGTAGCCAGACCCTCTAGAGCCCTTTGTCTCGCTCTATATTGATTTTTACCTGAGTTAAAGACACTAAAAAAAAAAATAAAACCAATAACCAGTCCTATTGTGAGCAAAAGGTTAATCTTACCTAAAATCTTACAAAAAGCATCTGTTAACCCTAGAAGAGACAACCTTTTTTTTTTTTCTTTCTAGACAGGTGGGATTTTCTAGTTTCTAATTGTGGAGAACAAGATAAGAAAAACAGTTTAAAAGATCCTGCTAGACAGTCCAGGTTAAATGCTTAAGTCTCCAGTTGTACTGTAACAAATGGCTTTGTGTATGGAATATAGGATGATCTGTTTCTAAATACTAAGTTTTTGTTTTATATCCATTTTGCACACTGCAATTATTATTTTTAGCATGGCAAACAAAATGCATGAAAGCAAGGCTGGAAACCTTAATTAAAGAGTTCAACTACCAGAGTTAATAACCAGTACTCATTTTGCTCTGGTGATCCCTTGATTAGTAGTATATTTCTTCAGTGAATGAAGATTGGTAATTAGGAGTATAATAAAGATGTACCAATTATAAATAATCTTGTGTGTGTTCAAGTTTTGTTTTACTGTTAGGCGCTTATTGAAAACTTCAGGTGTAAGATTTTAATTACTGCAGTCTCATCTTGACTAGGGATCTTCAGTATGGCTTATAGAGGAAAATGATTTGGAATCGGACACACCTGGATTACAATTCCACTTCTGTTATTTATTGATCAAGTCATTTAACCTAAGTCCATTTTTTTCACCACCAAATGGAGATACTATTTACCGTGCAGTATCTAAGCAAACCAAATTAGAACATAATAGCAAGTTACACTGAGTTTATCACACTAGTCAAGGCTACTGTAGTTGCTCAAGAACCCAGAGACATTGAAGATTATGTGTGTGGGATCCCTCCCATGCTGCTAGAAAGGATATGTAAAAGCTGTGGTGTAGTAATCATGACAGCTGTGCTCTGCACCTATAGATCAGAAACACCCTTTGCCATTTTTAAAGGTGTCTAAATCTTGGGCAGGTGGATAGAGGTTGCCAGGTGAATACCTTTCCCTTCATGCACAGAAGTAGCTACTGGAAAAGCCTTGTGGAGTATGAAATCTAGGCTAGTTTAAAATTTCTAAGAAGGCCTGAATCATAAACTTGTATTTAGGATAGGTAAGTAAGCCATGTATTTATTTATGTTCATTCCTACTTGAGTGATTATTTGGTTGATACATGCACAGCAATAGATGTGTAAATACTGTCAGCTGTATTAAGTGCTAAGTAAAAGACAAAGGTATACTGTTTAAGAAGAGTTCAGTGGTCTCTCCATTTAC
The DNA here is from genome assembly GCF_032452875.1 of Bos javanicus. Classification (NCBI taxonomy): domain Eukaryota; kingdom Metazoa; phylum Chordata; class Mammalia; order Artiodactyla; family Bovidae; genus Bos; species Bos javanicus. Next base: position 52,560,197 of record NC_083876.1, read on the forward strand.
TTTCTCCTAATTGGCAGTGAACATGTATCCTCAGCTATGTGTAAGCACAAAAATGTTACTATGGAAACATTTGGAGGCTTTCTAAATGTACTGTGTGGTGGAATCAGCTAAGACTGATGTTTATCTTAAACACATAGCTTGTCCAATATTTAAACCTAATGGACAAGATGTGTACCAGTTGAAAATGTAATATTTATCCAATCATTTCTATTCTATCAAGCCTAGCTCTAAAGCAATAGGTTGTACTCATAGAGTAATAAATTTTTAGTGCATTTGGAGATAAAGGCTATTGGTGGTGATTGCTTAAACTCTTTTTGCTCAATCATCTGAATGGTGCAAATCAAAGCATTTTGTCAGACTGTGAGAAGTTTCACCTAGATATTGCTTCCCACGCACGCGGGTCACCATATAAATTACGTTCACGGTTTTACAGCGTAGCTGGTGCTAGAAGTTAAATTGATGCCCAGTGGTGGAACTCGTAAAACATTTTCCTGTTAACACGACCAGGCAGAGCTGACATTGTTGATGGTGGGTTCGACCTAATAAACCATTGGTTCTAACAGTGATTTTTACTGTGTTTCAGAGGTGATGATGATACAAGTTTAGTGATCCAACAGTTCTTCCTGAATGACAGAAAATTAGCTCTACTATCTATATTACCAAATGCTGAGAACAGTAGGATAGGGGGTGATTGAAGCCTAATGTAACCTCAGGTTCTGAAAGATGATGAATTACAGGAGCAAACTCTTAACTCGATGTGTACCTTCTTCACAAAGAAAAATACTGATTTTTCTCAAAAGAATTGTGTTATATATCATCTGTTGGAAATTTGGAAATAACCTTGTTACCACCTTGTTATTAGAATATGTAGGATGTGCTTTCCTTTCAGAATCTTTTACACAGATGCTTTTAGGCTGATTATCATTTCTGAAAGGAAAGTGGTTTTACATTTGGTTACCTTTTCGTTTCTATGTTCTCTAAAGTTACTATTCTTTAAAGACATTAAGCTTTATCAAAGGCTTTTCAATTAAGAACCACAGCAACAAAAATCTAAACATTTTTTCCCCCATTAAAGTAAATTTCAGGGGTTAATTTTCTTCTGCTGGTTATAAACAATGGAAACTACGGTAAAGTTTATTTTGAAATATTTCTTTGGTCATAAAGCTTCATCTTTTCTTTTTTAAAGTAAGTTAGTTTTTTCTCATTTCAGGTTAAAATTCACAGAATGGTAACAAAGCCCTTCTGTTTTATCACTGTAAGCAAGGGTCTTTCCAGAGAAGGCAGTGGCACCCCACTCCAGTACTCTTGCCTGGAAAATCCCATGGATGGAGGAGCCTGGTAGGCTGCAGTCCATGGGGTGGCTAAGAGTCGGACACGACTGAGCGACTTCCCTTTCACTTTTCACTTTCATGCATTGGAGAAGGAAATGGCAACCCACTCCAGTATTCTTGCCTGGAGAATCCCAGGGATGGGGGAGCCTGGTGGGCCACCGTCTATGGGGTCGCACAGAGTTGGACACGACTGAAGCGACTTAGCAGCAGCAGCAGCAGCAGCAAGCAAGGGTCTTTCCAGTCCTTTTTCTGTGCTGTATTTGCTCTTTTCACCCTGGTGCGCATTCATACACAATTGGTGATTTTGCTGTAGTTTAGTTCCATTTTATGAGAGATCATAAGTCTTTATTCACCTCTTTACCATTGCTTACCACAGTTTATGCACAATTTTTTTTTTTTGTTTTTTGCGTCAGGAGCTGACCTTTTTTGTTGTGCAGATAAATATTATCAATTATGCTACACAGGTGAAACCTGCCATGTACAAATAGCATGTATCAGGCCTCAAGCGTGCAGAACCAGATAAATCAGCTCATATGCTGAAGCCTTGCAAAAAAAAAATTAGTGATGTAACAAAAGCCTTTAAGGCTCTCAACCCTAGTAATGGAGCTTCATAGTAACCCTCACAGATTGTTGACAAAAGGAGTAATCTTTTTAGCAAAACTTTTTCCCCTCTATGTTTTCCTCCCTTTTAAATAACTGTCCTAAAGTTGGCAAATGGCCTCTCCAGAAAGAAATGCATGTCTAAGTAAGTATCTGAAATAGCTACAAAATTAAAACTAAGAAATGAATGGGCTGTTAACATGCAGGTTTGTTCCAAAGAAGCTTATACATTTATTTATTTTGGTAATTGATCTTACTCATTGACTAGTAACTGCTTTTTCTGCATAGAATTCAGATGAAACTTTCAAAGTTAGAGATTTGATACACAGGTTACAGCTGGGTTGTTGAGGACAGGAGAGGCACAGAGGGTAAAAATGAAAAGGAGGGCAAAGAGGAGTCAGGGTTGGAAATCTGTAGGAAACATTTAGTGGGAAACAGGAGCTAATTAGTAGGTTTCATTCATTTGAAGCAAACCCTTTTTAAAAGTCTCACGAAACCTATAGTCTTTCTCATCACAAAAATATATCTACACAAAACTTTACACATAATTTCAAGGGGTTTATAGACTTCTAAAGCGTATCTACCCCAGGTTTTGCATTATATTAGTGATTAAGCTGTTATTCCTGTTAGAGTTTGGTTATATTTTTGGTAAAGAATATTTTTTTTTATTGGCCCCAAGTGACTCAGTGGTAAAGAATCTGCCTGCAAATGCAGGAGACCCGGGAGATGCGGGTTTGATCCCTGGGTCGGGAAAATCCCCTGGAGAAGGGAATGGCAACCCACTCCAGTATTCTTGCCTGGAGAATCCCATGGACAGAGGAGCCTGGTGGGCTACAGTCCATGGGGGTCACAAAGAGTTGGACACGAATGAGTGTCTGAGCATACATTCTTTCTTCCACATCCCTAGGTATTTTTTAACTCTTTTGCTTGACTGAGTTTTGAAACCTGAAAACTTGGTCAGTAAGTAGGGCTGATGATGAGGTTTATTAGATCCATTATCACAATTGGCAATGGTCAGTGGTGTCTTGTTTTGTAATTTACTACATTTCTTGAATGTAAGAGAAATATTGAAGATGTAGAATGCCTAAGAGGTTTTAGAAATAATATTTATCAAGGAATACTACTTTTCCCATTGCATTAGCTATTGTAATTATACATTGGTACAGTCTGTTGACATAGAATTGGATTTGATTTAAATGGAAAGGAAAAAAAAGACTGGACATTTTCAATATTTATTGATACACCTAGTCCATTAAGGTAAATTATAGAGCAGATTTCACTGTGACAGGAACATTTGGGTTAATGTAGTTAAGAATCAGTCAACATTGCCATTAGACCCTTTCTTTTTAGGAATTTATTACCACCAATTAGGAAAAAGTGCTCACAAATGGAATTTAGCCCTAGCTTACTTGTGGAATATTTGATCTCCCAAATATTTGAGTCTTTAATAAAACGATCCTGATTTCTTTTGAATCAAACTACTTTCCCCAACATTGCCACTAAACACATCTAATAAGATGTGTAATCCTTGCAGCTGTGAGTAGAGGGTACAGCTGACTATATACTGTTGTTTTCAGAAGCGGCTACTGGGATGGTGAAAATTAAGCTAGCTTTTGAAGGATGGTTTTATTAATTAGCTTTAAGAGATGAACTTCATAAGTTTGCAAACATGCTACTCTATATCTGGGATTATTAAAATGAAACTCGCTTTTAAAAGCTCAATTATTAATGAGATGGTAAAGCAACAGAACTGAGTAAAATTTATTGAGAGTAAATGTGATACTGTCTCTAGAATGTCTCAGTAGTTGCTTGTTAATAGGTATACTGTGGTGGATAGTTAGGAAACTAAAGTTGTCTTTCTTCAAATAATCTTGTTGCAATTCATTTGTCCTAAAACAAGTCTAGAATTTCTGAGACTGTTGCAGATGGTCCCTCAGAGTCTTGAAACATAGCTGTTTCATCTTAAGTTTTCCTTTGCACCATTGCAGATACCACCTCTTATTTGTACTTTTAATAAAGAAAAGTCTTTGTTCTTCCTCATGTATGAAATCCTTGAATCAGGTCTGTATCTTTCTCATCTTTAAATTCCTAATTTCTACCATAGTACTTAGTATATAGTGGGAGCCTATTGTTTAAAGCATAATAAACTATGCCAAAATTTACTGGCAGAAAACATACCCAAAACAACTTTTTCATAATACAGTGCTTACAGATCATGTAGGTCAAGAATATGGAAAGCCAAGGACAGCTCTTCACTGCTCTCCTGTGTCTGGGGCCTCAGCTAAAATGTTTCAGTTTGGGATAACTAAAAAAGCTGGAGACTTTTTGGTCTCAGTGCAAACAAAAGTCAGTTTATACGATACTGTAATCTGTAAAGTATACAATAGATTATGTCTTAGAAAACAACATATATACCTTTATTTAAAAAATACTTTATTGCTCAAAAATGCTAACCATCATCTGACAACACAGTTGTCACAAACTTTCAATTTGGAAAAAATGCAGTATCTGAGAAGTGCAATAAATGAGGTATACCATTATTGCAAAAAAAAAAAAAAATTCTGATTTCGTCTTTCAACCAATTCATAAGGTCCCCCTCCTTTTTGCTTGTATGAGAATTCTATAGATAACTATTTTGGTAAGATCTAATGCATGTATGGTTTCTCAATTATACATATCCACTTACAGTTAAAGAGGAAGAGAACTTTGTTTGAAATCCCAAAAGACTGGTATGACAACTATAGATATTTTATCAAAGATGTGTACATTTTGTTGTGAGACTTATTACAAGGAGGGTCTTCACTCTGAGTGCTTTTGAAAAAAGGACAAAAATGCTGGATCATTCATGTTCTTCCCAAACAGTATTCTGGTAGCAGGCAAACTTGGAAACTAAATAGTTTTATATTGAGCCCAAATCCCTCTTACTTTCTTCATTATCTTGTACCCATATACTTGCTATGAAATTTGGAGGGTAAATTCCTGGAAAGAAGGGGTCTAACTGAATATAAGCAGTACAGTGTTACTGTAGCATTACTCCTTTGAAAATGAGTTGTCACGGGCAGGTGATGATTACTCTCTTGTACTTTTAGAAATCCCTTTAAGTCATGACATCCATCTGCCTATGGTTTCTTTCAGTTTTAATGTCAAAGAACTGTAGCCAAGCCTTAATGTGGTCTTTACCCTCAGCCATTTATTTCCTTGAAGGCATCTTAAGGTGCTGTAAAACTTCAGTCTTAATATCCAGCATGACACTGTTTCTTTGAGTCATTGTGTTGAGTTCAGGACTATACTTCTTGATTGCAGGCAAAGCTGTTCCTCCAAACAGAATAAATGGCAGGAATAGACCACAAAAAGATAAGCATTCAACTTGAGATAGTGCAGTAGAGACCTCATTTACTAAGAACATTTGCACTACGTTGTGCTAATAACATGAATGGCTATAGATTAAGCTCAGTTTTATTAAATTAGCATATAAGATAGCATTCAAGCATTGGCAAAAAATACAAAAAGGGTATTGTGATGAGTGGTCCCTTGTACAGTTAACCCTTGAACAACATGGGTTTGAATTGCCCAGGTCCACTTATGTGAAGATATTTTTCAGTAATACTACAGTACTACACAGTTCATGGTTACTTGAATCTATGGATGCAGAGGAACTGCAGATTTGGAGGACATATATGCAGATAAACCTCTCCGTTGTTCAAGGGTTAGCTGTGTGTGTGCATGCTTGGTCGGGTGAGCACCAGGCTCCTCTCTCCATGAGATTTCCCAGGCAAGAATACTGGAGTGGGTTGTCATTTCCTTCTCCAGGGGATCTTCCCGACCCAGGGATCAAACTCATGTCTCCTGCATCTCCTGCATTTGCAGACAGATTCTTTACTATTGAGCCATGTGAGAAGCCCCTAAGTCATATATACACATACTTAAGAGGTTGAATTTTTTAATGAAGATATTTTAAAGACAAATAACATTGTAACATTGCTCTGTGCAGTTACATGGGGTGTTTAAATGTGTATTTGTCTAAGATAGGGCTTATAAGCACTAGGTTATATTGAGAACATATGTGGGTATGTTGGGTGTATATGTTGGCTTTGTTTCTGTTAATTCTCCCCACCTTAAAGAACTGTTTACTTGTATCTAACATTTTAGATGGCGTGGCCCTCCGTGACCTGGTCTCCATCAATAATATAGTTTCATTTTCCATCATTCTGCCCCTTGACTTTTCATCTTCTGAAAATACTAACCTGTTCATGAGTTTCCTCATATACCATGCAGTGTCATGTCACTTTGCTTTACTTATGTTATTACAACTTCCTGAAGCTTTTTGTGTTTTTGGTGTTTTTTTTGCAGTTAACAGCTTCCTTAATCTGATAATAGTGTATTTACCCCTTGAGGCCTTCATCAAACCCCCAGGTGGACTAAATGTTTCCTTTGTGTGTATCGTAATATTCTGTAGATACCTCTGTCTTCTCACTTAATTGTAAGTTCTTTGAGAGTACTGACCATATTTGATTGCCTCTAATACACTACCTCTTGATGAAAATGAAAGAGGAGAGTGAAAAAGTTGGCTTAAAACTCAACATTCAGAAAATGAAGACCATGGTATCTGGTCCCATCACTTCATAGGAAACAGATGGGTAAACAGTGGAAACAGTGTCAGACTTTATTTTGGGGGGCTCCAAAATCACTGCAGATGGTGACTGCAGCCATGAAATTAAAAGACGCTTACTCCTTGGAAGGAAAGTTATGACCAACCTAATAACATATTCAAAAGCAGAGACATTACTTTGCCAACAAAAGTCCATCTAGTCAAGGCTATGGTTTTCCCAGTGGTCGTGTATGGATGTGAGAGTTGGACTGTGAAGAAGGCTGAGCACCGAAGAATTGATGCTTTTGAACTGTGGTGTTGGAGAAGACTCTTGAGAGTCCCCTTGGACTGCAAGGAAATCCAACCAGTCCATTCTGAAGGAGATCAACCCAGGGATTTCTTTGGAAGGACTGATGCTAAAGCTGAAACTCCAGTACTTTGGCCACCTCACGCGAAGAGTTGACTCATTGGAAAACACTCTGATGCTGGGAGGGATTGGGGGCAAGAGGAGAAGGGGACAACAGAGGATGAGATGGCTGGATGGCATCACTGACTCGATGGACGTGAGTCTGTGTGAACTCCGGGAGTTGGTGATGGACAGGGAGGCCTGGTGTGCTGCGATTCATGGGGTTGCAAAGAGTCAGACGCAACTGAACTGAACTGCACACACTACCTCAAGTAACTAATAGACATTAAAATGTTCATTAAAATCAGCTGAACTACTGGGCACAAGTGACTTCTGAATCTAAATGTACTCTTGGATTCTAGGTCCAAATTTCCAAAAACTTTGGGGATTTTGTTACTTAAATTTTCTGTTTGCAAATCAAATTATACTCTTCTTGTGTAGAAATTAACTGTCTCTCCTACCTTTGTTTCCCTCTCCCAAAAGTTAGCAATAACATAGATTGCTCCTTTCTCTCCTTCACAAAATGCCAAATAATTACTGTTAGCTTTCTTGTTTCTTCATAAAGTAGCTTAAATTGCACATTAACTCATACCTGCATGTTTATAGAAGCTTCGTAATTGGTCTCTCCTGTCTCTCATCAGTTTTTATTCTAATCCATTCTGTTTGCCATTACCAGATTAATCTTTCCCAAAGCACTGTTCTCATTATGTCACTCCTCAGTTCAAAATCTTTCAGTGGTTCCTTACTATTAGGTTGGTGCAAACATAATTGCGGTTTCAGACCATGAATTTTAAATCATTATAACTAGGCTCAAACACATCTTTATTAATCAAAATAGGAACCATTACAATCAACATGTTTTTGCCAATGAGAAATAGGTTTGTTTATTACTGTAGTGTAAAAATCCTTGCTGCAGGATTCAGTGAACTGTTAGAAAGCATTTCTTGTATTGTGCTGGTTGTGGAAGCATTTTACCTGCAAGAAGTTGTTGAGATGCTTGAAGAAGTAGTTGGTTGGCAAGAGGTCAAGTGAACATGAGGATGAGGTAAAACTTCATAGCCCAATTCATTATTCAACTTTTGAAGTGTGTGACTTGCAGTCAGGTGTAGTCATGCAGAAGAATTGGCCCCTTTCTGTTGACCAGTGCTGGCTGAAGGTGTTGCAGTTTTCAGGGTATCTCACTGATTTGCTGAGCATACTTCTCAAATGGAATGGTTTCACGGGGATTCAGAAAGCTTGTAGTGGATCAGACAGGCAGCAGATCACCAAACAATGATCATGACTTTCTTTTGGCGCAAATTTGACTTTAGAAAGTGCTTAAGAGCATCTCGGTCTGACCACTGAGCTGATCTTCGCCAATTGTATAAAATCCACTTTCTGTCGCATGTCACAAACCAGTCAAGAAATGATTTGTTGTTGTTGCATAAAATAAGAAAAGACGACACTTCAAAACGACAGGTTTTTTGATTTGTGGTCAGCTCACAAGGCATTCACTAATCAAGCTTTTTCACCTTTCCAATTTGCTTCAAATGCTGAATGACAATAGAATGGTCGATGTTGATTTCTTCAGCAGCTTCTCGCATAGTTGTGAGAGGGTCAGCTTTAATGATTGCTCTCAGTTGGTTGTCAACTTCTGATGTCAGTCTCACTATCAGCTCCTCATCCTCCAGGCTCTTGTCTCCTCTGCAAAACTTTTGGAACAACCACTGCACCGTACATTTTTTAGCAGTTCCTAGGCCAGATGTGTTGTTGATGTTGCAAGTTGTCTCTCCTGCTTTACGACCCATTTTGAACTTCAATGAGAAAACCACTCAAATTTGCTTTTTGTTTAACATTTCCATAGTCTAAAATAAATATAAAATAAGCTGCAAGTAATAAGTCATTAGGAAAAAACTATAAAATGAGAAATGCACATTACAATGATGTATAACATAACTGCATTTATTTAAGAATGTATTCCAGTATCAAAGGCAAATTTCCACAATGCAAAAACCACGCTTTTGCACCAATCTACTACCTACAGAATGAAGTCTAGATTTTCTTTTTTTAAGAGCAGGATGTGCCTTAATCGTTTGTATACGTCTGACTTCACATACAGTGACTGGCATTATAACTTCTTGCGAAGTGAATGAGGAGAACATGTGACTGAACCAGTATTCAATATTGTCTTTATTTTCTACTCTTAAATTTATTGCCTTCTAATTCTGCTATAAAAATTATCCATTATAGTCAGAGTGGTTACTATTTTTTTCCCCTTCCCCAAATACCTTGCTTTTTCATATGTTCCTTTTAAAAGAAATTATATAACACTTCTGCTTTCTGGCTTGTTATCCACTTTGATTCTATCTGAAGTTCTTTGACGAATCTGCTTGATCTGGAACTCAGTTTCCTCTTTGACTCATCTGCTTTTCCTTCTGTCTTCCTTTGTGCTTCAGCCAACTGGCCTCCTAATTGTTGATCTTGAGCCCATAAAACCCCTAGCCTCGGCACCTATGCACTTTTGTTTCTTGTGCCTGAAATTCCCTCTCCACGTGTACCCGTGTGGTTCTCCGCCTTACTCATTTAAGTCTTTGCTCATGTGTCACATCTTCAGAAGGTATTTCCTGGTATTCCTAGTTGAAATATCATCATCACTCATCATCCCTGTACCTTGATTTCTATTTATCCATAAAGCTCACCACAACCTCAGGTAATCCACATCTGTGTTTAATTATCTATCTCTCTTTAAAATACAAGCTCCAGGGCAGAGACTTTGTTTTGATGACTTTGTATCCCTACTGCCTAGAACTTGTGTAATATGCATTGAATTAGAGTAAATGTGTGGAATTTATATGCCTTTGTGTTTTTAGTTCCCTCATTTTCACTTTTCTCATCCTAACCTGTTCTCTGAGAATCATTTTCATGCCCGTTTTATTCTGCTGCCATCAATGATCTTTAGTTTCCGAATTACTGTAAAACCTCTATTTTTTTAATTAATTTATTTAATTGGAGACTAATTACTTTACAATATTATAGTGGTTTTTGCTATACATTGACATGAATCAGCCATGGGTGTACATGTGTTCCCTATCCTGAATCCACCTCCCTCCCCATCCCATCCTTCAGGGTCATCCCAGCGCTCCGGCCCTGAGCACCCTGTTTCATGCATTGACCCTGGACTGGCGATCTATTTCGCATATGATAATATACATGTTTCAATGCTATTCTCTCAAATCATCCCACCATCGCCTTCTCCCACAGAGTCCAAAAGTCTGTTCTTTACATCTGTGTCTTTTTTGCTGTCTTGCATATAGGGTCATCGTTACCATCTTTCTAAATTCCATATATATGCGTCAATATAGTGTACTGGTGTTTTTCTTTCTGACGTGCTTCACTCTGTATAATCAGCTCCAGTTTCATCCACCTCATTAGGACTGATTCAAATGCATTCTTTTTAATAGGTGAATAATACTCCATTGTGTATATGTACCGTAGCTTTCTTATCCATTCATCTGCTGATGGACATCTAGGTTGCTTCCATGTCCTGGCTATTATAAACAGTGCTGCGATGAACACTGGGGTACACGTGTCTCTTTCAATTCTAGTTTCCTTGGTGTGTATACCCAGCAGTGGGATTGCTGGGTCGTGTGGCAATTCTGTTTCCAGTTTTTTAAGGAATCTCCACACTGTTCTCCATAGTGGCTATACTAGTTTGCATTCCCACCAACAGTGTAAGAGGGTTCCCTTTTCTCCACACCCTCTCCAGCATTTATTGTTTGTAGACTTTTGGATAGCAGCTGTTCTGACTGACATAAGATGGTATCTCATTGTGTAAAACCTAAATTTTGTTTACCCTTATGCCTGTAGAGTACAGTAATGATTATCAACCTTCTCTCATACAGAATTACAATTGAATACTCAGAGTGATTCATGGACTACTTGTTGTGTGATCATTTCTTCATCTCTTGCAGGAATCAAGTAAGACATATTCAGTAAATGGAATATCTGTTATTGTTAGCCAGAAAATCAGAATGTTAAATGAGAATGTGTGTGGCAACTCTGTTCTAAGTGTTTGACTTTAATGAACTGATGTAATCCTGTAGATACTATTATTGTCACCATTTTATAGACAAGACAAGCCAGGAAGGTAACTGCTTAAAGTGTGGCCATGGGCATGCAAAATCTGCCTGTTAGACAGGTAGACTCTCGGGCCCCTCCCCAGACCCACTGAGTGAGAATTGTTTTTAAAATAATAAGCTTTGACCCTAGACTTGTAGCTGCAGTAGGATCTTCAGTGAAGTCAGAACTTCCGTGTTTCTAAAAAGCTGTACAGGTGATTTTAATGGTAGTGAAGATTGAGAACTACCAAAGTAGATCCCTGTTTTAGTGTACCATAAAATGCAATGAAATATCACCAAAACTTTTTTAGTGTACCATAAAATGCAATGAAATATCACCATAGTCATCTACATATATAAGACTAATAAAATAATAAGGATAACATAAAAATAATCACTTTTTATTGATGTATTTTCATGCTATACCCTATTTTGGGGATAGGGACAAGGAAATTTTTTCCACAGGAAAATTTTAAGTAGTCACATGGCATTGAAATTTGGAATCCCTATAGAATTCTCTACTTCCCAGAACTATTAAACTTTGAATATGTGTGCATCTTTTGTGCCATCAGGATTGGATGTTATATTGCTTTGAAACTACCCCTTTTAGGAACTTGGCATATGAATGAATGAATACAGAAATAATGGCATTTAAGACATGTATTACTTATATAGTAATATACTTTCAGGTAGTAAAATGGTATTTGGAGTAGCTGTAGCATAGCTGCATGATAGCTTGACTGCCTGGATTCAAATTCTGTCTCTGCTGCTTACCAGCAGTATAGCCCAATCAAATTATTTATTCTTTCTGTTCTTAGATTCCTTGTCTACAAAATGGGAAAAATAATGCCTACAGAATTAAACTAGTTAATAAAGGTCAAAAGCAGAATAGGGTAACACATATATTCTCACTAAACAGTCTTTGATTCTCAGGCCAATAATATTCCATTATTCCATTTGTCGAATATATTTTATTTGGGAGTTTTTGTAACAGTTGAGGAAATGGCCATCCACTAGTAGTTGAGAGAGTAGGATTTGTTCTCTGGTGTGTCTTGTCTCTAAAGCCTATATCTTTCTAGATAATGCTCTACTGAATGTGTGGACATGATTGTTAGAAATTGGAATGAATAACAATAAGACTAAAGTAAATATTACCTTGCCTTATAGCCTATACTAAGTTGTGTAATTTGACACTTTAGCAGCTCTATAGAGGATATAGTAGGGCAGTATTCCCATTTAACAGATGAAAAGCTAAGTCTTAGTTTTCCGGGGTCACAGACTAGTCTTCTATCTCCTACACAGGTGTTCATTTGGATAATTTTTCCTTACACCTTGAGGAGGCTTTTTATTCCTATGTTGTTGTTGTTCAGTCTCTTACTCGTGTCCAACTCTCTGCTCCCGTATGAACCACAGTATGCCAGGCTTCTCTGTCCTTCACTATTTCCTGGCGTTTGCTCAAACTCATGTCCACTGAGGCAGTGATGCATCCAGCCATCTCATCCTCAGTCAGCTCCTCCTCCTGCCCTCAATCTTTCCTAGCATCAGGGTCTTTACCAGTGAGTCAGTTGTTTGCATCAGGTGGCGGAAGTATTGGAGTTTCAGCATCCGTCCTTCCAGTGAATATTCAGGGTTGATTTCCTTTAGGATTGACTGGTTTGATCTCGCAGTCCAAGGGACTCTCAAGAGTCTTCATCACATCAGTTCAAAAGCATCAGTTCTTTAGCCTTCAGCCTTCCTTATGGTCCAACTCTCACATCTGTACGTGGCATTGGAAAAACCATAGCCTTGACTCTACAGACCTTTGTCAGCAAAGTGATTATCTCTGCTTTTTAATACATGGTCTAGATTTGTCATAACTTTCTTCCAAGTCACAGGTATCTTTTAATTTCATGGGTTCAGTCACCATCCACAGTGATTTTGGAGCCCAAGGAAAGAAAATCTGTAATTGTTTCCACTTTTCCCCCATCTACTTGCCAAAAAGTGATGGGACCAGTTGCCATGGTCTTCATTTCTTCAGTGTTGAATTTTAAGCCAGCTTTTCCCTCTCTTTTTTCACTTTCATCTAGAGGGTGTTTAGTTCCTCTTTGCTTTCTGCTATTACAGTGGTATCATTTACATATCTGAGGTTTTGGGTATTTCTCCCAGCAATCTTGATTCCAGCTTGTGAGTTATCTAGCCTGGCATTTCTCATGATGTAGTCTGCATAAAAGTTAAATAAGCAAGGTGACAATATACAGCCTCAATGTACTTCTTTCCCAATTTGGAACCAGTCCTTTGTTCCATGTCCGGTTCTAACCGTTGCTTCTTGTCCTGCATACAATGGTGCATTATATATGACTAGAAGTATCATTGCCAGTACTGGGCTTTTTTTTTTTTTTTTATCATCGCTTAATAGTCAAAACAGCCAGTAAACTCCTTGCCTTGACCTCACATATTCACTCAATCATTACCACCCATTCACCTCCTTGTCCATGTACACACAAATACATGGATCCCCCATTCCAGGGAGCCCCTATAGGATATGCCTGGGCTACCACTCAACAGCCTGGTTTCTGACCTGTTGCGTCTCCCTAGTAACTGGATATGCACAGAATTGTGGGGCAGGACTTCCCATTATCTTCTAGTGAGACTTTGCAGTATTCTCTTTATACCTAGAATCTGTTTTTGTTTTATTTTTGTTTTTATTTTTTGAAGACAGGATTGGATTAAATGATTTTTAAGATACTTCCAGCTTTAAATCCTTGTTTTGTGGGGGTTTGCTTTCTGGTAATTTCACTAGTTTGGTTATCTTATATTCTTTCTGGGTGGTAAAGCAGATTATAGCCCTGTTTTATAGATGTGAATAAGAATAACAGGAAGATCCAAAGTACCTGAGGTTTTTTGGGCTTTTTTTAGTAAATTTAATTGAAACTAAAAATGGTAGAGTATCCTGATTCCCATCCAGTTTTCCATTAGTTACATTCATCAGACACTTGGAATCATCACTCATAGTGGTTTAGAACAACTTTTTTTTAACTTAGAGCTTCCCATTATATTTTTCACTGATGTGGATTGAAGTTGGCAGGCTTTGAAGTAGAACTTAAAAAAGGAATTCAGTTATTAATTTTTTTAACCCCCTTGCTTTCTGTTAGCTCTTACCAGTCATATTAATAGATGCCTCAGTATATTTGTATGTCTTTGTGAGGATGGGGAGGTGGGAGGGTGAGATATATAAAATCACTACAAAAAGTAACATGGAAATAAAAATAGGAAAACAAATCTTGGAAAGTAGAGCACAAGAACAGCTTTGTACAGGATCAGGAAAGTGCTTGAACTAACGAAGGTAAGCCCAAAGAAGCAGGATACCAGAGCTATTAATAAAACAGAAGCTTACGAAGACCTGGATAACTAGGTATGTACAAGTTTGGGCATTTCCATAGAGTAGCGATGGGCTTCTCAGGTGGATCAGTGGTAAAGAATCTACCTGTCAACCCTGGAGATGAATGTTCCATCGCTAGGTCAGGAAGATACTCCGGAGAAATGAATGGCAATCCACTCCAGTGTTCTTGCCTTTGAGATCCCGTGAACAGCGGGGCCTGGTGGGCCACAGCCCATGGAGTCGCAAAGAGTCTGGCACAACTTAGGGGCTAAACAACAACATAGTGTAGTGATAGGTTCCTGAACACTGTTGAGGATGTTATTCTTCACATGTAATCTTCACAATAACCCTGGTAGGTGGATAATAAATGATTTTTCCTAATTTTAACTCTTTAGAAAATGAAATTTGGGTGGTAACTCATTTTTTTTAAGGTCACACAGCTCTGAGTGGCTTTGCTAATAACCAGCAGTTTTACCCAACACAAGCTACTTCTGTTGCCTCAATTCCCTCATTTTATAAGATTTGAATCATAATTATACCTACCTCATAGGGTGAGAAACAGTGCTTACAAACTTCCTAGTGTGGTTCTTGGCACATGGTAAGTACTAGTAAATGCTAGATGTTGCTATTGTTTCTGTGAAAGCTGCAATTTAAATAACTTGACATTCAGCAGATTTTTTTTTCTGCTATATTGGATCTTTTAGAACATAAGTGGGTTGGTTATGCATGTATATTTCCAAAATGATTTTAAAGTCAGTCTTCTACTTAAAACCTATATCCCTACCACTTTACAAAGCAAAGCTACATGTGGCTTCTCCAGCTTCTTTTCTTAAGCTTAGTAAAATTTCTTCAATCCAAGTAGGGAGAGAAGAAAATTGATCAATGTTTTAATTGTGTGTGTGAGCGCACACACATGCACATCTTAGTGTTACAGGGTGTGTGTTTTAGTGTATAAGGGAAAGTATGGGCTTCAGAGTCAGATTTTGATTCAGATTATGGGGCCAGCTCTTCTTAGCCATGTGACCTTTGGGGATATCATTATCATCTTTATCCTCTATAAAGAGGATTAGTGACACCCATCTCATAGAATTGTTCTGATTTTTAGTTAAAGAATTTCCAGCTTCATAAAGGATGATCGGAAATGATACCGCTTCCTGGAGAATCAATTTTAAAGAGTGAAGTAAATGGCTTATTTTATTTAGAAATAGTAAAATCCGTGCTACCCAAGTATAGTAAATTATTTATTATCCTTTGAGACCAATATACTTGAAAAAGCTTTAGATGGGTTTTGCAAATGGTGGTATTATTTCACTTGAACTCCAGTGTCTTGAAATGTACCCATGAATTTTGCTTTGTTGATATAGGCAATTGAGTTAGTTGCCAAATGGATTTTAGTGGTTTGATATTCATCTTACTCAAAGCTAAAGGACCTGAAATAATCTTTAGCCACTAGTTCAAGTTGAAAGCATCTCAGGCAAGTTTTACAGGAAGAGGACATAGCAGATATTTGGTTAGTTTTTATGAAACTTGATTACTATGATATTCTTTCTCCAGGTGTTTTGAACTGCCCCCAGTACTGCAAGTAGCATTAAGTTATGTCTCATAGTTATCCAAGAATTCCAGTGTAGAGAGACATAGAGTCCTAATGTTATATAACTTATACTTAAAATCTTTACTTTTGTGTTCAGTTCAGTCGCTCAGTCGTGTCCGACTCTTTGCGACCCCGTGAATCGCAGCACGCCAGGCCTCCCTGTCCATCACCATCTCCTGGAGTTCACTCAAACTCACGTCCATCGAGTTGGTGATGCCATCCAGCCATCTCATCCTCTGTTGTCCCCTTTTCCTCCTGCCCCCAATCCCTCCCAGCATCAGAGTCTTTTCCAATGAGTCAACTCTTCGCATGAGGTGGCCGAAGTACTGGAGTTTCAGCTTTAGCATCAGTCCTTCCAAAGAACACCCAAGGCTGATCTCCTTTAGAATGGACTGGTTGCATCTCCTTGCAGTCCAAGGGACTCTCAAGAGTCTTCTCCAACACCACAGTTCAAAAGCATCAATTCTTCGGCACTCAGCTTTCTTCACAGTCCAACTCTCACATCCATACATGACTACTGGAAAAACCATAGCCTTGACTAGATGGACCTTTGTTGGCAAAGTAATGTCTCTGCTTTTGAATATGTTATTAGGTTGGTCATAACTTTTCCTTCCAAGGAGTAAGCGTCTTTTAATTTCATGGCTGCAGTCACCATCTGCAGTGGTTTTGGAGCCCCAAAAAAATAAAAGTCTGACACTGTTTCTACTGTTTGCCCATCTATTTCCCATGAAGTGATGGGACCAGATGCCATGATCTTTGTTTTCTGAATGTTGAGCTTTAAGCCAACTTTTTCACTCTTTTATAGTTATGTGAAAAATACGATGATGTGGTCTTGCCACCAGTTTTGATCTTTTTGTGGAATTGCTTTAAATCTGTGCATTAGTTCCGTATTTTATATAGTTATTTTGAGTGTCCACTTCTTCTTGATGAACTGATTTAAAGCATCAGGAATGTTGGACTTAATGTAATTTTCCTTCTTTTTTTAAAGTACTAGTCATTTTTCTTAATGGAATACTGCTACTATCAAAGGAAGTATTCTGGCTTAGCTCCACTGGTTTATTTTCACTGTTTGCTCTTTAATTGAAGAAAACAAATATAAGGGTGCTATGTATGCATTTGTGTCTACTCAATTGAGATGGCAGTTATATGTACAGAAATAGAAATAACATTACAGTTATATATACAGAAATAGGAATAACATCATAGTTGCATGTTTAGTTTTAAATAGTATTATTAATTGTTGGGCATATTGCATTATCTTCTATTGCAGATCACTAGAAAAATCTTTTGGTATTCACCCCTGTTATGTTTCTGTTAAGGTCTTAGAGATGTCTCAGTTTTCCATAGGAAAAGTGAGTAAATGACAAATCAAAACTTGAGGCAGTATTGAATTCACGTTTTACTGATTTTTGGAGAAGAATGATTTTATTATTTTTTACCATGTGAAAATGATTATGGGTCTTTTTGGACCAAAAGACTAATAATGTTGTATCTAGCATAGTTTTATATTCCAGCTTAATGTCTATGTCTGCTCTAAACAAGAAAAGTATTTTAATTTAAAATATCACATATAAGCCATAAATACTTTCCTCTTGGTACATCATAACCTAAAGCTCACAGGAGAAGTGGCTTAAAATTTTGTTTTTATGTCTAGATTGTAAGTAAAATCACTTGTCATAGTGAGTTGCAAAATGCAAACCTTCATTTTGAAGCTGCCTGTTTCTCATTTAGATCTGACATATTAAAAAGCATATAATTAATGCTTGACATTAGTAATTAACATTAACATTATGGTACTTAATATGCCATCGTTCATCCATCAAATAACCAGAAATGCATAATGTCTTGGCATAAAGGTTTTAATTAGATAGAACTGTCCTTCAGTTTTCACATGGTGTAAATGTTAAAACCCCAAAATGTATTTAAAGAAAAATTTTGTATTTGTTTGTTGGGTGTTAGCTGTATTTTTATTTATTTATTTTTTTAGGAGTCTGCATCAACAATTGTGTCAGGAACTTCAAAGGGAGCGTGGGGACCTCAGTGTGCAGTCTTCATTATCGACTAAAGAGCGCCACCTTGCTGCAGTTGCCAGTGCGCTGTGGAGGCATTTCTTTTCATTTCTGAAGAGTCAGAGAATGTCGCAGATAGTGCCTCTCTCACAACTCGCGGATGCAGCCGCAGGTCAGCGTTCTTTATTTGCCAGTTAGTTTCTCATTTTGCAGACTCGGTCAGTTTTTTCTTCTGTTTGCTTAGTAGCAAACTCTTATTTTATTACAGTGCAATAAATATTTTGACAACCAGGAAGAAAAGAATTATGTATTTTAAAATTAGGATTCTTTGGCTTGTTTATTATTTTCCTGTTAGTAAAAGTAAAAACTAAGTGAAGATTTGCTAAAAAGATCATTTTTAACCTTAAAACTACTGTACTTACATGAGCTTTTCTTATTCATGCATTATTTGGAAAGTAAAACAGCATTTGACTTCTAGTTCAGGTCGTTTATTTTCAGATTGTATGTGCAGATACCTAGTAAAATATGAAACTGAATAAAGAGCAAAAAGAGATGGAATGAATTCCACTTCATCATAAAGCCAATGAGATCAGAATGACATGGAGTACATAGAATGTTACTGTTCAGACTTCTGTTAGATTCTATTTTAGGTTGTAATTTTTACTTAATTTGATTATTAGCCTATAGACATGTCCTTAGACTTTAATGGACTCTGAATCAGATGAAATTATAGGCAAGAATTTGAATATATATATTCACATATGCACTTTCCCACAAGAAGTCTTTATCTTTTTCAAAGGGATATTTTATCCAACGTATGTTAAGAAGTACTGGAATAGAGATCAATATGGTGACTACATGTATTTAAATGCGGTTTTTAAGAAGATGTTTAATGTATTTAAATGTAAATGCTTTTAAAAACCTAAGCTCTAAACCAAGGTTTATTTTACCCTAGTGTGAATAAGGAAAACTGAGCTAAAAGCATTACATAAAAGACTTCATGATATACATTTGAAAAGATTTTGAATTCTGGTAGTGCTTCCATAATTAAGACTTTACAGCGATACACAGATTGGAGAACTGTGACAGGCAGTGCTTTTGCAACCACTGGAATGTCTGTGAAAATAAATACTGACTTTCAGTTTAACCAAAGCAGTCATTACTAGTCAATATGACTTATCTTTCTACCATTCATCATCCCAACTCTCACTTAATGACCAAAATGATACACGTTAGTCAGTACTGTCTTAGGTCCTGAAAATAAATAGTAATATAGATATAAAGCAAATGTATGTGGGTTTGGGGTTTGTTTTGCAGTAAAGACAGGAGGCAAAAATTTCCTGCGTTAAAAAATAGTTAATGAATACTTTGCCATTGGGGATTTATCAATGGGAAAAAAAGAACTACAGTTCCTTTTTTCATGCATAAGCTCCACGTTCTTAGGGAAGGAAGAGAACATAGGTAAGTAAAATGTGTAATATGTCAGATGATGATAAATGGAGAAAAAGAAAAATATAGAAAAGGATAGGGATAGGGAACCTGGGTTCGATCCCTGGGTTGAGAAGATCTGGAGGAGGGCATGGCAACCCACTCCAGTATTCTTTCCTGGAGAATCCCCATGAACAGAGGAGCCTGGCGGGCTACAGTCCATGGGGTCACAAAGAGTAGGACACAACTGATCTATTAAGCACAAGGAAAGATCACAGGCAAGTTATAATTTTAAATAAGAGTTGCCCAGAAAACATGTATAGGTATCATTTATTTGAGCAAAGACCCGAAGAAGGTGAGATATGCGGCTATGCAGATATGAGCTATACAAAAATCCAGAGGCAAGAGCATGTGTGTTCAAGAAACTACATGGAAGCCATCAAAGCTCTTGCGGCATAAGAAATGGAGAAAGAGTAGTCAGAGACGCAATCCATAGGCTATGTAGAACTGCTTTCTCTTCTGGCTTATACATAGTTGTAAAAATGTTCACTTTTACCCTGAGACTAGAAAGTCTTGAGCAGAGAGGTGATATGATTGCTCTGGCTGCTGGATGGAGATTAGACTATCGAGAGGTGGGAAGGTCACATAGAGAACTCTTGTAACAGCTTAGAGATGGACAACTGGGGCCACAGTGGGAGCAGTGGAGTGGTGAGAAGTGGTCAGATTTCCAGTTTGAAAGTAGAGCTGACAGAATTTTCTAAGTGGGTTTGATATGGTAAGCAATATAGACAAAGGGAGAAACCCTTGTTTGAGATGAGAAAGATTGTGGCAGGAAGAAATTTTTAATGAGTGAAGACCTGGATTTTGACTTGGGAGATACAGAGATAGATAGATAGATATCTATCCCTTAAAATCTGAGTAGGGATGTTGAGTACACCCCTGGATAATAAACCTGAGTTTCAGGGAAGAGGTCCAAGCTGGAGATTTAAATTTGGAAGCTATTTATGTGCAAATTGTCTTATAAAGCTATGACCTGGATAAGACTACTAACAGAGTAAGTAGTAAAAAGAGAAGTTTGAAGACAGGTCCTAGGATATTCCCATGTTCAGATTTATAGGATTAGAAGGAACCAAGAAAGGAGACTGCAAAGGAATACCAGTGAGGTGATGTGAAAACCCATTATGTGTAATGCCATGGAAACCAAATTACAGAGCATTTTAAGGAAAGAGTAGTGATCATCAATTCAAATGTGTTTAATGGGTCAATTAGGATGAGGCCTGAGAATTGGTCACTGGATGTAGTAGGACAAAGGTCACTAGGTTTTTGCTGTAGTGGGTAGAGGCCAAGGCCCATTAAAGATATCCAAGAGGAAATGCGAGAAGAGGAATCGCTGGCTGCAAACATAAGTAAATCTTTTTGAGTATCACCACTAAAAGAGGCTTCCCTGGTGGCTCAGATGGTAAAGAATCTGCTTGCGATGCAGGAGACTCAGGTTGGATCTCTGGGTCAGAAGATGCCCTGGAGGAGGAAGTGGCAACCCTCTCCAGTATTGTTGCCTGGAGAATTCCATGGACAGGCTACAGTCCATGGGGTCGCAAAGAGTCAGACTCGACTGAGTGACTAACACACACACACCTATGAGAAGTAGAAAAAAACGGGGATGTTAGCTGGAGAGGGAGATGGGGTCAAGGAGGGTTTCTATTTTTTAATTTTTTTTAATAACATGGGAGAAACTCCAGCATATTTATAATGCTGACAGGAATGTATAGGAGTGAGAGAAAACTTGATGTTGCAAGAGAGTCATTTGTGTTTTAATGCCCAGGAGAAATGGGATCTCATTGAGGACTCGGCCTCAGATCTCCTGTGGTAGCAGAAGAGAAGGCAGAGTAAATGGGTCTGCTTGGAGGTGGCAGGGTAGATGTGGTGGTTCTCTTCTGATGCTTCTCAGTTCTCCGTGAAGTAGTAAAAGTCATTAACTGAAAATGAAGATGGGGAGGAGATGCTGACTGATGGTGGAGAGAGGAGAGAAGGTCTGCAGGAATGCTGTAGGAGAATGAAAGACCAAATGGACTAGTGAAGTATGGTAGGAATGATGGCCAGCTCTAAGGACCCGCTTACCATCTGCAGTCATAAATTTAAAGTGCAGTCAGGCCACACAGTTGTTCACCGGCCCCTTAATACTGGTCATAGGTGCCTATGGGGAGAAGACAAAGAATTGTAATTAAACAGATGGTGTTTTTTTTTTTTCTCCCCAGGCAAGTTCAGTGAATCAAGTAAGAGGCAAGGGAATTGATGGTATATGAAAATGAGTATAATGATGGAGCGTTCAGTCAAGTTGCCTGAAAGGGGAAAGGAAGGCACAAAGTCAGTGAGGAACATAGGGAAGTTTGTAGGACTAATGAATCGTAGGTCCTGATGGAATCAAAGGATTGCTGGAGGGGTTGGGAACCTAGAGGAGGAGAGTTGGAAAGCTGATTTGGTGTCAGAAAGAGGGGGTCTTCAAAGTAGGGATTTCAGTGATATTGTACTTACGGGCAGTGTCAGGTTCTCTGTATCACCATGGGAGTGAGTGGCTAAAGTAGTGGAAGGTAGTCTCACTGAAGGAGAGAAGTTCAAGGCCAAGAGACTGGGAGAAAAAAAAAATCATCAAGAACTATGACAGGACTGCAGTTAGAAAGGATGATCATGAGCTACAATCTTCAAGGAATGAGAGGTGGCAAAGGAGGGAACAGTAGACAGGTGCAACGAAGAGAGCGTTGGTATGATTTGATGACCTGAGACTCAGAGCCAGAGGTTTTCAAGAAGAGGAAGGGACAATGGTCTAGAAGCAGCAGCATGGACCAGAAGTTGCTCACCCTCTGTGGGTCCAGTGTATGAGAGTGTGGGAAGATATAAATGGCCACCATTAGAGAGAGCACTACAGGAGGCAGTGCTTAATAAATAATTTATTGACAAACGTAAATTGATGTTGGACAAGGAAATGGCAACCCACTCCAGTATTCTTGCCTGGAGAATCCCATGGACAGAGGAGCCTGGTGGACGACAATCCATGGGGTTGCAAAGAGTTGGACACAACTGAGTGCACATGCACATAAATTGATGTACTACAAATTAGGTTGGGGAATCCCAGGAAATCACAAAATAAAGTCTATTTGTTTACCATGGTGATCTAAGACATTCTGGTTCCTAGGCTTTTTGAGTTCTGAGGGAAGTGGAGTATCATTGATTGTAGGAAATCACTGTTTACTAGAAGAAAATGTCCAGTGTCCATGGTGAGTTAGAGCTCTTCATCTGTGGTCAGTGAAAGTGGAGATCGCTCAGTCGTGTCTGTGGTAGGTGATGAGTAAATTAACTTGATTGGAAAAGAGTGGATGCTAGAAATATTTTTAGTAATGGATCATTTGGGTGAAAGAGGCTCTTTAGCAGAGCCATTAGGTTTAGAATTTGCCATTTGAGGGCTTTCCTGGTGGTTCAGTGATAAAGAATCCTTTGCCAAGGCAGGAAACATGGGTTTGGTCCCTGATCTGTAAAGATCCTACATGCCTTGAAGCAACTAAGCCCGTGCATTACCACTATTGACCGTGCACTCCAGATCCAGGGAGCTGTAACTACTGAAGCTCGTGCTCCTAGAGCCTGTGTTCCACAACAAGAGAAGTGACTGCAGTGAATCAATCAATAAATTTTTTTTTCTAATTTACCATTTGAAGGGCCTTTCTATAACAGATGCATTGTGATGATGCTGAGACAGATTTTTCCAGACCCTTTCTTGGAGATGCAGATAATCAGCACAGAAATTTCTTTGATGATATGAGTTTAGTTCAGTTTTAGCTTTCTGTTCTACATTTCTAAAATGTGACATTTACTGTTTAGTGCTGATTTTTAAAAAAATCACTATTAACATAATTTAAGGGAGATAGTGGTTTTTTTTTTTTTTTTACATTCTCACTGTAAGTTTCTCTCATTCTAAATCTAGATTTTACTTTGCTGGCAATGGATTTGCCCAGCACAGCCCCATCAGATCTTCAGCCTCAGCCAGTTACATCAATGATACAACTCTTTGGTTGGGATGATATCATCTGGCCCGAAGTTGTAGCCAGATATTTAAGTCATTTCCTACAAAATAGGTAAGTGTTTTTATTTCAGGTATACACATTAATATAAACCCACAATAGATTAGTTCACAAGGAAGGTGAGCATTTCCAAAATAAAAACTGATCTTTGCTATGTATACTTTCACTGGGACAATTTGTTGCTTTTCTGTGTATCCACATTTTGACTGTATTAATAGTAGGAAACTTTTATTAAAACAATGTTGCTGCTGCTTTGTCAAAACGGTTTTTATAGGACTGCCTTAACTTATCCTGAAATGATTTTTCTACACTCACCATTGTGAAAGAAATTATACAATTAATATTGCTAAATCTGTAAGACACTATTTTATTATTACAGTTTTAGTTTAATGATAGCTTTCCTCTTCACACTAGGTTTTTAAAGATCTGACTTTTGTGCAGTGATGAACAAGAGACTTCATCACCTTGAACTTTGATTTCCATGTCTTTAAGTGTCTGCATTACATAAGAGATCTGAGGAACCCCAA
Organism: Bos javanicus; assembly: GCF_032452875.1. NCBI lineage: Eukaryota > Metazoa > Chordata > Mammalia > Artiodactyla > Bovidae > Bos > Bos javanicus. The sequence continues at coordinate 52,584,202 of NC_083876.1, forward strand.
CAGAAAAAATATACAGTCAGTAATAGAAATGGTATAGAACAATCAGGGTGATTCAAATAAGAATATCAAGATAAGGGAAAATAAAATAAATATGCAAGCCTAAGAGACCAATGTAGATCTGGTCACAGCTGCCAGTCAGTGAAAATGAAGAGAGGTATTCTTCTTAAAAGGAAGTTCATTAAGCATAGTCATTAATCATTTTCTCACTAGCTTTCAGTTACACAGTAAGGGAGTTCAACTTCAATTGGATTACTTTTAGGATCCCTTCCAGCTTAAGAATTCTTGGATGACAACAAACATTTATTTATATTATTTGTTAAATACTTGTGCTGAAATTATCTTGAAGGGTTTGTTTTTAAAATAATATTGGTATGTTAGCAGCAAGGAAGGACTAACTGAAATGAAGCAACTGAAGTGAAATGTAAAGATGTTAAGTAGTGTTGGGAGGTTGTATAGGTGATAAACAACCCATCTGAGTTCCGTTTTGTATTCTCTTTTTTTATGAAAATGTGTATTCAGAGTATTTCAAAACAGTACTTTCAGAGTGATGATTTATGTATTTTTCACGTGTCTAATAACTTTATACAACATTTATAATTAGGTTAAGACTATCCCCATCCTCTCTTATAAAATGATTAGAAATAAGATGAAGCCAGACCTTTGACTTTGTAAAATAATTAAAAAAAAAAAACTCCTGTTCAGATGTTATTTTGGAGTTCCTGTGGGTGGGGGAGCAGGAAAGGAAGGGATGTAGATTGGATTGGTTGGGAGACCCTCATAGAAATGTGTTTTACCTTTTTTCTTCTGTATATGGTCATGACCGCTTCTCTGTTTTGCTCTTAAGGGCCACTGTTTTTTATTGTGCTTGCCACTTCCTTCAGTATTATCACACAAAGCTACTTAAACCCCTTCCTTGTTTTTCTAATTTTAACCGTGTCTCTCCCTTGGCGTAAGTCATATGTATGCCACCAGTGGAAAAAGGAAATTTTAAAAATTAGGGCATTATAAATGAAAGCAAGAACATTTGTCTAAAATATTTTGTGGTGTGTGTAGTGTTTATCTTCAGCAGAGCGTGTCTGCATTCGTGTGTTTGTAAAATAAGTGAGACCAAAAACTGGGGAGTATTAGAATGTTTTATTTCGGAATCTCTGTACTCAGGGAACACATTGTCAGGGTTTTGTTTTGGTTTCTGTTTTTAATATTCATCAACTTATTTTTACAGCATGTTATGTGAAGTACTTTCTCATTCAGGCTGTGTATCTTTTCAAGCCCTAACTGTAAGATCATGGATCCGTTGCATTTTGCAAATGTATGTAAAAAACCTTCATGTGCCAGATGACTCATTCATTGATATAAATCCTGAACAGGCAGTTGGTAAGTACTGCAAGTGTTTTGCTTTCTGGATTGCTAAGTATGTTTAGAATTTCCTGTTTTGTTACATAAATTAATAGAAAAGATTTTAAAAATATATTTGTAAGTAGGTATTAATATGAACAGAAGTTTATTTCCATTTGCAGTCTGTTTATTTTTTCTTGATATTTTCCCATTACTGTATATGACGAATTTCTCTCCTGTAAAGATAAAAGAACTTATTTCCTTGGAAGCTCAGAACAAAAATTTGTTCTCAGGTGACAAGCTATTTTTTTACCTTGAAGAAATTGATCAGAAAAAAAAAGTGGAGATAGGAAGTAAATAACCAGATATCATACTGTGAACACCCTATAAAGAAAAATATCCAATTATGAATAATTTACTCCTTTTCCTTGCAACCTTTTTTTTTTTTTAATATTCCATACTGTTCTGGTTGTCTGAAGCATATGCATTTTCCTTTTCCTAAAGCTATTGTTTATGGCCAGTTGTAAATCTTGGAAAGGCTGGACTGAAAACATGCTCCACATTTACTTTTATATTTATTATATCAGTTGGCTTTACATTAACAACTTTTGGGACTAGGATGTTCACAAGTAAACGTTTGTTTTTAAATAAAGCCTTCCTGTAGTGAGAGAAACTTAGTTTTTAATAATGTAGAAATTTTAATTTTAAAACAAATGATTGTCACAAATGAAGAATGCTACATTCTCTGCTCTCCCGTGTGTGTGTGTCTGTGTGTGTGTGTGTGTGTGTGCATGTGCTCAGTTGTGTCTGACGCTTTGTGACCCTGTGGACTATATAGCCCGCCTGGCTCCTCTGTCCATGGAATTCCCCAGGCAAGAATACTGGAGTGGGTTGCTGTTTCCTACTCCAGTAATGTATATGTGTGTGTGTGTGTGTGTGTGTGTGTGTGTGTATAACATAAATTTAGATCATAAGTATATAAATATAATTTATTTTGACAGAAAAGGACTACATGGAACAGTTGACTGAACTGACAAGGTTGCTATTTAAGCTATCAGAAGTAAAGAATATTTTCTCAAAGTCTCAAGCAGAATTACCCATCCCAGACGATCCTAAAAAAGCACTTATTCGGTTCTTTGAGGTATTTTTTTATTCATTAATATAATTGTCCAAATCAGTTATAATTATTTTTCCAAAAATCCTAAAGTGTTCATTATGTTTTTCATTATAAAATGAGTTATTTTAAACTGAATCATATTATTGGTTGCTGCTATTATAAAATTCTGGAGGAATAGAAATGTGAATCTAAGATATAGCATATAATTCATTCTTGAGGACAGCAGAGGAAATACATTTAATGAAAAATAGTAAGAGTAAAGAATGCCACATAAAAACCTTACTCCAAATCTGATCGAAATCATAGGAGTATCTTATTGCTAAAATTGCTGGATAACCATATTCTTCAGGTACTTAAATCTCCTTATATATGGTGCATAATAGTTCCAACTTAATGTTTACCACCCTGTAACAAACTGTAAATTTTACAGTAAAATTTTAGTGTGTATTCAGCATAAGCACCAGCTACTTCATATCCATAACATGGCTGGGGCTTTAAAATCTAATCCATTTGTTTTGTCTCTGTAATAAATAGTCCATTCAACATTTTACTTTATTAATTATTAATTTTGTAGGGATCTATCTTACGTGATAGTTTTTGTTTTATAGCCTAATTGAGGTTGTTAATGTGCTTGGATTAGTGTTTTTGTAAGCTCTTCACAGTAAAACTTGGTTTATTTTCCCACAGTGGTTGATATTAACTGCAATGAAAATCATTACAACCCATAAGCTCTTTCCATAAATGTGAATTCTTCCATTGGTTTTCGTTAAGTTAAAATATAATTGTAAAACAGAGATGTCGTATTAATCTTAAAAATATTTCATAATGGTATAGTGAAAGTGAATATGAAAGTCGCTCAGTTGTGTCCGGTTCTTTGCAACCCAGGCCAGAATTCTCCAGGCCAGAATGCTGGAGTGGGTAGCCTTTCCCTTCTCCAGGGAATCATCCCAACCCAGGGATCGAACCCAGGTCTCCCACATTGCAGGCATATTCTTTACAGGGAAGCCCAGGAATAATGGAGTAGGTAGTCTGTCCCTTCTCCAGGGGATCTTCAGTATATGCAAATATAAAATACACATGTCTCTGGAGCCTTTTCTTTCGTTCTTGATTGGATCTCCATCTGTAATTAAACACCTTTGCCAGGGACCATCCTGGGCCAGAAAAGAATGTAAAAGTCAAGCACCCCACCGATCATATTCGAAGGCTCTCCTAATTTAATCCTATCCAAATTAATTGCTCTTTCACCACTCACTAAATTATAGTTACTTGCTAAATGCTCGATAGTATTCAGCGAAGATTTCTTAGGGACTTGAAGAACCAAAAGAACTAGTCCTTGATCTTAGTGAACTTTTACTTTGAGAATACAAGACATGCCCAGAGATTAAAATAATAAGATAGTGTATGATAAGTGCCAATTAGTTGATAGGTCAATCAGCAGGTTAAGAATTCAGAGCATCTTGATATAAGAAGTTTAGATTTTATTGTGAACAGGTTTTATAAATTTTTAAGTAGGTATGATTTGATCAAATGACTTTAAGAAAATTGGTAATAACAGAGAACAGAGTACATTAAAGGCTCAGGAGCACTAATGGCCAGAAACTAGTGGGATTTAGGAGGAATTGAAGATTGAACTAGGGAATCTTTGAATGATTAGGAAATACTGTGTTTAACTAGAAGAATGATGACCTTAAAAAGAGATCATGATTTAGGATGGGGCCATAGTAGGTGAGAAGCCCAATTTTAAACCTGTTGAGTTTGAAATTGTGTCAGGGGGTGCTCAGGAACCTCTCTCTCCCACCACGTGCTATGACTCAGAACTCAGCATATAGTTGTACTTGGGTCTATGATTTATCACAGTGAAAGTTTTCAACGTACAGTCAGCAAAGAGAAAAGGTACGTGGGTAACATCTGGAGTAACCAAGCACAGCTTCCAAGAGTTCTCTTCTAGTGATATTACCCTGAACGTGCTTAATTCTTCCAGCAAGGAATTGTGAGAACACCTGGGAAATTCTTTACTGGGGGAACTCTTAAATGACTGAGTGCCCAGGAGTTTTTGGGGTTTTTTTAATGGGAGCTGGCCACCTAGGCCCTGTTTGTTCAGCACTTTTAAAAATCCAGATTCTCAGAAGGGAAGCAGATATCCAGCATAACTGTACTGATTGCACAAACTTTTGAAGCACAGTGAGCCATTCTTATCAGAAAATGATGGGGAAAAAAATCTAAGGTTCTAAAAACCAACACAGGGCCAACCTTGCATGTAAGCCTTTTAAAGATAGTGATTGGGACCTGCTATGTTAATTCTCCTTAGCAGAGAAATGATAGCATGGCATGAAAGTAGGGATAGTCAAGCCACTGAGAAATACACATCTCATAATTAGGTTAAGGCTAAACTTAGAGAAATACTGAAATCTAGGGCACTGGTTTTCTCAAAAGTCCTTTCATAGACTTCTAGGAGTCAGTAATTTTCAGGGGTTCTGTGAGCTCAAAAGTGTATTGGCGTTTATACAAGAACGTAAAAGCTGTAGTAGAAATCAACACCATGGCCCAAGATGATACTAGTAATCATTATAATTTTCAAGGCCATGCAATCAAATGGGGAGAAAAGCCAGTTCACTTAAGAATATCACTAATGAAGCCATAAAGTTATTGATTTTAATAAATTTTGATGCTTGAGTACATGCCCTTTTTGTATTCTGTGAATGACAATAGGAAGTGTATTTAAAGTACATTTGCTACACACCAAAGAAAGACTGTTTAAATAAGAAACACTTAAGTAATTGAGTTGCATGCTGAACGGACGCTTCTATCATGAAAGAACAACTGACAAAATATGGTTATTCAGACCTGAGTATTTGGCAGATATTTTCTTAAAAATGAGCCTATCACTTTAAAGAAAGCAACTTTGAAATCACTTCAAAGACAGCATTTTTGCTGCTGCTGCTAAGTCGCTTCAGTCGTGTCCGACTCCGTGCGACCCCATAGACGGCAGCCCACCAGGCTCCGCCGTCCCTGGAATTCTTCAGGCAAGAACACTGGAGTGGGTTGCCATTTCCTTCTCCAATGCATTAAAGTGAAAAGTGAAAATGAAGTCGCTCAGTCGTGTCCAACTCTTCGAGACCCTATGGACTGCAGCCTACAAGGCTCCTCCGTCCTTGAGATTTTCTAGGCAAGAGTACTGGAGTGGCTTGCCATTGCTTTCTCCAAAGCTTTCAAGAAAATTAGAATTTTGGAACACTTATATTTGCCACCAGGACTTGATAGTTTAAGACTTTTGAATAGCATTGGTGTTAACAAATAACGATTATTTGTTATATTAACAAATATGATTTTTAAAAAATACAGACAGTGAAATGTGTTGTCCAAATTGGGAACCAAAATTTTTCAGATAACAAGTACAGACTTTTTAGAAAGCATGCATGGGTGGAAAACATGCATTCAAAGCACTGGACAGACCAATGGCTTTTAATGTAGCAGAGTAAGAATATGCATTAAAGTGACTTTGGATGGCATATTACAACTCACATTTAAGAAATACCACCTGTCAAGTTTCAGTATCAAAAAGGAATCCCACAATTATCTGAAAAATTTATTAAAATATTTTTTCTTCTTCCAGCTACATATATTTATGAGACTTGTTTGTTTTTATCTACAACATATGCAACAGATTGTATGCAGAAGCAGATATGAGAATAACTATCTTTTATTAAGCCAGACGTTAAAGAGATATGGGAAAATGTAAAAAAAAAAAAAAAAGCCACTTTTCAGTACTTTTTTTGTTTGTTTTGGAAAAGGAAGTTATTTTCACAAAAATATATTCTGGTAACATGTTTATAATTTAAAAAAATAATTTGAAATTTTATGTTGTAATTCCTAATATCATAAATTTCAATGGATACAGTTCAAATAATATAATAATAAGCCCTTTAAGATCCTCAATTTTAAAGTGTATAACAGGAAACTGAGACAAAAAGTTTGAGAATTTCTGGTCCAGGAAAAGAAATATAGAAAACCAAGGGCAGAGACCTAAACGGAAAAGGGGATTCGTTGAGTATATATCTTTTGTTCTCACCAGTTCACTTCCTAATCACTCAAGTTCACTAGGCTTCTTATCTTTCCCTTTATTCTACGTTTTATCATCAACATGGCTAACTTGAATATCACCTTGGATAACTTACCTTGAGTCCCCATTTCAAATCTTCTCCAATAGTCTCAGTGGTCTTCACTTCTGCTGTCATCCATCCACTCCCATGACTAATCACTGAACCATGGCGTCACTTGGTGCATCTGAAAGTTTACTGACTGTCACCACTTCACTTTCCTTCCAACTCTTTGAGTGACTTCATCAGGACCTTCCTTTCCCTTTTTCCGAAGTCTAGCATCCTCTGATGGTCTCACTTTCTTCTCTATCTACCTTAACTAAACCTCTTGGAGGCCTCATTTCAACTACTCTTAACCAACACACTCAGTCTCCCATCCCTGTCTTTTGGTTACAGCTCTAAACCTTCAACTTTGGATCAGTACAACCACCTGGTTTCTTTCCTTTGTCTTATCTTCTCAGAGCTTCAGGAGAAAAACCACATAACCATGTATACTGGTGCCATTCATGTTCCAGTTTGGGTGATTGAAATTCATTGGAAGTTCTCAGTAGTGGCTTAGAAACATCACTGCTGTCCTCAGACCTCACCCATCCCTAGTCAGTTTTCTACTGATCTTTTTGTGACTTCTCAGCTCTTGCTTATTCTCACCTTGTCACAAGTAGCCTCTCTCATATTTACCTCCTTCTTCTGACTTCATCATTATTATTTTACTACCTCATCTCACACTTCTCTGCCTCCCCATTTTGCCATTTCTACCCTTTGTACCTTTTTTTTCCTCTGAGAAAGTTAAGCTGGCAACTATTGGCTTATAAACAAAATTCTGAGGAAAAAATCAACTTATATCATAAAGCTGAACTTTATTTATGGAGGTCTGACTTGTAAGAGTTTATTAACCTCACCAGTAGGTCTTTTTTGTAGAAATTTTGTAGAATTCCCAGTTATGTGCTAGAAATATGGTGAGCCGTCCTGTTTGGCTCACCTAATGCCTAATAGGAAATTTGTAAGCTTCTTGTATATTAGTTCCATGTGTCTTCTAACTAATACTTGGCTGACTCATAATTATTGGTGAACTGATTTTTTTTATTCTTCCTTTAGCCTTTATTTTAATCATAAAAGGCAAGGTAATTCTTTTTTCTGGATTTTAATTGCTGTGAACACTTATTGGAAAGTTAAGGATGAAGGCTTAAATGTCAGGATTATGTATGTGCATGTGTGTGTGTAGAAAGAGAAATTATCTGTATTTTTCAAAGTCTGTATTGTAGAAAACTAAATCATGTTTTTTCTTATTTATAGGCTGTTGGTATAACTTACGGGAATCTGCAGACAGTTTCTGATAAATCTGCCATGGTCACAAAGTCCTTAGAATACCTTGGTGAAATATTAAAATATATAAAACCTTATTTGGGAAAAAAAGTTTCCAGTGCAGGGCTGCAGCTGACTTATACGATGATGGGTATGTATTCCTGACTTTATTAAAACTTCCCTAGACTTAACCTATGGTATCATGATGGATAGGAATATACTGATACACTGGCTAAGTCAGTGCTCTCCACACAATCTTAAGAATAATCTGAAAGACAATGATTTAGTTTAAAATAATTCATGTTGACTTTCAAGTGTATCTGTGTCTTGCCCTACCTCCTTTCAGAACTTTTCTTCTTATGCTTGGTTAATACTAAAATTAATTATGATCAATAGAAAAAACACACCAACTCCAGCTTGCTACAGATATAGTCTGTTGTAAATCATTCACATTGTGAATGCCTGCATAATTAAAATGAACCTTTTTCCAACACTTATGTTAGAATTTAAAACTTCAGAAAACCATTACTTCTTTCTATTTTTTTATGGTCTGCTCTGTATGAAGGAGGTCAGGAAAGGATTTATTATGGTGCTAAAAGATATTTATGCTTCAAATCTTGTTTCTCACAATATGTTTTCTCCTTTCAAAAAGAAAAGAAATCTTCTTCTGTGTCTGCGCTATAACAACAGAGGTCATCCTTCTTTAGGAAGTCAGTAATTTGAATATCTTTGTTCACTAAAACCTTGTTGCTAACCAAAAATAGGAACTGGATAAAGGGAAATGAGAAGGATTTCCTTAGAAGTTTTTATACAGAATTTAAGTTTACTTTTTTTCTCTGTGGCCAAAACCTTATATCTGTTCCCTTTGATCTTGTGAACATATGAATACACCTGATTTGGGCTGTCTGAAACCTTTTATCTTCGTTGTGAAAGATAAAGGAGAATGTGAAAATGTGTAAATATGGATGATGTAGGATGTAGTGAAAGCAATAGTAGCAATTTGGTCATTTTAATTTTAGAGAAAAATATAAGTGAGCATTTATTATAAATTTAACTTAGTAAAATTTATATTAACATGTATTTCAGCATTTAGGCTTATAATTTATTAGTTGCTATTGGATTTTTACCAAGCTAAATGTATGATTTTAGAAGGATGTCTTTATTTTATAAAATACATGATTATCTTATCAAGAACTGCAAAATCATTTGGATTGGTGATATGTAGACCTGGGACATTCTCCTTATGAAGAATTGGGGGGGCCTTTGTTTTGTTACATGCTTGATTTTTTATTTAATGGCCAGTGGATATGGTATTCTTTCCCTTTGTCTAGCCCTCAGAGTTTGGGAATAGAGTACACTGCTATAATGTTGCCCGTTTAGTCACAGAAATTAGGAACAGATGTCTTTTACGGGTAAACAGGTTTAGAAGAAAACAGAGAAAGAGCAAATACAAATTGTTGAGAGCCGGAACCTGTTCTGGGTGTGTTGGGATATCACATCATCTAGAGTGAAAGAAAATTAACCACCTAAACATCGGTAGTTTGTTTACCTGGCTGGTTCCTCCATGGGGATAAATGCCTCTGCTATTCAGTTGCACTGCTGCTAGTGGAGGCACTAACTCTTGACAGCATCACTCCAGACTAAGGCATCTGGGGTCTTAATCGTCTCCAGGTAATTTCTGAGAAGGCAGGATTGATCTCTCAGTAGTATCTTCAACTTTCCTTCCCTTTATGTCCTTTTTTTTTTTTTACCCCTTCTTTATATCTCTGGCTTTTCTGTTTCCATGACTTGACTTTTGATCATGTTTCTCTCTTGGGATCCTTCTTCCCCTTTGATCTTTCAAATTGAAATTCTACACATGACCCTTCACTGTCCAGCCCAGAAAGACCTGCTCTCCCTGACTCTGCTTCACCTGTCCTTCTCTTCTGACTTTTTTTTTTTTTGGTAGCTTTCCATTTGTTAACAATTTGTGTACTTGATATGCCTCCAGTAAAATTTAAACTTGCTTATGGTCATTGGCCATATCTTATTATTCCCATCATCGTGTTGTATTCTGAACATATAAGAACATTTACTGAGTGTATATCAGGCACTGATTTGGGAACTGATGATATAGTGGTTAAAGAGATTCTCCAATGTAGAGGATGGCATATATTAACTATTGCTGAAACTTAATAACCTTAAATATAAATCTAGCTATTTATTTATACACTATGTAGTGTATTTTGTAGTGTTACTAAATGAGCAAAGTTGCTTTCTGTTAACTACATCTAAAAATATATAATGATCTAATTGTCTTTTTTTTTAAGGCTTAATATATACATAGAATAGAAAATAAGTAAATACATAAGAACTCTTATATATATAGAGTAGAAAATAAGTTGGAGAAGGCAATGGCACCCCACTCCAGTGCTCTTGCCTGGAATATACCATGGATGGAGGAGCCTGGTGGGCTGCAGTCCATGGGGTCACTAAGTCAGACAGGACTGAGCAACTTCACTTTCACTTTTCACTTTCGTGCATTGGAGAAGGAAATGGCAACCCACTCCAGTGGTTTTGCCTGGAGGATCCCAGGGACGGGGGAAGCCTGGTGGGCTGCCGTCTATGGAGTTGCACAGAGTTGGACACGACTGAAGTGACTTAGCAGCAGCAGCAGAAAATAAGTAAAACGTAAGAATTATTGTGGTGTGGCTTTCAATTGTCAGAATATATTCCCCACAGTTTTCCTATATTTTCAGCTTTATCAGTAAGTAAGTAATAGTTCTTGGTGGTGGTTTAGTCACTAAGTCGTGTCCAACTGTTGCGACACCGTGGACTGTAGCCTGCCAGGCTCCACTGTCCGTGGGATTCTCTAGGCAAGAGTACTGGAGTGGGTTGCCATTTCCTTCTCCAGGGGGTCTTCCAGATCCAGGAATCGAACTCAGGTCTCCTTCATTGCAGGCAGATTCTTTATTGACTGAGCTACAAAGGAAACCAAAATGAAAGTGAAAGTCGCTCAAACCTCTCCGACTCTAGCCAGGAAAAATACTTGGTTTCTTACAAAGCTACTCTGTGTATTTAAACCTTTTCCAAAGTTTTTTACTTAAAAAAATTTTTCCTTTGCATTTTTAGTTCCACACACCCTTGAATGTTCTTTCCTGAAACTTTCAGTTAGGGGCTTGATAGCAGTAAAACAAATGTATCATATCTACCTTCTATGAACTCATGAAATTTTAAGTCTTCGTCAGTGTTATTACCATTGCAGAAGATAAAATACAAGGGTAGATGAGGTGTTTTCAGTTGGAAGGTCCTTGCTCTTTATAAGTTAGTACCTGTGTGACACTTAAGAGTGATATGAATCATTTCAAATGTTGGTGATGATGGCAGTTCCTCTTACCAGTGTATTAATGTGTTTAGAATGTGAGCTCTTCTTACATTGCTGTCATCCTCAAGATTTTCACCTACTGGAAAAATGAGCAGCAGGCCAGCGTTATTTAAAATATTGCTAAGTGAGCATTGTGTTTCTTATGATTGATTATTGTATTTCCTTTTACAAAAGATTAATGTTGCTATTTGTTCTTAGAAGTGATTATTGGTTGTTGTTTTTTAAAAAACTGTATATTCATCTCTAAGCATATTTTTGTTTTCCTTCAGAGCTCGAATTTTAAACTTTCTGTTTTATGGAAATGACTTTGAATTTTATCTTCTTTTTTGCTTTTCTAAGATGAAATAAAATATAAAAGTTTATGCAGCAACTGCTGTTTGGACAAGTGCTTAATGATCTCCTTTTGAATTAATATTTTTCAGTAAAAGAGGCCTCAGTAGCAGTAATATACTCTAAAGGGAAGTATATATCTGCCCTTAATTATATTATTAAGCAAAAAGTGCTCATTTGTTGTTTTACCATCATTCAGTGTAGCAGTTTTTTGACAGACTCCTACCATTAGGAAACCATAATACAGTTCATGTAGTAAAGAAGTCCATTTCTCTTCTTTTAGAATCAAAATTTAAATTCAGTGTTTGTGTTAAATAGCTAGAAGTTATAAAAACTGAAGTTCCAAGAGGTTAAGTGATTGCTTCAAGATGTTACAGCTAATCTTTTTTCCTACTTCAACAATTAAATTTAGTGATCCTTCTTGTGGCAAACTGGGTTCAGACAGCTTGTAAATGTAATTTAAAATCCCACTGCTGGGCATGCACACTGAGGAAACCAGAATTGAAAGAGACATGTGTACCCCAGTGTTCATTGCAGCACTGTTTATAATAGCCAAGACATGGAAGCAACCTAGATGTCCATCAGAAGATGAATGGATAAGAAAGCTATGGTACATATACACAATGGAGTATTACTCAGCCATTAAAAAGAATACATTTGAATCAGTTCTAATGAGGTGGATGAAACTGGAGCCTATTATACAGAGTGAAGTAAGCCAGAAAGAAAAACACCAATACAGTATACTAACGCATATATATGGAATTTAGAAAGATGGTAACAATCACCCTGTATACGAGACAGCAAAAGAGACACTGATGTATAGAACAGTCTTTTGGACTCTGTGGGAGAGGGAGAGGGTGGGATGATTTGGGAGAATGGCATTGAAATACGTATAATATCATATATGAAACGAGATGCCAGTCCAGGTTCGATGCACGATACTGGATGCTTGGGTATCCCCACTGGGATGACCCAGAGGGATGGTATGGGGAGGGGGGAGGAGGAGGGTTCAGGATGGGGAACACATGTATACCTGTGGTGGATTCATTTTGATATTTGGCAAAACCAATACAATATTGTAAAGTTTAAAAATAAAATAAAATTTAAAAAATAAATAAAATATAAAGAAGTAAGACTATGAGTAAAATTTACAGTAGCATGAAGAAGCCCAGGGAAAAGTGAATATATACATAAAAGCATAATATATGGTGTTACAGTGTTCTTAAAGTTGGACTGCAGATTAGCCTCTGAGTTTCCTAGCAGCCTGAACAAAAAGAGAGAGAGAGAGAGAGAGAAAGAGATCTGGCTAATGGCAACATTCAGTCTATAACTTCACATAATGTATAACTACACGTTGTGCGTATGTATTAAATGCCAGTTGCTCAGGAAATGTATGTTTTTCTTGGCCCAGAATTCTGAGACAGTTGCCTCTTCAGTGAGATACTTGGCATATGTCTTTTGACTGTTAATATATGTTTCTTCCTATTGCCAACTTTAACTTGGTCCTCTGTGTTTTAAATATACTTTTCTTTTTTTTAACTGGAATGACAAAATTTTCTGGTTAGAGGATAACCATAATTTCTCTTACCATTCCTCTTTGTTAGGAACTCTAGTTAAATCATGGGCACTGATCTTTGCCACTTCTAAAGCCCAAAAATTACTATTCCGGATCATAGACTGTTTACTGCTGCCACATACAGTATTACAGCAAGAGAAGGAGCTGCCTGCACCTATGTTGACTGCGATTCAGAAGAGTCTTCCTTTGTATCTCCAGGTATAATAAGTGTGACTGCTTAAAAGGAAAAGGAAAAAAAAAAATTGACACTTGCCTTAAAGCAGTTTACTAATTGCAGATTTCAAAACTATACGTTATATTCCTAATGTACATGTGTGATGATGTATTTCCACTGAATAGGTTTAAAATTCTTTTGTGTTGAGCTCTGAAAACAAAGTTGAAAGAGGCAAAACCTCCATTCTCAAGAAGCTTAAAATTGAGCGAAGAGACTGACTAGCGTAGACAATCCAACATTTGCTCAGTATTTTCCTCAGAGGCCTCTGCTCTCTGTCAGCCAGACTGGGCTGAAGGGATGCAAGAGAAGATAACTGTAGTAAAGAATATCAGGTGTTAAAGAGCAGAGTGGATAGGACTTGAAGGACTGTTCCTGTAAGAGGGAACAGCACGTGGAGAGCATAAGCTATAAGAAAACATGACTCATGGGGAAAGGCAAATACTTCTTTTGTGGCTGGAGGCTCATAGAGGAGGAGCCACATAGTAAGAGTTTTGTGTACTTAAGAAGTTTGGACTTGCTCTTGTACAAGGGGAATGTTGTTGGTTTGTGAGCAGAGAAGTGGGAGAGACATACCATATTTAAGTTTTAGAAAGGTGATTCTGGTGGCCACATTTAAGCTGGTGAGGAGGTTAGATTTAGTTCATTATCTGAAGGTATGGAACTAAGGCAGTGGGTACGGAGCACGCAGCAGATTTTAGAAACGTTTAGTATCACCAGTCACAGAGTTGCTGAGCATGAGTGTTGCAGAGCAGCAGAAAGAAGTAGAATACTTCTTAGCTTCCGTGGTGGCTGCTTATGTCAATAGTTGTGTGGAGCGCTTGCCCCACCGTGGCCCTCTGATACCAAAACAGTTCACATAATAAAAATTCTTAAAAACTTCCTAAGTTAAAAAAATTTGTTGAATTATCCATTTGGCAGAACTCACTTGGAGCTATATCTTTAACTTCTTGAAGGTATAAGCTCTTCTCATCAGAATTTTTCTTAAAGTATTCATTTAGTATTTTATCTTCTGATATAATATGCTTTTCCTCAAACAGAGCATGAAACAAATGGATGGGGAGTCCACTGTTTTGTTTTTTTAATTGTTGTTTAAGCGCTTATGTTTTAACAGCTTTGTACTCTTTTTCATTAGAAATAAACTTTCAAAATTTCTTACTGGACAAATACCATTTATAGTTAAGATAGAGACATGACAGTCATTTCTGATTATCTCTGGAAAAAACACATTGTGAAATCGCCAAGGTACCAAGTTGTAAGTGAACTTTTAGAGCATAATTTGTTGCTCTGTTGGTGATTATTTAGTAAAATGCAATATTTAGTAATATTAGCAGAAAAATTTTTTTTCTTAGGGTGTTGATTTGTTTCTAAGTATCAAACACTGCAATCCATGTGAAAGTATCTTATTAACTCTATACAAATACAATGGTTTAAATCAACAGACGTATAATAAAACATTGTGAGTTCTGTTTGACCATGAATTTATCAAACTCTTCTCTAAACCTAAATTTCTCCAGCAGATATAGCACTAAGTCAGTGAGGATGTTTTCTGAGAAATTTAAATGAAATAATGAATACAAAACATGTGGCACAGTGCTGACATATAGAAAAACCTCAAAATCAATTGTCATTATTGCGAGTCTTAATCTTCTGCATTTCTCTCCTTTTGTTATTTTTATTTAAAAAATGTATTATGTTTCTTAACATTGAAAATTTTTAGCATAAATTTTATAGTCTTGTTCAGATAGAATGACCCGTACCATAAGTTTTAAAATAGACCTAACGTGGGTGGGATGATTTGGGAGAATGGCATTGAAACATGTATAATATCATATGTGAAACAGATCGCCAGTCCAGGTTCGATGCATGAGACAGGGTGCTCGGGACTGGTGCACTGGGATGACCCAGAGGGATGGGAGGGGAGTTCAGGATGGGGAACACATGTACACCCGTGGCAGATTCATGTCAATGTATGGCAGAACCACTACAATATTGTAGAGTAATTAGCCTCCAATTAAAATAAATTTATATTAAAAAATAAAATAGACCTAATGTGTATTTTATAACATTGTAATTACATATATATTTCATTGATGATGGAGAAGGCAATGGCACCCCACTCCAGTACTCTTGCCTGGAAAATCCCATGGGCGGAAGAGCCTGGTAGGCTGCAGTCCATGGGGTCGCTAAGAGTCGGACACGACTGAGCAACTTCACTTTCACTTTTCACTTTCATGCGTTGGAAAAGGAAATGGAACCCACTCCAGTGTTCTTGCCTGGAGAATCCCAGGGATGGGGGAGCCTGGTGGGCTACTGTCTATGGAGTCGCACAGAGTCTGACACGACTGAAGTGACTTAGCTGTTCATTGAAGAGTGTGGTGGTGAAGTTTTCTCAAGATGAAACCCAGAAGAGAGCTTCATCTGTCTTCTTACTTTTCTCCCCTGCTTCCTCTGGGTATGCCCCAAACACATGTGTTCGGTTAGGTACCATT
The DNA here is from genome assembly GCF_032452875.1 of Bos javanicus. Lineage (NCBI taxonomy): Eukaryota > Metazoa > Chordata > Mammalia > Artiodactyla > Bovidae > Bos > Bos javanicus. The sequence goes on from NC_083876.1 coordinate 52,600,026, forward strand.
ACATAAGTTAACCAAACTCAGCTGTTCCCTGAGCTTCATACAAACATTACCTGTTGATTATGGAAGGTGTTCTTGTTGACTGTGTTAAGTTACGCATCCTGATATATAAATATCAATGCTGGGGGCAAAATTAGTAACTTCCTAATTTTTTTTTTAAACTTTATCTTTTAGTATTTCTTTTTTTTTTTTTTTCCTCCTGTAGGGCATGTGTATTGTGTGTTGTCAGTCTCAAAATCCAAATGCCTATCTGAATCAATTGCTGGGGAATGTTATTGAGCAGTATATCGGGCGATTTCTTCCAGCCTCAGCTCATGTCTTAGGTCTTGGACAACATCCTGTTTTGTTGGCATTGAAAAACTCAGCCAGTGTTCCACCGATGTCATTGCTAAAGAAATGCATTGTCCATGTCATAAGGTAAATCTAAATATTAAGAATAAGTGATATTTATAATGTATTATTCTCTATTAAAAACAGAATAGTTTTTTATTTTCTCTATTAAATAATAAATTTCTCTAATAATTTTCTGTATTAAAAAATAACAGAAGTATTGGCAACCTGTAGGATTCTATCTCAGAATTTATCAGAATGACTTGGCAGCCTAAGACAGAGCTCTTTAAATTGTTTTCTCTGAATTGCTTGTTTTCTCTGTATTGCTATTATTTTTCTTATATATGTCCTGCTGCTGCTGTTTAGTCACTAAGTTGTGTCCAAATCTTTTGTGACCCTGTGGACTGTAGCCCACCAGGCTCTTCTGTCCATCTGGGAAGTCCATATATGTATATGTCAAATATATATATATATATATATATATATATATATATGAGAAGGAAATGGCAACCCATTCCAGTATTCTTGTCTGAGAAGTCCCATGGACAGAAGTGCCTGGTGGGCTACAATCCATGGGGTTGCAAAGGAGTCAGACATGACTTAGCAACTAAATAACAACATGTATATGTATTATTTTTTATCAGTTAAACACTGATTGTATTTTGTACTGTATAAAATGAAGTAATTATAAGAGATAGTTAAGTGAAAAGAAGAATGCTAATATGAAAAAGGAAGCAATATGAAGTCATTTTTCTTTTAGTCTTCTCTGTCTTAATAACTGTTTTATTACTGGGCAAATGAATCAATGAAACTTCTTAGGTTTTCTACTAAACTCCGTATCTTCTAACTGCAACATTAGAAACCACCTTTTTTTTTTGGTGTTCATTGAAGTATTTAGCTTCATATGAAATTAGTTTTTAAACTTTTAAGATGCTATGGTGATATATATTATTCTTAGTGGGTTTTTTTTCTGTGTTTTTAATGATCTGATAACTTTAATATCCTAATATTATCTGTCACCTCACGTTACAGAATTCCATGTCTGAGATCTTTTCTCCCTCTGACTTTTTCTGTGTGTTCCTAGTGTTCTGTTACTCAGGTTTGAAAGCTTCATATTCTTTTGTTTCCTCTCCCTTTTCAACCTTTGGCAAATGATCATCTCCTTCCCTTTTCACATCCCTTTTTTATCACATTATACCTACATCATAGCCAGAGTCTCATAACTGCTTTCACTATCTCTAGTCTTAATGGCACCCCACTCCAGTACTCTTGCCTGGAAAATCCCATGGACGGAGGATCCTGGTAGGGCTGCAGTCCATGGGGTCGCAAAGAGTCAGACACGACTGAGCGACTTCACTTTCACTTTTCACTTTCATTCATTGGAGAAGGAAATGGCAACCCACTCCAGTACTCTTGCCTGGAAAATCCCATGGACGGAGGATCCTGGTAGGGCTGCAGTCCATGGGGTCGCAAAGAGTCAGACACGACTGAGCGACTTCACTTTCACTTTTCACTTTCATTCATTGGAGAAGGAAATGGCAACCCACTCCAGTGTTCTTGCCTAGAGAATCCCAGGGACGGGGAGCCTGGTGGGCTGCCGTCTATGGGGTTGCACAGAGTCGGACACGACTGAAGCGACTTAGCAGCAGCAGTCTTTTCTTCCAGTCGCACCTAAACAATTCTTCAGAATACTTTTCCTAAAATGTTTTTCCAGTATGACACTTCCTTACCCTCAAACTTTCTTTGTTTGCTGTCCATGATCTGTCACTTAACTTTCCCATATATATGTCATCATATACAAATCCTAATGATATTGGTTTAATTATCACCCTTCCAAAATACTTCACCATTCCCTATATCACAGCTTTGTTCAGACCATTTTCTCCATTAAAATGCTATCTACTGGGCTACATACTCCTAGGCTTTATGAGACCTAATATCTCAGTGTACCATGACGCTTCTTTCCTTCTTCTGGAGCCTTGTGCTCTGTATAATTCAGTTCTCAGAATCTTGATAGTTTTGCCTAACTTGTATATGAATTTTGCAGCAAGATTATAGTACTCTACCACTGTGTTTGAGACATTGCATAGGTAATTTTAGTAAACCAAATGGCAAGTGCTGAAATGAAATCAAATCTTTAAGACCTTAAAGCTGTTAAAGCCCAATGTTTAAGACCCTGGCTACTTTCCTTGACTTTCCTCTTTACTTTGTATATAGTGAAAATGTTTTTCTTACTGTTTCTAGTTGAAGACCTAAACAAGTAGCAATTCCTTTTTCTTTTTTTCTTTTCACTCAGGAAAGACATAGAGACTGTCTCCTATGATTTCCTCTATTCCAAGCTTCTCTACTCCTATAATTCCCTAGCTTAGGACTCCTTCTACTGAATTCCCAATAATTCTGGGATTATCTTCCAAAGCACCTATCACACTATAATTGTTCTTTTCTTCTTTATCTAACTTTTCAAATGGACGGTGAGCCATTGCTTTCAGAGACCATATTTTACTTTCTTGTTCTTAGACTTGTACCAAGTATACCACATACTCAATGAATGTTTGTTCTAAGCATTAGAAATTCAGCATTAAACAAAACACATGAAACAATTGACCTCAAAGAATGAATGAATTTTCTAATATGTAATATTTGTTGGAAATCATTGTATGGAGTAGAAATGATGAAGGCATATTTCCGCCCTTAAGGAATTTATAATATTTAGTGATTTCTATGCCTCATTTTGGCAAATTATATCTCTTCGCAAAGTATATGTAGATGTCTGGTTTAGATTTAGCTATATTTGACACTTTTTCATATTGTCTAGACTTTTTAGAAACTGTGCAATTTCCACTTTGCATTTATTCACGTAAAAAACTACACTGAACACCTGCTATGAGTTGAGACCTGTTCTAAGAGGTAGAGATACAAAGATGAGGCAGGTGAGTTATCTTTATGACCTCTGAGTTCAAATGATAGAAGTTGTCCTGCTTTAAAAGAAGATATGAAATCCTAAATTCCCTCTCTAATTCTTTTATTTCATAAGGGAAGGAAGGATACAGGTTGGAATGGAAAGATGATTTCTAGTATAGTTCTCTTATTTGGAAAAATAAGACTCCCTTTCAAATCCATAGATAAATAAATATGAGGAGAGAATCTTTATGCAAAGTCAAATTAAGAAAATGCATCATTGAGGAGCTCATAGGGGAGATCAAGCTTACATTAGAAAGGAAAAAAATTAACAGATTTTTATTAGATTTTGATTGTTTATTTTAAGACCAGGTTGCTTCATATTTGGTTTGTATCTGTATTCTGCTTTGGTCTTTATAGCATGCCAGTAGGATGTGCAGTCATTGCTTCAAAAATCTTAGGTTTGAAGAAAATATGGTAAAATATACATAGTTTTTCAAAATTGTGCTTTATGGATTTCAGAGATAAAATAGGCCATCATCTTTCAAGTGTATGACATTTGATTTTGCTCTATTGAAACTTTAAAGAGAAGGAAGAACAAAATTGTGCTTGTTTTCAGGAAGTCCTACTTTGAGTTTAAAGGATCCTTGCTCCCTCCTCGCTTGGCATCCATTCTGGCCTTCATCCTCCAACTTGTTAAGGAAACTAACACTGATGTTTCTGAGATTGAACTGCTTCTCCCTGGAGTATTAAAATGCTTGCTGCTGGTCAGTGAACCTCAAGGTTAGTTCATTTAAGAGTTTGTATTTGTTACACTTTTATGTTCACAAATTAAGAAAGTTTTCAATTCTGTCAGTTAAATTGACAGTTATGAAAATATATGGTTATTTCATATCAACTTAATTTTTATCATAGCTAAAGAATGAACCAGAGAAGGCAATGGCACCCCACTCCAGTACTCTTGCCTGGAAAATCCCATGGATGGAGGAGCCTGTTAGGCTGCAATCCATGGGGTCACTAAGAGTCAGACACGACTGAGCAACTTCACTTTCACTTTTCACTTTCATGCATTGGAGAAGAAAATGGCAGCCCACTCCAGTGTTCTTGCCTGGAGAATCCCAGGGACGGGGGAGCCTGATGGGCTGCCGTCTATGGGGTCGCACAGAGTCAGACACGACTGAAGTGACTTAGCATAGCATAGCACAAAGAATGAACTCCAGCCAATAGCTGAGGTTGGGTGTGATAAAATGGTTAAAAACTGACATGATTCAGTCTAGTTTTTTTTTTTTTTCCCCTCCCAAATAGTTGATTTATGTTTATTTAATTTTTGTTCAATTTGTCTCTGATACTGAATGCAACTTGCTAGATATTAAGTGGTAAGGGGGCAGCCTACTCTCTCCTATTCTGGATTCTGCTATAATATGTAAGCTGATCTCTGGGCAAACCTGTAAGTACATGTTGATCCTTTTGTTTTCAGTCTCATCAGCCTTGCTGCCTATGATCACTTAAAAATATTATTTATTTAGTCCCTGCTGTGAGTAGCAGGCCTTAACAAGCTTATTGGGAATATGCAGAATAGTGGCTGTAGTTCTATCCTGAAGGGATTTTTAGTGTAAATAGATGTGTTGTGTGTGTATTTATCATTATAATGTGATCGTTTGGGGCAGGCTTCTCAAATGCTTCTAGTTAAGTACTTCTAACTACTGTGATAAGTGAGTACGGTATACATCCTAAAAAATACGAGGGCAGCATGCAGAGCGGCAGCTAAAAGCTCAGACAGCTCTTTGAAATGTTCTGTTTTATCTCAAAAATTTATGCATGTTTTGTTTTAATCCATGTTATTTTGATATTTAAAAACGGTCCTCTCTGCTTCCAAGCTTGGTTTTGTGAAAAATGTTGTATTATTTTAATGTAAAATACCCTTACTTGATAGTAACACCTCTTCAGTAAAGAATATCCAGAGATAGATCCCAGACTGTTCTTTAGAAATTTTACCTTCTTTGAAAACATTTGCTTGCTTTTAATTTCAGTGAAAGTCTGTTGTACTATATAGTACAAAATTTGAGACAGAGCAGATAGTATAGCATTTTAGCTAGCCTGTTGTTTCAGTGAGTGTAATATTTGTCATGAAGGAGGTCAGGTTTGGGGAGGGGAATTTGCTGCTCATCTGTAGCTAGTGGTGCGTTGCATGTTCCAAATAGCAGGTATATAGAATGAATGTTCTATCTCCACATTGTCCTACAAGCTGAAGGAGCAGTGTTTAAACACAGATGTGTGTGATTGGCTCAGAGAAGATGCTAACTCTCCTTGTAGTCTCAGTGTTTTAGAAGGACAGTTTGTAAAACTGTAGAAAGTTAGTGTTATGCCCAAAAATATTTCAGTGTTTACCCAAAATACCTGTACACAAGAGCTTGAGTTCACTTCCAGCATGGTGACATGAGAAGCTCTGCAGCCTTGATCCCCAGAAAAACTGGTGAAAATTGTTTAAAAGAAAGCATTTAAATTCTCTGGAAATGGTCCTAAAAGGGCACACAACAAATGGAGAAATTGTCTACTGAAGCTTGGTAGGAACAGCAAGTCTTTGAAATTTGAACCAAGACTACTGCCTTCTCTCTTCCTATCTCAGAGGCATGGCAACTCTGGTAAATTAAAGAATGAGGGTTCCCTCTCCCTGCAGCTTCCAGGAGAAGGGCTGTCTTCCTAAGAGAGGCCAGAGTATCAGTGTTCCTCATCCTGCCTCCTAGCCACCTAATGCTAAGGTTATATTCCGGGGGAGTGTGGGTGAGAAGTGAGGCCTTCATTCTTCCACTCAGCTCCCACTTGTGAGATGGGAGCACTATACTGAGTATGGTATCAATGAGAATACTGGAGTGTTGATTGTCCTTGCTGCAGCTTAGAGGTAGAGAATTCATACCAAGAGGATCTGTAGCTGATACCCCTCCTTCCACAAGCATGCAGCACCTAATGTGGGTATGTCAGTCAGAAAATAGTGGGCACCATGATCTCTGTCCCCAGCAACAGAATTTCACCTCTGAACTTTGCCTGAGAGGGGGAGGGGGTAGGAGAAAGCCATAGGACAGATAACTCTGAATTTCTCCCAAAGGAACAGACTTCATTTACAACAAAATGTGAAAAAGTTCAAGCCTGAGGGTGCTGTCAAAAGCAGTGGAGTTTGTGGTTAAAAGGCAATAGGTAGGAGAATGATAGATTTATTACAGGTGTAAGCTAATTTGTAGGTCAACTAGTTTAGTGAGAGAATTGACTGCAAAAAGCCCTGGGGTGAAAACAAATATCACTAATCTCAGAAATCCCCCCTTTAAAAAAGCCTGGATTTGATAAGATCATACACTTAAACTTTTACTGAGAGAAAATCAGTCAACAGATCCTGCCAGTATGAGAAATCAGATATAGGATTTAATAAACAAAGACTTCAAAGTAGCCATTATAAAAATGTTCAGAAAGCTCAAGGAAATCATGGCTAATAAAGTAGAGGAAGATGTGATGACAGTATCACATCAGAGAACATCAGTAGAGAAATAGAAATTATTAAAACAGAAAATAACCAAATGGGAATTCTGAAGTTTAAAAGCTAAACTGAAAATCTTAAGTTTAATTTGAATTGATAGACGAAAGAATTAGCAAACTTGAAGATAGATTGTTAGGTGTTATGCATTTGAAAAAAACAAAAAACATGAAAGAAATGAACAGAGCTGTAGGACATCATCGAGCACACCATCCTACATAGAATATCAGGAGAGGACAGAAAGGAGCAGAAAAAATATTGAAGAAATAATGGCTGAAAATTTTCAAAATTTATTGATGAATACCAATCTATACATTCAGGAATGAATATACATTCACCTAGTTCTAAATGGAATAAACTTAGATCCACAGACATGCAACTTAGTGGGGGGAAAGAAAGGTTGAAAGTCAAAGGCAAGGAGAAGATTTTCAAAGCAGCAAGAGGAGAAACAACTCTACCTTCAAAGGAACCCTGGGAAGATTAACAGCTGACTTCTCAGCAAAATCAATGGAAACTAGAAGGCAGTGGGATAACACTGAGTGATCAAAGAAAGCACTGTCAACCAAGAATCCTATAGTGAGCAAAGCTGCCCTTTCAAAAATGAAAGTCAACTCAAGATATTTGCAGATAAAAAATGAGAGAATTTGTTGTTAGCAGACCTGCCTTATAAAAATTACTAAAGGAAGTTCTTCAGAATGAAAGTTAAAGTGAGCTCAGATAATAACTTGAATCCTTAAGAGGAAACAAAGAACAGCAAAGGTAATTATGTACAGTTGACCCTTGAACAGCATGGATTTGAACTGCACAGGTCCACTTATTTGCAGCATTTCTTTTCAATAAATTCATACTATTCAGTTCAATTCAGTTTTTTTTTTTTCAGTCGCTCAGTCGTGTCCGACTCTTTGAGACCCCATGAATTGCAGCATGCCAGGCCTCCCTGTCCATCACCAACTCCCGGAGTTCACCCAGACTCATGTCCGTCGAGTCAGTGATGCCATCCAGCCATCTCGTCCTCTTTCGTCCCCTTCTCCTTCTGCCCCCAATCCCTCCCAGCATCAGAGTCTTTTCCAATGAGTCAACTCTTCGCATGAGGTGGCCAAAGTACTGGAGTTTCAGCTTTAGCATCATTCCTTCCAAAGAAATCCCAGGGCTGATCTCCTTCAGAATGGACTGGTTGGATCTCCTTGCAGTCCAAGGGACTCTCTTACTACATAAACCATGGTTAGTTGAATTTGTAGATGCAGAACCCTGACTGAACCCTTTCTGACTTTACATTCAGAAAGCTGACTGTAAAGTTAAACATGGATTTTCAACTGCATGGGGGATCAGCACTCTAAACCTTCATGTTGTTCAAGTGTTAGTTGCTCAATCGTGTCCAACTCCTACAACCCCATGGACTGTAGTCCACCAGGCTCCTCTGTCCATGGGATTCTCCAGACAAGAATACTGGAATGGGTTGTCATTTCCTTTTCCAGGGGATCTTCCTGACCCAGGGATCAAATACAGGTCTCCTACATTGCAGGCAGATTCTTTACCATTTGAGCTACCAGGGAAGCCCCATGTTGTTCAAGGGTCAGTTGTAGTTGAAAGGCAGCATAAATGCATATTTTCACCTTTTTTCTTTCAACTGCTTTTAAAAGTAAATATATGAAATAATATGTATATAATTGTCCTATAATATATAGAAATTTAATATATTTACCAATAACAGTATAAAGGAGATGGTGGGAACAAAGCAGTATTAGACTAAGGAAGTGACTTCAGATGATAACTTAAATAGGAACAAATGATGAGAACAATAAATGATAGGTAAATTTAACAAAACCCAAAATATATACGTGTTCTCCTTTCTTAGCTACTTTGAAAACATAGGAATTTTATAAGGTAGAAATTATAATTATCACTGAGTTTTAAAATTTGTAGATGTAACATGTAACAGTAATTCCACAAAAGACGGGAAAGTGACTAGAGCTGTATAGGAATAATGTTTCTATATTTTGCTGGAATTAAGTTCATGTAAATCTGAAGCTCTGAAGAGTTAAGATGTACATGATAAACCTAGAGCAACCACTAAGAAAATAATTCAAAACTAATGGACAATCATTAAAGTAACTAATATGCTACATTTGAAAATATTCACTCAGTGCAAAAAGAAGAGAGATTAGATGGACAAAAACATAAGACATTTAGAAAGCAAAAGGTAAAATGGCTGATGTAAATCCAGCTGTATCTATAGTAATGTTAATTGTGAAAAAGTTGAACAATCCAATCAAAAGAGATTATCAGAATTTTTTTTTAAAGCTCTATCTTTATCTCAGGAAACACTTTTGATTCAAAGATTGGAAGTTAAAGGATGGGAAAGGATACATCATGCAAATTGCAACCGCAGAAAGCTGGAGTAGCTAGACTAACCTCAGACAGAAAAGACATTAGGCAAAAAAAAATATATTACTAGAAATAAAGAGGGAATATTTTATAATGATAAAAGGGTGAATCTGGAAGATTTAACCATTATAAATATATGTGTACCTAATAATAGCAAAATACAAGAAAAAACTAAAAGAAATGAAGGGGAAAATAATTCACAGTAATAGTTGGAGGAACTTTGGTTTCTGCTATAATAATAAAGATCTTGAAAGTCATCACTCACCTTCACAACAAGAAAAACTCTGGGCAGCCTTAAAAATAATTCTTCTTAGGTGCATCAGAGAATTGAGGTCATAGGGCAAATCACTGCCCTCAAAACTGAGCATACAACAATTTGTCAAATTCAGCTTAAATATTCCTACCAATACCAGCTACATCATAAGGCTTCTGCTCCTGGCTAGCTGTGATTCTCTGTATCCACCTTTCTGTTTAGTTTTAACTTATCTAATAGGTAATTTTTTTAAAGAGGTAAAGGATGTACTAAGAGAGGAGAGAAAATGTAATTATACAAAGTGCTCAATTAAAACCTTCAGAGAAGGCAGGGAAAAAGGGAAAGATTTTTTTTTTTTTTTTTTTTTAAAAAGGTCCAGAGCAAAGGCTAGAAAAACTATGTATAAAGTAGATACTAATTCAACTATTTCAATAATCATTGAAATAACTATTTCAATGATTATTGAAATAATCTAAACCAATTTAGATTTAGTAGTCTAAATAAACCAATTAAGAGACTGACAGTGGATAAAAAACAAGGCTTAACTATGTGTCAGCTACAAGAAATCCACTTTAAACATAAAGACACAATTAGATTAAAAGTAAAGGGATGGAGAAATACATACAGTGCTAACAATTCAAAACACAGGTGTAGCTATATTTTCACACAAAACAGACTTCAGGACAAGAAGAACCATCAGACATAAAGATGGATATTACATAAAATGAACTGGGAATAGAGGAGAGAACTGCTTCAATCAGATAAAGGACAATTTTGAAAATCCTACAGCTGATATCACACTTAAGATGCTTTCTCCCTAAGATTAGGAGCAAAACCAAAGTGTCCACTCTTGCCACTTCCTTTCAACATTGTACTAGAAGTTCTAGTCAGTGGAAGAAATGGAAATAAAAGGCATCTAGGTTGAAAAGGAAGAAGTAAAATTATCCATGTCTGCACATGGTATCATTTTGTTGTTGTTCAGTCGCTCAGTAGTGTTTGACTCTTTTGTGACTCCATGCACTGCAGCGTGCCAGGCTTCTCTGTCCTTCACCATCTCCCGGAGCTGGCTCAAACTCGTATCTGTTGAGTCATTGATGCCATCCAGTCATCTTATTCTCTGTCATCCCCTTCTCCTCCTGACTTCAATCTTCTCCAGCATCAGGGTCTTTTCCAGTGAGTCGGCTCTTCTCATCAGGTGGCGAAAGTATTGGAGCTTCAGCATCAGTCCTTCCAGTGAAAATTCAGGACTGATTTCCTTTAAGATTGACTGTTTTGATTGACTGTTGGATTGACTGTCCCTTGCTGTCCACAGGACTCTCAAGAGTCTTCTCCAGCAGCATGGTTCAAAAAAATCAATTCTTCGGCCCTTAGCCTTCTTTATGGTCCAACTCTGACATCCATACATGACTACTGGAAAAACTATAGCTTTGACTATACTGTATGGGTATATATGATATCATTATACACACACACACACACACACACACACACACAAAATCCTAAGGACCCATTGAAAACTATTTGAACTAATAAGTTCAGCAAGGTTCCCTACCAGAATTCAGCAAGCTTCTTTGTAGCAAAATTGACAGACTGATTCTACAGTTCGTGTAATCCTACAAGGGACCTAGAATAGCCAAAAAAATCTTAAAGAAGAACAAAGTTGGACGATAACACTTTTCAATTTGAAAACTTAGTACAAAGCAACAGTAATCAAAACAGTGTGGTGCTGGCATGAAGACAGACATATAGATCAGTGAGATAGAACTGAAAGTCCAGAAATAACCTATGTATCTATGGTCAACTGACTTTTTCTTTTCTTTAAACAAGGGTGCCAGGATGATTCAATAGAGGGAAAATAGTCTTTTCAACAAATTGTGCTAAATCAAATGGATAGCCAAATTCAAAAGATTGAACTTGCACCTTTATTTCACACTATATGCAAAAATTAATTCAAACAGGTTTATAGACCTAAATGTCAGAGTTAAAACTGTAAATCTCTTAAAGCAAGACTAAATCTTCATGATCTTGGATTTGGCAATGAATTCTTAAACAGGACATCAAAAGCACAAGCCACAGAACAAGACACATAAATTAGACTTAATCAAAATAAAGAACTTTTGTGTTTCAAAGAGCACTGTCAAAAAAGTATTAATAAAAAGACAACTCAGAGAATGGGAAAAAGCATTTGCATATTACTGATGTGATAAGGAAGTTGTATCAAGAGTATATGAAGAATAAAACTCAGTAGTTTTAATAAAAGAAACAACAGGCAAAGGATTTGAATACAGTTTCCTCCAAAGAATATAAACAAGTGGCTAAAAAGCACCTGAAAAAGTGCTCACCATCATTAGTCATGAGGGGAATGCAAATCAAAACTACAGTGAGATACCACTTCACGCTCACTAGGTTGGCTATAATGAATAAGATAATAACAAAAATTGGCAAGAACATGGAGAAATCTGCATCCTCATTTACTGCTTTTGGGAATGTAAAATGGTGTTGCCACTTGGGAAGTGAAGTGAAGTGAAGTTGCTCAGTCGTGTCTGACTCTTTGTGACCCCATGGACGGTAGCCTACCAGCCTCCTCAGTCCATGGAATTTTCCAGGCAAGAATACTGGAATGGACTGCCATTTCCTTCTCCAGAGGATCTTCCCAACCCAGGGATTGAACCCGGGTCTCCCGCAATGCAGGCAGACGCTTTACTGTCCGAGCCACCAGGGAAGTCTAATTCCTCAAATAGTTGAACATAGAGTTACCTTGTGATCTAGCAGTGCACTCCTAAGTTTAATATATTCCCAAGATTAATGAAAACATATATCCACACAGAAACTTGTACTTTAATATTTGTAGCAGTATTATAATAGCCAAAGATGGAATACCATCATCTGATGGATGGATTTTTTTAATGTGATCTATCCATACAAGAGAATATTATTTGGATATAATATTAAATATATATTCGCTATAAGGAGTGAAGTACTAATTCATGCTGCAGGAAGTATTGCTACAGCATGTATTGCTATAGAAGGTATTGTAAACATTATTATAAGTGAAAGAAACCAGTTAACACAAGACCACATATTATATGGTTCTATTTATATGAAATATCCAGAGTAGTTAAATCTACAGAGATGGAAAGTAGATTAGCGGTTGCTTAGGGGGTATGAAAGTAGATTAGTGGTTGCTGAGAGGGTATCAGAGGACAGGAGGTAATAGCTTTAAAGGGAGCAGTGTTTCTTTTCAGGATAAAGAAAATGTTCTGAAATTGCAGTGACAGTTGCACAGTTCTGTAATTATACTAAAAACCATTGAATTGTATGTGTTAAATGGGTGAATTATATTGTATATAAATTATATGATAATAAAGCTGTTATTTAAAAAAAAAAAACTGAAAGATAACCCAGTGTTTAAAAACAATGCCCAGTTCAGTTAAAGAAATAAACAAAGAGGATAGATTTTTTTAGAAACCGTGTACACTAATGCTCACTACAGTGTTACCCGTAATAGCCAAAATGGAGGCAACCCAGATATCCATCAACTAATCATCTAATGAACTGATAAACAGATGAAGTAAGTCCATACAATGGAATGGTATTTGACCATGAGAAGGAATGAAGCACTAACATGTTCCATAACATGAGTGAACCTTAAAATATTTTGCTAAAGAAAGGAAGGCAGTTACATAAAACCAAATCTGTATGAGTCCATCTATATGAAATTCCTAGAATAGACAATCCATAGAGACAAAAAGTACATCAGTGGTTCCAGGGACTGAGGGAGGAAGAACGTGGGGAATGACTGCTAATAGGTGTAAAGTTTTGGAGGGAGGTGATAAAAATGTTCTGAAATTAGATAGTGGTGATAGCTTCACAATTCTTATGAATATACTAAAAGCCAATGAACTGTACACTTTAAAAGGTTAGTTTTTATATGTGAATTATACCTAAATCTGTTATTTTTAAGAAACAGTGCTTACTTTTAATACTTTATGAGGGGTATGTCTTCATGTTCTGGTACTTTTCCCACAAAAAAACTTGTGGATTTTGGGGTTTTTTTTCAAGGAAGCATCTTTAAAAAGAATCATTTATACTGGCTCTAGAATTGCATCTGATATGAGAACTTACTTGTTCAGTAAAGACAAATATGCTATATCTTCCTTATCCACTATCCTCATGCTATGGAAAACTATCTGCTGCTTAATTAATTTAGGTTCTTGTGCATTGCCATAGTGGATTACAGTTTCTGAAGATTTTCTTATTCTTTAGAGAAAGTAATTTTTCTCCCCAGCTACTTATATTTAATATGCCAAAAACAGTATAAAAAATGTATTAACACTTGGAACATGGTGAATTTTTGGTTCTTTCTTGTTTTTTTTGTTTGTTTTTTTTTACCATTTTATGTACAAATGCACAGCTGTAAAGGATTTGGTTAAATACTGAAAGAATGTAAATGATCTCTTTGTAACTTTGCTATCTTTAAAAAGGAAATTAGCATCAACAGTAGTTGATTTTATATACATATGTAGACCATCAACTGATGGATTTGTGTATATACGCAGTCCATGGTGTCGCAGTCAGACACAACTTAGCAACTGAACAACAAATATATAAATCTAATTTTAAGAACAGATGAACTGTTGGTAGTTTCTAATTTACTGCATATGTATTTGTGTATGGAAGGGATATTTTCTAATTTACTGCATATGTATTTGTGAATGGAAGGAATATGAATTTAAAAAATCAATCTGTAAGCGGAAGTATTAAAGGTTATCTGTTGTCAGTGTGTGACAGTTTGCAGTGTTAGGATGGTCGAATGTTTTGAATACGAACTCTTTTCTGATAGAAAGGCATATCTTCACATGTATTTTTTCAGTTACAATATTTTTTCAGTCACGTGAAAAATAGCCTCAAGTGTTTTGTATTTTCTTAAAATGGAAGATAGGGAGACTTTAGAACAAAAGCTCATAACTATTTCACTTTGAAAAATAAAAAAGCATGTACATACTTTAAGAAAACAACATGTTTTTCTAAATCTAGAGTGCTCATGAAAACGAGGATCCAGATGGTGAATTCAGGCACAATGTGTAATGCTGTAATTTTCCCTCCTAGTTAAAAGGCTGGCCACCGAGAACTTGCAATGCATGGTCAGAGCCTGCCAAGTGGGGTCAGGAGGAGAACCTGCCGCCCAGCTGACTTCTGTGTTTAGGTAACTGGAAAATATGCCAACTGGCAAGGAGACTATTGCCAGCCATTTGACAGTCAACATGTTTTCTAAATAACTAATTATCCAAAACATAATGTGTTACTACTTGTTTGTAGTTTCAATTATTATATTTTTGGCAGTAGTTCTGCTATGTAGTTGTTTTATTAAAAAATAAAATTACTAGGGAGAAAAATGACTTTACATTACCTGAGAATTTAGTAAGGAAGATGCTTGCATGTATTTCAGAGGAAAAAGTGGAAAACGTGAGTCATAGCGACAGGTATACAGGCTTTGGAGCTGGTAAACGTGCTACTCAGCAGCCAGTGTGGAAGTGCCTGTCTCTGGTCTTCCTGTTCACTTTAGATGCTGTGAACCCACAGAGCTCCACTGGATGTAAATTGTGAAGCACAGACTTTATATACAGATCCGTTGTTCCTTCGTAAGAATAACTGCAACTTGTAGAACGTTTTCTGTTTTGTTTCTGTTTTCCTGCCTTGCACTGTATAGAATCTTAGGCTTTCTGTTAAAGCAGTACTTTTAAAGTGTATCTTTCTCATAGTTTCTACCCGTTGAGCTTCATTTCATGTATCTCTACCATAGCACCACTGTGTTAAATAGTCTGGGTCCATTTCCTTCATTCTGTGCGGGACTTTTGATTCCTCAGCTTTCTTTCTTATCATGTAGTTGGGACTTGTCAGTTGTTCACAGTTTATTTACAGAATATAAAAATTGTGATCATTTGAAATAAATACTGGGTTTAAGAAAACTGTAAAACCCTAAGAGACAAGGAAGGATTTTATATGAACAAAAATTACATGTTTGTTAAGTACAGTTTACTAAGCTAGGTGACTTTTGGCGAAGGTGGGGAGAGTGGAAATTTTATGATTAAAATATATAATTCTTTATATATAATGTATAATTATATAAATATTCTTTATAAATATATATTCTTCATATTTTATTCTTCTGTGGGTCTACAGTCTCTTGTTCAATTAAGGAATATAGAAATTATTTAGAAGTAACTTGCTTTCATCATAGAAATACTGTTTATCTAGAGATAGGGATAATTAACGAAAAGTTAAACAAAATAACCAGAAAACTGGACTCGTTTTCTGTTTTAGTCTCTTTTACACCCTTACCATGCAGATTGACCACATGCAAAGCGTAGCAGGAAAGTCTCTGGCATTAGATTTTTCCCTGTTAATTCTTCCTCTTGGGATTCCAACTCTTCCCTCTCCCTCTTAATGCCATCACTCTGGTCATGGCTCACGCTGAAGCCATTTCTTTTCTTTATTTTCAAGTTTCAGTCTGTATGGCGTCTATCATAGATCCTTATGATAATCTTACATAAAGTGATTTTTCTTGCATTCAGTTTACAGCTTGTTGCTATAATTGGCTAGATACTAGCCCAAGTAATTGCCCCAAGAGTAATTCTAAGTAACGTGTTTTACTTTCAGGCAGTTTATTGAAGATTATGGTATGAGATATGACTATCAGATTTACAGCATTTTAGAAGCAGTAGCAGCATTGGACCAGCAGGTTGTTATCCACTTGGTTCCTACCCTTACTCAGTCTCTGAAGAATTCAGAGCAGAAGTGGGGCCTTGGCAGAAATAGTGCACAGAGGTATGTTTGATTATTTGATTATATCCTTTTGGACAATGATTATGAAATCTTGATTCATTTTCCTAGTAATGGCCTATTTTCCCATTTATAAAGATTTGGAGTCTGTTCCAGTGAATAGGGTTAGTGACTCAACTAGATAATATGCTTTTGGTCAAAAATAGATACAGGCTCTTTTTTTTCCCTATAGGCTTATGACTGAACATAGTGCTGGACTATTTAGAGTAATGAAACATGGTGGGATAAGTCTGTATATCCCAGAGAGGTTGTTTTAAAAGAGAAAAGACCCTGATGCTGGAAAGACTGAGGGCAGGAGAAGGGGGCTGCAGAGGATGAGATGGTTGGATGGCATCACCGACTTTAATAGACATGAGTTTGAGCTAACTCTGGGAGATAGTGAAGGACAGGAAGCCTGGAGTGCTGCAGTCCATGAGTTCGAAGAGTCTGACACGATTCAGCAACTGCACAGCACCAATAAACATGTATCTCGCACCAATAAACATGTATCTCTCTCTTCTTTTCTTTTGTCTTTACAGGGAAGCCTATAGCAAACTTTTATTTCAGCTAGGACAAGCGGGACAAGATGAGATACAGAGACTGGAAAATGATCATGTTGAATCTAGTTTGTGATTTCATCCTCAACATTAATTATAACTACCTAAAGCCACTTTGTGCCATTTGACTCCTACTTTTATTAATTGTATAATGTTCTGTTAAAGATACTTTATAGGATCTTTTCCGTACATACCTGTAAGTATAAAGTATATAAATAAGAAAATAAAAGTTAATTAAATATGTTATAGAATCTTTGGAACTTGGTAAGACTGCATTCTGTTTTGAAGCAGTTTTAGTTAAACTAAAGAAGCTTAAAGTTTTCCTATCCGGGAGTGCTGTCTGTGTATGTCTGTGCAGGTTTATACTGATTGATCCATGGGCATTGTATTGTAATGTGACTTTCTGCCTTGCAAGTAATTTATTTCTGTTTTTTGTTTTACAAGTTATGTTTAATCATAACACTATTTCACATTACCTGGCTGCCCTATGCTGGCTTTGTTACTTGGTTGCTTTCTTGTTTGCTTGTTTTTATTGTTTGGTTTCTTTTGACGAATGGTCAGGAGATAGGACTGTGTCTTTGTTATCCTTTTTTATACTATGTTTGAGGCAAGTTAATAAAATTCTTTCAGAGCACACTGAACTCTGAGAAATGAAACTGAATCTGGCTAAGGGATTATACAGATACATATATAAATTTTTTTTGACTTGGGCTAAGGCAGTGGCACCCCACTCCAGTACTCTTGCCTGGAAAATCCCATGGACGGAGGAGCCTGGTAGGCTGCAGTCCATGGGGTTGTGAAGAGTCAGACACGACTGAGCAACTTCACTTTCACTTTTCACTTTCATGCATTGGAGAAAGAAATGGCAACCCACTCCAGTGTTCTTGCCTGGAGAATCCCAGGGACGGGGAGCCTGGTGGGCTGCCGTCCATGGGGTCGCACAGAGTCAGACAGGACTGAAGCGACTTAGCAGCAGCAACAGTGTTTATACTTGGGGTTCAACAGTTGCCAGATGTTTTTCTATTCATCCTTTCTTTTGGAGTTGTCATATCAAGAGGAGGATAAATAAGAGCCTTTAAAAAGAGAATAAATAATATTCTGGAACTTTTTTAAGGTTACAAATTAACAGGAGAGTTCTGAAAAGTTAGCCGAATTATCCACTTGCTCTTCAACTACAGCCTCTTATAAACTAGCATCTTACATATTTGCAGGGAACCAGCTTAGTTTCCTGTAGCAGTTCATTTCTCAACTCTTTAATTATCTGAAATTTCAGATTTATTTTACTGGGTTGGGCATTGTCCTTGACTCATTTTTCTAGTGAGCATTATTTGGTAAAAACAGTTCCAGTCTTAGTGCTGAGAACCCATGTGGGTCTTAAACCCAGCTCCACTTTGTGACCATGAGCAGATTCTTAATCTTTTCTGAGCCTTAATTTCCTCATGGAGAAAAATGAGTAATAATACTTATTGAAATTTCAGTGTTCTGGTAAGAATCAGTGGGATAACCAATTTATAATCATGTAATTAAAATGTATGTGAAAGTATTTGGTGACCTACATTGTTAGGCATACAGCCATGATTACTGTATCTCATGCACAAAAGTAAAGAAACTTCTCAGTTTTGTTCTTCTCTAACAGTATGTCCTAGATGAATGATTCTACTTCTTTTCAGTGTTTTCTTACATGTCATGTTTGCTAACTTTGAAATAACTTGTTTTCTTCTGGGGCCTCTAGTGTTTATCATGGTTTCACTATTCCTTCAGGAAAACATTTTCACCCCTTTTCTGGCTCAAATATCTTTTACATGCACTGCAGTCAGGAAACAATAGTTAGTTAATAGACCTTTCCTTATTGGAATTTGTAAAGTCTAAAGGACTGCATGACTTATAAATGGTCTATTTTACCCCTAAATAAACTAATTCAATAAATAGGATGAATAAAAGCCTCTTTAAGGTTACTTAAGACTTCATAGCCGGAGAAGGCAATGGCACCCTACTCCAGTACTCTTGCCTGGAAAATCCCATGGACAGGGGGCCTGGTGGGCTGCAGTCCATGGGGTTGTGAAGAGTCGGACATGACTGAGGGACTTCACTTTCACTTTTCACTTTCATGCATTGGAGAAGGAAATGGCAACCCACTCCAGTACCTGGAAAATCCACTCCAGTTGCCTGGAATGGCAACCCACTCCAGTTGCCTGGAAAATCCCAGGGATGGAGGAGCCTGGTGGGCTGCCGTCTATGGGGTCACACAGAGTCAGACATGACTGAAGAAACTTAGCAGCAGGAGCAGCAGCAAGACTTCATAGCAGTGAATTTCTTTTCATTATAATAGTGACTTACTAATGATGTATTATTACTAATGATGTATTATTTTACAAGTTTTAGCAGTTGAAATTTAAAATATTTAATGGAGTGCCTTTAAAGGGTTATTTGTGTGTGTGTGTGTATTCCTCCCCAAGGGAAATTGATAAAGATGTCTTAGATAATCTTGCTCTTAGCTTATGAAACTTTTTAAGGGTTAAGAAAATCTGTTACTAAATCCTGTATTAGGATATGTACCTGTGTATATTAATAAATTTATACATAAAACTCAGTAACAAGAAAGTCTGTAACATGTATATGTAGATATATTTTTTAATTTGTGTATCAGTAAAATTTTAAACTGTTTTGTTCGTTGAAGAAAAAAGAAAATTTATGATTCAGTTCCGTTTCTTAAAAATCTTCACTGACCCTTATTACTATAGTCTTCTCTCTTTCCATTCCCAGACTTAGAATAGTCTTATAGTTGCTTCCTTAATGTTCTTTTTCCCCTAAAATCCCTGTAATATCTGAGGTGACTGCTTCTACCATTGTTAAGGTAAGCCAGTCTCTTGTGGTCAAATCTGGAATGTGTTCTCATTTCCCTTGTGCTTTGGCACCTCTGTGACATTGCATTCTCTTTTTTCTTTTCATCCCTTCCTCAGCGATACTGCTTCTTCCTACATACACATTTTCCCTTCTTCTCCCCACTGGTAAGATCTGGCCCTTCACCTGCTCTGTCTCAACATTCTTCTGGTAGCTAATAACTTTATCTTTCACATCTGTATCTAGTACTGCTTTTTCTCTAAACATCTAGTTGGATTCTCCTGGAATCTCAGGGCAACATGTCAAGCTGCCTTTCTCACCTTCTTTTCCAGAGAAGGTGACACTGTCTTTGCCATCATTTTCTACCCAGAGCGTACACCACTTTCCCAGTTCACCTAACCTTGATGTTTCTTGGATTCTTCATTGTTCCCCAGTTTTCATCTGATCAGCAGTACAAGCTCTTGCTATTTTTTTCTCTTTGCCATCATGTGCATCCAAATTTATTAGGCACTATAATTGGCTCCTTATCTCCGGACTATTGAAATTTATTCTTGACATAGTTCTGACCTTAATATTCCTAGAAGACTACTTTGTTACTTTGCTGCTCAAGGACCTCCATTTACTTCCCATTGTTAGTAAGCTGACATTGAAGCCCTTCTGTCAGGAGAATTCCTGCTCCCTGACAATATACGTTCTCTTTCCAAACTCAACTCAAGCAGGAGAGTAGGCTGTCTCGGCTGCTTTCGCTGAATGACATGTTCATTCTACACTGTGGGCCAGCTTACCACCATTTCTACAGAAACCTAACTTTAAGATCCTCAAATAGGAAAATTAAAATATACATATTAGGCTTCCTTGGTGGTTCAGATGTTAAAGAATCTGCCTGCAATGCAGGAGATCTGGATTTCATCTGTGGGTTAGGAAGATTCCCTGGAGAAGGGAATGTCTACCCACCCCAGTATTCTTACCTGGAGAATTCCATGGACAAATGAGCCCGGTGGGCTAGTCCATGGGGTTGCAGAGTCAGACACTTGTTCAGTTGCTCAGTCATGTCCGACTCTTTGCGACCCCATGGACTGCAGCAGGCCAGGCTTCCCTGTCCTTCCACCATCTCCCAGAATGGGCTCAAACTCACGTACATTGAGTCAGTGATGCCATCCAGCTATCTCATCCTCTATCCCCTTCTCCTCCTGTCCTCAATCTTTCCCAGCATCAGGGTCTTTTCCAGTGAGTCAGCTCTTCACACTGAGTAGAGTAGCGTAGCATTGCACTGAGTAGCAATGAGTAGAGTCGGACGCTACTCAGTGACTAACACTTTCACTTTCTATACATAAGTATTCCAGTCAGTTTCTTTAAAATATCAGGTGGAGTGTAAAAGATGATTGAAGGACAACACGGTGATGAAAAGGACTTTTATTAGACACTCAGATTTGGTTTGATTTAAATTTCAATTGAACATTTAATTAGGTTTTCATAGGGGAGAAGACGACATGGGTGTATTGTCTCTATACAAAATCATTCAGTATTCAGTGCATTTGTACTGGAAGAGTTTCACAGTATAAACTTTTACATCTTTCCTTATCCCTAGCAAATTTTATTTTCTTACTAAGCATATTTGACTTTTTTGTTTTGGGGGGTAAGTAAAAAAAATTATTTGTGGGTTGTTAGGTGTGTATTTTCACTATACATTGTTATTTTTATCTTCTTCTGTGCTTCATCACAAATCGTTAAAACTACTGTTTATAACTAATTACATGGACTCCTTTGCATGTACATTCATAGAATCTTGGCAGTTTTTAGGATTATATAATCATATAAGAATTTGACAAGCTGTTACAGTTGGGAAAAACCTTAAGAAAACTACTTTCTCTAAGTTCTACGCATCAACTTAACACTTTGTTTCAGAGATAAAAGGCAGATATCATAGAAACTTCACCAAAAACTGTGTTATCTGTTCTAAACCACTGGTTTTTGATTCATACTCTTTTTTTACATAAACCTTATATCTTCCAAAAACCGATCTCCTGCTGCCTCCTCCTAGGGTTAAAAATATTGCATTGTCAGTCAAGTGGAGAGTATGTTAGTATAAATAACAGGCTCTGTTTGTATAAAACGGTTGGGGAACTAGCAAAATAGTATATTCTTTCACATATTTGATGTAAGATACGAGATTTATATTTTGATTCTGTGATAAACTATATTGTTAAGTTTACCAAAATCAGTATCAAATGATTAGAACTGACCAACTTCTGCTTATTGAAGTTTTTGATGTGAAGATAGTTACCCAGTTCATTGCACTTGTGAATTATGCTTTTAAAAAAATTCTGGGCATTTTTATTTTATACACGTTTTAAGTTATTTGTGTACAAAGTAATGAGATATAATAAAAATGCATATATTCAACTTACACTGCACTTGTGATTATTCAACTTCCTCTTTATGACAGATTGACTCTTTGAAAACCAAAATAAAAATGAACCATGTTACCTAGAGGAATATTTTTTTTTTTTTTTTTTTTTTTCCTAGAGGAATATTTTTTATCTTACTTAGTCCTATTGCTTTTATACTCTGCCTTAACAAAAGAAAGTTAATTTTTCAGCTACTATAATGGCTGAGGGTATACAATACACATACGGCTAAACTGTGAGGAAAATACAGAGAAATGGTGTGAAAAATACCCTAAAAATAACCAATTGGCATTTTGCTCTTAAAGATCTAAGGAATTTCACTGTGTTTTACATACATTTTATTATCTTTATTTTAAAGATTCATGTCTTTTCTGGCTTTTCCTCCTAGAGTAAGAACACTGCAAATATCTGTGTTACTGCTTTTTCTTTTTTAAAGTACAATCTTGATATTTAAATTGTTTTAGGTTTCATGGTTTTATGGAAATTGAAATTAATAAATACAAATACGGTATGGTCTTTGAAGAGTAAAAATGGAAGATTTATTACTGTAGAATAGTTCACTATAATAGAAAACATGTATTTGAATAGTTTCAGTGGACTTTGGTTTTTATGACCAGCCATTGTTCTCTAGAATTTTTTTTATTAGCTCTTATGATTGGTAATTTGAGGGACAGGATCGAATTATAAGTGATCTGGATTTTTTTCTTTGTGGGGAAGGGTTGCTGTACTTTGGATGCTATTCTTTGTTTACAATTATGGTTCTGAAAATTATGTAAAATTTATATAAAAATTCCGACTTCTATTGTATAGTATTATTACTATTATACAATTATTAATTATACAATTATTACTGAGTAGTACTATACAAGGAAAGGTTTGATAATATATACTGATTTGTTTTAAATGAGTAGTTAGATGTTTTCACAGAAATTAGAATAATCTCAGGCTGCCTTTCCATTTATCAGTCAAACAAGTTCACTTTTAGACCATTTCCCTTTTAATAATTGGGTAGAGAATCTGGGATTAAAAATAGATTGTTTTATAAGGTAAAATTCCTGGAGGGAAGAAATCTGTGTGTCAAGTAGAAATTTTAGTAAATCTGAAATAACTGTTTAGGTCCATGTTGAAAAGATTTCTGAAATGTTGGAGTCCACTTTCCTGACACTGTAAGTAAGGCATTTTTTAAAATTTAGATGGTTTGTACTTTATAAAGAGACTCTGTTTTCCTTCTAAATAGCAATTATCAATTTTCAGAACTGTACAAATACTCCTCTAAGGTTTTTTGTTTCTAAACTTAAATCTTTTCTTTTAAAATTTTACTACTCTTTTTCTTACCCTAGTCTCCCCTCCCCCCTTAATCTGAACAGCCAGAAATTATATGTTTATTTTTAATATATTGATATTTAATACATATTTAAAATAAGTGTTTTAGGTACTATATAATATATAAAGTTAGTGATTTCTCTACTTAGGATAAAAATATTTTTATTCACTTCTGCTTACTAAAAGTGGCTACATGAACAAAATGACAGTTTCCTATAAGCCAAGGATTGCTGAATGCTTAAACTATACCAAGGAATAAAAGTGAAATCTTCCTTTTAAGAAAGGTGACTTATTGTAACAAGATTAGAGAAAGGGGGAAAACTCACATTGTAGTTGTGGAATTTATGTTCAAATACGATTATTGAGTTGTTTAATTTGTTAACTTTTTGTTATAGACGAAGCAAATCCAAAAACCTAGCCTAAAAAATTCTTATGCATTATTAAAAATGGTAGTAGTATGTATTGGTGATGGAGAAGAATCCCACAAGCACTCAAGATTGACATAACCTTTGACAAAGTGGAAAAACTTTTATTAGAACTACTGATTCTAGGTTCAAATTTATGTCAAAGCACTTTATGATACCAAAATTAGTCCAACTAATTTTTTTTTTCGAGCTTTAAAATGTCACTTTTCACTAAATAGTCTTAAATGAATTTGAGGCAAGGGTTTGTACAAGTTTAGGAATCTTTGGCTTTGGTAAACTCCCTGTTTTCTAATTAGTATGTCTCTTTTACATGCTTTTCAGAATCATCTTATAGTATGTCTTCCAAGTTCTATCCAGTAATTTTTAAACTTCAAAAATAATCTCCCGGTTCAATTACAAAGTTCTAAAGACAGTAAAATACCTTGTATTTTGAGTGATTTTTTTTTTTTTTTTTTTAGGCAAAGTACTTCAGAGCATTTGCCCAATCCTCACAACGTTCTTCTGAATTAATATGTAAATCAATAATTGCCCTCCTTAAAAAGTGAGAAAATTGAAGCTCTGTAAAGTTAAGCCAAGGTCACAGAGCAACCAAGGTGAAAAATCTGGGTACTCCACCTGCTATTCCAGTGTATTTCTGTTATTCATATTACCTTGAATAAAATATGGCATTTAAAAATTTATGATGTCATAATGGTGAGTACTCTGCTTATACAGCAGTGTTGTATAATGTTGGATTTTTAACAGAAAAATTACAAACCCAGGGTTTAGTAAAGATATTAAGTACTGACAATTTTTTTGAAGATCACTGACGGCAGTACTTGTGAAATAAACTGCCTCACTAAGAGTGTAGTGTCCTGGACAGCACTGATTAGACAAGGTGTATAAAGAATGCTTTAAAGACCCATAGACCACTCAGTCGGCCCTAAGCTAACACCACAGTAAAAGTCATACATACTATATATTGACACACACGGAGAAGAGTGACAGGCATTTTCAATAATGTGTATTTTAGAAAACTTCATTTTTTGCTTATGTTTATCTGAATATAATAAGATCTAGAAAACAGAACAAGGAAGCATTGAGCACTGAGTATTTTCATGCCCAGTATCCAAAAGTCAGGCTTTTTTTCCTCCTGTTCATGACAGTTATTAAGAAAGCACTGGCTTTTCAGACAGTGCCAATCCTGTGATGAGGCACTTGAAGAGTCTGAAGGTTAGGGCATGTGAAATACGGAGCGGGGAGGAAACATGCTGCTATTCCATTGGAAGCAAAAGGGAGTCTAGGCCCGTAGAATACTTCTTCTTTGCCTTCTCTACTTACATCCAGTACCTACAAAGGAAGGGAAAAATCTGTATGTTAAAGGTGGTTGTTCAAAATAAAGCTGTGTACACATGAAAGAGAACCTGCAGTTAATTTCAGTTATGCTGACATGACTATATCTTACATATTGCTATTTTCCTCACAGTGTTGTACCAGAAATATGTATTTAGTTCCTGTAAAATACTATTCTACACATTTATGTGTATGTACATAGATGTTTGTTTATAATTATTTAGCCTTCAGAACAAGTGTTGAGATGCAGGCAGCATTATCGTCCTTTAATAAAACGGCCTTAGATTGGTTAAGTAACTTGCCCAAACTAGTAAGCGTTGTTTGTATGCTGGCTTACAAATCCTCATCTGCAATATGAAAACAACATTGACTTTGCAGCTTTGCTCTGAAAACTGGTGAGATCATCTCGCGCAGGGTCTGGCACAGAGAATATTATAGCTTCGTAACAGGTTCAAGAAAATCAGTTGCTTCTGGAGATTTTTCCCCAGTTATTTCCTTGTTAAGCTGGAGTTACATCTCTTTCCTTATATGGAAAAGAATCTTTGTTAGTTAGTGCCTGCTGTCACCTCACTGATTTCTGGTTTAATCTTAGTACTAGGAAGATTCTTTTATAAGACAAGCTGGCCATGTCATACTTGTCAAACCCATAAAAATAGCCCTCAATCATCTTATCCTGTCTTCATACGACCTTCCTCTAACTTCATTTAAAACTTTTCCTTCCTTGGGTTCTATGACCTTAAAAAAACAGTTTGTCATTCATATTGTCCTGGTGTCAGCCACTTTGGTCCACTTCTTCCGGCCACATCCTAAATGCAGACGTGCCCCAGCATTCCAACCACAGACCCTGTGGCACTCTTCAGTGGTCCCATCCACTCTTACACCCACATCTGTCACCTAAGTGGATAATTCTTAAGCTTTTAATGCAGTAATGCACTATTTCAGATGAAAGGGGCCCTTGAGATTTGGGGATCCAAGCCCATAAAGACAGACATCAGTAAGGCCTAGAGTAAAAGATCATACCTGTAGCTTTTTTCCCCCAAATGGACATTTAGCTGTCCCATCCCATTTACTGAACAATATGCCCTGTCACTACTAATTTTAAATCACTCCAATATATGCTACATACAGATTTTTCTTTGTTCTCTTTTGTTGATTTATGTATCTTCCTACAATAGCACATTTACAGTTACTTTGGGTAAGGGCATGTCTCTCTCATTCATTTTCAAGCATTTCTTGGTAATTCTTGTATTCTTTCCTGGAGAAACTTCAAGATCAATTTGACAAGTATTATTCCCCCACCCTGTGAATTTGACTAGCTGTGTGACTTACTCAAGGTCACATAGCTAGTAAGTGGTAGAGCCAGTTTTTTGCCTCAGAGTTGCAACCCAAAAAAGAATAAGGATTTCATGCCATTTTGTGACATCCCCACCCCAACTGAATACATTTTTAGAGCACAAAAGCTGAAGTCACCCATCCAGAGAACTTTTGTCTGGTTTCCTGGACCAAGAGAGACTGTGTATGGTAAGTGCCTATGTGCGTGCTCAGTCAGGTCCAACTCTGCAACCCCATGGACTGTAACCCCACCAGGCTCCTCTGTCCATGGGATTCACCAGGCAAGAATACTGGAGTGGGTTGCCATTTCCTACTCCAGGGGATCTTCCTGACCCAGGAATTGAACCCATGTCTCTTGCACCCCCTGTATTGGCAGGCAGATTCTTTACCACTATGCCACCTGGGAAGCCACTGAGCAGATGTAATTTATTTAATCTGTAAGACGGGGAGAACGAAGGGTTGGTGGTTTTTCTCCAAAACGCTCCCTTGAAAGCTGGCAGAGAGAAGGCATTGGGGAGAAGGAAGTGCCAACTTGGCAGCATATCCTCCAGCCAAAAAGAAGTAATCGTAAGTGAAGAGCAGTGGAGGTGATCTGACAGCACAGACCAATCACTTAGGCAGCTGCTCCTTTATGCTTGTCATCCACAGGATACCTACCAGACTAGAGTCAAGCTCTGTGCCAGCTGCTTGCTTACACACCCACTGAATAAACAAGAGCACCTGACTCCTCAGGACTTAACATTTTCCATGTGTAAGTATTACTAACAAGTCCAAAGCCCAATCTTTATTAATTTAAGAGCATCTCAGCTTTTCTCGTTTCAGTTGTCCTCATAATGGGTTAAACGGTTTGTGGTAAGTCACACAGCAGAAAAGAAGATAAAAAAGTATGGTTTCTCAACATTTGACATGCTTCATCCCTGTGTGGCTGAATCCTACAAATGATAGTTAAATAAACTTTAATGAGAGTCCAGAAGGGTCAGTCTAATAGGTTACTGGCTGGTATTTTCAAGATGGGAAAAAAAAAGACGAGTCCTTCTGGATGTTAACAGACCACTCTGTGAACTATTTAAGTGTGAGTTTCACTAGTCTTAGCCAGCCATGCCTTTAGAATCCAAGAATTCTACATATTTGTGACTTATTAAAAAAAACTTAAACTTTTGATATTTTTAACATCTATACTATTTTCTCCACTCTTGCCTATACTTCTTTCCTTCACAGATCATATCTCAAGTTATTCAATGTTTTGGAGCTTAAAAATTTTTTTTTGTTTTAATTTTTATTTTACATTGGAGTATAGTTGGTTAACAATGTTGATTGTTTTCGGTATATGACAAAGTGATTCAGTTATACATATATCTATCCTTTTTGAAATTCTTTTCCCATTTAGGTTGTTACAGAGTATTGAGCCATGTACCCTGTGATTTATAGTAGCTCCATGTTGGTTATCTGTTTTAAACATAGTACATGTCAATCTCAAACTCCCAGCCTATCCCTCCCCCTCGATTCTCCCCCCATGGTTATCATAAATTTGTTCTCTAAATCTGTGAGTCTGTTTCTGTTTTGTAAATAAGTTCATTTGTATCATCTTTTTTTAGATTTTGCATATGAATGGTATCATATGATAACTGACTTTCTCTAACTTCACTTAGGGAGAAGGCAATGGCACCCCACTCCAGTACTCCTGCCTGGAAAATCCCATGGCCGGAGAAGCCTGGAAGGCTGCGGTCCATGGGGTCGCTGAGGGTCGGACACGACTGAGCGGCTTTACTTACACTTTTCACTTTCGTGCATTGGAGAAGGAAATGGCAACCCACTCCAGTGTTCTTGCCTGGAGAATTCCAGGGACGGGGGAGCCTGGTGGGCTGCCGTCTATGAGGTCACACAGAGTCGGACACGACTGAAGCGACTTAGCAGCAGCAGCAACTTCACTTAGCACAATAATCTCCAGGTCCATCCATGTCGTTACAAATGGAATTATTTCATTCTTTTTAATGGCCGAGTAATATTCCACTGTATATATGTACCACATCTTCTTTATCCATTCCTCTGTTGATAGACATTTTAGGTTGATTTCATGTCTTGGCTATTGTAACAGTGTTGCAATGAAAATTAGGGTGCACATATCCTTTGAAACATGGTTTTTTCCAGATACATGCCCAGGAGTTGGATTGCTGGATCATGTGGTAGCTCTATTTTTAGCTTTTTAAGGAGCCTCCATACTGTTCTCCATCCTGGTTGTACCAATCTACATTCCCAACAGTGTAGCAGGGTTTCCTTTCCTCCACACTCTCCAACATTTACTGTTTGTAGACTTTTTGATGATGGCCATTCTGACTGGTGTGAGGTGATACTGTAGTTTTGATTTGCATTTCTCTAATTTTTAATGATGTTGAGTGTCTTCTCATGTGCTTCTTGGTCATCTGTGACCATCTATGACAGATGACACAGATTTAGGTCTTTTCATTTTTTGTTTGGATTTTTCTGATATTGAGCGACATGAGATGTCTGTAAATTTTGGAAATCCCTTGTCAGATGCACCATTTGCAAATATTTTTTCCCATTCTGTGGGCCATCTTTTGCTGATTTTTTTTATAGTTTCCTTTGCTGTGCAAAAGCTTTTAAGTCCCATCTGTTTATTTTTGTTTTTATTTCCATTATTCTAGGAGACAGATCAAAAAAGATACTGCTGCAATTTATATCAAAGAGTGGTCTGCCTATGTTTTCCTGTAGGAATTGTACAGTATTGGGTCTTACATTTACGTCTTTAATCCATTTTGAGTTTATTTTTGTGTATTGTGTTAAAAACTGTAATTTAATTTTTCCTACCACTATTTATTGAAGAAACTGTTTTCTCCATTGTATATATAGTCTTGCTTCCTTTCTTGTAGATTAATTGACCGTTGGTGTATAATTGACCAGGCTTTCTATCCTGTTCTGTTGACTTATATTTCTGTTTTCCTGCCAGTACCATACTGTTTGATGACTATAGCTTTGTAGTACTGTCCGAAGGTCAGGGAACCTCTTTCCTCCAACTCTGCTTTTCTTTCTCAAGATTGATTTGGCTATTTGGCTTTTGTGCTTCCATATAAATTTTTCAAAAAATTTTGTTCCAGTTCTGTGAAAAATGTTGTTGGTAATTAGATAGGGAAGGCATTCAATCTGTAGATTGTCTTGGGTATTATTGGTCATTTTATTAATAACTATATTGATTTCTTCCAATTCAAAGATACTGTATATCTTCTGTTTGTATCATCTTTAATTTATCAGCATCTAACAGTTTTCAGAGTCCTGGTCTTTAGCTTCCTTAGATTTATTCCTAAGTATCTTATTCTTTTTGATGCAGTGGGATTATTTTAATTTCTCTTTCTGATCTTCCATTGTTAGTGTATAGAAATGCAACAGATTTCCTTGCATTTATTTTGTATCTTGCAATTTTACCAAATTCATTAGCAAGCTTTGGTAGTTTTCTGGTAGCATCTCTAGGATTTTCTATATATAGTATCATGTCATCTGCAAACAGTGACAGTTTCACTCCCTCTTTGCCAATTTGGATTCACTTTATTTCTCTTTGGATTACCATGGCTATAACTTCCACATCTATGTTTAATAAAGTGGTATGAGTAAACATCCTTGTCTTTTTCCTAATCTTAGAGGAAATGCTTTCAGCTTTTCACTGTTGATTATGATGTTAGCTGTAGGTCTGTCACATATGGCCTTTAATTATTTTAGGTAGGCTCCCTCTATGCCTACTTTCTGGAGAGTTTTTTAATTGTAAATGGGTGTTGAATTTTATCAGCAGCTTTCCCTGCATCTATTGAGATGATCATATGGGTTTTATTCTTCAATTTGTGGGTGTGGTATATCACAGACTGATTTGCAGATATCAAAAAATCCTTGCATCCCTAAGATAAACCCCGTTTGATCATGGTGTATGAGCCCTTTAATGTATTGTTGTTAATGTTTTGTTGAGGATTTTTACATCTATGTTCACATCAGTGATATTGGCCTGTAATTATTTTTTTTGGTGCATCTCCAATATCTTTCATTTGTGCTCTCCTCACAATTGCTGATTTTGATACCATATTTGTGTGCAGATGATTTCCTACCTTCACTGTATGTCTGTCTTTACCAGTGAGCTTTCCCATTCGTAATTCTGTTTCTAGTCACGGCCTTTTCTTTTCCACCTGGAGAAGCTCCTTTAGTATTTGTTGCAAAGCTGGTCTGGTGGTGCTGAATTCTCTTAGCTTCTGCTTATCTGTAAAGCTTTTGGTTTCTTGTCAAATCTTCAGGGAGCCTTGTTGAGTAGGTTGTAGGTTCTTCCCTTTCATCAGTTTAAATGTATCATGCCACATTCCCTTCTTACCTGCAGAGAAATCAGTTGATAACCTTATGGGAGTTTCCTTGTACATTATTTTTTTCCCTTATTGATTTTAGCACTTTTTCTTTGCCTTTAATTTCTGTCAGTTTATTACTGTCTCAGCATATTCCTCCTTGAATTTATCCTTCCTGGGACTCTGTGCTTCCTGGACTTGGGTAACTGTTTCCTTCCCCATGTTAGAGAAGTTTTTAGCTATTGTCTCTTCAAAGGTTTCCTCAGGTCTGTTCTCTCTCTCTCTTCTTCTGGGACCCCTATAATGCAAATGTTAGTGCATTTACTATTGTCCAGAGGTCTCTTAGACTATTCTTTTCATCCTTTATTGTTCCGCAGCAGTGATTTACACCATTCTGACTTCACGGCCACACACCCCCACCCCCCATGCAGGAGAGCCTCCAATATTAGCAGGTAAGTCTGGCCTAGTCTCATACAAGGACAGTGACTCTTTTTCCTGAGTTCTGGTACACACAAGACTCTGTGAGTGCCCTCCGTGAATGGAATTTGTTTCCCCCAGTCCTGTGAAATTCCTGTGACTAAACTACACTGGCCTTCAAAGCCAGATTCTCTGGGGGCTCCCCCTGTTGCCAGACGCCCATGCTGGGGAGCCTGATGTGGGGCTCAGAACTTTTACTCCTGTGGGAGAACTTCTGTGATATAATTAGTTTTGGGTTTGTGGGTTGCCCACCCGGCATGTATGGGGTTGAACTTCATCACAATTGATCCCTCCCACCGTCTTATGGATGCAGGGTATCTTGGTAGCTTCCAGCATGCGTCAGTGGTTGGTCAGCAGTTAGCTGTGATTTTGGTATTTCCATAGAAGAGGTCAGCTTGTGTCCTCTACTCCACCCTCTTGTCTTGGCTCCTGTGATTTTCAACCTGATGACATGTACTCAGGAATTTCTACTGTCTAGTCAGTGTCTTCTCATAAATACTATTTCAGTCTCTCATTATCTTCTCTGCTGGATATTCTTCCAGAAAGTAGGAAGGAAATGGCTCGAACATGTAGGCAGTCTCTTCAACCATCAACATATTTACTGTTAATGAACCAAAATAAATAGTTCTGTAGTCACCCAAAAAATAAATACTTCAGACTGTACAGCCATGGTTTAGAATGAATGATAATGTAACCTATAATCAGCTGTCAGTAGCTAAAATCGAAGATATGTGATGAGTCTGTTATCCATGAAGACTTAACATTCCAAGCCTCTCTTTAAATGACAACTCATATGCTTATATGAACTTATTATCTACAAATAATAAAGGCTCTTAAAAGCCTTTATCCTGCTTATCTGTGCTTTGTGGGACTAACATGCCAGCCAAGGAAATAAACACAGCTTTTGCAAATGATTGATTGATGTGGTACTTCAAAGTGACTATGGGAATGCAGAACTACCCATAATGCTTATTTTTTTAAAAAAACAGATACATTAGGATCTTTTATTGTCCAATCTCAGAGATGAAATTTATTCCATTAACACAAGCTTTGATTAAAATTTATTTGATTAAAATGTATGAACTGCCTCTTTCAGAATCACCTTAATCCTGAGGCTACTCTAGAATATCCTCAGTGGCTTAAGATACACACATGTACTCCTTCATCTTTTTGAAAACAGATTTGTTTGGGAAACCAGATGTAATGAGTTAATTAGTGTCCATGATTAGTGACCCTGTGCACCTTCGGTAGGGAAAGCATGTAAATTGGTGTAGCTCTGTTGTTGTTCAGGTGCTAAGTGGTATCTGACTCTTTGCAGCCCCATGGACTTCGGCACAGAAGGCTTCCCAGTCCTTCACTATCTCCCAGAGTTTGTTCAAACTCATGTCCATTTAGTCGGTGATTCTATCTAACCATCTCCTACCACCTCCTTTTCCTTTTGCCTTCAGTCTTTCCCAGCATCAGGGTCTTTTCCAATGAGTCGGTTCTTCATATCAGGTGGCCAAAGTATTGGACCTTCAGCATCAGTCCTTCCAATGAATATTCAGGGTTGATTTCCTTTAGGATTGACTGCTTTGATCTCCTTGCTGTCCAAGGGACTCTCAAGAGTCTTCTCTGGCACCACAGTTTGAAAGCATCAATTCTCTGGTGCTCAGCCTTCTTTATGGTACAACTCTTAAATCTATACGTGACTACTAGAAAAACCATGCCTTTGACTAGGGGGATCACTATTGGCAAAGTGATGTCTCTGCTTTTTGATATGCTGTCTAGGTTTGTCAGTTTTTCTTCCAAGAAACAAATGTCTTTTAATTTCATGGCTGCAGTTTCCATCAGCAGTGATTTCAGAGCCCAAGAAAATAAAGTCTGTCACTGTTTCCGTCGTTTACCCATCTATTCCCCATGAAGTGATGGGACCGGAATCCATGATCTTTGTTTTTTTAATGTTGAGTTTCAAACAGCTTTTTTACTCTCCTCTTTCACCTTCATCAAGAGGCTCTTTAGTTCCTCTTCACTTTCTGCCATTAGAGTGGTATCATATGCATATATGAGGTTGTTGATACTTCTCCCAACAATCTTGATTCCAGCTTGTGATTCATCCAGCCTGGCATTTCTCATGATATACTCTGCATATAAGTTAAATAAGCAGGGTGACAATATATAGCCCTGATATACTCCTTTCCCACTTTGGAACCAGTCCTTTGTGGCATGTCCAGTTCTAACTGTTGCTTCTTGGCCTGCACACAGGTTTCTCAGAAGACAGGGAAGGTGGTCTGGTATTCCCATCTCTTGAATTTTCCACAGTTTGTGTGATCCACACACTCTAAATCTCTAGCATAGTAGGTGAAACAGATGTCTTTCTGGAATTCCCTTGCTTTCTCTATGATCCAGCGAATGTTGGCAATTTGATTTCTGGTTCCTCTGCCTTTTCTAAACCCAGCTTGTCCATCTGGAAATTCTCAGTTCACATACTGCTGAAGCCTAGCTTGAACGATTTTGAACATTAACCGTACTAACATGAAATGAGCACAACTGTCTGGGAGATTAAACATTTTTGGGACTGCCCTTCTTTGGAATTGGAATGAAAACTGACAAATTTGCTGACATTAAGGGTAGCACTTTACCAGCATCATCTTCTAGGATTTAAATAGCTTGGCTGGAATTCCATCACCTTCATCCACTAGCTTTATAATGCTTTCTAGTAATGATGCAGCTACTATTGGAAAAAAGTATGAAGTTGCTGCAAAAAGTTAAAAATACCTTATGATTTAGTAACTCCACTTCTGGGTATTTATGCAAAGAAAACAAAATCAGTATCATGAAGAGACATCTGTACCCTGTACACTGTAGCACTGTATATAATAGCCAGGACATGGAAATAACCTCAGTGTCCACTTATGGACGAATGGATAAAGAAGATGTGAGATAATTATCTATCTACACACACAAACATATATATATAGAAGGAGACATTAAAATACGAAGTCCTTTTGCAACAACATATATGGACCTTGAGGGCATCATCATTCTAGGTAATGGGTTGGCCAAAAAGTTTATTCAGGTTTTTCTGTACCATCTTATGGAAAAACCCAAGCAAACTTTCTGGCCAATCCAAAAAAAAAAATGTGTCAGAAAAAGACAAAACTCTATGACCTCACTTACATGTGAAATAAAAAAAAAAATTGAACTCATAGAAAGCAAAGACATATTGGTGGTTGCAAGAGGCAAGCAGTGGGGAGTGACAGAAATAGGTGAGTTAGTCAAAAGATACCTCAAAAAAGTGATAAGAATAAGTTCAGGGATACAATGTCCTGAATGTTGACTATAATATATTGCATATTTGACTTGCTAAGGAACTAAATCTTAAAAGTTCTCCTAAGAAAAAAGTACAAATGTGCAACTATGTGAGGTAATGGATGTTCAATTTACTGTGGATTACTTAGCAATGTATAGGTATATAAAATCATGTCGTATACATTAAACTAACACATTACATTCCCTCTGTTAGATCATAAACTACATCCATCAGGACAAGCCTGTTAAATATTCATTTCTATGCTACCTTTGCTAACTTAAAACTACTTATCTATATCAACAGTAGAAAATACCTGTGGCAGATTCATTTTGATATTTGGCAAAACTAATACAATTATGTAAAGTTTAAAAATAAAATAAAATTTTAAAAAAAGTAAAAAAAAGTAAAAAAAAAAAAAAAAATCCCCAGACAAATCTTGGGCAAGACAGATCAAGAATGGAAGGAAAGAAAAAAAAAAAAGCAATATTACGAATGTAAAGTAGAATATAGCGAACTCAGTATCTATATACTAACATTTTTGAAAACTTAGAAAACATGGGAAAGTTTCTTGAAAAAAAGATACATACCTTATGAGATGTGAAGAAGAAATTAATAGCTCAAATAGTCCTGCCACTATTAAAGACATTGAAGCATCTATTTAAAATCTTCCCACAAAGATGAGGTTAGATATTATGAATAGTTATAATGATATATTTTTCTGGGGATCAGGGAAAGGTCAGGGCTAATACATGTCAATATGTTATCAGAGAACACAAAGTAGAAAAACAGCTCTGGTAAGAATTGTTAAAAAAAAAAAAATCATAAATAATACCACCTTGACTATATATATCAACAACAGCCATTGCTGTTCTGAACAGCCCAGCTAGCAGCTTGCCCAGTCTAGGCTGCTCACATGTTGATGTGCCAAGGATACTCTGGGAGCAGAGGTTCCCCCCTCAGACCAGTCACAAAACACGACTACTCACTAATGCTAGGAAAGAACACCATTATAGGGGGCATTTGTTAAATGAATGAATTGGAATATACAG
The DNA here is from genome assembly GCF_032452875.1 of Bos javanicus. Lineage (NCBI taxonomy): Eukaryota > Metazoa > Chordata > Mammalia > Artiodactyla > Bovidae > Bos > Bos javanicus. The sequence goes on from NC_083876.1 coordinate 52,635,601, forward strand.
AAAATAAGTTTTGCAGATGTGGAAGTACTGTTACCAAGATTTCAACAGGTTTTGGTTTATAAAAAAGGGAAAGGCATTCCACTTCCCCCACATCCCGTATATATTATATTACTGTTAAAGCTCATTCCCATCTTTATTTTCAACAGGACTCAATCATTAGATATCATTTCTAGGATGCAGAATGAAGTTTAGTGGCTGAACTAGCTGCACAAAGGAGCTCAATCTTCTTTCTACATGTAAATATTCTCTTTCTTCAATTCAGCACTACAAAAAAATAACCTCACTGAACCACTTGAATGAACTTCAAAAGAGGACTTCAACCACTCACCTGGATACAAGCCAGAGGCTCATTTGTCCAAATCGAATATCCACCAACTAAGTATATTCTCTCATTATGGACAGCAACTCCAGATTCATTTTGGCCTAAAGTAAAGAGAATTGAATAAAAGAGGAAAAATAAATCTATTTCCTTGCATGTCTTAATTAACCCTTTTGCCACTGAGGGATAGTTTTCCCCTGTGGCACATGTGTATACTCCACAGGATTTTTGCTGCAACTAATCCCTGCCTCCCAGGTCTCAGAGGAAAGAATTAACCACTCTCAGAGAATGAATCTGTGTTGGGTCAGAACCAGGTTATAACACTTAATAGCCAGTCAAATTAGTAAATATAGCATTAAAGACAGCAATAATAAGCCATACAGAAGAGTTTCATACCATGTTGAAGGCCATTAATTAATACTAATGGAAATAAAGTATATTTTAGGAGTGCAAAACACCTCTTGTTCTACTGAATACAAATACTTTTAAGGCAAGTGCTTACATCTCTAACAGCTGCAACCCCAAGAAGCGAATAAAACCGAGCCATGCCCCTAGCGTGCCCCAAATGAAGACAAATGACAGAAAAAGACTGATAGTTACTACCTTCCTTTTTCTTTACATACACAACAGTTTTAAGACTATATTAAAGTTCCTGAGGTGGGACCAGCCTGGGTAGTCCCTAGATATAGACACGCCAAAATGATGAAAGGTTCCTCCTCCATTAAAAAAAAAAAAAGAATAACTCACTACCACATATTCTTCCCTGGAGGCCATCAGAGAGTGAGACAGTCTCTTCTTATTGATGGGCTGACACAGAATTGACTCAGGTAATAAATAAGCTGGATCCTATAGCAGACAGAATCACAGATCGAGGGACCAAGGGGCTAAGGTACCACTACAGGAACTTAGAGTTAAGTGCTTGTAGGTGGGCCTCAGATCATTTTTCAGAAAAACAGGAGCGCAGTATAAAGCATCTAAACCCCTCACATTGGTTATGCCCCCAATGTGGCCTCCTTGGCAGTGGCTGTGAGTGACAGTGCCCACTCAGCGTATTAAAATGCCTTCAGGCCATAGTCCTGCCCACCCTTTTGAGTCTGTGATTTTAATTACGGGAAGGGAAGGGACCTTAATAATGCAAGCCAAGAAGGGAGAAAGTTTTCAGCTTCCTAAAGAAACGTCAGGGGCAGGCTGTTGGCTGCTTTCTTTCATTCGCTTTGGGATGAGGATGGTCCCTACCTAGTGCTGATCGTGGTGATGGCTGGATAGGTCTGTGTGGTCAGAAGTGCTGCTAAACCCCTACGCACAGAACATCTCCAGCGTTTTCTCTTTAGGAAAATACAGGCAAAACCCAATATCAGACAGTGATAAACAGTGAAGACCATTCTTCTGAACTAACAAGACTAAAAGTGAGAAGAGAAAAATTGCTCCTATAGAGTCATTAACTCTTTCAGCACCTGATCCCTCCCTACTTACACCAGTGTTCCTACATGAATACTGATTGACAGTAACGGACCTGATAAGCCTCTCGACAAAGTGAAAACGCACACAAAGGTAAGCACAGGCCCCGAGAAACTGGGTGCTCAGCCAATGGGCTGAGTCAGAGATAAACAATGTTCACCTTTTGTAATAAAACCAAGTTGTTCTACTCCATGCAGTTAATATTTAGAGCTGCCCTCAAGATGTCTATGAAAACAAGTCTGTCAACTTCCTGAATCTCTTCTTTCTCCTGATTTACTTAATCAAAGGTACTTGCCAGTCAACAGGTTAAAATTGCAGCGTGTCCACTGGTCAGTGTCTATGTTGTAGGAATCTATATGCCGCACGAGGATCCGGTCATTATTGTAATCCAGGTCATTGCCTCCAAGAACATAAAGCTTCCTTTGAACAGCAGCCATGGAATGGTAGACCCGCCTCTGCAGCATAGGGCTACGGCTTATCCACTTATTCTGAAAAGAAAAGAAATGCAGGTGAACTGTTAACTGGAGATGTCCACGGCAGAAAACAGCAGTGCCTCATTAATAGTTGTTGGTGGACCACATTCTATTTAAATATTGTTTACTTAGTTTGAAAGGAATGGGTGTCTTACCTGAGAACAAGTGGAGAAGATCCCACATGTTCTAACTCTGTTTTGCAACTTACATAAGGCATTTCCTCCTGTTTGGGTTGCATTTTATAGGGCATTTTGCATTTGTAAGAGGAGCATATGAGAATTTAGAAGTTTTCATAATAGTTAACTCCCAGTTGAGAGAACTTTCTCCTACAAATGACTCAGGAGTGCACACGCATAGGTGTTTGTGTACAGTGCTGTAATGATAACAAAACAGGCTCTGGATCCAGGCTACCGAGTTTATAATTTGTGTGTGAGCTTGGCAATTTACTTAACCTGTCTCTGCCTGTTTCCTCCTCTGTAAAACGGAGATCACAGTACCCAACTGACAAGCCTGTTGTGAAGATTAAATGAGCTAATGCACCTAAAGCATTTAGAACAGTGCCTGGCACACATGTCTGATAATGTGCACTTTAGGAAACTTGATTTAGGTCATACCTGAATGGTCTAGTGGTTTTCCCTACTTTCTTCTATTTAAGTCTGAATTTGGCAATAAGGAGCTCATGATCTAATAAGCCACAGTCAGCACTGGAATGTGAAGTCAAGTGGGCTTTAGGAAGCATCACTACGAACAAAGCTAGTGGTGGGGGATGGAATTCCAGTTGAGCTATTTCAAATCCTAAAAGATGATGCTGTTAAAGTGCTGCACTCAATATTCCAGCAAATTTGGAAAACTCAGCAGTGGCCATAGGACTGGAAAAGATCAGTTTTAATTCAATCCCAAAGAAAGGCAATGCCAAAGAATGTTCAAACTACCACACAATTGCACTCATCTCACACGCTAGTAAAGTAATGCTCAAAATTCCCCAAGCCAGGCTTCAACAGTACGTGAACCATCAACTTCCAAATGTTCAAGCTGGGTTTAGAAAAGGCAGAGTAAACAGAGATCAAATTGCCAACATCCGTTGGATTATCGAAAAAGCAAGAGAGTTTGAGAAAAACATCTATTTCTGCTTTATTCACTACACCAAAGCCTTTGATGGTGTGGATCACCACAAACTGTGGAAAATTCTTAAAGAGATGGGAATACCAGACCACCTGACCCTGCCTCTTGAGAAATCTGTATGCAGGTCAGGAAGCAACAGTTAGAACTGGACAAAGAACAACAACTGCTACTGCTAAGTCACTTCAGTCGTGTCCGACTCTGTGCGACCCCATAGATGGAAGCCCACCAGGCTCCCCCGTCCCTGGGATTCTCCAGGCAAGAACACTGGAGTGGGTTGCCATTTCCTTCTCCAATGCATGAAAGTGAAAAGTAAAAGGGAAGTCGCTCAGTCGTGTCCGACTCTTAGCGACCCCATGGACTACAGCCTACCAGGCTCCTCCATCCGTGGGATTTTCCAGGCAAGAGTACTGGAGTGGGGTGCCACTGCCTTCTCCGTAGAACAATAAACTGGTTCCAAATAGGAAAAGGAGTACATCAAGGCTGTATGTTGTCACCTTGCTTATTTAACTTAAATGCAGAGTAGTGCATCATGAGAAACACTGGGCTGGATGAAGCACAAGCTGGAATCAAGATTGCCAGGAGAAATATCAATAACCTCAGATATGCAGATGACACCACCCTTATGGCAGAAAGGGAAGAAGAACCAAAAAGCCTCTTGATAAAAGAGAAAGAAGAGAGTGAAAAAGTTGGCTTAAAACTCAACATTCAGAAAACGAAGATCATGGCATCTGGTCCCATCACTTCATGGCAAATAGATGGGGAAACAGTAGAAACAGTGACAGAGTTTATTTTGGGAGGCTCCAAAATCACTGCAGATGGTGACTGAAGCCATGAATATAAAAGATGCTTGCTCCTTGGAAGAAAAGTTAAGATCAACCTAGACAGCATATTAAAAAACAGAGACATCACTTTGCCAACAAAGGTCCATCTAGTCAAGGCTATGGTTTTTCCAGTAGTCATGTATGGATGTGAGAGTTGGACTGTAAAGAAAGCTGAGCGCCAAAGAATTGATGCTCTTGAACTGTGGTGTTGGAGAAGACTCTTGGGAGTCCCCTGGACTGCAAGGAGATCCAACTGTCCATTCTAAAGGAAATCAGTTCTGAATACTCAACGGAAGGACTGATGTTGAAGCTGAAACGCTAATACTTTGGCCACCTGATATGAAGGACTGACTCTTTTGAAAAGACCCTGATGCTGGGAAAGATTGAAGGCGGAAGGAGAAGGGGATGACAGAGGATGAGATGGTTGGATGGCATCACTGACTCAATGGACGTGTGTTTGAGTAAACCCCAGGAGTTGGTGATGGACAGGGAGGCCTAGCATGCTGTAGTCCATGGGGTCCCAAAAAGTCGGACATGACTGGGTGACTGAACTGAACTAGGAAACTTACTGTGATGAAATCACTGGCTCACAGGGAACCCTACGTAAGCTAATGTGAGGGCAGCTTTGCTGTTCTTTCCAGGATGAACCTCCTGAGGTCAATGGAAGAGCAAAATTTTGATTCAGCAACAAATCCCTCACAGCCTTTAATATATTTACACTCACATCTTCACCAAATTGGGAAGAGTTATTTCCAGGCATATTGTTATTTGGTCTTCTGTTACAGAAGACCAAATTTTCTGTGATAACTTTAGGAAATGGTGAAACCTCTAATGTTTGGTTCTGTATCACTCTCAGGATTAAGAAAGGTATTCTCAACTCCTCTCAAATAAGGTTATTTAAAATATAAAAATAGGTGAAAATCAAATATGACTTTAATTTAAATCTCAAGTAATGGACAGGTAAATAAGCCTAACCATTTTATTTTTATATAAACACTAAACATACAGGAAGAACACAGATAATTTCTTTCTTCCAAGAAAAATTTGGGTTTCGACCAGAAAAATCATGATGCTTTGAAAACATACAATTTCACCAGTTCACAGAGGTGTAAAAGGTGGAAATGAAAAAAAAAAAAAGTTTTGTATAAATATCGGTTCATTCACTAATGGCATACTGACTGGCTCATTTCTAATTTCTCTTTTAAAGATACACTCACAAGAAAAAAGAAAGTGGTTTGTCCAATTGTTTAAGGCTTGCATTCATCTGGTCCCCCAGTTTTAAACCTGTCATAATAAGACTCTCCTTCCAATTAACTGTATCTTTAATAAGTTAAACCTTTCTTTTAGATATTCTAAGAAATGCCTTTAATACATTACACACGAGTGGATTTAACTCAAGACACGATGGTGCTTTCTGTAGGTGCTTTCTATGAGGCAACGCATCACAGTATGAGGGCTCAGTGTTGCACCAGCAGTCCAGTCCCCTGCCACAGGACTATGGATGCCATCTGGTTTGCAAAGCCTGCCTGCATCCCCTGGTTATATCTTTAGCTTCCTTCACTGCCGTGCCTGCCAGGTGAGCCGCCAACTGCTGCAAAGGCAAAGAAACAGAGAGGCCTGGTGGGGTCATTCCTAATAAGCTAGCGTGTGAATACTAATCAGTGCTGAGGAAGCAGAGGTCACCCCGGCCTGCCTGTTGGCAGGTAGCGATGTGCTCTGTGGCAGATGGCAGGCATTACGGACTCTCCACAAAGGCCTAGAAGAGAAATAAGCACCAGGGCTGAATGATAGAGTTATTGAGATTCTGAGCAAGATGCAAGCAGATGTGATGTTTGCCAGCACCCACCGTAAACAATATGCCAGCAGAATTTTAAACAAGAGCATGTGTGTACAAACACGAAACAGAACTCGTTTGAGAAATGTTAACACCTTCTTCCTCTTTAACCACGTGTGCACCAAACTCACGCAACTGTAATTAATGATCCCTCTTGAGACACCCAGCCCAGGAACACATGGTATCCAAAATCGACAGCTTACAATGACATCAGGAAACACACTTGCAAAGACAGAAATACTTTTGTTACACTCGGAATCAAGGAATTGTAAAAATTAAAAGGTACAAAATAGACTGAGGGCACTCTGAACATATATTTGATGGCTAATCCCGACCCAGTTCCATGTTCCATTATCTTCAGCTGATGAAGATCTGACCTCCAAATCATTTTGGAATATTGTCATAACCAGGAAAAATACTTACATTACCAAAATCACAGAAATGGCAAAGTTCAGCAAACATGTGCCACAGTTAACAGATACTTTGGTAGAAGGAAAAGAAAATAAAAATAGTTCTTTTGTGGGGAAAGAAAAGTCATGAAATGTGCATGAGAAGTGGGCAGACGGGATAGGCACCATCCCAATGTGCCCAGTCCAGGCCAGTTCTTAGATGAAAAACATACTCCACCCCTTCAGATACTTCTCCTTCAGACTTATTCTTCACTATAGAACCTGAGATATGCTGGCTACATGGGGTTAAATAAAAGTTACTATTTATTTGAGAATAACAAAACCATAAGCATGCTTCCCTCCTAGAATGACAAGCCTTCTCAAAGGCTGCAGCAACAGGACAATGCAAATCCTTTCTTAGGATATCTCAAAGACGAACAGCCACTTGAGATAAATGGAAAGAAGGGCATTTAACTCATCAACATCTGAAGGATCTTGATCTGAACATCTGAAGGAGATCAGCCCTGGTATTTCTTTGGAAGGAATGATGCTAAAGCTGAAACTCCAGTACTTTGGCCACCTCATGCGAAGAGTTGACTCATTGGAAAAGACTCTGATGCTGGGATGGATTGGGAGCAGGAGGAGAAGGGGACGCCAGAGGATGAGATGGCTGGATGGCATCACTGACTTGATGGACTTGAATCTGAGTGAACTCCGGGAGTTGGTGATGGACAGGGAGGCCTGGCGTGCTGCGATTCATGGGGTCGCAAAGAGTCAGACATGACTGAGCGACTGAACTGAACTGAACTCGTCAACATATTTTCCCTTTTTCCTACATTATGCAAAACTCTGAAAGAGTTAAGCATTGAGTAGAGCATAAAACAAAAAGAGCTGAAATTTCATGTTTTGTAAAGGGGAAAAAAAAAGCAACCCAAAAGCAGTTTATCCAGATGCTTCCTTTTCTCTATGTAAGTTTAAGATGCATGTGTGTGTATAGACTTGGCATTCCAACTCCTAATTACTGGAGGACTCTTTAAAAATTCATTTTAATTAAGGTAATGAGCTTTTCTTAGATGAGTCTTACCTGCTTAGGTTCATATACCATTAGTCTGTTCTGATATTGTGCCGTGTTAGTTACTCCACCTGTAATGGATTAGCACATGTTAGCGCTTTCATGAATAAGAAATGGGATAGTCCAACATAAGAATGAGATACAATTAAAGGAAAATTAGCTACTGCTGAGGATCTGTTTGTACACCCTCACGGTGAACCCATGACATAGTTAAGAAGCTTACTGTTGAAGCAGTTTCATTTTCAAGAAACATTTCAGAAGCAATCCAGTTTAGAGCAAGCAACAAGTACGCTGAGATTACCACGAGGCCCCCACTTCTGGCAAGCGGCTCTGCATGGCCAAAATGAGGCGCAAAATATGGTGAGGGAGTGGGAGCAAGTGGAGCACACTTAACACAAATCTCTACAATATTTATGCCAGGGACATAGTTATATGGAAAATTCTTGTCCTTGGCTAACTTGGTCATTTTATGGCTGTAGTCTTAGGTGTGCTAACACAGTGAACAGTAATATCTTTTTTTTTTTTTTTAAAGACTTTTTGATGTGGATCATTTTTAAAGTCTTTATTGAATCTGTTACAATATTGCTTCTGTTTTATACTTTTTGGCTTTCCGGCCCAGAGGCATGCAGGATTTTAGCTCCCCAACCAGGGATCAAACCCATACCCCACACACTGGAAGGCAGAGTCTTAACCATTGGACTGCCAGGGAAGTCCCGACACAGTGATACCCTGATGTCTCTTGGGAAGAACTGTATCTAAAAAAACATATTATTCATCAAAAGAGATCTAGAGCCAGTGCTGTCCAATAGAATAAGCACCACAAGCAAGAGTCACATATGCAGTTTTAATTTCTCCAGTAGTCACATTAAGCAGAAAAAAGAAATCCTTTACTTTAAACTTAATATGAATTTAACTCAATAATAATCCCAAGACCTGCAATGGATGCCTGAAAGTGTAAGATGGTACCAAATGCTGTATATGCTTTGTTTTTCCTATATACATACACCTGTGATAAAGTTTAATTTACAAATGAGGCACAGTAAGAGATTAACAACAATAACTAATAATGAATTTGAACAATTATATACTCTAATAAAAGTTACGTAAATGTGGACTCTTTCTCAAAATACCTTACTGTACTGTACTTCTGATGATGATGATGGGGATGATATAATCCACTTGATGAGATGAAGTAAGAGGAATGGCATAAATCATTTATGAAGCTTCCTGCAAGTTTTACAACCCAGGAGCATCTTCCTTGAAGACCTGGGACCCATCCCATTGAGATGTTATCATCAAGGAAAATAATGTTCCCATCTCTCAGTTTCTATGAAGGCTAGGAGCCTAATTCTGATGGATGCAAATCAGGAAACACAAATGACCAAGCCACAGAGAAAAACATTTACAGAGTCAGGGTAACTGAATGTGCTCCACACATCACACAGATCAACCTTCCTCCAAAAGTACTTTGGTATATTTCTTCTAGTTCACCCCAATGCTTAAAAACCCTATTGTTTTTCAGAGGAGTTGACTTCAGACTGCATTCTAATCTCTCTCCCCTAGTGCAATAGTCTTGAATCAAGTCTTCCTTGTCTGTTTAACTTTGTCCAGTAAAATTTTTGCTTTGGTAGTTCAAATATTTTGGATAGGTCACAACTGTCAACTCCATGGCCAGAAGTCAAATCAACCAAACACTAGAGAATTAGTGCATCAGCTTAACGAAAGTGGAATAATCAGTCAATACTAATGGATATATAAAGGAGAGGAAACTAGTCCAGGCCAACCATTACTGTCTCAATCCCTGTAAGGACAGTGTATCTTTCATGTAACTGACCATAGCTACTATTAACTGGAAGGCTTTTTTTATAAGTTCTCTCTGAAGCTTGCAACCACTTTCAAGATCACGGAAAGTGGTTTGTCTGCAGAAGAAATCCACAAAGAACAGAGAGAAATGAGCTTCCTGCCCTCAAATAGTCTTCTCTGGATTTCTCATTGAATGTCTCATTTTTAAAGATGAAATCAAAGAAAAAGATAATACACTTAAGAAAGCTGAGGCTGAAATACCTATGTAGAGTCAAAATGTATGTCAAATACAGAGGGATGTTTGCTTCCCCCTCAACCTTCCTTTATCTGATTAAAACGTGAATGTCCAATAATTCTATCTCAGCATAACTACAGAAAAGTAATCAAATCTATTGAGACCTCACAAGTCTTCAGGGTTAAAATGATTGCCAAGTGCTTTTGATCTGGCCCATAACCTCCAGATTAATGTCCAGCTTGCCTATAATCATTTCTCCAAATGAGAGGGAACAGAAGGTGAACTCCCCCCACATTATTTCAAAACTCTGACAGTCTCTCTACTTGTTTTAGAAATATGAGACAGAATTAATATCTACTGCAGTAAACTATCTGTTTATGACACCATTTGAAGATATTAACACTACAATACGTATGAGACTCTGCCCATTATAGATTAAATGTACAACCAATGGATTAGAATGCAGCTACTGCACCCTCTCTCCCAACCAGGGCACACCACTTATCTTCCTGCTTTTCAGACTTACTATTTACTGTCTTCCTCAGATGCATTTATAATACAATTTTTCCCCCTTAATCTGCACCCAGTAATTAGATTCCTTACCCTTACATACAAATTTTCACTCTTATGACAATGTTTAGAAATGAGATATTGGGTTACTAGTTGGTGGTAAGAATAAAAGTCCTAGTTAGTTATTTGGTTGATTACTTCTAGAATGTTAAACTGCAGGAGGTGCCTAAAAAGCTGAGTGCTGTAACTTCTGCCAAGTCAGGATGGCAAGGGAAAAACCTTAAGAATTGGTTCTATTGCTTTCCCCCTTTGAAACAACTTACAAATGAGCATATAAATAAAAAGCATTTCTTCTCAGTACAAAAAATAAATTTTAAAAAAGCATCCAAGTTTGCAGCCCACATTTCTCTAGCAGTATTACTCATTTTCAGAGCTTTATCATTACATTCCCTTCACATAACACTCTTCACTTTTAGATTAATCTTCTGAAATGAGATGCTAAGGATTTGCATACAGATTTGACTATACAAAAATAGATATGGAATTAATAACAGTCTCTATATGTTTTAATTTCTCCTAGACTGGAGTACCCTTGCCTGCAGCAGTATTCCCAGCTTTGAAAGTCATCAAGCTGATTTGTCTGCTCTGGGTTATGATGCCACATGCTGCTATACTGTCCCCTGCAATCAAAGCACTTGCAAAGATAGATTCCATGCCTTCCTCTATCGAGTATATTTTATAGATTGGCAGTTTTGATCTCCCTCCCCCACCCCAGGGGGGATAATCTGCATCTTAACAGCTTTCTATAGATACATCTGTCATTAAATATGCCATCTCGTATCAGCAACCATTTTTAAAGCCAAGTTTTCCCTAACTTTGAAGTGCCAGAGTCAAAGTTAAGACTTTTCAGCCAAAATTGAAAATGAACAACCCTGTCTTATACTTTTGAACTGTGACTTAAAGATATACGGCAGGTTCCCTCAAAGTCAAATAAGTCTTTAAAAACTGCCAGAAGGAATGAAAAGTTACCACCATGCTACCAGCAGTGAGAAATGCTTTCTATCATCAAGACAAGAGTAAAACATTTTTCTTAAGCTTCCCTGTTCAACTTCCCACAAAACGTTGTGACAGATGGATGAGTGCATGCCAGGGAGAAGATGACAGGTGACTGCCAAACAAACAACCTTTGTCTCCACTACTGCGAGCTCACTACTCCGAAATTCGTTGTGCTCAAAAGCAACAACTCACCAATGCTGACAATGTCTATAAAATAGTGTTGGTCAATATATATTAGTCAAGTTAGGTCAAGTCTGTTGGCTCTGCTCTTTTTTTTTTTTTCTTTTCAGGCATCTCTGTTGCTAAGTAGAGAGTACTAAAGTCTTTGATAGGAGTCTGTGGTACCTAATGTAGTGACTGCACCCCTACTGGAGCAGAGCAGGATCAAAGAACTGAATGTGTCCGTGCTGTTGGCTGAAATCAAGACTGCGAGGAGAAGTACCAGCAACCTCAGATATGCAGATGATACTACCCTAATAGCAGAAAGTGAAGAGAAACTAAAGAGCCTTTTGATGAAGGTGAAAGAGGAGAGTGAAAAAGTTGGCTTAAAACGCAATGTTTAAAAAAAGAAGATCATGGCATCCGTTCCCATCACTTCATGGCAAATAGATGGGGGAAAAGTAGAAACAGTGACATTTTCTTTTCTTGGGCTCCAAAATCACTGCAGATGGTGACTGCAGCCATGAAATTAAAAGATGCTTGCTCCTTGGAAGAAAAGCTATGACAAACCTAAACAGTATATTAAAAAGCAGAGACATTACTTTGCCAACAAAGGTCCATCTAGTCAAAGCTATGGTTTTTCCAGTAGTCTTATATGGTTATAAGAGTACCATAAAGAAGGCTGAGCACCAAAGAATTGATGCTTTAGAATTATGGTATTGGAGAAGATTCTCAAGAGCCCCTTGGGGAGCAAGGAGATCAAAGCAGTCAATCCTAAAGGAAATCAGCCTGAATATTCATTGGAAGGACTGATGCTGAAGCTGAAGCTCCAATACTTTGGCCACCTGATGCAAAGAGCTGACTCAGTGGAAAAGACTCTGATGCTGAGAAAGATTGAGGGCAGGAAGAGAAGGGGATGACAGAGGATGAGATGGCTGGATGGCATCACTGGCTCAATGGACATGAATTTGAGCAAACTCCAGAAGATAGTGAAGGACAGGGAAGCCTGGCGTGCTGCAGTCCATGGGGTCTCAAAGAGTTGGAACTACTTAGCAACTAAACAACAACAACAATGCTCTTAGGGAAGCTGCTCCAGGCTGGAATTCCGTCAGCCAGTCAAGATTATGGAAAACCATCTAGAGTTCTTTGCAGCTCTCTTGAAGGCCTGCAGTGCCAGCCTCACAGTAATCTGGGGGTGGCGAGGGAGAATTTCAGCACAAGCTGTGTTATGTGTCCCCCCTTACAGCGCCTTTATGACTCTATCCTTGGGTAAGCCATTTAGCAGCCAAGCCCAGTTCCTCATATGCAAAATGCAGACTGAAACCTCTCTCTCGGGTTTCAGATGAATGACAGTACTTGGCATAGCAGCCATCCATAAAGGGAAGCTTACCACGATATTGTAGTAGTTTGTTCATAAAGCTTTCTTACCATTTTCATAAAAGGTACAAATGAGTATATATGGAATACTGAAAAAGTAACTAAGTATGGAATATTGAACTCATGAATGAATTTTGTAATCTGAAATAGATTCCTTATAGTTCTTTTTTCTAATAACCAGAATTACCGACTGGTTTATAAGGGTATCAAAGACTTTTTCCTTTTTAACAGTTTTAGCTTCTGCTCTGTATGTAAACTTGCTCCAATTTGCCAAAGATTTTTTAAAACTTCACATTCATAGTCTAATTATCAAAAGAATAAACTGGCATTATTTAAGTTCATATAAGTCATTTTTTAAAAGAGCCAAACTCATTAATATTCCTTGATAAAAGGGATACCATGAGAATATTTATAATGAATGCAAAAATAAACATTTTATTATCTTATTTTTACATGAGATTATACTGCCCATATTTTGGGAGTGTTAATACTGCCACATAAACAATTAAAGCCAAGAATCTTTCTACTAAATTAGCATCTTGAATAGAAGCATCCTTAATCCATGCATTAAATTAAAACTAGAATCCATATTATTTCTATCACACTTGAGGAAACCACACAAATGGATAGGTAATTAATACATTCGAAATCCTGTATAGAAAGTCTCAAATTTATAAAAACCTATAACGAAAAGATTGATGCACTTGAAAATATAAATTTTATATATATATATATGTCACCTAGAGTGTGCAGATGTAAATTCGTAACCCAAAATATGTAAAGTGTGCACCACGGTATTTTAACTAAGTGAAATAATAAGTGATGGTAACATCTACTACAATGCAGATGTCAGCTGACCTTTAAAATCTCAGTAAAATCCACTCTAACTCCAATTCCTCATTCTGTAGAAAGCTGGAATCCTGCCTGCAAAGATTCTACAGGTTCCTAGCAGGATTAAACTCTAAAGGTCACTACTGCCTATCTCTAGTGTGCTGGTTTTGCTGTGTTCTTGTTGAATCTTTTACCTTTTTCCTGCTATTACACAAACTCTTCAACCAGTTCCCTATTTCTATGATGTATTGGGTTGGCCAAAAAGTTTGTTTGGTTAGTGAATAGGTTTTTCAATCAGGTTCCTAGTGAAAATGAAAAATGTGTATTTTCACTTAAAATCGAACAAATTTTTTGGCCCACCCAATAGCTTTACTCTTCTTCTCTCCTCTTGGGAATAAAGAAAAATGACATATTTCTCATATTCTTAGGTAGACCACTTCAGCTCACTCTTTTTTCTACTTTCTTTTTCTAAATTCATCTAGACAGACACAAATTGATCATCTGAACAAAGACTATTCTCGCCATGAAAGAAATGGAGCCAATCGCTGTTTGTTTGTTTGTTTGTTTGTTTACCTACTTAAGCTACCAACGTGAAAGGCCATTAGGCTATTATATTATAATATGTAATCCTTTCAGAAAACAATGTTCTAACCTAAGCCAATATATTGATACTTTAGAATAGTCCATATTATCACTGTTCCTTTATACATTTTAACTTTATATCATTTCTGTTTCAGAATCTAAACTATAGAAACACAAAAAGAAAGACATTATCTGGGTCAACTCTGTGCCCTAAGATGGTCAGTTAATTAAAGACAATCAAATGATCATTGATCCTACACAAATGTCCAGGTATGAACTATTCTGTGTATCATTAACTCTCAGTCATGCCGTTTGGAAGTTCTTTTTACAATGTAAGCATCTGTTTTTGAGATCTTTTTTTTTTGTAACTGATTTGTGTACTTTCGTGGGGGAAAGTATGGTTTTCAAAAACCAGAGACACAGAAATCAAATTCCTTCTTCACCAAATAATCACTGTGTTATCCAAAAAAACCACTTAACCTCTTTAAGCCTCATTTCTTCAGGAGCAATGTGAGGGGAAACTAAATGCTGCTTCAGAATAAAAGGAAGTCAGTTTAGGATGAAAGCTTTGGTGATTATTTTGGAGAATGTGTAGGTGATCTGATTGCTTTCTTTTAACCATTTAAGTCTTTCAAAAGCATTGTAGAATGGTTCATTTCTGTTTGGCTTCCATCTCAGTATAATACTGTAATGGTTTTGTTTTAATCTCTCTCAGATGGGGAGTAGTAAAGGCTGGAGCATAACTGGAGGGGAGTGGGGAACAGAAGAAAAAGTAACTGCTGGGCCCAGCTAGCTGCTGAGACCTAAAACAAAAAAAAAGATTATTTCATTCTTAGTGGAATTCCAGCTTACTAGAAACTGAGGGTAAAAAACCCGCCAGGAATGCAGGAGATTCAGTTCGATCCCTGGGTCGGGAAGGGCTCCTGGAGAAAGAAATGACAACCCACTCCAGTATTCTTGCCTGGGAAATCCCATGGACAGAGAAGCCTGGCGGGTTACAGTCCATGGGGTTGCAGAGAGTTAGATACAACTACTGAGCGACTAACACTTTCAGGAACTTTTTAGTGGAATGTCAAGCTATCAAGCCCCAAACTCCTCCTCAGGAGCAAGAAACAGAGCCTCTTAGGCAGTCATTCCACATCACAACAAACTTATTTCTCCCTCAAGAAACCTTAGGCCCTGGACCCCACCTAACTGGGATCCTAGCATGCTGAACTCTTCCAGTAGATCCTCTGGGGCATTCCCAGTCTAAAAACTTTCCATCATGAGTGAATTCATTCGCCCTCATCAACTCTGCTAAGTGCCACCAAAAAATAGAACAGAAATTTGCATACTGGGATACCATAATTTTGTGGTTTCCAATTTAGCATGGGTTCTGACACAATTTGTATAAACATGTTAGTTCCCTCTGTCTTCTCTCAGAAACTTTTCCCAAGCCCACTGCCCTCAGGCCCTCTTCCTGATCCTGAAATGGCACGACCTCCACCGACAGCTCTGCCTCTCGCTTGACCCTCATCAGGTCCCTGCCCCTCCTCTTTGAGCTCATCTAGGTCCACACCCAGCTTGCATCCTGCCCTGGAGCTGGCGGGGGGGCGCGGGGTGCTCTCTCCTCCTGTCCAAGCCCAAGCCCCTGCCTAACTCCCACTGTCCTGTCTGGGACCCTGTGTCTGCAGTCAATATTGCATCCCCCACACTTATTCCTATTCCTGGTACCTATGAGCTGCTCTCAGCACTTAAAACCAGAAGATGCCCCCAGTCCTTCACTTCAAATTCACTCTGTCCTTCCCCTTAGCTATAAATTTGCTTAATGCACTCATTCCTCAAAAAAAGTTCCCTCCTTTGACCTAGATTTTTTTTTTCCTCTACCTAATCTCCATTCTCTCAGCCAAACTTCTTTGTCTTTCCTTCCGTCTTTCCTCCTTTATTCTTCCTAAAGCCAAGAACACTATTAATTATAATGAAAAGCTGTCACCCAGCCCGAAGTATGTGTGTACCTAGCACAGTACCCTCTCTCCCTGCAGGATGGGGCAGGGTAACAGGCAAGCTGAGGGGAAGGCTCAAGTTCAGGGAGTCAAGCTTTGATGACGTCCCAGCATTGTCCAAAGGTGGCCTGCGCTTGCAGCTTTCACTTCTTCACTTTCCATCCACAACTTTGACCACTCCATTCTAGCTTCTACCTTCTCTCATTCTCCTGAAACTGCTTCCAATAAAACCACCAAGTAGTTCCTGGCTGAAAAATGCCAAGGATATATTCTGGACTTGGACGTCCCCACAGTCTTGGGACACCTCTCACCCACCCTCCTGCTCTGGCTTCGGTTTCTATGATGCACCTCCTCCTCTGGCCTTGCCATTGCACATTCTCAGGCTCCTTCCTTCATACCCCGTCCTCTGTATGCTCCTCACTAGCATTTCCAGACCATCTCTAGCTCCTCTGGCTCCTCGCACTCTTCACCACCTTCTCATACTTAATTTGCTCTGAGAACCTCCTCACTTCCATTTGCTCTGAGAAACAGGAGGCAGGAAGCTAGTGAAGGAGGGTAGATGAGACCCTAGTGGTGGGGTATAGAGAGGACTTGGGGGCTGAGCAGATATATATACCAAGCCCCCCTTAGTTGGCTCCTCCCACCAAGCTCAGCTGCCCAGGTACACGTACAAAGTGGACCACAGGGTTTTTCCAACAGTGGATGCTTGCCAGAGGCTAAGAGAGTTATGGAAATGGTGGGACCATGAAGCTCAAGCCTGAGCACAGGGAGGGGTTAATAGGCAAGTAGGAAGCAGCCAAAGGACCTGGGGCTAAGTGAGGCTGAAGATGCCACAAACTTCCATGAAACCTCTGGCTCCCCTACACTGATTACTCCCTGCTTCACGCTACTTCTGTATCTTGGGAAGACATCTCCCATCACACACATCACACGACACTGTAATCATCCATTTAAAAACCGTGAGCCCGGCGTGGGACCTGCCTTTGTGCTTTGTGGCTGCAGCACTAGCCCAGAACCACTCAGGGAGATGAGGAAACTTGCCCAGTCTGCTGGCTGGCAAAGAGTGGAGCGCGCTTCACACATGCATGAGCCCTCAGTCTGTGACCTCAGTTCACACAGCCAGCCTCAGTCATGCCCCCTGCTTGTCCCCAGTACTTTGTATATAGTTTCTTTAGATGCAATAATATATTTTTTTTAATTTTATTTTATTTTTATACTTTACAAATTGTATTAGTTTGCCAAATATCAAAATGAATCCACCACAGGTATACACGTGTTCCCCATCCTGAACCCTCCTCCCTCCCCACCATCCCTCTGGGTCGTCCCAGTGCACCAGCCCCAAGCATCCAGTATCGTGCATCGAACCTGGACTGGCAACTCGTTTCATACATGATATTATACATGTTTCAATGCCATTCTCCCAAATCTTCCCACCCTCTCCCTCTGCAATAATATTTACACATTAAAGCTATAGCTGTGGCATTTTCAAAATGCTGACTATGTTTTATATTGTTCTAATTATAATGAATACCAGAAAAATTAAAGGCCCTTTAATGGGTTTGAATAAATAAAAGTTATTTTAAATGGGGCAAATGCAAACTTCATCTAAATTTAATCAAGATGAAAATAAACATATATTCTAGGGAGTTAAAGAAGCCCTAGCAAATGTTCTTTCACGAATGAAATAGCTGAAAAAAACTCTTTGATTGTCCACTCCTAGAGGGCAGGAAGTGTGTTTGCTGATTTAATCTTATGTATCCATGATCCAGCACTGACTTAATAAGGATAGACCATTTCCTGAGAGAATGAAGACAGCACTAATGCCACTCTTGAGGAAATGCAATACCAACTGTCTTATCTTTGTAGTTTTAAGGAACTAATTCTGTGGTTAGTGTCCCATTATCCTGCTGCCAATTGACAAAAATGAAAAGTAAGTTATTTTGCAAGATGAGTTCGGGATTCACTTTCACTCACACGAAAAAGGATATTTTCAGTAGTTCACAAACAATCTCTTACAATGGAGAGCATGCCTTTAAAAAGTGCCACAGTGGGATACTTAATGCTTACTTTACTTCAGGATTGTGAATTTCAAGTAGAAATGATGTGCGTGTTTGTGAACTGGGTCACAATGTCAGATGCTAGAGGAGCCTGTAAAATCTGACTGTCTCTAACATCTTAAATCACATGCTAATGGGCATATCTACACAGCTCGGTTTTCTGAATTCATCTCTGCTTGTCTCATTTTAAAAACAAGGGGCGGGTTTCCAGGTGTCCTGACCCTAAAATGGACAGCAAAGGGGAGAGGGTACAGAGAAGGGAGTGAGCACACTGGAAATACTGAGTCTCTAAAGAAACATTCGTTTTGTGTTTTATGGAACAAAAATAAGCCCCCAAAATCCACGTCACCTCAGGCAAAGTTTACAATATACCAGAAGGATGTCAATGACCCGATACACCATTAGTTAAACTGGAAAAAATTAATTATTTGGTAAAGGATAAGGAACAGCTCGAAATATTTTTATCTACTCCAAAAAGAAATCAGGGTAACACTTCTAAATCAGAGACAGTCAGGGTGAACTATATAACTTTTTTTTTTTTAAAGGGCCCCTAGCAACCCTTTCCTATCCATGGTTAGATTCACAACTGATTTATTATAAGCTGGGCCTGAAGGTATTAGAAATGTCACTGGTGATTTCCTCCTCTTTCCAATTAAAGGTATTGTACTGTACACAGGGAAGTAAGATTTTCATCTCAAGTACACAGTAGGGAGAAACAAACCTGAGAAAACTGTGATTGTTTTCATTAAGTATGGTTAACACAGGCAGAATGCATTAGTGCAAAAAGAGAACAAAGGAAATTATTTCCTTTCATAGTAGGGAAAAAACAAAGTGATACAGCAGCAGGAACTGAAATAAATGGATACATTTAATAAAACGGAAAAGGAAACATACAGACCCACATGGAGAGAGAAGTCAGCTAGAAGGAAAGTTATGACCAACCTAGACAGCACATTAAAAAGCAGAGACATTACTTTGCCATCAAAGGACCATCTAGTCAAGGCTATGGTTTTTCCAGTGGTCATGTATGGATGTGAGAGTTGGACTATAAAGAAAGCTGAGCACCGAAGAATTGATGATTTAGAACTGTGGTGTTGGCGAAGACTCTTGAGAGTCCCTTGGACTGCAAGGAGATCCAACCAGTCCATCCTAAAGGAGATCATTCCTGGGTGTTCATTGCAAGGACTGATGTTGAAGCTGAAACTCCAATACTTTGGCCACCTGATGCGAAGAGCTGACTCACTGGAAAAGACCCTGATGCTGGGAGGGATTGGGGGCAAGAGGAGAAGGGGACGACAGAGGATGAGATGGTTGGACGGCATCACTGACTCGATGGACATGGGTTTGGGTGGACTCCAGGAGTTGGTGATGGACAGGGAGGCCTGACATGCTGCGGTTCATGGGGTCGCAAAGAGTCAGACACGACTGAGCAACTGAACTGAACTGAACCTGGTTGAGAGATCTAGATCTAGGCTGATAAACTTCTCTGCTTTCTTAAGGCCTCACTCAAGAAAGTGTTAAATCGTTATACCTCTAAGACTATGTAAGGGAAACGCCAGCATTTTTTTTAAGTTTTATAGCCAAAATTAAAAATAAGGAATAATCATTAAATTATGAGAAGTTTATGAGAAAGTTTAAATTTTCTAAAATTTAGAAAATGCAATACAAAATTTAGGAATGCAATACCTTAGGCATATGTGAAAACTGAATGAGTCAATGGAAGGAATGTTAAGCTGGAAGACAATATAAAGTATACTGATTTTATAAATCCATCATTGCTTTGTTATCTAAGTACAGATCCGTTCTTCCTAATAGCAATGACTCTCTTGTAGCCAAGTTTAAGGTTTCTTCAACAAATCTAACAGGATATAGTCCTGGTGGCTTTTTTCTTAACCGCTGAAATATATACTTAAAGAAAAAGGAGTAAGTCACCAGATAAATGAGGTCTTATCTATATCAATATATAATAGCATACACACTCATATCAAATGTTGATTTGGCATACAGGAACAGTAATTTATCCTCATTTACCCTCTTCTTTGGTCTCAATCTTCATTCATTAATTCTTGAGCAATTAAATCCAGACATGAGCCAGGTTTATTCAATAAAAATCAGTGAATTGCCAATAATTGAGGCACTACCCAGAGACGCCAAGACTACAGCTGTCTCCCTAGTTACTGAAGATAGCAGAAGGAAAAATGGGCAGAGTCCAGTGAATTTACTTTAAATGCAAGGGAGAATTTTGTTGGAGCAGATTTTAAATTAGAGACGATTACTGAAGGAAACAAGTTTTCACTAGTGTACTTAAAAATGATTATTTCTTCCAAGTACAAACATCTCTAAGTTAATCTTAGTATTTATTTGCTTTGACTATTCCTCTTTGTCCTTGACACAGAAACCTAGTAAGTTCCATTTGGGTCACAAAATGAGTATCCTCCAACTGAGAGGAGATGCAACTTTCTTCCCTAATAGGCAAACTTTTCAAAGGAGTACATGTGAGGTTTTTTTCAATAACAGTATTGGAAACACAAGTTGATAATGTGATGTTAATAACACATGCCTCATAGGTTCCTTCTGTAGCAGTGCAAAGACAGACATGAGAAGCTAGAAGTGGCACATGGGTGTGAATGCGCCAAGACTGGCCCTGAGCAGGTACCTGCTAAAGCTCGGTTATAGGAGCATGGGATTCATTATATTAGTATCTCTCCTCTTTTAATAATCAAAAGCCTTCCAAAAAATACAAATACAAGAAAAAGCAAAATAGTCAAAACCCCCAAATAATTAGGAAGAATGGGAAAGTAAATAGGAATATAGGACTGGGATGGCATGAAAAACTATAATTCACAAATAAAAGGAAAATGTTATTTTAGCCAATCATTTAAACCTCTTCCCTCAATGCACAGCAATGGCTCTGACCTGGATCTATTCCCACTGTTATACCCATCCATATGGATAAACTGGGCTTTTCTTCACCTGCCCTGTCTTTGATAGAATGGCTCCTACTCAGACAGCCCAAGGTGAAAGGAAAAGCTAAGGACCACAGGAGTGTAATACAATCCATGAATATGAAAAGCTGACAATCTAAACAATAGAAGGTTTGGTAGAAAGAGAGATGTTAATGGGCCATTAATTTCCATTTTTGAAATTTTACCCCACTAATCACTCAGAAAGTCACAGAAAGGTCAATTACTTCCCCTTACACTGCTCTCTATAGAAACAGGTGCCCAGTAAATGAATGTGAATTAGCTAAACTGGCATCCTTGGCTGAATTATTCACAGACGCATGTGGACACAACTACCAAAGCCTGACTTTTCAATTTATGAATGAAAGTGTTTTGTAATAAATCCATTAAGCATGCTCTACCTGATATCCACAGAAGACCATCAGCCACATATCCAGCGTGACAGGACAGGGACCGGTCAAAGGACTGGACAAAAGTCCACTTGTTCTTCTTGGGGCAATACCGCTCCACGGTAGGCAGAACCTGACGCAGTTCATTTCTGCCCCCGACAGCATAGAGGTATTCATCCATGGCTCCCAGCACAAAATGCTCCCGGCAGTTTTTCATGGGCGCTATCTCTGCCCAGGAGTTACTGCGGGGGTCATAGCGACAGGCAGTCCTCACGGCACACGTCCGACCACTGGCATGCTCAACTTCCCCTCCTGCTACAAACAGGAAGTCCCCCATGACCGCCACACAGTGGTGGCTCCTCCCCACGGGCATGGGAGCCAGCTCACTCCAGTTGGCCACGGCAGCGATGAGGGCATTCTCCTGATCCACGGGATTGAAGTACCGGAGTTCCTTGACTTTACAGACCTCGCGCTTCTTCCCACCAATGATGTACAGGGTATCCGACTGGAACCGCGGTTTGGTCCTGCGAGTCTGCCACACGGGCTGTGCGTAGATGCTCTGGTGGTATTCCAGGGCCTCGTTGACCAGAGCTGTTGCCGTCTCGCTCGCCTGGACCAGGGGGTGGGACAGGGCAACTGTGTGGAGCGTATCCACGTCCATGAGGCCGAAGCGGATATACTGCAGGAGCTCATCCAAGTACTGGTAATGACAGCTGTGTTCCAACCACCTCACGGCTAGCTGAAACAGAGGCAGGGAGGCAGAGAGAGCACAGAGGTAAGAAAGAGCCAAAGCAAGGGGCGCACAGGCCTTGCCATGTTTTATTTCAGACACTTCATAATTTATTTTTCCTTACAAACCATGTACCACTCAAATATTGTGATACCCAGTTGAGGGATATTTTTTTCCCTTTCTGCATCAGCAGAGACACAAAAGAACACAAAACACTACTGGAGCGATTAGGAACAATGTTAAGTAAAACTGACAAGACTTAAAGTATCACTTCCGGTGAACAATAATTACTTTTCAAAAAATGAGAATATGGTGATGCAATAGGCTGTTCTCTTGGGTTTTAGGCATAAGAGGCTTGGTGCCCCCACCTCCACCAGGAAGTGTCAACAGTGAATCGTGTCATCAGTGTAAGCAACATATGTCAACCAGTGAGCCAAGGTGCTGTATCAATACGAGTAATGTGTGAAAATATGTGAGCATCTGAGACCAGAGGGTGTACTTGAGAGAAAATCAATATGACACTAGTAGCATGATTTTAAAAGAAAAAGGACTTTTTCCCCTGCTCTTTTGGTAGGGTATCAGTCAGGAAGCAAGAGAAGAAAAAGAAAGATTGCAATCTATCCATTTTATTTTTTCTCAATTAGTTTTCATTTTGAAGATGGTTTTTGTTTGCACTGTAAGATACAGCAATTTAATAGAGCTATTTTCATAAAAACAGGATATAGAGGAAATTATCTTTGTATTATGGACACAAGAGCAGAATTTAATCCTAGCCTTTTTGTTTAGGTCTAGAAATCTTTCAAGAAGGAAAAAGTAAAAACTTTTGGCTACAGAAAAATAGAATTTCTTTAAAGCAGGCATATTAAGTCATAAATACCAAAACTGAAGAATAGTTTAGAAAACAATAGCAATAAAAAGTCAATTCATGATATGGAGCACTTAAAGTAAGTTAATTAATGTGACTTAATATTTAAGTTTGGCAAAGATTTCCAAACACCAGCATAAAGAAGTATATCTAATAATTCCATTTAACATATTTGATAGAAACCCAAGTCTTCCACATTGCAGGCAGATCCTTTACCAGCTGAGGCACAGGGAAGCCCTTTATTCTGAATAGTACCTATATAAAACTAGATTGCCTAAGCAATATAAATGTGGACCTGAAGGAAGTAGCATAAAAAAATAAATAGAATACTAGATAATTTTGCTGTGTTTTACTTGCTTTCTGACCAATGGAACTGGGGTTCTGGGTTCCTTTTTCAGCTGACTCACTGCACTAGAGGAAAAAACACCTGCAGAGACAGAAGGAAATGTCATGGCCTCAGACCATTACTCCTTGACAAACATGAGCCGGGTTTTCATCCTGGTGAAAAGGACTGCTAAACTCTCTGAAGCATTTGATCATTTCTGACTTGTATCCATTTGACGAACAGCTCCAAAAGGCAAGGCATATTGCGGGCATGTCTTTTTAGTTCTCCAGATGAAGAGAATGTAGCCAGTGAATCTGCTTCCAATATATGCTAAATTGCATCTCTTAATGAATAATGAGTGAAGAGAAATGGAAAAAGAATGTCACTGGGTGCCAGGCAGCCAACAGATGCCACACAGGCAGACACCATGGAGGGCAGATGAGAGACACTCTTTGGCTGTTTTTCCAGAAACTAGTTTTTTTTTTTTTTTTTTTTTAATTTAAATAAGGTACTAGCCTGATGAAAAAAATTACCTGTGTACAGTAAAACAGTAATAATCAAAGACAGTGCAGAAGAAACAGGTTACTCATCAATCACCAGGTCTCTGCCAGAAGTGGAGAGTTTTCCCACAGGCAACATCCTGGTTTTCCTCCACCCTAATTTTACAAGTTTCAAGAAATGGGTTCCAATTATTTCCCTGGGGAGATAATTCTACAACTTAATAAATGATTTTCCATTCTTTGTCCCACAGGGCTTTCAAAAGTTTTCAGAGATAAAGTCATCCCACTGAAGGTCACTCCTGTACCAGGTAAAATTTTCTTAAACTTGATCCTTCATATTGCTCCTAATTTGAGTCATTCCAGCTGGTATTGCTTTGTTTTGTAACAAACTTCTCAGAATCCTTAGAGCCTAATGTTTTTGCATCTTGCATATGGATACTACAGGAAAACAGCTCTGGAGAATTACCAAAGAAATGCTCATGTCTCTATAGCCTCTTTTTATAGCACAGTGCTGCCATTTAATTACTTTCCTCCTTCCTCATAAATCAGTTCTTCCCATGCCCTAATCAATCTTCCAGCCCATGTCTTAACACTGTCCAATCTACCTTGATCTTTCTAGTGAACATTGTCACTTACTGTGTGAAAGGAACATAAGCCACAGCCAGGCTCTGCTTTTAAGAAAATTTCTAAGGAAACAAGCGGGCAGTGGAACAGTGACCACTGTGATCTATCACTGTGATCTATCACTTCCGGCTTTCTGTCTACTTATCACCCCTTATGTCACAAATATCATGAGAGGGTCCATGCTCAATTTCCCCAAGTATTATGTATTACAGAAAACTTTGTGCACATACATTTAGTCTGCATTTTCTGGGCTCTTTTTTCTTACTGCCAATATGTCTAACTTCTCACATTTTTCATATAATTTTCACACATTTATTATTTATAAATATTTTCAGACTACATAGTCATTCATATCTGTTGGGTTTATCTTTTCTCCAGATCAAAGGTAAATACAACTTACAGTTCTGCCAAATTCAAACCAATCTCACCTAGATAGGGTATTAGTGCTAGATTTAAATCCAGTGCTTCTCAAACCTAATATGTGCATGAATTACCTGGGGTTTCTGGCCAAAATACAGATTCTGATTCAGGAGGAGGAAGAGAAGGATTGCAAGTCCACATTTCTAACCATCTCCCAGGTGATGTGTACACTGCTAGTCCATGAACCACATTTTGAGCAGGAAGGTTTTAGACAGTCCCATCCATGAGACTGTAAACTGCTGCTGTATTACAGTAACCTGAGTCTGCTGTTTCAAATTTCAAAAGGCTTAAAATCAACTGAAACTTAAGTAGGATGCTTTAATAAAGATATAGGGCATGTGTAGCTAATACTAGGGCTAAGACAATGTGTTTCCTTTATAGTAAGGCATGGGTAAGATCTTACTACGGGCAAGACAGCATACTTTCAGACCTTGGCTCTATAAATCAGCACCTGATTCTGATGGCATAAAGGAAGCCATACAAACACTCTGCAGTTTTGCTTTTGCAATAATACATAAACAAAAGTAAAAGTGTCGTCATACTCAGTTTTTACTTTGGTGACAATATAAAAGAGAAAAATCATTGAAACCATGGATAACTCTTACTTATCCAGATAATGGAAGAAATGGCAAAGAAAATCCAAAACAATGGGCTACCTTAAAATCACTTCTATACCACGAACTTCAATGGAGCACTATTCATTGCCATGCTGAATTGAGGGCAAGGCGGTACATTGCAATCCTGGAGCCCATTTAAGAGGTTTAGAATAGAAACTATACTAGGGCTTCCCTGGTGGCTCAGTCAGTAAAAAATCAGCCTGCAACATAGGAGACCTAGGTTTGATCCCTGGGTCGGGAAGATACCCTGGAGAAGGAAAGTGTAACCCACTGCAGTATTCTTGCTTGGGACATCCCATGGACAGAGGATCTTGGCAGGCTACAGTCCATGGTGTTGCAGCATCAGACATGACTTAGGACTAAGCCACCACCATTAGAAACTATAGTATACACAGAAGGCTGATTCATCATTGGGCATCATGAAACACAGAGACCACAGGTAGCTCTGTAGTGCATTTTGGGGCTTATATTTGCAAATGTTTATTTAAGGAACTTTTGGCTTTTGGTGATACTACATCTAGAAAGCATAACTCAGGGAAGGTGAAAATCCTATTCTAAGTACTCCGACACACTGACATTCCCATCGCCCTAATTTCTAGAATATTTTAATTGATGGGAGTGGGTGGAGCATACAGTGAAAGTTTTATCTCTCACTTGCTTAGGCGACAAAGACAGCAACAGTGGAAAAGAACACAAGGATTCAGGTTGGGAGGACAGATCAAAGAGTACTTAGGAAACAGGGCATTAGGCAAGGTGTTTCCTAAACCATCTGAAACACAGGGACTGCCACCTCCAAAGACCACAGGAAATCTCCCAAGCACCGTGCCTAACCCAATCCATTTCATCTTGCCCTGATGGACAATTGTTTCTTCCTCAAAGGAGCACTTACTACTGCTTATTCCAGTGTCAACATATCTCTCAGTTTCTTGATAAAAACAATGTCTAGCACATAGTAGGCTACACATATTTGGTGCATAATGGAAAATTCTTTGTAACTATTCCTAGGCTATTTCTCACATTTCTTTTGAACCAATGACATCAGATTCTGTATATATCCATATCTGTCTGTCTATAGGCTTCCCCACTGGTTCAGATGGTAAAGAATCCTTCTGCAATGTGGGAGACCTGGGTTCGATCCCTGGGTTGGGAAGATGCCCTGGAGGAGGGCATGGCAACCCACCCCAGTATTCTTGCCTGGAGAATCCCCATGGACAGAGGAGCCTGGAGGGCTACAGTCTATGGGGTCTCAAAGAGTCGGACATGACTGATCTATCTATCACAGGCTTCAGTCTCCTATTTCATCATCTCATCTTTGTGGTTTTCCTGTAAAGCCCTTATAAGCTCTCACACAAGGCAGCACGCACTGCACTGGACTTATTTGTATATGGTCCTCGTTTTACTCCCTCCACGATTGGCGCTGGCCACCTCTATTTGAAATTATTAGCAATGCAATGCACATTGTAATATGCTAATCCCTCAAATAAATTTGAAAATATCAGGGCAAGAAGAAACTTTTGAGTACGTTTGGTTCAAACTTCTAAATCTTATAAAGAGAAATCAAATCCAGACAAGTTATTTGACATACTCTAAGTCATGCAGCTGATTAATGGAAAAGCTGGAACCAGAAATGCCGTTTTCAAATTATAAATATGTTCTATTATATCATATAATCATTATTTGTTCATCAAAAACTATTTTAAGGTAGAATCTGGGCACTCAAAATCAAACCCAACTTCCGTATTGTCTAAATTAGAGAAAAAAAATCTGTTTTTTAAAAAATGCATGCTTTGCTTTAGATAGGTGAAAATGTTTTTCAATGACTCTCATTTATGGATTATTTTTGCATAAAAACCATGGTTTAACGGTGCCAATTATAGAGTTTTTAAGTAAAGAACCAGTCTTTAGAGGAATGGGCTCCTCTGAGTATTGAACTTCTGTCTCACTTCTTAATGGGAATATATATTTAAGTTCCAGGTGATCCCCTGTTAACTAAACCTGGCTCAAAAATATATAGAAAATAGTCCCCTCCTTTTAGTTTTCTCAGTGTATCCCCACTGATTGCTATTCTATGAATAGGATATATAATACTAAATATAAAAGTATATAATTTTAAATTATGCAAAATTTTCTGATTCAATTAAAGTATGCAACCTATTTAGATGTATTTCACAAATATGTGAAATATATGAACGAACATCACATTCCTAACATGATAAGCCCTCAAGCTGTGATCCAAATTCCTTTACTGTTTCTCAAACACACTGAGATAGAAACTGCTGTTTTAAAATATAAAATTCCTGATCCTTTGAAAGGAGCTGCTGTTTTGAAATCTATCTCTGCTTATGTATGTCCACAAGTATGTGTACTGCCCAACATGACCCCCAAAGCAATAAGAAATTTTATATTCACAGGTTCTCTGGAAAATATATGAATTAGGAAGTTATCCCAAATCCAAGAATACACATCAATGCGCTCTTCCATAAAATCACCTTTATATCTTGCAAATATATATATTAAAATGACCTTTACAGAGCAGTTCTCATCGGATGAGTGATTGAGTATTTTTCTGCAACACTAACAAAAGATAAAGCCCTGTCGAAAGCAGTAACTCTTTCTTTCTCTTGGTTCACAAGTATTCTTTTTCACTGAGGAGAATGTTCTCATCACAGAATTCATCAGCCAAAGCTGAGTAAGCAAGAAGCGGCATTTTTGCCCACAGTCCGACACAACCCCCTTGGCCTGGGGCAGCTATAATTACTCTCTTATTCTAAAACTTGGTTGCAAACTGCTTTGTTGATGGAGAAAACAGAGACCTGCCTTTTGCAGGCGCCCTGCTGTGAAGGCACAAGTGTCTATATCCTTGCCAGTCCTGTCATCCTACTGAGATAAGCCAGGGCACCCATCTCCCCTCAGTGACCGACAGGCAGCACAAATTCCACACGCCTGCAGATTCAGAAAGGAACAAAGGAAGGGCAGAAGAGCAAGTCAGCAACCTCCTGGCATTCCTGAAGCTCCACCAACGAACCTGGCATGTTAAAAGAGTGCTTGGGACACAAGCTGTGGGGAGCAGAGCATGTGTTAATGGAATGAGTGATAATGCACAGAGAGAAGTTTCCCCTTCTAAACAGAGGATCAAGGATGCTCACCATCTTCTAATACATGGCCTCAAAGGGAAGCTGCACGGACTGTTATATATGTTGTGTTCAGGTACACTAACTCATATGTTATTTTATGCCTTAAATTTCAATAAACTGTAAACACTTTAGCAAGATACCCTTTAAATATTATACAGTTTCTTCAGATGAAAAATGTGGAGTTTCCCACGTGTAAGTGAACAGGTGTTGAAATTTGCTATGTTCGACTACACAGAAGCTTATTTATTTAATATGAGTCATGTTAAAGCACTAAATAGTGACATACTACACCAGAATAATGACTGACATAGAGGAAAGTTCATATTAATAAATAAACGCACAGAATTTTACAGCTTTATTCTCCTCTTTGAGATGAAATGAAAGATTTCTGTTCAAAATGGCAACAATCTGATCCAAAAGCAGCAGAAACTAGGGACATAAGATCAGAGTGCGTTGCTCCACCAGAACAATGAAAATGTTACGATGGAGGAATATTAAAAATTACAACAGTGCTCACTCGAGTGCTATAATTAAAACTGTGTCAACATTTTGCTTGTTAAAACAGTTTTCAAGGGAGGTTGTACATTAACCATTACAGCTGACTACAGACTTATATATGACACATAGGCTGTTTTTTCCTCTGAGAAATATATTTCAATTGAATCAAAACTGATGAGGTCCCAGGTTCATATACTGTCAGAAAAAAAAAAAAAAAAAGACCTGGCAGATTTTAAATAGAATATTCAGCTCAGCAGGTATGATAATAACACATATTCTTTCATTGTTCATTTAAAACTTTATGAAGTTGAAGGATTGACAAATGCTCTTATGTTCACCTTTAGCAAAAAATTTGTGCTTGATAATACTCTAGCTTCTCTTCAGATCATATATGTCTTTTGCCTTTTACTAAAGATATCCGTGGAAAAGAACAGTTAAGAGGAGTTTTTTTAGGGACTTAAAAAAAAAAAGTCATGATGTATACAACTTAGCCTCAAATGGCTCAGAAGAAAAGCACACATGTGTGTTCTCTCCCTCTCTGCCTGAATAGCTATTCTCCTACTAGATATTTATAGAGAGATAGATATCTAGAGATGGAGGCAGAGAACATATGATAAAGCAAATGAAGTAATTTGCTAAGAAATGAGCAAATCATATGGGTGCTCTTTACTATTCTTATTCTTGCAACTTTTCTGTAAGTTAGAAATTATTTTGAAACAGAAAATTGAAGGAACAAAAAAAAGTGCCTGTTAACCATCTTTAATACACATTTTGCTCAAAAAATACATACTGCCAAGCATCAAAAGTAAGAGCCCTTGCAAGCAAGGATGTCTCCCGCAGACAGTGACAAACACACAGGACTGGAGGAACCACAGGAAAAGTGCCCTGAGGCCTGCCCCATTTAAGTTCCTGGTATTTGTGAGGGCAAACACAAGGACTTGAGTTGTCCTTTGGTTCAGTCTTCTGACACAAGTCAGTTTTTAAAAAGGTAAATTATATATCAAGAAAAAACAAAAGTAGGAAAAAGAGATGAAGTTAGTATACCATGACACCTTTTACATCTATAAGAACTGGCCACCATTTGAGCTGATCTTTGAAAAGTCAATACAAAGAACAGCAAGAATCCATGGCCAACACTGGAGCAGTCATTTGGCATCTCATCTGTAAAATGAGTGAGTTGATGCAAGAGTCTCTTTATCTCTGGGATATATGTCACTTACAAATCCACCAAAATGTAATATTTTAAAGTAGAATCCTCAAATACACACTACTATATGTAAAACAGACAACTAATAAGGACCTACATTATAGGATAGAGAATTATATTCAATTAAATAAAAAAAACCTAAAAGGGAAAAGAATCTGGAAAAAGAATGTTGTTGTTTAGTCACCAGGTCATGACTGACTCTGCGACCCTGTGAACTACAGCACGCCAGGCTTCCCTGTCCTTCACTATCTCCCTGAGTTTGCTCAAACTCATGTCCATTGAGTCGGTGATGCCATCCAACCATCTTATCCTCTGTCACCCCCTTCTCCTCTTGCCCTCAATCTTTCCCCACATCAGGGTCTTTTCCAATGAGTTGGCTCTTCATATCAGGTGGCCAAAGTATTGGCACCTCAGCTTCAGCATCAGTACTTCCAATGAATATTCAGGACTGATTTCCTTTAGGATTGACTAGTTTGATCTCCTTGCTGTCTAAAGGACTCTCAGGAGTCTTCTCCAACACCGCAGTTTGAACCCATCAATTCTTCAGTGCTCAACCTTCCTTATGGTCCAACTCTCACATCCATACATGACGACTGGAAAAACCATAGCTTTGACTAGATGGACCTCTGTCAGCAAAGTGATGTCTCTGCTTTTAATACACTGTCTAGGTTAGTCATAGCTCTTCTTTCAAGGAGCAAGCATCTTTCAATTTTGTGGCCACAGTCACAGTGATTTTGGAGCCCAAGAAAAAAAATCTGTCACTGTTTCCACTTTTTCCCCATCTATTTGCCATGAAGTGATGGGACTGGATGCCATGATCTTCATTTTTTGAATGATGAATTTTAAGCCAGCTTTTCACCCACATCAAGAGGCTCCTTAGTTCTCTTCACTTTCTGCCATTAGAGTGGTATCATCTGTACCTGAGGTTGTTATTTTTCCCAGCAATCTTGATTTCAGCTTGTGGGTATGTATATATATATATGTGTGTGTATATATATATATATATCTGAATGACTTTGCTGTACAAGTGGAAGTAACACAGCACTGTAAATCAACTGTACTTAAAAAATAATAATTGTTTTTATTTCCCAAACAAGGGAAAGGAAATAGTTAACCAAATCCAGCACAGAGAGTCCCAGGCAGGATAAACCCAAGGAGGAGCAACCCAAGGCACATAGTAATCAAAGTGACAAAAATTAGAGAGAAAGATAAAATATTAAAAGCAACAAGGGAAAAAAAGACAACATACAAGGGAAATCCCATAAGGTTATCAGCTGATTTCTCAACAGAAACTCTACAAGCCAGAAGGTAATGGCACAATATATTCCAAGTGATGAAAGGGAGGAACCTACAACCAAGAATTCTCCGTCCAGCAAGACCTTCAGATTTGATAGGGAAATCAAAAGCTTTCCAAACAAGCAAAAGCTAAGAGAATGCAGCACCGCTAAGTCAGTTTTACAACAAACACTAAAGGAACTTCTCTATAGTCAGTAAACTTAACAAGAGAAGGAAAAGATCTACAAAAATAAACCACAAACAATAAACAAAATGATAATAGGATCATACATATCGATAATTACCTTAATTGTAAATGGGTTAAATACACCAACCAAAAGACATAGGCTGGATGGGTGATAAGAAAGCTGGAGTAGCATACTCATATTGGCCAAAACAAACTTTAAAACAAAGACTGTTATGAGACAAAGAAAGACACTGCATAATAATCCAGGGTTCAATCCAAGAAGAAGATATAACCATTATAAATCTATATCACCCAACAATAGGAGCACCTCAATATATAAGGCAAATACCAACAAAATAATAATGAAATATTTTTAATTAAAATTTTGAAAACTTAAAAACATAAAGTAGAACCCTCCAAAATTTCTACAGGTAGGAAAGACAATCAAAGTTAATCACTGTGTCTAGGATCCAAGCCACAGATTTCCATAGCACAAATAGTTTTTATAAATATCTTCTCAGAACAACGAAGTGATGGCTTTTGTCTATAATTCTGAACTCACCAGAAACACACACCTGTGTACGGCAAGTGGAAGTGCATGTGTACACAGGCCCACACAGGAATAAAATGATCTCAGCCAAAGAACACACGTTTCAGACTTGTAAGGCGACTGCTTCAAGGTGTTATTTATTTAAAATCCCAGAGTGAGATTTTATTAGAAATGAAAATACTTAATAAACTAGTCACATAAAGTTTTACTTCAGGAGAGGCTTTAAATACACCATCCCCATATCTAGAATATACGAAGCTTTTTAGATGGGAAGAATGTCCCTCAGGACAATAAAGACAATCAACATCACCAATGCAGGAAAAATGAAACCCATTCCTGGTCTATTCACACTTAGCAAAATATAAGTACATTTAGAAATAACTTCTTATACTTGACTTAAATAATCTAATAATCTAATAATGGTCTGAGCCAAAAGATAATACTCATCCATTAACTGCTGATGGCATCAGAGTATCACCTGATGCTAGATTGATGGGTGAGACTTCTAAGTAAGATATTAGTGATGCACATTTATATGTAAGTAAGATATCAGTGATGTACATTTATATATAAGTAAGATATTAGTGATACATATTTATATACGATGTCCTTCTGGAAATAAAAGGGACACTGCATGTGGTGGTGAGATATGAACCTTATATTGTCAGAACAACATGGGAAAATCGGAGAAAACCAACTTGGTCAAAGAAGAAAATCCTACGGTATCGCACTGGCAACAGGGAGCAGAAGTGACCCTCCCTGGGTCACACCATTTCACATTCTCTCCCAGGTATGCAGGCAAGGAGGGTGCCTTATCAGGGTGAAGTCAAAGGACAGGGAAATTTTGATGCTTTTTTCCTACCGCTAACTGGTGCATGCCCATGGAGGTGAACATGACACAATGAAAAGGAGAAAAGGTTTCTTAACGTATCTGAGCGTTTATGAAAAACATAAATATACTGAGCCTAGGTTTCCTCATCTGTAAAACAAAGATGATGTTATTTACGTCACAGTGTCTACATAGGACTGAATGAGATAACATGTGAAAGTGCTTGGAAAACTATGACATTTAGACAATAAACAGAATTATTATGATGGCAATGAGCCACCAAGAGATGCAGCTAATTCTCAATGCAATTATCCTTCTGAATTCATGTGAAAGCCAGCACATTCAGACAATTTTTACATAAAACAATGTTGTGCAATATTGACAAATTTTGAGAGATCTCTAGATGATAAGGAATTTGCTACACTATTAAAATACTTCATGTTATAAAATGATAGTAAAATCAAAGCAGATAATCTGTTGCAGATTAAAATCTAGCCCTTAAGATGAGCCTATTTCTACACCAATGAATTCAGTAATTCTAACCCAGTAATTAAAGATACAGGATTTTTGTTAAATTTCAAGTAAGAGAAAAACCAATGAGTGGATGAACAAATGAATGAAAAGAGAGACACAGACATAAACTTAGTTGTCTCTGCATAACCGTCAGTATATGTTCACTTTCTTTACTTGGTGTGAATGTCCCATTAAAATATTTGAATTCAAGTCCATCAGTTCCCTTAAATCTCAACTCAGTTAACTTAGTGCAAGGAAATTATATGTATACCCTAAGCTATCTGACTTGAGCAAACTAAAATAATGATTAAGTTGATTACTTTCTGCTTTTTTGGCTCTGGGGTAAATGATATAATCATGAATCTTTTAGTATTTTTATTCATCCATTCCTCAATTTATTTTAATTTGTATTTCTTTTATGATAAACCAAGAATTCTCTTAATTTTCTTTTGACTACACTGTGCAGTCTGTGGGATGTTAGTTCTCCAACTAGGAATTACACCTGCACCCTGTGCACTGGAAGCAGGAGTTTTAACCACTGGACCACCAGGGAAGTCCCTTCAATTTCTTACTGAGTGTCCATTATGTGCCAGGCACTTAGCCAGTGAGAAAGAAATTCTCACTCTCTCTCTCTCTATATATATATATATACAGTCTTACT
This sequence comes from Bos javanicus, assembly GCF_032452875.1. NCBI lineage: Eukaryota > Metazoa > Chordata > Mammalia > Artiodactyla > Bovidae > Bos > Bos javanicus. The sequence goes on from NC_083876.1 coordinate 52,669,968, forward strand.
TGCCATTCAGTCCCAAGTTCTGTTAGCACCATATAACTCAAGCCTTACTCTTAACCTCAAGTGTCTTAACGTATCCCTGTAAAATATACTCAGGGAGTATGGAATTAAGGGAAGAAATATCCTACAATTTTAGAATCTTCAGTCTATTGTAGGCAGATTTTCAGACACAAGCAAAACCCATCTTTTAATGTTGCCGTATCCCTGATGGGTGTTTTAAATATTTCTGGTACATTTATACATTTTAAAGTTTGTTTTGTTTTGTTTTAAAGCTGTTTAATTTGTAAACACGTCCTGGAGCATCCTGAGAGCATCAAGCCTTTGAATATTTCTTTATGAACTGATTCAATAATAATGAATCAATTACAGGTTCACTGGCACATACACTCCCCACCTGAAATGAAACCTTTAATGACCAAAAGGAGCTCAAAGGCTTAAGCAGCTGCCCCAGGTCATAGAAACAGAGATGGTAAAATCCCTCAAATAAGGGTACCGTGATGAATTAGATGTTCAGGAAGTACCTAAGCTGCAGGTAAGAGTTAATGTTGGCAGCCTCCAAAGAAAAAGAAAAGAATCCTCAAAGGTTACTTTAAACATTAATTTGGAGCTGAGAGTACAGTGATTGGAGTCGGGAACCCACTATCTGGAGCACATGACTAAACACAGTCAGGGGCCAGCCTCTATTATCAGGGGACAGAGCTGGTGGGCTGGGGTACCAGGGCCTACACTCAGTAGGTTGCAAAGAACACACATAAGATGCCATGCTGACCACTAAACCACCTTCACCATGTGAATTCCAGCCTGGCTACTAATGTGTGAAAAAGATACTTCACACTGCATTTTTCACCTTCATTTCATCACAGTATAAATAATGGGGAACACAGAATCCTCTATTCATACCCTGAAGCACCTTTGAATATAATGTAAAAGTGATGCTTTTGTCAAAAAAGATACACTCTTTTCAGCACAATTATGATTTTTTTGAGTGGGGGAGGTGACTTAGAAAGCCAATATATAATAGCCATGTATGGAAAATGGATAGTTACGTATAGGTGTAACTATGAATAGATGTAGTTACATAAAGAAGACTGAGTGCTGAAGAATTGATGTTTTTGAATTGTGGTGTTGGAGAAGACTCTTGAGAGTCCCTTGAACTATAAGGAGATCAAACCAGTCAATCCTAAAGGAATGAACCCTGAATATTCATTGGAAGGACTGATACTGAAGCTGAAGCTCCAATATTTTGGCCACCTGATGCAAAGGCCGATTCATTGGAAAAGACCCAGATGCTGGGAAAGATTGAAGGCAGGAGAAGAGGGTGGCGGAGAATGATATAGTTGGATATCATCACCGACTTAACGGACATGAATTTGAGTAAACTCTGGGAGATAGTGAAGGACAGGGAAGCCTGCATGCTGCAGTCCATGGGGTCACAAAGAGTTGGACATGACTTAGTGACTGAACAGTAAGGACAGTGGAAAATGGGTGTGTGGGAAGACAGGCCCAGTGCAGGAGAACCAGTGGCTTGCCGATCTCAGAAAACCTATGAGGGGGGAGGGGCTGCAGTGGGTGAAGGAAAGCGCACTAGGAGGAATTAACAGTAACTGTTATCCTGAGAGAAGGAGCGTGTTCCAGTCCCAAGGCCAGGCGTCCAGAAGGAAATCTGTAAGTATTTGCTGAAGGAGAAAAAAAATTTTTTTGGTCAGCAAAAAAAAAAATTTGCTGAAGGAATTATGAGACTGCAATATGAAGAAGTCACAGACCCAGGACATCTTTACCACATTCAGAGGAACAACGTGTTGAAACAACAAGGGGAACCTCGAAGGTGGAGACAGAAGAGTTGAAGAGGAAAGAGAAAGTGGCGCCAGTAAGGTGAGCCCAGCCCTAGGAGCAGAGGCCAGGAGATGAAGTGTGAGACACTCTGGGGACCCTGTAATGGGGGACATCACTGCTTGAGGGGATGCAGTCTCAAGTGAACGGAGTCACCGTGAGACCACGGTTCTGGGAATGTGGTGGGGAGCTTATAAGGACACAGAGAAAGTTCTTTATCTTTAGACATTAGTTTAAAGGGTTCAGCAGGCTGGGGGAAGGTAGAAACACAGTCAGGCTTGGACCAAAAATGATCTGAAATAGTGTTATACTTCAAAAAACATTTTTTTTTTTTTGCTTAAGTCTCATTAATTTGCAAACAGAATGAATCTAAAAATAAAATATAGATACCACTGTGGCAAGTCATCTTATTTTTTAAATACTAAAAAAGAAAAAAACCTCTCTTGACTGATTTGACTGAGACTTTTCTCCCCTAATTACCTTTTTATTCTCTGCTGCTGAAATAAAAACAAGACATAACTAATCAGTAATTTTACTAAGCATCCCTGAGGGTGATTTTATCCATGCTATCCAGAGAGCTAAACAAAAATAATTATTCCTGGTCTAGTGCAATGAAGAATCTGGTTAGACTATACATACACGCATGACCCTATTCTCATATATTTTCAAATATTTTAAACAGCACTGTTACTTAAATAAGGGCTGCCTAAAACAGTAACTGAATTCAATGACTTAATTCATTTTTTTGAGCCTCTTCACATGAGACTGAATTATCGCTTAATGACTCCCTTTACCATTCAAAAATGAATAGCTTTTTTTTTTAAGCAAGAAATAATGTGAAAATAGAACACTTGAAGTAAAATTATAATCATTATGACGCTGTCACTTTAACACCTATACACTTAATTGTTTTACAACTGACATGTAAGAAAAAATGTCCCACAGCTAAGTAGAAATATGCTGCTGAATGTTCACAGTGCGGAAGGGAGGACCTGAAGACAACATAAGTGAAAACACAGAACAGTGATTCTGGCTCTCAGGTCCCTAATCTATGAGACCACTATGCAGAGCTTGGAGACAGAAATGAAGGCCTTCCTTTATTTTTTCTTTTCCTTTATTTTTTGTTTTAAAAGGTGTGCATAAAAGAGGACTAAAATGAGCTATGCATTGTAAACACCAGCACTATTAGACACCTGCATCTTTTTTACCTTATGCTTCAAAAAGCAACAAGATTAGGTGCTGGGATGATACAAATTGAAATTTGCAACTTTTAATAACCTTCGTTGTTCTGTCGACAAATATCTGTCTCCCCAGCTCAACCCCTCCCCTCATGCTTCCCAAGGAGGGAAAAGGAGTCAGAGGCTGCCCTTGGAAACAAGAATTCATCAGACTGCTGTGAGACAGGCTGGTGAGAGAAACATAAGGAGAATGGAGCCTTCAGTTCATATATGCGCCCATTTTGAATTTCCCAGCTTTGCTGGTTGGTGTGACAAGCAGTGCACAACAACTGTGGGAGCTGCTGCATTAGCAAGCTGGCCAAAGTACCCCTGTCATTTACACTCCCCCACTGCACAACCAGGATGGGAACATTTGCTCTATTGGAAGGCAGCGATAAGGATGGATTTTTTAAAGTTTCCATTTTTAAGTGAAAATGAAAGAAAAATGCTCTTCTAGATGTGTTGTGCCTTTGAGCTCCATTTGAAAAAAGAAAAAAAAAAGGCAGAGAAAGCTGCTGTGAAGGTCACTGAGTGAAAGAACTTCCTCGGGGCACAGAATAAATTAAATCCCAAGGAAAAAATAAAATGTGATTTCCAGAGTGTGAGGCACAAACTCCAAATGACAATGATTGACAGCCAAACTATATCCGTGCAATATCCAAGACTGCACGTTCTCATTTACCTCAGTGTAGCCAGCAAGCGCCCATTAAACATCCGTCTGATGCCCAAATTAACCTTCTTGGCAAACTGAAAGAGGCACAAACTATCATAATCAACCTTTCATTATCACAGCAGCCTCTAGTTAAAGGGTCAGAATAATTGTGCCATCAGAGCCTTGATTGTTTTCAATCAACAGACGGCTGGAGTGACAGCTCGGTGATGGAGGGGTCTGATGAAACCGCACCAGGCCTAATCAGAGCAGATGAAAGGAAGGCATGATTGGTGCAAATGAACAGTCGTGCCTCTCCTTTTCATTTACGATCTGAAATTACTCTTAAATTTGTGGGGTTTTTTTTTTTTCCCTCCCTTATGAGCACCACTGAAAGAATGTTTGACTTATTATGAGTTCTGACAGTGCAGAGTTATAAAACACAGGTAGGGTTATCAGCTGAGGCTTTAAGTGGGTATTCAGCATAATTCTAACAAATTCACTCTTGAAAAGCACAAAATGACTAAAAAGGCTTCCAATGACCTAACCTCTCAGTGCTGTTTGATTAACAGACCCATTTATTCCACTGGCATTCTAAATGATGAGATGATAAAACCGAGGGCAGAAATATCTTGTAAATGTTTTCTCTCAACTCCTCTGCTCTGCTTACTTCAGTACCAGTTTCTCTGCCCCAAATCCTTTACTGTTCTTGAAGACCGCCACATTAGGAGCTCAAAGGAGCTCATCCATCAGAGGGTACAGATCAAATAAGGGTGATTTTGAGTTAGGAACACGTAGCTGTACTGGGAGCCACAGGGGTAGATAGAACCCACCAAACCTATGCTGACATTAAAAAGAATATTTGAGGAAAAGGAATAAAAATTTCTGTGACAGGCCAGGTGAAATTTGGCACAAAGAGATTTGGGAAAAAATGGAGATGATTTTTTCTGCATTCATGTGGCAACTACACAGACTGTAGTCATTAATATTCTTAAATAATTTATGATAATAGAATATACACCTGGAATAGCAAAAGTAAGTTTCAAACTTCTATTTTCTTCTTTAATTTTGGGATCAACCAGCCAATCATGAAAGTATTATGATCCAGGTCAATAGTGCAAAACAAAGGAAGGTCTTTTAGCTGTAAAAATTAATATGCATGCAATCTGTGATGTGCATGTATGTGTCTGTCTACCTGCAAGTGTGTCTGTGTGTGTGGAGTGAACCCGACCCCTATGTGTGTAAGAGACAGGAGACAGGATAGTTTTTAACCTCTCCACTCAAAACTTTTACATAAAACTTAGGCCATTTTATTTGCTAGACTGTGAGTTGGAATGATACAATAGGGGTATATAATAGACACAGTAAAAAGAATTATTAAAAACAGCCTGGAATTTTCCATGCAATATTTAGTCTCCTCATAGCTAGATCTCATTTTATGGGTCAGGTGCTCACCACAAAAGTATCAAGAATGTACAAAATTTCCATAGTTCTACTTACATGTACATACACCTCAAGCAGGATATTGCTAAATTTGCCATATGACTTCAAAGCATCTCAAAGTTTTCATTCTGTTTTTAGGAGACAATTCTCCTAGAAAGATATCTGGCAAATGTTCAAGCACAATTATTTTACAAAACCATCTTCGCTCTCCCACCACCTTCTCAGGCATCTTACTTGTGGTGTGTGCACAGGGGCCTCCAACAAGCTTTATTAATGACCAGGCTCTGCATCTCCTGAGGGTTCCCTTCTTTTCCCTGAGTAGCATTGGTTTTTATGGCACAGACTTCCTTCTGCCCAGAAGGTAGTTTGTATATTGGTCAATTAAGAGTGGCTTTGGGGAACTTCCTTAGTGGTCTAAGGGCTAAGACGCCAAGCTCTCAATGCAGGGGGCCTGGGTTTGATCCCTAGCTGGGGAACTAGATCCCACAAGCCACAACCAAGACCCAGCTCAGCCAAACAAACAGATAAATAAAAATATTAAAAAAAAAAAAAAAAGTGGCTTTGGGACACTGACAGCACATGGGATTTAAGAGAGAATTTCCTTAGCTGGTTCACAGACCAGGAGGATGAAAAGCAGGCAGACCCGTGTCAGTGTCTGCTCTAACCTCTTGAATCCAAGAGGTGTGGAATTCATCGTTTGAAAGCACTACACAGCCCCTCTACATGGCTTAAATTGTACAAGAGATGAGAAGAACAGAAAGATTCTTCAGGAGACCTGGCAACCTGACAAATCAATCCCTTTGTTTACTTTATTATTTACTCTCTGTGTTGGGCTTCACTCCAGAGTATACAGTCCCAGCAGTGAGCAGAATAAGAAATTGCTTACAGCCCTCGGCAGGTTCAATGTCATTCCCACAGCCAAAGAGAGGGATGTCTAAAGTCTATTTGCCTCTTAACTAAGCGTTGTCCTTTCTGGATGGAGATGTCTAGTTTTACTTTCAGCTGTGAGTAATTTCCCACTGTGATTGGCTGACTTATAGTCAATTTAGTATAATTAATGCCAAATTACATTGTAATTCACCTAGAATTACAAATTAAAAGCTATATTAAGAGCAAATGAATTAATCAAAATTAATGATATTATGCTCACTTGTTTTAAAGTGTTAATAAGATGGGTCCCCCTAAAACGTTTAAACTTCAGCGCACCATCCATCACTACTTCAATTACCTGACTTCCTTGTGTGGCCAGAGGAGCTGGTGTGTGGGCATTTCTCATCAACAAGAACACACACAAAGAAGATAAGTGCATTCAGCCTCCAGCTGGCCCGGCTCTTTTTAGCTTCTGTTCTTGAAACATAAGTAGTATCTGGACCACTTACTGAAACGGACTTCCTATAGACAAAGAGGAACAATGCAAAAGCCTGTGCTATTTATCTTTAGAACTCATCAAAGATTTTTTTACCTAAGAGAATTTTTCTTTCTGGTTATGTTTTGTCTACTGGAATACTGAAATCTGTTTTCATTCCTCCAATGTGGCACCCCAAGTAACAAAGAGGTGGTCCTGTTAAAGAGAAGAACCTCAACTATTCATATTTCTGAATACTGCCCATGATTACTATCTTAGAATGGCCACCTTTTCCCTCCAGGTAAGTTGAGAGATATTGTTCTTTAGTTTTACTTGTAGCCAGGCCTGGAGGCAGGGGTGAGTGAAGCAGAGTGAAAGGGTGTCGGCATTTAAAAATAGATGCCAAAGGTTCCCCAGACATCTCTTTGGAGTATAAACAAACCCAGAGGCTCACTCCATGGCTAAGTTGAGAGCCTCTCCTCTAGAATACCCAGAACAGGCAATCTCCATGGTCTGATATGGCCAATTGGCGCAAATACCACGGCCAACAGGCACCCAACTGGCCTGGTAAGGATTCCTATAGAAATAGTCTGGCGATGCAGGACATGGGTACAAGCTCATTTCTACCGGAAAGACACTTAACATTTATCAGTGTTAATAAATTAATATTTTTCTCCCTTTCTCTTAAATCCCATATTTAGGCCATTACCTAGATGTCATTTTCTACTACATAAACTTCTCAATTTTAATATTCAGGTATAAAATGAAGGTATCAGGATTAATAACTTCCATCTGATTCATCCTCACTCTCACAACAGTCTGAAGACTTTCCATCACTCAGCCTGCAGGGCTGCAACAGAAATGCTGCTGCTGCTGCTGAGTCGCTTCAGTCGTGTCCGACTCTGTGCGACCCCATAGACGGCAGCCCACCAGGCTCCGCCGCCCCTGGGATTCTCCAGGCAAGAACACTGGAGTGGGTTGCCATTGCCTTCTCCGTGCAACAGAAATAACCATGTTCTAAGTTCTTTTTCACACTGATCGAAATCTCTTGATCAGATTTTAAGTGATCCTCCATTATGGGCTGTCTCTTCCTGCTTTGCACTGAATCACTTTGTACCTCCAGGGAATGGAAGGTGGTTCCCTACCTCTGCCAGAGTGCTCCATTCACTCCTTCTCATCAAGTCATCTAGAGCCTCAATTTTCCAGGCTCTGATAAAAGAAAGACCTTCAGCGACACTTTTTTGTATGACTTTTATTAAGAGTCATTTTTGCAACTTCCCACAAAGCAGCACAACAGGTGAAAATGAAAACTGGTAATTTATTAGGAAATGTAGACTGCTGGCTCACGCATTATAGAGCAGTATAGTCAGTTTGACTTTTGAGAAGCTGTATCAGGTACGCTGAGTTTCTGTTTTCTTAGTGATTTGGAGTATTTGAAGAGAACACAGTGAGATCTATATTGAATCCATACTGTGAAGGGAGTCAACCACCTGTCCTCTGTGAGTTTTCATTTCCTCACCTGTTAAAGTTTGGATGATAGTTGCCTTATCAACCTTAACAAGGCTGATGGGAGACTTGAATGAAATGATGTGTGTAAAAGTGCTTAAGAAGTATAAAGCTAAGGATTGTAAAAATTATTATTGGTGTTATTATTATTGATGAACTTCTATGCCTGGCCTCGAGGTTTCTACCTCATGTTTAGCATATAGTTTGGGTTTTATTTTTAAATCCCTGATAACCCAGGTAGCAGCAATATGACTGCAGGCTACCAATGCATAAGTAATATTCTCCAGTCATCTTTTTCCTTCTCACAGCAGCAACAACAAAAATATCAGTCTGGAAACAACATGAATCACAATGAAAATTAGAAGCAGAGAACATAAATATGTCATATCTCATAAATCACCTTGTTGTTCTGTTGTGCTCATTTACAACAAAATAAAAGGAAGGAAAAAGAAACTATTAACTCATGGGAACAGCAGCACATGAATACAAGTTAGGTCTCCTGTAATTTCTGATAATCACTGCCCTGCATGGCCTCTTGACAATGCACAGCTCTAGCACTGAGGATTAGCGGGAGCAAAGTCCCTCTGAAATGAATGTGTCCTGCATCTCTCAAAGGCACACAGTCCAGACGAACAACAGCAGGGCCACTAGTCAACTCGGGGATGAGTCCTCACAAGGAATCAGCCGCATGCAGATCACGACAAGTGACTGAATACACACTCTGGCCCATCTGAGCAACAAGACGGGAACTAGCAGAAGCGCTCAGTGTCCAGCTGGGGGCACTCCCAGGATCAAACATCCTCCGGGCACAGCACTATTTGGGATGTGAATGATCCACTATTTATTCTCAGTGTGCTGCTGCTGCTGCTCAGTCACTTCAGTCGTGTCCGACTCTATGCAACCCCATAGACGGAAGCCCACCAGGCTCCCCCGTCCCTGGGATTCTCCAGGCAAGAACACTGGAGTGGGTTGCCGCCTCCTTCTCCAATGTGTGAAAGTGAAAAGTGAAAGTGAAGTCCCTCAGTCGTGTCCGACTCTTCTCGACCCCATGGACTGCAGCCTACCAGGCTCCTCCATCCATGGGATTTTCCAGGCAAGAGCACTGGAGTGGGGTGCCATTGCTTCTCCAATTCTCAGTGTAACATCTAGTAAAAAGGAAGTGAAGATGCCCTCATCACATTTGTAGGAAAGATTGTAGGTATTTGGGAGGGACTGCCAGAAGCTTCAGGAAGAAAACTGAGAAACTGTACGCATTTAGTTAAGATGCCCAGAAAGGGCCTCTCTGAAAAAATAAAAATGATACATGCATATATGAAATTAAACTGAAGAAAGGTAGGGATATAATGAAAGACTATAATTAGGGGGTAGGGATAAGAGTTCTCAGGCCACAATATTTTATTTCATTTCCAGCTACCAAGTGTAAGAATGAGGACACTACTTATGGAGCTTTTTGATTAAATAGTCACCCACAGTCTAATTTCCTTGAGGCCTGGACTCTACTGCAGTGATTGACAAAGATTTGCAAAGCTGTTTAAGGGAGTACATACAATGAAAAAAAATGAACAATGAGGGAGTTCCCTGGTGGTCCAATGGCTAGGACTCCACTGTGTTCCCAATGCAGGGGGCCTGTGTTCGATTCCCAGGCAGGGAACTAGATCCCACACGCCACAACTAAAAAAGATCCCACATGCTACAACTAAAACCCAGCACAGCCAAATAAATAAATATTTTTTAAAAAAAGAATTAACAATGAATAAAGCACTGAAGAAAAGGTAAAGGGTGGGTGATGTTGAAATGTCCAAGCAAAAGAATTTCGTTTTCCAATCCACCCATATCATTTCAATACACCCAAAATTAGCAAAGAAATCACCACTGTGTTTGGCAGAGGTCAGTCCCCACTGGGAAGCAATCAGGCACTGGGTGAGGGAGCACAATTAAGCACAGGGAGCAGAGTCAGAGTTAGCCACATGACACAGGCATGAAGGCGCAGAGCTGGCCACCACCCCTTCAACCTGCTGGCACCACACCAGGGAACAGGAACAGCCAAGCCCTTCCTCATTTCTTTTCAAGTCACAGGATTAACTTGATGCACCTCTGTGTCCACCACACCCCAAGTATTTTTGCGCTTCTATTATAAACTTGGCAGCTATGGGCCAAAGTGGGAAAAGCCCAAGAATTAGAAGACGTGGATTTGATTTCTAGTTCCGTTACTCCAGTTTCCCCATTTGCACCACAGGAACACAAAGCAATGCAAAACGCAGACGCGTTCTGGAAACCGGGATGTGGTATTCAGACGCGAAGTGTTACGATGGTATTGTTGGACACATAGGACTGTTTGAAGTCCTCCCTTCTCCCTGGCCAGAGGTGCATCTGGGACAGTTTATCATCTTAGAGATAAAAGTCGAACGCTGAGCACATCGCTAGTGTCCTCTATTTTCCAACTATAAAGGGATAGTAGCTTTTTGTTTGGGTTCACTTTCTGGGACTCCTTTTGACGGAAATGATTAAATCAAACCTAAGGTGGGTAGTTTGTGGAGTAGATAAAAGCCCAGGAGGGGCCTGTCAAAAAAATCACTGCATCAGAGGTTGTTGACTACTCTAAACAATATGTGACTTACATCTCTAGAGATATAAAGTGAACGTGTTACTAACAGTATGACTTACAGAGGCAAATTCCCAACTAAAACACAAGAAAAAAATGCTGTTTTAAAAGGTGAAACTCATTTAATATACCAATTTTCTTAGAATAAATCCAGCCTTTTATAGGAATAGTAGGATGCCTTATTATCCATTCAATACATTTTAATATGAAAACTATACATTATTGTTTTTAATTCATTATTTATAGAGTGTAAGAGAACAAGAAGGTAGCATTCAACACAAAGTCTACAGGTACAGCGCCTGTGGCTCTGGGGACGAAGAATCAAAGACAAATGTAAACATGATTACCCACTCCAATCCCCCCAGCCCCAAACCACATGACATGGTTGCTCTTTGCCAAACTACTGGGATAAAAAAGACTTTCCCTGCCAAGGTCTGGTCTTTTCTGACATCAGTGATGTGACCACTGAATTGTCTGCTCTTTTTATCTACTGAAGTCCAGGCAAAGTTAGGCTCAAAATATGAGGAGGAGCCCTCAAGCCAAGGTTAGTAAAGGATGAAAACCACTGATATATAATTAACACTTATTAAATAAAAAGTGCTTTTCACTGAAAGTAGGAAATAGTTAATAAAATAAGAATTAAAGGTAAACAAAACGTTTCCATGTTCAGAAATAAAGCTAAGCTAAATCTCTCTAACACGACAACTGAACACTTTTAAAGAGCTTTTTACCCCAGGATCTAACTTCTAAAACTGTGCCAAGCACATAACAGGTATACAATAAATAGTCATTTGTAATTCAATAATCTACTGTACCAATTTTTAAATATCCTTGCTTCTGCTACTTCAGAGATTAAACAATAATCCAGAGAGCTGGGTAATGGTTTAAAACCAGAAGGATCCCTCCCAATTGGCATGAGGATTAGGAGAGGGAAATGGAGTTAGCTAACTTGTACTCTGCCTTACATTCCATGGTTTGGGGCATTTAGATGGATAGGGACTTCCCTAGCAGTCCAGTGGTTAAGACTCAATACTTCAAATACAGGGATTCTGGGTTTGATACCTGGTCAGGGAACTAGGATCCCACATGCCATGTGGCGCAACAACAACAAAGAATATTGATAGGTGGACAGCCACACTTTCTCCCTATGCTAGCAAATACAAGAATTTACATAATATATAGGTTTTTCTACAAACTACATTGTCATAGAAAGTAACTTCCCCTTTATTCTCAGAAAAGACTGTGGTTAAAAAAAAAAAAAAAAAGGCAGAGAATATACCTTCCTGAGGAAAAAACAGATTATCCAGTACCTCCAATAAGTGGGAGTGGAATGGAACTGTTTCATGGTTTCACTCTAAGTTTTAGAGCAGGACCTCTGGCTCAGTCATCTGAAACTATATGTTGAATCTAACAAGAGAAATTTAACAGGCCCCTGCTGAAACAAAGTCCTAAGTCAAAGCTAAAACCTGAAAGCAAAGTAAAACTGGTGGAGATTTGCCAGGTCACGGATGCCAGTGACCTCACGCCCCATGTTTCCTCCTCTGCTGATTTGCTCCCTTTTAGTCTCCTCTTTCTGTGAACCCAATAACCAATCTGGAATCTGAGAAATTGCTGGCCTTGAACTCTAAGACCAAATTGTTGAGCTGAATTGAACTGAATTAAAAAAAAAAAAGATTTTTTTGAGGAAAAAAAAAGATTTTTTTGAGGGGACTTCTCTGTCTTTATATATCCAAAGTGCATATGTGGTAAAGTCTCATCAGTACCTGTGAATATAAAGTGAAGTTAATGAACAGGCCCAGTAGTTTCAGGCTATGGAAGGGAGAAAATAATTGTTTAGGGGGGATGAAGAAGCCTCTGTGAGAGAGAAGACTTAAGATAAAGTTTTTAAAGGTCAGGTGGAAGAAGAGAGAGCAGACAAAAAGCATAATCTCAGGGGATTTCATAGGTTTTCAGATGCACGGAATGGTTATCACGGGCTTTAGCACATTTTAGCGGGACAGGGACTGGATAAGGGATAGCAGGAAAAAGAAAAAAAAGTCTGTTCAGTTAGGATAAAGTGACAGTTCTTGTGACATGTCTTTAGAGACAAACTGTGTGAAGTATGGTGAATAATAAAAATTGGGCCTTTTGCCAAATAAAGTAGATATCCCAGATTACATTACCAGTAGATCAGCGAGTGGAAGAGCCACATGTGTAAGGGTGTGTGTGTGTTTACTGAGCTCTCACATAAGTTACCAGTTGCACATAATCAAACGGCACCATCCCTCCATCCGCTTTTCTATTACTTGTCCTACTTTGTGCCAATTTTCTGTTTCCTCCCCAACACCCCTAGATTCACTGTTCTTCTTTCAGACACAGGATAGGGATTTGTCAAAGTCAATGAGCACTTTATTACAGTGAGAACGTTCTGTAATGAACAATTCAGCAATTTAATGAGATTCTGTAGATCTGTCTCCAACCTGTCCATCAAGTTTCACTTCCATAAAGTCACCCTGACACTAATCCTCCGGCATACCCAATCTTCACCCTGGGCTGAATATCAGATTCTTCCCTGGTATACTGCATTACCAGTATAACCTCAGCAAAAATGATGAACTTAACTATACTTGAGGTGATATAACTGGACTGATCTGATTTTTCTCTATTGAGTTGAGTACGAGGGAACTACTTATTTACAAAGATAATGCAAAAATAGTTTCTCATTGCCCGTTGAATGCCTAAATTGATAATATTTCTGTGAGTCTTTTAATTCTTTCTTTAGGACCAAGTCTAAGAAAATATTGCCTGCAGCAGAAAGCAGCTTTTGAGATTCTACATTATAATATTAGTAACCTTTAGAGAGGCAATTACAGGAACTCCTATGTGAATAGCGTGAAATTTTTGGACACTCGCACATCTGTACATTACCATGTTGATACCTGGCAGTGCTTTCAACCATGCCACAAAAAGAGACAGAAGCCACAGGGATGGTTGGCTCACATCTCAATTTGGTTAGAAATAATCAAATGCAGAATTCATTCTAAGTCTTTTTCCCTTTGGGAAGTCAAGAAAAATATGACAATTCCTCACTTTGAATTAACCAGAGTAATTCTGATGATTTGTGCTTTCCACAGATAATTAAAATTCATACCCCAAACTCATCCTCACCAACACTTCTGACCTCTGCCTGAACGAACATTATGAGATATACCTAAGAAGCAGAAAATAATTTGTGGCTTGTTTTTTCCACTTATATTTTCTTGTCAAGACAGCATGGAATACTTGAAAGATGAGGGCAGGTGTCAGCAAACATGGATTTGAAGCCTGGATCTGCTTTGTAACCCTGAGGCAAGACACTGAAGCCTCATTTTGTTTGTCTAGAGGATGGAATGATAACAGCCATTCTTCGGGCTTGTTGTGATGATAATTTAGTAAGTTTGCAAAGAGCCTGGGTCCTGGAAGGCCCTCAGTACACTGCAGCTCTTATCCTCACTGGTGGAAGCAATGGTGAAGAGGAAAGTTGCTGATTAAAGTAAGACAAACAAAGACATTAGGGAGAAAGGCATCAGGAGAATAAGCCATCAGTAGAATCAGATGTGGGCTTCCCAGATGGCTCAGTGGTAAAGAATCTGCCTGCCAATTCAGGAGACCTGGGTTTGATCCCTGAGTCAGGAAGATCCCCTGGAGAAGGAAATGGCAACTCACCCCAAGTATTCTTGCCTGGAGAATCCCCATGGACAGAGGAGCCTGGCGGGCTATAGTCCATGGGGTCACAAAGAGTTGGACACAACTTAGCCATTAAATCACCACCACCAGAGAATCAGACATTGGATAATTCACAACTACCTATGACTCCATTTCAGCCAGAATTAAAGTATTCTCTGAATGTCTTTGATAAGATACAAGGTGCCTCATCTGCTAATAGAAGACTTCATATTTTTACTTGTATTTTGTATATAAATATTTTTCAAATGACCATGAAATCTTGAAGGTACGGAATCCAAGAAGTAACAAGATGGCTAGCCACTGCTTCAGAGAGGAAGATGGAAAGTATAAGGAGAAGCGGGGAAAGATGGACTCTGTCTTTGGAAAACAGTCAGACTGTGGTGACTGTGTGGTGACAGTTTTCCAAAGACACTGTGTGGATTGTTCAAGTATAGTCACTGGAGATGAGCACAATGGATTTCAACTGAATAACCAACTTGAAAACACAAAACATCCTCTGCCCCCTAAACAAAAGGTATCTGAAAGGAATGCTATGTCAGGTAAAAAGGCAGGGCATAGGAAAACAGCAATGAGCACAGAATGAAGGAAGGAAAGAGATTTTCCCAAAGCGAAACAGAAAGAGCTTCATCTCATTTAAGGTCCCAGCTGCTCTCTACTGTAACAAAAGCCTCTTTCTGAACTGTTTACCGGAAAGCCCAGAATTTATTCTGATTCCATTGGTCTTAAATAGGCATAAATATCGCTTTACAATCTATCCTTCTCATATTCAGCTTCAGTAACTATGTTTGGCAAGAGAATATAAACCCTTGACTCTTTCTGATATAACCCCCTTAGGTTCTGGAAAGCCATGGTGAGGGTCTGAGGAATCTTACCTGTGATTCCCTCAGTTAAGCTGAGCAGGATCAAGCCTCAAGGGCTGGTGTTCTCCAATTACTTGCCCATCAAGGACATGACTTCTAAAACTTCAACTCCAATGTGGAGCAAACCAGACAAAATAGTTGTCATTGTTCCTCAGTCCTTTAACTTTTAATCATTCCATGACTTCGCGCCGAAGGAGGACCCATGCAGAGTGCCCTTACCTGCCAGATCTGCTCTTCGCTCAAGGAGGTCAGGCGGTCGCTCTTCAGTACCTCCTGAAGCAGACAATAAGGCAGCGTTAGAATGTCCTCCGGCCGACTCTTCAGGAGCTCAGAGAGGTGTTTCACTAAGAAATCGATCACTGCCTTCTCCAACAAAGTGAGGTTAAAGAGGTCAGCAAGTCTGTACAGATCCAAGTAATTAAAGCTATTTAATTCCTGGGTGTCAAAAAAATAAAAATAAAAATGGAAAAAGATCTCTTAGAAATCAATCCAAGAAAGAATAAGCAAGAAATTCAGACTCCCCAAAGTTTGCATGACAGGAGTGGGAGAAAGGGAACTATACAAAACAACAAAATCCTCATTACAAGGCTCTGGGAAGAGAACTAGTATTCTAGAATTTAACATTTTTTCCCCCCTTATTTTGTCCCTCTTAAAACCCATGTACTTAAAGACGTCTTAATAAAGGGGCTGAAAGGGGTTTCTGGTTTCACTGGCAAAAATGTTACTTTGCAACCTTTTAGGAACATTTTCCCAATGAAAATAATTTTTTTCATTTTATAGCTCTCAGGTGATACATTTTTTCCACTAAAGAGAAAATGAGGCCAGGTAGTGTGGGAGCCCTACTCTTTTTCCAAAACCTCAAATTAAACACAGAGTTAAAAACAACTGGCAATGAATTAAAACAATGATTTTTACATGTAAAGTCTCAGGGAATGAGGAAATATCACAGAAAAGATTCCTGTCCTGAGTAATTCTATATTGAATGCACCTGAGATGAACGATTTATAACTGTTCTTTGCTTTTATCAACTTCAGACAGTCAATGGCAATCTTTTCAGAGTTTCTGTTGCAATACTGTGTTGTGAGGGGGTGGGGTGGGATTTTGCCTGTCTCTACAAGTTCTCAAACTCATAACCAAGCTATAAAATAATGCCACCAGAAGCCAGGACATCTGTGAAATCTCTGCCTTGTACCTCTGCAAGAACCATAGTTGGCATGCAGATTTGTTGATGGAAAACTTACCTATTTCAAGTAGACTGAGAGTAGGCTCTGTCCTAGTTGTCTTCATTTTCAACTTGCAATTATTATTACAATATTTCCCAGTAACTTAAGGAATGCAGAACACCATCAGATGGCTATTTTAGTCCATTGACTGATTTATTTTCAACATACTTAGCCCTGTTTTTAGTTATCTAAAAAGTATTAAGAACTCTTTCTAAGACCTACATATTCTAATATATCTGTTTCCATCACAGTTTAAGGTTTAAAGGAATATGTGCTATATGGGCACTCTTCCACATGGTAGCCAGCCAAATGTACCTATTCAGCATCTGAAATGTAGCCAGTGTGATTTGAGATGTGCTGTAAGTGTTAAATATAGGCTTCCCAGGTGGCACAGTGGTAAAGAATTCACCTGCCAATGCAGGACACATGGGTTCGATCCCTGGGTGGGGAAGATCCCCTGGAGGAGGAAATGGCAACCCACTCCAGTATTACTTGCCTGAGAATCCCATGGACAGAGAAGCCTGGCAGGTTACACTCCATGGGGTCACAGAGAGTCTGACATGACTGAGTGACTGAGCATGCATGCATGCATAATGTTAAATATATATGAAAGCAAAGAGTAAGAAAAATAGAATGTAAAATATCTCATTAATAATTTTTATATTGATTATATGTTGAAATGGTATTACTCTGGATATAGATTAAATATATTATCACTAATTTCACCTGTTTTTTTTTACTTTTAAGGCAGCTACTAGAAAATTTTAAATTAATATACATGACTTCCATTATGTTTCTACTGTACAATGTTTTTCTAAATAATGAAAAGTATAATGAAGATGTAAAAACAGGTCTCAGAGTAACAGTTGCATCATCATCACAGCCACCTGATTCTTTTTCTTTAGATTCTATTTCTTTTGGTGGGAGATGACACTTTAATTACATTCCTAACAGGAGTCAAGCTACATGACTTCAGTAATCAGACATAAGATTCTGGCTCTTGATAGCTCTATTTGCCAACACAATTGAAAAAGAATAAATAACTTGTCTTTGAAATGAAGTTTACCACAGTTAACCACTAAAATTCATTACAACTCAAAATATCTAAGGGTCCACTCACAGCCACTCAATTAAAATATGTTGGCTTTCCATTCAGCAGACTTTATCAAAGGAATACTGCAGATTCTGCCTCCAGCACAGATTTTTTTAAAGTACTGTTTAAACTCATTCTCCAAATCTTACCTTTCAGATTGGTAAATTCTACTATGGAAGGAAAGAATATGTAACCCTTGCACGTGGAGCTTCTACAGCCAACTTTAGGACCATCT
Organism: Bos javanicus; assembly: GCF_032452875.1. Lineage (NCBI taxonomy): Eukaryota > Metazoa > Chordata > Mammalia > Artiodactyla > Bovidae > Bos > Bos javanicus. The sequence continues at coordinate 52,687,673 of NC_083876.1, forward strand.
TCTTGGAATGAGTAAGTTATTTCTAGTCAGTACATCTAGGAAGCAAGTTTAACAGCTTCTGGGCCCTGGATTCGATTTTAGCTTCCAGGTAAGTCACTCTGCAGCCTTCCCTGGCAGCTCAGCTGCTAAAGAATCTGCCTGTAATGCGGGAGGCCTGCGTTGGATCCCTGGGTTGGGAAGATCCCAAGGAGAAGGGAGAGGCTACCCACTCCAGTATTCTGCCCTGGAGAATTCCATGGACTATTAGAGCCCATGGGGTTGCAAAGAGTCGGACACGACTGAGCAACTTGGCTTCTACTACTAAGTCACTCTGCAGTCGCTCAGAAGCGTGGGGTGTCAGCGCCCTCCACGGGCACAGGTTTAGGCACCCCGGGCACACGCCTAAACCTTGCCTCAATTCAGTGGGGCATTGGCCGGCGGCACCGTGCAGAAACACGAGCATGCGCAGAGGCAGAAACAACCAAGCTCGGCAAAGTTAAAGATGAACGCGCACAGCACAGGGACGGTGGTTTTTTTTTTTCCCACTCATTCTGCCAAAAAGGTGTGCATGACCATGAGTTTGGGGCTGGATTATGCAGTAGTAATCAAATATTCTTTTTTAAGTATCTTTGTATAGAGATACTGGGTTTCTTCAGATTAGAAGTCAGTCCAGTTCAAAATTGCAGCAGACCAGAGAATTAATATGAGATTTTAAAAAGTGTGTTTCTCTTCTGCTGTGTTCCTTTTGAATGTAATCATTTAATTCCTACTTCCACAGTCCTGAAATATTTTTGTTTCCTAAGGGTATAATTTTTTATCACTCCTAAATCCAATCTAACAGAGCATTTGATATTAGTGGAGAACGAAGGCTAAATGGACGTGTCAATGCTTGAGTGAAGAGCAAAGGCAAACTCAGCTGACATATACTGGTGCACAAGAGAAACAACAGTTACAAGTGCTCCCTGACTTTACCTTTTCATTTCTCCTCTCTGCGGCTTAAAAGCATAGTTTCCCCAAATCGCCAGTGCTCTCTCTGTCAAAGCTTCTGGTTCCCCTTGCTATGCATACTTAGCACCTCGGTAGTCACACTGTGTAAAGTGGGGAACTGAGAGGAAAAAACAAAACCTTCACTGAGGTCTTGATACCACAGTATACATCCCTCCTACTGGGGCCATGTGCTCATGTGAGTCTTGAGCAAAATCATCGCTTCTTGTTCTATTGGCTAAGACCATGTGCAAGCAAAAAATAATGCTGCTTTTAAGGATTCCCATTAATGTGATGGGGGAGGTGGGAAGCAATGGTTAAACTGCATTGAATGTTCCTCTATAATTCTCTGCATGGAAAAAAAAAATCATCACTGTTATGGAAATAGTGCCATTATGTGTCTGGTTATAAACAGTAATATATTTGTTCATTGCATAAAACTCAGGAAGTACAAAGTATGGAAAAGAAAACAAAAATCATTTCTATTTCACCATGCAGAGATAATCACTATTAATGTTTCTGTACATATTTCTAGACTTTTTTTTGAAAGAACTCTTTTATATATATAAGAAAGAGAAAGAACAATTGTATTCAGGAGCAGAACAAACCATCAACAGCCACAGGCACTCAGAGGCAATCCAGGTTGGTGGAGAAGAGCAAAGCCCACAGAATCAGGTAGACCTGGTTCAAATCCAGCATGTTAATTATTATTGTTGGCTATGACCTTGGATCAGTCACTGAACCTCTGTTATTCCTCATTTACAAAACGGAGAGTCCACCCAGTTCATGTTGTTATAGAGATGACAGAAAAGCACTTACCACACAGCTTGGTCCATAGAAAGCAGACAGTAGATTTGGCAGGCAAGGAACCATTAAGTACATTTGAGCGCTGTTGTTTGGCATCCATAAACCCTGATTCATCACTGATGCAAGGAGGGCAAAGTGAAGAATGTGGTCCCTTCATGTATCAAAGTCTTAAATAAGCTGCACCAGTAAGTCAGGGAAAAGGAGGCAAGCCAAGTAAAAACCATACAATTGAGTCATAAATTGCTTACATGTTAAGGCCTCCCACTTCTATATTATTAGCGCAAACCTCTCTCCTAAGCTCTGAATTCATTTTCCCAACTGCCTATAACAGGACATCTTCTCTTGGCTATTCCACAGCCATACTGAACTCAACATACCAACGCTGAACTTATATTTTGCAAACTTGTATCTTCTCCTATATCCCCCTTCTTGGAGAATGAGCACATTCTGTCCCCACAGCAGGGTCCCCAAAGGTGGGCCATATTCCTCCCTCATAGCCAGTTGGTCACCAAGTTCTGTTTGCTCTTCCTCCTTAGCATTTCTTGTTCTGTTCATTATCTCCTATCCAGACTTCCTACAACAGGGTCCTGAATTGCAATTTCCTGCTCCCAGTATCAGACTCTCAATCCTCTATTTTTACAAGACTCTAACCATACTGATCATCCGTTTAAAACCCATCAATAGGTATCCATTTGCTTAATGGAGAGAAGTCCAAACTCAGTTGCAATGCATAGCCTTCCATAACCTGCTGACCTGCTTACCCTGTAGTGTAACAGTCCTACACATCTTCGCTTGGCTTCCACCATTTCAATGACCTATACATTCACATCATGTGCCAGAACCACACCAGGCATAAATAAAACAGAAACAAAGAAAAATAGGCAGTTCTCAGGCTTCATAAGATGTATAGTCTATTGGAAGAGTAAGCCATTAATAAAAAGTGTTGAAAATGAATGGAAAATTATCACTGAGGTAAAGGTTACAAAGGGTAGAACAGAGAGCTATAAATGCCCAGTGGATAGATCTGACCTGGAGTGGAAAGATACTAATGGTGTCCCAGAGAAGCCAACATGCAGCTGATAACTGAAGAAGGGCAGATTAACTTGGCAAAGCGCGGGGTGGGGTGCATATTAACTATATTTTCTTCTTTTCTGTATCTTGATGCTTTGGCATCAGGGGCCTCACTGACTGGGGAGAGACCACCTCTCCCTTGGGATAGCCAATTTTTAGAAGGATGCACCTTTTATATGCAGAGTAACCAATCAAGAGCCCAAACTGCCACCCACCTCCTCTAGCGGATTCCTACACTCCAGGTGTCAATATTCCTCTACATTCCCAGGTGTCTCAAATGATAAAGAACCCCCCTGCCAATGCAGGATCCACAGGAGATGTAGGTTTGATCCATGGGTTGTGAAGATCCCCTGGAGGAGGAATTGGCACCCCACTACAGTATTCTTACCTGGGAAATCCTATGGATTTCCTATGTAGCCTGGTGAGTTACAGTCCATGAGGTCCAAAGAGTTGGACACTACTGAAGTGACTGACCACGCACACGCTCAATGAACCTAGGGCTAAGTAGCAGACACCTAGAGATGGCCTATATACCTTAGACTGGATAAGCCTGCTTATCAGCCTTGTCTTTCCTGAGGAAGCCACAACAAATGCCCTTGCCCACTATTTCCCTTCACTCCTTCCACCTCCTGTTCAACCCTGACACTTACTCCTATGGCCCCACGGGCTTTGCCATGCTGCCATCTTGGGAAATGTAAGTAACAAAGTATCGTTTCAATGGCAGTGGTCTCCTGATTTGTTGGTTTTACCATCAGCTCAGTTCAATTCCTCAGTTGTGTCCGACTCTTTGAGAACCCATGGACTGCAACACACCAGGCTTCCCTGTCCATCACCAACCCCTGGAGCTTGCTCAAACTCGTGTCCATTGAGTCAGTGATGCCATCCAACCATCTCATCCTCTGTTGTCCCCTTCGCCTCCTGCTTTCAATCATTCCCAGCATCAGGGTCTTTCCCAATGAGTCAGTTCTCCGCATCAGGTGGCCAAAGTAATTGGAGCTTCAGCTGCAGCATCAGTCCTTCCAATGAATATTCAAGACTGATTTCCCTTAGGACAGACTAGCTGGAACTCCTTGAAGACCAAGGGACTCTCAGGAGTCTTCTCCAACACCACAGTTCAAAAGTATTGATTCTTTGGTGCTCACCTTTCTTTACAGTCCAACTCTCACAACCATACATGACTACTGGAAAAACCACAGCTTTGACTAGATGGACCTTTGTTGGCAAAGTAAAGTCTCTGCTTTTTAATATGCTGTCTAGGTTGGTCATAACTTTTCTTCCAAGGAGCAAGCATCTTAATTTCATGGCTGCAGTCACCATCCGCAGTGATTTTGGAGCCCCCAAAAATAAAGTCTCTAACTGTTTCAATTGTTTCCCCATTTGCCATGAAGTGATTAGACTGGATGCCATGATCCTAGTTTTCTGAATATTGAGTTTTAAGCCAACTTTTTCACTCTCCTCTTTCACTTCCATCAAGAGGCTCTTTAGTTCTTCACTTTCTGACATAAGGTGGTATCATCTGCATATCTGAGGTTACTGATATTTTCTCCCAGTGATCTTGATTCCAGCTTGTGCTTCATCCAGCCCAGCGTTTCTCATGATGTACTCTGCATATAAGTTAAATAAGCAGGGTGACAATATACAGCCTTGACATACTCCTTTCCCAACTTGGAACCAGTCTGTTGTTCCAAGTCCAGTTCAACTGTTGCTTCTTGACCTGCATACAGATTTTTCAGGAGGCAGGTCAGGTGGTCTGGTTTTTCCATCTCTTTAAGAATTTTCACAGTTTGTGGTGATCCTCACAGTCAAAGGCTTTGGCATAGTCAATAAAACAGACGTAGATTTTTTTTCTGGAACTCTCTTGCTTTTCCAGTGATCCAACAGATGTTGGCAGTATGATCTCTGGTTCCTCTGCCTTTTCTAAATCCAGCATGAACATCAGAAAATTCACAGTTCATGTATTGTTGAAGCCTGGCTTAGAGAATTTTGAGCATTACTTTGCTAGCATATGAGATGAGTGCAATTATGCGGTAGTTTGAACATTCTTTGGCATTGCCTTTCTTTGGGATTGGAATGAAAACTGACCTTTTCCAGTCCTGTGGCCACTGCTGAGTTTTCCAAATTTGCTGCCATATTGAGTGAAGCACTTTCACAGCATCATCTTTTAGGATTCGAAATAGCTCAACCAGAATTCCATTACCTTTGTTAGGAATTCCATTACCTTTGTTACTAGCTTTGTTCGTAGGGATGTTTCCTAAGGCCCACTTGACTATGCATTCCAGGATGTCCGGCTCTAGGTGAATGATCACACCATCATGATTACCTGGGTCATGAAGATCTTTTTTGTATAGTTCTTCTGTGTGTTCTTGCCACCTCTTCCTAATATCTTCTGCTTCTGTAAGGTCCATACCATTTCTGTCCTTTATTGTGTCCATCTTTGCATGAAATGTTCCCTTGGTATCTCTAATTTTCTTGAAGAGATCTCTAGTCTTTCCCATTCTATTGTTTTCCTCTATTTCTTTGCACTGATCACTGAGGAAGGCTTTCTTATTTCTCCTTGCTATTCTTTGGAACTCTCCATTCAACTGGGTATATCTTTCCTTTTCTCCTTGCCTTTCATTTCTCTTCTTTTCACAGCTATTTTTAAGGCCTCCTCAGACAACCATTTTCCCTTTTTGCATTTCTTTTTCTTGGGGATGGTCTTGATCACTGCCTCCTGTACAATGTCATCAACCTCTGTCCATAGTTCTTTAGGCACTCTATCAGATCTAATGCCTTGAATCTACTCGTCACTTCCACTGCATAATCATAAGGGATCTGATTTAGGTCATACCTGAATAGTCTAGTGGTTTTCCCTATTTCCTTCAATTTAAGTCTGAATTTTGCAATAAGGAGTTCATGATCTGAGCCACAGTCAGTTTCCAGTCTTGTTTTGCTGACTGTATAGAGCTTCTCCATCTTTGGCTGCAAAGAATATAATCAATCTGATTTCCGTGTTGGCCATCTGGTGATGTCCATGTGTAGAGTCTTGTGTTGTTGGAAGAGGGTGCTTGCTATGACCCGTGCGTTCTCTTGGCAAAACTCTGTTAGCCTTTGACCTACTTCATTCTGTATTCCAAGGCCAAATTTGCCTGTTACTCCAGGTACCTCTTGACTTCCTACTTTTGCTTTCCAGTCCCCTATAACGAAAAGGACATCTTTTTTGGATGTTAGTTCTAGAAGGTCTTGTAGGTCTTCATAGAACCATTCAACTTCAGCTTTTTCAGCATTACTGATCAGGGCATAGACTTGGATTACTATGATATTGAATGGTTTGCCTTGGAAACAAAGAGAGATCATTCTGTTGTTTTTGAGATTACATCCAAGTACTGCATTCCACACTTTTCTGTTGACTATGATGGCTACTCCATTTCTTCTAAGGGATTCTTGCCCACAGTAGTAGATATAATGGTCATCTGAGTAGATATAATGGTCATCTGAGTTAAATTCACCCATTCCAGTCCATTTTAGTCCGCTGATTCCTAAAATGTCGACATTCACTCTTGCCATCTCCTGTTTGACCACTTCCAATTTGCCTTGATTCATGGACCTAACATTCCAGGTTCCTATGCAGTATTGCTCTTTATAGCATCAGACCTTGCTTCCACCACCAGTCACATCCACAACCTGGTGGTATTTTTGCTTTGGCTCTTTCTCTGCATTCTTTCTGGAGTTATTTCTCCACTGATCTCCAGTAGCATATTGGGCACCTACTGACATGGGGAGTTCATCTTTCAGTGTCCTATCTTTTCGCCTTTTCATACTGTTCATGGGGTTCTTAAGGCAAGAATACTGAAGTGGTTTGCCATTCCCTTCTCCAGTGCACCATGTTTTGTCAGAACTCTCCACTATGACCCATCCTCTTGGGTGGCCCTACACAGCATGGCTCATAATGTCATTGAGTTAGACAAGGCTGTGGTCCGTGTGATCAGTTTGGTTAGTTTTCTGTGATTTTCATTCTGTCTGCAGATGGAAAAGGATAAGAGGCTTATGGAAGCTTCCTGATGGGAGAGACTTACTGAGGGGGAAACTGGGACTTGTTCTGATGGGCGGGGCCATGCTCAGTAAATCTTTAATCCAATTTTCTGTTGATGAGCAGGGCTCCCTGTTGTTTGACCTGAGGCCAAATTATGGTGGAGGTAATGAAGATAATGGTGACCTCCTTCAAAAGGTCCCATGCACTCAGTGCCCCAGACGCTGCAGAAGGCCACCGCTGACCCACACCTCCGTCAGAGACTCTTAGACACTCACGGGCAAGTCTGGGTAAAGTTTGTTGACTACAAGATGGTGGAGTAGAAGGACGTGCACTCATCTTCTCCTGCGAGAACTCCAAAATTACAACTCGCTGCTGAACAACTGTCGACAGAAGAATGTTGGATCCCACCAAAAAACGATACCCCACGTCCAAGGGCAAAGGAGAAGCCCCAGCAAGACAGTAGGCGGGGCAAAATCACCTTTAGAATCAAACCCCATACCTGCCAGAGATGCTTGAAGGGCTCTAACAGACCTTGTGTGCTCCAGGACCCAGAGACCCCACAGAGACTGAGCCAGAACTGTGTCTGAGTATCTCCTGAGGGGGTATGGATTAGCAGTGGCCTGTTGCAGGGGCAGAGAGCCCCCAGAACTTACACAGGACTGGGGAAACAGACTCGTGGAGGGCACAATCAAAACCTTATGTGCACCAGGACTCAGAAGAAAGGAGCAGGCTCCACAAGACACTAGTTTCACCATACCTGAATAATAATAAAACCTATATATTAAAACAGGATGGTGATGGGATTGAGGGAGAATACTCCAGAAGCAACAACACTTGCAAAATTCCTATGGATGAGGAATCATGTTTCCATCTTTCTATCTGACCTTACCTGAAGTAGCATATCCCCCCCTCTATCCTCTCCATGCCTCCCTCTATCACATTACTGCATTTTCTTTGCCTTGAGCACACATCACTATCTGAAATTATCTTCTGCATTTATTTGCCTACTTATTCATGATGTGTGTGTCCCCTTTCCTAAGTCCCAAGTTCTATAGGAAAAGGGACTTATCTGTTTTATTCACTGCTATACCCCTAATGCCCCAAACACTGCCAAGCACATAGGGGCTCAAGCCACACTTACTGAATGAATGAATCCATCTTACTTTTTCAGCTTCCCTTGTTCAGGTCGAATAGACCACGTCCTTCTTTGTGCCTCCACCCTGTCCTCTGTAGATTTCCAGCAGTCCACTTGTCACTGTAAGCAAATGCTCTTTGATTACAGATCTGTCTACTAAATCTCAAGTGCTTGGCGCCAAGGACTGTATTGTGCCCCTGGTATTTATCAGGGAACAGATGCTCAATACATAGGAGTATAATCAAAGAATAGCCATGAGCTTTTTCCACGTATTTATAACCAAGCAAAACCAGAATGGGCCATGCCTCTCCAACATGCCTACCCAATTTTGAATATCATCGAAATTGGGCCATTTTCATACCTCACTGGCCTCCCTCATCTTCCCTGTCTCTTTCTGGTCTTCCTTCCTACACATTCACAAGGCAAAGCCAGTGGTCAGTTTTCCAAATGGGAAAATTGTTACTAGTATCTAGAGTTGAAAGTGTTTAAAGCCAAGCGCAATATAATAGCTCTGCTGTGAAAAAAGATTCAAATATTTCAATCCACCCAAAATTTCTTTTTTAGCCCAAGAAAATTACTTTCTCTATCAACTGGCTATTCAGATCAAAGTAGCTTTTCAAATGATACTTTCTTCTAGTTATGAGATTGTCTCCCTTCTCTTATATACTGTGACTTAGAAATCCAAGTAACTCAGTAGAGGCGGTAGTTTTGAATTGAAGTTATAGCTCAGCAACAAGAAACTCTGAGTAAAAGGAAAATCTTTTATTTTTCTAAAAAGGTTTCATTTCTGTCACACTGCTTCTCACTTAAAATTTACTTTCTATTCAGAATTATGGTGTATACATTGTTGTTCTTTGGGGAATCTTTTTAAATAGTATTTATTTTCCTCTGGTTTAGGGCTATTTGGCTTCTCTCTTCCCTTCTATTTGTTTCTCATAGTGTGAATGACAAGTTAAATAACAGAAGAAGAGCCATAAAATGTGTCCCCAATACTATACTAGCTATAGAAGAAATACCAGTTTTGCAAGTACAATAGTTCTTAAACCTTATATATTCCCCAAATTCAGTCTTTTGGTGTGGCCTATGTCCTTAATTAATTAAAAATGGTTACTCCCCAGATTAACTTTTGAATACATAGTAGGGAAAAGAAAGCACAGGAAAGGAAAATGCTATCTTATTTTGGCTTATATTCAAAGGTAATTACTTTTGTGAGGCAAATTATCAGGTGGTAAGGATGTGAGTGAAAGTAGGGGCAGTTTGGGGGCTGTGGGTGAACTCTGTGGCCCTTTTACCAAACCAAGGGAGACAGAATAAGTCCACTGTTGTGATGGATGGCAGGGTTCTCATCTGTAACTGAGCGACTGGTCTTTATGTATTAGCAAGTGTCTTTCAATATCCTAATTAAGCAAGTATTAATAATTAGTGATGAAAGTTCATACAAGACAAAAGAAAGATCAGAGATTTAAGCCTATCCCTGAACCAGTGTCACCCAGACAGTGCACTCTAATACACATTCTTGAATAGGCAAAAATGGTGCAGCCTTATAGCAGAGGTCTGCAGGTTCACTGTATATAACCCACAGCCTAGCTTATGTATGCCACAGCCTAGAGACATGTGTTGACGTGTGACAACACTGATACAAGCTGGAAATCAATAATGCATATTTCTAATACATAGTCTGTCTTTGTTTCAGACACACTCACATGTATCCTGGCCTAACTGTCAGTAACCCCTGGCCCATCCAGCACTGCAGTTTAATCATAGCCCTGGCATGGGAATTATGCAGAGCACAGAAAATACTTGTTATCTTGTGACTGCATCTACTGTAGAGTATCCCAATGTCAGCTCCACAAATACTCTTCCTCAAATCTAGGAGTCCATGTTAAAATGACAAGATTAGGAAATCTAACGAAGATGCTTTAACACCATGGATACCTATGCAAAACACAGCCTTAATAACACCTATTTCTCTTGTCACCTCATGTAATTCTGAGACCATTATTGACTTGCAAAACAAAAGTGAGCATCAACAACCTGTACTTAGGAATGGAAAATGATGAATTATGCTCAAGATAAACCACCTCTCTCAAGATCAAATTAAAAGTAATGCTCTTTTGATTTCCTGAATTCCCCACCCCTCCCTCACAAGAAGACCAAACTGAATGGGATTCCAAATTTTTCTAGATAATAATACTTAAAAGATGTGACTATTTTGACAATGCTGTGTTTCATCATTATAATTATAACCTTTCTTTTCCAAACTATTGATCCCCTTCATTTATACCTCCTTTCAAAATGTCACCTCAATTACCACATGTCAATACTTTACTAAGATAAAGATGGTCAGGAGAGAGAGTGGTTTCTATGCCTCTCATCTAATAGCATGCATGAAACTTGAAGTTCTATTCTAAAATGTTGACAATGTCTGAGGATGTCTCTAAATGAAAAGTCACTCTTGCTACGGAAGTCAAGAAATCTTAAAAAAAAACTATTCACTAATAGATTCCAAATAGCCTGGTACAGTTACTCTACATGTAAAACCAGTATGATTTGATGTTTACCAAGTTAACTAGAAGTTAAGTAAAAACACTATATTGGCAGCTTATAGAGACCAAACACCAAGTCAGACATAGTAAATATGAAGCTTTTGGTCTCTAAGTTCTCATGTTTCCCACTTCAAGTCTACTGTCACATCCCAATGAACTTGTCACTAAGCTGTTCATGCAGATATCTTCCAATAAGTAAAAAGCTTCCAGTAAGCTAGTAAAAAGTAGGTTTTATATCTTATCCTTTTTGTATCCTGTACAATACCAATGACAATGTTTTATCACAGATTGTAACTTAAAAATATTTGTTGGATTATGAATTTTAAAAACCTACACATTTTGTTCTTGTGTTTTGAGAGTTATGTTTTATTTGGTGGGAATTTTTAGGTCTTCAAGCCCAGGAGACAGCATCTCAAGTAACCCTGAGAGAACTGCTCTGAGGAGGCAAGGTTCTCTGAGGGGGTGAGGAGGGAGGAGTCAGGTTATACAGAAGTATTACAACAAAGGGAAGGTTTTCTGAACATCAGAAGATTACTGTTAATTAAAGAACACCAGAGATCTCAAATTAAGGAATTTAGTGCTTTTCTACATATGGGAAGATCCAAGAGTCTGGGCTTACGGAAATCATTACTTTCCCGTGCATCTCAGAGCTCAGGGTGTGGTTTTTCACATCCTGAGCCCCCTTGGGGCTCACGTAGGGAGTGACTGCAGTCCTGGGGGCTGCTGGATCACAGGATTGTCCCCTTCCTCAGTGCCCTTAGGCTCAGGAACTCACGTGGGGGGGGGGGGGCTGCAATCACTGATGACTGTGACATCCTTGTTTACTGATATGGCGGGAAATATTCCAATTCCCAGTCCCTCCCCTTGGTCAGGAATTCGACCAACATGTGGGAGACATTTCATGACAATTTTTGTTCCACAGGGCTGGGAGGCTCCTCCCAGATTAGGCTAAAGTTCTCACTGATATGCCACTCCGGGTATTAATTTCCAGAGTAGGCTCATTGACAGATTATAAAAGGTTCTCTGGATCTGCTATCTTCTAACCTAGTATAATCCAGGAGATACTTCCCTTGTAAAAAAAAAGAAAAAAAATTTTTTTTGAAGCATATCCATGACTTCAAGTGGAAAGAGGAAAAGACAATTCGGTTGTAGGTCTGATTTTACAACAGAACAACACTAACTGATTGCTCACAATTAACTGAGAAAGGTGCTCTCAAATATTAAATCTGAACTTCAATATTAGATCTCTCTTGATGCTAACTACACATCATGGCTTTTATATGACTGGTAAACATGGGGGAGCACCCACTTGTGCCTGATATATCAGGGCTGGCTTTCACAGTGAATCTTGGGTCTTCTGTCTTTTCACAGGCTTCTTAGAATGCTGAAAGGAACCTTACTTCTCTCTGTATAGAGTGATAACCAGAACATATAAATGTCTGTGCTGTATACCAAAAGTATAACAAACACCATCAGTGTTGGGAAAGAGGATGACAACCAGGATCAGATTCCTCTTCCCAAGAAAGCCAAACCACTCCAGCTGGAAAGCCTGTTCTCTCTGCTGACTTCTAATTTCAGGAACTATTTGTATACTTGAACCATTTACTCAGCCCTTGTGCATAAAGGCGCAGACTGAATCTGTACTTCTTTAGATCTTCCTCTCTGTCTTCATCAAGTGGCTACTCTGATTGGTGGATAGTGAATAAATAATAAAGATTATCAGACCTTTAAAAATTCAACTTTTATTGCCTTTACTTCTTAGTCTACAGGGAAAACACTGATCATCTACTTCTCTAAAAGTATTCTAATATTTAAAAATATTTGATTAATTTATTATATACTAAATAAACTGATTAAATATTTTTAATATATAAATATTTAAAATGCCTAGAATGTTAGCCACACTGGAAATGAATATAGTAGCCCAGGTGGCTTCTCTGGTGGTCTGGTGAAGAATCCACCTGCCAATGCAGGGGACATGGGTTTGATCCTGTCTGGGAAAACCCACATGTTGCAGAGCAACTAAGCCTGTGCACCACAACTACTGAGCCTGTGCTCTAGAGCCTGGGAGCCGCCAACTGCTGAGCCCATGCACCGCAACGACTAAAGCCTGTATGCCTAGAGCCCACACTCTAGAAGAGAAGCCACCACAATGAGAAGCCCACGCACCGCAAGGAAGAGCAGCCTCCACTCGATGCAACTAGAGGAAGCCCACACACAGCAATGAAGACCCAGCACAACCAGAAATAAAATAAATAAATATACAAATATGGCAGCCTAGAAAGAGAGAGAGAAAAAAATAGTTATTGCCTAAACTTTTCACAACTGTATGTTGTTTTGGGGCTACAATTCAATAGCAGGTATATTGCTATTCTTTATAACTGAGAAAAATTATAAGTTCAACTTCTGAATGTTTATTTGAGTTTATAATTTTATATTTTCCCTGTCTCCTTCTCTAGGTTGTAAGTTGTGTGGACAAGGAACTGGCTGCATCTTCAGTCTGGTGTGGCAGGGAAAGCATATGCGTTGAAGCTGATACATACGGATGGCTTTAGCAAGTGATGAACCTCAGTAGGAAAATGGAAAAAGGAAGTCCAGTTCTTTGAATGGAAAATGGGAAAGGTGATCTGCAGTACGGATTGCCAAAAACATATGTAAAGGACCTTCTACATAGTAGATGCTCAACATAGTAGCTATCTCACTATTGTTATTTATGGGCTTCCATTGTAGCTCAGTCGGTAAAGAATCTGCCTGCAACGCAGGAGACCTGGGTTCGATTACTGGGTCAGGAAGATCCCCTGGAGGAGGAAATGGCAACCCACTTCAGTATTCTTGCCTGGAGAATCCCATGAAGAGAGGAGCCTGGCAGGCTACAGTCCATGGGATAGCAAGAGTTGGACATGACTTAGTGACTAAGTCACCATTATTGTTATTCCTTTTTAAAATACTATTAATCTTCTTAAGCTATAGCTTTGCATATTCCACAAATTTTACTCACAGACAGGGTATAGAGAGGAAAATGCTGAATGTCTAATATAGACTTTATTTTTCTACAAATGACAGCAAAAACCATAGTTGTTCTAAACCACCGTTACTTTTGTACTTATAAAACACTTTATCAGAGATAAAAAGGGAGAGTAGATTGAGACATTATACCAGACCATCACCAGCTAGGTATTACTAGACTGTACTCTGGTTCCCATGCTCTGTATTACATACAGCCAAAAAGGCACACAGAGAAATCTAAGGATGGAGGAGCTGCATTTCTTTATGACCTTATTTGAAAGATAAACTCCTTGGGGAAATACAATTTATTCAGATTATCAAGACCCTGCTGTGCAAATCTACAGTCTGGGAGCACACTATGGAGATCAAAAAATATTTACTTTATTCTGTTGGGTATAAAAGCTTTTAATGAATGCATAATTAAGGCAAAAAAGAGTGTGTACAGCTTTAGAAATTCCACTGCTGAGCCAAGCCATTAATATCCAAGGCACCATACCCAGTTGTGATTCCACCTGTTTCCTATTTGGATTACAACCGAGTTATAAATCAAGGTATTATGTGACTACATGACCTGGTGCTGCAGAAAAGGATTGCACTCCAGGATTAGAGAAAGCAACATAAAGGGCTTTGTCGTGGATGTGTGGTGAAGGGTTGGACCTTTGGAACATGCTGAAATAAATAAAATCCAATGCCTGGAGATGAATCATGTAGAAAAAAGTCATCAGACATATCAAGCATGTAAAGGAACCTGTGAGCTTTCTCCATAATATATTAGAGCTGATTGGATAAAATCTAATAGCTATGGGAAAAAAAGATGAGCAAATCATTGACAATGCAGGCCAGTTTATTTGTGATACAATAAAATAATGTAAAACCAGATATTTTTATTTGTATAAATATACAGAGATAGATATATTTGTATACAAACATAAAAATATATGGACAACTGAATGCAACTATATATTTGTGTATTGATATAAATATGCATAAATACAATGTGCTTAGACTAAAACAAGATATTAGCAGCAATTCAAAAATATAAGAAAAAACCCCAGCATGCTCTAATTCTTGAAGTCTTTGAAGGCCTGTATAAATATATTTGTGCTGTATAACAGAGGAACTCTACAATTAGGTTACTAGTACATTTTCATAATCAATTGTATGCATAAATATCCAAGGCTCATGAATAATTTTATATTGTTGCTTGGAAAAGTCTGTAGTAAGCTGGAAATCCAGTATGAAGGAAGTACAGAGACATAGCCATCATCAACAACTAATAACTCTGGCCCTGGTCACTATGTGCTGCAAAATGCCATCAAAAAGTTTACTAGAGCTGCCTCAGCACTTCAGGCGATTACCACTGAACTATGGACTCTATAGAGGAAATTAATGTATACTTTTCTTTTTTTAGTTGAAAAACAGTCTATCTGAGCAACTGGGGCTTTAAAATGAAAATTTCAAGAATCACAAAGCTTTTTTGAATGATGAGAGGCCCAATCAGTTTAAAATATTTTTAAAGAATAGTAGAGCCTGGAAGTAATTATGATGCATTTCCATACATCATAAGCTGTGCTACTCAAAGTCAGTTGCTGAAAATTAGCTCAATGCTGCAGAATTTCAACAATCTCTCAGTTTATTCACATGGACTTTGTCAATCATTATTATACATAAGAATGAAGATAGGTAAGGTTTCTTTTTTGTTTTAACTCTGCAGTGTTTTGGTTTTTTATATTTTAGATGCTATGCAGGATATATAATATCAATATTTTATATCACATTTACAAATTTTATTACATAATGTAAATTTTTTGTATATTTATAACTGGGACCAGTTCAAATTTGTCTAGGTGTTATGGCACTTTCAAAATCTGAAGTCAGTTACTTAACAGGCTGGGAACTGATATGTAGTGAGGTGGCAAGAACGTCTGGAACAGTGGTTTTCAAACTGTGGTCCCCAGAGAAGTAACATTAGCATCACCTGGGAACTTGTTAGCATGCAGATATCCAGGCTCCTTAGATCTCCTGAATCAAACTGTATGAGCAGGCCCAGCCGTCTGTTTTAACCAGCTATTCAGGTGATTCCATACATGGTCAAGTTTAAGAACCACTGATACAGAGTACACATTTGAGTGAAGAAAGGAATAGCTCTAACCTGCAAAAACATATTCAAGCAGCAGAACAAGCTGCAAAACCCCATTCCCTCATCCCAGATTCTGAAGTGGGCAAGCAATATACCGAATGTATGGGACTGAGGCCATGGAACGTGCGTGCGCGTATGAGCTCAGTCGCTCAGTCATGTCCAACTCTTTGCAACCCCAGGGACTGTAGCCCACCAGGCTCCTCTGTCCATGGCAGAGAATACAGGAGCAGGTTGTCATTTCCTCCTCCAAGGGATCCTCCCAACCTGGGGATTGAACCTGAGTCTCTGTGTCTCCTGCACTGGCAAGCAGATTCTTTACCACTGAACTTACCTGTACCTGGAGCTAAATTATTGACACAGATAAGCAATCATTTCTTAGGGCCCGAGCACATGTCCCCTGAAATGCAGCAAGAAAAGGTTGGCAGCCTGCTCTAAAGGATATTTGTGGAGGGAGAGTGGGAAGTGGAGGTGGGAGAGACATCAGGGAAGGAAAGACACCTGGAGGGAGACAGACATATGGATAGCAGTCTTCCGGTAAGGAATAACTTACACTTTTCTTCTGTTAAACAAATGCACTGCTTATATATCCCCTAATCAGGAAACTCAGGACACCATGCGGCTGTATTACAAAAAATTTCTCTCACAGGGAACTCACTTGGCACATGGAGAAGGAACTCAAACAAACATGTGTTTCTAAGCAACTATGATGCACTAGAGCTAGAAATAAAGAGTTTTCTAATTTCTCCTTGAATCCTGTAAATGAGGAAGGAGCAAGATGTTTTACTTACAGGAAGGGCAGGGGAAAAACAATAAAACAAAAACTTCCTATTTACAAAGCAGCAGCACCAACTATTATGCTGCTTTTAAAAGCATCAATTTTTACTATTTGTTAAAGTATCAGTTCAGTGTTATGTTTTCACTTATCAGAGGAAGGGAGAAAGAGATGGTTCATATAATTATTTGTGACTTTTTTTCTAAAATAATACATGCACTTCTACAAAGCCAAGAGAAATGGGCCATAGGAAAAATATATTTTCCAGAATGGTTATTATTTAGAAAATTTCCAGGAACAGGCCTGTCCAATATGCTGTTGATTGGAAGTAGGTAGTAAAGTTTGTGACATTTTCAGGAATGAAGGAAGAGAGGAGTGATGGAAGTGGGTAGCAAGGTAACTGTGGAATTAATAGAGAAATTCACAAGTGACGCATGCCACTGTACTGGCTCTGGCCCTGGTGGCTCAGAGGTTAAAGCATCTGCCTGGAATGCGGGAGACCCGGGTTCTATCCCTGGGTTGGGAAGATCCCCCGGAGAAGGAAATGGTAACCCACTCCAGTATTCCTGCCTGGAGAATCCCATAGACGGAGAAGCCTGGTAGGCTACAGTCCACGGGGTCACAAAGAGTCAGACACGACTGAGCGACTTCACTCACTCACTCACTGTGTGTAGGGTACTAGGCTATAATATACTTTGCATGCACCATATCATGAACACTCCAACACCCCTAAGATGTACATTGTATATATGATATCATGTCTGAATTTTATGGATGAGGCATGTGGGCAAAGAGGTTGTGTAACCTCTTTTTATGTGATCTTTGCCCAAGGTCACATAACTCTGAGACATGAATTTATATCACAGGGAGATGGAAAAGTAAATCAACACAGGTAATATGGTGTGATCAGCACCCCAGAAGAGTGCCCCATAATTAACGAAAAGGAGGGAAATCTAACTCTGAGATTGACTGATCAGCTCTGGAAGAGGAGATAACATGTGAGCAAAGTCCTTGCAGGTTAAAGACGAACGCATAGGGTGACACTGTGAGAGAATAATCCATGGAGAAGGAGGCGTCATGTAAAGAGGTTTGAGTATGGGGATATGCATGAAGTTTGCAATGACTGTGTTATAGCATGTGGGTAGTAAATTGTTTTTTAAAAGGCTAAAGAGAGAGGATGTTTCATAGTAAAAATAGAACCTGTGTTGGGACTTCCCTGGTGGTCCAGTGGTTGAGACATCACACTCCCAATCAATACAGGGGGCATGGGTTTGATCCCTCGTTGGGGAACTAAATTCTCACATGCTGTACGCCATGAATTTTTTTTAAAAAAATGGAACATCTGAACCACTTTAAGATGAATAAACCTTGTTTTGGAGTGAGGCAAGAGTGAAGACAGGTAGGTTCATTGGTTATCAGTAAGTTTCTCTAGCCCAGAAAATAAGTATTGAGGATTTGAACTAAGACAGTGGTAATAGAAATAGAATGATAGAGATTTTTAAAAATTAAGGGAGTTAATGCAAAGTCCTGCACACAGATGTTTATAACAGCTCATTATAATTGCCTAAACTTGAAGTGACCAAGATGTCCTTTAGTAGACGAATGGATAAATAAACTGTGGTATCCAGACAAGGGAATATTATGTAGAGCTAAAAAGAAATGAGCTATCCAGCTATGAAGAGACAGAGGGGAAATTTAAATGTGTATTACTAAGCAAAAGAAGCCAATCTGAAAAGGTTACATACTGTATGAACCTAACTATACAACATTCTGGAAAAAAAATGAAACTATGGAGACAGTAAAAACATCAGTGATTCCAGGGGTTAAGATAGGGAAGGAGGGATGAATAGGCAGAGCACAGAGGACTTTTAGGGTAGTGAGACTACTCTTATGATATTATAATGGTAGATACACATTTTGGCCAAACCTACAGGATGTAAAACACCAAGAGTGACCCCTAATATAAACTGCAGACTCTGGGTGATGGTGATGTGACAGTGACAGCAAGTCCATCAACTGTAACACATGTGTCTACTCTGGTAGAGGATGTTGATAATGAAGAAGGCTATTCATATGATGGGGTACAGGGGAAATCTATCTTCCTCTTAATTTTGTCATGAACCTACAACTCCTCTTATAAGAGGAGTTAGAGTATAAGAAAAAGTTGAAGAGGTAAGATTGAAAGGTTTTGGTGACAGCCTATGTGTAGCACAAAGATGGAGTATTTTAGGATGACTCCTGAATTTCTGGCTTGGGTTAACTCTCAGAAAGGTCACATGTCTGTGGAATATCCAAGAGGAAATGCTGACTAAGCAGTTGGCTTAGAGATGACAAAGCATGCTATTTAGTACAGTAAGAATACGGCACATTAAGGAGATGAGAAAGAAAAAGGACAGGGTTAGAAACATAGTCTGTAACCAGGAGACAGGGATGAACACTGAGGCTGGAGTGCAGGAGAGGGGACAGAGACCCTCCACATGTGGATGAAAGAAAGCGAAGGTGAGTAGAAGAGATGAGCACCCATGTGGCACCACAGTACCCAGGGGGATATTCATGAAGATGATGGAAGAAGAGTCTGTAAAAGAATTGAAAAGGAGGAGGAGGAGAACTAGGAGAGAGTCTTGAGAAAAGAGAGGTGCAGGAAAGAAAGGAGCTGCCAGTATTGAAAGGCTATAGAGTGGTCACATTAAAGACCATAAAGCCCACTGCCTTTGACAGTTTGGAGGCTTTGGTGACCTTTGTTGGAACAGCCTTTGAGCAGTAACGAAGGCCAAGGACTGAGTTCAATAGGACTGAATAATGAATAAGTGGTAAGGACTCACAGACACTGTTCCCAGTTTGGTAGTTAATAGGAGAGGGTTGTGGTGATGAAAGAAGAAGAAAAGTTTCTCCCATCTTATTGATCCTATTTTAAAAATGAAAAAAAGGTACCAGCGGAGAAGATACTGAAACTATGGGAAACCCAGGAGGTTCCTGACAGATCAAGTTGCTGAAAGGCAGTTTAGCCTCAGAGAACAGAGCAGACATTTAACTATGGGCAGAAATATTTGCAGGTGGAGGGTGGGCAGGAGAATGAATATCTTAAATGAAACATAGATTTTCTTTTAACACCTCTAATTTTGAGTATTGATAATGGAATTAAGTGTGATTGATTTTGTTTGCTTTATTGATTCTGAACTCTGGCATCAGTCAAACATTGGAAACATTTTATTTTTGAGAAAAATATGTTGAAAGTGATTTTAAAATTGCCCACTGGACAACAAATAGTTAGCTAAAAACAGAAATTACTAATATTAGAAAAATCCTTCAAGACATTCTTCTCCTTAAACTCACAAACAAAGAAGACACAGTGAACTCCAGATTATCCATATAATAAACTAAAATGACAAAATGACTTCCTTGGCCAGCCTGCATGTCTCTGGGCTGTCACTGACATCCTCTGGAGTGGGCTTAGGGAAAAAGAGCCAACATAATAGCATGTGAAAAAATTGACTGGGATCCTTAAATGGCTACTAAAAACTTATGATATATTTTAGAGCCAAATATTAATGACATTTGGCAAATATTACCCATGCCAGATAGCAAATAGTCATGATTAGAACAAATAATTAGTAGTTGGCAATGATTAAGTAAGGCTGATACATTCCTACCTTTTCTGATCATTTGCACGGACTTAAAAAGAATCTGAAAGATTAAACTGTTTGTAATGTATTTTCCAAAGTTCGTACTTTAACTTTCTCCAAATACAAAAGCATCAGCTCTAGTGAACTATGAAATAGCACACAGTATATTTGATTAGGAGCATATTAAATGTATATGTTGGTACAATCATCTGTCTTATCTAATGTGGGAAACAATAGCTCAGTGGTGGAGAAAAATGAATGTAAGTTACAACTTCTCAACCTTGAGGATAAATTATTCCATTTAGAGCACCGACTATATATTATGTAGCTAGGAGACAGTGCTAATTTAATAATTAAAATTATAATAATACATTGTTTGGAAGAGATAACCTCCTATAAGTCATTGCCATATTACTTAGTTAAAAAATCATAATCTATTAAAATACTGTAAAATATGCAAGATCTTTAGTGCTAAACGCAATCCCCATAGAAAGTATTTTCAACTTAAAAAAACTGTATTCAATGGTAACAAAAGAATTATTTATTAACATATTTTCTTCCCATAATACAAAATTTCAATATTTAAGCAGGAGAAGTTTACAGTACACACTGCTATGGACTGAACTGCATCCTTCCAAAATTTGTATGTTTAAGCTCTAAGCCCCAATGTGATGGTATTTGGAGGTGTGCCTGTGGGAGGTAGCTGGGTTTAGAGGAGGTCATGAGGGTGGGGCCCTCATGACGGGATCAGTGTTCTCCTAAGAAGAGATACCAGAGAGCTTGAGGTCTCTCTCTGTCATGTGAGAACACAGCCAGAAGGTGGCCACGTGCAAGACAGGAAGAGAGCCCTCATCAGAGCCTAACCATGTTAGCACCTGATCTTAGACTTTCTGCCTCCAGAACTGTGAGAAATAAACGTCTGTTTACATCACCTGGTCTGTGGTATTTTGTTTTGGTAGCCTGAGCTGACCAATACACACACTGAGCCCCTGTGATGTGATAGGAGGGAGGGGTAAGAAATAAAGAGGCGTCAGGTATGACTCCTGCTTTCAAGAGCCCCACAGTATAATAGGGGTGGGTAACACTTTCAACCACGTTAGCCCATGAGGAAAGTGATGCAAAACCAGCACTCAGATACTTTCTGCTTCTGTGAAGTTATTTCAAGGATCCAGCGCTTCTCAAAGTTGAAAGGGAAAAAATAATTTCTAAGTACAAGAACACTAAAAATCACATTTATGGAAAAAAAAAAAAAAACAGAATACCCAGAATTCTTCCTAATACCCTCATGGGAGAATAACATTCTTTAAACCTTTGTACCTTCACTGAAGAGAGAAAATGACTAATTCTCATGGCAGCCCATTTAGTGTAAAACAAAATGAAGACAAGGGATGACTAATAAGCATCAGTCACAGAGGAGGGAGATTTAGGGCAGGAAGTCACTTCCTCCCTCCTGCTCCCTTTACATTCTTGGCTTCTGAATGATTAATATAGTAAGAATTTTGGCTTCGCTTTATAAGGTGATCCAAAAATGCACACCATAAACAGAACAATCCCTTCAATCTGGGGAAATGCTCTTTTATACTTGTAAAAACAGAAACCAAAACAAGTTTTAAAAAAAGACACCCCCAGTCCAGCTTTCCTTATAGTGATAAAATACTCCACCTAGAGCACTCCTACCCTTTGCCTCTCACATCGCAGCAGCACGTCTCCTCTTTCAGGTCACGTCTTCCCCATAAAAGTGCTAAACTAATGCCGCTTAATGACAAATTAATGTCCATGAATAAAAAATACACCTCTAATAGCATAGAGTAATTTGCCATTACAATATCATCATTGGACATGCCCCTGGTTTAATACGATGTATTTAATTCATAACCTAATGAGTGATATATAAAAAGAGGGAGATGAACCCTGCAATTACATTTATGTGAGTCTGTCACCTTATTTGTAAAACCTTAGAGTCATTTACATTCAAATTAGAACAAATGAGTGATTTCACAAAGTGTGGTGATAAATGACCACAGCAGCCCAAGACAAAACTGTATTTCCTGTGAACACATTAACAGTTTCCTATTATTTGTTAAAAATTACAATGCATATTGCCCAGTGTGGTGTGAATAATGACTTTTTTACTGATTAGGTCAGAAGACTAATATGTAGCAAAATAAATAATTTTTCTTTTCATTTTTTCTGATTTTTGCTTTAAATTAACTACTGAATTCTGGTGGATTCACACTGCCACCTGCTGCCTAGGAGCAGATACTAAAAGCATATTCCTATCAAAAGGAGTTAATTCACCACTTTGGTGGTCTTATTCAGAAAGTCTAGTGAGAGTTCTTTCTCGTCAGTATATTTAAATTGCATTTCATAACAAGGGCTGATACTTGGCAAACCAAAAGATCACTTACTAAACAAATAATAGGATATACCATGTGTTATTTAGGGGAGGGAGTACAAAATCTACAAACCTTTTTTTGAGTACAAAATCTACAAAGCTAACTGCAAAAAAAGTCATTTTCAGCAAAGCATGTGTATCTCCTAATACATCACTTTCAGAGGATACAGCACAAAATCCAGTGGCCAGTACCCCTAATCTTATGCTAGGGGAGTTTTGGGGAGGGTCGTGTGTGTGTGTTCCCTACTCTTGACCCTAGGTACAATCTGAAGGTGATGACTGAAGGTGCTGCCTGTCCACTGACGACCTCCACCACCTAGCCCTTCCTCCCAGTGTCAAGTTCCAACACCAGAGGAAAGCCTTAGTGTCCAGGACAGAGCAGACTAGGAAAGGCGTGAGGACAAGATATGAGGCTCAGGAGGATCAGGCCTGGCCTTGGAGACCAGGCTAAGGGTTTCTGTAGGTGAAATGATGCGGCCAAAGGGTCATTAGGGAAGCTAGTAGAGTTTTCCAAACCAGATCAGCATCCTAGCTCTGACTTTAAGTTTCTCCATCTGTAAAGAGAAAAGAACACTCACCTGCCTTAAGGGGTTGCTCAGCAGAGGAGAAATGGGAATCTCTGTGCAAAAGACTCAATACAGATAGGCTCTCAATAAATGTTGGTTCTCTTTCCTGTGAAAGATAATGATGGCTCTGGGGACTATGGTTTGGCATAGACAGAGGTGAGAAACAAACAGACCCCCTAGGAGGAAATTATGAGCTCATAACATATAGCCAGTGATGGTGAGAGTCTAAAGAAAGTTAAGAAAATTAGCACTGGAGAAACGGACCTGGTCTGAGAGATATTTGGGAGGTAGAATCAACACAACTTGATAACTGATTGGATACAGTGATGAGGAAGGGGGTTCTAAGACTCTGTCCAAATTTCTAGACAACAGATCAATGGTACCACCGAGAGAGAAGGATAGGTTTTCTCATGTTGGATCTGAATTGCCTGTGTGATGCTTAGATAGAGACGTTCAGAAGCTAACTTTAAAAAGACAAGGAAAAATCAAAGTTTAGGAAAACTGGACTCAAAAATTTTGTAATGTTTATCTGAAGGACTCAGTAAATCAGCAGCCACATCAGAATCCCTTTATTCACAGCCCATGTCCTGAGGATGGTCTGCAGAGATTCCTTTATAAGATTTAACATGGTGATTGACATGCGTGTACACATGCATACTCTGAAAAATAAGAAAATTTACATGTTTTACTGGACCTACTTTAAAACAAATATTGCTCTTTAGTGAACTGGTTCACCTTTCTGATGAAATTTTTAAGAAGAGTACAGTGGGTAAGAAAGAGGAGCAGAAGGCGGAACAGGGAAAGCAACATTCACATTTCATTTGAGACTGAATCTCAGATAGCAGGTAAGTCTGACAGGTCATGCTTATTAATAATATATAACATGACAGGCTATACAGGATGGAATCCTACAGAATTTCATCGCAAAGCAGTAAGAAAGGATGCACACTTGAGGAGCTGTTTATAAATCCCTCATCTTGGGATGATGGGCTATTACAGTAGCCACTCCTCCTTGCAAACACCTTGTCCTCAATGAGTTAGCTGTTTCACAGCCACGCTACCAGTTAATCCCACCAACATGCACTGAGACCACATGTATTCTCAATGAGGGGTCCAATGAGAGGGCCTGGGGCCAAAAATGAATAAGCGAAGACCACAGGATAAGGAAGACCTCACAGCCTGAGAGGCTAATTCATGGTTATCCTCCCTAATACAGAGGGATACTGCTCTTGTGATGTGGGCTCCTGGCCCTCAACAGCCTGCCAGAGAAAAAACAAGAGAAAGGACACAGTGACCTCAAAGTGTCCCTTCCCTTGGCTCGGGGGCAGCAGCCGCATCTAGGCATGTGCCGAAGAAGCTTCAGGTCAATAAAACAGCTGATGGCTGGGGAGGCTCAGGGTGGCTTGGGTAGGGTAGTGAGTTTCTGGGAAGTGTCCACCTTGTACTTCTCCTAGCATATGCTTTCTAATGAGCCCTAGAGGACAGGAGGAGGCACCAAAGCCAAAGTCTACCCTTCACATCTCTGAAATACTGGTAATCTGAGAACAACAAAATAATACCAGGCATCTTAGGAAAATGGCTTCACAAACTCCTTGTTGTACCGAACAAGGACTACTCTAGTATTCTTGCCTGGAGAATCCCATGGACAGAGGACCCTGGTGGGTTATAGTCCATAGGGTTGCAAAGAGTTGGACATGACTGAAGCGACTTGGCAAGCACCAAACAAGGACAGAGAATATACTAGCTTTGGTGTTGGGTCTTAATTTCTAACTACAGTTAAAGCACTAAAGATTTTTCATTTTAACAGAAAACGTTTTATATACCCAATAAAATTATTCCACAGGAAATTAAAAACTAGTTAAGCAATAATACCAAAAAAATCATAAATAGGTATAGTTATTTGACTCTGTCAAAATGAAAGCAGACTGACCCATTCTGGTAATTTGATAATCCTAAAAGATAGGCAGGGGATATATTTGTAAAAGACTGACATAATGAAGGCTTCTGCACACAAATGGTTTTAATCCACTTATAGTCAAATTTCCTTCCAAAAGTTGAACATCTTGTAACATCAGAAATAAAAAGGAAAAGGAAAGTTACATAAGAGAATGAAAGGAAAACATTGGTGAAAAGAAAGTGAAATTTTTAATCCCTGCTCAAGCAGGCTAATAATAAATGACCCATCCAGAAAACACATCTGTATGCAAGTTACATTTTTTTTCCAGAGCAAACAATGAACTGCAAGAATTAAAAATTCCAAAGTGACACAAGTTAGCCAATATTTCGACAGGTTCATCTGATGGGTAGGGAAAAATACTCATGAATGTCCCATGTTCATCCAGAATCCTTATTTAGAGAGAATTATAGTTTACACACACACACACACACCTGTATATACACACGATTTTAATATGCATCATGATAGCTAGCACCATAAGCAAACTTTTGTCAACACACATCATTAATTATTATCTACCAGGGAAAAAGTGAATCAGGTGATGATGCTGAAAGCACAAGGTGTAATATTTGTTGTAAAAATGTCAAATAAAAGTAATTTCAATTTCACAAATTGAACACACAGATTTGAAGTCTTATAGCCAATGTTTTTCTCATTTGGTACTTGCAGAAAGGGATTAAAATAGCTATCCCATATCACCCAATGATATTGAGGGGAATCAGAAGGAAAAGAAGATAAAACATTTAAACATTTACTATTAGATTAAATATGCTGAGATAATGATAAAACTTCTATCCGCTGTATTGGAACTGCCCCTTAGTTGAACATGGCTGACATTCCTTACACTGTCTCCCTAGGGAGCACTGGTTCCTATTTCCTGAGGTTGCTGAGGGGATGAAATAATATGATATACGAGAAAGGGCTTTGGAAATGACCTAATGAGTAACAGAATGGCTATATTTAAAATTAGAGAAATTATTAGGAAGGAAATAATTAGGCAGAAAAAATAGTATTTTTCTACTTACTAATAATATGTCATATGCACAAGGATAGTAGAATTAAATTATGTAGATTTATTATTTTTCAAATTTACTTTCACTGTTGTTATAATCCTGTAATAAATGCAAGTTAACAGTCATACTAGTAGAATAAATTGAAGGATCTCAAGATAGGAGGTTGGTACTTAACTCTGCAAAATAAGAGAATCATAGACATACTACCTGCCTAAGATGTCCTGTGTCTTCCTATTGAAACAAAAGGTTTTCATCCAAGAAGAAAAAAAAAGGTCTTTGGAATCAGAAAGGCCTATCACTCACCAGCTATGAGCAAACTGGGATTATTTCAAATCTTTGATTGTTTACCTATCAAAATGTGTACCCTGTTGTGAGGGCCAAACGTGAAGCATCAGTGAGCAAGCAGCAGGTGCTCAGTAGATGGGCCATTCTCCCCCTCCCCTTCGCAAAGCCTTTCCTGCAACCCTAGCAAATCAGAGCAAAAAATGCACAGATCACTCATCACTTCTCCAGA
Source organism: Bos javanicus (assembly GCF_032452875.1). Taxonomy (NCBI): domain Eukaryota; kingdom Metazoa; phylum Chordata; class Mammalia; order Artiodactyla; family Bovidae; genus Bos; species Bos javanicus. The sequence continues at coordinate 52,714,193 of NC_083876.1, forward strand.
ATTTACTGCCTGAGAAGTTCATGCAGCAATTAATTATATATGACGTCATGATATGTTAGCTATTGTTACCGAATCTGAAATGACAATCCAACTTTTCATGCATTTCCACAATCAGACAGCACTGGTTCAAGTCAAGGCCCTTCCTAGTGTCATCTCCCAGGGCCCCAGCAGTGAACCCTGTCTGTGGCTGTTGAGTTGCTCTGCTGCCCAAGGGGAGTGGAGGCCTAGGGTAGGCGGGGAGGGCTGGGGACACGAGGTAGGGCGCTGAGAGCTGCAGCTGCCCTCCTAGAAGCCTCAGTCCGTGTCCTGGAGAAATTCTACCACCACAGGCCACATCTCCCACCCACCCCTCTTGTACTTTATCTGTCACTGGAGTCCAGCTGGTGGGTTACCACAGGGGGAGGAATGTGCAGGGCATACTAGCAGGATGCAAGCTTACATACCTGGATGAGATAGTGAGAACACAAATTGAGAAGCTCCAGTAACTGTAGGTGACTGCCAGCTGCTAACACATCCTGGATCACGCCTGGCTCCAACAAAATCTGTTGTTTTTTTAAATAAAAGAAAATAATCAGTTACTTACAACTTGCTTAATCTGCAAATATACTGTATTTAAATTGCTCCTTAACATACTATATCTGAATTAATACTGTTTCTTATTATGGAAGTCAGTCCTTTTTCTGTTCTGATTAATGAGCTGTGGCCCTCATTCTAACAGCTGAGTTCTCATTTCCAATATTCATTTCTTGTGCACAAAGCTCCACACTTAACCACTTATTTTTGCAGGAGGATATGAACATTTGCAAAGACCAATATAATAGTCTTAAAATTCAGTGTGTGATGAATGTCATCTTGTAAATACAAAAGAATTGAATTTTAGTTTTTCAACGTATACTTCAGAAGGTTTTTCTTCAGTAAATTGCAGAAACAGTACAGTTAACAGGTATTTTAGGGAAAAGGGCTTACATTTCTCCTTGAAATATGAGACCAGAGGTAGATATTGCTCCGTTTTACTTCTAAATCCTATAATAACTTCAACCACAAGCTTTCATTTTTTTTCCTTCTCAATCTATGATTCTCTAATCCTTTCTGTTTCAAATAAAAGATGTAGAAATAGTATATTTAGAATAAAAAGGCATCAGAGAGAAAGCAAAATGCCCCAGATATACTGGCAAGAGCAGTCTTCATTCTTTTCTGGTTAGGTCCAACTTTGGGCCTACAGCTGCCAGTGCTTGAGCTGGTAAACAGGACTGGAGAAAAACACACAACTAAGTTGACTAAATTAACTTTACATCCAAGACTGCCAGGCACAGGAAGACTGCAATGCTTCTCCAGTCTTCCTCACCCATTTCCCAAGCACAGTGGTTCCTAAAGTCTAGTCTCTGAACCAGCAGCATCAGTGTTACCTGGGAAATCCTGAAAATGACAATTCTTAGGCACCTCCCCAGATCTAATTGAATCAGAAACTTTCAAGTAAAGCCCAGTAACTGGTGTTTCGACAAACCCCACTGGGGCTTCTAGTGCCCAGTGAAGCCAGAAAAACACTGGTGGAGTCAGCTTGCTCTCTCCCTCTATTTCTTCTCGCATGCTTCTCTCTCCTCAAGCCTGCAACTCCTTGTCTCTCTTCTTATGCTAACCTCATGATCTTCCAAAGGTTCCCACCACCAAGTCTACCAACTCACCTACTCATATCTGTTCCAGCACATTTTATTCTCCCCTACACTTCAATTGGGCACTAGATCCCATCTCTCTCTGCCTGATACTTCCCCTCTCGTTGCTATATCATCAGCTGTTCTCTTCCACTGGATGATAACTCTCATCAGCATACAAATATGCCATTCAAGCTCTTAATAAAAATCCCATCCCTTGACCCCAAAGACCCCTCATGCTTCCCATCATAACAAAACTTCTTAGGGGATGTTGTCTATATAAAACCCCATTGCTTGCTTTACTCTGCTCTCTTTCAAATCTATACCTGTTGAGTTTTGTTCCCATGGTTCCTCTAAAAATGCTCTCATCAAGGCCATCAGTGACTTCTACATCCAAGAGCCACTTCTCAATATTTAATCTTACTCAAACCAGCAGCAGTTAGCAAAGCTGATTGCTCCTCTTCTTGAACAATTTCTTCCCTTGCCCCTAGGACAACACACTCTCTCTCGGTTTCTTCTACTTCAATAACCAGAGCCTTTCCATCACCTTCCCAAACTGTAAGCGTTGGGAATGCTCAGAGCTCAGTCCCCCATCTCTTCTTTCCTCTCTCTACTAACTCCGTGGATGACCTCACATAATCCCATGGCTTTAAAACTATCCACACACTGATTACATTCAAATTTGTTTCTCCAGCCCCAACCTCACCCTTGAACTTCAGACTGACATTCAACCACCCATTCTGTGTCACCACTTGGGTATCTAATGGGCAGCTCAACCTGAAAGTGCCCCACACTGAACTCTTCATCCTCTCCACCAACCACCAAACCTGCTCCTATCCCAATCCAGCCATTTCAGCAAAAAGCAACTTGGTTATTTACACTAAAACCCCAGAGTCATTCCTTACTCCTCTTATTTTTTTCATACCTCACATCTGATCCATCAGCCACTCCTGTTAGCTCTACTTCAAAATAGTTCCAGAATCAAACATACTCAGTGCCTCTTTCATCATTATCACTCTAGTCCAACCTACTGTCTCCTATATAATAGCCTCCTAACTAGTTGAACTGCTCTCTCCTTTGCCTCCTCGCACTGCTTTTAATATCAATCAAATGGTTCTTTAAAAACAGAAATGAAATCATGTCACTCTTTCATTCAGAACTGTCCAACAACTTTTTATCTCATCGGAAAAAGACCAAAGTGTTCACTATATCATGTAAGTTCCTTTTGAATACACAGAGCACCTTAGCGTTTACATCTAGCTGCTTTCCTTGCCTGGACTGCTCTTCCTCAAGACATCAGAGAGGCTCACTCCTCGTGCTCTTCAAACCTCTGCCCAGACAGCGTCTTACCTAAGAGGCCTTCTCTGACCATCCTATGTAAAACAGTACCCCACTCCCCATCACCCCTATTCCCAATCTCTTTGCTTTATTCTTCTTCATAGCACTTAACATCTCTCAACATACTACATATTTGTCTCATTGATGATTTTCTGTTCCTCCACTGACTAGGATACATGATCCAGGAGAGTAAGAACTTGAGCCATTTTGTATCCCTAGCACTCAGAACAATAACAAACAAAAAGCTTTCACTTAACATTGATGAATTAACCTTAATTTACTGAATTAATTTATCTCTGAAAGTGAAAAGTGAAAGTTGCTCAATTGTGTCCAACTCTTTGTTACCCCATGGACTATAAATACAGTCCATGGAATTTTCCAGGCCAGAATATTGGAGTGGGTAGACTGTCCCTTCTCCAGGGAATCTTCCCAACCCAGGAATTGAATTGGGGTCTCCTGCACTGCAGGCAGATTCTTTACCAATTGAGCTATCAGGGAAGAATTTATCTTTAGATATGCTTTTTTTAATTTTTAAAAATTATTTATTTATTATTTACTATTGGCCGCACCAGGCGGCATGCAGGATCTTAGTTCTCCAACCAGGGATAAAACCTGCACCCTCCCCGTGCAGTGGAAGCATGGAGTCCCAACCACTGGACTGTCAGGGAAGTCCTCTAGATATGTTTTTAAATTATAATAAGCCTAACTAGAGGAAAGAGGGAAAAGGACTATACATTTTATTTCTCAATGATCAAAGAAGTGAAAAAGTTAAGCATGTGTGGCAAAAATACCAACATTCATCTTATTCTGAAAATTCTTTACAGCTCCTTTCCTGTCTAGTCAGAGGGAAAAACCTGAATTTTTCTAACTCCTCAAGGAGAAGGCTTTGACTGACATTCAGGAAATTATTGCAGCTCCCTTCACAGGAGCAAGGATGTAGTGTATTCTTGCAGAAGAGGCATGGCCTAAGGCGCAGAATGGGGAATAGATGGATTAGAAAGGTTAGTCTTAGCCTTTAAATCCTGTCAGTTGCGCTTATTTCACACAACTGGCATTCATGATAACCTCTAAGGCTCGGTAATGCCAAACACAAAGACAGATATCACAGAGAGACAAGATGAATATTCCACAGCACGTGTAACACGTCCAGCGGGCCACCTGGAGAAACCTCAGAAGAGAAACCCATCCTGGGATTGTTTTTTCGTCTTTGTTTCTTGATTTGTTCTGTAGTTTTTTTTTTTCTTCTCTCATTACAACATAAGTTTCTCTAAAAAAAATTCTTTAGCACAGAAAATCCCTAAGTGATTTTAAAGGGAGTGGTTTAAAAAAAAAAAAAAAAAACCTATCAGAAAAGCTGGGTCTCACTTACAGAAACAAAACCAGCATTCCAAGCTCCATTTACATTTATTTACATTAGTCGCTCAGTCATGTCCAACTCTTTGCAACCCCATGGACTGTAGCCTGCCAGGCTTCTCTGTCCATGGGATATCCCAGGCAAGGATACTGGAGTGGGTTGCTATTTCCTTCTCTAGGGTATCTTCCCAACCTATGGATCAAACCCAGGTCTCCCGCATTGCAGGCAAATTCTTTACCATCTGAGTCACCAGGGAAGCCCTTAAAGTCTTTTCAATTCAGTTCTGTAGCTTATTGGTGACTGGTTGTCCTCATATATTTTTCCAGAGAATTTGTGTTTGGGCAGAAAAACAAAGGTTGGATCTCATCACGGTGTACAGTATGGCCAATCTATCAGTTGTCTAGAACTGGGTGAAAATGGCCTTCTGTAGAAGGAAGGGCTCCCCCACACGTCAGTTGATAGATGAACATGGAGATCCCTAAGTGTTGCAGAGCACATGCTGGTTACACTTAGGCCTTTCAGGAATGCATATCCACCCACGTCTAGTCTGGCACTCAAAGCAGGTCAGATGGGAAGAAGGATCACTCCAGGACCACCCACAGGAGGGAAGGGTGTTCCCTGACAGTTCAGAACAAAGTAGTAGAGTGGGAGCTTGACACATCTAGTCAATCATCAAATTGGAGGAGCTTAGCTCAGATGAGATAGAGGACAAAACCAATGTCTGAATAACAAAAAAGATTAAGAAATGCAGGATGCATAAAGCCAAGTAGCCCAGGAAGACACTAACGCCACCCAACTGGGCTGGCATTGCCTCTTCCCTCAGTGATGTCCCCTGCCTGGGTGCAGGCAGAAGTGGGGTGTCTTCAGACTGTTCCAAGAGGGTCTGATGCAATTTCAGGTGGGCACGAGCTGCCCGTTCACAGGCCATCGTATGGAACATGCTTTCCCTGCCACCCACTCACACTTGACCTCCAGGTAACAGAATACAGAGGGCTGAACTTGAAAGAGGGGAGCTGGACAGTCCTAGCTGGGGAGGCGACAATCTCATTTCAAAAGCTGTCCTGCAGCTGGTGGCAAGTTAGTCCGTGTCAGCTGAGGAAAGATCCACTGTTGACCCCTGCCCCAAAAGCTGAGACTCCGCCTTCACTGTGACCAGCTGAGGATAAGAAGCGGTCAGTGGCTGTAGTCAAGGTGACACTGGGTAGTGTGACAAAGCAACAGAGGTAAAAGCCACAACTACAGTTGAAGACGTGGTCTCTAAAGATACCAGTGAGAGTTACCACATCAGAATTCAGGCATGAAGGGTCCAACTGCCCTGCCAGAAGGAGGCACTCCTGAATACTGAGACCAAAGGTGTCGTCTGGCCAGTGATCTAAGCAACGGTGGATCTGCACAATCTTTGTGTCTGCTAATTCCCTCAGTTCTGTCTGACTCTTCGCGACCCCATGGACTGTAGTCTGTCAGCCTCCTCTGTCCATGGGATTCTCCAGGCAAGAATACTGGAGTGGGCTGCCATGCCCTCCTCCAGAGGATATTCACAACCCAGGGATCGAACCCCTGTCTCTTAGTCTCTTGCAGTGGCAGGCGGGTTCTTAGCTACTAGCGCCACCTGGGAAGCTGCACAATCTCTAACAAAGGGCTTCCAAATTGGAATGAGACTGGGGCTCCGGGTCCCAGCAATATCCTTGGGCAGGACACAAGGCCAGAAACTTAAGAAAGAAGAATATGAGGGAGAGGTGAGAGGCTGCAGAGGCTACAAGATGAGCCATGTCCTCACTTGGCAGGGCTCTGGGAAGACAGGGCTCGGACTAATGGAGCACACAGACCGCAAGGCGTTCCTGCCTTTCCTTCTGCAGCTCCTTCTCCCAAATCACCAAGTGTCTCTTCATCCTTTTAATTTTGCCTTCTTATTGTTTTTCTTTTTATTTTTTTCTCTCACTTTACCTTGCTTCTTGGAGTTGCTACTGGTAGGGACTGTCTTTAATAGCCATGGCAAGTCTTGGTGTGATCTTTTATCCTGCTTTATGAATAAGTGAGTTAGCATCTTCAAAAAAAGGTTGTATCTCAGTTCTTTAAAGCTATCTTCCTCATTTTTTGCTTCAGGAGCTGTTTAAATTACTTACTTCTGGGTTTGTGGATAGAGTAGTCTGAAAGAACTGAACCTGTTGAAGTCAAACAATGAAGGTCTTTACCAAACAAACAGCTGTGCACACAGGAACACAAGCATTTTTGAAAGCTCTCATGTAAGTGAGAATCAGATGCGGCTTAAGACTATTTATAAGAATAAATGAGCACATTTATTATTCTTTATACTTGTTTCTTTGGGACATTTTTCTGTATAATATAGCAAAAATGGCAAATTATCACAATTTGAATTTATAAATAAAAACAAGTAAATTGAATAAAACAGTGTAAATAACTTTTAAGTTATCAGATATTAAGGATACATAAATGCTTTGTATAAAGTCCTTCAACAGACTTCCTATAGACAGAATTTGAACCATAAGATCTAGCTGTGGGAAACTGCCATCAATTTAGTTCTTTCAAAACCATTACACTAAGGATTTTTTTAAACCACAAGGTGGCGCCTTAGATTAAAGTAAAAGGATTTTCCAAATTAGGAAGCGTATCTTTAGGACAGCCACTTTATTTCTAAGAAAGAAAAATAATAAATAAGGATAATAAAGTATGAATTCTACTTTCTAGATGTATCTATAATTTGGGGAAATGTTCATAAACATTTCTGTTGAAACACTTAATATGAGTGACACCAATCAAAATTCAGTAGTTCTTCATAAATCAGGTCCCAGTTTATGAATATAAGTTCAAACTTTTTGTCTTTGTATTCAGAAATTCTTATGATGTGGCCCCAACCTAATTTATAAAACTTCCAACTCTGCAACCCTATGGTTGCTTTGCTAAAGCCAATAGCCCATTGTCTTCCACATACAGGCAGTACCTTTTTCTCCACCTTGACCGCCCTCTTAACTTATTTAATCTCTATATCAAAATCCTACCCATTTGTCAAGATTCAGTGAAGTCCACTTCCTATATAAAGCTTTGCAAGATTTCCCTTCACCCTAATCTGAAACTGGGATTAATCTCCTGGGACTCCGAATTACCACAGATGTCTAATGAACTAAAACTATGAGCCCCAGGTCACACCACCTGACTTCAAATCCCAGCTGGCAGAATGAGATTGAGATAATTACTCAATTCTGCCTCTGTTTCCTCATTTATACAATGAAATTATAATACCTATCTCAAAAAATTGTTTTAAAGACTGAGAAAATGCATATACATCATTAAAACTGTATATGGCTGTATTAGCTAAATGGCTTAAACAATTTGGGACTTAGGCAAATTAGGCAGCTTGGAGTGTCAACAAACCAGGTTCCTTGCAATTTCTTACTTCTCCAATTTTAGCCTGTGGTTTCATGGTCACAAAAAGGCTGCCACACCTCCAGGCATTGCATTTGAACTCAAAGCAGAAAGAAATGAGAGGAAAAGGAATAGAAATAGTATGCCAGCTGATATTATTTACTATGAAATAACAGATTTCCTAAAAATACTACCACACAGACTTCCATTTACATTTCATCTGCCAAGTCGAGTTCCGGTAGCTACTCAAAACTGTAAAAGAACCTGGGAAAGTGAGTTTTTATAGCTAGATGCACTACTGTCCCAAATTAAATTGGAATTTTATATAAAGAAGAAAGAGGGAATGGATGTTGTGCAGACAATCAAAGAATAGGCCACGACTCTTAGCAGAGTATCTGCTTACATAAATCTGCAATAAATGTCAACCATTATCTGTTTCTTTTTCACGTGACTGCTTTTGCCCTGAGTGAGTTAGGTGTGTATGTGTGTCTTATTTTATGTCTTACCTATGAGACTATGATGACAGGGTCCATCCTATTTCATGTTCATTGCTGTTGAACACCTTAGAAGAATACCTCAGGAATTATTTAGTAAAGAAATTTATAGGAGTAAAAAATACAGGTCCTGGAGAAAATGTTAGAAGATGTCAAAAGCCTCCATGAGAGAGCCTGGTCACATGCTAATCCGAATCAAGGATTATCTGGTTGAAAGAGCTAAACAAAAGGACACAACAGACATTTCAACTAACAGTCGTAGTAATGTGTGCAAATGAAGGTCACCTTTGAGCTGGATGTTCCATATGATGAATTTGTGATTTGATTACTGATTCCTTAAGTTTCAAATTCCATCAGGTAGTTTTCTTCCAAACATAGGACACTTGTACAAATTCCTACAAGATCTTAATATCAAACACTTAAATATACTGATTTTCAATTTATGAAAAAACAATCAACTTTTGCATCTATTAGAATACAAAAAAGGAGAAAATGAGACTTAATTTTCAGAATATCTTGAAAAAATGCTTAAAACCACAAAGGTAAAACAATAAAAACATACTAGTAAAAAAAAAAAAAAGTATGGTGATAATCACTTGGAGATTCTATTATTTTCCTTCACTAGTTTACACAGTCTCATTTGCTTCATTCGAAGTTTCTAAGGTTATAGGCAGATAGTAGAAGCATAGTCCCTAAGATGCTAAGAAGAAATCTTGGAATAGATAAGGCCACCAGTACTACATTACTGGGACTTCCCTAGTGGCTCAGTGCTAAAGAATCCACCTGCCAACGAAGAAGACACAGGTTCAATCCCTGGTCCAGGAAGAATCCCTGAAGAAGGGAAAGGATACCCACTCCAGTATTCTTGCCTGGGGAATCCCATGGACAGAGCCTGATGGACTATATAGTCCATGGAGTCACAAAGCATTGAACATGACTTAGTGACTGAACCACCACCACCACCACCACTATATTACTAGGAAACTCCATGCTGCCCTACACAAATTTTATTACCATTAATGAAACTTTAAAAGTCTACATTTGTTGCTCCTTATTCTTCCTTTCCTATTTTAGGACACGTGAAAGGGTGATGGATTAAATACTCAAGCTAGGTGCTCAAGTAGAGAGAGAAGAAAGGAATCAGATGGAATTACTAAGCTGCTAAGATAGTAATGGGCACAGGGTGCTATAGGAGCACTTGGCTGGAGGTGCTTCATTTCAATGGAGCTGTGAAATAACTCTTTACACAAAAAACTTGGTCCCCTCAGATTGCATGAGCAAGTCTCATTTTCTTTTGGCCCCTTTTCCATTTTCACAGTTCTGGTATTTCAAAGCTCTAAGATCAATAATTCTGTCAGATAGCCACTTCCAACAGTTTTCTTCATTGTGTTTAAATTAACAAAATATATTATTTAACAAGATGTAAAGATGAATTACATATACTTACATTACTTTAAAAATATGGCCTAATTATTTGAAAAGGCAGAACAAATTTTTAAGAGTTTCTAACTCCAAGAGAAAGAAGCAGTCCCAGCAATTAAATATAATGAAACATGAAGGTCATTACAGGTTATAAGAAACGCCAAATTAATTATTAAGATTCACTTTTATAACCAGTGCTCTTTCAAGTGTGATGAACATGGGAGGTTTCATTCCATTAAGCTTTATGAATGAATCTGAGCTTTTCCATACAGAGCTAGTTTCTTATAATGCTAGTATGGCCAAAGGAAAAAGAAACATTCCTTTAAAATACTGACGTCCAAAGACGGAAGGTCTCTGGGAGAATGAATAGGCCTGGTGCCAATGTTCATTTATAGTTGGCTACTATGATGGCAACCCACTCCAGTATTCTTGCCTGGAGGATCCCAGAGATGGCGGAGCCTGGTGGGCTGCTGCCTGTGGGGTTGCACAGAGTCAGACACGACTGAAGCGACTTAGCATAGCATACTATGATGTCATTGCTGGGTGCCTGAGCACAGACAGAAGCAAAGAGCCAAAAGGAACCATTATGCTTTAGGCTATGACAGCGTGGGCACAGGATGCTGCAGGAGCACTTGGCTGGGAATGCTTCATGTCACTGAAGGAAGCTGTAGAATGATTTTTCACATGAAGAAATACCTCATTAATCTTCAATTCCATGTTCATTTGGGGAAGTCCTTGTATTTGCTTTATAAGAAATGGAAGTAAAAGTATGGCTTCAGGAGCCACTGTAGCAACATAGGCAAGTTATTGACATGTTTGTTTGTTTTTTATTTTTTTTATTTTTAAACTTTACAATATTGTATTGGTTTTGCCAAATATCGAAATGGATCCGCCACAGGCATACATGTGTTCCCCATCCCGAACCCTCCTCCCTCCTCCCTCCCCATACCATCCCTCTGGGTTGTCCCAGTGCACCAGCCCCAAGCATCCAGTATCGTGCATCGAACCTGGACTGGCGACTCGTTTCATACATGATATTATACATGTTTCAATGCCATTCTCCCAAATCTTCCCACCCTCTCCCTCTCCCACAGAGTCCATAAGATTGTTCTATACATCAGTGTCTCTTTTGCTGTCTCGTACACAGGGTTATTGTTACCATCTTTCTAAATTCCATATATATGCGTTAGTATACTGTATTGGTGTTTTTCTTTCTGGCTTACTTCACTCTGTATAATAGGCTCCAGTTTCATCCACCTCATTAGAACTGATTCAAATGAATTCTTTTTAGTGGCTGAGTAATACTCCATTGTGTATATGTACCACAGCTTTCTTATCCATTCATCTGCTGATGGACATCTAGGTTGCTTCCATGTCCTGGCTATTATAAACAGTGCTGTGATGAACATTGGGGTACACGTCTCTTTCCCTTCTGATTTCCTCAGTGTGTATGCCCAGCAGTGGGATTGCTGGATCATAAGGCAGTTCTATTTCTAGTTTTTTAAGGAATCTCCACACTGTTCTCCATAGTGGCTGTACTAGTTTGCATTCCTACCAACAGTGTAAGAGGGTTCCCTTTTTTCCACACCCTCTCCAGCATTTATTGCTTGTAGACTTTTGGATCGCAGCCATTCTGACTGGCGTGAAATGGTACCTCATAGTGGTTTTGATTTGCATTTCTCTGATAATGAGTGATGTTGAGCATCTTTTCATGTGTTTGTTAGCCATCTGTATGTCTTCTTTGGAGAAATGTCTATCTAGTTCTTTGGCCCATTTTTTGATTGGGTCATTTATTTTTCTGGAGTTGAGCTGTAGGAGTTGCTTGTATATTTTTGAGATTAGTTGTTTGTCAGTTGCTTCATTTGCTATTATTTTCTCCCATTCTGAAGGCTGCCTTTTCACCTTGCTAACAGTTTCCTTTGATGTGCAGAAGCCTTTAAGTTTAATTAGGTCCCATTTGTTTATTTTTGCTTTTATTTCCAATATTCTGGGAGGTGGGTCATAGAGGATCCTGCTGTGATGTATGTCACAGAGTGTTTTGCCTATGTTCTCCTCTAGGAGTTTTATAGTTTCTGGTCTTACGTTGAGATCTTTAATCCATTTTGAGTTTATTTTTGTGTATGGTGTTAGAAAGTGTTCTAGTTTCATTCTTTTACAAGTGGTTGACCAGTTTTCCCAGCACCACTTGTTAAAGAGATTGTCTTTAATCCATTGTATATTCTTGCCTCCTTTGTCAAAGATAAGGTGTCCATATGTGCATGGATTTATCTCTGGGCTTTCTATTTTGTTCCATTGATCTATATTTCTGCCTTTGTGCCAGTACCATACTGTCTTGATAACTGTGGCTTTGTAGTACAGCCTAAAGTCAGGTAGCTTGTTTCCTCCAGTTCCATTCTTCTTTCTCAAGATAGCTTTGGCTATTCGAGGTTTTTTGTATTTCCATACAAATTGTGAAATTATTTGTTCTAGCTCTGTGAAAAATACCGTTGGTAGCTTGATAGGGATTGCATTGAATCTATAAATTGCTTTGGGTAGTATATTCATTTTCACTATATTGATTCTTCCAATCCATGACATGTTTGTTTTTAACATCATTGTATTTTGAAAAAGGGGGATGACTACTACCTATTTTGTAAAGTTTACATATAAGGATAAAATGGAATAATCCTGGTAAAAATTTTAGAATAATCCCTGGCATGTTTCACAGGGTAAGAAATATAGGTGCTACTATTATTATTGTTAATTCCATGAACAGAAAATAATTATTCACAAATAATGACTTCTATTTCTAATGTTTACATTGTCTACTACGGACCAGGTGCCATGTGAGGTAATTTCATACATGTTATCTCTCTTTCTTACACTGTTCCCCACTGCTCACTCCTGCAAGGTAAATATTAACCCCCTAAGGCAAATGAAGAAACTGAAGGTGGAGAAATTCACCCATTCAAACAGAAAAATCTTTTGTGAGTGCTGCACTGTCGAGGCACCTTTCCAGGCACTTTGGGTATGAACGTGAACAAGACAAACATGGTTCCTCGGTGTTCAGTGCTCACACTCCAGGCTCTGGCCTCCAGGATAGACTGAGGTACCATCAACTGGCAAGAGTGAAAACAAAGGAAGAAACAGATTTGAAGGAAACAGCAAAAGTCCCATTTTGGAGATATGTTCAATGTGTGGCTTACTGGATGGCTATTGGTCGTCCAAACAGAGATATCAAGTAGTCAGAAATATATGAGTCTAGTTAGCAAACTGTAAGTCCCAGACCAAATTTTTCTTTCACATACTTTTTGTATGGCCTGTGAGCTAAGAAAAAAAATGGTTTAAGACAAAAATTTTACTTGCATTTTAAAAATTTTATTTCATTCATTAATAAACTTAATCTTTTAGAGCACTCTTAGGTCCACAACAAATTGAGCAGAAAGCAGAGTACCACATACTTCCTAATCCTGCATATGCATAAGCTCCACCATTACAAACAGTTCCCACCAGGATGGTACATTTGTTACAATCAATGAACCCATACTAACACAGTATTAGCACCCAAGCTCCATAGTTCATATTAGGGTTCACTCTTGGTTTGGGGTTTAGATGAACATCCAGAGTGAGTACAGAGTATTTTCACTGCCCTAAAAATCCTCTGTGCTCTGCCTTACTCATCCGTACCTCCCCCAAACCCCTGACAACCACTAATCTTTTTATTATCTCCATCAGTTCAGTTCAGTTGGTAAGTTGTGTCCGACCTTTTGTGACCCCATGACTGCAGCACGCCAGGTTTCCCTGTCCATTACCAACTTCCAGAGCTTGCGCAGACTAACATTCATTGATTGAGTCAGTGATGTCAGCCAACTGTTTCATGCTCTGTCGTCCCCTTCTCCTCCCGCCCTCAATCTTTCCCAGCATCAAGGTCTTTTCAAATGAGTCAGTTCTTTACATCAGGTGGCCAAAGTATTGGAGTTGCAGCATCAGTCCTTCCAATAAATATTCAGGACTGATTTCCTTTAGGATGGACTGATCGGATCTGCTCACAGTCCAAGGGACTCTCAAGAGTCTTCTCCAGCACCACAGTTCAAAAGCATCAATTCTTCGACATTCAGCTTTCTTTAGAGTCCGACTCTCACATCCATACGTGACTACTGGAAAAACCATAGCTTTGACTAGAACAGACCTTTGTTGTCAAAGTAATGTTTCTGCTTTTTAATATGCTGTCTAGGTTGGTCATAGCTTTTCTTCCAAGGAGCAAGCATCTTTTAATTTCATGGCTGCAGTCACCATCTGCAGTGACTTTGGAGCCCCCCAAAATAAAGCCTGTCACTGTTTCCACTGTTTCCCCATCTATTTGCCATGAAGTGATGGGACCGGATGCCATGATCTTAGTTTTCTGAATGTTGAGTTTTAAGCCAACTTTTTCATTCTCCTCTTGCACTTTAATCAAGAGGCTCTTTAGTTTTTCTTCGCTTTCTGCCATAAGTGTGGTATCATCTGCATATCTGAGGTTACTGATATTTCTCCCAGCAATCTTGATTCCAGTTTATGCCTCATCTAGCCCAGCATTTCTAGTACTTTGCATACAAGTTAAATAAGCAGGGTGACAATATACAGCTTTAATTACTCCTTTCCCAATTTGGAACCAGTCTGTTGTTCCATGTCCAGTTCTAACTGTTGCTTCTTGACCTGCATACAGATTTCTCAGGAGGCAGGTATTATCTTCATAGCTTTGCCTTTTCTAGGATGCCATATAGTTGGAATCCCAAAGTATGTAGCCTTTTCAGATTGGCTTCTTTCACTCAGCAGTAAGCACTTAAGTTTTTTCCAGGTCTTTTCATAGTTTGATAGGTCATTTCTTTTTAGTGCTGAATAATATTCCATTGTCTAGATATACCACAGCTATCCATTTGTCTATTGAAGGGTGTCCTGGTTGCTTCCAACTTTTAGAAATTATGAATAAAACTGCTATAAACACCTGTATGTGTGTTTCTGTGTGAATGTTAAGTTTTCAATTCCTTTGGGAAATACCAAGCAGTGTGACTGCTGGATTGCATGATTAAGAATATGTTTAGTTTTGTAAGCTGTATCTTCTGTGAACATTGTCCCCCAATCTGTGGCTTGTATGCTCATTCTCTTGATAAAACTTCTGCAGAGCAGGTTGTAATTTGAATGAAATACAGCTTATCAAATTATTTTTTTCATGAGTCATGCCTCTGGCATTGTATCTAAAAAGTCATTGCCATATCCAAAATCATCTAAGTCATCTAAGTATTCTCCTGTCACTGTCTAGAAACTTTATAGTTTTACATTTTACATTTAGGTCTGTGATCCATTTTGAGTTGATTTTTATTTGGGCATAAGGTCTGGCTAGACTCATTTTCTTGAATGTGAACGTGAGCTGTTTCAGCACCATTTGTGAAAAGACTATCTTTGCTCCACTGCATTGTCTTGCTCCTCTGTCAAAGATCTATCTGGGTCTACTTCTGGTTTCTGTATTCTGTTCCACTGATCTATTCATCTATTATTTCCAGCCAATACCACAGTGTCTTGATTTTGCTTTATAGTAATTTGAATTCAGATAATGTCAGTCCTCCAGTCGTTTTTCTTCAATGTTCTATTGGCTCTGGGTTCTTTGTCTCTCTCCACTGAACTTTTAGGAACAGTTTGTCAGTATCAACAAAACAACTAACTGGGATTATGATTAGGATTGCAAGGGAGAATGACATATTAACAGTGTCGCATCTTCCTATCCATAATCATGGAAGCTCTTTCCATTTATTTAGTCCTTTGATTCCTTCTATCAGAATTTTGTAATTTTCTCACACAGGTCTTGTTCATATTTTGACAGATTTCTTCCTAAGCATTTTATTTTAGGGTGCTAATGCCTAAGAATGCTTTTAATTTTTTAAAATAGGTTGGAAAACGTGAAAAGATGAATAATATGCTAATATATTAAAAAATATCCAGCTGAGCTATATCAAATCCTAAAATATGATGCTGTTGAAGTGCTACACTCAATATGCCAGCAAATATGGAAAACTTGGGAGTGGCCGTAGGACTGGAAAAGGTCAGTTTTCATTCCAATCCCCAAGAAGGGTAATGCCAAAGAATGTTCAAACTACTGCACGATAGAATTCATTTCACATGCTAGCAAAGGTGTGCTCAAAATTCTCCAAGCCAGGTTTCAACAGTACATGAACCGAGAACTTCCAAATGTTCAAGTTGGATTTAGAAAAGTCAGAGGAACCAGAGATCAAATTGCCAACATCCGTTTAACTTATTTAAGTAGTCACTCAGTCATGTCCAACTCAAGCGACCCCATGGACTGTAGCCTACCAGGCTCCTCCATTCATGGGATTTTCCAGGCAACAGTACTGGAGTGGGGTGCCATGTCCTCCTCCAGGAGACTTTCCCTACCTGAGGATCGAACCTGGGTCTCCTGCATTGCAGGCAGATGCTTTACCATCTGAGCCACCAGGGAAGCCCGTTGGATCACAGAAAAAGCAGGAGATATCCAGAAAAACATCTACTGCTTCATTAACTACGTGAAAACCTTGACTGTATGGATCACAACAAACTGTTGAAAATTCTTAAAGAGATGTGAATACCAGACCACCTTTCCTGCCTCCTGAAAAACCTGTATGCAGGTCAAGAAGCAACAGTTAGAACCGGACATGGAACAACATACTGGTTCAAAATTGGGAAAGGAATATATCAAGGCCGTATATTGTCACCCTGCTTATTTAACTTACATGCAGAGTACATCATGCGAAATGCCAGGCTGGGTAAAGCACAAGCTGGAATCAAGATTCCCGGGAGAAGTATCAATAACCTCAGATATGCAGATGACACCACACTTATGGCAGAAAGTGAAGAGGATCTAAAGAGCCTCTTGATGAAAGTGAAAGAGGAGAGTGAAAAAGTTGGCTTAAAACTCAACATTCAAAAAAAAAAAAAAGATCATGGCATCTGGTCCCATCACTTCATGTCAAACAGATGGGGAAACACTGTTTCCCCATGGAAACACTGACAGACTTTATTTTCTTGGGTTCTAAAATCACTGCAAATGGTGACTGCAACCATGAAATTAAAAGATGCTTGCTCCTTGGAAGAAAAGCTATGACAAACCTAGACAGCATATTAAAAAGCAGAGACACTGCCAACAAAGGTCCATCTAGTCAAAGCTATGGTCTTTCCAGTAGTAATGCATGGATGTGAAAATTGGACTATAAAGAAGGTTGAACGCCGAAGAATTGATGCTTTTGACTTGTGATGTTGGAGAAGACTCCTGACAGCCCCTTGGATTTCAAGGGGCAGTCCATCCTAAAGGAAATTGTGCCTGAGTACTCATTTTAAGGACTGATTCTGAAGCTCTAATACTTTGACCACCTGATGCAAAGGGCTGACTCACTGGAAAAGAGCCTCATGCTGGGCAAGATTGAATGCAGGAGGAGAAGGGGATGACAGAGGACAAGATGGTTGGATGGCATCACTGACCCAATGAACATGTGTTTGAGCGAGCTCCAGGAGATGGTGATGGACAGGAAAGGCTGGCATGCTGCAGTCCATGGGGTCACAAAGAGTCACAAAGACACGACTGAGTGACTGAATAACAAATGTAAAAAAAATATGAAATTCAAATTTCAGCATCCATAAATAAAGTTTTGTTGGAACATAGCCATGTCATCTATTTACTTATCTGTCTCTGGCTGTTTTCATTCCATAACAGCAGAGTTGAGTAGTTGCAACAGAGCTGGATATGGCCTGCAAAGGCTGGATTATTTATTATTTGAACCCTTAAAGAAAAAGCTTGCTGATCTCTAGTCTGGAGTACAGGTGGGGACTAGCAGTCAAGAGCATAACGTTGTACCAAATAACATGGGTCTAGATGATGGTATTGAGGAAGCTGTTTAGATATAAACAGGAGGGTTTTGACACACGAGGAACTCAGAGCCTACAGAAGGAGGTGCAAGCAAAGATACCTGAAAAGGAACGATGGGGAGGAGAGCTGGGGGGAATAAGAATAAGAACCCACAGAGTGTGGTGTATTCACAAAACGGCTTCAATGGAGAGGCAGGTTGACTGTGTTGAATGCAGCTGAGTGGACACGATGCAATCAGTCCAGCAATATCTGTGACTATCAGATCAGTTTCAGCGGGATGCTGAAGATGGCAACTTCCAGACCTGATGAATGGAACAGGGAGTAAAAAATGAGGAAGAGTAAGTTTATGCAACTCTTTTCGTAAGTTCCGCTGTGAAGGAAAGCAGAAGAATAAATGGTAGTTGAAGAAGAAGAGAAAAACAAGAAAGGGATTTTTGAAAGATGAACAATAAAGCATGTTTTTACACTGGTGGGAATACACCAGTGGAGGAGAAACTGATGACAGAAGAGGCAGACATGAGGATTCAGCATTGATGTCTGAGAGGATAAGAGGAAGGAGGATCCAGAGCTTAAGTGGAGAGATTAGCCTCTCACAAAGCAAAGATGTCTCCTCCAGCATAAAAGATAGGGATACATAGAATAAGTGCACAGAACCTGGGAAGTTTGGGGATTCGATGGTGAAAAGATATATTTCCTGTATGCATGTTTCTCAATGGAAGAGGAGTTTCCCTTGTGCTATGTGTACCAGGGCAGGGTAGTGAGAGGGCAACAGGGTTTGAAAAGAGGAGAAGAAAAGAAAAACCTGGCAGGAAGAGGAGGAAAGCAAATTTAGCAAGGAAACAAATTAGCACTGCCTGGCTAGGTGAGCATCCAACTGAAGTTTGGGAATCTGAATTTGAAGTGAAAATGCTAACTTTTTTCAGCAACAGTCAGCAGAGTTGATACTTGTAGTGGAATTCAGTCAACAATTCTCTAAAGCTGCCACAGGCTGGAATCATGCTTGAGTCCCTCTAGGTCAGTGGCTATATTCTTTGGGTTGTGCCAAACTGTTTCTACCCTGATACACATATGATAACATAAGGATGCATGGTTGTAATCAATTTTTCAAGAGCTGCATTTATTCAAATACCATATGTCAAACGGCTACCTTTTCTCCCTGCAAAGTAAACTGCAAGCAGTACTTGATAAAGTACTCCAGCTCAATAATTCATTCTCCTGTCTGAACCAGTGTAACTTCTGGAACACTGAGCATTCTCAGATACTTCACCATGCTCCATACACTAACAACTGAGGCCCCATTTCCAATAAATGCAATGGTGTGTTGATCTGTCATTTCACTGTCAGCCCACTTTGAGAAAGCATTCATGGCATTACTTCCATGAATACAACCCTAATGTCTTGTGAGTCTTGAACACATAGTAGGTGCTCATGAACCATTTGCTTTATTAATGGATCTCAATTTGAGGATAAACTATAAATGGTTTTTTATAAAGGATACAAACAAAATAAAGTATTCACAAATTAACTTAGAACGTTCAATACCTTTGAATTAACCCTTCATTTGAAATGTTTAGACTTCCCTGGTGGCTCAGATGGTAAAGCGTCTGCCTACAATGCAGGAGACCTGGGTTCGATCCCTGGGTCAGGAAGATCCTCTGGAGAAGGAAACGCCAATCCACTCCAGTACTCTTGTCTGGAAAATCCCATGGACGGAGGAGCCTGGTGGGCTACAGTCCATGGGGTCGCAAAGAGTTGGACACGACTGAGATGTTTGCATGATTATTCCACTCAAATGGAATATCAACTTGCAATATAAGTCTTCTCAAAAGCTTTGTTTGGCTAGTTAGGTTTTTGTCTTGAAATTAACCACGAAGCCCACATATGTTTGCTATCAGGTTGTTTTCTTTTAAAAAATCTTACATTCAGAATTATGAAACTCCCATCTATTACTAACTCAATAGAAATACTAAATGCTTCCAGCAGAGGGCTCAAGAATTCTTTTTTAAGACAAGAAGTTTATAAAATTCACTGTCCAATAGCAGCTGTTGCAAAACTTCAGAAGGCACTCTCACAAAAAACACGTTCTTCTTGATCAAGTGATTCCAGGTGTACAAATTTATTTTAAATAATCCAAACCTGTTAAAAAAAAACCTGTATTACAATAAAGCAGCATATACTATGAATTTATGGATAAATGTACTTCTATCTAATTCCAGAAAAGACATTAAATTATAATCACAAAAAAATCTATATTACTCAGGAGATGGGGAAAGGCCAGGGGAAAAAAACAGAAAAATAACATACAGTATGTTAGTGAGAATTTGAGTGAATATGGCTTTTCACTTTCATTCTTTATGTTTGTATAAACATCTTTTTCACTTTCAAAAGATGAAAAATAGTAATTTATCTTTACAAAATTTGCACACTTCTTAATTTTAGTTCTGAAAATAGGGGTGGAAAAAATTTAGGAAGCAAGTAGAATGGCTTATTTGTGGAACAACCTGGGATTCTGGAGACACTCCATTTTTGGAGGCAGAACTAACAGGATGTAGCACCACTTTATTCATGCCTAAATAACCCTAAAGTACCCCCTGGGATTCCAGAAATTTTCAGATAGGGCTCCTAAATATTTTCATTCACTTTTCTTATTTACATATACTCATTTTCAGCAGGATCTGAGGCATCAATACAAGCATTTAAAGATTAGAAACGTCATTCGAGCCAGGAGAAAATAGGAAACAATGCGATGTTTAGAGGAGAGATACGTGTGTATATATGTATATATATCTTCATAACTATTAATAATGGCCTGCAAATACGGCTCTAAGCCTCCTAGCATTAAAATCAAAAAAGAAAATGTAGCCTAATACAAGATAAAAAGATGAAAATACTGAAATGAACTCTAGATTCTCCAGGCCCTGAGATCTAATGGAAAATTTCCTTCAGACATTATGACTATCATTGAATTACCTATCTGGTGATACTTTTAATACTAACATAAGTGTATTTTGTAAACTTTGCATAAAAAGTAAAAGTTAATAGAGATTCTTCAAAACTCAGATGTAGTTTTCTGAATTTCTCCCTTGATATCTTGATTGAGACATAAGATTTAGAGTAGATGAGCAGTGGTTCTTAAAGCAGGCAGTACAACCTTATAGGTAGCAATTTGGAAAGGCATACAGATAGTTTTAGTTGCTCCAGGAAGGGGAATACTATTGGCCTTTATTGGACAGCAGCCAGGCAAAGCACAGGACAGCCACCAAATGCAAAGATGGACATGTGTCTGCGTGCAAGCTCAGTCGTGTCTGACTCTTTGCAACCCTATGGACTGAAGCTCATCGAGGCTCCTCTGTCCATGGGATCCTTCAGGCAAGAATACTGGAATGGGTTGCCATCTTCTTCTCCAGGGAATCTTCCTAACCCAAGGATTGAATTATTTACCACTGAGCCACTTGGGAAGACAGACATGTAAATAGGTGAAAAACTTGTTTATAAAACCCTAAGCCCAGAATTGAACTCTATTTTACATATAGACAAATTTCTATTTGTTTTGCGTCAAGATATACTGAATTTTCCAGGAATGCCACCATAATAAAAACCAAGAGAAGACTACTGTTTTGTTTTCTAAGGAATTTTACAGAAAGTTGTTCAGTACTTCAGAAAATCATGTTGCCTAGGGCATGCCCTTGTGGTATCTCTGTTTCCAGCAAAACATCCTTTTGTGTCACTCCGCATCTCTATGCAGCATGAGGATTCTACCTGTAGCTGTATACAGGCAACTGTTTCATTATGTCTTGTAAAGAGTTTTGCTCCAGCCTCTACATACTGAACTGCACATTATTTTCAATATACTTTATTTCCTTCTGTTTGTTATTTATATATGGTTAAGATATTCTTGGCTTCCCTGGTGGCTCAGATGGTAAACAATCTGCCTGCAATGCAGAAGACCCAGGTTCAATCCCTGGGTCAGGAAGATCCCTGGAGAAAAAAATGGCAACCCATTCCAGTGTTCTTGCCTAGAGAGTTCCATGGATGGGCCATAGGCTACAGTCCATGGGGTCGCAAAGAATCAGACATGACTGAGTGCCTAACACACACACAAGATATTCTTACTAGTGTTTAATTTGTGTGGGTAAGTTGTATTATTAGAAATTTCATTTCAGGATAGTAAAGGTGGCCTTGTATATTAAGGGTTGATAGATGTGGTTGAGAACCACCAAGCCAGACTGGCAGGCTGCGTATCTTCTGAGAATTCGTTGTATGTATAATTCCTCCCAGTCAACTTTTAGTGAGAGCTTTCTAGCAAACAGGCTGAGGCTGGAATGTAATTATTCTCTTTTGCTGAATAAGGGGAAAAGTTCATGTCCTTTAAAAAGCTATCAATAGGCTGACATCTTCTTATGATAACTAAAGAGCTAATCAAGAATCTCCACTAAATATACTGGTAAGCTCCCTCCACTCAGATGATTTCGTGAGACACCTAAAGGAAGGGTCACAATTTCCTTAGGGAATGATTCGGAATATAGCCAACCTTCAGAAATTCCAACGATCAAGAAAGAACACAACTGTAATGATGTCTGCCTAGAAATACTCTGAACAGGAGTTGCTACTCATCTGCCATAGCAAAGGAAAAACTCAGATGGACATGATGAAATGAAAAATGTCTAGCAATGGGACTTTCTGCCAAAACCGAGAGAAACAAGTGCACAGAAGTGTAAAACCCACCCTGAGTTAGCTTAATGGGGCTGACCTACTCTTTTGAGTTACTGAATATTATTTTTTTCTACTTTGGAGGACATCAAATAGAAAAGAAAGGATTGTTTATTGCTCCACTTGTGACAATAAAGCCATTATCAAGAGCACACAGGAAACATTTCTCTTTCTATTCACCATCCTGGCAGTAAGGTGGCGCTGGGAGGTAGAGTGTGGGAGGGAGAGAGGAGGACCCAAGGAACAAATCCAGCTCATTTAAATAAAGTTTTGTATAATGAAGACAAGGTTAGTTGTCACACGCATCCTTGTCATCTAATATTATCTCAGATATCCAGAGACCCTCTGAGTGTCATCAGTGTGCATGTTCTGTATGCATGAGCTCAAGTCCCTTGGCCCACAGTGGGTCCTGCAGCACAGAACTTATGCCAAGAAAGATTATAAATGCTGTGAGCATACTGTTCAAACACATTTTGTTTTCAGTAAGTGTCTGAGTTTCACAGTGTGCCAAAGGAAAATGTCTGTGTCTAAAATGTGACTATCACTCAAGCAAAATGCTACACGAACACAATGGAGTCCGTCTCCATTTTTGATGTGTGGTGACAGCTCTCAAGCCCCACCACTCCCTCTTCCCTGCTTGCTCCACACCTGGGGGAAAATACAGGAAAAGTCTGAGGTCTCTCTCCCTTGATGCTGGTGGAAAGTTCAAACCACACAAGCCTCTGGCTACATGGAGAATCCTCCAGCCCCACCTCCTAAGCACAATAAACACCAACGCTGATCAATCACCCCTACTTGCCCTCTGAAGACATATTTGGACCTACTGGAACCCACACTTTTAGCCCCAAAAGCCTCACTATGTGAATGAGAAACGCTTTCCTATCCGCTTGGTCCATGTGTGCTGTTATCAGTCTCAACACTGCAACAAACGCTGAGTGGGTGTAGCCAGTGTGTGTCTTCTCTGAGCAGACACACACAGGGATTTCATGAGGGATAAAGGGATATGAGTCAATACATGAGTCTGAGTAAACTCCGGGGGTTGGTGATGGATAGCGAGGCCTGGCATGCTGCAGTCCATGGGGTCGCAAAGAGTCAGACACAACTGAGAGACTGTACTGAACTGAAAGGGCTAACAGGCCGGCACAGGCAAACTGTCAGTTAAAACTGACCCTACTCTACAGGCAGGGGCGCTCCCACAGACCTTCACCTTGAATTGCTGTCGACCATGAGGAACAGACAGGCTTTGGGTCCACTGACACTGTTCTTGGGTCCTCAGCTGAGAAAAGTAAGCTTCTGGGGTCAGGCAGGACCGGAACTTTTAAAATCTCACTTCTCAGTTTTTCACAATACATGTTTAGGTCCCCAACCTGTCCTTATAGTTTTGACTACCTAACCACATCAAGGATTTATCATTTTACTTGACATCCTGAGAAGCCATAAAAATTTCATTTGGCATATGGTCCCTGTCTGTCAAGGTGGTTGACACTTTCTAGGAAGCCACACATGGAAACCTGTAACATCCTCACCCCAAAATATTAAGCAGACACATCTGCTCATTTGTTTCAATAATCCACTGATTTAAAAAAGAGAGAAAATCTCTCTAAAGGCAATAATATAGAGTTTCAAAAGATCCAAGAACGTGAAAACTCACTGATGGAATTCAAACTTATCCCCTTCATTTCACTCTTCTCAAACTTTTCTATGTCAACAGTCCAGTTATGGACTCTGGCACAACTCCAACAAGAATTAAGGTAAGAAGAAAATAATCACTTTCTGCACAATTCAAAATATCCTTTCTTAGACTGTGGATTGTAGACTCTGTGCTCTGGAGCCTAGGGCACAGGGTGCATACCCTGGGGGCCTCTTACTTGCCAGGCTTCTGTAGGTACTGCCAGGTGAAGAAAGAATTTTGCAGCTAAAATATTTAAACCACTGAATGGTCCTAATGCTACTCCCAAGAGAAGCATTTAAAAAATATTTCTCCCAGATTTTTTCCATGTGCTAATAACATTTAGTTCCACCAGGTTATGTTTATAATAAGTAAATCTGATGGGGACTTTTTCTCATGTAAAGTGACACATCTTTTCCTGAAGGAATGGTTTATGAGAAGGCAGTTCCAATTAAGATTCCTGTCACTCTGCTGCCAGGCCTGACGCTCAGGTCTCCAGAGAAAAGTATTCCACTGCAGAGAATAAATACACTTTCAATGATCATCAAAATAAGGCTAAAGTGTCTGCCTTATCAGGGCTATAAAAAAGTCACATGAACACATTAAATAAACAAATGAGAATCAGGAAGAAAACCTTGACTATACAAGAGCAAGAAAATTAAGGAGCTATGTCTTCTAGTTTTCAATTCCTGATTACATGAGCACAGTTATAGCTAAAAAAAAAGTATTTCTCACTTCACAGAATTTCACACTTCCCTAGATTTCCAAAGCGTTCAAAATATTAATACTAATAGTTATACAAAATGTCCTTGTTAAGATTCTACCAAAGCATTCTCTGCACCAGGGAACGGTAATCAGGATGTGTGTCCCCAGAGATAGGTTCTTCCATGATGCTGAGGAACCAGAGGCTGGAGCTACTGGATATGAAAAGAAAAGCAAGAAAACAACAGATATCAAAGAGTCCTTTTCATCTGCCCAGATACGGTGTGCCTGGTTCATGGCTGGCAAAGTTAGCAGTACCTAGAGGGGTACTCTGGGAAATTCAAAGGGGATTACAAACCTATCATTGAGTGCACAGTTTCTCTCTTTACTGGGTTTCTGGAAATGCTCCATCAGGCAGCAAGGGACAGAACACAAGGAAGGGAGAGTTCTCAGGAAAGTTAAGAGGAAGCCAACGAGCTTGAACCCCTTGCTCTACTATATGGAAGGCATTTAGTCCCTGACGACTGAGCGACTTCACTTTCACTTTTCACTTTCATGCATTGGAGAAGGAAATGGCAACCCACTCCAGTGTTCTTGCCTGGAGAATCCCAGGGACCGGGGAGCCTGGTGAGATGCCGTCTATGGGGTCGCACAGAGTCGGACACGACTGAAGCGACAGCAGCAGCAGCAGCAGCTCAGCTGGTAAAGAATCTGTCTGCAATGCAGGAGACCTGGGTTTGATCCCTGGGTTGGGAAGATCCCTTGGAGAAGGGAATAGCTCCAGTATTCTGGCCTGGAGAATTCCATGGATCCTATAGTCCATGGGGTCACAGAGTTGGACACGACTGAGCAACTTTCACTTTATCACATTATCGGCATATAGTCTTTCGTCCTTAACATCATGGCAGCCAGAGTATTAATACAGCAAACTTTATTGTAGTTCTCAGTCCTATTTGCTTTCATTTTGGGCCCTTACCTACTTAAATTCCAAGAGGCATAATCAAAGACCTTTAGGACTACATGTTCTTCTGCTTGTTGAGCTGGTGGCTCAGACAGCAAAGAATCTGCCTGCAATGCACAAGACCTGGGTCTGATCCCTGGGTTAGGAAGATCCCCTGGAGAAAGGAATAGCTACCCACTCAAGTATTCTTGCCTGGAAAACTTCATGGACAGAGGAACCTGGTGGACTATAGTCCATGGGGTCACAAAAAGTCAGACACAACTGAGTTACTAACACTTTCAGTTTTTTTTTCACTTACAGTTGCTGAGCAGTGCTCATATCTTTATGAAAGGGTCTTGATGTTAGGTGCTCCTCACTGACTGGCTGGGTTTTCTGAGGCATCATCTGAGGCAAGTAACATCTCCATTAGAATCCTTCTTTAAAAAAAAATTTTTTGAAGTGTAGTTGGATTAAAATCTTGTGTTAGTTTCTGCTGTATAGCAAAGTGAATTAGTTATACATATAAATATAACCACTCTTTTTCAGATTCTTTTCCCATATATGTCATTACAAAGTACTCAGTAGAGTTCTCAGTGGGGACTTGCTGGTTATCTATTTTATATATAGTAGTGTGCATATGTCAATACCAATCTCTTTTTTTTTTTAAGTTTTATTTAATTTTAAATGGTGGAAAGCTGCTTTATAATTTTATGTTGGTTTCTGTAGTACAACAGTCAGTATTACAGAACAACTGTACTGTGAATCCAGTTATAATTTTATATATATATATATATATATATCCCATCACTCCTGAGCTTCCTTCCCTCCTCCCATCCCTAGACAGTTTTTTTCCCCTTCTTTTTCAGGTCTCTTCTATCAGGACTGGACTGAAATAGGAATGGACTCCTGGCCAGAGTTGGAAAGCAAGGAGATTGAGGGACAGCAGGGGAACAGGATTCCCTTTGCTCACTGGTAAGTAAAAGGTGGCATTTCCTCAGGTTCACTTTATCGTTTTCTTCCTCTGGCAGATCTTGCCAGTGACAATTTTGCATCATACCCTTTGCTTTTAACCTAGCTCCTGGAGCCAGCCCAGAACAGGACTTGCAGTCTGGCTCCTCTGCTCTCCATGGCCAGTTCCGCTGTGTACAGCTGTGCAGGGTCACTCACGAGCACTGCCACGCATGCGGGGCTCTGCTCAGGTGATGACCCAAGCAGGGTGTTCCCACAGGAAGGGCACGCCTCTAACTAGCGTGAAGCCAGAGTGCATGTGTGCCTTGATAAGAAAAGCGCATGCATTTTCAGAGGATGTATTAGCATTAGGAGGACAATTTGATTTTTCTTTAAAATTTCCTGGATGATATCTGTGACCAATTTTAAGAAGGCTATGCTTTAGAACAGTGTGTAGGAGGAACACACACACACACACACACCTTGTTACACAGTGGTACTCATTCATCACACCCACTCTATACTTTCAATTTTCTTCCCAAGGCAGTAACGATTTTCAGGCACTTAAAATACTTAACATTTTATACTATGCTTACTACAACAGACTGAAGGTATAATCAACTATCAGGAATAGCTTAG
Organism: Bos javanicus; assembly: GCF_032452875.1. Lineage (NCBI taxonomy): Eukaryota > Metazoa > Chordata > Mammalia > Artiodactyla > Bovidae > Bos > Bos javanicus. The sequence goes on from NC_083876.1 coordinate 52,741,309, forward strand.
GTAGATAATTTAAATGTTAACCCAAGATTTTTACAAATCTACATACATACCATGGCTGAAGACCATCTTTCAGCAAATGTCCACAATAGTAAATAACAAGAAACTGAAGAACCATGCTTTTATTCATATTTTTATTCTAAACTCTTTGCTTAATGTTCATTTCATTTCTAGAGTAAGACAAAGCTTTTTTGCATTTTCCAAGTATACTACAATTCCATTTTTTGCCGTCATCTATGTTTATATTTCAAAGAGAAAACAGATTTATCATAAAGTCATTTTGGTGTTTAAGAAACCAAACTGCCATGAATGTTGTTCAAGAAAGACTGTACCAAACTTCCACTCTGCAGCAAAGAATAATCACACACAAAGTACAAATGCAGCAACTCAGAGCCCTCATGAACTCAGCACTGGAAAAGCACCCAGGTCGGGAGAACCATCAAAAAGAGTTCACTTTCTATTTTTTTCCTTTTTTAAGATTTTATTAATACATTAATATTGGATGTTATATCACTATAAGGGTTTTGTTATCACAATGCCATTCAGTACATGTGAGGGCTTACTGTGTGCCAGGCACCAGGCAAAACAACTTACCCAGGTTACAGCCTTAAACGTTCACAGCAGCCCTAGGAAGCAGGTAGGACTTATGATCCTCAACTTGGAAAAGTTCCAAGGTGATACATGTGAGCCCCCAGATACAGCTCCAGACAACCAGAAGATATTTTCAGAAAAGGTCTACTTGTGGGACAAACCCCAACTACTTCCCCAAGATCAGAATGTCCATCACATTCTCCACTTGGCCCCAGTCCTAGGATCCAAACCTGGCCCCCATCTTGAGAAAACAGAGAACTGCCCCCACAGACCCTCCAAGGTCTCCCCTTAAGGCTGCTCCCAAGAAGGCCACAACACCCAAGGGCCCCTCACCTGGACGGCTAGTCCATCTCCTCTCTTGGGGTTTCGAGGCCGAGGCTGTTTATTTCGCTTCATCCTGTCCTGGCACTTGGTGCAGCACTGTATACAAGATGGCTTAATAAGGCAGCCAAGGCCCCTGGGGCCTGAACACCTGAGCAGAGCACCAGCAGGATTGGCTTGCTAGTTGCCAGTGTCTCACCATGGTGACTTGCACCCAGGCTGTTCTATTCTAGGCTGCTGCTGCTGCTAAGTCGAGTCAGTCGTGTCTGACTCTGTGCGACCCCATAGACGGCAGCCCACCAGGCTTCCCCGTCCTTGGGATTCTCCAGGCAAGAACACTGGAGTGGGCTGCCATTTCCTTCTCCAATGCACAAAAGTGAAAAGTGAAAGTGAAGTCGCTCAGTCGTATCCGACTCCTAGCGACCCCATGGACTGCAGCCTAACAGGCTTCGCAGCCCATGGGATTTTCCAGGCAAGAACACTGGAGTGGGGTGCCATTGCCTTCTCCCCTATTCTAGGCTAGTAGTGCCTAAAAACAGTTTCTCATGCTCCACTCCAACTCTGGGCCAGACTATTTCTGAGCTTACTTTTGAGTTATTAAGGCCCATCACTCCAATAGTGGGCTTCCCAGGTGGCTCAGTGGTAAAGGTCTGCCTGCTAAGGCAGGAGATGCAGGTTCACTCCCTGGGTTGGGAAGATCCCCTGGAGAAGGAAATGGAGGCCCACTCCTGTATTCTTGCCTGGAAAATCACATGGACAGAGAAGCCAGGTGGGTGACAATAAGAGGGTTGCAAAAGAATCAGACACAACTGAGCGACTGAACAGCAAACTTAATCTTGGAGGTGACATTGATTATAACCAACCTTATGTGAAGATACTGAGGTTCAGAGTCGTGCCAACTGAGATATTCAACTGATGCACAAGGGCATCCCTCTTTCCTCTAAAGGAACCTGCTGCTGCTAAGTCACTTCAGTCGTGTCCGACTCTGTGCTACTCCATAGACGGCAGACCACCAGGCTCCCCGTCCCTGGGATTCTCCAGGCAAGAACACTGGAGTGGGTTGCCATTTCCTTCTCCAATGCATGAAAGTGAAAAGTGAAAGTAAAGTCGCTCAGTCGTGTCCGACTCCTAGTGACCCCATGGACTGCAGCCTACCAGGTTCCTCCGTACATGGGATTTTTCAGGCAAGAGTACTGGAGTGGGTTGCCACTGCCTTCTCCCAAGAGTTCGCTTTCTAAAACGTCCAAATACTTCCCCATCTCCTTAATCAAGGTATAACAAATATGACTTAATTTTTTCTTAATGACATAGAGCATTAAGAAAGGGCTAAGAATAAATGAAAAGGATTCAAAATTAAGAGGACTGGGTTTGACTCACTGGGTCAAACCTGGGAGATTGATCTTAGTCATTTACTGCACCTTCCAGGGCTTGTCGTCTTTACAACAGGATCACTAAATTCCTCAGAGCTGTCTAGAGTATTAGGCTACACAGCACACATGAAATGCCCAGGGCAGTGCCCTTGTTCCTGAAGAGGGTGCTCCACAAAATGCCAGCCCACTTCCTGTCCCTTAAGTGCACAGTCTGAAAAGATGAGTTATTGCTGTATATGCTGCAAGACTGTCACCTCTGTGTGACATGTTGTGGGATGCAACATCAAGAATGGGTCACTGGGCAGAATAAATGCAACTCTGTCTCCCCCCCAGAACTTTGTTCTAAGTGCACACACACACATTTGTTCTTCTGCAAACTTCTTCCCTATTCCCTAGCAGTCTCCTTACCCTTCAAAGGGCTTCCCTTGTAGCTCAGCTGGTAAAGAATCTGCCTGCGTTCTCTGTGAAGGTTTGCACTGAGGAACCAAGTTAACCACATCCTCTCCTTTGTCCCCACTGTGTCTCATATTCTGCTATTATGCTTCCCACCACAGTAGGACATGGAATCATGTATATGACTCTCCCCCACCAGGATGTGAGCCTGCCAAAAGCAGCAGCCCTTATTTTAGCACAGAAGACACTGAACATAAGTTGGATGAAATGAAATTAAATAACAAAACACTATAAAAGAAGATAAATAACTACTCGGTATCTGGTCTGACGTAGTTGCTGCTGCTGCTGCTGCTGCTGCTAAGTCACTTCAGTCGTGTTCGACTCTGTGTGACCCCAAAGATGGCAGCCCACCAGGCTCCCTTGTCCCTGGGATTCTCCAGGCAAAAACACTGGAGTGGGTTGCCATTTCCTTCTCCAATGCATGAAAGTGAAAAGTGAAAGTGAAGTCTCTCAGTCGTGTCAGACTCTTAGCGACCCCATGGACTGCAGCCTACCAGGCTCCTCTGTCCATGGGGTTTTCCAGGCAAGAGTACTGGAGTGGGGTGCCATTGCCTTCTCCACTGACATAGTTGAGTAGCTCTCAAATGAAAGTAGGGGGTGACGAGGGTGGGCAAAATGGGTGAAGGGGGGGGTCAAAGGTACAAACTTTTATAAGATATAAAAGTTTTAAGATAAATAAGTTCTGGGTTGTAATGTACAACATGGCAACTATAGTTAACAATACTGTACTGTATACCTAAAACATGCTATGAAAGGAGATTTTAAAAATCCTTATCACACAAAAAAATCTGTCAACTTTGTGTGGTGACAGACATTAATTAAAACTTATTACAGTAATTGTTTTGATGTAAATCATTCTGTTGTACATAATGAAAATCATTCTGTTGTATACCTACAACTAATACAATGTTATATGTCAGTTACATCTCAACTGGGACTTCCCTGGCAGTCCAGTGGTTAGAACTTCACCTTCCAATGCAGGGAGTGCAGGTTCGATTCCTGATCTGGAAGCTAAGATCCCACATGCCTCGTAGCCAAAAAACCAGAACATAAGTAACAGAAGCAATACTGCAACAGATTCAACAAAGACTTTTTAAATGCTCCATATCAAAAATAAATCTTAAAAATATTACATCTCAATTTAAACATAATTCTATAAGGATGGGTTTCGTGTGTTCTAATAGTTGTTTCACTAACATGCAATGAGGTAAGAAAGATGAAGCTTCAGATCTCTGTTCATACTGTTCATATGCAGTCTTGTTTTGATTTTCTCTGACAGTCATACACTAACATATGTTAGTTGTCACTATTACTTTCATTTAAAAAGCAAGAAATAAAATGAATGTGCTCTGGAGATTCCTGTAGGTCCTCTAATGATTTTAGTGCTAAACAAACTTTGGCTTTTAAACCATCACATTCTAATCTGAGGCCCTGACCCTGAAATAAATGCAGAGGATAGGGTGCCAAGATGTTAGACATAGCTCTTTAAAGCTTTAATTTGGTCTTTTGGACTTCCCTGGTGGCTCAGAGGTTAAAGCATCTGCCCACAATGCAGGAGACCTGGGTTCAATCCCTGGGTCAGAAAGATCCCCTGGAGAAGGAAATGGCAACGCACTCCAGTACTCTTGCCTGGAGAATCCCATGGACGGAGGAGCCTGATAGGCTACAGTCCACCGGGTTGCAAAGAGTTGGACACGACTGAGTCACTTCACTTTCCCTTTTGGTCAATAAAGCCATGATTGAGTCACTGAGCTTCAGTGAACTGATAACAACGAAAATTCGAGTTATCTTGCAAACTCTCCCATATGATAATCCCTTAAGATATTTAAAAATCGTATAAGCAAGCCACTGAGCTAAGATTAAAATACCATGTTTCCTGGGTCATATTTAAAATCAAAGTGTTCTACTTACCTTTCTATTATTTTAGTTATTAAGTGGAGGCAAAACTTTTTTTCAACATTGACATGAATAACAAGAAAAATACCTAGACCTCATTCCTCAAGGATAATCTCCTCTGGTCATGTGAAGTTAAGCCTCTCGGATGACATCTGGTACCATACCTGTCCTGTGTATGCAAACTCCAGAGCCTGCTTTAAGCCAAGACTGGTCACACCGTGTAAATTCACCTCGTCAGCACCACTTTCCACCATACAAAGACTGAACATGGCCTGAGGTAGGAGAGAAAGGAAGACAGTTACGGGACTTAAAAAGCAAGGGAACACAATGAAGTCCTAGAGAAATTAAGAAAGAAACAAGTTAAAGATTGATTTTGGTTTCTGAAATGCTTCCACAAGGCTTCCTTCACACAAGCCACTGCAAATCACTCTGGTGTCCGGTTACAGTAACACACAAAGGGCCCTGCGTGCCTCATACACAGAGGAGCATTGAATCCCGCAGCTGTTCTCTGGGGGTGACTTGGGTTCAGGTTCTCTCCCTGAACTCACTGTCTCCATCCTGGGGTCCCACAGCTAACCTAAAATGGGGAGCATTCCCAAACTTTCTTGCCAACAGGACACGGAAAGCAGTGCCTTGTTCCCAGACTTCTCCGCCTTTCTTCCCTGCCTCATTTCAGTGACGCATCTCTTTCCTCACACCTGACATACATCACACTCTATTCCAGTGGTTCTCAAAGTGTGGCCCCTGGGTCAGCAACATTAGCATCTCCTGAGAACTCCTTAGAGTATAAATTTAATGGGGCTCTAACCTAGACCTTGGAGAAGGAAATGGCAACCCACTCCAGTGTTCTTGCCTGGAGAATCCCAGGGACAGGGGAGCTGCCATCTGGTGGGCTGCCGTCTATGGGGTCGCACAGAGTTGGACACCACCAAAGCGACTTAGCAGCAGCGGCAGCAGCAGCAACCTAGACCTTGGAGAAGGAAATGGCAAACCACTCCAGTGTTCTTGCCTAGAGAATCCCATGGACAGAGTGGCCTGGTGGGCTGCTGTCTATAGGGTCTCACAGAGTCGGACACGACTGAAGCAACTTAGCATGCATGGATGCACTGGAGAAGGAAATGGCAACCCATTCCAGTATTCTTTCCTGGAGAATCCCAGGGACAGAGGAGCCTGGTGGGCTGCCATCTACGGGGCTGCACAGAGTCAGGCACGACTGAAGCAACTTAGCAGCAGCAGCAGCAGCAACCTAGACCTGGAGGAGAAAATGGCAACCCACTCCAGGATTTTTGCCTGGGAAATCCCATGGACAGGGGAGCCTGGCAGGCTACCAGTAACCTGGGTTGTAATAGGCCATCCAAGTGATTCCGAAGCTTACCAGAATCTGAGAACCACTGTCTTAAGATATTCAGTGAAAATCAATCTGCCCCCAAACCAGTTCTCCAAATGGCCAACGGATTGAAAATCAGTTTGTCAAATGAAAACTTTGAAATTAAAAAAAAATGCAGGAATTTCCCAGCAGTCCAGTGGCTAGGACTCTGTACTTTCACTGTCAAGGGCACGGGTTCAATCCCTGGCCAAGGAACTAAGATCCAATAAGCCACGTGGTACAACCAACAATAAATAAATAAAATTTTAAAAAATGAAAACCACTAATTTGTACACTTATAACAAGTTCAACTTAACAGGTAATAAAGATAATATTCTATTTTGGACCACTGATGATGAAATACACTATTTAGAAAACTGTACATCTATGTAGTGAAGAATTAACCTTATCCAAAGGACCTCTCCAGGCCTAAGAATATCCTGCCTGAAAGGAGTATCTCTGTTCTCTGGGGCTATGACCACTGACAGTATAACAACATGATTTATGATGGGAGCTTTGGTTCATACTGTATCAGCTGTGACCTCCAGAGGAGCAAGGGATCAAAGCTAGTAGTCTGACCTCCAGGAGAGGCTAGAGATAAAAGGTCAGCCACACAGGATGACTGTGAGTAAACACCAATAAAAGCTCTGGACACCGAAAACCTGAGAGAGCTTCTCGGGTTGGCAGTCCCCCGTGCATACTGTCACAGAGTCTGGGCAAGAGCGGGTAAGGCTAGGACTCCACAGGCGGAGGAAGGCCGGATGATCCATGTTGGGTCCCTTTCTGGACTCTGCCCTTTGTGTCTCTTCCCTTGGCTGGTTCTGATTTGTTCAGTGCAGTTGCTCAGCCGTGTCCGATCTTTGCAACCCCATGAACTACAGCAAGCCAGGCCTATGTGTCCATCACCAACTCCTGGAGTTTACTCAAACTCATGTCCATTGAGTCGGTGATGCCATGCAATCATCTCATCCTCTGTCGTCCCCTTCTCCTCCCGCCTTCAATCTTTCCCAGCACCAGGGTCTTTTCAAATAGTCAGTCCTTCGCATCAGGTGGCCAAAGTACTGGAGTTTCAGCTTCAACATCAGTCCTTCCAATACATATTTAGGACTGATTTCCTTTAGGATGGACTGGTTGGATCTCCTTGCAGTCCAAGGGACTCTCAAGAGTCTCCTCCAACACCACAGTTCAAAAGCATCAATTCTTCGGCACTCAGCTTTCTTCACAGTCCAACTCTCACATCCATACATGACCACAGGAAAAACCATAGCCTTGACTAGACAGACCTTTGTTGGCAAAGTAATGTCTCTGTTTTTTAATATACTATCTAGGTTGCTCATAATTTTTCTTCCAAGGAGTAAGCATCTTTTAATTTCATGGCTGCAGTCACCATCTGCAGTGATTTTGGAGCCCCCCCAAATAAAGTCTCACATTGTTTCCCCATCTATTTGCCATGAAGTGATGGGACCAGATACCATCTTAGTTTTCTAAATGTTGAGTTTTAAGCCAATTTTTTCACTCTCCTCTTTCACTTTCATTAAGAGGCTCTTTAGTTTTTCTTCGCTTTCTGCCATAGGGGTGGTGTCATTTGCCTATCTGAGATTATTGATATTTCTCCCAGCAATCTTGATTCCAGCTTGTGCTTCATCAAGCCCAGTGTTTCTCATAATGTACTCTGCATATAAGTTAAATAAGCAGGGTGACAATATACAGCCTTGACGTACTCCTTTCCCAATTTGGAACCAGTCTGTTGTTCCATGTCCAGTTCTAACTGTTGCTTCCTGACCTGCATACAGATTTCTCAGGAAGCAGGTCAGGTGGTCTGGTATGCCCATCTCTGTCAGAATTTTCAACAGTTTGTGGTGATCCACACAGTCAAAGGCTTAGGCATAGTCAATAAAGCAGAAATACATGTTTTTCTAGAACTCTCTTGCTTTTTCAATAATCCAGCAGATGCTGGCAATTTGATCTCTGGTTCCTCTGTTTTTTCTAAATCCAGCTTGAACATCTGAAAGTTCGCAGTTCATGTATTATTGAAGCCTGGCTTGGAGAATTTTGAGCATTACTTTACTAGCGTGTGAGATGAATGTAATTGTGTGGTAGTTTGACCATTCTTTGGCATTGCCTTTCTTTGGGATTGAAATGAAAACTGACCTTTTTCAGTCCTGTGGCCACTGCTGAGTTTTCCAAATTTGCTGGCATATTTGAGTGCAGCACTTTCACAGCATCATCTTTTAGGATTTGAAATAGCTCAACTGGAATTCCATCACCTCTACTAGCTTTGTTCGTAGTGATGCTTCCTAAGGCCTACTTGACTATGCATTCCAGGATGTCTGGCTCTACATGAGTGATCATACCATTGTGATTATCTGGGTTGTGAAGATCTTTTTTGTATAGTTCTTCTAGGTATTCTTGCCACCTCTTCCTAGTATCTTCTGTTTCTGTTAGGTGCATACCATGTCTGTCCTTTATTGAGCCCATCTTTGCATGAAACGTTCCCTTGGTATCTCTGATTTTCTTAAAGAGATCTCTAGTCTTTCCCATTCTATTGTGTTCCTCTATTTCTTTGCATTGATCTCTGAGGAAGGCTTTCTTATCTCTCCTTGCTATTCTTTGAAACTCTGCATTCAAATGGGTATATCTTTCCTTTTCTCCTTTGCTTTTCACAGCTATTTTTAAGGCCTCCTCAAACAAAGGTTCTGATTTGTATCCCCTGAAATAAGCCATATCTGTGAGTATACAAGCTTTCAGTGAGTTGTATGAGTCCTTCAAGCAAATTACTGAACATGTGAGTACTATTTAAGCTCATACTAATTATTTTTAATTTTACAAAGTGATTTTTTTTTGTTTTGCCAATGGATTAATATTCATATTATACCAATATTTTATTCTGACAAATTCACTTTTGAGCTTCACAATTCTTTATGTTTTAAATTAATATGTATGGAATGAGTGGATTTAATTGATGGTCCTTTATTCTTTCTGGAGGGTGGTAAAGAATCTGTCTGTCAATGCAGGAGAGGCAGGTTTGATCCCTGGGTTGGGAAGAACCCCTGGAGAAGGAAATGGCAACCCACTCCAGTATTCTTGCTTGGAAATCCCATGGACAGAAAAGCCTGGCAGGCTACAGTCCATGGGACTGCAAAACAGCCAGACACAACTTAGTGACTAAACAACAACATTCTTTCTTGAGGTCCTCATTTCTATTTCACACAGTAAGAGTTTTAAGTTTCATAATAAATAAGATTCTCTTGGATAACTTATAGTTAACATTCTAACTTGTTAGAAATACAAAATTACTGTTCTCTTACCATTTGAGAAATTTTGTAAAGAATATTTTAAATGCTTACAATGTGATAAAATAAAAAATAATATTCAAAGTGTCCTAAAGACATTGGGAGTATGTAACATGTAGCATATACAATTGTAAGATTAAATAGCAAACATTCAGAATATATTTAACTTTCAAAAATTTACTTTATCATGAATAAATGAAATCTAATATTCATTTAGAAATTGTCAAAGGTGAATGGTCAATATGGCAAATTTGACAACTTGGTGAGTTAGTGAGTTGATCTGACTTCCCACTGATGCCATTGGCAATAAAGGTACTATGCATAGCTTAAGAACACTAGAGGCAAATTTACATAATACTTGATCGGTGAAGAACCGTGATAAACAGCAAACTTGTAACCAAAAATTTAGAGTTTGAACAATCACAGGTGACTCGGACAAACACATACCCTCTCTGTGATTCAGCTTTTTTATCTGAAAAATGGGTCTAAAAATTGTGCCCATTCATGAATCTGAAGGTTATATAATAGTAATATAAAGTATTCAGTAGAGTACCTGCTATATGGCAAGCTCTTAGTGAAATAATTAATACTTTGCAAAAACAATGAAATAGAATGAAGCTTCTCCTATGTATTCTCTGGTTAAAAGAATTGACATATCAGAAGTATCAGTTCTGAGAATTTTTTATTTTGCTTTGTTTTATTTTTTAAATCAAATATGGCTATAGATGAAAATGCTCACAGGAAGGACTTAGTGTTAAGTGGATTCTGCTTAGGCATTTGTAGATCTGAAATTTAAAAATTAAAAAGCATAGGTTACAGTAGAAAACTTTCAATCTGTGTAATTCTAAATTTGTTTCTAGACTTTTTATAGCTTCTTTTAAAAGAAACTAAAAGAAATTTCCGCTGCTTTCAGTGTCCTTTTTTTTTTAACATGAGATGAGTGTTTCAGTTTTTAATATTCCCACATTAACTTGATTTTTTTCAGGTTTCCAAGTTGTAATTGCACCTGATATGGTAACCAGCTGCTCTCCATCAAACCATATACAGAGCAGGACAGAAATGACTCAAACTGCAAACAAATTATCTGGGTTAATGAAATGGAAAATGTTCCTTTTTAGAGTAAGGTTTAAAGAACAAAACAACCTGCCAAGGGAGTTTTTTGAATCTGTTTTCATAAGGATCGTTCAAAAGCAACCAAGACAATATTGCATAGAACAGGTTTCCACCCTCAACCAGAGATTTGTGAGCTATGAACCTGAAACCTGGCTTGGCAGAGTTGGGAAAAGAATATAACCCCTAAAAAATGTTACATGTTTGTATAAGCAACAAAGCAACACAAATTGGTCACTGTGGTTATGTTATAGAGTATAACTATAGAGGGAAGGAAGGAACTACTATTTTACTCCACTTACATATAACATTATTTGGATCATTATCATGAACACGTGTTACCTGTGTATTTCTAACAACTGTCTTTTGAAACCTGTCATATTTTTAAGGTCACAGGTTGTGCAGGAAGACACATCTGATTCATATCCTGGTTCTATAACCTACTTGGTCATGGAGGCTATTTACCTTGAACACATGGCCTTTGGATAATTTGTTCACTCCTCTGAACCTCAGGCTGTTATCTGTAGATGGGGACGATAACAACCTCACAGGGTTGACTTGATGTTTAGATTAATGTCAAGCATAACCCCTGGCACAGAGTAGATGCTCAATAAATAGAAACTCATTTCTAATCCAGAGCTAAGAAACAGCCTTCTCCACCTGCCCTCTGCCCAAATCCATTCCTCTCAAAGACTTTCCTAATGACAATTCCATTCAAAATTCCTATGTCTGGCCACAGGACTTCACATTCATCACATACTCCTACACCCTACTTTAAGGACTGACTCCATCGTACAAACCATCACCTCCATTTCTAAAAACACCTAACTTCCATTCTGATATCATATCATTTGGTCCTAGAAACTTAATGTTACAAACAACACATTATTTTTAAAAAGGAGCAAAGCTCATTAATTAAGAGGTAAAAAAGGGTCCTTCCCTGGTGGTCCAGTGGTTAACAATTTGCCTGCCAATGCACGGGACATGGGTTTGATCCCTGGTCCAGGAAGATTCCACATGCTGTGGGGCAGGTCGGCCTGTGTGCCACAACTACTGAGCCTGCTCACCTAGAGCTTGTGCTCAGAACAAAAGATGCCACAGCAATGAGAAGCCCGCATGCCTCAATGAAGAGTAGCCCCTACCTGGCGCAACCAGAGAAAGCCTGCACGTAGCAACAAAGACCCAGTGTAGCCAAAAATAAATAAATAAATTTTTTAAAAAGGGAACTAAGAAATCAAAGTCGATGTCCTGAGTTTAATAAATTTACTAGGCACCTCAATTAGGAAGTGCTTCATTGCTGCTGCTGCTGCTGCTGCTAAGTTGCTTTAGTCGTGTCTGACTCTGTGCGACCCCATGGACTGCAGCCTACCAGGCTCCTCTGTCCATGGGATTTTCCAGGCAAGAGTACTGGAGTGGGTTGCCATTGCCTTCTCCGAAGTGCCTCACTGGGTAACACCAAATGAGGAAGAACCCAGCCATCTGACACAGTGAAATGCCAGCCACCTAGGCTTCCTAACCTTGTTAAAGAATGTCTGGAGACCTGCTAGAGCCCATGGGGAAGAATAGTCTCCTTCGGTAGCAGAAGAGGTGATGAGACCACGGTGCTATTTTGTAGCATCAAACTTACTGAAAAGTTAAACTGTAATGTGCATAAAAGTGAGCACCATATTTGCCTTCTCCACCATGAAGCCCCTATATGTGTGCAATGAGTACAGGGCAATGAACGAGTGAATGAATTTCCTGACAAACTCTTTAAAAATTCAACAGCAGATAATGAACAGCTCTTCTACATCATCATAAACAAAAATAATTCGACATAAAGAATTTCTGGATATAAGGCATTTTAGACCCTGGGATAAAACCAAAAGTTAGAGAAAGAGTATCTACCAAATTAGTTCAAAGCTAGACATTTAGAAAAAAAGTAAGAACATATGGCAATGTCCTCTATCAAGCCACAACATTCTGCCAAAGCATGGGAGGCTTCTGCTTAGAAACAAGAAAACACTGCACAGACTCCTTCTTGGTTCACACTGTTTTGTCTTTGGGAGAGCCTTGGCCAGGCTGAGATTTACAGTCATCACAGCTTCCTCTTGGCTGATCATGTGCTGCAACCACCACAAATCTTTCTAATGGAAAACCCAGTTTGTGAGAATGCAATCCACTTGAAGTGCCTACCACAGATAGAGCTGTGGATTTATAGTGTGCCATTCCTTCTGTAATTCACACGGAAATGACATGAATTGAGTCCTAAAATCACAGTACATGAATTAAGTTTCCTTAGGTCACATTAGTTGTCATGCAGTCACAGGATGAGCTACAACCAATTTTAGGCTGGGATTTGGGACATTATGCCACAAAACTGACCGATGGCAATTCTACTACATCCTCAGAGATAAGTAGAATGGCAGATGATAGACTTCGTTAGGCACTTAGTTGGTAAATTATGATCTCTTTACCTGGTAAGCTACATGTAGCTTTGGAGTTGCACTGGATAGGAGCAAGATGTATGGTGAATTCTCATTTCATCAGGAACACAAATGATTTTACAGATGAAATAACTAGATTGTTTGGGGCACATTCAACTCTTATCTTTTGTGAGAGACAAACAAAAGTAAACATGTCTAAAGGAGGTATAGAAAAGAGCAACTCGCAAAGACTGTGGCAGACCCAGCCTGATCCCCCAAAGCCTTTTATATATTCTGTAATTAGTGATGTTTACAATGGCCATGAGGCATTACAGAGATAGGAACTAACCTCTGAATCAACAAAGATTACATTTTGCTCAATTTAGTGTTAATGGTGATTATCCTTTATTGCATTTTGGTTATACCTCACATATAAAACAGGTAGTAAATCTCAGCTGATGAGACTGTTCAATTAACCACAATAGCCCATTTCCTTGATTTTAAGGATAGAAGGGTCTTGACCATAGTTTCAAACTGGACTATTTACCTTCTTTATCTCACAAATGCAAAAGCAATCCAAGCCATTTGAGGAGCTTAATGACCTGAAAGAGTGGGGATATTTGGTTGGAGTGTTTTTTTCTCCCTGTACATTTATGGCTTTTTAAAAGTCTCCCTCAAACAATACAGTAATACTCTCAGAGAATAAAATGTCAGAACAAATGAAAACGGTAAAATATTACTATAAATATAGTCAGACAGAAAAAAGGTGAATTTATTTCTGAAATACCAGTTTTCCCTCACCTTCACCATGTAAAGGAAAAATCCACCTTATATGCTAAAAATTGCGAAACATATTGATTTTCCCAACATCTTCAAATACGTAGCTTGTTTACTCCAAGAATCTGTGTTTCATAGCTTTGCTCTTGGCACATTACTTCTTAAATTAACTACATGGTGATAATGAGCCCTTCAAAACCAGGATGATTATGGTTTATCCTACTTCTCCTTAGAACTCTCCTCCTCCTGGATGTGGCCATATTTCAACTACTTGGGTCCACTGAGGGAAAATGGAGTGGAAAAAGAACACAAATCAAGCTGTTCTTTTCTTAGCTAAAGAGACAGTACACATGAAAACCAGAAACTGCCCATCATGAAGTCAGGTTATATTTATCTTTCTCACCAGTCAGATACTCTGGAAAATGACACCCACACATCTGGTTTTAGCCTCGGGTCACCCTCTCAGATCCCTCACTCCTTTGATGCCTCTGATGTTATCCTCTTTGTTGTTGTTTAATTGTGAAGTCATGTCCGACTCTGGGGACCCTGTGGACTACAGCTCACCAGGCTTCCTCTGTCTGGGGGGTTTTCCAGGCAAGAATGCTGGAGTAGGTTGCCATTTCCTTCTCCAGGGGATCTTCCTGACCCAGGGATTGAACCCATGTCTTCTGCATCGGCAGGCAGATTCTTAACCGCTGAGCCACCAGGGAAGCCCTCTGGTACCTTCTAGTCTATGGTTGTACCCCATGGGTATGGGATTTCAACACTTCACTATCCACCATATAAAGAAACTCATTCTTTTTAAATGTCTTTCAGATACTTAGGGATGGCACTTTTACTCTTCCTTATTGAATAAACTTGATAAGCTATTATTGTATGAATCTTTCCTACACAGAGACCTTTTTGGTCTGTCTTGACACGGCAGACATTGGCACAACCCTGTCTTTCAAATTTACTAAAGACACAAGGACTAAGACCAAACTTGGATTACATTTTGACAGCTGTCCTAAAAGGCAGAATTCGGGGTCCACGTAAAGGAGTGACCATGCCGACGTGAAATAGAGTCTGCGTGAATCAGGGGAAGGAGCTGTGAAGCACAGAGAAGGCAATGGCAAGCCACTTCAGTACTCTTGCCTGGAAAATCCCATGGATGGAGAAGCCTGGTGGGCTGCAGTCCATGGGGTGGCGAAGAGTCGGACACAACTGAGCGACTTCACTTTCACTTTTCATTCTCATGCATTGGAGAAGGAAATGGCAACCCACTCCAGTGTTCTTGCCTGGAGAATCCCAGGGATGGCAGAGCCTGGTGGGCTGCTGTCTATGGGGTTGCACAGAGTCAGACACCACTGAAGCGACTTAGAAGCAGCAGCAGCTATGAAGAAAGGAAATTTTTAGAGGGCTGTAATATCAGACAAGCTTGAAAGCCTTAAGAGAAAAGGAACAGGTGGAGCTACTGAGGAGGCAGACTGATTCTGTGTTGATTAAAATATAATAGGTATTAAGGGAGAATTCTGTAAGACACAGAAGGGGCTCTGATGTGGCTTATCAGAGCTGCATAGTATGTGTCTTAGGTATCATAAGTAAAACTCTAGCTTTTTTTTTCTTTCTGTAAATGGAATTTTAAAATTGGAGGGTACTTTAGAGATCACTGGCCTCTTGCTGCTCAGCATGTGGTCCCTAGGGCAGCAGTACCAGCATCAAAGAGAACTTAATAGAAATGCAGACTCTCAGGTCCACCCACACCTACTGGATGGAAAGCTGCACTTTAACATGAGCCCCCAGTAACCCACACACACTTCAGAGTCTGAAAGACATAGCTGTGGTCAGTACTCTACCCTTTCAACCCTCCTTGCCTATCTGAATATTTGAAGTGATGAGACACCCAATACTTCCCTTCTCCAGGGGATCGTCCCAATCCAGGGATTGAACCCAGTCTCCTGCACTGCAGATGGATTCTTTACCAGCTGAGCCACAAGGGAAGCCCAAGAATACTGGAGAGGGTAGCCTATCCCTTCTCCAGGAGATCTTTCCAACCCAGGAATCGAACCAGGGTCTCCTGCATTGCAGGCAGATTCTTTACCAACTGAGCTATCAGGGAAGCCCCAATACTTCACAGGAGATTGCAAAGCATTAGCAATACTTCCAGAATATTGAATCATAGTCACCCTCCTGACAACTTTGTCCCCTTGGTCTTAGTAGAAAGTCAATAAATTCACTTTGATTTCTGCTTAATGGCCTTTCCAATATGTGATAGCAGCTCTTAAGTCTATTGGAAACAGCAGCTACTCCATATTATCTGGGTCATAATAGGTTAGCACTCAAGATCAATGTTAGGAATCCTGCAACCCAAGCAGGAGACTAGAGTTCAAATTTTAGCAAGCAAGAACTGATCTCCAGATTTAAGGTGAAGGGAGGGGAAGTTACTGCTTAGTTAAGGACAGACCCACAGTTCTAAGAACAAGGCCTTTAAAAGAGTAAATCATCCTATGTTCTTAGGTGGCGGCAGTGGTAGGAGCCTTCAGACAAACCCATCACTTTACCTTCCAATTCCTAATTACTTCAGTTGCCTTTCTCCAGTCCATCCCCGTCTTATACTTTCCTGAGGAGGAAATCTGAGTAGCCACCTCAAAGTTACCATTGACACAAATCCCTCAGACTCATTTTTATAGAATTCAAAAGTAGAACCTTTTAAGGATTTTCAATTTGCCATAAAGAATGGCAAGGCAACCCAAGCAAAAAATGGGCAGAAGACATGAACAGACATTTCTCCAGAGAAGATATACAGATGGTTAATAGGCACATGAAAAGATGTTCAACACCGCTAATTATTAGAGAAATGCAAATCAGAACAACAGTGAGATATCACCTCACACCTATCAGAATGGCTGTTATCAACAAGTCTACAAACAACAAATGTTGGCAAAGACTTAAGAGAAAAGGGAAATCTTGTACACTGTTGATTAGAATTTAAATTGGTGCAAGCACTATGGAAAACAGTATGGAGTTTCCTCAAAAACTAAAAACAGGACTACCATATGATCCAGGAATTCCACTCCAGAATATATATATATGGAAAAAAACAAAAACACTAATTCAAAAAGATACATGTACCTCAATGTTTATAGCAGCACTATGTGCAAAAGCCAAGACCAGGAAACAACCAAGTGTCCATTAGTAGACAACTGGACTAAGAAGATGTGACATATATGTGTGTGGAATGGAATGGAGTATTACTCAGCCATTAAAAAGAAGGAAATACTGATACTTACAGCAACATGCATGCACCTAGAGAGTATTATGCTTAGTTAAATAAGTTGAACAGACAAACAAAAACACTGTATGGTGTCACTGATATTTGGAATCTAAAAAATAATACAAATGACCGTATATGCAAAACAGACTCACAGATAGAGAAATCAAACTAGTAGTTCCCAAAAGGTAGAGAGAAGGGGAAAGGCACAAACGAGAGGTATGGGATTAACAGATACAAACTGCTCTATATAAAAATTAGGCAAGTAATAAGGATATACTGTATAGCACTGAGAATTATAGCTATCAACATATAATAACCTATAATGGAGTATAGTCTGCTAAAACACTGAATCACTATGCTATATACCTGAAACTAACATAATATTGTAAATCAACTATACTTCAACTTAAAAAAAAAAATGCTGAAAGAAAACCAAAGAAGAACGCCAAGGTAGTTTCTTGCCTGCCCAGACTAATGCTGGTAGTGACTGGTGGAGTCCTGTTGAGAGCTCTGAGGCCCCATCCAGGCTCAAGTGAGAACAACCAGGATCTAGTTATTACGACTGTCATATGGATAGAAAGGGAGCAGGAGCAGATGTACCAGCCCCGTACCTTAGAGTATGCATATGTACAATCACTAAAACACAGTTTCTGTCCTAAAATTCATGACATCATCATATAAAATGTTTTACCTCTTTTCTATACAGAACATTTTTGAAGAATGTTGAGATAATAGCATGGGAACACCTCAATTATCACTTTTTAGTCTACTCTTTAAAAACTCAATGTAAGTTAATGATTGTTCTTAAAACTTTAACCCCAAATTTCAACAGTCCCTCTTTTATTTTCAAAGTCCTCCCTTAGTATCTTTTTCTCCAACACGCTTACATAAAAGAGACGTGTAAGACTATAAATACAGGCACCCAGCCCAGCTGTGCCATCTCTTTTCAGTCTTTGCTTTTATTCACCACTTTGGTTTGACAGCTGTGAATCAGGCAATACACACTGAAGCCACTCTCCCCTTGTTAGGCGTTCACACAGGGGAGGCAAGAGGCAGTTAACACACAGTTTTCTCTAACTCCATTAGTTGCCAGGCAACCACTTCACTGGAACCTTCCTGATGCCAGGCAGAACAGGCCAGTTTAATATAAAGTGTTTGGGTCATCCCATATGCTCAAGTGCACTCCTTCTGCAAACACATCTGATGCTTTGTCGATGTGGGCTACATGCAAAGTCTCTACATCTTACAAAACGGGAGGAAAATAGTTTAAGAATAATCCGCAAGAGCTCAAATTCTTTCTGGCTTACTTCACTCTGTATAATAGGCTCCAGTTTCATCCACCTCATCAGAACTGATTCAAATGTATTCTTTTTAATGGCTGAGAAATACAAAAGTAACTAAATGGAGAACTTCTTTTAATCTTATTAAAATATATATGCATGCTGCTGCTGCTGCTGCTAAATCGCTTCAGTCGTGTCCGACTCTGTGCGACCCCATAGACGGCAGCCCAGCAGGCTCCCTTGTCCCTGGGATTCTCCAGGCAAGAACACTGGAGTGGGTTGCCACATAGATATATAATTTTTAAAGTGATATGAATGATTTGATATGAAAATCTCTCTCATCACTTCAGAGTCACATCTCTCTACATGAGAAGAAAACTGATAATTCAATCCTGGATTCCTATCCAGGCATGCAGGCCCCAAATCCAATCAACATCAGATAAGCTAATTAAAAGCAATTGATTTGGCAAGTGGCTGGATCATCCCACAGTGTGGACAATTCATTTCGAACCAGTTTTTTTTCATAAAAATGATAAATAGAATCAGGGCTTATCTATAGATTCCAATAATTCTTTCCCAAACTCATCAGATTCACATGATCAGCTATCTTTTATACCATGTCCCTCTATTATAAAACATCTGTCTCTGCTCAATACACAATTTCTAAAGGTTTAAAGTCTTCATCAGCTTCACTATACTTCAAACA
The DNA here is from genome assembly GCF_032452875.1 of Bos javanicus. Taxonomy (NCBI): domain Eukaryota; kingdom Metazoa; phylum Chordata; class Mammalia; order Artiodactyla; family Bovidae; genus Bos; species Bos javanicus. The sequence continues at coordinate 52,760,127 of NC_083876.1, forward strand.
TGTGTTCTTGTTCTTTCCGATGAACCTAAGGTTAACTGTATTACTGTGATTAAACAAGCATGAGTGAAATTGTGATTTTAAATAAAGCAGTGTGAAAGTCATAAATTTAAAACCATAAAAAAGCTATGGCAGAAAAAGCAAAAAAAAATCTTTCAATACAAACTTAAATACATACAAAGAGCCTAGCACAATGACTGCAGAGAATTAAATGAGGAAAAATTAGCTGCTATTATTACAAGAATTTATCTAGCTTCATAGTGTGTATATTCAGTAGAAATGAATCAGTTTAAACAAAGGAATAAAATGCAGACCAGAGTTCACCATTCTCCACTCACTATAATGAACACAGTGCACTAACAGCACAATAATGAAATTAATGGTTATCTGATCCAAAATGTTAATGATTTCTCTGGCACTGATGTACATAATTTTAAAAGGGGATGTGACAATGATTGTTTAGAAGCTCTCAGCTTTCTATTTAAAGAGGAAATAACAGTTGATCACTACCACAATGAACTGGTACTTCACCTTGAATAGACAAAGGGAATACTGTTTATAATGAATGTGTTCAGTTTCAAAATGAAATTATGAATCCATTTTAACATACAAAACAAAACCCCAACCCCATACACATTTTGGTGCTCACAAGATCCTATCTCACAGCGTATCTAAAATCAGCCTTCTCCTGGTTACTCAAGCACTGAAGCTTCTGTAACAGACAGATGTGTGGCTGTTCATTGTCAGCCAGGCAATTAATGCTTATCGAACATCCAACGGGTGTGAGGCTCCATAACAGACTGTCTATAAAATGTCAGATTGACTGCTTAATTTGGCTTTGCTGAATGTCAAGGCCATCATTAATGGTGCTATTTTTTCTGGCTAAATTTAAAAGCTAGTTCATGAGGCCTCTTCTTGGTAGATATTAACTAAATGACTAATCAGTGGATGAAAGTTGTAGAACACCAACATCTACTCACAGATAGCACATGTTTATGACTTAGGTGAGAAATTCAACACATTTTCAACTGCGATTATTTCTGTCAATTTCTATGACTCCTTGGAGAGCTATGTTTGTTTGCAGGGTTTTGTTGCTTTTTTTTTAAGTCACAATCACCCTAAGAACTGTACTGGAGCATTTTAAGTACCTCTTCTGGACCAGATTCTAGTATTTTTGGAGTTACAAGCTGAATGGAAGCAACCAAATGCTACTACATTAGGTCCCCAGCTAATTAGCCAATGACTCTAAAACTTACGAGTAGCTAGCTTCTAGTTTTCCCAGGGTCTTTATTCCCTATCAGCTTCAGGTGATGTTGCATATGTCCAACTAGGCCAGCTAGATCTGAGAAAACAGCAAGATGTCTGCCAGGTCACAAGTCTTTGGAACTGAGCACTTAAGTTACCTTTCTAGTAGTACATATCCACTAAGAATCTAATAAGTTCTATATTGGGGAGCTAGTATAAGCATCACTCTCCTGGGTTTTAACTCAATCTCAGTATCAGTAAGGCCATTTTCTCAAGTGTGAGAAGAAAACAAATTCAGTGTCCCAGTGTCCCTGAGCCATCCTTCTGCTCCCCTACCTTCACACCAGTTAGATTACACAGAGATCTGGACAGATAAAACAAAAATAGTATTTAGTATTAATGAAAATCGCTTTTACTTGTGAAAGCTGAAACAGGTATCACTGCCGCTGCTGCTGCTGCTAAGCCGCTTCAGTCGTGTCCGACCCTGTGCAACCGCATAGACAGCAGCCCACCATGCTCCCCCGTCCCTGGGATTCTCCAGGCAAGAATACTGGAGTGGGTTGCCATTTCCTTCTCCAATGTATGAGAGTGAAACGTGAAGTCACTCAGACGTGTCCGACTCTTTACAACTCCATGGGCTGCAGCCTATCAGGCTCCTCTGGTCCATGGGATTTTTCCAGGCAAGAGTACTGGAGTGGGGTGCCATTGCCTTCTCCGGCAAGTATCACTGGTCAGTTTTATATTCACAACTGTATATATGGACGCAGGCATTCTTGTCACTGGTGAATAAATACAATCCAAATTCCAAAGGGAAAAGCTTTAGCTGACTGTACGTATGACTTCAAAAGTTTACAAAAACTAAATGGTGACTTTTGTCTTTACTATTTTCTAGTTATATACTTAATACATAAATATAGTCTTCTTTAAAAACAAGGTTACCATAGATAAAATTAAAGTCTTACTTTCTGAGAAAGTAGTATTTGTGCAAAGATCTGAAGGGAACAATGGAGAAAGTCATGTAGCTATCAAAGAGAAGAGTAATACATGCAGAGGAAACAGCTGTGCAAAGGCCCTGAGGTGAGCATATGCCAGGCATGTCTGAGAAACAACAGAGGTCAATGTGATGGGGATGGAAGGGCAAGAGTCATGGGAAAGAGGCCTGAGGGTGTAGAACCAGGTAAACTAAAAGACACTGGCTTTCACTCTGAATGAAAGTGGAAATCATCAGAGAATGCTGAGCAGAAGCAATATAATCTGACTTGCTTTCAAAAAGATCACTGCAGCTGAAGTACTGAAATAGACTCCAAGGGCTCAAGGATGAAAGTAGAAAGATAAAATAGGAGAACACTGAAAAACTCCAGGAAAAATGATCCCAGCTTGCACCAGGGTGGTAGGAGTAGGAATAGCTGGGGTCTCAATATATTTTCAAAGTAGAGCCATGGAGCTTACTGGTAGTTTGGAAGCAAAAGAAAGGACTCCCAAATTACCCAGCAGTTTGGGGCCTGCACTATCTATAGAGTCACTGTTAACTGAAATGGAAAATACTATGCAATAAGCAGCTGAGTGGGAGGAAACTGGGAGCCTGATTTGGACATATTTGTGATGCCTCTTCAACATCCAAGCAGAGATACTAAGCAAGAAGTTGGATATAGGGAAGAGTCCATTCTGGAGATATAAATTTGGGAGTCATCATCTGTGATAATAAAGCTTATTTTCAACTTGATTGGGTCACAGGAAGCCCAGATATTTGGTCAAACATTGGTCTGTGTGTTTCTGCATGATATTAACATGTGAATTGACAGTCTGAGTAAAGCAGCTGCTGCTGCTAAGTCGCTTCAGTCGTGTCCAACTCTGTGCAACCCCATAGATGGCAGCCCATCAGGCTTCCCCGTCCCTGGGATTCTCCAGGCAAGAATACTGGAGTGGGTTGCCATTTCCTTCTCCGATGCATGAAAGTGAAAAAGTGAAAGTGAAGTCGCTCAGTCTTGTCCAACTCCTAGCGACCCCATGGACTGCAGCCTACCAGGCTCCTCTGTCCATGGGATTTTCCAGGCAAGAGTACTGGAGTGGGTTGCCACTGAGTAAAGTAGAAGTGAAGTGAAGTCGCTCAGTCATGTCCAACTCTTTGCAACCCCATGGACTGTAGCCTACCAGGCTTCTCAGTCCACAGGGTTTTCTAGGCAAGAGTACTGGAGTGGGTTGCCATTTCCTTCTCCGGGGGATCTTCCCAACCCAGGGATCGAACCCAGGTCTCCCACATTGTAGGCAGACGCTTTACCCTCTGAGCCACCAGGGAAGCCCTGAGTAAAGCAGACACCCTCTCTAATGCAGGTGGGCCTCATATAATCAGGTGAAGGCTTGAATAGAACAAAAGGCAGAATAAAAGAGGATTCTCTTTGCCTGGCTGCCTTTACACTGAGATGTTGGCTTTTCTTTTTTTTTTGGCCACACCACACAGTTTGTGGGCTCTTAGTTCTCTGACCAGGAATTGAACTCAGACCAATGGCAGTGAAAGCCCTAAGTCTTAACAACTGCACCACCATGGAACTCCCATGGCTTTTTCTTGCTTTTGGACACAAAACTAAAACACTGGCTCTTCCTGGGTCTCAGACTACAGCTTTCACGTTGAGACTACATCATTGGCTCACCTGGGTCTCCAGCTTGCTGGCTGGGTAGATCTTGGGACTTGTATTTGTATGAGTCAATCCCTTATAAAAAGAAATCTCTCTATATAAAATCTTATTGGCTCTATTTCTATAAAGATCCCTGAATAATATATCATTTTATATTATATATATATATATATATATGTATATATGTATAATGGAGCTTCCTTGGTGGTTCAAACGGAAAGAGTCTCCCTGCAATGCAGGAGACCAGGGATTGATCCCTGGGTTGGGAAGATCCCCTGGAGAAGGAAATGGCAACCCACTCTGGTATTCTTGCCTGGAGAATTCCATGGACAGAGGAGCTTGATGGGCTACAGTCCATGGAGTCACAAAGAGTTGAACACAACTGAGCAACTAACACACACACATATGTATAATACACACACACACACACGACAGAATGAGATTATCATGAATGCTGCCATAGACAGAGAAAAGTTTAAGGACCGAGTCTGGGTCACTTCATTTTAAGAAGTTGGGGAGAAGAGACAAACCAGCAAAGAATATTGAGAAACATCAGTCAATAAGTGGGTTAAAAAACCAAAACTCAAAAGCCAAGTGACAGTGCTTCAAGGAACAGGAAGTAATTGAGATGAGGATGAGTTAGAAAAAAGCAGACTGGAAACAGACGTTGGATTTGGCTTTATTTTATTGACAATTTCTGTTATGCTCTTAAGTGAGATTAGGTTCTCAATTCTTTTGCAGACTTTTTTTTTGGTAACAAGAATTACATCAGCCTTATAAAATTAGGTGTGTGGCTTCCCATTTTCTTCTAGACTTTAGAATAGGTTTATGGGAAACAGCTGTTACATAAAGAGTTAGTGGTACCAGTATGTAAAAAATCTGGGCCCACGGCCTTTCTGAGGAGATATACAGCTACTTTGACTACTCCTCCAATTTCTTATCTCTTCCCTTTTCTTTTGATTCAATTGTGGTAATTTATATTTTCTTAGAAATTTGCTCACTAAGGTTCTGGTGTTTATTGATATAAAGTTTCTATGGTTTCTTTGATAATCATTTTTCCTTTCTTCATCTATAAATGTCACCTTTTTTATTTTACATAAATTAACATTTTTTTATATATTGACTCTTCCTTTTCTAAAATTCTTAAGTAAATCTGGCCAAAGCTTATCTAAATAATATTAAAATATAGCTTAAGAATATTGGATATAAAAAAATATATATATGCTGTTTCAAGAATACTTCCTTTTATTCATATTCCCTCCCAACTATTTTATTAGGGTTGGTTTTATAATTTCAGCTTTTGGATTTGATGGCATAGTTCATCATTCTAGATCTTTCCTATTTTTTTTATAAATGCAAATAGCTTGGAAAGGGCATTGTGATGTGGCTCCCTGGTCACCTTTAATGCAGAATCTGTGGTCCCAGCTGCTGGGAGAACTGTGAGCAGACAGACTTCAGCCCCCAGCCTCTTCAGGGACTGCCCAGCTTCTGACAGTGCCTTGTCCAAGGTCCTGCCCCTTCCTGGGTGGCCCACAGTCAGTGAGTGATGAGTGCAAGAATATAAAGTCCTGGACACCTTGGCCCAAAACTAAAGGGCATTTAGCTCCAGAGTTTCCTGTAGAGTCAGCTGAGACTGTTGTTGGACTGGCATCAAAGGTCAGCTTCTCCTCCTAAACCCTGCTTTCTCCACCTCCCTCTGTGGGTGCTGACTTCAAAGTCTTCTTCCCAGGGAACCCAAACTGCAAAGAAGGCTATAACTGTCCTTCTTCAAATTCATCTTAAGAACAATGCTTTAATTAATATTCAGTTTTAAATATTTTGTAATTCTGATGCTTTCTTTTTAATTAAGGAATTAACTGAGTGCTTTTTCAGAATAAAAATTGCAAGTATACGGGGTGTAAGACCATTAATTTTTGTTACTGATTTCTGCTTATAATAAGTTTCTTATGATCTATTTACAATGTGGTTGGAATGACCTACTTAACTACAATTTTTATAACTTCTTTGTATGTGTTGAGAATGTGTGCTATCCAGATCCTCTAGATACATTTTTATTATTTTGAGTCTATATGATCTGTGAGTTTCAGAGAGGAGTGTTAAAAATCTCCCACTATGATTGAGAATCTGTTGATTTATCCTTATGATCCTATTATTTTCCTAATATTCTTTACTAAGTGGATATAGGTTCATAAAAATTATAGAAATGATCCCTGAAAGTATGGACCCTGATTCTGGGGAAGTTTGAAGGCAGAAGGAGAAGAGGGCAAGAGAGGATGAGATGGTTGGATGGCATCACCTTACACAATGGAGTATTACTCAGCCATTAAAAAGAATACATTTGAATCAGTTCTAATGAGGTGGATGAAACTGGAGCCTATTATACAGAGTGAAGTAAGCCAGAAAGAAAAACACCAGTACAGTATACTAACGCATATATATAGAATTTAGAAAGATGCTAACAATAACCCTGTGTACGAGACAGCAAAAGAGACACTGATGTATAGAACAGTCTTATGGACTCTATGGGAGAGGGAGAGGGTGGGAAGATTTGGGAGAATGGCATTGAAACATGTAAAATACCATGTATGAAACGAGATGCCAGTCCAGGTTCGATGCACGATACTGGATGCTTGGGGCTGGTACACTGGGACGACCCAGAGGGATTGTATGGGGAGGGAGGAGGGAGGAGGGTTCAGGATGGGGAACACATGTATACCTGTGGTGGATTCATTTTGATATTTGGCAAAACTAATACAATTATGTAAAGTTTAAAAATAAAATAAAATAAAATAAAAAAACAAAGGACATGAACTTGGGCAACCTCCAGGAGATGGTAAGGGACAGGAAGGCCTGGGGTGCTGTAGTCTGTGGGGTTGCAAAGAGTCAGACATGACTGAGCAACCGAACAACAACAAGATTCATAACCGTTACCTTTTTGATGGATTGTTACTTTGGTCAGAATGTTACTTTCTGTCCCTTCTAATTGACTATGCCAAAGGTTATGACTGTGTGGATCACAACAAATTGTGGAAATTCTTAAAAAGATGGGAATACCAAAAAAAAAAAATAAAGATGGGAATACCAGACCATGTGACCTGCCTCCTGAGAAATCTGTATGCAGGTCAGGAAGCAACAGTTAGAACTGGATATGGAACCACAGATTGGTTCCAAATCAGGAAAGGAGTACGTCAAGGCTGTACATTGTCACCTTGCTTATTTAACTTATACACAGAGTACATCATGAGAAATACTGGACTGGAGGAAGCACAAGCTGGAATCAAGATTCCCAGGAGAAATATCAATAACCTCAGATATGCAGATAACACCACACTTATGGCAGAAAGTGAAGAAGAACTAAAGAGCCTCTAGATGCAAATGACAGAGGGGAGTGAAAAAGTTAGCTTAATATCAAATATGGAACGAGTCGCCAGTCCAGGTTCAATGCACGATACTGGATGCTTGGGGCTGGTGCACTAGGACGACCCAGAGGGATGGTATGGGGAGGGAGGAGGGAGGAGGGTTCAGGATGGAGAACACATGTATACCTGTGGCGGATTCATTTCGATATTTGGCAAAACCAATACAATATTGTAAAGTTAAAAAAAAAAAACCTCAAAATTCAGAAAACTAAGATCATGTCATCTGGTCCCATCACTTCATGGCAAATAGATGGGGAAACACTGGAAACAGTGAGAGACTTTATTTTGGGGGGCTCCAAATCACTGCAGATGGTGACTTCAGCCATGAAATTAAAAGACGCTTACTCCTTGGAAGAAAAGGTATGACCAACCTAGACAGCATGCTAAAAAGCAGAGACATTACTTTGCCAACAAAGGTCCGTCTAGTCAAAGCTATGCTCTTTCAAGTAGTCACGTATGGATGTGAGAGTTGGACTGTGAAGAAAAGATAAGCGCCGAAGAATTGATGCTTTTGAACTATGGTATTAGAGAAGACTCTAGAGAATCCCTTGGACAGCAAGGAGATCCAACCAGTCTATCCTAAAGGAAATCAGTCCTGCATATTCATTGGAAGGACTGATGCTGAAGCTGAAGTTCCAATACTTTGGCCACCTGATGCAAAGAACTGACTCATTGGAAAAGACCCTGATGCTGGGTAAGACTGAAGGCGGGAGGAGCAGGGGATGACAGAGGATGAGATGGTTGGATGGCATCACCAACTCAATGGACATTAGTTTGAGTAAGCTCTGGGAGTTGGTGATGGACAGGGAAGCCTGGCGTGCTACAGTCCACGGTGTCCCAAAGAGTCAGACAAAACTGAGCAACGGAACTGAACTGAATTCTGTTCTTGAATTCTAGTCTGGGCCATATTAATATTATCATACATACTTTGTTAGTGTCTAATATGTTTTTCTGAGGTATGCTTCTTATAAACAAAATATACTTAGATTTATATTTTTAATCAACTTAAGTTTGTTCCTTTCAGTGAATGACTTTGAACAGTTCACATATATCATTATTACTAAATATTACTACTAAAATGTTTGTTTTGGTCTGACTTCTGCCATCTTATGTTGTGTTATAATTGTTCACATTTTTGTTTCTTTTTTCCCTTTGTACATATGTAGCATTGAAAACAGTTTTCTTCTTTCAGTATTATTTATATTTAATGTAAAATCTCTTTCTGACTGTATCAATAACCATTTTCCACTTCTGTCATACTTTCAACCATTTGTTGAGTCTGTCAATAATTCTTTATTAAGTCAATGTGACATTAGGTAGTTTTATATTAATAACAGATCCATGGCTTCACTCATTACACATCCCAGTGTGAGTATTCCTACATAAGCCACTATGCACATGGTTTTTTAGGGCCCTTTCATCTCATGGATCTGCTCTCCTCTGAGTCCTTTCAATGTGGCTTATAGACAGAGTAGACGACTGTGGAGCAGGTATATCTGCTTAAAACCACTTTGTCCCATGAGCAACTTATACCTTTTCCTCATATCCTTTTGGCAAGAACTTGTCCTGTGGCCCCAACTGGATGTAAGGGGTGTTAGAAAACGAAACCCACAACTGAGTAGACACTTAGAAGCAACAACTTCAGCAGGGGACGGGATTAGCTGGCTGTATCTGCCACATTCCAGCTTCTGTGCGTTCCTGAATTATGTGGTTTGTTTATCACTACCTCAAGCATGGAAAACCCTGGCCCCTTAGCATGCACAATTCATTTCTTTATGCTCCATGCTCTCACCCACTTAATCCTTGCATGAATCCCAGCCTTCTGTTCTGTGTTTGGCAGTATCTGTTCCATCAGCCCTTCTCCAGAATGAGATGCTATCAGCCTCCCATTGGGATGCTATAGGTAAGCAGACCAGTTACTCTCCCAATGATGAGGGTATTCCCTCTGTTGGCCTAAACCATGAATAAGAATGCTGGAATACAGAAATCTCCCATTGGAATTAGCTTCGCCATCTGTCTCTGAGCTCAAGTAAAACCTTTTAGACACAACCAGATTCAGCTTGTTAATCCCCCAAGTCCCAAACGCACCTATTTACTTTCTGACAATTATATCCATCAGTCTTTATAGTTAACTTTGCTATATGTTTTCACTGCCTTTTAATTTTAAATCCTTTTTGATAGATTGCTTTTAGCAACACACATGATTTCACCAAAAAAAGTCAATTCTATTTATCTAGAATCCAAAATCTAAGAAGCCTATTTACTTCTTGTTTCCATGGCAACATAAATGAAGACTTAAATTTGTATTAGACACCTTTAAAGCAGAGAAAATGCCAAATGGTTTTTGAATCTCAAAAAGATTAAACTTCATCAGAATGGCTTAGCCCTTTATATGATAAATCACATGTCTGTGTTTTACTGTATCAATAATTTATACTTATAGGTAAGCAGACCAGTTTCACATAAGGTTTCACACCTACTGTATTAGATACAATAATCTAAACAATGATCTAAAAAGAAAACATTTTCCCTTAACTAAAAATTTAACTAACATATGTTCCATTTGTCCAACTGATAAATTATCAACATGTGCTTTATAGTCTACTCACTATAAACCCAAAGTGTGCATTTATTGTTTAGGGAGAGATTTTTAAGGAGAAGATCAGTGGGAAAAGATAAAAGAAAAATGAAGAAAAGAGAGAACAGTGATACAAAGTAAAGCAAACAGACACACAGAGAGATCCAGAAACAGCCAAGACAGCAAACTAGGGGAAAAAAGTGCAGAATGTCAAAGAGAGTACCATGGACCAAGAGGTGTACTCATCTTAGTTATTCAAGCAAAGGAGAGAAAAATCAGTCAAACCTTCCTGTAACAACAACCATATTCTTTTATGACATGTTACTATGGCTATTCTGCACCTATAAGCAAAATGGCATGTTGCTTCTTGGTATATAACACCAACCAAGCAAATTAATATATTCAAATTAATATGTTCACTCAGTAACTTTTAGTTGAGTGCTTACTATACGTTCTGCTCTGTTAGAAGTGTTGCAGGTTTGGCAGTGAATAAAAAAGACAAAATCTCTGCTCTGATGATGCTTTCAAGTGGAACTCAGTTATCTGTCTATAGAATGGAGGGTTTCTTTTCCTCAACTGTGCAGTAACTTTTCAACCTAACTGCCAATTACTTAAATTGCCAACAATTTCCTTTAACCTTGGTTTTTAGTTTCTGACAATGATAGAAAAGCCATGATCTTGAATACATGCATCACTACAATCCTAGTTCATACATGAAAAGGCTAGCATGTTCAATATTACATTCCGTATTCTGTTTCGCTATTGTAGTACTCTCCAAGCTTTTTGCTTGTACAAACATTATTGACATGTTTTGAGCAGGAGCCGTAATATTTATAATTTATAAATTATGTAGACATATTATATACCAATCGGTTTACATACATTATAAAATAAACCCCAAAGCATAAATTAAATTGATATAAAAAGTTATAGGTAGTAAGTTTTCCCCTACATCCCCAGGACTCATCTGCCCCTTGAGGGCTACGCAGAGCTCCATGCGACAAAACACTGCACTTAGGCTAATTTTTCACACTTTTTTTTTGTTTTGGTTTGGTTTTTTTAATTTAAATTTATTTATTTTAATTAGATGCTAATTACTTTACAATATTGTATTGGTTTTGCCATACATCAACATGAATCTGCCATGGGTGTTAAACTTTATGACAACAAACTTATAAAATAATCCTTTATCCATTTTGACAAAAATTGTGACAAAAGAAAATAATCTGCCTCAGTAAATCACAGCAAGTTGCAAAGTTGGCTTAATTCCCATAGTTTGCTGTTTTCTTCCTTTGCCTCAGTAGGTAATAAATATTTTACTTCTGGGCTCAGGGAAAAATTAATATAAATTCTGAAGATTTTCATGGAGCTTATATCAAAACAGTGAATAACTTCTTAATAAACACTTTCATCATTTACTAAATGCTTCTTTATCCTTTCATGGAATCCAAAGGCCTTACTGGATCTTTCATTGCTAGATTTTCTATGGGTATGTGTGTGTGAATGTGCGTTTGTGTATGAACCAGGGCCTTGCTTACCAATAACAAAAATACTACCCAGCATTGGTGTAGCCATTATTCCTTTCCAATCAGACATTTACATGTCAGCAATTCCTATCATCTCAGCAAATCTTTAACAAGATACTAGAGCAGGTACTGTTATCCCAGTTTTACAAACAAAGGAACCAAGGCACAAGAACTGAAGTAACTTTCCTAAGATAATGTGGCAAGTTAACGACAGAGACAGAAGATTCTAAAACAGAATTCTTCTCAAGATCTATAGGCCCCTTCCTATGTAGTCGGTAGTAACCACAGGGTTTTAATCTATTGCCTGTAGCTTCCAAGGCGGTTCCCTCTGTTATAGCTTCTTCTGTTTGCTGGACTCGTCAGTGTCTGGTTTCCGCCCTGACACAAAGGGGACTTTTTTTTTTTTTTTTTTTTAGGCTCACTTGTTCAGTCTCGCTGTGGGGAGGGAGGGAGGGAGGCTGCAAACAAATAACACTGGCATGTGCTCACAGTGCCTCAGCCACACTGGGTCTGCCCCCGCTCACGGCACATGTAGCCTCCCTGCCCACACTGCTCCGGCTCTTTGATGCACGATACTGGATGCTTGGGGCTAGTGCACAGGGACGACCCAGAGGGATGGTATGGGGAGGGAGGAGGGTTCAGGATGGGGAACACATGTATACCTGTGGCAGATTCATTTTGATATTTGGCAAAACTAATACAATTTGTAAAGTTTAAAAATAAAATAAAATTAATTATTAAAAAAAAAAAAATAAAACAGAATTCACCTAACACTAGCCCAGAGTGCTTTTCTAATTTCAAACTGCTCTGATATACTAACTACTGAAATCTGCGTCTTCTACTACAACATGCAACGTGACAAATCTTTTCTTCACAAAGTAACAAGAGTGTTATTCCACACAAGGTTTATTTTAAGAGCACTTACTATCTTTCACTTATTTAAAGGACAGGGAATATCCTTTTCTCACAAAACCCCAAGTCACGGGATTTCTTCTATTTAAGGTTAGAAAGTTCACTGGTCACACCGTGATCTCTCGTTATTTACAAGGCAAAGCTGAAACATTAAATAGGGGCTCCTTTTGAATTATGGTGCTCAGGAGGGAAAAGTAAAAAATAATAATAACCATAACTATAACAAATGCTGCACCAATACATGAAACCCATCTGACTCTTGTGATATTCTGCTTTGAGATACAGGAATCCCATCACTTCTTATACAATGACCCCCATATATAGTTTAATTGTTCTTCAAATCTGAGACCTAAGATTTTGTCATTTCCCAACATTATCAGGCAGCACCTATGACAGCAGGACTACAGAAATGATAGTAAAGCAAAACCGTATCTGAAAATTCACAAAAACATCAAGGGAAAAACCACTTCAGCTAGTTATTGTCAAGATGTTTATATTAGTTTCCTACTGTTGCTATGATAAATTACCACACACTTAGTGGTGCGCAAATCTTAACAGTTCTGGAAGTCAGAAGTTCAAAATGGACTCAGTGTGCTAAGATCAAAGTGTCAGAGGCTCTAGGAAGAATCTGTTTCCCTGACTTTTCCAGCTTTCAGAGACTGTGACATCCCTTGGCTCAGGGTCCCTTTTGTCAAAGCCAGCAATCACATCACTCCAACTTTTGCTTCTGGTGTCACATCTTCCCTGACTCTTCTGACTCCCTCTTCCATCTTTCAGAGACCCTCATGATTACATTGGGCCAGCTGTATAAACCAGAATTCTCTTACCTCAGTGGCCTTCATCACATCTGCAGAGTCCCTTTACCATGTGGGGAAACATTCACAGGCTCCAGGGATTATCTAGTGGGAACCAGCAGAAAATTCTCTGAGGTTCACATAGCTTGGTGTCAAGGAAAATTTAGGGAGTTTGGAAACATGTGGCCCTAGACTGGGATTTGACTGTGGCATGGAGAAACTGTTTAATCTTTATCATCCAACACTGAGCAAGCTCAATTTCTTTGTCTGTAAGCTTGCTGTAGATATCTACATCCAATGGTTACTGGGGGATTAAATGAAGATAAGGAATGTGAACACACGGAGTACTGAAGCTAGTAAACAAATACAGATGTTAACTCAATGACATAATGGACAAATGTTTAGACTTTGCAGTATGAATAACAACTATTACTTCCTCAGTAAGAAATATATTCATTTCCTGGCCAATCCTTATACTATTAATACTCTTTTCCCCTAAGTAGTTTCTAATAAGTTTATTTTAATATTTAAATAACTAGGGGATTCATTTGCAGTGATCCTGATGCCTAATTTTAATTCAAGATAAATTACTGGTCTGAAAAAAGTACTTCAGTGAGTTGGGGTTTTAGAAGCATTTATAGAGTTTTTAAAGTTTATGGCAAAGGAATTGAACATTTTTATAATTTAAGATTCTTCTTTGCCCTTTTAAACTGACATTTTTCATTCATTATATTAAAAAGCACATGCTTCTTTTTATTATAGCTTTGAGATTAGCTCCCATCACACATATACTTTGTGATGAGTAATTAATAATTGTCATCTCTATTAGAAAGCTTGTCTCGTTCCAACCATCAGGACATAATTCATTGTCTTTTCTAGGTGATTTATCACCAACTTCTTGAAACTGACTTTTCACTACAATATGAAGATATGGTTCATATTATTTTCAGCAGTCATCTCTTGCAGCATTTAAAGAAGAACATGTCCATGATTCTAAAACCCAGAAATTTTATTATGACCTCAAATGCTAACCTAATGGAATTTAATGTGTACTTGGCTACACAAGAGATGAACAACCCAGTAACAAACTCATGGCATATATGATAAACACATCGCATTCCAACACTATCCTCCTCCCATCCCTGCCCCTTGATATAATAACACTCCACGGGGAATCTCTGATTTACCAGCTAGAAGCAGAATCTTATAAGCAGACAGCAGAATATGCCAGATGTAAGAGTTAAGGTCCAGAAAATACTTGTACACATTCACAAATATTTTTGCTTTGCCTTGCTGGAAAATCTCCAGTAAAGAACAGTAATCTTGCTACTCCACATTTTTAACTTGTTGCCCAATACTCAGTGAAACTAGTGACTATTCTGCTGCTTAGAAGAAGAAAAAGAAAAAAAAAAGATGAATAAGAGATATAGAGGACTGTACTTTTTATTTTTCTAGGTTACTTTTCCTTAAAGTATTTATTTATTATGTTGCACCAGGTCTCAGTTGCAGCATGTGAGATCTAGTTGCTTGACCAGGAGTCAAACCTGGGCCCCTGCATTGGGAGCGCAATCTTATCCACTGGACCACTAGGTAACTCCCAGTTAGTTTTCTTAGATCTACAAAAATGATATTTCCTTTCCCAGGGGGAGAGGATTAAAGTCATTTGGACTTTTTTCAATATTAGAACCAATTATAATATATAGGCTATTAACAAATTTTTTCTTTAATACTTTTTCAGTACTTTCTTCACTTATGCTCATACAAAACTGAGAAAAGATAAGGAATAAATTCTTCTGTATCTAAGATAACATGATGATGCCTCAACAGAAATAAGAAAACATGCATTTTATAGGCCTCAATTTATAAAATTTTGTGATGATGTGAATGATGCTCATAAATGTTTCAAAAAATATTTGCTGCACTGCTGCTGCTGCTAAGTCACTTCAGTCGTGTCCGACTCTGTGTGACCCCAGAGACAGCAGCCTACCAGGCTTCCCTGTCCCTGGGATTCTCCAGGCAAGAACATTGGAGTGGGTTGCTATTTCCTTCTCCAATGCATGACAGTGAAAAGTGAAAGTGAAGTTGCTCAGTCGTGTCCGACTCTAGTGACCCCATGTACTGCAGCCTACCAGGCTCCTCTGTCCATGGGATTTTCCAAGCAAAAGTACTGGAGTGGGGTGCCATTGCTTCTCAATTTGCTGCACTAGTTATGTGCAGAGGCCAGGGCTGAGTATTCAGTGAGGGTCAGGGAGATGAGCAAAGAACAGACACATGTACAGGTCTTGACTCTCTTCTACCATCAGCCCTCCACCGCAAGCTGTACCAGACCCTACCAGTTTTTTCCTCAATCACTGTCCTTATATCACTACCTGTTCTCTGGCTTCTACTATTTTTCATTTATTGATAATCTTTCAGATGTTCAAGCTGGTTTTAGAAAAGGCAGAGGAACCAGAGATCAAATTGCCAACATCCACTGGATCATAGAAAAAGCAAGAAAGTTCCAGAAAAACATTGATTTCTGCTTTATTGACTATGCCAAAGCCTTTGACTGTGTCGATCACAATAAACTGTGGAAAATTTCTGAAAAAGATGGGAACAACAGACCACCTGACCTGCCTCTTGAGAAACCTATATGCAGGTCAGGAAGCAACAGTTAGAACTGGACATGGAACAACAGACTGGTTCCAAATAGGAAAAGGAGTACGTCAAGGCTGTATATTGTCACCCTGCTTATTTAACTTCTATGCAGAATACATCATGAGAAACACTGGGCTGGAAGAAGCACAAGCTGGAATCAAGATTGCTGGCAGAAATATCAATAACCTCAGATATGCAGATGACACCACCCTTATGGCAGAAAGTGAAGAGGAACTAAAAAGCCTCTTGATGAAAGTGAAAGAGGAGAGTGAAAAAGTTGGCTTAAAGCTCAACATTCAGAAAACGAACATCATGGCATCTGGTCCTATCACTTCATGGGAAATAGATGGGGAAACAGTGGAAACAGTGTCAGACTTTATTTTTCTGGGCTCCAAAATCACTGCAGATGGTGACCGCAGCCATGAAATTAAAAGACACTCACTCCTTGGAAGGAAAGTTATGACCAACCTAGACAGCATATTCAAAAGCAGAGACATTACTTTGCCAACAAAGGTTCATCTAGTCAAGGCTATCGTTTTTCCAGTAGTTATGTACAGATGTGAGAGTTGGACTGTGAAGAAGGCTGAGCACCAAAGAATTGATGCTTTTGAACTGTGGTGTTGGAGAAGACTCTTGAGAGTCCCTTGGACTGCAAGGAGATCCAACCAGTCCATTCTGAAGGAGATCAGCCCTGGGTGTTCTTTGGAAGGAATGATGCTAAAGCTGAAACTCCAGTACTTTGGCCACCTCATGCAAAGAGTTGACTCATTGGAAAAGACTCTGATGCTGGGAGGGATTGGGGGCAGGAGGAGAAGGGGATGACAGAGGATGAGATGGCTGGATGGCATCACCAACTCGATAGACATGGGTTTGGGTGAACTCTGGGAGTTGGTGATGGACAGGAAGGCCTGGTGTGCTGCAATTCATGGGGTCGCAAAGAGTTGGACATGACTGAATGACTGAACTGAACGAGCCAGGAGCATGACCTAGGGCATTCTATATTTTCCTATTAAGCGAAGTAAAAGTCGCTCAGTCCTGTGCGACTCTGCTCGCTTAAAAAACAAACAAACAAACAAAGAAACAAACAAAAAAAACAGTCCCCAATCCTTTCTGCTCCAAAGTTAAGGGAGAAAATCCAGTAGCCTGATGGGGCCATCCTAGCTTGTTTCTTTTGCCTTTCTCTGTAGAAGGCTGAACAGAAGTCCTCACAGTCTACAGGCTGGTGACACAGCAGCCTGTGCATGAAGCTCTCGGACTGACAACGCCCCTCAGTCCCCAGAAAGGGTATCAATGCTCTTAGATGAGGAATGTAAATTACCCCCAAAAGCTAATCTCTGTATACAGTTTTAAGATACTAGGATAAAGGTCAAGAAATCCCTTACATACTTTTAGTATGTGAAATCATACAATACTGGGGAGGTGTGAGCATGAAATATATGCAGCCTCTTTTCTACCATCCAGCAGCTCATCCCACTTCTATCAAACAAGGAATTCAAAGTGGAAAACAAAGTCTGTTCAAAACAGTAAACACACTCCAACAACAAAACATACACACAAATTCCACTTTCATAAAACATGAAGCAAAGGAACATTTCACTTGCATTCCTTTTAATCCCATAAAAAAAAACTTTGCAAACATTCAAAATTATGTTTACAAGTATCCTGGATTGTAAATTAGAGCAAAAGCAACCCATGCCTGGCAAATCCTAAGAAAATTAACTGTGAAGAAAATCTGGGGTGCCTTGGAGCATTTCAAAAGACTGATGAGTTAGAACTCAAGAGTATTGCCTTGGGAAAAATAAATTCTATATAAAAGAAACATTAAAATCTAAGAAACAGACAATACTGGCAAAAATTATCTTTGCTGCATAGTCTTAATATAAGCCTTCTTTTTTAACAGAATCTTCAGTTTAAAAACAAAAACTGCTCTCCTCTGCTTGGAAAAAAAAACTAACATTAATACCAGTAAACCATCAATTTAGCACCCAGGATGTTTCAGACCCCTGGTCTGCACATGAGATTTATGATCTCATTTAATTTCCACATCAGACCCATGAAGTCAGTGAAAATTCATACTTTCACAACTGGAGGAGAAAAAATGAGACTTAGAGATAAAGTTGTTTGCACAAGGACATATACAGTCAGAAAATATTTGAAGAAAGCAGTTATAAATCAGATTGGTTTTGTCTAAAACTGTATTGACTCTATAATTCTTATAAAAATGTGAGTTCCTTACTGGAATACAAAAATACATTCTCTTTTGCTGTTAAGCTGTATGACATTTTTTTTTTTTAAATGAAGTTTTGATGTGAAACCTTAAAAAGTGAAATCATTAGAGGCAACCAGGAACATCTGAGTCATGTCAGGGACCTGCGAGCACAGCGGCCTCAAGAAGTTCAGGCAGCTCCCTGGACAAGTGTGACTAGTTCCCTGGTGTGACTTCCAGGGAACCGAAGGAACACAGCTCGTGGCAGGCCTCTCCTCTCACCTGCCGGTGGAGGGAAGGGGACGGGGCACCATTTGCCACGTGGTGTAAACAACGTGATAAAACAAACGCCAGTCTTGGCTCTGCACTGCTGCTCCACAACTCAATAACCACAGGACTTCAGGACACTTCCCCAGCGTTTTCAGTCTTAACTTTCTTTCGGGTAGGTGGAAATAGCTGTCACACCTGGATGATGTCACAATCAAACAAGACTGAATGAGTAACTCACTGGTGCAACAGTCGCCACAAAACAAGAAGCACTACCATGATTTCTTCTGTTTGCCCTCACCTCCACAATCACCTTAGTGCTACCCAAGGCTGGAAAGCACTCCTGGGACCTCACTGTATGGGTGAAAAAGAAACGTGAAGTCACTCAGTCGTGTCCTACTCTTTGTGACCCCATGGACCACGCACCTCTGTCCAAGGGATGTTCCAGGCAAGAGTACTGGAGTGGGTTGCCACTGCCTTCTCCAGAGGATCTTCCCGACCCAGGGATAGAACCTGGGTCTGCCACATCATAGGCACAGATGCTTTACCATCTGAGCCACCAGGGTAGTCCTTACTGTATAGGTAAGAGCCTCCTGTTCCAAGAAGTCTCCCAGCTAACTACATACCAACGTTTCTCCATCCTTCAAAATAATTCATTTCTTCACCCATTTATTCTGCAAAAACATTCACTGTGTTGCTATGCTCAAGATACTTTGCTAGGTAATACAGGAGACTGAAAAAAATTCAGTTTTTCCCCCAGGTAGTGGACACTCAAAGAGATGAAGCTATGCAGTCATTACTGGAGTGAGCCTGGTGTTTTAACCACGAATAAGAACATCTACCTAAATGGCTGTTTCAAGAATTGGTAAGCGTTATCACTATTACTCTGAGTCCTGGCAGCACTGTACTGGTTTGGTGCACTCCTTTTCTTGTTGAAGTGTGCATGCTTGGCCCCCATCAGACGAGGAGGCTTCCAGTGAGCACCTGTGGCCCAGCTCTTGGCCAGGCACAATGTCGTATACATAAAAATACCATCTGCTCGATGTTCGGGTTCCATAGAGACTCGAGACCTTTGCATGATTTCATTACCAAGATAATATCCTACTTCTAATCTGTACAAAACCCACCACCACTATAGAAAGACAACTCTATAGCTACTCTGCCTGACTCCAGAAGGCACTTACATTGCAACCCACCTGTAGCAAAGTTCATATATTCATTTTCAAGTGCTCAGTGAGCACAAGCCATGTGTGAGAAACTGCCCTGAAGTTAACAAGATCCTATGACGAGGACCAAAACCTTTCCCTTCACAAAAGCCTCCACCTGGTGGGCGAGACCGTATGTGCACAACTACCAGATAACATGTGGTAAAGCCTGTACTTTGTCGTCACCATCACCAAATGGCTGCAAAACTAGTCTTTTCACAATCTTCCTAATCACAGTAAAGACTATTTCAGCCCTCCAATGCCT
The DNA here is from genome assembly GCF_032452875.1 of Bos javanicus. NCBI lineage: Eukaryota > Metazoa > Chordata > Mammalia > Artiodactyla > Bovidae > Bos > Bos javanicus. The sequence goes on from NC_083876.1 coordinate 52,779,811, forward strand.
TACACAAATGCCTTGGAATCAGCCTCAACACTTCTCTTTCTCTCACACTCCAAGACCAGTTCCTCATCAAATTCCCCGGGCTCTTCACCGACTCAGTGGACATGGGTTTGGGTGGACTCTGGGAGCTGGTGATGGACAGGGAGGCCTGACATGCTACATTTCATGGGGTCACAAAGAGTCGGACACGACTGAGCAACTGAACTGAACTTCCTTCAAAATGCCTCCACTAGTCCTCACCACCTCCAGCCCCACTATCGCAGGATAAGCCACCACCTTACATCCACTCTCATCTCCTGACAGAAACTGGAGAATCACCTTTGCAAAACAGAGGTCAAGTCATGTTACATCTCTGTCAAAACTGTCCAAGCACTTCCCACCTCACTGAAGTAAAAACCAAACCCTAACAAGAGCCTACAAGGTGGTCACAGTGTTAACCTGACTGGGTCACAGGATTCCCAAGTAAAGCATTATGTATGGGTAGGCAGTGAAGCTGTCTCAGGAGAGATTAATGTTTGAATTGGTAGACTGAGTAAAGCAAATGGCCCTCCCCAACGAGAGTGGGCCTCATCTAATCAGTTGAAAGTCTGCATGGAATAAAAAGGTCTGCATTAGAAAGAATTCTTGCTGTCTGTCTTTGAGCTGGGGCATCAGTCTTCTGCCTTCTAGCGTGAACTCAGACTGGAACTTGCACAATCCTCTTGAGGCGGTCAGTACAACATCCTGTGCCTAAAGCTGCTCAGCACACTGTGCAGAGGATGGTGACGCCCTTTAACGGAAGAACAAGTCAGATCACCTCCAGAGTGCAGCTCACCATCTTAAACCCAATCCTGCTAACCTTAGAATCATGACTTATTGGACGAAAGCTGCCTATTCCTGAAAGGGGTACATTTCATTTTCACAGCCTAATTGTTCACTCAATGCCAAAAAAATAGAATTGGGAGGTCGTCTTCCCTGAAAACAACAGAACAATTATCAGAAAGCAGTGACATATCTGTAATATATTTTTTCATTAAAAGTTAATAACTAAAAATTAATTAAAAGAACTATTTTTAGACCAGTTTTAGCTTTACAGTTAAACTGAGCAGAGAGTACAGAGAATTCCACATAACCCGTTCCCACCAATATTACCATGCTAGTGCGGCAAAACTGATGAAGTGACACTGACATGTCATTATCAACCAAAGCCCACAATTTACATTAAGGGTCATTGTTAGTGCTGTACATTCTGTGAATCTGAAAAATGTATTAATGACCTACATCTACCATTATCATACCATACTGATAAATTTCACTGCCTCCAAAATCACCTATGCTTCATCCATATATCCCCCCTCCAGGCCCTGGCACAACTCATCTTTTCACTGTTTCCATAGTTCTTCCTTTTCCAAAATGCCACACAGTTGGAGTCAAATAGCTATGCACCTTTCGGATTGGCTTCTTTTACTTAGTCATACGCATCTGAGGTTCATTCCTGTATTTTCATGGCTTGATAGCTCATTTTTTTTTGTCACTGAATAATATTTCATTGTATGGTGGGACCATACTTTATATAATTAGGAATGAAAGAGGAGACATTATAGCTGTACCATGAAATACAAAGGACCATAAGAGACTACTATAAATAACTATAGTAGTTTAATAGTACCAACAAATTGGATAAGCTAGAATAAATGGATAAATTTCTAGAAATACAATTTACCAAGACTGAGTTATGAAGAAATAGAGTCTGAATTGACCAATTACAAACAAAGAGATTGAATCAGTAATCAAAAAAATGTCAACAAAGAAAAGTCCAGGACCAGATGGTTTCCACAGTGAATTCTACCAAACATGTAAGGAAGAATGAATGCCAATTCTTTTCAAACTCTTACAAAACACTGAAGAGGCGACAATAATCCCCAACTTATTTTATAAGGCAATTCTTATCCTGATATCCAAATAAGGACACTACAAGGAATGAAAAATACAGGCCAACAACCTTAATCAATATAGATGCAAAAATTCTCAAGAAAATATCAGCAAATCAAATTCAAGTGCATATTAAAATGATCACACACCATGATCAAGTGGGATTTATTCCTGAGATACAAGGATAGTTTGTCATATGTAGATTAAATGTGACACACCACATTAACAAAACTAAAGATAAAAACCATATAATCATCTCAGTGGATGCAGAAAAAGCATCTGACAAAATTCAACATCCTTTCATGGCAAAACTGTCAATAACCTAGAAGAAAACATACGTGGTAAATTCCTGGATGTCAATCTTGGTGATAACGTGTATCTTGTGAAACAGTTCCCACGATAAGGTTAGTTAACACATTTATTGGGTTTGAGTAGACTTCAGGAGTTGGTGATGGACTGGGAGGCCTGGCATGCTGCGGTTCATGGGGTCACAAAGAGTTAGACACGCCTGAGCGACTAAACTGAACAGAACACATTTATCATCTCACATCACCACACGCCTTTTTGAGTGTGGGTGGTAACTATTAAGATCTACTCTCTTAGCAACTTTTAAGTCTCCAATACAGTCTTGTTAACTGTAGGCACCGTGATGTACATTCACTTTGCATAATACCATCAAGGTTTATCCATGTCACAAATTGCAGGACTTCCTTCTTTCCCATGGGCAAATAATATTCCCTTGTTAAAACAGTATTCATTTGATGAAAAACAATAATGATTTTACCATACAATGCATAAGTCAAATGTACTATGAAAATGATATTCTGGTGCATCTGTGATTGATACACAAAATGCAGATATCAAGGAAAGAACACAGCAGTGTGCAAATATGCAAGAATTAGCAAGGCTGCTGTTTCAGCATCAACACCCAATAACCACAGAACTCCACAGTACTCATTTGGCCTAAAGCAAGGTAATTAATCACAGGCCAGGCCAGTGTAACCTGACTATGGAAAATACTGAACATCATGGGATTTAATTTTAGAGATATTCAAGCACCCAGTTAAAAAACTGTACAATAATGCTTTGCTCTTTAGGACAGTAGTAGATATTTACATGTTTACAGTAACCATCAAAAAGATACACTAAAAATAATTACTATATGTACTCAAGGATTTGAGGGTTATTTTACTATTATTTTTATTCATTTTTTTTCTGAAAAGGAGGTTAGTTTTAAATTACTCCTAGCTAACAATTAATTTTTAAGGACTGTACTAATCAGATTGTGACAACAGTCCTGTGGCTCAAAAGAGTGAATCCTCATTACAGCATGGAGCCCAGAGACTGCTCAGAAGGTTCCCAGAAGACAACCCGCTGCGGCAGGGGTGACTGAACAAAAGACAAAAACGGACTATGCAAAGTCCTTAAGTATTTATACAGGTAGCATTGACAGTATTCCAGGTACATTCAATTTTATTCTTAATTTTATTTGTTTAAGCAAAAAGACAGTTTACTGGAAACACTGAGAGCTCACAGAGTCAGTGAGGAAAGCTCACGAATGGGCAAGGAATAAAGGCACAAGGCTACAGGCTTGGCAGCCAGAAGCAACGTAAGTGTCAACAGAATGATGCTGTTTATCCTCAGTGTGATAAACACAGTATGTCTCATACAGGATTTCTGAAAATCAGAACTGTTCATGAAGAGTCTCTAAAACAACCAAATAAGAGACAACATGAGCCCAACAATTTGGTTTTGTTTTATCCTGCTTCAAGGCTTTCCAGAATCTTCATTCCTGGACCAGGGATCAAACCCATGTAGTGGAGGCATGGAACTAACCACTGGACCACGGGGGAATTCCCTCATTTATATGTTTTAATGTCAGCAGTGCTATTACCCTAAAATCTTTATAGGAAACCAGCTTAAGAAATAACATGAACTAATGTGTTAAACAGATAGTACATATAATGGGTGTGAGGCAGATGGATTTAAAACAAGTTTCAAGCCCTCCAACACCATGCAAATCATTGATATAATTAATTACACTGTGTTATTTGGTCACCTGTCTGTATCTCTTACCAGACTATTAATTCATTCTGCATCTAGAAAAGAGTAGGTATGTAAGAAAAGCTCACTGAATTAAAAAAAAAAATTGTAATTATATATCATATACTTATTTAATAGTCTTTAGTGCCATTGTAATCAAATAGCGACTGGAGAGTATGATTATAAAAATATAGGGAAAACAGATTTTTTTTTTCATTATCAAGGGCTTTTCCTCATCTCTCAAAACTAAAAATTATATAGGCAGAGCACGCTGAGGGTCTAGTGAAAAATGATGCTCAAATATTTAACTCTCCAAAATGTCATATTTGAATCACTTTGCCATCACATATGCAAAGCTATGTTAGACAGTCAAGACATATGTTTCCTTGGCCAGAAAGTATAGGCATTCATGGAGACTGAAGCTGGAGACAGCAAATGTTAAACAACAGCCTCCAGAAGCTGCAGAGTGGCCCATAGCCCAGGACTGCCACAGGGTAGAGGGGGAGAGGCTGACTCACCTCCATTTTTTACACACACTCCAGATCACAAGGCTCCAATTCCTCTCGCTACCTCTGGTTCAGTACTTCCTCATTTAATTCTGTTCAACAGTGCTTTGATGACCTCACTAGTCTTCAGCTAGTCAGTCACTCTCAGAGATATCACTGGTGAAAGGCACTGGAGCACATGACACATCAGCTTCAATTCCTTTAAAAACAAATTTCCAGCTTTACTGAGATATAACTCAGTGTATACTCAGTATATAACTCAGCTTTACTGAGATATAACTCGGTGTATAGTCAGTATATACTCAGACATATCACATTGTGTAAGGTTAAGGTATACAATGTCCATGATTTGATACACTTTTATACTCTGAAATGATTGCCACAATAAGGTTAGTTAACACATCCATCACTTTATATAGTTAACTTGCGTGTGTACTAAGCACTTCTAAGAGCTACTCTTCCAGCAACTTTCAAGTCTACAATATAGTATTATTAACTATAGTCACCCTGCTGCATAGCAGAATCCCCAGAAGTTACTCATCATACAACTGGAAGTCTGTGCCCTTTGCCAACATCTCCCCATTTTACCTACTCCACAGCCCCTGAAAACCACCATTCTATTCTGTTTCTATAAGTAAGATCATACCATATTTGTGTTTCTCTGACTTATTTCACTTAATGTTCTCATGAATCATCCATGTTGTTGCAAATGGCAGGATTTCCTTATTTCTCATGAGTAAATAATGTCCCATCAAACACAGAGACACACACATACGCCACATATTCTCTATCCATTCATCCATGGACAAACACTTGGGTTGTTCCCACAGCTCAGCTATTATGAATAAGGCTGCAGTGAACTTGGGAGTGCAGATATCTCTTTGAGATTCTCATTTCATCTCCTTTTGAAATATACCCAGACGCGGGATTGCTGGATCACATGTTAGCCTTCTATTTTTAATTTTTGTGAGAAACTACACGCTAGTAAAGTAATGCTCAAAATTCTCCAAGCCAGGCTTCAGCAATATGTGAACTGTGAACTTCCTGATGTTCAAGCTGGTTTTAGAAAAGGCAGAGGAACCAGAGATCAAATTGCCAACATCTGCTGGATCATAGAAAAAGCAAGAGAGTTCCAGAAAAACATCAATTTCTGCTTTATTGACTATGCCAAAGCCTTTGACTGTGTGGATCACAATAAACTGTGGAAAATTCTTCAAGAGATGGGAATACCAGACCACCTGACCTGCCTCTTGAGAAATTTGTTATGCAGGTCAGGAAGCAACAGTTAGAACTGGAAATGAGCAACAGACTGGTTCCAAATAAGAAAAGGAGTTTGTCAAGGCTGTATATTGTCACCCTGTTTATTTAACTTATATGCAGAGTACATCATGAGAAACGCTGGACTGGAAGAAGCACAAGCTGGAATCAAGATTGCCGGGAGAAATATCAATAACCTCAGATATGCAGATGACACCACCCTTATGGCAGAAAGTGAAGAGGAACTAAAAAGCCTCTTGATGAAAGTGAAAGTGGAGAGTGAAAAAGTTGGCTTAAAGCTCAACATTCAGAAAACGAAGATCATGGCATCTGGTCCCACCACTTCACGGGAAATAGATGGGGAAACAGTGGAAACAGTGTCAGACTTTATTTTTCTGGGCTCCAAAATCACTGCAGATGGTGATTCTGGCCATGAAATTAAAAGACGCTTACTCCTTGGAAGGAAAGTTATGACCAACCTAGATAGCATATTCAAAAGCAGAGACATTACTTTGCCAACAAAGGTCCAACTTGTCAAGGCTATGGTTTTTCCTGTGGTCATGTATGGATGTGAGAGTTGGACTGTGAAGAAGGCTGAGCACTGAAGAATTGATGCTTTTGAACTGTGGTGTTGGAGAAGACTCTTGAGAGTCCCTTGGACTGCAAGGAGATCCAACCAGTCCATTCTGAAGGAGATCAGCCCTGGGATTTCTTTGGAGGGAATGATGCTAAAGCTGAAACTCCAGTACTTTGGCCACCTCATGCGAAGAGTTGACTCATTGGAGAAGACTCTGATGCTGGGAGGGATTGGGGGCAGGAGGAGAAGGGGATGACAGAGGATGAGATGGCTGGATGGCATTGCTGACTCAATGGACGTGAGTCTGAGTGAACTCCGGGAGTTGGTGATGGACAGGGAGGCCTGGCGTGCTGCGATTTATGGGGTCGCAAAGAGTTGAACACGACTGAGCGACTGATCTGATCTGATCTGATGGTTTCTATAGTGGCTGTACCAATTCACATTCCCACCGACAGTGTATTGGGCTTCCTTTTCTCTGCATTTTCACCAACATTTTTTATCTCTTGTTTCAGTAATAGCCATCCTAGCAGCTGTGAGGCAATTTCTCACTGTGGTTTTCCCTGATTAGTGATGTGAAGCATGTACCTGTTCAGGCTCATATGCCTGTTGGCCAGTTGTGTATCTTCTTTGGGAAATGTCTACTAATATCTCTTGCCTATTTTTTAATCATAGTATTTGGCTTTTTGGTATTAAGTTGTATGAGCTCCTTATATATTTTGGGTATTAACTCATTAGGTTGCCCTTTCGTTCTTGCTGACCTTTTATTCCTTGAGGAAGACAAGCTATAGTTTTAAGCCTTCAGAAAAGAGGACATTCTGTATGAATTAAGTGAAGTGGCAGAGAGTGCACAGGATAAGGCTCTGTGGAGGACATCACACTTGTTGATTGTGATAAATCTTTGAAGACAGAAGGTAGACTAGAGGTGAGTAGGAAATTAAGGCAGAGGGAATGGTAATCAGCAAGGCTGAGAGGTGGAAAAGCCCTTAGGAGGAATAGAGTGTTTGGAGAACAGTTACGGCCTCAAGATCAAATGAACAGATGAGGATGAATGATAATAACACAGCACAGAGGCCACTCCTGGGGCCTGGCAGACACGCCGTGGAGGATCTCCAGAGGACCTGAGCAGGGCAGTGGAAGTTCATCACACAGTCATCCGCACAACGGTTTGCCAAGGGACAACTGGAGGAGGAAAAAGTTAAATGGCTAGTAGAATGTTCTAAGTAAGAAGGCAGGTCTCAGATTCAGAAAATGACAAGATGGGAAACACTATGGCCCAGATGCATCACTCAGTTGTGTCTGACTCTTTGTGACCCCATGGACGGTAGCCTGGAGGCTCCTCTGTCCATGGAATTCTCCAGGCAAGAAAACTGGAGTGGGTTGCCTTTTCCTTCTCCAGGGGATCTTCCCAATCCAAGGATTGAACCCGAGTCTCCTGCATTGCAGGCAGACTCTTTACCAACTGAGCCACCAGGGGAGCCCTAAGACAGGAAAGGATGAATCCAAAAGGCTATTCTGACCCATCAAAATGTGAGGGAGTCTGAAGCCAGGTAAGACTAATGGTGAGCAGTCTTCTCTTCCCACAAGTGGCCAGGCAGACCGACCAGGAATTCCAAATTAAACAGAGAATGTTTGTTGAAGGTCTGCTGTGCATCAGATACATCACTGAGTGTATTACAGACCTTATCACTTTTGGATCTCTATATCAATCTATTCTGAGAGTTATGCTTTATGACCACCAATTGACAGATTAAAAAACCTTAGGTTCACAGAAGTCAGAGGACTTGGCCTATATCAAAGAATAAAAGTGAAAGAAGGTGAATAACAACAATAATAACAACAATAATAATTAGAATAGCATGGGCTATTTGTCAGGGATTGTGGGAAACAATGGTCAACAGGGAGATACACTCCCTCCCGCTATCTTCAAACTCAGATCTGACTTTTGCATTCTTCCTTTTCTTCCTTCCACTGTTGCTTTACTCTTATAAAAGGTGCCCTTGGTCTGACACAGTTATAGCTTTTGATTAATGCCATGTTATGCTGCTATTAAGCCTAAACATTTTTTTAAAAAAAGAAGACTTTATTACTTGGCTGAAGAATGTGCTTCAACTCTTTCATTTAAAATGTTGATGATTAATACTCCATTGTGTATATGTACCACAGCTTTCTTATCCATTCATCTGCTGGTGGATATCTAGGTTGCTTCCATGTCCTAGCTATTATAAACAGTGCTGCGATGAACATTGGGGTACACGTATCTCTTGAATCAGTTCTAATGAGGTGGATGAAACTGGAGCCTATTATACAGAGTGAAGTAAGCCAGAAAGAAAAACACCAATACAGTATACTAACACATATATATGGAATTTAGAAAGATGGTAACAATAACCCTGTGTACGAGACAGCAAAAGAGACACTGATGTATAGAACAGTCTTATGGACTCTGTGGGAGAGGGAGAGGGTGGGAAGATTTGGGAGAATGGCATTGAAACATGTAAAATATCATGTATGAAACGAGTTACCAGTCCAGGTTCAATGCACGATACTGGATGCTTGGGGCTAGTGCACTGGGACGACCCAGAGGGATGGTATGGGGAGGGAGGGAGGAGGGTTCAGGATGGGGAACACATGTATACCTGTGGCGGATTCATTTTGATATTTGGCAAAACTAATACAATTTTGTAAAGTTTAAAAATAAAATAAAATTGTAGTTGGGAAAAAATAAATAAATAAATAAAATGTTGATGATTACAGAAAACCACAGTAGTTTGTGCTCAACTACTCATTATTTGTATTTTAAGCCAGAAAAGCTGATACCATCTCTCGGATCAATATAAAGAAACAGTTTACATCAAAAGTTGGGTCTTCTCACTCGTGCTGTCCCATATTTCCTGAATCAGAACAATTTAGCTTCAAAATAATCCACCAGATGTCAGAACACTGTCGTCGTTTAGTCGCTAAATTGTGTCTGATTCTTTGCAACCCTGTGGACTGCAGCATACCAGGCTCCTCTGTCCTCCACTATCTCCCAGAGTTTGCTCAAATTCATGTCCACACAGGCACTGAAATTTCACCTCACAAGCAGGTCTTGAGATTGAAGGAACTGTGTATGAATCCTGCAGGGCACAGGATTATATAGGAAAAAGTACAACTTGGTACTTAAAGAGACAAACGCTCCAATGGATGAAAATAAGCTCTCCTACTTAGTATCTGGCAGTCCTTGGGCAAGTTATTTAAACATATTGAACTTTAATTTCTGTATCTGCTGCTGCTACTGCTAAGTCGCTTCAGTCATGTCCGACTCCGTGCGACCCCATAGACGGCAGCCCACGAGGCCCCCCTGTCCCTGGGATTCTCTAGGCAAGAACACTGGAGTGGGTTGCCATTTCCTTCTCCAGTGCATGAAAGTGAAAAGTGAAAGTGAAGTTGCTGAGTCTTGTCCGACTCTTAGCGACCCCATGGACTGCGGCCCACCAGGCTCCTCCGTCCATGGGATTTTCCAGGCAAGAGTACTGGAGTGGGTCGCCAGTGCCTTCTCTGTTCTGTATCTGCAGGATGCGAATAAAAAAGCTTTCTTCACAGGCTTTATAACATCAGTATTTTAAAGGAGGCACTCTGTGCAAGATCTGTCAGAGTATGAGGGGCAATGTGGCAAAGAGAGAAACTTGGAGTAGCAGCAAACATTGTTAAATGCCAACAATAAGCAAAGTGCTCTTTGGGGCTCATATGCACTCACTTGCACATTCTCTCTCTTATATATACACATGCACAAAATTGAACCCCAATTAAATTCAAAACGCAACCCACAGAGATCAAGGAGGAAAAAAGCTAAGCACCAACAGGGCTATATTATGATCTATAAAATGACAAAACTCATATTATATAATGTACACAAGTTATATGTAACAACCCAAAGTATTTTGTTTCAGAAGCCCTCCAAGTAATATAAGCTTTCTGGAAGAGTATTGCCTGATAATGTAAGTATATAAAATGTAAATTATATTTATGAAACCAGAAGGGTACTTTATAGACACTGCTTCATTTCTGCAGTTTAGAAATTAAATCCCTACTTTTAACTTTAGATAGATATTTTAAGTTTAATTTAAGATATTTATCCTCTACATCACTAGGTTTCACCACATTTAAAACACTTTTAAAAAAATCTTTCTTTTATGATTTGGCATCTTTGAAAATTCTCTTTAAATGCTGATCGGCAGTTGTGTACAGTTGATATTGTCTCGTAAACATCAAAAAACAAGATTACTACTGAAAATTTCCAAATCAGGGGTTTTCCTGGTGGTCCGGTGGTTAAGACTCCATGCTTCCACTTCAAGGGGCATGGGTTTGATTCCTGGTTGGGGAACTAAGATTCCATACACCGTGGCCAAAAAAAAAAAAAAAAAAAAATCCCAAATCAAACCAACAAATTGGCCCAGGCTGGAGTTGGTTTCTTTACCATTTTGAGACATTGGAAAAGATTGTATGCTATTATATTTTTAAAATATTACCTACTCACTAGTTAACTGATAAAAGATTGAAAAAATTAAATAGCAATTAAATAATGTACATTCATAATTTAATATTTCAAAAAATCTGGTTAATAATTGTCATGATTTTCTTTTTTCTACCCACATTAGGGGTAGTACAGAGTGCTGGTTAAGACTCGGGCATGGATTTCAGTTGTAGATCTGCCACTTTGAACCGTGTGACTTATTACTTAAACTCTGAGTTACCTCAAATTACTTAACCTCTGAGATTCAGTTTCCTTACATGTAAAATGATTTTTATAGTATATGTTTATAAAATGGATTGTTATGAAGATTAAATGAGATATGCATTTAAAGTCCTTTGTCTATGACCTGAATCATAAAAAATACTAAATAAATAACATTAAATTTAGCTATAACCATCCCATACATTCACCTTCCGAAATAACAACAACAAACACATCATCACGTATCATTAGCCACTAGAAACAAAAATCTAAAGTTCTACTAAACAAGACAACATATCCTCAGAGAAGCAGGTACCCACATGTCAACCATAAGTACCGCTTATGGGGCTGATTGCATCTCTGTCCCTGGAGCACAGAGTTGGAAAGCACTAAAGCAAGAACACCCATAGAAAATAAAAAAATCAGACACATGACATATACTTAGGGACTTTAAAAAAATACATTGCTTCACAGATTGTCCTTCTGATCCTCAATGCAGAAATACCCTGCCTCCGGCCTGCACTCCTGTTACGGCACACTACAATGCCACACTTCCTTATGGTGGTAAACTGTCGAACACTCCTCAGCTCAAGATGCAAAGGAGAGGTCTGCTCTCCACTGGAGGGCCATCCAGGTGTCCAGTCCAAGGAGGATCCCAACAGCATCCCAATCTCAGCCTGACCAGGAAAGCCCCCCAACATTCACAACTCTGAGGACTAATTACCTAATTGGCTGATGACTATGTCACAGTTCAGGAAAACTGTCATCCTCCGTTTATTTGCATAATATCCTAAGAGAAACAAATAACAAACTCCTTGACTTACCCGGAAGTAGTCACTGCAGGCTGCTAGGACGGCCTTGTGAGCATGGAATTTCTGCTCCTCGGCAATCAGGGTGACGTCGCAGAGGATGCCGTCACTTCTCTGCTGATTCAGCGCTGCCAGGACGCTATCGTTATGAGATTCCGAGTGGCAGAGCCTCTGGCCTGTCAACATTTCTTGAATACTGTAGGGAGGGGGAGCAAGTTAATGTTCTTCCTCTCAGCAGCCCGGCCACCCCCACACTCTCCCTCGTAGCAACTCAGGGAATGCGGATTCCAGTGCCTGTGACAGTGTGGCCGTCCTAGCACCCCCATCTCTTGCTCCACCGGCGTCTTGCTTTCTTTGTCTCTAGTTCTCTCTTTTCCTCACCCCCACAGCAATTCTTCCTTTCCTACTATCCCTCTTTCAGAATTTGTGTTTGTTGTGTGTCCATCCGTGGCTGTGTATTGGCCCATATCTGCAGGCCTGTAAACCTCTGCTTCTGGACCTCTGTCTCCTCAGCATTGTACCTCTGGGCACACATCTCTGGATGTGTATGTACATATGCATGTGACTCCTCCCACTCTGGGACCCCCTTCCTAGTCTCTGGTTCCTTTTCTAGCTTTGTAACACCTGTGTGAGGTTAGCACAAGCTCAGAACCTTATCTCTGGCATGCACTGAGCCAGCACTAAATCCAAGGGACCTATATGACTCACCAGAGACACAGGAAGTCACCATGTCTCCTCACAAGACACAATACTCCATTAATAAATAAGATGAAACCGAGCAAATGTTGGGTAGGGTAAAAAAGGGCTGCCTGTGACCACTTCATGTAAAAGGGCATTAATTAAGCCGTAGCAGCTTATTATTAAACTTGGGAAATTATGCATCACCAAGAGTACATCAAAAGAAATGCCATTGTAAGGAAAAACTTTAAGGCTGAAAGCGAACTGCATCTGTATTATTAGCCTCCAGTAGCTATGTGTGGTCACTGTACTAGACTTACGAACGACAATGCCATCTATTTTCTGCTCTATTTTGCGCAACTGCTCAACTTACTCATTGTGAAGCTTTCCTCTTCACTTCCAACCCTAACCTAAAATATTCATTGCATGTCCTTTCAAAACTCCTGGGTGAAACCCCACATCTTCCTAAAAGAGGATGAAGTGATGCTAATAAACACCAAATGCAAACTGAATTTGTAGATAGTTATAAACAATTCCAGCTTAGATACATGAAAATTTCCATGGCGCTCTAGGAATCTCAGAATCGGCATTGGACTAAGAGGAGTTGAGAACAGGAACTATTAAGCTCTATTTCTGGCCTGTGGACTCTTCTTGAAGTCGAGTAAAGATGCCATAGGAATGGGTGAGATTGTCTCTCCCAATCTGACAACTCCTGTGTCCAGTTCCTTCCTCTGAATGTGAAAGAGCTGCTCAGGGGAACCAAGGCGTCACCACCAGTCTACCCTGCATGGCTGGTTTATCTGACAGGGCTGTGGTGCCAGCTGGCTGATAAATTACAGTTCAGCATAAATCACTATCTTAAAGGAAACCAAATGCTTCCCATAAAACGCCAGAGTGCTGCCAATAAGCTTTATTGGACATTTTTGACTGGGGAGCCTCAGAAATGTCAGAACTACTGAAAGAAAAAAAATTTGACAGGAGGTGATGATATAGTAAGTTCTCGTGGGAAGGTGGGAGGATTATTTTCAGCTGAAATACAGCAGTGCGTTTTGAAATGGTTACTGTCATCAAATATTCATCTAGCATCTCTAGCTATAGGCAGACTTTTAAAGTCAGTAACTGAAAATCATGCTCGGAAGCATAAATAACTCTTCTACATATTGCTATGCAAAGGCTAGAATGGAGTTAATTAGCATGGCTCAAAGAAATGAAGGGGCAGAGTAGTAATAGAAGTATTATATCAGCTAAATAAGCTTTAAGACAGTCTTTGAAAAATCTTTCCTAAAAGGATGACATTTTTATACATTTCACAAGCACAAAGTCCTTACTATGTTCCATGAATTATTCTTAGTGATTTACATTATTAATTCATTTAATCTTCATAACAACACTATGAGGCAGGTAATAATATGTCTTTCACAGATAAGAAACCTGATGGCTCAAGAGCAGGTATTTTGAGAATCTATTACCATGAATATAATAATGCCATTTGTCCTCCTGCTTAAAAAATAAAACAAACAAACAAAAAAACCTGAAACAAAGGCAAAAAATGATCATCTAAGATCTCAAAAATCTATGCTAGAGGGGGAAAAAAATCACAAAGTCCACATTAATTATATATTTAGATTGTGCATAATCTCAAAATCAAAGTATCTTTGAAAAATAATACACATTAGCATAATAACATGAGATAGTGATAAGAAATGTCTGAAATCATGCTTCAAAAACATTTATCTTTGCAATGATTAAGTTTGGAGAGAGAAAATAGATTTTAATTATGATAATCTTAGAACATTTATGTGAAACTCTCATAACTTTTCTCCCTTTTAATATACCTTAAATGCCAAATAAATGTATTTTGAAATTTCATTTGTAGTGGAACAGGAGAATATATTAAAATAATTGCCTTATAATGTTTCCTTACTCATTTTTCCAAATACAGAGCCACAATTCACATCCTTATTATTAAGACTGAATCAGTGTTTGCATTTCAGATATCCATTGACAGAGAATAAATCTTGCCAGGGAAAGAGTAGCTGTAAACTGAAATTTGGCCAAGAATTAAGGGCTCAGCTCTGAAACAATTGGGATGCTGCACAATTTCACAGGATCATTCAGCTGGGCTTGAAATATTCGAGCTTAAAGAAAACAGCATGCTAAATATTTAAGGCAACACTTGGCACAAGATACCAAATGTTTTGGAACCAATATGTTAGGAATCCTTAAAAGCACAAACAAATACTCCAACATTTGGCAAGAAATAAAGGCCTATTAATCAACAAGTCATTGTACTGTATTCTGAAAGGAACTTCCCACTCAACTCTCAAGATGTAAATCTGCAAAAGACCTCAACTCTTTAAGTGTGAAGGCACACGCAGCCACGGAACACAGCTGCAAGGCCATAGGTCCATAGGATAAAGCCAATACTCATAAACCAGGGAGGAGGTGACTCAAAGACTGTTATGCACCATCTGTGAACTAGGGTGGGGAGCAGACATATGCCCGCAAATGGCTTCCTTGGCATCAAACTTCTGCAAATTAGCAAACTACCAACTTAGAGCAGTGCCCTGCCATTCCTTGGGAAACAAGGAAGGAAAAACATATTCCTAAAACTTCCTAAAATACTAAACAAACAAGCAAACAAAACATAAGACAGAAGCCACATTTTCCAAGGGTATATAGGTTTGAAGGTTATCCTAAAATTGGGAAAGGTCTTCCATGGAAGCAATATTGCCACCTTGAAATTCACAAGTGAGTGCAGAGGGTGACCTGTGACCTGGCTTTGGCAAGGCAACCACAGTACCCTGTTCTCTGAGGAACTCCTTAAACCTGCACTGTCCAATATAACAGCACTAGCCACATGTGGCTACTGAGTAAAACGTGGGCAGTCCAAGTTGAGATGGGCTCTAAATGGAAAATGTACACTGGATGTCAAAGATATAGAATTAAATAAAAGAATGCAAAAATATCTCAATATTTTTATACTGATTACATGTCAAAATGACAACATCTAGGGTATATTGGGTTAAATAAAATATTTTGTTAAAATCCTTTTTACTAGTTTCCTTTAACTTTAAAAAAATACGCCTGTTTGAAAAGATTAAATGATATATATACTTCATGCTAAGGTTTTACAGGACAGTCTACAAGTTCCCTGGGGATATGCTCCTCATGTCTTTCCACATGAACTGTATAAGGGTTTCAGACACCCCATCAGGCTGCTGATGAGTCTGGCTGTTCTTGATTCTCACAGGGCCCTACCCCTCTCAGGTACAACACAGGAAGCCCCAGACTCCCTGAGCAAGAAATTGCTTTTTAGTGATGCCAGGGAGCAACCATCTGATTGGTCAAATGTAGCATCCAGTAACAGGGAGATAAATAAATGAGATCTCAAGGAACAGAACTATTCATGACTTTAAATCTTTAACTTTCATTCTGAAATTGATGATAAAAATTAAAAAATCAAATGCAGAGCACGAAGTTCATAACATGGTACAGCTCACTCACAGGGAAGCACTGCATTATCACAAACCACACTTCAAGCTCACAGTGAACATTTTTGATCACAGAAATCTCTGAGTCTCATTTTTATAGCATAAATTTTGACTGAGGTCACTCAGTTTATAATATATAAATTCCAGAATGGTTATCTGGTTTTTAAATATCTGAAATTCAAATTTAAAAATTCAAGTCAGTTTCCATATCAATGTTTACTTAGCATTTAGATACACAAAATATATGCAAGTAGTTTTCAAGTGAGGTTACCAATAAGGTGTTGCATACTTGTATATCAAATAGTCAAGTACTGTAGAGATCCTCGTTTCCTAAACAGATTACACCAAAAAGAAAAGGACTGGGCAAGAAAAACCTAACAGAACTAGGATTATGCATGATTATCTCAGTTCAGTCTATTGATAAACTGTGCCCTAATCACTTCCATTCTACAGTCAAACTATTTTAATACAAATTAAATACATTAATATTAAAAGAACCCTATTTATTTAAGTGGAGCTTAGTTGCTTAGTCATGTCGGACTCTTTGAGACCCCATTGACTGTAACCTGCCAGCCTCTTCTGTCCATGGGATTTCCCAGAATCCCATGAATACTGGAGTGGGCTGCCATTTCCTTCTCCAGGGTATCTTCCCGACCCAAGGATAGAACCCACGTCTCTATATATCTTGCACTGGCAGGCAGATTCTTTACCATTAGCACCACCTGGGAAGTGGACAGGCTGTTAAAAAAAAAAAAAAACACCAAGGAACTTAAATTTATTTTTAATAGAACACTTTACAATTTGTAAATACTTCTAAATTAATGCTAACAATAGTAAGGGTCAAAATAATAAGCAAAGAAGATGCAATATGCTTAGTAAATGACCAAGAAATAATGAAGACTATGCAGAAAGGAATGTATTTATAAATGGACAATCTTGTTTCATTCCTTCCTTCCTTTATTCACACAAACATTTACTATCTTGTGCCAGGTATTATACCAGGTTCTGGAGATAAGATGAACACTTTAGCAGCCTTCACAGAACCCTCAGTTTTGTGAGGTAGTTAAACTTTAATCAAATAAGCTAGCCTCTCTGATGAAGTAATGCTGGAGCTGTAGGCTGAAGGATGAGAACAAGTTACCATGGCAAAGGGGAGAGCAGAGTTTTACAGGCAGAGGAACAGCAAGTGCTCTGATCCTGCGGCAGGAGGGAGCAAGGCCCTGACACCGAGTCTATAGAATACTCACGGCTGGAACCCTGAGGACAAGCACAGGCCTAGAGCAGGATCTGAAGCTCAGAAAGAGGTCTTGGCTAGAGGTGCAAAAATCATCTGGATGGAGAGAATGACAGAAGCACAGCTATGTCTCCAGAACACACATGAGAGACAACCGTCAAAAGCTGCCGAGAAGATAAGAAAGACAGGATTCAAAACACAGAAGCAGGGCTGGGCTCAGTTTTGAGAAAGGACTCCTTTTTGAGTAGCAGGAGGGAAGAAATAAATGAAGCAGAAACATGCATTAAAACCTAGGGCATTTTATTTTTTTGCTTGCTGAATCTAAACATTCAGTGGAACCAACCTCCACTGGACAATGCAGGCATGAAAACACAGATATTTGGGATCATCTGGGTTGGGGTTTTGTCAGGCAAATGCAGAGAGCAAGAGAAATTAAGGATTTAAAAGAGCAATAGATTCTAAACTGGTTAAGAAGGGAAATGAGAGAAGGAAAATATTGATGGATTTGGTGGAGTGGCCCGGCCACTAAATGAGACGCTGCAATGAGGTCAAAGAACCACCATGATGAGGGTAGGTAAATCAGGAAGCTAGAAGGAGAGAAGGTCCTGGTAGGAATAAAAAGGCGGATGCAGTGGTTTCAGAAACTGAGCAAGTTCTGGGGATGTAAGATCCATGGCGTGACCACGGGAGTAGGTGGCTCGGTGAGGGAGAAGGCTACACGCAGGTAGAAGATCCAAGGCCATGGAGTCAGGCAGATCCTCCCTGTGAATACGGAGGCACCGGGAAGGAGTAAAGGGTTTGTGGTGAAGAGGAGACTGTCGGCCCAACGCCAAGCGCACAGTGAATGAGAGGAAGTCACCCTGCTGACGTGGGGAGGAGGAGAGGAGGCAAGAGTTGACGAGCACCACCTTCAGAAGAGCCCGTCTTTGTTGTCATTTTCTCAGACAACCAACATAAGGAGTAAAGACTGAGAAGCAAAACTATGCCCCAGGTTGACAACAAGCTCTTTACTCATCGATAAAGTACATGAGAACTGAGAAAATAAGGCCACCACTTGAGAGCGCTACAGAACAAGTGGTGCCCCAGACAAAGACAGGGCCCAGTGAAGGCAGGAGGTGCTCAAAGCTTCAAAGGGTGAGGGAGATGACACAGCGGAGCACAATCAAGACCCGGTGCAACAGCTCCACAGGGCACAGGAAAGTTAGAAAGGGGGGAAAGGAAGGTCTGTGTTGCAGCAGAGACGGAAAGTCCATCGCAGAGATGATGGTGCTATGGAGGACAGATGGCAGTGGGATCACAGTGTCAGAGATGGTGAATTTAAAGTAATAAATAATGTGGAGAAGAATCCATATGGATCATGGTAGCCAGAAATAACACTTTGCTTAGTGGTGGCAGACCGATACCATGATATCCTTCCATGTGCTATATTGGTTGGATGCCAGATCTAGAGCAGGGTTTCTCAACCCCAGTGAAACTGACATCCTGACGTTTTTTGCTATGGGCATTATCCTGCGCACTGTAAGATGTTTAGAAGGATCCCTGGCCTCTACTCACTAGATGCCAATAGCACCTCCAAGCCTGGTGCCAACCAAAAATGACGTCAGAGAGAAGACCTAAATAGATACTTCTTCAAAGAACACATACAGATGGCCAACAGGCACATGAAATGATGTTCACTACTGCTAATTATCAGAGAAATGCAAATCAAAACTACAATGGGATATCACCTCACACTAGCCAGAATGACTATCATAAAAAAAAAAATCCACAAACAAAAAATACTGGAGAGGGTGTGGAGAAAAGGGAACCCTTCTAAATTGCTGGTGTGAATATAAACTGGTACAGAACACTATAGAGCACAGTATGGAAGGTTCCTTAAAAAACTAAAAACAGAGCTACCATATGTCCCTGCAATCCCACTCCTGGGCATATATCTGGGAAAAAACATGATCAGAAAGGATACACGCACCCCAATGTTCACTGCCGCACAGATTACAACAGCCAAAACATGGAAGCGATCTAAACATCCATCGACAGAGGAATGGATGAAGAAGGAAGGAAAAACATATTCCTAAAGCTTCCTAAAATACTAAACAAACAAACAAACAAAACATAAGACAGGAGCCACATTTTCCGAGGGTATACAGGTTCGAAGGTCATTCTACAATTCGGAAAGGTCTTCCATGGAAGCAATATTGCCACCTTGAAATTTACAAGTGAGAGTAGAGGGTGACCTGTCTTCGGCAAGGCAACCCCAATACCCTTTCCTCTGGGGAACTCCTTAAACCTGCTCTGTACAATATAATAGCCACTAGCTACATGTGGCTACTGAGTAGAACATGCGCAGTCCAAATTGAGATGGGCTCTAAGCAGAAAATGTACACTGGATGTCAAAGACACAGTATGAAATAAAACAATGCAAAAACATCTCATTAATATTTTTATACTAACTACATGTCAAATGATTGCTTTAAAAGGGACAATAGTCATGTATATGTAGTTTTCTGATTATTTATTACATCATATATCTTTATGGATGTATACTGTTAGTTTGAGGGAGGTTAGCATCCTAAATAAAGAAAAGATAAAAAGGATAAAAAAGTATTCTTTGAAATACTTAACCATTAAACATATCTAAGTTTGGGCAGTAATTACATCTTAGTGGTTAGCCCTTGTGCTACCAAACTAAATTCACACACACTCGCAGACTGGTTTGCTTTAATTCCTTCAATACTTGTTGAGTGCCTTCCCTGTGCTCGGTCCTAGACATTGCAGTAGGAGGATTTCAAGTCACACAAGGCTCACCACCCCAAGCCAAGACGTATCCTACAGTGCCCACCTGAGGAAGCGTTCAGACGGCATTCTCCAGCTGGGTTCCTCAGGGTCTCAGCCTCAGAAGGTCGCAGAGGAGCTGGCAAGCATTCCAGCTAAATGAAAAGACAAGAAAGAAAAGCACAGTGACTTAAATGCAAAAAAAAAAAAAAGAAAAAAACAAACATACTCTGGGCCTTCATGATGCTAATACTTTCAAATCTTGAAGAGTCTTATAGACAAGATACAACAATCTGACTGAATGCTCTTGTGATAGTCAAGGTTTCAGAATGCTTATAAGTTTTAAAGTTTTTTCACCTTATTAGAATTTCAGGGACAAAAAATTAAAATTTGAGAACCAAAAATAGCTAAAGAGTTACATTAAAAATTAAAACATCAGATGGCCAGAGGGAAAAATTAAGACTTTAAAAAATAGTTACGATTTATGTCAGAGAACATTCTACCTATGTTCTCTTCTAGGAGTTTTATGGTGTCATGTCTTATATTTAGGGGCTTCCCTGGTGGTTCAAACAGTAAATAATCTGCCTGCAATGCAGGAGACCTAGGTTCAATCCCTGGGTCAGGAAGATTCCCTGGAGAAGGAAAAGGCAACCCAGTCCAGTAGTCTTGCCTGGAGAATTCCATAGACAGTCTTTAACCCATTCTGAGTTTGTTTTTGTTTATGGTGTGAGGGAGTGTTTTAACTTCATTGATGTACACGTGGTAGTCCGGCTTTCCAAACAATACTCACTATAGACATAAAAGCAAAAATAAACATATGGGACCTAATCAAACAATCTTTTGCACAGCAAAGGAAACCATAAACAAATGAAAAGACATCACCTTCGGACTAAGAGAAAATATTAATATTTGCAAACAATGTGACAAGGGCTTAATTTCCAAAATACATGAACAGTTCATACAGTTCAATATCAAAAAGACAAACAACCAATCCAAAATGGGCAGAAATTGCCAGTTTTTCAAAGAAGATACATGGATGGCCAACAGGGACATGAGACATGCTCAACACTGCTAATTATTAGAGTAATGCAAATCAAAACTACAATGAGGTACCTGTCTGACACCTCACACCTATCAGAGGGGACATCATCAAAAGGTCTACAAATAATATATCCTGGAGAGGGTGTGGAGAAAAGAGAACACTTCTATACCATTGGTGGGAATGTAAATTGGTGCAGCCACTATGCAAAACAGTACGGCGAGTCCTTAAAATACTAAAACTCTTAATTCAAAAAGATACATGTACCCCAATGTTCATAGCAGCACTACTTATAACAGCTAAGACATGAGAGCAACCTAAGGGTCCATCAACAGATGAATGGATAAATAAGATGTAGTATATATACATATATGTATGCATGTGTATGTATATAAAAGAATATTACTCAGCCATAAAAAAGAAAAACATTTTCTCATTTGCAGCATCATGGATGGACTTTGAGATCACCATACTAAGTAAAGTCAGAGAAAGACAAATACTCTATGATATCACTTGTAAGTAGAATCTAAAAAAGTAATATGAATGAATTTATTTACAAAATAGAAACAGGTTCACACAGACACAGAAAACAAGCTTATGATTACCAAAGTGGAAGTGGGGATAAATTAGGTGTATGGAATTAATAGATATATACAATATACAAAATAAACAATGATTTGCAATATAGAACAAGGAATTATATTCAGTATCTTATAATACTTATAACGGAAAAGACTCAGAAAAGGAAAATATAAAAAACATATATTTACATATATAAACACTGAATCCATGACTATGTTTTACAACTCCCATTAGAAGGTCTAGCTTCCATTTTCTAATACACCCAAGCATCAAAATTAATTCCAGTTTGAATCATCTTAAACAGGCTCTCTTCTAAGTTTAATTTTGAAAAGCAAAAACAGTGTAAAAACACATGAAAGAAATATGTAAAGCTGTGCCTATTTTCTGCTAATTTTATAAAAGAAAGACCTATGATTTCCAATCTATAATATAGTATTTGTTACACCATATCCAAACCTTCAAACTATACTAAATCACATAAATATATCATAATTTGCTGAGGATTCATTTCACTGTTGTCAAACATCAGGTTGTTTTAAACATTTCATACATTCATACTTATTTCTTGCTTTTTTAATTACTGAAAATAGTATACCTATACTTTTCATTTAAGTTTTGAAAAATCTAAAAATGAGCATCATTTTCAATTAATTCACTAGAACTGAGCAATAAAGAGGATCAGAATAATTCATGACACATTGTTTAACTAGCTCAGAGACTTTCCTAGCAACCCATCACTGCTACATATTCCCTTCATAAACTAGGTTATAAACTCCAGGTTCTTATTGCCTAACACAAAAACTACAGAGATGGACACTTTAAGATGGCATAAGATGGCATAAGATATTTATTATTATTATTATTAAAGAGACATGAAAAACCCTTAATCTTTCTGAAATTTTAATATTTTAAAATGCTCCCAATAACTAGGTGAATACAGAACAATAATCCTAAAAGTTACAATAATACAAAATTAAAGGACACACCTTATTGATATTTTTCAGACATTCCAAATACAGCAATTAAAAATCTCAAGATAACTTCCTTTATTGTTTGGAGACCAACTCACTAAATTAGTTCTCTTCAGAAATTATCTAATTACAATCTGTTCCATTCTACAATGTTTAGTGAAATGAACACCATTTTAAAGGCTGGGAGTTAAAAATGAGTTAAAGGACGAATTAATCCCTGAAAATTACTGTTATTTATAATTCACTAATGACTATGCCAAAGGCTTTGACTGTGTGGATCACAATTAACTGTGGAAAATTCTGAAAGAGATGGGAATACCAGACCACCTGACCTGCCTCTTGAGAAACCTATATGCAGGTCGGGAAGCAACAGTTAGAACTGGACATGGAACAACAGACTAGTTCCAAATAGGAAAAGGAGTACATCAAGGCTGTATATTGTCACCCTGCTTATTTAACTTCTATGCAGAGTACATCATGAGAAACGCTGGGCTGGAAGAAGCACAAGCTGGGATCAAGATTGCCAGGAGAAATATCAATAACCTCAGATATGCAGATGACACTACCCTTATGGCAGAAAGTGAAGAGGAACTAAAAAGCCTCTTTGATGAAAGTGAAAAAGGAGAGTGAAAAAGTTGGCTTAAAACTCAGCATTCAGAAAACGAAGATCATGGCATCCGGTCCCATCACTTCACAGGAAATAGATGGGGAAACAGTGGAAACAGTGTCAGACTTTATTTTTTGGGGCTCCAAAATCACTGCAGATGGTGATTGCAGCCATGAAATTAAAAGATGCTTACTCCTTGGAAGGAAAGTTATGACCAACCTAGATAGCATATTCAGAGAAGGCAATGGCACCCCACTCCAGTACTCTTGCTTGGAAAATCCCATGGATGGAGGAGCCTGGTAGGCTGTAGTCCATGGGGTCGCTAAGAATCAGACATGACTGAGCGACTTCCCTTTCACTTTTCACTTTCATGCATTGGAGAAGGAAATGGCAACCCACTCCAGTGTTTTTACCTGGAGAATCCCAAGGACGGGAGAGCCTGGTGGGCTTCTGTCTATGGGGTCGCACAGAGTTGGACACGACTGAAGCGACTTAGCAGCAGCAGCAGCAGCAGATAGCATATAAAAAAGCAGAGACATTACTGTGCCAACAAAGGTCCATTTAGTCAAGGCTATGGTTTTTCCAGTAGTCATGTATGGATGTGAGAGTTGGACTGTGAAGAAAGCTGAGCACCAAAGAATTGATGCTTTCTGAACTGTGGTGTTGGAGAAGACTCTTGAGAGTCCCTTGGACTGCAAGGAGATCCAACCAATCCATTCTAAAGGAGATCAGTCCTGGGTGTTCTTTGGAAGGAATGATGCTAAAGCTGAAACTCCAGTACTTTGGCCACCTCATGCAAAGAGTTGACTCATTGGAAGACTCTGATGCTGGGAGGGATTGGCGGCAGGAGGAGAAGGGGACGACAGAGGATGAGATGGTTGGATGGCATCACCGACTCGATGGACGTGAGTTCTGAGTGAACTCCAGGAGTTGGTGATGGACAGGGAGGACTGGTGTGCTGCAATTCATGGGGTCACAAAGAGTCAGACACAACTGAGCGACTGAACTGAACATTTCTTATATTTTACTACATATATTTTATAGTATCATTAGATTATGTATTACTTATGATAATTTATCTTTAATTCTGATTATTTCATAAACTGGTATATTTTTAATACCAGTCAGTCAGTCAGTCAGTCAGTTCAGTCACTAAGTTGTGTCCGACTCTTTGTGACCCCATGAACCACAGCACGCCAGACGTCCCTGTCCATCACCATCTCCCGGAGTCCACCCAAACCCATGTCCATCGATTTGGTGATGCCATCCAGCCATCTCATCCTGTCGTCCCCTTCTCCTCCTGTCCCCAATCCCTCCCAGCATCAGGGTCTTTTCAAATGAGTCAGCTCTTCGCATGAGGTGGCCAAAGTACTGGAGTTTCAGCTTCAACATCAGTCCTTCCAATGAACACCCAGGACTGAGCTCTTTAGGATGGACTGGCTGGATCTCCTTTCAGTCCAAGGGACTCTCAAGAGTCTTCTCCAACACCACAGTTCAAAAGCAAATTATATCTTAATACCAGTACACCATCACATGGTGTGCAATAAATGATATTAGATATCCCTTTAGTTTGAAAGGTAAACATTCAAGGTACCCCACTGGTATACTTTCCTGCATGGAACATCATTCCTGAAGGTAACAAGGATGCTTGCCCTTTGAGGGTAAAAACCCTCTAGGGTGAAGGAATGCTTTCACCTTAGAGAGTGAAAACATCTAAGCTCTCCCTCCAAACAAAAAAGACATGGAGATGACTCAATTCTAACAAGAAAGGTCCAATGTGTGATTAGAGCACAGTTTACGAACTGAATAGAAATTTAGGCCAAAAGAACACAACTGTCCCATCTTACAAAACCCTACAATTCTTTTACTCTATAAAAGACAATCATTCAGGCTTTATTCCTGAGATCATAATGTTAAACCCTTTCTATTAAATATCTGCTATTTTGTTTTAATTTAAAATTATAAATAATAATCACTTTACCTACTCAGTTCAGTTCAGTTGCTCAGTCATGTCCAACTCTGCGACCCCATGGACTGCAGCACACCAGGCTTCCCTGTCCATCACCAACTCCCAGAGCTTACTCAAACTCATGTCCATTGAGTCAACGATGCCATCCAACCATCTCATCCTCTGTCATCCCCTTCTCCTCCTGCCTTCAATATTTCCCCTGATGCTGAAGGCATCAGGGAAATTTGTTATCAAGACCGTCCCCAAGAAAAAGAAATGCAAAAAAGCAAAATGGTTGTATAGCTGAGAAAAGAAGAGAAGTGAAAAGCAAAAGAGAAAAGGAAAGATATAAGCATCTGAATGCAGAGTTCCAAAGAACAGCAAGGAGAGATAAGAAAGCCTTCCTCAGTGATCAATGCAAAGAAATAGAGGAAAACAACAGAATGGGAAAGACTAGAGATCTCTTCAAGAAAATTAGAGATACCAGAGGAACATTTCATGCAAAGATGGGCACAACTAAGGACAGAAATGGTATGGACCTAAGAGAAGCAGAAGATATTAAGAAGAGGTGGCAACAATACACAGAACTATACAGAAAAGATCTTCATGACCCAAATAACCACAATGGTGTGATGACTCACCTAGAGCCAGACATCCTGGAATGTGAAGTCAAGTGGGCCTTAGGAAGCATCACTACGAACAACGCTAGTGGAGGTGATGGAATTCCAGTTGAGCTCTTTCAAATCCTACAAGATGATGCTGTGAAAGTGCTGCACTCAATATGCCAGCAAATTTGGAAAACTCAGCAGTGGCCACAGGACTGGAAAAGGTCAGTTTTCATTCCAATCCCAAAGAAAGGCAATGCCAAAGAATGTTCAAACTTTACCTACTACCACAAGCCAAATGCTTTCTTTGATTGCTCTTACAATAAGAGGTACTTCATATGCATGATCTCATTTAATACTCACAACAACCTAATGTGGATGATATCATTTTCATTTTATTAAGAACGCAGGGGTATAAGTAATTCACAAAAGGCACAGGACTAGAAATTGGTAGTCTCAGAGATCAAAACTGTTTGACTCCAAAGTTTGTATTCTTAATTATTCTGCTCTAATTCCAAGTTTTATAATAAACCATAATACTACTACTTTTGAAGTCACACTAAAATCAAAATATATAGATTATATGAAAATTAAAGAAGAAATAGAGTAAGATCTTCTTAACAATATAAGCCATAAATAAGTATATAATTATATACTGAATATTTATTATCCTATGAGAGAGGGAAAAACATCAAGAGACAAAAAGTTAAATAAATATCTTTTCGTCGCTGGATTTCACTTAAGGTCACCAGGACACAAAGCTAGTATAAACTGACTCAGCACAATAATCCCAGATAAATAGATATTTGCAATAGGGAGAAAGGAAATCCCTTTAAAATTATGGGACACATCAAATCATCAATTGTGTTGAATAGGGTGATAGGAAACCACATGTATCTAGTTAGGAAAGGAGAGCCAATATCCATGGAATCTATGCAAGTTCATGCAGTAGAGTTTCTAGGTCTTCTGTACTATTCTATTCCACATTTTACATATTTGAAAGCATCTAGTATGGTACAGCATCTATCATGCAGATCCACTCATCCACATTGAGTTATTCTCTCCCTTCAGGATACTGGTACCAATCATCTTCTCTGCCCAGAACTTCCTGTGTCCTTTTTACCTAGTTAGCTCCTATTCATCCTGCAAGTCCCAAGGTCACCTCCTCTGGGAAGCCTTCCCTAAAACTCCCCAAGGTCCCAGTTCCTTACTCTTCTATAAGCTCCAATAACACCTATACATCCAAACACACAGCATAATTAGCACTCTATATAATTACTTGTTTGGGGAAGGGGGATTAGAAGCTATTGGCTTAGCCTCATTTCTACCCACCCCATGACAGTGGCTCTTTAAGGAGACTGAGCCATCTTGGAGTAGCCATAGTTTTGTTTACTGTCCCAGTGTAATTACTAATTGCACCCCCATTTATTCTCTGTGGTTTTCCAGTTTCGATCATAAATAATCTGATCATCCTGTCTATATAGGCAGGATCCATATCTATCTTGCTCACTGTCTTGAACCCCCTGGGACTACCATTATTTTCACAAAATCCCCCAAAGTAGAAAAAGTAAAAGTATAATGTATCCCTGTTTTAGGATGAAGAACATGTGATCATAAGGCCGGCTTATTTGCATGTATTAAATCACAATGTTTTAGTGAATATTATAAAAATGTTGTTGTTAAGTTACTGACTTATGTCTGACTCTTCTGCAACCCCATGGACTGTAGCCCACCAGGCTCCTCATGGTATTTCCCAGGCAAGAATACTGGAGTGGGTTGCCATTTCCCTCTCCAGGAGATCGTCCCAGATCAGGGATTGAATCCAGATCTCCTGCACTGGCAGGTGGATTCTTTCCCACTGAACCACCTGTGAAGCCCATACTATCAAAATGCATGCCCTAAAAGGAAGTGCTACACTGAATATTAAAAATTCCTCTAATGAGAACAAGGATGAATATGCAGTCACCCTCACGAATATAGCTGGAGACCTTGTGAACCAAAATAAAATATAACATTTCAGTCAGTTCTTCCAGTCACATTAACACACCCCTTTCCAGTTTTTTAATTTTTAGCTCCATCACTCCTCTGTGAATAGAAACATAAAATGCTTAGATCAGTTACACAGTCTTGTCAAAATAACCTAACCTGCAATTATAACATCCTAATGTGCTTTTTAAAAATGTTGCCATGAAAACTTTTTCATTAAAGAATTTCTTATAGTTCTCAGACCACTGAAAATTAAACCAACTATTTGCATCTCTGTAGATGGTAAAATGTAGATCTTGAATACATAAAAATATTTGTATGACAAAAATATTATTGTATAGAAAAAACAATATGCTACATTTATATAATTACTTTATTTCATTAAAAAAATCTGTATGAAAATGTTATTATTCAGACAATGAATGAACATTCTTTTTAATGACTGCCTTATAACAAATAGAAAATATTCAGTTCACAGTCCTCTAACATATGATCTAGATGTAATTCAAACTCCATTTTCAAACAGAGAAAGTTTTACCATTAAATTTTAAAACATGGACTCTTCATTCATTCAAGTATCTACTAAAGGCTTAATATATTTCCAATAATCACTGAACAAGATGTGATGACAGACACAAAAGAATTAAAAATGATCTCTGTCCTTCAAATAGTTTATAACCTTTCAGTTCAGTTCAGTTGCTAAGTCATGTCCGACTCTTTGAGACCCCATGAATCACAGCACGCCAGGCCTCCCTGTCCATCACCAACTCCCGGAGTTCACCCAAACCCATGTCTATCGAGTTGGTGATGCCATCCAGCCATCTCATCCTCTGTCATCCCCTTCTCCTCCTGCCCCCGATCCCTTCCAGAATCAGGGTCTTTTCCAATGAGTCAACTCTTCGCATGAGGTGGCCAAAGTATTGGGAGTTTCAGCTTCAGCATCAGTTTAAGTAAGGGATAACATCCACACAGAATGAGAAGTAGCTTCAGTCATGTCCAACTCTTTGTGACCCCATGGACTGTAGGCCACCAAGCTCCTCTGTTCATGAGAGTCTCCAGGCAAGAATATCGGAGTGGGTTGCCAAGTCCTCCTCCAGGGGATCTTCCTGACCCAGGGATCGAATCTGTGTCTCTTATGTCTCCTGCATTGGCAGGAGGGTTCTTTACCACTAGCGCCAAGGCATAATATCCACATTAGCATCACCCTAATAGTACAAGACATTCTGCATTTTCTTCAGCTGGGAGATTCACAATTTCCTCTCATTTTACAATTTCTAAAATTGAAGCTGTACTTTAAATTGATTGCTGATGTACTGAAAAGCTGATATGTATCTCACATGTGCAAAAAGCATTAAAACTGGTGAAGCACCACAATTCAAGTACTTAAATAAAGAGGCAAGGATGTAATTACATGCAATATTACATGCAATATTACATACAGTTCATACACTGACCTAGCATTATAAGAATTATGGACCCATTTTTTCCAAAGAAAAAGCAGAGGCCCAGCAAGCTAAAATGCTTGAGGTTTTAAAAAAAAAAAAACAAAAAAACTAGGAACTGGTAAAGCTGAGACTCAAATCCATCTGTTACATTCTGCTGCACCATATCGCCCTACCAAAGGCAAGCTGGATGTTGGTTAGAATAGTGGAGGAAGGTAAGTGGAGGAGCACTGAAAGATGCAGAGAGAGAGGAGGAGGCTTTCCAGATGAAAAGTACAACACACTGAAATGTAAGGAGGCTTCTAAGTGATACTCTTGTAAAATAAGAACTCTGTACCAGCTGAAGATGCAGTGTAGACATGTGTTCAGTCCACCATCTTTAACAGGAAGCCCTTTTGGTAAGTCCTATTTTATGCCCATTTTCCTGATTAGGGAATCAGGGTTTAGAGAAATTAAGTAACTTCAGGAAGGTTACACAACCAGTATGGGAGCTAGGGTGAAAACCTAGTAGGTAGGCTACATCCTAGCAGTAGTGCTCAGTCAGTCATGTCCCAATCTTTGTGGCCCTGTGGACTGCTGCCCACCAGGCTCCTCTGCCCATGGAATTTTCCAGGCAAGAATACTGGAGTGGGTTGCCATTTCCTATTCTAAGGGATCTTCCTGACCCAGGGATCGAACCTGCGTCTCTGTACTGGCAGGCAGATTCTTTACCACTAGCACCACCTGGGAACCAGTCTATATCCAGACCCACTCTTTTTTAATCACTAAGCTATCCTGCTTCTCCAGCTATATAGAGTTCTTATTTTACAAAAGTATAACAGAAGCCCCCATATCTTTGAGTGTGTTGCACTTCTAATCTCATAATAAACATACTAATTCTCTCAGACACAATATTTGGTTTTCCATTAAAACAGAGATCTGACCAGGCTTGAATAACAAAGAATTTACTATAACTATTCACTAAGCATCTTCTCTCTCACTCATTCAACATTTAAACTGCTTTTACCATATGCCGGGACGGCATGTAAAAGAGAAAGATTACAATGACTTTGTAAAACAAAATGTCTTTTTTTTTTTCCCTAACATGACAAGTGATAAAAGCTACTGCTTTTTAAAGCATAATTTTCTTTTACAAAAGAGATGTAAAGTAGAAGAAAGGACGTGGGCATGAGGTTAAGTTCCTTCAGCTGAGTTGAGCTGCACCTTAACTGATATCTTTATGAATTACAAGGGCAGGGACCATGTCCCGCTGATCTCTGTGTAAGAAGGAACTTTGTTCTCAGAAGACTTGGTAAAAAATGAATTGTTTATAAAATAGTTATTGTTCAGGAAGTTAATGCAGTTTTATCACAAATGCAGAAGTTCCAAACATCTCCAAAAACACTTTTCTCTGTCATTAAAAAGGCACTACAAGTCTTTTACAGAATATGCCCATAATCTTAACCAAGATATCAAAACCAAAAAGAAATCCAAATTTCATTTAAAAATTAATGTTACTTTAAAACTTTGGGGCAACACTGAACAGAACGATGTGATGTGACGTCGATGCATGTTTGCTCTGAGTGGTCAGGGAGATCTCTGAAGAAACGAAGTTCATCCAAAATGTCACTAATGACAAAAGGATATGAAAAAACATTCCAAAGTCAGACAAGAAAGTTTTCCACATTATGTTTTGTGATTTGAGACATGTTTTGAACTGCTCCATGATTTTTTGGCATGAGTCAGAAGAGGAGGAGGAGAGTGGAGTCTGTTTTCTTGGCTCAGTCAATAGGCTTGGGTGGGCTCAACAAGTGGGAGGACAAATCTCAGGGAGAAGAGTGTGGGGGAGGTCGGGGAAGGGGGGAGGCTGTCAAATCCATCATGCTTGGTATTTCACAATGACTGAAGTAGAATCCTTTCTTTATCAATCCGAATTTTCCCAATGCGCCAAGTCTAAGATCACACAGTTTTTAAGTGTATTTTCTAATGAAGACATTATTGCCCTTTGGTGATATTCTACCTCTTATAGAATATGCTATGGAAGAAACAAGCTGGAATCAAGATTGCCGGGAGAAATATCAATAACCTCAGATATGCAGATGACACCACCTTTATGGCAGAAAATGAAGAGGAACTCAAAAGCCTCTTGATGAAAGTGAAAGTGGAGAGTGAAAAAGTTGGCTTAAAGCTCAACATTCAGAAAACGAAGATCATGGCATCCAGTCCCATCACTTCATGGGAAATAGATGAGGAAACAGTGGAAACAGTGTCAGACTTTATTTTTCTGGGCTCCAAAATCACTGCAGATGGTGACTGCAGCCATGAAATTAAAAGACGCTTACTCCTTGGAAGGAAAGTTATGACCAACCTAGATAGCACATTCAAAAGCAGAGACATTACTTTGCCAACAAAGGTTCGTCTAGTCAAGGCTATGGTTTTTCCTGTGGTCATGTATGGATGTGAGAGTTGGACTGTGAAGAAGGCTGAGTGCCGAAGAATTTATGCTTTTGAACTGTGATGTTGGAGAAGACTGTTGAGAGTCCCTTGAACTACAAGAAGATCCAACCAGTCCATTCTGAAGGAGATCATCCCTGGGATTTCTTTGGAAGGAATGATGCTAAAGCTGAAACTCCAGTACTTTGGCCACCTCATGTGAAGAGTTGACTCATTGGAAAAGATTCTGATGCTAGGAGGGATTGGGGGCAGGAGGAGAAGGGGATGACAGAGGATGAGATGCTGGATGGCATCACTGACTCGATGGACGTGAGTCTCAGTGAACTCCAGGAGTTGGTGATGGACAGGGAGGCCTGGCGTGCTGCGATTCATGGGGTCACAAAGAGTCAGACACGACTGAGCGACTGATCTGATCTGATCTGACTATAAGTAAAACAAAATCACCATTTTTATTCATGAAGAAAGCACACCATAATTGTATCCTATGGTTTCAATAATGCTGTAGAAGAGAAAAACAGACTTTCCCACCGACATCACAAAAATTTTAAGTCCCAGGAACTATTTAACGGCTTAGCTAAATACTTTTTATCCACATACCATTAAAAACAACAAGAACTTTGAGTCTCTCTGGGGAAATTGCTAAGAATGCCACCTCTAGGAATCTACCAAGCACAGAATATCAATCCAACATCAAGTTTGAGGTAAATATGAAGCAACTGTCCCAAGGTCTGTGAGTTAGTAAGTGACAGAGCTGGGATTAAGAACCTAGCAAAGTCTGATGAGAGTTCACACCCCTGTCACAGACTGTGTTGCCATCTGAATGAGCAATGCGGAATAGCTGGACTCCAGGGATTTCCAGTAAGCAAAAATTTCTTTCATAAATGTTCAATAATTTCCAAGATGCCAGGTATCAGAGATAATTTTCTGGAAAATATTCAGCATAACTATTTCTCTTGTGGACCCTCTAAAATCTGGTCTTCTGCTTCAGAAAGGCATTTAGCACAAGGATAACGCTGCAAATATTATCATGAAACTGTCTGGTTTCAACTTCCAGCCCACTAGCAATAGGACCTTGGACAAGGATGTAACTCTTCTGTGTCTGTTTCCTCTTTCTATAAAATGATGTTAATAACACTACCTACCTCACAGCATAGTTATAGAGGTTTAAGAAGTCAGTATAAATATTAAGAACAATGCTAAGAACATAAAAATCAACAAAAGTTCTAGCTGTCGTCATTAAATAATGCCAGAGTAAAAACGGCTACAGACTTCAACCCTATCATACCTCCTCATCTGTACCTTCAAATTATTGCCACTCTACATACTAAAGCATAAGGTGAATAAAAGCCTAGAGAAGGTGCTTTGATAACCTTGGAAAGATCCCTGGAAGACACCGCTCAGGACATTCATTATATGGCATCCTTTTCAATGAGAATCTGGAGAGGGCTTTCTTTATACTGGCTTTCTCCAGGATTGATGTTCAGACACTGAGGTTTCTGAACAAGGGGTTTTGTTTTACTCACAAATGCTTTAAATCAAGTAACTTAATCAAAGCTCACTTTTACAAAAATTGCCAAGAACATTTAGAATGTAACATATCCCCCTCTCTTAGTATCTGGAACCTAAAGGTATGTATCATCCTGTAATTGCTCTTGGTTCATTTAATGGCCATCCCCTTTCTTTTTCCTTAGCCAGCCAATTTGCATCAAGTTAAATTTTATTATTTTGAATAACTAAGGTATGAAACAAAGTATCTGGATGAATAGGAAAGGAAATAAAAGTAAGAGTGGTGATCGCATTATGATCTTCCTCCAGGACTGTAAGAGCAGGGCTGGCATCTGCTGCTGAGCTGGGGGCTTAGGAAGAGCAAAAGCATAAGCTAAAAATCACAAATTTGAAAGTAGCCTGCCACAACTACACCCTCATCCATAGGTAATCTGTCTAACAATCTACCTCATAAAAGAGTTCTCCATGTCCCTATTCTTCACTGTCTCTTCTTCACAAAACATATATAATTACAAGTTTATAGATTCTTGACTTAATAATAAGTATTTGCTGAGTGCTTCCATGTTTCAGGCATTTCATTTTACATCAGCAAGCAGAACAGACAAAATGCATTCCCCATGGAGCTTAACTTATACATGAGAAGATAAACCATAACCATGGCAGATAAGTAAATTACAGGGTGTTCCAGAGAGTGATAAGTGATATGAAAAAATCAAGCAAGCTAAATGGGATCTGGGTGAAGGTTTTATGTAAAAAAATAACTTTCAGTAGAAACTGAAAATACTATAATAATTTTGAATGGTTATGTTGGTTAGAATGATACACATCAATTTTGCAAAATAGATTTTTTTGTCCTCGACTCACATTTTAAATGTTTCAAACATTAATTCTGTTGATATTTCTTCAGTAAAGTGAATACTTTTTCATAAAACAAACTAAATCACATCTTATCATTCATATACGCCCTTTATTTCTCAGGCACTTCAGTAAACACTAGGATTCCAGAAACTGTTATATTTCCTTTCTGGTCTTGCACCCACACCTGTAACTTTGGGAACTCCAAATGCAAAGGGAAGACAGGTTGTCAGTTTCAGGAAGTATCTCGTGGACTCTCAAAAAATATAACCATCCTCTCAGCCCCTCCTTTCTCTCTTGTCTACTGTGTAACAACGCCCACTGCTGAATCTACGGATGCGTACCCCAGAGGGCACAGGCTCCTGCTAAAGCCACTGACAGTGGCAGTAAAGCTCATGACAGTCCTGAGATGCTACAAAGACACTCATCTGAAGTACTCACTGCCCAAAAGTACCCTTTCCTAAAATGACCACAATTCTAAGTGCCAGCACAGTCCACCACTCCAATGCTACCATGTATTCAGGATCCCTTAGAGATTTCAACCAATGCATTATCTTTCTTGCTCATTGTAAAGAATCCCTCCCTCTCTAGAACTTGGACTTGGGTCCACATGGACTTGGGCCAGAGGACAATCTGCTGGTAGACACTATGTTGCACTTGGATTCAAGCTTTTGCTCTGACACTGGCCCCCTGGGCTGGAACTAAGCTTGTAAGCTTTGATTCTCTCCATAAGGTCTGTGACATCCAGAAGAGCTTGCCCCAAAAGGTTCTCCTGACATGCTTCAATCTTAGGGTACATCCTGGGATTTCAGATCTACAGGAGTTGGATGTGGGCTTCTAGCTCTCTGGGAGAAAAAGCAAAATTATGGGTTAGATGGCCTCAGGTGAGCACTGCAAAGTGTTAAGAGTTGGCCCTGCTATGCACCGTCTACACCAGCATGAAGAGCTGGCATAGCAATGTGCTGAGATAAGGGGGTAAGGATCAAAAACAACAAATAAAAATGAAATATGGGAAGCTACATCAAATTTCTCAAAGAAATGCTTTCCAAATTAAAACTACAATATTTGAGGGTAGGTCATAATAAGAGATTAACAAATTCAATACAAAAATATGGGAACATCCAATATAGGGTAGTCATATCCTATACGTGAAAAGAGTTATCAAAATAGAGTTATATTCTTATAGTTTTCCCTGATGGCTCAGACAGTAAAGAATCTGCCTGCAATGCAGAAGACTTGGGTTCAATCCGTGGGTCGAAGATCCCCGGAGAACGGAAGGGCAACCCACTCCAGTATTCTCTCCTGGAGAATCCCATGGGTGGAGAAGCCTGGTGGTCTGTGTCCATGTGGACACACACACAAGAGTGACACAGAGTCAGACACAACTGAGCAACTCACTCATTCACTCAGAGTTATAAATGTAAGAGTAAAAACGATCAATCTTCCAGTGAAAAAAATTTTACAAGTCTATTAAAAGCATTTTTTTCCTTCCTGTGACTATTCTTCTGATAAAATATTAGATCCAAAATATTCCTCCAAAGAAGACAGTATCTCTTATATTTTCCCCTAAATACTAGAAATAGCAAATATATATTACAGAATTTTCTACCACCTGACAAATTTGGAAAGTGTTACACAATCATGAACAAATCTTACCTTCTAACTTAACCTCACAATGTATTATCTGTGTAACTTGGGCAAATCAATTAGCCTTTCTTAGCCAACACTTACTTCTCCCTAAGACAGGGTAAAACAACTTCTTCCACAAATACTTTCACTGACATTAAGTGAAACGATGAGTCTGAACATACTTTCTACACATGGAAGTGCAATGTAAGCAAACAACCTCATCAAACTCACTCTAGCAGCTGTACTCATTCTGCAGCACATGGGGCATTTATCTGTCTCACAACAACCCGACAAAGAGAAGAAAACTGACTTGTTCGCCCTAAACAGCATTCCTCCAGATCCTATAACTCTATTTTGTAAAGAAGTTAAAAAAGACAACTGGTTAAACTCAAAGTTCATTACCTCCACAGAGCAATTTTAGCCAGACTATCTGAAAAAAACAAGAATGAAAACATTGTATTATTGCCTGTCGCTGTCACGTTTTAGTCGCTAAGTCGTGTCCGACTCTTTTGTGACCCCATGGACTGCAGCCAGCCAGGCTCCTCTGTCCATGGGATTCCCCAGGCAAGAATACTGGATGGGGCTACTATTTTCTTCTCCAGGGGATCTTCCTGACCCAGCGGTGAAC
This sequence comes from Bos javanicus, assembly GCF_032452875.1. Taxonomy (NCBI): domain Eukaryota; kingdom Metazoa; phylum Chordata; class Mammalia; order Artiodactyla; family Bovidae; genus Bos; species Bos javanicus. The sequence continues at coordinate 52,816,034 of NC_083876.1, forward strand.
CCTCATCTCCTGCATTTCAGGCGGATTCTTTACCACTGAGCCACCAGGGAAGCCCTTCTATTACTGCCTAGGCTACTCTATATAATGCCTTTTTTTCTGACACCTTGAATCACTGCTTGCCTCGTAGGTAACATTTTCAATTATTCAAGCACTAGTTACGATTGCTGGTGTCGGCATGATCAGTAATTACTGTCTTCATAATCACAGGCATCTGATTCCAGCTGCTCCCATCTTTGATATTACCATGAGAAACAGCCCGGAGGACAGGAGCTGACAGGCAAAGAATTCAGCCGGGGGTCAAGTTAATGCTGGTGGTGTATGAGCTTTCCGTGAGCTACCAAAGCCAGAGAGACATGCTGAAAAGTGAGATCACAGATTGAGAAAGAATGAATGTCCCGAGGGTTCTGTACAAAATAAAATATTTTCTGAACATGAGAATAGCTTTTGAATCTAAATCTGAAGAAGCTGGCTAAATAACTCATACCTTCAACAACCTTGTTCTGGGTAATTATAAAAAGAATTCATCTGCATACTCATTCCCCTGCCAGATATGACTTTTCCCTTCCCCAGATGGCTGGGGTGAGTGTCTGTGCATATGGCAATGAAATAACAGCAGGAGCTCAAAGTCCTTAAAAAGAAGGGAAGGCTTACAAAATGTGTCCTGTGTGAGACACCAAAGGGACTATGAAACCGAAGAAGACCGGCCAATGAATGAAAAGTCTGGGAGACCTGTGTCCTGGCCCCAGCTCTGTCTCCCTTGGATAAGCCAGTTTGCTTCTCCGTGCTTCTGCTTTCTCATGTGGACAGTAGTGTGATCCAACTCAAATCAGTCTGGAGAGTTCTCTGTGGCCTATGTGAAATTATCCAATGTGAGGCTCAGCAAAAACAGGTAAAGCTGTGCCCCTCAATATCCACCAGGGCTATGTTCCAGCAGCCACTGCAGACACCAAAATCCACAGGTGCTCAAGTCCCTTGGTCAGTCCTCTGTGCATGTAGATCCCATGGACACAGAGGTCCAGCCATAGAAGACCGTACCACCGCATGGATCCTGTGAGAACACCACCAAGAGACCCAGTGCTTCAGGAGCTCTCCTGCAAGTCCTTCTAACCCCTAGAATATGGACATCTGCATCTACTATAAATCAAATATAATTTTACAAAAAAAAACAGAATGAGAATGTGTGTGCATGGGTAAGGGATGCACAAGTGTGTTCAAATGTGTGTAAAGGTATGTAGATGTGTGTGTTGGTGGGTGGACAGGAGCACAGACAATCCACAGAGAACTCATATCTCTGTTCTTCCTGTCATTTCTCTGTTCTTCCTGTCTCTTTTCCCTCTAAATCGCTGGCACTGAGTGCTCATTTAATTTTTAAGCAAGGCACGTGGACAAGGAAGAGGTGAAACAGGTTGCCTACTTATTTCCCAGGCTAGCTCAGAAGCCAGTCTGCATTAAGAAGTGATTCTCACAGATGAGGGACAGTAGAGGATTAGTGATGGTGGTAGAGACTGAGGGAGGGTCATCAGAATCACCTGTGGAAAGGCTTTTTCAATCTATGCGTTTTCCTCTCTCTCCCCCTCCTTGAGATTCTCATATGACCCTAAAAGGATAGTCTTAACATATCCACACATACATACATACACACAATCATCACAGCTATAAGTTACTGCCACTTTTTTGCTAGGGGAATAAAAGATGAAGCATTTCACCACTAATGTCCTTTCCTGCTCTGACACTGTGGGACTTTGCTCCTGTCATTGATACACTTTCTAATTAAGGAAACACTCAAAATGACCAGAGAACAACAAGCTATGTGGCTTCACCACATAGCTATGTAGAAAACTAAGTGGCAAGTAGATGAGAACTAAAATAAGGAAAAATACCCTCTGGTAGAGCTAGTCAGGAGTGGGGTTTTCATGAAGGAAATAAGCATGGCACTAAACCTTGGTGCACAGATCTTAGAATGAGAGGGAGGTACAACCACGTTGAGCCAGGGGTCAGGCACACATGTTCAGGATCAAACACATGCAGGAGGGCACGAACGAGAAAGACAGCAAGGGGGGACAGCCACAGTGCTGGGAGTAGTGCAAGGGTGTGATGACCGGGATAAGCAGGGTCAGTTGACCTTGGGCTGCAAATGGCACAGTGCCAGAACTTAAGAGCAGCAACTGTGGAGTCATCACTGGCTCTAAAACGAGTGCATGCTAAGTGGCTTCAGTTGTGTCCAACTCTCTGAGACCCTGTGGACTAGCCCACCAGCCTCCTCTGTCCATGGAGATTCTCCAGGCAAGAATACTGGAATGGGCTGCCATGCCCTCCTCCAGACCCAGGGATCTTCCTGACCCAGGGATCAAACCTGTATCTCTTCTGTCTCAGGCATTGGCAGGCGGGTTCTTTACCACTAGCGCCACCTGGGAAGCCCCTAAAGCAAGAGACTACTACAATGAAAGACGTGTCTGAGAAAGCACCTTCAGATCCTGGTGCCAAGGATGGTCACAGCAGAAGGTTCCAACCTGCGATACATGAACAGACTTTGAGAACGCGACAGCCCCTGCTGTTCTGTGCCACTCTTTTTCTGAAGCTGCAAGCATGCATGCATTTTGTACAGGAAAGAGGAATTTATAAAATTCTCAAAAAGGTATGTGACAACCACTTTCCCCATCCGACCCTCATCCCACCCACACACAACACAGGAAAACTGAGAATTCAGTAGCAGAAAGTGTTTGCCTATTTTCCTTGTGGGTGGGGGAGGTGCAGGTGGGAAAAGTGAAGGGTAAAACACAGAAGAACAGTGGCTGGTAGGCACCATCCCAGGTGATCCCTGCACAGCAGGGAACCCAGAAGGGAAAACTGAGAAGGCACTTTTCCAGGCTCACTTTCAGGGAGGTGCTAATAAAGGTGCTTTCGTGGATTATGTGAAGGCAGCTCCAACAGCAGTCTTATCCTGAATTGTTTTACGATTACCCCCTCACATCAAACCTCTTTTGCATTATAAAACCATTTTCTCAGAACTAAAATTTCACATAACATGTGTCTTAAGTCCTTCAGGAAACATTTAAGGAATGAGATCAAGTACAGTTAATTCTTAGTGGAGATACACACAGACTTCCAAAAAAAGGAAGAATCATATTTCTTAAGTCAAATATCAAAATCCGCATTTGACCACTTCCACTTATTCAGTAGGGAGGTTTCTCAAAATATTAAAAAAACTAAGAGTCAATCAGGTTGAAAGAAGAAAGACATACCTTTTTCACTATATTTTCTACCAAAAGCAGTGTTGACTTTTCGGGTACTTCAGTTAAATTTAGTTTGCTATTGGAACATATGAATCATAAAAGCTGCACCTTTAAAATAAAAGAGTTTTCAGAAAAATTTATTTTTTGAAATTTCAACCTGGTAAGCAAACCGGTGAAAATTTGTTTGTAAAAGTACAAAGGAAAAAGCAACACCTGAGAAACTCTAATGAGCTACCAGTGACACTCTGAAGTAAATCCTGAGGTGTTAATTATCGCAGATTTCCAGGAGGCTTCTGGCCCTGTGCTGCTTTTGGTTGTGCATTTCATGTTTCTATTTTTGACTGTGCATTCCAGATCTTCTACTAAGCCTTCCATTCTCTGAATTCCTACAGTTTGTGCCTGTGTTAGGGATGCGTACATTAGGCCTAGATGACAGTTACACATGTTCTGTGGGTGCATCTTTCCTCTCCGCTGTTCTGTGAGTGCGTTCCGGACACAGACCACCTCTCACCCAGCTTTCATGAGAGTACCTAACAAAGTCTGCTGAATGAATAAGTAGACACTGTCTCAAGAGTAGGTATGAGCCTTGCTGCAAACTCTGGTGTGGGAGAAAATTAAGAGCTTAACCCTCTGTTTCCCACAACTCAATTTCCGTTCTACCCACTGGGAAGCTCTGCCTTCTTGGGGCTGCTCAGAGTTACGCTGTGGTTCCAGGATTTACACGGTGCATCGTGACCTGGGCTGCCAGGTGCCTCTGGTCTCCAAGCCACCTCAGTACCTTAGCCGGACTGTCATTAAATCCAAATATCATTTTCAGTCCTTGACTTACTGGATATTGGTAGTATTCAAAGCAGATAAATGCTTTCTCCTTTTGAATCTTGCTACTTCCTTGGCTTCTATGATTCCATCCTCTTCTGGTTTTCCCTCTTCCTCTCTAGTTACACATTTTTCTTGCCCCACCCTCTCTACCTAATCATTACGTGCTGCAGTTCTATGAGGTTCAGAGTTCAATGGTCTACTTTACCTCTAGGCAATTCCAACCCCGATTAAAAACTGTATCAGAGTTTTCTATGATAACCAAACATACAATAACCTCCTATTTGACATCTTCAGTTGAATACATTAAGACAGCTCAAATTTAATAATGCCAAAAGCACACGTAATTTCCTTCACCCATCCCACCCGCCCCCTACCTCTTCTAGAACCCCTTTCTTGATGAGTTTTACCAACATACACCCAACTGCACCACCATCCAGCTGTATGGATTAGTTTCACCACCATGCAAATGGTGCCTCCACCCACAGAGCTCTATGGAATAGCACCACCTCCAAAGACCCAGGACTCAGCAGGGTTCTCATTCTCAATATCCGATCCAGCACCAAGACCTGAAAAGTCTACCTTTCCACAGCCCTTAAATGGCCTTCTCTCTTCCTCACCACCTCCTTTCACAAGCTACTACAATCCTCTCTGACCTGAACCAGAGCAACAGACGGTAACACCTTCCTATAGTGATACATGCTCTCCTCCAGTCAGAAGCCACTGTTAGCCTTCCAGGTGCTGTCACTCCTTGACTAAAACCCCTCCTCAGTGGCTTCCACCGTTTTTAGACTAAAGACCCATGTGCGGTGGGTCCTGCACTCCCCACCCTCGAGCAGCACCTCCCTGCTCCCTCTCCCTGGCTCGCAGCATCCCACTGTACTCCACTGTCACTGCTTTCCCCCTTAACACTGCCCTGGGCCTCTGCACATGAATTTTTCTCTTTATCTTAAGCATTCTCCACCCTCTGGCTTTCACTTCACTACCTCGTCACATCCTTCAGACCCCCAACCCCACCTTCTCAGGGAAAGCCTCCTCACCACCACTTCAGAGCAGGTCAAAAGTTTTTTTACACTTTTCCCAACACCACGAGCCTCAGCATTTATTTCTATTGTGATTTTACCCTTATTTGTGAAATCGTCTGAGGAATGCCCCTCAATTCCACCAGAGTGTCAGCTCCAAGACGATGAAGCTATGATCTGTTTTCCTCACCACTGAATCAGCAGAACTTGGCACAGAGCCTGACATCGAACAGATGCCCCATAACTATGTGCCGAATGAGCATTCTTGACGGAACAGAATAATATTAATGAGAAAACTTGCGAAGCTTTCATAAGCAAAAACATCAGTGGCAGCATATTTAATAAGTGACAACAACACGGGATCTTTTATACTTTTCATCCTGAGAGTACTAGGGTCATACAAGCACAACCAGGTGTGGCCCAGGAATCACAGCTTTAGACCCCAAATACTGGAAAACAGAGGTGATAGTCAAAACACAATTGCTGACATTCTCATTACCCCCACACCCAGGGAGAGGTGATAACAGGAAGAAAGACTGCTCTCTCCAATAACAGGGGAGCAACCTTAGCTCCCAGGCCCTCCTGCCTCTGCTTAAGAATAATCATAGAAGTAGATCTACTGAGCGAAAATAAATTTACTGAGTGCTTACTTCCTTGCTGAACAAGGATAACATATATACATTATTGCATCTGATCCACATAATTATACCGCAGAGTAGGGATAACTGTCTCCAGAGCAGAAATGAGGATACTCAGGTTCAAAGAGATAAATAACTTTCCCAAGACCAAACAACTGGTAAAAGAATGAACCAGGTTTCCACGTACGAGCTGTCCGCCTCTAAAGCCATCCTGTGGATGCACCACCTCACCGCTGCTGATAGACAAAATACGAAAGGCAGCTACAAGCAGCCAGAGCCCCCCTTGCTGTGGATGAGGGAAGTGGCTGGGGACACTGTAGTCCAAAGACAGTTTTAATATCACCAGTCATCACAAAGGGCCAGAACAGCTGAAATCAGTAAAAGCACGGAGAAGCTGGGGTGTACTTGAGAAGGCTGGATCCCAGAAGAAAAAGTCTCCACTGTGGACCCCAGTCCCACCCAGTACCCTCCAGCAGGGAACAACAATGAACACAGAACAGAGAAACAGAGCCAAGGACTGTTCCTGATGCTGGAGGGCCTCAGCCAGACACGCATTGTTTTGTTTCTACTATGGAATTAATCCTGTAATTTCTCTTCACCACACTAGTGGCCAGAGAAACCCCTGATTAATTTTTTTTTTTTAAGTGCACATAAAGCAAGTCCGGAAGAGTTGTTTTGAGAATACTCAACGTAAGGAACTATAATAGAGAGAAATTACTGGATTCCTTTAAATAGCCAATTCCCAGAAGCTTTAAAGATTTTTGTTGTTGTTTTTATTAAATCACATGTTACTCGACAACGAGGCTTAGGAATCAGGCAATTAGAGGTTGAAGAGAAATCAGTACCTCCCGAAAGCCTGTTTACTTACAAAATCTCAGAAAGGGATATGGTTCACACTGGGAAGAATTAGAAGGCAGGTGGGGAAATGCCTTTTGAGACTAATTTAGCCACACGTCTTAGAGAGTCGCAGGAGGTTTTTAGAAAAAAGAATGAGATAAAGAAAGCCAAGTTTCCAAAGATATCGATCTGACAGAGTCCACAGGAAGGGATGGAAGAAAAAAGAAAGCAGCGCAGAGACCAGTATGAAGCTATAGTGCTGAGGACCTGAATCAGAAAAGTGGCCCGAAGAACAGAGGGGAGAGGAGGGCACAGGCGCCGGCGGGAAGGAGAAACTGAGAGGCTTGGGGACTGCATACCGAGATGACAGCCTAGTTAGCCACAGATAAGATCAGACACACTTGAATAGGGTAATAATTGAATTTTACATAAACATCCACCTCCTCTAACCCACACTTTCTGAGCACTGGTGATACCAAGTCAGAGAAGCTGGAGATTCAAATGTCCAGAAAGCTACATTTATTGATAGAGATTAGAGGTTACCTAGGGTGGAGGGGGAGTGGAAATAACTCTGAAGGGGCACAAGGCAGCTTTGGGCGTTGATAGAAATGTTCTAGAAGTGGGCTGAGGTGACAGCTGCACAATTCTATACACATTGACTAAAAACTATTGAACTGTACACTTACAATCTGTAAATTAACCCTCCATAAATCTGGTCTTTAAAGTGATGAGAGCTGTGGAAAGGGGACAGTAATACAGGGTAAGGAGAACTGAGAATGAAGAGGGGGGTGAGGATAGTTTATATTTTCAGTAGGTGATGGCAGTGGGCCTCAGTGAGAAGGTGACATTTGAGCCAAGACCTGAAGGAGGTAAGGGAGGGTGTCTGGGGACAAGCAGGAAGAGGAGCAGTCCAGGCACAGGAAACCTGGGACGGTGTGTGCAGGTTCTAAAGAAGAAAAGGAGGCCAGCGAGACCAGGGCAGAAGTGGGCAGGAAACAGTAGAAGATGAAGAGAGGGGACAGGAGGGGAAAGATGGTGTGGACTGTGTTGCTTCCTGGGATGAAATCTATTGGAGGTTTGAGCAAAAGAGGAAGGTGATCTAACTCTGGTTTTAGAAGGATCACCCTGGCTGTGGTATTGGAAACAGTCTATAAGAGGCAAGGGTTTCCCAGGTGGCACTAGTGATAAAGACCTAGCCTGCCAATGCAGCACACACAGATATGGGCGTTTGATCCCTGGGTGGGAAAGATGTCTGGAGGAGGAGCCTGGCGGGCTACAGTCCATGGGGTCGCAAAGAGTTGGACACGACTGAGCAACTAACACTAGTACAAGAGGCAAAGGAGACCCCCTGAGGATCTGTTACAGTAGTTTAAGCACCAGCTGGCGCTGACTGGGGCAGTGGTGGGAGCAGGAATATGGTGAGAAACCGTCAGATTTGGGTGCATTTTGAAGGTAAAACCAACAGAATCTCCTGACTGCCTAGATGTGAGTTGTTCGAGAAAGAAGTAAGGCTGACTCCACAAGGCTCTGCGCCTGAGTAAAGATGGGGAAGCTCTGGAGGAGGCAGGTTTGGAGGAAAAAACCCAAAAAAGCATGTACTGGGAAGTTTGCTACTAAAATATATTATATATGCCAAAGGCAAAACACATAATTTTTGTAACTTTCTCTTAAAGGTCAATTTCATTACAGGGTTTCCTTCCAACAGATTCATCAGTTGGGGTATTCTAGAGAACGAATTGGCCACGCAAAATTTAGAAATGTCTATTTAAAATCCTGATTCTTGGCCTTCTTTTTATCCTTAGGACTGTTGAACAGCTTATTTTCTTATAACTCCTTAATTATACTTCTAATCACATCAGACTTACCCTGCCTGGAAAGGTCCTGCTGTTGGTCCAAGTCAAGCAACAAAAAAGAGCAGTGACACCAATGAGAGTCACTCATCCCTCAGTGATTCTTAATAGAGCTGTTGAGCTGAGAAAAGGCCCTATCAATGAATTCTGAGATATATTAATGAGCTTTAACTCCTATAAAAATATCAACTTTAGAGCAAAATCCATGAAGCATCACAAAGAAGTGCTGAAAATCAAGGCCAGTCTCTCCTGTAGTTATTTCTCCTTACAAGAAAGCTTCCCTAGTGGCCCAGATGATAAAGACTGTTCCTATAATGCAGGAGACCAGGGTCCGATCTACGGGTCGGGAAGATCCCCTGGAGAAGGGAATGGCAACCCACTCCAGTATTCTTGCCTGGAGAATCCCATAGACAGAGGAGCCTAACAGGCTCCAGTCTATGGGGTCACAAAAGTCAGACACAACTTAGCAACTAAACCACCAAACCACCAGAAGAAAGCCACCAAAAGGAGATGAAAGTAGAAAACATTAAAGTCCTCGCTGCGGATTTAAATAACACCTACTTTCATTTCACGATGTAAAACACAAATTTTTCTTTCTTGCACCTCTAAATTTCTGTGTGTGTATTTGGTTCCCTCAATTTATTCTACACATTTGGCCACCGGACTTCTCCGTGTGATTATTATCATTAATAAATGAGTTAGAAATACACAGTAGACTCAGCAGCTGTGCCCAAGGCCATTACTTCCTCTAATTTGGCACAGATGGCCAAAAAGATACTTTTGGCAGAACAGCCGAGTGCTAACCACCTAATGAAGCTGCAGCCTTAAAAACCAATTGATGGTAAAAACAATTGTATAGTTAACTTCGCCCTTATCTGTCTCTCCTGTCCTTGACACAAAAGGCAGAAGAAAGCATATACCCTAAATCCAATTTGGTAAAGCTCTAAACATGCCATTTCATCTCATTTTCCAGGGAGGAAAAGGTAACTCAACAAAACAATTCCAGTTCTAAAATGGTCATTCTTTAGGTCAAAAGACTATTTCTTCAACTCAAAAATAATCTTGCAAAAGAGATTAAGCTGGTTTGTACCTAACTCAATAACAGAGAAACCATCACAACAGTCATAATAATGATTAGAATGATCACAGACAAATAAATATAAGTATGATCTGCCCTTCTTTCATATACTCATATGCCTTAAAATGACTTCTCTTATATTTACAAATAGGCAACATCCTCACCATTCATAACTCTTCTCTCTTTTCTCTGATCAAAATCATGTATAATTTCATAAATGTTTCATAACAAGGCCTCCTTTTCTCCTTATATATATGCTGGTGCTTAACAGTTGCATGTCTCCTCAAAATGCCTAATATTCAAGTATTTTGATGCTTTAAGATGATGATAATTAAGACAGTCATGAAATTTCCCTTAGACATAAAAAATCCACACACACAGTCACACTGTTTCAGCCAGTTTCTAAGAACAGAATTTTAAATTTAAAAACCTATATTAAAAAAAAAAAAACCTGAAAAACACCTTCTAAACTGTCCCTAAAACAAAGAGCAAACAACAATTCAAAATAATGGTTTCTCTGCTCCCAAAATCCTGATGTAAAGATCTACACTATTCTGCCACAGTTCACTACTTTTAATCAATGACTCATAGGATTTCATCCCCTGTGGAAATTGTATTCTCCATTTGGCTTATATAATGTCATGTAATCACTATCAATGCTCTAAATCTAAAAAGGTATAAAATAAAAAGCATCTCATTTCATCTTGTGCAGAAATGTCTGGTGTGATCCCTCAAAAGGGAAGAGTGTTAGTCACTTAGTCGTGTCCAACTCTTCGTGACCCCAAGGATTGAAGCCCCCCAGGCTCCTCTGCCCATGGGATTCTCCAGACAAGAATACAGTGGGTTGCCATTCCCTTTTTCAGGGGATCTTCCCAACCCAGGGATCAAACCCAGGTCTCAAAAATCTGTCTGCAATGCAGCATACCCAGGTTTGATCCCTGGATTGGGAAGATCCCCTGGAGAAGGGAATGGCAACCCACTCCAGTATTTGTGCCTGGAGAAGCCCATGGACAGAAGAGCCTGGCGGGCTACAGTCCATGCAGTCACGAAGGGTAGGACAGGACTAAGCGACTAAACACACACAAAGAAATGTCCATTTTTAAATCAATCAAACTACTTCATTGTTGGGTAATATTACAATGAGGATATTTACAAAGATGTTCTCTGTAATAATTCACCTGATTTAGTTGTACACAAATCTGAGTTTGCTGCTAAGTCACTTCAGTCGTGTCAGACTCTGTACGACCCCATAGACGGCAGCCTACCAGGCTCCCCCGTCCCTGGGATTCTCCAGGCAAGAACACTGGAGTGGGTTGCCATTTCCTTCTCCAATGCATGAAAGTGAAAAGTCAAAGTGAAGTCACTCAGTCGTGTCCGACTCTAGCAACCCCATGGACTGCAGCCTTCCAGGCTCCTCTGTCCATGGGATTTTCCAGGCAAAAGTACTGGAGTGGGGTGCCATTGCCTTCTCCGAAATCTGAGTTTAAAATCCTAAATTCTGTTTCAGCAGTGGAGATATTAATCACACATAACCACTCTCATCCAGGGCACTTGTTTAGTAAAGCATGGCCTGCAACGTTTAAATGCCGATTGAGTATCCAGAGAGCATTGTGACTCAGGACTTATTTGTGTTAAAGTACTGGAGTGGGGTGCCATTGCCTTCTCCGAAATCTGAGTTTAAAATCCTAAATTCTGTTTCAGCAGTGGAGATATTAATCACACATAACCACTCTCATCCAGGGCACTTGTTTAGTAAAGCACTGCCTGCAACATTTAAATGCCGATTGAGTATCCAGAGAGCATTGTGACTCAGGACTTATTTGCTGTGTTATTTTTTGTTAAATGTGAATGAAAAGAAAACCGAGGCCCAGATCCAGGGGGCCCGGTGGGTCCTTGGGAGCCAGGAACAGGAGCAGAGTGTGACCAGGTCCCTGTGCTTTTGACCTGCAGCTCTGGGATTAGGCCCACCATGAGAATCACTCAGGAAAGGTGTCCTAATACACTGAGCCTAAGCAACCAACATAGCTTACAATACAAAAAAATATAGAGATTCCAGGAATCTGTATTTTTAAAACAACTTCAGATCCTTCTGAGGATCAGCCTCGTTGCAACATTAGGGCTGGACTTACTTGCAGAACAGTGATCAAGTATGATTTTCTAAAGCAAGGTTCCAGAACAACCAAACAAGCCAATAATACAGCTCTTTTTTTTTTTTTTTTTTTTATAAACAGAGCTTTTAAAAAACATATCCAATTTTGTTCTCATGATTCTATTATCCCAGTTTATAAAGAAGGAGACTCGGGCACAGAGCTCCCCTGGCAGAGCTGGAAACAAGAACACTCTGACTCCGAGGGCCTCTGCCCTCCTGATCCACCTCACTATGCCTCACCTCATGTACGGAAATATGATCAGTGAAGGATTTTCGTTCTGCCCTGGGACCCAAGCAACCACAGGTAAAAGCAGCCTCAAGAAGAGGCCTTGTCAATACTGGCACTGCCCTCAGAAAGCCTGGGAGCTGGCCTGGGAGGGAAATATGGCTGATTCTTGTGAGATTCTCTTTCCTGGCTAAGATACTGATATATGCTTTGCCACCATTTAGAAAGGCCAACCATGAGGTTCCAGATAAGAAGAGAAGAGAACTAAAAAAGTTCTTGAGTCAGTGATATCTGGGCTTCTTAAATATCTTGGTCCTCATTGGTTACTGTCCAACCCTCTTAATGGGCTCATTTAATGCTGAGATACAAGAGGTCCTCTTTCATCCTTGCCTCTGTCTCTTCATCAATCAACACATAAATACACAAAAGGAACAGTATACCAATAGCTGCAGATTGAGGCACTGCAAGTTTGCACATGAGCAAAGAATGACAGCAACAAAATTCTGAAGCAATCACAGAATATTGATATTTTCCAAAATGGGGTCAACATAGAGGAAGTAGAAGAACTCTAAGAATACAGTGCCTGAAAAGAAGAACACAGTAAGCAAGGCACATATTGAGGAGATCTGGGAATTTCATGCCCCATTAGGTCCAAGGGCAAAGTATGTCCTCATTTACAAAAGCAATACATACCGCTGATGCTACTATGTGGCTGAACCATGTACTGACTCCTCTTGTCCCAATTCCATGCTTACCAGACATTCAGCCACAAAGAGAGATGGTGCTGGTCAAAGAGTTCCACCCACATCTACAAACCCCTTGGCAGTTACATGCATTAAAAATATTCCATTTTAAAGCAATTAATAATATGCAATGACTATAATTTACAGACTTCTGGAGAGCAATATTGATAGAACAACATGAAACAGAAATCAGAAGTTGACAACTCTGTGAAATATGACAAGTTAAGAAAATTTTAACCATAAAACCCTATGGATGACACATTCACAAATTATAGAGTTTCAGTAAAAAGTGAAGTTAAATGCTGTGTAGAAAGGCCTAAGGACTGTGCATGAGTTTCTCAAATGATATTTGGTCAATTGGGAAGCCCTATCTCTAGATGCTATGAAATACCTTCAGGAAATGATAAACAGCTTTGACCTAAAGCTAAAGACGATAAGCTGTGCCCAAATTAAATCAGACTGTAGTTAATTAATGTTTCCATAGAAGGAAAAACCAAAACTTTCATTCCATAATTCTTTAGGCTCTGTATTCTTTAAAAAAAAAAAATCAGCCATATCAGCTCAAAGATATCAGTCTGAGAAAGACTAGTGAATCTTTGCTGTTGAGGGGTTACTGGATTACATCTACACTACTGCCTATCACAAAAACAGCATCTTTTTTTTTTTTTAAGTCTCTTTCAGGGAATGTCAGACAGAACAGATGAGGATGCAAGTCAATGAGAGACTCTATCAAAATAAATCTCTTCCATTTGGATATACACCTCAATTATGAACATGAATCTCTAAAATAATAACCACAGCTGTCACTTGGGAAGTGGTTGAGAATATGCTCATATTTAAAGGCTCTTTTTCCTTAGCAGTATGATTTTAGAACTTTGTTAGTATCTGAATTGGATGCAAACACAAGATCTGGTACTGATATCATCTTGGCTACCATATTTTTCATCCTGGAATTCACACCTCACTGTAATTAATATCTACTACATACTGAATCTTTTTAAAAATTTTACTATATTCTCTTCTGGCTTCTTAGAGAGTAAAGAAATAGGTAAAGGATATTCTGTCTTTGACAAACGATCACAAATTCAGCATGAACAAATTCCCTAAGCCCTTATTTTAGGTATCTAAATTGATGCTACTTACTATTAAATATATATTTGAATTATTAAATTGCAACATATTTAAAGAAACACCAAAATAAATACATACACATATACATGCATATATGTATGAGTTTCTTAAATGTGCATGTTTCTCAAATGACACATGTAGCACAAGAAACAGCCTTTTCTGTAAATGAAATGCTCTATAATTCACTGTATGATAAAAACAGAACTTAGCTTGGTATTTTGTTGTTCAATCGCTAAGTCATAACTGACTCTTTGTGACCCCATAGACTGCAGCACACCAGGCTTCCCTGCCACTGACTATCTCCCAAAGTTTGCTCCAATTCATGTCCACTGAATCCATGCGGTGTATAGTTTCCTAAAATTACTGCTCATGCTACTGTTCTATAAATATTTTTTGTTATTAATACTACAAAAGTCACCAGTATGGTAGGCTGCCAGTAGCCCCCACTGCTTCCTGAGTTACCTCAGGCCTGTGAGCTGGGGGATAACCTCGAAAGAATTCAGGACACACTAACCTCATCTGTGCTTCTAGGTTGTCAGAGAATCTAATGATATCCAAAAAAAGAGGAAGATCACTCTGCCATTTGTGAAGATGAGGACTTGCTTGGCAGGGGCAAGGGAGAGGGGACAAAAAATGGTACAGAGGAAAAAGAAAAAAAAAAAGATTTAACTTTTAGAAAGTATTCTCTTCAGGAAGACTTTAATCCTATCTGACTTGAAAGTGAATTTGAGGAGTTTTTTTCTTTGAGCCTGGGGAGCTCTTGACCTTTTCATAAAATTTACATAATTCAGCATGAAGGGAAACCCCAGGTTGAATAGAAAGATGTTGGCAGCAAGAACTTGACCTCACAGAAATGGTAAGAGGTCTGTACCCACCAGATACTAGGTGCTGCTTTTACTAATCCACAGGGGACACAAGAGGCAGCTTTGTGCTTCCACAGAGGGGGTCCCCTGAAGAGATCCTAAAATAAAGTCCCAGCGAGTTGCCTCTGTGGGGAAAACTGACCCTCCCTCTTTTTCCCTGTGGCTCCAGGAACAGCGGAAAAGAGAGGGGAGGCTTGCCAAAGCCTCTGACAGACATAACCCCAACACCTAAGCAGTCCACTGCTCAAACTCTCTTAAGGCTGATGGACCAGATTAAGACATTTTATATACTGTGAAAGTCACTCAGCAGTGTCTAACTCTTTGCGACCCCATGGACTATAGTCCATGGAATTCTCCAGGCCAGAATACTGGAGTGGGTAGCCTATTTCTTCTCCAGCGGATCTTCCCAACTCAGGAATCGAACCAAGGTCTCCTGCATTGCAGACAGATTCTTTACCAACTGAGCTATCAGGGAAGCCTTTTATATACTAACAGAATATAAAATTTAAGTGAATTCTACCCTCGTGTTGAGGAAAGAAAAGGTAGGCAGCGAAGGGGAGGCAAAGGGAAGGAATTAGTGAGTACTGAGATTTTATTATGCACCAGGCATTGTGCTAGATGTTTACTACACATATCTTATTTAGTCTCAGAATAGTCCGGTCATCAGCGTAATAGAGTTCCCATTTTACAGATGAGGAAAATGAGATTGAGGGGAGATAGATATGTAGCTCGATCCCAGAGCCAGTACCAAGATCACAGAGCCAAGAAGTGTCAGGTTGACCATTTGAATCCAGGCTCCAAGGCTGTGTCACGCTACTTTGTACAGACAATGCACAAGAACTGGAAGAACTAAAATTTATAAATAATAAGATTTCTAAATAATGATTTACAATGAGGCACCAGAACTCACGTCATAAAAACAATTGCAAAATGCCTCCTCCACTGCTCTTGGCATC
This sequence comes from Bos javanicus, assembly GCF_032452875.1. Taxonomy (NCBI): domain Eukaryota; kingdom Metazoa; phylum Chordata; class Mammalia; order Artiodactyla; family Bovidae; genus Bos; species Bos javanicus. Next base: position 52,831,576 of record NC_083876.1, read on the forward strand.
TGTCCCATTAGCAGTGACTGTGTTCCCACTGAAGCAATCATCCGGGATGGGACTACTTACTCGAACAATATCCTGTAAGCCAGACAGGCTGTGCTGGGGAGTAGAGGGATTATAGGAAAGTCCTGCTTCTAAGTAACTGGAACTAGCTCATCTGGCATAGAAAGCAGAATATATTATACCTCAAATAAACATGTAGAAGTAAGTCAAGAGTCGATGAAAACTGCCAAAGATTTTCCTTCTTCATTTAAAAATCATCTTATCAGTCAGTAATTCCAACCCTGCAAAACGTCGTTAGGCGAATTCACAGCTTTCCACGCTTTCACCATATGCAGAACTAATCTGACTCCAAGTCAGGTTTGCAAAACTGTTATTTTTTTATACATAGTTCTTTTTAAAATCTTACCGAGATTTACAGCACCATATGTCTAAATCAAGTTAAGCTAAATGCATTAATGCATCACAATGTGCATATGAAACAAGACAAAAGAAAGACAAAGAGAGCTAAGTGCTTCTTCTACCTCCTAGGTAAAGATCTTGGCAAGTAGGGTATGAGCATGAAGGACCCCATCAGAAGGACAGAACCAGGAAATACATGAACAAAATTAATTTCAACTATTAATTCCCAATAAGAGGGTGTTCTGGGATAAATTCTCAAGTTCTAGTCTCCAAACTGGAAGAAATTCTCAGATAACACAAATCAGATATAGAAGGAGGGAAGCGGGTGTAATGCACTGCCTGACACAGAGACAGAACCAGGTCTGTCTCCACTGTCACCAAAAGCTCCATTTAATAAGAGGGAAGGGGATTCTCCTGGTGCCAAGGCAGGGGATGTGGGTTTGGTCCCTGGTCCCAGAAGATATCACATGCCACGGTGCAGCTAAGCTGGTGTATGCCACAACTACTGAGTCAGCACTCTACTGAAGCCTGAAAGAAGGGCTCCTAACATCACCTGTTCATAATATTTTCCATTACTTGCCAAATATATCTGTGAAGAGCAAATCATCACATTGGCTTATATTGTACTTGACTGGAATTAAAATCCCTCCAACTTCAAAGTGAACTCCTGACAAGCCAAATGTCCTCAGCGCTAGACTCTAGCTGGCTATGTCATGTTTTTTCTTTGATTTCACCCTGTTACTTTGTGCCCATCATTCTAACAGGAGTTCTCCCACCCAGTCATTCCAGATCTAGTACTTGAATTCGAATCTAACTTTCCCTTGTCACATTTTTTTCATACTTCAGTCAAGTAACAAAAAGTTGAGCCAAGCAGGATCAAGAACAGAGTACATTTATCTGTCACTAAAGGCTTCTCTCTGAGTGTGAGTATAGATTTCCAAACAGCTAACACACCATACATTTCTCCTCACTTTTCTCCTCACTTATCCCACAGATATGAAATGAGACTTCATAAAAGATGTACCTAACATTAAAATCTCTATTTGCAAGAGTCTTTCTAATCTTTAAGCCTATGATGTTTATACTGATATTTACACTAATAAATGCCTTTTCTCATCTAATTTTCACAATCTCTTTCCCATTTTTAAAAATTCAAATATTTGTTCATTCTAATTGCATTCATATAAAATATCTATAACTTTGCCAACAAAGGTCCATCTAGTCAAAGCTATGTTTTTTCCAGTAGTCATGTATGGATGTGAGAATTGGACCATAAAGAAGGCTGAGCATCAAAGAATTGATGCTTTTGAATTGTGGTGTTGGAGAAGACTCTTGAAGAGTTCCGTGGACTGCAAGAAGATCAAACCAGTCAATCCTAAAGGAAATCAGCCCTGAATATTCATTGGAAGGACTGATGCTGAAGATGAAGCTCCAATACTTTGGCCATCCGATGCAAAGAGATGACTCATTAGAAAAGACCCTGATGCTGGGAAAGATTGAAGGCAGGAAGGGAAGGGGATGACAGAGGACAAGACGGTTGGATGGCATCACTGACTCAATGGACATGAGTTTGAGCAAGCTCTGGGAGATGGTGAAGGACAGGGAAGCCTGGCGTGCTGCAGTCCATGAGGTTACAAAGAGCTGGACATGACTGAGTGACTGAACAACAAAATATTTATAAATGTTCCTTTCCATAGAAAAGTGATAATATGAGAGGAAATTATGTGCCAGATGTTGGATGTTAAGAATGCAGACACACCATTGTAGTTAACCAGTATTTGCCATGTACCAGACTCTGTATAGAGATCATGATACTTGGTTCATCCTTTGCCTTAGGTTCACTCTTTTTGAACAATCAGTACTACACTCTCTGGATTCTCTCTATGTCTACAACTACCTTCTTGGTCTTATTCACCGACTCGATTTCCCCCACACCCTCTCTATATCCCCAGTTCTTCTTGCTGCATTCCATTTGGAGACAATATCTCTGCCTACATCTTGCATCATCCCTTCAGCTACAATGATGAGCTCATCAATATCAAACATCATGTACATTATCCTCTCAATGCACAATTCCAAATGACTGTCTGGCAGAACCTTCCATCTTTCGACAGCTAAAGGGATCTTCATTTACTATAATCAGACCCACAAAGCCATCAAGGTCTGGCACTAATTCTTCTACACAGGACTTACCTGACCTCCAGAATCAGAAGTTTTAAGATTTTTCTCATCTCTGTGTTTCTGTGGAATTCTGTATCTCTGTCATAGCATTTAACACACAACTGCCTCAGAACCAACATTATGTGCATATCTATAACACCCATCAGGAAACTGGCAGAGAAGTGAGGGTGTCAAGTGAGGAGTGTTGTTGAGGTTTAGGGTTTTCTTTCATTGGTCCAATTTAACTTCAAATAATCTTGTTCAATGGCCAAACAGAAAAAACATGCTCATTTTATAGGGATGTTATGAAGACAACATGGAAAGCAGTTTGCATGTAGAAGGGGCTGGAAAAGTAAAAGCTTCCAGGAACAATGTGCTTGTTTGCTTTGAATCTTTATCTCCCAGCCAGGACTTTGTTTTATTAGTACTGACTAATATCTGCCTGACTCTTTACTCCATGTGCAACACACTTTCAAGAACTGAAAACTGAAATTCACTTATTTATCACTAAAGCCTCCTTCAAGAGAGTAATTTTAGAATGACAGAACTATCAGAAGCTACTGTCCAAATGCTGGCTTTTTCTTTTTTAATGAGACCTTATTTGGATCCACAAAAGAAATGATGGAAATAAAATACCACTCCTTTCTGACCACCAGGTCTGCCTTGATGAAGTCTACGGACATCTCTGTAATTTTGGTAGACATATGAGAAAGTGGCAGCCTCTCAAAAATATTGGCTTCATTATAAGATTAATTAAGGAGTAAACAGCATTTTCTCTGCCAGGGTCCTAAAATCAAATGTCTCTTTGAGTTTCCATTTACATTTGTTCCTTTGGAATCTTGCAATATTTTGTGGTAGGTTTTAACTAACTAGTAACGTAAATCCTTCAGAGAAGGCAATGGCACCCCACTCCAGTACTCTTGCCTGGCAAATCACACGGACGGAGGAGGCTGGTGGGCTGCAGTCCATGGGGTAGCTAGAGTCGGACACGACTGACCGACTTCACTTTGACTTTTCACTTTCATGCACTGGAGAAGGAAATGGCAACCCACTCCAGTGTTCTTACCTGGAGAATCCCAGGGACAGGGAAGCCTGGTGGGCTGCCGTCTATGGGGTCGCACAGAGTCAGACACGAATGAAGTGACTTAGCAGCAGCAACGTAAATCCTTAAAAGGAACTTTTCACTGAAAGGTTCAGGATGCTCTTTTTTTCTGTTCAAGTTTTCATTCTACCTCTTCCTACAACAAGTAACCAACTGACTTGTTCTGTATGCAGAATAAATTAAATTAGGAGCATGAAACATTTTAAACTATAAATGATTTTGTTTCACCAGATTCAAAAATTCTTCCTCCGGAGCACTGCATGCTCTTTCACTTTCTCTGAGGTATAAGAAAGAGACCAGGGAATCCTCAGAAACAAACTTGGACCTGTTTATTGGATGTTGAGCAATTTTGCTAGAGATTTTAGTATCAAAATCAAGAAACTCTTAATCACTCTCATAATAATGGATGTATTTGTTTACATTAGTATTCTATTATAGAAAAACAGTTTTAAATTGAATGAGACTTCAGTAGTTATGGACAGCAAACCAGTAGGCTCCAGACCACTTGTGGCCCAGATATATTTTTAAAGCGGTCCTTACAGTTTTTTAAATTAAGTGTTAGTCACTCAGTCGTGTCCGACTTTTTGCAACCAGGCTCCTCTGTCCCTGAAGTTCTCCAGGCAAGAATACTGGAGTGAGTTGCCATTTCCTTATCCAGGGGATCTTCCCAACCCAGGAATCCAACCCTGGTCTCCTGCACTGCAGGCAGATTCTTTACTGTCTAAGCCACCAGGGAAGCCCTTTTAAATTAAAGATACTTCAAAAAAAAAAAGCTGGAAGTTACTTTTTTTCTTGAAAAAACAAGAACGTTTTAGAGCCAGGGTGGCAACCAGCAACAGGCCAGTAAGAGCTGCCCCACTTAGAGGGAAACATACGGTTCCAGAGGTCACAGTCCACACCCCCCTCACCCACGTGCCCCCTCCTTGGCCTTACCTTACCTGTTAGACACCTGCACACACTGGACAAGCAGAGCACAGAATTTTCTTAAAGGCAAAGAGCCTGGATCCAAAAAGGGCTTTCCCATTCACTAGCTCTGTGACCTTCAGCAAGCTCTGAGTCTAGGTCCCTCAGCTTTAAATCGAAGATAATTCCGTGACCCTACAAGGTTGTCATGGGGATTAAAATAGAAATGCACAAAAATACTCTGTAATCTGGAATTGTAAAATGTTTGTCATCATTATTCATTTCTTACTCCCTGTCAGTTGCACAAATCCCCTCTACCCACCTCAGTTATTACTGCTTTCCTTCTTTCTCTTACTATTACACTGTATGACACAGCTTAAAATCTAAATAAAAAGAATCTGATGCATTTCCTGGCCTCATTTAATTGGAGAGAGAAAAGATGAACAAATATCAAAGGAAAACAAAATGAACTGTTGAATGCCAGTGGTTATTTCTGTTTGTAATGAAGGCATGAAATTAGTGCAGAGTTTAACTACTGTACTGCTGATCTCTCTGAGTGCTGTGTTATAAGTTCACATTAGGCTCCTGAGACCTCAAGGTAAAACTCACAGCCCAGTTATTAGGGGTTCCTGTGAGACAAACCTCTTCACTGGGCCTCACGCAGTGCTCCAGGAAAGGATCCAGTCCATCACGAAAAAACCCAAAAGTATCTTCAAAGCTTTTCTGGGCTTCTTTCCTCTCTACATGTTAATATAAGCTCTAAAACCTTAGAATCTGGTGTATTAAGCCAGGGCACACATTTTATATCTATATCTATACATACAGATGTATGTCAGAAGCCAATAAGAGGAGATATATGTATACACATAGCTGATGCACTTTGCTGTGTAGCAGAAACAACACTGCAAAGCAACTATACTCCAACAAAAAAGGCTACTGCTAATCACCAAAAGACAAATAATAAGAGACTTGAAAGAAAACAGAATCTTCTCAGAAAAAGGGCAGAGGAGCAGAAAACTGTACTTAAAGAGTAATACCATAAATACAGAAATGTTAGCAAAGATGTATGTTATGAACGCTATCTCCCTACATTAAGAATTCACATACGCATTCCTGTTCTGGTCATTTTACGACAGAAGATCATCCTTGTGTGAGGAATCACAATTAATTCATTTACTGCTTTTTAATGTTAAGACAATCACACAATCACGCTTGAGTGAACTGCAACGTATAATGGGAGAAGGGATTCTAATTGGAATCAGCTTTCTTTATAAGATGGGAGTAATTTATGATTTAAGACACAATCCGCTGAAAAATCACTCTGACGAATCCTTTTTAAAGCACTTCATACAGGGCAATTACCGCTTTTCTTGAAGTTGAATGAACCCTTCGCTTGAATACAGATTAACGAGTGTCAAATTACCACATGGTCCTCAGTGTACGTTTTGTTTTTTGAAAAAAATCAAAGTAAAAAAATTTAAGAAACCAGTTCTTTCAACAGACGCCCCAAGACTGATGTTTAAGCAAGTCTCCTTGGCAACCAAGGAGCCAAGTACATCTTGGGCCAGGAGGAAGGGGAAAAGGGACAGCAACTCTAAGGGGTGGGTAGAATAAGTAACCGGGAGTAGTAACTGCTCCCGCTAGACGACGCTGCTAGAAGCTGCACTGGCTGCAAAGCCCCTGAAATTTCAACTCTGATCTCGCCCCCACTGGCTCACAAGCAGACTCCCACCCTCTCCCACCGGTTTGAAGAACCAACTCCGAACAGGTAATGAGGAGAGAGGGTGAGCTGTCTGCGGGGTTACGTACCCGAGGCGGCAGCGCAGGCACCTGGCTCTCGTTGATACACAATGGTCGTACTTCGCCCCACGATGCCCGATGCCGAGGTTAAGAGAAACCGCAGTAGCTTCTCTCTGCCGGTTTGGGGATGCAGTTGTGAAGAACGAGCGCGTTAGCGTGTGTGTGCGCGTATGTGTATCCGTGAAAGTGTGTGCGAGCGTGTGTATGTGTGTCTGTGCGCTCCCCGACTCTCCCGCAGGGAAACGGTGTTTCCTAGTAAATAAAGGCAGCAGCCAGCCCTACGGGTGGCGCGTCCGGCTAGCTCTGCGCTGGGCGACAGCGTCAGGTTGGGAACGCACCCCCGCGCACCCGCGCGGCTCAGACTGCGAAGCTGCTCCGCCCCCTCGCGCCTCCGGCGAGTCAGCGCGCACGCTCGCCCCGCCCCCCGGCGAGCACGCGCGCCCCACCCCCAGCATCCCGAGGCGCGCACGCCGCGCACCCCCGTCCCCTGCCTAAGGAGAGCCAGCGCGCGCCCGCTCTCTCCGGAAGCCTACCTCCCCCGTGCTGCACCTTTCTTGCTTTCTGGCACCTGCGCTGCCCACTGCTGGGTCGCTTGGACCGCCTGCCGTTTCAGCAGCGTTGCCTCCTGCGACGACCGAGACACCGGGAGCCAGCCTGCCTGCTCCCAGACTGCCTCCCAGGGCTAGAGAGCGACCTACCGGAATAAATGGCCGTGACCCCAACTTGCAGTAGCCGCGAGCTCTGGTCCTCTGCTTCCCTCCCCCCGACCCAACTAACTTGTAAAGTTCAAATTTCCCCTTTTCCTAGTGGCCGCTTTGCAGGACCTATATCTCGGCCCTCCTTAGAATAATACACTTTATGGTACTGTTGAAAAGGGCTTTCCAGTAACCTTAAGAAATGACAGGGGATCCCAGGGTTGGATGGAAGCCTATTTGGTTGCAGCTAACCCAGCATCAAACCTGTAAACAGACAGCATCCCCAGAATACCACCATTAACTTCTGCGGCCTGGCCCACTCTGGTGTCACTTGTGGGTGATTCATGTCATTTTTGTATAAAACATGCTTAGAAGCAAAGTGAATGATTTTGATAGGTAAAATATTATGTGTTACACTTTGGAATTGAAAAAATTTTATCCAGTATGGAGTTACACAGCCAGTTAACAGTGAAATGGGTGCTTCCCAGGAGGTGCTAGTGGTAAAGAACCCGTTTGCCAATACAGGAGATGTCAGAAACACAGGTTTGACCTGTGGGTTGGGAAGATACCCTGGAGGAGAGCATGGCATCCCACTCCAGTATTCTTGCTTGGAGAATCCCCACAGAGGAGCGACTGAAGCGACTTAACCATGCGTGCATGTAACAGTGAAATGAAACTCTAAATTGAAGTAAACTGTGTTTTGTAGATCAGGATTTAACTTTTAGGAAGATGGAATTCCACAGTTGAGTCTCTTCGCTTGCAGGTTCTTCCACTGTTGGGCTAGGAAACAGTGCCCTGATCTATTTGAGGTGTCCCTAACATTCTCATTAGTCTCAATCGTTCAGCAATTTTTTTTTGCTCAATCCACACTGACTCCCTTGTAGCCTCTCTGGCCATTCAGTGCCTCATTGCATTGGTCTTGAAATTTGGACTTTAGATCCTCAGTCCTACTTGTCTAGCAGTCCTGGACACCAAGATGGGCAGAGGGGGAAGAATGACAGACTGGTTACAAACGTTAGGTGCAGTGTCATTTTCTAGAATTTTTCATAAGCAGTTTTACATTTTCCATTAAGTCTTATTTTATACCAGAAGTTCAAATGTCGAACCACACTTGAACCTAAATTCTGACAATGACTTAGTGTCAATAAATACAACACTCCCTTAACATTAATAAAGTATTTTGAAGGTGCTTAAAATTTAAAGTCATCTATAGCATAATGATTAGATTATCTGTTTGTTTATAGAATTGTTCAGTCACTAGGTTGCTAAGTCCTGTCTGATTCTTTGTAACCCTATGGACTGAAGCCTGCCAGGCTTCCCTGTCCTTCACTGGAATAAATAGAAGCTATTTATTAAAAAAAAAAAATAGAAAAGCAAAGACTATAACTGTATTTACAGAGAAAAAATATGTCACCAACTCACCACCTGTGCGACTATAGAAGGGTTTCTTACTGCTCAAGCCTAGTCTGTCTTGTTCATCATTGTATTCCTATAAGCTAGCAGAATGCCTGTCATATATTGGGGGCTCAGTTAATATTGTTGATGCATAGATATTGAAGTTTAAAGAAGAAAATTTATATTGTCTATTAAAATGTTTAGTTCAGAGAGGGCAATTTTCTCCTAAATGCCTCCTTTAGACTGATTTAAAGTACAGTTTTTTAATTTAAGATGTATTTTATTTCTCTGAAATAAGACTTGGCATTTTGTTAAACAGCCGTAAAAATTCAATCCAAGTGTGTTTTCTAATATACTCTGTTACCAGAACAAATAGATTTTAGGCACTGTTTCTCCCTTGGGCACCGATTGCAGCCATGAAATTAAAAGACGCTTACTCCTTGGAAGGAAAGTTATGACCAACCTAGACAGCATATTAAAAAGCAGAGACATTACTTTGCCAACAAAGGTCCGTTTAGTCAAGGCTATGGTTTTTCCAGTGGTCATGTATGGATGTGAGAGTTGGACTATAAATAAAGCTGAGCGCCAAAGAATTGATGCTTTTGAACTGTGGTGTTGGAGAAGACTCTTGAGAGCCCCTTAGACTGCAAGGAGATCCAACCAGTCCATCCTAAAGGAGATCAGTCCTGGGTGTTCAGTGGAAGGACTGATGTTGAAGCTGAAACTCCAATACTTTGGCCACCTGATGCGAAGAACTGACTCATTTGAAAAGACCCTGATGCTGGGAAAGATTGAGGGCAGGAGGAGAAGGGGACGACAGAGGATGAGATAGTTGGATGGCATCACCAACTCAATGGACGTGAGTTTGGGTGGACTCTGGAAGTTGGTGATGGACAGGGAGGCCTGGTGTGCTGAGGTTCATGGGGTCACAAAGAGTTGGACATGATTGAGCGACTGAACTGGACTGAACTGAACTGAACATATGGTAGTTCTCTTTGTTAAGAAAATAGTTTAAAACAATGCTTCACAAAAGCTATGCAAAAAAAAATTTTGAGCTCTTAAAATGTATTTCACAGAATGATCAGTGTAGGGCTTCAACTGTCAATAATTAGATGTTTTCCCTGTTTCAGTCTAGTGATATAAGACATAAGTTTCCACTCCAGAACAAACACCTGTCATGGTTGCCTTGTCCCATAGCGAATGAGGAGCTCAGTGTCATTCTTAATGCCTCTGTCATGGTTTTCTGTCATAAGCCAGTAGTGACATGAAGGAGTTGCTGAGCCAAATTTCTAATTATTCTTCCAAGGGAAACAGATCATTATAAATTATGCCTAAACCAAAATTGATTTTTTCTTGGCTGATACTCTGTAGTTCTCAAGTGGAAAATACAAAATAACTAGCTTAACAAAACACCTCAATTTATTCAGTTACCTTTTGGGTACATTTTGTAGCTAATTCATTCTACTTATTGGGAGCTGCTGCTGCTGCTAAGTCACTTCAGTTGTGTCTGACTCTGTGCGACCCCATAGACAGCAGCCCACCAGGCTCCCCCGTCCCTGGGATTCTCCAGGTAAGAACACTGGAGTGGGTTGCCATTTCCTTCTCCAATGCGTGAAAGTGAAAAATGAAAGTGAAGTCGCTCAGTCATGTCCCGCTCTTAGCGACTCCATGGACTGCAGCCCACCAGCCTCCTCCGTCCATGGGATTTGCCAGGCAAGAGTACTGGAGTGGGGTGCCATTGCCTTCTCCGTATTGGGAGCTAGTGTCACTCAAAACTAATAATACCATGGGAAAATCTTTTACCATTAATATTTTTGATATTTATATTCTCTGCCACATTATCTGGTACCAAACACTGTTATTTATGTTGTTTTTAGCCTAATTCAGTATAATCAAGTAGACACATAATGGATGCTTAGAAAATATTTACTGTTCTGAACACAAAATAGTCCTTGCCCACAAGACAGAATATTCTAAGTGCTCTACTAAATAAGTACAAACAAAATACAAAAGGGGTTCTTAGTCATCATTAGGGGAGGCAACTTCTAAAATAAATTGAATTTTTTCCATGTATCGGATTAACAAAGATGTAAAAAGATTATAATATCCAGTGTTAGAAAATGGGTAAATAAGAACGTGAATGCACATGGATACAAACACTTTGGATGACAACTTGCCTGTATTTACATTTTTTTAATGCACATTCCTCTTGTTAGAGCAATTCTACTTCTAGGAATTTATCCTGGGGTTACTGTTGGTTTGCAAACTCCCCTCATACATGGAGGGCAAGGAGAGACTGAAAAGAGAGGCAGACCACTCCAGATTGGGAGGTGGCTGGTTTAATAAACAAGGGAACTTACACAGGAGTAGATCTCTACACCTGCCCTCCAGAACCTTCAAAGTTTATAGAGAGGCCTTAATGGGGTTCCATCACACACGTCATTCAGACAATCTCAACAATGCTTTATTCTTTCAAGGCTATGTTCTTGGAACAGCTCCCAGTGTAGGAAAGATGGGCAGAATATGCATTCCAAGAATGAGGGAGGCGATGAGGAGCCTTCAATTGCCTGAGTCCATCTCATGAGTCAACCAGTGGTTACATCCTCTCCATGACCTCCTCCAGGACTTACCTCTATAGAAAAATGAAAAACTGGGTGGAAGATCTAAGTAGACATTTCTCCAAAGAAAACATACAGATGGCCAAAAAGTGCATGAAAAGATGCTCAACATCATGAACTATTAGAGAAATGCAAATCAAAACTATAATGGGGTATCACCTCACACTGGTCACAATGGCCATCATCAAAATAATGTGTGTGTGTGTGTGTTCAATTGTTGTCATGTCCAACTCTTTGCAACCCCATGGACTGTAACCCACCAGGCTTCCCTATCTACAAACAATAAGTGCTGGACAGGGTGTAGAGAAAAGGGAATCCTATACTGTTGGTGGGAAGGTAAATTAATGTAGCCATTATGGAGGTTCCTAGAAAACTAAAAATAGAGATCGTTACATAACCTCATACTATGTCATGATGCAACAATCTCACTCCTGGGCATATATCTGGAGAAAACCATAATTTGAAAAGAAACATGTACCCCAGTGTTCATTGCAACACTGTTTACAATAGCTAGGACATGGAAGCAACATAAATGTCTGTCAGCAGAGGAGTGGATAAAGAAAAAGTTGTACATATATACAATGGAATATTACTCAGCTATAAAAAGCAACAAAATAATGCCATTTGCAGCCACATGGATGGAGCTAGAGATTGTCACACTGAATGAAGTCAGAAAGAGAAAAATATCACGTGATGTTGTTTATATGTGGAATCTGAAAGAACTGTACAGATGAGCTCATTTACAAAACAGAAAGAGTCGCAGATATAGAAAACGTACTTACGGTTATCAAGGGGAAAAGTCAGGGGCATAAATTGGGAGGTGGGGATTGACATATACACACTATCATATATAAAATAGATAATAAGAACTTACTGTATAGCATAGGGAACTCTACTCCATACTCTGTAATGACCTATATGGGAGTGCATATATGTATATGGATAACTGATCCACTTTACTGTACAGCAGAAGCTAACACAACATTGTAAATCAACTATACAGCAATAAAAATTAATTTTTTAAAAATGCAAATATTATGTAAAAGAATGTTCATGATAGTCAAAAGAAACAGGGAAAGAGAAAAAAATAGAGAGAGGGAGCGGTCCAGGTGGAGCGAATTAGAATCCATTATTTGGAGACAAGTCAAATTATTAGGATACTATGTGGTTATTTTAAAAAAATAAGCAGATCTTTAAACACTAATGTCAAAGGTGTATTACTAAATGTAAAAAAGCAAGTTGAAGATCAATAGGAATAATATGAACTAACTTGTATAAAAGCAGAGCAAGAGTGGGAGGAGAGGAGGGAGATGTGTACATAAAAATATATTTTTTCATTTTACTGGCTCAGGTGGAAAGGGGTGAATCTCAAGCAGTCAGGAAGTCCTGACATCAGTCAGGCCACCCGGGCAACTACATAACTATGGGTCTGTTAGTCACTCAGCTGTGTCTGACTCTTTGTGATTCCATGGACTGTGGCCCACCAGGCTTCTCTATCCATGGAATTGTCCAGGCGAGAATACTGGAGTGGGTTGCCATTTCCTCCTTCAGGGGTCTTCCTAACCAAGGGATAGAACCTGGGTCTCCTGCATTGCAGGCAGACTCTTTACCAGCTGAGCCACCAGGGAAGGCCTCTACATAACTATCTGCATATAAGCCTGATAAGGATATAAGACTAAAACACACACATATATAAACTGACCCTATACTTCCAACACTTGGTAAACAAAGACCCAAGATTTCTCCCTTTCAACTCTGATTCCATACTCTTTCCTGACTTTCTCCTTTTCTTTTTGGCCATGGTCACAAACCAATCGCAATATTTTGCTGAGTCTCCTGTATTAGTCACAGTTCGTTGAATTCTGTTTTCAGTGGCAGACACTGATTCTGAATCACTTAAGCAAGAATGCACTTTCTTGGAAGGGCACTGGTGACTCAGTAAATAGAGAAGGGCTGGGAGGGAAAGTCCAAAGAGCCAAGCTTTGAAAGACCAGAAACCCAAAATAATATCATTCTAGCCAAGATTCAAATTCCCAGGAGAGTCTATAATTAAGCCAGTCTAGGTCCTAAGTCCATCATGATGTGGTTTGTGATTGGAGAGGCAGTGGTGAGGGATGGATTTGACCATATGGAATGGAATGGGAAAGAAGTAGTTCCCAAAAGGAAAGGAGTACTGAAGTTCTCGCCCCCGGCCCCTCACCCTACCCCCACCCCCCTCCAAAAAGGCAAGGGATGCTGGGCAAGCAAAACCAGTGACTGTCCATTACTGCTATCTTTTAAATGGAGACAAAACTAAAGAATTTTTATTTCCTTTTATTATCTACTCTCCCACCCTTTGACTGCTTCAAAATATATTTCAGATGGGATTGAAGCTATTTGGAAGCAAATCGATGAAAGTTCTTTTTAAAATTTATATTTATTTATTTGACTGTGCCGTATCTTAGTTTCAGCATACAAACTCTTAGTTATGGCCTATGGAATCTAGTTCCCCACCGGGGATCAAACCTGGGCCCCCTGCATTGGGAGTGCGAAGTCTCAGCCACTGGACCACCAGGGAAGTCTCCAAAATTCTTTTCGGTGATATACATTCTTTTAAAAGTGAAGAGTAACCTATGAAATACAAGGATGACACCTCAGGAACCCTGTTTAGAAAAATTTTCTCCCTTATGTTTAGGCCACCTATTGCGGAATTTAAAGGGAACACTTGATGATACATCAAAATTTTAGTTTCTAAGTTTAGAACTATCTGTGTGGGATCAATTTTCACAGAAAGTTCAAGACCATCTTACATTAGTATAATGCAGATGAAAGTTCCTAATGCTTTGAAAATTCTAATCCCACAGCAGCAATGTATGAATTTAAGCATGCCATTAAGAAAAAAATTAACTTCATTCATTAAATTCATTCTTTCATTCAATCATTACTAATGTTTCCCAGGTCACATCAGCCTAAAGGTAAAATAGGTCGTGCAGCTGTCAAAAATAACAAAAATATTTTTCCAGCTTCAGCCTGCCACTTAACAGAAAGCATCAGCCCCACTTCAAGTTGTCTCAAAGGTATTTTACCCAGGAGCTCTGATGACTCACCCGGCGTATCTTTGGTAACAGAAGAGGCAGCCTTTTTGCTGCAGACACAGTACATGCGGCTTCCACTCATGCCTTGGACATCAACTCTTGTCCTTTTACTGACTTTGTTTTTCCTTAACACCTCCTTTCTTCCAGAACAAAGGCAATCTTGCCTTCCAGAGGCATAATGTCTGGAGATGTTAGTGTTTTTCATGACTGCAGAAGGAGGATGCTACTGGCATCTAGAGGATGGAGCTAGGGATGCTACCAAATACTCTGCAGTGCACAGAACAGCCCCTCACAACAAGAAATATCTGGGCCAAAATGCCAATAGTGCTGAGGCAGAAAGACCTGAGTCTCAGAAAGCTGGCCTACAGGACAATCTGAGGAACAGTAGCTCTTCCATTCTCAAAAATCACCTCTGGTATTTTTAAGCTAAACATGCTCCTCCTCTTTGCCTCTCCTTAGGATGATAGGATTCTTTCAACATTAAAAGCAGACTTGCCTCCTCTTTAGAGAATGTAATGATCATCTGAGACACTGAACAAGAAACAGTCTCTCTGTCATAGCTATTGTTTTCTGTTACCACACTCTTTCCGGCCCAATCCTCCTTCTGGTAACAGATCCGGCTGCCTTGACCTCGAGGGGTGGGCCTATAACTCAGGTGAGCCAAACAATAGGCCTTCCCCAGGTTTTTCTTTTTCACTCAAGCTGAGGAAAGAGAATCTCTTTTCTGGCCTCATGACTATATAGTAAGAGGCTCTGGGGGGAAACATCTTGAGATAATGAGGCTCTCCTACAGAGAGAAGCAGAAAGGAAGAAAGCAAGGAGAGAGGAGGAAGTGAGAGAAAGTAAGCGCTTTCATCCCAGGTCTTCCCAAGTCCAGCTCCATTTCCATACTTCCTACCATTTGATTTTATGTGCAGTTTTCATCTTCTGTTTAAGCTAGGTTAATCAGGGTCTTTATCACTTCCAGCATAAGAATTTTGGCTAATACACATGTCTTCAAAATCCTTGAAATTCAGTACAGCAGTATAGAGTAGCAGATGAAAGTGGAGCAGTACCCTGTGGGGCTCCTGGGCACAAAAGTCTTTCTGTGCCCACCCTTTCTTGCTTGTAGGAAACAGGCTTCATTCAGCCTCCATGACCTTCCCTGAGTTCCAAAGGGCAGGTTCAAACAGTTGCTAATCAGGAAAGAGAGGGGGGTGTGGAGACTAGAAAGGAGCAATCAAGAAACAGTATTGCAGCCTTGGGGCCCAGGGTCCTGGTTAACTCTGAAGATATATAGGTAAAAATATCTTTGAGCTGTTTTGCAGATACTGAAACTGCCACCAGCTGGAAGAAGTTAATCATATGCTCCGCATAAGCATGTTGGAGTAGGAAATGGCAACCCAATCGAGTATTCTTGCCCTGAAAATTCTGTGAACAGAGGAGCCTGAAAGGCCACAGTCCATGGGGTGGCAAATGGTTGTGATCTTGGATGGCCTCAGCTTGCAGCAGCTTGGATTGGGGCTTGGGTTCCCAGCCAGAGACTGGGCTGGGTTTCGCGGTGAAAGCACAAGATCCTACCCACTAGACTGGGCCCTTCTGAATTTTCAGAAAAGAATTCCGACAAAGACAGTAAGTAATGAAACAAGTATAGAATTTATTAAGAGGAAAAAGAGTACAATAAATGTGGATAGACACACAGGCAGACTCAAAGGGAGAGTCCCAGAGTTGTGCCCTCATGGCAATTTGAATTACTTTTATGGGGTATTTCTTCCAGGTTTCCTTTGGCCAGTCATTATCATTTGCCTTGAAGGAGGAAACAGAACAGGCTTAATCTTGAAAGCAGGACTCCATCTTGAGCCGGACTGTGGACTTTGAGCTATATGCCCAGTATCTATGGAAATGACATACCAACTGGAAAACCAGGCCCCCAGAAGGAAGAGCTCCAGGGCTCATACCCAGACTCTCCGTAACTTAAAAGAATACCCTAATTCTCTGTGTAACCAAATAGAATCATACATTCTGCTGCTGCTGCTGCTAAGTCGCTTCAGTCATGTCCGACTCTGTGCAACCCCATAGACGGCAGCCCAACAGGCTCCCCCATCACTGGGACTCTCCAGGCAAGAATACTGGAGTGGGTTGCCATTTCCTTCTCCAATGCATGAAAGTGAAAAGTGAAAGTGAAGTCGCTCAGTCGTGTCCGACTCTTAGCTACCCCATGGACTTCAGCCTACCAGGCTTCTTCATCTATCGGATTTTCCAGGCAAGAGTACTGGAGTGGGGTGCCATTGCCTTCTCCGAGAATCATACATTCTATTATGCTTATTGGGGTATGACCACAGGCCTACTGATAATTCTCTACTGTTAACCACTTAGGCTTAAGGCATATGAATCACAGGTTAACTTTAATGTATCTTTTTTTTTTCCCTTTGTTCCGACTTGTTTCAGGGAATCTGGGAAGGTGGGTTTGGGCACATATATAAGGTTTTCACAAAAACTGGCTGGGGTCCTTGGCTAAGAGGAGACTCTGCCTTAGCCCTGCCAGTGTAATAAACTGTACTCCACTATCTGCATCGTCCTTCTAAGTGAGTTTGTTTCCCGGAACACGTGGCTACAAAAGCCTGGTTCACAGTCCATATTTGGTATATCTCAGGATCCTCCCATGTGTGTACATGAGTCTCTTAGCCAAGATGGATCTTACTGAAAAGGCATATGGGTAGGGAACACCCCTTTGCATAACTCCCCTTTAGCCTTCCAGGAGCCTTTTCTGTGCATGTGTGGCTGGGGAGGGCTCCTGGCTTCACGAACAAGAAATGTGTGGTCTAGCCAGGGCCCAGCCTTCTCCCTTACTTGTCCTGCTATTCTTGTCTTGGAGTTTCAGTCCACAGGGAATGAATCTCCAACTGCTTTACCCTGGGTGGGGGGGCGGGGGTCCTATCGGCCTTCTGCCTCACTTGGACATGCCTGAGCACACCCATAAGCATGTAGAGCCCAGACTGGCTGGAAACAGAAAGTTGATGATGCTGACTACCGATTACCTCACCACCAACCAATCAGAAGAATGTCCACAAGATGATGGTGTTCTTCTCTTTACTGTAAAACTCCTCACTACCACCCTCCAGGTTGGGACACACAATTTTGAGGGCACAGGCCTGCTGTGGCCCCCACCTTTGCCTGGCAAAGCAATAAAGCTATTCTTTTCTACTTTACCCAAAACTCTGAGATTCAACTCTGTATGCTGGTGTACAGAAGCCAAATTTCAGCTAGTGTAGCATGAAAAGTGCCCCAGTGAAGTACATACAGGGCTGCTGAGGTTCTGGTTATGTTTTGCACTCTAAAAAGGATTCAAGATTGTTCACTTTGTAACTATTCAACAAGTTGTATATTTGCTTTATGGAAAAAGCTGTTCCTTTTTGATGAGCACTAGTGAAAGTTGCTCAGCCGTGTCCATCTCTTTGTGACCCCATGGACTATACAGTCCATGGAATTCTGCAGGCCAGAATAACGGAGTGGGTAGCCATTCCCTTCTCCAGGGGATCTTCCCAACCCAGGGATCAAACTCAGGTTTCCACCATTGCAGGCGGATTCTTTACCAGCTGAGCCACAAGGAGGCTAAATAGCAAATTAAAGGAATTTACAGGAAAGAAAAGAGAAATGATATTTCATCTCAGCCATTAATAATGGCTTTTATTTAAATTAAGTGTAGAGGAGGAAAAACAAATGACCTTTTCCTCTACTCGCTTCTGTTATATGCCTGAGATCCACGAATTAAACTGTCAAAAAACAGATTAACAGGAGAGAAAGCATCCAAACTTTATTTGATGCTAATATTTTAATTTCTCTGCACGTGGAGGTCCTCATAGAAAAGAGTGAAGACACAAGAATTAGTTACACCTGGAGGCTATATAACATTTTTAACAAAGGGCAGTAAATTGTAGACAAGACAAAGAAAAGGGGGTTTGGGTTTTCAGGGTGGTAAGTTGTGGGAAGGTAAATATTGGGGGAACAAATGGAAGATAAGGGCAACTTAAGTGAAGTATGTTTGTTCAGACCCATCTCTGTGCTGATTTTCTGGCTCCAGAGATAAGCCTTGTTCTCCTGTGAGAAATGGAGTGTTTCGTATCAGTAAACAAGGATGTCACAGTCATCAGCAATTGCAGCCCTCCAACGTGAGTTCCTGGGCCTAAGGGCACTTAGGAAGGGGATGAACACCTGCCATCTAGCAGCCATCAGGACTGCAGTCACTCCCCATGGTGAGCCCCAAGGGAGCTCAGGATGTGAAAAAACACTGGATACTGGCCCAGGATAGCTGAGATCCACATGAAAGGAACAATTTCAGTGAGCCCAGATTCTTACATCTTCCCATACATAGAAAAGCCTAAATTACTTAACAGGATATCTGGTTTTCTTTAATTAACAATCTTTCGATGTTCAGATTACCTGCCCTTTGTTGCAAAACTTCTATATAACCTGGCTCCTCCCCTTGCCTCCTCAGAGCAGTTCTCTCAGGGTTACTTGAGATGTTGTCTCCTGGGCTTGAAGTTCTAAACATTCCCACCAAATGAAACAGAACTCTCAACTTTTTGGTTGTGACTATTCTTTAAGTCAACACCTGGTCAGTGAGGGGAGGGGAAACACTGTCACAAAGGAAACTTTGAGCACATGGAGGGAAAAGAACTCTGTGTTTGCTGCTTCTTAATTGCTTTCAGCAAAAAATAATCCATAGGCCAAAGAGGCATATTTTGGGGTGGCGTATTTCATAAGTAAACTAGAATCTTATTTACATTATTCAGATGACAGAGCATTCTTAATTCTCACTCTTCCTACTCACAGTTCTATAAATATTCTTTACCCCATTTTTCTGCTCATGAATAAATACTTGGCAATTCAACTTACTTCATCAAGAAATTAATTGCAGAACTGGGGCCAAAATCAGGTTTCCAGCTCACAAACTCAAAGTCCTTTTCATTGAGGTGCACCTGCTTCTGAATGGGAGGAAGAAGTCACTGAGAAGACAGATGAGGCCACTCACTGCACCTCCCCCTCATCTTGGCCACCCAACTCCCAGGGAACCTACTATATATCCCTAGCATTCATTGTCATAAGTTACTGAACTTTCAGGTGTATATTTAAAAATCCTCCATTAGGCTGTAAGTTTTACCCTTTTGTTTTTGGTCTTACATTTTCCCATGCCCAGGACAGTTGTTAGAAGAGTACTTAGTAAATGTTTGTTAGATGATAAGTGGATAGATGAATGCATGCATGTGAAGCGGTGAAATACAAAACAATTTTTGGGATCATTGTGATTAACTATACAACTCAGTAGAGGAATACTGAGAAATCCCTTCAGCAAAGTAGATTGGGGCAAAACTATAGGAAGCTGTGAATGCCAACTCAGGGTGTTTGTACTTTAGCCAAGAGGCACAGGTGATATTAACTCTTTCTCTTCTGGAGGGCTGACCTTCCTAATGGGTTGGAGGAAGAGTTTGTATAATTGTCTAGGATTTAGGTGCTGGGCGTGTGGCTGCAGGGGCTGAGGAAATGGACAGGGAAGGAACAGTGTTGGGGTTGTCACTAGATAAATGCACTTCTACCTCATGAGCACATGATGCAAGGTCACCAGACTGGTACCTGGTACGTGGGCACTGGTGCAGGGAGTTAGACAGTTTGTCTATCAAACCAGGTTTCAAATGCCAGCAAGATGGAGTACAAGTAAGACCAAAGGGCGGAATCGTAGTTAAGCTTGCACAGGATATGGAGTCAAAGTTAAACAAGTCCTTAGCAAATGCAGGGGGTCCTTGGTAGTGTTTAATAATGATATCCCTTTGTATTCATTGCCTATTACTGGAGTAACAAATGATCACAAAAATAGAGGCTTGGAACAACACAAGCTTAATTATATTACTGTTCTGTAGGTTGGGTGTCCAACAAGGGTCTCACTGGGCTAGTATCAAGATGTCACCAGGGCTGAGTTCCTTCCTGAAGAAACTAGAAGCAAATCTGTTTCCTGGCCTCTGCTAGCTTCCAGAGGCTGTCCACGGTCCTTCACTCTTGGACCCTTCCTCTATCTTCAAAGCAAGGAACCCTGGGACAATTCATGCTTAGGATGCCGTCTCTCAGGTTCTCTTTCTTCTGCCTTTCTCTTCTACTTTTAATAAGCCTTGAGATTACATTGGGCCCCCTAGATAATCCAGGATAATCTCCCTATTTTAAAGTCATTTGAATAGCAGCTTTAATTCTACCTGTACTCTTAGCTCTCCTTTGCCACATAAGATTACATATTCACAGACTGCACAGATTAGGACATGGGCACCTGGGTTGGTCATTATTCTATCTACCACACTCTTTTCCCTGGGAGGGATGGCACCAGACCTCGATTGCATGATAAGAGCCCTACTTGCTGAGGGGCAAATATATCCAGGGAAAGCCTAGAGACCATCTGAGCCAGGCCAGTCTCAAAAATCACAATTTCTCTCAGACTTTTTTCCCAGTCATGATGAATGTTTATTTGTGGAAATAGAGTTCACATTTCCTCTGCCACACTCATCCAGACTGGTGTGCTAGAGCTATATCGTAAGGCTTGTGAAAAGCTTTTATTGCATTTTCAAGAATTTTGCAACATCGGGGTGACATTGTCTACAGTAGGACTATTAACACCATAATAATGAGTAAATGCTGCAAATGAGGGCCTTTGCCCTGGGAGATATAGTTATTACACATTTGCCATACCACTTAGTACATATGAACTTAAAAGTGAGTATCATCAGCAATCAGGCTGGGACCCACATGATTTCAAAGATAGTAGCTGACTGCTCCAATTAGTCTGGGCCTCCCAGACAAACACTAAAATCATATATTACAATTTTGTCTAATGAGCTTCTGCTCTCCAGTAGGATACACAGAATTCAGTTTATTAGTTGCTAGGGTGTTGCCAAGGTCAATTGGAGTCATAATGTACCTAAGCTGGGTGGGCATGCCAGGAAGGCCTTCCTCCATGAATAATATTGGTACATCTTAATCTTAACAAGATTACAAACACTCACAAATCCACCCTTCATGAGGGCTCAAGCACTTCAATGCTCATCCAGGAAGTAGAGAATTAGCAGAACAGGTGACAATATTCCACTGGAATATGGAATCATGTAATCCAATATTACATTGGAATCATGTTTTATCCATATTCTTTCAGTCAACCAAAAAATTTGAGCTTGTTCTAGGGATAGAAGGATCACAAGCTACCTTGGTGGGAAATCAGTGGTGTGTGTGTGTACACAAGCATACAGGCAGTGGGTAGAGGAGAAAACAGACAAATGAATAAGTAATTACAATGCAGGGTGACTGGTTCTTGGAAGTACTCAATTTTATGAGGGTCAGCTTACTGAGGTTGCCCAGGGTCAGGCAAGCAGTCCTGAATGAAGTAACATATAAGCTGAATCCAAGTAGTAGTAATAGTACCAATAATAACTAATATTTATTGAGTACTTCCATGCTTCAGGTCTTAAACTCATTTTACTTCATTTAGTTCTTCTGACACCCATGAAGTAGGTATAATTATTCTCCTCATTTTACAAATGAGGAAACTGAGACACAGCTAAATTAAATCAAGTTGCCCAAGGTCTTATAGTGGGAGTAGGACTGGGAGAGTATGAGTTAAGGGATGTTGGAGAGAAGATTGTTCCAGTAAAGAGAATAGCATATGGAAAGTCAGGATGGGTTCTAGGAAAAGAAAACAAGTTTATCTGATTAAACATTCAAGTGCAGGGTGATGAACTATGAAAGCAACCAAGAAAAGCTTGCTTAGAAGCAGATTAGATCATAAAGGACTTAATAAGCAATAATGTTTATTTGTTTGCTTGCAGGTAATAAGCAAGTTGGTTTATTTTAAAAGAATCACTGCAGTATAAGTATGGAAGCAGAGGGAGAAAAGCCAGAGAGGAACGTGTAATCCAGGAAAGAGATGAGAAGGAATGAATATGCATGATGAAGGGGGTGTAGAGGGGGTAAGAGCTGAGGATGCTGCCCAGGTCTGCCTAGGATCACTGGAGAGGTGGTTATATTCATCACTGTGATGGGAAACACAGGAGGAAAGGTAACTGCCGCCTGGATTTTCTGGGGGAAGATAAGTTCCGGTTCAAAACACATCTGAAAGGCCTATAGGACACCTGGGAGGAAGTGTCCAGGAAGCAGGTGGCTCGATGGGTTTGTTTCTAAATAATATTGTGTGCTGAATAAGCACAGGTATGCTGTGCCGTGCTTAGCTGTTCAGTCATGTCCGACTCTTTGTGACCCCATGGACTGTAGCCCTCCAGGCTCCTCCATCTATGGGGGTTCTCCAGGTAAGAATACTGGAATGGGTTGCCATGCCCTCCTCCAGGGGATCTTCCCAACCCAGTGATCAAACCCAGGTCTCCTGCATTGCAGGCCGATTCTTTACCATCTGAGCCACCAGGGAAGTTCACGAATACTGGAGTGAGTAGCTTATCCCTTCTCCAGGGGATCTTCTCAACCCAGGAATCAAACTGGGATTGTATATGTATAACACTGTGGGAAAGTGTTAGAAAAAGTTGATGTCATCTCTCAGAATATGGGAATAACAGTGGTATGGAAAAGGCTTTGATTGATGGCCATTTGTGAGTGCAAGTGTTGGTGGGTCCACCTGCCCCTCTACAAACTGAACCATGAATGCTGGAAACTGAACACTGTCATTCTATACACGCAGACGTAGCTTCTCTATCACCTGTTTTTTCCTGGTGTCAAAAGACTCAGAATAGAGATCTACAGCAGAGGCCCCACCTCCCTCTGCCCTGGCTTACAGAAAAGAGGGGCTGGCCTGACAGCTGAGTTTCTCTAAGTTAAAGGCTTTCCCAAACTGCCCAGAGCATCAGACAGAGTGTTCAGAGCACAGAGTTAAATGGGAATCTACAATCAGTGAATCATGGAAAGTGCCCCTTGGAATCACAAATCTGAGAGCAGAGACAGTTTTCAAAAGCTAGGAATGGCGGTCAGGGATTGGAAAGTCTTGCTGAAAAGAACAGGAAGCAGTGGGTCCAGTGAGGAAGAGGCAGGAAACTTTGGCTGAACACTGGAGAGCTGTTGTTGTTTTGTTCAGTCACCCTTCCGTGTCTGACTCTGTGACCCATGGACTGCAGCATGCCAGGCCTCCCTGTCCCTCACCATCTCCCAAAGTTTGCCCAAGTTCATGTGCATTGCATTGATGATGCCATCCAGCCATTTCATCCTCTGGTGCCCTCTTCTCCTTCTGCCTTCAATCTTTCCCAGCATCAGGGTCTTTTCCAATGAGTTGGCTGTTTGCATCAGGTGACCAAAATGCTGGAGCTTCAGCTTCAGCATCAGTCCTTCCAAGGAGTATTCAGGGCTGATTTCCCTTAGGATTGACTGGTTTGATCTCCTTGCTGTCTCAGGAGTCTTCTCCAGCACCACAGCTCAAAGGCATCAATTATTTGGCATTCTGCCTTCTTTACAGTCCAGCTCTTTTTCTATTTTGTCTTTTTATTGAAATACATGTTTTTAAATTTTATTTTTGATTGAAGGATAATCGCTTTAAATTTGTATTGGTTTCTGCTGTACAACATGAATCAGCTGTAAGTATACATATGTCCCCTCCCTCTTAAGTCTCCCTCCCACCCCCATTTCCTGATTCCACCCCTCAAGGTCAATACAGAGAACCAAGCTGAGCTCCCTGTGCTATCCAGCAGCCTCCCACCAGCTAGCTATTTTACACATGGTAGTGTATATATGTCAGTGCTACTCTCTCAATTTGTCTCACCCTCATAGTGCTATTCTTGGTGGAGAATGATTCCACTTGTTTCCAGCAGTAAAGTATGGGGGAAGAAGAGGGGAAGATGCCAACAGACTTAACATCACTGAGTTGCTGGTATCAGAGGCACATTCAAGAAAAACAAGAGCCACAGTGAAACAACATACCAGCTTTCTTAATGTTTGATCAAGTGCCCAAGAAATTTCAAAGCAGAAGAAAAACATGAGGCTGTGCACAGTGTTCATATTTAAGGTTACATGGGGGCAGCCTATGTCTTCTCCCCTGAATCTGCCCATTTGACTCCTAAGCCTTAAGTGTGAGATCTCACCAATAACTGAGAGAAAGCCCAGTCTGAAGCACACTTATCAGGGCTAGGGGTCATTACTGGCAGAATAGGCCCTGATAAAAACCATCCCCTCCCCTCGTTCCCCATACAGTGACTGGTAAGCACTCAGGAGGCTTCGGCCCAGGAGCTGCAGAGCCTGCCAGGAGCTTCTGATTCCCGCTCTAACCCTGTGACATGAAGACATCCGTCAGGGAGGGGAATGGGCTGGCTGCATCCTGGCCGAGGAGCTGGAACTACTGGCGGGAGAGCTGGCCCGAACTGCCTCCTCTAGGAGAAAAAGCAGATGCTTGGCTGGTCTGTTTTCAGGATGATATCTGTAAGTGCAGGGAAAGAGGAAGCTGCAGGCCTGGGTCCTGCCTTGAAGGCATAATAGCTTCATCCAAAAGAATGTGACCTAAAGAATGTTTATCAATTACATTCATCATTCTTCCTGCTCCTACGTGGGAGCTAAAAATGGGGTAGAAAAACAGTTCATCTTCTCTGCCATAGTTAACGAGCAGAATCAGGCCTGCTTTCCAGGAAGAAAAGAAATGGGACCTGATTTGAACAAATCAATCATTTAGTTAGACGTAAAGAAAAATTTCTTTTTTTACATTTCCTTTTCTATTTCTTTGGCTGCACCAGGTCTTAGTTGTAGCATGAGAACTCTTAGTGGCAGCATGTGGGATCTAGTTTCCGGAGCAGGGATTGAACCCGGGACCCCTGCATTGGGAGCATGGAGTCTTAACCACTGAACCACCAGGTAAGTCCCTAGACATAAAGAAAAATTTCTTAATGTAAGAATGTGTCAATCCTTAAGGAAATCAGTCCTGAATATTCATTGGAAGGACAGATGCTGAAGCTGAAACTCCAATACTTTGGCTACCTGATGCAAAGAACTGACTCATTGGAAAAGACCCTGATGCTGGGAAAGATTGAAGGCAGGAGGAGAAGGGGATGACAGAGGATGAGATGGTTGAATGGTATCACTGACTCAATGGACATGAGTTTGAGCAAACTCCTAGAGATAGTGAAGCACAGGGAAGCCGTGCTGCAGTCCATGGGGTCTCAAAGAGTCGGACATGACTGAACGACTGAACTGAACTGACTGAAGAATGTGTAGTGGGTTGAACTGTGTCCCCTAACTCCAGATACCTCTGAATATGATGACCTTATTTGGAGATGAGTCACTGGAGATATACTTAGCTATGGTGAGGTCATCCTGCAGTGGGACCAGTGACTAATCCGATACGAGCGCTGTTCTCATCAAAAGAGGGAATTTGGATATAGACACACACACACACAGGAGAATGTCATGTGAGCATAAAGGCAGAGATCGGCACTTCTGCAAGCCAAGGATACCAAGGATTGTCAGCAAACCACCAGCTGCCAGGCGAGAGGCCTAGAATAGATTCTCCCACAGCCCTTACAAGGCATCAACCCTGCCAAACCTTGAGCTCAGATTTCTAGCCTCCAGAACTGCAAGACAATAACTTTCTGTTGTTGAAGTCATCCAGTCTGCAGTACTTTGTTAAGACAGCCCTAGCACACTATATTGGAGAAGGAAATGGCAACCCACTCCAGCGTTCTTGCCTGGAGAATCCCAGGGACAGCCTGGTGGGCCGCCGTCTATAGGGTCGCACAAAGTCGGACTCGACTGAAGCAACTTAGCAGCAGCAGCAGCAGCACACTATATATAGAATGTCAAAACACTAAACATTTTAAAAAGATATTTAAAACATAGTTGTATCTTATATTTTTATTTTTTAAAATTTATTTTCAATTGGGGGAAAATTGCTTTACTATGTTGTGTTGGTTTCTGTTGTACAACAGTGCAAATCAGCTATACGACTATACATATACCCCCAGCCTCTTGAGCCTCCCTCCCCTCCCCCCATCCCACCTGTCTAGATCATCACAGAGCACCAGGCTGGGCTCCCTGAGTCATATTCATATCAAATTAATCATATATAATATATAAATAATTATAACTTTAGTAAATCAGATCAGATCAGATCAGTCGCTCAGTCGTGTCCGACTCTTTGTGACCCCATGAATCACAGCATGCCAGGCCTCCCTGTCCATCACCAACTCCCGGAGTTCACCCAGACTCATGTCCATCGAGTCAGTGATGCCATTCAACCATCTCATCCTCTGTCGTCCCCTTCTCCTCTTGCCCCCAATCCCTCCCAGCATCAGAGTCTTTTCCAATGAGTCAACTCTTCACATGAGGTGGCCAAAGTACTGGAGTTTCAGCTTTAGCATCATTCCTTCCAAAGAAATCCCGGGGCTGATACTACTATTTACTAATACTACTTTAGTAAATAGTAGTGTTTTAAATAAACAGTTATGTACTCTGTACAAGCATCTGCTTAAATGTCAAAGCTTGAGTTTCTTCTGGTTTTGTGTCTTTCTAATTTTATCAACAAACTGCCAAATCTAATTGCTTCATAGTAATCCAGATTTAAATCATATTTCTATTAATAACTGAGGATTTACCTAAAAGGCTTAGCGGATTACCTGAGGAAATGCAACAAAGATTGAGGAATAAATCAGTAACTCCCATTAAGACAAAATTGATCTTTTAAAATAAACAAAAATTATAAACTTGCATTTTATTATCAGGAACAGATCTCTATTAAGCATATATTTCATATCACCATATACAGTGATGGAGGTGTATGGAGGAGGTGACGAAGATACCTCTCCATGGGTTCTGCGATACAGTTGGGAAAGCCAGTGCAAAAGTAGAAGCAATAAGCAACACAAGTTAGAGTGTCACACAAAATGCTTCTGCTTATCTAAATACTGCTTACATTTTCTGTAACAGTATTTGCAGTTGTGAGCAAGGGAGTCAATCTTCTCTTATATAAACTTATCCTTGGACATTGTCCTTTGAGAAATCTCTCTGACAACTGTGAAAAAAAGGAAATCTTTATCTTTTGCATATCTTCTGTAGGACCAGGGTCATTAAAAACGGAGGTCCTAGGTGTGGAAATTCTCAGATGCCATTCTCTGGTTCCAAAGGAAAGAGACCCTATGAAAGGGGAATGTCATAGGTAGTGGAGAGGTCTGTTGAGGGTGCAGGAACGCGCTACAGCTCTTCACTCCTGAAGGGAGAGGCTGCTGTTGCAGGGTCTGGCAAAAGTGCCATCTCAGAATAGAGTTGCAGTGGGCTTCGGTAACCTGGCTTGCTTCCCAACATGTGTCTTGTCTCTGAACTCCCAGCACACACCTCCAGTCTTCTTCCTGCCTCTCCTCTTTCCCCACTGTCACATGTATGGAAAAGTGCAAAGTCATTTAAATCTTCTGATTCAAAACTATCATCCATCTTCTTAATAATTACACAATTCCAGCAGGAAAAATGGTTGATATTCTATTTCTCACTTTTTTTTTTAAGCTGCAATGGGTCTTCGTTGCCATTCACAGGCTCTTTATTGCTGTGTGCAGGGTATAGTTACAGGGAGCAGGGGCTACTCTTGCGGAGCAACGGCTCTAGGACACACAGGCTTCAATAGTTGTAGCACACAAGCCTAGTTGCCTCACAATATGTGGGATCTTAGTTCCCAGACCAGGGATCGAACCCATGTGCCCTGCATTGGCAGGCAGATTCTTAACCACTGAGACACCAGAGAAGTTCCTATTTCTCACTTTTAATGTGTCCAGATCATGATCCCATGCCTGCACACAAAAGACACAGCACTTTCAATCTCCTCTCAACATGCTGATGTCCTGGCAATAGCTCTGTCTGGTTTCCTCTTATGAGTAGCTCTCAAATGCTGGACTGACAGTCCATGTGGAAGGAAAGAGCACTGGATGGCGAATCAGTATACTGGATTCTAGTTCTGCTGCTGCTGCTAAGTCGCATCAGTCGTGTCCGACTCTGTGCGACCCCATAGACGGCAGCCCACCAGGCTGCCTGGGATTCTCAAGGCAAGAACACTGGAGTGGGTTGCCATTTCCTTCTCCAGTGCATGAAAGTGAAAAGTGAAAGTGAAGTCGCTCAGTCGTGTCCGACCCTCAGCGACCCCATGGACTGCAGCCTTCCAGGCTCCTCCATCCATGGGATTTTCCAGGCAAGAGTATTGGAGTGGGGTGCCATTGCCTTCTCCGGGATTCTAGTTCTGAACCTTCCCTAACCATCCATAGGATCTCATCGCTCATGAGTCCTTTCTCTCAAGCTGTTGATTATGGAGCTCAGAGATGGGACTGACTTAGCTAAAGATTAGCCCAGAACAAGGTGACCAGGGCAGTAGAAGACTGGCTCTTTTTAAAGCTGTGGGATAAACTGGATTACAACTAACCATAGTTCAGAACCAAAATCAAGACCAATCACACAAGGTGTTGAATCAAAAACCAGGTCATTAAAACCATAAAGAGGCTCCAAAATAAGCCTTTGTGACACATGTGAAACTCCAGGGAAAGTGGTAGTCACTTAGTCACGTCCGACTCGTTGTGACCCCAGGGATTGTCTATGAGGAGACTGCCAGGAGACCCCAGGCTCCTCTGTCCATGGAGTAGGTTGCCATTTTCTTCTCCAGGGGCTCTTCCCTGGATCAAACTGGGATCGAACTAATCAAGCTCTTCCAGTGATTAAACCTGTGTCTCCTGCACTGCATTGCACGGGTTCTTTACCGTCAGAGAACCAGGGAGCAGAGAGTTAATTTTAGGAGCTGTCAGGAACGTTTTTCTCTAGGCAGTGTGTTAGTCTTTACACCCCCCACCTCCATGAGGTTCTGGTACGTGTGCATGCTCAGTTGGATCCAACTTTTTGTGACCCCCCGGACTGTAGCCCACCAAGCTCATCTGTTCATGGGATTCTCCAGGTAAGAGTACTGACGTGGGTTGCTATGCCCTCCTGCAGGGATCTTCCCTACCCAGGGGTCAAACCCATGTCTCTCGCGTCTCTTACATCTCCTGCATTGGCAGGCAGGTTCTTCCCACTAGTGTCACCTGGGAAGCCCATAAGGCTCAGGTACGGATACCCAAACCCCATGACCCACTTCCTGACCTGCATCAGGTCAGTTAGTGTCCCTCTTGTTGGGAATTTATACCTGGGGTGGAAAAATTCCAGTAGCACAAGACAGCTGGACCTGAGTGACCAGATGGTGACATCTCAGCCCCCTGCTGAGACATCTCAGAGTTGTCTTCGTTTATATTTCTAAAGGCACATGACAAGGCTCAGCCTCAAGGTTGCATTCCACAAGAGAGCTGAGAAGGTAAAGCAAGCCCCCCTCCAAGGTATACCCGGGGCAGTCTGTCTTATAGGCTGAAATCCCACCATCAGAAATTTCATCTCTGATTCAAAGTCTCCTGTCTGTTGGGACAGAGTTCTCATTATGAGCATCTAAGAGTGAGTGATCAGATGACTGACTACAGGATCAGGGCCAAGGAAAGCTTTCAGCATTATGAGAGCACATGACTGGTGTCAGGCCTGGACCAGGTGTCCTGAGGCAGACCACACGGGTGCTCACCCCTCGGAGGTTAGTGCAGGCTCGGGCAAGGGAAGGCGTGGCTGAGGAGCCCCAGGGAATGGGAAAGCCGTAAGAGATGGGCCTGACCTTCAGGATTTTCACTCACCCCAACTCTGTAAAAGGCTATTCTTTACCACAGCAGTCCCCAACCTTTTTGGCACCAGGGACTGGTTTCATGGGAGACAACTTTTCCATGGACTGGGGGTGGGGCAGTGGATTGCGGATGATTCAAGGGCATTACATTGACTGTGCCCTTTATTTCTATTACATCAGCTCCACCTCAAATTATCAGGCATTAGATCCCAGAGGTTGAGGACCACTGCTTTAGCAAAAGACGACAGGTTCCATCTGTGAGCATCAAGAAACGTAACAAGGTTAAAGAGTAAAAATATTTTGGGTATTTGACAGGCAGAATAGTAAAGCCAAACTGTCCAATCTGAGGCTGTTCCTGAAAGCTGGGAGAGGCGGGAAGCAGTTTGCAGATGAATTCTGGGTCACAGTCATACACACCAGGATAAGTGCCCTATTTATTAATATGTACTTATTACGTTCCTTATTTGTGTATCTTTTGTGAAAACTCCATATATCCCATCCTGCGTTTCACAAGCAAGGCTTGGAGTTGCCTAGAAAGCATTGGAATAGTGGAATGGAACTCTTACAGTTCTGGAGGTCTGAAATCAGTTTAACTAGGCTAAAAATCAAAGTGTCTTTAGGTCCATGTTCCCTCTGGAATCTCTCGGGAGGAATCTGTTTCCTTGACTTATGGCTTCTTTCTCCATCTTCAAAGCCAGCAACATAGCATCTTGCTTCACTCATCATATCATCTTCTACGTCAAACCTTCCTCTGATTTCCTCTTTTACGGAAATTTATCATGGCATTTAAGGTTCAGTGAGATAATCTCATCTCAAGAGCCTTAAATGAATCACGCCTGCAAAGTCTCTTTTTCCAGACAAGATACTGTTACACATTCCAGAGATTAGGACCTAAATGTGTTTGGGGTCATTATACAGCTACCACACCTCTAGATCTTAATTGACCTGTGTGTTAAGTTTAGGAATTTTGCTTTATGATTTATTATTTGTGAGGACAGGAATCTTCTATCTGTTCTATTGGATTCTGATGAAAGAATTGATTAGTCACTCACATGCAAAGTAGAGCTGTTGTGGTACACCTTAGGCACTAACTCAAGCCCTGATTTCAGGGGGTGGAGTTAGGGGGCTGGCAAGGAAAGAGGGATGGGATGTTGACATTCACATGAATCATACTTCATTTGTCATCCAGATCAACAAACCAGTTAAAAGCAAAAATGGCCTTGTAGCAGGACAGAAATGAGCTGGGTGAGCTCAGTTTGGGCATCATGTGATTACAGAGTCACTCTTGTGATGAACAGCCAACTCTAGAGCCTTTTCGAGGGAGGAAAACCAGTGAAAGGGAAGCCTGTGGGCAGTGAGGTATGCAGAGAGGGCAAGACACAGCTTCAGGAGCTTCAAATGCACAAAGTGTTTAAGTCATACTATGACTTTATTGTTCAAGTCAATAAAAATATCATTGAAATCAAATAATAACAAATTTACCAAATATAAACCCATCCAAAAGTCTGTATCTTTTCCTCATTCACAGCTTTTTGAAAAAGACTGCCATTATTTTATGGTTGTTTAGCAAGATGCCCTTATTATTGTGATAAGATGAATAGAATTTGTCTCAAAATAATGGCGGAACATAGGAAAATGGGAAGGTATATACAAGAAAAAGTTAGGTTGGCCATGAATTGATAATGATTGATTCTGGCTAATGGGCACATGTTGATTCACTATACTAACTCTATATTTAATTGTGTTTGAAATTTCATAATCAAAAGTTATTTTTTAAAGGGCTACCACTAGTTTTCCAATAAAACCACACTGGTAAAAAACAGGTTTACCTCTTACTTGCATAAACATTTAAATTTATTACAGTAAACACATTCAAACTCCTTATCAAAATATAGCCAGGTGCATGAATTTTTTTGACCAAAAGAGAAGGCCCATATACTAGCTTACTAGATCGCATTGCTGAGACCTGTAGACAGAACTGATGTTTTTAGCTTTCTCTGGAAGTATAAGGGTTATGTGCCTGAGGCCGTGGGTTGGGAACCTGAAAGTCAACAGGATCATAGGGGTACATTCTGAGCTTCTCTTTGATCAAAAGCTCTAAAAAAGATTAACTACATCAAGAGTGGCATGAGATTAGGAAAATAGCTGACTACATTTCATGCTTCAGCCTCTGAACCCTGTCTCTGAATCCCATCTATCCATCCAGATTAAGGGAAAGACATATGGAAACAGTGTCCCTACAAAGACCCCTTGTTAAATAGGTATCCCTAAGAAAACCAGGAAATAGATGGGAAATAGATGGGGAAACAGTGGAAACAGTGTCAGACTTTATTTTTTTGGGCTCCAAAATCACTGCAGATGGTGACTGCAGCCATGAAATTAAAAGACGCTTACTCCTTAGAAGAAAAGTTATGACCAACCTAGTAGCATATTGAAAAGCAGAGACATTACTTTGCCAACAAAGGTCCATCTAGTCAAGGCTGTGGTTTTTCCTGTGGTCATGTATGGATGTGAGAGTTGGACTGTGAAGAAGGCTGAGCACCGAAGAATTGATGCTTTTGAACTGTGGTGTTGGAGAAGACTCTTGAAAGTCCCTTGGACTGCAAGGAGATCCAACCAGTCCTTTCTGAAGGAGATCAGCCCTTTGGGATTTCTTTGGAAGGAATGATGCTAAAGCTGAAACTCTAGTACTTTGGCCACCTCATGTGAAGAGTTGACTCATTGGAAAAGACCCTGATGCTGGGAGGGATTGGGGGCAGGAGGAGAAGGGGACGACAGAGGATGAGATGGCTGGATGGCATCACTGACTCGATGGACGTTGAGTCTGAGTGAACTCCGGGAGTTGGTGATGGACAGGGAGGCCTGGTGTGCTGTGATTCATGGGGTCGCAAAGAGTCAGACACGACTGAGAGACTGAACTGAACTGAAGAAAACCAGACCAAAAAAGCTTACCATATGGACAACAAAAACAGCATCTTATCTGGTCCTTCTCTTACAAACCATCCTTTATGTAAATGTCAATCATCCTTCTAAAACAGGTCTATGACTCCCTGACTTCCATTCAACAGAACTTAAGACAAACAGAATGAAGACTAAACTCTATTTCATCATTTAAAAAGGTCTATTAGTTGACCTGTGATGACCTCAACAATAGCTTCTTCCCATTTTCCTGCCCTTCCTCTTTATTCCTAACTCCTTTCTCCTTTTGTATTTTAAATCCCTGATGACATGTGTTGATTATTTAAACTGGTTGTAAATCTTTCTGGTTTCCTCATTTATGAGTTAAACAAAATCATTGACATGTGTTTTTATATAAAGCATGAGTCATGGTTGACCCCTTCTACTGGCAAAACCTTTGTATAACTTTATGTAGGCTCATCCCTACCCTCTTGTGTTTTGCCTTTTAGTCTGTTCTTTCTGTTACCCATCTCATGTGATAACACGACATCATAGTACTGTCACCTTTGGCCACAAGATCTGATCTTGACTTTATACCTAGTGCCCCATACAGTGCTTTGGCAAGCTGTCAGGCACTTGGTGTGTTGCATGAGATGTGGGGGGAAGGATGCAGTCCTTGAATTTTCTTGGATTTGTGGGTTCAAGGGTTGGGGCACATCTTCGTCAGGCTTTAGGAGTGTTCGGATCCATCACCACCTACTTCATCCCCAACCTTACTTTCACACTACCTACTATACTCATTTTCTATCACTGCATAACTAGTCACCGCAAATGTAGAAGCTTAAAATAATATCCATTTCTTATCTCGTTGCTCTGTAGGTGAGAAGGCCAGGCCGGCTTGCCTGGGTTCTCTGCTTAGGATCAGTAGTGGTCACAGAACTCTGCCTCCCCCACCTGCCTCCGTGCTAACAGTGTCACATCCAACAGAAATGAGATTCAGAAGGGAGTTGTGTGCGCTAAAGTTTAGGGAGCGGAGTTAGTAAAAGCAGAGCCTATTGGGGTAAAAAGATAGAATTGTGCCTGCAAAGGCAAGGACTAGCAATAAAAAATTGCTCTCCAAAGCCCATGGGCAAGAGCATTTCATGTACTTCCTATACTTACCATTTATTTATTTAACAAACTCTTTATTTATTTGTTGTGCTGGGTCTTAGTTGCAATATGTGGGATTCTTAGTTGTGGCTTGCAGGATCTAGTTCCTTGACAAGGGACTGAACCTGGGCCTCCTGCATTGGGAGTGCTGAGTCTTAGCACTGGAGTACCAGGGAAGGCCATACCCACCACTTTAAAAATAACAAGCAGCTAAACACACCTTCTAAAATATGTCTAATGTGGATAAAATTCTAAAGAGTGTTGCCAGAATGTATTAATGAAATAATGTATCTGAAAATACTGATTTCTATACTATGAAGCATGAACCAAATGATGTTATTACTATCCAAATGTTTCATATTTTAATATTTTTGTTATGTAAAAGAAGAGCTAACAGTTTTTGAAGGTTTGTTATATGTCAAGTCCTACACCTTCACAAGGATTATATCTTACAGTAAACTTCTCTGCTGAGCAGTATTGTTATTTCCATTTTATAGATGAGGAAACTGGTGACCAGAAAAATTATGAACCCCAAAGCATGAACTCAGGAAGATACAGCCAAGATTCAAATGCAGGTCTGTCTAGTGTCATGCCTGTTTGTGATCATTATGTTTTTCTATGGCCATTAAGGAAAGAGTCAGAGAGACAGTTGCAATCGGGGAGAAAGACCTGAAGATGGACAGATAAATGGAGGACACAAACGTGGACCCAAGCTCTGGAATTACTGGGAAGGGCTCACTAGCTTAGGTAACCTGCTTTAGTGCAATTTACTTTTCATAGTCCTTCTGAAATTTTGTTTCATATACCTTGTTTTCATAATGTTTGAATGAAAATTAGTTCTTGAGTATTTGCTTGTTCTTTTTGACTCCCCCCACCTTTTTTTCCCTTGCCAAATTGTCAGGAGTACCTTATGTGGCTGGGGCCGAGATGGAGAATTACTGTACTGATTAAATTGCTGTGGACAGAACAAAATTACCTCTTTGGAATTAAACCAAAACCTAGCTGTGGCTAAATGTTCCCTACTTCTATGAGCAGCAAAACAGTGGGTATTTGAAGGATAGATACACTATGAAAGCTACCTCATCTAGGGAAAAAGAAAAAGAAAAAAAAGGAGACAGGGGGACTTCCCTGCTGGTACAGTGGACAAGAATGTGCCTGCCAATGCAGGGGACATGGGTTTGATCCCTGGTCTGGGAAGATTTCACATGTCTCAGAGCAACAAAACCCGGGCACCACAGCTACTGAGCCCATGCTCCAGAGCTCAGTAGCTGTAATTATTGAGCCCACATGCTCTAGGGTCTAAGCACGGCAACCACTGAGCCTGTGCACAACTACTGAAGCCTGTGCACCCCAGAGCCCGTCCTCTGCAACAAGAGAAGCCACTGTAATGAGAAGCCTGAACACTGCAAAGACGAATAGCCCCCGCTCCCACTGCAACTAGAGACACCCTTCACAAAGCAACAAAGATCCAGCACAGCCAAAAATAAAATTAATTAGTTAATTAAGAGACAAGGAAGCAAGTGACAGGTGGGATCATGGAGGGGAAACGGTGGCCTGGTAAATCAATGATGTTGGAAGTCTGGCCATCCATTTAGGGGAGGAAAATGTTAGATCCTTACATCACTGGGTGATTTTAAATGGCATGTAGTATATAATTAAATCCATCTTGTCACTATTATATTTATGGATTTATTTACCTAGTCCTGTATCAATATCACACTTTAAGGTTTTTATACAATATTTTGATAAATTGTAGGGTAGGACTTCCCTATTGCTGTATTTTAAAAATATATTGGCAAAACTAATACAATTATGTAAAGTTTAAAAATAAAATAAAATAAAAAAAATATATTGGTTCCAAAGCAATGCTGAAAAACATCAAAGCTGAAGGCATCATACTCCCTCATTTCAAACCATTATTACAAATTATAGTAATGAAGACAGTATAGTACACAGATCAGTGGAACAGAATAGAGAGCCCAGAAATAAACCCACATATACATGGTCAATTTATGACAAAGAAACCAAGAATATATAATGGGGAAAAGACAGTCTCTTCAATAAATGGTGTTGGGAAAACTGAACAGCCAGATGCTAAAGAATCAAACTCGAACACAATCTTACACCATACGTAAAATTTAAAACAAATTGAAGACATTAACGTGAGATCTAAAACCGTAAAAATCCTAGAAGAAGACATAGGCAGTAAGGTCTTTGACATAGGTCTCAGTGATTATTATTTGAATCTGACACCAAAAACAAAGCAACAAAAGCAAGAATAAATAGCTTATACACAGAAAAGGAAGCCATCAACAAAATGAAAAGGCAACTTACTAAATGGGAGAAAATAGTTGTAAATCATATATGTAATAAGGAGCTAATATCCAATATACATAAAGAAGCCATACAACTCAACAGCAAAGAAAACAGACAATCTGATTTAAGAACCAGCAGGGGATCTGAACAGATATTTTTCCAAAGAAAGCATACAGGAGGCCAACAGGTATATCTCACTATCATTAATCATCAGGGGAAAATGCAAGCCAAAACTACAGTGAGATATCACCACAACCCGTAAAAATGATTATTATTTAAAAGACAAGAAATAACAAGTGTTAGGATGTGAAGAAAAGAGAAACTTTGTGTATTGGTTTTGGGAATGTAAATTGGTACAGCCACCATGGAAAACACTGGAGGTTCCTCAAAATATTAAAAATAGAACTACCATAGGATCCAGTAATCCCATTTGAGGGTATTTATCCACAGAAAATGAAAACACTAACTTGAAAAGATATATGCACCCCCATGGGCATTGCAGCTTATTTGCAATAGCCAAGATGGATAAACAGATAAAGAAATCATGTACACATACATGAGTGACTCCTAGCGACCCCATGGACTGCAGCCTACCAGGCTCCTCCATCCATGGGATTTGCCAGGCAAGAGTACTGGAGTGGGGTGCCACTGCCTTCTCCACAATGGCATATTCAGTTCAGTTCAGTTCAGTTGCTCAGTCGTGTCTGATTCTTTGTGACCCCATGAATTGCAGCACACCAGGCCTCCCTGTCCATCACCAACTCCCGGAGTTCACTCAGACTCATGTCCATCGAGTCAGTGATGCCATCCAGCCATCTCATCCTCTGTCATCCCCTTCTCCTCCTGCCCCCAATCCCTCCCAGCATCAGAGTCTTTTCCAATGAGTCAACTCTTCACATGAGGTGGCCAAAGTACTGGAGTTTCAGCTTTTGCATCATTCCTTCCAAAGAAATCCCAAAGGGCTGATCTCCTTCAGAAAGGACTGGTTGGATCTCCTTGCAGTCCAAGGGACTCTCAAGAGTCTTCTCCAACACCACAGTTCAAAAGAATCAATTCTTTGGCGCTCAGCTTTCTTCACACTCCAATTCTCACATCCATACATGACCACAGGAAAAACCATAGCCTTGACTAGACGGACCTTTGTTGGCAAAGTAATGTCTCTGCTTTTCAATATGCTATCTAGGTTGGACTTAACTTTCCTTCCAAGAAGTAAGCATCTTTTAATTTCATGGCTGCAGTCACCATCTGCAGTGATTTTGGAGCCCCAAAAAATAAAGTCTGACATTGTTTACACTGTTTCCCCATCTAGTTCCCATGAAGTGGTGGGACCGGATGCCATGATCTTAGTTTTCTGAATGTTGAGCTTTAAGCCAACTTTTTCACTCTCCACTTTCACTTTCATCAAGAGGCTTTTTAGTTCCTCTTCACTTTCTGCCATAAGGATGGTGACATCTGCATATCTGAGGTTATTGATATTTCTCCCGGCAATCTTGATTCCAGCTTGTGTATCTTCCAGTCCAGTGTTTCTCATGATGTACTCTGCATATAAGTTAAATAAGCAGAGTGACAATATACAGCCTTGACGTACTCCTTTTCCTATTTGGAACCAGTCTGTTGTTCTATGTCCAGTTCTAACTGTTGCTTCCTGTAATGTAGTAATGGTATATTACTCAGCCATAAATGAAGAATGGAATCTTACCATTTATAACAACAGGGATGGGCCCTGAGGGAATTACGCTAAGTGAAATAAGTCAGAGAAAGACAAATACCATGCAACCTCTCTTATATGTAAAATCTTAAAGAAAAAATCACAAGCTTATAAACACAGAGAACTGATTGGTGGTTTCTAGAGGCAGGAGGTGGGGAGTGGGAGAAGTGGTATAAATTTATTTTAAAAGAAAAAGAACAAATGGGCAAAACAGTATATATTGTATGCTACATTTGTGAAAAAATATTATTGACTATTTTTCACATTTTCTCTTCCAGATGAACCTTATGAGTTGTCAAGTTTCACTTTAAAATTTCTTTTTTTCTTTCTTTTTTTTTTAAATTTTATTTTATTTTTAAACTTTACATAATTGTATTAGTTTTGCCAAATATCAAAATGAATCCGCCACAGGTATACATGTGTTCCCCATCCTGAACCCTCCTCCCTCCTCCCTCCCCATACCATCCCTCTGGGTCGTCCCAGTGCACTAGCCCCAAGCATCCAGTATCATGTATCGAACCTGGACTGGCAACTCGTTTCTTACATGATATTTTACATGTTTCAATGTCATTCTTCCAAATCTTCCCACCCTCTCCCTCTCCCACAGAGTCCATAAGACTGTTCTATACATCAGTGTCTCTTTTGCTGTCTCGTACTATTGAAAGTGTATCAAAGTGAAGTGAAGTTGCTCAGTCATGTCCTACTCTTTGTGACTCCATGGACTGTGTTCATGGACTCTTTGTGACCCCATGGACTACCAGGCTTCTCCGTCCATGGGATTTTCCAGGCAAGAATACTGGAGTGGGTAGCCATTTCCTTCTCTGGGAGATCTTCCTGACTCAGGGATTGAACCTGGGTCTCCCACATTGTAGGCAGATGCTTTACCTACTGAGCCACTAGGGAAGTTTAAAGTGTATCAAACTTATGGATTAATTTGTGGAATAATTGACATTTTTACACTGTTGAGACTTTGCATCAAGGAACATTCTATGTCTACCACTTGTTCCTTTTTTGTCTTTATGTAAATTTTGTGGTTTACGTAATTCGGGTTTTGCACATTTTTGGAAGTTTATTCCGAGATGCATAATAGTTTTTGTGACCATTGCACATGAAATTTTTTGGCCATTCTACTCTCTCACTGGTGTACAGAACAGCTAGCTTATTGAATTCTTTTAAAGATATAATAATTCTTTGAATGATTTCCAAAATTTTCTGGGAAGACAGAGACACTGACTGTTCAAAAGAATAAATAGTTCTTACTTCCTTTATTCGTTCTTTATTAGCTAGGACCTCCAGCAAAATGTTGAATAGGACTAGTAGCAAAAAGTACTGCCTTTACTGGTCTTTCTTCTAACATTCACCATTCCAAATTATATTTGTTACAATTTTTTGATATGTACTCTTTATCAAGTAGAGGAGGCTTCCTTCTATTCTCAACTAGCCATAGTATTATTAATGGGTATTGAATTTAACCAAGTATATATTGTGAATCAGTTGAAATACAGTACTTGACTGGGCTGTGTTAATTTCTGGAGGTCCTCTTTCAGGCTCATGCAGTTGTTGCCAAAATTCAGTTCATTGTCACCTGGGGGCTGCCCTTATCTCCAAAAGGCCCCTGATGTTCTTTCCCATGTGGCCTCTTATAGGTTCTCTGTTGTTCAGTCGATAAGTCATGTCCAACTCATTTCGACCCAATGAACTGCAGCACACCAGGCTTCTCTGTCCATCACTATCTCCCTGAGTTTGCTCAAACTCATATCCATTGAGTCAGTGACGACATCCAATCATTTCATCCTCTGTCTCCCCCTTCTCCTCCTGTCCTCAATCTTTCCCAGCATTAGGGTCTTTTCCAGTGAGTCAGCTCTTTGCATTAGGTGGCCAAAGTATTGGAGCTTCAGCTTCAGCATCAGTTCTTTCAATGAATATTCAGGGTTGATTTCCTTTAGGATTGACTTTTTTGATCTCCTTGCTGTCCAAGGGACTCTCAAGAGTCTTCTCCAGCACCACGGTTTGACAGTGTCAATTCTTTGGCATTCAGCCTTCCTTATGATCCCTCTTATCCATACAGGCTCTCTAAAGACCCTCTAACCACATGGCAGCTTGCTTTTCCAAAGCCAACAGAAGGCTCTCACTCCTGATTCCTCAGATGGAGTCTTACTTTATGTAAGGTTGTCACGAGAGTCATGTATTCTATTCTATAGTCTGTTCTGTTTGCTGTTTAGTTGCTCAATCATGTTTGAGTCTTTGCAACCCACTAGGCTACAGTCCATGGGATTTCCCAGGCAAGAATACTGGAGTGGGTTGCCATTTCCTTCTCCAGGGGATATCTATGCCTATTTGATTCTATCCTGTCCTACTTCATTTTATTCACAGTTCCCACATTTCACTGGCTATAAGTAAGTCACTCAAGGAGAGGAGATCATATATTAAAGTTGTATATAAAGTTGCATCTATCACTTTCTCTCATTTAAAAAAATTCTCTATATTTGTGATCATACTCTTTCCAAAAAAATCCCTAAGGTTTTTTATTTGTGCCTTTATTTTTACTTAGATAGGTCAGATTTTTAAATTTTCAAAGAACTATTTGGTTTTGTTTTCTATGTAATTAATTTCTGCTTTATCTTCAGTTCTTTAAAAAATGTTTTGGATTTACATTGATATTCTTTTTCTCGTGCTTTTGAGTTGGATGTTTAACTCAAATTCATTTACCGTCAATCTTTCTAGTGTTTTAACATATGTATGTAATAGAAATACACACACATATTTTAAGTACTGCTTTGCCTACATCCCACGGGTTTGGATAATTGTTTCTTTCAATATTGTTCATTTATAAAGAGTTTATACAAGGAGACTGGCAGAAGGAAAAGCTACTGGGAGAGGAGCTGGATGTGGAGCCTTCTCAGCCCCATGGAGGGTTGTAGACGCCTTTTTTCTGCTCTGGTTATTCTCTGGTTCCTTTCTTTCCTTCCCTTTCCCACTTTTTCCAGTAGCTTCTCCCTCTCTCTCTCTCCCACTTTTCAAACAGCTCTCTTCTTCCAGTTCAAGTCCAAAGAACTGATAAACTCTTCCATAAATGGCCTGCCTTCCGGGAGAGTACCTGCCTTTTAAAAGTGGATTAGGTAGAGAAAAGGGTTAAAAAAAAAAAATTAATGCAAACAAAGGAATAGGTGAGTGACTGTGAAATTCTAACCTGAGAGGGAAGTAACTGAGTGGGAAGGAGAGAAAGGTGGTAGAATTCTGGTGTCTCTAAGGTGCCATAACTAGGAAAAGCAATCATGAGGCTTTATATATAAGGGGGATAATGGAGTTGGCCAATAAGTTTGTTCAGGGCGTTCTATAATATGTTACAGAAAAATCCAAACAAACTTTCTGGCCAACCCCATACATATTCTTTCTCACTGAAGCTTGTCAGACATAGGTGCTCCAGAGAAGGTGAAAGAATGGGACCCTAGAAGAATTGCTTCTCAGTGCAGTGTAGAGATCTGGCAAGGTACTGACAAATTTACTAGTAAGCTTACCATGGCTCTTAGACAAACTCTAAAAGAAAGAATACAACTGCCTGAACAAAATGGTTTTATTCTTTCAACAACTAGGTTGTTGCTTTGGAATATAAGCATCATGGGGCTGAACAAAGAATGCTAGCCATTCTCTCCATTGTTCTAGTTTTGAATTTTACTAATTTGATCATAGACATAGAGGTAGATACAGATGTTCTGAAGACGGTGACTGTGCTGGGCAGAACATGGACCTCCAAAGACATCCATCTCTTAATCCCCAGAACCTGCAAAATGTACTTTGCAGATGTGACTGAATTAAGAATGTTGACATGGGATATCATCCTGGATTATCATATTTAGGACCAATGTAATCATAAGGGTGTAATAAAGGGAAAAGGGAGGCAGGGGAGTCATAGTCAGAGAAGGAGATAATACAATGAAATGATTCATTTGCTGGTTGTCAAACGCTATGGGGTCGCTGAGGGTCGGACATGACTGAGCGACTTCACTTTCACTTTTCACTTTCATGCATTGGAGAAGGAAATGGCAACCCACTCTGGTGTTCTTGCCTGGAGAATCCCAGGGACGGGGGAGCCTGGTGGGCTGCCGTCTATGGGGTTGCACAGAATCGGACACGACTGAAATGACTTAGCAGCAGCAGAAGTGCCCAAAAAGACCAGAAAAGGAATTCTCTTCCGGAGCCTCCAGGATGAAGACACCTCTGCTGACACCTTGATTTTAGTCTCCAGAAACCCATTTCCAGCTTTCTGACTTCTGATCTCCAGAAGAGCAAGACTATAATTTGCTCTGTTTTAAGGCACTGCTGCTGCTGTGCAGTGCTCAGTCATGTCCAACTCTTTGCGACCCTATGGACTGTAGCCTGCCAGGCTCCTCTGTCCATGGAATTTTCTCGGCAAGAATACTGGAGTGGGTTGCCATTTCCTCCTCCAGTTTAAGGCACTATTTGGCAGTAATTTGTTAGTTGCGATAGGAAACTAATACAATACCAAAAGTTTGGTGGCCTCAGAGTAGGCATCTGGGTATAATTGCTGGTTGGTAATTCTAATCTATGAAACCTAGAGTTTCTCAATATGAATATTGGATCTACCAGAGCCTAGTTTTTTCTGGTTTTCAGGATTTTTTTTTCTGAAATATTCTAGGTCTCACAAACGCACAACACTACATCACAATGGAACCGGTGAAGTTTGGGAATCTGGTAAATGACCTCAGCTGGACTCACAAATTCCTTGGCCCCTGGTACTGGAATCCAGGGCCTGGAGAAGTTCCATCTGAACCTGGACATCTCTGCCAGGATGAGCCATTCCTCCACAAATCTGCCATGCTGCTCACTTGTAATTGGGGTTTGGTCAATGAAACCTCTGGGGACTTTCCAGAGCATCCTGAGTCACTTGTCCATGTGGGTTTAGTGGGTTTGGAGAACACAGAATGCCTTTGAATTATGTTCAAAGAAAGGCATGCATGCACACTCTCTCGTGTCTGACTCTTTGTGACCCCATGGACTGTAGCCCTCCAGGCACCTCTATCCATGGGATTTCCCAGGCAACAATACTGGAGTGGGTTGCCATTTCCTCCTCCGAAAGAAAGGAGTGCAGGAAAGTAAAAATCTAGATAGAGAGAGAAAGATTGAGGATGAAGGAAGGAAGCAAGGAGGGACTCTTTCTGCAGCCAATACCAGGGAAAGCCTGGTGTCAAGCTAATGACGCCCACCCAATTTTCCACCTTAATGGGCCCAGCAACGCTGCATGCAGAGCACGCTAATCAGAGAATAGAAACTGAAACACCTATTTTTTTAAAATTAAATTCTGGAAGAACTTGAGTCACTTTACTTTCAGATATTTATTTTATTCATTTTACTCACCTATAGACCAGGGCTTCAGAATATCTGCTCCTTTTCAAACTTCTTTCTGTTCCTCTGGAAAATGGAAACCAATGCAAATACTCAATATCATATTCTGAGCTAGACACTGTATCAGACACTTCATATTTTTAAATGGTGAGAAATCCATTAGGTAATTGCTATTGTCCCAGTTCTAAGATGAAGTGAGCATAACCAGAGTGAGTGACTTTCATAAGGACTCATTTCTGGTAGAGGGGCTGGTGTTCAGGTAGAAACCTATCTAAGGCCTAGACTCTCGAGGGCTCTGCTCATTTTTGTGAAGTGAAAGTTGCTCAGTCATGTCCAACTCTTTGCAACCCATGGACTGTAGCCTGCCAGGCTCCTCTGTCCATGGGGATTTTCCAGGGAAGAACACTGGAGTGGGTGGCTGTTCCCTCCTCCAGGGGTTCTTCCCAACCCAGGGATTGAACACAAGACTCCAGCATTGCAGGTGGATTCTTTACCATCTGAGCCACCAGGGAAGCCCCTGCTCACATTTAATATTTATCTTGGCTTCTGTGGTGGCTTAGCAATAAAATATCTGCTTGCAGTGCAGAAGGCTGGGTTTGATCCCTGGGTTGGGAAGATCCCCTGGAGAAGAAAATGGCAACCCACTCCAGCATTCTTGCTTGGAGAATCCCATGGACAGAGGAGCCTGGCAGGGCTACAGTCCATGGGGTTGCAAAAGTTGGACATGACTTAGTGACTGAACCACCACCACCCACCAATATTTACCTGACATTTGTTTAGTACCTACTGTGTACCAAGCATTGTTCAGTGAGATGCAGACAGCAGTGAACAAAGATAATAATTACTGTCCTCAAAAAATTTACATTCTATTGTGTTGGCAAGACTCTAGGTTTACTTCATTGGTACCCTAGGATATTCAGCAATATAAATACATCATATGGCAGTCAGAGAGATGATTAATTCTGAGCAACATCCTGGTTATGCTTTCCATGGGCACCTGACTTCAACCTTAACATGAGCCCAGAGAGAGTTTTGAGTTCACACTTCATGTTAATTTGCATATTTAACAAGAAGGGCTGGAATTATGCATTTGTGATTCAGGTTTTATGTCTAGATGACTCCCAAGGG
This sequence comes from Bos javanicus, assembly GCF_032452875.1. NCBI lineage: Eukaryota > Metazoa > Chordata > Mammalia > Artiodactyla > Bovidae > Bos > Bos javanicus. Next base: position 52,875,931 of record NC_083876.1, read on the forward strand.
ATGACAGGCAATTGTGTATTTCTCAAGTACCTCTGCCTTCTGTCCTGCTCTTTGAGGACTTGAACACTCCAGGGCCAGCAAGGCAGCTGGCCTGGACTGGATGTTCCTTAAATATTGAATCTCAGTATGTGTGTGTGATTCTCTCAGTTGTATCCGACTCTTTGTGACCCCATGGACTGTATCCAGCCAGGCTTCTCTGCACATGGAATTCTCCAGGACAGAAGACTGGAGTGGGTTGCTATTTCCTACTCCAGGGGATCTTCCTGACCCAAGAATCGAACCCGGGACTCCTGCATTGCAGGCAGATTTGTTATTGTCTGAGCCACCTGATACAGATGTATTGAATCCAAAGTCTCCTTAAATGTGGAAATTCAATAAATTCTTTCATGTGGGTAATTCCCATAGCTCCCTATACTTCTTATAACTTCTGTCTCACATTACTTTTCCATGCTGCCAGAAGTACAGTGGATTTCTATGAAAATGAATTTTTCACTTTTAAAATATTTTTAACAGGCAGTGAATGGGATTACTACCATAATCGTTGAAACACATAGATGTGTGAAGCAAAGGAAAATGTTTTGGTGTATATAGGTAGAAATATGAAGACCTGTGCTCTAAAGCACTTACAGGCATGCTTGTCTCAAAGATGGAACTCTTGGAGCAGCCTGCCACCTTCAGGATAACTTCACAATTAACACTACCAGAGAACACTGGTTTTAGCCTCTGCAAATTCCAAATACCAATTCCAGTAAGAACATTTTATGATATGGAAGCTATGTCCCTTGTAGAACTTTTGGTATGATTACTATATGCAATAATTTCATTAGTTTTCTTTAAAGAAAACAGCCCTTTCTTTAGTTTGAGATTCTTTTAAAAATCATTACTTAACTTACTGTTGTATCATTTCACTGCTTTTAAACTTCATTTTGCTGAGAGCTGAGAACCCTAAAAACAGATCTTACAGTCACAGTCTGAAAAATACTGTAACTTTGGAAACTCTGCTACTTTTTAGTGGGTTCTTTATGAATTAATGACAATATTTTTGAAGAATCTTAAATAAAAGCAACACAGTAATCCTTTCAGAGGGAGAAGGAAGAAGGAGAGAAGGGGAAGGAGGGAGAGACAAAGAGGAAGATTAAGAAAACATGTAACACCGCTCGTTTTTGTTGTTGTCTGTTTTTTTTTTTTTTTTCCTATTGGCTGTTCCTTTCACTAAATTACAAGGAGGTCTCCGTGGCTTAAAAGAATAAGAAAGGTATAGAACAAAGGAGAGATAGGCTAAGGAATGACGCAATGACTCAATGCTTAATGGCACGGAGACACAACACAAATTAGCATTGCTAAGTCACTTCAGTCGTGTTCGACTCTGTGCGACCCCATAGACGGCAGCCCACCAGGCTCCCCCGTCCCTGGGATTCTCCAGGCAAGAGCACTGGAGTGGGTTGCCATTTCCTTCTCCAATGCATGAAAGTGAAAAGTGAAAGTGAAGTCGCTCAGTCGTGTCCGACTCTTAGCGACCCCATGGACTGCAGCCTACCAGGCTCCTCTGTCCATGGGATTTTCCAGGCAAGAGTACTGGAGTAGGGTGCCATTGTCTTCTCCAAATTAGCATTAAAAATACACAAAAAGAAGGAAAAGGAGAGCATAAGGTAAATCGAGAGGTCAAATGCGTTACGAGAGCGCGATGTAAAAGATTCTGGGAAAAGAGAACAGGGCTCAGATTCAGATGCAACAGACAACGGGACAGGAAAATAAGCGACATTTAAACAAAAGAGCGACAGAACAAATATTCATCGAGAATGAGTAAACTTTCACTATTTTCCTTTCACAAAAGGAGGAAAGGGCTATTTTAGAACCTTCCTTTAGCCATTAATTGCATTTATATTGGCTTCCTCTGGTTGCACCGACCTGTGAAAGAACTCAAGGTCAATTTGCTTAGACTTTGATTCTCAGCCTGCAACTGTGGGATCACGTGGGGAACTTGAACCAACGCCAGGCCTCACTCGGGAGGGATTAAATCAGAAAACCTGGGGGAAATCCCGGCAAGAAAACTGTTTTAAAGCTTCCCGCCGGACTCCACCAGGCTGAGGAGCGTAAAAACAAGGTGTGCCCAAGCCCTAAGTCCCGCCCCAAATCGCGGGAAGCAGCCGCAGGTGGGAGTATGTCTCCGCCCCAGAGGGAGGTGCTCCCTTTGAGATATTCTGGGTGGAGACGCGGCGTGTGCCCTCCCGACCGCTAGGGGGCGAACTGCACGCATTTAGCGCGCGTTTTGAAGCTCCAGTGCGGGTCACCCCCAGACGTGCGCATGCTCCGGTGTCCCTGAGGTCGCCTGCGCCGGTGTTTAACCACGTGTGGTGTAACTTAGGGCATCATGTTGTGAAGAAATGGGGGCTGCAGTGGCTCGCGCAGTCAGGAATTTCAACCTAGAGAACCGGGCGGAACGGGAAATCAGCAGAATGAAGCCTTCCCCCGCTCCCAGGCACCCCTCCACCAAGAACCTCCTGCTAGAGCAGATGAGCAGTAAGTGGTGTCTCGGGTCCCGGCGCTCGGTCTCCGGGTGTGGGTTGAGTGGTGGACCTTGGTGCAGTGGTGGGGGTGACCGGGGTCAGCTGCAGTCACCTGGGTCAGCCGAACTCGGGAAGGTGGCGCCACCGGGCTGGTGACATTGAGACTGTCTCCTTGCTCCCGCGGAGTCGGCGGCTCCGCCTACTTCGTAGCCTTGGAGGTGTCGGCGTCTGCCCATGCTGACCCCGCCCTCGCCGGCTTTAATACTTTGCGGCATGATACAAGGAATCAGAATCAGAAGCAATCCTATGCAGGAGAACTTTCTAGACGTCTTCGCCGAACAGTGGACACCGAACTTGACCTAGCATTATGAGTTACATTTAAAACACGTCCTATTGTGTTCGAGTGAATGTTGATTAAGCAAAAAATGAAGTGACTGTCTTAAACAGAAAGCAACTCAAAGATTTAGAAAACGAACTTAATGGTTTCCGGGGGAGGAGGGGCCGTGTAAGGGATAGTTAGGGACTTTGGGAAGGTCATGTACACGCTGCTGTATTTAAAATGGGTAACCAACAACGGCTTATTGTATAGCACATGGAATTCTGCTCAGTATAACGTGCCAGCCTGGATAGGAGGGGGATTTGGGGGAGAATGGATACATGTATATGTATGGCTGAGTCCCTTTCCTGTTCACCTGAAACTACCACAGTATTGTTAATCAGCTGTACCCCAATGCAAAATAAAAATTTTAAAGTTTTGGGGGGAAAAAAGTGACTGTTTTGTGTTAAGTGTTAGGATCTTATAGGAAGTTTTCTTTGGCTTTACATTTGTAACATTCTTTTTCTTTCCTTAGGCCATCCAGAAATTAAGGGAGAAATTGATAGGAAAGATGACAAACTGCTGTCATTACTAAAAGACGTGTATGTTGATTCCCAAGATCCCGTGTCTTCTTTGCAGGTAATGTGTGTTTTCATTAAGTAAATATATATTATAACTCCTTGGAGCTCCAGGAGAATCACGTAGAGAAGTGTGGCAAATAGTAAAAGAGAGTGAGGGCTCTGCATGTTTATACATGTGTCAGTGTGCTTCTGAACCAGAATGCAGAGCTTTGGCAAAGTTGAAGCACAGAGGTCTAAGCAAGAGGTATTTGCTGAAATCTAAAAGACTTGTGAAAAAATAACAGACTTGTGAAAGGATTATTTGAATGCACCTCTATTATTTCAGAATTTATAGGATTTGGTAGGAAATTTCTACCAAATGACAATTGGTCATTTGAATGACATTTGAATGACACCAAGAGAGAGCTTTTGGAGAAGGCAATGGCACCCCACTCCAGTACTCTTGCCTGGAAAATCCCATGGACGGAGAAGCCTGGAAGGCTGCAGTCCATGGGGTCGCTGAGGGTTGGCCATGACTGAGCGACTTCACTTTCACTTTGCACTTTCATGCATTGGAGAAGGAAATGGCAACTCACTCCAGTGTTCTTGCTTGGAGAATCCCAGGGACGGGGAGCCTGGTGGGCTGCCGTCTATGGGGTCGCACAGAGTCAGACACTACTGAAGTGACTTAGTAGTAGTAGTAGTAAGAGAGAGCTTTAATACTATTTTCTCTTCCTTCCTTGGTTTGAGGTATGTTCTGATATCAGAACATTTTTTAGTATTGTGTTGTTGGTGGGCTTTTTGTTTGTTTGTTTTTAAGAAAATATTCAGATAGGATTTGTAAAAACAGGGAGATGGCAGAATAAACTGGGAGTGGGAACCTGTATGTAAATATCAGGCACAAGTGCTCTGTGTACAGTGATGAACACAGCAGTTCTAGTCCTTGCTGTCACAGTGCTTATAGTGTTGTGAGGGACACAGGCATTAAACAAATGAGCAGCCACAGGTACATAATTGCGAAGTCTGTAAAGAGGAAATGTAGGTACTGAGCATATCAGAGGGAGCTGTTTGAGACAGAAGGACCAGGGATGGTTTCTGAGGAAGTGGCCTGAACAACAGCTGGGTGTTAGCCAGATGAGTTCATGGGGGCAGGAAGCTTCTAAGCAGGGAGAAGACTTTGATTAAAGGAGAGGGAAGTACCAGTGACCATTCCCTTTTCATTCTAAAATTCTCCAAAGTCTTTCTCTGTAGATAGGCAATAAACTGCACAGATATGTTAATAGTTATTAGTATAATTTTAAGTAGGGAAGAGAAAACGCACATGTAAAGTAAGGTTTGTAACTTGTTACAACAACAGTTATAGGGTTCGGTTATCAGATGTTCACATACACACACACACAAATATATAGGGGTTGATGTTTGTGTTCTTTATATTTAGACAGGTGTTGGATAATACTTCGGTATTGTTTCTCTCACATGTACTTATTCATTCTAAAATTAACTCTTGGGGAACAAAAACCATTTAATACTTCTTATGTGTAAGATATAGGAATGTAAATATAATACTTAGGAGATACACAGTGGTGGTAAAATTTCTTGGAGAGGTATTAGGAAAAATCTGAAAAAACTCATTCATTGGCAAGTGATAGTGAAGAAAAGGTTGAAATGCCTATTTATGTTTGTCTCTTTTTCTTTTGGGCAGTTCATAATTTTCTTAATGATTTGTGATGTCTTTAGACATCAGTGATGCCGTGGCTCTCATATGTCAAATAATTTACTTTTGTCCGACTTTTTATCTATTGCTATTCAAAATTTTGTGAAATATATTAGCCTTTTTGTCTTTCATTGTATGGACTCAGTCTAACATAAAGTCTTCTATATTTAGTACTTTTATGATTATATATTTTATGTTAAAATCTTTATTTGGCATTAAATAAAGTTTTTGGTGAGGGAGAACTTTTCAACTGGATGGTCAGTTGTCTAAATATAATTTATTGAATAACCCAGTCCTTTCCCCACTCATTTAAAATGCTAATACATACACTTATAAGTCTGTTAACGGATTCATCAGTTCTATTTATTTTTCTATGTCTACACTAGAATTATACTATTTTAATTAATAAAACTTTGTAAAGTATCTTGATACCTGTTATGATCATCTTTCTTTCTTTTCAGAAGTTCTTTGACTCTTGCCACACATTTTTTCCCCATATGAACAAGTTCTTGAAAAGTCCTATTTTGATTTTGAGTGTAATTGAATTGGAATTTAGAGATTAATTGAGAATTAACATTTTTGTTTTATTGAGTCTTTGAAGGGTACAGGGAAGATTGTTACTATGAGATCTCTTTTCTCCCTAAGTTTTTAACTATTTATTGCTAATATGTCACACAAAAAAAGTGATTTTTGTATTGCACATGCCTGCTTTGCTAGGTTATTATTTCTCTTTGTTTTTCAGTTGATTCTTTTATATTTTTCTAAAGATATTCTCATACCATTGGAATGGAATTACAATTTTCTCTCTTTTTAGTGTTTATACTTAATTCTCATCTTACTGTGTCTATTATTCTGTCCTATTCTTTCCTTGCATAGGGTGCCTGTAATTAATTAAAATAAAGTGATTTGGTCTGATTGAAAAATACTTTTATCACAGGATGTTTTGTTCTATTTTTAATTTGCTAAGAGTTTTTTTTTTTTAATTAAAAGAGGATGTTGAATTTATCAGATTTTTTCAGTGTCATGTTAATTTTAATATTTAATATTAATCAGAAGGGAAAACTGGATTAAAAAAGTATATATTAGGTAGTAAGAAGATACAGAACTAGGAAGATAAGGGAAACTTGAGTTTTTGGAAAGTGAAGAAGTTAGGAGTGTTTCAGGCCAGAGTTACAATATGAAGGTAGGAGAGTGTGTGGTGCCTTTAGAGTTCAGTACAGTTAGGAGCTGGTGGCTCAATGGTAAAGAATCTGTCAGTGCAGGAGCTGCAGGAGACTTGGGTTCATTACCTGGGTGGGGAAGATCCACTGGAGGAGGGAGGCAGTGGCAACTCACTTCAGTTTTCTTGCCTAGGAAGTCCCATGGATAGAGGAGCCTGGTGGGGTTGCAAAGAGCTGGACACAACTGAGCAACTGAGAATGCACACACCCACAGTTAGAAGAAAGTATGAGGGATGAATCTGGGTCGATGAAATGGGGTGGGGTAGAAAGTCAGTAGGGGCCAAATCATGAAGGTTGTATTTGTCTTGCTAAGGAATTTGAGTTTTATCCTGAGGGCAGTTGGAAGTCATTGAAGAGTTTCCTGTGGAAGAGTGACTTTAGATCTGCTTCTTTCTGAGGGCAGTTTTGAGGGTGGGCTGGGAGGGAGGGAGGGAAAGGCATTTTACCCAGTTAAGAGGAGACCAGGCTTTTGCAGTAGTTCCCGTAAGAGACATTGGCTTGGACAAAGGTAATTAGTGACTGGGAGAGAATGAACAGGTTTGAGAGGGACTTAGAAGCATGAGCAGGATTTGGTCATTGATTGGTTGTAATGAGTGAGGAGAGGGAAATGTCAAATATAAGAGAAACTGAGTTTTGAAGTGGGCTATGAGAGATGGGTGGAGTTGGTCCCTGAGCTAGAGAATATGGGGACAAAATTGTATTTTCAGAGAAAAGGGACAAGTTCAGCTTTAGACAAGTTGATCTTTGAGGTACTTATAGGTTATCAAGTAAAAATGTAGTTAGTCATTTGGGAATTGGGATCTGAAAGTCAGGAGAAAGGTCAAGGTTTGAGACCATATTTGAGAGTCATTGATGTGTGGATAATAATAATAAGGGGATGGTGGGATTGCTTGGGGGGAATGTGTAGAGTGAGAAGAGGGCCTGGGCCAGAACTTGGGGGCATACTAACATTTACAGGGTAGCTGAAGTGAATAGACCGCAAGGAAGGAACCACTGCGGAGACAGATGGAACACTAGGAGAGAGGTGGTATGGAAACCAAAGCAAAAATAGTTGTGGGTATGTGGGAGTGGTCAGCAGTGTTTGCTTAAAAAATGTCCTCTGGATTAAGATGTAATCCTCTGGATATGAGATCACAAGTACTATTTTTTAAAGCTGAACTGAAAAAAAGGAAACTGATCATAAAAGAAGAGTTGTTGGGTTTGATGATATTTACAATATCATGGTAATCCAAGTCTATGTCCTGACTAGTAGTGCTGAAGGAGCTGAAGTTGAATGGTTCTATGAAGACCTACAATTCCTTCTAGAACTAACACCAAAAAAGGATGTCCTCTTCATCATAGGGGACTGGAATGCAAAAGTAGGAAGTCATGAAATACCTGAAGTAACAGGCATATTTGGCCTTGGGGTACAGAATGTAGCAGGGCAAAGACTAATAGAGTTCTGCCAAGAGAATGAACTGGTCATAGTAAACACCCTCTTCCAACAACACAAGAGAAGACTCTACACATGGACATGACCAGATGGTCAACAATGAATCAGATTGATTATATTCTTTGTAGCCAAAGATGGAGAAGTTCTATACAGTCAGCAAAACAAGACCGGGAGCTGACTGTGGTTCAGATCATGAACTCCTTATTGCCAAATTCACACTTAAATGGAAGGAAGTAAGGCAAATCATTAGACCATTCACGTATGACCTCAATCAAATCCCTAACGATTATATAGTGGAAGTGAGAAATAGATTTAAGGGACTAGATCTGATAGAGAGCCTGATGAACTATGGATGGAGGTTTGTGACATTATATAGGAGACAGGGAGCAAGATCATCCCCAAGAAAAAGAAATGGAAAAAAGCAAAATGGCTATCTGAGGAGGCCTTACAAATAGCTGAGAAAAGAGAAGCCAAAAGCAAAGGAGAAAAGGAAAGGTATACCCATTTGAATGTAGAGTTCCAAAGAATAGCAAGGAGAGGTAAGAAAGCCTTCCTCAGTGAAAGTGAAGTCGCTTAGTCGGGTCCGACTCATTGTGACCCCCGTGGACTGTAGGCCACCAGGAAATAGAGGAAAACAATAGAGTGGGAAAAACTAGAGATATCTTCAAGAAAATTAGAGATACCAAGGGAACATTTCATGCAAAGATGGGCTCGATAAAGGACAGAAATGGTATGGACGTAATAGAAGCAGAAGATATTAAGAAGAGGTGGCAAGAATACACAGAAGAACTGTACAAAAAAGATCTTCATGACCCAGATAATCACGATGGTGTGATCACTCACCTAGAGCCAGACATCCTGGAATGTGAAGTCCAGTGGGCATTAGGAAGCATCACTGTGAACAAAGCTTGTGGAGGTGATGGAATTCTAGTTGAGCTGTTTCAAATCCTGAAAGATGATGCTGTGAAAGTGCTGCACTCAATATGCCAGCAAATTTGGAAAATTCAGCAGTGGCCACAGGACTGGAAAAGGTCAGTTTTCATTCCAATCCCACAGAAAGGCAATGCCAAAGAATGCTCAAACTACTGCACAATTGCACTCATTTCACACACTAGTAAAGTAATGCTCAAAATTCTCCAAGCCAGGCTTCAACAATATGTGAACCATGAACTTCCAGATGTTCAAGCTGGATTTAGAAAAGGCAGAGGAACCAGAGATCAAATTGCCAACATCTGCTGGATTATCGAAAAAACAAGAGAGTTCCAGAAAAATACTGTTTCTGCTTTATTGACTATACCAAAACCTTTGACTGTGTGGATCACAATAACTGTGGAAAATTCTGAAGGAGATGGGAATACCAGACCACCTGACCTGCCTCTTGAGAAATCTGTGTGCAGGTCAGGAAGCTACAGTTAGAACTGGACTTGGAACAGCAGACTGGTTCCAAAATAGAAAAAGGAGTACGTCAAGGCTGTATATTGTGACCCTGCTTATTTAACTTCTATGCAGAGTACATCATGAGAAACGCTGGGCTGGAAGAAGCATAAGCTGGAATCAAGATTGCTGGGAGAAATATGAATTACCTCAAATAAGCAGATGATAACCACCACTATGGCAGAAAGTGAAGAAAAACTAAAGATCCTCTTGATGAAAGTGAAAGTAGAGAGTGAAAAAGTTGGCTTAAGGCTCAATATTCAGAAAACTAAGATCATGGCATCTGGTCCCATCAGTTCAGTTCAGTTCCTGAGTCATGTCCGACTCTTTGCGACCCCATGAATTGCAGCATGCCAGGCCTCCCTGTCCATCACCAACTCCCAGAGTTCACCCAAATCCACATCCATTGAGTCTGTGATGCCATCCAGCCATCTCATCCTCTGTCGTCCCCTTTTCCTCCTGCCCTCAGTCCCTCCCAGCATCAGTCTTTTCCAGTGAGTCAACTCTGCATGAGGTGGCCAAAGTACTGGAGTTTCAGCTTTAGCATCATTCCTTCCAAAGAAATCCCAGGGCTGATCTCCTTAGAATGGACTGGTTGGATCTCCTTACACTCCTGAATACTCATTGGAAAGACTGATGTTGAAGCTGAAGCTCCAGTACTTTGGACACCTGATGCTAAGAGTTGACTCACTGGAAAAGACCCTGATGCTGGGAAAGATTGAAGGCAGGGGGAGATGGGGACGACTGAGGATGAGATGGTTGGATGGCATCACTGACTCAATGGACATGAATTTGAGTAAACTCGGGGAGTTGGTGATGGACAGGGAGGCTTGGCGTGCTGCAGTCCATGGGGTTGCAAAGAGTTGGACATGACTGAGCGATTGAACTGAACTGAATATGAATACAAAACTAGGGAAAAGACTGAAGATTGTCAGGTAAGCTGTTAGAGCAGCATCAGGTTCCTGCCCTCCTAAAGCAGTTTATTGTTTCCAACCAACTTGTTATTCTTTTAATATATATGAAATAATGTGGTGAGTGGATGGTATCCATTTGATTGATTTCTACCTAATGATTGAACTATGGTTGTGAAATGGTGATATGGCAAAAGCACCATCAAACTAAGACTCATCTTAAAGAGAAAATGTAGTTTGGAGAAGCATGGGTAATACTTGTTTGAAGAAGAAAAATAGAGATTCAAGGCACGAAAGTAGATGTCAAATCCTTGCTCTCATCCTAAAAGCCTGTTTTTTGGTTTTTGTCTTTGATACTAGGTAAAGGATGCCACAGCACGTCAGAAGCCTAAGGAGTTCAGGTTGCCGAAAGACCATCAGTTTGATATGATGGACGTTAAGAACATTCCCAAAGGCAAAATTTCCATTGTAGAGGCATTGACACTTCTCAATAATCATAAACTTTATCCAGACACATGGACTGCTAAGAAAATAGCTGAAGAATACCATCTAGAACAGCAAGATGTAAATTCCCTTCTCAAATATTTTGTGACTTTTGAAGTCAAAATCTTCCCCCCTGAAGGCAAGAAAGCAATAGAATCAAAATGAAGAGAATCTTGACAGGACTTTTCCTGTCCTCATCCCCATGCCCTGTTTATTTTCTTCATTTGTAGCAGGTTTAATTATATAAATTACCAATTGTGTTGAGCTACCTCTTTGTGAGAGCTTGCTATTTATGAACTCTTTTGAATATTCAGGATGGCTGATAGGATTGACTTTTCTCTCTGTTAAACTTTGGTTTAGTTTGTGTTCTTACGTAATATCAGCATGACTAATCAGCACATGTATAATTTACTGTAAATAAAAATTACTGTATTTTAAGCAAATCTATCATCAGCTTTTAAATTGGTCATGTAGCCTCTTGGGAAATATCCTGAATCCTTTCTTTAACATTCAGAGCTTCATCTTCCAGTGTAGGTAGCTGGTTTATTCTTCCTGTGGAATAGTGAAAGGAAGAGTTTTCCTGACTCTTAAGACTGAGTTTTTTTTGTTGAGGAAAGGGACGCTTGACATTGAAGTCCAATAACAATGTTTCCTGAATAATGGCAGACAGGAGACTGGATACAAAACAGTAGAAAATATATTTTTATTACTGTTCCAGGGAAAAAGAACTAGTGGAGACTTACTTTGTTTTGAATGAATTTTACATATAAAATAACTTTTTAAAAATACAAGCAAGAATTGGTGTTTATAAAATTTTGTCAGCCTCTGCTTTGACAACCAAACAGGTAAGTCCAAAAGCTTTCAGAGAGGCAGGTGGTAGAAACTCTCTGAAAAAAAAATAAGTTTTCTGTGGACTTCATGTAAAAGTACAAGATAATTTTAAAGCATAGTTAAAGAACCATGGTAAATTGAATTTGGTGATCAAATACATGTGTTTTTTTCCAATTTAAATACTGGCTGAAAGAAGAGATAAAAAATTACAAGTAGAAATATAACGTTTGATCACTGCAAAAGACTTGGAAAATTGCTGTCTCGATCATTTAACAAACTTAGGAGCACAGTGTGAGCCAGTACTAGGGTCTTCAGCAAGGTTGTGTAAGTTTAGCTCTGCAATATTACTACCTCTGGGAGTTTGGGTAGATTGCATAACCTCTTTGAGATTGTTTCCTCTATAAAATGAATATAATGCTGCTTTATTAAGTCAAAAGGTTACTGTGAAGATGCATAATAACTACAAAGGATGGAACAAATTCGACTTGAATTTTTGCAGTTCAGATGAGAAGCCTGAGGAAGTTTCCTGACCTATTTAAGATTATTCTGTAGTTTATGACATAGTCAGGCCCAGAATTTAGGATTTTAAAGTCCTAGTGGTATATTTTTTCTGTGAGCTGTGGGAATACTCATAGGATGTGGTAAGAAAAATTTCAAGTTATCAGTGTTTTTCTGAGGGAAGACAGGCATCCCTGTCTTCCCAGGAATTTCCCCTGGGAATAATATGGAAGGTGCTGAGGAATTAAGCATGATGATGGAATGAGGCCTTTGTAACGCTGAGAAGAGAAAAACTGATGGAGATGGGAGGATTTTAAGCTGTGTTCAGATGCAGTTTCATTATGTGAATCAACTATCCCTAGACCATATTTGGTTCAAAACCTTTTTTTTTTTTTTTTTTTAAGAAAACAAGAATTCTGTCTATAAAATTGTGTTTTAGAAATTCAGTAAATCATCAAAACTGTTTTCCTTTACCAAATAAAGGTCAGTACCTGTACCTGAATCATGGTAATGCTGTTTCTGAGCCATCTTCACTATTCAGATCTACACGGTGGATAGGTAGCTGTAAATATGGCTGTGGTTATGTAGTGTCGCATGATATAGTCCTTCCCATATCATTGATTAGCCTATTACTGCTTTGTATCATGTGTAGGAGAGTGTTGGGTAGTAGTGGTGTCACAGACAGCATGGAGTTGAGATTCAGAAAATCTGGATGTAGATCTCAGCATCACCTCTAGCCATGTGATGTTGGCAGTGTCTTCAATTGTAAAACAGGTAATAATTGCTAGCATCTTTAAAGCAATTACTGTACTAGGCATTGATCTAGGTGCTTTACATGTATTAACAATATTTACCACTGGTAGGAGGAGAAGTACTGTTAACTATATTTTACAAGGAAAATTGAAGTACAGGGATCTATAAAAGATGGCCTAACAAATGTTGGAGCCCAGATTTAAACTCTTTGAAAACCTTGTGCCCCTGACTGCAGCACTACCTTCACTGTTTCTCTGTGGGACTATAAAAATTGGGTGCGATGGCATGCAAGGTGCCTGGGCTGTGTGAAGCCAGGACTACTCAGTGCCCTCAGCATGAGAATCTTCTGTGGACCTCTGGAAAAATACACATCTGGGCCTTCTCTGCTGTGGTAGACTGCTTTAGTCAGGCTGAGAGACTTCTTTGTTGATGAGCTCTGGATCAGGGATGTTTTAAAAATAATGACCAGTGTGCTGTGCTGACCATCTGTGCAGTTTAAATATCAACATTGTCTGGGTCTAAAGTTTCCTATGAAAGAAGAAAAGGGATAGGAGATAGGAGGGTAATTTTGAGGGAGTTTGAAGGAGAGAAATTTTATGGGACATGAAAAAGGAAGAAGGGAATAATTCCTGGAGGTTCGTGGTTAGCAGAGTTAGGGGAAGACACAGGGAGGCCAACCATAGGATGAACAGAACTGGGATCCAGGAAGCTGATACAGAAAAGCTGCCTAACTGGGCGGATATCACAAAGTTCTGCCATAAATAGGGTCACCATGTAAATTATTGCTCAAACTGAGACACTTGAGAGTGAAGAGGGCACCAGTTACATTAGGACAAGAGGCATAAACTGGAACGTCTTGGACAAGCTAGGAGATACGGTGAAAAGGCACTAATGCCGAGCTTGCCCACCTGTGATCTGGCTGCAATCCCCTTAGCTCCACATGATCAACATTTAGCACCTCACCATTAGCCAATCAGGAGTGGCTACTGTCTGTGCCAGAAGGCTTTTCTTGGTCCCAACTAATGCTTATGCACGGATATCCCCTCCTCCATATCTACTCCATGCTCTAAAATACTGGAGGTTCAGGTTAGTATGATGAAGCTTCTGTACTCATACCTACAGGGATTGAACTGGTGTGGCACAAAGCGCCCTGAATTGGGGCTGAGCTTAAGGACAGCTTATTGGGTACAAGCTGAAAATATATAAGAAAGGAACACAAAGGATTAAAATGATTTTATTTATCTTAAATAGCCATTGCTCATTATATAGCTCATCACTTTAAAGCTACTCTAGCTTACTTGTCTTAGACCATTAAATCTTTTGAGAGGACTATCCATTTGTTTATCTGGCTACTCCATTTCTTCTGCTTTAGGAACATTATAATAGAACTGAGTTACTTCTTAGGAGAAATGGTGAAATAACAGAAGCTCTTAGATTTAAGTCCATATGTAAAAACTCAAAGCTTTACCTTCAGCGCATTTAGGTGACTAATTCTGTAGCTTTTCTTTGCCGTTGTCTGCACTCTGACAATAGAACTGTGTCTTGGGAAGAACTATAGGAGTTAGAAGAACAGAATCCTGAGCAGAGATGAGGTTCTATAAGTTTAATGTATTAATGTTGTGAAGTACATAGCAGGTAACACCCAAATTGATTCTTCTTACTTCCTGTGAGGAAAAAGGCAATGGGTAGGTCACTATAAAGATGAATACTTTGTTGATAAGAATTCAGTCAAAATGAGATAAGCTAGTACTTGGATGTTGAGAAGTAATTCCTGAGATGAGAAAAAATAGGTAGCAGTGTAGTCTTGAGGAGCAGAAAGAGTTCTTGGTTATTTGAGAGAATATAACCTTTGGAGAGGTGCATTTTTAAAGAGAGCTGCAACAATGCCACCTGAATGACAATGAACTCTGCTTCTGGTTCCAAAGAAAATAATAAAAGTAATTACCCATAGGATTGATTACTGACATTCACATCTGGAAATAGTGGGGCTACTGAGGAAAAAAAAATAAGTAATATTCGATTCATTTGTAAAATAAGCCTCAGGCCTTTTTCTTTTTTTCAAAAGAATAAGTAATGATTAAATTTAATACATGTATGTTTTGTCATAAAAATTCCACTTAGAATGATTTTGAGCAAATTTGCTATTTTAGTATACCTTATGTATGGGAAATATAGCCAGATTTTTCCTAAAATGCCTTCCTGCATTTCTTGGAAGCTATAATAATTCAAATAAATGAATAATTTCACTGAAATATGTAATGAAGATTATTTTATTTTGTAATTATAGTTTCATTTGCAGTGGTGCTTATTGCACAATAGTATATTTTTGTGTAAGATTTAAATTGTATTTTCCTTTTACCTTGCTTTTTTCAATATAGTTCAACATAAATTTTTATGAATTGGTGAGTACATAAACAGATGCTGCTTTTCATAAACAGATGCTGCTTTTTAATTATTCAATTAAGAAACAGTACAAATGGGCTATATTTGTACTATGTTACTATATATTACTTAAATTTAATATTACTTTATATTTACTTTAATATTTATTTAATATTTTAATATTAAATTTAATATTACTATCAGTTCAGTTCAGTCGCTCAGTCGTGTCCGACTTTTTGCAACCCCATGAATCGCATCACGCCAGGCCTCCCTGTCCATCACCAACTCCCGGAGTTCACTGAGACTCACGTCCATCGAGTCAGTGATGCCATCCAGCCATCTCATCCTCTGTCATCCCCTTCTCTTCCTGCCCCCAATCCCTCCCAGCATCAGAGGCTTTTCCAATGAGTCAACTCTTTGCATAAGGTGGCCAAAGTACTGGAGTTTCAGCTTTAGCATCATTCCTTCCAAAGAACACCCAGGGCTGATCTTCAGAATGGACTGGTTGGATCTCCTTACAGTCCAAAGGACTCTCAAGAGTCTTTTCCAACACCACAGTTCAAAAGCATCAGCAAAAGAGACACTGATGTATGGAACAGTCTTATGGACTCTGTGGGAGAGGGAGAGGGTGGGAAGATTTGGGAGAATGGCATTGAAACATGTAAAATATCATGTATGAAACGAGATGCCAGTCCAGGTTCGATGCACGATACTGGATGCTTGGGGCTAGTGCACTGGGACGACCCAGAGGGATGGTATGGGGAGGGAGGAGGGAGGAGGGTTCAGGATGGGGAGCACATGTATACCTGTGATGGATTCATTTTGATATTTGGCAAAACTAATACAATTATGTAAAGTTTAACAATAAAATTAAAAAAAAAAAAAAACATTAATTCTTCCGCACTCAGCTTTCTTCACAGTCCAACTCTCACATCCATACATGACCACTGGAAAAAGCCTTGACTAGACGGACCTTTGTTGGCAAAGTAATGTCTCTGCTTTTGAATATGCTATCTAGGTTGGTCATAACTTTCCTTCCAAGGAGTAAGTGTCTTTTAATTTCATGGCTGCAGTCACCATCTGCAGTGATTCTGGAGCCCCCCCCAAAAAAAAGTCTGACACTGTTTCCACTGTTTCCCCATCTATTTCCCATGAAGTGATGGGACCAGATGCCATGATCTTAATTTTCTGAATGTTGAGCTTTAAGACAACTTTTTCACTCTCCACTTTCACTTTCATCAAGAGGCTTTTTAGTTCCTCTTCACTTTCTGACATAAGGGTGGTGTCATCTGCATATCTGAGGTTATTGATATTTCTGCCAGCAATCTTGATTCCAGCTTGTACTTCTTCCAGCCCAGCGTTTCTCATGATGTACTATGCATATAAATTAAATAAGCAGGGTGACAATATACAGCCTTGACGTACTCCTATTCCTATTTGGAACCAGTCTGTTGTTCCATGTCCAGTTCTAACTGTTGCTTCCTGACCTGCATACACATTTCTCAAGAGGCAGGTCAGGTGTTCTGGTATTCCCATCTCTTTCAGAATTTTCCACAGTTGATTGTGATCCACACAGTCAAAGGCTTTGGCATAGTCAATAAAGCAGAAATCAATGTTTTTCTGGAACTCTCTTGCTTTTTTCCATGATCCAGCAGATGTTGACAATTTGATTTCTGGTTCCTCTTCCTTTTCTAAAACCAGAACCGTTCAATTGCAGCTTCTTTAGCGTTACTGGTTGGGGCATAGACTTGGATTACTGTGATATTGAATGGTTTGCCTTGGAATCAAACATATCATTTTGTGGTTTTTGAGATTGCATCCAAGTACTGCCTTTTGGACTCTTTTGTTGACCATGATGGCTACTCCATTTCTTCTAAGGGATACCTGCCCAGAGTGGTAGATATAGTGGTCATCTGAGTTAAATTCACCCATTCCAGTCCATTTAAGTTCACTGATTCCTAGAATGTTGACATTTACTCTTGCTGTCTCCTGTTTGACCACTTCCAATTTGCCTTGATTCATGGACCTGACATTCCAGGTTCCTATGCAATATTGCTCTTTACAGCATCGGACCTTGCTTCTATCACCAGTCACATCCACAACTGGGTATTGTTTTTGCTTTGACTCCATCCCTTCATTCTTTCTGGAGTTATTTTTCCGCTGATCTCCAGTAGCATATTGGGCACCTACTGACCTGGGGAGTTCCTCTTTCAGTATCCTATCATTTTGCCTTTCATACTGTTCATGGGGTTCTCAAGGCAAGACTACTGAAGTGGTTTGCCATTCCCTTCTCCAGTGGACCACATTCTGTCAGATCTCTCCACCATGACCCGCCCGTCTTGGGTTGCCCCATGGGCATGGCTTAGTTTCATTGAATTAGACAAGGCTGTGGTCCTAGTGTGATTAGATTGACTAGTTTTCTGTGATTATGGTTTCAGTGTGTCTGCCCTCTGATGCCCTCTTGCAACACCTACCGTCTTACTTGGGTTTCTCTTATCTTGGACATGGGGTATCTCTGCACGGCTGCTCCAGCAAAGCACTGCCACTGCTCCTTACCTTGGACGAGGGGTATCTCCTCACCACCGCCCCGCCTGACCTTGAATGTGGAATAGCTCCTCTAGACCCTCCTGCTCCCGCGCAGCCACCACTCCTTGGATGTGGGGTTGCTCCTCTGGGCCGCTGCCCCTGGCCTCGGACGTGGGGTAGCTCCTTGTGGCTGCTCCTGTGCTGTCGCAGCCTGGCACTCTCGGCCGCCGCCCCTGACCTCGTACGTGGGGTAGCTCCTCTCGTCCACGCTATGTGCGCCGTCGCAGCCACCCATGCTATAATATAATAATAATATTATTATTATATAATATTATATGTTATACATTATTATATATATTATTATATATAATAATAATATTACTATATATTACTTAAATTTCTATTACTGTGGGGAAACCCCCGCATAGAATATTCAACTCTTACGAACTCTGCTTCAGGCCATTATCTATTAGTTATACAGTCATTTCTGTTTCAGCCTTCCTGTCCCTGGTGTTGGTCCACACTGAAGCTTTTGGTTCAGATAAGGTACTTAGACATGAAAAAACACTTAATGTATCACAATGTCACCAAAGCGAATGAGCACCTTTTGTTCTCTTTGGTTATTCTTGTTACATTTTTTCCTTTCGTAACTGACCATGATGCTTCAGGAGGAATAACAAAAGGTAAGATAAAAGATTTTAAGAGATTCTAAAGCCTTTAAAACAGCATCCTTAATGAGATCTTTATTAAATATGTAGGTTGCACATTCTATTTTTTAAGGGACCCACTTTTAGGTAGGTCAAATGGATGACCCACTTCTGAATGTAGATATGATTAATAGCATGATTTTTTAAAAAAACTTTGCTTGCTCAAGTAATTTATTAAGGTGAGAGAAGACAAACATTTCACCTTTGCTTCATAGTGTTGAATAGAGAAGTGGCTTTTCATATCATTTTCTCGAATCAGTAATATTGCTGATTATTCATTTGTTTATTCATCACCACAAATATTTAGTTTTCTATTTACTGTGTGCCAGGCACCGTTCTAGAAGCTAGGAACACAGGGAAGATAACATCACAGAGCTTACAGTTTTACAACATTAGTCACTGTTTCAGTTATCTATAGCTCTACAACAAATCATCTCAAAATCTAGCAGCTTAGGGACTTCAGTCGTAGTCCAGTGGCTGAGACTCCACACTGCCAATGCAGGGGGCCTGAGTTTAATACCTGGTCAGGGAACTAGATTCTGGCATGCCACAACTAAGAGTTCATATGCCAGAACTAAAGATTCCTCATTCCTCAGTGAATATTCCGTGTGCCGCAACCAAGACCTAGCACAGGCAAATAAATATATTAAAAAACAAACTAACAGCTTAAAAAAAATTCCTTATTATATATATCTTCCAGGGTTTTGCACATTGTTGGAGCTTATATATATATAATATATATGTATATATTATATATAATGCATATATTTATATACATAATGTATAATATATATATATACATATATAATATATACATATATATTATATATATATATCTTCCAGGGTTTTGCAGATTGTTGGAGCTTATATATATATATATATATATATATATATATATAATATATATGTATATATTATATATAATGCATATATATTATATACATAATGTATAATATATATACACACATATATAATATATACGTATATATTATATATATATCTTCCAGGGTTTTGCAGATTGTTGGAGCTCAGATGGGCAGTTTTCTCTTGTGATCTCTCATGTAATTACAGTGGGAACTGGTGTCATCTGTATATATGTATCATATACATATATATATCTCATCATCATATATATATGTGTATATATAGATAGATATCTATATGATATGATATATATATATGATATATCATATATATATCTCACCATATATATATCTCATCATATATATATATCATCATGTGTATATGTATATATATATATATATATATTTTCCAGGGTTTTGCAGATTGTTGAAGCTCAGCTGGGCAGTTTTCTCTTGTGATCTCTCATGTAATTACAGTGGGAACTGGTGTCATCTGAAGGCTGACATGGGCTAGACATCCAAGGTGGCCCACACACATGGCAGGCAGCTATTGCTGGTTGTTGCCTGAGAATTCAGCTAAGACT
Source organism: Bos javanicus (assembly GCF_032452875.1). NCBI lineage: Eukaryota > Metazoa > Chordata > Mammalia > Artiodactyla > Bovidae > Bos > Bos javanicus. The sequence goes on from NC_083876.1 coordinate 52,895,652, forward strand.
GGATCAGCACATCTGTAGGCAAGCTCTCTATGTGGCATGGGCTTCTTATAGCATGGTGACTGACTGGGTTCCAAAAGCAAATATTACAGGACAAAGAAAGTAGAATTGTCAGAAATTGTCAGAGCATCACTTCTTTTGTCAGTGCAGTCACAGAGCATGGGTAGGGAGCATGGCTAAGGATTCAAGGGTAAGGAGCCCTGGCCATACCTCCCGATGGGAGAGTGTCGAAGAATTCGTTGTCATCTTTGCCCTTTGCAGTGCATCACATCTGGAAGTGCATACTGTCAGTTTGTCATTTGGATTACGTTAACTTTGACAGCTTGGTTAAGGTGGTATCTGCCATATTTTTTCAGTAAAATTACTGTTTTTTCCCTTGTAATTAATAAGTTATTGATTAGGAAAGGGAATGAGAGGTACTTGAAGTATTCTGTCTTGATCTGGGCGGACATTGCATTAGTATATACCTATGTACAAATACATCAAGATCAAGATCAATACATTCATTTCAAAATAAAGCATTTTACATACTTGAGTGTAATATGATTAATATTTCAGTAAAAAAAAAAAGTCTTAAATCTTCTTCTATATATGTTGCCTGGTTGTACTTTGGTTGATTTGACAATGATTTCACTAGTCTCCCAGTTACAAAAACCAAAACACTCAGACCTCTCTTGACTGTTCTTTAATTCAACCCTGCCTGCAGCTTCCAGCCTCCATCATGACTGTAATTCATTTTCCAACTGACACCCAGACTCATTTTTCTTGAAAAATGCAAATGTGAAACTGTTGTTCCCCTGCTTTAAATTCATTTCATCACCCCTAGGATAAAATGCAAGTTCCTTGAATTTTAAGGAGCTCCATGCCTGCTTAATCTCTCTAAACTCATTTCTCATAACTTTCGGTGTGAACACAGTCTTCTGTACTCAATTTCCTACTGAGGTACTATTTGTCTATGACCTAAAAGGCAAAATAACACTTCAATGGTTTATTGAATGGTAATCCAGTTCACTTCAGTTTGGTAAATATTACTTGAGTGTTAATTGGGTGCAAGTCTCTGCCATAGGTAGAGGTAAGAGTTATGACAAGGAATGAATGAAGTCCTTGCTTCCTGTTGGAATAAGAAAAGTGTACAAAGCCCCCTCACTATAGGGCAGAATTTAATAAGTGCCCTAAGAATTATAAATAAAATGCAATGGGAATTCATAGGAGGAAGAGATGAGAACCCTGCTGAGCAAGGTTTGTTTTAATTAATGCTACTGTCTCAAGGAAAATGAAGGGGAAAATCAGATAAAAGTAACTAGCTAGTAAAAAACTTAAGGTTCCAGAGAGCCCAGTCCATTGATGTGGGTGGTGTATTTGGTGGCTGTGCAAACAGGAGGTCTTTCACTACCTGTAACACACTTTCACATTTCTTGAGAGGTTATTGAAAGTATGTGCCTTTTGTGTGGCTTCTATTTTCTTATGCTGGTAGTTACTGTTTCCACTTTTATTTTCTCCTTGCAGAGCACTGCTGTGGCTGACGCGGTACAGGCTCACCCTCTCTGTAATTCTTACTTTTTGTGCTGAGAGGGCTGTTGTGAGAAGGATTATTTTAATGTTTATGGAGAAGATGGGACCTCTCAGATCTTCACATTTCATTAGATTCCTAGTGTTCCTTTTACTCAGTTCAGTCACTCAGTAGATCCAACTCTTTGCGACCCCATGAACTGCAGCACGCCAGGCCCCCCTGTCCATCACCAACCCCTGGATTCCACCCAAACCCATGTCCATTGAGGCAATGATGCTATCTAACCATCTCACCCTCTGTCGTCCCCTTCTCCTCCTGCCCTCAATCTTTCCCAGCATCAGTGTCTTTTCAAATGAGTCAGCTCTTGGCATCAGGTGGCCAAAGTATTGGAATTTCAGCTTCAACATCAGTCCTTCCAATGAACACCCAGGACTGATCTCCTTTAGGATGGACTGCTTGGATCTCCTTGTAGTCCAAAGGACTCTCAAGAGTCTTCTCCAACACCACAGTTCAAAAGCATCAATTCTTTGGTGTTCAGCTTTCTTCACAGTCCAACTTTCATATCCATACATGACCACTGGAAAAAACATAGCCTTGACTAGACGGACCTTTGTTGGCAAAGTAATATCTCTGCATTTTAATATGCTATCTAAGTTGGCCATAACTTTTCTTCCAAGGAGTAAGTGTCTTTTAATTTCATGGCTGCAGTCACCATCTGCAGTGATTTTGGAGCCCAGAAAAATAAAGTCAGCCACTGTTAACACTGTTTCCCCATCTATTTCCCATGAAGTGATGGGACCAGATGCCATGATCTTAGTTTTCTGAATGTTGAGCTTTTAAGTCAACTTTTTCACTCTACTCTTTCACTTTCATCAAGAGGCTTTTTAGTTCCTCTTCACTTTCTGCCATAGGGGTGATGTCATCTGCATATCTGAGGTTATTGATATTTCTCCTGGCAATCTTGATTCCAGCTTGTGCTTCTTCCAGCCCAGCGTTTCTCATGATGTACTCTGCATAGAAATTAAATAAGCAGGGTGATAATATACAGCCGTGACGTACTCCTTTTCCTATTTGGAACCAGCCTGTTGTTCCATGTCCAGTTCTAACTGTTGCTTCCTGACCTGCATACAGTATTTATGTACATTAGAATGCTTTGATTATATAGCTGCTATAGAAGAACCAACTGTATTCATTTTCTAGGGTTGTCATAACAAGGTACCACACACTTGGTTGCTGAAACAAACACACCTTTCTCCTAGTTCTAGATTCTAGAAATCTGGGAGCAAAGTGTTGTCATGGCTGTTTCTCCTGAGGCCTCTCTGTTTGGCTTGAAGGGAGCCATCCTCTCCCCATGTCTTCACAAAGTTTTTCCTCTGTGCCTGTCTGTGTCCTGATCGCCTCTTATAGGAACATCAGTCTCATTGGATTGGGGCCCTCTCTGAATGGTCCTGTCTTAATGGCTCAGCAGTAAAGAATCCGCTGTGGTGCAGGAGATGCGAGTTCAATCGCTGGGTGGGGAAGATTCCCTGGAGGAGGAAACGGCAACCCACTCCTGTATTCTTGCCTGGAGAATCCATGGGCAGAGGAGCCAGGTGGTCTACAGTCCATGGAGCTTGCAAGAGTCAGACACGACTTAGCGACTAAGCCGCCACTACAACCACCAGTACACCAAATACAGTCACATTCGGAGGTAATTTGGTGGTTAGGACTTCAACAAATGAAGTTTGAGGGAACATAATTCAACCAGTAACAGCAACCTATGTCAGATTTTAGTTGCATAATTATTTTCTTAAGGACATAATTCAATCTTGGTGTATTTTGCATTGCATAAAGTTCAAATGGGCTTATGAAGCAGTTTAGAATGCACATTTCTATTAATGATGGTGGGGACTTCTGTCCATTGAAGCATCCTATCGCATTGGATGGTAATTTAGCCAGAATTGGGTTCATCGCCTTCATTTTGCAGGTTCACTGTCTAAAGTCAAACAGTTCAAAGCAGAGTCTAGGAATTCAGGGTCCTGCTTCCCCAATACACTGTGCAGTACTGGACCTACACTGTAATATTACTTAGTTTCCTAAAGGTGATCTGGAAACACTATAAGAGTCTCTATTGTCATCAGAAATAAAATTAGGCTTAAGGCATTTAATTGTATTCTAGTGCTTTGAAAATATTACAGTCTGTATGTAATACCCTTGTTAATTGTTCACAAGTGAACTAGAGGTTATTTAGCATATTAGCCAGGTGTACCTGTGTTCAAGTGTCAGCTTCTACCACATATTGGGAAGTTACTTAAACATTCTCAATTTCATTCCCCCAGCAATGAAGTTCCCCTACTATTTAGCTGTGAGAATATATCAAAATAAGAAATAAAATGTCTAATTTTTGTAAACTTCAGAATAAAACAAAAATCCCTTATCATAGCAATGTATTGTTTTTATGTTTCTCTACCATAACTGTGATAATGATTAAAAAATGGTTTTGGGGCCTGTGGTAATTCTTTTTTCATGTTATTATTGTATTGATATCTTTGTAAATTTAAATCCTTCCTACTTTATATCTGTTCCCACATTTATAAACATTTTTCATAATTTTGAATTTTTTCAGAAATGACAATACAGTTTATAAGTAAAATAAAGTTATTTCACTAATTGAGAGTTTAATTAATTAAAGAGAATTCTATAAAAGAATATTAAGAGGAATGTCAAACTTGATTTGTGATGAGTTATGAGAGAGGCTATGAGATAAAAGACATTAGAAAGATTAATTCTTAATTATTTAACTTGATAGTGTAATATAATCAGATTCTATCACTTGGGATTTTTATTATTTGCCAGTACTGGACAGAAGCAGACCATTTAAATAAAAGTGATTGCTAAGACGAAAGCAAATGATAGTTTGCTGAGCAAACTTTTGGACACATTTAACTTGTTCTGGAGAATAAATTTCTTTTAAAACTAAAATTTGCTTTACAGACTTAATATATTACTATGTATTTGAGGAGATTATGCTAATTACAAAAGTGTGATTATTTTTTCTCTAACACGACTTCTATTTAAAAAGTGTGTATGTTTACATATCTTTGCTTGTCTTGTGAATTTCTGAGAGAAAAACTACATGCCTTTAAAGAAAAAAAAATATTTTTAGCTGTGCTGCAGTTTACAGGGTTTTAGTTCCCCAATCAGGGATTGATCCCCAACAGTGGAAGCACTGAGTCCTAACCACCAGACTGCAAGGAATTCCCTAGAAATATTATCATTAGTGCATTTACCAATTTTGTCAGCTTGATTAGGGAGATTTCAGTCTAACTCTAATGATGGTAAATTTTTATGAAATAATCTGTAGGAAACCCCAAAGTAAAATGATTTATTCCTTTGTGCATGCATGCTAAGTTGCTTCATTCCTGTCCGACTCTTTGTGACCCTTTGCACTGACTGTAGCCCGCCAGGCTCCTCTGTCCATGGGATTCTCCAAGCAAGAATACTGGAGTGGGTTACCATGCCCTTCTCCAAGAGATCTTCCTGACCCAGGGATTGAACCCACGTCTCTTGTATCTCCTGCATTGGCAGGTGTGTTCTTTACCACTAGCACCATGCGGGAAGCCCTTATTCTTTTGTGCATGCGTGTTAAGTCACTTCAGTCATGTCCAACTCTTTAGGACCCCATGGACTGTAGCCTGCCAGGCTCCTCTGTCCATGAGATTCTCCAGGCAAGAATACTGGAGTGGGTTTCCATGCCCTTCTCCAGGGGATATTCCTTTGCAGAGTACTACAAATATGTGAACCACTGAGTTCATCATGCTAATGTTGATAATAATATTTTTGTGGTGTATATTTACAGTGTTTATTATTTATTGGACATAGTGGTAAGTACTTTACATTTCTTATTGCGTTTTATCCCCCCAGTTACTCTATATGGTAGCTTTTTTTTTTCCCTGCTGCACCATGAGGCATGTGGGATCTTAGTTCCCCAACTAGGGGTGGAAACTGTACCTCCTGCATTGGAAGTGTGGAGTCTTAACCACTGGACCACCAGGGAAGTCTTTATGGTAGTTTTTTAAAAATTATTATCCCCAGTTCACAGGTGAGAAAACTGGATGTTAGAGTGCTAAGTATCTACTTGATTGTCAGTCATGTTGTAAGTCGATGGGGGAGGGGCTGTCCCAGATGCAAGTCCTGGTCCAAAGCCCTGGCCTTGACCACAGTGGGGGTGGTAGGTTGCTTTACCATCACCACACCTAGATTCTACTTGTCATGCTCAGCACACAAGCAAGACTCTTTAACTTTGAGTCTGGAAACAAATATGACCTACAGTAAGGATTCCCAGAAGGATAAATTGCAGAGTGAAGTGATATTGCATAATGAATCTTACAGGAGAAGTGGTTATTGGGCTGCACATAAAAGGAGAGCTAGGAATTTGGAGGAAAGCTTTTTCTGGTGGCTCAGATGGTAAAGAATCTGCTTGTAATGCAGGAGACCTGGGTTCTCATGCCTGGGTCAGGAAGATCCCCTGGAGGAGGGCATGGCAACCCACTCCAGTATTCTTGCCTGGAGAATCCCATAGACAGAGGAGCCTGGTGGGCTACAGTCCATGGGGTTGCAAAGGGTCAGACATCACTGAAGCAACTAACACTTGCACTTTTTTTTTTTTTTAGTGTGGAGAGAGGGAATGACATATAAAGACTGGAAATACTCATTTTACCCAGTGTTTATGTATTTATTGAGTATGAGTCAGTAGTTTGCCTTATATTCTTTCTCCTACATCGCCTCTGTCCCCCTACAGAGGATTGGTTTCTTTATTTTCACAGATTTAGAGGACCTCAACTACCTTGTATTGCTAGAGCTTCTCTAACATCACGCTCTGTCTTGAGAATCTTTGTGGCCTTGCTGTTTGCCTCATCTTTGATGAATCAGTGCTGGCCTTTGAGGTACACACACATGGTCCTGCATAGTATCCTTGGTGATGAGATGCTGATAGAGGCTTTCAAATGCTGATTAACTGGACCTTCATATTCAGACATCTCAAGGGCTCAGAAAAGAAAGGTCAGCTCCCTAAATGAGATTCCTAAAGATATGCACCAGAAATTCTCTCCTCTCTTGACAACATCTTATTATGTTAATTACGGCAGCTTAGTTAGTTGTTCTGATGATAAAGGGAGAGGAGAGCTAGCAAGGAAGGAGTGGTAGAAGATTTGCTTTGAGGGGAGGGAAATAGGCTTCAGCATTTTTTACCAGATCTCACTTTTAGTAAATGGCCTTGGCTATCATGTTACCTCTGTCTGTGATGCTGGTATGTTTTCCATACATAATGAATATGCTTAAGAATACTGGAAAAGTAAGAAAAGGATTATGATATTTGTTCTTGTTTTCTTTCTAGTTTAGTCTGACTTTCTGACTTTTTGACTAGTGTCTGTCATCACTTAACCTCTTGACTCATATTTATAGTCATGTCCTGAAAGCAATATTGATACATCACTTATATGTTAACAGCATTTAAAGTTTTCAAAGTTATTTCTCTAGTTCTGTTGCTCAGGTATCTGATTTTAACACGTATGAGAAAAACATAATCAAGCAAACACTTGATCCTTACAATTTTTCAAGGCTCAGTTATTAACTTCTTTAGGCAGAATTAATCCACCCCATTGGTTAAGATTTTGGCAAATGTGACCCTCTTCAGAAAACTAAGATCATGACATCTGGTCCCATCACTTCATGGCAAATAGATGGGAAAACAATGGAAACAGTGTCAGACTTTATTTTTGGGGGCTCCAAAATCACTGCAGATGGTGATTGCAGCCATGAAATTAAAAGACACTTACTCCTTGGAAAGAAAGTTATGACCAACCTAGACAGTATATTAAAAAGCAGAGACACTACTTTGCCAACAAAGGTCCGTGTAGTCAAGTATATGGTTTTTCCAGTAGTCATGTATGGATGTGAGAGTTGGACTGTAAAGAAAGCTGAGTGCCAAAGAATTGATGCTTTTGAACTGTGGTGTTGGAGAAGACTCTTGAGAGTCCCTTGGACTGCAAGGAGATCCAACCAGTCCATCCTAAAGGAACTCAGTCCTGGGTGTTCATTGGAAGGACTTTTGTTGAAGCTGAAACTCCAATACTTTGGCCACCTGATGCAAAGAGCTGACTCATTTGAAAAGACCCTGATGCTGGGAAAGATTGAGGGCAGGAGGAGAAGGGGACGACAGAGGATGAGATGGTTGGATGGCATCACTGACTCAATGGACATGAATTTGAGTAAACTCTGGGAGTTGGTGATGGACAGGGAGGCCTGGTGTGCTGTGGTTCATGGGGTTGCAAAGAGTTGGACACGACTGAGTAACTGAACTGAACTGACCCTCTTCCTGCAGTTCCTACAAAACTGCATATGTAGCAGTTTTGACTGAGAGGGTTTTGAATGGCCAGACATCATAATGAACTTTACCTGGGCTTCTCTCCTCCCAGCTGATTGTGATAGAATGTCTTTTTAAAAAGACACCCTGTCAATCAGACATTGGAGTGCACTGCTAACAATTTTGGGTATGAAAGATGAATTAGCCTCCTTGCACACTGTCTGCTATATTAACTCAAGATCTGGGGAGACAGGGGGTTGGCCTAGATTTCCTTCTGGCCTATTTGAAACATCAAAGAGTAAGACAAAGCAATTGGACACCACAATATGAGAAAACTTTTGTTGAAAGATGAAGGTGGAACAGCCATCTAATTTATCATTTATCTATTCCCTACACTCATTGCCCATTGTCAGTTAGGAGTAAGAAGCTCTGGTCTCTCTTTTTGAAAAATTTATTTATTTTGAATTGGAGGATAATTGCTTTACAGTGTTGTGTTGGTTTCTGCCACACATCAGCATGAAGCAGACATTGGTATACAAATGTCCTCTCCCTCTTGAAACCCCTACCCCATCTCACCACTTTAGGTTGTCACAAAGCACCCAGCCCTGTGCTGGACAGTAAATTCCCACTGGCTATCTATTTTACGTATGTTAATGTATATATGTCACTGCTACTCTCTCAATTCATCCCACCCTCTCCTTCCACCAATGTGTCCACAAGTTTCTTCCTTCTGCATCTCTACTGCTGCCCTCCAAATAGGTTCATCAGTATGGGTCCCTTTTTGAAAAGGAAAACAAGGAAAAGTTGGCAAGAATTTGAAGAAGATGGTTTGAATTGTGTTTTTCCTTGGATTTTCAAAAACAGTATTTGCACATATAAATACTTATCATTTAAAAGTGAAAGAGGAAAATGATCATTTTTGAGAAAGGGCAGGCTAGAGATAAAAATACCAGTATGAAAATTTAAAAATAATGTAACTGCTGCATTCTTGATTTACTTTCATTGTCATGGCAGAGGGCACGGAGAAAAGAGATTACGCTGTTTTCCTCCTCTAGGACTCAAGCTCTTTCCCAGAAGTCTATTTTGTATTTTTGCAAAATCCCAAAACCCTGTTTACTTTTTCAGTGTAGTGTACAATTTAACACATCATTTATCTTCTTCATTGTTTTGTATACTTAAGGTCTTCATAAATATCTCATTCTCAGAATTCCAGAAGACATTGAAGTCCCACAGGCTTATTTCCCACTTTACCTCAGAACAACACAATAATAATATCTGGGTATTTCTATTTTTACCCTATAATGAGGACACTCAATCTAAAATTGCACACAGCCCTGAGCTGTTACATTTCTGGTTCACTTTAACCTGAAAAAGGACTTCAGATTTTCCTGAAATCAGATGCTTGCAATGCCTGTTTGAAGGCAGTACATGGCTTGTTACCATCAGAATTCAGTGTTTATTTCTCACTGTGATGAAAAAGGCCCTCTGGCCTTACCAGCTGTAATCTTTCACCAGTTCTGAATAAACATTTCAACCCATAATGAGTCATTGTTGAATTTGATGAAGAAAATGGAATTAGAGACAGAGTAATTTACATCTAGCTGACCACCCATGTGAGTTTTTTAACAAATGTGAGTGAGGCAGAAAGATGGCTGTGGTTTTCAGAATGTGGAAAAACAGTTGAAAAAGACTGCTGTTACTCTAATGTACTGATCCAGGAAAGAAACAGGCCAAGCAGCTGGCCTTGCTGGAGTGACTGACTGCTATGCCTACCTCCTGCTAAATGGCAAGACAACTTCCATGAAGATGAAGTTGAATCCCCAAGAGCAGGGCCAGAATTTCCACCCTGGGGACTCACCACACAGGATCCATCCCTGCCCTAGGTCACAGCACTTTCCCCTTCTCGAGATGGGAGTTTTGTTAGAGAAGGAGGACAGTTAGAGGGAGATGGTTCCTGTGTTAAGAGGCCTGGCTCAGCTTCCTCTCTAATCCATGTATCTCCCCTTGAGGCCCTGAAGTTCCTGCCCTTCTGAGTGAGTCAGATCATTTGTGCAGAGCCTGCTTTGGAGAGCCCTAGTTAATTGAGAACTTTCCCAGGTGTTTAAAGGAATTCTTCTCAGCTCCAAAATCACTGTGGACAGTGACTGCTGCCACAAAATTAAAACACACTTGCTCCTTGGAAGAAAAGCTATGACAAACCTAGATAACATATTAAAACGCAGAGACATCACTTTGCCGAAAAAAGTCTGTATAGTTAAAGCTATGGTTTTTCCAGAAGTCATGAGCAGATGTGAGAGTTGGACCATAAAGAAGGCTGAGCACCAAAGAATTGATGCTTTCAAATTGAGATGCTGGAGAAGACTCTTGCGAGTACCCTGGACAGCAAAGAGATCAAACCAGTCAATCCTAAAGGAAATCAACCCTGAATATTCATTGAAAGGACTGATGCGGAAGCTCCAATACATTGGCCACCTGATGTGAAGAGCCAACTCATTGGAAAAGACCCAAATCATTGGAAAAGACCCTGACCCTGGGAAAGATTGAGGGCAGATGGAAAAGGGAGCAACACAGGATGAGATGGTTGGATGACATCACTGACTTAATGGACATGAGTTGAACAAACTCCTGGGAGATGGTGAAGGACAGGGAAGCCTGGTATGCTATAGTGCATGGGGTCACAAAGGGTCAGACATGACTTAGCAACTGAACAACAACAATCAAGCCTCAATTATCTGGAAAATTGCTTGGGGGGAGCCCACCTGCATCTCCTGTAGTTCCCTTTTATGCCCTTGAACCACCAGACATTTTTCTCAAATAATCAACTGAACAGTCAGTATTTTATCCAAAACGAGTCAAATTGTACAACTTTAGCTTCTGAGTTTTCCACATTTTCAAAACCCTGGCCTTGGTGCAGAAAATGTTCTTCTTAGTGTAAAACTGTATATGGACTTTTGTGAAAGATCAGGAGCCTCAGAATGGTGAATGTGATGGCATAGATAAGCAGGTTACCACAAGAAAGAGGGAAAGGGAAGCTTGAGAATCCAGTTAATAAATATAGGCTACAAAGTACAAAACCTTCTGAACATTCAGCATGGCTCCTTGGACCAAAGCCGCACACTCCATGTCTTCTAAGTTGCCAGCTTCCCTGCAGCCTGTGTGCCCTCTCAGAGAAGAGACAGTTATGCTTAATTTTATATTCACTGGTTGAATTTCCTTAAGCCACTTTAAATATTAGAGCAGCATTCTTACCATAAATCAAAATGTTGTTCTGAAATGATTATTTAAATGAGTTTGTCACTCTCACAGACTGGAAATCTTTTAGGGAATTTTGTTTCCAAAAGGACTTCAGAGAATACTAGCAAAGATCTTTTATTAAAGTGAGACAAGTGATAAAGAACCAAGTCTTTCTAAAATTACAGATTGTGAATCACCGGAAAAACGGATGGGTTTTGCGTATCAAATCTGTGCTCAAAAACATCATATTGCCAGAAGGCTGTGACTGGAGTGCAGACTAGAAAAAAGATGCAAAACGTCAATGGCAAATGTGTAAAAATGATCAGCCAAATCATTTTTGACAGAAAAGCAGATCTGGTAACTATATTTTTACTTCTCTAGCAGACAACATTGCCCACCGTAGATGCTGAAAAAAGACTTCTGTGTGATGATTCCTAGGGAATGAAAAATCAGATTATTTAAAAAGATACATTTACATAAGCCATTTTTGCTTACAACGGCAGTGCCTTCTTTTTAAATAATGATGTTGGGTTCTTGAAAATGATTTGATTCTTGTATCTGAGGACATGATGATTATAAAATCTGAAATAACAAGAGAAAGAAAGTTATCCTCAAAGTCCCTGTGGCTGAGAGCAACAGATCAACTCTTTCAAGTTTTTCTTTTAAAAAAAAAATTAAAAAAATATATTTTATAAGCAAAGTGATTCTCCTTTAACATACTCTCCACCATTCCACTCATGCGTCCTTTTTAGGACATTGTGATTGCACCAAGGAGCTCTCTCCTGGGTGTTAGCTGTGCTTGCCGCTATAGAGAAGAAGGATTTCATGAAGTTAAAAAAAAGAAAAAGAAAAACTATGAGTTTTAGATGTTGGTCTTCCCTCTGTCTGAGAGTAGAGAGGTCTTTTCTATTTCTGCATTTCCTTTAATATGGAACAGAGAAAATGGTCCATAAATGACTTTTGAGTGAATACATGAATGAAATCTGCTCAGACTAGAGCAGATTTCCATATAGACAGAATTCAGCACGTATCATATCTAGAATTGATGTAACACATTAAAAAAATCAACTCAAAGTTCTCTTTAAAAAACAAGTTTTGAAGAACATGTAAGCAAGAATTTTTATTTTTTTCTCATATGTCTTCAGAGTACACTGCCGCTGAGTAGACATTACCAGGTGGCGCAGTGGTCAAGAATCCATCTGCCAGCGCAGGGGACACAAGTGATGCGGGTTTGTTCCTCCGGTCAGAAAGATCCTCTGAAGTAGGAAATGGCAACCCATTCCAGTAATCTTGCCTGGAAAATCCCAGTTAGTCCCCTAATTTCTTGAAGGTAGGGACCTAATGTTGTTAATTTTGTTAAAAAGTTGAGGTATGATTGTCATGTGGTAAAACAAACACACAGTAAGTAGTGTACAGCTCAGTTACTTTGTATTTCTGTATTCATCTATGTAGCCAGTACCTAGATTATGATATAGACTATTTCAGAGATGTGCAGTCATCTCAGAAAGTTCTCTCTTTGTCCTTCTCGGTCAACAGTTGAAAATGCCTCTGCCCCTGCTCTGCTGCTAAGTCGCTTCAGTCGTGTCCGACTCTGTGCAACCCCATAGACGGCAGCCCAACAGCCTCCCCCGTCCCTGGGATTCTCCAGGCAAGAACACTGGAGTGGGTTGCTATGTCCTGCTCCAATGCATGAAAGTGAAAAGTGAAAGTGAAGTCGCTCAGTCGTGTCTGACTCTTAGCGACCCCATGGACTGCAGCCTACCAGGCTCCTCTGTCCATGGGATTTTCCCGGCAAGAGTACTGGAGTGGGGTGCCTGCTTTAGGTAACCACTATTCTGATCCCTGTTATATAGATTAACTTTGCCTCTTCTTGAATTTCATATAAACGGAAACATTCAGTGTACATTCTTTTGCTCACCATAATGTTTTTGAGGTTCATTTGTATCACTGTATCAGTTGGTTGCTCTTCAGATTCTTATTTATTATTTCATTTTATGAGTGTATGACTTTCCTGTTGATGTATATTTGACTTTCCAATTTTGAGCTATTATCAATAAAGCTGATATTCACATTGGTTGTACATGTCTTGTTTTAGAACATATGCAGTCATTTCTCTAGAGGTAGGATTGCTGCGTCATAGGGAGACATGTTTCACTTTATTAGAAACTACCTAATAGTTTTCCAAAGTGATTGTACATTTTACTGTCCCCCCCATTAATGAGCCAAAGCTTCACCAGTACTTGGTATGGCCAGTTGTCTAATCTTAAGTCTTTTGGCTGGATATGTAATGAGGCTTTAATTTGTATCTATCTGATGAGTAATGATGTTGAACACCATAATTTGCTTATTGGCCATTTGAATCTCTTTTGCAAAATGTCTCTTCAAGTGTCTTACATACTTTAGAAATTGGATTGTCTTCTTTCTTGTTAATTAATCACGTTACTTTTTTGAATTCCCTGTGTTCAGTGACTGGGAATACTGACTGACATGAACAAATATTATTTAAAGATTTGTTGAATAAGGCAGAGTAAATAAACCTGGCTTTATTTGCAAATTTTTCTCTGTCACTGGCCACAGGAAGTAGGTTGTGAAAGTAATTAGCTTCTATGGTGCATTTAAATTTGTTGGTTTTTGAAAATATCAAGACATAAATTCTAAACACAGCTGGTTATATTTGTGATAGAAGCACTTGTGATTTCATGTTAAATTTTGGTTCATTCATGCATTTAAAGTACTCATCATCATAGTGTCTGGAAGCCCAGAAAAATTTTGGACTAGAATACAAATTGTAATTTTACTTTCTGTTCTCCTTTTATCATGTTAGTAGGGTAGATTAGATATGATATCCAAAATGCAGGTTTTATTCCACTAGTAATATTTTTATGTCTAGACTAGAAATATGCTTTCAAATTCCATGAAGATGAGTTTTTAAAAATATGGAAAAAAATTTAAAGTCCAGATTTAAATTTATTTTATATTTTAATAATTTGTGTAATTATCAAGTAAAGCTTTTTGTAATTATCAAAGTAAACCTCACATGATTTTGAATATTTAGAAAATATGATAATTTAAAGAGAAAAGCAATCTTTTTTATTTAAGTTTAATTGATTTACAACATTGTATTAGTTTCAGGTGTACAGCAGAGTTATTTTTTCCTGACTATATTTCACTGTAGGTTATTAAAAGATATTGAATATAATTCCCTGTGCTATACCATAAATCCTTGCTGCTTATTTTGTGTATAGTAGTTTGTATTTGTTAATCTCATACTCTTAGTTTATCTGTCCCCTCACCTTCCTTTCCAAGAAAAAGTTCATTTTTATGTCTGTGAGTCTGTTTCTGTTTTATATGTAGTCATTTGTATTATTTTTTAGATTCCACCTGTAAGTGCTATCATAATGCATTTACATTTCTCTGACTTACTTCACTAAGTATAATATTCTTTAGATTCATCCATGTTTCTGCAAATGACAATATTTCATTTTTTTAAATGGAAAAAGTATATTCCATTGTATCATATACGCCACATCTTCTTAAACCAGTAATCTGTCGATGGGCACTTGGATTGTTTCCATGTCTTGGCTACTGTAAACAATGCTGCTATGAACATTGGGGTGCATGTATCTTTTCAAATTAGAGTTTTGTTTTTTCTGGATATATACCCAGGAGTGGGATTGCTGGATCATATAGTAGCTCTATTTTTAGTTTTTTGAGGGAACTTCTATACTGTTTTCCATAGTGGATGCACCAGTGCACATTCCCACTGATGGTGTAGGAGGGTTCCCTAAGAAAAACAATTTTAATTTGACTAAATACAGATTCCTACTCTGAGCATCTGGCCTTCTTTCTCTGTTTTTTTTTTTTTTTCCTTCTCTGTGTGTGTGTTTATATTTATCCCTACATATATGTGTAAATATGTGTGATGTATGTAGCTATATGTTTATTTTGTAGTTCTGCTCAACTTTCCCCTATGGGAGATTAGGGGATTGTTTGTATGTGTATTTGTATAAAGGAGAAATTTAGTTGTTCAATGTCTCTGGTATCTTTTGTATAGCTTTTTGCTCATGTAGCAAAGCTGAAAATAGACATTGATTAAACTTTCCCACTCTCTGTACCTCTTTGGGGTAGGAAGTATGTCCATCTTTTACACCCTTTAACCCCTAACATTATGCCTTTGTGTGCATTATTAATAATAGCAGGCACTCATCACAGGTTAGTTTAATAACAGGGAGACCTGCTGGCTCTGTTAGAGGCATCTCCATTGTAAAGAGAGGTCAGAATCTGCGTCCTCAATAAGAATAGGTCATTCTGTGTGATTCCAAGTAGATGTAAGGCATGGTTTGCTTCTACTTTTGAGGTTTTATGGACTCTAGGAGCTCAAAGGGATCCTTAAACGTCTTCTCATTCACTTCTTTGCATCCAGGCAGATGACTTGGTGAACCCTAGGACGGCCATGAATTCTCCTGAAGGTTTTTCCAGATGGAGACTATTGAAATATTTTATCAAATACAGTCTCCAGCAAACATTATTTCTTGAGTAAATTTAATCAACAATTTAGTTACGTTTAAAATAGTTCCTATGGTCATGTATGGATATGAGAGTTGGACTGTGAAGAAGGCTGGGCGCTGAAGAATTGATGCTTTTGAACTGTGGTGTTGAAGAAGACTCTTGAGAGTCCCTTGGACTGCAAGGAGATCCAACCAGTCCATTCTGAAGGAGATCAGCCCTGGGTGTTCTTTGGAAGGAATGATGCTAAAGCTGAAACTCCAGTACTTTGGCCACCTCATGTGAAGAGTTGACTCATTGGAAAAGACTCTGATGCTGGGAGGGATTGGGGGCAGGAGGAGAAGGGGACAACAGAGGATGAGATGGCTGGATGGCATCACTGACTCGATGGACGTGAGTGTGAGTGAACTCCGGGAGTTGGTGATGGACAGGGAGACCTGGCGTGCTGTGATTCATGGGGTCGCAAAGAGTCGGACATGACTGAATGACTGAACTAAACTGAACTGAAAATAGTTCAATTGCAGCTTCCACTATTCTAACCTTAAAACAGATAATTATATTCCACATTTAGGTGGTAAGAAGACAATGATAGCAGAAAGCAATATACTGAATTTACAATGAGATTTATTCTCTAAATTTTGAATATACAAAGTTGTGGCCCTGCAAATTAATGTGACATACAGGGGCTAGTGCACTGGGATGACCCAGAGGGATGGTATGGGGAGGGAGGAGGGAGGAGGGTTCAGGATGGGGAACACATGTATACCTGTGGTGGATTCATTTCGATATTTGGCAAAACTAATACAATTATGTAAAGTTTAAAAATAAAATAAAAATAAAAATCTCACTTACGGAGAAATAAACCCAAAGGAAATATAGAACTATACTATAGTGATCTCTGATTATATTAATATATATAAGGGTATATTTTCCCTTATTCATTTTAATATTAATAAATGCTTTCAGTGTTATACCTTCAAAATTATGTTCAAACATTATTTTCTTTTAAAGTAAAGTTTACATGGATCACTCATGGAAACCTTACATGAATTTACAATGTATGTCTTTAAAAACTTTCAATAGGTTTAACTAACACAAATAAAAATGAGCCTTGACCCCAAACTTTCCCCTCAGGTAAAATATGATACTGGGTGTATGGATGGATACCTCCTCCTGTTTCATTACCTCTCCAGAGTTTTCTGCTAAAGTAGAGAAAGGATCTACAAAAATCCAGGCCAAGATGCTCTGGGAAATAGATGTATAACCTTTTCTATTCTACTAATTTTCTGGGTGTTAGAATGTTAAAACTGTGGAATATTTTTAGCAGCTATTGTACTCAGTAGCTGACCCCAGGAATGTTGGCCCTATATAGGTAAATGGATTCTGCTTTCTCTTTCTCTGCTCTCCTCCCTTGCATAAGGACTCACTGGATCAACCCTGGGTGTTCTTTGGAAGGAATGATGCTAAAGCTGAAACTCCAATCCTTTGGCCACCTCATGCGAAGAGTTGACTCATTGGGAAAGACTCTGATGCTGGGAGGGATTGGGGGCAGGAGGAAAAGGGGGCGACAGAGGATGAGATGGCTAGATGGCATCACCGACTCGATGGACATGAGTTTGAGTGAACTCCAGGGGTTGGTGATGGACAGGGAGGCCTGGCCTGCTGTGATTCATGGGGTCGCAAAGAGTCGGACACAACTGAGCTACTGAACTGAACTGAACCCTAATAGGAAAATTAAACTTCTGAGTATGATCTGAGTGCATCAATTTGCAGTTGATTATGGTTAGTAACGGAGAAGGCAATGGCACCCCACTCCAGTACTCTTGCTTGGAAAATCCCATGGACGGAGGAGCCTGTTAGGCTGCAGTCCATGGGGTCGCTGAGGGTCGGACATGACTGAGTGACTTCACTTTCACTTTTCACTTTCACGCATTGGAGAAGGAAATGGCAGCCCACTCCAGTGTTCTTGCCTGGAGAAACCCAGGGACGGGGGAGCCTGGTGGGCTGCCGTCTATGGGGTCGCACAGAGTCGGAAACGACTAAAGTGACTTAGCATGTGGTTAGTAAATAGACAAATATTTCATTAGTACCCAATGTGGCACTGAAGCCTAATTATAAATCTAGTTCTTCTTATATTTGAAATATCAATTTAACTGAGTCTGAGAAAAACCAAACATTGGGTAAGCTTAATGAATTTAAGTTCCTTGAGCAGTTCCACATCAAAGCACTTAGTGGGGTTAAAATAATGTCATACTATATATATTGCAACTTACTTGATACTAAGTATAGGACATTAAAATGCAGGTTGTGCTTTTTTTAAGAAATGGAATCTTTGTGTGGGTTACTCTTTTAAATTCATCCCTTTAAAATAAATAAAATAGATAAGTAGACAAAATAGACACATTCTACTATGAATCCCCAATGTTCCCTTTCCCGTTAGACATCAGGTCTGTTGATCACTGCTCAGGAGACCTTCTTGGCCCCACGTGTCTTTAAAATTGCCAATTAGCAGTCTTGCCCAGATGTAGCTTGTTACCAGTCACAAAGCAGGGATGTTGTTTAAAAACAGGCAGCTCATTTCTCCCATGATTGGGCTAAAAACATGCAAATAGGGCTACGTGAAACAAAGGATGGCTTTGAAGTTGTTGAAATCGTTCTGAAACTGAGAACTGCTGCTAAAAATGCTACCTTATGCTTGAGTACCTCTCCACTGAGGGTTAGCACCCTGGAGACTGGAGGCGATGTTTTGCTTCACTCAGTGCAAACTGCTTTGAGACTCTCTGACATCATTAAGTCAAATTTTAGCCCAGACGTTTTGCTGAGACCTAAACTCTGAATGACACTTACTTGGTTGATTAAGAGGAAACTACAATATCTGGGAACTCTCGTAATGTGATACAAATTCTGAAGAGTTCAGCTTGGGCTGAGATATACATATAGGCATATAGTCCATATTCTATACTTATATTTATTTATCATCTATTTATATATGTATGTATCTCAGCTCTCAGTGTTTTATATCCTGCTGTGAAGATTTTAATTCTCCTGACTCAAGTCAGTCTGGTTAATAATTCAGGTCCATGACACGGGTTTTTTTTTGAGAAACATGCATATTCTTCTGCGTGTTCTGTCCTACTTAAACTTCCCACCCCCCATTTTCTAGCCCAAAGAAGTATTTGCCTTTCCATTTGTAATCTCTTGTGTTTCATTATTTTAATACAGTGATATTTGAGCATGAACCTGTACAAAATGTTGTTGCCTAAAGAAAATAATACTGGGCCAAGTTTATAAAATGTATATAAATTTAGATGCTGCTGCTGCTGCTAAGTCGCTTCAGTCGTGTCCGACTCTGTGCAACCCCATAGACAGCAGCCCACCAGGCTCCTCTGTCCCTGGGATTCTCCAGGCAAGAACATTGGAGTGGGTTGCCATTTCCTCCTCCAATGCATGAAAGTGAAAAGTCAAAGTGAAGTCGCTCAGTCGTGTCCGACTCCTAGAGACCCCATGGACTGCAGCCTACCAGGTTCTTCCATCCATGGGATTTTCCAGGCAAGAGTACTGGAGTGGGGTGCCATTGCCTTCTCCAATAAATCTAGATAAATTCATTTAAAACAAGTATTGTATACTTAATCTTGTTGAGATAAGACCTGGCCACATGCCTTTAAGTATGTTAGAAATAATATCAATAATAACAGTGTTAATGTTTATTGCAGTCTTATTTGTGGTATACATTATATAAAGTACTCTACATGAATAATCTTTTCTAAGATAAATTTAATGGTCTCCATTTTTAAAATGAATAAATTGAGTCTCAGAGAGGATAAGTAACCAGCCTAAGGTCACGCATGTCAAATGGGACTCAGGTAGGACAAAGCTCTAGACTAATCTGCCTGACTCAAAGCTGACATACACGGCAGTGAAGTATCTGTGCAAGGCAGTGAGAAATTGAATGTTCAGAAGTACAGAAGGATGGGAAAAAAAGAAAAAATAATTTGAGACTTGGGTGGTTAGGCAAAGTTCTGTGGAAAAGTTGAATGCTCTTAGATGTGGTAGGTTAGAAATGTGAAGAAAAGGAGCCTGGGAGGGCTCTTGAGGGAAAACCCACACCCTCTGCAAATCTGTACAGACTGTTCCATGTTGAGTCTTTAAGTCCTCAAGGTCCCCGTGTTTGTCAAAGTTGTCAGGCAGCCAACAGAGAGAGCAAAAATTGTGTCCATTCACTATGTCTCTGGTTGGCCCTCTGTAACAAAGCTGGTGGGTTTGGTCTGCATTATACCGTTGACTCACAGATTTGGGGAAAATGTCAACATTAGCTTCAATTAGAGATACATCATTTGTCAGAAACTTTGTGGCTTACTTATCTTTTTCAAGAGAATTATCTCATTTTGGTTCTATCAAAATGGGACTTCACTGTATTGGTGAAGAAATCGGAGTTCAGGAGAGCTTCATAAGAACAGCATCATAATATAAGCTTAGGAATAGTATTTTCTTACACTGTTCTTTTTTCTTCCTTAAAAATGTATTATCAGCATATTCTTAAATGATTAAATATTCTTTCACACCATAATTTTAAGTTGTTGCATACAGTTTCCTCGTGTGCATATGATAAAGTTGCCTTAAGCAGTTCTCTGCTGTTAGACATTTAGATTGATGATGTTCCTCTATTGTCAATGGTTTGAGGAAAGGATCTCCTATATTGTATATATTGTGGGTGGGAATGTAAATTTGACAATATCTATTAAAATTTAAAATATGCATGTTTTTTGAGCAAATGACACTACTTAGAAAAATTTATCCATTAGAAATATTCACGTATATACCACAGCAGCATTGTTTATATTTACAGAAATATTGGAAAAGCTTATATATTCATATATTACAAATTAAATAGGTCACGTTGTATTCATACAACAAATACTCTACAGTCATGAAAAAGATCCAAATGTGCTGTCATGGAAGGCTTTTCAAAATATGTTTTGAGTGAAAGTATCAGATTGTAAGATAGTATGAACCCATTTATTAAATACGTGAGTAGAGATATATATGCATAAAACAAGTTTGGAGTAATATAATGCAGGTCATAAAAAGTGAACTTTTCAAAATTGATTAGGTGGGTACATGCAAACATAAAGACATGTGGGTTCCATCCCTGGGTCAGGAAGATCCCTGGAGGAGGGCATGGAAACACACTCCAGTATTCTTGCCTGGAGAATCCCGTGGACAGAGGAGCCTGGAGGGATACAGCCTATAGGGTCGTAAAGAGTCAGAAATCATTGAAGTGACTTAGCACACATGCACGCACACATATATATGCTGAACAAGAAATTAGAGGCAGCTTTGTATTTTATACATTTCTGCTTTTCCTTAACTTTAATATTACTTTTATTTTCAAAACTTTTTTATTTAAAAACATTTAAAAATATTTTCTCTAGGAAAAAATAAACAAGTGTCACAGGTGGTAGATCAGTTCAGTTGCTCAGTCATGTCCAACTCTTTGCAGCCTCATGGACTGCAGCACACCAGGCTTCCCTGTCCATCACCATCTCCCAGAGCTTGCTCAAATTCATATCCATTGAGTTGGTGATACCATCCAACCATCTCATCCTCTGTCGTCCCCTTCTCCTCCTGTCATTGTTTCCATTGTTACCCCATCTATTTGCCATGAAGTAATGGTAGAGACCTTGTCTACTTGGCTTCTGACCCCTCAACATGGCTGGCCCAGATTCAAGCTGTGTTTCAGATGCTTGGTGTGTTCCCATTCCACTGCTGGCTTTTGGCTCATTGGAGCTGCCCTTACTTTGGGGACTTCCTACCCGCCTCCACTAGCCTCTCTCCCAACACCCAGAACCAACGAGGCTGACCTGTTCCCTCACTTCCTCCTGTCTATCTCACAACCTGCTTTTGCCCTTCCAATCAAGGAATTATTTGTGAGGTTTTTTATTTTCCACTTCATTTTCTCAGAGGTCAGGCTTCTTCCTTCATGTGATGATTGGACAGCCAAATTCTGGGCTGTTCTTCAGTCTGGACAGGTCTGTTCTGCATCTGATAGATACCTCTTGAAATTCCTGCTATTTCAGTGGTTCATTTCCAGTGCTGGAATCCTTAGTCTCTATTTTTACATTTCCTTAATTGTTTTGGTCTGGAACAGCAAGGGGAGAATTGTCTGTCTCTACTCACATTTCCATCTTTACATGGAACTCTCAGTGCCACATGGCACTGAAGCCAGACTCAGGAGAGTATACCAGGCAGAGGGAGGATCACAAGCAAAGGCACAGGCATGAGAGAGAACAGGGTACATTGAGGAAATTGCAGGTAATTAGGCATAGCTTGAAGATGTTCCAGGAATATAAAATATGTGCCCTTAAGCTGTAATTGCACCTCTATCCACTACACACACACTGATTAATTATGGAGGTGACCTCAAACTCCGTCTCCACAGACTCCCTAGGAGCCATCATCTGTGGGTAATAGTTTAAGAGAAACTCATTTCCCATCTTAACTGTGAAGCCTTCCCTAATGCCCCAGGTAGAGTCATTTACTGTCTCCTCAGTGCCACCCTGTCTGTAGCAGTCATTGCAGTACTGTGCTGACAGTGTTTGATGGGCAACCGTCATTCTAATTTCTTTAGTAAGCAGGTATATTCACTAGTCTTCCTATTCATCCTTGGTAGGCAAATGGCTGTGTAAGGAGATACGACTGCTTGAGACTCTGGAAAAGAACTTCACTGCACTTGATAAAATGTTCTCAGAGAAATGTTAATATGTCTCACTGTGATTGCATACTTTTTCTTTTCCCTTATATTTCTTCTGATTTTTGCTTTATGTATCTTTGTTTCTTTGTTGTTATGTGTCTAATGGTTATGATGTCTATCTTCTTTGTGAATTGTACCTTTTTTCATTAAAAATATTCATCTTTTGTTTCATTAAAAAAAAAGAACTTCACTATGTGGCTGAGATGGAGAAGGCAATGGCGCCCCACTCCAGTACTCTTGCCTGGAAAATCCCATGGACAGAGGAGCCTGGTAGGCTGCAGTCCATGGGGTCGCTAAGAGTCAGACACGACTGAGCGACTTCACTTTCAATTTTCACTTTCATCCATTGGAGAAGGAAATGGCAACCCACTCCAGTGTTCTTGCCTGGAGAATCCCAGGGACTGGGGAGCCTGGTGGGCTGCCGTCTATGGGGTCGCACAGAGTTGGATACAACTGAGGTGACTTAGTAGCAGCAGCATGTGGCTGAGAAAGAAGTTCAGGGCTGAAACATTCATTTGATTTAAGAGGTAGCAATGGAGCTACTTTTCTCTGCTGATGTGTAATTTATCTCTTGAATGTTTCCCACATTTTCCATTGGATTGATATTTCTTAAGTTTATTGTTTTGTTTTCAAGTTTTGTATTTATATCCCACATTTATTTGCTGACAAGATCAGCTTTAACCAAAGACAGGGAAATTTAGGACATTTCAAATGAATATTTCAGTGTTAATAGTTGGGAACTGAAGATGTTTATCAAGTTATTTTTATTTCTGAAGCAATTAATATGCACTTCTACATTTGACAGTTCACTTTTTCTCTTGAATGAATAGACTCTTGGAGGTACTTACAGTCTAAAAAGCCACTGGAATCATGGATTGAATTTAACTCTGAATCATTCAATACTATTTCACATTCTCAGTTCTGTTTTCAGTTAGGACTTTTAATGATCATCATTAAAATGTTTACAGTTAAATTTATATTCAATCCTTTAGAGTGAATGCCATAAGCAACATTTGAATTAATAAAGAGAAAACAATGTTTTCCTATAATTTTGTTTCAAAATTTATTTTCTAAACCATATGAAATAAAAATGAAGGAAAAAAATGATCTTCTCATAGTCATATCCTCCAATATCTCCATCTGTTTTCTTTTTTATCTGTCATCCTGAACTTCTTGTCTATGTATAACAGAAA
This sequence comes from Bos javanicus, assembly GCF_032452875.1. Taxonomy (NCBI): domain Eukaryota; kingdom Metazoa; phylum Chordata; class Mammalia; order Artiodactyla; family Bovidae; genus Bos; species Bos javanicus. The sequence continues at coordinate 52,919,186 of NC_083876.1, forward strand.
ATTTAAAATTGTACTGTAACAAAAAACAGTGTTTATTTTTATTATAGTAAGAATTACATTTTACAGGTCATGGCCAAGGTGCAAATCTTTGTAAATATCAGCTTCTTTTCTGATGTCATGTTTTCCAAACCAAGATTTCTTGGATTCTTTCCTTTTCAGATGTGTTCTGTCACCGAATTTACATGTCATGTAGTCTCATCACTTAGGAAATTACTCCTTCATTTATTCCATAAAGCAAAAGGCAAGGGAGCTATCAAATTTTGGATATGTTGGCTTTTTGGATAACCAAGGGTGGTTCAGTCTTTTCTCTGATATTGTAATTCAATATTTCCTGAATTCCTGTTTTTAAAACATGGCATTTATATTTTTATAAACCTGAAGTATTTGATACTGAATGAAAATGAAATTTTGTAGACTATCAGCACAGTAGATCCATCTTCAATCAGTTCAGTAGTTCAGTCATGTCTGACTCTTTGCAACCCCATGGACTGCAGCACGCCAAGTTTCCCTGTCCATTACCAACACCTAGAGCTTGCTCAAACTCATGTCCATCGAGTTGGTGATGCCATCCAACCATCTCATCCTCTGTTGTCCCCTTCTCCTCCTGCCTTCAATCTTTTGCAGCATCAGGGTGTTTTCCAATTTTAGCTAAGTGGAAAAAAGCAATACGTTTGTGCCCAGTAGATAACTTGGCTGTGGAAGTGGGTTCTTGAGACCAGTGACCCAGGATGACTTGGTAAAGAGGATGCTTTCATGGGTACAAGAAATTGTGGCCATGGAAGGGCCTGAAGCCAAGATGTTTGCTTCTCTAAAGTACAATGACCTTGAAAGAGGGGCAAAGGATACTCTTATTAATGATGGCCCTGAATAACTTAAGTATCACCCCTTACCCAATGTGTGTCACAGAGCAACTTGTGAATGGCTATTTTTATTTTTGAAATCAAGACTTTTTTTTTTTTTTATATTCTATAGTCTTTACATTTTCTTTGTAAATGTTGAAATCCCATTGATTTTTATAAGTTATAGCCATATCTAAGGGCAACGGTTTATAATCTGCTAGGCATTTATTTGTAAAAGGAATTTTTAAAAATTCCTTTGATCCTCCTGTGAATTAGGCACTGTTATTGTTTTGTCCCCATTTTTAGGATGACATGACCACTGCACAGAAAGTTTAGGTAAGTCACCCTGCTTAAAAGGAGGAGGCAGGACGATGAACAGTAGTCTGTTTTCAGAGCCTACAAACCTACCCTCCAGCTGCAGTAGCAAGGCATAGAGCAAGAGACTATAAAACTTGAGACTTGTTAGGGAAGGCATGGCTGCATGAACAGGAAATGGGTGTTGATAGAAACATCCCACCTGTATTAACTTTGAATATTTCAGAGAAGGAATCTGAGTTTCAAATTATTTGTAGAAAATAGCTATTGTTGTTCAGTCACCAAGTTGTGTCCGACTCTGTAATTTCATGGACTGCAGCACAACAGGCTCTTCAGTCCTCCACTGTCTCCTGGAGTTTGCTCAGATTCATGTTCATTGAGTAGGTGATGCTGTCTAACCATTTCATCCTCTGCTGTCTCCTTCTTCTTTTGCCTTCAGTCTTTCCCAGCATCAGGGTTTCTTTTTCAGTGAGTTGGCTCTTCGCATCGGGTGGCCAAAGTATTGGAGTTTCAACTTCAATGTCAGTCCTTCCAATGAATATTCAGGGATGATTTCCTTCAGGATTGACTGGTTTGATCTCCTTACAATCCAAGGAACTCTCAAGAGTCTTCTCCAATACCACGGTTCAAAAGCATCTGTTCTTCGGTGCTCAGCCTTCTTTATGGTCCAACTCTCACACCCATACACGACTACTGGAAAAACCATAACTTTGACAAGATGGACCTTTGTTGGCAAAGTAGTGTCTCTGCTTTTAATATGCTGTCTAGGTTTGTCATAGTTTTTCTTCCAAGAAGAAACATCTTTTAATTTCATGGCTGAAGTAGTCATCTGCAGTGATTTTGGAGCCCCAAAAAGTAAAATATGTCACTTTTTCCATTGTTTCCCCAACTGTATGCCATGAAGTGATGGGACTGGATGCCATGATCTTTGTTTTTTGGATGTTAAGTTTTAAGCCAGCTTTTTCACTGTCCTCTTTCACCTTCATCAAGAGGCTCTTTAGTTCCTCTTCACTTTCTGCTGCAAGGGTGGTGTCATCTGCATATCTGAGGTTATTGATATTTTTCCTGGCAATCTTGATTCCACCTTGTGATTCATCCAGCCCAGCATTTCACATGATATACTCTGCATATAAGTTAAATAAGCAAGGTGACTGTATACAGCCTTGATGTACCTCTTTCCCAATTTTGAACCAGGTATGCTTCGCAGGTGATTCAGTAGTAAAAGAATCTGCCTGTCCAGCAGGAAATGCTGGTTTGTTCCCTGGGTTGGGATGATCCCCTGGACTAGGAAATGGCAACCCACTCAATATTCTTGCCTGGGAAATACCACGGACAGTGGAGCCTGGCAGGCTATAGTCCATGGGGTCGCAAAAGAGTTGGACACAACTTAGTGGCTAAACAATAGCACAAGAAATATAAGCAAAGCCACCCCTATTTTGTAATCCTGTATAGGATGCAGAGGAACTGCATGTGACGTGATGGATGTGATACTTCAGTGAACAGGGAGATGCCTTCCAGAGTTTGGGTGGAAGCCATTTCAGGCTGCATTTTAATCTCAAATTCCAGATATGCCTCTGTCTCTTCACACAATAGCACCACCCAGACTCTCTTCCTTAGTCTTCTTTTTCAATATAAAACCTCTTACCCTGTCTCACCTCCAGTGATGATCATGAGATAACCCATGTCATCATCATGCTGAGCATCAACACTTACGCTCCAGCAGGCCATCAAGAGCTCAGTCTGAGACAAGCTCAATAGGATATCTGAGGTAAATGGAAATCCTAGACTTCTAAGCACATTTCAGATCAGAAGTGATTGCATCTAATTAAAAAAGAGGCTGGGAACATAGTAGTTGAATGCAAGGTAGAAAAATAATCCTCCTTAAGATTATGCCCAGAGCCTACCAGGCTGCTACACCCTTCTTCTTTCTCCTTCCTCACTTGGGTACAGCTGGGAGGGAGGAGGCTTGCTTTTAATGGAGACTTGGCTTCCCTTTGATCTACCTATTTAGATTTCTTGAACTAAATCAGAGGTGTCAGTGATCCTGTCTATTTAGGATTGTTTCACTTCTTTATGCCTCTTGATAATGGTGAAATCAGTTCAGTTCAATTGCTCAGTCATGTCTGACTCTTTGTGACCCCATGAACTGCAACACGCCAGGCCTTCCTGTCCATCACCAACTGCCAGAGTCTACCCAAACCCATGTCCATTGAGTCAGTGATGCCATCCAACCATCTCATCCTCTGTCGTCCCCTTTTCCTCCTGCCCTCAATCTTTCCCAGCATAAGGGTCTTTTCCAATGAGTCAGCTCTTCACATCAGGTGGCCAAAGTATTGGAGTTTCAGCTTCAACATCAGTCCTTCCAATGAACACCCAGGACTGAGCTCCTTTAGGATGGACTGGTTGGATCTCCTTGCAGTCCAAGGGACTCTCAAGAGTCTTCTCCAACATCACAGTTCAAAAGCATCAATTCTTTGGTGCTCAGCTTTCTTTATAGTCCACTTCTCACATCCATACATGACTACTGGAAAAATCATAGGTTTGACTAGACAGACCTTTGTTGACAAAGTGAAATAAGTCATCTTTTATAAGTCATTTAAATCACTGTGAAGCTGGCTCAAGAAATCCTGTATTGTTTGTTAAAAGCTCAGTATGGGTGGAAGAAACAAGCTCAAACCTATTACTGCTTCATTTTACGATTGGTTTGTTTGTTTAGTTTTTATTTTAAAAATCCTACCAGGTGAAAAATGGAACAAATTATTCCAAATCTGAGCTCTACTTGGTTTAATAAGCCAAATGCTCCCATGTGGAAGTTTTAAAGTTATCTACTTTTGGTTTCTCTGGGTCTTTGTTGCTGTGTACAGGCTTTCTCTAATTGTAGTGTGTGAGGGCTACTCTCCAGTTGTGGCGCACGGGCTTCTCATTGAGGTGCTTTCTCTTGTAGAAAACAGGCTGTAGGCACATGGGCTTCGGTAGTTGTGGTACACGGGATTAGCTGCTCTGTGGCATGTGGAATCTTCCCGGATCAGGGTTTGAACCTGTGTCCCTTGCATTGGCAGGCAGATTCTTATCCACTGTACCACCCGGGAAGTCCTCCCATGTGGAATTTAAACAAAAATCTTTAAAAATAACCACTTTGATTCTTTTAGTGAAAACAACAACAGCAAAAACAGGAAACTCCTCCTTCCTGTAAAAAACGGCTGCTCTGTGAATGGAAGAATGAAAAACCCAGGCTATCCCAAGAGAGAAGTCAGCAGACAGACGGACAAAATTGAGAGGAGAAAGAGCGATTCATGGATGCTTGCTGACTCTTGGCTTCTGGCATGTCCTTGTGTTGGTTTCTGTTACTCTCAGCTAGAATTATTTTCACTAATATTATAAATAATAGAAAAAGCTATAAAGTCTTAAAAATAAAATTCATGACATACATTTTGCTGAAAGAAGTATATTGGAAATACTCAAATGCTGAGATCTGTTTGCCTTTTAAGGTTGAACAACGAATGTCCTCGTGGGGATGGAATTACTGCTAGGACAGCATTTCTCAGGCCAGACCTTCACACCCAGAGGGGAAAGAATGTAACTGAAGGGTAGGAAGAGGTCGTAGAGTTAACACAGGAAAGCATGATTCTGTCAGGGTAAGAGAGAGTGCAAACTTCTGTTTGTCTATTTTTGCCTTTGGCTCAGAGAATTGTTCACTTGTGTGCAGCAGAATCCTGGGCATTTGAGGAAGGGCTTGTGGGACAAGATTCTGACAGTGAGATGCCATCTGTATGAGATCTCTTATCCTGACAGCACTTCCTAATCCCAGAAGACGCTCAAAAGAAACCAGAAGTAGAGAATGGAAAGAACTTAGAATAACTTGAAAAGACATAATATAAAATTTAAATGGATAAAATACAAAAAAAATACTTGTTTCAAACTTGAAGTTGCTTCAACTGGTAAACAGAGAAGAAGCATGAAGTTGTGTGGACTTTAGATACCTTAAAATGTTTTGAGGAAGGAAAAAAAATGGGTGGATGAAAATAATGTGGAAAAAGTATGATTGTGAGGCACGTAATAATATAGGACTTGAGAGAATAAACACGGAGAGGGCAGGATGTGTATGTTCAGACGTGTTCAGTTTAGACACTTCATAAATTTTGTTTTATCTTTGATGCCCTAGAAATATAAATCAAAATATTTCCTCACCATCCAGGAGAGTTTAAAGAGACAGCCCTTCCTGCCCTTAGGGAAAGAGAAAATAGTTTTTAATATTTAGGCTCTGGGTATAATGGGCTTTCACAGCTCATTGTGAAAGAACAAGTGGAAGTAGAGAGTTCGTGAAAAGAAGCAGAATAATGTGGAGTAGCTGAGGCAAGAGGGGACTTCCTCAGCCTGGGAGCAGGGAGCAGAAGGGGCTCACAGCATTCTGAATCTGTAGTTCCAGGATGGCTGCACAGTGAGCCTATGAAGGTGAGATCCTAAGAACCAAAGTGGCCAATGTCCTGGAAGATCCCACGTCAGGCTCAAGGCATGCAAGTTAAGAGTTTAAGAGACTTTGTCAGGCTTGCTTAATGAGGCTGCCTACAGCAGCCATGGCAAAAGGGATATTAGAGGTCATTTTCCTCCAGACTCCCAGAGTGCCTTCTGGCTTCTGACAAAGCTCTGAAATGGGATTAGGGTCCTAATAAAGAATCTGCCTGCAATGCAGGAGACCCAGATTCAATCCCTGGGTCAGGAAGATCCCCTGGAAAAGGAAATGGCAACCCACTCCAGTATTCTTGGGGGATTCCACGGACAGAGGAGTCTGGCTGGCTATAGTCCATGGGTCGGACATGATGTAACAACTAAACCACCACCAATGACCCAAACAGAATTTACCTCCAGTGAGATAGGCTCTAAGGTAGAACTTGGATTGAATTCATGAAAATGAGGTAACTTTTTCCTTTAAGCCTGAGTTTGTAGACTGAGTTTCTTGCTAGCTACAGTTTTACCCAATATTGGTCTCTGTCCAAACACTCACATGCATCTTGTTTTCTGTGAAGGTATACCACCTCTCTATGAAGGTTGAATTGTCTTCCTTTTGGAACTCAGCATTTGCCCCCGCCCCTGCCACCACCTCCTTTTTTTTTTTTTTTTTTGGTCTTATGGAATCTAACAGAAATACTGAGAGTGAATAAAATTATCCTAGATTTATAAGACTCCCCAAATATGCCAAATATATGAAAATATTCCCCACCCATCATTTGTTTGAGTGTGTGCTCAGTCACTTCAATCGTGTTTGACTCTTTGCAACCCTGTGGACTGTAGCCTTCCAGGCTCCTCTGTCCATGGAATTCTTCAGGCAAGAATACTGGAGTGAGTTGCCATGCCCTCCTCCTCTGACCCAGGGATTGAACCCATGCCTCCTGTGTCTCCTGCATTGCAGGTGGATTCTTTACCCATTGAGCTGCCTGGGAAACCCATCATTTGTTTAATCCTGTTTAAAAGGATTAGATGTTAACATGAATGATGAGGGTTTCCTTGATAAGGTTAGGTTCCCTGCATTTGGACACTAATTTGAAATGTCCCTTCTTCTAAGTAGATGGGATGGTGGGAACTCAGATTTACATGATTTGTTTTGCATAAATAGAAGCCCAGAATTTAAAGAAAAAGTTTTTGGTTGAGGTTATTCTTGCTTATAAAGTTATATTCAAGTCCCACTTTCTCTTTCTTGGGTTAATTCTTAGATAAAAGGCCTAGAGTATGGAATAGAAAAGTCTTAAGTCTCTGATAACTCAGGGGTGTTGACTTGAGAGAAATTTCTATGAAGTAGAAGGCAGGTTTGGAGTTGATTTGGGTAAGTGCTACTACTTATGAAGTGTTGAACTTCCTTTGTGAAGGAAATGTGAATTCCAAGGTGAAGACCAGTACTATCATAGACATGCTATTGTATTTATAAAATGTGTTGGATCAGATGTAAAAGAGGGAAGAAAAGAAAGATACCAAATTTGTTTGAAGAGTTACCTTTTCCTAAAGATAAAAGCATTACATACTCAACTAAAGAAAATATAGAAAATTAAGGATAGAGAAGAAAAAAATCTAGTTTCATCCAGAAATAACTATTATAACATCTTGGTGCATTTCTGTACAGTATTTCTCTGTATATGTAGATACATATAAAATGTATATACATATATACCGGTATTCCATCAGAAATGTGTAGTATAGCTTATTTAACCCTTATGCTTTTTAAAGGGATTTTTTTCATGATGAAAATCATTGCACATAAACCTTAGACATACTTTGATTTTTCCCTCAGGACAGATTAGTAGATATAGAATAACTTAAGGAGACAAAAGATATGAAGTTTTCTGTGGCTCTTTATTTATAATATGAAACTATTTTCTAGATGTTGTACCAGTTTATGCAAGGGTGACAATTTCATTATTTCTTGAAGGTCCTGAACAGTACCTTCTGAGACTCTTTACAATAAAAAAAATGCTTGAAAGATTACGATTATTTGAATTTGCGTTTCTTTGACTGTGAACTTGAACATATTTCATGGCTAATTAGTCACATACATTTTCTCATCTGTAAATATATCTTTTACTTTTCTATTGAGGGTTTTAGTATTTTTCTTAACACATCTATTGCTATATATTGAAGACAGTAATCCTTTGCTATATTTGAGATATATGTTATGAATTACATGGTATATGTGTGCTTCTGTACTAAAACTATACAGCTCTTCGTCTTTGCTGGAATCTATTTTTGTTTCATGTACATATCCTTCTCTGAAGTTCTTACCAATTCTTAAGGGGCCAACTTAAGCCTTCTTTCCTCGAAACGGTCCAAGATCCCTGAAGTGAAATGAAGCCTCTCCCCTTCTACATTACCATCGTATTTGGTTTCATTACCCTATACCACTTGTTTCCAGCTGTTTTAGAAGAAAGCTTCCCTATTTGGAAATGGCCTTTTTTTTTTTTTTTTTAACCCACTTTGATATCCCTTCCAGTGCTCACACAATCCTGTACAAAACAGTTGCTTAATATATAGTCCTTGTGTTAAATGAAGTGACATCAAAAGCATTATAACTTAACTTTCAAAAGATAGTAGATTCTTATCATTTTGTAGTTGCATGTGCAGTAGACTTGACAAAATCAGCTATAATCTGGTTGAATTAAAAAAAAAAACTCACCATGAATTTTTCTTTCATAATCCAAGTACAAGGCTCTGGGATTTGCGACTCTATAGTAGTTTGGTTGAAGTTACTCAACCAATAGTGAGTGAAGCTCACTCTTATGAGCTTTTTCTAAACTATAAACTTCCATATAATTAAACTTCACTGGAAAATATAGCATAAAAACCACTAGAAGTAACACTTTTATAAAAAAAAAAAAGAGAGAGAGAAACAGAAGCTAGGCAGGCACACTTGATCACAATTTCTAATGGGATGAGAAATATGAAAACAACAACCAAAACAAAATGTCCAAGAATGAAATTTGCAGAGTTAAAATTGCCAGAGTGATTGTGAGCAGTGTAATTTTGTTTTATTGGTACCTGAGGCCTTTAAGGATACAGAATAGAGTGATAAACATAACCAATAAATAGGATAGTACATGGTGCTGCTGCTGCTGCTAAGTCGCTTCAGGTGTGTCCGACTCTGTGTGACCCCATAGACGGCAGCCCACCAGCCTGCCCTATCCCTGGGATTCTCCAGGCAAGAACACTGGAGTGGGTTGCCATTTCCTTCTCCAATGCATGAAAGTGAAAAGTGAAAGTGAAGTCGCTCAGTCGTGTCCGACTCTTTGTGACCCCATGGACTGCAGCCTTCCGGGCTCCTCGTCCATGGGATTTTCTAGGCAAGAGTACTGGAGTGGGGTGCCCGTGCCTTCTCCTAGTACATCGTGCAGTGGTGGACTGTTCACCAGGGATGCAGGTAATTGGCTTTCACTCGTTGTTCAGTGGCCAAGTCATGTCTGTCTCTTTGCAACCCCATGGACTACGCCAGGCCCCTCTGTCCATGGGGTTGGTTGCCATTTCCTTCTCCAGGGGATCTTCTCAGGCCAGGGATCGAATCCACATTTCCTGCACTGGCGGGTGGATTCTTTAACACTGAGCCATCAGGAGAGCCCTGAAAGGCTTTGACTACTTGTTTGTAAAACTCAGAGCCTCAATTTTCTTTGAGAAGCACGAATTGCCTTGCTTTTTAAGGAAAATTTCTATGAATATAGATCTAAAGGCTGGGCTAAAAGTGGAGCTGAGGAGTGCCATTAAGATGCTAATTAATAGCAGGATAACCTGTACCGTCATTTGGCTCAGCAAGGATGGAGAGCTACCTGGTGTCTGGGTGTGCTCACTCCTCCAGGTTGACATAAACTATCCCTGAGGCTGCCACCACTGTTGATATATGGGAAATTATTTCAGAGTAAGTACACCCTCTATAACCCAGAAGCCAAAAGAGAAGGAAACTCTTAGAACTCAGCTCAGTTGCTCTGTGATAACCTAGAGGGGTGGGACAGGGTTGGGGGTGGAAGGGAAGCTCACGAGGGAGGGGACATATGTATACCTATGACTGATTCACATTGTTGTAGAAACCAACACAATATTGTAAACCAATTATCCTCCAATTAAAAATAAATAAAAAAGAAGTAAGCCCTTAATATGAAACCTGCTATTTTCTTAAGCTTTGATGTTCTAAGTGTACAATCTAGGTGTGGAGCTCAAGAGATCTGGAACATCGGTTATTCTGCCAGCAATATAAGAGTTGTAACACAGAGTCACAAAGGTGGGAGTTCCTGACAAAGAAGTGCAGCACTCTGCCTCTCCACCCTCCTTCCTTCCTGTCCTCAATTCCTCTCCCCAAAACACACTTTTTTGATGGGGGATACAGCAGAGAACATAAGGGAAGACATCCCCCATTACTTTTTGAAAGATCCCAAAGTAAAGAGAACTTTTTCTCAGCAAATGTTCCCAAGCTACCAGGCATGGGAAGTCTAACAGAGATGGAGGCAAAGATATGATGAATTCATATGAGTGCTCACCTGAAAGAAAATAATATTATGACCAAAAGTTACATGGTACATTGGAACAATTGTAGAAAAAATTAATTTTAGAACGGGAATGAACTTCAGTGATGACCTATTCAAACTCTTACAGACGAGGTGGTCTGACTAGAAAGTTTAATTACTTACCATAGCAGATCAGGTCATTGGTAGCACAGTCCAGATTAAAATCCAAGCTTCTGTTGCCCCAGTGTTCCTGCTCTCCAGGACCCCAACTCCCCATCCTCCCAGGGTTTCTAAACTCTGGTCCCAATTATTTCTTTTATAGCTTTGCATTTTATAATTCTTTACATAATTAAAATATTTTATTACAGCATAAGCTATAGGCAATGGCACCCCACTCCAGTACTTTTGCCTAGAAAATCCCATGGACGGAGGAGCCTGGTGGGCTGCAGTCCATGGGGTTGCGAAGAGTCGGACACGACTGAGCAACTTCACTTTCACTTTTCACTTTCATGCATTGGAGAAGGAAATGGCAACCCACTCCAGTGTTTTTGCCTGGAGAATCCCAGGGATGGGGAAGCCTGGTGGGCTGTTGTCTATGGGGTCCCACAGAGTCGGACACAACTGAAGTGACTTAGCAGCAGCAGCAAGCTATAGCAAAGTTATTTTAAAAGAGAAAACTCCATCAGCAGATGAATGGATAAGAAAGCTATGGTACATATACACAATGGAGTATTACTCAGCCATTAAAAAGAAAACATTTGAATCAGTTCTAATGAGGTGGATGAAACTGGAGCCTATTATACAGAGTGAAGTAAGCCAGAAGGAAAAACACCAATACAGTATAATAACGCATATATATGGAATTTAGAAAGATGGTAACAATAACCCTGTGTACGAGACAGCAAAAGAGACACTGATGTATAGAACAGTCTTATGGACTCTATGGGAGAGGGAGAGGGTGGGAAGATTTGGGAGAATGGCATTGAAACATGTAAAATATCATGTATGAAATGACGTGCCAGTCCTGGTTCGATGCACGATACTGGATGCTTGGGGCTAGTGCACTGGGACGACCCAGAGGGATAGTATGGGGAGGGAGGAGGGAGGAGGGTTCAGGATGGGGAACACATGTATACCTGTGGCGGATTCATTTTGATATTTGGCAAAACTAATACAATTATGTAAAGTTTAAAAATAAAATAAAATTAATAAAATAAAAGAGAAAACCAAAACTCTCAGAGGGACTAGGAAGAAAAGTAACAAGGCTGGATCTAAGTTTCTTCTATTCTACCCGACAAATTCAACTATGTTAACTCTTTTCTTCTTTGTTCTTCTAATATTCCTTTTAGTCTTTATCTCAAAATAAAATACTGATATGTTTAATGATTAATTTATGAACTTCAGATTTTGCTTATGATTTGATTGAAGAGAATTTAGTTTGTTACACCTCTCTCCTGTCTTTCTTCAAAACCCACACAGTCCATCACCATGTGGTACCACTGGCTCTCTTTCATTTTTTTTAAATCATGACCTGTGTAGAGCATTGTTCTTTTTCCTTTATTGTTTTTTAAACTACATTATTTGATATGTAATTATATGTAGATTACATACTTAATACAGTTTTAACATCTATATGTGGTGGATCAGTGATAAAGAATCTGCCTGCCAATGCAGGAGACATGGGTTCCATCGCTGGTCCAGGAAGATCCCATGGGTTGGAGAGCAGCTAAGCCCATGTCCCACAACTATTGAGCCTGTGCTCTAGAGCCCAGGAGCTGCAGCTAGTAAAGTCCACATACCCTAGAACCTGTGCTCTGCAACAAGAGAAGCCACTGCAATGAGAAGCCCTTGCACCACGACTAGAGAGTAGCCCCTGCTTGCCATAGCTAGAGAAAAACCCACGCAGCAACAAAGATCCAGCTAAAAGTTAATTAATTAATCAAAATGTTAAAGAAGCTATCACTGTGGGGGAAAAAATATTGTGCAGTTTGTTTTTGAGCCCTAAAATATCTATAGTGGCATATTATTTTCTATTTTTACATCATTGTATTTTTTCTTTTTCTTTTTTTATTGGAAGATAATCACTTTACAATGTTATATTTATTTCTCGCATACAACAATGTGAATCAGCCACAAGTATACATATGTCCCTTCTCTCTTGAACCTCCTTCCTACCTCCACCCCATCCCACCCCTCTAGGTTGCCACAGACACTGGGTTGAGCTCCCTGTGTTATACAGCAACTTCCCATTAGCTGTCTATTTTACATATGGTAATGTATATCTTTCCATGTTACTCATAACTGAAAAGGACACATGAACCCCCAGTGTTCATTGCAGCACTATTTACAGTATTTAGGACATAAAAGCAATCTAGATGTCCATTGACAGATGAATGGATAAAGAAGATGTGGTACATATATGCCATGGAATATTACTCAGCTATAAAAGGAATGCATCTGAGTCAGTTCTAGTGAGTGGATAAACTGAAGTCTGTTATACAATATGAAGTAAGTCAGAAAGAGAAAAACAAATACCATATGTTAACGCATATATATGAAATCTAGAAAAATAGTACTGATGAACCTATTTTCAAGGCAGGAATAGAGACGCAGACAAAATAGAGAACAGACCAGTGGACACAGCGGGGGAAGGAGAGGGTGGGAAGAATTGAGAGAGTATTAGCATACTTTGTAGTGTTCTTGGATTTGTTTTCTTCCCTCAGTATTATATCTCCAAGAGACATTAATTGTTGCTTTTTTTTTAGTTCATTGTAACATCTTTGTGATATCCTGTTGTGTGAATGCATTATTCATCCATTCTTCTGCTGTCTCTATGGACATTTGTTTTTTCCTTTTTTTCCCCTTCCTGTTGGAAACATAGAGATGAGGAGCATTCTTGTGTCTCCTGGTGTGCGTATGCCCAGAGTTTCTCTTGGGTGCATAGTTAGAAGTCACCTAAGTGTATAGTTGCTGGGTCACCCACTCTAACAATGTTCAACTTTTAGAGATACTGCCAAATTGGTCTTCCCCTCACCCATGCATGCTTAGTTCCTCAGTCATATCTTACTCTGTACTCCATGGACTGTATCCTGCTAGGCTCCTCTGTCCATAGAATTTTCCAGGCAAGAATACTGGAGTGGGTTGCTATTTCCTCCTCCAGGGGATCTTCCTGACCCAGGGATGGAAACTGCATCTCTTGCATCTCCTACATTGGCAGGTGGATTCTTTTACCACTGCAACACCTGGGAAGCCTTTCCATCTCACCATTGTTATATAAATTTCTATTGATCCAACAGCTCTCCACAACTACTGTGAAGTGATATGCTTATGAAGTTGAATGCTTTTTTACATTTTATATATTGATTGGCCATTAATTTTTCTATGGAAAGCCTACTTACATCTTTTTTTGATTTTTCTATTAGATTGTCTTTTTCATATTGATTTATAGGAGTTATTAATTTATTATGAATACTGATCTTATGTTTGTTGTGTGGCATAAGCAGCAATAAGAAATATATTCAAAGCTATGGTTTTTCCAGTAGTCATGTATGGATATGAGAGCTTGACTGTAAAGAAAGCTGAGCACTGAAGAATTGATGCTTTTGAACTGTGGTGTTGGAGAAGACTCTTGAGAGTCCCTTGGACTGCAAGGAGATCCAACCAGTCCATCCTAAAGGAGATCAGTCCTGGTTGTTCATTGGAAGGACTGATGCTGGAGTTGAAACTCCAATACTTTGTTCCCCTGATGCGAAGAACTGACTCATTGGAAAATACCCTGATGCTGAGAAAGATTGAAGACAGGAGGAAAAGGGGATGACAGGATGAGATGGTTGGATGGCATCACTGACTCAATGGACATGAGTTTGAGCAAGTTCTGGGAGTTGATGATGGACAGGGAAGCCTGGCATGCTGCAGTCCACAGGGCCTCAGAGCGGCCATGGCTAAGCCAAGTGGACATGACTGAGCAACTGAACTGAACACTGATAATCAGCAAAGGTCCTGTCAGGGGGAAAAAAAAAAAACACATACACACCAATTATTTGAACAGGAAAAATTTGATATCAAGGATTGTTAAGTAGTAGAATGTAGTTATCTTCTAAAAGGGGGAAAGCTGAAGCTAACAGGTCCAGAAGCAGCAGGTGCATAGCCTCTCACTGCCAAGGGAAAGACCTCTTCAAAAGCCTGCTAGTGGTAAAGAGAGTTTTGAGAGGGAGCGGCCAGAGGTGGTCAGTTAGAAACACCCACCAGTTCAGAAAGGTGTAGACAAGCTGAGTGTGGTCCCTGGAAATGGTTCACCATTGCTGGGGGGGTATAGGTAGGTGAGAGCTGGTCTGTAGGAGCCATCAACCATTGCAGATGATGTGGTGGCTGGGGAATGGCCAAGGTTATGTCTTAAGGTTTGATTAGATTCAGATTAAACGTTATTGGCAAGACTACTTCATATTAGTAGGTAATATTATATTCTGCTATTCGACCACACCAGGAAGCAACTACTTATAATTAGTTCTTGCTGTGCCTTAGAAAGTTCCATGCTAAACCCACAGTTACTCTTTCATATAAGATAAAATGAAATGTTGCACTCTGAGAATATATTGTTCCTTGACAATCTTTCATATAATTTTATAATTAAACAATTTTTTTTTTTTTAACCTTCCTGGATGGCTCAGTATGTAAGAATCTGCCTACAATGCAGGAAACACAGGAGATGCAGATTTGATCCCTGGGTTAGGAAGGTTCCCCTGGAGGAGGAAGATGGCTACCCATTCCAGTATTCTTGCCTGGAGAATCCCATGGGCAGATAAGCTTGGAGGGCTACAGTCCATTGGGTCATAAAGAATTGGACATGACTGAGTGACTAAACACACAAATAATACCTTGGGGATTGCAGAATGGTGATGATTCCAATTTTATGGAAATGTTTGCGTTTATTAGCCTGCATTCTTCTGTAAAGAAGTACTTTTTATTTTTTTCTTATGATGGCAAGTAACCAAACCCCCAAAGATTAATTGATAATGTCAAAAAGCTAGGAAGTGGAAAAATGATGATGGCCCATCTTCAATGCATTTTTTAATGTCTTGGTGACAAGATGACCTTAAGGCCACTTGGTGGGGTATGTTTAGGAGGTGGCTGAGAATACTGCACACACTAGAAGCATTCTAATAATTTCATCTCCTGTGCTTACATATGCCTTCTTCTATAACTCTGGGTTTCAAAGTGTGGGTCTAGTACCAGAAATGTCAGCAATTACCTGCACATTTGTGAGAAATTCAGTTTGTTGGACATTAGCCTCACCTACTGAATCAGAAACTCTGGGGTGAACCCCCCAAATCTGTGTTTTTAACCCTTCTGAGATCCTGTTGCTTGCCAAAGTCTGAAAACCAGTGCTGAGGGGCACTGAAAGCACACCATCTAAGAAGCTAGCCACCCTGAGGTCACCAAGCTGGAAAGACTACACAGAGTCTACACAGGAACAGAGAAAGATGCCCAACGACCCCCACCTGGTCCAGCCCCTCGCTGTTTGACATTCACTTCTGATGTCTTTTAATATATCTTTGAATAGATATGTGACTTGAGAAATATGTGTTGTGTGTATGTGTTTTTCGTTTATATAAGTAGTATTGTCTTGACTTGTTTCTTACATTTTTCACCTAACAGTATATTTTCATATATTTCTCACCACTGCATGGTGTCAGGGGAGTCTGTAATTTCCTCAGTTCTGTCTCGCCGCAGCAAAAATTTGAAGCGATGGATGGACCAGTGTTACAGCTTGGTGTTACAGCTCAGTTTATATCAGGGGAGTGTGTAATTTCCCTGGTTCTGTTTCGCTGCAGCAAAAATTTGAAGCAACGGACAGACCAGTGTTATATCTCAGTGTTACAGCTCAGCTTTATTTGGCAAGCAAAGGAAAATACATCCTTGAGGCATGAGGGCCGGCCGAACCAAAAGACACGAAGAGAAGGACTCAATTTTGGCTCCTCTTTTTATACGTTTTTTTCTCCTCCCCCGAGCCTGCTCTATGTAAAATGGGCTAGCCAGGAGGGCTGTTTGTTTCACCTGAGGTTCTTACTCCGGTCCTTGGACCTTCCTTTGTTCTATTGTCATGGGCTTTTTCCTTTCTTTGTCTTTTAGCCGCCACTATTTTGGACTTCTTTTTCCTATTCTAACAACCTAACAATGGCAATTCTTTGTATGTATCTACTACCTTTAGCATTCATTATCCAAATGATGGGCATCTAGATTGCTTCAACATTTACTACCACAAATGATCAGCATCTTCATATGTGCCCTGCCCCACTTCATGCCATGCGAAGAACACACTGATGGAGAAAAACTTACGTTCCTATTGTTAATTAGAAATAATTCTATTAGAGAGTAAATTTTTCTGTCTGAAAATTTAAAAGACTGGTTGGGAGACAGTCAATACAAACAGCCTTAATAATTTCATATATATATATGAAATCTATATGTATATATCATATACATACAAACATAACTCCATGTTCCTGATTTTTATGTTGAAACGAACAAAAAAGTCACACAAGTTGTTAATATCTATGGAATTTTCTACCAAAGTTTGTACTAACTGATGCTTTTTTAAATAAAATATGTGCACATGAAACCAGCTGAAGAGCTCATTTCCCTGTGGGATTGTGAATTCCTTAGATGGTTGGCAATAGCATAGTCTAGTAAATACATAATGAAGGAGCCCTGGTTAGTGCTAAGTGCTTTAAGACTATTCATGTAGTTAATTGCTATCTTAACGACAGATCATTCTCTAGGACATTTGTATCTGTTATTTTGTAAATTTCTTAACCATTCAGAAACAAATGTTGTAATGTCCTTAGAAATAAAAACAGTATATACATTATAGGCCTCTTGAAAACACTTCTAGTTTATTACATATTACTTAAACGGTGATATCTTGTACACATAAGTTAACTGTCTATTACCCGTGCTTTAAGGAGAAAAATGAGGACTGACTGTTGTTAGCGTGATGTTTCCGCAAATTCCATCACTGCCCCTCCTCCCCTCTGGGATTCCCTTGCTGACAGAGTGATATATTCTTAGACTAAGCCACCTGGGGAAAGAATGAACAGGTTCATTTATTAGGGCTTCCCTGGTACTCAGTGGTAAAGAACCTGCCTGCCAATGCAGGAGACATGGGTTTGATTCCTGATCCGGGATCCCACATGCTGAGAAAGATCCCACATGCTGAAGAGCAACTTAGTCCATGTGCCACAACTATTAAGCCTGTGCTCTAGAGCCCAGTAGCCACAACTACTGAAGCTCATGTGCTTAAGAGATCGTACTCCACAATAAGAGAAGCCACTGCAATGAGAAGCCCAAGCACCGCAACTCAAGAGTAGCCTGTTTGCCACAACTAGAGAAAAACCTGCACATCAAGGAAAACCCAGCACAGCCAAACTAAAAAACAACCAAAACAAAAGCTGTACTCTTACAAAAAAAAAAGAAGAAAAAAATAACCAGAAGCGTATCTGATACTTCAGTCAGTTCATTTCAGTTGCTTAGTCATGTCTGACTCTTTGCGACCCCATGAACTGCAGCACGCCAGGCCTCCCTGTCCATCACCAACTCCTGGAGTTCACTCAAACTCACGTCCATCGAGTCGGTGATGCCACCTGCCATCTCATCCTCTGTCATCCCCTTTTCCTCCTGCCCTCAATCTTTCCCAGCATCAGGGTCTTTTCCAATGAGTCAGCTCTTCACATCAGATGGCCAAAGTATTGGAGTTTCAGCTTCAACATCAGTCCTTCCAATGGACACCCAGGACTGATCTTTAGGATGGACTGGTTGGATCTCCTTGCAGTCCAAGGGACTCTCAAGAGTCTTCTCCAACACCACAATTCAAAAGCATCAATTCTTTGGCGCTCAGCTTTCTTCACAGTCCAACTCTCACATCCATACATGACCACTAGAAAAACCACAGCCTTGACTAGACGGACCTTTGTTGGCAAAGTAATGTCTCTGCTTTTGCATATGCTGTCTAGGTTGGTCATAACTTTCCTTCCAAGGAGTAAGCGTCTTTTAATTTCATTGCTGCAATCACGGTCTGCAGTGATTTTGGAGCCCAAAATAAAGTTCGCCACTGTTTCCACTTTTTCCCCATCTATTTGCCATGAAGTGATGGGACCAGATGCCATGATCTTAGTTTTCTGAATGTTGAGCCTTAAGCCAACTTTCTCACTCTCCTCTTTCACTTTCATCAAGAGGCTCTTTAGTTCTTCACTTTCTGCTACAAGAGTGGTGTCATCTGCATATCTGAGGCTATTGATATTTCTCTCAGCAATCTTGATTCCAGCTCGTGCTTCTTCCAGCCCAGCGTTTGTCATGATGTACTCTGCATAGACGTTAAATAAGCAGGGTGACAATATACAGCCTTGACGTACTCCTTTTCCTATTTGGAACCAGTTTGTTGTTCCATATACAGTTCTAACTGTGGCTTCCTGACCTGCATACAGGTTTCTCAAGAGGCAGATCAGGTGGTCTGGTATTCCCATCTCTTGAAGAATTTTCCACAGTTTATTGTGATCCACACATCAAAGGCTTTGGCATAGTCAATAAAGCAGAAATAGATGTTTTTCTGGAACTCTATTGCTTTTTCCATGATCCAGCGGATGTTGGCAATTTGATCTCTGGTTCTTCTGCCTTTTCTAAAACCAGCTTGAACATCTGGAAGTTCATGGTTCATGTATTGCTGAAGCCTGGTTTGGAGAATTTTGAGCATTACTTTACCAGCATGTGAGATGAGTGCAATTGTGTGGTAGTTTGAGCATTCTTTTGCATTGCCTTTCTTTGGGATTGGAATGGAAACTGACCTTTCCAGTCCTGTGGCCACTGCTGAGTTTTCCAAATTTGCTGGCCTATTGAATGCAGCACTTTCACAGCATCATCTTTTTGCATTTGAAATAGCTCAATAGCTCAACTGGAATTCCATCACCTCCACTAGCTTTTTTCGTAGTGATGCTTCCTAATGCCCACTTGACTTCACATTCCAGGATATCTGGCTCTCGGTGAGTGGTCACACCATTGTGATTATCTGGGTCATGAAGATCTTTTTTGCACAGGTCTTCTGTGTATTCTTCCCATCTCTTAATGTGTTCTGCTTCTGTTAGGTCCATAACATTTCTGTCCTTTATTGAGCCCATCTTTGCATGAAATATTCCCTTAGTATCCCTAATTTTCTTGAAGAGATCTCTAGTCTTTCCCATTCTGTTGTTTTCCTCTATTTCTTTGCATTGATTGCTGAGAAAGGCTTTCTTATCTCTCCTTGCTGTTCTTTGGAACTCTGCATTCAGATGCTTATATCTTTCCTTTTCTCCTTTGCTTTTGGCTTATTTTCTTTTCTAAGCTATTTGTAAGGACTCCTCAGTCAGCCATTTTGCTTTTTTGCATTTCTTTTTCTTGGGGATGATCTTGCTCCCTGTCTCCTATACAAAGTCACAAACCTCTGTTCATAGTTCATCAGGCACTCTGTCTATCAGATCTAGTCCCTTAAATCTATTTGTCACTTCCACTGTATAATTGTAGGGGATTTGATTTACGTCATACTGGAATGATCTAGTGGTTTTCCCCACTTTCTTCAATTTACTTCTTAATTTGGCAATAAGGAGTTCATGATCTGAGCCACAGTCAGCTTCCAGTCTTGTTTTTGCTGATTGTATAGAGCTTCTCCATCTTTGGCTGTGAAGAATATAATCAATCTGATTCGGTGTTGACCATCTGGTTATGTCCATATGTAGTCTTCTCTTGTGTTGTTGGAAGAGGGTGTTTGCAATGACTAGTGCGTTCTCTTGGCAAAACTCTATTAGCCTTTGCCCTCCTTCATTCTGTAGTCCAAGGCCAAATTTACCTGTTACTCCAGGTGTTCTTGACTCCCTATTTTTGCATTCTAGTCCCCTATATTGAAAAGGACATCTTTTTGGGGTGTTAACCCTAACTTCAGTCAAGACTACAGTAAAAATGGAATTGGCTAAGCCAAAGAGGTATCTACCATGCACTTGAATTGAGTATATCCAGGTTGCTGGACCTAATTCCTAACCCAGGAAAGGACAGGGGAGAATGTCTAGGTCTGATCAGGAGATTGTTTAAAGGAGGCTGAAAGCTTACCCACTGCACACAGGAACATGACCTAAAGCAAATGGTTGGTTTAACAGAATCAGTCTTCCTTTAAGACACAATAACATGGTAGGTATATAACTGTGACATAATGAGGGTTGACCCACCCAACAGATATTTACGGAGAATGTATTTAAGCAGATACAAAGAAGAACACACTTTGTCTTTATTCTGAGTTCACAAGCTAGAATAATCTTTTTCAAAATGTGTATTCCAAAAAGTAGATGCTCGATGTAGAAGAGATCTGTGGTCAGGAAGGTCTGAGAAATGCTGGATTATTTGTCCTGCTTGGACTGCTATAGCAAAAATCCCAGGGACTAGGTGACTTAAACAATAAATAGGTATTTCTCCTAGTTCTGGAATCTGGGAAATCCAAGATTAAGGAACCAGCAGATTTGGTATCTGATGAGGGCCTGCTTGGGCTTCCCAGGTGGCTCAGCAGTAAAGAATCCACCTGCAAAGCAGGAGATGCAGGAGACATGGGTTCGATCTCTGGGTTGGGAAGAGACCCTGGAGGAGGAAGTGGCTACCCACTCCAGTATTCCTTCCCGGAGAATCTCATGGACAGAGGAGCCTGGTGGGCTACAGTCCATGGGGTCGCAAAGAGTTGGACACGACTGAAGCGACTGAGCATGCATGCATGTACAAGGGCCTGCTTCCTAGTTCATAGCCAGCTGTCTTCTTGCTGTGACTTCACAGGGCACAAAGAGAGTGAGAGAACAGTCTGGGGTCCTTTTGTAAGGGCACTATATCCCACTCACGAGGGGGCATCACCCTCATGACCTCCCAAAGGCTCCGCCTCCTAATACCATCACACTGGGTGTAAGGATTTCAACATATACATTTGGGGGGGAACACAAACATTTTGTCCATCGCATGGGTTATAAATATTAAACAGGTTGCTTTTGGCAGGACTTCTTAGAGCATTTAATATGCAGAGGACACTGTGATTCTCTAAAGGGAACAGAGACTGTAGTATTTCCCAAACTTACTAAGGAACTAATTTGGAACACATTTCAAGAGACACTGACCTCATCTTTCCTTTCCCCTTCTCCAGGTGCTCTGGTCTCTGTTCTTTGAGTATTCCAGGATCAGGAGGAGGCATGGCCTTGATGCTCCTCCTGCCTGGGGCACTTTTCCTCAGATAGTCACTGTCCTGAACCTCTGCGGTAATTTTATTAATTGTTCTTCCAATCCCTTTGTTTTCTCTTCCCTACTTTCTTTTTCTCCACTGAACTGGTTGTCGCCGGTTGTCATATAAAGTTCACTTTTTGTTACAGGTCACAGTCTGATCAGGAAGTGGTTCATTGTTGCATAGAATAAGTGAAGATGACACTTCAAAATGAGGATTTTTTTTTGGGGGGGGTCAGCTTATGAGGCACCCATGTATTGAGCTTTTTCATCTTTCCAATTGGCTTCAAATGCTGAACAACCATAGAATGGTCGACGCTGAGTTCTTTGGCAACTTCTTGTGTAGTTGTAAGAGGATCAGCTTCAGTGATGGGTTTCAATTGGTCGTTGTCAACTCCTGGTGGCCGGCCACTACACTTCTCATTTTCAACGCTCTTGTCTCTTTTGCAAAGTTTCTTGAACCACCACTGCACTGCACATTCATTACCAGTTCCTGGGCCAAATGCAGTTGGCCTCCACTGCTTTATGATTCATTTTGATCTCAAATAAGAAAATTGCTCAAATTTGCTTTTTGTCTAACATCATTTCCCTAGTCTAAAATAAATATAAACAGTAAGTAATAAGTAATTAGCAAAAAAAATCCTAAAGCAAGAAATGTGCATTAAAATGATGTATAACATAACCACATTTATTTAAGAATGTATTCCAATATTAAATGGCAAAATTCAACAATGCAAAAACCACAATTACTTTTGCACCAACCTAAGAGTAAATGTGGAGAAGGCAATGTACTCTTGCCTGGAAAATCCCATGGACAGAGGAGCCTGGTGGGCTGCAGTCCATGGGGTCGCAAAGAGTCGGACACAACTGAGTGACTTCACTTTCACTTTTCCCTTTCATGCACTGGAGAAGAAAATGGCAACCCACTCCAGTGTCCTTGCCTGGAGAATCCCAGGGACAGGGGAGCCTGGTGAGCTGCTGTCTGTGGGGTTGAACAGAGTCGGACACGACTGAAGTGACTTAGCAGCAGCAGCAGCAACAGTAAATGAGTGACTTCACTTCCACTTTTCACTTTCATGCACTGGAGAAGGAAATGGCAACCCACTCCAGTGTTCTTGCCTGGAGAATCCCAGGGACAGGGAAGCCTGGTGGGCTGCCGTCTATGGGGTCGCACAGAGTCGGACACGACTGAAGCGACTTAGCAGCAGCAGCAGCAGCAATAGTTAATTATTACTGAAACATATCCTTAACTAGGGTCCTGTGAACCTGAAGAAAGGCAACCTTTCCTTCCTTTTTCCCCCCCATTTTATGCTGAATGCCTATTTATTGAATTTTCATTGAATGTAACTTGATTAAATTGTTTTCAATTATGTTTATGTCCCTGTATGCCACAACAAGGCTAGCTGGTTACAAAAACCAACACAAAGAAGAAAGAAGAAATAATACAACTCATTTTAGTTTCATCTTTCTTTAAAAAGAAACTTAGGAAAATAGATCTACTTTTCTGATGTAATTATTAAGAAGTGTTGGGTATTAATTCAAAGTTTTAATTGAACTGGAATAAACTTAAACTTTAATATTACTTTTGTATTATGAAAGTTTTCAAACAGACACAGAAATAGAATAATACAATAACCCAACAGATCTCTTCTTTAACGTCAACATCTATCAGCATTATATCATACTAGAATTTTTAAAATATGAAAAATGAGTCTTCATTCCCAAAAGGAGTCCTGTTTTAAGTACTACATCAAGTCAGATTCATTAGATTGTAAGGCATATCTTGATTTCATACCAATTGGTTCAGTGGATAAAGAATCCACTTGCAATGCAGGAGACACAGGAGACACGATTCCATCTCTGGGTCGGGAAGATCCCCTGGAGGAGGAAATGGAAACCCACTCCAGCATTCTTGCCTGAAAAATCCCATGAACAGAGGAGCCTGGTGGGCTACAGTCCATGGGGCTGCAAAGAGTCAGACATGACTGAGTGGTTATTAGGTGTCTATCTTACAATCAGTGAAAAATGTTAATAACTGAAATTGACCAGTGAGCACAGAACTCTGCTTGACCTATGGTCCAGGGGTAAGGTTGGGGGGTGGGGTGGGATTCCCTATAGCATACAGTGGTGGGAGGGAGAAAAAGAGAACTTTTCCCTTTTATTTCCTATTTGTCCCCCTCTCAAGTTTATCTCACGTAATAAAATAACTACCCTTAATATTAGTCACCACTTCTTGTGCTGTCTTCTCTGTCCTAGCCAATTTCTTATTTCCTTTACAAATATTTATTTATTCAGTTTTCACCAACTCTACAAGCTAGTTCTTAACACATCCCCATTTTACAAATGAGGCAACTGAAGAACAAAATGGCTAAGTAAGTTTCTATGGTTGCACAGAATCTAGAGAACAGGGCTGGGATTCAAACCTAGGTCTGCCTAACTGACCAGATACATACCAGTTTCTACCCCCACCCGAGGCTATGCTGTCCTTAGTCCAGACTTGGTGACTCTTCTGTGAGACTCCTTTGCAAGTCTTCATGTAGAAGATGCTGTCATAGCCCTGCTCAATCTACTTGGCAACTAATACTTGCATGCAGGCTGGCAACACTTCTGACTGTCAGAACCTGCATCTCTGCATGTGGGTTCTTTCCCACCTCTGAAGTCAGTTCTTTCCCAGCACAGGATAGACTGGAAGTTCCAGAGAATAGCCACTCCCTATTCAACTAGTGATTCTGTGTGCTGTGCTCAGTCATGTCTGACTCTTTGCAACCCCATGGACTATAGCCCACCAGACTCCTCTGTCCATGGGATTTTCCAGGCAAGAGTACTGGAGTGGGTTTCCATTTCCTCCTCCAGGGGATCTTCCTGACCCAGGGATCAGACCTACATCTACTCATGTCTCCTGCATTGTAGGCAGATTCTTTACCACTGAGCCAACAGGGAAGCTAAATACTCCAACTCCCTCATCCTTGAGAATGCTAACTCTGAAGTGCTAGCTCTGCCCTGGTTCCAGAGATTCTCAGCAGTGTTAAATTCTAGTCGCACACAGTGGAAACACACCCTTTAATGATTTTTTCCCTTCTGTCTCATTTTCCCATCTCTTAACTTCTTGCAATCAAATTTTTGTCAGGATATGCATTTTAAGGCTCTTTGTATGCCTCAAGTTCTTTAACTGTAAAAAGTGAGGTGTTGTATGAGGTGAATTTAAGAATTCTATAATTCTATTTTATGTAACCTAGACATCAGATGGAGACTTCTTGGCTCTTATGAACCAGATAAAATGACCTCAACACCATTCACCCCAAATTCATGGCCATGGAAATCCAAAGCCTTCTCAAAAGTTCTTAGAATTTCTGAAGACTTAACCTTTTATACTTACATCTACTTCCCAGGCTTCTGCTTTTTTAGATATTCTAGTCTGCATCATGTAAACCTAGGTAGGGATTTCAACTTTGAATGATCTTAAAGTAAACCTCTCATGTGGCTTTGCGGTAAAGAATTGGCCTGACAGTGCAGGAGACATAAGAGATGTGGGTTGGGAAGATCCCCTGGCAAAGAGAATGGCAACTGACTCCAGTAGTCTTACCTGGGGAATCCCATGGACAGAGGAGCCTGGTGGGCTACAGTCCATGGGGTCACAGAGTCAACACAACTTAGTGACTAAATAACAACAAAACCAACAACAGCCAAAAATAATTGTTCTAAAAGCGCTTGTAACTTAGGCTTTGCTGAATTTCTGGAGAGATGAAGGAATGATCTGCATTCTAGAAATGCAAATAACTACAAGCAGCACAACTTTATAACAGATCTTACAAGATCCCGAGGACTCCACCGCTGGGGAGTTTTACTGATCCTTACTCCTTCCAGTTTCAGGCCATCTCCCTTTCCTTCTTCCTCCTCTTTTTGGCTCTTCACTCACTCTCTCTCTCTCTTTCTGTTTCTCTCAGGAGCAATAACATCCCACCACGAAATCTAGCGTCTCCCTTCTGGAATATTCTGACACGTTTGTCATCTAAGCCTTAACAGCTTTGTTTAAATCAGCTGGCCTTATCAATTTAGTCTCCCAAACCATGGCATGTTCCTACTTAGGGAGGCTTCTGGTTCAGTCATTCATTCCTTCACTTTCCCCAACCCCTTCCCCTAGGAGTTAGAAGTAGTTCTTTTCTTTCTCTTCCTCTAGTGGGCACTGCTATTATCGCTTTGACTTACCAAAACACAAATCCTACGTTAGCTTTCACTTTTTCTGTTTCATATTTCTAAATTGAAGTTACAGTTGATTTATAAAAGTATATTAGTTTTAGGTATATAGCATAGTGATTCAGTATTTTTACAGATTATACTCCATTAAAAGTTATTACGAGATAATAACTATAATTTCCTGTGCTGTAGAATATATCCTGTTGTTTATCTGTTTTATGAGTAGCAGTTTGTAGCTGCCAACTCCATATTACTAATTTGTCCCTCTCCCTTCCCTCTCTCCATTTGCAGCCAATATTTTGTTTTCTATGTCCATGAGTCTGTTTCTGTTTTACACACACATTCGTTTGTATTTTAGATTCCACCGATAGGGGATATCATACAATAATTGTCTTTCTCTGTCTGACATTTCACTAACAATTATATTTTCTAGGTCCATCCACATGTCTGCAAAAGGCAGAATTTCATTCTTTTTTATGGCTAAGAAATATTTTATGTATATCTATATATATCACATCTTCTTTATGCACTCTTGTCTGTTGAATGACACTTAGGTTGCTTCCAAATTTTGGCTATTGTAAATAGTCCTGCTATGAATATTGGGTTGCACATATACCTTCTTGTGTTTTTTTTAAATTATTTTGTATTGCTTGTGCATGCGTGCTCAGTCGCTTCAGTCCTGTCTGACTCTTTGCGACTCTATGGGCTGTAGCCTGCCAGGCTCCTCTGTCCATGGGATTCTCCAGGCAAGAACACTGGAGTGGGTTGCCATTCCCTTCTCCAGGGGATCTTCTGGACCCAAGTATCGAACCCAGGTATCCTGTAGCTCCTGCATTGTGCAGGTGAATTTTTTACCTCTGAGTCACCTGGGAAACCTATTTGGTTTTGGCGTTATAGCCAACTGACAAATGGTGTTGTGATAATTTCTGGTGAACAGCAAAGGGATTCAGCCTTACATATACATGTATCCATTCTCCCCCAAACTCGTGTATCTTTCTGAGGTAGTGTTTTCTTTTTTTTTCAGATATATGTCCAGTGGAATTGATGGATCATATGGTAACTCTATTTTTAATTTTTTGAGGAACCTCCCTGCTATTTTCCAGAGTAGCTGCACCTATTCACATCCCCACTGACAGTGTGCAAGTGTTCCTTTCTCTCTTCATCCTCTCTGACATTTGTTATTTGTAGGCTTTTTGATGATAGCCATTCTGACAGATATGAAGTGATATCTCATTGTGGTTTTACATGCACCCCAATATTCATAGCAGGACTATTTACAATAGCCAAGATTTGGAAGCAACCCAAGTGTCATATTTTATCTCATATTGGTTTTGATTTGTGTTTCTCTGGTAATTCACGATGTGCCTGTTACTCATCTATATCTTCTTTGGAAAAATACATAATTATGTAAAATAAGGAATGGAAATGATTGTATATGGTAATTTTGAGGATAATCATTTTTTATTAGTGATTTTTATCCTAAAATGGAGGTTTTTGGCTTACTTCCAAGAAAAACAAAATATTCAAACAAAATTCCTTTTAGCTCAAATACATGCTTATATTTTTAAAAAGCTAAAATACTGAGATTTTATAATTTCTAAATAGTTATAACTTCTAAATATAATTTAAAAGTTCTTTGTAAAGCCAATTATAGTTGTTTTAAAAAATATCAATTGTATTAAAAACAAGTCATTACGAAACAGATAAAATGGGATTTCCCTAGTGGACTAGTGGTTAGGACTCCTGAGATTTCACTGCTGAAGTCCCGGGGAGAGAAGACAGAAAAAGTGATAAAACTTACTATCACCAGGGTAAGAACCACTTCTCTTGTTAAAAAATTCATGCTGAAAACAATAACCCCTGACTGTCAATGACACTGATATTGAATATTGTTAATTATATTTCTAAGTGGAAAATTTTCACATCTGCTGCCTATTATGCCACAATTTTCTAAAAGGGAATGTGATAAAAGAATACCTAGAAAATATAGACTCTGTGCCATTAGTAATAGTGTAACATGCACTGACGTTTACTTCATATCAGAGACTAAGTGTTTTAGATCAATGTCTTAATCCTCATAACACTTCATTCTTATTTTCAATTTACAGACCAAGAAAGTGAGGGTTGAAGAGGTTAATTAATCTCCTTGTGTCCCTCCATCATGGTGGTACTAGAAGAATTTGTGATTATCAAACGCCAAAGGATTCACTTATCCGCTTCACTACCTTTCATTTTTAGTGAAGTCCCTGCACAGTTAGGCTAGCAATGTGTGAGCTATGAAGCTTCGTCCTGCTTCTACAGATAAAAGGTAGAATCTCAAAACTCTTGGTTGCTTATGAAATACCTTTGTGAATTTGTTGTATCCTCAAAGTAGCTGTACTTTTTATTCCTTTGAGATTTTAAAAATATTGACCAAGTTTTTAAAACTTAGCTTTATCTAAAGAATACCCAGGCTAGTGATGTGCTTGTTACATTTTCTAATTCATAACAAATTAAATACACATAGTAAAGGTTATCCTCTCCTAAAATTGAATCTTGTGCTAATATAAGTCCAGACACCAGTGTTGGAGAAACACTGGACTAAGACGAAGGCCAAAAGCAGGCTGACTGGCTGCTCTCCATCTCCTCTGACTGGTCTTGGCCTGCTGCATTTACCACTGCAATGTTCATTTGGTGTATGTGTGTTTGTGTGTTCACGCTGGAGTATCCACCTTCTCTGGGGGGAGGGGACGGTGTGATGGGGTAAGATGGGGAGGGAAAAGGCCAAGACATTATGTCTTCATTGCAGCTTACGAAAAAGATAGGAACATCCACCCAGTTGGTCTCTATGGACTTACCTGTAGACTTCACCATGGGCATACTAAGGTGGAGGCAGCCAAAGCTAGTCATTGGATTGTTATCGGGGCACAGAGACACTTGTAGGGGGCACCTGCAACACAGAGAGCAAGCTATGTTGGGGGATCGAGTACTTTTCCCGCAGAAGTGAAGTGAAGTGAAGTGAAGTGAAAGTCATTCAGTCATGTCTGACTCTTTGCGACCCCATGGACTATAAAGTCCATGGAATTCTCCAGGCCAGAATACTGGAGTGGGTAGCCTTTCCCTTCTCCAGGGGATCTTCCCAACCCAGGGATCAAACCCAGGTTTCCCTCATTGCAGGCGGATTCTTTACCAACTGAGCCACAGGGGAAGCCCAAGAATACTGGAGTGGGTAGCCTATCCCTTCTCCAGGGGATCTTCCTGACCCAGGAATTGAACTGGGCTCTCTTTGCAGGAGGATTCTTTACCAACTGAGCTATCAGGGAAGCCCACAGAGTCCCTCCTTTTGTCCAATCCTACCCCACTGAAGCAAAAGGATTGGCTTTAGAGCTTTGTCTCCACTGTGCACTGACTTAAACCATGTCTTGAATGTGACTAGTAACTATTGGTCAAAAATATTATAATAAAAGACTTCTGGGACTTCCCTGGTGGTCCAGTGGTTAAGACTTTGCCTTCCAATGCAGGGGGTGCAGGTTCAATCCCGGGTTAGGGAGCCAAGATCCCACATGCCTTGCAGCCAAAAAACAAAACATAAAGCAGAAGCAATATTGTAACAAATTCAATAAAGACTTAAAAAAAAATAAATAAAAGACTTCTGAGCCTAAAACCTTGTTTCTAAATATATTAAAGATGTACCAAGGCCCACACTTACATATATTTATCACTGCCCTGTTGGTGAAACCATGAGAAGGATTTTAATAAAAGATCAACTCAACATCCAATACATCAAAACACAGAGCTTTTTTAAAAATAATAACTTTGTTAGGGGACTTTCCAAATATATATACACAATAATGGGAAGTAAGACATAATAAACCTCCATGTATCTGTCCCCAGCTTCATAAATTAATCAGTCATTTTCATCTATTCCTCCTCCTATTTTTTACAAGATTATAGAATTCTTCAGTATGTACCTGTGATGAAATTTCTGTTTTATATGTAATTGTGATGTTATTATCACATCTAACATAATTAACAATAATTCTTTTATAGTATCTAATACTTAGTTTATAACCCGCTTGTCCTGTTTCAAGGATTCTTTTCATAGGTGGTTTGGTCAAAATAGAACACAAAGTCCACACACTGCATTTCATGATTATTATTCTTTTTTATTTTTGTCCCTACCTCGAAACATGTGGGATCTTAGCTCCCTGACCAGGGATCAAACCCTTGCCCCCTGTAGTGGAAGCACTGAGTATTAACCCCTGGACTGCCAGGGAGGTCCCATTTTGATTATGATTCTTAAATCTCTTGTGTTCTTTTATAATTGGCCCCCTGCTTTTTCATGACATTGATTTGGCAGGGAAGCAAGGTCATTTTTCTTATTGACTGTTCAACATTCTAGATTTGACTGATTGTTTCCCTGAGGAAGTTTGTAAACTTAATCCTCTGTTGTATTTCCTATTAGGTCTAGAGGCTTGATTAGATTCAGAGTCAGGCAAAAGGACCTTACAGTGGTTCTGGGTACTGATTTTGTCTTATCATGAATTACATGTCTGGGTGTTGGATTTTTTTTTTTTTCCTTGTTCTTTCTTACTTAGTCGCTTCCTCTCTTTGGCAAGATTCAAAATTATGCTATATTTATTATCTTTGTCCAACCAAAAAAAAAAAAAAGTTGAGATTTACATAGACAAAATGACTAGGTGGAATACCAGTGCTTCTGAGTCTCTTGCATAGTCTGTATTTGAAGGAAGCTTTTCCTGCTTCATACACAAAGGGATTGACTGTACAAGGGAAAATGTGTAAGATAGGAACACTTAGGGATTACTGAATGTAAAATTACAAAAAGCACATCATTAATTACTATATTTAGAAGCGAAGTTATTAAAAGTCAGGATGAAAATAGCTGAAATGTAATGAGTCATTTGCTAATTATTTAGCTTATGGATTTCCAATGCCATTTGCTTCCAGCTCTTTTCCTCTTCCTTAGGGAATTTTTGGT
Organism: Bos javanicus; assembly: GCF_032452875.1. Taxonomy (NCBI): domain Eukaryota; kingdom Metazoa; phylum Chordata; class Mammalia; order Artiodactyla; family Bovidae; genus Bos; species Bos javanicus. The sequence goes on from NC_083876.1 coordinate 52,949,752, forward strand.
GGCATTTCACTGCCTTTTAACACCTCCAGAAACTACTGTATGCTGATAAGTAACCATAAATTGTACATGTGGAGAGACACATAAGAGATTATGACTCAGGATCCATGCTGTGTCATTGACTGAGATAAACAATGAGCGGATTGCACCAGAGTTGAAGATTTTTAGAGCAGAAAGTTAGAATTCTGATGACTATGTAGCATGTTATCTATTGCTTGGTAAAGAAATAGAAACATAAATCATAAGGTCAATGTTCTCACTGAAGAGATACAGTGTACCACCATGCTTCTCAGGTACTAGATGTGTTCAACTATGGGTCTAGCCCATGGGTTTGTAGCCACAACTGTACCTGGGCAGCTTTTAAACTCACTGATGCCTGGACTCTATCCCAGAACTAAGTCTGGGTCTCTGAGGGTGGCATCGGTATTTTGTAGAAACTCTTCAAGTGATTCTAATATGCAGCCAGGGCTGAAAATCTTCAGTATAGCCAGCAAATAAGAGGTACCATTTGTAGGTCTTATTCTGTAAAAAACTGTGCTGGAGGGACTTCCCTGTGGTCCAGTGGTTAAGACTCTGTGCTCCCAATTCAGGGGGCCTGGGTCTGATCCCTGATTTGGGAACTAGATCCACATGCTACAACTGAGAGCCTGCATGCCACACCTAAAAAAATCCTGCATGCCGCAACAAATATCTGGAGTGCTGCATCTAAGACCTAGAACAGCCAAAAAAAAAAAAAAAAAAGTTGTGCTGAAATCTCTTGCACAGAAGGAAAACGATGCTTGAAGACATGTTATTCATTCACTCTTTTGCTCTGAAGTGTTTCACACCATTCTGTCTGGATTCAGAACTATGGCTTTTGAAACCTTTTTGAAAGTGACCCCAAGCAAGACATGAAATTTACATCATAACTTAGAACACAGAAGATAATGAAACTAGTTTAACAAATAATCTTATTAAGTATGATGCACTCTGATATTTTTCATTTTGCTTAATTTAAAAAATACTGGTCAAGCAACTATTGAAGCCCATGCACCTAGAGACTGCTCCATAACAAGAGAATCCACCCCAATAAGAAGCCCGGACACCCCAACTAGAGAGTAGATCCCTGCTCACTGTCGCTCGAGAAAGCCCACATGCAGCAAGGAAGACCCAGCACAGCCAAATAAATAAATAATTCTTTAAAAAAAAAATACTGGTTAAAGTCTACTAAAATAATTTCATAATCTGCAGTTTGAAATACTCTCCTAAACCATGACAGTGCAGATTTCCTTACAGTCCAAATTTCCTTTCAGTCCAAACACATGGCAAGACCTTTTACCCATCAGTGCCTTCATTTTTTTCTTTTTTGGCTGTGTCGGGTCTTAATTTAGATATGCTGGCTCCAGTTCCCTGAGCAGGGGTCAAAGCCAGACCCCTTGCATTAGTCTGGGTCTGGAGTGCAGAGTCTTAGCCATTGGACCACCAGGGAAGTCTGTTTCTGCATTTTTTAAGGACCATCAAGTTGGTTCCTAGCTGAAAAGCATTTCCAAGACTACTTCAGCTCATTGCGTCTCTTATTTCAATGCCTATAGTTAACACAGACTCATCATGCCTTTCTGTACACTAACATGATACACTGTGATGCTCTGAAAATTTGTCCTATATCTTAGATGTGGTCATGTCTCCTTGACTAAATCTAACCTCTTGAGGGCAGTGATCATGTTATATGCTTTTGCTTCTTTACTTTGTGAAATATCTAGCACAGAGCAGGGCAGATCACAAACTAAAAACAGCCCTATGACCCCAGACAACCCAATCTCTGCTTTTAAATCTTCCTCCTTGAAATAAAGGGGAATGTTTTAGGTTAATCCTGAAGGTTCCTCCAGGTTTTTAAATCTATTTGTCTGGAATATCTATGAACTAATTCTATAAATACAAAAATGAAGGAAGAATACATTAAACATTTTTATCAGCAACCAAAGAGAAGTTCTTGTGTGGGAAGAAGGCTGAAATTATTTGGCATTTTTGATAGGCAAAATATAAACTCCTCCGTGCTATCTCTGAAAAGATAATGAAGAACTTATTGGAGTTTGGAAATGGAGTTGGGCCCTGTGTCACTTGGATACTGAAATGTGATTATTCATAGGCTTCATTTTTTTTTCAAGTTGAATGTATATTCATGGACTCTTATAATTGATTATATAATAACAAGGCTTAGCAATGAATGAGGGGTTGAGGGCGTCTTGGAGGCAGAAGTAGCATGATTTAGGGAAAAAAATTATTGAATACAATTACAGCTTAAATATTGTTTGTTTTTTTTTTGCAAGTGGTTTGTTAATATTACTGAGGTCCTTCTGAGTGGCTTCTGAAGCCAAAGGATGTAACTGGTTGTGCCAATTACTTGTATTCTTCTGAACCAGAGGCTATAGGGAGAGAGGCAGAGAGGTAGGTGCTTTGTATGTGTGTGTGCTTTGGGGAATGGGACAGGTGGGGAACTGGTTGTCTATAGACTCTACCTGTTTAATTTTCATTTCATCTTTGTTAACAACAGTAAGTGTCCTTTGGGAAACCTCCTCTTTCCTGCTCAGCCCATGTGGTTTGCATGTATATTAGGGGGAAGGCACCCAATCTATCTCTCTTGACCTTTCTCAGCCATAGGCAAATGACGAAACCTGGCAGTGCATATTCCAGTCTGTGGTTTTAATGGTTAGTCCAGAGATGGGCAGAGGATCCAAGTGAGCCCAGGGAGACTCATTCCTTGGCTTGCTTTCTTGTTAATGAGACCAATTGCTAAGGAGGTGGGAGGAGGAGAAAAGCCTGGGGCTGTAGGTTTAGGCCTTGATTAGAGAAGATAAAACCCGTGCAATGAAAGCACAACCATGATATGAAGAGAAATGAAGTCCCAACACTCTTTGAACTCCTGGAAAAAAAAGAAAAAGGATTCTAAAAAGCATTTTAATTTTTTTTTGCCAGTTCTACTCTTGGGATTTCAACCTCCTTCGCTGTAGGCTTTCAAAAACCAGTTTGATTCAGGTACCTATTACATCTAACTATCCTGACTAAACAAGACTTGATCATGAAACCAGTATAGCTTCACTCTTGCTCACTACTAACCTCCTCTCTCATCTTATCTTTGGCCTGACAGCACCATCTCTCCTGCTTTTATAAAGCCCCAAAGTTGTTTCCTCTCCATCTGGTAAGAAAGTTTCCTCCAACCTTTTGTATATTGCTTCCCACAAGTTCACATGTGCTTGTTTCATAACTGCTGGTGGCAGGAGGGGAAGAAATGAGGTCCAGTCTCAGGCAACTGATTCCAGTGCCTTGGTGGAATTAGAAAATACCTCTCCCTGAGTTTCCCCTTGCCCCTATTCTTTGGAGACCAGGCTGGATCTTAATCTTGAATTGCCTGCCCACGGTCACCTCAGCCAGAGGACACTGTGAAGGGTACAAATGACACAAACTCAGGCCTCACAGTATTAAGAAGCAAGAGTTGGGAGTCAAGAGGTGAAAAACAAGCTCTCTGCTGCCACACCCACTGTTTCTGTGGTCTCTTCCTGGGGCATTGATAGCTGCTGATGCTGCGTCTCTGGGCATCCCCACACTGGGCACGGTCCATGTTGCTCTTAGCAGTGATCACAAATGTGGGTGAGAGCTGGAAAAACAGTTATCACTTGTCACTTGAAAGCATCATCGCCAGTATCATTTCGATCTTAAGGTGATATCTTTTCTGAGGGGCCTTCCAAGAATTCAGTTGGGTGCTCTTTACAGCCAGTCTTTGCTGTAAAGCAAAAAAGCCAGTGGTTCAAGAAGTCCAGTGGGAGGCCACCTGGCCATTGACTATTGGACGAGAACAGCGCACATAGTAAAGCAGAGCATTTAGCAAGTCTCCCATGCCACACATAAGTGACACGTTCAGGGGCCAGTCTAGGGGCCTCTGAAATCTTCAGTTATTTCAGTCTCCTGCGCTCCCAGGGCTGGGGTGAGACTCTCATCACTCTGTTGGAGATAGAGGAAGAAAAAGCAGGAAACACAGGACGAAACGCTATTCCAATGGGCAGTCGCCAGCGGCGCGCATGGGCTTTGGGGGCGTAGGTGTGCGCGGCGCCGCTGAGGGGGCGGGAAGACAGGACCCCAAAAAAGGATGGGAGAGGTTAGGAGAAGGGGTGAAGTTCTAACACAGTCGTGGGGCGCCAGCCAACGGCGAGGGCAGCCGGCCGGTGCCGGGTCCCAGCACTTGCCCTATTTTTGTCCAGGCGGAGCGGCGACCAGACCCTGCGGAGAGCGGGGGCGGCCCTCTCAGTCTTTGCGGTTCCTGCCCCTCTTGCCCTGCCCCCTCCCCCTGGCCGCCGTCCTAAAACGCGGCGGGCGCCTTTAAGAGGGAGCTCGGTTACCCTGGGGGCGGGAGCCCCTCGGCAGAGAGCGAGGCTGCGGCGCTCTCCGCGATGCTCCTCACTTTCTGCTCCTGCTCCCGCCGCCGCTGCCGCCACCCTCGCCTCCTCCTCCTCCGCCTCGAAGCGTCGTTTTCTGCAGCCGGGGAGAGAAGTGCTATGTCAGGAAAGTTCCGGGAGGGACTGGCTGGGGCCATGCTCCCCGGGCTCTCCTGCAGGCGCCCGCGCGCAGCTCTTTGTACGAGGTGAGGCGTGGGGTCCCCGGCCCCCCGGGGACAGGTAGCCGTCCGTGGGGAGCGCTTCGATTCGCCGCGGTGGGAAGGGTTGTGGGGTTGGGCGGAGTGTGAGGCGGGGGACGAGGCCGGTGAGACCGAAGTTGTGCCGGAGAAGCTTGGGTTTTCGGGAAGGTTTTTACAGCTGGACTCGAGGGATTTCGGCAGCCGGCGCCACACGGTGGGGCCCGGCCAGGACTCGGTGGCCCCGGGCCCCGCCTCGCCTCCCCTCCCGACGCCCCCTGCCCCGGCCCCTGCCCGCCCGAACCGTGAGGCCTTCGAGGAAAGCGCTCGGCTGCAGGTCGGCACCCAGTGCCGGGTTTGTCTCTGCCCGGCTCTCCCCTGGAGATGCTGCGAAGTGCTGGGAGTGAGAGGAAGGGGATGGAATCCTCCTGAACTTTTACACTGCGGGCTCCTCACTCCTTAGGGATGCAGTTCACCTGGTTTGCCCAAGTCGGAGGACTCCTTCCAGCTCCAGCAGTTCGGAGAGGTTGCCTTTTACATGTGGGTGAGCTTTCGGCGCTGTGGTCCGTCTCTCAGCTTTGATCGGGCTTCAGCATTGCATTGATTTTAGTCCTCATTCCTCCGCCCCTTTTGGGATTTTTTTTTTTAAGAAAAAAAAAAAAAATCCTGGAGGATTAGGGTGCTGAAATAAACAAGCAAACAAAACAACAAAACCCAACAATGTATTTTTATGAAATTTACCCCCAAGGCTGACTGAAATGTTCCAAGTGATCTTTTTAGTCCTCATGAAATATTTAGTCTTGATCTTAACACTTATGAAAGGCAGGTATCCCTGTAGTAGGATGCAGTATTTTTTTTGGTGGTGAGATGAGGTTTAAAGCATGTTTTGTTAAAGAAGGATTTTTTTGTTTATTGGTGAATTTGGTTTTCATTATATCTTAAATTAAGAAGACTCCAACTAATTTTAGGAGTAATATTTCTAAGAATCTGAAGCAAAACCTCATATTTCTTGCATAATCCTTCTTGCTTCAGGCAATTTTACTCTTGGATAAAGTTTGTAATAGATGTAATTATTTGATGAAACCTAATATATAAGTTCATTTATTGCCCAAATGGCTAAGTTTCTTTTTTCATGTATCCTGTGGGTAAAGGAAGCCCATTTTCTCACATTGCCAGTTCTCTTCCACCCCTGTCTATCCCTGTTTCTGTCTTCTTCACTCACATTCTATACATCCGATGTCATATGTAGATCACAGGTGCTGATGGCAAGTCCCTATACTTTGTAAAGTGTTGAATAGCCAGATTTTAGTGATGTAATTGATTATATCCAGATTATTTTGAAAAATAAAAATAGAATGTGAAAGCTTTAAAGAATAGTGTCATGAAGTATTTTAAATTCTCAGGTATATGCTTTACATGTAACTTGTGTGTAGAAAAATGTACTGCAGAAATAGGGGGTATGGTAGGAGACAACTTTACTTGTAGTGGGGAAGTTTTGAAAGAAAATCATTCTAGAATAAACATTAATATAACTTTTTGTTTGGGATATAGATTTTCATTTCTGAGCACAGTTTTGTCACTCTGCTGTCAAATATGTTAAAACCTTGAAAAAAGAACTCTTCATCTCAAGCATTTTCTGAAAATTTGTAGCAAACTGAGCATTCTTGGAAAAATTTTGCTTAGAAAAAGTCACATACTTAAAACCCACACTGCAGTTACTATTTTGCCTTAAGTTTTCTGGACTCCAGGCAAGAAAATACTGCATTCAGAAAGAATTGGGGGTTCTAAGGTGGATGTGACTTATTTCCTAGAACTGTGTGGATTAATATGAGTACCTTGAGATTTGGTATGTGATTTATTTGATTGAGATGATGGTTTTGTGAATTTTCTTTTTGAAACTAAATGTGTATTCACATATATATCACATATACATGTCACAAAATTCTTATCTATCTATAGATGTGGATATTCATATATTTCTGCATCTCTTTATATCTATAAGAGGGTAAACTGTTCAGGGACTCAGTAATACTCCTGCACTAAGAATAGCAGATCTAAAAGATGAGAAACTGAACATGTTTCTGGCTAGGGCTTGTCATTGATTTTAGCAATTTTCATCAGTATCAGATAAGTTAAAAGATACTGTGTTTTCCAGCATGTTCTTGTTCTCACACCAGGCTTGAGCCAGGGAGCCATATTCCAGTGGTCCTAACTCCATATTTTTAAAATGGACTGAGTTATCATACAATTGGTTGATTGGATCAGGCATTTCTTAAGCTTCAGTAATTTATCGTCAGTAGAGGAATCCTGGCAAAATTTAGCTTGTCAATATAGTGTTTTCTTCTTCTAATTACTTTCAAGTATTCCCTGTTGGTCTGGGACTTAGAGAGTAAACCTCAATAGCATGGGAGATAAACCTTGGGTCAGTTTTGGTGCTCTAGTTTGTGAAGTGATGTCTTGAGTATTTGATATGAGAGAGATACCCATTTATACTTGGGAAAATGATACATTTGATACAGTGCTTCAATCTCAATAAACAAAACTTTGGAATATTTCTTACATTTTCCACAGCTGAAGCTGCTGCATCTCAGCATATATATGAAAATTAGAAATGAAATGATTTTTTAGACATTTTTTTCACTTGCTGGGCATTTACCAGAAATGAGTTTATATTTGCTGCAAGTTTCCTTTACTTTGTTGCTTGTGGCAATTTTTTCTTTTTCCTTATTTTTTTTTGCTACTGTGATGTGTATCAGAGAAGGCAATGGCAACCACTCCAGTACTCTTGCCTGGGAAATCCCTGGCAAGAGTACTGGTAGGCTACAGTCTATGGGGTTGGGAAGAGTCGGACACAACTGAGTGACTTCACTTTCACTTTTCACTTTCATGCACTGGAGGAGGAAATGGCAACCCACTTCAGTATTCTTGCCTGGAGAGTCCCAGGGACGGGAGCCTGGTGGGCTGCCATCTCTGGGGTCGCACAGAGTCGGACACAACTGACGTGACTTAGCAGCAGTGATGTGTATATTTAGGATGAGTTCTTAGTGTTTACTTGAAATGGACAGTGCTGTGTTTCACAGAGTGTATTTTGTGTATTTTCAGCTTAAAAAATAACATTTGAAATGTTTGACTATACGGGTGAGATCACAGACTTTCAGAATGATGGGATCTTGGTCCATTACAGTTTCAGTTTCCTGGGAATTTTCTGTTTAAGGTCAGACGCGGCCCTGATTTGAACTGGATGATCTACAAAATAGGTACTTTTGCAACCACAAAATGTGGAGAACATTCCAAATAATTTGCAATGTGGGTAGCCCAACATGCTTTAGTGTTTAGTTGGCTTGAGGCAGTGTGCCATGCTTGTAAAAAATGGTTTTTGAAGCTGACAGCAAGCTGTTTCATTCTTTGAGTTTGACACTTAGGATAAAGTGCCTTTTAGCCTCTGTGCCAGTAAATATGGACAGGATTGGTATTACTAATAAAAGTACTTTTGTTCCCGTTTCTGTATAATAGATTCAGAAAACTCAAGCATGAAATAGCTTAATATACTAGGAAACTCATTCATGTTAATTCAAAATGTAATGAAGGTTTGAGAAGGTTGGATTTTAACAGAGCTTTCAAGTCCTGGGCAAAAGAGTGTATATTTGCAGTTAGGAGGATCATCTAGTGGTCACTCTATTGAAATTAATAATGACATTATTATTAACAGTATTTCCTTTGAGTGATAAACCTCCCAGGCCCAACTTTGATTAAAAACATCCCCACTGTGCCAATCACCTAGCATATATATTAATTGATTCTTAATCATTTGAAACCCTCATGTGTCATTGTTGTCATAAGCTTTAGGTACCTTTGGTTTTTTACTGAAGCTTCTTGATTAACTTCTTTTCTATCAATTGGTGGAGCCCAGTCTACATCATTAAAGCTGCTTTTTTTTGGCTGTGTTGGATCTTCTATTAGTAGTTGCAGTAGGTAGGTTTAGTTGCCTTGGGGCAAGAGGGATCTTAATTCCCAGACCAGGGATTGAATCTGTGTCCCCTTTATTGGAAGGGGGATTCTTAATCACTGGACCACCAGGGAAGCCCCTTCATTAAAGCATTTTAAAATACGTTACACAATTTTTTTTTTTTTTAACATGAAAATGTCTAAGGATTTGCTTTGGGGAGGGAGTGCAGCAGAAGTGACATGATTCATTTCTGTATTGTAGCTCTTACCTTCCAAAGGAAGGCGTTTTCACCTCTTCCTTTTTATTTTAAGCAAAAACAAATGCATAGGTAATTTTAGAGAAAGAACATTTGCAGGCATTTAAAGATGCTTGAAGTTTCAATCAAAATAAGGGTTTCAGCTCTGAGTTACCTAAGAATAAGTCAACGTCTGCACCAGGTGTTCATTACAGTTTCTGGCTGAGTGTCTGCTGCTGATCTAAGTTGGGATCCTGGGAAGCTATAGATTCAAAGAGAGTTGATATGAAAAGGGGCTAATTCCAGGCATAGCATCTATTGCCTTCCAGAGCAAAAAATATTTGCCTGAGTGTCTACTTCTAATAAAATCAACTTTTCATCATTTTAGCTTGTTTTTTCCATTTCCTCTAGGCTATAAGTGAAATATGGTGTTTTCATTTTTGATTAACCTTCCACTTCTAAAGTTTCACACTGTTCAGGACTAGCTTTTAAGACTCTGAGCTTGTTCCTAGCAGTACTTTCCAAATGTTTTCCCTTCTTTTGAATTATTGAGTTCTTTAATGATACATTATGAGTTTTGAATTTAAGGTTCCTCCATCTTCCTTAATAGGCCTTGGTTGAATTTACTTCTACTTAAAGGTGCACTGATGTTGGTCACTTCTCATTTTTGTGTCTATATTTTATGTATAGTTGCTCTTATAAGGTTTCAAATCTTTATTCTTTATTCGTATGTGTGAAAAATTTAGAAAATCCAGACAGGCCAAAAAAGGAAAAGAGGAATTACACCTATTAACATTTTGATATATATTTTATGTGCATAAAGAAAAAACTTTCATTTTCTTAAAATGATACTTACTATTTTGTTTCTTTTAAACTTTCATACAAAGATGAATCACATCCCATATCATAGAATGATCTTCTGTAGCATGTTTTGAATACTAAACAGTATTTTGTTCTATGGATGTATCATATTTTATTGGAGATATGCTATAATATCAGGCAGTTTTTCCTTTTTTAAAATTGCTGATATATAGCAGTAAATATCTTAAAGCTCAGTTTTTGTATATATCTATGGTTATTCCCTTTGAGTAAAACCCTAAAAGTAGAATTTTGGGATAGGGATAAAGGACACTGATGTTTTTCATTGACCTCAGGGCATTTTATTAGTCCCAATATAAAATCTGTAGAGTTCATCATAGCTTTCCTTGATTACCTTCTACGGTCTTTTTGGTTAGTCTAATATGAAAGACTCAAGTCAGATTGCATTTGAACTCAGACCTGACTGACTAGGGCTTTATCCAAGGTAAATAATGCTAGGTATAATATTTACAAAAACTCAGCTATAAGGTACAGCCTCAACACCAAACCATCCAGTAGTGCCCAGTTATAGCTATAAAGGCTATTTCCACCTAAACAGGAATAGCAGTTGATACTGTGCCCTGAGAATTCTCTCTTATTCTTAAAAAAAAATTTTTTTAACATATTTGTTTGACTGTGCTAGGTCTTAGCTATGGCATGCAGGATCTTCACTCTTCTTCATTGCACCATGTGGGATTTAGTTCTCTGACCAGGGATCGAACTCCAGTCCCCTATGTTAGGGCATGGATTTTTAGCCACTGCACCACCAAGGACATCCCTCTCTTCACTGTCAGTCTCCTTACTACATTACTATCTGAACTACTGACCATGTACACTGATGTATCCATAATTGCTGTATGGTAGAGTAATTAAATATTGTTTCTTATATAGCCATCTCTAAGATTTTAATGATTCTATTTTCTACCCTTTGCTGCCAACAGTAGACTCCTAATGTCCTCTGTGTGTTTATATCTCTATATCTGTATTTTATATATTTATCTCTTTCTCGCTCTCTGTCAATAATACAGAACTTCATCATAGCCAGAAATTACCTTTTGAAATCAGATAAGTGTCCCTCTGACTAACACAAAAACATAGTTACTCCTGGGAACAATTTAAAGGATATAAAATGGGCAAAAGCTAAGAAAAGGACTTGTGTGAAAAACTCACGGATTGATAGTTTAATGTAGAGAGAAATTCTCTTCTTCATTTTTATGACTAAAGTTATCTTTAGCTGTCAGACATGACCCTAATGATGGCAGAATGGCATTTGTATTTTCATGTACCTTTTTCATTTTTAGAATTTAGTTCTGGCTGTAAAAAGGAAACAGAAAATAAACACACACACATACTCCCAAACATATTTTCTGGGTCAGCTGTTCTTTTTTCAGATATTGTCTTCTCCACTGTGTGGAGACCATGCATGTCCTTTCCTCCTTTTTCTAAGTCATGCCGAGCTTCTCTGTCCCCTTTTTAGTGTTAGTGGCTCAGTGTGTCCAATTCTTTGTGGCTCCATGGGTTGTAGCTTCCCAGGCTTTGTGACCCCAGGGACTGTAGCCCGCCAGGCTCCTCTGTCCATGGGATTCCCCAGGCAAGAATACTGGAGTTGGTTGCCATTTCCTTCTCCAGGGGATCTTTCTGACCCAGGAATTGAACCCAGGTCTCCAGCATTGCAGGCAGTTTCTTTACCTACTGGGTGCTTACCTGTTTTAGCATTTCAGAATAAATTTTTTGTTTAGATGAGTTATTGTTATGTGTTGTTATTATACTCAGTTTTTCCCTTTCACTCTTTGTGGTATAGATATGTGTATGCATCTTTGGTTGTAATGAATGGTTATTAATAAAAAATAAGGAGTTCGAGAATCTCAGCATTTATATTTCTTAGTATTCAGTTGCTGTGGGTTAGCTATAAAAACTTAGACACAGTGGTAAAGTGAAGTCAAATACAAAAATGACTGAAGTAATAAACTTGATTACCTTTGGGTAATTATTTCATTCATCAGGTCATAAAACTAAGCTTTTAATATTTTCTGTGTTCCTTTTATGATATAACTTTTCTTTTGCATTCCAAGTTTTAAAATCTTTTCATCCTACTAATTTCTCTCATCTTGCATAAGGACCCACCAGAATAGAAATGATCTCTGAGGCTCATATAACAGAATCTCATTCTGGTGAGATCTTTGCTCTTATCTGGATTCTAGGTTGGAATACAATTTTAGGAAAAGATCCTTCAGGTAATTTTTTTTAAGTGGATAGACAGGGAAGACTCACATGAAAAGCCTTGTTGCATAACATAAAGCATCCATTTGCTTTGTGGCCCTTGTAGAAAGGAAATTTTCTGTTTGTCTAATATAAACTTGAGACTTGGAGTGATCACTGCATTGAATGCTGTCCTTCCCAGTGTCTATGTTAAATTCTTATTCTATTCAGTTCCAACATAATCAATATTCTGCATATAAGAGGAACTTTCACATTTGTTTCATTAGCCATTAGATAAACTCTATATTTGCATCATTCTAGGGCAGTGGTTCTTGCCATTATGAAATCTGTATTGAATTCACCCACATGGCACAGCTGTAAAGAATCCGCCTGCCAATACAGGAGAGGTAAGAGACATGGGTTCGATCCCTGGGTTGAGAAGATCCCCTGGAGTAGGAAACGGCAACCCTCGCCAGTATTCCTGCCTGAAAAATTCCATGGACAGAGGAGCCTGGTGGGCTACAGGCTATGGGGTTGCAGAGTTGAACACAACTGAGCACACATGCACATGTGCATACTCATATATACATATGCACACTCAAACAGCACTTTCAAATATCACTGTCATGGGCTGCATCTGGTAGAAGAAATCAAATGAGAACCAGGCATGAATGAAGTATATTAAAACCAGAAGATCCACAGAAGCATAGACAGTGATGCTTATACAGCAGTATTTAGTGTTTTTGTCTAGGAATTGTAATTCTCGTGATTATGTGTACAGTTGACTTTGGGTAAGTGAATTCCCTATGGTTCCTTGGTCTTAACTCCCATATGTCAGTTGAATCAATACTTTGTGAACTTGCAAAGCTTTCTGATGCTTTGGGTTTTGAGTGGTGGGCCAGAGGACTTAGAATCAGGTACTTACTGACTGGCACCGTCATTAGGGCATTACCAGTGGGGAACCCAGCAACAGATAAGCATCACCACCAAACCCCAAATTCATTCTCCCTTGTGATTTTGTGATGCATGATGAGAAATTGTTCTTTCATGTTTAAATACAGCTATTTTATCAACTTTATTTTTTTATTTCTAAAGGTTCAAAATGAGCATTCCAGATTTTCTTTAAAATTTTTCTTTGCTAAGACATGATTTTTTTGGTAGGGAGGGAGCATAGTAGGTGTTGGGAGGCGATTTGCAGTACTTTGAATTTAGAATGACAATTATGTAACCATTTTTACTTAGATCAATGCTTCCCTATTGTTGGATACACAGCAAACTTGATTGAAAATTAAAATTTAGAAATAATAGAAATGGAAATAAGGTTGTATTAAAGGAGATAATTATTTTATTCATGAACTCCTTCCTTTATTCATGAAAAGTATTAGTGGAGAATCCTTCAGCTATCGAGGTTTCAAGAAACATTTTCTTGAGTTTAAAATTATTTGTGAGCAGTTTGGTTTTAGAAGACTTTTTTAGGACCATAAGCATTTAGTAAAATTTTATTCTTGTAGTAAAAGCTTCCTGCTTTTAGTCTTCATTTATTTTCTTTTATTTCTTACCCTGTGACCTACTTTTCTCCCACCCTTCCATCAAAAAATAAATAAAGCAGAATAAAAAATAAACTATAACTTTAAAATCAAAATATATAGGCATATCTCAGAGATTTTGCAGACTTGGTTCTAGACCGCTGCAATTAAGTGAATATTATTAATATAGTAAATTGAGTCATGGAATTTTTGGTCACCCAGTGCATATAAAACTTATGTTTATGCTATTCTGTAGTCTATTAAGTGTACAATAGCATGATGTTTAAAAAAACAATGTGCTTAACTTAATTAAAAAATACTTTATTGCTAAAAAATGCTAACCATCATCTGAGCCTTCAGTGAGTCATAGTAGTAGCACCAAAGGTCACTGATTACAAATCACCATAACAAATATATATAATAATATATATAATTATAGAAATAAAAAAATGGAAATATTGCAAAAATTACCCAAATGTGGCAGACATGAAGTGAGCAAATACTGTTGCAAAGATGGCAGCAGTATCTGCAAAGCATAATAAAGCAAAGCAAAATAAAACAAGGTAGGCATAAGAGACCTGGGTTTGATCCCTGGGTTGGAAGGATCCCCTGGAGGAGGGCATGGCAACCCACTCCAGTGTTCTTGCCTGGAAAATCCCATGGACAGAGGAGCTTGGCGGGCTACAGTCCATGGGGTCTCAAAGAGTCAGAAAGGTCTGAAGTGACTTAGCACACACACACAGGCCTATACTAGTCTTCAGCCAAGTACTTTTGCATTTGTGCTAGTATGTAATATCATACTATCATGGGACATAACATTAAAGAATGTTGGAAGAAAATATGGACAAATAAACGAGAAATTATATTTTCTGTTTTCTACTCTTGGGGTGCCCTCATTTTACAGCACAAGCAACAAGGTATAATCCAGTGTTTACTTTGTGTTTGTATGTCTGTTTGGTATAAGTCAGTGTTCTCCAGAGAAATAGAACCGACATGAGGTATATTTGATTTATTAAAAGGAATTGGTTCATGTGATTATGGAGACTGAGAAGTCCCATGGTTGGCCACCTGCAAGCTGGAGACCCAAGAAAGCGGATTGTGTAGTTCTGAGAGCCTGAGGGATGTTGGTGTAAGTACCAGTTGAAGGGAGATGCTTAAATTCCCAGCTCAAACAAGCAGAATTCGAATCCCCGCTTCTTGACCTTTTTGATTTATTCAGGCCTTCAATGGATTGAGTGATATCTACTCACTTTGGGGAGGGCAGTGTGCTTTCCTCAATCTAATAATTCAAATTCCAGTTTAATCTGGAGAAATACCACAAATGCACCCAGAAATAATGTTTAATCCAGGCACCCTGTGTCCTAGTGAGGTTAACATAAAGCTAACCATCACAGTGAGTCTCCCCACTAGACTTGAGAGTTACATAAGATGAGATATACCTGTTGTTTTTCATTGTATGCCATGCTTAATCAGAAATTGGTGGACAGCAGATGATTAATAATGATTTGTTAAAGGAAGGGAATGAATGTAAAGAGTATATGTTAAGTGGAAAGTATATGTCCAAGATTTATAACATGAATAGCATGTTGAAAGACTGAGTATCAGATGGATGTTAAGATGTGCCAGTGAGGTAATTTTAGTTGGCATATGATGATTCTGTTGACTTTTCCTTTGTCTTTATTTGGTGGCCACTTCAAATATTAAAACTAAAGTCTTAATAGATTTTTGAGGTCCAAGAATTTGAAGTATGACCTTTAGATTTTTCAGAATCTTCCCAAGTTAAACAAATTACTTTGATCATGGCAGTGAATCAAGGTCAAAAGAGAATTGCCATTATCTCTGAGGATGAGTCAGCTTTGCTCTTCAGCGATCCTATTTTGAAATGGCATGCCAAGAGCAGGATGATCTTTTGCTCTATGTTGTTTCTCTTGCACCATTTTCTAACTTCCCACTTAGGAAAATGTTTAGTAATTCTATATTTTCCCTCACATTGATTATTGGAATTTGCCAGGTAATAATTATGTTTACAGGGCCAAGGGACCAAGGATTTTAGAATCTTTTAAAAGGAATACATAAAAGTAAGATTGATACTTTTGAACTGTGGTGTTGGAGAAGGCTGTTGAGAGTCCCTTGGACTGCAAGGAGATCAAACCAGTCAATCCTAAAGGAAATCAGTCTTGAATATTCATTGGAAGGACTGATGCTAAAGCTGAAACTCCAGTACTTTGGCCACCTGATGCGAAGAACTGACTCATTGGAAAAGACCCTGATGCTGGGAAAGATTGAAGACAGGAGGAGAAGGGGACGACAGAGGATGAAATGGTTGGATGGCATCACCAACTCGATGGACATGAGTTTGAGCAAGCTCTGGGAGTTGGTGATGGACAGGGAAGCCTGGAGTGCTGCAGTCTTAGACATGACTGAGTGACAGAACTGAACTGATAAAAGTAAGATATATATTAATGTTTGATTATTAGTTATACAAGTATATACTCAAGAGGTTATTTGAAGTATCTGGTGATTCATTAAGGTGTTCCAGGTCCACATTCTGTGACATTTCTATTATACCATCAGAGAAATTGGTCTGATTGATGCTGACGTGTGTGGGATACTAAGGTGGTGGGGATAGGGAATCTTTAAACATTGTCTTACACCAAGAGATGATGCTTGGAGGAGACCATAGTGTAAGTGTATATGTCCCCTGTTTGTTTTTGATAGCGTGTCCACAAATCTCCAACTAAGTATCACACTACCTGGCACGTGGTAGATGCCCTAAACATTTTTGTTGAATTGGCTTGGCTGCACCTCTCAGGGGTAGTCTTAGTCAGCAACAACAAGTGTTGTTCTGAAAAACAAGAAAGCCATACTGTAGTTGCATCTGGCGGTAGAGGAATAAACTGGGCATGGTGGTAGTAGACTGTTTCTGGGTGCAGGAAGGAATACAGACTTAGACCAGATTTGAAGCAATGACAGAAAAATTGTATCTCTTTTGTTCTGAAAAGAGACTTTGAAGGTCACTTCTCTGAAATAATTGAGGCGGAAGCTGGAGTGAAGAAGGTCAGAGGAAGAGAACCAAAGGTATTGTGTCAAAATCACAGTGTAGAATCTTGAGGTGAAAAACAAGATTAAATTCAGTTTGCGTGACATATGGTTGACTTTTCTGGTTGCTCAGGTGGTAAGAAATCTGCCTGAAATGTAGAAGACCTGGGTTCAATCGCTGGGTAGGGAAGATCCCCTGGAGAATGGAATGGCAACCCACTCCAGTATTCTTTCCTGGGCAATTCCATGGACAGAGGAGCCTGGTGGGCTACAGTCCAATGGGGTCAGAAAGAGTCAGACATGACTGAGCGACTAACACTTTATCATATGGAAAATAGTCATTTCCAAGGGTGAGGGATAGAATGCTCCACATCACTGAAGTGCTGGTGTTGGGGAGAACATGGTTTTCTTTTCTGAGTAGAACTGCTAGCTTGTAAGTACTGGGAACCGATGTGTGCCACTTCTTTACATGTGCTGTTTCATTTAACAAGGCCCCACTGCAGCTTTAGCAACTAAGGTACCCCTTGGTCATTTTTCTGGAGGATCTGAGAAAATGAGAGAGTAAGTAATGTGCTCAATGACACATAGCAAATAAGCAGTCACCAGGCACTCTGACCCCTGCTGCGGTGGACGCAATGGGCATCTGGAGGAAGGGCTTGAAAGTACTCAATAAAAATTTATTTTTACGCTGAGTTTTGATTCCCTCCAGAGGACACACCAGAATCATATGTTTTTTAAGAGAAGTGGAGAAGAGAGAGCAGCATTTTCAGAAGAAATATTTATGATGGTGGAAACATTTAGTTTTAATTAGATAACTTAACGCCTTGGAAACTTTCGTTGTGCCATGTAACTATTAAAGAAAAATTAAATGTCAAATCCTCATATAGATAGTTGTGTAGGGTCAGATGGGTTATAGAGTTGCTTAGTCAGTTTAGTTCAGTTACTCAGTCGTGTCCGACTCTTTGTGACCCCATGAATCACAGCACGCCAGGCCTCCCTGTCCATCACCAACTCCCGGAGTTCACTCACACTCACGTCCATCAAGTCAGTGAAGCTGTCCAGCCATCTCATCCTCTGTTATCCCCTTCTCCTCCTGCCCCCAATCCCTCCCAGCATCAGAGTCTTTTCCAATGAGTCAACTCTTCACATGACATGGCCAAAGTACTGGAGTTTCAGCTTTAGCATCATTCCTTCCAAAGAACACCCAGGGCTGATCTCCTTTAGAATGGACTGGTTGGATCTCCTTGCAGTCCAAGGGACTCTCAAGAGTCTTCTCCAACACCACAGTTCAAAAGCATCAATTCTTCGGCATTCAGCTTTCTTCACAGTCCAACTCTCACATCCATACATGACCACAGGAAAAACCATAGCCTTGACTAGACGGACCTTTGTTGGCAAAGTAATGTCTCTGCTTTTGAATATGCTATCTAGGTTGGTCATAACTTTCCTTCCAAAGGAGTAAGTGTCTTAATTTCATGGCTGCAGTCACCATCTTCAGTGATTTTGGAGCCCCCCAAAATAAAGTCTGACACTGTTTCCCCATGTATTTCCTATGAAGTGATGGGACCAGATGCCATGATCTTCATTTTCTGAATGTTGAGTTTTAAGCCATCTTAGAGTTGGTTAAGGAAACAGTTTTAAAAAGTGGAGTGGCAAGCTGAGCTGTACCCAGAAATTCAGGTGACTGTAGAGTGGGATTAAAATAAAGCTTTTGCAGAATAGCATGAAAGCAAACAATAATTAGCAGCTCTTTAAAATTTCATTGATTCCCAAGAGATGTTTGTGGGAACCAGAAAAGTGATCTAGAGAGTAATGTGAAAAGATAGGCACAGTTTTTTAAATTAATAGATAATATTGGAAGAAATATGGGGTACTTTTAAAAGTAGTGATGATAGATTACCATATTTAAATTTTGCACATTGAAGTATAACAAAATTCTGTTCTTCTCATGTTTCTTATACCCTTTACTGATCAGAGTCCATTTCTTGCATAACAAAAGTACACTTGACCAAAGGATGAGGGACATTCTAAAAACTTTCACTTTTTATTGATGTATAGATTTACAGTGTTGGTGTATTGATTTACAATGTTGTGTTAATTTCTGCTGTGCAGCAGAGTGATTCAGTTGTACGTATATATACATTCTTTTTCACGTGTTTTCCACTGTAGTTTATCACAGGATATTGACTATAATTCCTTGTGCTATACAGTAGAACCTTGTTGTTTATCCATCCTACGTATAATAGTTTGCATCTGCTAACCTCAAACTCTCCATCCATCCTTACCCTGCCACCCGCCTCCTCCTTGGCAACCACAAGTATGTCCTCTATGTGTGTGAGTCTATTTCTATTTCATAAATAAGTTCATTTGAGTAATATTTTAGATTCTACATATAGTGACATCCTATGGTATTTGTCTGTCTCTGATTTACTTCACTTAGATGATCATCTCTAGGTCCTTTCATGTTGCTGCAAATTGCATTATTTCATTCTTTTTTATGGCTGAGTAGTATTCCATTGTGTATATGTATCACATCTTCTATATCCATTCCTCTGTAGGATATGGATGGACATTTAGATTGTTTTCATGACTTGACTACTTTGAATAGTACTATTATGAACATATGGGTGCATGTATGTTTTTGAACTAGACTTTTGTCCAGATATTTGCCCAGCAGTGGGGTTGCTGGATCATATGGTAATTCTATTTTGAACTTTCTGAGGAGCCTCTGTACTGTTTTCTGTGGTGGTTGCACCAACTTACATTCCCACCAACAATGTAGGAGGGTTTCTAAAGGATAAGGAACATTTGAGTAACTCTTTTTGTCACCATTTTCCAAAATTTTAAACACTGTCTTCTCTTCTACCCATGAACAGTAGACATGTTGAGACAGGCAGGCGGATGCTTATTTTGCTTCCTTACCGTCAACACATAAGGAGTAGAGTTTTTTTATTTTTTAAAGGAATGTCTTACCATTAAACAGAAATGTTAATGTTTGTACTTCATGTATTTATAATACATGAAAATATTCTTCAAGGAGAAATCTTGAATGTAAGAAAACTACTCATTTTACGAGATTTAGAAAATAAAGAAGAGTAAGAAAAAGTGTAAATCACTGATATCACTGATGCTCTTGTTGGTCAGAAACATCTGTTCATATTTTGATATTTCCTTCTAATTCCTTTTAAAAACTTTAAACATATCGAGAGCATATAGTATATATGGCTTCATAGTCTGTTTTCTTTACTCAATCTGCTCACGTAATATTTTCTTGTATCTTTATTAAACACTGTTCAAATACAGCTTTAATGGCTACATAGCATTCTATTATATAAATCGCATAATTAACTCAATCTGTTTCCTTAATATGAACCTTTAGTTTCATTTTACTCTGTACATGAATTTTTCACAGCCTTATTAGTTTTATTTAACATATCATAAAATTCAGTCATTTCAAGTTTATGGTTGTTTACTGGTGTTTGATAATTTTACCAAGTGGTGCAACTGTTATCATAATCAGTTTTAGAACATTTTCTCCCCCACCTAGTGAGATTCCTCATGTCCATTTGTAGTTAATTCGTCATCTTATCCCTAGTTCCAGCTTACCACTGATCTACTTTCTGTTTCTCTGATTGTCTTTTCTAAGCATTTCATCTAAGTGGAATTATGCAATACACGGTTTCTTGTGACTGATTTCTTTTTCTTACCATATTTTTAAGGTTCATCCATGACACAGCATGTATCAGTACATTATTACTTCTTATTGCTGGACGTATTTCATTGTAGGGATATACAGGCACACCTTGTTTTATTGTACTTTATTAAGCTTCACACATTGTGTTTTTTACTGGTTTTTTTTTTTTTTTTTTTATAAATTGAAGGTGTGTGGCAACACTGTGTTATCAGATGATGGTTAGCACTTTTTGGCCATAAAGTATTTTTTAGTTAATATATGTACCTTGTGTTTTAGACTTAATGCTCTTGAACACTTAATAGACTACCCTATAGTGTAAACATAACTTTTATATGCACTAGGAAACCAGAAAGTTTGTGTGACTCTCTTTCCTGTGATACTTGCTAAAATTTATTGTGGTAGTCTGGAACCAAACCCACAGTATCTCTGGGGTGTGCCTCTAATGCATTTTGTGTATCCCCATTCACCAGTTGATAGACATCTAGGTTGCTCCTAGCTTTGTGCTGTAAAGAATAATAACGCTGTGATCATTGACGTGCAGGTCTTTGTGTAGACACACATTTTTGTTTCTCTTGGGTCAGTACTTAAAAGTGCAATTGCTGGGTTCTGTAGGAGTGTTATTTTTGTAACTATTTGAGAAACTGCCAAACGGTTTTCCCAAGTGGTTCCATAGTTTTACATTCCCACTAGGAATATATAAGGGTTCTTATTTATCCAAATCCTCACTAACATTTGTTGTTGTCTGTCTTATTTATTACAGCCATTCTAGTGGGTGTTAATATCTTAATGTGGTTTTTAATATGCATTTCCCTAATGGCAATGGTGTTGAATATTTTTTCATGTGCTTATTATGTATTTGTATATCTTGTTTGTTGTAATATTCTATTCATTTTTTGTTCAATTATCAATTTAGTTTAAATGCTATTAAGTTGTAACTGTTCTTTGAAAATTCTAGGTACAGGTATTTTATATGTTTTTGCAAATACTTTGAGTCTGTTTCTTGGTTTTAAAAATTCTTAATTATGTCATCTGAAATGCAAAAAATTGAATTTTTATGAAGTTCACATTGTTAATTTATTCTTTTGGTGTCACATGTATGAATTCTTTGCCTAACCCAAGGTCTGGAAGATTTTATATATATTTCATTACTTAAACTTTTAAAGGACATTTAAAAATACTTCTAAAGAGTGGATCCTGAGAAGTACAAGTTTTAGAAACTTTTAGTAGTCAGCATTTTGTATTTGCAGTTTCCACATCTACAGATTCAATGATCTGTGGATTGAAAAGAACTGAAAAAAATTTCAGAAAGTTTCAAAGAGCAAAACTTGAATTTGCATGCACTTGCAACTACTTATATAGCATTTATATTGTGTTAGGTATCATTATAAGTATAATATAAGATATAAATAATTGAGAAGTGATTTAAAATATATGGGAGGATATGCATATCTTAATTGCAAATACTGTGCCATTTTATGTAGAGGAGTTGAGCATTTGCAGATTTTGGTATCCATGGGGGGTCCTGGAACCAGTTCCCCACAGATCCTGAGAGATGACTGTATGTATTTTTTAAATTTTTGTTTATTTATTTACTTTTGGCTGTTCTGGGTCTCCATTGCTACATGTGGGCTTTCTCTGGTTGTGGTGTTTGGGGGCTACTCTCTGGTTGTGGTGATGGGCTTCTCATTGCAGTGTGGATGACTGTACATTTTTAATAACGTTTTTTTAAAGTATTACATACAACAGGAAGATAGACAAGTCATAAGGGACTCATGTGAAAATTGAAATTTGAAAAAATAAATCCATGTATGTAACTCCCACATGAATCAGGAGGAAATGTTGCTAGCTTCTCAGAAACCTCTCAGAACTTCCTATAAACCCCTTCCCAGTCATTACTTGTACTCTGCCCCAAAGTTAATCAATGGTTAGTAACACCATAAATTAATTTTGCCTTTTTTGAATTTTATTTAAATGGAATGGTATTGTGTATACATTTTTGTGTCTTTTGCTTAATATTTTATTGATGAGATTCATTGATGTGGTTTGTTGCAGTAGTTTTCTCGTTTTCATGGCTGTATAGTATTTCATTTATGAATACATCACATTTATTTATCAGTTCTGCTATTGATGTTCTGTTTTTGGATATTTTTAATAGTGCTGCTAGCAAAATACTTGTACTTGATTTTTGGTGCACAAATGTGAGCTTTTCTGTTCAGTGTATACTCAAGGGTGGGATTACTAGGTTATGGAGCAGGCCTAACTACAAACTTACTATAAATGGCAAGCTGTTTTCTATAGCCAGTTACATTCTATCCCAGCATCAGTGTTTGAAAGTTTTGTTTGTACCACATCCTGACCAAAACTTGCTGATTTTCTGTCTTTTTAATTGTAGCCATTCTGTTGGATTTGTGTCTTGCTGTGGTTTTCATTTGCATTTTTCTGATGAGTAATGAGGAAGAGCACCTTTACTGTGTTTGCGTGTGTGTGTGTGTGTGTGTGTGTGAGAGAGAGTGTGTGGCTATTTGGATATCTTCCTTTGTGAAGTTTCTATTCCAGTTCTTTTGCTCATCTTTCAACTGGGTTTATTTATTTATTTTTGATATATTTGTCCATATGAGTCCTTTGTCAGTTATATGATTGCAAGTGTTTTCTGTTTTCTGGCTTACCTTTACTTTCTTTTGGTCAGCTTTTCAGTCATTCCTTTATAGCTAGTGCTTTTGGGGTCTTATTTGTACTTTAAAAATAAACTTGATATGGAGACTTTGTTAAGATTAAGAAACTTAAACTTGAGCTGACTCGAAGCTGGTGTTTGGTGTTATGAGCACCATCCAGTTTCCTGTCCATGCCTCTTCCAGTGCTGAAATCCTGCAGAAGTCTTTTCTCCCACCCTCCCTGGCCCTGAGCGCAACTTCCAGCCCCTTGAAACTGATATGGACTCTGTTCTGCTCAGTTTCTCAGCCTCCCAGCTGGCTGTCTTACTGAACCTTAAGCTTCTCAACTGTTTTTAAGTCTTTCAGCTGCCAGTTTTCAGGCTCTCAGCTTCTTGCTGCCTTGAGAAAGCCCCTGAGCTGGCATTTTAGAATTGGCCCATGCCTCCAGGGAAGAAGTATCTTTGAGTGCTGAGTTATCTCACTTTTCCATACTTACTTCTCTATAAGATCTAGGCCTCTCAAGTTATCCCTCCTTTGGTATCTCTTAGGTGACTTCAGAGAGGTTTTAAAAAAAATGATTCAGGCGCTTTTGGTTGTTTTTGTTTGGTGCATTGGTCTGCCACAGCTTGTTTTTCTTTGCCAGGACAGGGAGTCTCTAGGAGTTTTTTTAAATTGATGTATAGTTGATTTACAATGTTGTGCCAACCTTGTTTTTTTAAGGCTGTTGATAAGCTTGTTGAATTATAGTAAGGCTACATTTCCATTGATGGAGTATTACTTTGTCAGAATTATTTTCATCTTTTTTAAACCTCTGAAAATTTGCTAAGCAAAAAAAAAAACCTTGTAATTTTTATTAAACTTTTTCTTTTTCTTTTTATTCTAATGAGACAGAACATTGTTGCAAAAAATGATTGGCCTTTTGCATCTTCCATTTATGATTTGCTTATTAATCACCATGGTTTTTCATTGATTTTTAAGAACTATGTAATGATGCTTTTATTAATAAATAAGAATTTGTGAATTTGAAGATAAAGAATTGTTACCTTAGTGAAGTTAAAAATAATTGGCATTTCCCTTGGTCTTTATAATGTTTCCAGACTTTTGAAGGCAGGGGTTGTATCTCTTTTGTGTTCTTTTTTGGTTTCTGGTAAGTGGAATAGTCCAGGTTATCATGAAGCAGATTACATTAAAAAATAAAGCAGAGATAGGATTAAAAAGCTCTTGAAGATTGTTCCTTATGTTCACTATGAAAATTTTCTTTGGTTATTGATTTATGTTATTTCATTTAGGAGCATGGCCTCAAAGTCTTATTCCATTTTTGAGTCATTATCTTCTCTCTCGTATTGCTTCACATCAGTAATGTAGGATCAAACTCTCCTTTGTGCTGTCTGTCCCACATTTATTAGGGACAAATATCTGCCTCATAAATCTCCACAAATGTAAAAGAGGGATTATGTCTCACCTTCCTCACATGAAACTGAATTAATGTCATTCCTAGAAGTAGCATATAAATGCTGAATGGCAACCTTGCCAGTTGCATTTTAAAGGGGTTTAAGGATAAGACAGTTTTAGACTGACTTCAGAGTTCTAAAGCATGATTACAAAATTTTTAAAAATCTAAAGCATTCTTCATTCACACTCTAACCCAGTGTTTGGATTTTAAGAAATCATCCAGACAGTTTAATTTTTACTCACATTATGAGAATAGTGTCTGAGGATGAGGGATAGTGGAATTTTCCTTATCATATTAGGCATACTTTGTCTCTCTTATTGTGGAAATATAATTTGACTCCCAGAAATGTCCTTGTCTTAGTCACTGCCCTACCTTCCTTTTTTGGTCATTTCATCAACTCTGCATAAGCTATATATTTGCTCTCATGCTTCTGCCTCTGGCCCTTGGGGAATGGTATTCTGAAGAAAAATTGGAGTCTGTGGGGAAGGCTGGTGTAAAAATAAAATCCTCAAGGTGTCAGACCCAGGATGTGGGCCAGATCTAGGGACAGCATTTTTAACATCGCAGATTGCTGTATTAAAGGGAACAAATGAACCTCTCTCTTCTCCAGGTGATAAGGGGGGCAGCGAAACATTTTGAAAAGAGTAGGGACTTTGGATCCAGGCTGCCCTGGGTTCCAAGTCTAGCTGTCCCACCAGCCCTGTGATTAGAGACAAGTCACACTCTGAGCTTCGGTTTACTTGTCTTCATTTGTCAGGAATAGTGATAATAACATGTGAAAGTCTGGTACATGGTGGGTGTTAAGAAATGGAAGATATGATTACATTTTTAAATTTTCTCTCTTATTCTGATATAAGACTTTTCCCCCTCCCTTCGTGATCGTGATTCATGGACTAGAGCCAGGTTACCTAGGTGCTAATCCTAGCTCTGCAATTTAGTCACTGTGTGACCTTGGGAAAGCTACCTACTTTGTAGCTCAGCCTCCTCATCTATACACGAGGATGGTTTGGATGCCCACCTCCTAAATTTGTTACAGATACTAATATTTGTAAGGTACCAGAATAGTGTCTGGCTAATATGTAAGCACTAGGTAAGAATTTGGCATAAGAAAGTAAACACTCAAAGCTGACACGAATTGGTTATTAGTATTAATAGAAGCAATGGGATTAGGGTTAGGTCTGGGGCACCATTGTTGTGTGATAAGTGATCGCCCGCAGGTAAGAGAAGTAGACTCACAGGAGTTCGGTGAGATAAAAGTTGGCAGCTCTGAAGCTGTCCCAAGTTCAGATGGCTGCTGTTCATCAGTGGGAACATCAGAGTGGTGGAGATGTTTGCTTTTAGCTCATTCTAATGAAAATCTGCAGAGAAATGTCACAAGAATGGTTTCTGCCGTGTTCTCCACATTAGGAAAAAGACCTAAAGGAATGGGAACATGACTCAGGCAGAAAATACTTCCATGCAATACTCAGCTGACACTGGCACTCCATAATGCCAGATAGCATCTCCTTTTGTTGGTAAATATATATATTTATATGTATATAAATAGTATGTTTCATGTATAAAGTTGGTGGTTGAACAAATCTAAGGATTATTTTCTGAGTACCATTGAATGTCATACCCATAAAATATTTTTTTTTTCATTTGCTTTGAATTAGCATAAATAATACCAGCATTGTCTTTTTTGTTGAATTTTTATAATAATTTTCTTTTATGTCTTACATTTCAGGTAGTGTGAATCTTCACCTAAGGATTTGTTTTAATACAAGTTGAATTATCTGGTGGACTCATATAGATGTTTATATGTTGCTGTCCTTCACAGTTCACACTTACATTAAAAAAACAAAAACCCATAGGTACTGCTCAAAGAGACATCAAAGAATTTAAAAGACATTTTAAAGGTGAAACAAACTTGTAGGGGAGACCCAAGAATGTGTCCATGTCTCTAAAATGAGATATGGAATGCTTTTTATGGCAGAGTGATCTTTCTTTCCATCTCAAACATTAGAGGTTTTTTTTGTTGTTGTTGTTTGTTTAAAGAGAAAGAATAAAAACAGATGGACTCAGTAATTTCTTAGCATCAACATTGAGGCTGCTTTTATGACTGGGAATTTTTGGAAAGTTCACCACCTCTTGTTTTCTGCAGATTTCCATTGCCTTTGTACAGATTTTAAGTTAAGAGCTAAGATTCACAGAATTGTCTATTTGCAGTAAACGGAAGAGGAAAAATGAAAAGCTAAGCTGTGATCCACGTGTGCACTGTTTTTCTTCTACCTGCACACCCACCCTGTAGGACAGAACAGCTTAGCATTCTACCCCTCAGTTGAAAACCAGAGACTTCTTTTCTTAAGAAATCAAAGTGCCTGCCTGGGAGAGAATGGACTTGATTAAGGGAGTGCATATGCCCCAGTAAAGCCCTTATCTTCTTTCTGTTTGAAGACCCACCCCTGCTCACCCTAAAATAAAGCCTGTCTCTTGTTAAGACTAACATTTCCCTAATTTCCCTACACAGACCTCCCTGCCTGCTGCCTTATGCATAGAAGAGACTCAAAAAAGCAGAGGAAATCCACACCAGCTCTAGAGAGAAAAGCTACTCTCTCTTTTATTCAAAAATATCTACCAGATACATGACAAGAAACAAAAGAGTGATAAAACAAACAGAATAATTGTCCTTGGAAGAGACAGACTAATTAAGGAACAGAAAAGAATATATGAAAACTTTAGGAAAGTTTCAAGAAAATGACATCTGGAAAATAACGGGATGCATTAAAATAGCAACATCAAAGAGTAAGGAAGAACTCTTGAAAACTAGGGATTGTTTGCTGAAATTAAAATAATTAAATGGAAATCTTGAAAGTGAATATTAGATATTTCCTATAACAGTGCAAAAAGAGAGGCACAAAACGTATAGGCAAAGAGACAGGCTCAGTCAAGTTCGTCTAATATCTGAATACTTGGAATTCCAGAAGATACAGCAGAGTAAATGAGGAGTTGAAAATACCAAATAAATAATAGAAGCCTCTCTTGTGCTCTGGGAAATAATCCAAACCTTTGGACTGACAAGTTCTGAGGACCCAGCAAAATGGATGAAGGCAATATTCTTGTGAAATTTAAGAACACTAAGTATAAAGAAAAAATCCTAGAGAGATCTTTTAGAGAGACATCTAGAGAGAAAAGGGAGATTGTCAAGTCACCATTAATCTTTTAACACTTCTTTGCTTTCTGGTCCAGTAATGTACTTCAGCCTCTGCCCATACTGTTCCTACCCTAGACCTGGAGTCCACCATTTTTCTAAGGAGCTGTGGTTTCTTTTACTGGTGAATGTGTTTAGAAACCAAGATACCCTGGGCATTCATTTTATCTGTAGTATTGTAGCCTCTAGAGGTTTTCAGTAGATAGAGCTGGGTGGGGAGGTGATAAATGTATATATGCTTTATCCCATGATACAAACAAAATAGTTTTACCAAATACCAATATCACTACTAATAGTAAATAAGGTAAGTAAAGTTCAGATTTTTTTTGCAAATTTTCTTTGTCCTTAGGATATAAGGTGTTCTAAGGGCTTAAAATAGAGTGCTCTGTTCAGAGATAAAAGTTTAAAAATAAAGTAAAATTAAAAAAATAAAAAATGTGACTCTATTGAGATAAAAAAAAAATTCTTTCTTCAGTGCAACTATCAATTTGATAATAGGTTTAAGTTCACTTTTATTGATTAAATCTTGAGGGCTTACATTTCTGTCCTGTTAATATTAATTTTTGAATATGTAAAATATTTAAGGGGTTCAGATATGCAAACTATATTAAAAATATACTCAGAGAAGCGTCACTAATAGCTCTGTCTTTTCCATCTAAATACTCCCCAACTCCCTGTTTTTGGTCTATCTTATTTTCAAAAATAAATAAAAGCATATATTTATGTTTGTCCTTTATTTCACAGAACAACACATTATATGTACTCTTATATTTTGCTTTATTCAGTTTATAATGTATTTGGAAATCACTGTTAGTTGTTTGAAATCTTCAATCTGCTTCCCTGGTGGCTCAGAGGTTAAAGTCTCTGCCTGCAATGTGGAGACCTGGGTTCAATCCCTGGGTTGGGAAGATCCCCTGGAGAAGGAAATGGCAACCCACTCCAGTATTCTTGCCTGGAGAATCCCATGGACGTAGGAGCCTGGTGGGCTACAGTCTACGGGGTTGCAAAGAGTTGGACACGACTGAGCGACTTCACTTTCAAACAAGTTCATAGTATTCCATTATGTGGATGAGTAAATTTATTTACTTAGTCTCCTAGATGAGCAGTTAGGTTTTTTGCAGTATTTTTGCTCTTATAATTACTACTGCAGTGAGTAATTTTTACATACATTGCTTTGTATTTCTTCATGGTTAATTCTTGGAATTGAGCTCTCTAGGGCAAAAGGTAAATGTATATGTAGTTTTGTTTGCTAATTTCCACTGCAAATAGGCTGTATCATTTTGCACTCCCATCAGTAATATGTGGAGTTGACTAACAGATTTACCAATGTTGGATATTTAAAATTTTTTGCCAGTCTCATATGTAGGTAATAGTATCTCTGCGAGTATGCTGTTTGCCTGTTCCTTTAGTGAGACCAAAGGTGCCCATCTTAGATGTTTGAGGGCTGTTTGTGTCCTTTCTTGTGAACTGTCAGTGTCATTTGCTTTTTTTTTTTTTTTTTTTGACTTATGTAGGTATTCCTTTTATAAACTTTCTTATTGCTGTGTAACATATTTATAGAACAAAATGCACAAATATTAAGTGTCTTGCTGTTGTTGTAGTTCACTCAGTTGTGTCTGATTCTTCGCAACCCCATGGACTGCAGCACATCAGGCATCCCTGTCCTTCACGATCTCCCTGAGTTTGCTCAAACTCATGTCCATTGAGTTGGTGATGCCATCCAACCACCTATCTCATCCTCTGTTATCCCCTGATCTTTCCCAGCATCAGGGTATTTTACAATGAGTCAGTTCTTCGCATCAGGTAGCCAAAACTATTGGAACGTCAGTTTCAGCATCAGTCCTTCCAGTGAATATTCAGGATTGAATTCCTTTAGGATTGACTGGTTTGATCTCCTTATTATCCAGTTCAGTTCAGTCGCTCAGTCGTGTCCGACTCTTTGTGACACCATGAATCGCAGCACGCCAGGCCTCCTTGTCCATCACCAACTCCCGGAATTCACCCAGACTCACGTCCATCGAGTCAGTGATGCCATCCAGCCATCTCATCCTCTGTCATCCCCTTCTCCTCCTGCCCCTAATCCCTCCCAGCATCAGAGTCTTCCAATGAGTCAACTCTTCACATGAGGTGGCCGAAGTACTGGAGTTTCAGCTTTAGCATCATTTCTTCCAAAGAACACCCAGGGCTGATCTCCTTCAGAATGGACTGGTTGGATCTCCTTGCAGCCCAAGGGACTCTCAAGAGTCTTCTCCAACACCACAGTTCAAAAGCATCAATTCTTCGGCACTCAGCCTTCTTCACAGTCCAACTCTCACATCCATACGTGACCACAGGAAAAACCATGGCCTTGACTAGACGAACCTTTATTGGCAAAGTAATGTCTCTGTTTTTGAATATGCTATCTAGGTTGGTCATAACTCCTTCCAAGGAGTAAGCGTCTTTTAATTTCATGGCTGCAGTCACCATCTGCAGTGATTTTGGAGCCCCCAAAAATAAAGTCTGACACTGTTTCCACTGTTTCCCCATGTATTTCCTATGAAGTGATGGGACCAGATGCCATGATCTTCGTTGTCTGAATGTTGAGCTTTAAGCCAGCGTTTTCACTTTCCACTTTCACTTTCATCCAGAGGCTTTTGAGTTCCTCTTCACTTTCTGCCATAACGGTGGTGTCATCTGCATACCTGAGGTTATTGATATTTCTCCTGGCAATCTTGATTCCAGCTTGTGCTTCTTCCAGTCCAGCGTTTCTCATTATGTACTATGCATGTAAGTTAAATAAGCAGGGTGATAATATACAGCCTTGACGTACTGCTTTTCCTATTTGGAACCAGTCTGTTGTTCCGTGTCCAGTTCTAACTGTTGCTTCCTGACCTGCATACAAATTTCTCAAGAGGCAGATCAGGTGGTCTGGTATTCCCATCTCTTTCAGAATTTTCCAGTTTATTGTGATCCACACAGTCAAAGGCTTTGGCATAGTCAATAAAGCAGAAATAGATGTTTTTCTGGAACTCTCTTGCTTTTTCCATGATCCAGCGGATGTTGGCAATTTGATCTCTGGTTCTTCTGCTTTTTCTAAAACCAGCTTGAACATCAGGAAGTTCACGGTTCACGTATTGCTGAAGCCTGTCTTGGAGAATTTTGAGCATTACTTTACTAGCGTGTGAAATGAGTGCAGTTGTGTGGTAGTTTGAGCATTCTTTGGCATTGCCTTTCTTTGGGATTGGAATGAAAACTAACCTTTTCCAGTCCTGTGGCCACTGCTGAGTTTTCCAAATTTGCTGGCATATTGAGTGCAGCACTTTCATAGCATCATCATTTAGCATTTAAAATAGCTCAACTGGAATTCCATCACCTCCACTAGCTTTGTTTCTAGTGATGCTTTTTAAGGCCCACTTGACTTCACATTCCAGGATGTCTGGCCCTAGGTGAGTGATCACACCATCGTGATTATCTGGGTCATAAATATCTTTTTTGTACAGTTCTTCTGTGTATTCTTGCCATCTTTTCTTAATATCTTCTGCTTCTGTTAGGTGCATACCCTTTCTGTCCTTTATCGAGCCCATCTTTGCATTAAATGTTCCCCTGGTATCTCTAATTTTCTTGAAGAGATCTCTAGTCTTTCCCATTCTGTTGTTTTCTCTATTTCTTTGCATTGATCGCTGAGGAAGGCTTTCTTATCTCTTCTTGCTATTCTTTGGAACTCTGCATTCAGATGCTTATATCTTTCCTTTTCTCCTTTGCTTTTGGCTTATTTTCTTTTCTCAGCTATTTGTAAGGCCTCCTCAGACAGCCATTTTGCTTTTTTGCATTTCTTTTCCATGGGGATGGTCTTGATCCCTGTTTCCTGTACAATGTCACGAACCTCATTCCATAGTTCATCGGGCACTCTATCAGATATAGGCCCTTAAATCTATTTCTCACTTCCACTGTATAATCATAAGGGATTTGATTTAGGTCATACCTGAATGGTCTAGTGGTTTTCCCTACTTTCTTCAATTTAAGTCTGAATTTGGCAATAAGGAGTTCATGATCTGAGCCACAGTCAGCTTCTGGTCTCGTTTTTGCTGACTGTATAGAGCTTCTCTATCTTTGGCTGCAAAGAATATAATCAATCTGATTTCGGTGTTGACCATCTGGTGATGTCCATGTGTAGAGTCTTCTCGTGTTGTTGGAAGAGAGTGTTTGTTATGACCAGTGCATTTTCTTGGCAAAACTCTATTAGTCTTTGCCCTGCTTCATTCCATATTCCAAGGCCAAATTTGCCTGTTACTCCAGGTGTTTCTTGACTTCTACTTTTGCATTCTAGTCCCCTATAATGAAAAGGACATCTTTTTTTGGTGTTAGTTCTAAAAGGTTTTGTGGGTCTTATAGAACTGTTCAACTTCAGCTTCTTCAGCATTACTGGTTGGAGCATAGACTTGGATTACTGTAATATTGAATGGTTTGCCTTGGAAACGAACAGAGATCATTCTGTCGTTTTTGAGATTGCATCCAAGTACTGCATTTCGGACTCTTTTGTTGACCATGATGGCTACTCCATTTCTTCTGAGGGATTCCTGCCCGCAGTAGTAGACATAATGGTCATCTGAGTTAAATTCACCCATTCCAGTCCATTTTAGTTCGCTGATTCCTAAAATGTCGACATTCACTCTTGCCATCTCTTGTTTGACCACTTCCAATTTGCCTTGATTCATGGACCTGACATTCCAGGTTCCTATGCAATATTGCTCTTTCCAGCATCGGACCTTGCTTCTATCACCAGTCACATCCACAGCTGGGTATTGTTTTTGCTTTGACTCCATCCCTTCATTCTTTCTGGAGTTATTTCTCCACTGATCTCCAGTAGCATATTGGGCACCTACTGACCTGGGGAGTTCCTCTTTCGGTATCCTATCATTTTGCCTTTTCATACTGTTCATGGGGTTCTCAAGGCAAGAATACTGAAGTGGTTTGCCATTCCTTTCTCCAGTGGACTACATTCTGTCAGATCTCTTACTATGCAAGGGACTCTCAAAAATCTTCTTCAGCACCACAGTTCGAAGGCATCAGTTATTTGGCACCGAGGCTTTTTTATTGTCCAGCTCTCACATCTGCACATGACTACTGGAAAAAACATATCTTTGACTATACGGACCTTTGTTGGCAAAGTAATGTCTCTGCTTTTTAATATGCTGTCTAGTTTGGTCATAGCTTTTCTTCCAAGGAGCAAGCATCTTTTAATTTCATGGCTGAAGTCACCATCTGCAGTGGTTTTGGAGCCCAAGAAATTGAAGTCTGTTAGTATTTCCATTGTTTCCCATCTAATTGCCATGAAGTGATGGAACCTGATGCCATGATCAACATTTTTTGAATGTTGAATTTTAAGCCAGTTTTTACACTCTCCTCTTTAATCTTCATCAAAAGCCTCTTTAGTTCCTCTTCACTTTCTGCCAATGGAGTGGTACCATCTGAGTATCTGAGGTTGTTGATATTTCTCTCAGCAGTCTTGATTCCAACTTGTGTTTCATCCAGCCCAGCATCTCACATGATGTACTCTGCATGGAATTTAAGTAAGCAGGGTGACAATGTACAGCCTTGACATACTCCTTTCCCAGTTTTGAACCAGTCCATTGTTTCGTGTCCAGTTCTAACTGTTGCTTCTTGACCTGCATACAGATTTCTCAGGAGGCAGGTCAGGTGGTCTGGTATTCCCATCTCTTTAAGAGTTTTCCACAGTTTGTTGAAATCCACACAGTCAAAGGCTTTAGCATAGTCAGTGAAGCAAAAGTAGATGTTTTCCTGGAATTCTCTTGCTTTTTCGATGGTCCTATGGATATTGGCAATTTGAACTCTGGTTCTGGATTTGGACGATATAATTACCTTCTCTCTGTTTATAGCTTGGGTTTTCACTCTCAGTGATCATTTTTGATGACCAGAGGTTGTTAATTTTTAATGAAATATTATTTAACCATATTTTCCCTGAGGGTAATATCTTATGGTCTG
The DNA here is from genome assembly GCF_032452875.1 of Bos javanicus. Lineage (NCBI taxonomy): Eukaryota > Metazoa > Chordata > Mammalia > Artiodactyla > Bovidae > Bos > Bos javanicus. The sequence goes on from NC_083876.1 coordinate 52,983,125, forward strand.
CTTAGTACATTTTTGCTTACCTAAAGTCCTGATATTATCTCCAACATTGTCTTCTAGACCTTGCATATTTAGGGCTAAGATTGCATCTGAGGTTGATTGTGCGTGTGCTGTGAGTTAGGGGTCAAGGCTTCTTTCTTTTTTGTGGATATCTGATTGATTCAGCACCATTTACTGCAGCACTCTTCCTTCCCCATTGAATTGCAGTGACATGCTTGTTGTCAGTCAGGTGACAGTTTGTGTATGGGTCTGTGTCTGGACTGTATTCTCTTCAGTTACTCTTTTTAGTGGCAGACACAGTGGAAAGCTTCAGGGGCTGTTACAGTTTTTCAGTAAACGTGATGTTGACAAATAATTGAATCAAAGCCACATTCTTCTTTGAGCCAAACCCTTGTGTCATTATACTGGTTCTCCCATGTGTTTTAGGAATATAGAGTTCATTTCCAAAGAGAGCCTGGGACATTTCAAAACTTTCTTAGATGAGGAGAATCAGTAAATAAATGAACAAATATTCATTGAGCATTGGCTCTTCTGTGTGCCTGTCACTGTGCTGGGGCCTGGGGAAACAGGGTTGAATGAATCAGTTCCTGTTTTTTTTTGGTTTTGTTTTGTTTTGCTTTGCTTCTACCTCTCCCTGTATGGTAAAAACGTGGCCAAAAGGTTGTATTTTGTGAATAATGGACAGTGTAAAGAAGTTCACTTCTGCTTATGTTCATCATTATTTTCCTTCTGTCTTCTCTTTGCACCAGAAGTAACATTAGAAATACACATTGGAATTTCTGCTTCCATCAATGATCAATACCTCATTCTTTCTGAGTCCTCCTGGATATAGCACAACAAACAAGCAGAGAAAGGAGTTCTTGGAAGAGCGGGAAGAAGGCGGGCTGCCTAGGGCCCTTGGGACTTGAACAATAAAGCACTAGGATTCCTTGGATGTCCTTATTGTCTCCCATAGAACAAGGGTGCTGCAACCTGGGAACAGACAGGAAAAAAAAAAAAAGCCTGCTTCCTTTAGCCAAAGGGTGAGGAAAAGAATGGCTGTACAGCAGGAACCCTTTTGGTCAAAAACCTTCTTTCTTCTATTTTTGTAGACCTAGCCAAGTTTACTCTGAAATCGGGATGGAAATGCCCTAGAATAGTTAAAGCGGTCTTGAAAAAAAAGTGGGGAGGAATCACTCTACCTAATACTTTACAGCTACTTTATCAAGACAGTGTGATAGTTGTGGAAGAACAAACATAGAACAATGAAACAGAATAGAACCCAAAAATACACCTCCAAAAGTTGTTGTTCAGTCGCTTAACTCATGTCTGACTCTGTGACCCCATGGACTGCAGCATGCTAGTCTTTCCTGTCCTTCACTATCTCCCTGAGTTTGCTCAAACTCATGTCCATTAAGTTGATGATGCCATCCAACCATCTTATCTTCTGCTCCCCACATCCCTCTTGCCCTCAATCTTTCCCAGCATCAGAGTCTTTTCCAGTGAGTCAGTTCTTCGCATCAGGTGGTCAAAGTACTTTCAGCTTTAGCATCTCTCCTTCCAGTGAATATTCAGGATTGATTTCCTTTAGGATTGACTGGTTTGACCTCTTTGCTGTCCAAGGGACTCTCAAGAGTCTTCTCCAGCACCACAGTTTGAAATATCCACAAATGTGCTCAGTTGATTTTTGACAAAGGAGCAAAAGCAATTCAGTGGAAGAAAGAAAGGTTTTTCAACAGATAGTGCTGGATCCATTGGGAATATAGGTAAAAAAATGAACCTCACCATAAACCTCATACCTTATATAAAAATGAACTAAAGTGGGCCATGGACTTGAATCCAAAGTATAAAACTATAAACCTTTTAGGGAAAAAAGGAAATCTTCATTGTCTAGCGCTAAGGAAAAATTTCTTAAACTTGACACCAAAAGCACCATGCATAAAAAGGAAGACTGATAAATTGGACCACATCAAAATTAGAAATTTCTGCTTTGCACAAGACTGTTAAGAGGATGACAAGACAAACCAGAAGAAACTAGTTGCAAACTAAATATCCCACAAGACAGTATGTAGGGACATGAAGAACTCTCAAAACAGTAATAAACAAAGCAATTCAATTAGAAAATGGGCAAAAGATACAAAGAGACATTTCACTGAAGATGATATACAGATGGTAAATAAGGCCGTGACAAGATGTCAGCATTATTAGTAATTAGGGAAATGCAAACTGAAACTACAGTGAGATACTACTACATATCTACTAGAATGGCTGAAGTGAAAAATGGTGACAACACTAGAATACTAATGAGAATGCTGAGAAACTGGATCACATATGCATTTCTGGTAGGAATATAAAAAGGGTCAGCCACTTTGGACAACTGTGTGGAGGCTTCTTATAAAATTAAACATGCAACTAAACAGGCACGTGTGAGTGCATTCGTGCCAAGTCACTTCAGTTGTGTTCGACTCTTTGCAACCCTATGGACTATAGCCCACCAGGCTCCTCTGTCCATGGGATTCTCCAAGCAAGAATCCTGGAGTGGATTGCCATGCCCTCCTTGAGGGCATCTTCCCAACCCAGGGATTGAACACGTGTCTGCTTATGTCTCTATCACTGGCAGGCAGGTTCCTTATTACTATCACCACCTGAGAATCCCTGCAACTACCATATGACGTGGTAATTGTACTCTTAGGCATTTATGCTAGAGAAATGAAAACTTGTATTCACACAAAACTTGTATTACAGATATTCATAGAAGTTTTTGTGTTGTGTACAAAATCTGAAAACAACCTACCTATCCTTTAGCAGCTGAGTGGTCAAGCAGACTTGGAGGTTGGTGGGATACCACTTAGCCAGAAAGAGAGGCAAATTATTGATATATGAACTGAGTTGGATGAGCCTCCAGAGAATTATGGTGAGTAAAAAAAACTAGTCCCCAAAGATGACATAACTGTATGATCCTATTCATGTAACATCCTTGAAGTTGTGTCATTATAGAGACAGAGAATAGACTAGTGGTTGCCGGGGGCAGGGACAGCAGTGGGAGAGTGGGAGGAGTGGGTCTGACCATAGTAATGCAACAGGAGGGATCCCTGTGATGGAACTGTGCTGTATCTTGACTGTCATTTTCAATATCTTGTTTGTGATATTGTAAGAAACTCTGAGCAATGGGAAAATGGGAATGCTGTGTTCTTTCTTACAACTGCATATGAATCTCCAGTTATCTCAAAATAAAGTTGAATTGAAAAGATATCGATGCACGATACTGGATGCTTGGGGCTAGTGCACTGAGACGACCCAGAGGGATGGTATGGGGAGGGAGGAGGGTTCAGGATGGGGAACACATGTATACCTGTGGCGGATTCATTTTAATATTTGGCAAAACTAATACAATTTTTAAAGTTTAAAAATAAAATAAAATTAAAAAGAAAAGAAAAGATAAGTGTGGGACTTCCTTGGTGATTCAGTAGCTAAGACTCCATGCTTCCAATTCAGAGGGCATGGGTTTGCTCCCTGGTCAGGAAAATTCCACATTCTGTGTGGCTATAAAAATTAAAAAATAGATAAATGTTGCTTGGTTTAGTGTTGGGCTAAGATTCTAATACATCCTTTTTAAAATTTTTTATTAATTTTTTTATTGAAGGATAATTGTTACAGAATTTTATTGTTTTCTGTCAAACCTCAACATGAATCAGTCATGTTTATAAATATATCCCCTCCCTTTTGAACCTCTCTCCCATCTCCCTCCCCATCCCACCCCTCTAGGTTGATACAGAGCCCCTCTTTGAGTTTTCTGAGCCATACAGCAAATTCCCATTGGCTATCTATTTTACATATGGTAATGTAAGTTTCTATGTTCCTCTTTCCATACATCTCCCTCTCTCCTCCCCCTCCCCATGTCCATATGTCTATTCTCTATGTCTGTTTCTCCATTGTTGCCCTGTAAATAAAATCTTCAGTACCATTTTTCTAGATTCTGTATATAAGCATTAGAATATGGTATTTATCTTTCTCTTTCTGACTCACTTCACTCTGTATAATTGGTTCTAGGTTTATCCTCATCAGAACTGACTCAAATGCGTTCCTTTTTATGGCTGGATTCCTTTTATTTCTTTTTCTTCTCTGGTTGCTGTAGCTAGGACTTCCAGAACTATGTTGAATAATAGTGATGAAAGTGGACACCCTTGTCTTGTTCCTGATCTTAAGGGGAATGTTTTTCAGTTTTTCATCATTGAGAATAATGTTTGCTGTAGGCTTATCATATATGGCTTTTACTGTGTTGAGGTAGGTTCCTTCTGTGCCCATTTTTTGAAGAGTTTTAATCATAAATGCAGAGTACATCATGAGTAACACTGGGCTGGAGGAAGCACAAGCTGGAATCAAGATTGCCAGGAGAAATATCAATAACCTCAGGTATGCAGATGACACCACCCTTATGGCAGAAAGTGAAGAGGAATTAAAAAGCCTCTTGATGAAAGTGAAAGAGGAGAGTGAAAAAGTTGGCTTAAAACTCAACATTCAGAAAACGAAGATCATGGCATCTGGTCCCATCACTTCATGGGAAATAGATGGGGAATCAGTGAAAACAGTGTCAGACTTTATTTTGGGGGGCTCCAAAATCACTGCAGATGATGATTGCAGCCATGAAATTAAAAGACGCTTACTCCTTGGAAGGAAAGTTATGACCAACCTAGATAGCATATTGAAAAGCAGAAATATTACTTTGCCAACAAAGGTCCGTCTAGTCAAGACTATGGTTTTTCCAGTGGTCATGTATGGATGTGAGAGTTGGACTGTGAAGAAAGCTGAGCACCAAAGAATTTTGAACTGTGGTGAATTTTGCTTTTGAACTGTGGTGTTGGAGAAGACTCTTGAGAGTCCCTTGGATTGCAAAGAGATCCAATCAGTCCATCCTAAGGGAGATCAGTGCTGGGCGTTCATTGGAAGGACTGATGCTGAAGCTGAAACTCCAGTACTTTGGCCACCTCATGCGAAGAGTTGACTCATTGGAAAAGACTCTGATGCTTGGAGGGATTAGGGGCAGAAGGAGAAGGGGATGACAGAGGATGAGATGGCTGGATGGCATCACCGACTCAATGCACATGAGTTTAAGTGAACTCCGGGAGATGGTGAACGACAGGGAGACCTGGCGTGCTGTGATTCACGGGGTCGCAAAGAGTCGGACATGACTGAGAGACTGAACTGAACTGAACTGAATCATAAATGGGTGCTGAATTTTGTCAAAGGCTTTTTCTATACCTATTGAGATTATCATGGCTTTTATCTTTCAATTTGCTAATATCGTGTATCACATTGATTGATTTGCATATATTGAAGAATCCCTCCATTCCTGGAATAAACCCAACTTGATCATGGTGTGTCAGCATTTTGATGTGTTGCTGAATTCTGTTTGCTAAAATTTTGTTGAAGATTTTTGCATCTATGTTCATCAGTGATATTGGCCTGTAGTTACCTTTTTGTGTGTTGTCTTTGTCTGGTATCAGGGTGATGGTGGCCTCATAGAATGAGTTTGGAACTGTTCCTTCCTCTACAATTTTCTGAAAGAGTTTTAGAAGGATAGGCATTAGCTCTTCTCTAAATGTTTGATAGAATTCTCCTGTGAAGCCATCTGGTCCTGGGCTTTTGTTTTTTGGGAGATTTTCTTTTTATCACAGCTTCAATTTCAATGCTTGTAATTGGGTTGTTCAGAATTTCTATTCCTGGTTCAGTCTTGGAAGATTGAACTTTTCTAAGAATGTGTCCATTTCTTCCAGGTTATCCATTTTATTGCCATATAGTTGCTCATGCTGCTGCTGCTGCTAAGTTGCTTCAGTTGTGTCTGACTCTGTGTGACCCCATAGATGGCAGCCCACCAGCCTGCGCTATCCCTGGGATTCTCCAGGCAAGAACACTGGAGTGGGTTGCCATTTCCTTCTCCAATGCATGAAAGTGAAAAGTGAAAGTGAAGCCGCTCAGTCGTGTCAGACTGGCAGGGACCCCAGTGACTGCAGCCTACCAGGCTCCTCCATCCATGGGATTTTCCAGGCAAGAGTACTAGAGTGGGTTGCCATTGCCTTCTGCGTTGCTCATAATAGTCTCTTATAATTCTTTGTATTTCTGCATTGTCTGTTGTAACCTCTCCTTTTTCAGTTCTAATTTTGTTGATTTGATTCTTCTCTCTTTTTTTCTTAATGAGTCTGGCTAAAGGTTTGTCAGTTGTGTTTATCTTCTCAAAGAACCAGCTTTTAGTTTTATTAATCTTTACTATTATTTCTTTCATTTCTTTTTCACTTATTTCTGCTCGGATCTTTGTGCTTTGTTTCCTTCTACTAATTTTGGCGTTTTTTTTTGGTTCTCCTTTTTCCAGTTGTTTAAGGTATAGGTTAGGCTCTCTATTCGACGTTTTTCTTGTTTCTTGAGGTAGGATTCAGCTGCTATACACTTCCCTTTTAGGACTGCTTTTGCTGCATCCTATAGGTTTTGATTTGTCATGTTTTCATTGTTATTTGTTTCTAGAAATTTTTTGATTTCCCTTTTGATTTCTTCAGTAACTTGCTGATTATTTAGAAACATGTTGTTTAATCTCCATGTGTTTATGTTTCTTACAGTTTTTTTCTTGTAATTGCTATCTAGTCTCATAGCATGGTGGTTGGAGAAGATGCTAGATTCAATTTCAGTTTTCTTAAATTTATTGAGGTTTGATTTGTGACCCAAGATCTGGTCTATCCTGGAGAATGTTCCCTGTGCACTTGAGAAGAAGATGTATTCTACATTTGGATGGAATGTCTTGAAGATATCAATGATATCCATCTCATCTAATGTATCATTTAAGACTTGTGTTTCCTTATTAATTTTCAGTTTTGATGATCTGTTCATTGGTGTGAGTGGGATGTTAAAGTCTCCTACTATTATTGTGTTACTGTCATTATCTCCTTTTATGTTGTTAGTCTTAGGTATTGAGGTGCTCCTATGTTGGGTATATAGATATTTATGATTGTTATGTCATCCTCTTGGACTGATCCCTTGATCATTATGTAGTGTCCTTCCTTATCTCTTGTAATCTTTATTTTAATGTCTATTTTGTCTGATGTGAGGATTGCTGCTCCAGCTTTCTTTTGCTTCTCATTTGCATGGAATATATTTTTCCTCCCTCTCACTTTCAGTCTATATGTGTCTTGAGGTCTGAAGTGGGTTTCTTGTAGACAGCATATATATGGGTCTTGTTTTGTATTCATTCAGCCAGTCTGTGTCTTTTGGTTGGCGCGTTTAATCCATTTACATTTAAAGTAATTGATATATATGTTCCTATTGCCATTTTCTTAATTGTTTGGGGTTGATTTTGTAGATATTTTTTCTTCTGTTGTATTTCTTGACTATTTAAGTCCCTATAACATTTGTTGTAAAGCTGGTTTGGTGGTACTGAATTCTTTTAACTTTTGCTTGCCTGAAAAGCTTTGTATTTCAGGCAAGCAAAAGTTATTTGTATTTCTCCATCAGTTTTAAGATGAGATCCTTGCCAGGTACAGTAATCTTGGTTGTAGATTTTTCCCTTTCTGTACTTTAAATATATCCCGCCATTCCCTTCTGACCTGCAGAGTTTCTGCTGAAAGATCAGCTGTTAAGCATACAAGGTTTTTCTTGTATGTTACTTGTTGCTTCTCCCTTGTTGCTTTTAATATTCTTTCTTTGTGTTTAGTCTTTGTTAGTTTGATTAGTGTGTGTCTTGGCATGTTTCTCCTTGGGTTTATCTTATATGGGACTCTTCGTGCCTCTTGGACTTGATTGACTATTTCCTTTGCCATGTTGGGGAAATTTTCACCTATAGTCTCTTCAGAAATTTTCTCATACCCTTTCTTTTTCTCTTCTTCTTCCAGGACCCCTATAATTCGAATGTTCATGTGTTTGACATGGCCCCAGATGTCTCTGAGACTGTCCTCAGCTCTTTTCATTCTTTTTGCTTTATTTTGCTCTTCAGAAGTTATTTCCACCATTTTATCTTCCAGCTCACTGATTTGTTCTTCTTCTTCAGATATTCTGCTACTGATTGCTTCTAGAGTATTTTTAATTTCAGTAATTGTGTTGTTTGTCTCTGTATGTTTATTCTTTAGTTTTTCTCGGTCTTTGTTAATTGATTCTTACATTTTCTCCGTTTTGTTTTCAAGGTTTTTGATCATCTTTACTGTCATTATTCTGAATTCTTTTTCAGGTAGTTTGCTTGTTTCCTTTTCATTTATTTGGACTTCTGTGTTTCTAGTTTGTTCCTTCATTTGTGCAGTATTTCTCTGCCTTTTCATTATTTTTCTTTTAAGTTATTGTATTGAGGCCTCCTTTCCCAGGCTTCAAGGAAAGTTGAATTCTTTCCTTAAAGAAGGTTGAGTTCTTTCTTCCTTTTGGTTTCTGCCCTCCTAAGATTGGTCCAGTGGTTTGTGTCCAGGGTGAGATTTCTGCTGAGTTTTTGTTTGTTTGTTTGTTTTTCCTCTGATAGGCAAGGCTGAGTGAGGTGGTAATCTTGCCTGCTGATGATTGGGTTTGTATTTTTGTTTTGTTTGTTGTTTAGATGAGGCATCCTGCACATGGTGCTGCTGGTGGTTGGGCGATGCAGGGTCTTATATTCAAGTGGTTTCCTTTGTGTGAGCTCTCACTACTTGACTCCCTAGGGTTAGTTCTCTGGTAGTCTAGGGTCTTGGAGTCAGTGCTCCTACTCCAAACCCTCAGGGCTTGATCTCTGGTCAGGAATTAAGATTCCACAAGTGGGTGTTATGGCATTGAGTGAGATTAAAATAAATATCCCAAAACAAGAAACCAAAAACAAATCACAGTTACAAAATCAGGCAAATAATAATTAAAATAATGGGATATACACATATACATATACTCCCATGAGCAAAGTGAAAGTAGTCCAACAAAAATACATTGGATTGATCTGGTGAACAAAGGAAATAAAAAATTATATTTACCAGGTAAGAATATAACTAACTAGAGTACAAACTGGAAAACAAAACGAAAGCAAGGTGCCAAGTGGGGAACAAAGCAATGAAAACAAAACTAACAAATATGTTGAGAGGAAAGGAAAGAAAGAAAAGATATGCAGAGTTAAATAGAGGTAGATGAAGAAGATTTGTAAAAATTAAAGATTAACTGCAAGGGTAAAAGAACAGTAGGAAAGGCAACAAACGAATAAATATAGAAAAAGTATAATAGGTTTTAAAAAATTAAAAATTAAAATTATAAAAAGGAGAAAAGAAAAAAAAGGAAGAAGAAAGAAAAAAAAGAAAAAAAAAAAAAAAGGAAAACTCCACAGGACTGCAAAAGTCCAACATACAGGCAGAGGTTTATAACAATAGAATGTGTGACTAAATATACACATATACATTTATACCCATAATCAAAATCAAAACAGTCCAACAAAAATAAAGTATAATAGTTGACCCAGTGAAGAAAGGAAACCAAAAATTATATCTACCAGAGCAAAACTAGTTAAAGCACAAACTGGAAAACAAAACTAAAGCAAGGTGCCAATTGGGGAATAAAGCAATGAAAATAAAACTAACAAATACGTTGAAAGGAAAGAAAGAAAATACGGAAGGAATAGATATGCAAAGTTAAATAGAGGTAGATAAAGAAGACTTATAAATGTTAAAGATTAACTGCAAGGGGAAAATAACAGTACATGTGGGCTGTCCACTGGGGTTTAGCTCCTGAGGCTGCCCTGGAGGGCTTGGGTTTGCCCCTGTGAGGGCCAGGTGTGGACATGGTGCAGCTGCTTGAGTTGCAGGGGTTCTGGCAGCCCCAGGTACTCAGAGGGGGTTGGTGGCTAGGGCAGCAGGAAATACAGTGCTCTAGAAGGGTATGGCAACCAGTATTGGCCAATACGCTCCAGTGTTCTTGCCTGGAGAACTCCCTCTCTGACAGGAAGCCTGGCAGGCCACAGTCTATAGGGTTGCAAAGAGTCGGACACGACCAAAGTGACCCTGTGTGCATTGACACAAGACTTTTAGCTTGTGGCAGCTCTGCCCCAGTGAGAGCTGAGAGTGAAGATAGCGCAGCTGCTTGGCTTGTGGGGGCCCTGGCGGCACCAAGTGTGCAGGGACACAGAGTGCCTCCGCCACAGGAGTTATGGCCCTATCAGAGTCTTTTTCGAGCCTCTTGTAGCTGGCGATCAGAAGGCCTTTTTGGACACTCTTTCTCTGTAGCTCTGCCTGTTCAGGCACCTAGAGGGCTCCCTTTCCTGGGATCCTTCTTTGTTCTGCGCATCAGGCACAGAGTGGCCCCCCTGGCTGGGGGCCTACTCTGTAGATTGGCACATCAGACACTTAAAGGGTACCCTGGGTGGGGTCCTACTCTGTAGTTCAGTGCATCAGATGTTTGATGGGCCAGCCTCTCTATTGTTCAGCTGCCTATGCTGGCCTGTGGGGAAAGAGAGGCTATGGTGATGGCTCCACCCACTAAGCGTTACTCTGCAGTATCACCTTGCTTCCATGGCTGCCTGGCTTTCCTCCACAGGCATTTCCCACCACATTCTCCTCCCTCACATCCCCTCAATCCGTCTCTCCACAGTCAACAGCAGCCCTCACCCTGGGATTGCTCCACAATCCCTAAAACTCTAGCTCCCAGCTGCTGCGCCTTCCAGGAGACCAGCATTCCTGTCCAAGGTATGTATGGCTGCGGCAAGGACTGTCTGTTCTCATTCCAGTTAGGCTGCCCCAGATCAGCTGTTTCACTCTCAGCCTTAAGTATTTCTCCTCTGACTAAGACAGTTGCCTCGCTGTGGGAATCGGACCCCTGCTTCAGTTCTTCAACCCGCTGAGCACACGTCCAGTCCTACTAACACTCCTGTTTTTCCCTCTAGTTCGTTTGTCCTACCGAGTTTCTGTGGGTCTATATATTCTTTTCCACTGGTCAGGTACTCCTGTCTGCTCTCAGCTGGTATTCTGTGTGCACTTCTGTGTCTGAAGGTTTATTCCTGATGTATCTGTGGAGAGAGATGTATTCCACATTCACCTACTCCTCTACCATCTTGTTTCTCAAGATTCTAATACATTCTGGTCACATTGATATAATTGATGTGATTCTGAATGCTGGAGAGGTTTTTTTTTTAATTGAAGCAAATATTCCATAATTGATTTAAAGATTAATATGTTCACTGTAAAATTTTGATTATTTGGAAATAATCAGTTCATACAAAAACATGAACTAGAAGTTGTTTGCATATTTCCTCAGTTTTTACCTCACCTAGAAACTAGTGAAGCCATGACCAAATCAATGAGGAAGTATTCTTTCCTCTCATTCTTTCCTTTACATTTCTCCAGTTTCTGAATATTTGATTTATATACCTAAGCATTTTGAAAATATAGGATGGAACATAGTACAGAATTAACTTTTCTGCACTTTGGAAAACATGTCAAAGCAGCTAGCATTTTAATAATTTGGTACATGTGAGCGTGCCAAGGCACTGCAGTTGTGTCTGACTCTGCTGCTGCTAAGTCGCTTCAGTCGTGTCTGACTCTATGTGACCCCAGAGATGGCAGCCCACCAGGCTCCCCTGTCCCTGGGATTCTCCAGGCAAGAACACTAGAGTGGGTTGCCATTTCCTTATCCAATGCATGAAAGTAAAAAGTGAAAGTGAAGTCACTCAGTCGTGCCCGACCCTTAGCGACCCCATGGACTGCAGCCCACCAGGCTCCTCCATCCATGGGATTTTCCAGGAAAGAGTACTGGAGTGGGGTGCCATCGTCTTCTCCATGTCCGACTCTAGCCTGGCCCATAGCCTGTCAGGCTCCTCTGTTCATGGGGTTCTCCAGGCAAGAACACTGAAGTGGGTCCCATGCCTTCCTGCAGGGGATCTTCCTGACCCAAAGACTGAACCCACATCTCTTCCATCTCCTGTATTGGCAGGTGGGTTCTTTGCAACTAGTGCCACCTGAGAATTCCTAGGAACTGGTAACTGTTGTTATATGTTTCCACAAGTCCTGGCCAGTGCTGAGTTGAGCTGATTTAACCTCACTGGAAAGGACTTCCCAGGTGGTGTTAGTGGTAAATAACTTGCCTGCAAAAGCAGAAGACATAAGATACATGGATTACATCCCTGGGTCAGGAAGATCCTCTGGAGGAGGGCATGGCAACCCACTGTGGTATTGTTGCCTGGAGAATCCCATGGACAGAAGAGTCTGGCAAGCTACAGTCCATAAGTTTGCAAGGAGTCGGACACGACTGAAGTGGCTTAGCATCAGCACCAAACTCACTTGAAACCTCAGCAAACCCTGGAGAAAGCCCTGTTCCCGGAGCACAGACAGGGACAGTTTCACATCTTTATGGCTCCATCCCTACTCCAAGACTATGAGTAATGGCTGTGCTTCCTGATTTGCTGGTAAGGTGAAGGTCAGGCACAATCTCTGCACTTTTCCTTAGGTTGCTGCTGCTGCTGCTGCTAAGTCGCTTCAGTCGTGTCCGACTCTGTGCGACCCCATAGATGGCCGCCCACCAGGCTCCCCTGTCCCTGGGATTCTCAAGGCAAGAACACTGGAGTGGGGTGCCATTTCCTTCTCCAATGTGTGAAAGTGAAAAGTAAAAGTGAAGTCGCACAGTCGTGTCCGACTCTTAACGACCCGATGGACTGCAGCCTACCAGGCTTAGCATTAAATGTGTAGGTAAAGCTACAAAGGTTTGGCAAATAAAAACAACCTGGCCAGTGACCCCCTGCACCAGTACTCTGTTTAATGCACCTAGGAATCACCTCCAGGGTCTTTTAAAAGTGCTCATTCTGAGTCAGTGGCTCTAGAAATACCCTGCATTCCTAACAGGCTCCCAGAGGATGTAGATGCTGCTGGTCCACAGGTCAGCCCCCCTTTGAACAGAAGATTCCTTGATGATATTGCAAATTTGCTATTTCATTTGACACGAAAAACATGTCAAAGCAGTTAGCATTTTGACATTCCAAAGGCAATGTCAAAATGGTTTGTAGTAAAGGCTTATATATTAATTAAATCAAAGAGTATGTGTGAAATGATGGGAGATAAAAGACACAGAAGGAGGAGAAAAGAGCATGTAGCAGGGCTATGGAGAAGTCCTTCTGGGAGCATCAGTAGCAGCCTGCACTGCAGGAAGTAGAAGCTTTGGTGAGAGTGTAGGCTGAAGACTCTTAAAGCAAGCATGCATGCGTGCTAAGTCACTTTAGTCATGTCTGACTGTTTGCGACCCTGTGGACCATAGCCTGCCAGGCTCCTCTGTGGGATTCTCCATGCAGTAATACTGAAGTGAGTTGCCATGCCCTCCTCCAGGGGATCTTCCCGACCCAGGGATTGAATGTGCCCGCATCTCTTATGCCTCCTGCATTGATAGGCAGATTCCTCAGCATTAGCACCAGATGAGAAACCTCTTAAAGCTAGAGGAGCTGTCAAATTGGATGTGGGCAACAAAGGGATGGATAAAGAAGATGTGGTGTGTATATATATATATATATACACAATGGAATGTTACTCAGCCAGCCATGCAAAGAATGAAATAATGCCATTTGTAGCAACATGAAGGGACCTAGAGATTATCATAGTAAGTGAAGTCAGAGAAAGAGAAATATCATATATCACTTGTATGTGAAATCTAAAATCTAACACAAATGAACTTATCTCCAGAACAGAAACAGACTCACAGGCATGGAAAACAAACATACAGTTACCAAAGGGGAAAGGGGATGGGAAGAAGGGATAAACTAGGGGTTTGAGATTAACAGATACATGCTACTATATATGGGGAATTGTATTCAATGTCTTGTAATAACCTATAATGGAAAATAAATACATCTATATCTATATATCTAACTGAATCACCAGATCCCTGTTGTACACCTGAAATTACCCAACATTATAAATCAACTATGTGTGGGTATGCTTAGTTGCTCAGTTGTGTCCGACTCTTCATGACCCCATGGACTGTAGCCACCATGCTCCTCTGTCCATGGGGATTCTTCAGGCCAGAATACTGAAATGGTTTGCCATGCCCTCCTCCAGGGGGTCTTCCCAACCCAGGGATTGAAGCCAAGTCTCCCGCATTATAGGTGGATTCTTTACCATCTGAGTCACCAGGACCTAAGAATACTAGAGTGCTTAGCCTATCCCTCCTCCAGGGGAACTTCCTGATCCAGGAATCGAACCAGGGTCTCCTGCACTGCAGGCAGATTCTTTACAACCTGAGCTACCCGGGAAGCCCATAAACCAACCATTTTTTAAAAAAGCAGATGTGGGAATAACTCTGCTAGGATAGTGGTGGAGAGTAGGGAAGAACTGCTGTTCTCTGCTTTAGCTGCAAGCACAGGTGTTGGGAACCTCTTTGAAATGTGCATCCCTGTGTGGGTGTCACATACAGTTGGCTCCGTCACCCCAGAGACAACCACATGCCCTACCATGGAAAGCCACCATTCAGAACCTGTCTTTCTGCAGTCTTGGGAACTCTCAAGATGTACAGTATCAGACCAGCCATGAAGCTGAACCCTGTGTTCTGCACATCTGTATTTTTAATGACATCCCCAACATAACTGGAGAGGCTAGAGAAGTGAATAGTACTTGTCAAAATATGTCTGTTATCAAGAGGGTAAAGCTCCTCCACTCACCTCAGTGGTAGTTGGGCCGCTGAGCTATAATGAACAATTCTTACAGACTGAGGTTTTACTGTATTAGAATTTCAATGAGGCATGGCTTTATGCTGCTTTTTCAAATACATTGAAAATATTCTTTAAGATTCAAGTTAATTTTATTTTCTCATAAAAATAATAAGAGCACATTAAAAAGTACAAAGAAAAGGAAAAGCCCATAATCTACCACTGTTAACATATTAATTTCAGCATTTGGATGATTATTTCCTTTGAGTCTGTGTGCGTGTGTGTAAAATAGTTTTAAGTACATAAAATGCAATATTCCATCCTGTGCTTTATGACTTTACATTGTAAGAATTTCTGAATGTTTTTACAGTCTTAATTAATACTTAAAATGTCTGAATCATTTCTTACTGAGTTAACTAGGCCTCTAAATATTGGTCATTTGGGTTGAAAGAGTCTTAAAGAGCTGTCAGCATTTGGATGTATGTGGGGGAATGGGAACTAGAAGCAGATGAGTAGGAAAAGGAAATGTTCTTTCTTTTTGGTAGCTTCCCCGCCCCCCCCCCACCCCCAGGTTTAAAAATATCTCTAAATCCTAAAGCATGAGACAGTTCTGTTACTTTATTACAGGGATTCACAGAGATAGGTTATTTGAGTTGGTGGGTAGTTATACTTAACATAATGTATTTAATCCAAGGGAATCCCAGGTAACTTAAAAATCAGCCTTCCTTCACCATCTGGCCTTAGTGAAAGACCTAGTAGAAACTTTCCAGCAGATGATTTGCTCCTGGTCTAGAGTGCTGCCTTGGGGTGTGCAGAGAGTGCAGTTGGGGCACAGAGATGAGGTGCTTAGTCCAATTTGAGCCTTATAAAGAGTTCCTGGAAAGAATGAGATCTTAGAATAAGTGTATGTGTGTGTAAGAGTGACCTGACCTAGAAATGTTGAAGGCTCTGGGTAGAGGGACTAGCAGGTGTCATGGGCCTGTCCATCCCCAGAGCTGTCACTGCAGGAGATGGCATGCTTGACAGTCACATGGCTGCCTGCACGGCCCAGGGATCCCGTCCCTACCAGATGATGGGAGAAGTCAGAAAAACAACAGCAACAACAAAACATGTAGATACATTGTAATCTAAGAGAGCCCAGAGGAGAGAAACTTTGCTTAACTACATATGCATCCTTCAGAAATTTTGATCCATGTTTTGGAGGTGACCATATTACCCTCAGCCCCTGAATTCTTATGAGTATGTTGGATCCCTCAGGTTGTTGAGAGGAAAGAAAAGATTGATCATCCTTGCTATATAGTTGATGGTGATACAGTAAGTGTTTAAATGATTGGGATTGTGATTTAAAAGTAAGTTCACTTGGCTACAGTTTGGTGGATGGATTTAAAAGGAAAGGGCAAGACTGAGAAGGCCTCCATTTAGGAGGCTCCTCCTACCTGGATGTGGTCATAGGGGTGTGGAAAAGGGGAAAGAGTTAAAGAACTACTTAGGAGGTAAGATGGGAAAGCTAGAGTGGCTGGTTTGGTGTGCTCTTAGAGGGGTGAGAAGGAATTGTTTGACTCCCAGGTTTTTTGTTGTTGTTCAGTCACTCAGTCGTGTCCAACTCTTTGTGACCCCATGGATTGCAGCATGCCAGGCCTCCCTGTCCATCACCAACTCCTGGAACTTGCTCAAACTCATGACCATCGAATTGATGATGCCATCCAACCTCTGTTGCCTGCTTCTCCTCCTGCCCTCAATCTTTCCCAGCATCAAGATCTTTTCCAGTGAGTTGGCTCTTTGCGTCAGGTGGCCAAAGTATTGGAGCTTCAGCTTCAGCATCAGTCCTTCCAATGAATATTCAGGGTTGATTTCCTTTAGGATTGACTGGTTTGATCTCCTTGCTGTCCATGGGACTCTCAAGAGTCTTCTCCAGCACCACAGTTTGAAAGCATTGATACATTATGTTTTCAACATATGAATTTTTGGGGGACACAAGTGTTCAGACTATAGCAAGTCTCTGGCTCTTTACTTAGAGAACAGATGAGGGTCAAATGCTTCTGCTGCTGCTGCTACTGCTGCTAAGTTGCGTCAGTCATGTCCAACTCTGTGCGACCCCCATAGACAGCAGCTCACCAGGCTCCTCCATCTGTGGGATTCTCCAGGCAAGAATACTGGAGTGGGTTGCCAGTTCCTTCTCCAGTGCATGAAAGTGAAAAGTGAGAGTGAAGTCGCTCAGTCTGACTCTTCGCGACCGCATGGACTATAACCCACCAGGCTCCTCTGTCCATGGGTTCTCCAGGCAAGTGTACTGGAGTGGGTTGCCATTGCCTTCTCTGCAAATGCTTCTAGATACCTGATTTCAACTAGTCATTGTGTATTACTATGCTAATCACTGTAGTTTGCTTCCCAAGTTGACAAGATTCACCAAATATTTTAATAAAGAAATATAAAGGCAATACTATAGAATAAACTTTAGGAAAGGGTTTCACAAAGGGAATAAAACAAGAAGACATTGGGTTATGAATGTGATGACAGATTTTTAAAAGTTAATGACTCAGTAGCTTTTTATTGGAAAAGATTGAGATCAGGAGGAGAAGGGGGTGACAGGATGAGATGGTTGGATGGCATTACTGACTCAATGAACATAAGTTTGAGCAAACTCTGGGAGATAGTGAATGACAAGAAAGCCTGGAATGCAGCAGTTCATGGAATCACAAAGTCAGACGTGACAGTGACTGAACAACCACAAGCTTTTTATTGAGTGTATACTATAATATGCTAGGCTCTTAACTGGGTTTCAGGATACAATCCTGAGGAAAAAATATGTGACATCTCTGCCTCCTTAGAGTTTGCTCTCCAGCTGGGGCAAGGACAGGGCAGGCCTCGGCACAGATATGTATCTAGGGGTGTGATGGATGACTGTAAAGTGACTACCAATGCAGTCTTATCACAAAGAAGTACATGTTGGGATGAGACCGCAGGAGTGTTGGCTGGCCATGTCTTGGCCAGAGAAGATTCCCATAGTAATGGCAGAGAAAGAGTTCACAAAGCAAATGGGCTGTGAGGATGGGTGAATAGTTAGCAGGAGGCTGTTAGTCATTTAGCAAATTGTTTACTGAACTTGGACCATGTGTTAGGCACAGCCTTAGGTGTTGGGAATCATTTGTGAATAACCCAGGCAAAAATTCCTGCCTCATGAGACTTATTGGCAGTTTGGACTAGGATGATGGTAGAGGGATTAGAGAGAAGTGGCCTGATAGGAACAATGTTTAGGAGTTAAAATTGATAGTTCTTGGGGGAAGGAATTAATATAGCTGAGGGAGGAAGCTGTCAAGGTGATTCTTAGGTTTCTGGCTTGTATAACCAGATGGGTGGCAGTCCAGTCATTGAACATGGGAACTCTGGTGTGGGGTAAGATTAATTTGAACATTCAAGGTTTGAGGTGCCTTTGAGATATCCAAGTGCAGATGTTAAATGAGCAGTTATGTACATGAGTCTAGAACTCAGAAGTAAGGTTTAGGCCATTGAAACATGTTTGTCAGGTATCTGCATTCAGGCAGTAATTGAAGGGGTGGGTAGGGAGGAGATTGCTTATGGTATGAGAAGAAATGAACCAAACTTAAATCTTTTTTTTTTAATGTGTTTCTCAAAATCAGACTACATTATACTGCTTTTAATTGGCATGTGGATTTTAATGTGAGTGCCCATGTATTCCCTTAGGTGTAAAAAACAAAATAAAACTTGGTTTCACCTTTTGCTGTATGTGAGTAGTTTATAGGTGAAAAAAGAAAATACTCAAATTTTAACACAGCAGCAATAATTCTAGGCAGAGCTATGAGAATAAAATTCCAGGTTCATTACCTAATAAGATTTGCTATTTCCTTGAATTTATAATCTAACACCTCTTTGAGAAACATCAGTGGTAGGTAAATAATGTGTCAGAATTATTCAATGAGGCTGACAAAATTAAATTGGCTGACATTTTCCCCAATAATATTCAAGGCAGGTAAAGATTTCTCAGCAGAACAATGACCTAATGAATGTGAGCCAAAGAATGAGAATTAGAAATAGGAGACAAAAAGGAGATGAATAAAACCTATCACCCATAGGGCGCATCATTTCTGTTGCTTTTTGTATTCATAGAAGAGTTCTAGAAGGTTAATCTTCTATTAGCCACTTTAAAAATACATTTTCCTAGTTTTTAATTATAATTAATTTACTTTTCTATTAAATGTTGACCTTTCTTGCCACTTGAGTTTCAGTTTTGTCATCAGTAGTCACTTAGAATATTTTCCTCTGAAACAAAGCCCTTGCTGACATTTAGTTTAATTTCTCCTTGGCGATTGCGGGAAAAAGTAACACAAATGCAAATAAATCCTCATGCTTAACAATCTAATTTTAAAAATGTCCATGGAAAAACTAAATGTTCCTTTAAACATTCATGAGAAAAATTCTTCTTTTTTTTGTGGTGGGTATTCTGGTTGGAATTAGAAATATATTAGGAATGGAACAGTGTTATAAATAGAACATTGCTATGGTTCATACTTAAAATGTGCACACAGCATTTTTCCCCTTTAGCTTTATTGCATATAGGTTTTAAGTTAGAGATACCTTGATAACAAGTGAAATTTTGATGCAATGGTGATTGTCTCTGTATACAAATGACTTCAAATAAGCCTTCTCCTACCCCGTCCACTCTACTTGATTGTTAATATTTCCTTCTGGGACTTTCCTGGTGGTACACTGGATAGGAATTTGCCTTCCAATGCAGGGGACAAGGGTTTGATCCCTGGTTTGGGAGGATCGCATACACCACAGGGCAAAATGAGCCAGCAGACCACAACTCCTGAGCCTGCATACTGCAGCGCTGAAGCTGGTGCACCTAGAGCCTGTGCTCCATCACGAGTGAAGCCGGCATGCTGCAGCCAAGAGTAGCCCCCTGCTTGCTGCAACTAGAGAAAGCCTGCATACGGCCACGAAGACCCAGTGCAGCCAAAAAAATTAATGAATTAAAAAAATTTTATTTTCTTCTGATTAGTTTGTTCAAAGCTTCCTTTTACTCTATCTACAGGTAAAACAACAACAACAAAATAGCAATTCAGCCCAAAAAAGTAGACTTTGCTATAGTGATATAAATTTTTTTGTAGACTATTTTTTAAAATTTTCAAATAGGATGCTTGATGAAGATGATTGCTTTTGTAAAAATGAAATGAAGTTGAACTTTGGGCTATTCTGAAGTGAAATGACTGGTTCTTTGTTTCTGTCTCCACCTACCCTTTTAGAGAATTCAAAAGTAGACTCAGTATATTTGCATCCATTCCAGTGTATTCTTTTTCTACCAGTACACATTTCTAACTAGAATCTCTAGAAAAGTGTGAAGGGCCTACTACAGGCAAAGGAGATAGATTTCTGTGCGATGCATGGTCTCTTTCCTCTCTCAGTTTTAGTTTATTTTTCTTTCCTGAGTGAGAGGAAAGATAGGGTGGAGGGAGGAAGCCTTTGTTCCTTCACTGCTGAGTTGGAGGAAGAAGTTCACTTGAAAGAAGCTCACTTCATAGCTGAGTGCAGTGAGTATCAGGAGGACCATGGTGAGACCTCTTCTCCTCCAGCATCACCTGTGGCCCACGGTGGGAAAGAGATGCTCAGTAACCCAGGACACGAGCGCTTCTTTCTCTTAGACATTTTCCTTTCTTTTAGATTTTCACTTTGCTCAAGACAAAAGCAGGTAAAAGTCTGAGTGAGGCCAGTATTCAAATTCTTACCTGTTTTTATTCTGCAGTGTAAGTTATGAACTTGGTAGGACGCTGATTATCCTATTCGTCTTATGCTGATCTTTACTCGAGCCAAAGATGTATTTACTTCACTCCTTCTTAAGCAACAGAAGAATTCTAGAGCAGCAGCAGTTGTTTTATTTGCTTGACCTTTCCCAGCAGCCTGGGCTCAGTGGACCCAAGGTCACCCTTTAGAGTGTATGCAGTTAGCTAGGATCTGGGGAGGTGGGAGGTGTCTTCTGGGAGCCTTGAGAAGCCTGAGCCCAGGACTTTCACTGGGCCCAGTTTGTCAAAAAGATCCAGACTAGAAGGCTTGCTTCTCTTCTCCATGGTTAAAGGGTACTCTGAATGGTTATTGCATTGTTAGTATCACTAGAGTACACAGCTTTGTGTTCGGGCTGATAGGTTATAAAAAAGATAGGCTGCAACTTGTGTCTTGTTTTATATAGGAAACAGTGAGGGAAAGTTCCACTGAATAATAAACATCAGTATTGATTTAATGTGAAAAAAAACTTTTAAAAAGCCAGAAGGAAGGAAGGAAAATATATTTTGCACCTTTATTTTCACACCAGAGAGAAAATCCTTCTTGTCAGTTTGTGTGAATTCTTCTATTTGTATAAACAAACAGATATACCTGTATGTCACATACGTGCATACATTTGCATGTATACACAACAATAGGACTGTGTGTCATTCTGCAAGCTGATTCTTTTTACTCAGTGTATGATGAATATTCTCTAGTGTCACTATTAAGGATTAGCTATTGTTTGTGATAGTTGAATGGTTTTCTTTCTCTAGCATGTGTGTACTCTAATTCATTTGACTATTATTTTTATTGATGATGATTTAGAAGGGGTCTAGTTTTTTCAACTCTTAATGCTGTAATAAATATTCTTACCTGCATGTTTCTGCCTTTATTTCTGTAATGCAGAATTCCAAATGGTGTTTAAATTGTTTATTTTTATTATTTTTAACCTTTTAAAATTATTTATTTATTTATGGCTATGTTGGGTCTTTGTTGCTACGTGTGGGCTTTCTCTAGTTGTGCCGAGCAGGGATAACTCTCTAGTTGTGGTGCATTGGCTTTTCATTTTGGTAGCTTCCCTTATTGCCGAGCATGGGCTCTAGGCACGGGGGCTTCAGTAGTCATGGCCCATGGGCTTAGTCGCCCTGCAGCATGTGGAATCTTCCCAGACCAGGAAGAACCCATGTTGAACCCATGTCCCCTGCATTGGCAGGTGCGTTCACCCCTGGACCATCAGGGAGGTTCTAAATTGTTTGTTTTTGATATTGAAAAATATTTCTTTTTTACCCTCCAAAACATTGAACCAGTTTATACTCCCACAAAGGTGTACAATAAAGATATGAATTGCAGAACATAGTTGAAGTGCTGTAGAAAGATCATGGTTATATGTCATATTTTGATGGCACTTTATATTTTATAATCCTCTTCCAATCTGATTTCTCACAACCACCATATGGTATGGTTTTATATCTGCATTTATATGGATTGCTTTGAATCTGTAGATGGCTTTGGGTAGTTTTTTAATAGTACTCTTCCATCTACTCTTCCATGAACTCCATTTTTCTGTGTCTTCTTCAGTTTCTTTATCAAAGAAATCTTGTACAAATCTCTCACCTCCTTGGTTATACTTGATGCTGTTGTAAATGAGATTGCTTTCTTAATTTCTCTTGCAGGTAGTTTGTTTTTAGTGTATAGAAACATGACTGATTTTGTGTATTGATTTTGTATCCTGAAACTTGCCTGAGTTTATTTGTTAGTTCTAATAAACTAAGTCTTTAGAATTTTCTCTAAGATCATGTCATCTGCAACAGCAATGATTTTACTTTTTTCTTTCCCATTTGATTACCTTTTATTTATTTATTTATTTTTTTTCTTGCCTGTTTGCTGTGGCTTGGACTTCCCAGTACTATGTTGAATTGGTAAGAGTGGGCATCCTTGTCTTGTTCCTGATCTTAGAAGGAAGGCTTTTCACTCTTGAGTTTGATATTAGCTGTGGGTTTTTCATATATGCCCTTTATTAAATTGAGGTACATTCCTTATATACCTAATTTATTATGAGTTTTTATCTTGAAAAATACCTTGAATTTTGTCAAGTGCTTTTTCTGTATCTGTTGAAATGGTCATATGTGTTTTATCCTTCATTCTTTTAATGTTTGCATATGTTGAATCATCCTTGCATCCCAGGAATCAATCTCACTTGATCATAGTGTATGATCCTTTTAATGTGGTCCTGAATTCTGTTTGCTAGTATTTTGTTGAGGATTTTTGCATCTGCGTTTATCAGGTATGTGTGTTAGTCTCTCAGTCATGTCTTGACTCTTTGCCACCCTATGGACTGTAGCCCACGAGGCCTCTGCCCATGGAATTCTCCATTTAAGAATACTGGAGTGGATAGCCATTCCCTTCTACAGAGATCTTCCCAACCCAGGGATTGAACCTGCTTCTCCTGCATTGGCAGATGGATTCTTTACCATTTAAACAACCAGGGAAGTCTCTTATCAGGGATATTGGTTTATAAATTTTATTTTCTTGTAGTATCTATGTCTGGCTTTGGTATCAGGGTAATGCTGACCTTATAAAATGAGTTTGAAAGTATTATTTCCTCTTCAGTATTTTGGAAGAGTTTGAGAAGGACTGATATTAATTCTTTAAATGTTTAATAGAATTCACTAGTGAAGCTCTCTGGTCCTGGGCTTTTGTTTGTTGGGAGATTTAAAATTACTGATTCAATCTCCCTGCTCATTGTTGGTCTGTTCAGATTTTTTATTACTTTTTGATTTAATGTTGGTAAGTTGTGTGTTTCTAGGAATTTGTCCATTTCTTCTGAATTATCTAGTTTTTTTGACATTTAATTCCTCATACTTAAAATGAGGATTTTACTAGTAATAGTCTCAGAGTTGCTGTGAAATTTTTTAAAAGCTGATTTATACCAAAACTGCTTAAGACATTCTTCGACACTCTGCTTTCTAGAAAAAGTCAGGAGAAAAGAAGTTATTCTCTTTAAGAATACACATTCCTGCTTTGAATACTGATTAAATATCTTGATATGCTTCTAACTACTTAAAAACAAAATCTAGGAGGAAGGGAACATGGCTGTTCCTATGGCTGATTCTTGTTGGTTTGACAGAAAACAACAAAATTCTGTAAAACAATTATCATTATCCTTCAATTAAAAAATAAATTAAACAAAATATAAATGTTGTATTTTTGCATATCCAGTGTTTTATTCCAAATGTGTAACTAAAAAGGTAGAGATTTTTAACTTTCTGATTATTTTTCTGTTTACATATGGAATATTCTGTGAAAGGAAGTATAGATGTTAAACATACTGATCTTATGATTGACAGCTTAATTTGATAAAAATTTTCCAGGATATGAGTGTATTCCAATGAGAACCAAGTGTTCCATGATGGAAGTAGTCCATGTAATCAGCTTGCCACCAGATGGCTGGTGGGTACCCCAGAGAAAGATGCCACATTTACTGAGTCAAGTTTTGGCCTTAATGTTATCACATTGATACTAAGTGGATATAGCCATAGCCATTTTGGTGAGTGAAAATCCATGTTGTGGAGCCCACGTACAACTTCCAACCATACTCCACGGCCACTTTGTTCGTAATCCCTTTTGAGAAGAACAACAGTAGAGAAAAAGGTTGGTTGACCTTTGTCTACCTGATTATTTAGCTCCATATGTGTGAAGTTGCTATTTGGTGAGCATTTATATGGCCAACCAAACCATTAGCTGCAGTCCATAAATGAGTGTAAATCAGTCCCTCTGGCATGTCTCCTTCAAGATGAACAACCTGGTACAAAACAAAATGGCCTCTGTGGGTACAATAGCTGTGTACCAGATGCCAGTGAATGTGCTGATTTCTCCAGCAGAGAAGTCACATCTGGCACAGTATCTGCACTCTCCAAGATCCTTCTGCTTTTCTTAAAGGCCAGATAGGCAAGCTGAATATGAATGTGTTAGGAATCATCACCTTCATCCTTTCAGTCCTTAAGACCATTTCCTCACCTTTGTCACATCTGTGTTTTACCAAGTATAGAGTGGTTACTGCTTACTGCTCAGTCAGCGCGCAATGGAAAGCATGACATTCTATGGAATGGAGAGGCAGTCAAGGTCCCTGTGGACTAGATTATAAGTGTGTGCTGGGAGCTGATAGAGCCCTGAGGTAGGGTAGTAGGGTGCCAGCTGGAGCCAAACTGCTCAGGTATTCTTTGCTAGCACATATAAAGAAAAAAACTAATATGTTTTTGCCCATCAACAGCTATGTACCAGATGCCAGTGAATGTGCTGATTTACTCCAGCAGAGAAGTCACATTTGGTATAGTATCTGCACTCTGCAAGATCCGTCTGCTTTTCTTAAAGGCCAAATCGGCAAGCTGAATATGTCTGTGTTAGGAATGACGGTGGTGACCTTCATCCTTTCAGTCCTTGATAGTGACCCTAATCTACAGTCTCTTGGTTGCAGCATGTGGGATCTAGTTCTCTGACCAGGGATTGAACCCAGTCCCTCAGCATTGGGAGGGGGGAGTCTCAGCCACTGGACCACCAGGGAAGTCCCCTGTTTTCCTCTTATTCAAGAGGTTCTAGATCTGTGTATTAGTTCAAGTTTGGGAATTGATTGAGGGGTGGCATTTTTCTATTTTATAGTTTTGCTCCTTATATAGAAAAAGTAGGACTTGGTAGGTTTGTAACTATTTCTCTCTTAGAAATACCATGATCAAGCACCAATGATCTCTGCAAGTTAGACTATTCCGATTTCAGCCTTTGCTTGCTGCCCATGTTGGTAAGCATGCTATCTCATCTTTTGTTGAGTACTGTCACTGAGCCCCTGCCACTCTGGGATACTATGATCCCCATTCAGTTTAGGAACCCATTTCTTGGGTGGCACCATTGCCTGTTGTCATTCCTGGTCTGCAGAGAATAGCGGCTATAGAGATCTTCAAGTATGCTGGTGATCCTTTGAACCAGTGTATCTCAGCATCGGTGAAGGCAGTGCCCTCTGGATCCTACCAGGTGATATAGTTATAGGCAGGTGAGCAGGTCTTACATGATAAATCCAGGTCAGCATTCCTATCTGCTGAAGTCTTTGCATAGCTCCCTGTTTACCAAGGAGGTAGTGTCATCTCATTTTTATGTAGTGTAGGTTAACTTCAGAACCAGGCGTCCATCAACCAAGTGAACAAACTGTTAGAGCCATTTTCAGCTGTTTGACATAGCACAGAAAATCCAGAATCTCAGTTTAGTGTGCCCATATTAAAAATTTTGATCTATTCTAACATTATATTCCTTCCAACCTGATTTAATACCCTCTGCATCTATTTTCATACCTATTCCCTGGTTTCTGTCTATATAAATTGGAATTATCTTGCATATCTTTTGATATAAATTTTCTTTCTTTCTCGTTCACAGTTCACACTACACACTGGATTCTGCTGGGACTTGATTCTGGTTGTAGGTCTAGAAGCAAGAGAGATAGTTGGGGCAGGGTCCTAAGGAAGGCCAAAGTCCCTGGCAAGATGCCATTGTAGGTAAGGCTCTTACTGATTCTTCAGGCAAGGAGAGACCAACCTCATCAAGCAAGGAGGAAGAGCTGTTACTATTGGCAGATAAAACTGCAGCACATGGTCCTCAGCCTCAGCTTCATAAAAATCCCCTTGGACAGCAAGGAGATCAAACCAGTCAATCCTAAAGTGAATCAGTCCTGAATATTCATTGAAAGGACTGATGCTGAAACTGAAGCTCCAATACTTTTGCCCCTAATGTGAAGAACTAACTCACTGGAAAAGACCCTGATGCTGGGAAAGATTGAAGGCAGGGGCAGAATGGGATGACAGAGGATGAGATGAGATGGATGGCATCACCGACTCAATGGGCATGAGTTTGAGCAAGCTCTGGGAGTTGGTGATGGACAGGGAAGCCTGGCATGCTGCAGTCAATGGGATCACAAAGAGTTGGACATGACTGAGTGACTGAACTGAACTGAGTCTTATCCCAGCTTTCAGGCCCCTCTGCTTCCCAGCCAGAATCCTAACTTTAACTGAAGAGACTCTGTAAGTTTGGGAATTCAATTTGCATTGCAATATTGCCACCCATAGGATTAGACTTCTAGTTTTAGAAATCCCATCTCTGGGGCAGTAGGAGATAAGTTTTCTTCACTGTGGTCACTGTGGTCTGGCTCTTCCTCTAATCCTTGAGATTGGAATTTAACGTTCTCAATTGAATTTTTTCTTTCCTCTGGAAATTCAAATTCCAGGCCCCACCCTGGACTACAGACTTAGAAACTTGGGGTTTGGGCCCCCCGTTTTAATAGGCTTTTCAGGTGATTCTTATGCATGCTCAACTTTGAGAACCGCTAATGTGGAACAACACCTTCAAAATTCTCAGAGAAAATTATTTTCAACTGAGAATTCTAAGCCAAGACAGTTAATGTGGATAAAAATAAAGACAGACACATATAAGGACTCAAAATTTATGTCCCTTGTGTTCTTTATTCAAAAACAATTGGTTCATGGAAACAAGGAAGTCAACAAAGGAAGCAATGAAGTGGAAGAGAAAGGACCTAAGAAATATGGAAGCCAAGAGCCCAAGGCAAAAAGGAGGATTCCAAGATGATAGTAAAGAGATGCTTCCTGCTGGCTTCTGTGCAACTGACCCAGTGTCACTCCAGGGAGGCACATAAAGCCGAATGAATAACTTCAAGATAAAATATGTAGCTGATATATCTAACCTTCCAAAATGTGATACTTCTAGATGTAAAATCTGTCTGGTAGAGCAGATTAAACAAACAGGTATTTAAAAAAAATAAAATTAGAAGTATATAAATTATTAATTCTATAAAATACAAAATTTATACAGGAAAGAAAAATCTTTTTGGCTTATCAGTAAATATACTATTTGTGCAAATATATTAATAGATGCACTAACTTCTGCTGTTCTTCGGAATTTTCAAATAAATATTTTGGTAGTATGAAGAGATAAGAAGTAAGTTGGGAGGTGCTATGGCAGCTAAACCTTTACTATCCTAATAGGAAATCAGGAGTTCATATATAATATTGATTAAAGTATCAATTTCTTCATGTTATTTAGGTACATAAGTACTTTTGAAAAAAAACTTAAAAATAGTTAAAAATGGCTACCTCTAAAACCAGATGTGGAATGTGAAAGGTAGTATAAGATTTGACTGTCATTTTAAAACTCAATTTGATGATTTTTTAAATGAAATTATGTGCATATAACATAAATAATAAAAAGAGAAAAGAAGAAATTCTCTGATTTGATAAAACATAATGCAAATAAGGGCTTCCCTGGTGGCTCCGCAGTAAAAACTTCTCCTGCAGTGCAGGAGATATGGGTTCCATCCCTGGGTTGGGAAGATTCCCTGGAGGAAGGCATGGCAACCCACTCCAGTATTCTTGCCTGGAGAATCCCATGGATAGAGGAGCCTGGAGGGCTACAGTCCTTAGGGTCACAAAGAGTTGGACACGACTGAAGCAACTAAGCATGCATGCACGCAGTGCAGATTAGTTTACCATGTATGTATTGAGCTGTGTGCAAAGCATAGTAGTCATAGGAGACAATGAGATTTATAAAATCAATCTGCCTTCTAAGGAGAATATACTCTTTTCAATGAAACAAATATCTAAAGCACTGAAATAGCAGTTTAAGACTGAAGGATGAAGACTGCAAGAATTCTGTGGCCTTCACTGCCCATTCCAGCCCCTGTAAGTTGCTTCAGTCGTGTTCAACTCTGTGTGACCCCATAGACGGCAGCCCACCAGGCTCCCCCGTCCCTGGGATTCTCCAGGCAAGAACACTGGTGTGGGTTGCCGTTTCCTTCTCCAATGCGTGAAAAGTGAAAGTGAAGTCGCTTAGTCGTGTCCGACTTTAGCGACCCCATGGACTGCAGCCCACCAGGCTCCTCCATCCATGGGATTTTCCAGGCAAGAGTACTGGAGTGGGGTGCCATTGCCTTCTCCGTTCCAGCCCCTGAAGCCCCATTAATTGTGACATCTTGGCATTCTCCAAACATGAAACACTTAACAGTATCACTAACCTGATTGCCCCTGCGTTGTTTCTGTAGATACTTGACACAAGAGAAAGAATCATAAATTCAATAATTTCTGCCATATCTGAGGTTTACACGTGGGGTGTGTATATGTATGTATGTGTGTATGAATATATATATAAACGTGCACCTTCACATATAATTTTAATTTTTTCTTGGAATATGTAATAAGAGTACCCAACAAATGGCAAATAAAGACTAGTTCAGATTAAACATTAGGACTGCTAAGCAAGTATTACCAACCTAAGCTAATTTTCTACTGTTCTTATGTTGCTACTGTCCCATTTCCTCTGGAAATGCAAATTTTAAGTATAAAACTTTGATTTAGTCTACTGTGAAATTCAAAGAAACTGCAGGTCACAATGTACTTGATAAGAATTTCTAAGAGGAAAGAATCTTTTGACATAGTTACAATGAGTATTCAGAAGTCCTAATTTTTCAGCCAGGAGTACAATGAATGAAGAGCATATAGATACCAGGGCAAAAGCGTTATTAAGTTCATGTATGTTAAGCTCTCTGACATTAGAAATTTCAGATCTTCCTCAGTGTTTACCTTAACATTGCTTTTATGTAAGCCTTTCATAGACTCTTTATATATTTGGGAAATTCAACTTTTATATTTAATGGGTACTGAAAAGCTGATTGGAAGCTCTGTGTGCATGGGTTGGGCTTGACAGTAAATGGGCTTCAGTATACAAGGTAACTGGGCACCAAGCTGGCATTTTTCTTGAGGCTCCATGAAAGGTTAGTATCTAGAGTATTTTTTTTTCCTCTGGGAGTTTTTAATTACTGGAAAAGATGAGTGCTTCAGTCCTGCCTGGTAATGTATGCCTGGCTGCTGGCCTCTGGCAACAGGGTGGAGAAGGGGGCTAGGTTCTCATGCTGAATGTATAGACACCCATCCAGTCCTGCTGTGATCAGCCGTGCCCTGATTCGCTAAAGTTTTGTGCTTATTGGCTTCAGTTGTGCCAGCGACTTGGGCTGCTGGCATGGGGGTATCTTCTTTCATATGTTTGCTGGAGATGAGCCACAAACCTAGAGTGGGGTTCCAATAGCTCTGTATATAGATTTTTCAGTCAATTTCCCAGTTTTCTGCCCCATCCAAACTTAAAGTACTTCCTGGTATCTCCTCCCCTACAGCTTCTCTGGGGATCTACAGAGTTTTTCAGCTTCTAAGCATATTTCTTAGGAAGTATTGAAGATAAAAAGTTCTTTGTTCTGCTCTGTTCAGTTACCACACCACCATCTGCCTTTGCCTTAAAACATTTACAAAAACTCTTATCCATTGATGCATCTTTCATATCCCTATACTGTCATTTCAGTGTAATTTTGAGAAGCAGGGTCTATGGTTCGTTTGTCTAGTTTAAGCAGAAATTCAGGAATCATTTGTTCATCAGTGTTTCTCCAGTGCCTCGCTCGTTTTTATTGTTCAGTAACTCAGTCATGTCCTACTGTTTGCGATGCCATGGACTGCAGTATGACAGGCTTCCCTGTCTTTTCACCGTCTCCTGGAGCTTGCTCAAACTCATGTCCATTGAGTCAGTGAGGCCATCCAACCATCTCTTCCACTCTTGTCCCCTTCTCCTCCTGCCTTCAATCTTTCCCAGCATCAGGATCTTTTCTGATCAGGACATCTGCATATATTCCTTTATGCTTGACTGGTTTGATCTCCTTGCTGTCCAAGGGACACTCAAGAGTCTTCTCCAACACCACAATTCAGAAGCATCAATTCTTCAGTGTTCAGCCTCCTTTTTGATCCAACTGTCACATCCATACATGACTACTGGAAAAATCATAGCTTTGACTAGATGGACCTTGGTCGGCAAAGTAGTGCCTCTGGTTTTTAATACACTGTCTAGGTTTGTCATAGCTTTTCTTCCAAGGAGCAAGCGTCTTTTCATTTTGTGGCTGCAGTCACTGTTTGCAGTGATTTTGGAGCCCAAGAAAATAAAGTCTGTCACTGTTTCCATTGTTTCCTGATCTACTTCCCATGAAGTGATGGGACCAGATGCTTTGATCTTTGTTTTTTTAATGCTGAGTTTTAAGCCAGATTTCTCACTCTCTTTTACCTTCATCAAGAGGCTCTTTAGTTCCTTTTCGCTTTCTGCCATAAGTGTGGTGTTATCTGCATATCTGAGGTTATTGATATTTCTCCTGCCAATCTTGATTCCAGCTTGTGCTTCTTCCAGCCCAGCATTTTGCATGACATACTCTGCATGGAAGTTAAATAAGCTAGGGTGACAACATAGAGCCTTGATGTACTCCTTTCCCAATTTGGAACCAGTCCGTTGTTCCATGTCCAGTTCTTACTGTTGCTTCTTGACCTGCAAACAGGTGTCTCAGGAGGCAGGCAGGCTCATAGTAGGCTCTGAAATAAATATTTGATGGATGAATAATTGAGTGAATTGAGTTAGAAGTTTTTAAAACAGCAGTAAAATATTGTGACTGTATATGCACATAGAACAACCTAAAAGGCATCTTTTACAATAAATTTTTGTTTTGGCTCTGTTTGGTTTTGGTTTTGTTCTCAGCATGGTCTAGAAAATAAGAGTTTTAGAAAGCTAAGTGTGTGCTCCTTCAGGATGGATATATTTACTTTTTTAGTCAAGCAGTTACAGCTGTTACTTTAGGCTTAAAGATACACATTTGCCTAAGATATACATTTATGATTTTTCTCTAGAGATAGAACCATATTGAGGCTGAGGTATGCAGTAAGCACAGTCTTTATGCTTATTTGTATGTATATTTGTGAAGTTATAAAGAGACTTGGGCTGATTATATAGTTATAAAGAGACTTTCCCCACGGTCCTTTGTGGTTAATAAAGTTTGAGAGTCACTGGCTTAGTGGAGCATCTTATCCAGGTATGTTTTCCTTAGAAAATATACCTGTTTGTAGAGACAAAGAAATTAAGCTATAACAGTGAAGTGAAGTGTTAGTCACTCAGTTGTATCAGACTCTTTGTGACTCCATGGGCTGTGGCCTGCCAGGCTCCTCTGTCCCTGGGATTCTTCAGGCAAGAATATTGGAGTGGGTTGCCATTCCCTTTTCCAGGGGGTCTTTCCAACCCAGGAATTGAACCCAAGTCTCCTGCAGTGTAGGTGGATTCTCTATCATCCGAGCTGGTATGAGTGAAGCCCATAACATTGAAAGTATATAGTAAAATTAATATTTTGAACAAATAGGTGAATATTCTTATTCATATGGTTAGCCCTGGACAGCAAATTGGGGATTGTGGAGAGATAGGAATATGTTAGAGAGCCCATGATTTGGTTAAAGTGCTGGATCTTGGGTCTCACAAATGAAATGCTTCTACCCTCTATACTACAAGAAATGAATAAATGGACTTCTGGCACTTACTCCTAAAATCATTCAGTAATTGTAAGTTCAAATAATGAAAATTATGGCATCATCTTAAACAATTAATATGGGGCTTCCCAGGTGGTGCTAGTGGAAAAGAACCTGCCTGGCAATTCAGGAGACACAAGAGACACAGGTTTGACCCTGGGTCAGGAAGATCCTTTGGAGAAGGCATGACAACCCACTCCAGTATTCTTGCCTGGAGAATCCCATGGACAGAGAAGCCTGGGAGGCCACAGTCCATTGAGTTGCAAAGAGTCAGACACGGCTAAAGTGACTTAGCACACACACATGCATGCAAACTACTGTGTAATTCGCCCATCCCCAATCTTTGGATTTGTTAAAGGAATCTACACAGACATCCAGTGAGAGTTCTTTATAATTAGAAAGGTTAAAGTTACCTCTCCAGTAAGGAAGGAAAAACCTACATCACAAAAGTAGGTTAGGAAGATAATAGATTAAGAAAGTTGTTTACAGAAAACTCACGGGTTACAGGAATTGTTAAGAAGTTGGGGGTAAGGAGAAGAGAAAGGTGATAAGAAGCTTTTTGGAGCAAGAAGTGAAATATCTTTGTAAGTTTTCTAGAGTGCATTCTTCTTCACACCTGAATATTTTCCCAGTCATCTTCTTTAGAATCCTTTATTTCTTGGTTGACATTTTAATCAAGTTGCTGGCATTACAGTAAGGTTGATCTTAGGAAAAAGAAATTGAGAAGATAGAAGTATTTGTTTCAGAAAATAAAGGATGGAAATGGGTGGGCATGGGAAAGAAGAGAGAATATGAGGATCAAAGAGAGCTTTGGAAAAAGAAAGGAAGTCTTCAAAATATGACCAAGACATTTTACAGATAATTTTTCTTCTTTTCTTGAAGAACTTCTTCAGTAGAGTGGTAGGATTCTGGGAAAAAACACAAATAAAATAGAGAGCCAGAAAACTGCTTCAGACCCTCATTGAAAATAAGGGTAGTGTCTACTTGTGAAGCTGTGAAAGCAAAAGTGTTTGATTATCATGTATTAAATAGGAAACTGATTTCAGGGTTCTTTGTCAGCTAGCTTCGGGCTAGTTTAAGAATGGAATATAAACCTGTACCAAAGAGCTATCAAGAAAACTGTTAATACTCTCAGGACAAACAGATAATAAAATCTGTATTAATAGTAACTGTGAAAAGGCTATGCTGATCCTGGAAATTTGAAAGAAAAATTAACTGTAAGGTAATACTTTTGGCGTTTGAGGCAGTAATACATTTTTATTCTTTTCACTTTCACTTTATATATGGAAGTCATGAAGTTTCCATTATAGTTGACTACAAACAGAACAATATTTTAGTGATGACTAGTCTAGAAACTTAAATATTTTTAAAGAGTTAAAAAAAGTAAAATAGGTCCTTCAGGATAAAGAGTAAGGAGTTAAATGATATGTACAAAACTCACTCCCATTTATTTTTTTGTGTTTTGGACTTGTTTTCAGGCAAAAGGACTCCTGTGGAAGATGGACATCTTTCTCCCATTTCCAGAATATGTTTCCAAGCTCATCAGTGAAACCTGATCCTGCTGCTCTGTGTTAAAATGCTTGAAGAACACTCACATCTCTGACAACTCCAGCTTCCATCCTGTTAAAACCATGGTCGTCTCCGCAGTGTTGACGGCATCCCATACTGGGGCATCCAACACAACGTTTGTAGTTTATGAAAACACCTACATGAATATTACAGTCCCTCCACCATTCCAGCACCCTGGTGTTGGTCCACTGCTTAGATTCAGTGTTGAAAGCCTGGCTCCCACTGGGATGAGTTCCTTAACAGTGAATAGTACAGCTGTGTCCCCAACACCAGCAGCTTCCAAGAGCCTCAACCTGCCTCTCCAGATCATCCTTTCTGCTCTAATGATGTTTATTCTGTGTGTGTCTTTTCTTGGCAACTTGGTTGTTTGCCTCATGGTTTACCAAAAAGCTGCCATGCGCTCCGCCATTAACATCCTCCTGGCCAGCCTGGCCTTTGCAGACATGTTGCTTGCAGTGCTGAACATGCCTTTGGCCTTGGTCACTATTCTTACCACCAGATGGATTTTCGGGAAATTCTTCTGTAGGGTATCTGCTATGTTTTTCTGGTTGTTTGTCATAGAGGGAGTAGCCATCCTGCTCATCATTAGCATTGATAGGTTTCTTATTATAGTCCAGAGGCAGGATAAGCTAAATCCATACAGGGCTAAGGTTCTCATTGCAGTTTCTTGGGCAACTTCTTTTTGTGTAGCTTTTCCTTTGGCAGTAGGGAACCCTGACCTGCAGATACCTTCCCGAGCCCCCCAGTGCGTGTTTGGGTACACAACCGATCCGGGTTACCAGGCTTATGTGATTTTGATTTCTCTCATTTCTTTCTTCCTGCCCTTCCTGGTGATCCTGTATTCCTTTATGGGCATCCTCAATACTCTTCGGCACAATGCCTTGAGGATCCACAGCTACCCTGAAGGTATATGCCTCAGCCAGGCCAGCAAACTAGGTCTCATGAGTCTCCAGAGACCCTTCCAGATGAGCATTGACATGGGCTTTAAAACGCGTGCCTTCACAACCATTTTGATTCTCTTTGCTGTCTTCATCGTCTGCTGGGCCCCATTCACCACTTACAGCCTTGTGGCAACGTTCAGCAAGCACTTTTACTATCAGCACAACTTTTTTGAGATCAGCACCTGGCTACTCTGGCTCTGCTACCTCAAGTCTGCGTTGAACCCACTGATTTACTACTGGAGGATTAAGAAATTCCACGATGCCTGCTTGGACATGATGCCTAAGTCCTTCAAGATTTTGCCGCGGCTCCCTGGTCACACACGGCGACGGATACGCCCCAGTGCTGTCTATGTGTGTGGGGAACATCGGACGGTGGTGTGAATATTGGAACTGCCTGACATTTTGGGTGATGGCTGTTCTTTATCTGACTTTGAATTTTCTTTCTCATGGCTTCTCCACTTAAACTTTGTTGTTTTATTCATAGGGTATGTATATATGTGTATGTGTGCAATGTAAAAAAAGGATGGTGATTAGTTATAAGTCTGTTACCAGGGATACACAATAGGGAAGTGATCCCAAGTGTTACCTCCAGGGTTCAAGAGAAATCCTTGATTTAGGGTGGGGAGATGGTTTTCTGTAACTTCAGTTGATTTTGTTTCTGTAGCAGGAATCAGGATTGTGCTTTATTGAGCCTGAAGTTACATTGAATTTTAGGTATATTGTATGCTGCTAAGATATGCTTAGTTGAGTTTATCAAATTTTTTTTTTTTTCTGGAAGACACTGCTGCTTTTTGCCATCACGTTGGAGCCAAAAACCACATACATCTCAGTAGATAGTTAGTTTTATTTAAGAAAAATAACCCAAGGGGGTGAGTGACATTTTAAAGGTCATTAATATTTACTTTGGTGCACTTTGAGAAACAATGTACAGACTAATTCAGTCATGTTTTTCAGAATTGCTTTTATACATGACATGTTGTGCTTTAGGAAACATTGCATTATTTCTAGCAAGATAGTTAAAAAAATGTTTTATCTGCATGTACAGTTTTAAAGGAGAGGACATAAAAATAGAGAACTTTTTCTAAGCACAATAGTGAATCTTTAGAGAAATAGGGCAGAGTTGAGAAGATGGAGCACCCTCGAAAATGTAAATGAAATGCAGAGAGGCTGTGGCTGGTGGGGGCTGTGCTGATTCCTTTTACTCACCGATTCTCTGAGTTCAGTAGGGAAAAGGGTCACCATTTAATTAGACGTCTACCAGGAGCCAGGCGCTGTGCATCATTTTATCCTCACAGTGTGCTGTGAGGGAGGTTATTATTTCTTCCTTTTGCAGACGAAGAAGGCAAGTCTCAAAGAGACTTAAACCTTGCCCAAGGTTAGTGGTAGAGCTGGGGTCAGAAAATCCATCTGAGTCCTGAGACTGCTATTCTGCTATACCACACAGACACCTCCTTCAGGTTTGGAAGTTGCATGACCAACAGGGAAACTATGTGTATTCTTTCTTTTTTTTTTTTAGACTGAAACCTTCTTTAAAAAAAAAAAATAGCTTCATTTTTTTTCTTTTAATTACCAAAAGGAATTACATTACAGAAAGTCTGGAAAATAGAAAGGAAAAAAATGAAATCATTCATAACCTCCTTTATGAAGTGGAATTTAAAAATCTTAGATAAGGGTATAAGGAAATAAGGCAGATTTTTGATTTGCAAAACAAGTGACCATTATCGAGCAGTTAAATACAGCTGTCTATAGGTCTTTGCCCTGTAGGTTTGGATGTTTCCAGTTGTCCAGCTGTATTTCTCAATGTTCTGGACAGAATGCCGTGGTTGCCTCAGTGCTCGCCCAGAGCAGAGCTGGCTGTTGAAGAATGTGAATACTTAGAGGTGGACAGAAATCCTGGTCTGAGCCTTGAGCAAGTTTTCATTGGGGCAGGTCTGGGGTTTCAAATTCTTCTTCTCTTGCTGATAATCTGCCCTACGTGTATCTGGGGCCTTCGGTGCCCTCTCTCTCCAATTCCAGGAACTAGACAGCCCCCAGAGATGGGGCTTCAGACTAAGGCCGTAAGTGCTGAAAGTGTAGCCTGCTGGCTACATCATGGACTTTATAAATAGTCAAGTTAACCATGAACCTCTTTTGGATTTATAGCATGTTTTCAGAATTGTCATGCTTTGTCACCAGTGGGAAGTGAGCCTCTGTTTCTTTAGCTGTACAACCAGAGAGTTGGACTAGATGAATCTTCAAGATCTTTTCCAATTGTAATGTGAGAGTAGAGATTTTTTGAAGAGCTCAGCTGACATCAGCATCACTCTTTGGTCTCCAGTATTATTTTTTCTTACATTTTACTTCTTTAGATGTTTCTTAAAATTGAATGTCTGAAGAGCATGTGGCACCATGGCAGGAGTTAGGTGTTTGGGAGGTGGATGTCATCATGAAAGACCCAAGAAACACTGTTCTTGAGACAGTGATCTTGTTATTGGGACTCATTTTCCAGTTAACTTGTCCTTGGGGACTCAAGCATGTTATTCAACATGTTTTGAGATCATCTTCTGATGACACTCACCTACCTCTTTGGTTTCTTATTTATATTATTCACAGGTAAAATTGCTTTTATCCATTGGGATCTTATAGAGCATAAACACTGTAGTAGATATTAGTAGCACGTTGAAGTGTATCATGGTTTCCATTTTCAATATAAGCTAGATTTCAGGCAGATATTAATAAGTCTATTTGAAATTAGACTTTATCTGAGGAAAGTCAGTGTGATCTGTATTCATCTTACATGTTGGTAGTAGATCTTGAGACACCTTTCATCGCTGGAGTTGAGACAGCTGTTTCCTTTGTCCTGTTTTTATGAGCAATCCTCAGGTAACTTCAGTTCTGCTGGTAGGCAGTGCAGCGTTGGGAAGAGCTCACTGCTAAGAGGCTCAGCGTTTGTGAAAGATGACCAAGAGGGTCCTTTGTGAGAATTCAGCACCCACACCAAACAGCAGTTCTCTTTCTACTGGATTGTCTTGATTGATCAGATGACAGTTTACAAACCATTTTGAACATTTTTATCACATATACATTTTGAAAGCTTAAAAAAAAAAGTGCTGTGGTATAGCTTTGAAGAATTTAGGTGTAGTATCATATGTTGCCTATTCTGTATTTTCTTGATGGAAAAAAATGCCACTATGAGTTATCACCACTGGCTGACATCATCAGAAATGTTTTTCTTTTTCCTTCAGGCTAATAAGTAAGAAGCAGGAAAGAGATAATGAAGTGTTTGTGGTCAAAAGAAAGAGTCAAAAGAAATCCTTAATAATCTGAAATAGTGATATTCAAACTTTCAAATATTCATTTGCATTTAAATCTTCCCAGGGGAGCTTGTTAACAATAAATACAGGTCACCAGGGCCCCAGAGGGGCACTGGGCCCACCAAGGCCCACTTTTATTTGTTGAGTATGTGGTCTGATTCTGGTTCAGATGGTCTGTGGGGCATACTTCAAGAAACACTCCTGTGGGAAATATATCCACTTAAAAACTGTCTGTTTTTTCCAAAAAATGTTTGATTTGTGTTGGAAGCCCTTATCTCCCAGTGCATGGATAATCCACATTTAGAGGAAAATCTGTATATCATTGGCCTAATTTCTGCCACGTGTGTTAGTGTTGGATCGCTCCAGTGTCAGCTTTATCATCTTTCAACCCGCAAAGTTCTAATAAAACATATAGTTTCAAAGTAGAGTGAAAAGATGACTTCACAATTGAAAGTGATGCCTTTTGGAATCTGATTCCTCTCATATTTTCTTTTCTAGATGAGAGGTATCTTTATTGTATGTAACCTCCTGAAGAGTAAGGGGAATGCAAAGATTCATCCAATTCCTATTGCTCTTTACGCCAGTTGTGTTCAATGGAAGCATGGAAAAAATAAAACAACCATTTAAATCTATGTATTTCAGTTGCTGACAAGGATACTTAACTTAATATTTGCTTTTGTTTACATGAAAATATTTATGTATATATCACAGGAAAAATGTTCACTTGCTTGCTATTTTATACTTCCATGATTTTTAATGTTTAAAGGACTGTTTAATTCAGATTTTCACAACCATAGTCTTCATTGAAAACTCAGTTTTTATAATAATAAATGAAAATGTCAAAGCACATGTTTGTTATTACAAGTAAATGGTAATACAGTTCTTAGATATTAATTGGTACTAGTCCTTTGTAATTAAAATTAATTTATTTTACAATGGTACCTAACCTATATGAAAAAATCACTTTGAATTTTGGGTTGTAATATTCAAAATCAAAATGTACGATTATTTGTGCATATTCTTATTACAGCCAGGAAAAGAGCTACCAGTAAGAAAATGAATAAATGTCTAACATTTCTAAAAGTGGAGTATTTTTAAAGGACTACTTCATTTATCTTAGAAAAAAAATTGTCATGAATAATACTTTCTGTTCAATTAAAATCTGAGTTTAGTTTCAATCCTACTTCCTCTGGGTTTTTATTTTCAAATTAGCTCTCAAAGCCTTTATGTGTGTAACTGTATTCTGGTTTTAGAAGTTCTCAGAGCAATTAAGGATGAAATGAAACTTGGCAAAAGACTAGTATTAAGAGACAGTTTTAAGACATTCTGTCTAGGAGAGTTATAAAAATTTTCCTGCTAAGTCATTTGAAATCGGATTGTCATTGGCAAATCAGTGACAATATTTGCTTCTGTTTTGATGGAATGACTTCATACTGTACTTTTCTAAAATCTAAGGCCTTTCTAAAACCTACTTTTAAATCTTTAGAAAATATCATTCATTTTTAGATGAGTTTCAATTTTTGCCAACTAGACACGAGGGTTTTATTTTCCTTTTCACTTATATGCAAAAGATAAATATATTTATTTTTAAGTTACAATAGAAGGTTGATTTACAAAGGAAGGTTGTCATTAAATCTACATCTAATAGTTTCTTTTGAAATGGAAAGGTAAGATATAGCAAAATGGAAAATGTTGAATTAAAAGCATGTTCACATCTACTGTGAAAATAATTAGCTGCACTCAACTCATAATAAAGAGAACCTTTAGGAGAAGTGTCTACCTTCTATGTCAAGGTGCAGTCAGTTAGATTTAATGCAAAAAGAAAAAAATAAATATTTCACGGGTGTATCAGTCAGGATTTAACCCAGGGAAGCAGAACTAGTAAAACGTATTTATTATGAGATCTATTGCAAGAGTTGGCTTACATGGTTGTGGGGCTGGCTGTGCAGATTTGAAGGCCAAAGGGCGGGCTGTCCTGTAGGACAGGCTGGAAATCACAGGCACAAGCTGAAGTTGCTGTCAGTTTCTGCTGAGGCAGAATTTCTTCCTTCTCAGAACAGCCTCCCTTCTGCTTTCAGCCTTTCAACTGCTTAAGTCAGACCTATCCAGATTGTTTAGGAAAATCTCTCAGTTAATGTGGACTGATTGTAGATTTTAACCACATCTACAAAACATCTTCACAGCACCACTTAGATAGTGTTTGATGGAAAAACTAGGGACTATAGCCTGGGCAGAGTTCAGTTCAGTTCAGTCATTCAGGCATGTCCGACTGTTTGTGACCGCATGGACTGCAGCATGCTAGGCATCCCTGTCCATCACCAACTCCCAGAGTTTACTCAAACTCATGTCCATTGAGTTGGCGATGCCATACAACCATCTCATCCTCTATCGTTCCCTTCTCCTCCCACCTTCAATCTTTCCAGGATCAGGATCTTCTCAAATGAGTCAGTTCTTCACATCAGGTGGCCAAAGTATTGGAGCTTCAGCTTCAGCATCTGTCCTTCCAATGAATATTCTGGACTGATTTCCTTTAGGATGGACTGGTTGGATCTCCTTGCAGTCCAAGGGACTCTCAAGAGTCTTCTCCAACACCATAGTTCAAAAGCATCAATTCTTTGGTGCTCAGCTTTCTTTATAGTTCAACTCTCACATCCATACATGACTACTGGAAAAACCATAGCTTTGACTAGACAGACCTTTGTTGGGAAAGTAATATCCCTGCTTTTTAATATGCTGTGTAGGTTGGTCATAACTTTTCTTCCAAGGAGCAAGTGCCTTTTAATTTCATGGCTACAATCACCATCTGCAGTGATTTTTGAGCCCTAAAAAATAAAGTCTCTCACTGTTTCCACTGTTTCCCCATCTATTTGCCATGAAGTGATGGGACCAGATGCCATGATCTTAGTTTTCTGAATGTTGAGCCTTAAGCCAACTTTTTGACTCTCCTCTTTCACTTTCATCAAGAGGCTCTTTAGTTCTGCTTCACTTTCTGCCATAAGGGTGGTGTCATCTGCATATCTGAGGTTATTGATATTTCTCCTGGCAATCTTGATTCTAGCTTGTGTTTCATCCAGCCCAGCATTTCTCATGGTGTACTCTGCATATAAGTGTATATATATGACCTACTTGACCTACTCCTTTCCCAATTTGGAACCAGTCTGCTGTTCCATGTCCAGTTCTAACTGTTGCTTTCTGATCTGCATACAGATTTCTCAGGTGGTCTGGTTTTCCCATCTCTTGAAGGATTTTCCACAGTTTGTTGTGATCTAAAAAGTCAAAGCCTTTGGCGTAATCAATAAAGCAGAAATAGATGTTTTTCTGGAACTCTCTTGTTTTTTCGATAATCCAGCGGATGTTGGCACTTTGATCTCTGATTCCCCTGGCTTTTCTAAATCCAACTTGAGCATGTGGTAGTTCACGGTTCACATACTGTTGAAGCCTGGCTTGGAGAATTTTGAGCATTAATTTGCTAGCATTTGAGATGAGTGCAATTGTGCAGTAGTTTGAGCATCCTTTGGCATTGCCTTTCTTTGGGATTGGAATGAAAACTGACCTTTTCCAGTCCTGTGGCCACTGCTGACTTTTCCAAATTTGCTGGCATATTGAGTGCAGCACTTTCACAGCATCATCTTTCAGGATTTGAAATAGCTCAACTGGAGTTCCATCACCTCCACTAGCTTTGTTCATAGTGATGCTTCCTAAGGCCCACCCACTTGACTTTACATTCCAGGATGTCTGGCTCTAGGTGAGTGATCACACCATCGTGATTATCTGGGTTGTGAAGATCTTTTTTGCGTAGTTCTTCTGTGTATTGTTGTCACTTCTTAATATCTTCTGCTTCTGTTAGGTCCATACCATTTCTGTCATTTATTGTGCCCGTCTTTGCATGAAAAGTTCCCTTGGTATCTCTAATTTTCTTGAAGAGATCTCTAGTCTTTCCCATTCTGTTGTTTTCCTCTATTTCCTTGCACTGATAACTGAGGAAGGCTTTCTTATCTCTCCTTGCTGTTCTTTGGAACTCTGCATTCAAATGGGTATATCTTTCCTTTTCTCCTTTGCTTTTCGCTTCTCTTTTTTTTCACAGCTATTCGTAAGGCCTCCTTAACCACTTTGCCTTTTTGCATTTCTTTTTCTTGGGGATGGTCTTGATCCCTGCATCGTGTACAATGTCATGGACCTTCAAGACATCAAGACCATTGCAG
The DNA here is from genome assembly GCF_032452875.1 of Bos javanicus. Taxonomy (NCBI): domain Eukaryota; kingdom Metazoa; phylum Chordata; class Mammalia; order Artiodactyla; family Bovidae; genus Bos; species Bos javanicus. The sequence continues at coordinate 53,024,894 of NC_083876.1, forward strand.
TGATAACATCCAAACTTAAAATATCAAAGCTATGGTTTTTCCAGTAGTCATGTATGGATGTGAGGGTTGGACCAGAAAGGAAGCTGAGCACTGAGGAATTGATGCTTTTGAATTCTGGTGCTGGAGAAGATTTGAGAGGCCCTTGGAGTGCAAGGAGATCAAACCAGTCAATCCTAAAGGAAATCAACCCTGAATATTCATTGGAAGAACTGATACTGAAACTGAAGCTCCAATACTTTGGTCACCTGATGCAAAGAGCCAACTCATTGGAAAAGACCTTGATGCTGGGCAAGATTGAAGACAGGAAGAGAAGGGGGCAGCAGACATGAGATGGCTAGATGGCATCACCGACTCAATGGACATGAGCTTGGGCAAACTCTGGGAGGTAGTGAAGGACAGGGGAGTCTGGCATGTGGGCTACAGTCCATGGGGTTGCAAACTGTCACTTTTAGTGACTAAACAACAGCAACAAATAATGCTATAGTATTAGTGTAAAAAACTCAATCGCATAAATCTCAGTGTTGAGATTAATGTCATGACCAAGATAAGTATGTTGAAGAGGATGGGAAACATTCTGACTGCATTATATTCAAATTCACATAATCACAGGACATAGTATCTGTGAATTTCACAGCACTGTGAAACTTCTCAAAAGGGAGTAATAATAATTGATCAGATGATTTCATAAATTAACTTTCTTCTTATATAAACTTTAATTATAGTGATACTTAGCAAGGATGATGCCTTTCTTCTAAGAAATTTGAAAGCATAAATGGTTAAGACAATATTAACCACAAAATAAAAACATGCTAACAATAATAATGATGATGAGTGCCATGTTTTAAATGGGTTTCCCAGGTGGCTCAGTGATAAAAGAATCCCCCTGCCAATACTGGAAATGCAAGAGACATGCGTTTGATCCCTGGGTTGGGAAGATCCTCTGAAGTAGGAAATGGCAACCTACTCCAATATTCTTGCCTGGAGAATCCTATGGACAGGAGAGCCTGGCGGGCTTCAGTTCAAGGGGGTCACAAAGAGTCAGACTTGACTGAGAGGCTAAGCATGCATGCCATATTTTGGCCACTTAACATAGTCAAAATACACTTTATTTCAATCCATAGTATTTTCTCCTTTTTCCAATTCTGTTCCCAAGAGATTAAGTAACTTTTCAGGTGGATTCAAATCTAGGCCTAATGCTAAAGTTCACAGTTTTTTAGAACACCTTGCTCCTATTATTCCCCAATAATAGAACTGAGTTTCTAGTGTGACTAGTATACTTACTAAGCATCATACTAGGTGATTATTCCTCTCCATGCATTAGATAAAATAATCATGGCAGAAAAACCTATACACAAAGTTGTAGGTATTAGCACAAAACCTAGATTGGTTTATTCTTTAAGTCATTAAGTAGATTAGGCTGAATCAAAATCGAGTTGTCAAGATATCTGGGCCCCTGGAGCCCTGGGTATACCATCTCTAATATCATAGGACCTTCAGGAACTTGCTGACTGTGGCAGAAATGTTGGGAATACTTAGCTACCCAGACAGTTTCCTAGACTGCACAGATGTCACAACCCCTTTTGGAAAGAGTTTCATGCTGGTGTGCACTTGGAGTTCAAGAATGTATTGGTTTGTCTGAAGTTCCACAGGATTTATAGTAGCCCAGATTTTGGAAGAGAAGGTGGAAGTGATAAAGTCAAGAACCCTGAGGTCCTGCTGCCAGCTTTGACACTCCTGTTATGTTGCCAACCAGGACTCCTTCAGCCTGACATAAAATGGCTGTGTTTTAACATCCTCTTAACTTATGATTGGTATAGTAAATAGAATTCATTAGTTGACAACAGCATTTGTGTGTGTGTATATATACATATATATATATATATATATATATATATATATAAAGCCCTCTTTATATAGTTTTGCAAACAATGAAAAGAATTTAATTGTGTAATTTATCTTATTGAGCATCTGTTCAGGTATGCTCACATTTGAAATTTTTTAATAGTAAATACACTAGACTACAAGATCCGTGGTTGGTCAAATCTTGGCTGCAAGAGCTACGGGGCTGGAGCACTGACCTTTAAGTTCTACCTGAATTTCCCACTTGGAGGGTGAAGATACTTAACCCGTTGTTCGGGGATCAGCTGTATCCACTAATAAGCAGATGAAGAAACAGGTTTAAATGATTAGATGACTTTCCCAACGTCTCACAGCAGTTAGGAGGTAGAACAGGAACTCAAGCCCAGCTCATCAGCTCCCAACTTTAGAGCTCAGAAGCACTTAGTGGGATTTTAGCATCAGAGAACGAAGGGCTGGAAAATGAGCTTTAAAAATACAGTAACCAAGCAAACAGAGGCCAAATAAATAATCTTGGAATGTCTTTTAATTGAATATGTGCATTTTCACTAGTAGAAAGAACAATAGAATGTTTATATTTGTAAGAAAGCACATTTTTTTTAGTTCATCATCCAAGATTTACCGCTAAAAAGGTTGAGCTTGAGGACAAAAGGCACACTGGCCAGGAGCGGCTGGTTCCCAGCGTGGGTCGAGCATTTTGTTCTCAGTTTGGACACAAACTGGGACCTACCCAGGATGTACATATCCCGAACTTGTCTGGTAAGTATCGCTATTACTTTTGCTTTTCTGGACCTAGGCTGGCAGGACTTTTTCTTCATGGGTGCCGAGGACTCCTTGGGAAACTGTTAGTACCCAGAGAATTTCACGTGCTCTCACCCCACCTTCCAGGATTCATCTAATGAGCAAAGCAACTGCAAATGGCTCAGAAGACATTTGCCTCTGACAGGAAGAAATATGGAGTTTTCTTAAGCTTCCCCAAAGCTATACAAATGCTGTGATTAACTTGGATTCCAAGACATCACAATATTATATGTTCACCTTTGTGAAGGCTGCAATTGCCAAGCAACAGGTTCTGTTAGATCTCTCTCCAGGGCAAAAGGCTTCTCATGAAAACATTTACAGTAAAACAAGCTGCACGCTGAAGGGAAATAGAGAAATAGAGGAATGGAATCTAACAGAGATGTGTTGACAACCAAAAAACAAAATCAGCTTGGTCTTGATTTCTAGCCCTCCCTTTCTCCCTGGACTTCTCACCTTTCTCTCCTACTAGGCCCTAAGCTCCCCGGGGGCGAGGGCTGGGCACTGTGCTTGCTTGTTGCTTCTCCAGTGCCTAGTGCCATGGCTCACAGAGAGGGGTGGCTCCTACAAGTCTGGAAATGGACCTTTGATAAAATCTTGATGGTTAAAATCAGAATGGACTTACCCAAGCCAAGTAGCAAGTACTAAGGTCGGCACATAGAGCCTCAGTGTCCAAGTCCAGCGAGCTGCCCACTGTATAAACCTGCTGCCTTGACTTAGGGGAGAAACTAATTAGAGGGTTTTAAGACTAGTTTGGGAGACGATTGTGTGGAATGGATAGGGCTGCTAAATTTTTATTTGCTAAACCTGGCAACCCTCAGAGTAGTGTGCATATGTATATACTTTTTTTGACCCTGTAATGTGCAAGTCATGGCACGGAGGAGGTCCTCTGCTCTTCTTGTGAGGCTGGTCTGTGGCTACATCTTGCGGTCTTGACTAAATATGCTGGGGTTCAGACTTCAAAGGGTAGAGGAGGACGTGACTCACTGTGCAGCTGAGAAGCAGATGCAGATGGACCGATAACAAGTAAAAGGTGTGTTTCATAACTGGTTTTGTGTGATCTCAGTTTGTTGGTAAATGAATGATGATGGTGATATGGACAAGATGTATTTAATAACCACCTCCATTGGGGAGACTCTGGTTGGAAGAAGTTTCCTATTGCTAGAATTAGACATCCATATGTTGAATGCCATCGGAACATTTGCAACAGAAATTCGGAGTTTAAATCACTTTCACCATAGTTTTGGCAGGACCGGGAACACATTTTTTTTTTTTTTTCAGCTGTTCTTCCTGATGGGGGCTATAAATAGCTTTGGAGAAGTATATAATTATCTCAAAGTAGAAGCAAAAGATAAAAAGCGGCTTGAGATTTTAAAGGAACATTTAATAGTTACTATTATGTAACATTTATTAAGCAAGCTCACTGTGCTCATTATGTTTGCCAGGAAGAAACTTGGAATAAAAAGTCAATCCAAGACATGACATGTATAAATATACCAAAAGGTGCGTTAACATGGTGCCAGAACAAAGGGTTGATTCAATAAAAGAGAAATGTTAGGCGAACAAAAAAGGCAGCCACATCAGTACAGTGTTGTGTGGAAATGCAGAAAACTTATATTTAGTAACATAGTTTTAAAATACTGACAGTTTAAAACAAGATGTATAGCCACATAGAAACAGGTAACAATATGGTGTATGCCTGGGTAGTGCTGTGTTTTTGGCAGCTAGCTCAGCCTTTTATGTATAAAAGGAGTTTACTTACTATGTTCAATGAATAAATACTAAAAGGTCTAAGTACTAAGTAAAGATTCATTTTTGATTGGAGCAGGATAGGCATTATAAAGAAGGATTTCAGTCACTGGCTCTTGGGTAAGACTGTGATTGCTGTTTAAAGCCTATAGAAAGTCCACACACAAGTAATCATATTAATGACATCCACCATTTATTTGATGCCTGTTAAATGGTGCAAGTACTAATCTCTAATTCTTTTTAAAAAGTATTTGCTTGCTTAGCGAGCTAGCAACTAGCTGCACCGGGTCGTAGTTGTAACATGTGGAACCTAGTTCCCTGACCAGGAATCGAACCCGGGCTCCCTGCATTGAGAGTGTGGTGTCTTAGCCATTGAACCACCAGGGAAGCCTCTAATTCTTATAATAATTCTAGGAAATAGACATTATCAATCTGTTTTACAAATCCTTCAAGGTTTTAAGTTAATCGTTGAATGAATTTAAGAGACCACAGGATATATAAAGTGGAGATACAGGAATTCAACTCTTTGTCAGCACCAAAACTCAGGCTTTTTTTTTTTCACATTGTGGTGCTATCTATCCAACTTCTCACCTATGCATTCTTATTTCCTTCACCTTATTTCTCCTTCACTTATGAAAAATTGTCCTTTAGAACCTGATTGTCCCAGTCAACCTAATTTGGACTTCATGATTCCTCCTGTTGCCTCTGGTCCTGCCCTCAGCTTTTTCTCAACTCTTCTATGATTTCCTGGCTTTGGTGGTCTGCCTGCATTCATCACACCTTCATTTTGGTAGATACTCGGTTCAGCATTACTAAGGCTGAGAACTCCTCTGTGTTGATCATTTGCATAGGTGCCACCCCACAAGATGAATATCCTTATTATGGCCTGAAGTCATGTGTTTCTTGCAGATAAGCACAAAAAGCCGCAGACCTTATGAAGCTTTACTGGCCTGTATGTCCTCAGAGCACTTCCTAACACAGGGCAGAAATCCAGACGGGCCAAGCAGGCACACAGCTCTTAGAGGCTGGGGCCAGCGGAAGTCTTTTGAGATCTAAATAGTCCAAACAATAAACAAAGAATGATTCTTTGCATTGGGGTTCTTCCTGGGAAGAGGTTCAGACATGGTAATCACTAGAGAGGCAGGTGAGATTTGGGTAGTGGAGAGGGACTCAGGCTGGTGAAGCTCCTATTCAGAACTTCAACCCACATCTGACACCTCCTTCCTCAGGAATGTTAGGTTGGCCAAGAGATCATGGACTGCCTAGAGGTATGTGGCTTTTGTCATGAGGTCCTGATGTCTCAGAAGCAGGGTTTCCGGAGCATTTGCCCTCTTCTGCAGCCTGAGGGCTCATCTGGGTGCTTTCAACTTAATCCCAGATTGCGGGCTGACACACACTAGTGTTTATGCCAGTAAAAGTTTAACATGAGAGTGAAAACAGCAGTCTTTCTCTACTCCCAGTAACATACTCAGCAATCAGTTACCAGATTGTGAAAAAAGTAGAAATCTAAGGCACAGATATGGTGAAGAAGTAGAATATCAAAATACCATCACTGTGTGACAGGTACAGGACAAAGTTAAAGAAAAGAATTTGGGAAATGACTGGCTCTTGAGAAATGGGGTTTGCAGAAATGAGACCAGTGAGTAGAGTCTTTAGGAAGCTAATGGATAAAGAGCTGGCTATTAAAGATAGTGACAGACATTGTCTGAATTTGCACAGAAAATGGACCTTTGCTGCCCTCATATCTCTGCCCAAATCCTACACCATGGGCTCTGTTTGTCTTCATCCCCAGAACCCAACTCACTCACAGGCCTCCTGGCTCAATCCCCATTACTTACTTTGTTGTGAATGGCTTCCTTCCTTGAAGCTGACTTTTGGGAATGCTTTTCTAGCAGTTAGGTTTGTTTCCTTCTTGTTCTGCAATTGAAATTCTTTATCTATATCAGGCCACCCTAGGCCATTGTCTCCCCTGATCCAACCATGACTCTGAGTGCTATTATCCCAGCACCACAAATGTGACGTGAACATCAGTGCATGTATTCATTAAAGTAGTGCTAGATTTTTTGACAACAAAGTCCTCAGAGCAGTAGTTTAACACAATAATTTATTTCTTTTTCATATAACGATTTAATTTACACATTCCTGGTTTGGCTCCAAGTAATCATTCAGGAAGCCAAGATGATAGAAACTCTGCTATCTTCAGCCTGTGAATTCTAATGTGCCAATATCAATAGACTGGATAAAGTTACCATGCCTGGACACCTGGGAGACTTTTAAGGGCCAAGTTTGGAGGTAGCATTCATTGCTTCTCCCCCATATTCCATTGGATAAAATTTTGGCCACATTGGATATACCTTCTTGCAATGGAGACTGAGAAATGTGGTCTAGTCGTGTACTCCTGATGAAGAAGATATAAGTTTTGGTGAAAACACAGTGTTTTCTGTCTCAGTAGAGCCAACAGTGACCTCTTCATTTCTGACCAGAGTATCCTAAAAAGAAGAAACCACTGAAGAACATTGGACTTCCCTCCCGGTTTGGTAGTGGCCCTGGATAGTTGCCCCACATGCAGGTCCAGCTTCCTTAAGATTTCCCTTGACATAGTCTGGCCCCTTGATTTCCTTATGCTGTTGATGAACTCTGTATGTAAGGCTGTGAAATTTATGGGTGAGCCAGAATGAGTGACTATCTTGATATCCTGGCTGAGAAGAGAGACAAATGGATGAACAGTCCCACACTCATGACCAACCAGACTCCTCCTAAAGCACCATGCAGGATTTCTGGAAGAGTTTTGGGCCATGTCAGATCATCCTACCTGGCAGTAATTGCCTCCATCACCTCTCATTTCTATGAGAGCATCAGACAATGTGTTGCTGGCTATAGGAAGGAGTTCTGGTTGTTGGTATATGTTTTATTTAAGGGCAAGGAGGACCTGAATGTCTCAGGAAGGCTTTATGGAAACTTACACGATATTTTCATGATTTATTGTTGTTGTTTAGTCGCTAAGGGATGTCCGACTCTTTGCGACCCCATGAACTGCAGCACGCCAGGCCTTCCTGTCCATCACCAACTCCTGGAGTTTACCCAAACTCATGTCTATTGCATTGATGATGCCATCCAACCATCTCATTCTTTATTGTCCCCCTTCTCCTCCTGCTCTCAATATTTCCCAGCATCAGAGTCTTTTCCAATGAGTCAACTCTTTGCATCAGGTGGCCAAAGTATTGGAAATTCAACTTCAGCTCAATCCCTCCAATGAATATTCAGAGTTGATTTTCTTTAGGATTGACTGGTTTGATCTCCTTGCTATCCAAGGGACTCTCAAGAGTCTTCTCCAGCACCACAGTTTGAAAGCATGAACCCCATGAACAGTGTGTAAAGGTGTGGTTTATTAGTGTAGGCTACAAAAGCAGTTGTCTATGCATGGAAAGTTGGCAAGCCAGCCATACATTCTTGTTGGCTGAAGACTGGAGATAAACTATGTGAGTGAAGGAAGTGTGTCATTGCCGTGTGAAGGTGCAATCAGTGGGGATGTTTACAGTTGCATCCTAGAGAAACCAGCTAATTCTGTGAATATTCCCCTCCTTCTATTCAAAGGGCCCTTTACTCAATGATGAGAAATGTGCATTCTGCTCTAGTAAGTGCAACTGCTGGTTTTTCTCTTCTCTCTTCCTCTAACTTGTGCTCTTCTCTCTCCTTCCATTTTCTATATTTATTTTAATAATATGTGTTCCATATTGGACTCTGGATGCTTGTAGGACTGCAATGGACTGGGCACAATCCCATAGAATGGTAGTTGTAGAAAATCCTGTTTTCTGGATCCTGGGTGCATAGGCCTTGCTGCTAAACTGCCCCAACTTTGTGCAAGTCTGAGTAAATACCCCTGACTCCCACTGAGAGATGGGCACTGGGGAAGGGCTCCTGACCCATGTACCTCTGGGTAGAAGATCACATAGAACCCATGGTGCTGGAGGTCAACCATGTGACATACAAGTGCAACATGTAAAAGCGGATCATAAACATCCTCATGTGTCTATGACCTTAGGATTTGTGAAAACTCATGAATGAGATTCTCCTACCTTCCACCCATAGTTCTTAATTTTTCTATTTATAAATTTGACTATAATTTTAGGATCTGCTGTTGGTCATAAATTCTTACTGTAACTTCTTGACTATGAATCATATTCTACGCCTGGAATCAAGGTTGCAAGTTTCCTTGGAAAAATATTTTACTTGGCTCAAGATTTCCCCAAGATTCCTGTCAACTATCTAAGCCTTAATCTGCAGCTCTCTTGCTGGGACTTCCTGGGCCTCAGGAACTGAAGATGGGCATATGTGACCATTTGAACAGATAGGACAAATCCTCAGTGAAAGTCAGTGCCCTCAGTTGCCTGTATCTCAGATTCAGTTCCGTTCAGTTCAGTCACTCAGTCGTATCAGACTCTGTATGACCCCATGAATCGCAGCACGCCAGGCCTCCCTGTCCATCACCAACTCCCGGTGTTCACTCAGACTCACGTCCATTGAGTCAGTGATGCCATCCAGCCATGTCATCCTCTGTTGTCCCCTCTTCCTCCTGCCCCCAATCCCTCCCAGCATCAGAGTCTTTTCCAATGAGTCAACTCTTCACATGAGGTGGCCAAAGTACTGGAGTTTCAGCTTTAGCATCATTCCTTCCAAAGAACACCCAGGGCTGATCTCCTTCAGAATGGACTGGTTGGATCTCCTTGCAGTCCAAGGGACTCTCAAGAGTCTTCTCCAACACCACAGTTCAAAAGCATCAATTCTTCAGCGCTCAGCCTTCTTCACAGTCCAACTCTCACATCCATACATGACCACTGGAAAAACCATAGCCTTGACTAGATGGACCTTTGTTGGCAAAATAATGTCTCTGCTATTCAATATGCTATCTAGGTTGGTCATAACTTTCCTTCCAAGGAGTAAGCGTCTTTTAATTTCATGGCTGCCGTCACCATCTGCAGTGATTTTGGAGCTCAAAAAAATAAAGTCTGACACTGTTTCCACTGTCTCCCTATCTATTTCCCATGAAGTGATGGGACCAGATGCCATGATCTTAGTTTTCTGAATGTTGAACTTTAAGCCAACTTTTTCACTCTCCACTTTCACTTTCATCAAGTGGCTTTTTAGTTCCTCTTCACTTTCTGCCATAAGGGTGGTGTCATCTGCATATCTGAGGTGATTGATATTTCTCCCAGCAATCTTGATCCCAGCTTGTGCTTCTTCCAGTCCAGCGTTTCTCATGATGTACTCTGCATATAAGTTAAATAAGCAGGGTGACAATATACAGTCTTGATGTACTCCTTTTCCTATTTGGAACCAGTCTGTTGTTCCATGTCCAGTTCTAACTGTTGCTTCCTGACCTGCATATAGGTTTCTCAAGAGGCATGTCAGGTGGTCTGGTATTCCCATGTCTTTCAGAATTTTCCACAGTTTATTGTGATCCACACAGTCAAAGGCTTTGGCATAGTCAATAAAGAAGAAATAGATGTTTTTCTGGAACTCTCTTGCTTTTTCCATGATCCAGCGGATGTTGGCAATTTGATCTCTGGTTCCTCTGCCTTTTCTAAAACCAGCTTGAACATCTGGAAGTTCACGGTTCACATATTGCTGAAGCCTGGCTTGGAGAATTTTGAGCATTACTTTACTAGCATGTGAGATGAGTGCAATTGTGTGGTAGTTTGAGCATTCTTTGGCATTGCCTTTCTATATCTCAGATTATTTTCCCTAAATTACTATATTCCAAATATTTAAGTGTATGTGGGGTAAGCCCATTTAATTTATTAAAAGTACAGAACCGCAACCAAGACCTACTGGGAAAGTTTGGCCCATTGTTCATTGTTTTGCATAGCTATCTTATATATTGGGCATATCTTAAGATATCTTAGATATTGGACAGAAGGAGCTATATATTAATATTATCTTGCAGCATTCTACTTTGAACTAGTTAAGTATCAGGGGCCTAGGAATTGATTAAGAGTTAAGCAAAGCAGCTTTTTTAACAACTTAGATGGCTTCCCACCCATTACCTCCCTTTCATTCCCTGGATTCCATGAATTGACACCCAAAGTCAGACATCATATCAAGACATCTCAGTAGCTGGCATTGCCTTAGTCTCAGACTTGAGTTTATGCACTTGAGTCTCAGATTAATGGCTCTCATTTTGGTCTCTGCCTAGGAATAACATTAAGCAACAACTGTGCCTTGAGCCACCAGTAATTTGCCTCTTGATCCTCGGCTCCATACCAGCTGCTGCTTTCCTTTTAAGTCAGTTGTTCCCTCTGTCAGTCACTCCTGGAGTGCATGACAGCAGACAGTTGAGTGGGAACACATCCCAATTTTGTCTCCTGGGATGACTCCTCCCTGCCTTTTCTGGCAAGAACCTTAACTGACAGCAGAGCATTCCATCTTTTCCAGTCCCCTGTTTCATTTCATTGGATTCTTAGCCAACTCAGATCACAGGCCACAGGCATAAATTGTTTCCATCAGCATATTCCTAATTTTCATTCCTTTGTGCTTTGAAATGGGCCAATTTCAGCTGAGCCTAAGTGAGGTTTTGCATTGCAGGACCTTACAGAAGGCCACAATCAGCAGCACTCTTATACTCTTTCCTTATCAAGTTTTTTGTTGAAAAACTCCAAGAGGCACATGGTCTCAATTCCAAGAAATAAGATTAAATATTTTACTCTACTCCTTACCAGGGATTATTAGCTTTCTTGCCCAAGATGGAAAGTTTGCTTTCTATCCTATGTTTGCCTATTCCATCTTTGTGTTTTTTTTTTAAGATTTATATATTTATTTTTGGCTGCACTGGGTCTTTGTTGCTGCACACGGGCTTTCCATAGTGGTGGTGAGCAGGGGCTACTCTTTGCTGTGTTGACCGGCTTCTGATTTTGGTGGCTTCTCGTTGCAGAGCACAGCTAGGGTGTGTGGGCTCAGTAGTCGTGGCTTGAGGGCTTAGTTGCTCTGAGGTATGTGGGATCCTCCCAGACCAGGGGTTGAACCAGTGCCCCTTGCATTGGCAGGCAAATTCTTAACCACTAGACCACCAAGGAAGCCCCTGTTCTACCCTTGTTTTCCTCATTTCTTATGCTTCCAGTTTCTTTCCTTTTTAATTTTTTAAAAATTGTGTGAGGACTCTTTTCATTTTAAGTGACAGAATACCACATGGTCTGGTTTAGGTCTAGGGAACATGCTGTACTCTGGAGCCCAGAAGTGCATGGGCTAAAAGTAGGGGAAGAAGTGGGTGGTTCTCCAAGGGAGAAATTGGGGTACAGTGATTAAAATGATGTTCTATGAATATTGGGTGATTAAAAATCAACACATTTCCATTAGATTTGGTTTCTCAACTGAGCTGCTGAATGCTGCTGGAGATTATCACACAACTCTAAAGACTGGTGACAGTTCATGTTCTTCAATTTTATTTTGACTTCAGTCCTACTCAGTTAACTTTTCACAAAGCCAGGGAAGCTTAAATAATCTTCAGGGCTTCTCATTTGCCTGAGCCCTTTTCAAGGTTCTGGGTGAGACCTTAGTGGTATATTTGCATGATCATATGTATTTGTGCAAAAGTAAGATATTTTAATGGTAATATTTCTGTATTCTTTCTCAGTCACTCTAGGACTACTGACTCCACTTTGACTTACCTCTATCACATTGCTTTGTATTTTGGAAGGAAGTAGGCATTTTGGGATCCAAATTGAATTGGGGACATACTTTAATTTAGATTTAGTGAGATATTCAGTTAAGTTAAGCTAAGTTAACTTAAGTTAAGCCTATACAATTAAGTTACTGCTAGCAAGCCTAGGGTAGGGATGGCTTCCAGGACTCCCACTCCTCCCTGTGCTGACTCACACTCGACTGTGACGTGGAAGTGCTGTGAAAATGCATGTTTTGGTGCCTAACACAGGCATTATGAAGATAGTGGGGGAGAAACAATATTTGCAGTATTTGGAGCCAGTAGCTAATCTGTAGAAAGTTCTTCCAATCTTCACAAATGTAAAATTACAAGTAGAGAATTCAGCTCGCACTGAAACCTAGCAAAAAGAGAAGCTTTCTGTTGAGAACATATTAAATAATACAATTGAAAATTCAGCTCACATGTAAGTTTCTCTGGAGATGGGAATAATGTGAAGGAGAATATATCAGAATTCCTGTTTGCAAAGCAGAAACCTTTAGCAGTATTACAAATGCCAAGTGTCTGTGTTGAAATCTCATGTTTTATACATTCCAAACATTAATATTAAAAAATAAAATTTGAGCAATGACCTCAGAATGACTGAATCATCCTCTTGTTATCCATTTGAAATGTATCCCCAATTCAATTTGGGACCCCTCTCATTTTATTTATTTTATTTTGTTAGGTGAAAAGTGGAATATTTATTTCAAAATGTATTACTCTGATCATTGCTACATCTACGTGCTCAGTTGCTAAGTTATGTTTGACTCTTTGCAGCCCCATGGTCTGTAGTCCACCAGGTTCCTCTGTCGAGGGGATTTCCCAAGCAAGAATACTGGAGTGAGTTGCCATTTCCCCCTCCAGGGGATCTTTCTGACCCAGAGATTGAATCTGTGTCTCCTGCACTCCTGCATTGCCAGTGGATTCTATACCACTGAGACACTTGGAAAACTCCTCTTTATTCAGTTCAGTTCAGTTGCTCAGTCATGTCCGACTCTTTGTGACCCCATGAATCGCAGCACGCCAGGCCTCCCTGTCCATCACCAAATCCTGGAGTTCATTCAGACTCAAGTCCATCAAGTCAGTGATGCCATCCAGCCATCTCATCCTCTGTCATCCCCTTCTCCTCCTGCCCCCAATCCCTCCCAGCATCAGAGTCTTTATTAGTGAACCAAATAATATATAATTTGCCTTTTCTATTTATTGTGCTCTACATTGCCCATTTTCCCCTCTCGGCATCTGTCTTTGCCTTGGCAGTTTGTAAGAGTTTTTCTGATGTACAGAAGATGTAGCCTTTGCATCAGTTTTTCTTGGCTCTGGCTATTTGCTTTTGGTTATTTAAACTACTTGTTGACGTTCCTGTCTTCCTGTGTTCTGTCTTCTCCCCCCTTTTCAGATCATGAGCGTTTTTTAGGGAAGTCTTCTGTAAACTTCTCCAACCCTATTTATCAATGATAAATCCTTTGCAGTCTGTTCCCAAAGTGTAACCCTCTATACTTACTTTTCCTAATGCTATTTACAGTCATAATTCCTTGTTTATTGTTTCCCTTCTGCAACAGTGTAAACTTCATCAGGGTAAGGATTGTATAACTGTTGTTTACTTTTGTGTGGCCAGAGTCATCACTTCTCTGCTTTCTTTGCTAATGGAACCCTATTCTGGTGTCTACCCTGTCCCCTCCCCAATTCAGCCCATGTTCCTCGGTAGACTATGTGCACACCCCACCCTAAGAGCAGCCCTGATTGACCTAATATCTATCTCCTTTGCCAATACATTTTTCAAGATTGGGAATGTGTTGCTTTTGAACCAGTGAGGCACTAGGAGAGATTTGATGGGAGTATTTACTTTGTATTCTTGGGAACTTCCAGAACACAATCCTGTCTTCTTCTGGACATGTGATATGTAGAAATCTGATTCTTCTGTAAGACTGAGGATGAAGTCAGTGCATGAAGAAGGGAAAGCCAAGAGAATCTCAGTGAAATGGAGCTGGTGTTCATAGATTATGTCACTCCTGAAACCCACATGACTGCTGGACTTCTAGTTATGCCTGCCAATACACGTCTTTAGTTAAGTCATGGCTTTTCTACTGCTTGCAGCCAAATGCACTATACCTAAGCTATATGACCATTCTTAATACTCAACAAAAACTTGCTCAAACAGAAACTTCTCACCCATATATGATACATGTGTTTTCCTTGGTATATAATTTATTTCCTTACATTTTTGTTTTGTTTAATTATAAGATAATAAGTATTCATTTTAATAGTCAAAGCAATGTAGACATATAGAAAAAAAACTTTACTTTCTTCTTTCTAATTACACCTTTCTGCAGCACCCCACTTCAGTACTCTTGCCTGGAAAATCCCATGGACGGAGAAGCCTGGTAGGCGGCAGTCCATGGGGTCATGAAGAGTCAGACACGAATGAGCGACTTCACTTTCACTTTTCACTTTCATCATTGGAGAAGGAAATGGTAACCCACTCCAGTGTTCTTGCCTGGAGAATCCCAGGGATGGGGGAGCCTGGTGGGCTGCCAGCCATGGGGTTGCACAGAGTCGGACACGACTGATGCAACTTAGCAGCAGCAGCAGCGGTAACCAACGTTGACCATTAGTTATATGTACTTATATATTTTCTTCTATGATTATAGAAACTTATAAACGTCTATTATGTTTAGTTTTGTTTGCTTATTTTATAAAATCTGGGGTCATACTATATACATTATTGTAGAATATCTTGTTAATTACTAGATCATGGCTGTTTTTACAGGTCTGTCTACATGGATATAACTCATTCTTCTTAATAATTTCATACTATCTCTTTGCATCTTTGCTCTGCTCAAATGTTTCTCATAGAGTTTTATTCAAATTATTTTCTTTAAGTCTGGGCCTTTAACTATTTCCTCTTTTATTGTTCTACTTTAATTTTCCCTCTGAATTTGGAGCATTAGAAGAAAACAGTAATTGATGGGGGTCACTTAGGGAAAGGTAAGTAAACTTCACAGCATTAAGACAATTAGTTTACCATTTGGAATTTTGTTTATTTATTAAAAGACAGGTTGTCCTTTCTTCTGCTTATAATTGGAAAATTGTTTTTCTCTGTGCTTTTTGTAAGAAACTACACCTGAGGAACAGCCCCAGGGAGACTTCAGCTACAACTATGAAGTAATGGCTTCATAAGGGATCCAGAAATTAGATAAAAGCCAGAAAGATCCAATATTTTAAGCCTAACCCAGCAAATAAGGACTATGTTCTTCTTTTGAGTTGAATATTTAAGTCTTAGGTATATTACTTTATTTGTCATCACCGGGGGACACACCTTTTATTTTTTAATATCAATTCTTGCCGACTAGGGATAGTTTAATTCCTTGTTAGTAGATACACTCTAGTAAATGAGTTTATGATGTCAGTTATATGGCACTTCTCTCCACCTCCCTTGGAAGGTGAAAAAAGATATGGAAGAAGAGGGAACAGTGGTTTTAAATGAGGGGAAACTAAAACGACCTGACACAGTTATGCTCAAGGTGACGTGCAATCAGGATTTTCCCTGGTTTCCCTAAGGAACAGTTCATTCTTGACAACAGCAAAACCTAATTTCAGAGAGAGGAAAAAAAGAGTCAAGAGAGAGAAGAAGGATGATATGAACTGAATTGGACAATATAATAAGGGCAAGACACAGGGAGTCAAAATATTTCCAAGCAGTTTTTATCAGCTTAACACCAAGGAGAGCCAAAGTGAACACCCTGTGGTAAATTAACCTATAAGCCAAAGAGATAAAGGCAGCTGTGGTTTCTGTGTAAGTTCAAAGCACAGATGAAAATTAGCTCCTCTGGGTATAGTCATTTTAGACTCCAGGAACATGCGTAATTTTCTGAGGTTAGAAATATTGCAAAAGTCGAAAGAATGATTTTTCCTGAGATAACCGGACTCAGCTTGTCTGAGTATTAAATGAGCCAAGGCTTAGGGGGAATCAATCCTGACCTATTTGTTACGCGAGTGTGAGAGTGTATGCTCCTCAGTTTTTGTCTTGTCACAACAAAGATTTGGAGTGACGTATTCATTAAGTCATTGAAAATAGAAAGAAATGAGCCAATAGATGAACAAAGCAAGACCAAAAATCTTTTTACTTTTATTCTTAGGATAGAAATGTCAACATATTTGAGTTTTCTTAGTTTTGGTTTTTTTTTATCACAATGAGCTGAGTTTTTATTTTTTGAAATACCCTTTTTCCTGGATGGAATATGCTGATAGTCTTCCTGTAGGTGGAGTGATAAAGAGAGAAGCTTGAGAACAGAGGGAAATTCTCTCTCAATTGTACTAATAGCCTAGAATCTGTAATTCGATGCTGCTGCTGCTAAGTCACTTCAGTCGTGTCCAACTCTATGTGACCCCACAGATGGCAGCCCACCAGGCTCCCCCATCCCTCAGATTTTCCAGGCAAGAATAGTGGAGTAGGTTGCCATTTCCTTCTCCAATGCATGAAAGTGAAAAGTGAAAGCAAAGTTGCTCAGTCCTGTCCGACTGTTAGCGACCCCATGGACTACAGCCTACCAGGATCCTCCATCTGTGGGATTTTCCAGCCAAGAGTACTGGAGTGGGTTGCCATTGCCTTCTCCATGTAATCCACTGGAGGTTAATAAAAACAAGTTACTAAGAAAGTACTCTGGGGTTCATTTGGATCCTTTTTATTGACATAATCAGAATTTTCTAATCTGGAGCCAGTAGTATTTTATTTTATTTATTTTTTTTGGAGCCAGTAGTACTTTAAAATGATGTTCTAGGTAATTTTACTTTGCTCTTTGCATGATTTTATTATAGCATATAGGGGCCTATTTCTAGGAAGATTGCATTTTGAGCACCAATATCTACTTTATTTTAAAGGCTCCATGTTTACTGGCTTCAAAGCAGTTAACAGCAGAAAATTTATCTTTAAAAGCTTAAACTTGATTTAATCAGGTAGCAATTAGCATGCCAGACTGCATAATCTGCAATTAAAAAAGAATTCTGTCATGCTCTGACCCTTCTCTTACCAGAGACACAAATTACCACAAGTTTCTGGTTAAATTTTATAGGTCAGCAGAAGATAAGAGGAATTTAGTGAAATTTTGGTGCAGATGGAGCAATTTTTTTTTTTGGCTTTACTGTGAGTCATGTAGGACCTTAGTTCCCTGACCAGTAATTGAACCCATGCCCTCTATGGTGGAAGCATGGAGTTTTAAGCTCTGGACCACCAGGGAAGTCCCTGGAGTAGTCTGTCTTTACTTACTCATTTAATTTGCATCACAATTTAGATTCAGTAGAGTTCCAATCATGATGTTTTGGTAATGTTTAAAAGAATGGAAATTGAGATTAAAATATGTAGCTTGAATATTTTTATACCTTGAATATATTTATACCTGCTTTCCTTTAAAATTCATTTAGGTGACAATATGATACACAAAATTCAATAAGATAAAATAATTTAAGGGAGTAAAAGGACAAGAAGGCTAAGGATGTAAGATGGAATTGGGAGTAAAGTGAGTGTGCGTGGCCAAACTCTAATCTGAGCTTTCTTACAGTCAATTCAAAGAGGGAAATATCATTTAGGAGAATCTCAGAGTCTACAAGATAAGCAAAATTCAGTCTCAGTAGGAATAAAACTATTCCTGACATTGAGATCAGAAATCACTTACAGTTTTCTTTCAAAGAGAAGACATGAGATCATTTTGAATAGAATCCGTAATATCACCTTAACAGAAAGCATAGTTTCCTAGAAATTTCTAAAACTTTCTCACTATTGGTCAAAAGCATCATTTAAGATCAAATTTCAGCCAGAACAATTGCTCAGGAGGGAGAACTACGAAGCTGGACATGTACCTTCCTTTCTTAGTCTGGCAGATACTGGAGCTAGTGCTTACTGAGGGGAATTGATAATGTACTGACCCTTTAGGAAGTCCTCCATAAAGAGCGCTCCTTTCCAAAGAACTTCTGAACGCTGTGAATTTGAAGTAATGTTCCCTAAGCTGAACCATGGCAATTTGTGTTTCATTAACTGCATTG
Source organism: Bos javanicus (assembly GCF_032452875.1). NCBI lineage: Eukaryota > Metazoa > Chordata > Mammalia > Artiodactyla > Bovidae > Bos > Bos javanicus. Next base: position 53,043,027 of record NC_083876.1, read on the forward strand.
CTAGGAGCCTTGGCTGGGTGTAATGACAGCATCAGGTGAAAAACTGCCCAATCTCTTGGACACTAGCCTCACAGTTTATCATTATCTCTAAAACAAATGAGACTCAGCTTAAGATTCCCAGTAAATGGAGTGATAGCAACTGTACCTGCTTGCAGTTCTATTTTATTTTTAGTTGACCTCTATTTTTGAGGCTGGTTGCTTTTCTGTCTCCGCTACTGGATGGTGTGAGTTCCTTGAGGACAAGAACTGAAGAGTTTGCAGATAAAGCACTCCAGTTCTGAACAGACTGTGGGGACTTGATCCCTGATGAACGAGTTAGTGTTTCCTGGGAAAACGTATTTATCTTTTTGAAATCTCACATTCTCATCAGTAAGATGGTGATAATAATGTCAACTTTATAGAGTTGTTGTGAAGATAAAAATGTAGTTAATGTATAGTGTTAGATATTATTGCTTTCCTTAGTTTTTGTCTTTGTGGCATGAGAGCAGTGTGGTAAATGGATATTATACCATCTTCAAAGTCAGGTTTATGGTTGGGTTTGTGTGTTCTTGAACAATTTACTTAATATTCCTATTACTCCAGTGTCCTCGTCTCTAAAGTGGGAGTAATTGTGCTACCATCTAGAGTTGTATGGAGTTTGAAAGACAATGTGATCACATGTTATACATAGGTGTAACTTTCTTAATGTGTAAAGAATTCCTAAAACTGTAAATACCAGCAACCCCATAAAAGATTATTAAAAGGCAGGAGCAGTTATAGAAAAAGAATAGGAATGTCCATAAGCATATGAAAAAATGTTCAACCCCACTCATGAGAAATAAAAATGAAATACATGAGATACCATTTCTCACATATGAGATTGGTCGAAATCTAAAAGCTTGAGAACACACTATCATTTGCTGGATGCAGATGTAGCAAAAATACTACAATAACTGTGGAAGAATATCTAGCAATAGCAACCAAAATTATAGATGCATTTTACTCTTTGTTCCAGAAATCTCACTTCTGGGTATCTCTCCTATAGTTATATATATGTGTGTGCTCAGTTGCTTCAGTCTTGTCTGACTCTCTACGACATTATGGATTGTAGCCTGCCAGGCTCCTCTGTCCATAGGATTGTCTTTTTTTTTTTTTAAATTTATTTATTTTAGTTGGAGGCTAATTACTTTACAATATTGTAGTGGTTTTTGCCATACATTGATATGAATCAGCCATGGGTTTACATGTGTTCCCCATCCTAAGCCCCCCTCCCACCTCCCTCCCCATCCCATCCCTCTGGGTCATCCCAGTGCACCAGCCCTGAGCACCCTGTCTCATGCATCAAACCTGGACTGGCGATCTGTTTCACATATGATAATATACATGTTTCAATGCTATTCTCTCAGATCATCCCACCCACGCCCTCTCCCACAGAGTCCAAAAGACTGTTCTATACATCTGTGTCTCTTTTTCTGTCTTGCATATAGGGTTATCATTACCATCTTTCTAAATTCCATATATATGTGTTAGTATACTGTATTGGTGTTTTTCTTTCTGGCTTACTTCACTCTGTATAATAGGCTCCAGTTTCATCCACCTCATTAGAACTGATTCAAATGTATTCTTTTTAATGGCTGAATAATATTCCATTGTATATATGTACCACAGCTTTCTTTTCCAGTCGTCTTCTGATGGACATCTAGGTTGCTTCCATGTCCTAGCTATTGGTAAACAGTGCTGTGATGAACATTGGGGTACACGTGTCTCTTTCAGTTCTGGTTTCCTCAGTGTGTATGCCCAACAGTGGGATTTCTGGGTCTTATGGCAGTTCTATTTCCAGTTTTTTAAGGAATCTCCACACTGTTCTCCATAGTGGCTGTACTAGTTTGCATTCCCACCAACAGTGTAAGAAGGTTTCCTTTTTTCCACACCCTCTCCAGAATTATTGTTGGTAGATTTTTGGATAGCAGCCATTCTGACTGGCATGAAATGGTACCTTATTGTGGTTTTGATTTGCATTTATCTGATAATGAGTGATGTTGAGCATCTTTTCATGTGCTTGTTAGCCATCTGTATGTCTTCTTTGGAGAACTGTCTCTTTAGTTCTTTGCCCTATTTTTTGATTGGGTCATTCATTTTTCTGGAAATGAGCTGCAGGAGTTGCTTGTATATTTTTGAGATTAATTCTTTGTCAGTTGCTTCATTTGCTATTATTTTCTCCCATTCTGAAGGCTGTCATAGCCTGCCAGGCTCCTCTGTCCATGGGATTCTCATGGAGTTGGTTGCCATGCCTTTCTCTAGGGAATCTTCCCAATGAAAGGATCAAACCCAAGTCTCCTGCATTGCAGGTGGGTTCTTTACTGATGAAACCACCAGGGAAGCCCATAGTTATATGCTGTTTTTGTTTAGTCACCCAGTCATGTCTGACTCTTTGCAACCCCATGGACTGCAGCACGCCAGGCCTCCCTGTCCCTCACCATCTCCCAAGGCTTACCCAAGTTCATGTCTTTTGCATTGGTGATGCCATCCAGTTATCTTCTGTTGTTCCCTTCTCCTCCTGCCTTCAATCTTTCCCGGCAACAGGCTCTTTTCCAATGAGTCAGCTGTTTGCATCAAGTGACCAAAAATACTGGAGTTTCAGCTTTAGCATCAGTCCTTCCAATAAATATTTAGGGTTGATTTCCCTCAAGATTGACTGGTTTGATCTCCTTGCTGTCAAAGGGACTCCCAGGAGTTATACATTATATGTACACAGTATATATAGTTATATGTACACAAATACAAAATGGCACATGTATAAACCTGGTCATTATGGCTTAGTTTAGTTTCCAATATCTTGGTTTTTCTATAGCAAAAGAGGGGAAACATCATGAGTGCCCAGTAATGGGGACCTGGTTCACCACACAATGGTGTACTGTGCAGTTGCATAAAGAATGAGGGCCTCCAGACTGTGAACACAGTGGGGGAAGGAAAGGGTGGGATGTATGGAGAGAGTAGCATTGGAACATATACATTACCGTATATAAAATGGATAGCCGTGGGAATTTGCTGTATGACACAGCAAGCTCAAACCTGGTGCTCTGTGACAACCTAGAGGGGTAGGACGGGGTGGGAGATGGGAGGGAGGTTCAAGAGGGAGAGGACATATGTATGCTTATGACTGATTCAGGTTGATGTATGGCAGAATCCAGCACAATATTGTAAAGCAATTATCCTCTAATTAAAAAGAAAATTAAAAAAACAGTAAAAATTTTACAAGGATTATAAAAATAAATTAATTAACTTAAGAAAATAATCTCTCTTCTCTCTCTCTTTAGTTGCTAAGTTGCATCCGGTTCTTGCAACCCCATGGACTGTAGTCTGCCAGGCTCCTCTGTCCATGGGATTCTCCAGGCAAGAATAGTAGAGTGGGTTGCCATTTCCTTCTCTGGGGGAATCTTCCTGACCCAGGAATCAAAGCGGGGTCTCCTGTATTGCAGGCAGATTCTTTACCGACTAGGCTATGGCATCCATATTGTGTTGATGTGAAATCTCCAGAATATATTACTGTTAACTGAAAAAGCCAGGAGCGGTGTTATGCACATTCCAAGCTACCTTTTATCTAACAAAGATGAGAAAATAGGAATGTATGTTTGTGTTTGTTTATATTTGAACAAAGATGTTTTAGAATGATTAAGAAACTTGTTTTGATTAGATTTAATTAAATTAATTTTAATTATACTACTTGTAATGGATGAGTGGACAAGCTGAACAGGAATGGGGATGGAATTAAGATTTCTTGATACATTAGAAAAATTTTAATACTTTATTTTTTAGTGAAGTTTCAGATTCGCAGCAAAATGGAGTGGAAAGTTCAGTGGCTTCCCATATACCAACTGTCCCCACACACATGCATAGTCTCACTCATTGTCAACATTCACTTACAGAATGGTGTAATTGATAAATCTATACTGACACATTGTTATCACTGATAGTCCATAGCTTACATTATGGTTTTCTCTTTATATTGTACATTCTGTGGGTTTGGACAAGTTTATGATTACTTACATTCACCATTTTAGGACAGAGTAGTTTTACTGTCCTAAAAATCCCCTGTGCTCTACCTATTCATTCCTTTATTTTCTCTAACTCCTGGCAAACACTGATATTTTAAACTATCTCCATAATTTCTTTTCCAAAAATGTCTTGTGGTTAGAATCATACAGTAAACAGCCCCTTCAGATTCACTTCTTCCACTTATTAATCTGTGTTTAAGGTACCTCAATGTTAAAATCACTGCAGATGGTGACTGCAGCCATGAAATTAAAAGACACTTACTCCTTGGAAGAAAAGTTATGACCAACCTAGATAGCATATTGAAAAGCAGAGACATTACTTTACCAACAAAGGTCCGTTTAGTCAAGGCTATGGTTTTTCCAGTGGTCATGTATGGATGTGAGAGTTGGACTATGAAGAAAGCTGAGTGCTGAAGAATTGATGCTTTTAAACTGTGGTGTTGGAGAAGACTCTTGAGAGTCCCTTGGAATGCAAGGAGATCCAACCAGTCCATTCTAAAGGAGATCAGCCCTGGGTGTTCTTTGGAAGGAATGATTCTAAAGCTGAAACTCCAGTACTTTGGCCACCTCATGCAAAGAGTTGACTCATTGGAAAAGACTCTGATGCTGGGAGGGATTGGGGGCAGGAGGAGAAGGGGATCACAGAGGATGAGATGGCTGGATGACATCACCGACTCGATGGACATGAGTTTGAGTGAACTCCAGGAGATGGTGATGGACAGGGAGGCCTGGTGTGCTGTGATTCATGGGGTCACAAAGAGTCGGACATGTCTGAGTGACTGAACTGAACTGATGTTATTTTCATGGCCTGATAGCCATGACCAGGGATGGAACCCAGGCCCCATGCATTAGGAGCGTGGAGTCTTAGCCACTTGACCACAAGGATTCCCTCAACAAATATTTTTTGAGAGCCCATTATGTGCCAGTTATGTTCTTGCCATATGTAACACACCAGTGAATAAAATATACAAACATCCCCTTCCCCCATTAGAGCTTGTATTGAGGGAGAAAGTGAAAGTGAATTCACTCAGTTGTGTCCGACTCTTTGCGACCCTATGGACTGAAGTCTACCAGGCTCCTTGGTCCATGGAATTTTCCAGGCAAGAGAACTGGATTGGGTTGCCATTGGCCTTCTCCAGGGGATCTTCCCAACCCAGGAATTGAACCTGGGTCTCCCGCATTGCAGGCAGATGCTTTACCATCTGAGCCACCAGGGAGAAACAGAAAATAAATAAGTAAATTATATAGTATCTTAGATGATAAGTCCATGCAAATAATAGAGCAGAGGAGAGTGAGGTGAGAGGTAAGTTTCTGTTTTCAATAGGGAAGCCAGGCCTTATCATGGTGATGATATCTGAAGAGTGATCTAGAAGAAGTGACGAAACTTGGCATGTTGATATCTGGGCAAGGGTGTTCCAGGTAGAAGAAAATACAAGAGCTCCAGGACTAGAATATGCGTGGCATGGCATGAGATTCCACAGTTTCATGAGAGGTGTGAGCAGAGAAGAGCATGGGAGAGTAAGTGGTCTGGGGGGTAAAAGTTCACATCTGTAGAGCCTCATAAGCCACTGTGAGGAGCTTTGCTATTCACTGAGATAAGTTGAGAAGTTAGAGGATATTGAGCAGAGAGGTGATGTGATCTGACATACATTTTAAAAGAATCACTGTATCTGCTGTGTTGAGAACAGAATGGTATGGGGAGAAAAATGAAATCAGGGAGGCTAGTTACAAGGCTATTGAAAAAATGTAGGTAGATGATGGCTGTGGTTTGGACTAGAGGGTAGCAGAGGAGGGGGTGAGAGACGATTGCGTTAATATATACTTTGAAGACAGGCTCGACAGGACTTCCTGATCTGTTGAATATGGGATATAAAAGAATATGAGGAATAAAAATCACTTCAAGGTTTTGGGCCAGGTGACTGGAAAAATACAGCATCAGTATTAAGATGGGGAAGAAAGTGTGTGGGCAAATTTGGGGGTGGAAATCAGGACTTTGATTTGGAGTGTGTTAAGAATGAGAGTCTATCAGACATGCTAAGTATAGAGCTTAGATTAGTGTCTAAAATATTAATTAATGCTATAGAATACTATACAAGTAATGATTATTATTATTAACAGAAATTTCCCCACTATAATTGCAGATTTTCAAGTACATCCTTATAGTTTTGTCCATTTTTACTGTTTTATTTGAAGTAAGTTAGGTTTATAAAAGTTTAGAGCTGATATGTCATCCTAGTGAATTTTTCTTTTATCATGTACTGACTCTTCACTCCTAATGATGATTTTTTCTTTAAACTCAGTTTCAAATTATTGTGAAATAAATCTACCATCTTTTTTTTGTTATTTATCTGGTATATGTTTTTTACTAATTTACTTTCAATCTTTATTATTATAGTTTAGGTATATTTCTTATAAACTGCACACAGCCAGATTTTAAAGTTTCAAAGTCCAATTTGAAGAATCTGCCATTTAAATGGAATTTTATTCCACTTTTATTTATAAAGTTACTAATACATATAGTTTTGTTTATGTCACTTTTAAATTTTATTTCATAACAAATAGTGCTTTCTATTTACTATGCATTTTTCCTTTTGCAAAATTAAACTAGTTCCTTACTATTTATTTTCTCTCTACTGGTTTGTGACTAATACATTTAATTTCTATTTTTTAATTGAAAACTTTACATTTTAAACAGTTCATGAACATTTAAATTTTAACATTTAATGAGAATAGTGTTTAATTTTCTCAGTAAGTAGGAATCATCTGCTGATACTGAGGTTGGAAGAAGAGCATTGGAGTGATGAGAGCAAGAAGCCAAGAGAATATTAGATTTTGGATCTCTTTCAGCTTTATCTTTTACAATGTTTTACTTTTCTTCTCTTCTGTGAAGTTTCTCTATATTTTGTGAGATATTTATTTGTGGGTTAATTAAGTTATGAGGTCTGGAAGAAACAGGGACTCATGCTTTTCCATTGGGATGTTTCTAGGAATTTGCTAATCCTCTATTTCTTTGTTTGGAAAACTCACTTTGTAAGCCTTTTAAGATTAGCACATAACTTATAAAATTAAAAAAAAAAAACCTTAGAGACTGATAGCTTTTCATCTACTACTGACTTCTCATTGCAGTGCAAATGCCAAATGTGCCTTTCATCTTTCCCAGTAAAGTGAAATTGTATTTTGGGAACTCTGGTACTAGTCAAAGAGATTGAGGTTAGTGTGATCTGGGCATCCTAACTGAAGAGTAATTGAGGTCTTGTGATTTTTTCTATTGCATGAACTTAGGAAACAATGAGATACAGAAAAACACCTAGGAAATTTGTCAAATAGTATGAAGTCTGAAATTTGATGAAATGCAAAAATGTAGGTGGCTAGGATTGTTCTGTTTGGAGAAGGAACTGGCAACCCACTCCAGTATTCTCCTGCCTGGAGAATCCCATGGACAGAGTAGCCTTGTGGGCTACAGTCTGTGGGGTCATAAAAAGTGGGACATGACTGAGTGACTAACACACACACACAGCATTGTTCTATCTGCTCTCTTGAAGTTTAAAACTTTTCACAATGCTTCACATGGTCATTTTCTCCTGCTTCTCTATGTGATCATACCTCAAATCCAGGCTTTTTAGGAGAAAATTTTTGAAAAGCTTGGGTAAACAAGGGGAATTTTCAGAAAAGACTAGGCTAGGGATTTGGCTAGAGCTGAAAAACCTACAGCCCCAAAAACTACTGACTGTGAAATCCTTAATTTACTTAAATTCTTCTCATAAGGGTCTGCTGAAAATCTCCCTGAAGTCATTTGAATAAGAGTGAATAGTTATGACTTTGGAGCATATTGAATATCCATATGTTTAAAACTTCCAAGTAAAAGTCATTGTACGTGGGGATGCTTATAATAGAGCAGTGTAATTTTTGTAGTCTATTAACATTGAAATAATTGAATGAACATCTGTAACAATCCTTAATCTAAATCAGAGGGTGATGTCCTATGTGAATAAGCTTTTTGAAGAAACCTGGAAATTAACTTAAATATATGTACTCCTTTAGAGCAGCTGCTTAAGCATACAACATGTTAAACATGAAAAGAGGGATTTTTTTTTTTAGGACTCATGGGAAGAATTATGGTCTTACATCCAAACACACTGTACTATTTTGAAGCACTTTAAAATTTCATCTAAAAATGATTTTGTTAGCTCACTGACTGGTAGGTATCATTTGAAGTGTCTTTGTTTTTTTTACTGACCTCTAAAAATGCTCTCAATCAAAGGAGATTTTATTGTAGTTAGGTCATTGACAAGTAACTTTCTTGGTTAAATTCAAAAAATATGATATAAAAATGTTAGTATCTTATTGAGGTGGCAATAACCCAGATGAAGAGCAAAAGTAGCTGTTTAAATCGTGGGCAGGATGAAATGAAACAACATGGAAAAAATCCTTGGATGGTTGAAAATAGTTGTTAACACTATTGTGTTGAAGCTCTCTTGATCCCTCTTGCTCAATTAAATGTCTTCTAAAATATTTGATTCATCTTCAGAAGAGAATATGAGATGTTTAAAATTGTTTCCTTTCAAAATTGCTTTCCATATTCCTAAATAAATTGAGCATAATTACTACTGTGATTATATTATAAATATAATCACTGTAATTTTATTCTTATTCATGTATTTATTCTTTGAGAAAGAATTGCACTAGAGTTAAAGAATTGTGGCGGTTAATATTAATATATGAGAAATTAGTTGGTGGTTATTTAATCAAAAGGTGATTTTTTTGCTATGTAAAAGGCAGTTCCTCCCACTCAATCATCTTGTTTTTTCCAAGGTTAGCAGATTTTTATAACTGAGAGGTTGAATATTCAGAGTGTGGATTAAGGGTCTTTGTATAGCTTGTCCCCTTTTTTCCCTTGACTGGTGACCATTTATACTGTGTAACATTTTTGTGTCAGACATTTTGATTTAATTTATTTCATTAAATGTTTACATTTGTGACTTAATAGGGGTGTTCCAACTTGTGAATTAGTACAGAGTGACTGCTGGACTAGTTTAATTTATAGATAGCTTTTCCATTTATCCAGGTATTTTTCAAAAAATTATGGTCTTTGAACACCAGTCCACAGAAGAGGAAAATAAAAGACCCCATCTGCTAGATCCTCGTGTTCGAGACTATTTTCCTGGATGGAGGTGGGCAGGGCATCAATAGCTCCCGTAAAGCACCACTTGCTTTCTTGGACCTCTATTTTCAGTTAGTTTACTTTGGGACACTTGTAAAATGAGTTTCAAAGTTTTCCCTTCTTGCAGAGGCCTCCTCTGAACAATTGTCCTTCTGAGCATTTGTACAAGAAGTGAGCAATATATGAGGATGTTTGACAAGTGAGTGATTACTCTTCATTGATTTACTTCTTCCTCTGCATCCAATTGGAGCCATGAGGGTTCAGTGATGTTCGGCTCCATTATGTCAGTCTAACTTAGAAGTTTAGCCGTGCATGCGTGCTCATTCAGTCATGTCAGACTCTGCGACCCCATGGACTGCAGCCTGCCAGGCTCCTCTGTCCATGGAATTTTCCAGGCAAGAAATAGTAAAACTCAAAACATTTGCAAGCCATTTTGAATAGTTTAAAAATAATTGCTGATTCATGATAATTTTGAGCCAGAATGTATTCTGCATCCTCAATCTTATAAAGCTAGCATGGATTTCTTTTTTCAAAGGGAAGAAAAAATAAAGTTTCTGTGAAAGAAAAGCCTTATTACACAGGCTAATATCAGTTTGACCCTTTGATCCCAACTAACATAAGATATAGCTTCCCAGGTAGCGCAGTGGTAAAGAATCTGCCTGCCGATGCAGGAGACACAAGAGACACGGGTCCCATCACTGGGTCGGGAAGATCCCCGGGAGAAGAAACTGGCAACCCATTCCAATATTCTTGCCTGGAGAAATTCCATGACAGAGGAGATCTACATTCCATGGGGTCGCAAAGAGTGAATCAGACACACTGAGTGACTGAGCATAGCATGCACAGCAAGGTAAGATAATAAAAAACATGAAAAATATCAAGGATCAAAACAAAACATGAACTGGCTCATCAAGGTCTAGTGCTCAAGCCACTTACTCATCCAGTTCCTGGTGCCTCCTCCTGGTAAAGATGCTGATCAGCAGCTATTGCCTAGTGGGTGGTGGGGTTAGGAGTGTGTGGCTATAATATAATATTATGGCTAACCTCTATTTACAACTGCCTCAAAGTAAACTAATTAACTGCACACGGGATTCAAGAAAACAAATGGTGCTCAGCACCAGAGTATATTCCCCATATGGGCAAGGACTTCACTTTGTTTACTGCTATATTCCCAGTGCCCAGTCCCTCAATTATCTTCACTGAATGATTTAATGACTCAAAAGGTATGTAATTTGCATTCAGATGGACTAGGTATTAGTTATGGCAAACTATTTTGATTTCTATGAAACTCAGTGTGCCTGTCCTTTATTTATTTAAAAAATTTTTAATTTTCTTGGCAAACTGTTGATTTACAATGTTGTGTTAGTTTCAGGTGTATAGCAAAGTAATTCAGTTATACATTTACATATATCCACTCTTTTTTAGATTATTTTCTCTTATAGATCATCACAGGATATTAAGTAGAGTTTCCTTAAGTAGAGTGGTATACAGTATGTCCTTGGTAATCTGTCTTATATATAGTTTCTTATATATAGTAGTGTGTGTGTGTTCATCCCAAGCTCCTGATTTATCCCTCTCTCCCCTGTTTCCCCTTTGGTAACCATAAGTTTATTTTCAATATCTGTAAGACTGTTTCTGTTTTATAAATAAGTTCATTTGTATCATTAAAAAAAAATAAGATTCTAAATATGATTGATATCATCTGATATTTGTCTCTGCCTGTCTGACTTACTTCACTTAGTAGGATAATCTCTAGGTCTGTCCTTGTTGCCACAAATTTCCATTGTAGATACACATACCACATCCCCTTTATCCGTTCATCTGTTGATGGACGTTTAGTTTGCTTCTGTGTCTTGGCTTCTGTGAATAGTGCTGCAGTGAACATTGGGGTGCATGTATCTTTTTGGATTGGATTGTGGCTTTCTCCGGATATATGCTCAGTCTCTATCTTTTAAAATGAGGATAATCATGCCTGCCTTATAAGGTTGTGGTGAAGATGAAATGCTACGAGATAAAGTGCCTGGGGTAGTAGCTGGGATTCAGTGGGTGTTGAACTGACAGAGAGACCTGCAGAGACAGGGATGGCTGAAAAACGAGCAGCTTAAACACCAGATGTTCCTGTTTTCCTAAGGTGTAAGAAAAGGACTGTGTGCACTTTTGCGTCTTTGTTAACAGCAGGTTTTGTATCTCTGGGAGGTTTTGTGCAGTGTTTCTTCTAAAGGACTTCATATATGGAACTTATAATGAATTCTAGAAATAAGTGTTTATAAAGGTAGAGGTGCATCAGTATTAGATTTAATTTGAAGGATTCTTTCCCTGGAAGCAGGGCTTTCAATCTTAGGTTCTGCCTGAGGTTCTTTAACTATTCACAAAGCTCTATAAATTTTCACACCTGTCACTTTGACACTGCGAAGAGACAATGCCCAGTCAAAAAGTATATTGTTTTTGGCCTTGGACTGAGTGTGGCAGTTGGCATGATTGCATTGATTATGTGGTGTGTATCAGATGGCCAGTTAGTATGCCTTTGATTAAAAATGGGGAAAAAAGTAATTTATAGAAGTTCAGTTTGGGGAGGGAGAGAGAGGATGGTTTAATAGAAAAAAATAGAAGAACGAGAAAGTGGAAGTGTCCTAGGTTTGCTAGCTTGTCCCCAAATGCATTCCAGTGATCTAAAATTTACCTCTTGTGGTTCTCAAAGTCAACTGGTGAAAATCACCTGTGAGGAGATTAACTATAACACTATCTCATTTCACCTTAAAAAAAAAATCCATCACCCATATTGACTGCTTCATTTGTTAGAGAATATCACCTAAAACACTCCTATCTTTTAGTCAAAGTTTAAAAATGTTTAGTCTCCCTGACTCAACACTATTATTTGAGTTAAAGTCTGTTATATTTCCTTCAGAGTCTTTCTTTGATCTCTGTATTCTGAAGCCAATACTAAATCTAGTGCCACCTATTCAGGAAGACACTTTCTACACTTTATAAAGAGAAGGTAATCCCTCCACCTCCCCCTGTCCCCCTGCAATGATAGTAGCAACTCTCCTATCACAGCTGGTGGTCTTATCTTCCCCATGGATCTTTGTGGTATTTCACAAAGCCTAAGGGAAACCCCAAACCCTCACCATTCTGTGCTGTCTCCACTTTCTGCTGTGGAGTTCTTTGGGTTTATAACCCTTGCTTTCCTGAACAGCTTTGCCCTTTGTTTCCATGTTTGTATCCAGTTTCTAGACATATTTTTAAACTGGAGCTCCCAGTTGGTGCTGTCTCCCTAGCCGGCACACTTTGGGACCCAGTGAAGACCAGTATGCCCTCTATGATGTGCCACATCTCGCCCAAACCTTGGCCTTTCTTCCTGTTTTGAATTCCTTCGGTTTTGGATAAGTGTCCTTGCTTTGAGGGCAGCACTAATATCACTTTCTGCCATCCCCTTCCTTTGGCGTATGGCTGGGGAACTGGATAATGAAGAAGTAGATGCTGGGTCATCAGTGATCTAAAAGCTGGTGCACTGAAGATCCGCAGGGCTGTGTTAGGCTTGCATTGGCCATAGAGACAAGTGGCACATCTATCAGACCTGCAGCTGTCCTTATAGTCTCTATCCCTGCCAATACCATACAACTTGTACAGATCAAAATCTTTTCTCAGCTGTTGGAGCTTTGTTCTCTCCACATGGGACTTCGCCTTCAAGAAATCCAACTCTTTTTGAAGGTTGATGTTACTGAGTGATCCATGCTCCGCAAACACATACATGAACCCGAGTCTGCTTGCTAAACTGAACCATACAAAATGGTCATTTTCATAGATCAAAAATGGTCAAATAACTTTAATCTTAATGATTTAACATAACATACCTGCTGTCTGTAAAGTGATGTGTGTGACTCTCTGTGGGAGCCATAAGAACTTGTGCTCTTAAAAAAAATCAAATTTGAAAAAGGTTGAGTGTCTCCTTGAGCCACCAGAACCCACCTTGGTTCTGATTTGAGCTTCTAAAACAGGCAGGAAATGGAGGGTAGACTGCCTTTAATACAGATTTGACATTAAAAATGGGAACAGGTTATGGGTTCAGAAACATTGCTACAGGACCCTGCCCTGACCAACAAGAGAAAGACAGGTTTATCTACTTAAATATTTGAAACCTCTAGTGATTAAATGTGGGCTTCCCAGGTGGCATTAGTGGTAAAAAACCTGCACACCAATGCAGGAGATGTAAGAAACACTGGTTCAATCCCTGAGTTGGGAAGATTCCCCTGGAGGGAAGGGCATGGCAACCCACTCGGTATTCCTGCCTGGAGAATTCCATGGACGAAGGAGCCTGGCGGGCTATATAGTCCATAAGGTCGCAAAGAGTTGGACATGACTGAAGTGACTTAGCAAGTATGCACGCACATACAGTGACCAAATGCAGCATAATCAAACCAGGCAAACTTGGAAAAGACGTTTACAAAGAGTTATTATTTTAGTCTTTAAAGAGAATACACAAGTCCGCAATAAAAAACAATTACCTACTGGCCAGCAGGCACTTAAAATATATTTTACTTCTCTAATATTGATCAGAGAAATAGAAAACCAAAATTTTTTTGGCTTATTTTTGTTTCGAATCCTTTTATTTTTTTTTCAGCCTTTATTAGTTATAAATGACATGATTGGTTATAAATGCAGGTATTTGAAGTATATAATTGATGAGTTTTGACATATGTATAGGTCTGTGAAGTAGCATTATAATAAAGAAAATGAACATATCCAGTGAACATATCCAAAGTCTCCTCTTTGCAATTCCTCCTTAAACTTGAAAAACAAAACCAGTGTGCCCAAAATTAAAAATACTGTTAAGAACTGGTGTTGGTGAGAGTGTCAGGGAAAAGGTTATTTTGTACACTATTAATGAGACTATAAATTGGTATAAACTTTTGGAGAAATATTTAACAAAAGTTTAAAAATTATATGTCCTTTTTGACCCAGCAATTGCAATATAGAAATTTATGAAATAAAGGGCATAAAAGTATAATAAGAATGTTCATTAAAATATTGCTTTTAATATAAAAAAAGAAACATAAAAACTAAGTGCATTTTAAAAATGGATTGGTTGAATAAATAAGGAAAATATATTTTGAAAAATATTTACATTAATGAAGATGTAATGTATATAAACAGCAAAATATTGTAATAATATAATAAGTAAATGAAACAAGATGAAGTACATTGTTTAAAAATGATTCAGTTTTGTAAAAGTATCTATATATAGGTATAGTAAAAAATCTGGAAGATAAAAAGGAAAATATTAGTGGTTATTTCTTCATGGAGACATTAAGGCTGATTTTATTTTTATTTTTTAGAAATAGTTTCTGAATTGCATGGAAATTCTTTAAACTGAACATTTAGTATTTTATAATCTGAAAAGAGAAAACTATTTTCATTTTGAATGAGGTAATAGTCTTAATAGACAGCCTAGGGATTTGGGAAAACCATTGCAATCTATGAACTGTTATTTTAGCATATTTGCATGGACTTATTCCTTTTTATTTCATTGCATAATAGTTCTGTTAGTGAATAACGTGTTGAATTACTTTGTTTCTCAAGACACAGATCTAATTACAAAGTTACTGACAACACAGCTATAACATGCAGCTTATTTAGGCTAGGCAATTACACAATTAAAATGATTAGTTGCAATTATGCCTAAATTTCCAACTTAAAGTTTAATTTCCCTGTGATATGTAGCATCAGTTCAGTTCAGTTTAGTCGCTTAGTCGTGTCCGACTCTTTGCGACCCCATGAACCGCAGCACGCCAGGCCTCCCTGTCCATCACCAACTCCTGGAGTTTACCCAAACTCATGTCCATTGAGTCGGTGATGCCATCCAACCATCTCATCTTCTGTCATCTCCTTCTCCTTCCCTCGATCTTTCCCAGCATCAGGTTATTTTTGAATAAGTCAGCTCTTCACATCAGGTGGCCAAAGTATTGGAATTTCAGCTTCAACATCAGTCCTTCCAATAAACACCAAGGACTGATCTCCTTTAGGATGTACTGGTTGGATCTCCTTGTAGCATCAGTACACATTAATATTTAACTTTCAGAAACTCAACTAAAGAACTTCCTATGGAATCTAAGAATACTTTATATAACTTCCAGTCAATGAATTAAGCACATTTGACTTTATGATTCTTTCAAATGGAACAATGTATCACTCTCTTTCTGAGAATTTTTTCTACTGTAAATGTTTATGGATATGATGAATAAAATAATTGAATGAATAACTGAAATAAGGGACTTATTTCTCCAGGTTAAGCTATTAGGAAAATACCTATTAAAGACATTTGTATGATTTTGAATTACAGTATTCTGTCCATAGTTCCTCTCATCTTTGAATTAAAGTTGTGAGTCAGTCATGTCTGACTCTTTGCGACCCAATGGACTGTAGCCTGCCAGGCTTCTCTGTCTATGGGATTCTCCAGGCAAGAACACTGGAGTGGGCAGCCATTCCCTTCTCTCCAGGGGATCTTCCCAACCCAGGGATCAAACCCGGGTCTCCTGCATTGCAGATAGATTCTTTACTGTCTGAGCCATGAGGGAGGCCCTTAAATTAAAAACAGAGGCAAAATATTGTCTTAATTTTAAAAAAGAGTTTTCAGTAGAAAATGTACCTACGCACATGAAAAAAGTTTTTTCTGAGACTGTCAGTAGGTTATTCCTTTTTTCTTTAAGTGAGGGGAGAGCTGAAGATATACACTGTAAGAATACATAGCTAGCTACCTTTAAATGGATGTGATCAGAAGCAGTCGTGGTGACAGTCTCTAGGTCCATCCACGTCTGTACAAATGACTGAATTTTGTTCCTTGTTATGACTGAGTAATACTCCATTGTATATGTGTACCACACCTTCTTATTCCCTCCCATGTTGATTGACATTTAGGTTGTTTCCACACTGAAGAAAGTCAGAAAGGGAAAAACAAGTGTATTTTAATACAAATATGTGAAATCTGAAAAACTGGTATAGATGATCTTATTTATAAACCAGAATTAGAGACACAGACATAGAGAACAAGCATATGGATCTCATGGATTCTCTTTTGCCTGTGATGAGCATTACATTCTGGCTAATGAGTATTCAATAATAAAGTTGTTTTCTTTCTCTTCAGTCTTTGTGGAGAGGTTTTCTCGGTTAAGAAGAGATTTTGTTTTTAATTATATTTCCCAAATACTTGGAACACTCTACAGACTCTGGATCCAACAACCAATCCTTTGCCCAGTCTCTGAGTAAATGACTGCATTATCCTTTTTCCTACTGGCACAGGCCAGCTGCTGAGTTTTGCCCTGCTGCATAAAAGCCCCGAGGCAAGTGAACACTGTGAAGGTTTGAATGTGAAACAGGAAAGAAGGCGGCAGGGCACAACATTTAAAAGCAGCCATAGAAGCAGCTGGGTCCAAGATGGTGGAATATTCAACTTCCAGCAGATCCTGAGCCTTATTGTAAGTTCATCGTAATATGTTAGCATGCTAAATGATACACCCACCAGTGCCATGACAGTTCTGAGTCTGACCATAAAAAGCCAAAAAGTGGGTGGTGGCCCAATTCCTGGAAATCCCCACCACTTCTCCAGAATAATAGGAATAATCCTCCCAGGCCGTAAATACAACTACCCCATATTTCGAAGCTCTCTCTTACCTTCTGAGATGGCCCACACTCTACCTGTGGGGTGTGTTTCTGTCTAAATAAATCTACTTCTTATCTATCACTTTGTCTCTCACTGAATTGTTTCTGTGATGAGACATCAAGAAACTCAAATTTACTAGCAACTAATGGGAAGGGATGAAGACATGTGACTTGGAGAACAAAATTGAAATCTATGTGACAGTAAGAAATACTGGAAGAAATCGGAGTTTGTGTTGAGAATTAGTCTTTTAGGGACAAATAAAAATTAAAAATAAATTTAATTTTATTGGAAATAATTGAAGAAACTTTTCCCTCCTCATTTATCTTAGAACATTCACTTTAAAAAATTCTAAGTACTTTCTCCTCTCTTTGAAAAGTATGTACATCTTTTTAGAGACTGTGTAGGGCTTTTTGTCAGCTATATGATCCTGGAATATCTTTCTCAAGGTTTTGGGAGCCATCTCTTTGAAAGTAAACATCAAGCAGATAGCTTCTCCCCAGTTTCTGAGGGAGGGTAGGAGCCCAACTGCAGTGGGCACCTTGCTCCAAGTTGCTCCTGTCATAAAAACATGAGAAATTTGTTTCTTCTTTGGATAAAGTATTTTCTTTATCTACTGGAAGAGGATTTCTAGGGTGGGAGATGATTTTTGATTTTTAATTTTATTTCCCTGACTTTATCAAATATGGCCTAGTTACCCACATATGGTGGACCCTGAGTAAATATTTTGAATTTTGTCTTTGTAATTGCCAACTGTAGTCTACCTTAGAAGTATCCTCTCTGGTAATTCCCACACTTCTTAGACATCCAGGTTGCCTGCTTTCTAATAAACTACTTGTCTTATTCTGTAAAGTAATGAAGCCACTGCTAATAATCAACCCAAGGCCACATGGTGTTTAGAAAATTCTTATATTATGGATGCCATCTGTTTTTCTTCTAATCAATGGTTTCATTTACTCCAATGATGTTGTTGATGTGTGAATTTAAATGGAATTTTGAGAAGTAGGACAGTGGCAATGGTGAGAATTTAAATGGCTCTTTACTGCTTAGAAATTACATCAGTTGCAGGGTAAGATATGGATTTTGGCTTGTTTACATTCAACAGAGACTTATAGTACCCTAGCCCAGTGATTGCTTTGAAAATACAACTCAAATATTATTTTATAGGTAGATAATTAAAAATGGATTTAATTTGCATAATTAATCACATTTTACTCTCCTCCCTCTACCCCAATGGCTCAGTGGCAGAGCATCTGCCTCCTTTGAAATGCAGGAGATGTGGGTTTGATCCCTGGGTCAGGAACATCCCCTGGAGAAGAAAATGGCAACCCATTCCAGTATTCTTGCCTGGGAAATCCCATGGATAGAGGATCCTGGCAGGCTATAGTTCAAGGGGTCACAAAGAGTCAAACACGACTTAGTGACTAAATCACCATCCCTTTACCTAAGATAAATTATCAAGAACCTGAGTTTTTTTTTTTTACAGAAGGAGGAAGTTGTGTGGTGATGCTAGGTTA
Organism: Bos javanicus; assembly: GCF_032452875.1. Taxonomy (NCBI): domain Eukaryota; kingdom Metazoa; phylum Chordata; class Mammalia; order Artiodactyla; family Bovidae; genus Bos; species Bos javanicus. The sequence continues at coordinate 53,061,390 of NC_083876.1, forward strand.
ATAATGAATAGTGAATAATCTTTCCTAGTAAGCTACCATGGTCAGAGGCAACAACAACTATTCTCCAGAAGCCCTTCTATTTGCTTTTAGAAAGCTAACTTTGAATAAGCATAGTTCCTATGTCTTCTTTGCATTTCCTAAGCTTTTTGAGGTATAAAAAAGCTTCTACTGCTGAAACTTGGCAAATGTCAAAGGAAAGCGGTGGAATACCTGAGTAAATCAGAGCTTGATATATATAGAGAGAACCACTGTCAACCTTAGTGTTTGGGAGTCAATGGTTTTTAACATGGCCTTGGTAGCTTTCACAGATCAACAGAAGACACTAAGCCTTATTCATCACAGGCCAGAATGAGAGCATGCCAGGGGCTGATAGCCTCTTTACCTTTAGGTATTATTTGGAGTCCTAATCATGTTTGGCTTACTATTGGACTCTCCTCTTTCAGATGACAGAAAGATGATCTCACCCTCCTGCCACAGAGTCCTGACTGTTCTTATTTGAGAACCTGTGTGAACTAGGCCAGTTTATGTATAAATGGGCTCTAAGACACCTTTGTTATTATTGTCACCAAATGTTCACAACTTCCAAGTGAATAGTAGTCACTGGACTGGAACAGCAAATAACCACTAAGGAAATGTGAGTCTGATCTTAAAACGAACTGAGTTCCTGCTGCAAAGCTCAGAATGTAGTAAGGTGATGGCCAACAGAATTCCAATTATCCATGAGTATTTCATCCTATTTCTTACTCAGAGAAAGGCATCAGTGCACTTTTTAGACAAATGGAGAAGGGTTAGGGAGGAATAGAAAACAAAGGGAAAAGTCCAGTCTGCTAGGAGAAATGTATTTGTGATTTTTACTTTTCCCCCCAGAGCCTTGAGTAACAAGAGTCTCTGTCATTTAAAGCTATTTCTGATTGCAGCAGATAATAGTTTTGCAAACCTAATTTACAGTTCCTTCCTGTTGTTGCCATTAATATTGAAATGAAAGGTGGACTTCATCAGGGCCTTCTGACATGAATAGACATAGTATTGGAACAGATTTTGATATAAAAAGGAGCATGTTGTAATCACCTTCAGCTAAGTATTACAGAAACAGTTCTTTATCATTTTATTCACTGAATCTATCGATGGGCTCATTTCTTGGCTTGATGTATCATGCACATTTGTAAATGGACAGAATGAAAAGCAACCAGGTCATGAAGAACAAAGGTTCTTAGAAAGCTATTTAGCCTTCTTCACACTCTTTATTTACACGTGCTTTTGTTTCTTAGCATGACTTTGTTTATATAATGAAGAAAGAAGTCAAGGAAAATTTGAAATATCTACTAGCCTTATCTAAATCATAATCTACTGATTAATGTCTTTGACTATCATTTAAAATTGGAGACACTGAGATTTTATATTTCTGAATAAAAGCAAAATGTTCCATCAGTGATTTGGACTATAATGCTGAATGAGCAAAACATTTTGTATAAAAGGATGAATGTGATTAAGTAGTAATAATAATAATAGTTGTTGGAAATAGAGTTTTTCTGTGCAGATCATAAGAATTTTGCTATTATATCTGTCAATGAAGAGTTAGGCATCTCTTCTTGACCAAGTTTTCTTATTAAGTTAAACTTGGTTTTTAGAACCTACTAATTATCCTGCTCAGCTAAAGTATCTTTGATGCATCTTTATTATTCACCTTTATTTGCCTTCCCCCATCTCTCCATGTTTGTTTTTTACAATGTAAATAACCTCTTCTAGAAATTCAATTCCTTTCTCTCATCACTGAAATGAAACAAACAAAAAATGCAAAATAAATGTGCCAAACACACACACAAAAAACCTCACTGCAATTTCTGCTTTGTCTCTCGTTCTCTTAACTTTAGCTCCTGTAAGGAAAGGTTGTCTGCCATGGAGAAAGAAGAATTCATAACACTTTGATTCTCAGTCATTTGGGGGGACACTGGTGGTCTGAGAAATCTTCACAGAGATGTATTTTATTTCTCTTACCTATTAGTGGCCATGATATGCATTTTAAAATTAATTTTTATTGGAGTATAGTTGCTTTACAATGTGTTAGTTTCTGCTGTACAGCAAAGTAAATCAGCTCTATGTATACATATATCCCCTCTTTTTTGGATATCGTTCCCACTGAGGACACCACAGAGCATTGCATACACATAATGTGCATTTTTTTTTCACTCAACATAAATAAAGTGATTTCTTATGATAGTCTCACTTAAAGTATTACTATTCTCCGTAGTCCCAGTGGGGATTTTGCTTGGCTGGTTTGTTGTTTTTGGTGGAGATGAGGTTTTCAAATAAGGAGAAAGGGGACCCTCAAAAGACATCAAGAGGAACTAGTGGTCTGGCCTCTGTTACAATGCTGCTCTTATGAGTATTTCTTTGGTGAACTTATCAGAAAGTGGCCTTCACCCTTAAAGGGTTAGAAGCCTGACTTGTCAGTACCCCCTAGAATAGGTTAGTTTTTCAAGGGTGAGTGTGTAGTAACCAAGTTCTGAACAGTAATTCATAATGAAAAATTCCAATTGATTGAGTTGTATAATAAATGACAAGGGCCACATATCACAGAATGTTCCTGTTGCCATAGCCTATATATTCTCTCATATACTCAAGGCAACTGGCTGGCAGGTACCTAATGTCTAGCAGAAATATAGTCAGCAGGAAAGGGCTGCTCTGCTGGTGTTTCTGTACTCATCGTGGTCTATCTCTAGCTCTTAGGAATAGGTTTGAGAAGAGCACTTTTGTAGGGGAAACAGGTACTTGTGCTAATCCCTGCAGCGGGACCTGGTGTGGGGTAGAAGAGCTTCATCAGTACCTGCTCATCCAAATTTGGATAAAAATCTGGATCAGCCTCACAGATACGTTCTGTCTCAGGTTACAAAGATGTAGCAGTGGGTGTCTGGGTGATTCCAGCTCTAGTTTGTCTCTTAAGTCACACTGACAACTGGTCATAGCTGAAATTCTTGGGTCTTCCTTTTCTATCCTCCCTTGTGTTTTATTTCTCTGTTCTGTATTATATCTCCTGTTTCCTGCATCCCATTTCTTTTTTTGTCTCTCTTGGTGTTTTTTTTTCTCATTGTGGTAAAGTACATCCTTAAAGGACTTCTTAAGAATAGGTCATGAGTGACAAATACTTTGATACCAAGCATACATTAAAAATATTTTTGAGGAGAACAAGATGGCAGAGGAGTAGGTGGACGTGGAGTACATCTCTCTCCATGGATACATCAGGAACACACCTTCAGACACAGAAGTGCATGCAGAACACCAGCTGAGAGCGGACAGGAGTACCTGACCAGTGGAAAAGAATAGATCAGATCAGATCAAATCAGTCGCTCAGTCGTGTCCGACTCTTTGCAACCCCATGAATCGCAGCACACCAGGCCTCCCTGTCCATCACCAACTCCCGGAGTTCACTCAGACTTACGTCCGTCGAGTCAGTAATGCCATCCAGCCATCTCATCCTCTGTCGTCCCCTTCTCCTCTTGCCCCCAATCCCTCCCAGCATCAGGGTCTTTTCCAGTGAGTCAACTCTTCGCATGAGGTGGCCAAAGTATTGGAGTTTCAGCTTTAGCATCATTCCTTCCAAAGAAATCCCAGGGCTGATCTCCTTCAGAATGGACCGGTTGGATCTCCTTGCAGTCCAAGGGACTCTCAAGAGTCTTCTCCAACACCACAGTTCAAAAGCATCAATTCTTCGGCGCTCAGCCTTCTTCACAGTCCAACTCTCACATCCATACATGACCACAGGAAAAACCATAGCCTTGACTAGACGGACCTTTGTTGGCAAAGTAATGTCTCTGCTTTTGAATATGCTATCTAGGTTGGTCATAACTTTCCTTCCAAGGAGCAAGTGTCTTTTAATTTCATGGCTGCAGTCACCATCTGAAGTGATTTTGGAGCCCAGAAAAATAGTCTGACACTGTTTCCACTGTTTCCCCATCTATTTCCCATGAAGTGATGGGACCGGATGCCATGGTCTTCGTTTTCTGAATGTTGAGCTTTAAGCCAACTTTTTCACTCTCCACTTTCACTTTCCTCAAGAGGCTTTTGAAACCATGCAAACTCGGTAGGATGAAGGAACTAGGGGGGAAAGCCTGCCCTTGGCATGTGGGGGAACTGAAGCAGGGGTATGATCCCCATTTCAGGGCAATTTCCTGAATCAGAGGAGAAACGTTTAAGGCTGAGAGTGAAGCAGCTGATCTGGGGCAGCCTAAATGGAATGAGAATCAGACAGTCCTGTGACAGCCATACATATCCCAGACAGTGCAGTGGCTGGGACCTGGAGTTTAGGGATTGTGGAGCAATCCCCAGGCAGGATTGCTGTTGACTGAGGAGAGACACAGAGACACAGAGAGACACAGAGACAAATCCTTCACAGAGGGATGTGAAGGAGGAGATTGTGGTGGGAAAAGCCTGTGGAGGAAAGCCAGGCAGCCGTGGAAGGGAGGCGATATGCCCAGTCACGCACAGGGGATGGAGCCATGACCATAGCCTCTCTCCCCGGACACACCAGCACTGGCAGCTGAACAATAGAGAGGCTGGCCCATCAAACACCTGTCACACTGAACTACAGAGTAGGACCTCACCCAGGTGCGCCTGATGCGCCGAACAACAGAGAAGGACTCCAGGCCAGGAAGCCCTCTACGTGCCTGAACGGGTGGAGCTACGGAGAAAGATTGGCCAAAGAGGCCTTCTGATCACCAGCTACAAGAGGCTCGAAAAAGACTCTGATAGGGCCATAATTCCCACAGCAGAGGCAGTCCATGTCCCTGCATACTTGGTGCTGCCAGGGTCCCCGCAAGCCAAGCAGCTGCCCTATCTTCACACTCAGCTCTCACTGGGGCAGAGCTGCCATAGGCTAAAAAACTCTTGCGTCAGTGTGCGTAGGGTCGCTTCGGTAGTGTCTGACTCTTTGTGACCTTGTAGACTGTGGCCTGCCAGGCTTCTCTGTCAGGGAGGGGGTTCTCCAGGCAAGAATACTGGAGCGTATTGGCCAATACTGGTTGCCATTCCCTTCTAGAGCACTATATTTCCTGCTGCGCTAGCTGCCAACTCCCCTGAGTATTTGGTGCTGCCAGAACCCCTGTGACTCAAGCAGCTGCACCACCTCCACACCTGCTCTTCACAGGGGCAAACCCAAGTTCTTCAGGGCAGCCTCAGGAGCAAATCCCAGTTAACAACCCATATGCAGAGGTGGATATAAAACCACAATTGAAACCCAGGGGCAGTGTGGCTAAGAAAGAAGACCCAAAACCCTCCCACCAGCTGTACAAGCTGCAGATTAAATCCACACAATCAACTAGACAGACTCTGTGCCTATGGAATATATAAAAGGTCATTGAGAGCTCCCACAAAGGAAAACACACTAGTTCTGATAGCTGTGGACATTGGAGGCAAGAACACAGAGGACTAGGCGCAGATTAGAATCTGAGCTGCCCCCACAGCAGATCCAGAGATCAGCACAGTGTTAGAGGGCATCCTAGGGAGGTGAGGTGGACTGTGACTCCCAGCGAGGGAAGAGACTCTGACAGCAGTGACTCAAGAAAAACATTTATTATCCTTATGTTTTGACTTGTTCTGTAGATTCTTTTGGATTTTTTCCTTCTGTTTCCTTTTCCCCTCCTTCTATTGTAGTTTTTTATTTTACTGGCACTATGAAATCTAATCTTTTGAGCTTTTTTTTTCCCCCCTCAAGTCACATTTTTATTGTTGCTATACTATAAACCTCTGCCTCTATGTTGGGCTTTTGCAGTTCTGGGAGTTTTTTTTTTTTTCCCCATTTTTTTAGTTTTAATTTTTTAGACCTATTGTTAATTTTTTATACATTTATTCCTTTGTTTGCTTTTCCTACTGTTCTTTTCCCCTTGCAGTTAATCTTTATCATATATAAATCTTCTTTATCTACTTCTGTTTAACTTTGCATATCTATTCTGTCTTTTCTTTTTCACCTTTAGTCTTAACATATTTGTTAGTTTTATTTTCATTGCTTTATATCCCAATTGGCACCTTGCTTTAGTTTTGTTTTCCAGTTTGTGCTTTAGTTACTGTTGTTCTGGTAGACATGATTTTTGGTTCCCTTTGTTTGCCAGGTCAGTCTGTTGTACTTTATTTTTGTTGGACTGTTTTGATTTTACTTATGCGTGTATATGTATATGTGTATATTCAATCACACTTTTTATTGTTGTTATAAACCTCTGCTTCTACGTTGGGCCTTTGCAGTTCTGTGGAGTTTTCCTTTTTTTCCTTTTCTCTTTCTTCTTCCATTTTCTTTTCTCTTTTTTATAATTTTAATTTTTAAATTTAATTTTTAATCAAATTAAATTTTAATTTTTAATTTTCTTAAACATATATTATCTTTTTTCTAAATTTATTGCTTTATTTACTTTTCCTGCTGTTCTTTTCCCCTTACAGTTAGTCTTTATATAAACCTTCTTCATCTACCTCTGTTTAACTTTGCATAGCTATTCTTTCTTTTCTTTCCTCTCAGCAGGAGAACACTCAGGCAGAACACTCTTTGACATAAATCAAAGCAAGATCCTCTATGACCCACCTCCTACAGTAATGGAAATAAAAACAAAAGTAAGCAAGTGGGACCTGATTAAACTTAAAAGCTTTTGCATAGCAAAGGAAACTATAAGCATGGTGAAAAGACAATCCTCAGAATGGGAGAAAACAATAGCAAATAAAACAACTGACAAAGGATTAATTTCCAAAATATACAAGCAGCTCATACAACTCAATACCAGAAAAACAAACAACCCAATCAAAAAATGAGAAAAAGACCTAAACAGACATTTCTCCAAAGAAGACATACAGATGGCTAATAAACATATGAAAAGATGCTCAACATCACTCATTATTAGAGAAATGCAAATCAAAACCAGAATGAGATATCACCTCACACCAGTCAGAATGGCCATTATCAAAAAGTCTGCTGCTGCTGCTGCTACTGCTAAGTCGCTTCAGTTGTGTCCAACTCTGTGCGACCCCATAGATGGAAGCCCACGAGGCTCCGCCGTCCTTGGGATTCTCCAGGCAAGAACACTGGAGTGGGTTGCCATTTCCTTCTCCAATATCAAAAAGTCTACAAACAATAAATGCTGGAAAGAGTGTGGAGAAAATGGAACACTCTTGCACTGTTGGTGGGAATGTAAATTGATATAGCCACTATGGAAGACGGTATGGAGACTCCTTAAAAAACTAAGGGAAAAACCCACCATATGACGCAGCAATCCTACTCCTAGGTATATACCCTGAGGAAGCCAAAATTGAAAGAGACACATGTATCCCATTGTTCATTGCAGCACTATTTACAATGGCTAGAACATGGAAGAAACCTAGATGTCCATCAACAGATGAATGGATAAAGAAGCTGTGGTACATATACACAATGGAATATTACTCAGTCATGAAAAGGAATGCATTTGAGTCAGTTCTGGTGAGGTAGATGAACCTAGACCCTATTATACAGCCTGAAGTGAGTCAGAAAGAGAAAGTAAATATTGTATTCTAACACACATATACGGAATCTAGAAAAATGGTATGAAGAATTTACTTACAGGGCAGCAATTGAGAAACAGAGTTAGGGAATAGACTTATGGACATAGGAAGAGGGGAGGGGAGGGTGAGATGTATGGAAAGAGTAACATGGAAACTTACATTACCGTGTGTAAAATAGATAGCCAACAGGAATTTGCTGTATGGTGCAGGAAACTGAAACATGAGCTCTGTATCAACCTATAGGGGTGGGATGGGAGGGAGCTGGGAGGGAGGTTCAAAAGGGAGGGGATATATGTATACCTATGGCTGATTCATGTTGAGGTTTTACAGAAAACAAAATTCTGTAAAGCAATTATCCTTCAATAAAAAAATAAATTTAAAACAACATATTTATTCTAACCTCACACTGGATTGATGGCTTTGATTTGGTATAGCATTCTAGATAGTGAGTTATTTGCTTTCAAAATTTTGAAGGTGTTGATTTATTATTGCTACTGGTGTTGCTGCTTAGAACTTCAAAACTGTATGATGCCTCATTTCTTTTAATGTGATCTTTTTTTCTTTCCTGCCTTCACAAAAAGTTATAGAATTTTCTCTTTGTCTTCACTTTTTTATTTCTATTTTTTCTTTTTTGTTTTCTATTTTAGACATAGTATTTTGTATCTCTTAATTCCATATTCCTACCTTGCTCTGCACCTTCCCTCTTCCCACTTCTAACCACTAGATCATTTTCTATATCTGTGAGTCTGTTATTGTTTTGCTATATAAATTCATTTGTTTTATTGTTTTGATTCTACATATAAATGATATCATACAATATTTGTCTTTCTCTGACTTATTTCACTAAGCATAATATTCTCTAGCCCATTCACATTGCTGAAAATGGCAAAATTTCATTCTTTTTGAACTATTCTTGCATCCCAAGTCCACTTGATCAAGAACTGTACTTCCATTTTCTTATTTTTTCTTTATTATTTTTTTATTATTTTGTCATTTTGCTCTACTCTATGGGGTAGATATCTTCTAAGTTTTCAATAGTGGTTAAAAAATTTCTGCTAGAATATTTTTAAATTTGAAGGTTTTTTTTTTTTCCCCTTTAAAATGTTCTCCTGGTCTTGTTTCATGAACGCAGCATCTTCTTTTATATTTCTGAGGTTTTCAATGATGGTTGCCTAGATTGTGTTTCCTCCTAGCTGTTTATGTCAGGTTGTTTGTTTTATCTCTTCCACTCTTGTTTGAGCTTTTGCCTAGATATTTAGTAGTCCTTGATTATCTAGTCGTGATTTATGATAAAGGAGTAAAAAGATGATTCATGATTTTGAATGCATGGATGCTGTTTTCATATTTGAACCTCAAATTTCACCCTGAGTGAGTCTGTTGTTAGGGAACTCTCTTAGGTATTTCCTTTAAGAAAGTCGATTTCTCTGCCTGGACAGTGAAAGCCTAGCTGCTGGAGTCTTTGGAAGCTGAATGAGATCAGGGGAAAGTTGGATCTGCAGTCAAATTTCAGTGGGTTCAAAGTTACTAAATCTGCCTATACTTTATGCACTTCACTCTGCCTCATGTCTTCAGCCTTTTTCTTTTTAAATAAATATTAAAGAAAAACAAGCATACAACTAAGAACATGGCATCCAGTCCCATCACCTCATGGCAAATAATAGGGAAAAAGGGGAAGCAGTGACAGATTTTATTTCCTTGGGCTCCACAATCATTGTAGACAGTAAATACAGCCATGAAATTAAAAGATACTTGCTCCTTGGAAGGAAAACTATGACAAACCTAGACAGCATGTTAAAAAGCAGAGCCATCACTTTGCCAACAAAAGTCTGTATAGTCAAAGGTATGGTTTTTGCAGGAGTCATCTATGAATGTAAGTTGAACCATAATGAAGGCAGTGCACCAAAGAACTGATACTGTCAAACTGTGGTGCTGGAGAAGACTCTTGAGAGTCCCTCAGACAGCAAGGAGATCAAACCAGTCAATCCTAAAGGAAAGCAACCCTGAATATTCATTGGGAGGAATGTTTTAGCCTCCTTTTCTTTAAACATTTAGTTACTGTAATTTTAGTAGAGTTTGGAGAAGGAGTGAAATCAGATGAAGGTTTTCAATCTGCTGTCCTAATCTGGAATGTACAGGAAGGTTTTCAGCCCATCTCTTTCACAAGAAGGCCTATTTTAAAGCTACATTTAATTTTAAGATTTAAAGAGAATAGTGGTTATTTGGTATAACATCCTAATTTTACAGATCAGGTAACTAAGGTGAAGAAATGTTATCATTCGCTGGCTGAGAGTAACCCAGGTTCAGAGATAGAATCTGTATCATATTTGTTTTATATTAATGAATGACAAATAGAGATGTGACAAAGAGAAAATATGAGATATAGAAATAAAATGAGGTATAAAAGATGTAAATTTGAGGTATACTTGTTTAAGGGTTTTTTTTGTGACCTTTATCCTAAGGAAAATTTCTGCTAATGTGATATGAGCAGAGAAATACCCCTACTGATATAAATAATGGTACTGAAATACTGTATCTAAGAATAAATTTAGATATAATACAGCAATGGAACGATACCTTGTTTAGTTTCTTTCTTTCTTTTTCTTTTTTTTTTTTACATATACACATTTACACATTTTAGAGTTACATTACTCATTTTAAAATTATTTTGCTCTGCAAGTCCAGGCTATTGAGTTGTTTTTGTGTGAAATTTTCCAGGTTTATAAGTGTGGCAATGAAAAGGAACGTAGAGAAAACTGGCAGCATACAGCCTTTGTGGGTGGTCGTATTTTAAAACAGATGGAAAACTAAATATTTAAAGTCATGTTTTCCAATCACATACAAACATTTCAGAGTAAGACAATTACATTTTGAAAATTATGATAAAAACATTCTTTCTAAGAATTTGAATCACTCTTAAGACGAATCTGTTTTTGAAAACCTTATAAAAATGTTCTGCAACACCGGATATTTTGTCATTCTGATGTTTCAATTTAGCTTCCCTGAGAGACAGAGTTCTTTGTGCTTTTCTAAATTTATATAAACATCCTGCTGATACACACAATCACATTCAGGGCTCTGGACATCATCAACATGAAATAAATATTGCCTGACTGACAGAAAATAGGAGACATGATGTAGAGATGTTTGAAAGGATTTTATTTTTTAAATAGCAAACTATTTTAAAAATTAACATATAGAGTTCTTAAGTAAAAATAGAAATTATGACTTGGGTATGTAAAGATTTTGTTGTTGTTCTGCTATTTTTGTATGTTAACTGTGTCATGTCTACCAAACATATCTAGGGAGTTTTTCCTCTCAGTGCTAGGATTGCTCTGAGTCTGCTGTCACAGCTAAATAAATATAGTAAGAAGACATTTATTCACAATATGTCTGTGCAAATGACTGCCAGCAGTCTCAGTGACCGAGAGTGCATGTGTTTAGAATTGTCTTGAACAAGGAAAGGATTTCTCTCTGTGTAATTGTGAGCTGTGGCCAAGTTCACTTAAAACCTCTTACTGTTACCAGTTTTCAGGCCAAAAGTGCTTTCTGTTTCATCTAGCATTCATTTGAAAAATGTCTGACTTAGATGTCATAACAAATGACAGCCCTATTAAAACTCTCTGGATATACATTAAAGAATTTCAGGAGAGCTGGCACAGAGTTGAGCTGGGGGGACCTGAATCCTCGAGCTTATACCTGTGGGAGGACATTCAAAACAATTACTGCCCTTCAGCTGGAGGCAGGCTTTGATTCTCTGTTCTAATCAGGCCTTTGATCTTTCCAACACCTAACTTGGTTTCTTCAGCATGTGATTTCTTTGAAAAGGAATATCTAACTGTAACAATAGCTCCTTTACTTGTTCCAAAGTGTGCTCCATAGATAGCACATGTGTCCAGAACGATGTTAATAGGTATTCTGGGGAAGTACAGAGTTTTAGCTAAAATCAGTCTGGACTGCTGCTGACTGAATGCCAGCTTGGAGAGTCATGGTCTCAGGGCCTCTTTGTTCCTCTGGCCCTGGCTGGGGCAGCCAGCTTTACAGGGTATCACCCTGATAGACCATCCAGTTTCTCCTGACACATGCAGTCTGGAGAGGCCAGGGGACTAACCCCTTACAGGGCCATGCTCAGGGCCAACAGGCAACAGGACCTAAAGGATAAGGGCTCTGTTCTCCACCCTTCGGAACTGGGGAAGCTTATTCTATGTGGCTTTTCAGAGGCTTCCAGGGAGATCCAGCCCACTTTCCCACTGCAGTGGCTGGCTCCATTACATACCCTTGTATTGATTTCTTCCTTCACTATGTTACTATTCCCATCCTCTGGTTCTCTGGAATCACTCCCCCAAGTTAAAGCCCTTGTGTCACAGATTCTGCTTTAGACAGGGGGAGAGGCAGGCTAGGGCAGTCATGATGTACGTTACCTTACTGAAGTCTCCTGAGAACTCCTGCAGTTAAAAAAACAAACAAAACAAGCACACAAACAAGAAACAAAACTAAAGACTTGTTCAGCACTGTTTCCCAGTTTATAGCTGCTGCTGTTCAGTCGCTCAGTCATGTCCGACTCTTTGCGACCCTATGGATTGCAGCATGCCAGGCTTCCCTGTCCTTCACTATCTCCTGGAGTTTTCTCAAATTCATGTCCATTGAGTCATTGATGTCATCCGACCATCTTACCCTATGTTTCCCTCTTCTCCTCCTGTCCTCAATCTTTCCTAGCATCAGGATCTTTTCCAATGAGTCAGTTGTTTACATCAGGTGGTCAAAGTATTGGAGCTGTGGAGTTAGAAAAACTTTATTTTTTCTCATTCACCTTGTTACTGAACAGGAGATCTTCAAAACCTGGACCAGGGCTGGCTTTATGGGTGTGTGTGTCCTGTGCAGTAGCATCAGGCCCTGTGTTAGAAGGGCCCTGAGCCTGGTTTAAATCTCTGCTGCCAGCTTTTTGAAGTTCTCAGCAATTTATGAAAAAGGGGTTTCACATTTTTTGTTTTGCACTAGCTCTGCAAATTATATAGCTGGTTCTGGCCTGAGCTAAGCTAGAAAGAAATTCAGACCTTTGCAGTCCTGTAGTCCTTGAAGTTGAAAGAACCCTGCACTAAAACATGGGTCTTTAATCCTTTGTTTGCTGTTTTTTATTTTATGTAGGTAGATTAGTGATTGGGCCTTCTGGTCTTCAGTTTGGTAATGTCTGATAGATGAGACCAGCCGCTCTCAACCCTGGCTGCACATTAAAATGATCTGAGGAGCTTTGAGAAATATCAGGTCTGGATGGGACTGGGCCAGCAGTATTTGAAAACTCACTCTGGTGGTTGGGATACTCAGCCAGTGTTGAGAACCCAGGACAAAATGATGCCTGAACTTCCACCCAGCTCTGATGCTATATGTATAAGGTTAGATACAGGCTCAGACTTCACAAGCTTCCACAGCTCTCATTTTATAGCACAGAATAAATTACCAAGAGAACAACGAAATCTGTTTGAGGTACAGTGGGAGAAGGCAATGGCACCCCACTCCAATACTGTTGCCCAGAAAATCCCATGGATGGAGGACCCTGGTAGGCTGCAGTCTGTGGGGTCGCTAAGAGTCAGACACGACTGAGCGACTTCACTTTCACTTTCCACTTTCATGCATTGGAGAAGGAAATGGCAACCCACTCCAGTGTTCTTGCCTGGAGAATCCCAGGGACGGGGCAGCCTGGTAGGCTGCAGTCCATGGGGTCGCACAGAGTCGGACATGACTGAAGCGACTTAGCAGTAGCAGCAGAGTCTAGGGAGAAAGGTTTAAATTTTCACTTACGTGTGCTGTTGCTTCAGTAGTGTCCAATTCTTTGTAACCCTATGAACTGTAGCCCACCCAGCTCCGCTGTCCATGGGATTCTCCAGGCAAGAATTCTGAAGTGGGTTGCCGTGCCCTCCTCCAGAGGATCTTCCCGACCCAGGACTGAACCTGTGTCTCTTATGGCTCTTGCATTGCAGGTAGATTCTTTACTGCTGAGCCCCTGGGGAAGCCCTTACATTTTCATAGGATCTTATCATTAGACAGTATCTTGGAAGGTTATAGTCCTTTTTTTAACAACTAATATAAATAGTATTTGTAATACTTCAGCTGCACAGCCAGAAGCACAATAGAAAGAGTTAAAGGGAAGGGAAGCAAAGTTCAGAAGAAAGAGGAAATCCAGATGGCTTTTCTGTTAAGAACTATTCCAGTATGTTATGGAAACAAACAAGCAAGTAAGCAAACAAAACCAATTGTTGAATCACTCTTTGTTTCAAGGACAGAAATATAGCTCCAGACAGAAGCATCGCCAGGACCATCTTGAGGGGGAATAGAATGTTCTTAACTGGGGAGAGAATAAGTCCAAATCAAGGGGAAAACTGAAGAAAAGAGGGAAACAATCATATAAAAATGAATTAATTTGCTTCCTCTGTCTAAAATGTGGTAAAACTTGAATTGATATGCAAAATAGACTTATGAATAGTATTTGATGGATAGAAAATGTGCATCTGAATTCTTTCCCAGATTTTTCTCTGATAATATAGAAGGAAACTAATAATAATAATTTGCTGTCTGATGAAAGCTGGAGTCATTTTGTTGTTCTTGTTGTTTAGTTGCTAAGTCGTGTCTGACTTTTGCAACACCCTGGACTGCAGCCCACCAGGTTCCTCTGTCCGTGGGATTATCCTGGCAAGAATACTGGAGTGGGTTGCCATTTCCTTCTCCTGGGAATCTTCCTGACCCAGGAATTGAACCTGCACCTCCCGCATTGCCAAGTGGATTCTTTACCACTGAACCTTCAGGGAAGCCCTGGAGTCATTTTGGAATCTAACTTTTACATTATTAATATGTGTTTCATTGTGTTTTCCTCACATACCAATTATTTTTCTGGGGAGGAGGAAGTTAGTTGTCTGCCATTTTTCTGACAATGTGTTTGGCTATTTTTTCCACCTGGGACCTCTGGACACTTGATGAGAAGAAAACCATTTTTATTTATTATCACCCATGAATGTTTATTTACTTAAGTGCAGAATGCATCAGTGAGAGGTCCATAAAAATACATCTCTATTTTCTTTTCTTTTAAACAATAATTATGTAAGACTAAACTCTGTGCCTTCACCAGCTGGCTTCAGCATTAAGTGTGGTGCTGCAGGATGCTAGTGTTCCTGCGCAGAGCACTGCATGCCCTGGGCTACCCGAGCTGTTTGTTCTATCTTAGTCTTTTTCACCTCAGAAATCTGAGTCTTCCTCTGGAAGTGCAATCAGGTCAGTGAATTAGATGGTATCAGCTGCAAATCTTGTGTCCTCTTTCTGCCTGCCAGATTTGGTAACAGGGTCTTCCTCTGTGCTCCCGCCTGCCTCTCGAGAATGTGCCAAGCTTTGGATGAGTCCATCACCCTCAGATACACTTTCTATTCAAAACCTAATGTTTGTTTGTTGCTGTGAAGGCTCAGGTGGGCTTTATTCAGTTTTGGTGAAAGAAATGAGATTGACAGTCCTAACTGTCCTATGGATCAGGAGGATGAGCTTTTGTTCAGAAATTAAAAAAATGAAAGAGAATGGAAAACAGCTTCAATTTTTATTTTTTTAAAATCTGACACAGAGGCTTCATTGATATTCTGTATACTCAGAGAATATGTCAGTGGAATGACATGCTGAAGAGATTACATTAAGTGGAGAGAAAATTATTCTGGAGGAATCTAGGAGTATTTTGCTGATTCTTCACTCCATGACTTAGCTATATTTCAGTTCTACAGTTTTGTAACACCAACAGTAAAAGAGTAGCATATTACCACTTAAGATTAATATGCCATATCTTGCTTGAGCATATGTGTTATGCCTATCACTATTTTTAAAATATTTATAGTATTCATGTGTATTTAATAGATGGAGAAATTGAGGTTCAGAAAACTTAAACATTGTACCTGTAGTCACTTCATCTAGAACTCAGGTCTTTTTATTTAAGTATTTGCTAGGTTGATCACTGTGACTTTCAGGTAGTTTTATAGTCTGGGCCATTTTACTTTATATGTATCTTTTATTTATTTATTTTTTAATATGTATCTTTTAAATTATATATTTATATTTATTAAAAATATATAAAGTCCCATAGAGAGATCCTTTTCTCTTTGATATCCATCTCTCTCTCTCTCTCTCTCTATATATATATATATATATACACACAACTATAATCTGCCTGCTTTATTGAGCACATTTTTGTTGATGAAATACTTAATGGAAACAATATAATAGTGAACTTTTCAGTGACCAATAAAGTAACTTAAGTATAAAATTCAGTTCTTTGAGTTATCTGTTGAAGTGAGCTTTACATACACATGGTATACAATCCACTTTCTCCTTAGTTCTCTTTGGAACTGATACAGTATTTTTATAGCATAGGCCCTCATTTGAACTTGCAAACTGACATCTTTCCCTTATTTAAAGCTTAGCAATTCTTGAGACAGCAAAAGTGTTTCTTATATTTAGTAAGCTCAGCAGAACAATAAGAATTTTTTCCAGCCTTGGAATTTTATAGTAGGAACTACAATGACTATCTTTTGAACTCACAATAACTTTGGTGTGCTTTAAATGGAGAATTATGTAACATGTACAGAAAACATGTTTTTTTTCTGTGTAACATGTAAAAACATGTGTAAAAAATGAATTTTTACACATAGGAAAAGGATGCACTTTAGTAGAGTGGCCATATACCAGTTTAGCGGTAAACATGAAATTAATAATGAGCGATATTTCCATAGGGATAATAAAAAGAAATATCCAGCTTTATTAATATATAGCTTATATATATTGTTTATATATATAAGATCTATTATGGTTTATTAATATTTTGGCACAGGAGTAGACTAAGAGGACGATGTTTTTTTATCAAGTCCTTACCTGGGTAGTCTCTGAGGTTGTAATCCAAACCCTACCCCTAACCCACACCTGTCAAATGTTAGTTACCTTGCATATGTCAGATCCTGGGGCTCCATTTGGATGTCTATTCTCCTTGATCTCTGCTTTTTTACTTCTCTCTTCCTCTCCTCCTTGGGAAATGTTCTTTTTCTCTTGGACTTGGGTCTCTGACACTGTGGTTCTCCTTGTCTCTACCACTGCGTTTTCACTCTGCATTCTTTCCTCTTTGTCTCCTGGTCCTGCTTTGTAGCTGCTGCCCAGATGAGCCCTCAGACCATTACTGTTTCTTTTTCTCACTCCTTCAGCTGTCATTCATGCACTTGTCTTCAGCTTTCTCTTTTGCTTCTATATATAAAGCTTTTGAAATGGTTTTCAATGGATTTTCCTTTCTCAAATATTTCTTTTTCATTCTCTGGTCCAGTCTTGCTAAGGCAAAGTCAGAGACCAATAATTATTGCTCTAAGGAAGGAAGGAAGAGATACTGTCTACAACTCAAATGTCTTTGTTCACCTTTTAATTTCAAATCTGACACTTAAAAAGCCATAGAGAGGCAATAGGTTTAAAAGCCAAGGAATTGTTTTTAAAAACTCAGATAAATCTGGAAAATTCAGGGTTCCCAAATGTATAGCCTAAGGGAACCTGCATGAGTCTCAGAAAAGTCAACATTGAATACTAGAATGAATAGTAACAAAGATGAAGGCAGGTGGCCGAGGCAGTTGGGCCTGATAAAAACTACACTGGATTGAGTACACATTGTAATGATGCAGAGAAAGCAACTGAGAATCCCAAGGTCCCTAAGAGGCAGAGGACATAGAAGGGCTGGGAGGAACACAGGAGACCTTTCATAAGGATGAGATATGAGGTGTTTAGAATGAGCATGAAGTGGTTGCATCATCCTGCAGCTGGAGGCCACGGCACCTGCAACAGTGCCATAGTGATGCTCAGATGTCCACATGGGATGGTCTCAACTCAGCAGACATCAGTTAAAGACACCCAGGGACCTGGTGGGCCATGGCACAGTTCAGCGGACATACGAAGACTCAGGAGGTGGCATAAGGACTGGGCATTCCTCCCTGTTAAAGCCACATGGATATATATGGATTCTAGAATCCAGATGCAAAATTGGAAAGGAGATCAACTAAGAGAGAGAGAAATCTTTATACCAAGATTTTTATCCCAATGAGGCTCTTTTAAAATCAGAAATGTCTACAATACATTTGATTAACAAGAGCAGACATGTTCCCCATCCACAAACATGTCCACCATCTACTACGTGTAGTTGGCTGTGTGTACTTAGATTTGTGGTAAAGAGAAAAAGACTATATTCTTGCTTGCACGGAGTTCACAGTTAGTTGGCACTGTTTCCAAGTCATCTTTGTCTCTCTAGTAGTAAGGTCTTATTTGTTTAATGGGTATGACATCAGCATGCTAAACTCAATGTGTGCAACACTTAACTAATAATCTTCCTTAGCACTTACTATTCTGCCTAAATTCTCTTATTCTCCTAATTATACTTAAAAAAATTAAAGTATAGTTGATTTATAATATTGTATTAGTTTCAGATGCAAGGCAAATATATATAGATATATATTTTTTCAGATTATTTTCAAGTATAAGTTATATAACATATTGAATATATTAATAGTTCCTTGTGCTATGCAGTAAATCCTTGTAACTTCAATTGATCTTCTTACACTCATAATTTATGTATCTTCTTTGAATTTTTCTTTCTTTTTCTGAGTTCCTTGGAGATAATCTCCAAGCATCTCCCTGGGTTCCTTTCTCATTGCTTCCACAATTGTTTAGAAAGCTATGAATAAATGTAACATCATGATTTATCTTCATATGATTTTATTTCCATCCCTATCTTAAAAATGCTCAATGCATGCAGGGGATATTCCTGATTATTTAGTACAGCCCTCAAATTTCCTGATACCTTATTTTTTAGGTAACAAATTACCACAAACAGAGTGACTTAAGAAAAGAGACATTCAATGTCTTCCAGTTCTGGAGGTCAGAAGTATAAAATCAAGGGGTTGGCAGGGTTGGGTTCCTTCGTGGGAGAATCTGTTCCCTTTTCTTTTCAGATTGTAGAGGTCACCTGGGCCACCTACATTTCTTGGTTTATGGTCCTTTCTTTTATCATCAGAGAAGGCAATGGCACCCCACTCCAGTACTCTTGCCTGGAAAATCCCATGGATGGAGGAGCCTGGTGGGCTGTAGTCTATGGGGTTGCGAAGAGTCGAACACGACTGAGGGACTTCACTTTCACTTTTCACTTTCATGCATTGGAGAAGGAAATGGCAACCCACTCCAGTGTTCTTGCCTGGAGAATCCCAGGGACGGGGGAGCCTGGTGGGCTGCCATCTATGGGGTCACACAGAGTCGGACACGACTGAAGTGACTTAGTAGTAGTAGTAGTCTTTTATCATTAAACCTCTTGCTTTCCTCGTAACATTTCTTTCTACTCACTCTGATCTCCTTACATCCCTTTATAAGGACCCTTGTGATTACCCCGTGCCCATTTGGATAATTCAGGATAATCTCTCAAAATCTTTACTTTGAATCATTTCTGTAAGGTCCCTTTGCTATATAAGGTAACAAACACATGTTTCAGGGTTTGGACATGGATGTCTTTTGGGGGCCCTTATTTTGTGTATCCCACACTGACTATTCTAAGCTGTCTTTCACTGTATCAACCTCTGCTGTAGCCAGAGACTTCCAACTACTGTCCCATGGATGGACCCTGTGCATTCTCAATTCAACACCTTTGCTCTTTGCTTTTCCCATGTCTGGAATGAATGCTTTTATTTAATGGCAGCAGCCACTGAAATTCCACTCATCCTTTAGTTCTCAGCTTCCTTTCTCACTACCTCAACCCACCATGTTTCCGTCTTTCTAACCTCTTGTAATTGTTATTTCATACATGTGTGAATGAAGGTGTTTTCTGTATTATATCTTGCATTTTTATTATAATTATCATGAAAAAATTTAATCAAGACATACAATGGATAAAACATTAAGTTTAGATATTAAGGGAAATGTAGACATATATAAAGGTGATTCCTGACCTAACAGAATTTATACTCTGATAAGAAATAAAAAAATGTTACTAGGCCAATGTGATGTGTTGGGAAAGAACATAGATGTTTTTTCATCATAACATCATGAGTTGAATTATAGCTCTAACTTGGGGCAACTTATTTATCTCCACTGTAATTCAAGTCTTCTCATCTGTGAAATACAGATTTTTCACCATTAAGATTCAAAATAAAAAAAACTAATTGTCATAAAACTAAATATCTGGTTCATAATATAAATTCAATAAATTTTCCAATGCAAGTTTTTAACACTTAAAAAAAAGTCTACAGGTGTTCAGAGGACAGAGACCATTCAATCAGTCAGGGTAGGCCTTGTGGAGAAAGTGAGATTTGAGTTAGGACTTGAAATCTGGATATAATTTACTTCTTGGAGATAGATAACACAATCCTGGACATGGAAATTTGGTTCCAAATGATGTATGCAAACAAACATTTCTGTGTGTGTGTGTAGGGGGGTTCAGCGCGTAAGCACAGTACCCTTCTGCAAGTAACGCTTAAAATATAGGCTGAAGAATTTGAAGGATGGGCTAAGGGTTCATCCTGTTGTCAAAAAAGAGTGATTTCATTCAGAAGCCTTTGTTTAGGGCTTCATCATTTCTTACCTATACTATTAAAAGCTCTATGATGATAGGAACCATATCTGTCTTGTGCATTTCACATGAGGACAGAGCTTGGCATGAAATTAAGCACTCCAGAGATGTCTATTGAATAAACAAATAGATAAGCACAGGAAGATAAACATTACCATATAATTATTATTTTTTCCTCTAGTACAGAACAAAATTATCTGAAGACAGAGATAACTTGTATATCTTTTCCAAGTTTTCGCTCTTACTAAAAACAAATAGTGAGGACTATAAATGTAAGGAGATAAATTATCTATTGTGTTGGAAGCTGGAAATACCTACAAACATTTGAGTGCTATTAAAAATACAGTAAACAGAAATATCTTGTGTTTTAAATTTCAAAGTCATTTCTGTGAAAAACTATTAGCTATTTATCTTTTTCATATGATTCTGAAACTTTGAGTGCTTTGATAATTTATGGTGATAGTTTTGTATATGGACTCAGGAGGATGGGTTTCATAAATAATTGAAAAGAATAAACAGATTCAATTTGCTGATGCTTTATGGTTTTAAACAATTTTATATTTTGCATAATTCATACTATCTCTCATCAAGTTTCTCTCTGCCCAGGAAGTCATAATGACTGTATGATGCATAAAATGCTTATTTCTTTGACGACTGACTGCTGAGTTGATGAGGGGCAAAAAAACCCACATCATGGACACTAGAGAAAAATCTGTTGGATATCAGAGCCTGAATTGGTTTCTGATATCCAAACTTTTGTTTGAGAACTTTGGGTCTTATAATCTGCTAATAAACTTCTTTTCTACTTTTAAAATATACTTTCTAACCAGCATAAGGAAGCAAGTTTAATCATTAATAGGTAGATAACCATGGCAACACCATAGTTACACTGCTATAATCAGCATCATTTTCTATCTGAGCTAAGAATAGCATAACATGTTGAGAGTTTTTCTTTAAATATGATTTCTAAGACTGGAGGTTGGTAGATAAAAAGGTTTAAATGCCTTGTATAATTGTTAAGCCAAAATTTTGCATTTTTTCGCAGAGAATGGAAGCAAGTTATTGGGATATCAATGGTATCTACATCAAACGTTACTTGGTATATTTCCCCCATATCCAGCTACATCTTAAAGGATACATAAAATTTTAAATTAATAATGTTACTCAGGATTAGGGAAGTAGCCACTCCAGAAGTGGAAAAAAAAAGAAAGATGGTCATGGAATTGGGGAAATATAGAAAACTATTTTTTGACATATGTGGCAAAGCCTGCATTTAGCTGGTTATCATGAGACTGATTCTTACCACTGGAACATGAGAAGTTGTAAGTATCACTATTGAAGCTGAGATGATCAGAGCAGGTGTCTCCTTCTTTCTCTTATCACTTGTCAGTTGTCCAGATGGAGAGGACCTAGCAAAGGAAAGATGGTGGAGAGAAGTATATGTAGTTCTGGAATCATTCCATAAAACAGAGTCTACCACCTCCCCTCACCATACTGTTACTTGAGCAAGAAATTTTGTGTTAAGCTGCTGAAATTTACATGTTGTTTGTGTCAAGGATTATCCTAAAGGATAATCCTAAGGGATGGAAGACTTCAAAAGTCAAGGAAATTCCACCTTCTTCAGACGGTTCAGCCTTGGGAAACAATACTGGCATGTGCATCAAAATATATTCACAGATTTCATCACTTTTTCCTTTGTTCAATGAGCTGGGGCAGGGTCTGGGATATCCTGTCCCTTGCTGTCTCTTCACCTGTGCTTCTGAGGTGCCTTTTCTAACCAACAAAAGCCACACCACATATCCTGCCTTGAATGCACAGCAGAGAGCCAACTAGTTTGAAGTGACTTGTCAAAACCATCACAAATGGACAAATTAAGAAGTTTAGCTAAGCTGATACTTAAAACCCATTAGCACTTTTTTTTTTTGGCCAGTAAATATAAAGCTGGTAAAATAACTTCATTAATTTTCTTATTTGTAAGTGTTTGAGTCCCAGTATTTACTTTTGTATGGTGCAGAGATATTGATAAAATTCTTAATGAAACCTGGATTATTTTTATACATTTTCATTTAATAGTATACTTCATATTCAAGAAGGAAAGAAATTGACAACTTCTAATTTAGAGTGAAAAAAATATTTCTTTTTAACATTTGGTGGATCTGAGTAAAGCTTAGGAATATTTATTCTCACATAGGGATTTTTAAATTAGCTGAAAGATCTTTGTTTTACTTTTAAAATATTTCTTCAAGAAATACAAAATGGGAAAGTCATACAATCTTCTAGATCTTGGATCATTTATTTTTATATATTTTATTTAAATATAGTTGGTTGATATTGTGTTAATTTCTACTGTAGAGCAAAATGATTCTTTTTCATATTTTTGGAGATTATCTATTTTGAGCTTAAATTTAAAAAGAAAATATACTTTCAGCTTTCTCTTAAAAAGTTATCTATGAAGGTGTTGCTGAGAATATTTGTAAGAAAGTCACCCATAGGAAAACGACATATTGGATGATTTAAAAGTAGCTTTTCTACAAAGCCATTTTCCCCCTAGTTTTGGGTTTGTGGCTTTCTGCTTGGTTCATAGTAAGAAGTATTGGCAGCTCCAAATCCAGGTATAAGACACGGGTGAATTCTGTCTCTTGCAGAACTGAGAGTGGCAGATAATCTTTGATCAAGTTTACTGAGAGGCAGAGAAGAGCAGGGGAAAGGCAGACAGAAAGATGTAAGAGTGTATGGGTGCTTCCTCTCATCTTTTAGTGCTTTAAATGATAGAATCTTTTAATTTAACCTTTGGTTTCTGTAACAAGCCCCAATTATGTCCAGTTTGAAGAACTAATATTCTTTAAAAATTAATTACATATTGTTTTTAAGACTCCTGAGTAGTTCCTCATAACTACAAATGCAAAAGTGTTATAGAGAAAACTCAGCAAAAATAGTATTTTTCTTTCTTTTCTCTTCCACTATCCAAGAGGATTAGAAATTATTCCAGTTATCTCTTTCTGTGTAAGGGAACACCTTCCCCCTCCAACTTAGTGGGATAAAGCAACAACCATCTTGTTTATCTTACACTTCCTAAGGGTCAGGAATTCACACAAGGCATTGTCTTTGCTTTGGGACCTCAGCTGGGTTGACTCAAATGGCTGGGGCTGTAGACACATATCTGGTGCATCACCAGGGAGGGCTCAAAGGCTGTGTCTGGGGAGCTGCTCCCCTCCATGTAGTGTCTTCATGGTGTCCTTGGGGTAGCTGGACTTCTTACCTGATGAGTGAGAGCTCCCCAGGAAAGTTTCCAGCAAATCAGACTGAAGTGCCATGATTTTGTGATTTATCCTCAGAAGTCACATGGTGTCTCTTCCTACATGCTCTATTTGTCAAAGAAGCTGCAACCTACCACATTCAAGGGGAGGGAACATAGACCCCTCCTCTTGATTGGAGAAAGATGGAAGTATTTGTGGCCTTGTCTTAACACGGCCATGGGAGGAATAGATGCAGATGAAACTGATAATCCAACAAATATTTATGTAGGTCTCTTAGTATTCTGAAGGCAAGGTGTTTGAATATCAAATTTTCTCCTTTGGACCACCCCTACCTTTCATACCTCTATGTTTTGTATTCCTGAGAATGTAAATTTAATTTTTCCTGTGATTTTCTTTCTATTTCTGAGCTTCAGCAAACATATACAAAATAATATTAAACATTGTTTCCTCTGTGTTTAATTACGGGCTTCCCTGGTGGCTCAGACAGTAAAGAATATGCCTCCAATGCAGGAGCTGCTGTTGCTGCTGCTGCTGCTAAGTCGCTTCAGTCATGTCCGACTCTGTGCGACTCCATAGACAGCAGCCCACCAGGCTCCCCTGTCCCTGGGATTCTCCAGGCAAGAACACTGGAGTGGGTTGCCATTTCCTTCTCCAATGCATGAAAGTGAAAAGTGAAAGTGAAGTCCCTCAGTTGTGTCCGACTCTTAGTGACCCCATGGACTGCAGCCTACCAGGCTCCTCCATCCATGGGATTTTCCAGGCAAGAGTACTGGAGTGGGGTGCCATTGCCTTCTCCCCTATGCAGGAGACCCAGGTTTAATCCCTAGGTTGGGAAGATCCCCTGGAGAAGGGAATGGCAATCCACTCCAATATTTTTGCCTGGAGAATCCCATGGACAGAGGAGCCTGACAGGCTACAATCCACGGGGTTGCAGAGAGTCAGACACAACTGAGAAACTAACACTTTCAACTTCTGTGTTTAACTGGTGACAAGTATCATTACCAAGACTAGAGAAAGCCTTGCTTGTGAAGTTGGACAGAGATACAATACTCTTTTCCTGGAAGAAAGGGAACTGCTATTGATCTAACTGGGGTAAATCTCAGTGTGTGATGTATTCCTTTTTATCAGCTTACGCAGAGCTCATTGTTTGCTTCCTTGGGTTTTCTATCATAGGGATTGGCTTCTCCTATATGGAAAGAATGATTCAGACTAAATGGTGGCATCCAACTTGCCTCAGCCTTCAAGGCACTGACTTGATGTGTTTTTCCATTCATCCCTGGCTTTGTCTTCTTTTGTTTTTGTACTTCCTGGTTTCTGTCCAGTCTTCAAGAAATATTCTCTAAGCCTGATCATTGGATACACCCGTAAAAGATTTCAGATTGGCTCACTTTATCTGACTGTGCTTGTACTTACCACCTTCTTTATGTATGTGACAAGTCAGCCAGCTCCTGAATCCTGGTGTTTCTCTGTTCTTCTGTCATAAACCATAACTTCTCCCTGCCTGAGGCTAACAGAGGCTCACCCTCCCCACAGTCCAGCGTGACAGTAAAGAACAGACTGCTAACCTATGGAGCAAAGCTTCCCACATGAATCGTGGCCAGATGGGAGGAAAAAGTCAGGGTGGTGAAGGGGGTGGGGTTGACAAATTGCATCTATCAGTGTTAGTGCTTTCACGTTTAGTTCTACTGTGTGATGGGGCCACACAGTCCTAGGAAATAAGCACTAATTATCCAAAGAAAAATGTCCAGTCGTACTCTTTATTTGCTTGTGAAATAATCAGGGGTTTCATTTGTTGGTTTAAATCAGTTAGACTTGTTACTGTAATTGTTTAATTAAATAATATGGAAGCAATGTAATATGAATTGCAAAAAGAGAGCTGTGGCTTTTTAGGAAAATAAATTAAATGCTTTATTGAGTAAAATCTTTGTAGAATTCTGTGTGAGAGAGATAAGTATAAAGGGTAGTAAAATAGCTGTAATAATGTAGAAGGATCTTGCAGTAAGTTTGCTACCTCATCTGAGACGTATCTTATCCTCAAAAATAATAGCTATTATATAATGTATTTAAGGGTAAATAACCAGGTGGACAAACTAGCACATATTACATTCTTTTGTCTTTGGATTGACACTGGAAACAGAACTTGGGTGGGAGGGGCGAGATTGTGTTTCACTTTCAAGGTGCGCACATACACACAAATGTGTCTCTATCAAACATCTAATTACCTTCTCAGGAGGCTGTGTTGATGGGCACAAGCTGTCAGATGGTGATAAATATATACCTGCTCAAATGATGTATTGTGGACCCGAGTTCTCATTTCAAGGGATTTTTATAATCTAAAATTGAACAACAAAAAAGTTTCACATGATACGGCCTCATTTCTGTAGCTAACTTTGTTCACCTACAGAACAGTCATGTGATTAAATGGCATGCAGTGAAGAGAAATGCACAGAACAGGGAGGACATGCCCAACCCCCCTACTTAAAATTGCAACCCTGACTCCATCCTTTGTCTGTGGTTCTCCCTACCTTTTCTTGCTCTTGTTTTTCCTCCATAAGAATTATCACATTCTTATAGATAATACAATATCCTTGTTTACTTTATTGCTTTTCTTCCCCCACAGCCTCAGCTATGAATTCATAGGAACAGAGATTTTTCATGTTTAACTATGCCAGTTATGTCATAGCATTAACAATAGTGTCTGACTACATATGGTAAATACATGCTTATGCATATATGCATACACAGATGCACATTTTTAATAAAAAATTTATGAATGAATAATAAAACATGGATTGGTTATATGAGTAATTCTAGAACTTTCCCACCCCAAAATAAACTTGCCTTGAAATCACCCCAGGATTAAATTAGATTATTTTGGATTAAGTTAGATTATAGACCTGGACACAAACACATCCACACACAAGATCAGGAAATGATCAGTGAGAAATGCTTATGTCCATAAGGATAACTTTGAAGATAATACTAGATTCAAGAAACAGAAATCCATCTCAAAATGGCTTAAACAATAGTGCTTATAACTTTATATAACAAGAGGTTCCAGGAGCAGTGTTTCCCAATACTGTCTAGTGTATGTGTGTGTTAAATTGCTTAGTCATGTCCGACTCTCTGAGACTCGGTGGACTGTAGCCCATCAGGCTGCTCTGTCCATAGGATTCTTCCAGGCAAGAATATTGGAGTAAGTTGCTATGACCTCCTCCAGGGGATCTTCCTGACCCAGGGATCAAACTTGAGTCTCTCATGTCTTCTGCATTGGCAGGTGGATTCTTTATGACTAGAGCCACCTGGGAAGCCCACTCTCTAATATGGGAATCCAACAATGATATGGACCCAGATTCTCTGAATCTTTCTCTGCTTCTATTCTTAAAAGAACCAGATTTGTTCTAAGGCTTTAAAGTAGCTGCAACAATCCAGTCATTACAACCAAATACAACAATGTTCAGAAGAATAGAATATTTGCTTCTATGTGTTTCCTTCTAAAAATTAGGAAATATTTCCTGGAAGTCCTCCAGCAAAGTTACCTTCATGTCTCATTGGTCAGATCACATGCCTACAGTGCTCACCAATCACTGGTGGGGAGAATGGGCTTCCCCATGCTGACCAATGAAGACTCACCCTCTGTCCTGTCCTAAAGCACATGGTTATGAGAAGGAGGGAAACTGGAATAAACAGATTTTAGGGGGAGAGGAAGATGGGAGGGAGCAGAAATAGATGCTTGATAATGTCTGCTACATCACTAAATGCATTTGTATGTGGAGTTAAAGCTAAATATTTGTAGGCTTGTTTGAAGTAGGTAGTTTAAAACATAATAAAACTAACTTCTTTAATGGTTTTATATTTTTCCTTATAACTTAACCAACTAATTCCCTTTGTCAGAAGGGATATTTGTCTATTTCATCATTCTTCTATTTTGTTTCAGTTTTAAAAATTATCCTGTTGTTTAAATTCAAGTAAAATATTTCTTAAAATATTACATACATTAAAAACTTTGTATATATATCCATATCTCTATTATTTTATATATCAGTTCAGTTCAGTCGCTCAGTCATGTCCAACTCTTTGCAACCCCAAGAACTGCAGCACACCAGGCCCCTCTGTCCATCACCAACTCCCAGAGTTCACTCAAACTCATGTCCATCGAGTCAGTGATGCCATCCAGCCATTTCATCCTCTGTCATCCCCTTCTCCTCCTGCCTCCAATCCCTCCCAGCATCAGAGTCTTTTCCAATGAGTCAACCCTTCATATGAGGTGGTCAAAGTACTGGAGTTTCAGCTTCAATATCAGTCCTTCCAATGAACATCCAGGACTGATTTCCTTCAGAATGGACTGGTTGGATCTCCTTGCAGTCCAAGGGACTCTCAAGAGTCTTGTCCAACACCACAGTTCAAAAGCATCAATTCTTCAGCGCTCAGCTTTCTTCACAGTCCAACTCTCACATCCATACATGACCACTGGAAAAACCATAGCCTTGACTAGATGGACCTTTGTTGGCAAAGTAATGTCTCTGCTTTTCAATATGCTGTCTAGGTTGGTCATAACTTTTCTTCCAAGGATTAAGCGTCTTTTAATCTCATGGCCACAATCACCATCTGCAGTGATTTTGGAGCCCCCCAAAATAAAGTCTGACACTGTTTACACTATTTCCCCATCTATTTCCCATGAAGCAATGGGACCAGATGCCATGATCTTCATTTTCTGAATGTTGAGCTTTAAGCCAACTTTTTCACTCTCCTCTTTCACTTTCATCAAGAGGCTTTTTAGCACCTCTTCACTTTCTTCCAGAAGAAGTGGTGTCATCTGCATATCATACATAAGGTATCATACATACATACATCACGAGGTTATTATACATAAATAAATATCTAGAATGAAGCTCATGTAATGTTATTGAGAGTTATTTTTAGTTGTTTACATTTTGTATATATTTTTTGCTACTGTTTCTGTACTTTTTAGAGAATTTCAATATTTTGGAACGAGAATGCTTCATATTTATTAAAATAATAGCATTGCTCTAAAAAGTAAAAAAAAGACAAGTAGATGTATAATATTGTAAAAGTATTTCCATATTGTTAAATCCAATAAACAAATTGTAAAAAAATATATTATAATCCCATTTTATAAATAAATAGTAAAAAGAGAGGGAAAACTATGTTATTAGAGAAATGGAAAAATTCTAGACATCTATATATATATTAACAGATAACTTCTGGGAATTATGCTGGCTTAATTTCTGTATTGTTTGAATGATTCTTCAATGATTGTATCATTCCTTTATTAAGTATTAAGTATGGTAAATATATAAATAATAAGCAATCCCATCCCCAGTAATTAGTCCATTTTGTTGGGTTACTCTTCCAAAGCTGCAAATCCTTATTTCCTGCTGCCTCTGCAAGGGGCATAGTCAGCCTGTCACTTTCTGCTGCTCAACACAGCCCCCAGTTGTCGAATCACTCTCCCTAAGGTTGCAAAGGTTACAGGTGCCTTCCCACTTGTGGTAAATGCTGATGCTTTTTATTGCTGCTGATGCCAGTTCAATGAGAGGTCAATGAGGTGACTCTGGCTTTCACGTTTAGATTCCCCACTCGGCCCTCCTTGAGATCTAACAGGAGTTATCTTGGCAAGAGTCTACCCTGAGTGCACACCAAATGGTGACCCTGAGCCACTGCTATAAAATTAATGATAAAATGATTCCTTCTCTTCTAGTACCTTAGGGGCATCGTAGGTAAGGCCAGCTCTGTGCAGGCAGTTGGAATTTCTTCATAGCTGAGCACATCAGATTTTAAGATTCAGAGAGGTTGGTTTTTAGGTATTTGTTTCCTACTGGACTTTCTTGACACTGTCAATTTTACTTCTCCTTTGTTGGTTTAGGAGATTAACTTTTCAACAGAAGATCTCTTTCTCAATGCTTAAACATATTAGACTTGAGAGTTAATAGAGTGTTAGCTTTAGGAGTACTTGGCATGCATTTTTAACTTCCCACTGAAATATCCATGAAATGTGCAAAAAGACAAAATAAAGCATACACCACCACTAAGACAGTTTCAGACAAGTTCTTGCCATATTTTGGTGGCATTTCATTAAGAGAAAAAGATGAGGAAACAGCATTAAGAATTACTGGCTTTCATGAGACAGAGTATTAAAAAAGCTTTGCCATGAAAATAACATTTGATCCCACTGGAACAAACATAATGGGCTGCCATAACAAAATACCACAAGCTGGGTGGCTTAAGCCAGAGTAAATTTATTTTTTTCATAGTTCTAGAGAATAGAAGTCTCAAATCACAGTGTTGGCAAGGCTGTGCTCCCTCTGAAGTTTTCAGGGAGGAATTCTCCTCTCCCTCTTGCTAGCTTCTCTTAGCTTCCAATAATCCTGGGTGTTCCTTTAGATGCATCACTCCAGCCTCTGCACGTAACCTTCTGCCTTCACATAGCTTTCTCCCCTGCATCTGTATCTCTGTGTGTCCTTTTCTTCTTAAAAGGACAGCAGTCATTGGATTTAGGGCCAACACTTCTCCAATATGCCCTCATCTTCTGCAAAGACCTTATTTCTGAATATGGTCACATTCACAGGCACTGAGGATTAAAACTTAAACTTGCTTTTTGGGGGACGGGGTGGACACAATTCAACATACCACACTACCTGAAACCAGGGGAATACATCAAATGAATGCATATTAGAGCCTAAGTTGGTCAGCTTCTGTTAAGTAGAACAGTGATGACAAACCAGCCCTGAGATCTCAGTGACATACAATAATAGATTTATTTGTGGCTTGTATTGAATGTCAACTATGGAGCGACAAGGCTTTCCTTCATGTATCTCCTTCATTCTTGGATTCAGGATGAAAAAGCAGTTGTGGTGTTGTTAGGGGAAGCACACTGATTGAAACCACCCACCCTGGCCAGGCACCATAGTAACCATTTGCATGAGCTGTTTTATGACAGGAGATCCTGATAAGGAATACAGAACTAATAAGCCACCACCAACCGGAAGAGTTAGGGAAAGGTTGAAAGGAGACACCGTGTGTCCGTCCACTTCCCAGAATCCCTCTCGCTAGCATCCATCTTGGCTGAGCGATGCGAGCGCCACCAGGAAAGACTCTGAATTAGAAGGATTGGCCAAAGACCACCGGGAAACTAATCCCATCACCATAAAACCCGAGACTGCGAGCCACGCGGCAGAGCAGTTCTCCTGGGTTCCCTTACCCTACTGCTCTCCACCTGGGTGCCCTTTCCAAATAAAATCTCTTGCTTTGTCAGCACATGTGTCTTCTTGGACAATTCATTTCCGAGTGTTAGACAAGAGCCCAGTTTTGGGCCCTGGAAGGGGTCTGCCTTCCTGCAACAGTGTGGAACATTGTTATGCATTGAATTATGTCTCTCCAAATTCATATGTTGACATCTTAACCCTGAATTCTTCAGAGTGACCTTATTTGGAAACAGGGACATTGCAGATGTAATTAGGTAAGATGAGATCATTAGAGTATGCCCTAATCCAATGTGATTGAGTCCTTATAAAAGGGAAATTCGGACATAGAAACTGACATGCACAGAGAGAAAAGTGATATGAAAACACAAGAAGACAGCCATCTGTCATCCAGCAAGAGATACCTGGAGCAGATCCTTCTCTCGCACCCTGCCAACACCTTGACTTTGGACTTCTAGATTTCAGAACTGTCAGACAAGGAAGTCTGTTAAGCAGCTCCTCCCCGCCCCCCATTTCTGGCTCCCTGTAATGAGACCCCTAGGAAACTACTACAGTCACACCAATCTCATAGAAGAAGGAAAAGTATGTATGAGGAAGCATGTAGTGACTTTTAAAGTTTCTGCTTGTAACTAACTGACATAAATTCCTCTCACATTCTTTTGGTTAAAGGAATGGAGTGACTGACAATAAGGTGACTTGAATTGGAGTCTGGAGGAACACTGTGAATGCAGGGATCTCCCAAGTGTCAGGGCAACAGGCACGATGGGGCCTGGACTGAAAAGTAAAGTGAAATTTCTCAGTCTGCTGGGGCTTCAGTAGAAAAAGCTCTGCTGGAGCCATGGGGCTGTCATAAACATAGGTTCGGCCTCAGACATTTGACACTAAGATGAACTGAGTTGTATCTAAAACTCCATCCATCTTGAGTCAACTCAGTTCTGAGAGCCTGGGGGTCAACCTCACTTCATTTGCTGGACAGAGAAAAGGCAAGCCTTCTTGGAAGAATGTAGGTGGGGATAATACTGACTTCAATTTCTATTATCCTGTTATATGCAAATGTCTGCAATAAAAAAAGATAGGGAAAGACATGCAATGAAGCAGGAAAATGTAATTACTCAGATATTAGGTTTGGTACCAGGCAGAGTTTTTCTGTTGTGATCTTTTAGGGCAGACAATTTTTGGCATCTGTGTTAACTTGCTGTCCTTGCAGACAATGGTGATTGTGCCCCACCCTCCTTAGAACATGAGGCCTGTGTTCAATATACAGTAGGACAAGGGAAAACAATATACATTTAAAATTTTAAAGGATACTTATGCTTCTAATTATATGCTTTGTAATGGTCAGAACCAAAAGAAAAGTGAACTCTTTAGTATCCTCCACACCTATTAATTTATTTATTTGTCCAACAAATATATACGAGGCACTGTGCTAAGTGTTAGAAATCTGGGAATGAATAAGATAGACTTATGTCCTAGTGGAATCTAGGGCAGGATAGGCAGAAATAGTGACTAGATAATGAAATCGAAGGCCACAGGATGTTAGGGTAAAAAAAAAAAAAAAAAATTACACAACTTGAACTTCCCTAGTGGTCCAGTGGTTAAGACTCCATGCTTCTAATGCAGGAGACACAGGTTCAATTCCTGGTCAGGGAGCTAATATACCATGTGCCAAGCTGTGTGACCAAAAAATTGAAATTATTTTTTAAAAACAGTACAGGTCTCTATCATCCAGAATGGTATTTCTGGATTTCAGTGCTGTAACAAGGGTGGAGTCTCCCTTTTGTGAGTGGCCATTTCAGTCCTTTGCCTCAGGGGCTGTGGCCTCTGCCTCTTCTTATAAAGTTGCTTTCATTCATGAAAACTGATTCTTAGGAAAAATTTCTCCATCAAATTCACAGTTATTTCAGCTGGAGAACCCCGTTTCTGCATAGAAGCTTCCTTCAAGAAGCCATGTGAGGATCCACATCTACATTTTCGCTTCTCAGGGTTCAGACATCAGAGACCTTGACTAGCCATTTCACCCTCTTGTTTTCAGTCCAAGTGGAATTTGTTTCTGTTAACCGCTCTTCCTTCTCCTTTCTGCTGCTCCTCTTTTAGGAAGTCTCTGTGGCATCTAACTGTTTATTCTGCTTGCTATGTTAGTGTCTTTACACCTCTCAACAGTAATGATAATAATGACAATAGAGAGTAGTAAGATCGTTACCCTATGCTGACATTTATCTAAAGACTTCTTTTTAAAGACTTTTCTTGTAATTACTCATTTTATCCTCACATCACCTTCTTTGTTATTATTTTTGTCATAATACTATATTTTGTTATAATAATAATTATAGGGAAAACCACTAGACCTTTCAGGTATAACCTAAGTCAAATTCCTTATGATTATACAGTGGAAGTGAGAAATAGATTTAAGGGCCTAGATCTGATAGATAGAGTGCCTGATGAACTATGGATGGAGGTTCGTGACATTGTACAGGAGACAGGGATCAAGACCATCCCCATGGAAAAGAAATGCAAAAAGCAAAATGGCTCTCTGAGGAGGCCTTACATATAGCTGTGAAAAGAAGAGAAGCAAAAAGCAAAGGAGAAAAGGAAAGATATAAGCATCTGAATGCAGAGTTCCAAAAAATAGCAAGGAGAGATAAGAAAGCTTTCCTCAGCAATCAATGCAAAGAAATAGAGGAAAACAACAGAATGGGAAAGACTAGAGATCTCTTTAAGAAAATTAGAGATACCAAGGAAACATTTCATGCAAAGATGGGCTCAATAAAGGACAGAAATGGTATGGACCTAATAGAAGCAGAAGATATTAAGAAGAGGTGGCAAGAATACACAGAAGAACTGTACAAAAAAGATCTTCATGACCCAGATAATCACGATGGTGTGATCACTCACCTAGAGCCAGACATCCTGGAATGTGAAGTCAAGTGAGCCTTAGAAAGCATCACTATGAACAAAGTTGGTGGAGGTGATGGAATTCCAGTTGAGCTCTTTCAAATCCTGAAAGATGATGCTGTGAAAGTGCTGCACTCAATATGCCAGCAAATTTGGAAAACTCAGCAGTGACCACAGGACTGGAAAAGGTCAGTTTTCATTCCAATCCCAAAGAAAGGCAATGCCAAAGAATGCTCAAACTACCGCACAATTGCACTCATCTCACACGCTAGTAAAGTAATGCTCAACATTCTCCAAGCCAGGCTTCAGCAATATGTGAACCATGAGCTTCTGATGTTCAAGCTGGTTTTAGGAAAGGCAGAGGAACCAGAGATCAAATTGCCAACATCCGCTGGATCATGCAAAAAGCAAGAGAGTTCCAGAAAAACATTGATTTCTGCTTTATTGACTATGCCAAAGCCTTTGACTGTGTGGATCACAATAAACTGTGGAAAATTCTGAAAGATATGGGAATACCAGACCACCTGACATGCCTCTTGAGAAACCTATATGCAGGTCAGGAAGCAACAGGTAGAACTGGACATGGAACAACAGACTGGTTCCAAATAAGAAAAGGAGTACATCAAGGCTGTATATTGTCACCCTGCTTATTTAACTTATATGCAGAGTACATCATGAGAAATGCTGGGCTGGAAGAAGCACAAGCTGGAATCAAGATTGCCGGGAGAAATATCAGTCACCTCAGATATGCAGATGACACCACCCTTATGGCAGAAAGTGAAGAGGAACTAAAAAGCCTCTTGATGAAAGTGAAAGAGGAGAGTGAAAAAGTTGGCTTAAAGCTCAACATTCAGAAAACGAAGATCATGGCATCACTTCATGGGAAATAGATGGGGAAACAGTGGAAACAGTGTCAGACTTTATTTTTCTGGGCTCCAAAATCACTGCAGATGGTGACTGCAGCCATGAAATTAAAAGACGCTTACTCCTTGGAAGGAAAGTTATGACCAACCTAGATAGCATATTCAAAAGCAGAGACATTACTTTGCCAACAGAGGTTCGTCTAGTCAAGGCTATGGTTTTTCCAGTGGTCATGTGTGGATGTGAGAGTTGGACTGTGAAGAAAGCTGAGCACTGAAGTATTGATGTTTTTGAACTGTGGTGTTGGAAAAGACTCTTGAGAGTCCCTTGGACTGCAAGGAGATCCAACCAGTCCATTCTGAAGGAGATCAGCCCTAGGATTTCTTTGGAAGGACTGCTGCTAAAGCTGAAACTCCAATACTTTGACCACCTCATGCGAAGAGTTGACTCATTGGAAAAGACTCTGATGCTGGGAGGGACTGAGGGCAGGAGGAGAAGGGGATGACAGAGGATGAGATGGCTGGATGGCATCACCAACTCGATGGACATGGGTTTGAGTGAACTCCGGGAGTTGGTGATGGACAGGGAGGCCTGGTGTGCTGCGATTCATGGGGTCGCAAAGAGTTGGATACGACTGAGTGACTGAACTGAACTGAATTATATTTTGGTATAATATATTATTTATTCTTTACTGGTATAATGCTTGTTATTTTTGTTATAATTATATATTACTTATTATAATATTCTCCTCATTATTGATCTATTCTGGCCTTCAAAATCTCATATTTCCTTTAATATCTGCATCTGTTTCCTCAGATCTTAACCTTTCTCCTGAAGAAATTTCTTTCTTCCTTCAGTTTAATCAGTCTATCTTCCTTGATTTGTTTTCATTCTTCCACGGCCCTTTTTCTGAGTATAATACTGAATCAACTTTTTTTTAATCGCTCTCAATTTCTCTTTGATTCCTGAGCAAACTTGTTTTCTAGAAGCATAATGTTCCAAGCACAGGCTTTTTGAATTGCCATCTATGTTTGCGATATTTCTTTGAACCCAAGAAGGTAGCATGTGTCTTTGTATTAAAGGCCACATTCTTACGTTTTTATTTATTAATGAAATATACCACTCTTCCATGAATTTAGCCACAATTTGAGAATTGCATGGTTTTTAAGCGGTTTAAGAACTTAGGTAATTAACAATCGAGCCATCCTGAGGCCATAGTGGGGGAAACTTTCAAGACCCTGTGGACAAGCCACATGTATCTAAGCTCAGCTCCCCCACCATTTTCAATTTGTCATGAAAGAAGTTCAGAATAGCATAAAACATTGCAGAATTTGGAGAAATCTATCTCATTAATGAGCTAGGCCTCATTTGAACAATTTAAAGCTAAAAGTTCACACCTATTTTTCTGTAGTTCCTGTAGACATAGTTACAATTTAAGATTTGATCTAGTTGGCAAAACAAAACAACAAACAATAGAAAACCTAAGCAAAAGCACCAAATAATTTACATGACCCCCAAATATCTAAAAAGCCTCACGTGAAAAGACTTTTTTTCTATAATCAAATTCTCTCACTACCGTTCGTGAGGCCCGTCTGCATTTGCTGAGGTTCCAATTGCATTCATTGTCTAGCCTGGCACCTGTGTAATTTTCATGGTTAAGTTATAGCAGCATTCAGCCTGAGGCATGCACCTTTGCTGATTCTGGGACAGCCTAGGAATCAGACTTATGCTGAGACCAAGGCACCGTGTGCCTTTGCTGAGGCAGGACTGAATTTTCCTGGTGCCTGTGAAGATGTACAAAATAGCCATTTACCGATGAACAAAGTTTAAAGAAGCTTCTGTGCATGTCAATGAAAAACTGCATTTGTGCAGCTTTAATTACTCCCTTTCCTACCTTTCCTCTTCACGCTTCAACTACTTGAATTTCTCTGTGTCATATAGCAAATTTCCACTTGTTTGCTGGCAGAAGTTCCTCAGTGTTTGTGTCTTAATCTCTTCTTATAAGTTCATCAGCAGTATTACATTAGGACCCACCCCAGTAACCTCATTTAATCTTAATTACCGTTTAAAGAGCCTATCAATGAGTATAGTCACATTCTGAAATACTGTGGGTTCAGTTCAGTTCAGTTCAGTTCAGTCTCTCAGTTGTGTCCTACTCTTTGTGATCCCATGAATCTCAGCACACCAGGCCTCCCTGTCCATCACCAACTCCCAGAGTTCGCCCAGACTCATGTGCATTGAGTCAGTGATGCCATCCAGCCATCTCATCCTCTGTCGTCCCCTTCTCCTCCTGCCCCCAGTTCCTCCCAGCATCAGGGTCTTTTCCAGTGAGTCAACTCTTTGCATGAGGTGGCCAAAATATTGGAGTTTCAGCCTCAGCATCAGTCCTTCCAATGAACACCCCGGACTGGATACCTTTAGGATGGACTGGTTGGATCTCCTTGCAGTCCAAGGGACTCGCAAGAGTCTTCTCCAGCACCACACTTCAAAAGCATCAATTCTTCAGTGCTCAGCTTTCTTCACAGTCCAACTCTCACATCCATACATGACCACTGGAAAAACCATAGCCTTGACTAGACGGACTTTTGTTAGCAAAGTAATATCTTATAGTCACATTCTGAAATACTGGGGGTTAGGATTTCAATATATGTTCAAATTTGAGGGGACACTATTTGGTCCATAGAAGAGGTTCATTCATCTGTTCAACAAATATTAATTGAAAGCTTACTAATTGTCTCTTTGTGTGAGATTCTGAAGAAAAATTAAGTAGCATATTTGCGATCAAGCAGCTGATTACTGATAGAAACACTGTTTGATGTCAAAGGATGTTCTCTTAACTACTCTAATGTCTTTTAATAGCAAAAATCAGAAAATGAACTAATAAGTAGTGTATTATATAATGTTTTGTTGGAATACTATGCAGCTTAAAAAGGCTGAGTAGGAAGATAAGAAATATGGGAAAATGCTTTTGGCAGAAATAGAAGTGCTGGTTATTTATACCTCTACATTAGGACTGCATCTCTGCACAACTGCATAGAAAATAAAAGCCTGAAAAGAAATATATCAAAATACTAATAGTAATTCTAGTGGAGCAATAAGGGTTCTCAGAGTTTTGGGGTTTTTGGTTTTTTACTTTCAAAATTTTCTGTAGTATAACATACTTTTCTAAAATTTTCTGAGATTAACTAATGAAAGGTGATTATTCTTGATTGGAAAAGACCCTGATGCTGGGAAAGATTGAAGGCAGGAGGAGAAGGGGACAACAGAGGATGAGATGGTTGGATGGCATCACCAACTCAATGGACATGAGTTTGAGCAAGCTCTGGCAGTTGGTGTTGGACAGGGAAGCCTGGCGTGCTGCAGTCCATGGGGTCACTAAGAGTCAGATATAACTGAGTGACTGAACTATAAGACTCAAAAGACTGAATAATTTTGACAGGGTAAATTCTCTTTTTGGACATGTTGGTTAATCAAAGAACCATGAATATTAGAACTGGAATATGAATATGAGGACAGTAACTTAATGATATTAACCACGCCCATTTTTATGAGCCAGTGTAAGAATCACTGCCCTTAGTATCTAAGTGATCTAATGACATTGTCAACCCAAAATTCACTTATTTCATTCTTCAGCTCTATTTAAACACACATTATAGCCTTAATACATCTGGAAAGTCTCTGGTATTTAAAAAAATTCTGAAAGAGATGGGAATACCAGACCACCTGACATGCCTCTTGAGAAATTTGTATGCAGGTCAGGAAGCAACAGGTAGAACTGGACATGGAACAACAGACTGGTTCCAAATAGGAAAAGGAGTACGTCAAGGCTGTATATTGTCACCCTGTTTATTTAAATTATATGCAGAGTACATCATGAGAAACGCTGGGCTGGAAGAAACACAAGCTGGAATCAAGATTGCTGGGAGAAATATCAATAACCTCAGATATGCAGATGACACCACCCCTATGGCAGAAAGTGAAGAGGAACTAAAAAGCCTCTTGATGAAAGTGAAAGAAGAGAGTGAAAAAGTTGGCTTAAAGCTCAACATTCAGAAAACGAAGATCATGGCATCCGGTCCCATCACTTCATGGGAAATAGATGGGGAAACAGTGGAAACAGTGTCAGACTTTATTTTTCTGGGCTCCAAAATCACTGCAGATGGTGACTGCAGCTATGAAATTAAAAGATGCTTACTCCTTGGAAGGAAAGTTATGACCAACCTAGATAGCATATTCAAAAGCAGAGACATTACTTTGCCAACAGAGGTTCATCTAGTCAAGGCTATGGTTTTTCCTGTGGTCATGTATGGATGTGAGAGTTGGACTGTGAAGAAGGCTGAGCACCAAAGAATTGATGCTTTTGAACTGTGGTGTTGGAGAAGACTCTTGAGAGTCCCTTGGACTGCAAGGAGATCCAACCAGTCCATTCTGAAGGAGATCAGCCTTGGGATTTCTTTGGAAGGAATGATGCTAAAGCTGAAATTCCAGTACTTTGGCCACCTCATGTGAAGAGTTGACTCATTGGAAAAGACCCTGATGCTGGGAGGGATTGGGGGCAGGAGGAGAAGGGGATGACAGAGGATGAGATGGCTGGATGGCATCACTGACTCAATGGACATGAGTCTGAGTGAACTCTGGGAGTTGATGATAGACAGGGAGGCCTGGCGTGCTGCGATTCATGGGGCCGCAAAGAGTCGGACACGACTGAGGGACTGATCTGATTTGATTATTTATATTTCTTTTAATCATAGAAATTTAATGAAGTCTTTGGGAGTTTATGGGATGGTTAAATGGAAAAAATGGATACATTTTATGACTCTGATCAATTTATTCATGTGGTTCTCCTGTAATGGCTAATTAATCTTACTCGGCAGTCTAGTTACTAAGCGTATACCTTTCCAAACATTAACTATTCTCATTATCCTCCTCCAGGCCTTTTCCGATTAAATTCCTATCTGTTACAGTAATGTAAAAAAAAAAAAAAAATTAGCACAACTTACTTACCATCAGAAGCATATACAGTGTTCTACCCACACATATTTTCCATAGCAAGATAGCCAATGCATTGGGCTAAATTTTGGAATTCCCGATGATAACACAAGCTGGTCCTTTACCTGTAACCACTCACCAGTCTTTACCTACACACTCAGCAGAGGGCTCATTTTAAATATTCACTTTGAATAAGAAATATTGTAGGACACTAACATAGCTAAGAGAAAAGAAAATAGACATCTTTCAAATGAGTGATTGCTCATGTGGTCTACCATGAGGAATAACAAATATGCTTTTCCCCTCAAAATCTCCTTTAGTGAAACCCCAAAATCCTCTTTAGTGAAACCCCAAATCTTTCTATTAATGATTATTAAATAATCCTTTGAGGCCTCCCAGATACCTGACTGGTAAAGAATCTACCTGCCAGTGCAGGAAACTTAGGAGACAGGTTTTATCCTTGGATCGGGAAGATCCCCTGAAGTAGGAAATGGCAACCTGCTCCAGTATTCTTACCTGGAAAATTCTATGGACAGAGGAGCTTGGTGGGCTGCAGTCCATGAGGTCACAAAGAGTCGGACACAACTGCATGCATTAAATAATCCTTTGGGACTTGAAAGTAGTCACAGATAAGACTGTGGCCCTAATGTGAAAGAATTGTTAAAAGTCTTGTGTTTCACACTAAAGTAGAGACAACATGCATACCCAAGAAATAGGAACTAACTAGAGAGATGGATGGGCTGATGAATATGGAAGAGGAAAGATGAATGATCCTGATACGATCTGAATGTTTGGATCCTGATACGATCATATGTTGGAAACCTAACCCCCCACAATGTGGTGGTATTAAGAGTTACGACCCTGGAGCCCTCACGAATCGGATGAGTGCCCTTTCAAAAGAGACCCCAGAGAGCTCTCTAGCACTGTCCTCACCTTGGGAGGAGGATACAAGGAGAAGATAGCAGTGTGCAGTTTGGAAGAGGACCCTCATTAGAACCTGACCATACTGGCACCCTCATCTCAGAGTTTCAGCCTTCAGAACTGTGAAAAATAAATTTATGTTGTTTATTTGCCAGCCAATCTGTGGTTTTTTGTGATAGCAGCCCAGACTGACCTAAACAGATCCTGACTTTACCAGAGTGCCTGGTGGTAAGCTTATCTCCCAGCATGGGTATGTTTGGAGGAGTGACGGAGGAGGAGGAGGAGAGGGGAGGGAAGGATTTGTGCTTTGCGATGTAACTCTTTGCCAAATGGGAAGAATGACAGTGTTACAACATCTCCTCAAAAGCTAAAATCAATTTCTCTGATTTTTAAAGTGATGCCTACTGGGAGGGCCCTCTGGTGTCTGTGAAGGGTGGAGGTAATGTGATGGAAGAAACTGTCCGTGCAGGCTTTGATCGCGATTCACAATGTGCCACTTGGAAAGAAGAATGCCAATTTCAGAAAGTAATGTGAGTAAGGTAATTTTAAACAAGACAGCATCGAGATTTCCCTGGTAGTCCAGTGGTTAAGATCCTATACCTCCACTGCTGGTGGAGTGGGTTCAATCCCTGGTCAGGGAACTAAGATCCTGCGTCCTGTATGGCCCCCCAAATGTCTTAGTTATAAAAAAAGAGAGAATAGCATAGGTGTTAAAGATTCACTTTTCATCTTTGACCTTCATTCATATCATCCATTCTGTTTCTGATGTAATGCAGTAATTATGCGGGCTTTGTTGTGTCTCCTCCAGCAGGATGTTGAGTTTATACTGGAGAATTTCAGAAAGAGGAAGCCATCAAAAACTGATGGTCAAATCTGAGTATGGGGGTTTTATGGGGAGGGAGAGAAAAGCAGAGCAAATTATGGCTGTGACGGTTATTGCATGAATGGAAGTGCAAGTTTTCCTTTTCTCTCTACTCAAATTGAGGATGTTATGTAGTGAATTTTAGTCAGTTGAAGAGTCAGAATGGATGGCAATAGCCAGACCAATGCGACTCTCTGTCCTGCCTGGATGACTTGGGAAAATTCCTTAACCCACCAGCTTTCTTTCAATGACATAGTATTATTTACTTTATGCTTGAAGATTGAATTAGATGACATGGATAGGACAGTTAGCCCTGCATCAGTTGGCCCAATTTAGAGAGAGACGTGACTATGGAAGAAGGATGAGAGAGAGATTTGAAATTGCTGACTTTTGATAGAGGAAGACGGTCACAAGCCAAGGAATGTGGGTGGACTCTAAAAGAAAAAGAAAAAAGAAAATGAAGTCGCTCAGTCGTGTCCAACTCTTTGGGACTCCATGGACTATAGCCTACCAGGTTCCACTGTCCATGGGATTTTCCAGGCAAGAATACTGGAGCGGGTTGTCATTTCCTTCTCCAGGAGATCTTTCCAACCCAGGGATTGAACCCGGGTCTCCCGCATTGTAGGCAGACACTTTACCATCTGAGCCACCAGGGACTCTAGAAGCTGAAAACAGCAAGGAGGCAAATGCTTCCTTAGAGTCTTCAAAAAAGACCTTGGCCTTACTGATGCTTTTTAAGCCCAGTGAGACCCGTGTTGGACTTCTCACTTACTTGGAAAA
Source organism: Bos javanicus (assembly GCF_032452875.1). NCBI lineage: Eukaryota > Metazoa > Chordata > Mammalia > Artiodactyla > Bovidae > Bos > Bos javanicus. Next base: position 53,103,285 of record NC_083876.1, read on the forward strand.
GAACAAAGATAATCTACATCTATACTCTCCAGGGAGAAACATGGACATTTATACATAGGCCAAGTACAGTTATTCAAACTAAGTGCCCCAGGAGCACAGGAGAAGGGAAAACAGCTGGGGATTTATGGAAGAGTTTCGGAAAAGGTAAATAATATAGACCTTGACACATTTTAACAGAGTTAGAAGTGAGATGAAAATTAGTCTGAGGAGCAGCACAGGAGTGCCCATCCCCGAGGACTGGAGCAGAGCTCTTGGGGTGGGAGGAGAGACGAGTAGACAACTCTGCATCTGTGAGCCTGGATGGAGAGGTTGTGTTGCTCACAAGAAGGTGCATAGCTTTGGGGGGAAGGAGACTGTAGTTAAACTCTTGAGGTTGAACTCTCACAAGATAATCAGCGGAAGTAGCTGCAATTCAGTTCCACTTGCGTGCACCTCTGCCATCTGAGTGGGCACTGACAGGAGCCCTTTCTGGCACTAATGGTCTCAGAGGATTCATCTTAAGCCCTCCTATAAATGACTTCTGCCTCTGGGCATTTTGAGAAAATAGAACAGGAAAACACTGATTTGATTATTTCTCTAAAAGCTCTGAACTTTTGTGCTTCCAAGGATATATGTGAAAAACTCAGCACAGGTAGAGACTTCCTTTATTTACCCCTTACCTGGGATGCAAAAGTAGGAAGTCAAGAAACACCTGGAGTAAAAGGCAAATTTGGCCTTGGAATACGGAATGAAGCAGGGCAAAGACTAACAGAGTTTTGCCAAGAAAATGCACTGGTCATAACAAACACCCTCTTCCAACAACACAAGAGAAGACTCTATACATGGACATCACCAGACGGTCAACACTGAAATCAGATTGATTATATTCTTTGCAGCCAAAGATGGAGAAGCTCTATACAGTCAACAAAAACAAGACCAGGAGCTGACTGTGGCTCAGATCATGAACTCCTTATTACCAAATTCAGACTGAAATTGAAGAAAGTAGGGAAAGCCACTAGACCATTCAGGTATGACCTAAATCAAATCCTTTATTATTATACAGTGGAAGTGAGAAATAGATTTAAGGGCCTAGATCTGATAGATAGAGTGCCTGATGAACTATGGAATGAGGTTCGTGACATTGTACAGGAGACAGGGATCCAGACCATCCCCATGGAAAAGAAATGCAAAAAAGCAAAATGGCTGTCTGGGGAGGCCTTACAAATGAAAAGAAGAGAAGCAAAAAGCAAAGGAGAAAAGGAAAGATATAAGCATCTGAATGCAGAGTTCCAAAGGAAACAACAGAATGGGAATGACTAGAGATCTCTTCAAGAAAATTAGAAATACCAAGGGAACATTTCATGCAAAGATGAGCTCGATAAAGGACAGAAATGGTATGGACCTAACAGAAGCAGAAGATATTAAGAAGAGGTGGCAAGAATACACAGAAGAACTGTACAAAAAGATCTTCACAACCCAGATAATCACGATGGTGTGATCACTCACCTAGAGCCAGACATCCTGGAATGTGAAGTCAAGTGGGCCTTAGAAAGCATCACTACGAACAAAGCTAGTGGAGGTGATGGAATTCCAGTGGAGCGCTTTCAAATCCTGAAAGATGATGCTGTGAAAGTGCTGCATTCAATATGCCAGCAAATTTGGAAAACTCAGCAGTGGCCACAGGACTGGAAAAGGTCAGTTTTCATTCCAATCCCAAAGAAAGGCAATGCCAAAGAATGCTCAAACTACCGCACAATTGCACTCATCTCACATGCTAGTAAAGTAATGCTCAAAATTCTCCAAGCCAGGCTTCAGCAATATGTGAACCGTGAACTTCCAGATGTTCAAGCTGGTTTTAGAAAAGGCAGAGGAACCAGAGATCAAATTGCCAACATCCGCTGGATCATAGAAAAAGCAAGAGAGTTCCAGAAAAACATCTATTTCTGCTTTATTGACTGTGCCAAAGCCTTTGACTGTGTGGATCACAATAAACTGTGGGCAATTCTGAAGGAGATGGGAATACCAGACCACCTGACCTGCCTCTTGAGAAATATGTATGCAGGTCAGGAAGCAACAGTTAGAACTGGACATGGAACAACAGACTGTTTCCAAATAGGAAAAGGAGTACGTCAAGGCTGTATATTGTCACCCTGCTTATTTAACTTATATGCAGAGTACATCATGAGAAACGCTGGACTGGAAGAAACACAAGCTGGAATCAAGATTGCCGGGAGAAATATCAATAACCTCAGATATGCAGATGATACCACCCTTATGGCAGAAAGTGAAGAGGAACTCAAAAGCCTCTTGATGAAAGTGAAAGTGGAAAGTGAAAAGGTTGGCTTAAAGCTCAACATTCAGAAAACGAAGATCATGGCATCCGGTCTCATCACTTCATGGGAAATAGATGGGGAAACAGTGGAAACAGTGTCAGACTTTATTTTTCTGGGCTCCAAAATCACTGCAGATGGTGACTGCAGCCGTGAAATTAAAAGACGTTTACTCCTTGGAAGGAAAGTTATGACCAACCTAGATAGCATATTCAAAAGCAGAGACATTACTTTGCCAACAAAGGTCCGTCTAGTCAAGGCTATGGTTTTCCCTGTGGTCATGTATGGATGTGAGAGTTGGTCTGTGAAGAAGGCTGAGCGCCGAAGAATTGATGCTTTTGAACTGTGGTGTTGGAGAAGACTCTTGAGAGTCCCTTGGACTGCAAGGAGATCCAACCAGTCCATTCTAAAGGAGATCAGCCCTGGGATTTCTTTGGAGGGAATGATGCTAAAGCTGAAATTCCAGTACTTTGGCCACCTCATGTGAAGAGTTGACTCATTGGAAAAGACTCTGATGCTGGGAGGGATTGGGGGCAGGTGGAGAAGGGGATGACAGAGGATGAGATGGCTGGATGGCATTACTGATTCGATGGACGTGAGTCTGAGTGAACTCTGGGAGTTGGTGATGGACAGGGAGGCCTGGCGTGCTGCAGTTCATGGGGTCGCAAAGAGTCAGACACGACTAAGCGACTGAACTGAACTGACACACATTTCCCTCACAGGAGTTGCATGTACTTATCTGGCTTCTCAGTGCAGTGCTACCAACTGGGGCTGGGTGGACAGTCTGCAAGGCCTGCAGAGTGAGAAGATGCAGTTCACACCAGGCCGATGCCCAGAGGAGACTTTTGGCACCTAATCCAGTGTCCTGTGAAACCCAGGCTCCCATTTAGCCTACTCAGACATTTTTTTTTTTTTTTGTGCCAATCCGTAGTGAAACTTGCAAAGCCAAGCCATCCACGCTAATTAAGGCTACAGATCCTGTCATTGAGCCTACAGTTTGAAGAAAAAACCCTGAAATTTAGACTCAGGTTGAAAACAGTTGTGAAGGACTTTATATTTGAGATATACTAACCTGTTTTATCGGAGAAGGCAATGGCACCCCACTCCATACTCTTGCCTGGAGGATCCCATGGTCGAAGAAGCCTGGTGGGCTGCAGTCCATGGGGTCGCTAAGAATCGGGCACGACTGAGTGACTTCACTTTCAGTTTTCACTTTCATGTGTTGGAGAAGGAAAAGGCAACCCACTCCAGTATTCTTGCCTGGAGAATCCCAGGGACGGGGGAGCCTAGTGGGCTGCCGTCTATGGGGTCGCACAGAGTCGGACACGACTGAAGCGACTTAGCAGCAGCAACCTGTTTTATAGAACAAGACTGTTATTTTTCTCTGGCCCAGTCTTGAGAAGCTGGAAACAGTTGGGAAGAAGAGTTTGATTGTTTGAATAAATGAGGTGATTACTTGCACTTTGGATGCAAATTTGCAGAGTTTGCAGCATCCCAGCCTCCTTAGACAACTGCACTCCAACTGAGCCTATGAAATTCCTTTTTTTTGTCTTTCCCTGGATCTCTCATCCTCATCATAACCAACACCTCTTCCTGGAGACAGCCTGATGTCTATAACATATTACTTTTTCATGGATCTACCCACTGATGCAATACACCCTGTAGGAGGTGGATGCAACTAGGGGGGGTCTAGGTGGGATATTATTGGCTACAAGCCCTGGAAATTTATTAATAAATAAATCAAAACCCTTTTCTATTTCTAAAACAGACTTCCTAAAAATGTGATCTTTCCCAGAACTGCCTTAGAATCTCCTGGAGAATGATTGTTAAATACAGATTCCTGGTCTTACCAGACACACTGAATTTCCAGGGGATGGTGATCTGGAACTACATCTTTGGACAGAATCTAAGGCAATATTGTTGGGCACCAGTCTTTGAAATTTTTGCTAAAGCAAAAGAGCAAAGAATAAACCATCTCTTCTCTCTCGGGCTTCCCTGGTGGGTCAGATGATAAAGAATCTGCCTGTAATACAGGAGACCTAGGTTCAATCCCAGGGTCTGGAAGATCCCCTGGAGAACAGAATGGCTCCCCACTCCAGTATTCTTGCCTGGAGAATTCCATGGACAGAGAAGCCTGGTGGGCTATAGTCCACGGGGTTGCACAGAGTCGGACACTACTGAGTGACTAACACACACACACACACACTTCTCTCTCTCAGATTGCCTTGTAGTAAACTTTTTTTTTTCCACCAAAGTTGCCTTAGAAGGTGTGTGTTAGTCCTTTAGGACTGCTGTAACAGAATATTATAGACTGGGTGCTTTATAAACTACAGAAATGCGTTTCTCACAGTTTTAGAGGTTGGGAAGTTCAAGATTAAGGTACAGGCAAGTTCAGTTTCTAGTGAATACAAGCTTCCTAGTTCACAGAGAGCGGGCTTCTCACTTTGCCTCACTGGAAGGAGGGGCATGGGAACTCCCTGGGGTCTCTGACTCTCATTTATGAGGCCTCTATCCTCATGGCATGATCACTTCCCCAAAGGACCCACTTTCAAATGCCATCATACTTGGGATTATATTTTAACATGAATTTGGGATGAACACACCCTTTCAGTTTACAGCAATGTGTGTGTGTGTGAGAGAGAGAGAGAGAGAGAGAGAGAGAGAATATGGAGGAGGTAGAAAGGGTAGGCAGCAGGAAATAAGCAAGAAAGTTTGATAAAAATGGATAAAATTCAAGATTTCTCCCTCTTTATATCTTAACATCTGAGATCTTCCCCTGGGACTTCAATATGTAGATTCTACCATAGGTATTCACAATTTTTTTTTCTTTTTTTTAAATTTTATTTTATTTTTTAATTTTACAATATTGTATTGGTTTTGCCATATATCGAAATGAATCCGCCACAGGTTTACATGTGTTCCCCATCCTGAACCCTCCTCCCTCCCCATACCATCCCTCTGGGTCGTCCCAGTGCACCAGCCCCAAGCATCCAGTATCGTGCATTGAACCTGGACTGGTGACTCCTTTCATATATGATATTATACATATTTCAATGCCATTCTCCCAAATCATCCCACCCTTTCCCTCTCCCACAGAGTCCATAAGACTGTTCTATACATCAGTGTCTCTTTTGCTGTCTCGTACACCGGGTTATTGTTACCATCTTTCTAAATTCCATATATATGCATTAGTATACTGTATTGGTGTTTTTCTTTCTGGCTTACTTCACTCTGTATAATAGGCTCCAGTTTCATCCACCTCATTAGAACTGATTCAAATGTATTCTTTTTAATGGCTGAGTAATACTCCATTGTGTATATGTACCATAGCTTTCTTATCCATTCATCTGCTGATGGGCATCTAGGTTGCTTCCATGTCCTGGCTATTATAAACAGTGCTGTGATGAACATTGGGGTACACGTGTCTCTTTAAATTCTGATTTCTGCAGTGGGATTGCTGGATCATAAGGCAGTTCTATTTCTAGTTTTTTAAGGAATCTCCACACTGTTCTCCGTAGTGGCTGTACTAGTTTGCATTCCCACCAACAGTGAGGTATTCACAATTTTAATGGGTCTAATTCACGGAGAGAAAGTTATTGAAGGCTGAACAGACCAGGAAGACATCTCTAGCCAACCAAAAGGTATTATGTTTGTTTCAGGCCAAATTTAGGGTTTAGATGATTGACTGTATGTGCTCTGTATATCAGAACTCTCTGCATATTTGTCATTGTTGTTTAGTGGCTAAGTCATGTCTGACTCTTTTGCGACCCCATGTACTGTAGCCCACTAGGCTCCTCTGTCCATAGGATTTCCCAGACAAGAATACGGGAGTGGGTTGCCATTTCCTGCTCCAGGGTATGTTCCCAACCCAGAGGTTGAACCCACATCTCCTACAGGGTTCATTGGCAGGCAGAGTCTTTACCACTGAGCCACCAGGGAAGCCCTCTGCATATTTGCAGTATAATGGTACTCTTTTTATTTATCTGTGTATCAACTCAGTATTTATCACATTGTAAATGATAGGAGTTCAAGAAATAATTTAGTGAGTGCTTGTTCTTTGCTATGTTTGCCATTTATTTGATGCCGAGTGGTTGATCATGAATATAGCCTCCGTTCTGTTGCTGAAGAGATGGTGTGGTATGATGGAAGGGTCTCAAACTAGGGAGCTTTTAAAATTGTAGCACAGTAATGGATATACAACCAATGACAAAAATTTGGATCCTTTAGCTTTGTCCTAAAGGAAAAATATGATTCCCATATAATATATGTTCCTAAAAAGCAAGTAATAAAAAGTAAGGGGTTTAGACAGACTGTGATGAATTGATGAAAACTTCTGTGGATATTAGGGCAGGGCTATATTGCTGGATACAGAGGCAGCACAAGGCAAATGGCCTTTTTCAGAAAATGCAAGAAAGGAAGACAGACAGCTCTCAAGAATGCAGTTTCCATCTCTCTTGGGTAAACCTAGATAACACACAGAACTAAACACACAAATATGGTGCAGAGGATACGCACTGTAGACGCTGTCTGCATAGGTAACCTTCTTTTTAACTCTTCACTCTGGATAACAAGCAAGTCTTCACCCAGCATTGCTTTTCCACTGACTCTTGGATAAAAGCTGAAGAATGAAAATTCTGCTTCAAGGATATATAGGCAACTAGCACGTGAAAATAACACCAAGTATTTAAAATCATTAAATAAGAGAAAAAGGACACTTTATCTGCTTTCTGACCTTAGACAATTTACTTAGCGTCCTTTTAAACCTGATTTTACATATTTGTAAAAATGGGAAGAATAACATCTAAAAAGATTTTGTAGTTATTAAATAAAAAGTATATAAAGTATTTAGCATGAAATGCTCAATGAATGGGAGCTATTTATATTAAATGGAACAAGATGGAATGACTAGCAGTAATCAGAAATAAGTTATTGAAATATGGCTCTGAGAATAAGAATGGGGGGTGTTGAGCCTAAAACTGGATTTATTTTGACGACACTAGCTATTTCCACTGAGCTTGTGCAACTGTCAATTGCCTTCTCTTCCTGCTAACACACAGTATTTTCATTGCTGAGGTAGCTTTTAAAAATGGTTCAGAGAAGGTATTTGGCTATCTTTCTGAAGTTATTATAATAATCCCCATAACCCCTCAAGCCAGCAATGTTCTTTTACCTGAGTAAATTGATTTAGTGAGTCATGTGCGATTTCTCTACAGTAAGTCGCACAGAAATTTTGATGGATATATTTTATGGAAAAAATTATACTTTGGGAAATGATTTTTCCCTCATAGATATACAATTGGCAACCAAATTTCAGACTATGCTTAGAGTTTTACAATTGCTATGAATCAGTCAAGGCAGTAGAGATGAAGATGTGAACGGGGTTTATCTTTTGTTTTAAATCTTGGTGCTTTTTCAAATAAATAAAAGAGGAAAAATATTTTAAGGCTTTATAAGTTATTATATATCCTTATGTATTATGGTTTGGATAGTTTTAATTCAATGAAATGAACCCACATGTTTGTTGCATTGGCAAAGGTATAAGAATAAGATACAATTCCTACAATTCCTTATCTAAAGGAAGGGGAATAATGATATAAATAAAATGTTTAGTTTAGTAAAAACCAAATGAGGTGTACAAAGTGCTATGTGTGAAGTACACTGCTCTAAGGTGCTGAGAGTGGAGGGAAAGCTCCATTTGACCTGGGCTTTAAAGGATTTGTAGCTCAAAGGGATTTGTATTCTAGATATGCAGGAATGGCATAAACAGAGTTAGAGAGAGATAAAAAATACATGTCAGACTAAGGGAACAAAAAAACCCAGCCAATTTTGGCTGGTGCAAGAGTCAGTGGAAATCATAGGTAATGAGCCATGCTGCTGCTGCTGCTAAGTCGCTTCAGTCGTGTCCGACTCTGTGCGACTCCATAGACAGCAGCCCACCAGGCTCCCCTGTCCCTGGGATTCTCCAGGCAAGAACACTGGAGTGGGTTGCCATTTCCTTCTCCAATGCATGAAAGTGAAAAGTGAAAGTGAAGTTGCTCAGTCATGTCCGACTCTTCGCGACCCCATGGACTGCAGCCTACCAGGCTCCTCCATCCATGGGATTTTCCAGGCAAGAGTACTGGAGTGGGGTGCCACTGCCATAATGGTAGGCTAATACCATATGAAGCATCATATCCCCGAGAGATGTAAGAAAATTAATCGTTATACTGAGAGAATAATGTTATACTGAGAGAATAATTTCCATCAGAATTATCTTCTGATGGAAAATTGCTTTTATGAATAGTGGTGGTGACAGTTAACAGATGAGAACAACTACTCGGTAGAAAATAGTTGCTTTAGTCAACAGAAAAGCTGATTATCTCTAAACAGAAGACTGATATAATCAAGAAATTAGGAGACTCTAGTAACTTACTAGACCAGAGAAAATAAAGGCCAATATCTAGTTAAGCAGGGAAGTTGAATTGATCTTTGGCTGTCTGCTTCAATCCATGCTAAAATGGCAGTGAAGAGATTTTAGCTTTTCAGCCTAAAAGGACAAAGGAAATGGAGAGGATCCAACTGCAAAAATTTAAGAGCTGGCAAAGTAGGTGGATGGCTAAGAACTTAATTAGCAGACCTGAGAATTATGAAGAACTGGAAAATAACTCGAGTGCTACTACAGAGTTCTCAGTGGCTGAGGAATATGTTGCATGGTGTGCCTGTGGGAGTGCAGGCGAATTGGGGGCTATAAACAGAAGAACTGGGGGCTATAAATAGAAGGGAGTTTGTGGACAGGGAAGCCTGACGTGCTACAGTCCATGGGGTCACAAGGAGTCGGACACGACTGACCGACTGAACTGAACTGAACTGAAACAGAAGAGTTAACTGAAAGTTTGCGGAGGCAGAAAACAATCCTGTAGAGGAGGCAAAACTTTTACTTCTCCCATCTTAGGCTTTCAGCTGGAACTCTTTGACAAGACAGATTAACAAGAGAAAGACAGCAGTTTATTACTGTAGGCTGTACACATCAGCAAGAGAAATCTAAACCCAAAATAATAATTCAAAATGGTTATTTGGAAGTCCAGCCTATACAGCATCTGCAGCAAAGGACAGTATGGTTGTAGAGAAATGTTGCAACAAAGGAAGGCAGTTTTAGGCCTCCAAGGCCAGCAAAATGTCACAAGGTAAGTAAATGGGAGGAAACTAATGGAGAAAAGTTTACTTGCAGATTCCTCTGGTGCCATCTCTGGGCTGATAAGAATCTGTCTATAGTAAAAGGAGAATTTATATCCTGCCTTTAGGCAGAAAATGGGGAGCTCTTCCTGGGTTTTCTGCTTCTTGATTGCTTACAGTTCAAAATAATTTTTATGTCAAAGAGGCATATTTTGAAGTGACATATCCTGGTTTCCTTCAGCTTCTCTGTTCATTTTTCTACTGCATAAAGCCAAAACAATATCCTCTTTTAACCAGGCAGAAAATCAGAGATTTATTTTCTAAGGATTGTAAAGTGTAGGGTCTTTTGACTCCAGAATACCAGGCAGATTTGAAGGCAAGATTATTGTATGAAAACCAGGGTATTAAGTGAAAAATTTACTCTGAATCTGAGACACTCCCTTTCACTTACCATAATGCTGGTAGCCAGAGCTTTCCTGGTGGCTCAGATGGTAAAGAATCTGCCTGCAATGCAGAAGATCTAGATTCAGTCCCTGGGTTGGGAAGATGCCTTGGAGAAGGAAATGGCAACTCACTTTAGTATTCTTGCTTGGAGAATCCCAATGGACAGAGGAGCCTGGCAGGCTACAGACCATGGGTTTGCAGAGTTGGGCATGACTGAGCGACTAAGAGCACAACAGCATAGGTTTATACCATCCAAAAAGGCAATGCAGTCTTTTCTGTGGGGATTCTGATCAGCCAAGAAGAAAAGTTTTATAGAAATGAGTATCAGATATTTCTCCCCAAATCTAATCTGGCTCTTTGAGATTACCATTTATTCAAACTCCTCATTGAAAACCCCAACTATTCATTCAAGACTTTCAAATAGCCTCAGTGCAGATGACACCACCCTTATGGCAGAAAGTGAAGAGGAACTAAAAAGCCTCTTGATGAAAGTGAAAGTGGAGAGTGAAAAAGTTGGCTTAAAGCTCAACATTCAGAAAACGAAGATCATGGCATCCGGTCCCACCACTTCATGGGAAGTAGATGGGGAAACAGTGGAAACAGTGTCAGACTTTATTTTTCTGGGCTCCAAAATCACTGCAGATGGTGATTCTGGCCATGAAATTAAAAGACGCTTACTCCTTGGAAGGAAAGTTATGACCAACCTAGATAGCATGTTCAAAAGCAGAGACGTTACTTTGCCAACAAAGGTCCGTCTAGTCAAGGCTATGGTTTTCCCTGTGGTCATGTATGGATGTGAGAGTTGGTCTGTGAAGAAGGCTGAGCGCCGAAGAATTGATGCTTTTGAACTGTGGTGTTGGAGAAGACTCTTGAGAGTCCCTTGGACTGCAGGGAGATCCAACCAATCCATTCTAAAGGAGATCAGCCCTGGGATTTCTTTGGAGGGAATGATGCTAAAGCTGAAATTCCAGTACTTTGGCCACCTCATGCGAAGAGTTGACTCATTGGAAAACACTCTGATGCTGGGAGGGATTGGGGGCAGGAGGAGAAGGGGACGACAGAGGATGAGATGGCTGGATGGCATCACTGACTCGATGGACGTGAGTCTGAATGAACTCTGGGAGTTGGTGATGGACAGGGAGGCTTGGCATGCTGTGATTCATGGGGTTGCAAAGAGTTGGACACGACTGAGCGACTGAACTGAACTGAACTGAGCTATCCTGAAATATAAGCTGACATCTCTAAATGGAAGATAGAGACTGAAACAAAACATAGAGAAACTGAATATGCAGGGGGTTGAAAACCTCAAAGAAATTAATCCTTAATATCCTCTGAGAGACAAAAACAGATTTCATCCATGAAACAGGATCATGAAATGGAACAGAAAAAAAAAGAATTACTGAAAATTAAAACTATGGTAACAAAAATGAAAGAAACTAATAATGTTTGGAAGTAAAAATTAAGAAAATCTCCCAGAATACAGAGGAAACGAGAAATAGTCCTGGCAACTTAATATCAAAGTATCAGAAAATTCAGAAAGACAAAACAGAGAAAGTTAAGGGGAAAATTTTTCAATTGTATATGTATTTCAATAGTATATATATATTTCAACTGTATAATATATATTTGTATGTATATATAAATCTCATTAGTAAAGGACATAAGTTTTCAATGGAAAGGGCTCTCTGAATTGAAAGTCACTCAGTCGTGCCGGACTCTGCGACTCCATAGACTGTAGTCTATCAGGCTCCTCTGTCCATGGAATTCTCCAGGCAAGAATACTGGAGTGGATTGCCATTCCCTTCTCTAGGAGATCTTCCCAACTCAGGGATCCAATCCAGGTCTCCTGCCTTGGAGGCAGATTCTTTACCATCTGAGCCACCAGGGAAGTAAAGGACATAAGCTTTCAATGGAAAGGGCTCTCTGAATTGAATTCTCAGCAAAATTGATAAAAATAGACTCACACTAAAGCACATATGTGTGAAATTTCAGAATACTGGAGATTAAAGAAAGATACTACAAGCTTTTGTATTATTTTATATACAAAAATAAATAGTAATAGTAGGAGAAGGAGGTTCATACAAAGAGAACCAAGAATAAAAATGTTGCAGGTGAAAGCAACACCGAAGACTAGAAGATACTATTTTCTAACCTCAAAAACATTTACACAAAGTTTCAATCAAATGTGAGGGTAAAATTTTAAAAGTTTCAAAACTTCACCTTTTCTCAGGATGTTGCATCAGCGAAATAAGACGGTATAGCTAGAATGAAGACACAGGGTCCAGAAAACAGAGATTCAGCTCAGGAGTCGGGAGAAGGGGATCATCAGGATGCTGGTGATGGGAGATCTTAATATGGCAGCATTGTGGTTGTCCTGACGTGGGGGTGAGGCATGCAAGACAGTTTTCGTGGAGCCGAATCTGAAATTCCAATGAGAGATGTCATGAAGATGAAATCAAAAGGACGCTTGAGCTGTTTAAATGTATTGAGAAGATACTGACACAATAGGAGAGAATGTGTGGTTGAATTCATGATAGAAAATCAGGCCAATGACACTCCGGCAAAAACAAATTGTTCAGTAGAGAAAGACATCATATTATGCTATGGGGATCAATAAAAGCATTTGCTTAGTCATAGCAATGTCAACATTGATCCAATCAAAATTATAATATATTTATATTTGAAGAATGAGGATTGCAAAGTGTGTGGTGGGAGCTGGCAAGAAGGAGAGTTAAATCTTCCTATTCTGTTGTGAGAAATCAATAGTCAATGCCCAACGTTAAAAACAGGAGCAGCAGACACATGTTATTTGGAAGTCAGGATGCACATATGGCTAAAGAGTCATTTAAAAGAGCAGGAGAGAGCTGGCTCTTGGGATGAGGAAAACAAAGTGGGAGGGTCTGAAATTACATAAGAGGGTGAGGTGAGGAAGGCGCAGTGAAGAAAGGAGATTTAGGACCAGATGAGAGAGAGAGATGTAAAGCTAAATTTGTAGGACTGGGCAATTGATCGGATTATAAAAAGAGTAGAAAAAGATGACAGGTGTTTCAGGCAGGGTAACTGAGAAGACAATGAAATCATTAACAGGATTAGGAAATCCAAAGAAGACATAGGTGATGGAGGGGCGGATGGGGGAGACAATGGAATAGAATTGTCATGGCTCAGAAATGTGAAAAGTCTGATTCTGCCACTTTGCCTGTATGAGCATTGGCAGACCACCTAACCTCCATGGATTACAGAGACCTTACCTACGGACTAGGAGAGGAGAGGAGCTTGGTGGTAAAGAACCCAGACTCTGGAACTGGAGTCCCCAAGTTTGAACGCCCCATTCTTTTATCCCATTTACTATCCACGTGGTTTGGGCCATTTACTTAACTTATGCCTGCCTCAGTTTCCTCATGTGTAAAATGGAGATAATAGTATTTGGGTTATGTATTTGTTTGCAGAATTAAATGGGTTAACACATGAAACACTTGGAACAAAAGTCAAGTCCCATATATGAACTTACTACTTTTATTATAAGTAAACTCTGATGTCCATTCCACATATACATTTTTATGAGTATATAATAGGATGGTTTGTATTCGAGATTCCAATGGAATATTCAGGGGAAGGAATAGGATAAACAGTTATAAATATTCTTCTAGAATTTATGAGCAGAATGAGGATGATAAAAATGTGCAAGTTATTTGACTATAGGTGATTGTTGACATTGGGAGAGTGAATTACATTAAGGATAGGAGAGAAAAATACTGATAATACAAAATAAAATCCCTGATTGAACATAAATTACAAATGAAGTACATTTGAAAACTAGGAAAGAGGGTATGTAGAAGCATCAGTGGATTTTCTCCTAGTAGACATCAGGTAGTACAAACAGATCAAGGCAAGAATTTGAGCCTTGGACCTGAACAGACCAGGGTTTGTCTTGATTCTCAAGCCATGTAAATTGGGGTGATTTATTTACATTATCTAAACACACTTTACTTCAGTTGGGAAATGCATTAAAGTTTTGTATGAAATAAATGGCATGTTATGGCAAGGGATGGGGGAAGTCACTCAGTCATGTCTGACTCTTTGTGACCCCATGGACTATACAGTCCATGGAATTCTTCAGGCCAGAATACTGGAGTGGGTGGCCTTTCCCTTCTCCAGGGGATCTTCCTAACCAAGGGATTGAACCCAGGTCTCCCTCATTGCAGGCAGATTCTTTACCAGCTGAGCCACAAGGGAAGCCCAAGAATCCTGGAGTGGGTAGCCTATCCCTTCTCCAGCAGATCTTTCCAACCCAGGAGTTGAACCGGGGTCTCCTGCATTGCAGGCAGATTCTATACCAACTGAACTATCAGGGAAGCCCACATGTTATAAAGGATGTGCCCAATACAATGCATATCCAAGAATATATACTGGAATATTATACACATACAGTGTTGCACACATAGTGGGGGTTATTTATCACCACTAGCCTGCATATACCTAGGGCATCTATGTCCATGCCAACCAAAAGCCAAGCTGTTTCCTTCCCTCTGTCAATTTCTTTCCTAGGTTTATTCTTCCCTCATTTGGGTCCTCTCTCTGGGGGTCTCTGTACAGCCATAACTTTCTAATAAGTGTCATTATTCTGTTGTCTGTTCTACAAATAAAGTGAACAAGCAACCTGGTTCACAGAGCCCATGACTATGTACAATGTAACATCTACAAGTGGGCATAGTACCACTTGTACTTGCATCTGCACACTGAATTAATACTGTCATTGCACTCGGAGAAGGCAATGGCACCCCACTCCAGTACTCTTGCCTGGAAAACCCATGGACGGAGGAGGCTGGTAGGCTGCAGTCCATGGGGTTGCACAGAGTCGGACACAACTGAGCGACTTCACTTTCACTTTTCACTTTGATGTACTGGAGAAGGAAGTGGCAACCCACTCCAGTGTTCTTGCCTGGAGAATCCCAGGGATGGGGAAGCCTGGTGGGTTGCCATCTATGGGGTCGCACAGAGTCGGACACGACTGAAGCGACTTAGCAGCAGCAGCGGCACTTAATGCTGTCAATGCAATTAATGTTGTCATTGTACTCTCACGGTAGATCTGTGAGTCCTCTGGTGGCTTCCTAGGTGGTGTTAGTGATAAAGAATGTGCCAATGCAGGTAAGAGGTGCAGGTTCGATCCCTAGGTTGGGAAGATCCCCTGGAGGAGGGCATGGCAACCCACTCCAGTATTCTTGCCTGGAGAATCCCATGGACAGAGAAGCCTGACAGGCTACCGTCCATAAGGTCTCAGAGAGTCAGACACAACTGAAGCAATTTGGCAAGCATACATACGTACACACTGATTTATACAATGATGAAGGAAATTCAAATCCTAGACAAATGATAGATTGACCTGATTGTAACTTCCAGTAATAAGAGTACAGAAAACAGTCAGGTGTGATAGGTAGGAAATGAAATAACTAGGTTGTAAAATGAAAGAGTAAAAGTAGTAGTTCAAGTCATGCTTGTTTTATTGAATACCCAATCTCTTTGTAATCCAAATCATTGACCTATGTGCTTGAGGAAAGCAGAACAAAATGAAAATTAAACAAAATAGAAACAAAACAGAGTTCTTGGGCTGGATTGAAACAGGGCTAACTAACCACAGGTTAAGAGTTATAGTATAGATTCTCACTCATATATTTATGGTCACACTGTAATCAACGTCTCAACCTTTCCTTCCTATTTAAGCACTTTTTACTTCTTCAATAATTTTTTATAATATTTCAGCATTAAAAATAAATATGCAAGAAATCCAATATCTAACAGATATCTCTTAGGGTGTAACAGAATATCTACTACACCCTCTGTAGTATCTGTGTAATCATGACCCTTGGGCTTCCCAGGCGCTGCAGTGGTAAAGAATCCACCTGCCAGTACAGGAGACACAGGTTCAATCCTTGGTCTAGGAAGATCCTTTGGAGAAGAAAATGGCAACACACTCCAGAATTCTTGCCAGGAGAACACCATGGACAGCAGAGCCTAGCAGGCTACAGTCCATGCGATTGCAGAGTCAGCCACAACTGAGCGCACACACACAGTCATAACCCTGGGTTTTTTAACTGTGTCTTTGCAGAAGTGAAAGAAAAAACGGAAATCCTTCATGTTCTACAAGATGTGTTATGTCAGATGGGCCAATCTTAGATCAAGAGAAATGCAGAAAAGAGATACTCAAAGTTCTTTCATTGCCTATCAATCAAAAACTGAGTCCTGCACGTGTCGGCTTCCTGTAACCATACCATCATAACGATGGATTTATGCTCCATTTTACAGTATAGGCTTAATGCTGTAGGCATTCAGTTGGTGATCAGAGTTAAACCTGTGTGTGTGTGTGTGTATGTATGTGTGTACGCACGCTCAGTCATGTCTGACTCTTTTGCAATCCCATGGATTACTGTTTGCCAGGCCCCTCTGTCCATGGAATTCTCCAGGCAAGAACACTGGAGTGGGTTGCCATTTTCTCCTCCAGGGATCTTCCTGACCCAGGGATCAAGCCTGAGTCTTCTGCACCTTCTGCATTGGGAGATGGATTCTTTACCACTGTGCTACCCGGGAAGCCCGAGTTAAACAAATACTCAGCAGTATTGAATGATTCTTAAGGTTTTATGTGGGGAAGAGATGTGGCCCAGTTCAAGCTAGTTAGCGGGTGACAGTCACCTCTATCACAAAACATTGTGATAGACAATGTTTTGGTTATTATGCAGAGTTTCCTGTTGCAAATAATAGATTGCTTAGATACAGCAAGACACGGGCAGCATAGGGAGGGCCTGGCTTCCCAGGTAGAGAATTCATGTGTGCTATATGTCTTTGGCCAGTGCTTAACACATCAGTTTGTTCATCTGTAAAATGAGGATAATAACACTTTGCAAGGTTCTTATGAAGGCCAAATGATTAAACATAAAAATAATATGACCACCTCAAAGTCTGGCACATATTTAGAGCTCAATAAATTTTAGTTATTCTGTTTATTTCTCTCTGAGTGGAAAATGGTCTTAGATAAATGACTACAAAACTGATCTTTGTCTACCTGGAAATAAGAGAGAGGTTTACCCTTGTAATCCCATCAACCTTTTTCCATTTTTTTGTGGCCAGAGAGGTACATGTCTGTTGGCCCCCGTTAGTTTGAAACTGCACATTTTTTCTTTTAGTGGGATGAGGCTAAGAATGACAGTCTTAGTCAAATGCTAGACACTTGTGGTTGCTCAATTGATATTAATTAATCCCCACTAGCAGCATTTTGGCAACAGATCTTGACGCCTGTGACCTTTCATGCTGGATCGAATTACTCGCCGATGTTTCCTTCTCTCAGCCAAACCCTTCAAAATGTTCTTAGGCTGTTGGCAGAATTCCATGAGCAGGACAGTTTCCTGAGAAGCCTGAAGTTGGCAACTTAAAAGTGTTATTGCTAAATAAGTAGAATGTGAGACATTACATATCCAATTTTGGTGATGGAAGGTACCCAAGTAATCGTCGTAAATATACAAAAACTCCCCCTCTGAGCTCTGTGGAAGCTCAAGAGAAAGGATTCAGGAAATAGACTCCTGCCTGCAGTCTTTCACAAGCCCTGTGGTTATGCAGGACGTCCACTCACCACGACAAGGGATACTGCTGGGAAAACAACTGCTCCTCTCAGAGGATAAGCAGCTTAGGTTTGGTGCCTTGGGTAGCTCCAGGGTTTGATTAGTTTTAGTCCCTATTTCTCCTGCTGTTTATGAAAAGGTGTTTTATTATGTGATTTTATTCTGTGTTTGCAATGAAGGCAGTAAAAGTCCCAAAGCTGAAACAAAGAGGTGACCCTTCTAGCCCTACCTTGGTCTCTTTCTGCCTGAGATGACAGTGCCCAGGCACCAACTGTGACAAGGAAGGGACATGTGATGTTCAGATCATCTTGTACACCCCCAAACTGTAGTTTCTTATAGAAAAGTTTGAATGCAATTTAAAATTCTACTGTAAAGCTGATTTTCAAGAACTTGGTAATAAGAGTTATCATTTTGTTATTGGAGAATACAACTGTTACTACTTTGCTGTTGTTCAGTCACTATGTCGTGTCTAACTCTTTGGGATCCCATGGATTGCAGTCCACCAGGTTTCCCTGTCCTTCTCTAGCTCCCGGAGTTTGCTCAAACTCATGTCCATTGAGTCAGTGATGCTATCTAGCCATCACATCCTCTGCCACCCTCTTTTTCTTTTGTCTCCAATCTTTCCCAGCATTTCCCCAGTCTTTTCTAATGAGTCAGCACTTATCATCAGGTGGCCAAAGTACTGGAGTTTCAGCATCAGTCCTTCCAATGAATATTCAGGGTTGATTTCCTTTAGGATTGACTGGTTTGATTTCCTTGCTGTCCAAGGAACTCAAGAGTCTTCTCCAGCACCACAGTTCGAAAGTATCAATTCGACTATTAATGCTTTTTCTTCCCTGGAACTTCGCAACATTGTCACAATGTGTTGAAATGGTGGGTTTACTTTTCTCTTTCCTCCACTATATTTTAAGATTTTTTTCATTGCATCCCAATCACCTGGAACTGTAATAGGTACAGAGTAAACTGTTCAATAAAGATTTGCTAAACGAGTGAATGACAAGGTTCTATGAAAGTAGTGGGATGCAGATGATACTGATGTAGCCAAATATTTATGGACCTGGTCTGGTGAAAAGTAGTAGTATTTGTGTATGCTTTCCCCACCTCCAATCTGCTGTTAGTTAACACCAACTTTAGGCTTCCCAGGTGGCTCAGCGGTAAAGAATCCACCTGCAATGCAGAAGACACAGAGACTCAGGTTCAGTCCCTGGGTTAGGAAGATCCCCTGGAGGAGGAAATGGCAACGCACTCCAGTATTCTTGCCTGGAGAATCCCATTGACAGAGGAGCCTGGTGGGCCATACACTCCATGGAGTCACAAAGAGTCAGGCACAGCTGAGCATGTAGGCAGCGGCATCCTTCAGATAAAATGAGTTTCTCAAGGAAGTCTTTTTTACATGCAATTTACCTTTTAAGCTTTTGAAGTGCATAGGCCATGGTTGTTTTGCCTAATATTCTATTCTTGGCACCCAGCACAGTGCCTGGCATGCTACAGGCACATAACAAAGATTTGTTGAAGAATTACTCTCTGCTCTGATGGTGCCTCTTTACCTACTATCAAATTTCTAGGCATTCATTACATTTAATTTAGAACACTTCAGTGATCTTGCTGGACTTCATTCATCCAGCCACTCCACACTAGAATGGTCTGGACACTGCTGCCAAAATAATTTTTACAAAGCTGTTCTCAGGCTGTAAACGTCCACAAATTGCTTTCAAATTACTCCTGTTTATTCACTTGTAAGGACTTCCCAGGTGGTTCAGTGGTAAAGAATCCACTTGCCAATGCAGGAGACATGAGTTAGATCCCTGGATCTGGAAGATCCCCTGGAGAAGGAAATGGCAACCTTGCCATTTCTAGTATTCTTGCCTGGAAAATCCATGGACATAGGAGCCTGGGGGGATACAGTCTATGGGGATGAGAGGGTAACAGGCAGGAAGGCCAGGGGTCTCCATATGGAGGAAACAGGCTGCAAATGTCAGACATTTTTTAATCTCTCTCTTAAGAGGCAGGAGGAAACAAACAAGTGTTTGATTTTTTCCCCTTCTCCATACAAATTTAAAAGGGAGTTTCTCTTAAAATTCTGTGTTGCCATGACGACACCTGGCTCCACCTGAACTTAACTTTTCTCAAACCTGGAGCTAACCAATGCGTTTTTCCTATGGAAACGTTTTTCTTGAGCCACGTTAATGAACTATGTATTTACCCTAGACTCTGTCTTTCTTCAAGTCAGTTCTGCTTAAGACTCAGAACCGATAAGGGCTCAACCTGTATGTTTTGCTCATGCGTTGTTCTCCTGATCTATGTTAACGAAACTATATATTTACTTGGAAACCTGCCTTTCTTCAAGATTCATGTCCATCGTTTTATGGCTCAGGGTGACTGACCTAGTGCTAATGTTATCTCAAAATGCATGTTGTGGGTGAGGGGCCTGGGGCCACTCTGAATTTTGGGACATCTCCTTTCTCTAATTAACAGCTTGCTGATAGGTATATAACATACTGCTAAAGGCAAGGGGGGCAGGGATTGGCATTCTTTCTGCCCCTTTCTGATGTGCCGGGAGCCGGCATATTGCATATTGAGTGCATATTGCATATTGAGTGCAGCACTTTTCAGGATCTGGAATAGCTCAACTGGAATTCTATCACTGCCGGTAGCCAGTGTGAGGAACTCCGCCCATGACAAAGGTCATGAGGAAGGAGGCTCGGCATACGCAAAGGCGGGATCGAGCCTCAGGAGTCCCCCTGGAAATTCTCGAGCATATACCCCCAAAACCAGAGTCTGCCTACTTTCTGCTTTACGGGGGGCTGTCCCCCACTACCTCTCTGAAAAAAAGTTAGCTTACAGCTCCAGTTAATAATTCCTGGGTGTGACAGTGTTTAACCTACAAACTCCTTTGGAAATCCTCTAGCCTGCCTGAATAGGTTTTTCCGGCAACATGTGATTGTTCAGAGCCTCCCAACTGTGAGAAGCAGGAGATGTTCTAACTGTCTAAACACAGATTCTTTTGAGTAGTTAAAAGATTGATTAGAAATTGTATTGGTGAAGGGATTTTCACTTGTTGGGCCAATGTTTGCTGCTAAGTCTCCATATCCCTTACCTGCTGTGTCCCTGGCAGTGTATTGATTAATATAATTGGTGTAAATAGTAGCTTTAATGTTTGTAACCTGGGACCCTTGAGTTAATTCTTTTTCTTGTTATAGCCCACCACACCTTTGCTCTGTAGGAATGCAACTTTATCTAATGCTTTTGGAGGGTGGCTCCTGACCAATCACCTTTAGAGAAAAATAAGTTTTCTGAAGAAAAGGTCTTAAAATGTTAACAGGCCTCCGGGCCAGAAGATGATGCAAATCACCTAAGCTTTTGCATATGATAAGTTTGCAGGAAGAAAGCCTGGTTTGCTGCAAGACTCTACCCCTTCCCCCATTATCCTCTGTGCATAACTTAAGGTATAAAAACTACTTTGAAAAATAAAGTGCGGGCCTTGTTCACCGAAACTTGGTCTCACCATGTCGTTCTTTCTCTTACCTTCTGGCTGAATTATTCAGCCTCTTTTCTACACTGAATTTCCTCACTGAGCTATCCTTATCTCAGCCTCTTTTCTCCACTGAATTTTCCTACTGAGCTATCCTCATTCTATTACTCTTTATATCCTTAATTAACGTTTAATTAAGCAATTGTTTCCTGATCTTCGCCTACGCCGTCTCTCCTTCGAATACCCTGGATCAGCCGGGGCTGGTCCCCGGCACTGATGTCTATGTCAGAGGCATTCTCTGTCTCTTTTAGACTTTAATAAAACTTTATCACACAAAAGCTCTGAGTGACCAAGCCTCGTCACTAGCCCCAGATTGAATTCCTCTCCTCCAGAGGCCAAGAATCCCAGCATCTTTCATGGCTCAGCAACAATCTTTCAGGGTCACAAAAGAGTCAGACAAGACTCAGTGACTAAACAACAATTCACTTGTAAACAGACACTTCTAAGTTTTATACCAGTTGCCCTCCACTATCTTTTTGAAATCTCATTTTTCCATAGAAGTTGTTTGTACTACTCAAGCCATTTTTTTTTTTTTTTGGCTTTGTCTTTAAGTGAAGGCATATTTCTCTATCGTTATGCCCAGCTTCTTGTCTTTTGGGTCTTCAGTAACGTTTATATTGCATATACCATGTGTCTTACATGTATGAAATATACTCAGAAATATTTTAGACGCATGGAAGATGAGCTTTCAATATTCAACAGCAAGTAACATGAGCAAATGAACCATACATAGAGATTTGAAGTATTCAGTAATCTGAATAAAACTGTAAGATAAGCTGATCACAGGAATAGAAGGACTTTCTGTGACTCAAGCAGGAAAAAGGGAAGAAAGGAGCAGAAAGTGGGATTCTCCTCCTCCCCACCAATGCTGTGTCATTGATGCCTTATTGATTCTCTTTCTGAGCTGGAGAAGGGGAAATGGAAGTGTGAGTCTTGGAAGTGAGTGGGAGCGTGTGGCGGGGGGTAGGGGGTGGTAGTGGTGGTAATAAGTAAGTAAAGGTCGGTAAGCAGTGCTGGCAGCAGCATCAAATGGCTGCTGGAAGTCAAGGCCCGGAACCTGATAAGAATAGCCACCTATAGTAGAAAGAAATGCAGCCTTGGGAAGTCTTGGGACATCTCTCAGTCAGACTATCTTACTTAACTAAGTTGTCACTCAAAATGTGTGATGTAATCCATAGTCTATAACATTTTTTTGCCTTTTTTATTATGTTAGCTTGCCTCCAAAGATGATTATTGTTTCTTAAGTCTATTAGATGAGGAAATATACATTTTATTCTCTAGAGACTCTCTGTGTGCTATTGGCCTACAAAATCAACTATTTGGGTAGTTTTTTCTTCTCAAAGGAAACTATAAATATTAATGGGGTTTGTTGGTTTTATGATCAACATCAAAGAAGATACAATATTGACCTGCAAAAACCCCCAGAGTTATTGTTTACAAATGCAGCTATCATGGATGAGAAAATACTCATTATCATCAAGTTTTTAATCACCAAATCTTAAAAAAAAAAATCTATGGAGTAGATTTAGTGAACTGTATGACAAACTTATTATACCAGATCAAATTCTTTCGTGATTTTTGTGGATAGCCTGAAAATATGTCTGAGTTTGGGACAAAAATGAAGAATGTCCTTCACTTTCAAACTAGAAGTAGTGAAGCATTTCTGTAAGTGAGATTGGGAACTTATATAGAAAGCCTTTCATTAAAGATTAATATGAATTTTTACAAGGACAGCAAGTTTAGTCAATAAGGAGACTACCTGCAATGTAGGAGACCTGGGTTTGATTCCTGGGTCAGGAAGATCCTCTGGAGAAGGAACTGGCAACTCACTCCAGTATTCTTGTCTGGGGAATCCCATGGACAGAGGAGCCTGGCAGGCTATAGTCCGTGGGGTTGCAAAGAGTTGAACATGACCGAGTGACTAAACCATCACCACCAAGTTATTGTGTGGGAATTTGATAATATGTTTGCTATGAGGAGTACAGAATAAATGCTATATAGACTCTTCCTAAATTCTTAAAATTTCAGGGAAAATAAAACCAAATTTCTGTAGATTCATAATACCACCAGAGTATGGTCAAAAAGCAAGAAAACAAGTAAAAAGATCAATTTAAAACTGCTTAATGGGGACTTTTAATATAAAATAACTTACTTTCATTTTTAAAACTGTAATGTGTCCAGTCAGTTTTTTCCCCAAAGAAATATGGATTTATGTTCCTCTTGCTGGGAAAAATACCAATAACCTCAGATATGCAGATGACACCACCCTTATGGCAGAAAGTGAAGAGGAACTGAAGAGCCTCTTGATAAAGGTGAAAGTGGAGAGTGAAAAAGTTGGCTTAAAGCTCAACATTCAGAAAACGAAGATCATGGCATCCGGTCCCATCACTTCATGGGAAGTAGATGGGGAAACAGTGGAAACAGTGTCAGACTTTGTTTTTCTGGACTCCAAAATCACTGCAGATGGTGACTGCAGCCATGAAATTAAAAGATGCTTACTCCTTGGAAGGAAAGTTATGACCAACCTAGATAGCATGTTCAAAAACAGAGACGTTACTTTGCCAACAAAGGTTTGTCTAGTCAAGGCTCTGGTTTTTCCATTGGTCATGTATGGATGTGAGAGTTGGACTGTGAAGAAGGCTGAGGACCGAAGAATTGATGCTTTTGAACTGTGGTGTTGGAGAAGACTCTTGAGAGTCCCTTGGACTGCAAGGAGATCCAACCAGTCCATTCTGAAGGAGATCAGCCCTGGGATTTCTTTGGAAGGAATGATGCTAAAGCTGAAACTCCAGTACTTTGGCCACCTCATGCGAAGAGTTGACTCATTGGAAAAGACTCTGATGCTGGGAGGGATTGGGGGCAGGAGGAGAAGGGGACAACAGAGGATGAGATGGCTGGATGGCATCACCGACTCAATGGACGTGAATCTGAGTGAACTCCGGGAGTTGGTGATGGACAGGGAGGCCTGGAGTGCTGCAATTCATGGGGTCGCAAAGAGTCAGACAGGACTGAGCGACTGATCTGATCTGATCTATCTGTTTTCACTTAATAAATAGATGTTACTAATTATAACAAAATAAAAGATTTTACCCATTTTGAAGTATAGTGTTTCTTATAAAATTAAATTGCCAATTCCATTTGTAAGCAACTTTTGTTCTGAGCTGTTACAGCTGTGTACTCCAAGAGTGTACAATTGGTTTATTTTTTTCTCTTTAAATTCAGTATAACCAACCAATTATTAAATTATGTTTCTCCATTATGTCTTTCACCCTCCATTTCTAATCTGTGTCTTCATATGAAAATTGAATTTCTTGTAGACACCATATACTGGATCTCGAACTTTATTTTTTTTAACCCTCTTATAGTTGCTCTATTCAATTGGTACTTAGATCATTCATATTTAAAATGATTATTGATACAGTTTAATATCTTGCATGTCTGTAACCGTTTTCTGTCAGCTGCTGTATGAACAGGTCATCCAAGATTGCTGTTCTCTTGCTCTCTGCACATCCCCAGCTTCACCTACACTCTACTCATGTGACTGATCTCACATACCTGCTCCCTGCCTCAGCTAATTCTTGTTCTAATCTTTAGAGCAGAGCATTACTGACTTTCCTACATACTTGTGCCCTTCCCCCACCCCCAGCTGGTGATTGTTTTAATCTTTAGAGCAGAACATCTCCACCAGAATAGCTAATCAAAGGGGTGGTAAGGGGCGTCCCCCTCGTTAGTTTCCCTGGTAACTGAGAAGCCCACCAGATATCAATTCCCCTGCAGCGATAACCTTCCACTCCGTCCTCCCAGGGAGCTGAGGCTGCTGCCACGTTTGTCCTACCTGTTGTCTGTTGCACGAGGAGGTGGAGTGTTGCTCCAGGACCTTGCTCCAGAAAGGTAAGCTCCCCCTATCCATGAAATCATTGATATTTCTGTTGCTGACTCCAGGCTCTTTTTTTGGTCTTGAAGCTGGGCAAGCACAGGGCTTGCAGGGTTGCAGGGTATAGTCCAACAATTGGTGGGGCCAACCAGGAGCACCGAGCTGGGAAATGAGGGTGGGGAATGGAAAGTTGCGGCAGTCCTCCATTAACGTATGGAGCCAAAAAGTTACGGGTGTAATTCTAGGGTGGGTGTCCACTAATATAGGGCCCAAGAATTCCAGGGGTGATCCCAAAAGTTGCTGTGGTAATTTTGGGGTGGCTGTCCTTGACTAATGGAGTGTGCCAATAGAGTACAGAGAACTCATAGACAGCACCACCCGCCCCTGCCCCCAACTCCCAAGGTTTCTGCTGCGATATTGGCTGCCATTATGGTGGGAAGAAAGAAGTTAGATGATAAGGCAGTGGGCACAGTTGTAGGCTGACCATTGCTTTTTTTGGTTTGTTTTCTTTAATATTTATTTATTTGGCTGTGCTGGTGGGTCTTAGATGCCACATTTAGGATCTTTAGTTGTGGCATGCCATTGCTTTTTAATTTTTTTTCTTCATGATTTATATTTTAAATTTATTTTTGTTTGTGCTGAGCCTCTGCTGCTGTGTGCTTTCTTGGGTTGTGGTAGGGGCTACGTTCTAGTTGCGGTGCGCTGGTTTCTCATTGCGATGGCTTCTGTTTTGCAGAGCATGGGATCTAGGGTTCACGGGCGTCAGTGGTTGTGGCACACCGGGCCTAGTTGCCTCACAGCATGTGGGATTTGCTGGACCAGGGATTGAGCCCATGTCCCCTGCATTGGCAGGGGAATTCTTAACCACTGGGCCACCAGAGAAGTCTGCCATTGCTTTTTGTATGAAGAGAGGCCACAGAGGCTGAGCTAACTGCTGAGGTGAGGGTAAATTAAATGTTGATTCCTGTTCCTCTGAAAGTGAGGCATGTGAATATAAGTGAAGAATATGTATTATTGTCTTACTGTTGTTTAAACTGACTTGGCTATTTAGAAGCTGAAAAAAATCACTGAAAATGGGCAAGACGGGAATCTTTGACACTCTGAAACAGGTTTTTGCATATGCCTTAGAGGAAGTTAGTTTTCTAGAGAAAATTGGTATTTCTCTTTCTGTGCCTTTGAGATGTAAATGATTTATGTGGATTCTCAGAAACTATAATCACCCGTGATTCCTGAGAGGGGAGAAAAAAGAGGCCTTTTAAACTCCAGCAGGAAACCTGTGCCATTTCTGTGTATATGGATATAAGAAGAGAATGACTATCTCTCTCATTTCAAATAGGATAAAATATTGGAGTATTAATTGCTGTGTGTGCTAAGTTGTGTCCGACTCTGTGCAACCCCATGGAGTATAGCCTGCCAGGCTCCTCTATCCATGGAATTTTCCAGGCAAGAAGATTGGTATGGGATGTCATTTCCCACTCCAGGAGATCTTCCCAATCCAAGGATCAAACCTGCATCTTCTGCATTAGCAGGCATCTTTATCTCTGAGCTGCCTGGGAAGCCCATTAATTGCTGGGCAGGTCTAAGTTTATCTACATTTGCTTTCTTAGGAGAAAAAGACTAATGTATATGTTTTCAGTTAAGGAAATGCTTTTATGATAAATAGTTTACAATTACTTGCTTCTTGGTTTTTGCCAGAAATTAAGGTTTTTAAGGGTTAAGATTATAATTGGTCATAATTCTGTTTATTGTAGCCAAGTTTCTTTAATAATTACATTGTAATCAGATGTTTAGCCATGTATTTAAAAGTCTTTTGTCATTTATAGTTATTGTACTTTGATGCTATTGCAAAAGTGCTTCACGTTCAAGAAAATTCACAGGGAGGACTGTTTGATAAGGCCTGACTGTTTGTACAGGCCTCTGGTAAATTTCAGAGCATGCTGCCAAACAGGGAAAGAAAAGAGTCCTAATAGAAAACCTGATGGCTCCATAAAACTTTTACAAAAGGACTGTTTACTGAGTGAACTGGTAAATATGGTTATAATGTTTATGGGTTTTGTCTGAAATGTCTAGTTTTGATCTGTGTTTTTCAGGAGAAATCCTTCCCCTCAAGTTAGTTATGACTTACAGCGATTTGGTGAACTATGTACATGTGGGTAGAACTGAAACATTTTTCTTCTCTAACTGGTGCCTCTAGAACCTGGAGATTGCTGGGTTCCTAGTAGTCTTACCATGTGAATGGGAAAAAACTGTCTCCTGGGGTGTGCAGGAGTCTTGATATTCGGGGGACCTCTAGAAGAGAGAAATCCACCAAGGTGGGTCCTGAGGGCAGGCCTTTGGCAGGGCTTTTTCAGCCTCGAGAGGCCTTTTGGGAATTCAGTCTGAGACTCCTTCTGAGGAGTTTGGAGGAGCATGTGTAGTCAACTGGCCAGACTTAATTTGCAAATAAATTAGTCTTGGTTTGGCTTTGCAGATGAGGGTAATTTTAGAGAGAAAAATACTGTGTTTCAATGGATATTAAATTCTAGTTCTGCTAATTAAGGTCTATATTTATGTTGTGTTAGCCCACTCCAGTACTCTTGCCTGGAAAATCCCATGGACGGAGGGGCCTGGTGGGCTGCAGTCCACGGGGTCGCTAGGAGTCGGACACGACTGAGCGACTTCACTTTCACTTCTCACTTTCATGCATTGGAGGAGGAAATGGCAGCCCACTCCAGTGTTCTTGCCTGGAGAATCCCAGGGACGGGGGAGCCTGGTGGGCTTCTGTCTATGGGGTCGCACAGAGTCAGACACGACTGAAGTGACTTAGCAGCAGAGCAGCCATACTTTTGCTCTGATGTTCAGGATGGAAAAAGAATTCTCTAGTGAAGTTGTCACAGAGTATAGCTACTCATGATGTGTAACGTTGTTTTCTTTAAATCTGTTGCTAAAAGCACAGATACAGTGGTTGTGTAACAATTTGGTATAAATGGTAAAATACATAGCTTCTAAAATGTTTCCCCATCAGTATACTTCTGAGCTTGTTCAGGGTGTGGTATCTCAGAAAGTGGTTTGCTTAATGGTCCTGTGCTGTAGCTGTTAGACGTCTTACACTTAGTTGCTAGCCTGGGCAACAAAATGGCCTCACCGTGAAATGAGTCTAATTACCAGGCCTACAGTAAGACTTCATTGCCATCATCTTCTGAACTTCATGAAGAATTGACCAGGCTAATGTAAACACGTAGGGATGGCTGACAATGGGGAGAAAGCCTTCCTGTCCCACATGCTATTACATCAGAAGAATACCTGCTGGTAAATGTTACCATACAACACATCATATCCTTTGCCAGGGTGACTGCCCATGAGTCCCCTGGGCTATACTCTGTAGAGTGGAATGGACTTGCTTTTGGACACACAAGTCTAACTAGTGGGATTAATTGATTTTGTTTAGAAAGACCTTGTGGGTCCATCCCTAATGTGGCAGACCTATACTGTGGCTGCCTCCTGGCACCAGAATGTTTCGCTTAGAGCCAGGTGGACATGGTTTGCTCTGTCCCGATGGAGGTAGTTCTGGGTTTACAAAAAAACCAGAGGTGGCCTTACTTTCCTTATTACTGAACAAGACACTACTACCATTAACTCCCTCTCTGTTGACCTGGTAAGCCTTTGGCTCCAAAATTTGCCTGCATCCGGCAAATGACTGTTCAGAGCATACTAGGTGTCTCATTCTTGATACTCTGACTGCTGCTGTTTTGTATTGTACTTCTGGCACATGGTTGCATTGCCATCCTATGTCACTGACCACAGGGATCGCACGGAAGATGGGTGGGCCAAGATTGTAAGGGTTGTGCGGGCTGTATAAGGGTGGAGTGTATGATCAGGCCACCCAAGATGGCTATTCTCTTGCTCTCTGTTCATCCTCTGCTTGACCAGTGCCTGCTTCACCTACACCCTACTCACCTGACTGAACTTCCTAAATACTCCTCCCACCCCAGCCTCAGCTGGTGATTGTTCCGATTCTTAGATCAGAATATCTGTCCCAGGATAGCTTATCAAAGGGGCAGTGAGGGGCCTGCTAATTTCCCTGGTAGCCAACAAGCCAACTTGATGTCAATTCCCCTTTAACTGGGAACCTTCCCCTCCCCCTGGGAGTGAGACTGCCCCCATGTCCTGCCTACTTGCTGTGCACAATGCAGTGTTGCTCCAGGACCTTGCTTCAGACCTGGAAGCTCCCACAGCCATTAAACCACTGATGTTTCTGTTGCTGACTCTTGGCTTTCATTGGTCTTGAAGCCGGGCAAGTACAGGGCTTGTAGACCTGTAGTGTGCAGCAGGGCGAATAAAGGCCCTGCTCTTTATTTCTGTCTTCCACTCTTTTTTTGCCTTCTCCAGTTTTAATTGAACATTTTATATGATTCTTTTTGCATTCATCTTAGCATATAAATTATACTTGTTTTTAGTCATTGCCCTAGAACTTGCAAAATACACTTATAATACAACTAATATAAATCTGCTTTCAAAAAATGCTATTACGCTTCATGGGTAGTATATGTACCTTATAATAGTATACCCAATTCCTCTCTTCCATTCCTTACAATATAGCTGTCATTTATTTCACTTAGCCATAAGCTGTAATCACTGATTACATCATTGCTATCATTATTTTGAACAAATTTATTAGGCCAATTAAAAATTAGAAATAAAAGGTCTGATTTCACCTTTGTGCTAAGCTGCTTCAGTCACGTCTGACTCTGTGTGAACCTATGGATTGCAGCCTGCCAAGTTCCTCTGTCCATGTGATTCTCTAGGCAAGAATACAGGAGGGGCTGGCCATGCATTTCACCTTTACTTATTCCTTGTCTGATTCTTTCTTTTTTATGCAGGTTTGAGTTTTTAACCTATGAGTTTCAGACTTTCATGTCTGAAGAACTTTTAATATTTACGTTACTGGCAACAATAACATTACAATAAGTTTGCTTGTCTGAAATGACTATTTCTCCATTTTTGAAGGATAATTTTGCTGGGTTCAATTTTCTAGGTTAGTGTTTTTTTTTTCTGAGCACTCTAAATATTTCACTTCACTATTTTCTTGTATATACGGTTTCTGAAGAGAATTGTGATGACTTTCTTACACTAGTTTCTCCATGTATTAGGTAGTTTTGTTTCTTCTGAGATTTTCAAAATTTTCTCTTTGTCTTTGGTTTCCTGAAGTCTGAATATGATATAGACAGGTATAGATATTTTTTTTATTTATCCTACTTGAACATCTTGAGGTTTCTGTATCTATAATTTTGTCTGTCATTAATTTTAGAGAATTCTCAGCCATTTTTAAACTAGAGAATATTAGAGGGAAAATATCTTAAAACTTACTAGTCAGAAAAGATACTCTATGAACAAAGAATGACAATTAGATAGGAAATTTCTTACTCAAAAATGGGTACTTGAATACAATAATATGACATTTAAAGTACTGATAGAAACACTTTTAATAAGAAATTCTATACCCAGATAAACTATAATTTAAGAGTGAGGTCACAATAAAAGTATTTTCAGAGAAATACTAACAGCACCTACTAGTATATTCTAACTCTTTTTAAGAGAGCTAAAGGATATAGTTTAGTAAGAAAAAGAATCCTGGATTCTGCCAAAAGAAAATTAGCTAATTTATATTTGTTAGTATGGTGGACTGTATATCCTGAAGAATCTCCCTCAGTAGAATACAAACATTCTAAACGTATATGATACTTAATTCATTTAAGTCCATAGTTCAAAAGATCAAAAATTTAGAAGTCGAGATCATAGTTGTGAGTGATACAGATACTCTGACTGCCCTGAGAGTGTTTATTAATGAATTTGGATATATGGCTTACTGGAATTAGACACAAGATATAGGAGTGAGTTGGGAATGTTATCCTTCTCTTTCCTCATTCATCTAATAATCTTATGGTATATGACATTATTGTTTCCAGATTTTCATCTCTTTCTTTATCTGTACCTTTTGCCATGTTGTAACTGAATGAGAGGCAGTGACCATTGTGGCAGACTTTTGGCATAAAAATAATGATCTGTTTATGAATCAAGTAGTATTCTAGCAAGCTGTCAATATAGTTCATTCTCAAGGACACTCCGATCTACTAGCTCACTAAACATCCCTATGAGTCAGATTATTCTGACCACCACTAGGTGCCTAAGTCCTTTTTATATTTGAAATATCCCTATTGTCTTCGGCAGCAAAGTGCTAAAACTTGGTCTCTGCTATTTTGAAATCTCCATTGTAATGAGGGAACCCATCTCAATGGCAATATCCCAAAGGTCACTAGTGCCTAAAGAAGAGAACAAGTGTAGATATTTTTAAGGATATCCTCATTAATATTTTCCTCAATGCCCTAGTAAAGGGAATATCTTCTGGGTCTTCTCACAGATATAACTGGTGTGTGTCACTGTGGAGATTGTTGTCATTGTTCAGTCGCTAAGTCATATCCAATTCTGCAACCCCATGGACTGCAGCA
This sequence comes from Bos javanicus, assembly GCF_032452875.1. Taxonomy (NCBI): domain Eukaryota; kingdom Metazoa; phylum Chordata; class Mammalia; order Artiodactyla; family Bovidae; genus Bos; species Bos javanicus. The sequence goes on from NC_083876.1 coordinate 53,134,688, forward strand.
TGCCAGGCTTCCCTGTCCTTAACTGTCTTCCTGGGGTTTGCTCAAATTCATGTCTACTGAGTCAGTGATGCCATCCAACTGTCTCATCCTCTGTCATGGACTTCTCCTCCTTCCCTTAATCTTTCCGAGCATCAGATCTTATCTAATGACTCAGCTCTTCGCATCAGGTGACCAAAGTATTGGAGCTTCAGCATCAGTCCTTCCAATGTGAATATTCAGGGTTGATTTCCTTTAGGATTGATTAATTTGATCTCCTTGCAGTTCAAGGGACTCTCAAGAGTCTTCTCCAGCACCACAAATCAAAAATATCAATTCTTTGGCATTCAACTTTCCTTATGGTCCAGTTCTCATATGACTACTGGAAAAATTATAGCTTTGACTATATAGACCTTTGTTGGCAAGTAATGTCTCTGCTTTTTAATACACCGTCTAGTTTGTCATAGCTTTCTTTCCAAGAAGCAAGCGTCTTAATATCATGGCTGCAGTCACTGTCCACAGTGACAGTGATTTTGGAGCCCAAGAAAATTAAGTCTGTTTCCACTTTTTTCCCATCTATTTGCCACGAAGTGATGGCACTGAATGCCATGATCTTCATTTTTTAAGTGTTGAGTTTTAAGCCAGATTTTTCACTCTCCTCTTTCACCCTCATCAAGAGGCTCTTTAGTTCCTCTTCACTTTCTGCATGAGAGTGGTATCATCTGCATATCTGAGGTTGTTGATATTTCTCCTGGCGGGGTTGATTCCAGTTTGTGATTCATCCAGCCTGGCGTCTTGCATGATGTACTCTGCAAATAAGCAAGGTGACAGTATCCAGCTTTGATATACTTCTTTCCCAATTTGGAACCAGTCCGTTGTTCCATGTCCAGTTCTGTTTCCTCTTGACCTACATACAGGTTTTTCAGGAGACAGGTAAGGTAGTCTCCCATCTCTTTAAGAATTTTCCACAGTTTGTTGTGATCTTCACAGTTAAAGGCTTTAGTGATGTCGATGAAGCACAAGTATATGTTTTTCTGGATTTCCCTTGCTTTCTCTATGATCCAGCTGATGTTGGCTCTTTGACCTCTGGTTCCTCTGCATTTTCTAAATCCAGCTTGTACATCTGGAAGTTCTCAGTTCATGTACTGTTGAAACCTAGCTTGAAGGGTTTTGAGCATTATTTAGCTAATGTATGAAATGAGCAGAATTGTATGGTAGTTTGAACATTCTTTGGCATTGCCTTTCTTTGGGATTGGAATGAAAACTTGTAATTATACAGGATGCTGCTGCTGCTGCTAAGTTGCTTTAGTTGTGTCCGACTCTGTGCGACCCCATGGACTGCAGCCTACCAGGCTCCTCCATCCGTGGGATTTTCCAGGCAAGAGTACTGGAGTGGGGTGCCATTGCCTTCTCCAAATTATACAGGATAAATCCATTCTAATGGTTCTGTCTTCCTAAATAAAGCTTTGTATTCCTTTCTCTACATTAGTGCCAGGAAAACATTGGCATTTCAATCTCATTAAGCATAGACCACCATGAAGTTCAAGTTTCAGCCAACTATTTACATTGTTAGAACATGTCCTAGCTGTAAAAACTGACGTTAATTTTAATATCTCTAGTAAGTGCATCCATATTAAAGAATTTAGCTTTGTATAGTAGTATAATTTCTCCTCCTTAAAATAACAGCTTTTATACATATTCCCCAGTGTTTTCCAGTACGCATTAGTGAAATATTGCAATCCTTTTGGTATTTAAACTACTTCCTCTCTAATCACACCTCTATTTGACCCTCTGGAGCAAGTTCAAATTTGACTCTAGTTATGGCTCTTGTGGCAAAGGAATAGTTAGAGCATTTTGAGCAGAGTAGGCATTCCCTAGTAAAACATCTAAGGTGAGGTTATTGTAGGATTTACAAGCAGAGGAAGGGGATTCTTACAAGGGAGAGCAAGAACTTTTTCTTGAAGAGGAAGGCTAAGATTGACTCAGGGTTTGAAGATTCTCATTTTATCCAAATCAGATACACACATTCTCAGTTTCAAAGACCCATTTCTTGCCAAACAGCACCCTAAATTTTTCCTGAGAAACTTGGCAAGGCTGCAAATAAACTCACTGTAATTTTGCAATCCACCTATTAAATTTTGGATGGAATTTAAGTTAACAATTATTTGTATTAAATTTTTCCAGTTCAGTTACTGGTGTTTGTCTCCTGACCAGATTCTGACAGGCGCCAAACATGAACTGCAGAAAGGTTTGCTCAAACACTGACTTAAAGATAATGCTATTGTCCAATTAGAAGAGCAACACTGTAGTAGCAGTGATGATAAACAATATTGACTGATAAAACAATAGATTTTATTGAGTCCATTTGAGTCCTACATGAAGCAAGTGACAAGCTCAACTCAAGTCACAGTCTGAGGACCAAAGACTGAATTTCTGGAAATCATGGGTCAGATAATTGCTGGAAAAATGGCTTTATCCTCTAGTCTCATCTTTGGCACAACCTAACATCAAGGCAGTTGGCAAAGAACAAAAGTAGTTTTGAGAGTTCAGATCCAGTATCATAAAGCAGGGAAGACAGGTGGGTTTGCTTCTGAGAGGCAACAAGATAAGGACTTAAAACCTCAACTGGTACAGATAAGCAGTCTCACTGAAAAAAAGCATAGATTGCTCTGTGATTCATAAGGAGAGCTTTAACTTTTGTGTAGAAGGGATAAAAAAGAAATTCATGACTTAACCGCTCAATTTTATAGTCATTTCTAAGTATAAAAATTATACCCTTAAAAGAGAGAGTGTGTGGAGCACCACTGTATGGAATTTCAGGGAGGGAAATTTTGTTTTTTTAGTTTTCCAGTGAATCTTCTTATCTTTGGCATGTCTGGATTATACAGTATTTATATTACACACTGTATTCAAGTCAAAATTCATAACCTAAGGAGAGATTAAGTCAGGTTTTATTAATTGTTAGCCAGCAGTTTGCTGTTTTTTTCTTAATTGGGTAAATATATTGATGCCTTTGGCTCTTTGTTTCATTATCTGTGAAATATAAGTTTTGAGGTTTATTATGATTCCACATCTATGCAAGTACCTCACAGGGTGTCTTCACTTTGCCCTGGGATTTAGAAGAGGTGTCTATAAGAAGTCAGAGCTACATTTCCAGTTACTTGTTTTGCCAGTCAAATGGAAAAGAGGAGGAGGAAAAACACCTTTTAAATGACCTCATCACAAGCTTTTAATGCTAAGAATACACAGATGCACCAGTGTTTGTGGGTTTTATGGTAATAGGTCAGGTTTTCATGTGTGGGGATTTTTCAATTTCTCATTTTAAGATGTTATGAAAAATGTTACTATAGCAGAAAGGGAGAGTATTTAGCTCCTTAAAAGACAGAAGCAGTGAAATACTAAATTTCTTTTTTTAGGTTTCAGATTTAACTGTAGCACTCATGAATTTCTAAGGTTTCAAACTTGACTATTTCCACATCCATATTCATGATGCTGTTTTTATCCGTAAGTGCTACCCACTAGGTTTATTTTAGATGATCTTGTTAATACCCTGACAAGCAGTGAACCTCTTATCTTTAGGACTCAGAAATGTGAAATAAAGATTTTGTGGGGAGGGTAATAAAAAGAGGACACAGGGGGAAAATCCTTCTGTTATTGCTCAAATACCAACATGAAAGTATTTCAGTGGTTGGAAATTAGTCTGAAATTTAATAAAATAGAAAAAATATATAAAGTAATCTAGTGACTGAGACTGAATATTTAATTCACTATATTAAATTAATTTCAAAGTCGAAGAATATTTTAAACTACATTAGAGATGTATTTCTCAAAGGTCTTCTAAGTATTTAAAGGGATGCATTTGACTCTTTATTTAAAAAGAAATAAACTTGATATCACTGAAGTATTGGTAACTATGCCTTTTGATCCAGGACATTAATTTCAATTAGTATATCTACCATTTTGTCAAAGGAAAAACCTTTTCATGAAATGATAAAAATATAATAACATAAAAAGTAGACATTGCTGATTTTTAGTGTAAAATTTTTAGCTACAATAATGATTCAACCTTGAGGTAAACCTACTTCACTTATTTAATCTCCATTTCTGATGCCTAGTCATTTTTTTTTTTCTTTCAAAAATGCTGGAGTCTCTGGTAGATGTGTTTGTTGCTGTAAGAAAGAGAAGGAAAGAAAGAGATACTTTTAAAAATTGATCATCATCTGTAAAATGATTTCTTTTTGCAATCCAGTAACTTTAGTAACATACTTTTTGAAAAGTATTTTCAAATATATCTAATAATAAAATGTCAATTAGGGGTGAAGTCATCAAATTGCTCATTAAACTGTGAAAATTTTTTGGGACCATTGTTTGGACCACTGTTCCACTTTATGTTTGACAGAATGGATGACGTATATAACTTGTCAGTGTTTAATGTGAAGTGTGTTCAGGACCTGTTTTGCTGGGCATTTTATAAAGGCAAATTTCTGAGCACTGCTGGTTCCATTTTGAGATCAAAATTTGAGACTGAAATTTTAGAGCTCTTGAGAAAATAAATGAGAAGTGAAAAAGAAGTGTAGAGAATTCTCATTTTAATATTTGTCGTTTAAAGTATGCTGTTTTCTTACAGTGTGAAAAAAACCATTCCCACATTTATACTGCTGATCCTTTACTCCATGAGCCAAAAGAATTGCATTAAAAAGAGGATTTTTATTGTAGCCACCAGAAACACTGAAGTGACAATAATATCTGTATTTTAGATCAGAATGTATCACTAGCAAAATGAATTAGCATGACTAAAAACCAAATGAGTCTTATTTCTACCCCCTCACCACCTTCAGAGGACTTATTTTATTGTTTTTGCTTATTTAATTTTCTGCCTCTGACAGTATAAGCTAAGGGCAGGATCTATATACACTTTTATTTTACACTGTTTTCACAGTATTTAGTACAAGATTTGGCTCATGGTAAATTGTTAATAAGTACTTGTTGAACATATGTCTGGGGAATAAATAAATGAATAATGCTGTGATTGCAGTTGCTTAAGCAATGCTCTACTAAAAGGAGGGCAAAATTTTTACATAAGAGAACTATAGTCTACAGTAAGAATGATCAAAAGATCAATTCTTGACAAAGGATCAGTGGCTGAGTTGGCAATAGTCAACGTACTGGGAAATTCTAAAGTTTAGTCATTTGTTAATCATCTTTTGAAAAGCATGTATTGAACACCTATTATGTACTAGGTCCTGGAATGGCCATAATACCCAACAGTAGTATCCAGCACGAGCCAACTCCCACTTCCCTTTCTGGTGGTGTGTTGCAGCTTGTGTGTTTTCTTCTTCTTCTTCTTTTTTTTTTTTTTTGTCACAAACATGATATTTAGTGTCAGGAGCCAGAAACTCTAGACATCTTTCAGTCTGTAGGACAGTCCTTCAGTAAAGAATTGTGCAAGCTTCCATAGGATTTTAAAATATTTTACCATACATTCACATATCATATTTCATTTGATATGATACCATTGATTTTTAAGATGTATGATATGTATAACTGAGAAAGGTAAAAATGCTATTATGACATGTACCTTTACTCTAGTTCTGTATGAAACATAGGTCACTCTCCATAGCTCTTGTATCTTTGAAATTTCTTTTACCTACTCTGAGGGACCTACAAAGTCTCCTGACATCTGTTGCATTGGGTGACATGTGATAAGAAATCTTGTATTTGTTTCATGAACTACATGTAAGCTGCTATCTTCTTATGGCATCTACCTTTCTTAAGGAATGTATGCTTCTTTCTTAAAGGAATAAGCAATTTAGATGTACCTTTGGAAAAAATTGAATATGATGATCATGATTCCAATGATTAGTATTTTAAAATTTCAAAATGATGCAGACCTGTACTGTTTCCATGCCTTTGAATACTTGTTTCAATGTTGAATCGTAGCATGATCTTTTAAAAGGAATTGTTACATAGTAATTAATCTCAGAATGGGAAATACCCACAAAGCAGATAATACAATTGAGTGATGACATGATGAGCAGGTGATTGAGTTTGCTGATCTTGACTGCCTCCCAGTTGAAAGAGACTAAGAAGCCCTTGACTGTAAGATAAATTTCCTAATTTTAAAGAGATTAAAATGTGAGGGGAAAATATTACCCAGGACAATAGCTGAAAGATTTGTTTTTGTAGTTATGAGTAAAGAGCCTAAATCCATTTTATTTATGTATGGATTTATGTATTGCGTTCTTTTCCAAGAATGCAAATTGTGTGTAAATCACAGTTAGATTGTTCTTTGCTTTGTTCAGAACATGCCAAGAGTTGTTCATCATTTTGGAAGGTCAAGTCGCTGATGGAAGGGATATTTGTGGTATTAGAGGCTCTTACATCACACACCTATAACTGTTGAGTTAGTTATAACTCAACTATAAGCGTTGAGTCAGTACATTGAATGGAATTCTTCATATTGCAAGTATCTAAATAAGTCAAATTTTGTCCTGTTCAAGAATTTTTATATTGACATAGAACCTCCTTAATTATAAGTAATTTCCCTTTATTACTCCATATGCTAAAATGAAGGTATTTTGTTGATTTCTTTTGAACACAGCTTACTGCTTTATTATACTTATAGTGGCACAAAAACTTAAATAATACTTGAAATTCGCTGACATTCTTCATGCAGATACATCCACATGTTTTTCTAAGGTCTATAAACTTTTAATCTGATTTTATTCATGTTCTTAGAATTTTCACACATCCTTAAAGAGTTAACTAAGCTCAGGGAATTTTTTTTCCTAAAAGAACTGTTTTTTTTTTTTTTTTAATTAAAGGAATTACCCCAAAGCAGCTGTTCTTAATAACTGATAGGATACTGATAGCTTTTTATTTTTTTCATTGGAGGTACTGATAGCTTTTGATACAGTTCTTTCTATTAAGAGAAAAAGCAAAAACTTTCACTTGGGCATTCAAACCACCCTTTAATGACTGACTATATCCTTGAAACAGAACTCATTTGAAGGCGTTTTCAGTCAGCTATTTCCATTTTAATAGTCAGATGATTGTAGCCTTTAAACTTAAAATCTTCAAATTTGGAGTCATTAATCATCTCAATTTTTTGAAGACTGTGAAATTAAGGAAAGATCTAATTAGCCTTTAACGGTTCATTGTGATTTAAAAGGTCATGAGTTTAAAGTCTCTCGGCTGCAGGTCTGTGATGTGTGAGATCGTATAAGTGATGCTGGAAGGCCTCTTGGGATGATGTCTCCTGTCACCTGATGAAGCTCCCTGCTCGCCACAGAACTGGCTACTGGCATGACACAAGTGCCAATGAAGGGCGTGTTTTTTTGGGTGGGGAAATTCTAAGCACAACCTAGTGATTCTTTTGTCATAGGGGTTAGTTTTGCTTATGTCAGCAGCCTTTGGCAGTTGGTCTGCTTCTTGACCGTGAATAGTAATCTGGTTCATCTCTTTGCATTTTGTCCAATGTCTCTACTGAAAAGCTTGTTCCTAATCTTCTTCTGCTGGAGAATCCAAGACTGTCAAAAAAAGTTTTGGGATTCCTTGGCATAGTTGGATTTACTCCCTTGGAAGACAGTTCAGCGTGTGTGGATACCTTGATTCTCTCAGTTGTGTCTGACTTTTTGTGACCCCATTGACTGTAGCCCTCTTGGCTTCCCTGTCCATGGGGATTCTCCAGGCTAGAATACTAGAGTGGGTTGCCATTCCCTTCTCCAGGGGATTTTCCCAACCCAAGAATTGAACTGGGGTCTCCTACATTGCAGGCGGATTCTTTACCAGCTGAGCCACCAGGGAAACCCTGTGCGTCTTATGTAGGCTGCGTTAACTATGGGTTTCATATCAGGATAGTAAAGGGACTAGACATATTTCTCAATAGAAGGAGTTGGTCTGATAGGTCAAGAATCCATGAACAGAAATATGCTCTTCCTGCTCTCAGGTAGCTAATAGTGTCATTGAAGAGGTGGAAATAAACAGTTTCAGCAAAATGGAAAGAATTTTATGATAGTGGTCATCACATGGTGGTTATAAAAGCATGCAGGAGGGCACCTGGGAGGCAGGGCTTCCTTGGGCAGGGAATTTCTGAGTTGACCTGAAGAGAGTTGGAATTAGCTAAGTGAATGGAAGTCATTCCAGGAAGATAAGCAAAACTGTGGGGAAGTGAATCCAAAGACAGAGTTTTGTTTTGTTTTGTTTTGTTTTGTTTTTACAGAGTCCTTAAAAGTGAATCTAGACGTCCTTTAAAGTTTAAACCCCCATCCTTCCATCCCCACTACCCAAGCACAGTGATTATAAATCTATAGGCATAAGGAGAATGAGAGGGGATATTGGTGAATACAAGTTCATTACAGTTTGTGAATTTGTTTATTAGGAGTAGGGTGGGTATTTAAAATATTTGAAAATAATTATGGCATCAGGTCCCAGCATCCAAAAAGAACTGCCAGATATAGTGTCAGAGCAGTTTTCTGGGGACGCTCTGGGAGACAGTCATGTGCTGCATGGTCTCTGTCAACCTTTGGTTTGTCTCTTTAGGTTCACTACCAACCTGCCCCCTCAGGCTGAGAGGGCCCTCTTGCCCTTTGGCTTCCTGTTGGTTCAGCTAATGGAGGCACCAGGGGATGTCGGGGGTCTTTACTCCCAACCCTGGCTCTTTCCGAATCTTGAAATCTCTTTTCAAGATTTGGCAGTGTCTGCTGTGATCCATCTGAGACCCCAGGTCCTGTAGGGTGACTGTATTCTGTAGCAATAGCTCTGCTTAGTTGCAACAACTCTTCCCCTTTCTTATTTGTTCAGATTTAGGGGAGGTGATAGCTGTCTAATCTTGATGATTCTGGGGTCCTGCCCCATCACTTCTTGGTTTCCGTTAACCCTTTCCACATCTCAGTCAGTGGTCTCTTCATTGAACCTTTCAGTGACCCATTTAAAGCTGCCATCTGTGTCCCTTGAAGAACTGTGTGTATGTGTTTCCAGGAGATGATGTGGGGGCAAGAGAATACACGAGGAGTTTTGGGGTGGTGGCTAATAACCAACAGATACAAGAGTATTTCTATTTCAAAAGTTTGCATGGCCAAACTGGTGAGTGCCTATTGAATATCAGCAATGGGTGGGATAAGTATTACATACTCAGCAGAGCAGAAGCTTAGGTGAGTGCCTATTGAATATCAGCAATGGGTGGGATAAGTATTACATACTCAGCAGAGCAGAAGCTTATACAGAAAAGAGGAGAGCTTATCTGCTCCCTTAAATGCGGAGTCAGAACTTAGGGATGGTACAGATATCAAAATACAGGAAATAAAGTCCAGAACTGAACACGATATAGGTAAAAGCATTTTTTTTTCTGTATATGGAACTGAAAGCTGAACTACTATTTCCAGGCCTCTGTACCTTGAATAAGTAACTACATGTATAGCCTTCAGACAAGAGATTAGAGGTTATTCTCTAGAAACTGAACAAGAACTGCTTGGGATTTAGAGCAAATGCAGGTTATTAATTGAAAGGCTTCGTTCAAGGATGACTTAGATTAGATCTACTGTCTTATCCCATCTGGCCTAAATTGCATGTATCCCCAGTTAGGACACTGAAGACCCTTTCTCTGGAGAACTGAAGAGTTCTGGGGGAAAGTCCTTCACATATTGAGCTGCATATGGAATATGAAGTCTAGAAACTCTCCAGTAGAATTATGGTTCCCATCCTGTCACCCCAAACCAAAACATGTCAGTTGACACATATCATTCACACATAGGAAGCTACCAGTTAGCTTTTTAAACATTCATCTTTAATATGTATTGTCAACCAAAGATATCTAAACATGAGTAAAGACATCTAAATGAAAAAGAAAGTCCCATCAACAAAGCAAAAAGACAGCCCACAGAATGGGGGAAATATTTGCAGATGAAGAGACTGAAAAGGGATTAATCTCCAAAATACACAAACAGCTCAGGCAGCTCTATGTAAGAAAAACAAACAATCCAATTGAAAAATGGGCAGATCTAACTAGACATTACTCCAAAGAAAACATACAGTTGGCCAAAAACCACTTGAAAAGATGCTTAATGTCACTAATTATTGGAGAAATGCAAATCAAAACTATAATGAGGTATTACTTCACACCAGTCAGAATGGCCATTTTAAAAAAGTCTACAAACATTAACTGTTAGAGAGGGTGTGTAGAAAAGGGAGCTCTCCTGCACTGTTGGTAGAAATGTAAATTGGAATAGCCACTATGGAGAACAGTATGGAGGTTCCTTAAAAAACTTAAAATAGAACTGCATATGATCCAGCAATCCTACTCCTGGGCATATATCTGAAGAAAATCGTAATTCAAAAAGATTCATGCACCCCAGTATTCATTGCAACACTATTTACAATAGCCAAGACATGGAAAAAACCTACCTGTCCATTGATAGAGGAGTGGATAAAGACGTGGTGCATATATATAAGGGAGTATTACTCAGCCATAAAATGAATGAAATAATGTCATTTGCAGCAACATGGATGGACCTAGGGATTATCATGTTAGGTGAAGTAAGTCAAACAAAGACAAATATCATACAATATCGCTCATACGTGAAATCTAAAAAATGAAACAAATGAACTGATTTACAAAATGGAAACGGGCTCACAGACTTCAAAAACAAAGTTGTGGTTGCCAAAGGGGAAAGGTGGGGGGAGGAGGAATAAATTAGGAGTTTGGGATTAACATATACATACTACTATACTTAAAACGCATAACCAACAAGGACCTACCGTATAGTACAGGGAGCTCTCCTCCATATCCTGTGATCACCGATATGGACAAAGGATCTGAAAAAGAATAGATGCATGTATATGAATAACTGAATCACTTTGCTGTACACCTGAAGCTAATGTAACATTGTTAATCAACGATTCGTTCGTGCTTAGCTGCTCAGTCATGTCTGACTCTTTGTGACCCCATGGACTTTAGCCCAGCTCCTCTGTCAATGAGATTCTCCAGGCAAGAATACTGGCGTGGGTAGCCATTCCCTTCTCCAGGGGATCTTCCTGACTCAGGAACTGAACCCCGGTCTCCTGGGTACAGGCAGATTCTTTACCATCTGAGACACTAAAAAAGTCTGTTAATCAACTGAATTCCAATATAAAATAAAAATTAAATTAAAAATAGAGTGAAAATGGAAGGAAGGAAATAAAATAAGAAATACAGGAAAATATTTTAGAATTAAAAAAATATGAATATACAGATTTAAAGAACTTACCAATTTGCCACTGCCAAGAATGAAAATGATTCACACTAGGACACTTCAGTAGGAAATTTCAGAGCACAGATATCCTAAGTATTAGGAAAGACCACATGTAAAGGATTGAGTATCAGAATAGAATTGAATATCTCAAGCCCCAAAACAAAAAGACAGGAGAAGGTGATTGTCAAAATTCTGAAGTAAAGTCTACTACCTATTAGCTAGCTATCATCTATCTCCATCTGTAGTTCTGAGAACTTTATTAAAAAAATTTTTTTTAAATACAAAGACCTATTTTATTTTTTATTGGAGTATAATTGCTTTACAATGTTGTGTTAGTTTCTGGTGTACAACAAAGTGAATCAACTATTTGTATACATATATCCCTTCCCTCTTCACCTCCCACCCTCACTCCACAGCCTACCCATCCGGGTCAATGCAGAGCACTGAGCTTCCTGTGCTTTCTAGCAGGTTCCCATGAGCTATTTTACACATAGTAGTGTATGTGTGCGGAGAAGGCAATGGCACCCCACTCCAGTACTCTTGCCTGGAAAATCCCATGGACGGAGGAGCCTGGTAGGCTGCAGTCCATGGGGTTGCTAAGAGTCGGGCACGTCTGAATGACTTCACTTTCCCTTTTCACTGTCATGCATTGGAGAAGGAAATGGCAACCCACTCCAGTATTCTTGCCTGGAGAATCCCAGGGACAGGGGAGCCTGGTGGGCTGCCGTCTCTGGGATCGCACAGAGTCTGACACGACTGAAGCGACTTAGCAGCAGTAGCAGCAGTGTATGTGTATCAAGTCCAATCTTCAGATTTGTCGCACTCTCCCCTTCCCCCACTGTATCCACATGTCTTTTCTCTACAACTATGTCTCTGTTCCTGCCCTGGAAATAGATTTATCTGTACCATTGTCTAGATTCCACATATTTGTGCTAACTTGCTACTCATACTACCAGTGAAAAGTGGGGAAGATGCGGACCTGTTCAGAAGGGTTGCTTTCTTTGCAAACTTTCTTAAGCTATTAACGGAGGATGTTTTCCAGACAATTGAGGGGATACATCAAGAAAGAGGAAAAGACAGAATGTAGGAAACCATGTCTCTAACAAAAGAGAGTAAGGAGGAGGGGTGCCAGCATCAAAGCTCTTCAGCAAGCTGAGAGAACAGTCAGTCTTATTTGGAGTAGGAGAACAGAGGCCTTAATGAGGGAGAGCTCCAGGAAAACATGTAGATTGCATGAAATTGTATGTAGCAAATTAGAAATAAAGTATTCAAGATATTTACATGGAGGTTATATAAGACAAAGTGTCATAATAATAAGCTCCATACGATAGGAAATAAATCTGGATAATGCTTTTCTGTGCAGTAAATTATATTTCCTAAACCATATTCATGAATTGATTAAGTAGCTTTTAACCATATTCAAATAATAGGAAAGAGGAAATGGACAGGAAATGTGTCTCCTGTCTTACAAGCAGTTTCTTTACTATCTGAGCCCCCTAGGGAAGCACCTGAAAGGGCAAGAATACTAAACAAATGGCAACTGTACTAAACAAAACTGAAACAGGCTTTTATGGTAATCAAGTAGCAGATAATGAAGACAAAACCAAAGCTAATGAACAGAGGATCAGGTCAGGAAATATTTGGTTGGGCAAAGTTCATTTGGGTTTTTATGTAAGATATTACAGAAAAATCTTGAAAGAACTTTTTGACCAGCCCAATATTAGAGAGCTGACTCAACAGAGCTATACTACCAGTCATAAGAAAAGGGTGGGAGATGGAGGAGAGGCAGTACCACCAGCTGGTTCAGACCCTGTCCCCGGAGTCCCCCATCTGCGACTGTCACTCCTGTTTGCCTTAACAAGAATCTGTGAGGATGCTGTGCTCCTCCTCTGCAACATGGATATAATAAGAGTACCTCCATCCTGGAGTTGTGGTTAGCATTACATGCAAGAGCACATGTGAAGCACCCAGTGAACTGCCTGGTGCCGACTGAATATTGAATACATGTCAGCTGCTATTGTGACTGCAGGTTGATCCATTCACAGTGAGGAAGCATGGGACCAGACTCAGAGTGAGGAGTGGGAAGATGTTGAACTCTTCTGAAATATGGTGCTTGAGGTCATGACTAACAAGTGGTCTGTTCACTAAAGGTGATTTACAGTGAAGAGTTGAGCTATACTTAGGGGTCGTTGGTATTCAGGTAGAATCTGACGCTATGGGAATGAATGAATTCTACATCTGAGAGCAGTGCGCAGAGGTAGGAGAGCATATAAAAGCAGGAAAACTAATTAAAGGGAAACAGAGGCTTCAGAAAACGAAGATCATGGCATCCGGTCCCATCACTCCATGGGAAATAGATGGGGAAACAGTGGAAACAGTGTCAGATTTTATTTTTCTGGGCTCCAAAATCACTGCAGATGGTGACTGCAGCCATGAAATTAAAAGATGCTTACTCCTTGGAAGGAAAGTTATGACCAACCTAGATAGCATATTCAAAAGCAGAGACATTACTTTGCCAACAAAGGTCCATCTAGTCAAGGCTATGGTTTTTCCTGTGGTCATGTATGGATGTGAGAGTTGGACTGTGAAGAAGGCTGAGGACCGAAGAATTGATGCTTTTGAACTGTGGTGTTGGAGAAGACTCTTGAGAGTCCCTTGGACTGCAAGGAGATCCAACCAGTCCGTTCTGAAGGAGATTAGCCCTGGGATTTCTTTGGAAGGAATGATGCTAAAGCTGAAACTCCAGTATTTTGGCCACCTCATGCGAAGAGTTGACTCATTGGAAAAGACTCAGATGCTGGGAGGGATTGGGGGCAGGAGGAGAAGGGGACGACAGAGGATGAGATGGCTGGATGGCATCACTGACTCGATGGACGTGAGTCTGAGTGAAGTCCGGGAGTTGGTGATGTACAGGGAGGCCTGGCATGCTGCGATTCATGGGGTCGCAAAGAGTCGGACAGGACTGAGCGACTGATCTGATCTGATCCGAGGCTTCAAAGAAATTAAGGAGACAGCAGTTTGAGAGGGGAACAGGGAAGTAACACATTCAAGTAGTCTTCGAGCATGCTCACATGTGACAAGGCTTTGGGCACGTCCACTGGCTTTTAGCACCCAAGGGGTCTGTGCCAACCGTGTGCTTCAAAGAACACAAAACTAGTGGGCAGAAAGCAGAAGCACTGCAGCATGAGGCAGGCAAATTGAGCCCCTGGGCTTAGACTACTCTTTTCTAGCAGCTTGTCTAGGAATAAAACAACTGGGAATTTGAGGATGTGTACACATGCAGATAAATAAGATGTCAGAAAAGTGGAATGAGAATAGAGGGGAAAGAGTACACACGAGAGAACAGGGGCCCCTGAGGACCTGTTCTCCTGTGCTTCTTTTATTCTTTTGCTTACTCAGATAAGTAGGAATTTGTAAATCCAAAAAGATGAATCATTTTTCTTGGCACTTCCTTACATAAGATCTGTCTTAAAGCCCTCATGGGAGCATGTGTTTTTTGTCCTATTACGTATCCTTTTTCTGTATATTTTCTTTAAATAACAATGTATTCAAAGGAACAGTGAGAGGGAAATCAATCTGAGATGACATCACATGTCTGGGGATTATTCTCTGTGGCCAAACAGAAACAGCTCTTTCTGATAGCTTTTCCTATTAACATGCCACCTCCTGGAAGAAAAAGAAGGTGCTGTGCCTCACAGTTGGAAAACTGTTTTCTATTTTAACTTCTCCAAAAAGGTAATTGAGTGATTTCATCTGTCTATGAAAGTAGCAGGCGTATGTGTGTATTTAAGAGACTTGGGAGTTGAACTTAAAAATCTTTATGTAATTAGAGATACTTTCAAACTGTCAGTGAAAACAATCATAAATAAAGTAAAATATATTTGATCTCAAGATGTGACGAAAGGCATTTCTTGTAACAAGCAGTGAATGCACACAGCCCCAGGGAAGGGGGCTCCTATTCTGAGCTCTGCGCCTGCAGGCCTGCTCCATAGCCACTATAAATAGCGTACGGAGGAGAACCACTGTGTTTCTTTACATCATTGATCCCGAGAAATGAACTGCTATTAAGGCTGATGACAAGACCTGGATGATTATTTTCAAATTATTTTAGATAGACTTTCGATGGATATGCTGCTTGACATGTAAGGAAAAGGTTATTTACATACGTCACTTTGAGAGAGCTGAGAAAAAGCTCGATGAGAAATAGCCTTCTTGCTGATTACCAAGCACATGTCCTTCTAGGCCAAAATACTGTCGTGTGTGTTCTTCATGTGAATTCTGATTATTTGCCAGTCGCTGTGCTGTGTACTTTAGAAGGATTTGCAATTTAACAATTAACAATCCCATGGCATAAATACTGGTATCACCCCATTTAGCAGAGGAGGAAATCGAATCTCAATTAAATGACTTTACTACTTTGAGATTTGGTATGTGGGATTTAGAGCTACTAATGGGGAGACCAGTCTTCCTAACAGTCTGTAAATGTCTACAATGTGGGAGACCTGGGTTCGATCCCTGGGTTGGGAACCTAACAGTCTGTAAATGTCTACAATGAGGGAGACCTGGGTTCGATCCCTGGGTCGGGAAGATTCCCTGGAGAAGGAAATGGCAGCCCACTCCAGTACTCTTGCCTAGAAAATCCCATGGACGAAGGAGCCTGGGGCCCATGGGGTTGCAAAGAGTTGGACACGACTGAGCGACTTCACTTTAAAAGTTGTGGGCCTGTGTATGTATGCACACACACATGCATATATGTATGTAATTTTTCCGATAAGCACCTACAGCTCTATTTGAAGGGGGCCCTGCTATGAACACTGAGTAAAGTAATCTGTAAGCAAAGAATATACATGATTATTTCCCAGATAAACACATGTATGGAACTAGCTGCACACATGGGGACCTGAATGCTTCAAACCATGTAGCTAAGATGTGGCCTCCTGTAAACTGAGCACCATGGCACATGGTGGCTGCTAGAGATGGGGCCCTGCACTCTACCAAAGCCATGGAGCCTGGGCCTGGGCTTGCTCTCAGCAAGCAGCAAGCCATCTCCTGTGCCTTTCTTGCTAAGGGTGCTCTAGCATAGACTTATATGGACCCTGGTATATTTCCATGATTCCAATTTTTTTTTTGAAATATTTTTGTAAAATATTCCATGGTTTCCTAAGGAAATTTTACCATGTACTCCTTTATTTCTTACTTGTTATTTTTATACGAATTCAAACTTACAGAAATAGAATAGTTCAAAGGCATATGTCTATACCCTTAACCAGACACACCAATTGCTTACATTTCCCTCATTTTCTCTCACTTTAAATAATTTTTTTTCCCCTGAAACACTTAAGAATAAATCTCAGACATTATGCCCCTTTGTCCTAAAGACTTCTGTGTGTATGTTCTAGGAACAAAGATATTCTCCTACATAACCCACATAACCACAATTGTAATATCATACTTGAAACTGATACATTATTGAATGGTCCATATTCAAATTTTATCATTTGTCTCAATTATATTCTTATATTTTTTTCCCAGTGTAAGAGCCAATCTAGGACCGTGGATTGTGTTTAGTTATCACGTCTCTTTGGTCTGGAACTGCTCCTCAGTCTTTCATCGTTATTCATGATTTTGACAATTTAAAGAAGTGTAGGCTAGCTACTTGATGGAATGTCTCATGGTTTGGGTGTGTTGGATATTAACTCATAATTAGACATTAGACCATGTGTTGTTAGCAAGAATTCCAAAGAAGATAGGTATCCTTCTTAGAGTTTCACAGCGGGTAGCAGAAGCTTCACTTAGTCCCATTACTAAAGGCCTTGATTTTTACCATTCAGTAACATGGTGTCTACCAAGTATCTCCTCTGTAAATTTATTGTTTTTCTCTTTGTCATTAATAAGTAAATTTCTGGGGGAGTCCATTGATGATCCTTGCCTGAATCAATTATTATTATGATATTTAAAAGTGATGATTTTCTTTTCTAAATTTGTTTTTAATTGCAGTTTAGTTGCTTTACAATTACAGCAAAGTGAACCAGCTAAATACATATATATATATCCCCTTTGTTACTAGAGAGCATTGAGTAGAGTTCCCTGTACTATACAGCAGATTCTCATTAGTTATCTATTTTATACATAACCATATGTATATATGTCAATCTCAATCTTCCAGTTCATCCCACCTGCCACTTCCCCGTGTCTATACGTTTGTTCTCTACATCCATGTGTCTATTTCTGCTTTGCAAATAGGTTCATCTGTACCATTTTTCTAGATTCCATATATATACATGAATATAGAATTTTTGTTTTTCTCTTTCTGATTTCATTCTGTGTGACAAATTCTAGGCCCATCCACATCATTATAAATGACACCATTTCATTTCTTTTCTGTGGATGAGTAATACTCCATGTGGGGCTTCCCTGGTGGCTCAGTGGTAAAGACCCCGCCTGCCGATGCAGGAGACATGAGTTTGATCTCTGGATCTGGAAGATCCCCTGGAGAAGGAAATGGCAACCTACTCTAGTATTCTTGCTTGGAAAATCCCATGGACAGAGGAGCCTGGCAGGCTACAGTCCATGGAGTTGCAAAAGAGTCAGGCAAAACTTAGCAATGAAACAATAACAACAAAATTCTACTGTATATATGTGCCATATCTCCTTTATCCATTCCTCTGCTGAAGAACATTTAGGTTGCTCCCATGTCCTGGCTACTGTAAATAGTGCTGCAATGAACATTGGGGTGCATATATCTTTCTGAATTGTGGTTTTCTCTGGGTATAACCCAGGAGTGGGATTGCTGGGACATAGGATAGTTTTGGAGAAGGGAATGGCCACCCACTCCAGTATTCTTGCCTGGAGAATTCCATGGACAGAGGAGCTTGGTGGGCTAAAGTCCATAGGGTTGCAAAGAGTCAAACACAACTGTATGACTAACACACACTTGATAGTTGAATTAAGTTTTTTTAAGAAACCTCCATCATTTCAGTTCAGTTACTCAGTTGTGTCCAACTCTTTGCAAACCCATGGACTGCAGCACACCAGGCTTCCCTGTCCATCACTAACTCCCAGAGCTTGCTCAAACTCATGTCCATTAAGTCAGTGATGCCATTGAACCATCTCGTTCTCTGTGTCCCCTTCTCCTCCTGCCTTCAGTCTTTCCTAACATCAGGGTCTTTTCAAATGAGTCAGTTCTTCGCATCAGGTGGCCAAAGTATTGGAGCTTCAGCTTTAGCATCAGTTCTTCCAATGAATATTCAGAGTTGATTTCATTTAGGATTAACTAGTTTGATCTCCTTGTGGGAGAAGGCAATGGCACCCCACTCCAGTACTCTTGCCTAGAAAATCCCATGGACAGAGGAGCCTGGTAGGCTGCAGTCCATGGGGTTGCGAAGAGTCAGACACGACTGAGGGACTTCACTTTCACTTTTCACTTTCATGCATTGGAGAAGGAAATGGCAACCCACTCCAGTGTTCTTGCCTGGAGAATCCCAGGGACGAGGGAGCCTGCTGGGCTGCCGTCTATGGGGTTGCACAGAGTCGGACATGACTGAAGCGACTTAGTAGCAGCAGTTTGATCTCCTTGCAGTCCAAGGGACTCTCAAGAGTCTTCTCCAACACCACAGTTCAAAAACATCAATTCTTTGGCGCTCAGCTTTCTTTATGGTCCAACTCTCACATCCATACATGACTACTGGAAAAACCATACTGTTCTCCATAGTGGCTGTGCCAATTTACATTCCCATCAAGAGTGTATGAGAGTTCCCTTTTCTCTACACCCTTGCCAACATTTATTATTTGTAGATTTTTTTATGTTGGCCATTCTGACCCATGTGAGGTACTACCTCATGGTAGTTTTGATTTTTCACGTCTCTGATAATTAGTGAAGTTGAGCATCTTTTCATGTGTGTGTTGGCCATCTGTATGTCTTCTTTGGAGACATGTCTAGGTTTTCTGCCCATTTTTTGATTGTGTTATTTGGTTTTTTGATATTGAGCTTCATGAGCTGTTGTGTATTTTAGAGATTAATCCCTTACCTGTTGCTTTGTTTGCAAATACTTTCTCTCATTCAGAGACTTTTCTTTTTGTCTTGTTTATGGTTTCCTTTGCTATTTAAAAGCTTTTAAGTTTAATTAGGTTCCATTTGTTTATTTTTGTTTTTATTTTCATTACTCTAGGAGGTGGGTCGAGAAAGATCTTGCTGTGATTTTTGTCAGAGTGTTCTGCCTACATCTTCCTTTAAGAGTTTTATAGGGCCTGGCCTTACATTTAGGTCTTTAATCCATTTTGAGTTTATTTTTGTGTATAGTATTAGGCAGTGTTTTAATTTCATTCTCTTACATGTAGCTGTCCAGTTTTCCCAGCACCACTATAAGAAGAGACTGTCTTTTCTCCGTTATATATTCTTGCTTCCTTTATCATAGACGGTGTGATCATAGGTGTGTGGATTTGTCTCTGGGTTTTCTGTCTTATCCCATTTATCTATTTTTTTTTTATGTCAGTATCATACTATCTCAATTACTGTAGCTTTGTAATATATCAAAGTGGTAATTTTTCTAACTCTTTTTTCTGTAGCAAAGACATTTTTCTTTCCTTTTATATATATACTCATTTATATCAGTTTGGACTCATGGATTTTATTTTATTCAATAGGATGCAGTATTTCATTATCATTATAAGAGGTGATACGTATATTAATAAACTTGATGGGAGAACCCTTTCACAATGTATATCAGATCATCACTGCATATATTTTAAATATTTTACAATTTTTCTTAATGATGATATTTTAATAAAGCTGAAAAAATAAGTTCTCATAGCATGGAATTTGACTGTAATATGTCCAAAATCAATTATGAATTGTCAATATTTTGAAGCCATATCATTGTTGTAGTTTACAACTTCTTGAACAATCTACTAATATTTCTTTTTTTTTAAACTAGTATAGTATAAATTTCACCACTATCAGTAGGATGATTCTCTCTTTTAGATTTTAGGTTCTGGTAAATTCACATTGTTGATTAGTCACTTAGTTGTATCTGACTTTTTTATGACCCATGGACTGTAGCCTGCCAGGCTCCTCTGTCCATAGGATTCTCTGCAAGAATATTGGAGTGGGTTGCCATTTTCTTCTTTAGGGGATTTTCCTGACTCAGAAATTGTACCCATATCTCCTGCATGGATCTTCTGCATTGCAGATGGATTTACTGCTGAGCCACCAGGGAATCATGCCTTTCATAAGATTTTTTATTTTCTTTCTTTCTCTTTTTTTTTTGCTTAGCCACCCTCTTAACCTCAAAGAACAACTTGAGAGGTCAGAAATTGGTTAAAATATATGCTGATAATAGTTACTTATGATTATTTATTGATCATTTATCTGTGTAGTTTAGTCCAATAAGTATTATCCATTTGGGCTCTAACAGTATGTTTTTTTTTGGGATGTCTTTAGGTCAATTTCTCTTTGAAAATCCTAAATGTAGAATTTTGAAAGTTGGATCTTATTTGCATGTGTAGAAATCTACAGATTTATGAACAAAAGTGAAATGGCATAAACTTAGATGTGATTACCATTGTTTCTCATTTTGTCATTGGAATGACATGGAGTGTCCCTCCATGTGGTATGATATGGTTTAATTGAAATTGCACAAAGGAAACTCTGTGTACCATTGTTCAGAGGCTACACAATAAGAAACCATGTGTCTAAAGCTCATGTTTATAGACATAGAGAACAAACTGTTGTTGCCAAGGGGGAGACGGTTAAGCAAGGGATGGAGTGGGAGTTTGGGATTAGCAGATGTAGGCTATTACATATAAAATGGAAAAACAACAAAGTCCTATTGTATAGCACAGAGAACTATATTCAGTATCCTATGGTAAACCATAATGGAAATATATATATATATATAGAGAGAAAATGAATATATTTGTATAACTGAGTCACTTTGCTGTAGAGCAGAAATTCATACAACATTATAAATCAACTTTGTTGTTTAGTTGCTCAGTCATGTCTGACCCTTTGTGACCCCATGAACTGTAACCCACCAGGTTTCTCTGTCCATGAATTTCCCAGGAGAGAATACTGGAGTGGATAACCATTTCCTTCTCTAGGGAGTCTTCCTGACCCAGGGATTGAACACATGTCTCCTGTATTGGCAGGCAGATTCTTTATCTCCGTGCCACCTGGGAAGCCCAAATCAATTATATTTATGTAAAATAAATAAATAAAGCCCATGTTTATTTTAAAAAATCTAATTCTGAAGCTTCCTGGATAAAAATTACCTGGAAGAAAATTAGAGCTTGGAAGGGTTTCAAATTTAGATCACAAGTATGGAAAACATGTAGTGCCTTTATGATCAGGGCCTCTCCTTCAGCTTCCCAGGTGGCATGGTGGTAAAGAATCTGCCTGCCAACGCAAGAGATGCAAGAGACACAGTTTTGATCCCTGGGCCAGGAAGATCCCCTGGAGAAGGAAATGACAACCCATTTCACTATTCTTGCCTGGAAAATTCCATGGACAGAGGAGCCTGGTGGGCTACAATAGTCCATGGGCCCACAAAGAGTCGGACTCAACTGAGCACACACTTCATGAGTTTAGGTAACAGATAGGGTAATTAAGAGTGAAAAAGGCAGTTTTTTGGCTGAGAGGAGTTGAAATAGGACTAAGTTTTTCATTTAACAGGTTATTTAGGATTTGTATTAGTTTTGGGCTTAGCCCAAATAAGGCATTCTTTCGCTTGAGGAAGTGTTTACTGTAGATGTTCTAACTCCTTATTTTATTCTGCGATAATTTTAGAAAATAGCCTTGACTCTTAGTTAAAGGGAGGTTTACTCGAGTTTGCAAGTTGTTATTTTAGATGATGAAAGCCACACAGTTGTACATCTCCATAAATATGGTTTTAAGTAGTACTTAATCATATTTAGATACTTCTAATTGAGAAACAGTTTTTGTTTTCTTTTAATTTTAAAGGAATGGTATTTATTTGGCAGTGGCTTATCTGAAATGGTATTGGTGTTGGAAACACAGTGCTCTCTAGCAAGTTCACATTTATTTTCCAGAATGACTGATGCAGAAGCTTAAATACCTCTGTGCTTCCTACAGCAGTATACAGAAAATGAATTCAGATGGCCGTCTTCTATCTCCAGATGCTCTGCTTCCATTCTTCCCACACAGATACAAACAACCTAAAAAATAAGTCAAACTATAGTCATTGAAAGCTGCCACTCTGGTCTGTGGGTGCATAATAGCTTTCCCATTCAACCCTACAAAGCTGGCTGCAGTTCAGTGATTATGCATCAGCTCTGAGGCAGAGAGCTTCAGTATGAGGGTGATGGATCTATCCAAATTCAGTGGCACGTGGCTCACGCTCATTTTAGTCATTGCCTGTATACTATTGCTGTCTACCATTTTTCTTCACAAGAATATAAGCATTTACTTACAATTGGTTAGTCAGGAACTAAGCATCAGGTAAGTAGGGGACTGTATTTGTTTCTAAAAGTGATTTTATTGTTTTTTAAAAGTTCTGCTGACAGTCGTATAAGCAATTATACCTTCTAGTGAGTAGGCAAGTCTTTTAAAATTTTTTTAATTGGAGGATAATTGCTTTACAATGTTGCATTAGTTTTTGCTGTACAGCAATGTGAATCAGCTGTAAGTATACATATATCCCCTCCCTCATAAGCCTCCCTCCAACCCCGCCCCCCATCCCAACACTCTAGGTCATCACAGTGCACCGAGCTGAGTTCCTTGTGCTTGTATCTGCTTCCCACCAGCTATCTGTTTTACACATGGCAGTGTATGTATGTCAAAGCTACTCCCAATTCATCCCACCCTCTCCTTCCCACACTGCGTCCACAAGTCTGCTCTCTACATCTGCAGGGGAAGTGTTTTTATATCATAGACTGTGACTCAATTATATCCTCATTTTTATGACTGAATTGATGACAAGTTTCAAGTTAGAAGCAAATGTTGACTGATAATATCTATTAAGCACATGCAAATGGTAAATGCAGTATAAAAACCTAAAAACATTGTATTTACTGTCATCTCACAGCTGATAGTCTCAGAAAAAAGATAGAAGTTCAGCCTCTTCCTTACTTACCCACTGGATCCAAAGGAGAGTGACAATAAGACTGTAGTGAAAAAATATCTTCCCCCGTTATTCTTAATTCAGCTTTTTATTAAGTAGATGCTATTTGAGAATGCTTCTGAGAAGGGCAGTTGATTACAAGTGGGCCCAACAGAACTTTTTGGGTCATAGAAATGTCTTATATTAATATTTTATTCTGCTGGTAGTTATACAAGTGAATACATTTTTCAAAACACAGCAGCCTGTATATTCAAAATGGATGAATTTTAATATATTTACATCATACCTGACTTCTAATTTATAAAGCAGTCCTGGAAATTAATGTAAAGCCCAAACTAACTGATAGAATGTTCTTCAAAGGATATGAAAAATCAGTTGACAGAAAAGGAAATACAAATGACTATGAAGAAAATATACAGATGTTATACTCCTCTCAAAATAAGGAAAGGCAATTTAAAATGACGAGGCTAGTTGTTTTTTAAATTAAGTTTGAGGAAAATTATTGATAACAAATGTATTGTATAGAAAAATAGGTGCTGTCAAGAGGACAGCATGAAGAATCCTTGTGATGATGGAAGTGTTTTGTGTCCAGACTGGATCACTGTCAACATCTGGCTGTTGTATCGTGCTGTGGGTTTTCAGGATTTTACCATCAGGGGAAACTGGCTAAAGGACACAGGATTGCTCTGAAGTTATTGCTTACAACTGCGTATGGCTCTGCAAGTGCCTCAAAATAAAATGTTTAAAAAGAGTCCATGTACAGATTAGCATGTGTAATTGGCTCCTTTATATATAAAAGGTGTGAGAAACAATCTATAATACAATGCTAGAAAGATGGAGAAGGAAATGACAACCCACTCCAGTACTCTTGCCTGGAAAATTCCATGGATGGAGGAGCCTGGTGGGCTACAGTCCATGGGATCACAAAGAGTCGGACACGACTGAGCGACTTCACTTTAGAATGATTAAGAAACTTAAATGTAGGATGGAGGAATGGAGGGAAGATGAGGTATACAAATAGAAAGGATAATTTTCATTATATATTCCTTTTTAAAATTTTATTTATTTGTAATTGGAGGATAATTGCTTTATAGTATTGTATTGGTTATTGCCATATACCAGCATGAATCAGCCGTAGGTATAGATAAGTTCCCTCCCTCCTGTCTCTCACCCTATCCCACCCCTCTAGGTTGTCACAGAGCACCTGTTTGAGCACCCTGAGTCATACAGCAAATTCCCACTGGCTTTCTGTTTTACACATGGTAATGCATATATTTCCATATTACTCTCTCAATTTGTCCCACCCTTCCCTTCCCCCACTGTGTCCACAAGTCTTCTCTCCATGTCTGCGTCTCCATTGCTGCCCTGCAAATAGGTTCATCAGTAGGATCTTTATAGATTCCATTGTTGTTCAGTTGCTCAGTCATGTCTGACTCTTTGTGACCCCATGAACTGTAGCATGCCAGGCTTCCCTGTCCTTTACTATCTCCTGGTATTTGCTCAAACTCATGTCCATTGCGTTGATGATACCATCCAACCATCTCATCCCCTGTCACCCTTCATCTTTCCTAGCATCAGGGTCTTTTCCAATGAGTCCGCTCTTCACATCAGGTGGCCAAAGTATTGGAGCTTCAGCTTCAGCAGGAGTCCTTCCAATGAGTACTCAGGGTTGGTTTCCTTTAGGATTGACTGATTTGATCTCCTTGCAGTCCAAGGGACTCTCAAGAGTCTTTTCCAGCACTACATTTCGAAAGTATCAATTCTTCGGTGCTCAGCCTTCTTTATGCTGCAATTCTCACAATCTGTACATGACTACTGGAAAAACCATAGCTTTGATTGTATGGACCTTTGTCGGCAAAGTGATGTCTCTGCTTCTTTAATACACTGTCTAGGTTTGTCATAGCTTTTCTTCCAAGGAGTAAGCATCTTTTAATTTTATGGCTGCAGTCACTGTCCACAGTGATTTTGGAGCCCAAGAAAATAAAATCTGTCACTGTTTCCATTTTTCTCCCCATCTATTTGCCATGAAGTTATGGGACCAGATGCCATGCTCTTAGTTTTTTGAATGCTGTTTTAAGCCAGCTTTTTCACTAGATTTTTCACATAGATTCCATATATATGCATTAATACTTGTTATTTGTTTTTATCTTTCTGACTTACTTTACTCTGTATAATAGGCTCTAAGTTCATCTACCTCATTAGAACTGACTCAAATGTATTCCTTTTATTAGTGAAAGTCACTCAGTCATGTCCAACTCTTTGCAACCCCATGGACTATACAGATGGAATTCTCCAGGCCAGAATACTGGAGTGGGTAGCCTTTCCCTTCTCCATGGGATCTTCACAACCCAGGAATTGAACCCAGGTCTCCTGCACTGCAGGTGGATTCTTTACCAGCTGAGCCACAAGGGAAGCCCAAGAATACTGGAGTGGGTAGCCTGTCCCTTCTCCAGCGGATCTTCCTGACCCAGGAATCAAACTAGTGTCTCCCGCATTGCAGGCAGATTCTTTACCAACTGAGCTATCAGGGAAGCCCTAGAAAATGATGATAGAAAAAATTACAGAAAAGAATTTTCTTTTATGAAAATTCCTTTTATGGCTCATTTTATGGCTGAGTAATCCCAGGGACAGAGGAGCCTGGTGGGCTGCCGTCTGTGGGGTGGCACAGAGTCGGACACGACTGAAGCGACTTAGCAGCAGCAGCAGCAGTATTCCATTGTATTATCTTAATGTGTACCACCGCATCTTTAGCCATTCATTTGTTAATGGGCATTTAGGTTGCTCTCACACTATATATTCTTTTCAACTTCCAATTTCTGTATGCTTCTGTTTTAGATTTTAAACTCCCAAAGTTCACGTATATGTGTTTTCTTGACACAGACCTGCACACTTCTCCTTGATATTAGTTATTTAGTAATTTGTTTAATGTTTGGTAACTGGTTTATAAATGTAGTTAGAAGATTTGCCAAGAGGATAAATCTAGTTGAATAAAAATATAGAACATGGATAATGGGTTAAATAAAGCTGCAAGTTGAGTGATAAAATAGGAGATAGTAAGAAATATGAGAAATAGACATACTTGTGAACACTTACAAAATGTAATTTTTTCCATCATCATTTTCTTTGTTATAAATTCATCATTATGAAGCTGTCAGCTCTGGCTGTTGGTTAACTGAACTTCCTAATTCTTGAATCAGTGTTCATTTAGTCTATTTGATTCATTGACTCAACTCTTATCTTGTTACTGCTTGAGAGAGAGAGAGTGTGTGTGTGTGTGTGTGTGAGAGAGAGAGAGAGAGAGTGAGCGAGAGGAGAGAGAGTGCAAGAGAGACAGAGAGAGGGAGAAATAATAAGAAAGAAGGAGAAATTGCGTATCTTACAGTTTTGTCTTTGGGTTTCTAGTCATTTCTCAGTTCACTTCACTTTCTATCCCAAAGAAGCCACACATTTTAAACAATTAGATGCCTGGCACCAAGTAAGTACTTTATACGTTTGTTAATGTAATCCTTGTAGCAATGCTGTGATGAAAGTTGTATTATTATCATACTCAGCTTTATTCTTCTCATCTTCAAAATGAGTGAGGTGCACAACTTCCCCAATCTTACATAGCTAGTAAGGAATGGAGCCAAGACTGAAGTCCAGCTCTGACACGAGTGTTTGGTCCTTGCTGCTCTGCTTATCTGACTGAGGAGCTATCGTGTGAGCAGATGCAGCACAGCTCCAGCAGAGTTGGTGGGGACAGAGGTGAGAACTGGGTAACTCCTCGACCAGGTTATAGTATTCTGCATAATAAAATGCCTGAGAATATCATGCCTGCTTGGGTCATCCTGAAGGAAATGTATATTTTATAGAGAGAATGAAACATTTTGTCAAAAAATTGAACATGGGAGAAAAGAACAAGACATCTGATATTCTGTATTGGGGAAAAGAACATGATGGTGCCTTTTACGAGTGAAAATTGGTAGTAGAGTTGTTTAATTAAATAAGAGAAGAAAATGCTTCTATTGCCCAGTTCTGCTATATGTATAGAATGTTATTAATAGTCAAGGGATGAGGGAGAGGTTTGGTTCTTGGACACAAGGGCAGGGACTGGTGATGTAAAGGGTATGAGGAGGCCGTGACTCAAGGCAGTTAGGCTGGGTAAGCTTGTATGATGGCATATAAAGAGGCAAGGGGGAGAGAAAAAAGTGAAAGTTTTAGTCATGTTTGACTCTTCATGACCCGTGGACTGTAGACCGCCAGGCTCCTGTGTTCTTGGGATTTCCCAGGCAAGAATACTGGAGCGGGTTGCCATTTCCTTCTCCAGGGGATCTTTCCAACCCAGGGATCCAACCTGGGTCTTCTGCATTGCAGGCAGATTCTTTACCACCTGAACCACCAGGGAAGCACTCATATATACTTGGAAAGAAAAGAATAGGGCCAGAACAAAGATGAAGAAAATGAAACTCTTACATTAGAGAAAAAGGGGCGGAAAGAGAGAGACCATGAATCATTTCAGTGACAGACTTATAGATCTGAAATAAATTTTTGAAAGAAAAGAATCAGATATCTTTTATATAACTGTTGAAGGTAGAATGTTTCACTGTGCTGAACAATATCAGGGTATAATTTTAAGTTTATTTTAGGCTGGTAGAAATATCATTTTTGTGAAGCCTACTGTATCTCCCTTCTCCTTGTGTTTGAATTTCTTTTCTTCAAAGTGCAACCCAGGGACCAGTGCCATAATCAAGTGCCAAGTCCCATTCCAACTCTAAAATTTATCACACTGGCCCTTTGGAAACCTCAAGGATAGAAAGACTATGGTTTTAAATTGGCTCCTTTCCCTCCTGCAACTCTTCACTTGGTGAGGCCAGAATATACGCCTGACTCTCTTAGATGATTGTTGAGTGGCTTGCCAGTCCTCATGGGACAATGGTTTAGAAAAAGCCTCTCTCACTGATTTCAGGGATTTTGCACATAGCATGGGAGTTTTCAGGGGATTTTGCCTTGCTGTAACCCACCCCTCCAGGATTTCATAGTCCAAGTGACTATGTATAAGGAAGCTCTACCTGGGGAGAGAGCCTCCATGTTAACCCAGTGATCTTCAAGAGGGAAAGTCTGAGCCCATAGAGATGCTCTCAAGATTACTCCTTGTTGAGAGTCCTGCCTTTAAAGCAGCTTCCTTCCATTGCATTGTCCAGCTGCAATGGGAGTTTCTGTGAAGTTCAAAAATTATTACCCAATCCACAGTCTGGGGGGTGTACTGTAAACTTCTGTGTTTTGCTAAATCTCTGTAGTCTGCTATTTCACACAACATGTGCTACTGACATTTGGCCCAGAAGAAACTTTTTTCTAAAAGTAAATGATTACTAAGGAGATTACAACTATTTGACAAGAACCAAACATAGTCTAAGGTTTGGAGAAAGTGCCAGGGGAAAAAACAATATGAATTGTGGTACACTGCTGAGGCCCTTTGTATTCCTCCTGATTAAAATTTGCCTGATAAATTACTTTCTGGAAATAAACTGTAATTCCTCAACAATAACCTATGCTTCTTAAGACCAGGGCATTCAATAATGAATGGGACCTAGATAAAATAGGTTCTAAAAGTATAATTTTTACTAATCAAATAAATGTTATGTTTTCTTAAAAAGAGCATCTTTAGAGTGTCATACTAAAATATTTGCAGTTGAGGTAGTATGACGTCTGGGATTTGCTTAAAATAACCTGTGTTTGAGGGGAAGGGAATAAGTAGAGATATAGGGAAAGAGATTGGCCCAGAGTTACAAATTAATTGAATTTAGGTGAGTACATGTGTTTATTGTACTTCTCACTGTACTTTTACATATGTTTTCCAGCATGAAAAGCTAAAAAATAATAGCACATAATGCTCACTCCTAGAGGCATTTAATTCTTGTGAATATGACTGTCTTCCTCAAAGACAGATGATCCAAAACTTCATAGCAACCATACAGCATACTTACTACTGAACACTGCCCCCGGATATTTATTTAGCAAGAAATGTTGGCAAAAAGTATTGATATATTCTTCAGAAGAACACTGCAAAGAATTCAGCCTGATTAAGCCACATGTGGAAGAATCTGTAGCACATCCACCTGCATTTCTATGGAAGCATTCTCACGGGTCAAGAGAGCCATGCGTTCAGATGCCAGGAAAAAGTGAAGTTCTAAAAAGAGAGGACAGTGTGAATAGAATGTAGTTTTTATTAGTCTCTTCGAGGCTTGGCAACAAATTCATGTCATGGATGTTTATAGAATTTATTAAATTAGGATTCTCTTGAAAATTCTAATAAGTGCATTTAAAATTCTCTTCTTTTGAAAAATACCAGGGATTACTGAATTCAATTATAATTTCCTCCAGAAAAATAACAGCGCTCCCAATGTACTATTTTTTTTTAGTTAGTCACTGCCAAAGCACAGTTCCCAGACAGAGTGTGCCAATTTTCCAACGAGATCAGCAGCTATGGCTTAAAAAACAATGTTTGAAACTATTGTTGGTGCAGGTGCATTTTTACATATAGGCAGAAAGAGAGATGGATTAATCAACCATTTATGAGGGAATTATGCTATAATGGTATAAGCTCAGGCTCTGAAGCCAGACTGCCAGGAAGAATCTCAACATTCTCTTTCTGTATGACCTTGGGCAAGTTCTAAAACCTTTTCATGTCTCATTTTCCCCTAACTCTTTCATAGTGCAGGGGATTAACTAAGTTAATATTCATAAAGGCTCCAGAACAGAATTAGCTCCTGCAGTCACAGAGCTTATAATGATAGATATGCTATTAGATGAGGAGGAAATGACAACCCATACCAGTACTCTTGCCTGGAGAATCCCATGGACAGAGGAGCCTGGAGAGCTACATCTGTAGGGTCGCAGTCAGACACGACTGAGCAGGAGCACGTTAGACATCAGTCCTAGAATATTGGAACCTGAAAGACTAAAATGTCTAGTCTAATCCTCTTATAGCTGAGGAGGCTTGAGCGAATACCAGTGTCCAGGTTCCACCCTCGGAGTGCTGGGGTAGGGCCCTTGAGTGTCTAGTGTGCAACCAGAGGTGAGAAAGTTGACTTGAAAGTTACAGAAAACTGTCCTATTTCAGGTCTTTCTGCTTAACTATACTCTCTCACATCTGGATGGAACATTCTGTGGAGGCTTTCAGCCCTTCACCCAATGTCTGTGCATCTGTTTCCACTATGTTAAAGCAAAGCAACACAAACATATAATTAGCATGCTCATACCTACTATTTATTACTGTGAAAACCTCTGATTTTTCTTTCCCAGCTTAAAAATAGTTGTTTGCTTTGAAATGCCATGTGCGAAAAGGCCAGCATTGCGAAGCATAGAGGTGAAAGCAATTTGCCTAAATCTGCAGTTTAGCAAAGAGCCTGGACTAATCTAGAAATGTCGCTTTAGATGGTAACAGTTTTCTGCCACCTAGTGGATAATTCAAATAATAAACTGGTCTTTATTTTTAAAAAATCAATATTGTCACCAAGCTATGGCTTCTGAATGCCCTGCTATGGGAAGGAAAGGTTTAGTGTTAGTTGGACAAATAGTTTTCCACAAATTGTCTCAAAGGTAGTCTTCCATTTTTATTGATTTATTAACATTTTTTCATTGTAAAGAAAATTCTGTTAATATTGCTAAAAAAAAAAATTGTGGGTACACAAAATAAAAATCCAAATATGCCCAGTTCCTTTATGCTCACCATCCTTATGGCAGAAAGTGAAGAACTAAAGAGCCTGTTGATGAAAGTGAAAGAGGAGAGTGAAAAAGTTGGCTTAAAACTCAACATTTAGAAAACTAAGATCATGGCATCCGGTCGCATCACATCATGACAAATAGATGAAGAAACAACAGAAACAGTGAGAGACTTTATTTTCGGGGGCTCCAAAATCACTGCAAATGGTGACGGCAGCCATGAAATTAAAAGACGCTTTGTCTTTGGAAGAAAAGCTATGACCAACCTAGACAGCATATTAAAAAACAGAGACATTACTTTGCTAACAAAGGCCCGTTTAGTCAAAGCTATGGTTTTTCCAGTAGTCATGTGTGGATGTGAGTGAAGTGAAGTGAAAGTTGCTCAGTCATGTCTGTCTCTTTGCGAGCCCTTGGACTATACACTCCATGGAATTCTCTAGGCCAGAATACTGGAGTGGGTAGCCTTTCCCTTCTCCAGAGGATCTTCCCAACCCAGGGACTGAACCCAGGTCTTCCGCATTGCAAGTGGATTCTTTACCAGCTGAGCCACGAGGGAAGCTCATGGATGTGAGAGTTGGACTATAAAGAAAGCTGAGCACCAAAGAATTGATGCTTTTGAACTGTGGTGTTGGAGAAGACTTTTGAGAGTCCCTTGGACTACAAGGAGATCCAACCAGTCCATCCTAAAGGAAATAAGTCCTGAGTATTCATTGGAAGGACTGATGCTGAAGCTGAAATTCTAATACTTTGGCCACCTGATGGGAAGAACTGACTCACTGGAAAAGACCCTGTTGTTGGGAAAGATTGAAGGCAGGAGGAGAAGGGGACAACAGAGGATGAAATGGTTGGATGGCATCACCGACTCGATGGACATGAGTTTGAGTAAACTCCGGGAGTTGGTGATGGACAGGGAGGCATGCCGCAGTCCACGGGGTCGCAAAGAGTCGGACACGGCTGAGGGACTGAACTGAACTAAATGTTCAATTCCAAAAGTTTACATACTTACAGGTCTGTGGTATAGATGCATGTATTTATATTTGGCTCTTATAAAATTTTTTCTGTACTAGAAGAAATTAAAATATTGTCTACACAGAAGCTATCTACAAAAACATTCTTAGGACCAATAAGTGTGTTTAGCAAAGTTGCAGATACAAGGTCTTCATAAAAATCAACTGTATTTCTGCAAAAAAATAATGAACAATGGTGAATCCAAGTTTTAAAGAATAAAACCTATACACAAGCTCCAAAATAACTGAAATATTTAGGTATAAATCTAACAAAACCTAAATAGGATCTGTATGCTTAAAACAACCATCAAAATACCCATTGCCAGACAAATAACTATTCTGCAACCCGGGCAATTAGCTACCAGTCAAAATATAAATAAGGCTCAATGAAAGTTCAGTAACAAAGTAATGTTCAAAATAATAAACAACATTGCTTTACTTCAAAAAAATTGAACTTTTCATTATTGGGGGTGGTAGTGTACAAGCTTAAGAGCATGAACTTGAAAGCCAAACCTCTTGATTGAAAATTCAGGCTCTCCCTTGTACTAGCTGTGGTAACTTTGTGCCTGGGCTTTCCCATGTGATAAGGATCATACCTCAGAGGGTGGCTGAGAAGATGAAATTCAGTCAAAGTCCTTGGTCTCAATGGCATTAGTAATTTTACTAATTTAACATTGTTGTTACTTTAACTATTTAACATTGTTAAAAACAATGTTAAAACATTTAACTGTTTAAAAATGTCGTTGTTTATGTGTGTATCAGTATTTATGGGGAAGAAGTTCAGAAGTGGTTTGTTCTGAGACCAAATTCACTTTAAAAAATTAACAAGCATTTGTTTAGGCTTATTTTATACTCAACATTACAGGGAATACAAAGCTGAATCAGACATTTCCCTGTTTTTGAGTCAATGTTCTCATAAATTAATGAGGGAGAATTAACTATAATTCAAAGCAAATATATTGAGTGTGAGACTAGAGTTATCATAAAGAACAGAGGTGAGAGAGGGTGTTTCCAGCTGGAGAAGTTGACTTATGAGCTGTAGCTTAAATAATGGATACATTTTAATGGAAATTAAATTGCATAAGTATAGATGGTAGAGAGGACTCCATTTTTTTAATCTTTAAAAATTTCCTCTAAGTATATTTTATTTTAATGGAAATGGAAAGGCATTTTATTTTAAATATAGCAGTGTGTATGAACTTGCAGTGGGTATGAACTTATTTACAACACAGATACATATTTTAAGCAATGGAATCAAGTTGGGAAAAATATAAGACATTTATTTTGGATTCAATGAGTAATAAGATTCAGTTAAAGCAGAAGATTTCTTCATTCTTCCACCTGATACTAATTTGAGCATCTACTCTGTGCCAGGCTCTGTTCTAGGTATATGTATGATGTAGACAAAGACTCTGTCCTTAAGAATGCATATTCCATTGCAGCAAGAATCCTGAGAGAGATGTCTGGGAAAAGAGGGTGGGACTAGATTTGGGAGGAGACCTAATGGAGAGCCAGCAAAGGCTGCTGAGTAAGATGGAGCCACAATCAGGTGCTACCTGAGAAATAGTTATCTGGTGAAGGAAGTGTGCATAGATGTAGGGAAGAGGCCGTAGGGGCACAGAAACATATTTCAGTAGGATGCAATTTAAAAAGTCTGGGCAAGAGGTCATGAAGCCTTGAACTGTGGAAGCAAAAAGGAGAAAACAGACTTAGAAGACATCCAACAGGTGGAGCAGGACTTGGACCAGCACAAAGAAAGCATATGAAAAATAATGCAAGATGGCTTGCTGCAGAGAGAGGAGGCAGAATTACACTGTATTATCAGCCTCACTGGCAGCATAGACTCTGGAGTCAGACCTACCTGTATCATTATGCCTCAAGCCAATTATTTGATCTCTTTAAACCTTTGTCTCATCAGCCCAAATGGAATAATTAAAAGTACCACTTTATTAGATTGTTGTAGGAAATAAACACAGGTACTTCGCACATCACTGCAGACATGGTGAGGGCATGGCCCTGGAGGCTGTTCTTGGGGAATGTTAAGAAGGCTAAGCAGAGTCACCTACACTTGCCTGTACTTAGCATCAGATGTGCTTGTAGGGGGGCTTCCCAGGTGGCACTAGTGGTAAAGAACCCATCTGCTATGCAGGAGACATGAGAGATAACGGGTTTGATCCATGGGTCAGGAAGGTCCCCTGGAGGAGGAAATCACAATCCGCTCCAGTATTCTTACCTGGAGAATCCTATGGACAGAGGAGTTTAGCAGGCTACAGTGCATAGGGTTGCAAAGAGTCGGGCACAACTGAAGTGACTTAGCCACTCACTTGGACTTGTAGGGGAGGTTGCTCTCACCTTAAAGCTGACAGTTGTTCACAAAAAAGGTAATTAGCCAAGAAGTTTTCAACAGTTATTCCATGTTAGAGAATGAACCACAAATGAAAGGGCCTTATTTTGCTTTTGGGAATCCTAGCAGCTGTGAGTTTTGGTGATAACTCTCCTCATAAACTGGCATAGGCCTCATTTACAGCACCTAGTAAACATACCTCATTTAAGGAAGAGAAATTTCATTAAAAACCTAAGAATGGAAACTGAACTAAAATTTCAATAGCCAGAGTGTTTTCAGTCTCAGGATCTATCTCTGAATATTTACCAGCTGAACACTTGTATTACCCTATCTTTAGAAGTTGCATATAGAGCATAATAGCAGGCAGCAGAGTTGGGGGTATTTGTTAAGGACCAGACAATATGGATCAAGAAGTATGCCTAATCTAGGTTAAAATCATTAACACTAGTAGGAAATTTCAGCAAATTTCCTGGATCTAAGATAAATATATAAAATTCAATAGCATTTTTAGGTATTAGGAACAATTAGGATTCCCAGGTGGCTCAGTGGTAAAGAATTCACCTGCAATGCAGGAGACCCAGGTTCAGTCCCAGGGTCTGGAAGATCCCCTGGAGAAGGGAATGGGAACTCACTCCAGTATTCTTGCCTGAGGAAACCCATGGACAGAGAAGTCTTGTGGGCTATAGTCCATAGGGTTGCACAGAGTTGGACACAACTGACAGAATGTGGTCCACTGGAGGAGGGAATGGCAAACCACTTTAGTATTCTTGCCTTGAGAACCCCATGAACAGTAGGAAAAGGCAAAATGATAGGATACTGAAAGAGGAACTCCCCAGGTCAGTAGGTGCCCAATATGCTACTGGAGATCAATGGAGAAATGACTCCAGAAAGAATGAAAGGATGGAGCCAAAGCAAAAAGATTACCCAGCTGTGGATGTGACTGGTGATAGAAGCAAGGTCCGATGCTATAAAGAGCAATATTGCATAGGAACCTGGAATGTCAGGTCCATGAATCAAGGCAAATTGGAAGTGGTCAAACAAGAGATGGCAAGAGTGAATGCCCACATTCTAGGAATCAGGAAACTAAAATGGACTGGTATGAGTGAATTTTACTCAGATGACATTATATCTACTACTGCAGGCAGGAATCCCTCAGAAGAAATGGAGTAGCCATCATGGTTAACAAAAGAGTCCGAAATGCAGTACTTGGATGCAATCTCAAAAACGACAGAATGATCTCTGTTCGTTTCCAAGGCAAACCATTCAATATCACAGTAATCCAAGTCTATGCCCCAACCAGTAACGCTGAAGAAGCTGAAGTTGAATGGTTCTATGAAGACCTACAAGACCTTTTAGAACTAACACCCAAAAAAGATGTCCTTTTCATTATAGGGGACTGGAATGCAAAAGTAGGAAGTCAAGAAACACCAGGAGTAACAGGCAAATTTGGCCTAGGAGTAAAGAATGAAGCAGGGCAAAGACTAATAGAGTTTTGCCAAGAGAACACACTGGTCATAGCAAATACCCTCTTCCAACAACACAAGAGAAGACTCTACACATGGACATCACCAGATGGTCAACACTGAAATCAGATTGATTATATTCTTTGCAGCCAAAGATGGAGAAGCTCTATATAGTCAACAAAAACAAGACCAGAAGCTGACTGTGGCTCAGATCATGAACTCCTTATTACCAAATTCAGACTGAAATTGAAGAAAGTAGGGAAAACCACTAGATCATTCAGGTATGACCTAAATCAAATCCCTTATGATTATACAGTGGAAGTGAGAAATAGATTTAAGGGCCTAGATCTGATAGATAGAGTGCCTGATGAACTATGGAATGAGGTTCATGACATTGTACAGGAGACAGGGATCAAGACCATCCCCATGGAAAAGAAATGCAAAAAAGCAAAATGGCTGTCTGGGGAGGCCTTACAAATGGCTGTGAAAAGAAGAGAAGCGAAAAGCAAAGGAGAAAAGGAAAGATATAAGCATCTGAATGCAGAGTTCCAAAGAATAGCAAGAAGAGATAAGAAAGCCTTCCTCAGTGATCAATGCAAAGAAATAGAGGAAAACAACAGAATGGGAAAGACTAGAGATCTCTTCAAGAAAATTAGAGATACCAAGGGAACATTTCATGCAAAGATGGGCTCGATAAAGGACAGAAATGGTATGGACCTAACAGAAGCAGAAGATATCAAGAAGAGGTGGCAAGAATATACAGAAAAACTGTACAAAAAAGGTCTTCACGTCCCAGATAAT
This sequence comes from Bos javanicus, assembly GCF_032452875.1. Taxonomy (NCBI): domain Eukaryota; kingdom Metazoa; phylum Chordata; class Mammalia; order Artiodactyla; family Bovidae; genus Bos; species Bos javanicus. The sequence goes on from NC_083876.1 coordinate 53,171,285, forward strand.
CATGATGGTTCGATCACTCACCTAGAGCCAGACATCCTGGAATGTGAAGTCAAGTGGGCCTTAGAAAGCATCACTACGAACAAAGCTAGTGGAGGTGATGGAATTCCAGTTCAGCTCTTTCAAATCCTGAAAGATGATGCTGTGAAAGTGCTGCGCTCAATATGCCAGCAAATTTGGAAAACTCAGCAGTGGCCACAGGACTGGAAAAGGTCAGTTTTCATTCCAATCCCAAAGAAAGGCAATGCCAAAGAATGCTCAAACTACCGCGCAGTTGCACTCACCTCACATGCTAGTAAAGTAATGCTCAAAATTCCCCAAGCCAGGCTTCAGCAATATGTGAACCATGAACTTCCTGATGTTCTAGGTGGTTTTAGAAAAGGCAGAGGAACCAGAGATCAAATTGCCAACATCTGCTGGATCATGGAAAAGGCAAGAGAGTTCCAGAAAAACATTTATTTCTGCTTTATTGACTATGCCAAAGCCTTTGACTGTGTGGATCACAATAAACTGTGGACAATTCTTCAAGAGATGGGAATACCAGACTACCTGACCTGCCTCTTGAGAAATCTGTATGCAAGTCAGGAAGCAACAGTTAGAACTGGACATGGAACAACAGACTGTTTCCAAATAGGAAAAGGAGTACGTCAAGGCTGTATATTGTTGCCCTGCTTATTTAACTTATATGCAGAGTACATCATGAGAAACGCTGGACTGGAAGAAACACAAGCTGGAATCAAGATTCCCGGGAGAAATATTAATAACCTCAGGTATGCAGATGACACCACCCTTATGGCAGAGAGTGAAGAGGAACTCAAAAGCCTCTTGATGAAAGTGAAAGAGGAGAGTGGAAAAGTTGGCTTAAAGCTCAACATTCACAAAACGAAGATCATGGCATCTGGTCCCATCACTTCATGGCAAATAGATGGGGAAACAGTGGCAACCATGTCAGACTTTATTTTTTGGGGCTCCAAAATCACTACCGATGGTGACTGCAGCCATGAAATTAAAAGATGCTTACTCCTTGGAAGGAAAGTTATGACCAACCTAGATAGCATATTGAAAAGCAGAGACATTACTTTGCCAAAAAAGGTCTGTCTAGTCAAGGCTATGGTTTTTCCTGTGGTCATGTATGGATGTGAGAGTTGGACTGTGAAGAAAGCTAAGTGCCGAAGAATTGATGCTTTTGAACTGTGGTGTTGGAGAAGACTCTTGAGGGTCCCTTGGACTGCAAGGAGATCCAACCAGTCCATTCTAAAGGAGATCAGCCCTGGTTGTTCTTTGGAAGGAATGATGCTAAAGCTGAAACTCCAGTACTTTGGCCACCTCATGGGAAGAGTTGACTCATTGGAAAAGACTCTGATGCTGGGAGGGATTGGGGGCAGGAGGAGAAGGGGACGACAGAGGATGAGATGGCTGAATGGCATCACTGACTCGATGGACGTGAGTCTGAGTGAACTCCAGGAGTTGGTGATGGACAGGGAGGCCTGGCGTGCTGCGATTCATGGGGTCACAAAGAGTTGGACATGACTGAGTGACTGAACTGAACTGAACTGAAGCAACTTAGCACAGCACAGATTTTTTTTAAAAGACACCATTTTGACAAAAGTAATAGTTATGAAACCACCACCATCACTCCTCAAATTTCCCTTGTAACCCTCTCAATTCATACCCTCACCCCCAGCCTCTAATACCACTGATTTCTGTCTCTATAGTTTTTACTTCCTCAGAAATTCAACTAAACAGGATCATCCAGTTTACAGTCATTGCTATCTGATTTTTTTCATTTTTATACATGTTTTTCCATGCATTAGTAGTCCCTCTTTATTCTTGGGTAGTATCTCACTGTATGGATACACCCTGGATTTTTATCCAGTTACCCATTGATAAACACTTAGTTGTTGCACCTGCATCTCCTGCATTGCAGGCGGGTTCTTTACCACCTGAACTACCAGGGAAGCCTGTTAAAATAATAATAAAGCTGCTGTTAATTAATAATCTTTATTGATAAATATTTGTATACAAAAAAGTGTGCTTAGATGTCTGTTTTCTGGAATTCCTTCCAAAGTAATTAAGTGAATAGTCTGAATCTATGTCCAGAGAGAAGTAATGCCCGTCAACAGAAAGAGAATGCTGAAATAGAGAAACGGGGACCTCTGGAGGACCAGGGCAGCCCACACATGCTGTTATGGTACGATAAGAGAATTTAGGATGCTTAGAGCTGTCTGTACTCAGCAATAGGTTAAAGTCCTCTGCCCTTTTGTGAGACACAGAGAATGCACTCTGGAGTTTAAGCAAAGTAAGTACAATTACATTTCTAACTGTAAGTACATGATCCAAAACTTGCTGGCTGGCTTGACTCCATATTTGGCAGGCGTATTTGGGATGGTCTGGCTTGACATAAAAGCTACTCTGCATTGCAAAATCTATTTTGAGGAACCAAAAGGAAACTTCAAGTAAAGAGTTATTCTCCAGGGCACCTGAAGATTAAGTGTCTGAAGACACCCTCCTGAATTCTGGTTGAAACAAGTGCATCCTACAGATCAGTAGTCTCTGGACAAAGAAAGCAGTGATATCAAAATAGAAAATTCAGAGCAGATGCTTGAAGTTGCAGGTGCTGATTTGCAGTCTAGCTGCTTCTCACATGGGCAACTTCATTTCACACAATCAAGATGAGAAGCAAAAAGGATTTACATATTTATCATGGTTACTGATAACATAAATATTATTATAATAACTCTTCAAAACTAAAATTTAATTCAGTGAGTATTTATTGCTCTTCTACCAAGTGCCAGACATTTTGTTAAGCTCTGGGTTTATAAACAATGAATAAAAGCATTATCTAGGGCAAGGGTAGAAAGGAAGGTGACAATAACTGACATTTAGTTTTTTAGTAACTGAAATGTTTTAGGTAGATGTGAAGCAGCTTGCATCTATTTCATTTAATATTCAGAGCAGGATTTTGAAGCTTATATTACAGATCCCCAATTCAAGATGGGAAAATCGAGACTCAGAGAGTTTAGTAACTACCAAGTGTCACACACCAAGGGAAGTGGCAAGGCTGAGCCCTGTACCTGGTACGCCTGGCTCCAAAGACCATCATCTTTTAGTTAGACTTTCTCCCATTTCTGACTGTAATGTAAATCAAGTTATGTAAACTGCTCACAAAATTGTAAAAGAAGTTGAGGAAAATGGTGAGTTTTTTCCTAAGGGATATCAGTAAAGATTTGACATAGGTGATAACTTTGGGCTTTGGAGCTTGATTAACATTTTGACAGGCAGGAGACTCCTAGGTGTAGGAAGTGTAAAGGAATGAAGCCTGTGGAGAATGACAAAGCTTGCAAGAGAAAATTTTTAAATTGTGGCTTTTCTTATGAGAATTAGGTATAAGGGATTCGGGAGGGGGTGGGATCCAAGGCAGATTAAAAAAAAAAAAAAAAGCTTTATGAGGTGTACTTTGTGTATCAGAGAATTCACTGATTTCAGGGATACAATTTAATAATTTTTTTTTTTTAGTAATTTTACCAAGTGGTGGTGCCACCATCATCATAAGTCAGTTTTAGAATATTTTCATTCCCCTCAACAAAGATCCTTCATGCCCATTTATAGTATATCCCTATTCCTTCTCCCTGCCTTAGGAAACCATGGCTCTACTTTCTGTCTATAAATTTGCATTTTCTGACATTTGGTATAAATGGAATCATAGATATATTATCTTTTTTGTCTGGTTTCTTTCACTTAGAACAACGTTTTCAAAATACATGTGGTGGCGAGTGTCAGCACTTCATTTTTTATTTTTGACTAACATTCCATTAAATGGTTATGCTATGCTTGTTTACTCATTCATCAATTGAATGCTTGGGTGGTTCCACTTCTTTGGCTATTAGGAATAATGCTATTATGAACATTTATGTGGATGTGTGTTTTCATAGCTCTCAGGTAGATAAGTGGAAGTAGAATTGCTGGGCTGTTAGATAGTTTTATATTTAACCCTTTGAGAAAATGACAAGCTGTTTTCCAAAGTGGCTGCATCATTTTACATTCCTGCCAGCAGTGTATGAGTGTTCCTATTTCTCTACATCTTAATAGCACTTGTTATTGCCTGACTTACAGATCACAGTCTTTCTAGTCCATGTGAAATGGTACCTTGTGGTTTTAATTTGCATTTTCTTAATGACTAATGCCCAGGATATAAAATCTAAAGACTGTCTGGATGATACATTTAACTAAGATGCAGAACATAATAAGTGGAATTTGTAGGAAGAATAGAAAAGTTGTGAGCTGTTCACATGATACTGAATTGCAGATGTTCAGAAGGCAGAGAAAAACTCAGGTCTGCAACTCAGAAGAGAATTGAAGGCAAGACATGTATATTTGGGCTCAGTTACATAGAAAAGGCAATTGAAGTCAAGAAACTAGATGAGTTAATTGACAGAGAAAATGTAGGAATATCTATTTTAAAGAAATGGATAAAGGGAGGTATGACTTTAGGAGACATAAGAGAAACAAGTGCCATGGATGCCACTGGAAGACAATTTTTAAATTTTACTAATGTTCATATTTTATTGTACTTCCTTGCAGTGTTTTTCTTCACACATAAATTAATAAACTTAGTAACATGGACATATCATACATATTTAATAATATTTTATTTCCACTCAACCTTGAGTCATGAACATTTTCATGTCCCTAGTCTTATTTTTTAATGGCTAATTTAAAGTAATTATAAATAGATACCGTAATTAATTTATTCTCTTATTTTGGACCTTATTAAAGAATACTGAAGTAAACCTTTTAGTGCAAAATATTTGTGTGGTTATCCAATGATTTTTCCCAGTATAAATTCTTAGAAATTGGAATTTCTTGTTAAAAGAATATAAAAAACATTAAGACTCTTTATATACATTGCCAAAGTTCTTTCCAGAAGTACCTTTCTCTCTCTAGCAGTGTATGAAAATAATGAGCCAAATGTATCAAACATGAAAAGAGTTATCTCATAAATATAAGGAAAATATTTAACATTGTTATTCTTTTAGGAGATCTGTTTGCAAGATTGCCATGAGCCCCTATTGATGACACTAACTGGAGAATTTTGTTTTTAATTTTTAAAATTATTTAAGGTGTACTACATGGTAATTGGATAGATACATATAAAAATCAACATCTCTATCAGTACACACACACAGACATATATATATATATAGTGAAAATATTACTATAGTCAGATTTTGAAGGAGCAATGGAAGACCAACAATAGCAAATACCTCACGACAGCATTGGAACTGTAAATATTATTGACTTTGGTGACTACGTATCTGTTGGTAGTATTTGAGAGTAATTTTTCCTTGAGAGAGGTTATGCATGCATGCTAAGTCGCTTCAGTCGTGTCTGACTCTTTGCGACTCTATGGACTATAGCCCGCCAGGCTCCTCTGTCCATAAGATTTTTCAGGCAAGAATACTGGAGTGGGTTGCCATGCTCTCCTCCAGGGGATCTTCCCCACCCAGGGATTGAACCCGTGTCTCTTACGTCACCTGCATTGGCAGGTGGGTTCTTTACTACTAGAGCTACCTGGGTGACAGATATCAAATTGTAGTTCTCGTGTCAAATTTTATCAAATTTTATTTTCCATTGTCCATTGATTTTGCTTTCTTCAAATGCCTTGTGGTTTTGAAAATGTTTTATTATACTATAGGGAAAAATGTCTTTAAAAATCAATTAAATTTTCTGTTTTTTTCAGGAATGTTAATTTTTTATTACCACTCTTTTTTCCTTCACTTCTTCTTTATTCATATTCCCTCATTTATTTCCTTGGGTTAGAGTTCTCAGATAAATAGCTTCGTAAATGATGCTACAGAGGCAAATTAGGAGTAGGTTGTAACTTGTGTAAATAAAGAATAAACCTTTGGGATTCCGTGTGTGGACTTCCATAAATGTCAAACCTCATTTTTGTTTTTAGATGTGATGGGAATAGCATTTAATGTCACTGTTTGAGTCATTGAATGGATGTCTGTTGAGCTCATTAATGTTCCTCATTCAGAGAACCCTTTATGGACATCCACTCCATAAGTTTATTACCATTCGTGGGAAAATACTTGACCCAAATACTCTTTGCTTCTCTGTGACATGGATCATAATTCTATCACAGTGAGCTGTTTCCTTTCTCAACCACAGAGATATACAATCCAGGCATTCTGAATACTCAGAGTAACATAAACTGTTACTTCCTGTATAAACTGAAACTTGAGCATGAATCATTTCCATTCCTTTCCCCTCCTTTTTGATTCTCAGTTTGAGAAATATCTCCTCCAACCCCACATTTAACAGGTGTGTATGGGTGTGCTCGGTCATATGTGACTCTTTACGACCCCGTGGACTGTAGCCTGCCAGGCTCCTCTGTCCATGGGATTCTCCAGGCAAGAGTACTGAACTGGGTTGCCATTTCCTTCTCCAGGGATCTTCTGGATACAGGGGTCGAACCCACATCCCTTGCATTGGCAGGCAGATTCTTTACTGCTGAGTCACCAGGGAAGCCCGATCAATTTCCTTTACTTCTTCTTAGAAAGAGGACCACAAAGTTCCCCGAACATTTCTTTACAGTTATTCCAGCTGACTTTTGGAATGTTTCTGGTAAGACAGTGAAGATCTAAAGATCTGATAGTTTTGGGGGAAGAGCTTCATGATAAAGGTTTATCCCTGCAAGTGTAATTTCTAGTAATATTCTGACCATTTCACTGAAGAAATACCATTTCAAGACGTAAATGTTTATTGAGTATTCATAAGAATTTCATCATATATTTCAAAGCCCTATGACTTAAAAAAATGCTCTGGAAATGTTTGGTGAGAGATATTTTTCTGAATGTTTCTTTGTGGAATACATTCTGACATTAAATGAGTCGTCTAATGTAACTCTAGAGAGAATTTAACTGATGCTTGTAGTATGGATTAGCTGAAGTTACATGAAGTCTATCACAGATGTAGATTTTGCTTTAAACAAAATTAAGAAGAGATTAAAAGCAGTAAGAGTCTTACAAATTCCTCCAGTACATAAATGAAATTAGCAGAAGACTACCTCAAAATAAGAAATAAGAAAATTCAACTGAAGTGAGATATCTCTGACAGAATATTTTTAGAATCACAGATATAGTAATTAAAATAATTCTTAGTTTAGAATATTTTAAAGTGTGATCATTAGAAGACAGAACATAGATATGGAGTTATTACTGTTTGGGTCAGACAGAATTGAATTATGCTATTCCTGTTTTAATACCCTGAAATGATATTTGAACAGATAGCTAATTTAGGTGTTGTAAAAGTGAAGATAAAATTCATAACTATGTAATAGACATATATAAACACTATAAAGTTACTCCATATCTATCTTGCTTACTGCACAGTTAATGTAAAAAATAAATCTCTAAATACAGTTTGAGAACTATATACTATGAAAACTTATTTAGCATAATAAAATTTTGAAGATCAGAATTTGTAAAACAAGCAAAAATGATATTATTGTAATAATGAACATCTATGATTGTATTTGAGAATAATTTCTGTGCTCAATGAAATACACCTCAAGCATATTATAACCATCTTTTCCTATTTAAAACATGAATTGCTATCAATATACCAAAAGTAGGTTAAAAAATAATTTTTTCTTAAAAAATGATGTTATTATTACTAACAACAGACATACATTTTTAGGTTAATTTTTCATTTGTAGGACTAAATTTTGCAGTGATATTTAACCAAGGTCTTTTTTGACAGTGTGATTCATTTTCACCATGCTTGAGCAATCTTTCCCTCCAAAGTACAATTTAATGTTTCTTTTTTTAAAAGTAAGTTTTCAACCCATGACTGTAGCACCATTACACTTCACTTAACCAGTAGGCCCATATGATGTGTTATGGTTTTGTTGAGTGAAAACTGAAGACTTGGGCACCCTTCCTCTTACGATGAAAGCAGAAATTCTTTTCTGCGTTTTTCTTTTTCATCTCTAACTGCAACATGACAGCATAAAATATTTGATTGACTTGTTCACTCATCTATATCATTAAATCTAGCTCTTGGTTTGCATTACCTATTGCTGCCCCTTTCTTCACTTCTGCACCCACTAATCAAAGGTATTACTGGAGGTATATCTTCACCTTCAGAAACTTGCCGTCTTCTGTTCTAGGCCACATACGATCATTAGCACAAGGTTCTTTACACATTGTCATAATGCTTAGCACAATGTTCTTTACATGTTTTTCTCTTCTTTTTAAGAACAGTAACTAACTTTCTCTTTCCTATTCTATTAAGTATAAACCATTTTTCCTAAGAGTTCATACTCTCCCTTCATCTGACCCTTTTCTTTAGCAATCCCATTTCTTCTTCCTCTTTGGCACAGTTACTCTGCTATTTCCAAGCCATTGGGTTGTTCTCAGCACACAGATTGGTTTCTAACTGCTTCCTTATTTGTGCAGGTGTCATGCCCTGAATCTTGGGAGCCCACTGCTTTCTGAGACAGTCCATTCTATCTTGTGATAAGTCAGTTAGAGGGTTTTCTTTTTATTGACCTAAACCACCTATCACATATTATGTATGATTTTTACTTTTATCTTTATGTGTCAGTCTAATTGTGTCTTTTCTCAGTCTAATCGTGTCTTTTCTCAGTTGTTGTTGCTCTGTGTTATGTCTATAGTGGTGCTTTTTATGAGCTCTCTGCATCTGGCACTCCAATGCTTCCATACCCTGATCTACCTCCCCACCACCCCAGAATCATAGCAGCTTGAGCTCTAACTGTGCATTGTACATCTTTAATATGTGTTTGATAACTAAGCTACCCACTAAATATGGAAGAAATATCTTCTAAAAATAGAGATAATTCCACATTTAGAAGGTAGCTTAGTGATAAGATATACTTAGCTATACTTCTCAAAGGATGACAAAATCTCTGTCTTGGAAATGGTTCTGTGAATTAAGTAAAATGCCCCATCATGTGCATACTCACATCCCCCCAGTCTCACACAGCAAAATGCCTGAACAATACCAATTGTTTAAGAAAAACCATTTTGTATGTTTACTTCTAATTGATTAACTGAGACAGTATTACATATTGTATATCCACATAGATTCAGAATGGCTTGGCTTTCTAAATATATGGTTCACTGTTTATTCTAAAGCATTGAACAATTGGCATATTCAGTTCTACATGTGCAATTTCAAGCAGTGCAGGAAGAATATCGGTATTTTTGCCTACATTTAAATGTTAATATGAGAAAATATCGTGGCATTGTTAATACCTAGAAAAGGACAATTATGTCTTTCAAATAGCTGATGAAGCCTGACCTTTTATTTGTATCTCTAAATTGCTGACATCTCCAAATGTTCTTGCATTTTAAACTTTTTCAAAAATTGTGTTTCCATAACAATTTTAATTGAGTCTTCTGTGATGCTATTTTAATCATTGTAATCAACCACAGCAATAATTAGACTTCAGTCAGAACCTTTAGTGCACTAATATGAGAGTAGACACTTATAAAAATGTCATGTCAGTCTGGATTTCTCCTCCTGACCTCTCTCTGCTGCACCCGTGATGCTATAACCAAGGGTCATAGTTGAATGAGAGCAGAGGTTGATTTCCACTTATCCTACATAATGTGGAAATTTTTGTCCAGGAGCAGCTAGTTAGGGCCATCATCAATAGATGTGTGGTATAAAGATAAACATATAGTGATAGGTTTTCATTGAGGCCGTGACCAGTAAGCACACTGGTTTACTTGGAGAATGGCTCCTGAAGGTCGAGAGTGCCCCTCAGAGTCGATGTAAGAGACTGAAGTTGTAGGCGCGGTGATGGAGGCAGCGCGGGTGACGTAAGTGGCACAGGTGATCTAGGCGCGGTGATGCAGGCAGCGCGGGTGACGTAAGCGGCACAGGTGATGTGCGTAGCCCAGGTGTGGAGGAAGCCTCATTTACAGACCTTAGTGCTCTGCTGTGCTTCTTCACAGGTCCTGAATTACCAGCAGTGAGTTATTCTTTTTAGGTTTTTATTATTACTAGATTTCTTTAAAACTCACTTTTATGTCTCCTCATTAATCATCTGTGAAACGTTGGAAGGCAAAATGCGTGAGGCTCAGAGCTAATTATGCATTCTATTATGCCTTTAGATATCTGGATGAAAGTCATGTTCCAACACACAATCCCTTCCCTAAAACTCATTTCCACAAGTGATGATTTAATGATCAATTTACTTTAAAGGTTTGCCTTTGGGGACAATGATTATCCTGGTTTGCTCTTTTGAAAGAATAGACTTTTCTTTCAGGGAATATGTAAATATTTAGGAAAAAAAATTTCATTGTGGACTTTGAAATGCTTTCAACACAAAATGTGTTGAAACCTATGCTTCGACTATCCCTGGGGGGAAAGGACACCTTTGTATCTATGCAGAGAATGAGGGGCATGGTGCCCAGAATTCTCAAATTCCTTTGATTAAATATGGTAACCAACTACTTGTGGACGTGGGGAGGATGAGGGCAAATTGCAGCTTTGTTTTTCAACTCCAAAGTTAGTACTTGTGAACAATAAAAGAATGATAAAATGACAAAATACCTAAATATGATGATTACTGATGTTTTCCCTGACCATTTTTGTTCTACCATTAACAGCCAAGCATGTTACGTATAAACTAGTGAGGAATGCAAACATTAGTCTCATATATTTGTCTTTCAATTTGATCTCTTCGTATCCTTCTTACTTTGCAGTTTTGAAAAACATCAGTTTTCAGTAATAAAATCCATGACTTCTAGGCATAGGTTATACATTAGATTACAATAAAGAAATATTTTCCCATATTTTCTAACAGCAGAGTGCAGTATTTTGCAAGAAAAGGTGTCTTTGTGATTTAGAGTGTATTCATTTCTGTTAGACTGTGCTTTTTCTGAGCCCTTATAGTTCAATTAAAAGGTGTGCAAAAACACTTGTGCTATAAACTCTACATGAATTTTTCCTAAAAATTAAGTCAAGTGCAATGTCAGTTGAGTTTTGGATTTAGTGAGAACAAAAGCAAGGTGGATTTCCGGTGGGGAGGGACTGTGTCCTTCTAGATGTCTGTGTCCACCCCAGAGCCACATTTGCGGCAGAAGATTTCCTTGTTGTGAGTCAGGAAGCCTTCCCCCACCAACGAGACCGAGCACTTCCCACAGTTAAAGCATTCACTGTGCCACTGGCGGTCTTGAAAGCAGATAAACTTGGCACCTCTGAGACCTGTAAAGCAATTGGAGAAAAAGAGTAATCTATTCTTTCAACAAAAAGATGGAGCATTCTATCAGGTACACTTCTGGGAGCTGGAGATAAAACAGTGAGTAAGACTGCATCAAGAAAGTAACCAAGAAATGATGCCACCTGCGATGGCCTGTATCTATTCAGGAATGACACCCACAGGTTCTTCCTTTGAGATCCAGCCAGATACCCAGTCAATTTTGTCCCATAATCTGCATAAGAATGTTGAACTTGGGTATACAAAGCACATATTTTTGGAGACAGTTCCCAATTGCCTAAGACATAAGGCTTCCCTTGTGGATCAGAATCTGCCTGTAATGCAGGAGGCCTGGGTTCGATCCTTGGGTTGGGAAGATCCCCTGGAGAAGGGAAAGGCTACCCACTCCAGTATTCTGGTCTGGAGAATTCCATTGACTGTATTAGTCCAGGGGGTCGCAAAGTTGTACATGGCTGAGCAATTTTCACAAGACATAAGGAAATTCAGGGTAGTGCAATGAGAAGAAGGAATAAGTTTTGAAGTCAGAACTTCAAAGTTCCACATCTTATCTAAGTAAGTTACTTACTTAGTTACTTGCTTATCTAAGTAAGAATATTTTTTCCTTCCTTGTGACCCTGTTTACTTTGAAGCAAAGTTAAGGTAAAATAAATGAATACTTCCCAGCCTGGTATCTGATATTTTAATGACTTTTAGTTCTTTTCTCTCTTTTCCCATGTTTAATTTTATTCAAGATAAAGTCCCACAGTCATACTGTGGCTTGAGACACAATTTCCAAAAGGCTCCAATAGAGAATTCCATCCAAACTGTCCTTAGCTAGCCTCATATGATAACCCTGTTACCTTGCCCAGAGTTGACTACAATGTAGGCTTGCAGCAAAGATGTGTGAATCTGATTCCTGTGGCCACTGAAGCCATGTTACCCAATGAAATCAGCTCCCCCATTTCAACTTGGGCCTTACTTGAGCCATAGGGTTTCTATTAATAAGAAAGGTATGAGAATTTGAGTCTTTGATGAGACTCTGTCTCTATACTCCAAATATGAATCCAGGGTACAGTTCAAGGAACTGATTTTGAGGAGTTGTTAAAAAGGAGAAAAGTCTAAGGTCTGGTAAGGGTTGGGATGCCCTAGACTTGAATCTTCACTTGCCAGCTTTTCTCCAAGTGATCTTAGTGCTATGAAATTCTTGTGGTTTGCTTATCACACTATTTTAGTGAGGCTAAAATAGTTCATGTGCTGATGCACATATAATTTCCAAATATTTCATTTGTGATGGTAAATCAAAAAAGGTGAATAAATATTTTATTTCAGGTAAATTCTCCTTAGATATGATAATGAGCTTTTGTTTCCTTCCTGGAAATGTTTTTTGATGCCTTCACATATAATTTACTAGTTCAGGGATACATTTACATCAAATTCTTGTACTTTTCTTGATTAAATTTATAGCTTATTTATGGTGCCATCACTACCTTCTAATGAGAGTAAATCAATAATGTACCAATTAATCCCCTTAAATGTTATTCAAGACATTAATAAGCTGATTGCAAGAATAATGTTCCATATATACATAAACCACTTCTGTTCATTAATTTAATTATTACACATCTAGCATTTTGATGCATATGAAATTTTCTTGATTTTGTTATTAAGCTTTGTACAGGTGGCAAATGTAAAAATAATTCTTCTAGAATTTTACAAAGAAGAATAAAAAGGAAACATCTGGTAGCAGGGATATAAGAAAGTCTTGACTTAACATGTGAGATGGTTATAAACTGTTTTGATTTTGGATGTGTTTACTCCTTCAGATCATAAGGGTCATTTTCAATAAGAAAGTCAACCAGGAAACAGGACTCTGACACCTGTTTTATCTGGCTTCATTTATTCCTAAAATTCAGTAAACTAAAAGCTGGCCTTTGTTGAGCTTTAAAGATGAACCAGTCACTATTCCAAGCCCTTTACTTCATACAGCTCACACCTCACTCCATGGGGTAGTTACTACCATCAACCCGACTTTGCAGATAGTAATTGTCAAACAGAGAGGTTAGCCTCTTGGCTAAATCACCCGGCTGCTAAGTGGCAGGTCTGGAATTCAATCCTAGGCCATCTGTTTCAGAGTCTGTGCTTCCAACTTCACCAAATTAAGTCTGAATTTTCTTTCTTAAAGAACATAAACAGAAATATTAGCATCCCTGTCTGAAGAAGTCAACGTTTGAAACTCACTTTACTGAAAATAAACAGAAATAGAAAACAGCAAAGATGTGATCTTATTTAATTCCTCATTTTGCAAAGAAGACAAATGAGGACCTTGGAGGTGAGTTGCATACCTATAGTCACACAGTAATAAGGGGCAGAGACAAGGCCATGGTCTTTTACTCCCTAGATTAGTGCTCTTCCCACTAGGTCAAGCTGCTTCATTTATCTCCTTAGAAAGGCAAATCCTATCTTAGAGGAGGAGAAAAAACTTATAGTTACATCTTGAGTTTGTTCCTTATGCTGCTGCTAAGTCACTTCAGTTGTGTTGGACTCTGTGCGACCCCATAGACGGCAGCCCACCAGGCTCCCCGTCCCTGGGATTCTCCAGGCAAGAACACTGGAGTGGGTTGCCATTTCCTTCTCCAATGCATGAAAGTGAAAAGTGAAAGTGAAGTCACTCAGTTGTGTCCAACTCGTAGCGACCCCATGGATTGCAGCCCACCAGGCTCCTCCGTCCATGGGATTTTCTAGGCAAGAGTACTGGAGTGGGGTGCCATTGCCTTCTCCGTTGTTCCTTATAGATCTAGCTAATTTAAAATGATGTTTTAAAAACAATTCTAACATAGTTTCTGGGGATGACATATTGTTTGCCTGAATGTACAACTTTCAGAAGATAAATGTTTGGTATTAATAGTATAATTCCCTGTGGTACATTAGTTCAAATAGCTCAACTTTAAAGAAGCACAACTACAGAGAATATATATATATATATTTAAAAGTGTTAGTTGCTCAGTTCATGTCTGACTCTATGACCCTATGGACTCTAGCCTGCCAGACTCCTCTGTCCTTGAGATTCTCTAGATGGGAATACTGGAGTGGGTTGCCATGCCCTTCTGAAGGGGATCTTCCTGACCCAGGGCTCGACCCCAGGTCTCTCACATCGCAGGCAGGTTGTTTATCGTTTGAGTTACCTGGGAAGCCCATATATATTTAAAAATCAGATCAAAACATACTAAAGTGAGTTGGAAGTTTTTGCAGGCATTTAGTTTCTGGTGTGTCTCAATCACAGAGCCAAAAGAAGATTAAGATAATGATCAACAGACTGATTATTCTAAATATATATCCTGCATTTGGATTACTTTTGGGACACATCTTTGGTTCCTGATCATCCCTATGTTTCATGTGGAAAATGTGGTTTTTCTGTCTGATTTTAAAAAGCTGGGTTCAGTAATTGACCTGCAGCAGTCCATCAGAAAAATCACTTAGACACATGCATTTGCGGTGATGGATCAGAATGGAAACTCATCAAGTTCAAAGCTTGTATAGGCTCTTTAAGATCCATACTAGCCATTTGAGTCCCTGGAAGTTTTCAAACATTTTTAAGTTGTTAAAATTTCTCATTTCTTCATGGAAATCCATCTCCAACCCCCCCCCCGCCCCCCTCTTTTCTGGCCAATTCAAGAAAAGTGTAGAATAAATTGTCTGAGTCCATCAAGCTGTGATTGCATATTCTACTAAGTTTTTTGAGCTCCAGTTACTCTTACATTTTTGGAAGTTTCATTTCTAACTAGAACCAGTAGAGAGGGTGGCTTATTCCCTTGGCTGCAAGAGTTGCCAGATATGCAAAAGCCGGAGAGGAGAGTTATTAACAGCCCAAGCCTTGGAGCCCTATGGTCTAAAATCGCCAGTGTATGTCCCTGAAAGGGCTGCAGAGGTGACATAGCTGAATGATTGTGGGAGGAACAAAGGGGGCATGCCCTACACAGTGGGCCAGTTACTCAGCTCCCCGTGACAGTGACCTGACCAGGAGTGTGAGGGCAGTATGCTTACCTCGGGCAGGCTCTTCATTTACTTTTTGGCTGAAGAGATGGATTTTACATTAGTTTCCAAGCTTATGCAGGCCAAACAAAACATGCTTGCTGGCCAGATGTAGCCCATGGGTCAGTGTGAGATTCTAAAAAATATGGTGCCTTGTATGGAGAAACAAGACCATGCTCTGTTTATCTAGGAAACTTCCTCCCTTGCAAAAAAGTGAAACCTATCAAGCTGGGCTTGCAGCAAAACTCTTTACTTGAAGATAAATAAATATTCAATTTTACTTGTGATATATCTGAAGATAGAGGAGGAGAAAAGGTATAAAATAATCTGTAATAATCCTATGTTACATAAACTGAGCCAGAAGTGAAATATGATCTAAGAGTACTGGGAATGGAGAACAGAAATACAGTTCTGCCATGTTATTTGGTGACCATACCTAAAAGAATAGCTATTGAAATGGAATATTACTCAGCCATAAAAGTGAACTTATTTGAGTCGGTTCTAATGAGGTGGATGAACCTAGAGCCTGTTATACAGAGTGAAGTAAGTCAGAAAGAAACAAATATCATACATTAATGCATGTATATGGAATCTAGAAAGATGGTACTGATGAAATTATTTTCAGGGCAGCAACGAAGGCACAGACACAGAGAACAGACATATGGATTCAGGAGCCGGGGAAGGAGGGAGACAAGGGACCTATGGAGAGAGTGACATGGAAATATACATTACCATATACAAAATAGATGGCCAATGGGAATTTGCTGCATGACTCAGGGAACTCAGATCAGGGCTCTAAAACAACCTAGAGGGATGGGATGGGGGTGGAGGTGGGAGGGAGCTTCAGGAGGGAGGGGACATAGGTATTCCTATGTCTGATTCATGTTGATGTTTAGCAGAAACCAACACAATACTGTAAAGCAATTATCCTTCAATTGAAAATAAATTTTTAAAAAGGAGAGAAAAAAAGAAGAGCTATTGGGTCTCTCAGGGATGAGAGTGTCAGTTCTCTTATGACAGGATTAGCATTTTAGAAGTAACTCTGGGGAAAATACAATGTGCTTTTTACCTTGAAAACTCATTTAGCACAGATAGATTTACCATTTATGTTATTTTCAAATCATATCACACATATTTTGTTCAACAGAATGCTATCTTGTTTTATCTATTCATAATTAGATAATTCTGTAAGTGAACAGAATGAAAAGAGAATAATACATTTGTTAGAATCATCTTAAATTGAGGTTTAATTAATTCCTCACCTACGCTATCATAATTATTATAACTTCTGATTTTTGCAAGGTACTTGCATTTAATTAAAATTTTTTCTATTTTAAGGCTCCTTTACGCTTGTTTAGAATTGAGCAGCATTTTGATTTATAAGTATCCCTTTCTCCCACTCAGTTTCTTAAAGTTCTACCTCAACTCAGGCCTGGAGAAGGATGTGGCAACCCACTCCAATACTCCTGCCTGGGAGATTCCATGGATGGGGGAGCCTGGTAGGCTACAGTCCATGGGGTCGCAAAGAGTCTGAGTAACTTCCCTTTCTTTCTTTCTGTAGTTCCTTCTGGAGAAGGAAATGGCAACCCATTTCAGTGTTCTTGCCAGGAGAATCCCATGGATGGAAGGGCCTGGTGGGCTACAGTCTATGGGGTTGCAAAGAGTCGGACACAACTAAGCAACTAACACACACACACACACACACACACAACTCAGGCCTCCTTGTGAAGGTCTTCTGTGTTCATCTTACTCTCCTTCTTTCTTGAACTATTGCTTTACTTTGAGTCAGTACCATGAAGTTTAGTATTAATGACCCTCTACAGAGCCTAGCTGCCTTAATTATACTCTATACTTACCTTGAGGGTTCTGTGTAATATTCATATTTATATATAAGTACTCATGTTTGTTTCAAAAGGAGACATAAGGGAAAGATCATCCTTTTAAAAATGACATTTCCTAAATTAACTGTATAGCGTTTTCAGAACCGTACTTTTTCATGCTAGGGCTATATTAAACTTACCAGTAATAGGCTTGGTGCAGGCGGCACACTTTTTGGCATAAAGATGGTTGTAGCAGTCCAGACAGAATGGATAGTCATCTCTGGACATAAACTCTTCCTCACAGAGCTCTTTCCTACAGCCGCTGCACAGAAAACACTCCTTATGCCATGGCTGGTCACGAAACGTTATCCCACCTGAAGTTATGACCTGAGAAGTGATCACAAAAAAGGCGATGGCCATGGAATGTCTTTTGTGATTCTCTGCTTTGTCCACAAGTGGTTCTTCAAGCTACCCTATCACCTTGCGTCAGGATGTCTTTTTCCTGTGATTTTTTTGAACCAAAGTAAAACAAAAGGCTATCTCGATCAAATAGAACTGATGAGAATTATCCTAATTTTTCTCCTACAGTGGTATAGGAAAGAAGCAGGGTCATGATGAGCTCAGGAAGATGAAAAGATATAAGCCCTTGATTTCTTTGCTCATCTTTCTCTTTCTTGTTGATCTTCAAAGATCTGCCATTAGACTTAAGATACTTTCTATGCTATGTTCTTATGTTCACATATAACTTCTAAGAATCCTAAAAAAAAGCTATTTTTTCCTGAATGCTTTATTCAGCAGGAGCAACCCTGAAAGGATTTGCTCAGCACCATTCCCGGGTGGTGCTAGTGGTAAAGAACCCATGTGCCAGTGTAGGAGCTCCAGGAGATTCAGGTTCAGTCCCTGGGTTGGAAAGATCCCCCGGAGGAAGAAATGGTAACCCACTCCAGTATTCTTGCCTGGAGAATTCGCATGGACAGAGGAGCCTAGTGGGCTACAGTGCATGGGGTTGAAAGAGCTGGACGTGACTGAAGGAACTTGGCATGGCACGCATCATCTGCTGATAATGACTAATATTTCTAAGGTGTTTTTTCAGTCTTTAGTCCTGTGCTTAACCTGTTCTTAACATTCTCAATATCCTGACACAGTATCTTCCCTCTTTAGAGATGAACCACTCCAGAGAGTTAGAGCAGTTACATCTCTTGCTAGGGACACAGAGAGTGAGAATTCAAACCTGCAGCCTGATTCCACAATCTGTGTGCCTAACCACGAACATAGTACTGAGACGAGATTGCTTTGCACTGATAAGCCACTGAGAAATCTTTGTTGAATGAATGAAGAAACACCAAAGGAAGAATGTTTGAAAGCGATTCTAGTATGTCCTAGCACAAACGGGATGACTGTGGGCAACTGCGTGTTTTCAGTGCTAGGATTCAGTCATAAGTGCTGTACATTGAACCGTAATGTGTGATGTGTTAGGGTTTTGCAGAGATGCTTGTTACTCCTCCATAAAATATTTTCTAACCCAGTTTAATCCATGGATTCTACCTTTTAAAAGACTGAGATATCTCTATTTAAAAATCAGATGGAAAAATATTAGACAACTTTACTTGTGTAGCAATTTTTAAGTCCTAGCATCTTTCAAATCCATGGCTACTGAGCTCTTGGGGGTGGCTGGGGAACCTGGCAAGCATTCATAGAAATGTCTTCTAATGACTGAAGCAAGGTGATATCTGAGATGGCGCCTGTAGTCTTTGTATGCAAATTAACTAGATATAGAAAAAGTCTATTCTAAGCCGTTCTATTGTGACAAATTAAACTGTCTATGCTGTAGGCTTTTGAAAAGATTATCCTAAAGATATTTAAAATTTTTCCAATGAATACCTTAATAATTAAATTTGATATAAAGTTATTTTTTTGTAAATGAGAAAAAAATATATACTGTTCTAAATAAGTAAATGGGAAACATAATGGTGGGTGTGAACTAAAGCAATTTAAAATACCCCCTACTGACTTCAAATGCCTTACAACAGGCACAGCAGAATTCAGGATTCTTTTGATTTGTTTGGTCAAATGATTAGCAGGCAAGGCTTAAAAGATTCAAAACTTGAAAACTGTATTCACAGCAAAATGAAACTTGATGTATACACTAAAGATTGTTTCATTACGGAGATGAAACTCTGGAACATTAAAAATAGCTTGTTTGTGATTATATTCCTTTTGAAGAGGCAGACAGGCTAAGATGAAGTCTAATATCCAAGCCTGGTTTTTGATACTGATTGATCCCAGGATTTAGAACATGTTTCTTCTCTGGCAAAGTGGAGTCGACAATGATTTTGCACTCAGTGGATGACAGCTGATCAATTTTAGAACATGTGAAACTTGTGGAGTTTGAATTCAAAGGACTGTTTGAGGTTACTTCCTTTCTGGTAGAAAATACATTTTAGTTTCAGAAAATAAAATCTATGAAAAAATTCTGTGGGCTGGTTGTCAAGTAGTTTTTGCTTATTTTCTTTTGTTTTATATTTGGTCTTTGGCTTGGGTTGAAACAAATTGTTTTTCTTCAGCTTGGATCATCTTGATTAGAAACATTTATATCCAGTTTTCCTTAAAGGACTTGTGGTTTTAAAAAATTAAATAGAAAATAATCTGGCATGTTGTGATCTGTCTACTACCCAATACAAACATTTCATAAATTTCTGGGGACTTAAAATCATGTCCTAAATATAGGGCAGGCTCCTCTAACCTGGGAAACATCAGGGCTTTGGCCCCAGACAGTGCTCAGCTATGATATACTAGAGAAGATATTTGAATCTTGAATAGCATTGAAGGAAACTTTACATCGTGTGCCCAACAAATGATTTTAAAATGACTCCCACAAGTCTCATTTTAGTGTGAGTCCTTAAGAAACACAGCCTAAAAATGGCCAATTTAGTTGTCCCTCAAAACAGTCAGGTCAATCTGTCCGTTTTATTTCCATCATCTCTTTCTAAATGCATTTCATTGACTTTTGCAGAGCTTCATCTTCATCTGTCTCAGGGTCATAGAGTCTAACTGTTTCTTGTAAAGTCATTTTCTAAGTCAGTATTTCTGATAGAGTAATGGAAGTCTCCATGGTTGAGATGGTTTTATGTCATGTTACTTTCAGTTGTAATTTTCAGCCATCACAATCCTAAAGGAAATCAGTCCTGAATATTCATTGGAAGGACTGATGCTGAAGCTGAAACTCTGATACTTGGGCCACCTGATATGAACTGGCTCATTGGAAAAGACCCTGAAAGATTGAGGGCAGGAGAAGGGGAAGACAGAGGATGAGATGGTTGGATGGCATCACCGATTCAATGGACATGAGTTTGAGCAAGCTCCAGGAGTTGGTGATGGACAGGGAAGCCTGGTGTGCTGCCTTTCATGGAGTCGCAAAGGGTCGGACAGCAACTGAACTGAACTATCGTGTAATTTAATAATTGTAACTTAGGAGTTTATCGATGCCTCCTCACATGCAGTATCAGTATTTTAAATATATGTAGAAATTCACTGTGTGTGTTAATTTGTAGATAATGACATGCTAGCTGTCTGGATGCAAATATGCAAATAGTCTTAAGAGATCTGCTAGAGTAGCCTGTCAGAGAAGGCAATGGCACCCCACTCCAGTACTCTTGCCTGGCAAATCCCATGGATGGAGGAGCCTGGTAGGCTCCACGGGGTCGCTAAGAGTCGGACACGACTGAGCGACTTCACTTTCACTTTTCACTTTCATGCATTGCAGAAGGAAATGGCAACCCATTGTTCCAGTGTTCCATTCTCCAGTGTTCTTGCCTGGAGAATCCCAGGGATGGTGGAGCTTGGTGGGCTGCCATCTATGGGGTTGTGAGAGTTGGATATGACTGGAGTGACTTAGCAGCAGCAGCAGCAGAGTAGCCTGTAGATCAAAAGTGTTTAGAAACCACTGTACTGAATTAGTACATGTTACCATGATTCAGGCTTTCTGATCACAACTTACAGGGGTATTTGAAACTTATGATACCTCACAGGTCAAGGATTTCTTTGAGAACATCAATATATATTAATGGATTACAGATATGTTATCAAGGTGATAGAGATGAGTGACTTTTTCATATAAAAGCTTAGAGGATAAAAAAAGAATTGTACCAAGTTTACTTGAAAAATGTGACTTTTATTCCTATTGGAAAAGTTTGAATGGGTATCCAAGTTAAAAGGCCCTACATGAAGCTTTGCAACTGGAGGCGAAGGAAACCACTTGCAGTGCTTAGCCTTCTTTCTGTCTAATGAATGAGTTTCCCTAATGATCTTGTCACTCTTGAGTATCATTCTCTTATCTGTCTACTGCTAGAAATATGAAAGCTTCAAGCCAAGAAGACATTTACATTGCTTGGATATAAAGTGAGGAGTGAGATATCCTGTTTAAATTGGTTCCCTTAGTCACTCTGTGAGACAAATCCATCTCCCTCTGAAATTATATGGATCAAAAATTTTCTAAGAAATATTTGTATTCAAAGAGAGATGTGGGTCCTTCACCAGAATACATGAAATCTTGCATGAACATCAGTGAATGGAACTGGAATATCAAATCACTTGAGCTTTTGAAACATTAAATTCATGTTCTGGGTGGCATTTTATGGTGATAAAAATAGATGGGCTTCCTCACTGTGACAGGTAGTGCTTTTGAACTTGATGGAATTCAGTACCAACGTGAGTGTGCAAAGATGGCTATAATATGATAGTATCAGCAAATATATAATGTTGCTAAAAAGCAATGGTTTGGAAGATTTCATAAGCTTCATGCTTTATAGATATTTACCTTCTTACAAAAGCTGCAGTAGTGAGCAAACTCCTTCTCAAAACATGGCACACAGTAATTGCCACTCTCTTTGGAAATCAAAGGTTTAGTTCCTATTGGCTGTCGGCAGTGCTCACACACAAAGCAGGTTTCATGCCAGTAGTTACCCTTAAATTCCATTTTGCGGGAACCTGGACCCCAAAAGTAAGAGTCTATTAGTACAAATCAAGTTTCATTGTTTTCTTTTAAGCAGTAATACATCACATCACTTAAACTATATGTTAAGGTGATAAACTAATCAGCCACTTAGAAAAAAAATAGTGTTTGGTTTCCAAAACATTTATCTGAAAAAAGAGGTCAATAGAGTTCAGCCACAATGATGGTGAATCACTCTTTCACTGGAAATTCTTGTGCTGTTTCATAATTTTATGATGTGAAAGGACTATAAAAGTAGACTCTGAAAGGCTGCACATGGTTTAGATAAATTGGGCCATAATAAGAATTACAAGGATATTAGGAATGCCCAGGGCACAGACTCCTGAGATTGATGTTGTGCAGTTACAGTCTCCTAGAAAAACTTTGAATCTATAATAAGAAAATGAGAGAGAATTGTTCTTATGCTGCTGTCCATAGGTATTGAGAAGAGGATCAGTGAAGAGGATTATTACTTGCCTAAAGGTGTAACAGGTTACATGGATCCTTGCTTTCCCTGAGAGAAAAGAAAGATGACTGACCCTCAGACCAGTGTTTGTTGAGATACAAAATGATGCTTGATTCCATTCTCCTATGATGGGCTGTGCTTTTTGATGCTATTGGTTCTGCCTAGGACAGGGTGTTTAATGCAGTTTTAGCATTATTTATTGGTGTAGATTTTATTCCCTGGTTCAGTTTCTGGTTCAAAATGTTCCTATGAATTATGTTTATGACAGTATATAAAAGACAGTACACTTGGCCCATTGGAAACAAAGTATAATCTTTTCATTTCTAAAGTACACTAAATGAGATAAAGAGATAGTAAGAAATATGTCTATCTGAAAAGCAGGATTTTGTGTAATAGTCCCCTTTATCTGTGAAGGATACATCCCAAGATCCCCAGTGGATGTGTGACACTGCAGAAAACACCAAACCTTGTGTGTGTGTGTGTGTGTGTGTGTGTGTGTGTATACCATGTTTTTTCCCCTGTACATACAGACCTATGTTTAAGTTTATAAATTGGGTATTGCAAGAGATCAATAACAATAAAACAGAACAATTATAACAATATACTGGAATAAACATTATGTGAATGTGGTCTCTCTTTCTGAAAATATCTTGCTGTACGAATTGAATGCCTTTTCCATCTTATCTAAGTACTTACCATGCACTGTGGCCGTAACTTGCAGTTTGAGGCATGACAGCAAAACTAGCATAAATTTCTTTTTCCTTCTTCATGATTTCATGGATGGGGAATTTGTTCTTACATTAGATCTTAGTAACCTCAGCATGTGATTTATTTCCTTATTAAATTAAGAACTGTCTTTTCTTAAAGGAAGAACTTTATGGCTTTTTTCCGGCATACCTGATTGCCAGCATCACTACTATTGCACTTTGTGGCCATTATTAACTAAAATAAAGGTTCCTTGAACACAAGCACTGTGATACAGCAACAGTCTGATCTGGTAACTGAGGTGGTCATTAAGTGACTGCTGGGCAGGATGCTCTGGACAAAGAGATGATTCATGTCATGGAACAGGTGCAAGGAGGTTTCATCACACTACTCAGAACAGTACACAATGGAAAACTTAAGGAACTCTTATTGCTGGTATTTTCCAGTTAATATTTTCAGGCTGAACATTTTTGACCTTGGGTAACTACAACCACGAAAAGTGAAACCATGGAAGGAGAATGGGGGTACTAAAGCACTACACTCTTCCTGTGCTTGGGTTTAATTTAAAGCATTGTAGCTTCAGTTATAGACCAAAAGGCCTTGAGATCTTACCAGGCATGATGGTCTTCTTGCAGTGAAAGCACTTGGAAGAGCACTCATTAGAATAGCACTCCGAGCACAGCAGGCGCTCATCCTTGGCAGCAAAAGGCTTTTCTACCAAAGAGTGATTGCATTTGGTGCAATTAAAGCATCCTTCATGCCAGTGACGGCCTTTGTAACAAAGATCCTTCGAGACAGAGAGTAAAAGTTAATTAAATGTGTTTATGATCAAACAGGCCATTTTGTAAGACAATACTAAACACTCTGGGGCTCTGGTGCTAGTAGGTTTTGCTGTTAGCTTGAGGGCATGATGTTATTGATACTATTACCTGGAGAGAGGAGACTCTGCCACAATTAGGAGCTAGAGCCTGCTTCCTTGGTTGGTCACAAAAGATAGATGGAAAATAAGGGGACTCTCCTATTTCTTCCAATTTCCTGAGATGATTTTTATTTTTAGATGATAACATCCTATTACTGTTTAAGATTTAAGTAAACAAAATCTCAACACTACTTACCTAAAGCAAAGATTAAAAAAAAGAGAAAATAGACAACAATATGCGTTCTGGTAGGAATGGGCTATATGCATGAGAGGTGTCAGGGCACAATGTCTTTAATGAATATGAAACTGATTCAAAGTTAGGAAATAAAGGTTTGTGAATCTTTATACTTCCAGTTGTTTATGCAGTTAGTCATTTATACTCTTGTCATTCTAGAAAAAACACTTTAGCTGTGTAACTTTGGTCAAATAACTTCTTTAATCTTTAGCGTCCTAAACTGTCTTCCAAGATCACTGTAAGGATTAAAGCATGTGTTCTGTTTCACAGTGCTGAGCATAGTGCCTTGAACATCAACTTGATTGATGATAGCTTTGAAAATCCTTATATCTAGTAGCAGAGCCTTAGATTATTAAAGAAAAATAGGAATCACAACACATTTTTCTGCTGATCATATGCAATAATTCTGTGAATTAAACCTACCTTGGAACCTGATTCAATTGGTTCTTTGCACTCCTCACAATAGTTAGAAAAGATACGATCATAACAAGAAACACAGTATGGATTGTCATCCTTTAGTACATATTTCTTCCCAAGAAGTGATGCCATGCAGTATTGGCAATAAAATTGAGGAGTTGTCATTTTGCCTTAATCCTATGAATAGAAAAATAATTCACATACATAAAGGCAAAATTTTTGACAAATTATAAAGCCCCAATACAGCATGAGTCAAGCACTTGAATGGATTTATATCTTCTTATATGAACACCCACCAGTTTAGGAAATATGCTGTAGTCATGGTGACACTTGGAGGGATTTAGGAAAGGCTACTCTCCCATCTTGGCAGTTCCTGTGTATTTTGCTAGCAAAACGCATCAAGCCAGCAGCCGGAGTGTGAAAAAACATCTTGTATTCATCATTCACTAATGTGGAATTCAATGAGAAAGTGATATTTGTTGAAATAGGGTGGTTTCACCTCAAGGATATAAATATGAACTGTTGATAGAGCTTTCACTAACTGTCATCACTTACTAGCTTGTTGTAGAGATCTGGAGGTGGAGTTCCATGGAAATAAGTCTTTTTTTTTTCTAACTGAAATAGAAATTACTAATCAAGTACATTGTCATTTTCTATGCCATCCTTTTATTTCCCAAATCTTTGGGCTTCCTATGTGGTGCTAGTGGTAAAGAACCTGCCTGCCAGTGCAGGAGACTTAAGAGATGCAGGTTTGATTTCTGCACATTAGTTAGTTCTAAGGTCCCTTGAGACATCCTTCTTACTTGTGGCTTCACCCTCCCCAACTACACTGTTGTACCTGCCATTGAGCAATATGTAGACATGCAGTCAAAACCATCAGTGGTAGAAAAGAGCTATAGGCTTCTTAAAGTTTTAGGGCTGAACTAACATGTACACAGAAGGAAAAATAGCAGCAGCATTTTATAAAATGAAAAATATAAAGCCAAGGTTAAGAGAAGAATTATAGTTATTTTGTAAATTTAGGAAAACCATTTAACAAAATCCATGGATTTCAAAAGGTTTTTATTCAGTTGTTCAGTCATGTCTGACTTTTTGCAACCCTATAAACTGCAGCACGCCAGACTTCCCTGTCCTTCACCATCTCCCAGAGTTGCTCAAATTCATGTCCATTGAGTCAGTGATGCCATCCGACCATTTCATCCTCTGTCATCTCCTCCTCCTCCTGCATTCAATCTTCCCAGCATCAGGGTCTTTTCCAGTGAGTTAGATCTTCACATCAGGTGGCCAAAGAATTGGAGCTTCAGTTTCAACATCAGTCCTTCCAATGAATATTCAGGGTTGATTTCCTTTAGGATTGACTAGTTTGATCACCTTGCTGTCCAAGGGACTTTCAAGAGTCTTCTCCAGCACCACAGTTCAAAGGCATCAATTCTTCATCACTCAGCCTTTTTTTTTTTTTATTGTCCAGCTCTCACATCCATACATGACTACTGGAGAAACCATAGCTTTGACTATACAGACCTTTGTCGGCAAATTATTATGTCTCTGCTTTTTAATACACTGTCTAGGTTTGTCATTGCTTTTTTCCAAAGAGCAAGCATCTTTTGATTTCGTGGCTGCAGTCACTGTCCACAGTGATATTGGAGTCCAAGAAAATAAAGTCTGACACTGTTTCCATTGTTTCCCCATCTATTTGCCATGAAGTGATGGGACTGGATGCCATGATCTTAGTTTTCTGAATGTTGAGTTTTAAGCCAGTTTTTTCACTCTTCTCTTTTACCTTCATCAAGAGCTCTTTTAACTCTTCTTTGTTTTCTGCCTTAAGGTGGTGTCATCTGTGTATCTGAGGTTATTGATATTTCTCCCAGCAATCTTGATTCTAGCTTAGTGATTCATCCGGCCCAGTGTTTCTCATGATGTCCTCTGCATATAAGTTAAATTATCAGGGTGACAATATACAGCCTTGACATGAAAAGTGAAAGTGTTCCACTCTGTTGTTCCATGTCTGATTCTAACTGTTGCTGCTTGACCTGCTTATAGGTTTCTCAGGAGACAGGTAAGGTGCTCTGTTATTCCTATCTCTTAAGAATTTTCCGCAGTTTGTTGTGATCCACACAAAGGCTTTAGCATAGCCAATGAAGCAGAAGTAGATGTTTCTCTGGAATTTTCTTGCTTTTTCTATGATCCAACAGATGTTGGCAATGAATTAGGATTAAACACGAGTTTTTTGTTGTCACCAAAAGCAGTACCACTGATTTTCTTGGAAAATAAATATATTATGAACTATAGATACTTTCTAATTCTCCATCTCAGAAATTTGTTTTTTTTTTTTCAATTTTAGCAAAATGAGAAAATCCACTATTGTGATGCTTTTTTACAGAATTTTTAGTGCTAGTTTTTATTTACTATATTTACATTGCATTCCCACATAGTTTGCCTTCTTTTATTTTAATGGTAACATTTTCAGCTGAGTGTCTTGCTAAATGTACACTGTCATTAAGTCTGTATATAGATTTTCAGTAACAGAGAAAAGACAGGATTTGGAACATGTGTGTCTTTTCTAAGGAAGGACGAAAATTCAGACTAGAAGTTCCCAATGGAACATGCCAAAATTATCTGCGAAGAATATTGAATCCCCTATTTGCTTAATTCCATAGAAATGTCTCTTTTACACAAATACAACACACACTAAAAGGATTGCTGAGGGCTTGGAAACAGGAGGAAATAAATGTGAGTCCCTTGAAAGATTTTAAAACTCAAATTTTGTTCATGTTTACAGTGATCAAGTGTTGTATCTCTTAGTAGTGAAATAAAATATATACTTTTAACTTTCATCACTTCGTATGGAAAATGCCATTTTCATTAGTCATGTATTTATTTAGTCTTAGATGTGTATAATGGAGAAGGCACTGGCACCCCACTCCAGTACTCTTGCCTGGAAAGTCCCATGCACAGAGGAGCCTGGTGGGCTGCCGTCTATGGGGTCATACAGAGTCCGACACGACTGACGTGACTTAGCAGCAACAGCAGCAGATGTGTATGATAGCACCATGAAGCATAGCCTCTCAGAACTTAGAAACTCCCAGGCTACTTCCATTTTGTGAGGCTTTTAGTATATTATAAAATGAATAAACAACCAAAGGGATCACAAAATTGGCAGATTTTCAAGTTTTTATTTTAAACCACACTTTAAATACAATCATACTTGTACCTCATTTGGTGATCAGTTGTCTAAATATAAAATCTAAATCTCTAAATATTTTATAAATATTAATATAGAAGTATATATCAATGAATATAAATACTTATCTAAATGTAAATATGGGAAGATACGGTTCTGCCCCATCTCCATTATAATTACATAATAAGTCTTGCTCCATAAAAATTCTTAACAAAATGGACCATATTTTCCTCAGTTTCTTTTAAAAGAGAAAGTACATCTTATTCCACCTGTTTTTTAAAAGCAGTGTCAAGAAGTTGGGGAGGGTGAAAGAGTCAGTCCAATATCTCAAAACTGTATAATTTTGTATTTTATAGAATGATACAGTGCGAGTAGGCATTTGGTCCAGGTCAATGTGTATTGAAATATCTACTCAGTAATAGCTGAACTCTCTGCCCTCAAGAAGTCTGGATCCTCTTAGCTCTTACCTTGGTAATAGTGAATATAATTTGAGATAGAACAAACTGAATGTTCACTCTCTCATTTTTGGTTGGGAAAAGTACACTAAGAAATCCAGTCCTCATTTTTATGAAGTCTGTCATTTAATTATGGGTATAGGAATACATCCACATAGAGTTTTCTTAAACAGGAGTGTTACCATATAGAATATGATACACATTCCACTAGAACCATAGAATTCTTAGTGATTTTAGAAAGGAGTGAGGAGCTACAGCATAGAAGACCTTCCTAGAAAGATTTTAAAGAAGTTAATCTTTTGCAAATCTGTTAGGAAGGAAGGAAGAGAACAAGGATTTTGATTAGCAGGGAAGGAAGGAGAAAAGACAATGAGAGAAGGCATGGGATTACATACAAAGCTGGGAAATGGTAAGTCTTGCCAACAGATTTTCACCCAGGTATATTCAGGATAAAAGAAGACCTTCCAACTATTTAAAGCTATTTGAGCAACAGTTAGAACTGGACATGGAACAACAGACTGGTTCCAAATAGGAAAAGGAGTACATCAAGGCTGTATATTGTCACCCTGCTTATTTAACTTCTATGCAGAGTACATCATGAGAAATGCTGGGCTGGAAGAAGCACAAGCTGGAATCAAGATTGCCGGGAGAAATATCAATAACCTCAGATATGCAGATGACACCACCCTTATGGCAGAAAGTGAAGAGGAACTCAAAAGCATCTTGATGAAAGTGAAAGAGGAGAGTGAAAAAGTTGGCTTAAAGCTGCACATTCAGAAAACCAAGATCATGGCATCCGGTCCCATCACTTCATGGCAGATAGATGAGGAAACAGTGGAAACAGTGGCTGGCTTTATTTTTCTGGGCTCCAAAATCACTGCAGATGGTGACTGCAGCCATGAAATTGAAAGACGCTTACTCCTTGGAAGGAAAGCTATGACCAACCTAGATAGCATATTCAAAAGCAGAGACATTACTTTGCTAACAAAGGTCTGTCTAGTCAAGGCTATGGTTTTTCCAGTGGTCATGTATGGATGTGAGAGTTGGACTTTGAAGAAAGCTGAGCACCAAAGAATTGATGCTTTTGAACTGTGGTGTTGGAGAAGACTCTTGAGAGTCCCTTGGACTACAAGGAGATCCAACCAGTCCATTCTAAAGGAGATCAGTCCTGGGTGTTCAGTGGAAGGACTGATATTGAAGCTGAAATGCCAACACTTTGGCCACCTGATGCGAAGAGCTGACTCATTGGAAAAGACCCTGATGCTGGGAATGACTGAGGACAAGAGAAGGGGACGACAGAGGATGAGATGGTTGGATGGCATCATCAATTCGATGGACATGTGTTTAGGTGGACTCCGGGAGTTGGTGATGGACAGGGAGGCCTGGAATGCTGCGGTTCATGGGGTCACAAAGAGTTGGACGTGTCTGAGTGACTAAACTGAACTGAACCTTTAATACAAACAGTTCTAAATAGGGTTGGGGGTAGGCAAAAATATAAGAGTATGAATTTTTCCAACTGGGTCACAGTTTTACTACCTTATTCTCTCCTAAACATAATTCTGTACTTTTTTTTTTTTTTTTGCCTGTTTTCCTCCTCTTTAATCCTTTCATTATTATTTCTGAATAATCAGGGAATAATCTGTACCCACAGTTCAGTTCAGTCGCTCAGTCGTGTCCGATTCTTTGTGACCCCATGAACCGCAGCACGCCAGGCCTCCCTGTCCATCACCAACTCCCGGAGTCCATCCAAACTCAGAGTGCCATGTACACCTGCACTATGCATTATCCAGACCAGCCCAGTGGCAGAAATACCTGCCCAGCCATAAAGACCAGTTTTTCTTTTTCTGCTGCCAACAATGTAACTCCTTAAAAGACAACATTTCTTTCTCAATCCCATAAAGGGTCATGCTCACCCTCTTACATGGAAACATCTTCGATGAACTTTACATACAATGCTGATATATCATTTCCCTTAAAGACAACAACTGGTGCAGAACAAACTGGTCAGATAACCTGGGGAGATACTGGGGTGCACCGATTGTAAGTTCTTAGCTTAAATACTTACTTATGACCTTATTAATGTTACTATGTTGTATTCTGCTTATTTAACAAGATTTTTTCCTGCATTACCAAATGTGTGACTGAACCTCTGATAAAATTAATAATGATTCCGTTCAGTTCAGTCACTCAGTCGTGTCTGACTTTGTGACCCTGTGGACTGCAGCATGATAGGCTTCCCTGTCCATCACCAACTCCCAGAGCTTACTCAAACTCATGTCCATCGAGTTGGTGATGCCATCCAACCATCTCATCCTCTGTTGTCCCCTTCTCCTCCTGCCTTTAATCTTTCCCAGCATCAGGGTCTTTTCCAATGAGTCAGCTCTTCGCATCAGGTGACCAAAATATTGGAGTTTCAGCTTCAACATCAGTCCTTCCAATGAACACCCAAGACTGATTTCCTTTAGGATGGACTGGTTGGATCTCCTTGTAGTCCAAGGGACTCTCAAGAGTCTTCTCCAACACCACAGTTCAAAAGCATCAATTAAAAAGCTTGCTTTATAGTCCAACTCTCACATCCATACATGACCACTGGAAAAACCATAGCCTTGACTAGACGGACTTTTGTTAGCAAAGTAATGTCTCTGCTTTTTAATATGCTGTCTGGGTTGGTCATAACCCACAAGAACAGACCAAATGGCTTGTTTTCAATCATTTTCTAACAGGTAAAACTGTAGGAAAGGGGATAGGGACCATGTGATTCTTATCTCAGGAGCCCCCATCTGAGGGTTAATTTGGCAAAGATATTTAAAAATGTTTGCTTCCAAATATTTAAAATCCTTGAGCAGAGCTGATTTATGAGTCATAGGAAATCTTAATAGTAGATCCCAATTGGATAGCATTTAACTTTTCTAGGCATGACCTTAGAAATGTTAGTATCAATATCAATTAGACACTCATGTCAAGCTTTTCAATGGGATAAGATTAGATATATTCTTGTCAAACTTCTTTCAAAGTCATTCCTCAGTTACACAACACTTTAACTACAGAATTTTTATCACTGTATCCTGAGGTTTTAGGAGACTGATTTAGAGATACACTGATACATCTAAAAACCTATGAAGATAAATAGCTCAGAAGTTCAATGTCATGGATGGACTTGGCTTTCTTCTTCCAATTCTCTGCTTTAGATTTTAGATTTTTGCCTAAAAGGATGTGAGTCTAAGGTCATAGCTTTCATGAGTGAGAATGCTGTTGGATACATGTTATTTTTAAAACTAGGAATAATTTTGTGTCAAGTAATGTTATATGGTGAGTTAATGATTAGAAGGCAAATGCTGTGAGCAATATACACACTTATATTTTTATTATGCTGAACAGAATTAATAAATTCACAAGAAGTGTACTTCAGAGAACATCAAGCAGGAGAAAGGCAGAGACTTGAGGCCATGCAGGTCATCTTTAACATGCTTGTGTTTTCAGGGCATCACACACCATTCACTCATTCATTATATAAATAGGTAAACCTTTTTTATTTGCAAAGTAATCACCTAGAAGTCAGTGAAGGACGTAAAAATAGACGACTCAAATTCTATCCTCAGAGAGCTTATAATCTAGTAGAAAGAGGAAGGACATTTTATAACTAAACAAAAATTTGGAACTGATAAGGAGAAATGAAAATTCATAATAATTTAGAGCAATGGTTCTAAACACGATGCATATTAGAATTTTTAAAATTTCCCCCAAAGTGCACCTGTATCCTAAACCAATGAAATCAGAATTTCTTGTGGGGTAGGGAAGGAGAACAAGTATCTTTAAGCTCCCAGGAAGTTCTAAAGTCCAGTGAGAATAAAAAAGCCCCAGTTAAGAAGAGGAAAGGGATTACTTTTAGCTTGGAAAAATTCAGAAACAACTTAGAGAAAATGGCATTTGAATGGATCGTGTGGTAGGTATTATGGATTTGTTCTCCCAACTTGGTTCTATCCTCCTCCTGGTTGGAGAGGTCAGGCAGCTTGAGATTTCTCCTGGAACCTCTTACAGCTAATATTCAGGATGAAAATTTAGCTGTTAACTCCAAACAGGTGTGTACACGGGCAGGCAGAAGCGAAGTGAAGGACGTGTTCTGGCTGCTGTTGCTGCTGGCGGGCTGAGTCATAGAGTGGTGTGTGGTTTCCACCACTCAGAATGCTTGGACTCAGGTTTTCCAGGGGCCAGGGGCTTGGTTTGGGGCTGTGAGAGACAGTCGTGGCAGTGGGACTGGTGGCAGCAGCAAGTTTCTGACCTCTGGATTACGGGGCAGACTGGGTACTGAAGTGGGCAGAGAGCAGCCTCTGCCACCCTTGGAGGGACTGTTCAGATACTAACAATGAGAGCTAATGTTTCTGTGCGTTTCTTGAGAGCCAAGTACTGTGTTAACCACTTTATGCAGATTCTCTATTAATCTTCACAACAGTCCTGTAGGATGGGTCCACTATTGTGGTTCCCATTTGGCAGGTGAAAAAAAACCAAAGCTTAGAGAGGCCAAGACCGCTTGAAAATGCTGAATCTAGGATTTAAACCTCCACCTGTCAGAAAGTGAAGCCCAGGATCTGAGCCTGCATAAACCTCTCCTTTCCTGAAGATGTGGGGAAGGGCATTGAGACTGACCAACATAATTAGGAGGAAAGGTGTTTAGACTCTATATGTGAGGTCTGAATGGAAAACAGCAAGTAAGTTATTTGAAGTGGTTGGTAGGCCATGAGAAGGTACAAATTGGAGGACAAGTTTGAAAAGGTAGCCTGGGTAAGATCATCAATGGCTTAAGCTTCAAACTAGAGATGAGCTTACTTTTTGTATAGAAAAGGTACAATCATTGATGATTGAGAATAGATGAGTG
Source organism: Bos javanicus (assembly GCF_032452875.1). Taxonomy (NCBI): domain Eukaryota; kingdom Metazoa; phylum Chordata; class Mammalia; order Artiodactyla; family Bovidae; genus Bos; species Bos javanicus. The sequence continues at coordinate 53,204,608 of NC_083876.1, forward strand.
AAGTGTTTTGAACTGAGATCTGTGAAAATTAATCTAGGAATAGTGACAGGATTGGAAGGTAGATACACCACAGACAGGAAACTGATTAGGAGTCTATTTTTCAATATTCCATTTAATCTACAAATAATATTATTATCTCATGTTGATGTATGGCAAAGCCAATACAATATTGTAAAGTAATTAGCCTCCAATTAAAATAAATAAATTTATATTAAAAATATTATTATCTCCATGTAAAAGGAGTTGTTTTATATATTTTGGTGGGAATATGAGGGAGAATTTTTGTTGAGGAAATAATGGCCAATCTATTAAAGCTAACAAATTCATCACATTACAAATTTAAAAAACAAAGCAAAAACTATGAACCTCACCCAGACTGAAGACACACAACATAGGCTTCTCTGGATAAAGCTATTAAAAACTGAAGAAAAATAAGATCTTAAAAATAGGTCAAAAACATTACTTTTCAGAGTAACAATAAATTGAGAAGTTACCTACTTCTCAACAGAAAAAATGGAAGGTAGATGATGGAAAAATAAAATGGCTGGAAAAAAAATGGGAGCTTACCTAGAAGTCTATCTTTTGATAATAAAGGTGAAAAAAGACTTTTTTCAGACAATCAGAAACTGAATATATCAATAGCACATCCTTATTAAATACTTAACAGTATATTTCATGGAGAAGAATACTGAGCTCTGACTGAAGCTCAGAGATAGATGGTGAAAAACAACCAAAATTATAAATACGTAGATGAATCTGAATAAATATTAACATAGAACAACTTTAAAGAATTTGAAAATTTAGGCAAAATGGGAAACTTCTAAGATAAGTAAAACATTAAAAGTGAACAAGAAGAAATATAAAATTTCAACTGGTTGGTAACTATTAGAGAAACTGAATTTGAAATTAAAAGTCTACATACAAGGTAAAATACAAGTTCACATGGCTTCTCCAGTGGATTTAACTAAGCTTTTAGGAAGAAATAGCAATAATATTAGCACACTATACCAAATAATTAAAAACAAAAAACATGATTCATTTAATTTTGAACCCATTAAAATTTTGATGATGTTGTCTCAGTCACTAAGTCATCTGACTCTCTTGTGACCCCATGGACTCTGGCCCACCAGGTTCCTCTGTCCATGGGATTTCTCAGGCAAGAATACTAGAATGGGTTGCCATTTCCTTCTTTGAGGGATTTTCCCAACTTAGGGATTGAACTCCCATCTCCTGCATTGACAGGCAGTTTTTTTTTTTTTTTTTTTTTTAAACCACTGAGCTACCAGGGAAGCCCAAAACTTTGATACCAAAATCTAAAAACATTATGAGAAAAAATATTTAGGCCAATCATACTACTAATAATAAAATATGCAGTAATTACAAGAAAGTTAGCACAGATAGTAACTAACTGAATCCAGTGATATATGAAAAAGTTAATATGATAAATTGAGTTTATCCCAGGAATGGAGTTTTAGTTTAAAATTAAAAGAATCATTGTATTTTACCACATTTACCAAATAAAACAGAAAGCCATATTCTTAGCTTCCCATATTCTTAGCAGATGCAAAAAGACATTTGATAAAAAATTTTACTTCAATTCACGATTAAAAGCTTAGCAAACTAAGATTAGAGGAATTTTCTCAATGCAGTAAAAAATACAGCAAATATTATCCTTATTGGCAAATGTTGGTAGTTTTTACTGAGATCAGAAAAAGGAAAAGAATGTCCTTGATTATATTTCTGTTCAGTTTTATACTGAAAGTTATAGTTTATGCACTAAGATGAGAAAAAATATAAGAATTGAAAAGGAGCAAATACACTCTCATTTACTGGTAACTGATTTTTGTGCAAAAAATATCTAAGTAATTCTATATTATTAGAATTTACAAGGGAGTTATCAGTTGCTGGGTAAAATGTATAAAAATCAATTGTATTCCTACAGCAACACAGAGAAAATGAAAATTTTAAAAATATATAATTTATGATATAATTAAAAGACCTTCAATTACATTTTAATCTAATAAGAATGTGGGAAACCTCTACATAGACTACTTTGAAGGAACATAAAACTCAAAGAAGTATAAAGATATACTATGTTGATGGACTTCAAAATTTACTTTTGTGATGGTGTTATTCGTCTTTGAGCCCTTTCAAAATATATAGGAAAATGTTTTCATTAACTTGTAACAAGGAAAGAGTTCGTAAACAAGGTGGAAAGAGTAACAGCCAAATAGGGGAATTTTAATAAATTAGACTACATTAAAATTAAGAACCACTGTTTTTCAAAGGGCTTTCTTGGTGGCTCAGTGGTAAAGAATCCACATGCCAAATCAGGAGATGTGAGTTCAATTCCTGGTCTGGGAAGATGCTCTGGAGAAGGAAATGGCAACCCACTCCAGAATTCTTGCCAAGAAAACCCCATGGACAAAGGAACCTGGTGGGCTACGGTCCATGGGGTCCCAAAGAGTCAGACACGACTTAGTGACTGAACAGCAACAAATTTTTCAAAAGACACAGAGAGAGTGAAAATGACAGCCAAAGTGTCAGAGAAAGTATTCAATGCAAGAATCAACTAAAGAATCATATCCAGAACACATAAAAATTCTACAAATCAATTAGAAAAAAACCTAGACAATCCAATAAAGGAGAGAAAAGCTCAAATAGACACTATACCAAAGAGGATATTCAAATAACTGATAAACATGAACTTGTGTTCAGTCTCATTAACAGTCACTGAAAGAGAGTTTAGCAAGTTCTTTGATACAAAACCAATATATAAATCTCACAGAATTTCTATACCCCAGGAATACAATGTTTAAAAGGTTTTAAAATAATAAAAATTATACTTGTATTAAATGTAGTACAATATATCTAAAAATTTTGATAGTAGGAGGGCTTGTCATGAAAGCCAAAACTTAAAGAAGTTAAGGCAAAGTACTAGAACTGGATAAACCAGAAGATCTGTGCAATGTAATAGAAAATCAGATCAAACATTTACACACATACAGTAATAGTTCAGTAAAAGAAAAAGTATTCAATAAATGGTACTGAAGTACCTGGTTATTCACATGTCAAAAAACTAAATTGGGTCCTACCTTACACCATATTGAAAACAGTTCTATCATCAACATAAAAGAAAAGCTTAAAATACAGTAGTAAATTTCTATGATCAGGTTAGGGAAAGTTTTTCAGAAAGATGCAAAAGCACAAGCTACAAACAAAAAGATTGATACTTTTAAAAATTTCTCACTGAAGGGTACTATTAATATTGAAAGGACAAGCCACAGAATAACAGATTATTGGATGATATTTGCCACATATATAACCGACAAAGAATTACAATGCAGGATATATAAAACATTCTCATGAATCAATAAGAATTAAAGGTAAACCAATAGAAAAATAGGCAAAATACATAAGCAAAAATTCTTTCTAAAATATTTTAAAGGAAGCTCAATCTACTCAGTGAAATTTGAACTGACCTGTTCAGCAAATGATGAGATAATTTATACTCACAAGGTCAGAAAAAACTATCGATTCTGAAAATACGAAATGTTAGTGAGAATAAGGAGCAACGAGAACTCACACACTGAATAAAACTGAAATATGGATGGACAAAACTACTTTGAAAAGCAATTTTTTTCATTGTATTGTAAAGGTGAACATGTGCCTTTCAAATGACTCAGTGATTTCTTGCCTAAGTGTGTGAATCATAAACCTTGCAGGGATCACCTGGGAGAATGCTCATGGCGCAGTTTATAGTAGCCCTAACAGCAGGAAACTCTGAAAATCTATCAAAGGAAAAGTGGATAAATAAGTATTAATAGATGTATGGTCATATAGCACTTGCTATACAGCAGTAAACACAGATGAATTACAGGTGCCCTCCTTAATACAGATGAACTTCACAATATTGAGTGAAACAAGTTATAAAATAGTACATACACCAGGATTGCATTTTTATAAAGTTAAAAAGCAGCCCAAGTTGATTATTTGGAATTATAATAAATATATATTATGTTATTAAACATAATAAATATTATTAAGGCTGTTAAAGCAGAGATGATAAACACAAAAATCAGGATTCAGTTTAAGATTAACTTCTGGAGTTAGATTGGAATTGGGAAGTGTCAGAGGGTTTCAAATATATAGAAAATACTTGATTTCTTTAAGCAAAATTATTTCTTATACTTTGCATATAACAGAAATATTCTTTTATATATATCTGTTTCATTTTTAATAGTTAAAAAATGAGTGGGTGGTAAATGTGCAGAAGTATTATAATATATTAAACCATTCTTTTTGTCGACAGAGAAGTAATCCAGATGCATGTAGCAATATCTTGAGGATATTTTTGCATGCTAATGGTGCTTATAGAATTTATTGTCCAAACAGGGAAGATATGAGGATAGTTGAGGGCTGATTCAAAGGGCAGTTGCTCAGGGTGATCATTTTATTTAATTTATGTATTTTTCAAGAAGAAAAACGAAACCGTATTTAAGCCAACCTGAGAATGATAACCTAGGAGATAAACTGTCAGAAACTCTGAGGAATGTCCCACTTGTTACAAGTCTAATACGCAGTTATATACATTTTCAAGACAGAGGATTATACATCCAAATGCTGTACTGATATTTTACATAAAGTTTGCTAGGAATACATAGACCAAATAAGCATGTACAAAGTGGTCATCAAATCACCATGGCCCCCTACTGAGTTGGGAGGGACCATTTAGATGCAAAAGGGAGGAGACGGAGACAAAGTTTTCTCTCTCTCAGTACTCATTTACCATGAATATGCAAAGCCGAACCGTGGTTCCAGTGTGCACGAGATTCATCTTATTACTTGGCAATAAGACATGAGCTTTGTCTTATTGCTTTCCTGTTAGAGATTACAAACTTCAAAAGAGAGGGCTTTTATTTTTTATGGTGAAGTTGAAATGTGTTAGTTTTAGTCTCTCAATCGTGTGTAACTCTTGGTGACCCCATGGACTGTAGCCTGCCAGACTCCTCTGTCCACGTGATTCTGCAGGCAATGACACTGGAGTGGGTTGCCATTCTCTTCTCCAGGGGATCTTCCCAACCCAGGGATCAAACCCTGGTCTCCTGCATTGCAGGCGGATTCTTTACCATCTGAGCCACCAAGGGGGGCTGGTAGTGCACATATAGCAATGCCACTTTCTCAGTTCGTCACACCCTCTCCTTCCCCACTGTGTTATCTATGCCTATGTCTCTTCTCTACCCTTGCCCTGAAAATAGGTTCATCAGCACCATTTCTCTAGATTCCATATATATACCTTAATATATGATATTTGTTTTTTCTCTTTCTTACTATAGTCTGTATGACAGATTCTAGATTCATCCACAAAGTGCACTGTTTTTTAATTCAAAGTTTGCTGGACTTTCTGGCTTAATCTTCATCTGGTTATTCATAGTAGCCTTACTCAGCCTGTGCTAATACATCTCTGCTCATCTGGGAGTGCTGCATGACTGCTTCAATTGCCCATTCCAGTCTTTCACTGATTCTGTAAAGTAGATCTGTTTCTGCTTTTCTTTAGGAAAGAAGTTGAAAGAATTTAAATCCAAAGGGCATAAGGAATATTAAAATGATCTTGAAAAATGTTAGTTCAAAACACTGAAGTCTTTGAAACGTGTGATTGATATATAGAGCTTGGATGAAGACTAAAAGTGGATGAAGAATCTTAATTTGAACTGAGATGAATTTACCTGGGCTTAATTTCCCCATTTAGTATTTTAATTTGAATTGTTGCTCTGAGGGCAGGTAGTGGGCTGATGGTCAGTACAGAGCATTTTGGAAGCCTCATTGAGCGAAGTATATTTTTCTGTGCTCTATAACGAGTTACAGAAACCATGGTGATACATGTATAACCATGGCAGCTTGTCTGCCAATGCACTTGTTTCAGTTACTCTCTCCTCCCTCCCTGCCTGTTCCCCACCACATATCTTTATTGTGGTGGTGGTGTTTAGTTGCTAAGTCATGTCTGATTCTTTTGTGACCCCAGGGACTGTAATCTGCCAGGCTCCTCTGTCTACAGGATTTTTCCAGGCAAGAATACTAGAGTGGGTTGCCATTTCCTTCTCCAACCTGCATCTGACCCATAGATCTAACCTGCATCTCCTGCATTGGTAGGCGGATTCTTTATCACTGAGCCATCAGGGAAGCCATACCATATCTTATGGATTCCACTTCAGAAGCATTCCTTAAATCATTCTGTATGCCCCCCACCCCCCGCCCCTTATATCTCTGATGGACAACAGTGGCTTACATAGAATTGAAGATATTATTAAAATTTTCTCATTCTATTGAGTGGAACCAAGCACATTTCTACTAGATGACTTTTGCTCTCTAAGTAAGATCAGTTTCCCTGGGAATTCTAGAACATCACAATGCTCAAGAAAATTCTTTCTCAGACTCATGATCATCTCCTTTCTCTGGAGAAAAACATGACAACTTCTTTGACTATAAAACCAAGTCCATTACTTAGCATAGAGACCATTTACTACTTTGTCTACTTTTCTCACTGTCTCTTTATCCCTTCCCTAACCTTGGGCCATGTGGTACACACATACACACACTGCACATCACACACTACACACACACACCCAAACCCTTCACCTATGCTTTAGCCATTTCCAATGACCCAGGGGTAAAGAACCTGCCTGCCAATGCGGGAAACATGAGAGCCTTGGGTTCGATCCCTGGGTTGGGAAGATCCCCTGAAGGACGGCATGGCAACCCACTCCATTCTTCTTTCCTGAAGAATCACTTGGACAGAAAAGCCTGGCGGAATACAGTTCATAGGGTCACAAAAAGTTGGACACGACTGAAGCGACTTAGTATGCATGCGTGACTCCCTATTCTTCAAATGCACTATGTCTTTTTATACCTTTGAGCCTTCACACATGACTTTTCTTCTATCTTCAATGATCTTCTCCTTCTCACCCCCTACCCTGTCCACCTCCTCATGGTTCAAGGTCCAGCTAAAAATCCTTCTCTATAGCTTTCTCAGATCTCTGAGGACACAGAAGCTGCTCTCATTAGTTCATACATATGTGGGTTTTCACCACATTTGTATTGTGTGTCTTTCTCACTTCTAAGCTCCTCAAGGGAGGGATGATGCCTGCTTCTGTGTGTCTCATGTCTGAGCACAGCAGGGCTTCAGCACATGCTTTATGACTGAAGAAATGAATGAATGGAAAACTTCCTATTTCCCATGAGCTTGGAGTCCAAGACAAGTCCTAATGAAAACATAGAGGATTCTATCAACAGCATAAAAGATAAAGGTTCAAGAATAAAAAAGTTAAGAATTTGCATATGTTGACTTCAATAGTAAATTAATTCATATCTATTATATCTTTGGCAAATATATCCAAGGACTGAGATAGAGATTAGGGAACAGAAGGTGAAGCTCCAAGGAAGCTTCTTGTCTATGGCAAGGAGGGTCCTTTCACTTTCTTTGAAGAAGTCAGCTAGAATGCCCTTTAAATCCCAGCTGAGGAAGGTATCAAGGAAACAGCAGAAGGTGGCTAATCTATTGATATTAGTAAAGGGTTTCTCTCTAAACTGTGGGTACCAGTAAGCTTCCATTAACAGTTTTTGAACTGTTATGATCAGATACTTCAGTTTTCTGTTGGAAGCTGCACCAGCCTGTGAATATGATTTTCAGAGACAAATCATGTCTTTACCAAGATTCCAAGGTCATTGTCTTCTGAAATCTGTGATGTTAGCTAAAGTATTGTTACACTGAAGTGTTATCTGAGTGACTGAATTTGACAGAACTTGGGTGGAGTTAAGTGGGATATATGAAGAAATATATCCTTCACAGTCTGTGTAAACTAGGGCAGATGTTTTACAGTAGAAACTTTATTTTGGGGGGCTCCAAAATCACTGCAGATGGTGACTGTAGCCATGAAATTAAAAGACACTTATTCCTTTGAAGGTTTGTCATAGACAAACCTAGACAGTGTTTTAAAAAGCAGAGACATTACTTTCCAACAAAGGTCCATCTAGTCAAAGCTATGGTTTTTCCAGTAGTCATGTATGGATGTGAGAGTTGGACTACAGAGAAGGCTGAGTGCCGAAGAATTGATGCTTTTGAACTGTGGTGCTGAAAACTCTTTAGAGTTGCTTGGACAGCAAGGAGATCCAACCAGTCCATCCTAAAGGAGATCAGTCCTGAATATTCATTGGAAGGACTGATGCTGAAGCTGAAACTCCAGTCCTTTGGCCACCTCGTGCGAAGAACTGACTCACTGGAAAAGACCCTGATGTTGGGAAAGATTGAAGGCAGGAAGAGAAGGGGATGACAGAGGATGAGGTGGTTGGATGGCATCACCGACTTGATGGACATGAGTTTGAGCAAGTTCCAGGAGTTGGTGATGGACAGGGAAGCCTGGTGTGCTGCAGTCCATGGGGTCGCAAAGAGTCAGACACAACTGAGCGACTGAACTGGACAGTAGAAAAATTTAAATTCTCAGATTTGAAAATACTAAGGAGTTAGAATAACTAATAAAGTTATACTCTTAGGTTTTTCCTTTGTTTCTTTTCCTAGTTCTGATGGTGGAGTTGAGTAGACCTGTGTATACTTTATTATCTGGTTTTTCCTTATAACCCAACACATAATATACAGAGAATACTGGGTTGGAATGCAGAGGCTATAGTTTGTTGCAGTAGTTGCTTTAGCCCTAGCATAGAAATGAGTGCTGGAAACAATCTAATCTTTCTGGCACTTACTTTCCTTAACTATGAAATGAGAACATCATTAGCAGCATATGGTCCCACTGAAGTATCAAGTGAGGTTGGGATGGAAGAGACATGAGTGAGTTGGCTGTAGGTGTACTCGACTTGATGGAAAATGTGCAATTATAACTGTAGCTCCCATTTTGAAGAAGGAGGCTATTTTCATAACCCCTCAAACACTACTTTTGAAAACTCAACAAACAATTTTAAAAATAACTAAAGCCATAACTTCAGGCCATTAATCAAAAATAACCTAAAACAAGCATCATAGAATTGTGGTGGAATGTTTGATATTAGTCTCTAGGGGTGTATTCACAAGCTCAGTTTGTTGGAAGCTGAATGTTTTGTGTAGAGAGGTCAAATGAGAATTCTCCTGAGAGCTGATGCCACTGCTCTCCCATGAAACAAAACAGCTGACAAGAGCTTTCCATCTGGTTAATTTGTTCTGTGGATACTAACAAAGAAAACAACTGCTTTGTATTCTTAGAGGGATTACTTTCAGAATCATGTAGTTATGGCAGCTATTACTGACACAGAGGTAAAATGTAGTTCATGGTACTATGTAAGAATAACCATATTTTATCAAATGTTATATTCTTTACAAAATAGAAAAAGTAGGGCTCTTAAAAATACATGATTTTAATACCATCCTTGAGTCTTTTCCTCACTGGGATGTAAGAAAAATGTCAAGACATAAAGAATACCACTTTTAAGGTGAAACTGCATTATCTAGGCCTCTGCCTATTGAAATACCAAATTTCTGCTTTTAAATCCATCATTAGGCTTGTCTCAGTTTTTATCCTGAAGGAACCACTATCATTTCAATAGGTATAGGTTGTCTTCCCTTCTACTCCCTGTCAACTTGCTGTTATTTCTGTGAAAGTTGTTCTGGAAGAGCAAATACTGTTCCTAGGTTCCCTGAGGATCTCCTCAAAGTCTTGAGTTCTCATTTAGTGCTGGGGTTTGGTATATACAAGACTAGACTATTTGCTCAGTTGTGTCCGACTCTTTGCAACTCTGTGGACTGTAGCCCACCAGGCTCCTCCGTCCATGGGATTCTCCAGGCAAGAGTACTGGAGTGGGTTGCCATTTCCTTCTCCAGGGGATCTTCCCAACCCAGGGATAGAACCCAGATCTCCCGCATTGCAGGCAGATGCTTTAACCTCTGAGCCACCAGGGAATCCCGGTATATACAAGGACTGAACTAAATGTGGTAGTTTATGTAAATGTGTTTCACATCGAGTCTGCACATGGTAGTGGCAGGGTATTTCCTGCCTGTGAATCCCCCAAATCAACCTCATTTCCTGGAAGTGGATTCTAATCTAAACATAACTCCAGATCTGATGTAAATATTAGAGAATATTTCCTTTACCCATTTCTAAGCTTTTTGAAAAATTCAAGTACTGTATGGAATACTGAAGATAGTAGTTGTGAGAGTTTTTTGGTTCTGTTTTGTTTTGCTTTGGTTGGTCTTCTTTTCTGTTTGAGGTCATCTTCTTCATGCTCACCATCTACTGTCAGTATCTGAGCTCTGTGTGCCATGCTGTGCTAAGTTGCTTCAGTCATGTCTGACTCTTTGAGACCCCATAGACCATCGCTGGTCAGACTCTTCTGTCCCTGGGATTTTCCAGGCAAAAATACTGGAGTGGTTGGCAGTTCCTGCTCCAGGGGATCTTCCTGCCCCAAGGACTGAACCCACATCTTTCATGTCTCCTGCACTGGCAGGGCATTCTTTACCTCTACCACCACCAGGGAAACCCCATCTGAGCCGGAGTAGTTTTCTCAGCATTGGGGAGGGAACTCATTGATTTGTCTACTTAACACTGTTTCTACCTGCTGCTTCTTGCATCTGTTGAGAAATACAAGTATATTTAGCAAGAAGTGTGACCTGCCACTGTAGAAACTAAGTCTACTCTAGAAGGACTGAATTTCTAACACATGCTAGTCAGCTGAATTCCTTACAGGGCCAGGTATTTGAATTTACAAGATCACAGGAGAATTTTTCTATGGCCTAGTGGAATGTGCTTCATCAGACAGGAAATGCAATGTCTTTTGTACCTTTTTTCCTTCAATTTTTGAGTTCTATGTCATGTGTTATAAAGACACTGTGATTTGATCACTATAAAACCAAGACAGCTCTTTTCATTTCTTGGTGTTTTAAAATAAACTCTAATTTCCTTCCGTAATTAGTAATGAGAAAACTCTATCCTTCTCAATTAATTCACCTTAAGAAGATGATAAGCATATTCACTTTACACAGTGGCTTGAGAGCAGGTTAGGGTAATAACCGTGGACCCAGAAATTTAGGAAAGATGAGCTGAGTGCTCTAATCACAACAGTCTGGTCAATGCATCTTAACTCCATGTAATCATGAAAACCTAAAAGTAATGCTACTCAGAATATAGAAGAATCAAGCAAAAAATGCTTTCCATGATTTTTCTTCCAATAAATATGTTTTAAAATATGAGAAACCACTTCTATTCTGATGAAAAATAATATTAGAAACTCTCCAATGAAGTGAAGAGTATGCTTTATTTGGAAAGTGGCCAATATAAAATGATAAATGTATCCTTTATCTAATAGACCCTATAAAGTAGTTTTCTAAGTCAAAAAATGGCTTAAAAATGACAACTCCAGTTAAACAAATTAAGAAGAACTTTCAGTCATTTAACTGAGGGCACTAAGTAAGAGTTCACAATCAACCACACAGTTCTTTTCTGAGAATAAGACAAGTCTAACCATATAATATACTGGTTTTTATGTATCCTGGCATTAATGTGTATTATAGATTCTTTTGGTTTATGACCTTCTTCTAATTCATAAAACATAATGATGGAAGAGGAGCTCTTTTCTGGGCCTTCTGAAATAGAATCTATCAACAAGTTCTATTTCAAGTATTAACTTAAAGCTGCAGACATTTTTGCATTTTAAGATATATGAATTTACATTATAATGTATATGTAAAGTACATGAGTTACATTTACAAGTTGTGTTTCTCTTAGATGATTTTTATATTCTAACTCCTATTGTAAATGATGGAGGAGGAGGAGGAGGTCATTGTACTCCTTATGACCATAATGTGGGCTCACCGAGGGCAAGCACTGTATCTTTGTTCTTGTTCAGTCACTAAGTCATATCTGACTCTTTGCTACCCCATGGACTGCAGCACGCCAGGTTTCCCTGTCCTTCACTGTCTCCCAGAGTTTGCTCAAATTCATGCCCATCGAGTTGGTGATGTTATCTAACCATCTCATCTTCTGTCGCCCCTTTCTCCTTTTGCTTTCACTCTTTCCCAGCACTGAGGTCTTTTCCAATGAGTCAGTTCTTCACATCAGGTGGCCAAAGTACTGGAGCTTCAACATCGGTCCTTCCAATGAATATTCAGGGTTGATTTCCTTTAGAATTGACTGGTTTTATCTTCTTGCAGTCTAAGGGACTCTCAAGAGTCTTCTGTAGCATCACAATTTGAAAGCATCAAAGAAGCTCAGCCTTCTTTATGGTCCAGCTCTCACATCCATACATGACTATTGGAAAAACCATAGCTTTGATTAGATGGACCTTTGTTGGCAATGTGATGTCTCTGCTTTTTAATATGCCATCTAGGTTTGTCATAGCTTTCCTTCCAAGGAGCAAGTGTCTTTGAATTTCATGGCTACAGTACTGTCCGCAATGATTTTGGAGCCAAAGAAAAGAAAATATGTTACTGTTTTCACTTTCTCCCCTTGTATTTGCCATGAAGTGATGGGACAGATGCCATGATCTTAGTTTTTTTTGAATACTTTTGAATATTGAGTTTTAAACCATTTCACTTTCCTCTTTCACCTTCATCAAGAGGCTCTTTACTTCCTCTTCACTTTCTGCCACTAGGGTGGCATATCTGAAGTTGTTGATATTTCTTCTGGCAATCTTGATTCCAGCTTAGTGATTCATGCAGCCTGGCATTTCACATGATGTACTCCTCATATAAGTTAAATAAGCAGGTGACAATATACACCCTGATGTACACTTTTTCCAATTTGGAACCAGTCTGTTGTTCTGTGGCCGGTTCTGACTGTTGCTTCTTGACTTGCACACGGATTTCTCAGGCAGGTGAGATGGTCTGGCATTCCCATCTTTTTAAGAATTTCCCACAGTTTGTTGTGAATCACACAGTCAAAGGCTTTAGCATAGTAAATAGAATTAGACATTTCTGTGGAATTCCCTTGCTTTCTCTATAATCCAATGAATGTCAACAATTTGATTTTTGGTTCCTCTGCCTTTTCTAAGCACAGCTTGTACATCTGGAAGTTCTCAATTCATGTACTGCTGAAGGCTAGCTTGAAGGATTTTGAGCATAACCTTGCTAGCATGTGAAACGAGGCACAATCGTACAGTAGTTTGAACATTCTTTGGCATTGCCCTTCTTTGGGATTGAAATGAACACTGATCCTTTCCAGTCCTGTGGCCACTGCTGAGTTTGCCCGATTGCTGGCATATTGAGTGCAGCAGTTTATCGGCATCATCTTTTACGATTTGAATTAGCTCAGCTGGAATTCCATCACCTTCACTAGTTTTGTTCTTAGTAGTGCTTCCAGAGACCCACTTAAGTTTGTATCTTTATCTTACTCATTTCTGCACTCCACATGGAGCCTGAAAGTGTCCAGCACTTACTGGATGATCTTTTAAAGTGTCTCAGATAAAACTTACAGTCACTTTTTACTGAAAGTGATGATGACTCAAGATCAAGAAAATAAGCTGAAGTACCTCCCGTTTTGAATATTCTGTTGGAAGGCATCCTTATGAATCTCTAGAGACTAGAAGCATGCCAGGTATAAACTATCTTCCCTTAATTTCTAAGGAGGAGACACTGGATACTCTTTCTTTTCCTCTGAACTGGTAGGGCAAGTCAGAGGGTAGCAAATGTCTTGTCTTTGCAAGTCTACCAACAGTTTAATAGATGGATACAGGTTTGGAGTAGATGCCTCTTTAGACCTTTTAATTCTGTTTTCAACAGTAATAGTCACTGCAGCCTTTATATTCCTGTGAACCTCTAGTAGGGATTCTCCTTGGTCCTTCACAGATCATGGGTGAGGGTGGCAATCCCAGGAGTCCGCCACTGAGGGCTGACCAAAAGGCATAAGTGCCCCTTTTCATAGGAACACAATTTCCACTCATTCTCGAAATTCTTAACTCTCAGTTGATCATTTTCATGACCTTTGCATGGACAAGTCAAAGAACCAGTTTATAAAACTACTCTAATCATCCCATTTGGCATTTTGGCAGCATCTAAATACATATATGGCAGAAAAATATGACATTTGTGTTCTGCCTTATAAGGTAGAATATTGTAAATCATACCCATAGATGGTGCTTTGAAGCAAATTAGATAATATATATCAAAATACCTTAAAACCATTATGAGTTATGGAAAACTAAACCTTGCTGAAATATACAGGAATTAATGGTAGATAGAAAATTTTAAGAATATATATAATTTGTTATCCTAATAGTGCTATAACATTTGGTACTGATCAAAAAAAGCTTACCTTCTCATTAATCAACATTTAACTTAAAAATACCTAGTCACTCTTGAAGAAACTCAAAACAGTGATGAAGAGACTGGGAAGGTAGTGAGATTTATTTTCTGCTTGTATATAGTCTTTTGTACCTTTTGAATTTTGTACCAAATGACCTATTTTAAAAACTAAATGAAATCTTAACACAAATCAAAAGACTGAACTTACTTAAGTCAATTGTTTTTGATGATAGAACATAAGGACTAGAAGAGATAGATGAATTTGAGCTCCTTATTTTACAGGGATAGAAACTAAACTCCAAAGAGGATGTTTATAGATCTAGTATTTTTTCTGGAAAAATGGAATGTTATCTTCCAAATAAAATTTTGTAAATACTTAAAAGGAAATACCCACATTGCTAATCAAAACAAATTTTAATAAAATTCAGACTAAATTACTAGTTAGTAAAGATTGAACTTTAGGACCAAATTGTTAAATAGAAATTAGATTTTCTTTAAAATCAGCCAAAATTTAATGCCAGTTTGTGACCCATTTAAAGAGTCTTACATGCACCACCATTTTGGTAATTTCACAAATAGTCTCTCAACTTTGCTCTGCATGATCTCATTTCTCTAAAGGAAAGAGAAAGAATTGACTTCCACTTTCAAATATATTAGTTGTACAACCAGCCAATCTTTACTTCAATAGTTTACTAAAATAATTAAATCTCAGTCATTACGACAAGGATGAGGAAAGATAGAGAAAGAAGGAAGGAAGATGTGGAGACGTAGAAGATTTATAGAGAAACTTGGAGAAAGGAATCCCCTATAGATACAATAAGATATTTAGAGAGAAAGCATCTAGTACTGCAGTCATTTTGATATTTTTTGTTCTCTTTAAAAAGTGCTTCTGATTTCAGCCCATTTCACAGTACCACTAGATCTAGGAGCTGAGAGGGATTTTTGAAATTCTCTACTTTATTCCTCTCATCTATCATGTGAGAAAAACTGAAGTCCAGGAAGGCAAATTGACTTTTTTTAAGCTTACAGAGTGGTCACTGAAAAAACTTCATCCAGAATTCAGATCTCCAGGCTCATTATAGAAGCCATTTGCTATGGCTGTTTTCATACAAACACAGGCAAAAACTTTGTGTGAAATGACAGCTTTGGTTACTGCTGTGATTTTTTTAAAAAAGAGAAGAGGTGAAGTTCACTTCAGTTCAGTTGCTCAGTCACGTCCAACTCTTTGCGACCCCATGGACTGCAGCACCCCAGGCTTCCCTGTCCATCACCAACTCTCGGAGCTTGCTCAAACTCATGTCCATTGAATCGATGATGCCATCCAACCATCTCATCCTCTGTCATCCCTTTCTCCTGCCTTCAATCTTTCCCAGCATCAGAGTCTTTTCTAATGAGTCAGATCTTAGCATCAGGTGGCCAAAGTATTGGAGCATTAGCATCAGTCCTTCCAATGAATTCAGGACTGATTTCCTTTAGGATTGACTGGTTTGATCTCCTTGCAGACCAAGGGACTCTCAGGAGTCTTCTCCAACACCACAGTTCAAAAGCATCAATTCTTTGGCACTCAGCTTTCTTTATAGTCCAACTCTCACATCCTTACGTGACTACTGGAAAAACTATAGCTTTGAATAGATGAAACACTTTTGATAAAGTAATGTCTCTGCTTTTTAGTATGCTGTGTAGGTTTGTCATAGCTTTTCTTCTAAGGGGCAAGTGTCTTTTAATTTCATGGCTGCAGTCACCATCTGCAGTGATGTTAGAGCCCAAGAAAATAAAGTCTGTCACTGTTTGCACTGTTTCCCCATCTGTTTGCCATGAGGTGGTGGGACCAGATGCCATGATCGTAGTTTTCTGAATGTTTAGTCTTAAGCCAGCTTTTTCACTCTCCTCTTTCACTTTCATCAAGAGGCTCTTTAGTGCTGGCACTATCTGTATCTGGCACTCTACCTTTTCACTGTGTCCAGGTTACAGCCTCACATGCATGAAGAGAGACGATCATTACATGCCTGAAGGCAGGCTGCCACTAGCTGTACAAAACCATGTCATTAGCCTCAAAAGCAAGTACATGTTCCCCCGAACATTTGAGACAATTCAATTTCTATTGGTTCTTGCTATAGTTGTGTGTGTTAGTTGCTCAGCGTGTCTGACTCTTTGCATCCCCATGGACTATAGCCAGTCAGGTTCATCTGTCCCTGGGATTTTCCCAGGCAAGAATACTGGAGTGGGTTGCCATGCCCTCCTCCAGGGGCTCTTCGTGACCCAGGGATAAAACCTAGATCTCCCACACTGCAGGCAGATTATTTAGCTTCTGAGCTACCAGAGAAGCCCTTTGTTATAGTTATTACTGATTAACTGTGCAGTTGGGAAGAAAAGCTTTATATTCCGCATCCTCACCTAAAAAATTGAGGTAATGATGTGTGTGCATGTGTGGTGTGTGTGTTTGTGTGTATGTATGTGTGAGTTTATGTGCCATGAAGAGGGAGTTTAGGTTTGGGTTGGAGAAGGAGTGGAGATTAAGGCTAACTAATTTTCCTAGTATTTATACCTGAAGCAAAATAATCTTCCTACCCAGAATGTGATTTAAAAAGATACAAGGCAGGGTTATATCCTATACTTTGTTGATAACACTAATCAGTAATTACAAGCTACTCCCTTGACAGTTTCAAATTTGTTGGTGATGGAGTGGGTGGCCACTGAAATAGTTATAGGGTAATCTTTAAAATCAGCTTTAATTTTTATCTGTTCTCAGTCTCAGAGATTTAACCAGAGTCAGTTCTTGGTATCTGTCGAAGGAAAATGATTGGACCCAAAGTAGTCACACCTTCACTCAGCACTTGTGGGTTACAGCTTTGGCAATACAGTATGTGGATCTCAGGTTGCTTGTGCTAATTCTGTGTATAAAGCAAAGGGGAAACCTGTTGTCATTCCTTTGGAAACCAAATGTTCACAGTATTAGTTGACAAGTACTGGTTACGATTTTATTTTCATTTTCACCCCAGGCCTCACTCAATGTGTGAATTTTTAAGGCCTGCCAACCTGTCACACTAGCCGTAGCAGAGCCCTCTGCCTTGTTCAGGCTGTGTCCCTGGCACCTGAAAGAGAGCCTGGCCTAAGTATGTGTTGAATGAATGCAGGAAGAAAGCTGAAGCTTTGGCCATAGGATCTTAACTATTTAGGGTCAAACTGCCACTCCCCTCCCACTTTAGAAATCAGACTGAGCCAGAGTCTTTAAATGACTGTCTTTGAATCACATTGCTCTCTGTGACCTATCCCTGGTCTAAGTTCTTTAGCATAGAGTTTCAGACCTTTCAAACTCTGGCATCTGCGTTGACCTGATTTCTTCAGTTTTAAACCCAACAACATCAAACGGTTCTCTGAACATGGTGAACTTTATTTCTATAGTTTTCACAAAGAGCTCTTGAGTGCCTAACATAGTGCTTGGCAGTGAAGGTAAAACGGAGTCTCTCCTTGTGCAAAACTTCTACTCTGGCATGGGAGAGACTTACAAATAAGCACTTTACTCCATCCCTCTGCCACCAGACCAGAGTCCTGGCTCTAAAACTCCATGGCTCTCCGTATGTCAGCACACACTGTGCACCACAGCCCTAGTTAATTGTCCTTCCTGCTCAGCGGAGCTTCAGGCAGGATAGATGCTATGTTGGCCCCAAACTAGCTCGTGTCTAGCATATTATCAACACGAGCTGGTCACTCACTAAATGTTGTGGATAAGAGGCAGTGAAAGGAGAAAGGAGAGGGCATCTGGACATACTTGGATGTAGGCACAGGATGCCCTGGAATTAGGAAATTTCTAGAAAATGTCAGTTAAAGCTTCTTCCAGAGCTGTAACTCAGTGGTAAAGAATCTGCCTTCCAAAGCAGGAGACGCAGTTTCCATCCCTGGGTAGGGAAAATTCCCTGGAGGAGGAAATGACAATCTATTTCAGTATTCTTGCCTGGAGAATCCAATGGACAGAGGAGCCTGGCAGGCTACAGTTCATGGGGTTGCAAAGAGTCGGACACAACTGGGCACCCATGTGCATGTTTAGATCTGTAGCTTGAAGGTGGAATAAAAACGAGTCTTTAAGTAAAGGTGGGGAGAAGCAGCAAGGACTCCACACAGCTGTGAGGGAAGCAGTAGGTGGGGGTGTGGACTAGGCCAGAGATCATTGCTACAGCTGTAGAGGGACCACACTTGGAGGGTAGTCCATACCTGGATAGGTGCACTTACTGTTACATGTCAGAACTTTCAAAACTCAGCTACACATCACTATGAATAATTTTAGCCTACTGTTTTCTTCTTGGTCAACCGAAGACCATACTGTTAAGCAGGCCTGGGACATATACCTTCAACTGAAAATCTCTCTTATTTGGCATTTCAACAATTTACATTGATGACTTAAATTTATACTAAACTAAAATTACAATTGTTACTGTTGTTCAGTCGCCAAGTTGTGTCTGACTCTTTGCAACCCCATGGACTGCTTGCTGTAGGCCAGGCCTCCCTGTCCCTCACCATCTCCCGAAGTTTGCCCAAGTTCATGTTCATTGCATCGGTGATGCCATCCAGTCATCTCAACCTCTAACGCCCTCTTCTCCTTCTGCCCTCAATCTTTCCCAGCATCAAGGACTTTTCCAATGAGTCAGCTGTTGGCATCAGGTGACCAAATTGCTGGCGCTTCAGCTTCAGCATCAGTCCTTCCAAGGAGTATTCAGAGTTGATTTCCCTTAAGATTGATTGGCTTGATCTCCTTGCAGTCCAAGGGACTCTCAGGAGTCTTCTCAACACCAGAGTTTGAAGGTATCAATTCTTTGGCTCTCAGCATTCTTTACAGTCCAGCTCTCACACCAATACATAGCTATTGGGAAGACCACAGCCTTGACTATATGGACCTTTGTCAGCAGAGTAATGTCTCTGCTTTTCACCACACTGTCTGGGTTTGTCATAACTTTCCTGTCAAGAAGCAATTGTCTTCTGATTTCATGGCTACAGTCACCACCCACAGTGATGTTGGAGCCCAAGAAGAGGAAATCTGTCACTACTTCCACCTTTTCCTCTTTCTGAAGTACGACTGAACTGAACTGAACTGAATGGGGCCAGATGACATGATCTTAGTTTTTTAACATTTAGTTTTAAGCCAGCTCTTTCACTCTCCTCCTTCACCCTCATCAAGAGGCTCTTTAGTTCCTTTTCACTTTCTGCTTTTAGAGTGGTATCATCCACATATCTGAGGTTGTTGATGTTTCTTGCACCTGTCTTGATTCCAGCTTGTAACTCATCCTGCCCAGCATTTCTCATGATGTGCTTAGCATATAGGTATAAGCCGAATGACAGCAGACAGCCCTGTCATACTCCTTTCTCAATCCTGAACCAGTTTTTCCATACAACATTCTAACTTGCTTCTTGACCCGCATGCAGCTTTCTCAGAAGACAGATAAGGTGGTCTGGTATTCCCATCTCTTTAAGAGCTTTCCACGGTTTGTTATGATCCACACAGTCAAAGGCTTTAGTGTAGTTGATGAAACAGGTAGATGTTTTTCTGAAATTCCCTTTCTTTCTCTATGATCCAGCAAATGTTGGCAATTTGATCTCTGGTTCCTCTTCGTTTTCTAAACCTAACTTGGACATCTAGAAGTTCTTGGTTTGAGTAATGCTGAAGCCTAGCATGCAAGATTTTAAGCATGACCTTACTAGCATGGGAGATGAGTACAACTGTCCTATGGTTTGAACATTCTTTAGTACTCTCTCGGGAATTGGGATGAGGATTGACCGTTTCCAGTCCTGTGGCCACTGCTGAGTCTTCTAGATTTACTGACATATTGAGTGCAACACTTTAATAGCATCATCCTTATTGGAATTCTGGCAGAGCTTACATTTATACAAAGAAGCAGGAATATTTTTTGAATTAAAAATCATATTAAGGAATCTCTCATTTCTCTCAGATTTCTATACTGGCCATGTAAAGGAATTTGTCTTTGGAAAGTTTTGGAGGTGAAATGTTTGTCCCTTCACTTGCTGATTCTGTTCTACCTGGGGAGTCACTTAACTGAGAAGCAACTGGGCAAAGGACCCCACTCAAGTATCTCCCACTTCCCTCCAGTGGGATTTGCCAAGGCATAGCCCTAAACTCTGCTCTTCTGGAGGGAGCCCACTGCAGCCACCCAGCCATAGGAAGGAGCACTGAGTCCAAGTTCTCTACCTCTCTGCAAATAAGCTCAGTTCAGGCTGGGAGGCACAGTCTCAGGGAATAGCTCTGTTTTCTAACCCAGCCTTAACAATAAAAACATTGATGATAAATTGATTCATATATGACACTGTATCTATTTCACAATTGTCCTAGAACTCTGAAAGGAGAGGTTCATGAGTAAGTGGGACTTTCAAATCCATACATACATTCCAATAAAGGTGGCTTTATTCCTAAGTCCTTTTGTTGTGCTGTGTGCATATGCATGTGGCAGGAGAGGAGAAAAGACAGAATACACACACACACACACACACACACACACACACACACGCTGCTGCTGCTAAGTCACTTTAGTCGTGTCCGACTCTGCAACCCCATAGACGGCAGACCACCAGGCTTCCCCGTCCCTGGGATTCTCCAGGCAAGAACACTGGAGTGGGTTGCCATTTCCTTCTCCAATTCATGAAAGTGAAAAGTGAAAGTGAAGTCGCTCAGTCACATCCGACTCCTAGCGACCCCATGCACTGCAGCCTACCAGGCTCCTCCATCCATGGGATTTTCCAGGCAAGAGTACTGGAGTGGGTTGCTATTGCCTTCTCCATACACAGGCTAGTTTTTATTAATCAGAATGGTAAATTAGGATTCTCTGATTATTTTAACTTTGTAGTTTAAAACTTAACAAAAACTAAGTGAAGGAATGAATAGTGTTTCTAAGCTCTTGACTCAGTCAAAAAACAATAAATATTTTAATTACCTCGATTAGAATAACCATTAATTCTATTTTAAATGTCTTTAGTAATTTAACTTGTTATCTAGTCCCTCTTTAGATTACAGTTTATAAGATTTTTGAATTTTGAGTTTCAGTTTTTCAGATTGAATTCTGATAATGCCTACATTTATTTTCATTAATCAATTTTTTTCAGATCACTTGGTGTCTGAATGAAAAGTATCATAAGCAAAGTACTAATAGATATTTTAATAATGATTTGTGGTTTACAAGGGCTTCCCTGGTGGCTCAGACAGTAAAGAATCTGCCCACAATACGGGAGACCCAGGTTTGATCCCTGGGTTGGGAAGATCTCCTGGAGAAGGGAATGGCAACCCACTCCAGTATTCTTGCCTGGGAAATCCCATGGACAGAGGAACCTGGCGGGCTACAGTCCATAGGGTCACAAAGAGTTGGACACGACTGAGCGACTAACACACACATGTGGTTTACAAAGTGCTTTCGGGTCTATTATCTACAGCAGTAATTTTTAAACATTTTTAGCTAAAGAATGGAGTATTATTCAGCCATTAAAAAAATACATTTAAATAAGTTCTAATGAGGTGGATGAAACTGGAGTCTATTATACAGAGTGAAGTAAGCCAGAAAGAAAAACACCAATACAGTATACTAACGTATATATATGGAATTTAGAAAGATGGTAACAATAACCCTGTATACAAGACAGCAAAAGAGACACTGAAGTATAGAACAGTCTTATGAACTCTGTGGGAGAGGGAGAGGGTGGGAAGATTTGGGAGAATGACGTTGAAACATGTATAATATCATGTATGAAACGAGTCACCAGTCCAGGTTCGATGCACGATACTGGATGCTTGGGGCTGGTGCACTGGGATGACCCAGAGGGAGGGTATGGGGAGGGAGGAGGGAGGAGGGTTCAGAATGGGGAACACATGTATACCTGTGGCGGATTCATTTTGATATTTGGCAAAACCAATACAATATTGTAAAGTTTAAAAAAATTTTTTTTGAAAAAAAAAAGATAAATAAATACTACTTTACTTAAATAAAGACAAATATTTGATCCTTTCAAAAGAATATCTTAGCACCTAATAAAAATTATTTACCTCTCCTTAACAATATATTCACATTTTTGTGTTCATGGAACTTTTTCAAACTTGCTGAAGCCAAGGTTCTTGGTATTAGGCTGCTGAGTTCAGGTTGCCAACTCCATCTCAAGAACAAAAATCCAGCCACAATCTGTGTTTTCATGGCTTGAGGCCTAAACATAGCTTTTGCATTTTTAAGTGATCAAAGAAAATCAAAAGAAGGATAACTTTTTTGATACGTGAAATTACATGACATTCAATTTTCAGGGTCTATAAAGTTTTATTGAAACACAGCCTCTTTCATTTACAGTCTGTAGCTACTTTTGCACTCTCACTGCAGAGTTGAATAGTTTTTGAAATCTAAAATATTTACTGTCTTTTCCATTTACAGAAAACATAAAATACATTTTGTGTTTTTTTGTTATATTTTGTTGAGTGTTTTTTTATTTTTTTTTGTAGATTTTTAAAAATTTTTATTTTATTTTTAAACTTTTCAATATTGTATTAGTTTTGCCAAATATCGAAATGAATCTGCCACAGGTATACATGCGTTCCCCATCCCGAACCCTCCTCCCTCCTCCCTCCCCATACCATCCCTCTGGGTCGTCCCAGTGCACCAGCCCCAAGCATCCAGTATCATGCATCGAACCTGGAGAGTTTGAAAAGAACTTCTGCACACTGCTTAAAAAATATAAAATTATTTACTAAATGACTTTTAAAATAACACTGCTGCTGCTACTGCTTATAAGTCACTTCAGTCGTGTCCGGGACTCTGTGTGACCCCATAGACGGCAACCTACCAGGCTCCCCCGTCCCTGGGATTCTCCAGGCAAGAACACTGGAGTGGGTTGCCATGTCCTTCTCCAATACATGAAAGTAAAAAGTGAAAGTGAAGTCGCTCAGTTGTGTCCGACCCTCAGTGACCCCATGGACTGCAGCCTTCCAGGCTCCTCCTTCCATGGGATTTTCCAGGCAAGAGTATTAAAATAACACTAGAAATTATTAATATGGTGTTTGGAAAATTACTTAATGACATGGCAAAATGCTCCTAATATTGCTTTAAATGGAAAAAAAGTAGGAATTAAATAATCAATGTGATCTTGACCACATAAATATTTTTGAAGAGTAGAAAACAAGTTTAGAAGAAAATATACTCAAATGTTAAAATTATTGATTAATGTTACAGATTTTTAAAAAGATTTTTTACTGTTCACTACTTTTTAAATTGTACAATGCATAATATACACTTTGAAAATAAGGAAAAATATTGAACAAAATTAGATTGTAGTAATACATTTTATAAAAAAAAAACTCAGTGATTAGAATCTTCTGTAATAGTGTAAGTGTAGAAATGTTTAAGGCATCAAATTAATAGAATGATTGTAATTACAAGGCCAGAAATAATTTTTACAACTTCATTTAGGTGACATGATAGCTTGGTGTCAGATGCATTTTTTCTCCCTGCATGCAAATTACATCTGTGAACTGCTAAAGAAATGCTGAATTTAATGTGAAGAAAAAATTTTTACATAAAGTCAAAGCATTGTTCTATACTGAGAAGCCTTGGTCAAAATTTATCATAGGCATCTCCTTGTTCACCCATGAAATGGTTATCAGCACAGTGGAGAGATTCATGATAACCTTGACCAATATTTTTATAGATATTAATACTATACTGACTTTACTTGAATGAAAGTGAATACATGAAGGAATGAACATGACTTTTTGACTCTGTCAGGAAAATGATAAATTGTTTGATACGTTGACCAGGACAGCTATTAATAGACTTTTAAAAAGTATTAGGAATTGCATGATAATGGCATTTTACTTAAATTGTCAGCAAGAATAATTAAATATAAAAGATCTTTAAAGAGAACAGAATCAAGCTGGAAAGCAAGAATCCCAGAAGCTGATTTCCCCATCGTCTACAGTGCATGTTCTCATTGCAATTAAATTGAAAATAAAACCTAAAGTGTATTCTTAAATAATGAGAGGGGAGAACCTGATACATCCAAATGGTCTACTGCAAAATAAAACTCAAGGTCCATTGATAATTCTGCTCTGGCAAAATGAATAAGCAAAGGAAAATCTTAAGGTCCAGGAGCAGCAGAATTGTATAAGCAGAATTTACGGGTAGCATAGTTCTAAAACAAAATTCTACAAGATGGGTATTTTTATTCCATTTAAGGAATTGAGGCGAACTAATTTGCTCAAGTTCACAGAGGACTTAACATGGACCAGACTTCAAAGCTTTGACTCTTTCCTCTGTATCACACTATCACTCTTGCACTGACTTTTTAGCCTTGCATATTTATTTAATGAATTTAAAACTCCCCCCACCCCTTTCCAGTGGGTTAACAGTGCAACCCAGAGGCAGCATTTGCAGAGAAGCTCATTCTATTACATCAGATCTTAAATCTTTGTTCCCTGTCTCCATGTCTCATTTTATGGTCTTTGAAAATGTGTCTATAAAATGCATTCTTTCTTACTGATCATCAGAAACTTGCAACAGAGTGTAGAATGCTAGAAATTCAGCAGTAATTGCCGTAGTCCCTTGCTCTAATAAAGCATACAGTCTTATAGAAGAGAAATAAATGAGACTATAATGTGAGCCCAAGAGGGTACATTGGCAGTTTGAGAATATGAAGAAGTGGTACCAAACATAGATTTGGGTAGAGGGTGGTCTGTAAGTTCTTTCCAGAGAAAGGAGCACCTGGATATGACTAAGGTGAGTTAGGTCTGTGGGCAGAGAGCTCTGTGGAGAAGTGCCCATGGAGGCCTGGCAGAAAAGAGGCATTTGCTCAATTCCTACTTTGCTGAAGGTCATTTGCTGTGACTGAGAAGTAGAGTGTGTTATGTGTGTGTTATGTGTGTGTGCGTGCGCACATGTGTGCATGCCTGGGTGTGCCCGTCAGTGCAACAGTAAAAACTGTTTTGGAGAAGACTATAGAGGCTAAATTATTCAGGGTCTTGTGCTCAGGGCTCAGTTGCTCAGTCGTGTCCAATTCTTTGCAACTCCATGAACTGTAGTCCTCCAGATTGCTCTGTCCATGGGATTTTCTAGGCAAGAATACTGGAGTGGGTTGCCATTTCCTTCTCCAGTTCAGTCTTAACTAGTAAGAAAAATAACTTGTGCTTAATACTTATTCTGTGCCAGACACTGTTGTAATTTTAATATAACACATTTATTCCTCATTTTAAACCTAAGAAAATTTTATACTGTCATGATCTTCATTTCATATACAAGGACAATAACACACACACACACACACACACGTGTGCACGCTAAGTGACTCTTCTAAGTTATCAGATTTAGTGAGGAATACAACAGAGACTTGAGCTCCAGCCAATCTAGCATGAAAAGTACGGTCCATGAACCAGTATTATCAGTATCACCTGGGAACTTGTTAAAAATGCAACAACTGAGGCACCAACCCAGACCTACAGAATCAGAATAGACATTTTAACAAGGTGGTTCCTGAGCACTTTAAAGTTTTGGAACTTCTGCTGTAGCCCACTGAACTCTGCTGCTTCTCTTTAACTTTGAGAAGGAATCTGGACATTATCCTAAGGCCAGTGGAGAGTCAGGAAAAGGCTTGAAGTAAGAGATGGTCAAAATCAAATCTATTTTTAGACCAATAGTTTCACGTCAATCACTCTGGCTTCAGTATGGGGAGTGAAGCCAAAGAAGGCAATTCTGGAGTCAGGGAGACCCATGAAAGGACTACTGTTCACCAAATAAAGGAGGATGGCAGCCTGAAATAGGGCGATGGCAGTGATGAAGGAGGGAAGCTGGTGAGTGGATGAGGTAGTGTGAACAGAATTTGGAGATTCTTTGGGTATATAAATTGAGGGAGAGGTGGAGTCAGTTCACCTCCAGTTTCTGGCTTGAGCAACTGGTTGTATCATGGTGTCATTTTCTGTACGAGGATACTTGGGGGAAGAGGGTGGAAAGTATGGGAGGCAGTTGGTTGATGAGTTTACTTTTAGATTAAAATGAGACTTGAGAGGACTGTGGGAAAGTCAAGGAGAGCTATTCAGTCAGGTCCAAAGAGTGAGTGAGGAAACCACATAAATTCCTTGGACATTTTGAAAGGGATCCCAGGGCAAATTCTAGGTCAAAATTCTACCTGGCTTGCCCTTCATGTCCCTGCATTTACTCCATTGTATTCACTAAGGTCTACACCTGCTCTGGGAAGTCCTATATTCAGCAGACAATCAGACATAGAGGTTTGTTGCTCAGGAAAGATATCTTAGCGGGACATAAAGATTTCAGACACCTAAGCATATAGAATAGACTGTAACTGAAGCTGTGACATTGCTCAGAAAGAGAAAAGAAGTCTAGGATAAAGGAAAGAGGAAGAAGAATCTGTGAAACTGACTGAGTGTAGTGGTCTTAGAGGTGGGAGGAAAACTAGGAGTTGGACATGATGGAAGCTCTGGGTAAAGAGTGTTTCAAGATGGGAAAAGTGGAGACTAAGGTAAAATGGTTCTGAAACAGTAAGAAGAGAATAAGAAATTTCTGCTGGATTTAGCAATACACTAGCGATTGATCAGCTCAGTGAGAGCTGGGGAAAACTGATGAGGATCAAAGCCAGACAGCAATAGATTGAGAAGTGAGGGCTAAGAAAATGGGGATTCTTTACAGAGTGTAGACAATACTTTCAGGACATTGATCTATAAAGCTTAGGAATGAGGGTAAACTGGAAAAGCTTGGTAATGAAGCAGAAGCTTTTCAAGATGGGGGATTTGAATATGCTTAAATGATGATTTTGTGCTTTTGCTAAGTCACTTCAGTCGTGTCCGACTCTGTGTGACCCCATAGACGGCAGCCCACCAGGCTCCCCTGTCCCTGAGATTCTCCAGGCAAGAACACTGGATTAGATTTCCATTTCCTTCTCCAATGCATGAAAATGAAAAGTGAAAAGGAAGTTGCTCAGTCATGTCCGACTCTTCGAGACCCCATGGACTGCAGCCTACCAGGCTCCTCCATCCATGGGATTTTCCAGGCAAGAGTACTGGAGTGGGGTGTCATCGCCTTCTCCGATGAATGAGTCTACCCATTTGTAAAAACGTGACTGATGAAAACAGTGCAATCACTAGGTTATCACACTGTGCGAGTTCAGTTGTCAAGAGGGAGCAACTCAGAGGACATCGCACAATCTATAAACCAGCTGGAAGGAGCCATCCAGACTTTGCCCTGCTGAACCCTTTCTGGGCAATGATTAGACAAGTCCTCATAGATGATATACTGTGTGCAGAAGTATATGATGATGAGAGGAGCCAATAAGGAAGGAAAGATTAAAGTCCGTGAACCCTGAAGTAGAAGATATGAGATAATGGGCACTGGTTTAGATCTTTCCTTTTATGCCCCAATCTACCAATAGGTCAGTATGGGGATTTGGGAGAATGGCCGGAGAATAGGTAGGTCCCCCTTCAGTCACCTGTTCCACATTCTGGGGTCTCTAGAGGCTTAGTTCTATCACCTTTCCTTTCTAAGCATTAGTCTCCACAGAAGAAACTTCTGATATTTGAATCTTCCACTTTTATATCAGTGGACATGCTGTCCAGAACAAGTATGACTATGGATTAACTATGTATCTACTTCAAAAATTAACCCTTAAATGTCATCTTCAGCTAAAATCTTTGCCTTAACCTTTCCTGTCCTTGGGTAAATTGAGAGAGTCAGACATACTTCCACCTTAATCCGTTTAAAGATTGCATAAACCCAACTCCAGGTTTCATAGAGAATAGTAGTTCATAATCAGGACACCTCAAGAATACTCAAGAACAGGTTTCAAGAGTATATCAACCCCAGAAATGTTAAGGATAAAAAGTTTATATACCATGTGCCTTTTTTCTTCTGAGACATGTCCATTGATTCTCAGATTGTTAAGAGAATCTGTGATCCCAAGTCTATTGTGGAGATAGTGCTCAAGCTGATAATTTTGGAGGGATTTGAGCTGTTGTGGCAGGAAGGAGTCCCGTATCCTCCTTCTCCTTCCCTTCCTATTCACAGTTCCTTCCAGGGGGCCAAAAGGTAACCAAGAAAAATGATGACAATCAGAAAGGATAAAGAGAATTACAAGAACGTGGAAATATAAGGTTGTTTAACTGACATCTGATTCAGAACTTTCCATGTGAACCCAAGTATTTGGTTTTCAATTCTAAAGAGGTCATTTCCTAGATTGAAAATGTGAAAAAACAAATCTAAGCTTATGCAGCATGTTCTAGAGAAATTTTTATTTTCAATATTATAGTAGAAAGTTGCTAGCCTTGCTTAAGCAACCCAAACTAATCCAACTTTACTCAGAATATTGTTGGCAAATATAATAAAAATAAGAGGTAGACTTGTCAGTGAGGTGATGTTACATTAAAGCACAAATCTGCTGCTCTTATTTAGGTAGAACAGTCCCGGAATTGGCAGCTAATGACAACACATGGGAATAAATAGAACAAGTGTAGAAAACAGATGTCAGAGTTTACCTTTCCCACCAAGCAGTTTGGATTATGGCTTTAGGCACATATCATAACAAATATGTTAAGAAATATCCTGTGCGATGTGTATATCTGCAATTGTTTGTGCTAAATTTTAACCCATATATGTTGCTAATAAAAATCTTAGAACCTATACATGATAATATTGTGAATGTGAAATGACAGCTAAAATGACTTGTTACATTTTATTTATAAGAATTACACATTTTATTAATGATTCTTTTTGGTTCCCACATTTCCAAAACCCAAATTGACAAGTTGAGTTGCATTTGGTTTTCAAATGGATTACAGACACCAAAAAGAATCTGATTAGAGAGGGAAAAAGTATAAACACATATGGGAAGCATACTTCTGCTTTCATAATACTATCTGTTTCAAGAAGCAGTGCTTTAGATTCATTCAGCATATTACACATGGGTCAGACACACAGACATTTTAATTCAATCTTAGAAAGCCTAACATTAGGAATTGTCTTTATGCCTGCTTGTGAAAAATAGGCAGTTTTTCTTTTTTTTAATAGCAGGAATCTCACTAACTCAAAATCTGTAAATGACTTTAAATTGTGCTCTGGATATATAAATCCAGCCATAAAATATCCTTAGTGATAAAGTTAGTCATTCAAATAAATTAAGCCAATTAAAACCCCAGAATCAAGTCATTCCCTTTTTTATGAATACAATGAAGTTGTATCTCCAATTATAGACAATTTTCAGAACTCAGGAGACAACGCAAAAGAGTTATCTGGCTACTACGTTGCCTTTATACACATGGCATCAAATTGAGAAATCTGAAAAGCTCAGCATATAAAGTTTGATAACTGCTGGCTCAAATGCCTTTTAAAAAGTTTCTAAGAAACTTCAAGATATATACTTGCTTGCCAAGTAAAACCAAGTCACCACAAAGTTTCCTTTAAGTAGCCATGAGAAAGTTTATAAGAATCTCCTGCACTTAAAAAAAAATTAGAAATGCAAAGACAACATTAAGGAGAAGAAAACAAAACTTACTTTTTCTTAAAGCCGCTTCTTCCAACAGTTTAAACAGGATGAAAGGAGAATATATGATGATTTACTTTCCCCTCCAACACATTCATATGTTACCTCCAAGAGGTACAGAATGGGCCACCAAAACTGAGGGTCCCTCCCAACTGCAGCCTTTTTAACTTTGTGGAAGAAAATAGGAGGGTGTGTGGGTTTCCTCCAAGTCTTGTGACATGTACATAGCTGACTCCTACTGGGCTGAAAAAGCACTCGTCAATTTTTACTTAAAATTATGAGTAGCAAATTCTCTGCAGGACATCCTTAAAGGGAAATCCTGCCAGAATTAGTACATGAAACGTCTAGATAATCTCCAGAAAGTTTAAAGTATAAAGTGCACATACAGACATTCACATACACTCAAGAAATTCCCACTGCCTAGGCTAAATTGAGGGTATATTTAAATTAAAACATTTTTTCTATAGACAATGATGTATTTCCTGTTTTTTGTTTTTTTGTTTTTTTTTGGTTGTTGTTATTGTTGCTGTTATTTCAATGACAGAATCCTTCTTATGGGTTGCTGTGTGCTATGCTTAGTCGCTCAGTCATGGCTGACTCTGCGACCCCATGGACTGTAGCCTGCCAGGCTCCTCTGTCCATAGGGATTCTCTCCAGGCAAGAATACTGGAGTGGGTTGCCATGCCCTTCTTCAGAGGATATTCCCAACCCAGGGATTGAACCCAGGTCTCCTGCATTGCAGGCAGATTCTTTACTGTCTGAGCCACCAGGGAAGCCCCAAAATACTGGAGTGGGTAGTCTATCCATTCTCCAGGAGTTCTTCCCATCTCAGGAATCAAACTGGAGTCTCCTGCATTGCAGGCAGCTATTTTACCAACTGAGCTAAAATCAGATCTTCTTATAGGTTAGAAATGGACAAATTACAGAGCTTTTTTGTTGAAATATCTGGAAAGAGATGAGGCCCGATGTTCTCACCTGTATCGTTTTTGGTAGCTTGAGAGATGAATCGTGGGGTGTGGCCTCTATCACTGCCTTCCTGGGAAATTGGTGAACTTTGAGCCTTAGACCTGACTCAGATAACTCAAAGTAGTTACTGCTTCCTGCACCTGAACTGTGGACCTGGCCTTCCCTGCTGCTGCCTCTTTCCCTATGAGCTGGCAACAATTGTTATGTCACGTCCATGGCTGTATGACTTCACTTAAGCACAAACTCAGGCTTTTGAAATCTGAAGTCAAAACTTAAAAAGTGGCCAGATATTTCAGGAGCTGGATCTAAAGAAATGTTTGAATACTGAACTAATCTACAACAGGAATTCTCAGTGGGTCATATTTATCTATAAAGCAGGTGACATTTACTTTTAATCTCTCTGTTTAAGGCCATTTCTTCAGTTTGTAAAGGTGGGTGAGGAAGGAAATGTTCTGCTTTAACGCCATCTATTCCCAGACCAAACTTGACCTGTCCTTGTTCGAGGTGCCAAAGAAATATGTTAATGTTTTCTGAGGTCAAACTCAGTTACATACAATCAAAAAACTGGAGCTAGGGAAATATATAAAGGCAGTCAACTCAGTGCCTTGTTATTCACCTGACTTTGATGATAAAGATATTATGAAAATGAAAACATTGTGATGAGCAGCAACAAATTGATTCAGTGAAAGGACAAGAGAACATTCAAACTATTATAAAACATTCAATCTAACATAAAACCTATTATTAGTAATAGCTTTTAATTCTTATGATGCCATGGGCAGACTGGCATTAATTTTCTCCTTTTAAAGGTGAGGAAGTAGAGTCCAGGAGTTATAAAGTCGCCTATGTCCCCATGTAGTTATGGAACCCTCTTTATTGCCCCTGTGTTTTCCTGAGAGGGTAATCTTCATTCACGCATCCAACCTAAGATCCTCCCGCTCCATTCTCAAACTATTCCACGTAGCTCCATTAAGCTCATAAAATATCTTAGTTAACACTCCTAAGAATAACTGTCTTTAATCTTACCTGAAATTTCTCATCTCTGCCATGTCCATTTCTTTTTGAAACTCGCTTCCCTTGGTCTCACTAAATCATTCTCTCTTAATTTTCTCCTTGGGCTTAGCATCTTCAACCTCCTTTCCCTTTATTCACCTCACCCTTCCCTAGAACTTCATTCTCAGTTCAGAATGCTTCTCTACACTCTCCATGGGTTTTCTCATGAAAACGATTAGTAATATATTATGACTGTTAAGCCTGTATTCTCAGCTGGTATTGCTGTCTAAGGTTCTAGGCCTGTATCCTATTGTCTGTTCGCTTGTATCCTCTTTGCACAGAGGTCCGTAGGCCTCCCAAACAAACACTTTTATCTTTTCCCCACCTCTCACTGTACAGATGAGGTCTGCTGCATTTCCTGTCTCAGGACATGGCACAATCACCTAATCCATCATACCTTGGACTTGTCACTTTCCTCAGTTAGTCTCCACCATCCCCATCATTCATCCCCATCCTCAACTTCTGGTGGTTCTACTTTGTTAAATATTTCCTAGATTTGTCATTATCCCTGCATTCTGGCCCTCACATTTCTCACTTGGATTGTTGTTGCTGCTGCTGCTGCTGCTAAGTCGCTTCAGTCGTGTCTGACTCTGTGCAACCCCATAGATGGCAGCCCACCAGGCTCCCCTGTCCCTGGGATTCTCCAGGCAAGAACACTGGAGTGGGGTGCCATTTCCTTCTCCAATGCATGAAAGTGAAAAGTCAAAGTGAAGTCGCTCAGTCCTGTCTGACTCTTCACTACCCCATGGACTGCAGCCTACCTGGCTCCTCCGTCCATGGGATTTTCCAGGCAAGAGTACTGGAGTGGGGTGCCACTGCCTTCTCCAGGATTGTTGTTATCAGTCATAAAACATTTGGCATCTACCTCAGTCTAGTTCCCTTCTATAATTTCTTTGTATCACTATAAAACAATATTTAAAGATATATTTATTGAATTATAAAATACATGCTTCTTGCAGAAAGTCTGAAATAATGAAAAACATTGTTTAAAATGACTTGAAATCCAAGAGACAGTCACAATTCGTCACTCAAATATCTTTGAAATATTCTGTATGCATACATGTAGCTATACGAGGAAATGTTTATGTATTTTCATGCAAATGCTTACACAGCTATAGTTAAATACGTTTAATAAGAAAATCAAAACCACACTGCATATATCTTTTTTACTTAATATACTGTGATTTTCCAAATCCAATATTTTTAAAGTGGCTGTAAATAATGGCTGCAACATAATGAAGTATGTGATGGAATAATGTTTCCTCTTTTTTCTCTATGATCTGTTTTCTTCAACACCAAAACTTAGCCTCAGCATTTATAATTTATGACTCACAAGACTTAGATTCTTGTGGGAAAGAGAGAAGAAAAAAAAATAGAACACTCTAAGTTCATTAATTTAAACTTAAACATTTAGTTTAAGGCTGCACTTTACTAGTAAGTAAAGACAGTTTAGTAGGAAAACAATTTGCTAAAATGATTTTTTCTTCTTTATAATGAATAATGAACACAGAAGAAAACCTGTGGGGATTTTGTCATAGCTTGACTAGTCAGAGAAAGGACTTTTCTTTGGTGGAAGACTGCCTCCATTCCTTGAGAGATGTATCATCCACATTTCTATCAGAGGCTGGGGGGAAAAGATTTGTACACGTTTTTAAGTTCACATTTTACTTCTCAGGAGACACTGATCTCACAAATAATACATACATTTTAAAGGATTTTGGCAAACTGTCAAATTGCCTTTTAGAATGGATGATCTTTTTAAAAGACAATCACCTCACTTCCCTGATTAATCTTTAAAGGCAATCTCTTGCTTTTAGGAGAATGGCTAACTTCTCAGCTTAAATGTAAGCCATTTTGTGATTCCTCCTCCTCTAGTCTCTCCAGCTTCATCTTACACTACTTCCCAAATCATTTTTCATATTTCTCATACTTTAGGAATTCCAAAATTTCTTGCTTCATATTATCTTAGTAGTCTGGAATCTCCTTTTCTTGGTCCAGAAATGCCCTTACCAGGCTAGTCCTACTTTTCTTAAGGGTCACCTCTAGCTGGTTCAGTTCCCCTCCCTGCAGTGCAAGACAGTTTGACTTTCTTCTCCCATTACATCCTCTGCTTGCTGCTCTCTAAACACTGTATTGAACTATAACTGTTGATTCTTGCCATCACCTTGAAAGCAAGACACATTTTTAAGATCTGTATTCTTATTCTTTGTACTTAGTTGTCTTACAGGATCCAGATTATTGAGCCAAGGATTGAAACTCACCATGTCCTCTCTTTCCTCCATCACACCCCAATATAATCCCTTCCTTCCTGCTCTTCAAACACACATTCAAGTTAAGTCTTACTACTAATCATTGAAGAGGAACAGAGGTGCAAATAGAGACAAGCCTGGTAAAACACATAAAACACAACATTGGGGACCTTAAAAAATTTAATACCTGTTTAATGTAGTAGTTCCTTCTTTTTGTGTGTGATGGAATAAACAGTGTGTGTTTATGTGTGGTTTATGTGTGGTTTAATGTAGTAGTTCCTTCTTTTTGTGTGTAAATGGAATAAACAGTTTTTGAAGATCCAAAAGTCAGGCTTGCTTTCTTAATGATTTGGAAAAAGTCTGACCTGGGTTCTATTTTTTTTTTTAATTTATTTATAGTTGATTTACCATGTTTCAGATATATAGCAAAGTGACTTTTTAATGATATATGTATGTATATATATACACACATACATATATGTGTGTACACACACACACACATATATGTGTGTACACACACACACACACACACACTTCCCTGGTGGCTCAGATGGTACAGAATCTGCCTACAATGCAAGAAACCCAGGTTCGATCCCTGGGTCAGGAAGATCCCTTGGAGAAGGAAATGGCAACCCACTCCAGTATCCTTGCCTGGAAAATCTCATGGGCAGAGAAGCCTGGCAGGCTACAGTCCATGGGGTCACAAACAATTGGACACAACTGAGTGACTAACACTAAAACACACACACACACAAATATATACATATATATTTTTCAGATTTCCCCCCATTATTGGTTATTATCAGATATTGAATATAGTTTCCTGTGCTATACAGCAGGTCCTTATTATCTATTTTATCTGAAATTCCTAACTTATCTCCCCTCTACCCACTGCTATCCCCTCTGGTAACCATAAATTTGTTTTCTATGTCTGTGAGTCTATTTCTGTTTTGTAAACAAGTTCACTTATATGGGCTTCCTGGGTGGTGCCAAGGAAATGGCAACACACTTCAGTATTCATGCCTGGAGAATCCCATGGACAGAGGAGCCTAGAGGGCTACAGTCCATAGGGTCACAAAGAGACACGACTGACGTGACATAGTACGCATGCGTTTTTTAGATTCTATGTGATACTGTGTCTCTCTGACTTGATTTAATTAGTATGAAAGTTTAGGTCCATCCGTGTTATTGCAAATGGCATTATTTCATTCTTTTTTAATGGCTGAGTAATATACTATAGGAAAAGTGAAAGTTGCTCAGTCGTGTCTGACTCTCTGCAACCCCATGGACTGTACAGGCCATGGAATTCTCCAGGCCAGAATATTGGAGTGAGTAGCTTTTCCTTTCTCCAGGGGATCTTCCTGACCCAGGGATCGAACCCAGGTCTCCTGCATTGCAGGTGGATTCTTTACCAGCTGAGCCACAAGGGAAGCCCCATATACTATATATCTCTCTATGTATAACATATATGCCACATCTTCTCTTTCCATTATGTTTTGATGGACATTTATAGGCTTCTTTCATGTGCTGGCTACTGTTAAGTAGTGCTGCTGTGAACACTGGGGTGCATGTATCCTTTCAAATTAGAGTTTTTGTCTTTTCAGGGTATGTGCCCAGGAATGGATTGCTAGATCATATGGCAACTCCATCTTTAGTATTTAAGAAACCTCCATACTGTGCTCAGTAGTGGCTGCACCAATTTATATCCCCACAAACAGTGCAGGAGGTTTTCTTTTTCTCTGTACCCTCTTGAGCACTGTTTATAAACTTTTTGATGGCCATTCTGACCAGTGTGTGGTGATACACCTCACTGTAGTTTTGATTTGCATTTTTCTAATAATTATGATGTTGAGCATCTTTTGTTTTTTTTACTTTTTTTTAAACTTTACAATATTGTATTGGTTTTGCCAAATATCGAAATGAATCCGCCACAGGTATACATGTGTTCCCCATCCTGAACCCTCCTCCCTCCTGCCTCCCCATACCATCCCTCTGGGTCATCCCAGTGCACCAGCCCCAAGCATCCAGTATCCTGCATTGAACCTGGACTGGTGACTCGTTTCATACCTGATAGTATACATGTTTCAATGCCATTCTCCCAAATCTTCCCACCCTCTCCCTCTCCCAGAGTCCATAAGACTGTTCTATACATCAGTGTCTCTTTTGCTGTCTCGTATACAGGGTTATTGTTACCATCTTTCTAAATTCCATATATATGTGTTAGTATACTGTAAATACCCATTGACTATCTGTATGTTTTCTTTGGAGAAATGTCTATTTAGATGCATTGCCTATTTTTTAATTGCTTTTTTGTTATTGAGTTGTATGAGCTGTTTGTATATTTTGGAAATGAATCCCTTATCAGTCACATCATTTGTAAATACATTCTACCTTTTGAGGGATGTCTCTCCATTTTCTTTGTGGTTTCTCTTGCTGTGCAAGGCTCTTAGGTTTAACTAGGTCCCATTTTAAAACTTCTGTTTTTCTTTACGTTACTCTAGGAGATAGATCAAAAAGTTACTATTTATGTAAAAGAGTTTTCTGTGTGTTTTCCTCTGCAAATTTTATTGTATCGTCTTACATTTAGGTCTTTAACTCTATTGAGTCTATTTTTTTAATATGGTGTTAAGAGAATGTTGTAATTTCATTCTTTTACATGCAGCTGTCCACTTATGGAAGACTTTTTTCGACTGTATGTTTTCCTTCTTTGCTGTAGATAATTGACCTTAAACACATGGGCTTATTTCTGGATTCGATTCTGTTCCACTGATCTGTGTGTCTGTTTGTGTCAATATCATACTTATTTACTGTAGCTTTATATTCTTAAGTCAGGGAGTGGGATTCTTCCAGCTCTTTCTCGAAAGTGTTTTGGCTA
Source organism: Bos javanicus (assembly GCF_032452875.1). Lineage (NCBI taxonomy): Eukaryota > Metazoa > Chordata > Mammalia > Artiodactyla > Bovidae > Bos > Bos javanicus. The sequence continues at coordinate 53,241,533 of NC_083876.1, forward strand.
TTTGAGGTCTTTTGTGTTTACAATTAACAATTTTTTGTTCCAGTTCTGTGAAAAATACAATTGGTAATTTGATAGGGATTACACTGAATCTGTAAAATGCCTTGAGTAGTATGGTTATTTCAACAATATTCTTTTAATCCAAGCACATGGTAATCTCTTTCCATCTGTTTGTGTGGGCTTCAGTTTCTTTTATCAGCATCTTAGAGTTTTCTGAGTACAGATCTTTTGCAGTTAAGTTTATTCCTAGGTATCCTATTCTTCTTTATATGGGTTTCCTTATTTCTAAAATTTCATTGTTAGCGTACAGAAATGTAGTGGATTTCTGTGTATTTATTTTGTATCCTGCAACTTGACTGAATTCATTGGTGAGCCCTAGTAGTTTTCTGGTAGTATCCTCAGGATTTTCTATGTATAGTATCATGTCATCTGCAAATAGGGACAGTTTTACTTCTTTTCCAATTTGTATTCATTTCTTTTTCTTCCATTGCTGTGGAGTCCTGGGTTCTATTTATTCTCCTGTTTGTGTAGTGTGGCCTTCAGAGGGGAACAACTTGAGTGAATCTGTAGGCTATTTTAATAGCCATAACTTTAATAGTGCTCTCAGATTTTGTGGAAAATCTACATGCCAAAATTTATAAATTTCTTTCTTTCATTTTCCTTATATACTGTGTACACTGGGGTCAAAGGCTTCATTGGTATTAGTCAAAGAGAGCAAAACTTCCATTGTCCCCACCCAACTCATGTAAGTTAGTTCTTGATAGAAAAAAAATCCCATCTGGCTGTGTGTCAAGTGGCATTTCTGAGGAAGGAATGAACTGTTTCTTTTCACTCTACAGACACACTCTTCAGATTACTGCTGCACTTTGACTTCACCCTTGGTGCTTCATGGTCTGACTAAAGTACATTCTCCAAAAAGTTCAAGATGGGTCTATATTCAGGTTAAGCAACTTCTACATTTATTTTTCTAATTTCATATTAAGGTCTTTTTGGGAAATACACTGTGATTTTTGCTTAACATATGCCATTGTTCATTGACTCTGATGGTCAGAAATGAGTTTCCTTTGACTATTCAAAAACAAATGGTCTGGAGAGAGAACATATGAACATAAATACCTGAGCATATTATTCAAATATCCCTGCCATTATGTGCAATAGTAAGAAGTACTAATAGCAGATAAAAGTTCAGCTATACATTTGCTGAAATCCAGGTAACTGAAAATGATTTATTAAGGTGAAATGGTTCATGAATGGCAAACTTGCAAGGAATAAAAGGCACAGAGGACTATGGAACTATTTTTGTGTACAAACGTAATAAAATCCTCTAAAAATATTCAGAATAAAAATTTTAAAATGTAAATACATTACACATATACATCAATCCTAGTAGTTAAAGTAGAAGATTCAAAGCACATAAAATTTAATAGAAAGAGAACTTTATTCTAAATAACATTCTTAAATCTGCCCATTAAGAGCACAGTAAACATTTAACAGTTTTTGTTTTATTAATGAAATTAGATTTTTACATACAAAATCAGCTAAGTAATTTTATTTACAAAAATAATAAAAAACTGCTTATTCACTGTGGAAAAATAACCATTTTGATAAAAGAAAAAGAATTTAATGAAAGTTTAATGCAACAAAGTAAGAATGGCTTTTTGTTTCATTGTCTGATACTTTGACTTAAATGTGGATTACTTGGTATCTCTTGAAACCTAAGTAATAAGATCTTTAAACAAGCACTGAATAAAAAATTAGGTTGGGTGTATTCTGGAACCTGAATCAACACGACTAAGTGGAGTTTGTGGTCACAGAGGATTTGTCATTTTTCTTCTTTGCCCTTATGAAAATACATTAATAGAAAATTACCAATGGAAAATATTTTAAAATTTGTTATATTCCTATCAACTTTGACATTGCTTAGCAAATTTATTAATTTCTTTCAATCAATGTTAATACTTTGTCTAGAATTAGGGTAGAGGTAGACTGATCTTTGTATTCAAACATTTTAAAACATTGTTTTAAATGCCATATAAGGAATAATATAAAATAGTATTTTTTTAAATATTGGAGATTTAATTTACTATTTTAAATAATTCCTTTTTTATATACAATAAGTTGTTGCTTAAAACTCATTTGATTAAAATTATTACTCCAAGGAACTATTTTAGTCTTTTAATTGCTAATCTTTATAAATTAAGAATACCTATTTCTAAATAAGTTTCTATTTAAAAAAAAAAAAAAGTCCCAACGATTTAAATGCATTATAGATCCCCTACAACAAAGTATTAGGTGACAGTGTCTACTGATATGAAAAATGAAATTCAGAAATGCAAACTGGGTTATAGAAAACTATTTGTACTACATTTTTAGTAAATGTGATTTAACACCTGTAAGTAGTAAATTACTACTTTTTCTCTGACTCTTGTTAGCATCTTATTTTAGAATAGAGCACAGAAATGGATGGGACTCTCGGGTATTCTTCTATATCTGTAAACACATCCCTGAAGCCCCCAGACACACAGAAGTTCACTCTTGTGGGGGAAATGAGAGGCCTTCAGTTGGCAAACTTCTTTTGAAGCGTTCTCTATTAATTTTAAAGAAAAATACACTATTTTCATTTTGATACTAAAGGTTTTTCCTTTCTTTAAAAGACACTGACCACATTTTAAGTTTCTATGAAAATTATATTTACACATGTCACCTGAAATCTAGTAACACAACAAAAGAGTCCTTTCCTAGAGATAAAAGATATCAGAAAATTTATTTTTCATTCACCTTCTAGGAAGAAAATAAACTTGAAATGTATAATTTTTAGAATAATGTGAAAAAGAAACCTTCCATGGAGAGCCCAATTTACAAAAATTTACATTTTTTTAAACTTACAATGAATACAGTGCTACTGTTTTAACTGAATTGTGGGTGTGGGAGGTGCTATTGGGATTCTGGACTGTGAAATGAGTATTTTTTTTTTTTGGTAACCACTCACCTTTAACTTATTTAAAGGGAAAAATATTTACTGTATGACAACATTAAGTAAATTAAAATCATCACTCTTCTGTCACTGATGACTTCCTAGATTTGAGAACAAGGTCTTTAATGGATGAGGAAAGCTCCTGAAGTTCTTTACGAGTTGTATTGATGATATCCTCTTGTTCTTTGTCTAATTCATCACTCAAGGGATCTTCTCCCTGCCCAGTCTTCTTATTTTGACTGACTAAATGCTTTACAACCAAACCTTGATACTTTACTAAAAGAGCATGTTGATCCTGTGAAAAGAGAAAGGAGAGCAAAGTTAACAAACACGACTTAATTTTCTGTGGGACAAAGTAAGATTTATTCAACCATTATACACTGCAGGTCTTCATCTTTACAAATTACTGGTCATAGAAGTAGAAAGCTGAATCTAGCAAGGTCCTTGCTCTCAAGGAGGTTCCTTGCTCTCAAGGAGGTTAGTTTGGGGGAGATAAAACATGAATACAGATAGTTTTAATGTAAGTTGACTGAGCTGGGTTCTATCACCAAAGATAAAGTGACATGAAAGTTCAAAGAAGCCAGTTTACTTCTAGCTGAGAAGTCCCTCAGAAGAATGTGTGTTGGGTAAGACTTTTTGAGCTGATTCTTGAAGGACAGGTTAAACCTGCATAAACTGAAATGGAAGACTGAACATTGTTATATCACTTCCAAAAGCTTAATTTCTAAATTCAGAATATTCTTTACCATAGATCTTAAAGGATCCTGAAACATTCCTGAACTATGCTGAGTTTTAAAAATCAATCTCCTCCTTCACTGTTCTCATTCCAGGAAGCAGAAACATGATGTTAGTACACTCAAAATATTCAGAATCTAAAAGTTTTAAAAGTTTCAAGTACACTGAAAATATAATACCTCTGGAATTTTACTACTCAGAAAAGCAATGATCTGGGGGACACATCTTCCAGGTGCATGGAGCATGCTATGGGTTGAGAATTGAAACAACAGAACCGACGTGAGATGCAGAGTAAGAGCAGGGTCTTCTGTGACTTTTAGCTGTTCAACCAGTGCTTGTCGATGCTGAAACAGTACCTGCCTAAACAAAAAGAAAGTAACATAAGCATGTTATCATATTCTAACAAGTTCTCACCAATTTCAGTTCTTCCCTTCTGGGGGAAGGTTATTGTTAGGTTTCATAAACAATTTAAAGGACCTTTTATGCAACAGACACATAGTTCTGAACAGCACTGATAAACTAATCTGCTAAAAATAGAAAAACTATATAGATTGAGAATCTCTGATGTATAGTTTTTCTAAGTATGCTTTTTATTTTGAATTGTAGGGTATCAAACAGAAGTGCCGTGGTTTAAATAAGGCTTCCTATAAAGAAGGTCTTAAGGCTAATAAGAATTATTAATTCCTAGGCTTGATCAGATATGGGATTAAGAACTCTGATACCTTATTCCATTGGGTCAGAGAGGGACACTTAAGGATATGAAGACTGACTACGTTTGAAGGTCTATAGCCACTTAGATACAACAGTTCTCTTTGCAGGATTCAGACAGACTCCAATTTCAGACATTAATTCAGTGTTACCTTTCTCTTTTTTTGTCTCCCTTCTTCAACATAATATCACAAGCTTCTGCTGCAGAATCCAGACAAGCAAGAAAGTCTTCTATGCTCTGGAAAGGTATTTAAACCATTATTTACTTTTATAAACAGTCGCCTAAAGAAAAGCAGTCATTTAATACTGTTTTATAATTTTATGCCCCAAATACAATTTTTAAAAAGGTCATTTTGTCATTAGGTTTGAAACTGTGATTTAGGACTAGACAGTAAAGTGTCCCCAGCTTCGTCTCTTTCTTCACCCTCCAAAGAGATGTCTTGAGTGTAGATGAATAGTTTTAAATTTAGTTTTCAGTTATTTTGATAAAAATCTATTCAAAGATCACAAATTCTAGCTCAAATATCTGAATACAGTAAAACTTTATTTACCTTTTCATTCAGAGAGTTGTGGAGTTTTGTGAGAGCCACTTTTGTTTCTTCTGATAATTTACTTAGAATTTTTTTTCTTACCTATAGGGCAAAAAAAAAAAAAAATCCTTTGAGACTGTATATGCACTACATGTCAAAGCTACAGAGTACATCATGAGAAACGCTGGGCTGGATGAAGCACAAGCTGGAATCAAGACTGCTGGGAGAAATATCAATAACCTCAGATATGCAGATGACACCACCCTTATGGCAGAAAGCGAAGAACTAAAGAGCCTCTTGATGAAAGTGAAAGGGAGTGAAGAAGTTGGCTTAAAGCTCAACATTCAGAAAACTAAGATCATGGCATCTGGTCCCATCACTTCATGGCAAATAGATGGGGAAACAGTGTCAGACTTTATTTTTTTGGGCTCCAAAATCACTGCAGATAGTGATTTCAGCCATGAAATTAAAAGATGCTTACTCCTTGCAAGAAAAGTTATGACCAACCTACACAGCATATTAAAAAGCAGAGACATTACTTTGCCAACAAAGGTCCATCTAGTCAAGGCTATGGTTTTTCCAGTGGTCATGTATGGATGTGAGAGTTGGACTGTGAAGAAAGCTGAGTGCGGAAGAATTGATGCTTTTGAACTGTGGTGTTGGAGAAGACTCTTGAGAGTCCCTTGGACTGCAAGGAGATCCAACCAGTCCATCCTAAAGGAAATCAGTCCTGAATGTTCATTGGAAGGACTGATGTTGAAGATGAAACTCCAATACTTTGGCCACGTGATATGAAGAACTGACTCATTTGAAAAGACCCTGATGCTGGGAAAGACTGAAGGCAGGAGAAGTGGATGACAGAGAATGAGATGGTTGGATGGCATCACTGACTCAATGGACGTGAGTTTTGAGTGAACTCTAGGAGTTGGTGATAGACAGGGAGGCCTGCTGTGCTGCAGTCCATGAGGTCACAAAGTCGGACACGACTGAGTGACTGAACTGAACTGAATATACATTCAAACAAAGCAAAACAAAAAATGTGTATTATCCTTGTTCTTAAATTTCAGACTGCAAACTCAGGATAAAATATGGTAAAATACTTTAACATCAGAACGCTAGTTAGTGAACAGCTAGCCAAAGAAGCTAGATGCAGCCTGCACTCATCCCATTTGCTCCTGCAGTAAAACAGGAGGATCAGAGAGCACGTGAGTGAATGAGCACATACCCATTGTTCATCTTGCAAGAAAAAGAGAATCTGGGGTAAGAGGCTGCTCCTTATCTTTTCCATTGTGGTGGGAAGAGTATTTTTCCCTAAGGCCAGTTGTCGGAGCCCCACTCATAAAGATCAAGCGTATCTGTAAGTGAGGGGACTTGAGCCATGGATAGACAGATGCTATAGTGTCTGGTGTGTGGAACTTTACTGCACTCCACCCCAGATATGCTTTGTAAAGTTTGGTGGCATTTGTGGACAGTCTTAATGCTCCTCCTAGTGCAGAAGTGCTAGAGGAGGCCTTACTGGAATGGTGTGGGCAGCAGGCTCTGAAATTACAGTGTCTTGGAGGACTGGACAACCTACTGACTCCTGTCCTCCATGTTACACCGATCTTCCTGTGGCCCTTGAAGGGCATGGGACAGTACCCATGTATTTCCCACAGCGGAGGTTGGCATGCAGGCAGGTACATGAAAAAGTCCACATAGCTGGCACTCACTGTTTGAGCTGAAGAATGGAAGGGAAACAGTGCCTTTCTAGGGTAGGAGGAAGAGATAAATGGACCTCTGGAGGTTTAGGGAGAGTCCTTGATATGAGAAGGAGTTGCATGATAATAAAAACATTTCCCCCAAACAGCCTATCTCACTTATGTGACAAATGTCACATCAGGAGAGGCCACAAGCATTAGGCTGATTTGGTTTGAACTGGATCAATGCCAGTGATATGCAGTCAGTCTCATAAAGGCCGTTTTGTCTTTCATTCTTCCTCATCTCCAACTTTAAGTGGATCCAGGGTGTGGAAGGAGAGGGGGATGGGGCAGACCATACTTTTCTTCCTCTAGGCAAATGGGAGCCATAGCTCCACCTTACACTGCAAAAAGGGAAGAGAGGAGCTTTGAATTTGAGATTAGAACTTAAGAAAATGAACTGGAGTCAGTCTAAATAAATGAGACAGTGTCACGAAATGAAAATAACTGCAAAGTTATAGAATCTGGTCAGAACTCTGGTAAGGGATATGCAACTCAACAGAAAAAAGGGGTGTGACACAACAATAATTAGGAGAAAATAAAACCTGATTTCAAAATAACTAAACACCATTACTCTTCCCCCTCTCCCCACCTTGTTCTGGCTGTCTCATGGGATTCTAAACTGTTGTGCTAGCCTAGACCTCTAAGAATTGTTAAAATTTCAGCTGCTTTACTTCCTGTCTTTGTGGCAAACACCTCTTCTCCCTGAAGATCCACCTTAGGTAAGCCAGTCTATCTATCCTACCTCTTTGGATAGTCACCTTCATTCTCTGAAAGGTTATCTGGTAAAATTAATTGCAGTCTAGGTCATCTGATTAGCTTAAAAGAAGATTTTGTACATTACAGAGCTTATTTGTGTGTGCATGCTTAGTTAAGTCCAACTTTTTGTGGCCCTCTGGACTACATGGGCCAAATTCAGACTTAAATGGAAGAAAGTAGGGAAAAACACTAGACTACTCAGGTATGACCTAATGATTATACAGTGGAAGTGAGAAATAGATTTAAGGGACTAGATCTGATAGATAGAGTGCCTGATGAACTACGGACGGAGGTTCATGACACTGTACAGGAGACAGGGATCAAGAACATCCCCATGAAAAAGAAATGCAAAAAAGCAAAATGACTGTCTGAGGAGGCCTTACAAATAGCTGTGAAAAGAAGAGAAGCGAAAAGCAAAGGAGAAAAGGAAAGATATAAGTATCTGAATGTAGAGTTCCAAAGAATAGCAAGGAGAGGTAAGAAAGCCTTCCTCTGCGATCAATGCAAAGAAATAGAGGAAAACAACAGAATGGGAAAGACTAGAGATCTCTCCAAGAAAATTAGAGACACCAATGGAACATTTCATGCAAAGATGGTCTTGATAAAGGACAGAAATGGTATGGACCTAACAGAAGTAAGAAGAGGTGGCAAGAATACACAGAAGAACTGTACAAAACAGATCTTCATGACCCAGATAATCACGATGGTGTGATCACTCACCTAGAGCCAGACATCCTGGAATGTGAAGTCAAGTGGGCCTTAGAAAGCATCACTATGAACAAAGTTGGTGGAGGTGATGGAATTCCAGTGGGGCTATTTCAAATCCTGAAAGATGATGCTGTGAAAATGCTGAACTCAACATGCCAGCAAATTTGGAAAACTCAGCAGTGGCCACAGGACTGGAAAAGGTCAGTTTTCATTCCGATCCCAAAGAAAGGCAATGTCAAAGAATGCTCAAACTACTGCACAATTGCACTCATCTCACATGCTAGTAAAGTAATGCTCAACATTCTGTAAGCCAGGCTTCAGCAATATGTGAACTGTGAACTTTCAGACGTTCAAGCTGGTTTTAGAAAAGGCAGAGGAACCAGAGATCAAATTGCCAACATCCGTTGGATCAAGGAAAAAGCAAGAGAGTTCCAAAAAAACATCTATTTCTGCTTTCTTGACTATGCCAAAGCCTTTGACTGTGTGGATCACAATAAACTGTGGAAAATTCTGAAAGAGATGGGAATACCAGACCACCTGACATGCCTCCTGAGAAACCTATATACAGGTCAGGAAGCAACAGTTAGAACTGGACATGGAACAACAGACTGGTTCCAAATAGGAAAAGGAGTACATCAAGGCTGTATATTGTCACCCTGCTTATTTAACTTCTATGCAGAGTACATCATGAGAAACGCTGGGCTGGAAGAAGCACAAGCTGGAATCAAGATTGCCGGGAGAAGTATCAATAACCTCAGATATGCAGACGACACCACCCTTATGGCAGAAAGTGAAGAGAAACTAAAAAGCCTCTTGATGAAAGTGAAAGAGGAGAGTGAAACAGTTGGCTTAAAGCTCAACATTCAGAAAACGAAGATCATGGCATCTGGTCTCATCACTTCATGGGAAATAGATGGGCAAACAGTGGCAACAGTGTCAGACTTTATTTTTTTGGGCTCCAAAATCACTGCAGATGGTGATTGTGGCCATGAAATTAAAAGACGCTTACTCCTTGGAAGGAAAGTTATGACCAACCTATATAGCACATTCAAAAGCAGAGACATTACTTTGCCAACAAAGGTCCATCTAGTCAAGGCTATGGTTTTTCCAGTGGTCATGTGTGGATGTGAGAGTTGGACTGTGAAGAAAGCTGAGCGCCAAAGAATTGATGCTTTTGAGCTGCGGTGTTGGAGAAGACTCTTGAGAGTCCCTTGGACTGCAAGGAGATCCAACCAGTCCATTCTGAAGGAGATCAGTCCTGGGTGTTCACTGGAAGGACTGATGCTGAAGCTGAAACTCCAGTACTTTGGCCACCTCATGCGAAGAGTTGACTCTTTGGAAAAGACCCTGATGCTGGGAGGGATTGGGGGCAAGAGGAGAAGGGGATGACAGAGGATGAGATGGCTGGATGGCATCACCGACTCGATGGACGTGAGTCTGAGTGAACTCCGGGAGTTGGTGATGGACAGGGAGGCCTGGTGTGCTGTGATTCATGGGGTCGCAAAGAGTCAGACACGACTGAGTGACTGAACTGGACTACATGTGGACTGCCCTTCTTCTCTGTCTATGGGACTGAACCTGTGTATCCTGCACTAGCAGGTGGATGGATTCTTTACCACTGTGCCACCTGGGAAGCCTAAGAACTTATCTTTTTTAAAAGAGAGAATGTTCTCCTGTTACTTTCTATATGCTAATAGGAAGTAGAAGGCCAAGCATGCATGCTATCATATTTATTACAGGCATTTCCAGACACAATGACTAGTATTTCCTTTTATTATTACTGTTAATAGACTGGTCTTACCAGTCCTGGTAGCAACTGTATATACAGTGTACTAAACCTGAACTAAAAACCTGACAGATTTGTAAAAACTCCTTCCTGAATTTCATTTTCCTTTTAGGATGTGAGAAAATAAAATGTACTTGGACTTCAAAGCAAAACACATCAAGAGTGGCAAGAAAAACACTAACTTACTTCACTGGTAATGGTTGCAGGATCATCTACTGCCATCATTAAGTCCGAAGCTAAGAAGTTGAAAACGAGATTAGTGATATCAGTACACACTGTTTTCAGTAAGTGTTTCGTAAGAGCAGCCTGGGTATCATCTGGAAAATAAAGATGCTTTATTAAAATGAATGTCCAAGAACAACTGAGAATGAAAAAACACTATTAAGTACAATACCTGTAAAGAACTTCATCCCTTTTTCAAATAATCGAATATTGTTGTAAAGGTTTGAAACCTCTTCTTGCAAGTCCTTGATCGTGCGCTTTCTACCAGTTCCAGAGGCCGAAGAAGTTGAAGACATGTAAACTGAATGTACCACCTCGAGGTAAGTTTTATTTAAAGGTCTATGAATAAGATAAATATATTTAGTTCATTAAAATGCACTGGGTTTATGTAGATAGGAAATTTTGCTTCTATGGAAATAAGGCTTTAAAAAGATCTCTATTTAAAAATAATAAGATTTGGAGAATGGTTCACAAGAATTTTTCCTCTAATTCCAGAAATTAAAATTAATTAATTTGAAGTTATAAAGTAATTAAACTTATTGCACTAAAGACAACAAGAAAAACAGTTTTAACAAAAGCTTCAGTTCAAATTCAGTTCAGAGCAACTTTTTAAATTAGGTAATCTGGTATAAATACAGCAGATTATAAATTTGTCTCTCATTCTCAGGAATAATAACTTAAACTCTCAATTTCTAAAGTACTATAAGAAGATCTGTATTTTTAAAAATCCTTATGCTAAACACAGAATAGACTTTTAAAATGTAGTGGCAAATGGGTAATAGTAACTATTTTGACTTTTTATATATGAAAAATATAACTATGTAACATATTTATGCACAAGAGCATTCATTTAAATTTTTTAAAATTTGACTACAAAAGCTCTGTTTCTAAATTCAAAAAGTTAGTTAGATGCACTGGGCTCCTGGATTGCGTTTAGAGCAGCTTATACATACAGACTAACTTGTGGGAAAACTTCATGGTAGTTAGGGATAGTCGTTATATACAATTTATTTCTGTACAAAAATAAATTTAGCCTGGCTCATTTACAAGGTAGTGCTGTCTAAATTTATTCTCTCTGAGGGCAGTTTGTTACTTTATTTTCTCTCTAAAAGTGCACTGTTTATCTTCTGTTTGACAGAGAATAATCTTTTCATTTTAGATGTTACTTTTCATGCAATGTTGTTTTTCTTCCAACTAGGACTGGAACAGAGAAGGAGATGAGACTGCCTCCACATTCCTGCCCTGTATTTTCGGCACTGCCTTGCCCAGCACACTTAAATATTTGTTGAACTACTATAAGCAAACAAAATCTAGAATTTAGTGACTTAAATTTGAAGTTTTGAAAACAAAACACCTATATTATATGTTTTCAATGAGATTGTGAAAATTTTAGTAACTCACTAAATCTCTATCATAAAACAAAAAACATATACTTGCTTTATTAAATACTCTGCAAGCTCAGAAATAAACTCCTCAGGGGCATCTTGTAAGTGTTTTCTTAAAAAATCCTCAATCTCATCCTGGAACATAAAAGTAATCTCTGGTTTCTTCTTTCCTGTAAAAAAAAAAACGAGCCGCAGGAAAAAACAATGAAGTAAGCAACCTACAAGCAAATAATATATTTAATACGATAGTAATTTATTCATTGCTGATCATAAAGTCTCTAATGTTAACTTTTGTCACCAAAATTACCCATGTCAAATAGCAGTAAGCAATGAAAACACTGTTAAAATAGAATATATAGTGGCATTTGGAGTAATAACATTTTAACTTGTTTTCTACATGTCAGTCGAAAATAGTAACGATGATTCTCCCCCTAATCTAACTTGGATGATGCAAATATCTGGAAATTAAAACAATCAAGTGGATTGTTAAAATCTTAGGATAATTTTTTTGTTGAACAATGGATATGGAGCAGACTGTCCTTCTTTATAAATATTTACGAAAAATCAAATCATCCTTATAATCAAGTGAACCACAATTCTAGTAGAATGAAGCTAAAAACTGTCTTTTTGAACAGGCATGGATGAAAAAACCTACAATTTTATAGCCATAATTATTTTTGCTCTCACAGAAATAATTCTATGCCAAGGAAAATTTGTATGTAATGGAAATAATTGTTAATTGAGGAAATGTCATGCCTACTCACTTACTTGGGAAAGTATGGGTTGCAAAGAAAACTAACAATATTTCCATAATTAATTGTTAAAGTATAAAAAAGTGATTATTTCCAGCTAAATTAGGTTATTGCCCCTAAAAGTGAAACCTTAGAGATAATAGAATAGCTCAAAAATCAATTTTCAGTATGCATCAAGATCTAACTAAGTACAGCTACTTCTTGTAGCTTTAGAATAGATAGGAAAGTACTATCCTTTTTTTCCCCTGAGTTCTGCTATTCATTCCTGCTCTCTGACATCAAATAGTATTTGACTAGTTATTAAACTGTATTATTTCCTTCCAGTAATCTTTTACACAGAGTTGAGCGTGTATTTTAGCTGAGAATCAAACTGCATCCCCCATTTCTGAGATTACAACAAAACAGTTTTTCAAAAGCACTGAAATTGCCTTTTATTTAAATTCTTTTATAGCTCCTCTCCTACTAAACTATACACAAAAGGAGTATCACACTGCCTCAATTACTTAAGACTACAGATTTTAGAGAAGTATTTTCTTAAATGCCCCTTCACTAACTCCTTGTTTAACCTCTGAGGAACTCGCACAGAATAGTCTTAATGCTAATTAAAAATAAGGGTTGAGTTCACAGTTTCTAAGATACTTTTCTGTTAATTAATATTGCTTTATGTATGTTGAGAACAGTACCTATTTTGACTTATTTTAGAATACTTTAGACAGATCTTAAGCAATTGTTCTATTACAAGTAGTGGCGTATTAACATCTGAAGCCTTGTCACTTGATATTTATATTTCCCAAGGTGATAAATAATTCTGCGGAAGAGGTAAAAAAAAAATCTCAAATCATTTCAAGTTTCTCTTTGTGCTGGGGAAAAGGAGAAGGGGAGGTATCATAGTTTCATTAATTTTTAAAACAAACATAAAAAAAATCGTACTTTTATTTAGAAAAGCAAAGTAAGGTGTGTCTTGCTAACTTAACCATACCAAATACTAACTAAAGTCTAGATAAAGAAAGATGCATATATCTAGTTCCCCTGCTTAGATACAAGCAACCAACCAATTAGGTGTTACCATAAAAATTAAAATTATTTTTAATAATTTTAAATTTAAATAATTTAAATAATTTTGGATAAAATTATTTTTAACTTCAATTTGCAGAGAGTCACTTTTCATAAAATGTTCTACTTTGCTTTGCATGGAAGCTGGGAGACCATAAAAATCTATGCAAGCTGTAACTGCAAAGTGTTTGTAATAAACAATGGGAAAATTTATGATTGTTCTGTAACCTTTTAAAAATGTTTGTGAAAACATTCAAAGTTCTTATTGCTGGTTATGAATGTATATGGAAATGAAAAATAAGACTAATAATTCTAATTTAGTACACTGTAATTTAGTGTATCAGAAACACTGAGAATGAAAATACTTTCTTTGTAAAAAACTTACCAAGAATAATTTGAACACTGCTTACCTTCTTCTCATCCTGTAACTTAAAATACAGAGCAAGCACCTTTTCTATGCCTGAGCAAGCTGTCATATTCCCTTTTTAACTCTCAATCAGCTTCCAACATTTTATTCTTTGCCCTCTCAACACTGTGAAACACTTATGAGAATTCCTTTAAGGTGAAGCGTTTTTGTCAATTTCATACCCTGAAGACATCTTTATCCTTTTTGTCATAATCATTCCCCTTATTTACGTCAAGTGTGCCTTTACCAAGCTCCTCTGCGCAGCTAAAGTTTCTTGAACAGAGGCAACTTCAACATTCCCACAGTCAGGTATTTCTTCTACAACTCCGCTTATTCTTGATTCATATTTCCAGTGTTATCAGTTTTCTCTGCCACACATTCATCTTTGTTGGCCAATTTCCTCTTTTGATTATGCATTTTTGTAAAATGTCGCATGGATTTATCACTGGGGGACAAGGAGGTAACACAAACTACATGCTGTGTTTTCAGTGCATAAAGCAAGTTAAGGGATGCACAGTGATCAGTCTTTGACAAACCTGGAAATAAGTGATGTGACTGTCACAGACCATGATGCACATCTGTTATTTATGTGATCTGTGGACTAAGGAGCCAGCAGCCAAGTCTGTACCTTATGCAATTACTCAGTACACTACCCTGGTAACTGAAATATGAACTGCATTGTTGGGGTACTGGTGTTACGTAACTGTGAAATTGTGCCCACTGAAACTCTGCAAAGCAAGGACTTCCTGCATAATCACAGACACCTCACTGTATGCATCTTAAGAAAGTAAGTTAAAAAAAATCACACACATACAAAGGAGAAGTAAAATGAGCTACACACCTGTGTGAGATGACTCATCGTCGCTATCATCATCTTTTCTTCCTTTCTTCTTGGTTTTTTTAATTTTGTACTCTCTGGCATTGCTGCCACCTCCTCCTCTCACACTTCCACTGCCCTCTGGTGGGAAAATGACATTAGTTAGTATTACCTAATAACTGTTTTTAGAAATAATGACACTATATTGCCAAATAAACTTAACTTTTAGCCACTTTTAAATGTTGTGGTTTATTAAAATATTTTTAAAATTCAAACAATAAAAATTAATAAATAATAAGATGAAATATTTGAATTAAAGCAACTCACTTAGATAGCCCATCTACTCTAAATGCAGTCTTTCTGTAATAACATCTATTTTCTGAAGCTTTGACTTTTTCCTGGCCAAACTCATCCCTTTAGCTTCCTTCTATCTTCCTCAAAAGTGCCCTAAGTTGTTTATATCTGTTACCACAGCCTCACTAACAGCCCCTATTCCAGTACCTCACAAATTTGGTTTTGTCTTCTTGATTGAAAGATTATTCCCCAGGTTTACAGGAGACATGCTGACTCTCCCACCACCCTAAAAAAGACAATGAACTTCTTGAAAGTAGGGAGCCTCTCTCACTAATGTTCACATCCTCAGGGTTAAGGCAATGCTGGACAGATAACAGGCACTCAATAAATACTGACCATAAATTGGTTAAGTGGAAAAATATCAATCACCTATGGGCTAAATAAAGACTAAAAAAATACAAACCAAGAAACAGACTAAGACACTATCAATAAATTAGAGTATTCCTCTATTATACATCTACATTTAAAATATCTATTCAACAAAATATAATAATGGGATTATAACATTGAAAAATATTGAAAATTATTTCGTCATAAAAGATTCATTTTAAAATAGAATGAGATATATATATATATATATATATATATATATATATATAAAACAAAGATTCTTTTTCTAAACTCTAAGTAGAATTCCCTTAAAGTCAAAGTGAAGTGAAAGTCACACAGTTGTGTCCGACTCTTTGCAGCCCCATGGACTATACAGTCCATGGAATTCTCCAGGCCAGAATACTGGAGTGGGTAGCCATTTCCTTCTCCAGGGGATCTTCCCAACCCAGGGATCGAACCCAGGTCTCCCACATTGCAAGCAGATTGATTATCAGCTGAGCCACCTAGATTTCATCATTTTCTGTAAGTTCTATTGCTTTTATGATAGAAAAACACAACTTTCAAATTAAAGTTTAAAGTGAATGTGTTTTTTACATTTGGTAATACATTTCTTATGGTAAATATGTTTGACATTATTCCATGAACTGTAATTAAACTATTTAACAGCAGTATCAGAACAAAACACCAGATGACCCTAAGTTTTAAGAAGGATATAGAACAGACTAGTTATACTGATGTAAGTACAACCAACTGATTAAGTGGTTTTAAATCTTCAATTAACAAAATATGCATTGCTATGAAAATTATGATTTTTTTACAGTAATTTACCATATTCTAGTTTTCCTAGAATGGACAAATTTCAAAATACCATTATTGATTTTGTAGAAAAAGATTTTTGAAGAGAAAAATAATCTTGAAGTAGTGAACTTTCACAGCAAATAAAGTTTTTATAATGGATGTTCAATATAGCTGTATTTATTGATTAAATACGTTGAATATCTAATTTCTTTAACCTTGATATAGCACTAATAAAATTTTTCATACTACAAAAAGTATGGAAAATATGTGTTACATTTCCCAATGCAAGTTACTAGTATACCAGTGATACCTAGGATAATTTCCAGTGATTCTAAATTAAAAGAATACATAAAAACAGGCCCTCAGGAAATTCATTCACTCAATAAATAATTATGGGGCACTTAAAATATGCCAAGAAGTGCTCTAAGTATTAGGGAAACAACAATAAATGAGATGGAGAAGATTCCAAAATGATAAAAGACATCACAGTGATAAAAGTGATGTAACAAACTAGGAGAATAATATATGGAGACTGACAATGTTGTCTACTATTCTGGGTGGTGGTTGGGCAGGCCTCTGTGAGGAACTGACATTTCAAGGGGAGCTCTTGATGATAAGAAGGAAACAGTTACTTGAATTCATGAGACCATTCCAGGTAGAAGTGAACATAAACTTGGAAAGTCTGAGAATCAAGAAGAAGAAAAAAAGCTACTAGGGCTGGAACATTAAAGAGCAATGGGAACAGGAGGTCATGAAATTAGCTTAATTCTCACAAAATGAAGAGTAACCATCAATATTTTCATTTTTATAATCAAGTTAATTCATTATCAAAAGATGTGGTTAATATCAGGTGAATTAAACAAATAAAAGGCCTTCCTAAAGGTCTGATAAATACAAAGTTCACAGCAATGAATAAAAAACTCATCTTGAATCTTCCATGTTGTTAATAATTTGTTACCTGTTGCTTTCCTCCTTCGTTCATCTTTTTTATCCTTTTTACTTGTATTAATGCTTTCTAAAATGGAGATTTGTTTCAGATCTTCTTCAGTGATTAAATGAACAGGATTGTTTTTCATTTCCTGAAATAAAACATGATTATTTTTTATAGGCAAAAATACAAAATATTACAAAATGCATAAAATAAAACTTGTTTATATACTCATATCCTAATTGTTTTTTGTTTGGTTTCACTGCTAAGAATTATAGAGCTTTGTCTCAGCTGCCACTCAGATTGTTCGTCCTTGCTCCAAATCAATCTCCTTCCCTGTTGTCCTTGACTTCTTGTAATTATCACCAGGTAATGAGAAATCCTATGCTTGATCACTTAACAACTAACTGGTCACACAGTACTGGATATAATCCTCTTTAAATGTTATTGGCTAATTTTGCCACTGCCTAACAGGTGACCCTTTCTCCCTCTCTTTTCAAGACTCCCATGGTCTAGTACCACTTGGATATCCGAGATGACTAGAAAGATAATGAAATCTCCATTCCCACAATAATGATCACATATGAGTTGCATACTTTGTCATGTACACTTTTTCCCACTCTGGACTCATTCTTGATCTCTGCTTTTTTATAAATATATGTTAGAAACAATTAACTATTTCAAAGTTCAGAAAATGGTTCTAAATCTGTAGTGAAAAACATTTTGTTGAAAATATTTCCTTTTCAGTTTTCCAATGAAATGTTATATCATTTTGTTTGAGTGTCATTTTATTTGAAATGACAGTTCCAACAAAGGAATTTTTTTTCCCCCTGAATTTATTTTTGTGGTTGGAGGGAGGAAAATAAGAAAAAAAATGATAGTGTTAAACTGCAGTTTAGTGAAAGGTCACAAATGAAAATAATAATGTAGTCCTTTACTAACTGGTAGCTAACATGTATCAGACATTTTATTTACATCATTCCTTAATTCACATTTATCCTTTTAAGAATAGGCATCATCCTTTTCTTTGAAGATGGGGGAACTGGAGGTCTATTAGTCAAACACCTACAGGGTAAACAAGCTGAAATTAGAACTCAGGTTTGCAGATATCAATCCAGTGTACTTTATACTCCTCTCTGCTGGTTTGCAGGCCAAATATAGAAAAGTTATGTCATTTTAAAGACTATTAAGGAGCTTAAAAGGAATACAGATAAACACAAATTATATACTTAATAGGCCCTCATGAATTTATTAACAGTCTAAGATATAAATGGGTTTTTTCTACCTATTTATGAGCAGGCTTTATTATGGGGGTGCTGTTAACCAGAAACATGAATTCAACAGTCATTAAAGCAGACATGGTATGACCTCTGCTTCTAAACACTTCCACAGCAGTTGCTCTGAGGAACTAATCAATGTGGATAGTAACAATTTCTTTCCTCAGTAAGTCATCTGGCTGGTTAACTACTAAATAGGTAAAATTATGAGGCTCTGCTAGATATAGTAAATATAATGTGTATTGATAAATAGATACACTCTATATTATGCATATAATACACTGGTATCATTTGTATGGATTTTAATGATGGACAAATACTCTCAGGCGATAAGTGTATAATTTCATTGATAAGATTTTGATTTATAAAAATCAAAATGTTTTTCCTATGTTCTAACTTCTATATTCTGATGGGAATGAAGGAGGAGAAAAACAAATCCAGGAGAGGAAATAAAAAGGAATGATGCAGTGAAGGAAAATAATGTATGAAATAGTTTTCAGTTTTGGGTATACTGCTTACCTTATTTTCAAAAGTCATCAGATGACTGTAATGTGAAAATACTGTTAAATCAGTAGGCGAAACGAAATCTGGCATACCTTTTCAGCTTTCTGGTGCATCAGTTCACTGAACAGGTCTGTACAATCATTTATAAATTTTTCACTGACTACAATAGTATCGCTAAAGACTACAGCTGAAGCCTGTTTGCTGAGTGCTCTCATTACATGTTGCAGCAATATTGCAGCGTCTTCAACTGATAAGGAACTGGGTAGCAGAGGCTAGAATTACAAACAAAATGAAAACAAAGTATAAGTGCAATATAATACAGATCAACCATTTGTTATGTATATGCCCTCCCTAAGTGATCTCATTAAGTTCAATGGTTTTGGAACCATCTATATGCTGAACAACCTCCCAAATTATACTTCTAATTTTATCACCACTCTGAACTCTGAAATCACATATCTTACTGCTTCCCTAACCTACCTCAACCCATACCTAAACAGGCATCTCAAATTTTAACATGTCCTGTTCAAAACAACTTGGTTTGTGCCTTCAGGTGTGTCCAGAACCCAGCTCCCATGTTCTCTTCCCCATTGTTTCCCGATCTTAACCAATGGACCCACTTTCCATTCCATTAATCAGGCCCTAAACCTACAAGTCATGCTTCGTTCCTCTCATAAACTCACAATCTAACTTCAATTCTTGATACCTTTGCCTCCAATATACATTTCTTCTTAGCTCTTTCTACCATCTGAAATTACCATTTTCATTAATATCCCTCTCCCTCCCCCAACCATGAAAGTATTCCTCCTGAGAGCTGTATCCTAATTCTTAAAATGGTCATATACTAGTGAAATACCAGCTGTTCTTGGCTTAAAGGAAAATTAAGAAGAAAAAGATAAAACATACTGCAATATCAACCCATGTTCCAGAGCTGATGGCTTCCTCTACTGATGCTTCCACCTGATCCACAAGTCCTTGGCCAACGCAAGCTGCTTTCAAAAACAAGAGTTGTGTAGTCTTATATCTTTTCTTTATGTAGCTCATAGCATCTGGGATTCCAAGTCTGGACAAAGCATCAAATTCTAGAAATGCATTACAAGATTGGAATAGAATTGTTAATCACTCTTAGAATTCTTAGAAAATGTTAAGTTCTATCAAAATCTATTCTTTGGGAATGCATTGTATTTTAATAGAATTTTTCAAGAATATAACATATCACAGCCTCTTTCCTAGTTATATTACCTTGTGCTGTGTTTGCACGCATGCTCAGTTATGTCCAACTCTTTGAGACCCCATGGACTATAATGTGCCCGTCAGGCTTCTCTGTCCATAGAATTTTTCAAGCAAGAATACTGGAGAGGGTTGCCATTTCCTTCTCCAGGGGATCTTCCCAATCCAGGGATCAAACCCTTGGCTCCTGCTGCATCTCCTACACTGCAGGCAGATTCTTTACTGCTGAGCCACTGGGGCCCTTATGTTACACTCCCAAATTTTTATTAATAAACATATTTGTAGATAAATTGGTTCAAGTACTTCATTAATCCTGCTTTGTCTTTTACTCTCCAACTGAGGAGTCAAAGGGAAAGCATGAGGACAAAAGACAAAAGGCCAATAAAAATAGAACTGAGGATAAAGGAATGTAATGTAGAGAAACAAAAATTGAAATTTTGCTTATCACAGTTAGCAAAAGGAATGGAGTTTATTTTTCAAATGTTTTATCAAACAATTGACGATAGCAATTCTCTAGTCTAATTTATACTAATAAAAGATCTAGTATATAAAAAGTAAAATATTTAAGACTTAAATTTGCAGCCATTAAAGTTACTGGAGACAGCTACCAACCTCTCTTTGTCCTCAAATAATAATATTTAAGAAAATTAATTACAACAAAATTTTAATTCAAATCCTTGGCTGCAAAGGCACATTACAGAAAGTCAAGAAAATGTAAGTCAAACCAGTACTCATTCTAGCACACATTTAAACTGAACGCTAATGACTTGAGAAACCTATATGCAGGTCAGGAAGCAACAGTTAGAACTGGACATGGAACAATAAACTGGTTCCAAATAGGGAAAGGAGTACATCAAGGCTGTATATTGTCACCCTGCTTATTTAACTTATATGCAGAGTACATCATGAGAAACGCTGGGCTGGAAGAAGCACAAGCTGGAATCAAGATTGCCGGGAGAAATATCAATAACTTCAGATACGCAGATGATACCACCCTTATGGCAGAAAGTGAAGAGGAACTAAAAAGCCTCTTGATGAAAGTGAAAGAGGAGAGTGAAAAAGCTGGCTTAAAGCTCAACATTCAGAAAACAAAGATCATGGCATCTGGTCCCATCACTTCATGGGAAATAGATGGGGAAACAGTGGGCTGGCTCCAAAATCACTGCAGATGGTGACTGCAGCCAGGAAATTAAAAGACACTTACTCCTTGGAACAAAAGTTATGACCAACCTAGATAGCATATTGAAAAGCAGAGACATTACTTTGCCAACAAAGGTTCGTCTAGTCAAGGCTATGGTTTTTCCAGTGGTCATGTATAGATGTTGAGAGTTGGACTGTGAAGAAAGCTGAGTGCTGAAGAATTGATGCATTTTAACTGTGGTGTTGGAGAAGACTCTTGAAAGTCCCTTGGACTGCAAGGAAATCCAACCAGTCCATTCTAAAGGAGATCAGCCCTGGGTGTTCTTTGGAAGGAATGATGCTAAAGCTTTAGTACTTTGGCCACCTCATGTGAAGAGTTGACTCATTGGAAAAGACTCTGATGCTGGGAGGGATTGGGGGCAGAAGGAAAAGGGGATGACAGAGGATGAGATGGCTGAATGGCATCACTAACTCGATGGATGTGAGTCTGAGTGAACTCCGGGAGTTGGTGATGGATAGGGAGGCCTGGCGTGCTGTGATTCATGGGGTCGCAAAGAGCTGGACACGAGTGAGCGACTGAACTATCTATCTAATGACTTATAGGTTACCTATTTTTAGGTAACTCATCTCTTGGGTTTCTCTAGTGGCTCAGGCAGTAAAGAATCTGCCTGCAATGCAGGAGACCTGGATTCGATCTCTGGGTTGGGAAGATTCCCCTGGAGAAGGGAATGGCAACCCACTCCAGTATTCTTGCCTGGAGAATTCCATGGACAGAGAAGCCTGGTCATCTACAGTGCATGGGGTAGCAGAGACAGACATGACTGAGTGACTAATACACACACACACACACGCACTACTTGTTTTAATGATTAAATTCAATCAATGTATTTCATCCAAATAATGGAACCTCAGAAACAGAATTTAGTACAATTTCAATGTTTCTGAAATAGTGGATAACTAATAAAAATGATAAAACTGACAGCCAATAAAGTATTTCTAAGATTATGTAAACCAGGCAACTTCATAAGTTATGTTATAAAAACAATTACTTTTTATGAATTAAAAAGAACTGGAAGTATTTGATATATAGTATCACATTACTGGAAGGCTGGTAATAATCAATACCAGCTTTGGCTTTTCTACATTACAACTGTTCAGTGACTATGGAATTAAACTCAGTTGCATGACTCACAAAAACCTTCAATGTGACTACTTTCATATTCAAAGAGAAGCACTTTAGTGTGCTGGCCAACAGTAAAGTACATGTGTACTCACTCCCAGGGTTAATACAGTCTTTCTAAGAATGTGTTTAACGTTAGAAATGATTTTTTGTTTAAAGAAAAAAAAAATTTACCCAGATAGCCATTCTGCCTGAGAAAAGAATCCACCCAAGTACTCTGTGTTCTGGAGTAAATGTCAGGGATAAACACTGCCTTATCCTGTCTCCCACCAACCACAGTGCCTCGTAAGCGTCCATCATTAACAAGTTCTTCAAGAACAGCTTAAAAGAAAAACAAATAGAGACAGAGCAGATAAAAAATCTCAAAAACACTTTACAATTTCACCATTTATTTATTATCCTTAGAAAAAGCAATTTAAAATTCAAGTTGCATACTAAATAAAGACATTATATTTTAGACAAAACTTTCCTGCCATTTATGAGAATACTCATGTCATAAATTCAGGAAAATGTGTCAACTAGATAAAGATGCTGAACTGTAATTCTAACTAATTAATATTAATGTTGAACTGTTTAGTCTGAGTTATTTTGGAAAAACATTCCATTATCTATCTCATGATTAAAAGTAGACGACTATACACTTTCAGAATAGATAATACACAATCACTGGTGTAACCAAGTTCAATATTCTTGTATTTAGAAAATCAAGACACCTGGATCCTATTAGAATCAACAGTGAAAAATTAAGCCATGAAAATCTGTATAAATTATTACACTTCCACTGTTTAAACTGAAGCAACACATTAAAACCCTACCTATAACAGAAGTATAACGCATGGTTAAGAGGATGGGTATGGACCCAGATAGCGTAAACTTCAACTCTGCCACCTACTGGTGCTGCCATTAACACCAAATTTATGCTTTTTATTTAAACTGTAACACTTAACTACATACTTTGTTGTTTTAAATATCAATCCCCTAAAAAAAAGATAAAGCAGATAGGAAGGAGTTATTTCTAAGTGTACCAAAAAGAGCATTCAAAAGATGCCTGGGACAAAATGATTCAGGAAACTTAGCCTTTAACAGAAATAAAAATTAGTTTAAAAATGAATTTCAGAATTCCATTGCTGAGTAAATTAGAATATATCAGAAAGGTCTAGATTTCAAACACATAATTTAAAATTTTGTGTGACTGTACAACACAAATCCAAGCTAAATTCAGACCAAAATTATCAAGTTATCAGTTATTACTTAAAGAAGTTTACATTATAATGAAATTCCACCAAACCCAATTAAGCAGATTCCAAAATACATCACATTTTTAATTTTAAATTTGTCTTATGAAAAACATAGTGAATAAAAATTAAGCTTTTGGTAGTGAATAAAAATTAAACTTTTGGTTCTGAATTTGAATTTCTTTTCCATTATTTATTTTAATTCTTATACTTGCATAGATACTGGAGTTGAAAGATTAAGCCACTGCTTTAAAAAATTATTCCAGCCAAGCTTAGGGGAAAAAAAAAAAAAAAAAGCCTTCAAAACCTCTTAAGAGTTTCACAGATGAACAGCGAAAGAACTCAGCCGTATATATACATATAAACTACCACACTATTAATCGGCTATACACCAATACAAAATAAAAAGTTTAAAGTTTGAAAAAAAAGTTTCACATACAAAATAGGCAATGGACCAACATTATTTTAGAGAATTACTTATTTTTTTAAATGCTAAGAATATACTTTTAATGCTATAAGCTTTTTGTAAAATTTTTTTAGCCAAACACCCCATGGATGATAGCCCACGAACTACCTCCTCTGTCCATGGCATTTTCCAGGCAAGAATACTGGAGTGGTTTGCTATTTCCTACTCCAGAGGATCTTCCTGATCCAAGGATTGAACCCAGGTCTCCTGTATTGCAGGCAGATTCTTTACCATCTGAGGCAGTAGGGAAGCCCCCACACACTTACTTTCATAAAAAAATTTAGTAAAAATTGGTAAGAACAAAGTGAAAATTATTCTTAATCCTAAAATTTTAAATCTCTCTATGTATGCATACACACAACAGAGTATTTTATACACATACACAATTTCTTTAAAAATCCCATTCCTTTTGAGGTACCTAATACTAAATGGTGAATATAACAGATAAGACACATACATGAAAAATGGTACAGAGAAACTTAGCAACTAGAAATATTTTAATAAGTTTTAAGATTAAAAGAGGTAAAAATACTATAATTAGTTAAGTTTTATATTTAGTCTATTCAAAAGCTAATTATGTGAAATGCAATTTAAATCAAACTCACAGTAAAGAAGCTGCTCCTGAAATCCATATCTTGAAATCAAAGAATTCACTGCTGTAGGCCTTTATGTAGAGGAAACAAAACAAAAACCTTTTTACTGATTATAGAGTTGCACATAGTTAGGAATTACATAAACTAGGATGATTAGCTTATGAAAAAACATAAATTAATTTAGAAGAAAAAAAATGAAGGCAAAAACTGTATCAGAGATCAAGACGGTGGAAAAGAAAGATGTGGAGTTCATCTCGTCTCATAAATACATCAAAAATGCATCTACATGTGGAGTAATTCTCACAGAATACCTTCTGAAAACTGACAGAACTCATACAACTGAAGTTGCAAGAAAGATCACCAAGAACCTGGGTAGGAAGAGAAAAAGGAGTTGGGGCAGGATCTATGCCCTTAGAAAGGACCCGTGAAAGAGGAAAGGTTCCTTCACCCTGGGAACCCCTTTCATTGGCTGAAATGTCAACCAGGACGGAAAGAGAGCTTCGGAGACTCAGAGGAGTGTGTAGTAACTGGTCTGCCACAGGCAGAACAGAGAGAGATTGGCACTAATGGTCCTGTCCACCTCGCTGCAATCCCCAGCCAAGGACACACGTCTGCTAGTGGACATCACAGGCTGAGTGCTGAAACTTGGGGTCCAGGGGACAGACCTGGGGAGAGGACAGGGGTTGGCTGTGCAGAAACAGCCTGAAGGAGGTGGAGTGCGCTTCGGAGGTGTACACAGGATTGACCCTGAATCTGCTGTAGAAGCCCCACTGTTAATACAGTAACCCTCGAGAGAAGGGAAGGGCAGGGCCCCACCAGAGCATCTTTAATCTCTGTGTGCTCACAGCAGTGTGGATTTTCCTTTATGAGCTCTGGGAGGATGCAAGAGCTGGAGTGATGCCCACATTTGGAGGTGGGGCTGAAATCTGAGCTGTCTCAGTGGCTGATTGATCTATAGATTTACGCCATGCTGGTGGTTTTGCAAGCTCAGCACCTGTTGGACATACAAGCAGATTACTGGCACTCCTGTGGCTGGGGCAGGTCTGGCATGAACAGCTGCAAGCTTTGGGGGCACGCATATATATAGGTGGGACTGGGGTCTGTAACTCTCATGGCAGGTCCAGGTGTGTGACCATGACAGTTTAGGTGCCTACCTACAGGGGACCTGAGCCTGTAGATCTGTGCTAGTGGTTTTGTGAGCACAGTGCTTGAGGGTAGCCCAGGCCAATTTCCTGCATTCCCATGGCTGAGAAGGGGTCAAGGGCAATTCCAACAGTGTACTTCATGAGCCCACATGATGACTGACAGGCAACACCACAGAGTGCACTCCCAGTGGGCAGCTTCTGCGGAGGAATTACGCAGTGGTTTCTCTCCCAGTGGGAGCGCTCCAGTCCTGCCTTTCTCATACCACAGCTTTGAAATGGATCTGGGGATTTCTACTTCAACAACTGGGGAGCAGCTCTGTTCCCAACAGGGCTCTGAGAACCACAGAGCAAAGAGGAGGCCCTGCTCAATATCCACTGGAAGCACTGGTCACAATAACAGTCACACCCCCATCAAGGGGATAATGGCCAGCACATACTGAGAAAAGACTTGACAAGCACCTGTACTAAAAAGAGCCCTCGCACCAAATATTAGACTCATGCAGGCTACCCAGGGATGCTCCTACATAAAATCAGTCCTCTAAGACCACAGTAGATAATAGCTATTTCTCCTAAATTAAGAGTCAGAAAAATGTAAGTAAAATGAAGAGGGACCATACCCATTTAAAAGATCAAGACAATTCCCCTGAAAAGAAAAAAAAAAATGAAACAAACTTATCCAGTCTACTAGACCCTGAGTTCAAAAAGGAGGTAATAAAACTACTGAAGAATTAAGAAAGGTTATCAACAGAAATGCAGATCTCTGTAACAAGTTAACTATAAAAAGGAATCAAGAAAAACTAGAAAACTCATTTGTTGAGATTAAAGCCAAGTTAAAGGCAATCAATAGCAAACTGAATGATACAGAAAATGAATAAATGATCTGGAAGGTAGAATAATGGAAATCACCCAATAAGAGCAGCAGACAAAAAGACAAATGAAAAACAATGAAAGCAATATATGAGACCTACGTGATAATATGGAGAAGGCAATGGCACCCCACTCCAGTACTCTTGCCTGGAAAATCCCATGGGCAGAGGAGCCTGGTAGGCTGCTGTCCATGGGGTCTCGAAGAGTCGGACATGACTGAGTGACTTCACTTTCAATTTTCACTTTCATGCACTGGAGAAGGAAATGGCAACCCACTCCAGTATTCTTGCCTGGAGAATCCCAGGGACGGGAGAGCCTGGTGGGCTGCCGTCTATGGGGTCGCACAGAGTCGGACACGACTGAAGTGACTTAGCAGTAGCAGCAGCATGGGACAATATAAAGTGTGCCAATCTATGCATAACAGGATCTCAGAAGAGAAAAGGGGACTGAAAACAACGGAAGAAATTATGGCTGAAAATCTCCCAAATCTAAGGAAACAGATATCCAGGTAAAGGAAGCACAGAAGCTCCCCTCCAAAAAAGATGAACCCAAACAAACCCACAATAAGACATATTATAATTAAAATAGCAAAGTTAGAGAAATGTTTCTAGGCAGCAAAAGTAAAAACAGAGTTACAAAGGGAACCCACTTAAGCCTATCAACTGATTTCTCTACAAAAAGGTTTCAGGCCAGAAGAAATTGACATTTGATGTCTTGAGAGGGAAACCTACAACTTAGCAAACTCTACCAGCAACATTGTCATTTAAAATAGAAGAGAGAATTACTCAGACAAACAAAAACTTTAAAAAAATACAGCAATACTAAACCTATCCTAACAGAAATATTGAAAGGTCTTCTTTAAATAGAAAAGAAGGAAGAATCTGTAGGGGGAAAAAAATCACAGCTGGAAAGTAAATGACTTAAATAGGCCACTACACAGATTAAAAAAACACTGTGAAAGAAAGTGACAATAACTACAATGACCAGCAAAAGGATAAACATGAAGGTGTGAAAGAGGGCATCAAAATCATAAAATATGGGGGAAAAGAGTAGTAAAATATAGATTTTTAAGAGTATGTTTGAGCCTATATGATTACCAGTTTGAAGCAAGGGTTTGGAATGTGTTAAAACATCTGAAAAATAGAGTAATCACAAATCAAAAACACACAATAGATTCACAAAACCCAAAAGAGAACAAAAGCATAATACAAAAGAAAACCATCAAACCACAAAAGGAAAGACAAAAAGAAAAAGGAACCATTAAGAAATACAAAACTGGAAAACAAGGTTTAAAATGGAAATATATATCAATAATTACCTTAAAGGTCAACAGACTAAATGCTCCAATCCAGAGTCAAAGAGTAGCAGATTGGATGAAAAAAAAATAAGGGCCTACAATATGCTGCCTACAAAAGATCCACTTTAGGGGGCAAATGACACATATGGATTAAAAGTGAGGGGATGGATAAAACTATATCATGCAAATAGCAGTGGCAAGAAAGAGAGGCTAGCAATACTCATTTGAGGAAAAATAAACTTTGAAATAGAGACCATAAAAAAAGATAAACTAGGACACTATATAATGATGAAAGGATCAATACAAGAGGATATTACACTTGTTAACATATATACACCCAACATAGGAGCATCTGAATACATAAAGCAAATACTAACAGACATAAAGGGAGAAATTGATGGGAATACAATAACTGTAGCAAACTTTAGCACCATATTCACATCAATGGAGAGATCTTCCAGACAGAAAATCAATGACACACTACAACAGATTTAATTGATATTTTCAGGACACTGCATTAAAAAGATCCAAGAATACACATAGTTTCCAAGTGCACATGGAACATTCTCAAGGAGTGACCACAGATGAGGCTATAAAACAAACCTCAACAAATTGAAGAGGGTAGAAATTATTTCAAGTATCTTTTTTGACCACAACAGTATGAAACTAGAAATTGACCACAGAAACAGAAACAAGAAAAAAAAAACTATTAGTGGACACTACCCAACATGCTACTAAAAAAATAATGGGTCATGATGAAATCAAACAGGAACGCTGAAAATACCTCGGGATAACTGATAATGAAAGCACAACCATACAAAATCTCTGGGATGCAGCAAAAGCAATTCCCTTAGAGGGAAGTTCATAATGATACAGGCTGTCCTCCAAAAACAAGAAAAATATGAATTAAACAACCTAACCTAACACCTAAAAAAACTAGAAAAAGAAGAAAAAATAAAACCTACAATGAACAGAAGGAAGGAAATAATGAAGCTCATAGAAGGATAAATAAAAGAGTTAAAAAAAAATAGAAATAATCCAATGAAAAAATGGGCGGAATACTTAAGACATACATTCCATAAAAGACATATAGATGGCCAATAGGCACATGAAATAATGTTCAACATTGCTAATTATTACAGAACTATAAATCAAAATTACAATGAGGTATCACCTAGTACCAGTCAGAATGATCATCATCAAAGTCTACAAATAAATGCTGGAGAAGATGTAGAGAAAAAGGACCCCTCCAACACTGTTGGTAAGAATGTGAATCTGTTACAGGGACTATGGAGAACAATATGGAGGTTCCTTAAAAACCAAAAACAGAGCTACCATGTGATCCTGTAATTGCACTCCCGGGCATACAGCTAGACAAAACTATAATTTGAAAAAAACATGCATCCCAATATTCATTGCAGCACAGCAACCTAATGTCCATTTAGCAACCTAAATGTTCCGTGACATATGACTGGATAAAAAAGATGTGATACACCTCCCCCAACACACAGTGGGGGTATTACTCAGCCATAAGAAAAATGGTATTTTCTGCAGAAAATGAATGGAAGTAGAGACTATCATACTAACAGAAGTAAGCCATATAGCATATGATATTGCTTATATGTGAAATTTTAGAAAATGATATGAATAAACTTATTTACAAAACAGAAACTGACCCACAGGCATAGAAAACAAATTTAGTTACCCAAGGGGAAAATGGGGGGAGAAATACGGGAGGGATAAATGAAAATCTTGGGATTAATACATATACACTACTATATATAGGGCTTACCTGGTGGTTCAGATGGTAAAAAATCTGCCTGCAATCTGGAAGACCTTGGTTCAATTCCTGGGTGGGGAAGATCCCCTGGAGAAGGAAATGCCAACCCACTCTGGTAATCATGCCTAGGAAATCCCATGTACAGAGGAGCCTGGTGGGCTGTCATCCATGCAGTTGCAAGACTCAGACACAACTTAGTGACTAAACCACCACTGCTATACATAAACAGATAAACAAGAATCTACTGTATAGCATGGGCTTCCCCAGTGGCTCAGTTGGTAAAGAATCTGCCTGCAATGCAGGAGACAACCTGTAGTGCAGGAGATGCAGGTTCAATCCCTGGTCAGGAAGTTCCCCTGGAGACGGAAATGGCAACCCACTCTAGTGGAAAATCCCATGGACAGAGGAGTCTGGCAGCCTACAGTCCATGAGGTCACAAGAGGTGGACACGACTTAGTGATTAAACCGCCACCCAAGCCAGGCTTGTGAACCATGAACTTCCAGATGTTTAAGCTGGTTTTAGAAAAGGCAGAGGAACCAGAGGTCAAACTGCCAACATTCGCTGGATCATTGAAAAAGCAAGAAAGTTCCAGAAAAACATCTATTTCTGGTTTACTGACTATGCCAAAGCCTTTGACTGTGTGGATCACAATAAACTGTGGAAAATTCTGAAAGAGATGGGAATACTTCTGGGTGAACCAGAAGAACTTCCAGAGTTTCAGAAGAAACCTGTATCCAGGTCAGGAAGCAACAGTTAGAACTGGACATGGAACAACAGACTGGCTCCAAATAGGAAAAGGACTACATCAAGGCTGTATACTGTCACCCTGCTTATTTAACTTATATGCGGAGTACATCAAGAGAAACGCTGGACTGGAGGAAGCACAAGCTGGAATCAAGACTGGCAGGAGAAATATCAATAACCTAAGATATGCAGATGACACCAACCTTATGGCAGAAAGTGAAGAAGAACTAAAGAGCCTCTTGATGAAAGTGAAAGAGGAGAGTGAAAAAACTGGCTTAAAACTCAACATTCAGAAAACTAAGATCATGGCATCTGGTCCCATCACTTCATGGCAAATAGATGGGGAAACAGTGGAAACAGTGTGAGGCTTTATTTTTTGGGGGCTCCAATATCACTGCAGATGGTGACTGGCAGCCATGAAAAGACGCTTACTCCTTGGAAGGAAAGTTATGAGCAACCTAGACAGCATATTAAAAAGCAGAGACATTACTTTATCAACAAAGGTCCGTCTAGTAAAGGCTATGGTTTTTCTAATAGTGATGTATGGATATGAGAGTTGGACTATAAAGAAAGCTGAGTGCTGAAGAATTGATGCTTTTGAACTGTGGTGTTGGAGAAGACTCTTGAGAGTCCCTTAGACTGCAAGGAGATCCAACCAGTCCATCCTAAAGATCAGTCCTGGGTGTTCACTGGAAGGACTGATGTTAAAGCTGAAACTTCAATATTTGGCCACCTGATGCGAAGAACTGACTCATTTGAAAAGACCCTGATTCTGGGAAAGACTGAGGGTGGGAGAAGAAGGAGACAACAGAGGATGAGATGGTTGTATGGCATCACCAATTCAATGGACATGAGTTTGGGTAACCTCTACGAGTTGGTGATGGACAGGGAGGCCTGGCATGGGGTTGCAAAGAGTCAGACACGATTGAGTGACTGTGCTGAACTGAACCACTGTATAGCATAGGGAGTTGTACTCAATATTTTGTAATAATCTATAAGGAAAAAGAATCTGAAAAAGAACATATATACACACACATACACATATATAAATATAACTGAATCACGTTGTTGTACACCTGAAACACACTGTAAACTAACTATACTGCAATTTAAAAAAAAATAGAAAAAGAAAATCAATAAAACCAAGAGTTGGTTCTTTGAAAGGGTAAACAAAATCAGCAGACCTCTAGCCAGGCTCACCAAGAAGAAAAAGAGAGAACCAAATAAAACAAGAAATGAAAGAGAAGAAATAACAACCAATATCACAGAAATACACAATATCTGTTATAAGAGAATACTATGAGCAATTACATGCCATCAAATTAGACAACCCAGAAGAAATGGACAAGTTTCTAGAAATACACAGTCCACCAAAACTGAATTAAGCACAGATAATTTGAATAGGCTAATCACTTTAAGTGAAATAGCATCTGTAATAATAATAATGATAAAAAAAAACTCTCTGCAAACAAAAGTACAGGGCTGGATGGCTTCAATGAGGAATTCTACCAAGCATACATAGAACTTATAATGATCCTTCTCAAACTCTTCCAAAATACTGAAGAGGAGGAAATACTCCAAAAGTCATTCTATGAAGGTACCATCAGCCTGATACAAAAATCAGACAAAGATACACCTGAAAGTAGCACAACACTAGAAACAACTATACTTCAATTTAAAAACATAGAAAAAAAATCAGCCCACCAAAACTGAATCAAGAAGAACTACATAATTTGAACAGACCTATCCCTATAAGTAAAGTAGAATCGTTAATTTAAAAGCTTTCTACAACAAAAGTCCAGGACTTGATGGCTTCACAGGCAAATTCTACCAACCATACAAAGAATTATACTGATTCTTTTCAAAATATTCCAAAAGACTGAAGTGGAGGAAACACTCCCAAAGACATTCCATGAAGCCACAATCATCCTGATACCAAAACTAAACACACCATCAAAAGAAAAAAGAAAAGAAAATTACAGGTCAGTATGTTTGATGAATATAGATGCAAAAAATATCAACAAAATATTAGCAAACTGCATCAAACAACACATAAAAAAGATGATACACCATGACCAAGTGGAATCTACCCCAAGTTCACAAGAATGGTTCAACGTATGCAAATGAATGTGATAAACCATATAAAGAAAAGAATAGACAAAACCACATGATCTCAACAGATGCAGAAAAGCATCTGACAAACTTTCATTATAAGCAGATGACATGATACCATATATCACCAACCATTCATGATAAAAATTCTTACCAAAGTGGGTAAGACAGAACATATCTCAACATAATAAGAGCTATGTATGACAAATCCACAAATAAGGTAATAGTCAATGGTGAAAAGCTGAAAACCTTCCTAATAAAATTTTGGAACAAGACAAGCGTGCCCACTCTCACCGCTTCCGTTCAACAGAGTATCAGAAGTCCTAGCTGCAGGAATCAGACAAAAAAAAGCAATAAAAGGTATCCAAAATGGAAAGGAAGAGGTAAAATTTTCATTATAAGGAGATGACATGATACCATATATAAAAAACTCAAAAGATTCCAAGAGATGATTCTACGCATGGACATCACCAGATGGTCAATATTCTTTGCAGCCAAAGATGGGAGAAGCTCCATATAGTCAGTAAAAACAAGACTGGGAGCTGACTGTAGCTCAGATCATGAGCTCCTTATTGCAAAATTCAGGCTTAAACTGAAGAAAGTAGGGAAAACCACTAGGCCACGTATGACCTAAATCAAATACCTTATGATTATACAGTGGAGGTAAATAGTTTCAAGGGATTACATCTGGTAGACAGAGGTGCCAAAAGACTTACAGATGGAGGTTCATAACATTTTACAGGAAGAGGTGACCAAAACCATCCTAAAGAAAAAGAAATGCAAGAAGGCAAAATGGTTTTGAGTTGAGTAGGCTTTACAAATAGCTGAGAAAAGAAGCTAAAGGCAAGGGAGAAAGGGAAAGATATACCCAACTGAATGTGGAGTTTCAGAGAAGAGCAAGGAGAGACAAGACGGCCTTAAGTGAATAATGAAAAGAAAGAGGAAAACAACAGAATGGGAAAGACTAGAGATCTCTTCAAGAAAACTGGGCATATTAAGGGAACATTTCATGTAAAGATGGGCATGATAAAGGACAGAAACGGTAAGGACATAAGAGAAGCAGAAAAGATTAAGAAAAGATAGCAAGAATACACAGAAGAATTATACAAAAAAGTCTCAATGACCTGGATAACCATGACAGTGTGGTCACTCACTTAGGGCAAGACATTCTGGAGTGTGAAGTCAAGTGGGCCTTAGGAAGCATTACTATGAACAAAGCTAGTGGAGGTGATGGAATTCCAGCTGAACTATTTAAAAATCCTAAAAGATGATGATGTTAAATACTGCACTCTGTATGTCAGCAAAATTGGAAAACTCAGCAGTGGTCACAGGACTAGAAAAGGTCAGTTTTCATTCCAATCCCAAAGAGGGGCAATGACAGAAGACTATTCAAAGTACTGTACAATTGCGCAAGCTAATGCTGCATGTTAGGCTTTAGCAGATACGTGAACCAAGAATTTCCAGATGTACAAGCTGGTTTCAAAAAAGGTAAAGGAACCAGAGATCTCTCACCAACATTCATTGGATTAGAGAAAAAGCAAGAGAATTCCACAAAGACATATACTTCTGCTTCACTGACTACACTAAAGCCTTTGAGTGTGTGGATCCAACAAACTGTGGAGAACTCTTAAAGAGATAGAAACATCAGACCACTTTACTTGTCTCCTGAGAAACCTATATGCAGGTCAAGAAGCAATAGTTAGAAATGGACATGGAATAATGGACTGGTTCCAAATTGGGAAAGGGGTACGACAAGACTGTATATTGTCGCCCTGCTTATTTAACTTCTATGCTGAGTATATCATGTGAAATGCTGGACTAAATGAATTACAAGCTGGAATCCAGACTGCTGGGAGAAATATCAACAACCTCAGATATGTAGATGATGCCACTCTAATGGCAGAAAGTGAAGAGGAACTAAAGACCCTCTTGATGAGGGTGAAAGAAGAGAGTGAAAAAGCTGGCTTAACACTCAACATTCAGAAACTAAGATCATGGCATCCGGCCCCATCATTTCATGGCAAATAGAAACTAAAAGAGTCAAAATGGTGACAGATTTTCTTTTCTTGGGCTCCAAAATCACTGCAAATAAGCACTACAGCCATGAAATTCAAAGATGCTTGCTCCTTGGAAGGAAAGTTATGACAAACCTAGAAAGCATATTAAAAAGCAGAGACATCTCTTTGCCAACAAAGGTCTGTATAGGGAAGTCGCTCAGTTGTGTCCAACTCTTAGTGATCCCATGGACTGCAGCCTACCAGGCTCCGCCATCCATGGGATTTTCCAGGCAAGAGTACTGGAGTGGGGTGCCATTTCCTTCTCCAATAAATGAAAGTGAAAAGTGAAAGGGAAGTCGCTCAGTCGTGTCCAACTCTTAGCGACCCCATGGACTGCAGCTTACCAGGCTCTGCCATCCATGGGATTTCCAGGCAAGAGTACTGGAGTGGGGTGCCACTGCCTTCTCCAAAAGGTCTGTATAGTCAAAGCTATTATTTTCAGTAATCACATGTGGATTTGAGAGCTGGATCATAAAGAAGGCTGAGCACTGAAGAACTGATGCTTATGAATTATGGTGCTGGATAAGACTCTTGCAAATCCCCTGGACAGCAAGGAGATCAAACCAATCAATCCTAAGGGAAAGAAACTCTGAATATTAACTGGAAGGACTGTTGCTAAAGCTAAACCTCTAATACTTTAGCCTCCTGATGCAAAGAGGCCACTCATGGAAAAGATTTTGATGCTGGCAAAGAATGAAGGCAAAAGGAGGTAGGGGCGGCAGAGGATGAGATGATTGGATAGCATCACAAACTCAATGGACATGAATTTGGGCAAATTCCAGGAGATACTGAAGGAAGGACAGGGGAGCCTGGTATGCAGCACTCCACGGGGCTACAAAGAGTCAGACATGACTTAGTGACTGAACAACAACAAAAAACTTCACACAAAAACTACTGAAACTGATAAACGAATTAAGCAAGGTAGCATGATACAAGATTAACATATAGAAATCTGTTGCATTTCTTTTTTCTTTTTTTTTTTTTTTGACAGAAATGTCTTTGTTTATTTGAAAAAAATTTTTTTTTTTTAAACACTGATGAGGGCCCGAACTTTGACTTCTGGATGTTAGAAATTTTTTCCAACTTAATGAGGAACTAACAATTGTGCTGTCACTGTTTTCCACGTTGTCACTAAGATCTTAAGGCTTTTAGTGATTTCTCTGATGTACTTTTAGTCAGATGTTTATCATCATTACCTTTTATCCTTACATGGGCTTTGGAGAAAGACAGACCTGAGTTTGAATCCTATGCTGCTGCTGCTAAGTCGCTTCAGTCGTGTCTGACTCTGTGCGACCCCATAGACGGCAGCCCACCAGGCTCCCCCGTCCCTGGGATTCTCCAGGCAAGAACACTGGGGTGGGTTGCCATTTCCTTCTCCAATGAATGAAAGGAAAAGTGAAAGTGAAGTCACTCAGTAGCGACCCCATGGACTGCAGCCTTCCAGGCTCCTCTGTCCATGGGATTTTCCAGGCGAGAGTACTGGAGCATTTCTTTATACTAATAATAAAAGGTGTCAGAAACAGAAAGTAAAAAAAGCAATCCTTTTTAAAATTGCATCAAAAAATACTTAGGAATAAACCTCATCAAAGAGGTGAAACACCTACATGCTCAGACGTACAAAACATTAACAAAGGAAACTGAAGATGATGCAAACAAATGGAAAGGTATCTCATGCTTTTGGACTGGAAGAGTTAATATTGCTAAAATGACCATAGTACCCAAAGCAATCTACAGATTTAATGTGATCTGTATCAAATTACTCATGACATTTTTCACAGGACCAGAAAAATCCTAAAATGTATATGAAACCATAAAAGACCCAGAATTGCCAAAGCAATCCTGAGGAAAAGGAACAAAAGCAGGAAGCTCAACCCTCCCAGACTTCAGATAATATTTTAAAGCTACATTAATCAAAACAGCATGGTATTGGCACAAAAACAGACATCTAGATCAATGGAATAGAAAAGAAAGCCCAAGGAATTCCCTGGTGGTCCAGTGGTTAGGACTCTGCATTTCCATTGCTGATGGCACAGGTTCAATCCCTGATCAGGGAATTAATATCCTGCAAGCCACATGGCAAAAAAAAAAAAAAAGCCTCAAAACAAAATACAGAGAGAGCTTAGAATAAACCCACTACCCATGGTCAATTTATCTTTGACAAATGAGGCAAGAATATACACAGAGAAGAGTCTCTTCAGGAAGTGGTATCTGGAAAGCTGGAGAGCCATATGTAAATCAATGAAATCAGAACACTCCCTCACACTGTACACACACAAAAAAACTCAAAATGGCTTAAAGACTTAAAATGTAGGACATGACACCATAAAACGCCTAGAAGAGAAGACAGGCAAAATATTATCTGACATAAACTGTAGCAATGTTTTTCTTAGGTCAGCCTCCTAAGGCAACAGAAATAAAAGCAAAAATAAACAAATGGGACCTATTCAAACTTTTAAGTTTTTACACAGCAAAGAAAACCATAAACAAAATAAAAGGACAGCCTACATATTGGGAGAAAATATCTGCAAATGATGTGACCAACAAGGGATTAATCTCCAAAATATACAAACAGCTTACATATCTCAATTAAAAAAACCAAAAACCGAATCAAAAAACGTGCAGAAGACCCAAATAGACATTTCTCCAAAAAAGACATAGAGACGGCCAATACGCACATGAAAAGATGCTCAATGTAACTAGAGAAATGCAAATTAAAACTTCAATAAGGTATCACCCTCATATGGGTCAGAATAGCCAACATCAAATAATAAATACTGGAGAGGATATGGAGAAAAGGGAACCCTCCTACACTTTTCATGGGAATGTAAATTGGTAAAGCCACTATGGAAAACAGTATGGAGGCTCCTTAAAAAACTAAAAATAAAGTTGCCATATGATTCAGCAATCCTGTTTCTGGGTATATAAACCAGTCAAAACTATGATTCAAAAAGATGTATGCACCCAATGATCGAAGCAGCACTATTTACAACAGGTAAGAGATGAAGCAACCTAAGTGTCCATCAACAGAGGAATGGATAAAAACGTGGTACATATATACAATGGATTACTACCCAGCCATAAAAAAAGGATAAAATACTGCCATTTGCAGCAATATGGATAGACCTAGAGATTATCATACTAAGTGAAGTTAAGTCAAACACAGAAAAACAGATATCATATAGTATCATTTGGATGTGAAATCTAAAACATGGTACAAATGCTCTTATTTATGGAGAAGGCTATGGCACCCCACTCAAGTACTCTTGCCTGGAAAATCCCATGGACGGAGGAGTCTAGTGGGCTGCAGTCCATGGGGTCACTAAGAGTCGGACACAACTGAGTGACTTCACTTTCACTTTTCACTTTCATGCATTGGAGAAGGAAATGGCAACCCACTCCAGCGTTCTTGCTTGGAGAATCCCAGGGATGGGGGAGCCTGGTGGGCTGCCATCTATGGGGTCGCACAGAGTCAGACACGACTGAAGCGACTTAGCAACAGCAGCAGCAGCTCTTATTTAAAAAACAGAAACAGACTCAGACACAGAAAACAAAGGAGAAAAGGGGTAGGAGAGGGATAAATTAGAAGTTCTGGATTAGGAGACACTAATTACTATAGATAAATAAGGTTCTACTGTATAGCGCAGGGAACTATATTCAATACCCTGTAATAAACTATAATGGAAAAGAACATGAAAAATATATACATATATATGTACACCTGAATTACATGCTTTACACAAGAAATGAACACAATACTGTAAATTAACTTAAAAAAAAAAAAAACTGCACCACACTTTATATCCTTAAGCAGAATTATGCTACTGAAATACCAGGTAATTGATCTGTCTTCCTATTCCAAGATCAATTTCCTTTCCAACCAAAATTTAACTTCAGATTTAGTGATTTTGATCCTGGGTGTTCGTTGAAGGATTGATGTTGAAGCTGAAACTCCAATACTTGGGCCACCTGATGCGAAGAGCTGACTCATTTGAAAAAACCCTAATGCTGGGAAAGATTGAGGGCAGGAGGAGAAGGGGATGACAGAAGATGAGATGGTTGGATGGCATCACTGACTCAATGGACATGGGTTTAGGTAGACTCTGGCAGTTGGTGATGGACAGGGAGGCCTGGCGTGCTGCAGTTCATGGGGTCGCAAAGCGTTGGACATGATTGAGCAACTGAACTGAACTTAGTGATCTTGACTATCTGCCCTGCCCTTTATTATATATTAAGTTTTTGTTTATTCTATTCTTTCTGTCTGAGAGACTGTCCTTACCTGGGAAGTCACTGAATCTTATATGATTGTATTTTTGAAGAAAAACGAGATCATACACAAACTGAAAGGAAACTGGAATGCTGTATTCCAGTTAAGAAATTTGACTGGTAGAGATCCACTTTAATTAATCTCTTTTGTTTATCAATATTTTCTGTAATGACTACACATATTTTTTAAAACAGCTTGAATGAGATATATAAAACTTACATATAAATCTAACCAATTCTAAATATAGAATTCAATGACCTCAATAAATTAATAGAGCTGAGCAACCAACACCACAATCCAGTTTTAGAAGGTTTCCATTACCCAAAAAGTTTCTTCCTAGATGTCTGCAGTTAATTCCTGTTGCCACTTGTAACCCAGAGAACCACTGACTGGATTTCTGCCTCTACAAATGTGCCTTTTTAGAGATTTCTCATAAATGGAGTCAATATGTGTCTCATGCATTTGGCTTCCTTTGAGTGAGTGAGTGAAGTTGCTCAGTCATGTCTGACTCTTTGTGACCCCGTGGACTGTAGCCTACCAGGCTTCTCCATCCATGGGATTCTCCAGGCAAGAACACTGGAGTGGGTTACCATTTCTTTCTCCAGGGGATCTTCCCGACCCAGGGATTGAACCTGGGTCTCCTGCACTGGAGGCAGACGCTTTAACCTCTGAGCCACCTGGCTTCCTTTACTTAGCATGTCTTTGAGGTTCATGAATAATAAAGCAGAGATCAGCATTCATTCCTTTTTACTGCGAAAGAGTATTCTGGTATATGGATATACCACATTTTGTAGTTTGTATCCATTATCAGTTGATGGACACTTGGATTATTTCCAGTTTGGGGCTATTATGACTAAGGCTGCTATGAAGATTTGCTTTCATGTCTTTGTGT
This sequence comes from Bos javanicus, assembly GCF_032452875.1. Classification (NCBI taxonomy): domain Eukaryota; kingdom Metazoa; phylum Chordata; class Mammalia; order Artiodactyla; family Bovidae; genus Bos; species Bos javanicus. The sequence goes on from NC_083876.1 coordinate 53,281,295, forward strand.
GGAGATATGCTTTAATTTCTTTTGGATAGATTCTTGTGAATGCTTTTCTTTTATAATAATTATAATTTAAGTAAATCATTAAAAAAAAATCCAGATTTTTTTCTGACTCCAATTCTTTTCTTCCCTATTTATTTTAAGCCAATTATACCAGTTCTCTAGTTTAGGTTTAGTCTGTATTTTTGTTCTTATGCACTAGCCAGAGACTCTTGCAGGACACAAACAAAACTCTGTGCTTACCAGGATCCAGGGAAAGAAAGGAGCAGTAACCACCACATGAGACTGAGCCAGACCTGCATCAGTGTTTGAGGATCTATTGGAGAGGCATGGGTCAGCAGTGACCTGCCATGGGGACAGGGACACTGTTGCCAGCAGTCCTAGGAGGTGCGGCTTGTTGGCATAAATCCTCTTGGAGGAGGTTGTCATTAGGCCTAACAGAGACTATACCCCTTCCACAGAGAATGCAAGACTCCAGGACTGGGCCACCTCAGGCCAAACTACAGGGAGGGAGCATAGACTCACACATTAGCAGATAATTGGATTAAACATTTACTGAGCTCGGACCTGCCCACCAAAGTGAAACTGAGTTTTCCCCACAGCCAGTCTCTCCCAGCAGGAAGCTTGCACTAGCCTCTTATTCTCACCCATAAGTGGGCAGAGAGAATGAAAACCACAATTACAGAAAGCTAACCATATGATCACATGGATCACAGGCTTGTGTAACTCAATAAAACTGTGAGTCATGCCATGTAGGGCCACCCAAAATGGATGGGTCATGGTGGAGAGTCCTGACAAAATGCAGTCCACTGGAGGAGGGAATGGCAAACTACTTCAGCATTTTTGCCTTGAGAACCCCATGAACGGCATGAAAAGGCAAACAGATATGACACTGAAAGATGAACTACCCAGCTCAATATGCTACTGGAGAAGAGCGGGGAAATGCTCTGGAAAGAATGAAGAGGCTGAGTCAATGTGGAAATGACGCCCAGTTGTGGTTGTATCTGGTGGTGAAAGTAAAGTCCGAAGCTGTAAGGAATAGTACTTATTGTGTAGGAACCTAGAATGTTAGGTCCATGAATCAGGGTGGTCAAATTGGAAATTGGAAGTGGTCAAACAGGAGATGGCAAGAGTGAACATCGACATTTTAGGAATCAGTGAACTAAAATGGATGGAAACGGGCGAATTTAATTCAGATTACCATTATATCTATTACCGCAGGCAAGAATCCTTAGAAGAAATGGAGTAGGCTTCATAGTCAACAAGAGTCTGAAATGTAGTACAAGGGTGCAATCTCAAATACAACAGAATGATCTCCGTTTGTTTCCAAGGCAAACCATTCAACATCATAGTAATTCAAGTTTATGCCCCAACCACTAATGCTGAAGAAGATGAAGAATGGTTCTGTGAAGACCTACAAGACCTTCTAGAACTAACATCAAAAACAGATGTCTTTTCCATAATAGGGTATTAGAATCCAAAAGTAGGAAGTCAAGGGATAACCTGGAGTAACAGGCAAATTCGGCCTTGGAGTACAAAATGAAGCACGGCAAATGCTAACAGTTTTGCCAAAAGAACGCACTGGTCATAGCAAACACCCTCTTCCAACAACACAAGAGATGACTCTAGACATGGATCATCAGATGTTCCATACTGAAATCAGGTTGATAATATTCTTTGCAGCTGAAGATACAGAATCTGTATACTCTCAACAAAATCAAGACCAGGAGCTGACCGTGACTCAGATCTTGAACTCCTTATTGCAAAATTCAGACTTAAATAGAAAAAAGTAGGGAAAACCACTAGGCCCTCAGGTATGACTTAAACCAAATCCCCTACGATTTTACAGTAGAGATAACAGATTCAAGGCATTAGATCTGATAGAGTGCCTGAAACACTGTAGACAGAGGTTTATAACACTGTACAAGAGATGGTGACAAAACCATCCCCAAGAAGAAATGCAAAAGGCAAAACGGTTGTTTGAGGAGGCCTTACAAATAGCTAAGAAAAGAAGAGAAGCAAAAGACAAAGGAGAAATGAAAGATATACCCATTTGAATGCAGAGTTCCAAAGAATAGCAAGGAGAGATAAGAAAGCCTTCCTCAGTGATCAGTGCAAAGAAATAGAGGAAAATAATAGAATGGGAAAGATTAGAGATCTCCTCAAGAAAATCAGAGATACCAAGGGAACATTTCATGCAAAGATGGGCTCAATAAAGGACAGAAATGATATGGACCTAACAGAAGCAGAAGATAGTAAGAAGTTGCAAGAATACACAGAAGATACAAAAAAGATCTTCATGACCCAGATAACTACGATCATGTGATCACTCACCTAGAGCCAGACATTCTGGAATGTGAAGTCAAGCTGTCCTTAGGAAGCATCACTACGAGCAAAGCTAGTGGAGGTGATGGAATTCCAGTTGAGCTATTTCAAATCCTAAAAGATGATGCTGTGAAAGTGCTGCATTCAATATGCCAGCATATTTGGAAAAATCAGCAGTGGCCACAGGACTGGAAAAGGTCAGTTTTCATTCCAAACCCAAAGAAAGGTAATGCCAAAGAATGTTCAAACTACTGCACAATTGCACTCTTTCACATGCTAACAAGGTAATGCTCAAAATCCTTCAAGTGAGGCTTCAACAGTATGTGAACCAAGAACTTCCAGATGTTCAAGCTGGATTTAGAAAAGGCAGGGGAACCAGAGGTCAAATTGCAAACCACCACTCAACCATAGACAAGTGAAGGGAATCCAGAAAAACATCAACATCTGCTTCACTGATGATGCTAAAATCTTGACTACGTGGATCACAACAAAATGGAAAATTGTTAAAGAGATGGGAATATCAGACCATTTTACCTGCCTCCTGAGAAACCTGTATGCAGGTCAAGAAGTAACAGAACTGAACATGGAAAAATGGACTGGTTCAAAATTGGGAAAGGAGCACATCAAGGCTGTAAACTGTCCCCTGCTTATTTAAATTATAATGCGGAGTACATCATGCAAAATGCTGGGCTAGATGAAGCACAAGCTGGAATCAACATTGCTGGGAGAAATATCAATGACTTCAGATACGCAGATGACACTACTCTAAAGGCAGACAACAAAGAAGAACTAAAGATTCTTGATGAGGGTGAAAAAGGAGAGTGAGGAAGTATTAGTATTCAAAATACTAAGATCATGGTATCTGGTCCCATCACATCATGTGGAAAAAATGGAAACAATGGCAGATATTATATTTTTGGGCTCCAAAATCACTGTGGACAGTGACTACAGCCATGAAATTAAAAGATGCTTGCTTCTTGGAAGAAAAGCTATGACAAATCTAAATAGTATATTATAAAGCAGAGATACCACTTTCCCAAAAAAGGTCCATCTAGTCAAATCTATGGTTTTTCCAGTAGTCACGTATGGATATGAAAGTCTGACCATCAAGAAGACTGAGTGCTGAAGAACTGATGCTTTCGAATTGTGCTAGAGAAGACTCTTCAGAGTCCCTTGGACAGCAAGGAGATCAAACTAGTCAATCCTAAAAGAATTCTACCCTAAATATTCATTGGAAGGACTGATGCTGAAGCTCCAACACTTTGCCCACTTGATACAAACAGCTGACTCATTGGAAAAGACCCTGATGGTGGGAAAGATTGAGGACAGGAGAAGAAGGATGAGATGGTTGGATGGCATCACAAATTCAATGGACATGGGTTTGAGCAAACTCCAGAAGATATGAAGGACAGGGAAGCCTAGCGTGCTGCAGACCATGGGGTCACAAAGAGTGGGACATGACTGAGCAACTGAACAACAAAAATATGACTAACAGACTTTTAACTTATTCAAACTACTTGACCTTCTCTTGTTGACTATTTAAGACATTATAATTTTTCCATATAACAGACCTAGGAGAGCAGAAAATATTAATTTAAAATATGACTTAATATTTAAAACCTCTGTATGGGGATTTTTGATTCAATTATTATTTTTACCAAATTTCTATATAGGCCAATTTGGTTTTATTATTTTACCTAAAATATTCAGCTAAATTATCTACAGTTCCTGAAACCAATCAGCCCCTTCATGGATCACTGTCTTGTGGTGGTGAAGGGACGTGTCAGACTCAGTGAAGCTATGAGCCATGCCATGTAGGGCCACAAACACAGACGGGTGAAGTGGAGAGTTCTAAAAAAACATGGTCCACTGGAGGAAGGAATGGCAAACTACTCCAGGATTCTTGCCATGAGAACCCAATGAAGTGTATAAAAAGGCAAAAAGATACGACACCGAAAGACAAGGCCCACAGGCTGGATGGTGTCCAATATGCTACCAGAGAAGAGCAGAGGACAACTACTAATAATAGCTCCAGAAACAATGACGTGGCTGGTCCAAAGCGGCAGTGATGCCTGGTTGTGGATGTGTCTGGTGATGAAAGTAAAATCCAATACTATTAAGAAAAGAATTACATAGGAACCTGGAACGTTAGATCTACAAATCAAGGTATATTGGATGTGGTCAGCAGGAGATGGCAAGAAAAAACACTGACATCTTAGGAATCAGTGAACTAAAGTGGATGGGAATGAGTGAATTTAATTAAGATGACCATATATCTACTACTGTGGGCAAGAATCCTATAGAAGAAATGAAGCAGTCCTCATAATCAACAGAAGAGTCTAAAATGCAATACACTTAGGTGCAACCTCAAAAATGACAGAATGATCTCGGTTCATTTCCAAGACAAGCCATTCAACACCAGAGTAACCCAAGTCTATGCCCCAACGGATGTGGAAGAAGCTCAAGTTGATCAGTTATACAAAGACCTACAAGACCTCCTAGAATTAACACCAAAAGAATATGTTCTATTTAACAGAGGGGACTGGAATGCAAAAGTAGGAAGTCAAGATACCTGGAGTAACAGGCAAGTTTGGCCTTGGTGTACAAAACGAAACAGGGCAAAGGCTAACAGAATTCTGCCAAGAGAAAACACTGGTCAAAGCAAACACCCTTTTTCAACAAAACAAGAGATGACTTTACACATGGTCATCACTAGATGGTTAATACCAAAATCAGACTGATTACATTCTTTGTAGCCGAAGATAGACAAATTATATACAGTCAGAAAATAAGACCTGGAGTTGACTGTGCCTCAGGTCATCAGCTCCTTACAGCAAAATTCATGCTTAAACTAAAGAAAGTGGGGAAAACCACAAGGCCAATCAGGTACGACCTAAATCAAATCCCTTATGATTATACAGTGGAGGTGACGAATAGATTCAAGGGATTAGATCTAGTAAATAAAGTGCCTGAAGAACTATGGACAGAGGTTCATAATATTGTACAGAAGGCAGTGAGCAAAACCATCCCAAAGAAAAAGAAATGAAAAAAGGCAAAGTGTCTGAGCAGGCTTTACAAAATGGTTGTCTGAGGAAAGAGAATTGAAAGCGAGGGAGAAAGGGAAAGGTATACTCAACTGAATGCAGAGTTTGAGAGAAATGCAAGGTCAGAGGAGAAGGCCTTCTTCAACGAACAGTGCAAAGAAACAGAGGAAAACAACAGAATGGAAAGGCTAGAGAGCTCTTCTAGAAAACTGGATATATCAAAAGAACATTTTATCCAAAGAGGAGCACAATAAAGGACACAAACTGTACGGACCTAACAGAAGCAGAAGTGGTATAGAAGAGATGGCAAGAATACATACACAGAAGAACTGTACAAAGAAGACCTTAATGACCCAGATAACTACGTTGGTGTCATCACTCATCCAGAGCCAGACATTCCGGAAGTGTGCAGTCAACCAGGCCTTAGGAAGCACTGCTGTCAGTAAAGCCAGTGGAGATGATGGAATCCCAGCAGAGCTATTTAAAATCCTAAATAAGGATGGTATTAAAGTGCTGCACTCAGTATGTCAGCAAATTTGGACTATCCAGCAGTGGCCCCAGGACTAGAAATCTTCAATCTTCATCCCAAATCCCAAGGGTAATACTAAAGATGTCTGAACTACTGGACAATTATATTCATCTCCCATGCTAGTAAGGTTATACTCAAAATCCTTCAAGCTAGCCTTCAGTGGTATGTGAACTAAGAACTTATAGATATTCAAACTGGGTTTAGAAAAGGCAGAAGAACCAGAGATCAAACTGCCAACATTTGCTGGATCACAGAGAAAGCAAGGGAATTCCAGAAAAATATCTACCTCTGTTTGATTGACTACATTAAAGACTTTGACTGGTGGATCATAACAAACTGTGGAAAATGCTTAAAGAGATGGGAATACCAGACCGTATTATCTTTTTCCTGAGAAACCTGTAGGCGGGTCAAGAAGCAATAGTTAGAACCTTGTATGGAACAACTGACTAGTTCAAAATTGAGAAAGGCATACGACAAGGCTGTTTATTATCACCCTGTTTCTTTAACTTTTATGCAGAGCACATCATGCAAAACACTGGGCTGGATGAGTTACAAGCTGGAATCAAGACTGCTGGGAGAAATATCAACAAACTCAGACATGCAGATGATACCACTTTAATGGCAGAAAGCGAAGAGGAAGCAAAAAGCCATTTGATGAGGGTGACAGAAGACAGCAAAAAAGCCAGCTTAAAATTCAATATTAAAAAACTAAGATCATGGCATCTGGTTCCATCCCTTCATGGCAAACAGAAAGGGAAAAGGTGGAAGTAGTTCCAGATTTCCTCTTACTAGGCTCTAAAATCACTGCAGATGTTGACTGCAGCCATGCAATTAAGAAACGAATGGTTCTTGGCAGGAAAGTTAGGACAAACCTAGACAGTGTATTAAAAAGCAAAGACACCCCTTTGCTGACAAAGGTCTACTAGTCAAGGCTATTGTCTTTCCAGTAGTCATGTATGGATGTGAGAGCTGGACCATAAAGAAGGCTGAGCGCCAAATAATTGATGCTTTTGAACTGTGGTGCTGGAGAAGACTCTTGAGAGTCTCTTGGACTGCAAGGAGATCAAACTAGTCAACCCTAAAAGAAATCAACCCTGAATACACATTGGAAGGACTGATGTGGAAGCTGAAGCTCCAATACTCTGGCTAACCTGATGTGAACTGCTGACTCACTGGAAAAGATCCTGATGCTGGGAAAGACTGAAGGCAGAAGAAGAGGGTGACAGAGGATGAGATAGTTGGATGGCGTCACCAATTCGATGAACATGAACCTGGGGAAACTCTAAGAAATGGTGAAGGGCAGGGAGGCCTGGTGTGCTTCAGTCCATGGGTTGCAGATTTGGACACAACTTGGCAACTGTACAACAACAAACCAATTAGGTCCAATTACATGCTCTGTGAATTTTGCTCTCCTCTGTTTATCTTATTACAAGCTTCTCATGTTTTTTATTTTCTGTTCCTTTCTACCTGAACGTATTCCTACAAACATGCAAAGGGCTCCTTGAAGAACTTTATCTTAAAACTACTGGGTGCATAAATTATTGTGGATGTTCAATAAAAGTTTAATTGGACTGCACAAAATTTCTAGCTTTTTTAGTACAATGAAACTTGGCTGCTGGATTTTTATTTCAACTTGGAATTGCAACGTAGTTAACCTACATATCTCATTCTTCTAACTAATTACTTCAGTGTGAACTCATGGTTTTTGATACACAAAAATAAAAATGCAAAAAAGAAAATATACATATAGGGGTGTACATGTATGTTGTCATTGTGCCACTCAGTTGTGTCCAACTCTTTGTGATCCCATGGATGCCAGGCCTCCCTGTTCTCCCATGTGTATCCTTTAGCTTGTCTGCTGAGGGCTTGGGAGCAGGAACAACCCAAACAGCAATAAACAATCTAGTGTCCAGATCTTGGTTTCTATATACTCTACTAAAATGGCTGATTCTAAGGTTGAACAGGCAAAGGATGAACTGAGCCTAGAACTCCTTTGTGTATCAGAAAGAAAAGAAGTGTTGGAAAGATTGAGAAATGTCAAAAGAACAAAGAAGCCAGGCTGAAGGGCATTCCACTAGCCTAAATCAGAGGCAACTTGAAAATCTAAATAATGATAACAATGGATTATAATCCAAAGAATGATACAGAAAGCCGTAAGTCTGTAGTGATTTAATAAATGAATAAATTGAAAATTTGATGAAAAACAGGGTAACTCACAAGATCTCAAATTGCCCTCCCCACAAATAATTATAAAGGGAAACAAAAAACCTTAATGAGAAATCTACATACATTCTTATTAAGAAGTTACAATGCACCTCATCAGTAATTCCTGGAAAAGGAAATGGCAACCCACTCCAGTATTCTTCCTAGAGAATCCCATGAACAGAGAAGCCTGGCAGGCTACAGACCATGGGGTTGCAAAGAGTCAGACATGACTGAGCACAACACAGCAGCATGAGTAATCGCAAAAATCTAAATTGCATGCCACCTGATAGGGTTCAATGACAAAGACATATAATTACTTCTGTGATATTCCTGCCAATGATGAATAATCTGAATTATCAGTAGAATCATGTAGCAGAAAGAAAAGAATGAATATTCTCATGAAAGTAAGGTAGGTATTCGAGACTGAAAGTGACCAAGCAGACTTGACAAGTAAATGCAATATGTGATTCTGAACTGGATCCTTTTTCTATATAGAATACTATTAGGATTGAACTGGTAAATCACAAATGGGATCCAAAGATTGGATGGTAGTAATGGATCAGGGTCAATTTTCTGATTTTGATGTTTGTATTGTAGTTTTATAGGACACTTGCCCTTGCTTATAGGAAAGAGACTAAAGTATTTTTGGTCATGGGACATAATGTCAGCTACTTTCTTTCAAATGGGACAGAATTTGAAAAAAAGGTTCTCTTTGAACTTTTCTATTAATATAAGCGTGAGATTAAAAAAAGAGAGAGAAAGAATACTATTGCATTAGATTGCGAGCTCTCTCTTCTAACCTTCTATTGTTTTGTTCTACCAGGGCCCTCCCTGCATGTATCAGGTATTCAATCAGCGCGCCTGATTTACTGAATGACAAAAGGAAATCACTGTGGCTGCCATGCAAAAGAGCATCCTGAAACACAGTAAGAAAAGAAGAGGAGCGACTTGTTAGAAAGCTACTAAAACACTCCAGTAAAAAACGGCCTGAATTGGTGAGAACAGTGGTGTCAGAGAAGTAAAGGTTACATAAATATTTAGGCTATGACTTCAAAAGATGTTGTGTTATGGAAACAGAGGTGAGAGAAAGGTGGCATAAAGGACGACTCCCAGGTTTCTGGCAAAACCAACCTGATGATGGCATTTACTGATAATGGAAATACAAGTGGAAGAATTCAGAAGAGACAAGGAGTGGGACAGCTCAGGACAGTGAGTTAAATATGTTGAATTTGAGGCACTTGTAAAACACTTCAATAGAGATACTGTGCAAGTTGTATGTGTCTGGAACTTAAAAGTAAAAGCACTTATGCAGGTAGTGCAGGACTGAGAAGAGAAGACGGCCTCAAAGAAAACTTTCAAGGCTAGTGAATGGAGGAAGAGCCAGAAAAGCTGACTTATAAGGCACAGCCAAAAGAGGTTAAGAAGAAACCAGGAAAGTGTGGTGTTAAAAAAAAAAAGAGAGAGAGAGAGAGACAAGAGAACATTTCAAGAAGAAGACATAATTGGAGTTAAATGGTGCTACAAAGTCAAGTAAAACAAGGACAGGAAATACCCATTAGATTTAACGAGACTGACATCATTGCTATGTAAGTGGAAGAAGCCAGATGGGTAAGCTGAGAAGTGACAGAAGGTAAGAAAACTGAGACAATAACTGTAGACATCAATTTGAGATGGTTCCCTTTAAGGAAAGGAATAAACAAGATGGTAGAGGGAATGGAATCCAGGGTTAAGAGAGGTTTGATTGTTTTAAAATGGAGAAATCTGGACATTTATATGCTGGGGGACCAAAAAAACTACTGAGATAAATTTAATGACACAGGATAAAAGAGAAAACTGAGAATGCAGGTTTTCTTAATTCCATGCTGGAGTTTGTCACAGAGGCCCCAAACATTCAGTTAAAGTGATTTTGAAAGTACAATGGTTATTCATTAGACTATTAGAATTTTATTTAGTAAAGAGTTCTAAAGTCATCCAGCACCATCTGAGACTCAAAGAAGTTAGGTGACTAACTTACCTGCTCAAGGTCACATGGTTACTATATGATAGAGCTATGACCCAGGGGTTTCTGACTGCATGCTCCTTCCACAATCCCAGAGTGACTATATATGATCTGAGTATTCTGCAGAAGTGCATTTGGAGTCTTAAGGGTGGTGAAGGTAGAAGAAAGAGATGTGGGTTGGAGAGAATGTGGACACATTCGAGAGTCTGGAATCCCCATTCCTATTTCATGGAAGTTCCCCTTCTGTTTAATAAACTAGGGTCCTGAATAAGATTTAAGGAAAAAAAAAAAAAGGCAAACAATGATCAAAGAAATGTAAAAATACACATACTTTAAAACTTGCTTACCGGGTAACAGCACTGAACAGTCCACGGATGCGTGCTTTATGTCTAGATACAAAGGCTTCAGTAAATATTACTCCTCTGTTATCAAGATCAATGTGTCCATTAATAATTCTACCTAGTCGCTGAGTTAGTGCCTGAGGGTAAAGATGGATGAAAATTCTTATTAAAATGATAGAACAAAATTACAGATTTACATATGTACAGGTTTACTAAAGTCATGTGGCATGCTGATGTTGTATTAATCATACGACTGAGTAATTTCAGCAAGCATGAATTAACAAGATATATAAAGTAAAATGAAGACTTAGGATCTAGGAAACTTCATAATCTTATGGTGAAGACAAGAATTGAATGAGTCTAATAACTGATATGTTAAAAAAATCAGCTACCTGCTAATAAGGCCACAGGCAGCCTGAAACACAGACAACCAAGATATTTACAAGGATCCTGGAGAGGATCCTATATGGAACTGCTAATACTAACAGAGAAATAAATATTATCCCAAGATTCTGCAACCTAGGGATACATAAAACCTGAAAAGTTATACTCTGTGATGTAAATATTAACAAACTGTGTCCATAAATCTATACTGACAGACAACCTGATTTCTTGGTAACCTGAGGAGAGCATTTCTCCACAGCTACACTATGACTGGGATCAGGTTTATGAAATAAGCTTGGACATATTTCCCTTTACAGGACAAGTTAAATCTATTTGAGTCAGCCTGGCTGATACTTCTATGGTACAGAAAAATGGTTTCCAAACAACTTTTTTTTAAGGATCCATTTTTTTTGCTGCCCCATGAGGCATGCGGGATCTTAGTTCTGTGAGCCAGGATTAAACCCATGCCCTTAGCATTGGAATTGGAAGCTCAGAGTCTTATCCACTGGACTGTCAGGGAAGTCCCCCAAACCACTTCTTAGTGAGCTTTTACAATACTGCCTATGATACCGAGAAAAATTAAAACTGAAAAAAGAATATATATATATTTCTAAAATGTATCAGTAGCACAATAAGAAACCACTTGATCTGTTCTGATATTTTAATGTAAAACTGACTAAAAGTTTTTTTTTTTTGCCTTCTGTGATTTACATGTATTTGCTCATTTTATCTTCTGTAATTTACATACACTTGCTCAGGAGCTTAGTTCTCCTGAAATACTTTGTAAAACAGATCTATATGCTCAATGGTATTTTAGATGCAATGAGGAGAAATCACCCACTTAAAATGAGTGAGTAAATCTGTTTCATTATAAATTAATCTCATGCAATTATGGTTTGGTAATTTCTGTAAGATGGATTTTTTTAAAGTATACCTAAAATGATTTGGCTTTTCCCTTATTTGTTCCAGTAAATATATAAACAAAACCATCATTTATTGAGTACTTCCTCTAGGCCAGCCATTTCACCAGATATACCATGTATTCGACACCTTACTGACATCTATGAGAGACAATTATTCCCATTTTCAGATACGTAACTTGAAGCACAAATAGGCATAAAAATAATTTTTCTGACCCTAAGTAACAAAGCAGTGTCATAGACAGAATTCAAAGCATGGCCTGTTTAACTTCCACTGTTCCAAACAGACTTCTAAAACGTTAAACAACTTTAAGAAAACTGAAATAACAAGGAAATAGCCTCTATTTTCAGGCACCATTGTAATTTAACTTATAATTTGATTTGAGTATTGACACAAGTACCAAAAATTAAGTGACTATAAGCCATTCCTTGATTTCTCTCCCTATCATGCTCTCAGTTTAGAGGAGGAAAAAAGGTGACATCAAAAGAAGTTGGTACTATTGACATCTGGGGAAGAAAATTTTCTACTGGGAAGGAATGCTCTGTGCACTGCAGGATGTTCAGCAGCATCTGTGACCTTTACCACACAAGATGCCAGTAGCACTTCTTATAAATTATAATCTTCATCAGCTGTTTCTTAAATTATAACTAGCAATCAGAACTGAAGATATTCTTGCTAAAGAAGCATTCAATAAAGATATACACTTCTGGTATACTTGCTACTGCATCCAAGCAGGCTGAGACCTTAAGTCTACCAAGTTTAGGTATCTCTGGGTTCAGGAATGGAGAAGGCAATGGCACCCCACTCCAGTACTCTTGCCTGGAAAATCCCATGGATGGAGGAGCCTGGTGGGCTGTATAGTCCATAGGGTGGCTAAGATTCAGACACAACTGAGCAACTTCACTTTCACTTTTCACTTTCATGCATTGGAGAAGGAAATGGCAACCCACTCCAGTGTTCTTGCCTGGAGAATCCCAGGGACGGGGGAGCCTGGTGGGCTGCCATCTATGGGGTCGCACAGAGTTGGACACGACTGAAGCAGCTTAGCAGCAGCAACAGGGTTCAGGAAGATTAAAATCACTTCTAAACAATCTTATCAGAGCCATCAGTGTTTAAGTATCCCTCAAATATATTGCTAGAACATAGTCAAAACTAGAGAATAGTCAAAACACTTGCAAAAAAACAAATAATAGTAAGTCTAGTTTATTCCCACCCTTTCAAACTTGGCATTTATTTGAAAAGACAAATTATACCATTAAGGAAAAAAAATACCTGTGTCAGAAAGTTTCCAGGAAGATCATAGGTTTTACATAGTTCTGCTATGGTTACTTGACCACTTTCCTGTAATTTATCATTTACTTCTTCTGCTAAACGATCCAAATAGTTCCTAATAGTTTAAATTAAAAAAAAAAAAAGGAAAAACTTAATTAGGAATAATAATTTTTCTCTTTCTTTTTATGTTTAATTTCTGCTGCAATAAGGCACTCCCCAAAAGTAATTAATATGGTATGTTTAGGTAAACACCATTCATTAATCATAGTCTGAAATTTTTTTTATCAATGTAACTAAATGGAAGGTTAATCAAATAAATGCTGAAATTGTTTTCAACAGTTAAAATTCTACAGTCATTTTCATTAGGACTTTTTAACAATTCTGCTTTCAGAGTTAAGTTCACATAGGAAAGATGATAAAAATTGTGTTTTGTGTTGCTTTAAAACAACAGAAAAAATTAAAAGTTTATATTATTCCCAAGTATTCCACACAAGTAAGCACTTACTTTTTAAGCACAATAATGAAAATCAGTACTGGAAGAGTACTAAAAAATGCCATAGTGCCACAGTTATTCTAAATTTAAGTATAAACTTACAAAAAAAGAAACACAAAAAGGTATTCTTAATTATTGTACTTACTCATCTATCAGTTGTCCCAATACTAGTTGAACATGTTTTTCTGATTTAACAATGTCACCAATTCTATTTTCAATATGAGTCAGATCCACATTAATTGCCTGGAAAATAAGTACACATTCTATTAGTGATAAGTTCATATTGTTTTAAAATTTGAAATTATATATTTTAGAACTTTTAAAAAAATGAAAACTTACTTCCCCTTAGATGAATTTCAAATTGATTTGAAATATTATAAAAAATCTCAAACAATTAGGGGCTTATTGCTCATTCACTTTCATTTCTGAACCTGTACACTTTCACTCGCTAAGAAAGCTTGCACTACAAAAATCACACAACTTCAAAGGTCTTTTCACCTCCAGAGTCCCACCTAGTCCCCAGGGAGGCAGACAGGAGTGAGAGGGAGCGCCTGAAGCAGTGCAACTGGCAGGTCCTGACCTGCTGACATCATGCAGTGAGTCTGTGAGTCTATGACCCAAACTGCCCACTGCCTCTGAGCAATCACTGGACTGCTGCCCCATGGGGAGCCTCCTGGCCCAAGGACCATCCCAGCCCTGATTCTCTCACTCGAGAGAGGCTCTGCAGGCCAGCACTCAGGGGGTCAAGCCTGCTGATACATCTCAGCCCATGGTGTGATCCATGGGCTTGTAAATAAGTCAGCCAAACCCACTGTCAGGGTCGTGAATGAGGTTTCTCAGCAGATCCTGGCTCGTGGTTCTGAGATAGGAGGTAGATGGGTCCCTGAGCTAAACAGCTGGAGATTGTCAAGTGGAGTAAACTGGACCTTTGCTTCCCCTAGACATTTCAAGGATAAACTTAATAGCAGAAGCTGAGCTCTGCTGCAGTCAAGAAATAAGATGACTACATCTATCACTCCCGAGGTCAGGATCTCCAGGACTGCACATGTGTAGAAAGACTTGGGGGTCAAAAAGGGAGGGGTGCTATCCCATAATAGGTGCTGTCAACCTCCTATAGGCTTCCATGCTGGAATCCATCTTGGCAAAAAGATGCATAAGTATATCAGGAAGAGCCTTGGGTCAAGTCTGAGGTGGGAAATGAAGAAAGATGACTGGCCAGAGGAAATAAAAAACCAAGGAAAAACTGCTTCCATATAAGTGATTTAAATCACCTCTCTGGGATGCTCCTCATTAGGGAGGACACCCACACTCTTTCCTGTGTGTGTATTTCTGCTTTGTTTTAAATAGACTGCTTCTTTGTTCTCTTTGCATGTACTATGCTTCCAATAAATTTTGTGTCTGCTTTAAAATGTTTCTTTGTGGAATTCTTTCTCTGAAGAAGAAAAGAACCAAGGTCCTCTCACTTGCCATCATCATCTGGTGCCATGATTCGGATTGCTGCCAAGGTAATTTGCAGGTCTCGCTCAACTATGACTATGGCAAGAGATCTCTGCATGCACCATCTTCTTTGCTTCTCCTTTGGATTGTGCCTTTCTTTCCTACTTATCTTGCACAGAAGGGCCTGTTTTTCACTACATATGTTCAACATCCTCCTGGGAAAAGATCTTTTGCTTTTTATTTCTAAACTGCCAGTGCTGTCTTCATCAGGCTGAGTGCACAGGTACCCTGAGGTCTTATCTTTGTTACAAAACACACACATCTGAAATAATTATGCTTCTCAACTCTAATTCCTCCAAGAGTTTTTCCTTTTACTTCTCAGCTGCCCCCCTCACCCTGACCCCAGGCGTTGGCAACCCACACACTGCTACAGCCAGCCTAGTGAGCTGGCCAATTCTCAGTAGATCACAACATAAATTTTATAAATACTCAATCCTGAGGAGTACACCCCAGTGTAGGAAATCTTGTTATAGGACACAGGGGAGATCTGTTGTCTTGTCTATAAAGGCTTAAGGGAAAAACTGGCAACTGCTTTGCACTGGTTCAAATGTCCACCATAGGCAGGGAGGGAGAGCACCTTTAAGGGAACCAAAGCTGACCAGAGATGTCTGGTTAGAAAGCAGTGAGGGAGTAGAGGATGCTCCAAAGCCCATCAGCATAAAGATCAAAGGTAATTCAGAGGATGTTATGAATCCCTTACAGGTGCCTCCTAGTAATGTTTCCAGGATGCTGGACTTCATTTCTAGGACTGCTGTTCTTGGTTGCAGGTTATTCAACATGGGAGGATCTCCTTCTAAACCCAAAGAAACACCCCTTGAAAACGCTCCTACGACACTAAGTTTTTTTGTTCTTTCTGTCCACTTTCAGTTATAAACACCACTGACGGTACCCCTGGGACAACATTTCATCAGCCAGTCTGCCCCTCTTATTAGTGTCGGTTTAAGCACTATTTGGTCTAAATTTTAGCTATAAAACTATGAATACAAAAAAAGATAATCTTTTTTGACACTGTGAGACCACAATATTCTTTAGATTCCAGAGAAAACTCGTTAAAACTCTTTTGAAATTGCAAAATTGGTTCTTCCTTAAATTTGTTTTTAATTGGAGGATAACTGCTTTACAATATTGTGTTGGCTTTTGCCATACAACAACATGAATCAGTCATAAGTATACATATGTTCCCCTCCCTCTTGAACCTCCTCCAACTCCATCCCACCCCTCTAGATTGTCATAGAGTACCACTTTGGGTTCCCTGTGTTATACAGCAACTTCCCATTAGCTAGCTATTTTACACATGGTAATGAGTAAAAATATGTTTCATGCTTTTCTCTCAATCTGTCCCACCTCTCCTTCCCCAACTCTTTCCACAAGTATTTTCTCTATGTCTGCATCTCTATTCCTGCCCTACAAATAGATTCATCAGTACCACTTTTCTAGATTCCACATATATGCATTAATAATGTACTTCACTCAGTGTAACAAGCTACAGGTATATCCACCTCACTATAACTGACTCAAATGCATTCCTTTTCATGGATGAGTAACACACCATTGTTTAAATGTACCAAAACTTCTCTATCCATTCATCTGTTGATGGACATCTAGGTTGCTTCCATGTCCTAGCTACTGTAAACAGTGCTCTAATAAACACTGGGGTACATGTATCTTTTTGAATTATGGTTTTCTTAGGGTTAAAGTTCCAAAATATAAAAGCAACTCATGCAACTTACTTAAGAAAAATAAACAACCCAATCAAAAAAGTGGGTGGAAGACTTAAAACAGACACTTCTCAACAAAATTGGTTCTTTTGTATAGGCAATTAGAGAAAGTTAGCTTGTTAAAATATTTTTTTCCTTTGGAATTCTGACCTTGAGAGAAAACACACCTAGAAGAAAGCTTGAAGTTAACTCTTACTATGTCCTTGAGATACAAACACAGCCCACTTTTCCTGGGACTTTGCCCTTGGATTCATTAGTAGAACTGCAAGCAAAGGTTAAAAAAAAAATGCAAAGAGGCATTTTAAACCTTGAGCAGAAACTGTGAGACCTCTGTTAGTCTGGATTTATGTATGTCTCTAGTACGTGTCTTTGCCTTTGGATAATATTGCTGAAGTTAATCTGTGTGGATCACAACAAATTGTGGAGAATGTAAAGAGATGCAAATACCAGACCACCTTACCTGCCTCCTGAGAAACCTGTGTGCAGGTCAAGAAGCAACAGTTAGAAACCTACATGGAACAAGTGACTGGTTCAAAATTGGGAAAGGAGTACATCAAGGTTGTATATAGTCATCCTGCTTATTTAACTTATATGCAGAGTACACCATGTGAAATGCCGAGCTAGATGAATCACAAGTAGGAATCAATGTTTCTGGGAGAAATATCAACACCCACAGATATGCAGATGATACCACCCTAATGGCAGGCAGAAAGTGAAGAGGTACTAAAGAGCCTCTTGATGAAGGTGAAAGAGGAGAGTGAAAAACCTGGTTTAAAACTCAACATTCAAAAAACTAAGATCAGTGCTGTTCAGTTCAAGATGGCGGAGTAGCCGGATATGTGCTTATCTCCTCCTGCAACACCACAAAAACTGCAACTAGCTGTTGATCAACCACTGACAGGAGAATGCTAGAACCCATCAAATAAGATACCCCATGTCCAAAGACAAAGAAGAAGCCACAACAAGATGGTAGGAGGGGGCACAATCACTGTAAAATAAAATTCCATTCCTGTGGGGTGGGTGACCCACAAACTGGAGAACAATAATATCAAAGAAGTACTCTCACTGTTGTGAAGCTTCTGAACCCCACATCAGGCTTCCCAGCCTGGGGATCTGATAAGAGGAGCGGGAACCCCCAGGGAATCTGGCCTTGAAGGCCAGTGGAATCTGTTTGCATGACTTCCACAGGACTGAGGGAAACAGAGACTCTAATCTTGAAGGGCACAAACAAAATCTTGCAGGCACCAATACCCAGAGGAAAGCAGCAGTGACCCAACAGGTGACTGAACCAAAACTACCTGCTAGTGTTGGATGGTCTCCTGTGGAGGCATGGGTTGGCAGGGGCTCACCACAGGGACCAGGGCCCTGGCAGCGCATCAGGTTGGGAAAGTCTCCCTTGCAGTTCACCATTAATGTTACCATAGAGCCCATAGGAACCAGAGGTCAAACTGCCATATCCGTTGGGTCATCGAAAAAACAAGAGAGTTCTAGAAAAACATCTATTTCTGCTTTATTGACTATTTCAAAGCCTTTGTGTGGATAACAACAAAGTGTGGGAAATTCTTAACAGATGGGAATACCAGTCCACCTGACTGGTATTCTGCATGCAGGTCAGGAAGCAACAGTTAGCCTTGACTAGATGGACCTTTGTTGGCAAAGTAATGTCTCTACTTTCTAATATGTCTAGGTTGCTCATAACTTTTCTTCCAAGGAGCAAGGGTCTTTTAATTTCATGGCTTAGTCACAATCTGCAGTGATTGTGGAGCCCAAAAAAATAAAATCAGCCACTGTTTCCCCATCTATTTGCCATGAAGTGATGGGACTGCATGCCATGATTTTAGTTGTCTGAATGTTCAGCTTTAAGCCAATTTTTTTTACTCTCCTCTTTCACTTTCATCAAGCGACTTTTGAGTTCCTCTTCACTTTCTGCCATAAGGGTGGTGTCATCTGCATATCTGAGGTTATTGATATTTCTCCCGGCAATCTTGATTCCAGCTTGTGCTTCATCCAGCCCAGCATTTCGTATGATGTTCTCTGCATATAAGTTAAATAAGCAGGGTGACAATATAAAGCCTTGACATACTCCTTTCCCGATTTGGAACCATGTCTAGTTCTAAATGTTGCTTCTTGACCTGCATACAGATTTCTCAGGAGGCAGGTCAGGTGGTCTGCTATTTCCATCTCTTTCAGAATATTCCACAGTTTGTTGTGATCCACAGAGTCAACAGCTTTGGCATAGTCAATAAAGCAGAAGTAGATGTTTTTCAGGAACTCTCTTGCTTTTCTGATGATCCAGTGGATGTTGGCAAATTGATTTCTGGTTCCTCTGCCTTTTCTAAATCCAGCTTGAACATCTGGAAGTTCACAATTCACATACTGTTGAAGCCTAGCTTGGAGGATTTTGAGCATTATCTTCCTAGAGTGTGAGATGAGTGGAATTATGTGGTATATTGAATTCTTTAGCATAGGCTTTCTTTGGGATTGGAATGAAAACTGACCTTCTCCAGTCCTGTGGCCACTGCTAAGTTTTCCAAAATTGCTGACACACTGAGTGCAGGACTTTCACAGCATCACTGTTTAGGATTTGAAATAGTTCAACTGGAATTCCATCACCTCCACTAGCTTTGTTTGCAGTTATGCTTTCTAAGGCCCACTTGACTTGGCATTCCAGGATGTCTGGCTCTAGGTGAGTGATCACACCATCATAGTTACCTGGGTCATGAAGATCTTTTTTGTATAGTTCTTCTGTGCATTCTTGCCACCTCTTCTTACTATCTTCTGCTTCTATTAGGTCCATACTATTTCTGTCCTTTATTGAGCCCATCTTTGCATGAAATGTTCCCTTGGTATCTCTAATTTTCTGGAAGAGATCTCTAGTCTTTCCCATTCTGTTGTTTTCCTCTATTTCTTTGCACTGATCACTGAGGAAGGCTTTCTTATCTCTCCTTGCTATTCTTTGGAACTCTGCATTCAAATGGGTATATCATTTCTTTTCTCCTTTGCCTTCAGCTTCTCTTCTTTTCTCAACTATTTGTAAGGCCTCCTCACACAGCCATATTGCTTTTTTGCATTTCTTTTTCTTGGCGATGGTCTTGCTCCCTGTCTCCTGTACCATGTCACGAATCTCTGTCCATAGTTCTTCAGGCACTCTATCAGATCGAATCCCTGGAATCTATTTGTCACTTCCACTGTATAATCATTAAGCAATCTGATTTATGTCATACCTGAGTGGTCTAGTGGTTTTCCCTACTCTCTTCAATTTCAGTCTGAATTTGTCCATAAGGAATTCATGATCTATGCCACAGTCAGCTCCCAGTCTTGTTTTTGCTGACTGTATGGAGCTTCTCCATCTTTGGCTGCAAAGAATATAATCAATCTAAGTTTGGTATTGACCATCTGGTAATGTCCATGGTAGAGTCTTCTTTTGTGTTGTTGGAAGAGGGTGTTTGCTATGACCAGTGCATTCTCTTGGCAAAACTCTGTTAGCCTTTGCCCTGCTTCATTTTGTATTCCAAGGCCAAATATGCCTATTACTCCAGGTATCTCTTGACTTCCTATTCTTGCATTCCAGTCCCCTATAATGAAAAGGACATCTTTTTTAGTGTCAGTTCTAGAAAGTCATGTAGGTCTTCACAGAACCGTTCCACTTCAGCTTATTCAGCATTTCTAGTTGGGGCATAGACTTGGATTACTATGATATTGAATGGTTTGCCTTGGAAACGAACAGAGATCATTCTGATTCCTAAGATGTTGATGTTCACTCTTGCCATCTCCTGTTTGACCACTTTCAATTTACCTTGATTCACACATTCCAGGTTCCTATGCAATATTGTTCTTTACAGCATCGGTATTTACTTCCAGCACCAGTCACATCCACAACTGGGTGCTATTTTAGCTTTGGCTCCATCTCTTCATTCTTTCTGCAGTTATTTCTCCACTGTTCTCCAGTAGCATATTGGGCACCTACCAACCTGAGGAGTTCATCTTTCAGTGTCCTATCTTTTTGCCTTTTCATACTGTTCATGGGGTTCTCAAGGCAGGGATACTGAAGTGGTTTGCCATTCCCTTCTCCAGTGAACCATGTTTTGTCAGAACTCTCCACCATGACTCGTCTGTCTTGGGTGGCCCTACATGGCATGGTTCATGGTTTCATTGAATTAGACAATGCAGGTGGCCAAAAGCATGAAAATATGCTCAACATCACTAATTATTAGAGAAATGCAAATCAAAACTACAATCAGTTATAACCTCACACCAATCAGAACAGCCATCATCTGAAAATCTCCAAACAATACATACTGGACAGTGTGTGGAGAAAAAAGAACCCTCCGAACACTGTTGGTGGGAATGTAAAACTGGTATAACCATTACAGTGAACAGTATGAAGTTTCTTAAAAAACTAAAAATATAACTACCACATGGTCCAGTAATCTCACTCCTGGGCATACATCTGGAGGAAAGCATATTTTGAAAAGATACATTCACCCCAATGTTCAGTGGGGCACTATTTACAACAAGTAAGACATGGAAATAACCTAAATGTCCATTGACAGAGGAAAAGATATAGATGTGGTACATATATAGAGTGGAATATTACTAAGCCATTAAAAAGGAGTGAAATAGAAAAGGAGTGAAAAGCAAAGGAGAAAAGAAAAGATATACCCATTTGAATGCAGAGTTCCAAAGAACAGCAAGGAAAGATAAGAAAGCCTTCCACAGTGATGAGTGCAAAGAAACAGAGGAAAACAATAGAATGGAAAAGACTAGAGATCTCTTTAAGAAAATGATGGGCTCAATAAAGGACAGAAACGGATGGACCTAACAGAAGCATAAGATACTAAGACGAGGTGGCAAGAATACACAGAAGAACTGTACAAAAAAGATCTTCACGACCCAGGTAATCACAATGATGTGATCACTCACCTACAGCCAGACATCCTGGAATGTGAAGTCACGTGGGCCTTAGAAAGCATCACTATGAACAAAGCTAGTGGAGGTGATGGAATTCCAGTTGAGCTAGTTCAAATCCTAAAAGATGATGCTGTGAAAGTGCTCTACTCAAATGCCAGCAAATTTGGAAAACTCAGCAGTGGCCACAGGACTGGAAAAGGTCAGTTTTCATCCCAATCCCAAAGAAAGGCAATGCCAAAGAATGCTCAAACTACTACACAATTCCACTCATCTCACAGTCTAGTAAAGTAATGCTCAAAATTCTCCAAGCCAGGCTTCAACAATACATAAACCGTGAACTTCCAGATGTTCAAGCTGGTTTTAGAAAAGGCAGAGGAACCAGAAATCAAATTGCCAACATTCACTGGATCATTGAAAAATCAAGAGAGTTCCAGAAAAACATCTATTTCTGCTTTATTGACTATGCCAAAGCCTTTGACTGTGTGGACCACAATAAACTGTGGAAAATTCTGAAAGAGACGGGAATATTAGACCACCTGCCCTGCCTCTTGAGAAATCTATATGCAGATCAGAAAGCAACAGTTAGAACTGGACATAGAACAACAGACTGGTTCCAAATAAGAAAAGGACGTCAAGGCTGTACATTGTCACCTTGCTTATTTAACTTATATGAAGAGTACATCATGAGAAATGCTGGGCTGGATGGAGTACAAGCTGGAATCAAGACTGCCAGGAGAAATATCAACAACCTCAGACATACAGATGACACCACCCTTATGGCAGAAAACAAAGAACTACTAAAGAGCCTCTTGATGAAAGTGAAAGAGGAGAGTGAAAAAGTTGGCTTAAAGCTGCACATTCAGAAAACTACGATCATGGCATCCGGTGCCATCACTTCATGGCAAATAGATGGGGAAACAGTGGAAACAGTGGCACACTTTATTTTTGTGGGGCTCCAAAATCACTGCAGATGATGACTACAGCCATGAAATTAAAAGACGCTTGCTCCTTCGAAGAAAAGCTATGACCAACCTAGATAACATATTAAAAAGCAGAGACATTACTTTGCCAACAAAGGTTTGTCTAGTCAAGGCTCTGGTTTTTCCAGTAGTCATGTATGGATGTAAGAGTTGGACTATAAAGAAAGCTGAGCGCTGAAGAATTGATGCTGTTGAACTGTGGTGCTGGAAAAGACTCTTTAGAGTCCCTTGGACTGCAAGGAGATCCAACTAGTCCATCCTAAAGGAAATCAGTCCTGAATATTCATTGGAGGGACTGATGTTGAAGCTGAAACTCCAATAGTTTGGCCCCCTGATAGAAGAGCTGACTCATTTGAAAAGAACCTGATGCTGGGAAAGATTGAAGGCAGGAGGAGAAGGGGATGACAGAGGATGAGATGGTTGGTTGGCATCACTGACTCAATGCACATGAGTTTGAGTAAACTCCAGGAGTTGGTGATGGATAGGGAGACCTGGCGTGCTGCAGTCCATGGGGTCACAAAGAGTCGGACACGACTGAGTGAGTGAACTGAACTGATACACAGTACTATGTATAAAATAATTAACAAGGACCCACCGTATAGCACAGGGAATACTATCCAATGTTCTGTAATAACCCATGTGGCAAAGGATTCTGAAAAAGAACTATAAATCAACTATACCGTGAAAAAAAAATAAAAAAATTTGAAAAAATAAGAAATTAAACCTATTCACACAAAAATGGCCAGTTTCCTGCATATAGTGTAGTGTACCTTACTGATGCCCCCTAATGGATCACAGCTTTGTCAAGGTGAAGGGGCTTGCAAAACTCAATCAACCTATGAGCTATGCCCTGCAGGGCTACCCAAGACAGACGGGTTATGTTGGAGAGTTCTGACAAAACGTGGTCCACTGGAGGAGGAAGTAGCAAACCACCCCAGTATTCTTGCCATGAGAACCCCATGAACAATAGAAAAAGACAAAAAGATACAATATCAGAAGATGAGTCCCTCAGGTTGGAAGGTGTCCAATATGTTCCTGGGGTAGGGCAGAAGGCAATTACCCCAGACTGATAGCTCCAGAATGACTGAAGCAGCTGGGCCAAAGCAGAAACAATGCTCAGTTGTGGATGTGTCTGGTGGTGAAAGTAAAGTCCAGTGCTGTAAAGAATGATATTGCATACGAACTTGGAAAGTAGGTCCATGAACCAAGGTAAATTACATGTGGTCAACCAAGAGATGGTAAGAGTGAACATCAATATCTTTGTAATCAGTGAACTAACATGGACGGGAATGGGCAAATTTAACTCAGATGACCATAATATCTACCACTATCTCACATGCTAGTAAAGTAATGCTCAAAATTCTCCAAGCCAGGCTTCAGCAATACGTGAACCACGAACTTCCTGATGATCAAGCTGGTTTTAGAAAAGGCAGAGGAACCAGAGATCAAATTGCCAACACCCGTTGGATCATCAAAAAAGCAAGAAAGTTCCAGAAAAAACATCTACTTCTGCTTTATTGACTACGCCAAAGCCTTTGACTGTGTGGATCACAATAAACTGTGGAAAATTCTGAAAGAGATGGGAATACCAGACCACCTGACCTGCCTCTTGAGAAATCTGTATGCAGGTCAGGAAGCAACAGTTAGAACTGGACATGGAACAACAGACTGGGTCCAAATAGGAAAAGGAGTATGTCAAGGCTGTATATTGTCACCCTGCTTATTTAACTTATATGCAGAGTACATCATGAGAAACGCTGGGCTGGAAGAAGCACAAGCTGGAATCAAGATTGCCGGGAGAAGTATCAATAACCTCAGATATGCAGACGACACCACCCTTATGGCAGAAAGTGAAGAGGAACTAAAAAGCCTCTTGATGAAAGTGAAAGAGGAGAGTGAAAAAGTTGGCTTAAAGCTCAACATTCAGAAAACGAAGATCATGGCATCTGGTCCCATCACTCCATGGGAACTAGATGGGGAAACAGTGGAAACGGTGTCAGACTTTATTTTTTGGGGCTCAAAAACACTGCAGATGGTGCCTACAGCCATGAAATTAAAAGACGCTTACTCCTTGGAAGGAAAGTTATGACCAACCTAGATAGCATATTCAAAAGCAGAGACATTACTTTGCCAACAAAGGTTTGTCTAGTCAAGGCTATGGTTTTTCCTGTGGTCATGTATGGATGTGAGAGTTGGACTGTGAAGAAGGCTGAGCGCTGAAGAATTATGGTTTTGAACTGTGGTGTTGGAGAAGACTCTTGAGAGTCCCTTGGACTGCAAGGAGATCCAACCAGTCCATTCTGAAGGAGATCAGCCCTGGGATTTCTTTGGAAGGAATGATGCTAAAGCTGAAACTCGAGTACTTTGACCACCTCATGCGAAGCGTTGACTCACTGGAAAAGACTCGGATGTTGGGAGGGATTGGGGGCAGGAGGAGAAGGGGACAACAGAGGATGAGATGGCTGGATGGCATCACTGACTCAATGGATGTGAGTTTGAGTGAACTCCGGGAGTTGGTGATGGACAGGGAGGCCTGGCATGCTGCGATTCATGGGGTCACAAAGAATCGGACACAACTGAGCTAGTAAACTGAACCAAAGGTCATAACACCTGGTCCCATTCCTTCCTGGCAAATAGAAGGGGAAAAAATAGAAGCAGTGACAGATTTTGTTCTTCCTGGGTTCCAAAATTACTGCAGATGGTGACTGCAACCATGAAATTAGAAGATGTTTGCTTCTTGGAAGGAAGGCTATGACAAACCTATACAGTGACAAAGGTCTGTATACTCAAAGCTATGGTCTTTTCAGTAGTCATGTACAAATGTGAGAGTTGGACCATAAAGAAGGCTGAATGCCAAAGCACTGATGCTTTTGAATTGTGGTGCTGGGGAAGACTCTTGAGAGTCCCTTGGACAGCTAGGATATCAAACCAGTCAAGCCTAAGGGAAATCAACCCTGAAAATTCTTTGAAGGACTGATGCTGAAGCTAAACCTCCAATACTTTGGCCACCTGATGTGAAGAGCTGACTCATTAGAAAAGACCCTGATGATGAGAGATACTGAAGGCAAAAGGAGAAAGGGCAGAAGAGTATGAGACAGTTGGATGGTATCATCGATTCAATGGACATGAACTTGGGTGAACTTCAGGAGATGGTGAGGGACAGGGAGGCCTGGCATGCTGCAGTCCATAAGGTCGGAAAGAGTTGGACATGACTTTGCCACTGAACAACAACAACAAAACCCTTACTGATGCCACGTACACTTGTATTTTCTAAAAATATTTTCTAGGTTTAACTTCCACATACTAAAACAAGTCACCATGAAACAAGTGATTTTTCTCTCAAAATTACATAAACTCTATAATTACATAAAATGGTTAACTATGAGTTTATTTTGTAAAGAATAAAGTATAAGCAAGTCAACTGAGAAAGAAAAACTTGTTAAACTGATTAAATGTATCAGTGAAGGTCATATAATTATTTCTTCACAAACACAATATGATACCAATATCAAGTGGCTACTTAAGGCACTGAAAAAATTAGTAACATAAAAAGTTGAGAAATCAAAGTAAAAACTGTTACAAAGCTGAAATTTACCTGTTGCAGATCAACGATGTTTACTCGACCTTTAAAGAAAAGACATTCATTTAAGTTATCAGAAAGTACATACCAGCCCCAAACTGCAAATTCCAACATATTTATGTTTTGGACATTTCAAGATCCAAAATATAAATCTTTCTGCAAAGGACACAATGAAAGTGCAAAGTGAGAGTCGCTCAGTCGTGACCGACTCTTTGTGACCCGCCAGACTGTAGCCTGCCAGACTTCTCTGACCATGGAACCCTCCAGGCCAGAATACTGGAGTGGGTAGCTGTTTCTCCCAAGGGAGGGATCGAACCCAGGTCTTCTGCATTGCAGGCGGATTCTTTACCATCTGAGCCACTAGGGAAGCCCAAGAATACTGGAGTGGGTAGCTGTTCCCTTCTCCAGAGGATCTTCCTGACCCAGGCATAGAACCAGGGTCTCCTGCATTGCAGGTGGATTCTTTACCAACAGGGCCACAGTAATTAATGCCTTCAAAGACAAGTTATTATCATAATAAGTATCCATGGCTAAAATATAGAGGATAGCTTATTTTCAAAGTTCCATTTGTCATATCAAACTAATAACCAGCATCAGCTGATACTGAGTTGGGCAGACCTATGAGGGTTATTTTCATCCCTTCACAATTTATCTACTGTGACCAAAGACACATTGACAACAAAATTCAGATAAATTATTTTCAATTATTTGAAACTGGTATGTTATCACTTATTACCTAAATATCTGTTAAGCATTTCAAATTATAGCTAGTATTTTATTAGGACTATGCAGTAAGATAAAAAACAAACATCATAACATCTAACAAGTTGTTTTCACAGATGCATCTATTTTAATCAAACAGTATTCAAATTTGCTCAGTAATTTCTTCATATTTCAAAAACGCAATGGAAACAAAAACTTTTTCGTGTTTGTAGTAGCTTTTCCTACAATCTGATATAACATCATACTAAATTATTTTGTAATTTGCAAACAAAATTTAAAAAAGACCATTACAGTCTTGATTTTCAATGGTCTGTAATTTAAAACCTCTGTTCCCTTTTCATAATTATCACCTGATAACAGACAGCTAAGTCCACCCGAGTCACCCAATAAATTCAAGAACTGTGAAAAGAAACAGCTGATTAATTCACAAACAGAAGACATAACTCAAAATAAAAAATGCGATTCTGTAAAGTGACAATATTTGACTTCATTTAAATTATATAATGTTCACCCAAATCTATTAAAAGTATTAAAGCTGAATATTATATTAACAATTGAGAAGGGTGTC
Source organism: Bos javanicus (assembly GCF_032452875.1). NCBI lineage: Eukaryota > Metazoa > Chordata > Mammalia > Artiodactyla > Bovidae > Bos > Bos javanicus. The sequence goes on from NC_083876.1 coordinate 53,308,779, forward strand.
CTATAACCTCCAAATCATTTATGATTTATGGTTTGAAAGGTCATGCCCAGGCCCCTTTCCGAAGAACCAGAAGAAAAAACTAAGGAATTACTTACCACCTCGAACATGTAGCTCATCTCTCATTTCTTTACTAATTTGGGCTGGAGTAATATATTCCTTCCCATCAAGTGTGTGAACTACTTCTAGCTGTTTCTGAGCAATCAATTTATTCACAATCTCAATGCAGTTCCGTTCTGACAATCTGAGGGAAACAAAAGTTTTAAAAAAGGAATTTGTTACATCCAGTGCTCAATATGTTGAAGGAGATGTATGACAATGGGTTTTTAAAAGGTTTGGATAGTCATTAGGTTCTATATTACAGCATCTGCATCTTTTTTCGTATAATACTAATTCAATATTTAAAAAAATTATAGGGCGTAAACAGGTTTACATTAACTTAAATCATGTAATTCATTGTTACAAATCTATTTTAGATTTCGAGTTTGCTCTCTTAGGCATGCTTCTAATCTTCAAATGTAAATAGAAAAGTAAGGACATGTAATTTAAGTAAAAGAAAAAACACGTCCTACTTTTGGTTCAATTTTCGCTTTCGCTTCAGTTAAGAAAAAAAACAAACAAAATTTTATTTTATTAAATGCATAGTTGCCTCACTCCTATCTATAAGCTTTCTAAGCAGGACACCTAGGTAGGCCATGGCTAGGCCAGGAAAACCATAATTTGCAACTGACAGTTACACAAACACTTAAGTGTCCTCGTTTGCTAGCACTGATACAAAACACAGCATCAGAGGATTAAAGTCTTTAGCTCCAGAAAGAACAAGGCAAGAAGTAGTCAACAGATAAAAAAGGGTTCTATTAGCGTTATATGTGTTCCATAAAGGTGAAAAGCAAATTTAGGGAGCTTTTTCAGGACACACCCCCCAAAACGTCAAGTGTCTGGAGTCCCTAAAAATGACAGATGGGAGTATGGCTCTGGCCTAGCACACCTATACTGGTGAACAAGAAGGCAAAATGTTTACGGAGTCAACATAGTATTTACAAAATACTGTACCTTGGGGTTAGCCTCTCCTTTCAAGCTCTAAGTCAGGAAGTGTATAATAGGCAATGACGCTTCAGGGACTTGCTAACAGTTAAGCAAGGATCAGAGGGATAGTCTTAGGAGTGTCACCGGCCCCAGCCGTCGAGGTGGGGTGGCCTCGCCTGCACCTTGCTGGGGCTTGGAAGGGGTGGGAAGGAATGTTCTAGGTCTTCCCCACCGAGAACTATTTTGGAAACCGCACTCCAGCCTCTGGGAGGAAGGGAGGGGGCGGGAACGCTGACAGGGGATGGGAAGGTCGGGGATTCAAGGCCTGGGGTTTGCAGCCTCAGATCCCGGAGTGGCCACCCGAGGCTATTTTGGATTCCACAAACGGAGAGGGAGGGTCAGGCACCTTTGCGTGGCTTCTGCGAACTGCGCCCGCTGAAAATCTGCCGCCAACCGCCTAATCTCTTCCCAGGCGTCCGCCATCTCGGCCCTATTCGCCCAGCCGCCGACAAACCGCAGACACGTCAGCCCAAAGGTCGCGGGAGCCGAGGCGGAACGGGCCGCGCGGAGGGACAAGAGACTCTCCGCGACGCAGCTACGGAACGTGCGCGACTTGCGCCGGCGGGGGCGGGGCCAGAAAAGCAGCAGCCCCGCCCTCCCCGCGCGGGAGGTTTGTCCTGGGCTGTGGGATCCCTCGGAGAAGGCAATGGCACCCCACTCCAGTACTCTTGCCTGGAAAATCCATGGACTGAGGAGCCTGGTAGGCTGCAGTCCATGGGGTCGCTAAGAGTCGGACACGACTGAGCGACTTCACTTTCACTTTCACTTTTTACTTTCATGCATTGGAGAAGGAAATGGCAACCCACTCCAGTATTCTTGCCTGGAGAATCCCAGGGACAGAGGAGTCTAATGGGCTGCTGTCTATGGGGTCGCACAGAGTCGGACACGACTGAAGCGACTTAGCAGCAGCAGCAGTGGGATCCCTTCGCGGCTGCGGAGAGCCAGCCCTCCAGTTTGTGTACTCGTCTGCCAGAAAGCCAAGTTAATAAAGTGTTACTTCAAGCGTTTGTTTGCATTATTCCTAATATTTTGGCGCAGTGATAATAAAGTTAACCACTCTTTTTTTTTTTCTTCCCTGCCCTCTATTTGATTCATTTTGGGGAGGCTGGGGAGGAGCTGTTCCCCAAGCTGCAGTTAACATTACGTCTTCTCTGTTAACGTAGGGCAGTTCGATTTGTGTAGGGAATCATGCTATGGGTCACAGAGTTCCTTTGGATTTTCCCATAACATCTTACGGGAAAACCTGAACGAAGGTTTTGACTAATCCAATAAGGTCAGTAGCTCAGCAGTGTCTGACTCTTTATGACCCCATGGACTGCAGAATATCGGGCTTCTCTATCCTTCCCCAGCTCGCAGAGCTTGCTCAAACTCATGTCCATCCAGTCCGGTGATGCCATCCAGCCGTCTCATCCTCTGCTGTCCCATTCTCTTCCTGCCTTCAATCTTTCCCAGCATCAGGGTCTTTTCCAATGAGTCAGTTCTTTGCATGAGTTGGCCAAAGTATTGGAGCTTCAGCTTCAGCATCAGTCCTTCCGATGAATATTCAGGACTGATTTCCTTTAGAATTGACTGATTTGATCTCCTTGCAGTCCTCTCAAGGGGACTCTCAGACTCTCAAGAGTCTTCTCCAACACCACAGTTCAAAAAATCAATTATTCGGTGCTCAATTCAAGATTGTAATTTGTAGAGACAGCTTGTGCTGCCTAAAAGGATAGTCACTAGACAGATGAAGCTATTTAAATTAATTAAAATTGGGCTGGAAGAAGCACAAGCTGGAATCAAGATTGCCGGAAGAAATATCAATAAACTCAGATATGCAGACGACACCACCCTTGTGGCAGAAAGTGAAGAGGAACTAAAGAGCCTCTTGATGAAAATGAAAGAGGAGAGTGAAAAAGTTGGCTTAAAGCTCAACATTTAGAAAACGAAGATCATGGCATCTGATCCCGTCACTTCATAGCAAATAGATGGGGAAACAGTGGCAACAGTGTCAGACTTTATTTTTTGGGGCTCCAAAATCAATGCAGATGGTGATTGTGGCCATGAAATTAAAAGACACTCCTTGGAAGAAAAGTTATGACCAAACTAGATAGCATATTCGAAAGCAGAGACATTACTTTGCCAACAAAGGTCTGTCTAGTCAAGGCTATGGTTTTTCCAGTGGTCATGTAATGATGTGAGAGTTGGACTGTGAAGAAAGCTGAGCTCTGAAGAACTGATGCTTTTGAACTGTGATGTTAGAGAAGGCTCTTGAGAGTCCCTTGGACTGCAAGGAGATCCAACCAGTCCATCCTAAAGGAGATCAGTCCTGGGTGTTCATTGGAAGGACTGATGCTGAAGCTGAAACTCCAATACTTTGGCCACCTCATGCGAAGAGTTGACTCATTGGAAAAGACTCTGATACTGGGAGGGATTGGGGGCAGGAGGAGAAGGGGACAACAGAGGATGAGATGGCATCACCAACTCGATGGACGTGAGTTTGGGTAAACTCCAGGATCTGGTGATGGACAGGGAGGCCTGGCGTGCTGTGATTTATGGATTCCCAAATAGTTGGACATGACTGAGCAACTGAACTGAACTGAACTGAAGATTATATCAGAAACAAACAAATAGAAATTGAAAACATAATGTTTTCAGTAACAACCCCCCAAATGAAATACTTATGTATAAATCTAACAAAATATGTATAAGATCTACATGAGGAAAACTACCAACTCTAATGAATGAAATCAGAGAAAAACTAATTAAAGGGAGAGATAGTCAATATTCATGGATAGCAACAGTCAATATTGTCAAGATGCCAATTCTTCCAGACTTGATCTGTAGATTCAGTACAATCCCAATCAAAACCTGGGTAATTTATTTTGTGGATATCAACAAGCTCTTTTTAAAGTTTATATGAAGAATCAAAAGACCCAGAATTGCCAACATGGTGTTGAAGAAGAACAAAGTTGAAGGACAGACACTGCCTGAATTTAAGACTAATTACAAAGATACAGTAATCAAGACAGTGTGGTATTGGTGAAAGAATAGACAAATATATCAATGAAACAGAATAGAGAGCCCCAAAATAAAACCACATCAGTTCAGTTCAGTCCAGTTCAGTCACTCAGTCGTGTCCGGCTCTTTGCGACCCCAGGAACAAAATCAATTCAATGGAGCAAAGATAGTCTTTTAAGTAAATGGTACAGAAACAACTAGACTTTCACATGCAAGAAAGAAAAGAAGAATCTAGACATAGATCTTACACTCATCATATAAGTTAACTGAAAATAGATCACAGACCTAAATGAAGAATGCAACTATGAAACACCTAGGAAATAACGGGAGGAAATTTAGATGACTTGTAGCATGTCAGTACTTTTTAGACACAACAACAAAGGCACAACAGATAAAATAAATCATTGATAAACTAGACTTCATTAAAATTAAAAATTGTTCTGCAAAAGTCCATGTCAAGAGAATGGAAGACAAGCCACAGCATGGTAGTAGATATTTGCAAAAGACACATCTGATAAGAACTGTTTTTCAAAAGATATAAAAAAGTCATGACATTCAACAATAAAACAAAAAATGAAAAATGGACCAAAAATTTTAACAGATAATTCACCAAAGTAGATATACAGATGACAAAGCAGCATATGAAAAGATGCTCTGTATCATATGTCATCAAAGAAATAAAAATTTAAACAATGAGATGCCACTACACACCTATCAGAATGACTAAAATCTGGAATGCTGACAACGCCATATGCTGGCTAGGATGTGCAGCAACAGAATCCTCATTCATGGATGGTAATGCAAAATAGTACAGCTATCTTGGAGACAGTTTGGCACTTTCTTACAAAGCTAAACATGCTCTTAACATATGATTTAGCAATCACACTCCTTGGATTTCACTCAAAGGAATTGAAAAATTGTGTCCATATAAAACCTGCACACAGATGTTCATAGCATCTTTATTTGTAATTGCCCAAACTTGGAAGCAATTAATATTTCTTTCAAAGGGTGAATGGGTAAATGAACTATGGTACATACAGCCAATGGAATATTATTCAATGCTAAAATGAAATGAGCTATCAAGTCATGAAAAGACATGCTGAAAATTTAAATGCATATTACTAAGTGAAGGAAGCCAATCTGAAAAGCCTACATACTGTATAATTTCAACTTCATGACATTATGGAAAAAGCAAAACTATGGAGATTGTGAAAAATCAATGGTTGGCAGCATTTGGGAAGGGAAGAGAGATGAACATATGGAACACAGAGGATTTTTAAAGACAATGAAAATACTCTATATGATACTATAATGAGAGACACTTGTCATTACACATTTGTTCACATAAATTGAATGTGCAACATCAAGAATGAGCCATTATGTAACTATGGGCTTTTGGGTGGTTTTGATGTGTAAATAAATGTAAGCATATCGATTGTATTAATAGCAAATGTACCACACTAGTAGGGGATATTGATAATGGAGAGGTTATATGTGTGTGGAGGAATGGCGTATATGGGAAGTCTCTGCACGTTTCTCACAGTTTTGCTGTGAAGTTAAAACTGCTCTAATAGTAGTCTTTAAAAATACATATAACATTTAATATTAGTTGTTTAATCACAATAGCTACCTTTCAAGTGCTCAATAGCCACATGTGGCTCATGGCTATCTTATGGGACAGTATAGAAAACCAATTTTATCCTCACCAAAAGTTCTATTGGATGGCTCTGGTTTAGACCGTTGATAAGGGCACACATTTGTTCAGACTCTGAGATCATGAGATTCAAAGCAACCACCTCCAGTTAGCAGCCACATATCATAACTATAATTTCAGTCATTTTGAATGAAGGATAAAAATTTGAATGGGAAATAGTTCAATGTTGGACAACCTCTGATAGATTACCGGATAGGATAATGGTAAATAGCACAAGTGGCTACTGAATAAGAGATGAGAAATTCCTTTTAAGAATAAGCTTGTGTAGATTTGAAAAACAGCATGTCAATTCTCTAAAATATTTCCTAAGAGAAATTTTTATTTTCTACAAACCTAAGTCAGATTTTGACATGTTCATTATGTGGAAAGGACTCAAGGTCTTTTCAGCTACACTAGTATGTGGTTGTGGCACCATCCTTAGATTCATCTAAGGCTAATTAGATATTCTAACATTTGTAATGTGGGTTGTTGGCTTCACTGAAATGGCAGGGGATGTGATCCTGTAAAGTTGCTCCAAGATAAACTTTCTCCAACTCAACTAGGAAAATGAAACGAAACAATGGCAAAATGGGTATTTTCATGCAAGTCAGTATTTACTATTTGTTACTGTACAGAAATTACAAAGATATTGTTAATTACATAGCTAACATTATCTTATTGCCCTTTGGGATTTAACAGTTACCTCAATCCCACCATCAAAAATGGCACTATAATCCTGTACATAGAAAGCATCAATGTCTCAGGAAACTAGTATGAGTCATGGGTGGAAGAAATCCATTTGCTTTTAGGGCAAAGAGGTTGAGATTTTTTTTTCCTTTTGGTTGCTGTGTGGCATGTGGGATCTTAGCTCCCCAACCAGGTATAGAACTCATGCTCCTTGCATTGGAAGAGTGGAGTCTTAAACACGGGACTGCCAGGGAAATTCCTGGTTGTGACTATTAAGAGGCAATTTCTTTTTTCCCTTCTGAGGTTTCAATGAATGTTTGATTGTAGGACTATCTCACGAGCAAATGAGAGTAATGGGAGAAAGAACAAAGAGGACTAATTGGGTATTAAATAAAAAAAAGTCAATGAAAATAGAGATTATTATGATGTTGAAGACATAGGCAGTGAATCACTCAGGGCTTATAGAATCAGAGAGTATCAGGGCAGGAAAGGCTCTTCAGATCATCCATGCTAATACCCATCTACAGCAATAATTTCTTTGCAAGCTCGTGGCAGATTATGTACTTTTTGCTTGAACACTTAAAATGATGAAGTGTTCCCTTCTTTGCAGGGCAGATTAATCCTGTTTGGGACAAATCTAACTGTTTGAAATTCCTTCCTTATACTAAAGCAAGATCTGTTTCCCTGTCACTTCAATATTCTTTCCTTGGGTGACTCAGAGGATGATTCTAATATATCTTTCCCATGACAACTCTTTAGATATTCAAAGCATGTCCCTCTTGCTTTCTTTTTCCAAGTTAAACATCTCAGATACTTCAATTATATCTCCTGACAAGATCTCCAGATTTCTAAATATCTTGGCTACCCTCTCTTGTTAAACTCTAGCTTGGCGATGTCAGCTTTAGAAAGTGATGCCCAGAAGGAATTTAGTATTTTACACATAGTCTGACTAGAGCGGTGACAGTGAGATTAATTTCCCTAGATATTATACTTCTGTTAATTGGACTCTTGGCTTAAATTGAGCTGGTAATGAACTGTATCTGACTGGTATTTATCTAAATTGCTATCAAACCAAGTTCAGTCTATTCTGTACCTGAACAAATTAATTTTATTTGATAACTTTCACCTTGTTATTTTTGACCCATTCATTCATTTATTCTTTCAACAAATAGTGTTTGAGGTCTACTATATGCCAGACTTTATGGTATACCCTGGGGATATCAAGAAGAACAAACTATTATTAAGCTCAACTAATTAGCTGAGATTAGTTCAAAAATTAACTGTCATTCAACATTGTTATTTCTGCCATCACCTGCCTTCTATAGTGATTAAGTATTCAACTTAATAACAAAATTGATTAACAGTGAATCAAGGATATATACCTGTGATAACTGGTGACACTCATACAATAGGATCTTAGATTTAAAAAATTTTAGAGCCAGAAGAAATTTAGGAACATCTAATAGTGTGATTCATATATTTTTTAAAAGAGAGTTAGCATAACTATAACATTGTCTTAAACACCATGCATGTGTCTGTTCTAAGTTACTTTAGTCACGTCCGACTCTTTTTGACCCCATGCACTGTAGCTTGCCAGGCGCCTCTGTCGTTGGGATTCTCCAGGAAAGCATACTGGAATGGGTTGCCATGCTCTCCTCCAGGGAATCTTCCTGACCCAGGAATTGAACTCACATCTCTTAAGTTTGCATTGGCAGGTAGATTCTTTACCACTAGCACCACACCATGCTAGTCCTTTTGTTTAAGGGGAAGATCATGGAATATCACCTCGTTTATAGAATTTCATAATTCAAATTTATTAATCTGAGGAGGAGTAAATTTTTAAAGATTTATTGTTAAGAAATTCCCACAATTTTCTACTAGCTACCATGTTAAAGATTTAAACTGTACGAAGTCATTTACTTAATGATTTCTCTTAGAATATGTCCTATTTTGCATATGTTCTTTTTCTTCTTACTCCAAAATAAAGCTTAAAATTCCCTTTGGATATCAGTCAGTTTTGTTGGGAGGTAAGGGAGCAAATTTCTGCTCATTGTGACCTTTCACCCTCATCAGTAAAGCAATAACCAGTATCGCTTCTGGTTCCCGTCAATTTATCTTTGGTATATAATCAGTGTAGTCTTGACCTATGGAGTTAAATGCATGTAAATGCCTTGTAAACTATAAAATTTTATGTTTATCCTCCCTATTTATTCCTCACTAAGGCAATGGCAACCCACTCCAGTACTCTTGCCTGGAAAATCCCATGGATAGAGGAGCCTGGCAGGCTGCAGTCCATGGGGTGGCTAAGAGTCGGACACGACTGAGCGACTTCACTTTGACTTTTCACTTTCATGCATTGGAGAAGGAAATGGCAACCCACTCCAGTGTTCTTGCCTGGAGAATCCCAGGGACAGGGGAGCCTGGTGGGCTTCCGTCTATGGGGTCGCATAGAATTGGACACGACTGAAGAGATTTAGCAGCATCGGCAGTAGTGTTATTTGTGATTATATTGTCAGAATTTCATTTTAGAGCCACACCTTTTGTGCTACTATTTATTCCAAAAGCAGTAAGCATTCTTTTGTTTCCAAGGGAACAAACTCTATATTAGTCTTTTCTGGTTTCACTTTTATCCCAATTCCTTCACAATACTGTATTTAGAGCCAGACTTATTAGCTCCAGGCAACACTTGCTTTCCTATATACACTTCTCCACAGTGTAACTCCCAGGCAAAATGACAATAAGGCAAATTCGTAAAGGAACAAGTTAGTGCTCTTGTCAGTGCTTGAGCTTTGTTCTCCAAGGAGCTGAAATTTCTTCTATTTCACCAACAAAATATGATTTAAAAGAATATATCGCCAGCTTGTATCAGTGCTAAGGCAGTCGTGTGTAGAGTTAATAGACACAGGAACACATTCTAAAGAAATACTTAATATCTGTGCTTCCTGCCAAGCAAGGGAAAAGTTAGGCTGGTCCAGATCTCCAGGAGCAACTTGTGTCTTTCTTTTTATTTTTCTTTTCCTCCTCTTGTTCTTCTCCTTGTCATCACCATCATCATTATCATCTTCCTTCTCCTTTCACTTCTTTTTTTGTACCTTTGGACAACATTCACCTTTTTCATCCACTCCTAATCCTTTATCTCTGGCAACTACTAGTCTGGTATTTGTATCTATGAGTTAAAAAAAAATTTTTTTTTTTAAAGATTCAACATATAAGTGATATCATTCAGTATTTGTCATTGTTTGATTTCTTTCTTTTCGCTCTTGTTCTTCCTCCTCTTTCAGTTTCCTCCTTCTTCCTCTATGTATTATTTATTAATTACCCCAACAAGATGACATGTTGTAAAGGAATAGGACTTGCAGCAGATGCTACTCTATAGCAGCAGCAGGGACAACATCTGGGTATTGTTAAGAGCCACAGCTGGCATCCTTAAAATTCACCTTCTTAAATTTCATTTTGAGGAGATGGCTTCTGAAAGTAAGTTCAGCCAAGTTCCTAAAATGCCATAATCAAGAGTAGTTGGCATCTATCCTAGTTCGTGTGAAAGATAAAAATATCCTCTGATATATAGATACACAGGCTATGCAATAGCACCCTTTAAGGCAAATCTTATGCTCTTTTAAATGAATTTGTTATTCTGAATCTTAAAAAATATGCTTATATTTTAAATGAATTGAGTTTGCTTATGAGGGAGATATTGTCACTGATATCTGTTATTATCCACCATAGTAGCTATATTTTTGGGTAATTTTTTCATGTACTAAACATTTATTGTCTTGCTCTGTAGCTGTTTGACCACAACAATTCTAAGAGATTTTATAGGGTCAGCAAACACACATATACAAGCTAACACATCTAGGACTCAGGGCAGACCACTAATCAATGATGGCATTTGTCTTGCCAAGCCTGGAAATACCTCAGATTTCTTCGCAATGTTCCAGCCAACTGCTAACAATATATCAGAGTTGGCACTTGCTATGAAATATATTTGCCATTCCAGAGCAAGGCCATATCTCTGAGAAATAACCTCATGTAAAAAGATCTGTGGGCAGTGGTATCAGAAACGTAAGGGTCACTGATCAAGGATGTCAGAAATCTCTCTGATTGGGGAATTTTGCTAGGAAAATGAGAGAGAAATCCTAATTTCTCAGGAGCCAGGAATTGATGAAAGGTAATTCTGATTTGGAGTAAATGTCAGATGGAAGTGAAAAGAGAAAACGAACTTTGGGGCTGTACCTCTAGATCTGTATACTGTCTATCTGTGTAGCCATCACTCATATTCCTCTCATTCTATTGAGCATTTTGTGTGTGTGTGTTCCAAGATGTTGCCCAATCATGATATCATAGGTGTTCCCTGGGACTAGCAGTCCAAAGGATGAAAGAAAAAACATTATTTTCGGTTTTGCGTTCCTACTACATGGAGGAAGGAGCTCCTTCTGTTTAACCTTTGCTGTTGTTCAGTTGCCAAGTCAGGTCCGACTCTGCAACCCCTGGGCTGCAGCACACCAGGCTTTCCTGTGCCTCATCATCTCCCAGAGTTTGCCCAAGTTCATGTCCAGTGAATCAGTGATGCCATTCCAAACATCTCATCCTCTGTTGCCCTCTTCTCCTCCTGCCCTCAGTCTTTCCCAGCATCAGGGTCTTTTCCAGTGAGTCAGCTCTTTGTATCAGGTGGCCAAAGTATCGGAGCTTCAGCTTCAGCATCAGTCCTTCCAAAGAATTGTTGTGTCACTAAGTCATATCCCACTCTTTGCTGCCCCATGGACTGTATACAGCCCACCAGGCTCCTCTGTCCATGGGATTGTCTCAGCAAGAATACTGGAGTGGGTTGCCATTTCCTTCTTCAGGGGATCTTCCTGACCAAGGGATCAAACCCGACTCTCCTGCATTGCAGGCAAATGGTTTCCCACTGAGCCACCTGAGAAGCCCCTTCCAAAGAGTATTCAGGGTTGATTTCCTCTAAGATTGACTGGTTTGATCTCCTTGATGTCCAAGGGACTCTCAAGAGTCTTCTCCAGCACCACAGTTTGAAAACATCCATTCTTTGGTCCTCTGCCTTCTTTATCACAACAAACTGGAAAATTCTTAAAAAGAGGAGAATATTAGACCACCTGACCTGTTTCCCGAGAAATCTGTTTGCAGGTCAAGAAGCAACAGTTAGAACTGGACATGGAACAACACACTGGTTCCAAATTGGGAAAGGAGTACATCAAGGCTGTATATTGTCACCCTGCTTATTTAACTTCTATGCAGAGTACATCATGAGAAATGCTGGACTGGATGAAGCACAAGCTGGAATCAAGATTGCTGGAAGAAACAACCTCAGATATGCAGATAATTCCACCCTTATGGCAGAAAGCTAAGAACTAAAGAGCCTCTTGATGAAAGTGAAAGAGGAGAGTGAAAAAGTTGGTTTAAAACTCAACATTCAGAAAACTAAGATCATAGCATCTGGTCCCATTGCTTCATGGCAAACAGATCGGGAAACAATGGAAACAGTGAGAGACTTTCTTTTTTGGGGCTCCAAAATCACTGTGGATGGTGACTGCAGCCATGAAATTAAAAGATGCTTGCTCATGGACTGCAGCCTACCAGGCTCCTCCGTCCACGGGATTTTCCAGGCAAGAGTGCTGGAGTGGGCTGCCATTGCCTTCTCCGATAGGGAAATTGAGGCAGGTTTAAATTTTGGTTACAAGACTATAAGCATTTAGCCTAGAGGTATATTCAAACTGTGCCCTCCCTTTTAGTGTCTTTTTAAAAGGTTAATAGAAAGTAGCTAGTTTCTTAATTCAATTTGTTAAGCTATCCACACTTCATGCAGTCTCCAGAAAACCTCACTATATACTCTTGATAAAATAAGTGTGAAAAAGGCAAATAATGTCTTAGTACTATTTTGAAAATAGTTTTGACCTTGCAGAGCCCCCCTTGAAAGATTCTAGGAACAGCAGAGGTTCCTGACTGATGTTCCCAGATCTGACTCCTTAACCCATTCTGGGAAGATTGCTGACTTGATGTAAAATGAATGCTGAGAGTCTCTTGGTAGGACTGTCTCTGTCATTTTTCACCATGCAAAAAGTATCAAGCCTGTAGAAACAATATATGTTGACTGAGTCAATTTTTTCAATTAAATGTTATTGAAGATATTTTCAAAATTATTGATTCAGAAATAAACATTACTTAGCTGACAAAGGTCTGTCTAGTCAAAGCTATGGTTTTTCCAGAGGTCAGGTATGGATTCTATAAAGAAAGCTGGGCGCCAAAGAGTTGATGCTTCTGAACTGTGGTGCTGGAGAAGACTCTCTCTCTCTCTTTTTTTTATCTTCTAATATTTTATTTTATTTATTTTTTTAAATTTTATTTAATTTTTAAACTTTACAATATTGTAATGGTTTGCCAAATATCGAAATGAATCCGCCACCGGTATACATGTGTTCCCCATCCTGAACCCTCCTCCCTCCTCCCTCCCCATACCATCCCTCTGGGTTGTCCCAGTGCACCAGCCCCAAGCATCCAGTATCGTGCATTGAACCTGGACTGGCGACTCGTTTCATATATGGTATTATACATGTTTCAATGCCATTCTCCCAAATCATCCCACCCCCTCCCTCTCCCACAGAGTCCAAAAGACTGTTCTATACATCAGTGTCTCTTTTGCTGACTCGTATACGGAGGAGCCTGATGGGCTGCAGTCCGTGGGGTCGCTAAGAGTCGGACACGACTGAGCGACTTCACTTTGACTTTTCACTGTCATGCATTGGAGGAGGAAATGGCAACCCACTCCAGTGTTCTTGCCTGGAGAATCCCATGGACAGAGGAGCCTGGTGGGCTGCCGTCTATGGGGTCCCACAGAGTTGGACACGACTGAAGCGACTTAGCAGCAGCAACAGCAGCATACAGGGTTATTGTTACCATCTTTCTAAATTCCATATATATATGCGTTAGTATACTGTATTGGTGTTTTCCTTTCTGGCTTACTTCACTCCGTATAATAGGCTCCAGTTTCATCCACCTCATTAGAACTGATTCAAATGTATTCTTTTTAATAGCTGAGTAATACTCCACTGTGTATATGTACCACTGCTTTCTTATCCATTCATCTGCTGATGGACATCTAGGTTGCTTCCATGTCCTGGCTATTATAAACAGTGCTGCAATGAACATTGGGGTACACATGTCTCTTTCAATTCTGGTTTTCTCAGTGTGTATGCCCAGCAGTGGGATTGCTGGATCATAAGGCAGTTCTATTTCCAGTTTTTTAAGGAATCTCCACACTGTTCTCCATAGTGGCTGTACTAGTTTGCATTTTCACCAACAGTGTAAGAGGGTTCCCGTTTCTCCACACCCTCTCCAGCATTTATTGCTTGTAGACTTTTGGATTGCCGCCATTCTGACTGGTGTGAAATGGTACCTCATAGTGGTTTTGATTTGCATTTCTCTGATAATGAGTGATGTTGAGCATCTTTTCATGTGTTTTGTTAGCCATCTGTATGTCTTCTTTGGAGAAATGTCTATTTAGTTCTTTGGCCCATTTTTTGATTGGGTCATTTATTTTCCTGGAATTGAGCTGTAGGAGTGGCTTGTATATTTTTGAGATTAGTTGTTTGTCAGTTGCTTCATTTGCTATTATTTTCTCCCATTCTGAAGGCTGTCTTTTCACCTTGCTTATAGTTTCCTTTGTTGTGCAGAAGCTTTTAAGTTTAATTAGGTCCCATTTGTTTATTTTTGCTTTTATTTCCAATATTCTGGGAGGTGGGTCATAGAGGATCCTGCTGTGATGTATGTCAGAGAGTGTTTTGCCTATGTTCTCCTCTAGGAGTTTTATAGTTTCTGGTCTTACGTTGAGATCTTTAATCCATTTTGAGTTTATTTTTGTGTATGGTGTTAGAAAGTGGTCTAGTTTCATTGTTTTACAAGTGGTTGACCAGATTTCCCAGCACCACATGTTAAAGAGATTGTCTTTAATCCATTGTATATTCTTGCCTCCTTTGTCAAAGATAAGATGTCCATAGGTGCGTGGATTTATCTCTGGGCTTTCTATTTTGTTCCATTGATCTATATTTCTGTTTTTGTGCCAGTACCATACTGTCTTGATGACTGTGGCTTTGTAGTAGAGCCTGAAGTCAGGTGGGTTGATTCCTCCAGTTCCATTCTTTTTTCTCAAGATAGCTTTGGCTATTCGAGGTTTTTTGTATTTACATACAAATTGTGAAATTATTTGTTCTAGCTCTATGAAGAATACCATTGGTAGTTTGATAGGGATTGCATTGAATCTATAAATTGCTTTGGGTAGTATACTCATTTCCACTATATTGATTCTTCCAATCCATGAACATGGTATATTTCTCCATCTATTAGTGTCCTCTTTGATTTCTTTCACCAGTGTTTTATAGTTTTCTATATATAGGTCTTTAGTTTCTTTAGGTAGATATATTCCTAAGTATTTTATTCTTTCCATTGCAATGGTGAATGGAATTGTTTCCTTAATTTCTCTTTCTATTTTCTCATTATTAGTGTATAGGAATGCAAGGGATTGTGTGTTGATTTTATATCCTGCAACTTTACTATAATCATTGATTAGTTCTAGTAATTTTCTGGTGGAGTCTTTAGGGTTTTCTATGTAGAGGATCATGTCATCTGCAAACAGTGAGAGTTTTACTTCTTCTTTTCCAATTTGGATTCCTTTTATTTCTTTTTCTGCTCTGATTGCTGTGGCCAAAACTTCCAAAACTATGTTGAATAGTAATGGTGAAAGTGGGCACCCTTGTCTTGTTCCTGACTTTAGAGGAAATGCTTTCCATTTTTCACCATTGAGGATAATGTTTGCTGTGGGTTTGTCATATATAGCTTTTATTATGTTGAGGTATGTTCCTTCTATTCCTGTTTTCTGGAGAGTTTTTATCATAAATGGCTGTTGAATTTTGTCAAAGGCTTTCTCTGCATCTATTGAGATAATCATATGGTTTTTATTTTTCAATTTGTTAATGTGGTGTATTACATTGATTGATTTGTGGATATTGAAGAATATTTGCATCCCTGGGATAAAGCCCACTTGATCATGGTGTATGATCTTTTTAATGTGTTGTTGGATTCTGATTGCTAAAATTTTGTTAAGGATTTTTGCATCTATGTTCATCAGTGATATTGGCCTGTAGTTTTCTTTTTTCGTGGGATCTTTGTCAGATTTTGGTATTAGGGTGATGGTGGCCTCATAGAATGAGTTTGGAAGTTTATCTTCCTCTGCAAGTTTCTGGAAGAGTTTGAGTAGGATAGGTGTTAGCTCTTGGAGAAGACTCTTGAGGGACATGGTCTGCAAGGAGATCCAACCAGTCCATCCTAAAGGAGATCAGCCCCGAATGTTCACTGGAAGGACTGATGCTGAAGCTGAAACTCCAATACTTTGGCCACTTGATGTGAAGAACTAACTCATTGTATAAGACCCCAGTGCTGAGAAAGATTGAAGGCAGGAGGAGATGGGGACGACAGAGGATGAGATGGTTGAATGACATCACCAACTGAATGGACATGAGTTTGAGCAAGCTCTGGGAGTTAATGACAGACAGGGAAGCCTGGAGTGCTGCAGTCCATAGGGTCTCAAAGAGTCGGACATGACTTGAAAGACTGAACTGAACTGATAAATAAAAAACGGGCTTCCCAGGTGGCTCACTGGTAAAGAATCCTTCTGCCAAAGCAGGGGATGCAAGAGACACAGGTTTGATACCTGGGTTAGGAAGATCCCTTGGAGTAGGAAATGGCCAGCCACTTTAATATTCTTGCCTGGAAAATTCCATGGACTTAGGAGCCTTGTGGGCTCCTAGGGTCACAAAGAGTAGGACATGACTTAGGACTCACCCAAACAAAAAACAATGTGGTGTAGGAAAATACCAGAAAAACTGGAAAGTTGAGATCTGGAGAGAAAATGATAGTGTAGGGTTTCCCTGGTGGCTCAGTGGTGATAAATCTGCATGCCCATGCAGGAGACACAGGTTTGATTCCTGGACTGGGAAGATCCCATGTGTTGTGGAGGTACTAAGCCTGTGCACTACAACTATTGATCCTGTGCTCTAGAGTCTGGAAGCTGCAGCTACTGAGCCTATGAGCCACAGCTAATGAAGCCTGTGCACCCTACAGCCCATGGTCTTCAAAAAGAAAAGGCACAGCAAAGAGAAACCTGAATATGGCAACAGGAGAATAGCCTCTGCTCACTGCAACTAGAGAAAGCCCATGAAGCTATGAAGATCCAGCACAGCCAACAGGTAAATCAATCAATAAATAAAAATTTAAAATGACAGTGTAGATATTCAGGCCATGTAACTTTGTAAAGTTGCTCATTCATTTATTTAATAAATGTTTATTGAGCACCCCGCCAAATAATTGATGCTTTTGAACTGTGGTTCAAGTGTAGAAGACTTTTGAGAGTTCCTTGGACTTCAAGGAGATCCAACCAGTTCATCCTAAAGGAGATCAATCCTGAGTGTTCATTGGAAGGACTGATGTTGAAGCTGAAACTCCAGTACTTTGGCCACCTGATGCGAAGAGCTGACTCATTTGAAAAGACCCTGATGCTGGAAAAGATTGAAGGTGTGAGGAGAAGGGGACAACAGAGGATGAGATGGTTGGATGGCATCACTGACTCAATGGACATGAGTTTGGGTAAACTCTGGGAGTTGGTGATGGACAGGGAGGCCTGGTGTGCTGCAGTCCATGGGATTGCAAAGAGTTGGACACGACTGAGCGACTGAACTGAACTGATCCAGGCATAGGGGATATATGAATGTGACTAAGACAGTTCCAATTGTTACCTTTATTGAGCTTATCTTCTAGTTGTATAACTTGTATCCTAAATATGACTTCAAGCAGTATAAGAATGAAACAAAAAACCAAAAGCAAAATCAAAAAAACAAATATGTCAGTCATAAGATAATCATTGACAAAAGTAAAAAGGACCTCTCTGGGGAAGCAAAGATTTTTGGAGATGTTTTGGAGATGATTTTTGGACATTTCCTACAGAAATGTCATAATGGATTTCATAAAGCTATTTCTTAAAGCCTACATTGATGAAAGCTGATGGCATGAGAACACAATGCAGCTGAGACTATCACAGAAACCACTTTTTATGAAATGAACATTATAATCCATTTGTTGCCAGTCTTATGAGACCATGACTCTAAAATGAAATTACTTTTCTTTTTTATATTCACATTTTCATAGTACAAGCCCCTGCTGGTCCATTAGAACTGCATACTGCCTATTGAAAATTAGTCCCAAGGCTCTAGCTTATAGCAAGAGGGCCAGGAAATGTAGAGGAGCACAGGATATTTGATGGGAAGTAAATGTCTTATACAGAAGGAACTTTGAGGGAATAGTTCTTTTGAAGAGAAGTTTTTGTTGCTACTGTTGTTTTCAGAGTGGGAAAGAATGGTTTGTGTTATGCCCTGAATTGTGCTTGCCCCAGATTTATAGGTGGAAGTTCTAACCCTTCTTCCCCCCTCATCAGAATGTGACTATATTTGGAGATAGGGTCTTTAAAGAGGTTATTACACTAAAATGAAGTCATTAGAGTGGTCCTTAATCCAATATGACTGATGTCCTTATAAGGAGAGGAAATTAGGAGACACATTTACAGAGTGAAGACCATATGAGGAGAGAGAGAAAAGGCTGCCTTTAAGCCAAGGAGACAGGTCTCAAAGGAAATCAATCCTAACAACACCTTGATCTCAGACTTTTAGCCTCCAGAATTGTGAGAAAATAAATTTCTGTTGTTTATACCACTCAAACTGTGATACTTCATTATGGTAGCCCTAATAGACTATGAATATATGATGAAGGAAGGAAACCATTGACAAGGAGGAGTCAAAGGTATGAGAAGAAGGGAGGAAGAGGCAAGAGGCGGGGTGAGAGTCAGAGGGAGAAAATCTCAGCAGAGGTAGGAAAGTATGGGATGAAACCACAGATAGATGGTATAGTAGGTTGAAAAAGATATTCCTGTTAATTTCCTAAAATCTGTGAATAATATATGATAAAAGAAATGGTAAAGTTAAGTCTCTTGAGAGGAAAGTTTTATTTTGGATCATCTGTTGTTGTTTAGTTGCTAAGTCGTGTCCAGTTCTTTTAAGACCTCATGGGGCCATGATCATCCCTGTTCTCTGCTTCACGTGTGGCAAGATCATCGGCAACAAGTGGGAGGCCTACCTGGGCCTGTATAAAAAAAAAAAAAAAAAAGACCTCATGGACTATAGTCCACCTGACTCCCACCTGTCCATTGGATTTCCCAGGCAAGAATACAGAAGTGGGTTGCCATTTCCTTCTCCAGTGGAATCTTCCTGACCCAGGGATCAAACCTGTCTCCTGCAATGCAGGTGGATTATGTACCTCTGAGCCACCAGGAAACCCACTTGGATTATCTGCTTCTGCTGCTGCTAAGTCACTTCAGTCTTGTCTGACTCTGTGCGACCCCACAGACGGCAGCCCACCAGGCTCCCCCGTCCCTGGGATTCTCCAGGCAAGAACACTGGAGTGGGTTGCCATTTCCTTCTCCAATGCAGGAAAGTGAAAAATGAAAGTGAAGTTGCTCAGTCGTGCCCGACTCTTAGCGACCCCATGAACTGCAGCCTACCAGGCTCCTCCGTCCATGGGATTTTCCAGGCAAGAGTGCTGGAGTGGGTTGCCATTGCCTTCTCCGTGGATTATCTGAGTGGGCCCTAAATGCAATCACATATATCCTTGTAAGAGATAGGCAGCAAGAATTTCAAGACAGACATCAGAAGAGCAGAAGATAAAGTGATGCAGCCTCTAGTCAAAGAACATCTGGAGCTGCACAAAGCTGGAAGAGGCTAGGAAACTTCTGTTATTTAAGTTTGCAGTAATTTGTTACAGTAAACACAGAAAACCAAAGAGGACTAAGCTTGGATATCAGAGGCAACAGTTTTTCCTTCTAGACCTTAAGTACAAAAGTAAGTATGGTTATACAATGATTATCTTGGAGGTGGTGGTGATGCAGTAAAGTAATTGGAGACTCTCCATTTTGTATATAATGAACCTCAAGAACTTTTCTGATTTTTTAATTAGATATAAAACTCAGAGTTTAGACTGGACCCCAAATATAATAGAAATCATTGAGTTTCCTCTAAATTTTTAAAAAACTTTTAATACCAACAGTAAAGCTTCTTAATTTGCTTCTTTAAGTCTTTAGTTATAAATAAAACATTAGAGGGTAAACAGTGGGTCAGTAAGAAAATACCCAACTCCTCAAACGGTGTATTTTTCATAAGTTGTTAGAAATTTTCAATTGCTTTCCCTGAGGTTGAAGCAAATTTTGTAACAAGATTGCTTCTTTGAAATACTGTTAACATTACAATGTTCTAGATTATGATATACTGTAATATGTTAAAATCTAGTGATTTTTCTTAATAAAAATCCATAATATTACTATGATTGAACTCTTCTTCAGAATTTGGTAAATACACTGTTTTTCTAAAATCTTGTATTTGTTATCACACTTATTGTGGCAGGTGGGGGAACATTTGGGTGAATGTTTGTTGTTAACAGAAGGATGAATTAGTTCTGCAGCATGAGTTGGCATTCTGTAAAATCCATTCACAAAATAATTGCTTACGGAGTTTTTCATCATTATAGCTGAGAAAAAGACACATCTGTGCTCCTTGCAATATGAGACATTCATCTATCAAGCAAACGATACATGCTAGAATAGATTAGGATACAGAGGGAAAAATATTCAGTAGTTCTACTTGAAACTGATTCTAACACTAGCGGCAGAATTGAGATTCAACTCTATAGCTATACCATGAAAAGCCACAATAACCATATGGAGGTTTCACACATTTTAATTCTGTGTATGATAGCTTTCTTTTGGGTCATTTGGTAGAGAAAAACAATATGAAAAAGAAACATGTTTAGAAGTCCACAAAGTATTACTAATTATTTATGGGCTTTCAGAAATTTGATATATTGCCATCTTAAGTGAAGAAGAAATGCTCTAATTTAAATATACAGTATGAAATAATATTCTAAATCCAAAAATGTTTTATCTTCCCAATAACATTTGTTCAACAACATACAAGCCAAAAAATGGAAAAGGACACTGTATGTGCCTGGGTGTTAGTGAGGGGAACAGGAGGCACAGGAAAAGCAACCACAGGAAACACCCTTTGGTACTTCTTGAACCCCAAAGATTCTTTGTCTCTTATCTCTGACATCCTTCACTTCTTTCCAATTCTAACAACCACCAGCAACCTATCTCATAAATTACCTAAGTCTAGGGACAAAGTCATTCATTTTTGTACTCAACAAGTGTACACAGCACAGTACCTTGTTATTGTTCAGTTGCTAAGTCGTGTCCGACTCTTTGTGACCCCATGAATTGCAGCACTCCAGGTTTCCCTGTCCTTTGCTGTCTCCCAAAGGTTGCTCAAATTCATGTCCATTGAGTTGGTGATGTCATCCAACCATCTTATCCTTTGTAATCCCCTTCTTCTCCTGTGTTCAGTCTTTCCCAGCATTAGGGTCTTTTCCAATAAGTTGACTCTTCACAGCAGATGACCAAAATATTGGAGCTTAAGCTTCAGCAGCAGTCCTTCCAATGAATATTCATGAATTTCCTTTAGGATTGACTGGTTTGATCCCCTTGCTGTCCAACGGACTCTCAAGAGTCTTCTCCAAGACCATGGTTCAAAAGCATCAGTTCCTGGCACTCAGCCTTCATGTTCATGTTCAAATTTTCACATCCATTTGTGACTATTGGGAAAACCATAGCTTTGACTAGATGGACTTTTGTGAGCAAAGTGATATCTCTGCTTTTTACTATACTGTCTAGGTTGGTCATAGCTTTCCTTCCAAGGAGCAAGTGTCTGAATTTCACGGCCGCAGTCACAGTCTGCAGTGATTTTGGAGCCCAAGAAAATAAATCTCTTACTGTTTCCATTTTTTCCCCCATCTGTTTTTCAAGAAGTGATGGAACCAGAATTCATGATCTTAGTTTTTTGAATATTGAATTTTAAGCCAGCTTTTTCACTCTCCTCTTTCATCCTCATCAACGGGCTCTTTAGTTCCTCTTCATTTAGAATGGTATCATTTGCATATTAGAGGTTGTTGCTATTTCTCCCAGCAATCCACCTTATACTTGACTTTTAGCAGCTGAACAACTTGATTTATATATATATATAATATGTATATTTAAATATATAATTATATTATAATTACAGTTATTTTTATATATTTATAAAAAGAGTTATGAACTGTTTTGTTGATTCCTTCTTTTTGTACACTGAGGGTTATATGTATTTATGTTTTTTTTGTTTTTGTATGTTTTATTGTTGTTGTTTAGTTGCTAAGTTGTGTGCTAAGTTGTGTTTGACTCTTTGCAACCCTTGGATTATAGCCCACCAGGCTCCTCTGTCCATGGGATTTCCCAGGCAAGAATGCTGAGTGGGTCGCCCTTTCCTTCTCCAGGGTGTTTTATTGATTTCAGTTTACATTTCTACAACATAACTGTATTTAAAACATAATTATATTAAAATATAGCTTAAGTCATACCACTTGTGCTTTTAAAAACATTTGATGGTTCTTCATTGTCAAAGAAATAGACTCCTAAAAGTCTCCTGAAATAAACCTACACAACCTATTCCCAAATAATAGTCCCAGCTGCAGCCTAAGGAAGGCTGGGATCCAGGCTTGTGCCACATTATCACTCTTTTAGTACCTGCAGGATTCCTGGAAGACTGCAGATTTACACACAAAAGTTTATCTTTCTGAAATGCCCTTCCCACTCTTGTTCATCCCTGGCAAAGTAGGTTTCCTCTCATTTTTGCTCTAACAATCTTTATCTGCTCTACTCTTAAATATTATAAAAACCTGTGAAATGGAGTATTTCCTGCCATATCAATATACAAGGATGTCATAAGTTCAGTTCAGGTCAGTTCAGTTGCTCAGTCGTGTCCGACTCTTAGTGACCCTATGAATGGCAGCACGCCAGGCCTCCCTGTCCATCACCAACTCCTGGGGTTCACTCAGACTCACGTCCATCGAGTCAGTGATGCCATCCAGCCATCTCATCCTCTGTCGTCCCCTTTTCCTCCTGCCCCCAATCCCTCCCAGCATCAGAGTCTTCTCCAATGAGTCAACTCTTTGCATGAGGTGGCCAAAGTACTGGAGTTTCAGCTTTAGCATCATTCCTTCCAAAGAACACCTATGGCTGATCTCCTTCAGAATGGACTGGTTGCATCTCCTTGCAGTCCAAGGGACTCTCAAGAGTCTTCTCCAACATCAGAGTTCAAAAGCATCAATTCTTGAGAGCTCAGCTTTCTTCACAGTCCAACTCTCACATCCATACATGACCACAGGAAAAACCATAGCATTGACTAGATAGACCTTTGTTGGCAAAGCAATGTATCTGCTT
Organism: Bos javanicus; assembly: GCF_032452875.1. NCBI lineage: Eukaryota > Metazoa > Chordata > Mammalia > Artiodactyla > Bovidae > Bos > Bos javanicus. Next base: position 53,331,650 of record NC_083876.1, read on the forward strand.
TCGAATATGCTATCTAGGTTGGTCATAACTTTCCTTCCAAGAAGTAAGCGTCTTTTAATTTCATGGCTGCAGTCACCATATGCAGTGATTTTGGAGCCCAAAAATAAAGTCTGACACTGTTGCCACTGTTTCCCCATCTATTTCCCATGAAGTGGTGGGACCAGATGCCATGATCTTCGTTTTCTGAATGTTGAGCTTTAAGCCAACTTTTTCACTCTCCTCTTTCACTTTCATCAAGAGGCTTTTTAGTTCCTCTTCACTTTCTGCCATAGGGATGGTGTCATCTGCATATCTGAGGTTATTGATACTTCTCCCAGCAATCTTGATTCCAGCTTGTGCTTCTTCCAGCCCAGCGGTTCTCACGATGTACTCTGCATAGAAGTTAAATAAGCAGGGTGACAATATACAGCCTTGACGTACTCCTTTTCCTATTTGGAACCAGTCTGTTGTTCTGTGTCCAGTTCTAACTGTTGCTTCCTGACCTGAATATAGGTTTGTCAAGAGGCAGGTCAGGTGGTCTGGTATTTCCATCTCTTTCATGCTGCTGCTGCTGCTAAGTCACTTCAGTCGTGTCCGACACTGTGCGACTCCATAGACGGCAGCCCAACAGGCTCCCCCGTCCCTGGGATTCTCCAGGCAAGAACATTGGAGTGGGTTGCCATTTCCTTCTCCAATGCATGAAAAGTGAAAAGTGAAAGTGAAGTCACTCAGTTGTGTCCAACTCTTCGGGACCCCATGGACTGCAGCCTACCAGGCTCCTCCATCCATGGGATTTTCCAGGCAAGAGTACTGGAGTGGGGTGCCATTGCCTCATCAGCAATTCCAGTCCTCCAGAGCAACCAGGAAGGAGAATAATACCTGTGATCTGGCAGTGCCAGGAACCAATGCCACTCCCTATGGTGAGAGAGGAGCTAAGGATGTGAGAGAGGAACTAAGGATGTGAAAAATCAAATCTCAGAAGGTTGGCCCCAGACAGCTGAGATGCATGTGAAAGGAATGATTTCAGTACCTTCCCATACATAGAAAAATGTTAAATCCCTTAACTTGAGATATCTGGTTTTCCTTAAATAACAATAATCTTTTGATGTTCAGACTACTTTTTGGAAAACTTCTGACTCCTCTCCACCCCCCAATTTCCCCCTCCTTGGAACAGTTCCCCCAAGGTCAATTGAGATGCTATCTCCTGGGCTTGAAGTTCTAAAAATTCCCACCAAGTAAAATATAACTCTCATCTTCTAGGTTGTGAGTATTTTTTAAGTCAACAGACCTTAGAAAACTTTAATTTTTCCACTTATTGATTTTTAAACTTTATTCTACTGTTTTTATTCTTTAAATTAGTCAGAGGTTTAATATTTCCTTTCCTCTGAGTTTCATCTTTCATCTATTCCTTTCTTGGTTCAAATTACTTCATTATGAAGTAGATCCTTTTTTTTCCCCAGAGAGTTTCAAAGTACACTTTATTTTTATTTTATTATTTTTTAAATTAAATTTATTTATTTTAATTAGAGGCTAATTACAATATTGTATTGGTTTTGCCATACATCAACATGAATCCACCACGGGTGTACACATGTTCCCAATCCTGAACCCCCCTCCCACCTCCCTCCCCATACCATCCCTGATCCATTAGTAATGCTGTCTTCAAAGAGCTATTAGTAGTAAAACTATTATAGCCTTTAACTATTCATTAGTAAATCCCATCAGATCCTCAAAATATCTGCAGAAATACAACCACTTTTCACAACCACCACCACCATCACCCTGAAAGTAAAGTGAAGTCACTCAGTCGCGTCCGACTCTTTGTGACCAGTGGACTGTAGCCCACCAAGCTCCTCTGTCCGTGGGATCTCCAGGGAAGAATACTGGAGTGGGTTGCCATTTCCTTCTCCTTCACCCTGGTCCTCTCCAAATGGGTGATGGAAAGAGTTCACCAACTGATTGTCCTGCTTCTATGCTTAAATATTGCTAATTACTTCCCAAAGATCCATTCTCTCTTTTGTTAAAAGTTATATATTAGAGTAACAAAGTAACTAGATGAAAAAATTTTAGTTCCTCACATTTATTGCAAATGAATGGGTCAAGGAGATGCCAGAGTTGCCTTTGGGGGAAAGCTCTTTGAAGTTGATAAATCTGGGAAGAAGAGGTTTCTCTTGCCTCTTCCTACATTTTAATGCCTATAACATGGATATAATAGCAAGAATTTTAGGAGCCACTGAGTCCACAAAGTAAATCCAGGAGAGTTACTGAAACTTTGGTACTGAATCTTTGACTAGAGTTCATGCTAGTAATCTTCTAGTAGCTCCTCAATAGCTTTCTTGGTGTTTATCTCTTCTAGGTTTCCTAATGCTACCTGAATCTGTGGCTTGATCTCTTTTGCCAGCCTCATTTTTCTCTCTGCTTCTTCTGAACTGCCAATTATACATCTTCTCAAACTTTTCACTGTATTATCAATCTCCTATGTAATTTTCTCCTTTTTCCTTTCCTTTTGTTTCTCTGTAATTTATTCTGTACATTATTTTCTGACCTATTTCCCAGGTGACTTATTCTTTTACATCTGGACTGCAAGGAGATGCAACCAGTCCATTCTAAAGGAGATCAGCCTTGGGATTTCTTTGGAAGGAATGATGCTAAAGCTGAAACTCCAGTACTATGGCCACCTCATGTGAAGAGTTGACTCACTGGAAAAGACTCTGATGCTGGGAGGGATTGGGGGCAGGAGGAAAAAGGGGATGACAGAGAATGAGATGGCTGAATGGCATCACCGACTCGATGGACGTGAGTTTGAGTGAACTCCAGGAGTTGGTGATGGACAGGGAGGCCTGGCGTGCTGCGATTCATGGGGTCGCAAGGAGTCGGAAATGACTGAGAGACTGAACTGAACTGAACTGAACTGTAACTAATTTACCATGACCCTATATATTGATTTCTTAGTATTTGGTCATTATTTTTCTGAGCTCTGGAATTTTTATTTGATTCTTTTTTATGCAACTTTTGGTTATCTGCCATGTTAATCTTATCTTTTATTGCCTTGAAAATATTCAAATCTATTTCTAAAAATATATTATTTGAATTTTTTGTTTGTTTCTATTATCTGTTTTTCTCTTGGTTGTGATCAAGCTACCTTGTCTCCCTGTATCTTGTTCATTATTTAATGTAAGCGTCACATTTAATGCAAAGTAATAGAAATTATTTAGGGGCATATTAATGTCATCTTCCACCAGAGGGGATTTATATTTTTTCTGGTAGTTAGCTAGAAATTTCAGATCATCTCAATTTAATGAAAGTTTGAGATGATTCTTATCTGGGCTTCAGTTCTCATAAAAGCCTGTCTTTTAATGATAGAACCATATTTGTAAGATATATTTCTTTGTGGTTCCAAACAAGTGTCCAAGGTATTTATCATTACCCCTGTCTAGGCAGGCAGTGAACTCCAATATTTGTTCCCTTGGCACAATGATCTGTTGAAAATCCTGCTAAATTCCTGATTCTCTCAGATGTTCTTTATGGTATAAACATGTACATAAAAGTAGCCTCAAATTCATAACTCTTCTTTTTTATTTCATCCCCTAGATCTTGCTCTTTTAATTAATCCCTGCTGCTTGCATCCTCAAATGGAATCCAGCAGACTTAATAAAAAAAAAAATTTTTTTTTGCCAGTTTAATAGTTCTTAGCTTGAAGGCAGATCTGATTTACTTTGCTAAGAATTACTGGGAATGAATTCTTATAAGTTCCTTTTACTTTTAAAACATTTTTATACAAAGTCTCCTTCTTCTGGTATGTTTTAGATTCCCATCACTGACTTGATGGATGTGAGTCTCAGTGAACTCGGGCAGCCGGTGATGGACAGGGAGGCTTGGCGTGCTGCGATTCATGGGGTTGCAAAGAGTCGGACACGACTGAGCGACTGATCTGATCTGATACATCTTCTATTTTTATTCTAAAGATAGTTATTTTGTAGTCTCTATTCAATAATTACATTATTAGAGGTGCACTGGTCATAACAAACACCCTCTTCCAACAACACAAGAGAAGACTCTATACATGGGCATTACCAGATGGTCAACACTGAAATCAGATTGATTATATTCTTTGCAGCCAAAGATGGAGAAGCTCTATACAGTCAGCAAAAACAAGACCAGGAGCTGACTGTGGCTCAGACCATGAACTCCTTATTGCCAAATTCAGACTTAAATTGAAGAAAGTAGGGAAAACCACTAAACCATTCAGGTATGAGCTAAATCAAATCCCTTATGATTATACAGTGGAAGTGAGAAACAGATTTAAGGGCCTAGATCTGATAGACAGAGTGCCTGATGAACTATGGAATGAGGTTCGTGACACTGTACAGGAGACAGGGATCAAGACCATTTCCATAGAAAAGAAATGCAAAAAAGCAAAATGGCTGTCTGGGGAGGCCTTACAAATAGCTGTGCAAAGAAGAGAAGTGAAAAGCAAAGGAAAAAAGGAAAGATATAAACATCTGAATGCAGAGTTCCAAAGAATAGCAAGAAGAGATAAGAAAGCCTTCTTCAGCGATCAATGCAAAGAAATAGACAAAAACAACAGAATGGGAAAGACTAGGGATCTCCTCAAGAAAATCAGAGATACCAAAGGAACATTTCATGCAAAGATGAGCTCGATAAAGGACAGAAATGGTATGGACCTAACAGAAGCAGAAGATATTAAGAAGAGATGGCAAGAATACACAGAAGAACTGTACAAAAAGATCTTCACGACCCAGATAATCACGATGGTGTGATCACTGACCTAGAGCCAGACATCCTGGACTGTGAAGTGAACAAAGCTAGTGGAGGTGATGGAATTCTAGTTGAGCTATTCCAAATCCTGAAAGATGATGCTGTGAAAGTGCTGCATTCAATATGCCAGCAAATTTGGAAAACTCAGCAGTGGCCACAGAACTGGAAAAGGTCAGTTTTCATTCCAATCCCAAAGAAAGGCAATGCCAAAGAATGCTCAAACTACCGCACAATTGCACTCATCTCACACGCTAGTAAAGTAACGCTCAAAATTCTCCAAGCCAGGCTTCAGCAATATGTGAACCGTGAACTTCCTGATGTTCAAGCTGGTTTTAGAAAAGGCAGAGGAACCAGAGATCAAATTGCCAACATCCGCTGGATCATGGAAAAAGCAAGAGAGTTCCAGAAAAACATCTATTTCTGCTTTATTGACTATGCCAAAGCCTTTGACTGTGTGGATCACAATAAACTGTGGAAAATTCTGAAAGAGATACCAGACCACCTGATCTGCCTCTTGAGAAATCTGTATGCAGGTCAGGAAGCAACAGTTAGAACTGGACATGAAACAACAGACTGGTTCCAAATAGGAAAAGGAGTTCGTCAAGGCTGTATATTGTCACCCTGTTTATTTAACTTATATGCAGAGTACACCATGAGAAACCCTGGACTGGAAGAAACAAGAGCTGGAATCAAGATTGCTGGGAGAAATATCAGTAACCTCAGATATGCAGATGACACCATCCCTATGGCAGAAAGGGAAGAGGAACTAAAAAGCCTCTTGATGAAAGTGAAAGAGGAGAGTGAAAAAGTTGGCTTAAAGCTCAACATTCAGAAAACGAAGATCATGGCATCTGGTCCCACCACTTCATGGGAAATAGATGGGGAAACAGTGGAAACAGTGTCAGACTTTATTTTTTGGGGCTCCAAAATCACTGCAGATGGTGACTGCAGCCATGAAATTAAAAGACGCTTACTCCTTGGAAGGAAAGTTATGACCAACCTAGATAGCATATTAGAAAGCAGAGACATTACTTTGCCAACAAAGGTTCGTCTAGTCAAGGCTATGGTTTTTCCTGTGGTCATGTATGGATGTGAGAGTTGGACTGTGAAGAAGGCTGAGTGCTGAAGAATGGATGCTTTTGAACTGTGGTGTTGGAAAAGACTCTTGAGAGTCCCTTGGACTGCAAGGAGATCGAACCACTCCATTGTGAAGGAGATCAGCCCTGGGATTTCTTTGGAAGGAATGATGCTAAAGCTGAAACTCCAGTACTTTGGCCACCTCATGCGAAGAGTTGACTCATTGGAAAAGACTCTGATGCTGGGAGGTTTTGGGGGCATGAGGAAAAGGGGATGACAGAAGATGAGATGGCTGGATGGCATCACTGACTCGATGGACGTGAGTCTGAGTGAACTCTGGGAGTTGGTGATGGACAGGGAGGCCTGTTGTGCTGCGATTCATGGGGTTGCAAAAAGTCGTACACGACTGAGCGACTGATCTGATCTGATCTGATCTGGAGGGTATAAAGCGTTTCCCTGAGGGCTCAAACAGTAAAGAATCTGCCTACACTGCAGGAGACCCAGGTTAGATCCTATGTGGGAAAGAGCCTCTGAAGAAGGTAATAGCAACCCACTCCGGTATTCTTGGGCTTCTCTTGTGGCTTAGCTGGTAAAGAATCCGCCTCAAATGCTGGAGACCTCGGTTCAATCCCTTGGTTGGGAATGTCCCCAGAAAAGGGAAAGACTGCCCACTCCAATATTCTGGCCTGGAGAATTCCATGGACTATACAGTCCATGCGATCACAGAGTCGAACACGACTAAGTGACTTTCACTTTCACTTTTCTAGATTTACATACTTGATTGATCCCTGAATTGTTGTGTGACTTTAGACAGTCTGCATAAATTTTTAAGGCTTGATTTTCTCCACCTTTTGAAATGGAAATAATGTTAAACATAATTTACATAGTTAGCTGTTGCAATGTAGATTTTTATATTTACCTATTAATATATAGTGAGAAATCATGGATGATTTTTTGTTTTCTACCAGAAAATAAATTATAATATGAATATTTAATTCTGTAGATAAATAAAACTTGGTATTTTGGAGCTCCTCATAATTGCAGTGTTTCAGTTTGACATTACCTTGACAGACAGAACTCACATTTTTACTGCTAGAGAAACTTCAGGATTTTTGCTTCCAGCAATATCGAGGGCTAGATCACCTACTACAAGTGCACTCCTGGATATAATCAACAACATTTTAAAGTTCACAAGAACACTCCTCATTGTTTACAAAAAAAGAAAAAGCAGCAATCTGGCATGGTAAGTCTATGTTAGATTTGTGACTGCAAGCAGGTATTTTCTGATTCAAGGAGACTTGTGTTTTCATAATTCGATACCTTTCACTTATGCAAAGTGATCCCTATAGTCAATTCCTTCAAAGGGATATTTGCTCAGTGAAAAGACAGGCTAAGAAAATAACATCTTCTTACCAGCAAAGATATATGACAAGGTCACTTGTTTGTCCTTGGCTCTTATTCTAGGTAGGGCAAAAAGAATGTGCTTCTTAACAATTTCTAAATATAAGCACAACTTCATGTGGAATCTGTAGTTGGATTTACATAATCTAAATCCCGGAAATTAAAATAATGTGGCCATGGGTATCTGGCAGAAACAAATAAAGTTACTCTCTATAAAGATCCACACTTAACTCAGATCCCCACATTATAGGTTTAGATTAACTGAGCTTAAAATTCAAAATCATAAAACACTCAAGAAGTAAATCATCACAAATGGGAATCAATATGAACAACAATGGAGTTTGAAATGTGGTACAGCATCAATGGGAATTTTTGTTTTGCTTTGTTTTGTTTTTTTTTTAAAGGTGCAATAGACTTAAGTCTATTTCTAGGTCAAGAGGAAAAACAGATTTTAGATGGGAAAGTCAGGGGAAATAACTGATGGAAATTCTGCCAGTACACTGGAAGAGAGATGGAGAGCAGAGGTTGAAGGGAGAGGGCCCATTCATCCCCTGAGGAAGGGAAGCTGATGTTGACATGTTGAGTTAGGAATGGACAAGTCCTTGACAGATTCATGGTTCAATTTTCTCAAGTAATAGGAAGACAAAGAAGGTGAGAGTGGGTAGTGGAATTGGAAGCCTGTGGAACTAGGTGAAAGTTCAGATTCTGCATGAAAGAGAGAGAGATGAACAAGGAAAAGAGAAGGGCTGCTGATCAGTGTTGACAACCTGAGTATGGATATGGAAATTTGAAATATACTCATTTTGTGATGTTGTGACATATCAACCATGGAAATGTGGAGAAGCTGTAAACCACAATTATAATTAAAGTCACAGTTAGAGCAAAGGCAAATGAGTAACTAGAATTCTTGTATCAAGAAAAAGATGAAGTTCTATTTAGTGTTAAGATTTTAAGAAAGAGAGAAATTATTATAGGAATTTTGAGGTCTTTGGTTGAAGATTATTATATTATAAATATACTTATAACTATATATATTATAAATATAATATTACAAATTATTATAAATTTAAAAGTTTTATGCTAGAAAAAATAAACTATCATGAAAATTTCCTTACATCTACAAATACTGGACAAATGAACTCTTACTGAATTTCTTTACTTTTTACCTGATCAAATTGATTGCCAAAATCAATTAAAAAAATTTTTTTTTCTCTTTCTCAATGTGTATTTAGTGAAACATAAAGAAAAAAAAATCAATCTTATATCTCTTTCAAACAATATATTCAGAAAATGGCTAGGTACTATGCATGTTAAGTTTGAAATCTTGATAGCCATAAAATGTGTGTATGAATTTTAAGTGGTTTCCAATATCTTCATTTCAACTCCACTGGAATCATTCACTGTGTTAGGTGTTCTAATCATTTATTGATCTTCCAGTAACTAGCATGGCAGCTTCAACAAAAGCCCTGCTGTATTTCTGTCCAGAATCCCTGCTGCACTACAGCACCTGCTGTGAAGAAAATTAAGTATGGATGAGAGATCCTTGTTGATTTCATTCCCAGCAGGCCACATGAGAGAAACACACACACACACACACACACGCAACTTTGGTTCGTGAGATCCTGAAGCAAAAGAGAAAATAAGGAGAAATTAGAAGGATGTTAAATGATAAGAGAAAAAATAAGCTGAAAAAGTAAACAAGGTCTGACAGTTTTAAACGATTGTGAAATCCAGAGATTATAATAAGGAAGAGGATCTCCAATAATGGTTTGGTGAGAGAGTTCAATCTGGGAAGTGCCCAGAGTCTAAGAAAGCAGCAACTTGATCTGATTCCAGTGTTCTTGGCATCTCACAGAGCTCTTTGGCAAGCACACCTCCTCTGGAGGCTGCTAACAGCTTAGGGCCCTTCAGGGGGAGTTTATGCAGAACATTAGGTAGTCTAGAGCCTTGTTTAACTTAGTTGCTACGTCCAGTTGGTTCCCAACACTTTCTTTTTGTTATTTGATATCATTGTGATGTTAATTTTGAAGGACAGTGGGAATTAATTAGAATGAGGTGTATTTTATGTCTGACTAAAATATTATCAGGGCCAAGAAACTTCTCACCCCAAATCTCTTGGACTCATTATTTTGACTCAAGCTAGGAAGCTCAAGGAAGCTACTATTTCCAAACCACTCAGTTGTTTAATCCCTGGACAGCATGCTACTTCGGTTCCTCTGCGCTCTGCTTCAGCTTCTGCCTTAGGAGAAGGAAGCACCTAGTGGGGGGGTCACTGAAAATCAACAGAAGCATACTCACTGAAAACATCCTTTAAAGGAAGTAAAATTTTTGTTCATGAATGTGACAAACTGACTGCTTCTTACAAAATGGTGGTGATGTACCATAAAAACAGAGCATCTGAAGTGAGAGAAAAGTAAGAATCAGGGTGTTTGAATGTCACATCATAAAGCCCATAGGGTTTATTTTACAGGAAATCCCCTCAGGTCCACATCCAGTTAGCTATTTTGTGTATTTTGTGTAACACTCCTACGTGCCTGATTATCTACTTTTTCAACTTACAAATGGTATATAGAATATGTAAATCTAGATAACTGTGAGAAATCCGCTATCAAGCTCCATGAGGATAGAGGCTGTATTGACCTCATTCAGTTTTTGGATTTCCAGTGCCTAGTATATGCCTACCATACAGCAGCAACATGAGAAATATTTGTTGAATGAATAAATGAATGGAAATTAATTAGAGTTATCAGGAAATCTAGATTTTTTCCATTGAACCAGATGTGTGATATACCCTGAGAGACTCGAAAAAAGTCTCAGCTGTGATGCTAACTGTGTTACTTTTTAGAGGTAGTTGGAATGGAAAATATTTCACCATTTTTTCCTTGAAGTCTGTCAGCTCTGTCTTAAATGACTTAAACTGTGAAATCTATAACAGAATATTCACAACTACGTAGATTGAAAACAACTCAACCATAATCAAAATAGTGACCTCCAATAGAAAATCAATATCCTTTTATTAGCTTCTTAAGCCAGACTTTGGGCTTCCCTCATGGCTCAGATGGTCAAGAATCTGCATGCATTGCAAGAGACCCTGGTTTCATCCCTGGGTCAGGAAGATCCCCTGGAAAAGAGAATGGCTACTCACTCCAGTATTCTTGCCTAGAGAATCCCATGGACAGAGGAGCCTGGTGGGCTATGGTCTATGGGGTCGGAAAGGGTTGGACAGGTCTGAGACTAACATTTTCACTTTTCTTTTCAAGCCAGACTTATTTTTAATGTGTCTTGAATGTTTGAAACACAGCCCTTACCAAACTTAACTCTAAAGTACAATGCATATGACCTAAATCTTATCTCTTCCAAGAATCTTTTAATGAAACTAATAATCTACTTACGATTTAATTCAACACAGAGGATCTGGTTTTATTTTACAGTGGAATACAATATCTGAAATAAAATAAAACAGCAGGTAAGATGGAGTGGAAGAAATAGACAGGGGCAGATTATGTAGGATACTGAAGGCCATCTAGAATTCTGGTTACAATTCTAGGTATAATGAGAGCCATACAAGGGTGTTAGAAGAGTAATCTCAGTTGTTGCAGATAATTGGACTGACCTTTGCATAGTAACAGCTGTAACACATACATGTGTGTATGTTTGTGTGTATATAATTTGAAGGCATTGAATAGTAACTAGAAGCAAAGAGACAGGATTTAACCCTTAAAAGAAGACACTCATATGCACAGGAGATATTCACATTTATATGACCCCCCCTTTTTTTTTACACAAGTCTCTCTGCTGTCTGCATAATATAGAACACCTAGACTTAAGCAGAAAGTCAGAATACTACTGGCTTGAGAAATTAAAAGTTGGTGTTCAAGGATGCCAGAGTGGCTGAAAATTTGGGAGGACACACTTTAAGAGGAATTCCTAGACAAGGAGACACAATAATATGAAGATGAACTCTGTTCAAATACTTGGCTGACTTCTAGACTATGTAAGTATGAGGGAGACTCCAAGAAACTCACTTAGAAAGTAGTAGCTGAAAGGATGAAAAAGTGAGTAGAGATATTAGATGCTTCTCAAAGCAGAAAAGAGTTTCGAGTCTGAGTTCTTTCAAATTAAGATTTTTATAAACTCCCAGGGTTTTTCAACTACCTACCCTAGCAAATCATAACAATAAGCATCCACAAGTTCTAGGTGATCATCCAGTAATTTAACTCACTTCTAGAACAAAAATCAACGATCTTCCAGTGAAGAAAATAGATTACAGTATTTTACAATGGAACACAATACTTGATATGAGATAAAAGCTATAAATATGCAAAGCAGAAGAATGTGACTTTTAATCAAGGGGGAAAAAACCCCAACATGAATCAGGTGTAAAAATTAGCATATGAAGACTTTAAACTTGATTTTATAAACATGTTTAATGACCCAAAGGAAATGATGGTTATAAAGACTGAACATGAGAAATCTCAGTAAAGAAAGAAAATCTATTCAAAAAAGAAATTTTAGATTTGAAAAATACAGTTTCTGAAACGAAAAAAAAGAAAAATCACCAAATTGGCTTACCAACATATTGGATGATGCAGAATAAAGTCAGTAATGAGAAGACAAGTCAATAAAAATTATCTAATCTGAAGATGAGAAGGAAAGCAAAGACGGGAAAATACCACATCTTCAATGGCCTCTGGGATAATATTGAGTGATCCAATATATGTCTAGTATGAATTCCAAAAAAAGAAAAGACATAGAAGGGGAAGAAAATGTTTGAAAAACTAATGACCCAAATTGAGTGAAAAATATAAATTTACAGATAGGAAGCTCAGAACACTCTAAACAGGATAAATCAAAGAGAACCAAACTTTAGGTATATCATAGTCAAAGTTTTGGAAAAGCCAACATAAGTTTAAATTTTGAAAGTGGTCAGAGAACCAAGACACATTCCATACACAGGAATAATGATGTGAATGGTGCCTGTTTTCTCACCAGAAACATTGGAGGACTGAGGACAGTAGAATGACATTTTTAAAGTAGTGAAATAATATATGTATACCTCTACCATCTATGGCTCTATATCCAGTGAAAATATTCTTCTAAAATAAAAGCAAAATATAGATGTTTTCAGATAAATGAAAGCTGACAGAATTAGTTATCATCAGGTCTGTTCTTTCAAGAAACTCTAAAGAACGTCCTTCAGGCCAGAGGGAAATAACACCTGATGAAAATTGAATCTATTGCAGGGGAGAAGAGAACAAGAAATGGGAAATATATACATAAATATAAAAGACAATTTCTTTCTTCTTTCATTTCCTTTATAATACAACTGACTGAGGTTTGTGAAAATTTATAGTACAAGTAAAAAATAATAAAAATAGTACAAAAGAGGAGATAGTCAAATGGAATTTTACACTTATAAGATTCCTAATTTTATATTAATTAACACACTATTAAGTATAAGTAGAGTGTGGTAATTAATCCCTAGGATAACCACGACCAAATAATACAAATGGTAGTTCTAACTAAAAAGTCAATATATAAGTTAAAATAAAATGATAAAAATTATTTGATTAACCCCTCCATCCTCCCAAGAAAGGAAAGAAAGAAGGAGCAGAGAATCAAAAAACAAAACAAAACAAAGAAACAAACCAGGGCAAATAAAAACCAAGTAGTAAAGTGGTATAATTACAATCAATCGTATCAATAATTGCATTAATCTTTTTTTTATTTTAAAAAATTATCTTTATTTAGGTTTCTGATTCAGCACATATCTCAAAGGCTAATCAACAAAAAGAAATAAGTAAGACATTAACTGAAAGTCTTACATCTGCCTAAATTCTGACCACGAAATGTCAAGATTGCCACTATTAGCAGAACTCCAAGTTAGTCAAGTTGTAGATAAACTATCATGAATGACGTACAATGTGCACAGATACACAGAGGCCAAAGACATGCTAGCACTTGGCTCTCTCTGCTTCCTTGTTGATGTCTTTGCTTGGGGCAGTCCACTTTTGCTTTCCATGCCAGCTGCTGCTACTGCTGCTAAGTCGCTTCAGTCGTGTCCAACTCTGTGCGACCCCGTAGACGGCAGCCCACCAGGCTCCCCCGTCCCTGGGATTCTCCAGACAAGAATTCTGGAATGGGTTGCCATTTCCTCCTCCAATGCATGAAAGTGAAAAGTGAAAATGAAGTCGCTCAGTCGTGTCCGACTTGTAGCGACCCATGGACTGCAGCCTAGTTCCAAATAAAATCCAAAGAAGGCTCAGGGTCACCCTGATTCAACACTCTGCTGGAGGAATGCATTCTCTAACTGTTATGTCGGCAACTTTGTTTTTGCCAGGATGAAGTTCAGACTGAGATGTGCAATACAACCTAGATGACAGTGCAGACTAGGTCAAGAACTAAAGTTGAGCGGTGATCCGAGTTAAGGCATGAATGCACACACACACACACTCGCACACACACACATGCACACACACAGCACCCACACTATCATGAATAGAAGACTCATTATTTATTCATCATTTAATTTAATTGCATTACATTTAAATGGTCTGGACCAATCAAAAGGCAACATTGATGACAGTAAAGATGGAATTAAAAGGATGAAAGGGAGAAATGCACTGGTAGTAGGTGCTTGCTATTGTTGTTCAGGAGAAGTTGTATAGTGTGAAGATTATCTGATGTAATGTGATATTGCTGTATTGTATATGTTAGAGCTTTGACGGATTTGTCAGGCTTAACTTTAAACTACAAGTAGAACTCCCTGTTGTTGCTGGTTTACTTCATTCTGTGCACACTGGAAATGAAAGCACACATCCAGGTACTAAATTATCTTTCTTTTGGATGTTTACAGTCTAGAAAGCATTGAAATAGCCAAAGAATAATGAAACAGGAGAACTGGGGCTAATGCACCTCTGGTTATCTATTTCCTGAGTTATTACTTTCCTTTATATCATCCAGCACAAAATAGCATGTATCTATTTTTAATGACACCCAGGGGATAATATTCCTCTTGGAAACTTAGAGCAATGCTTAGCAGGTTTCTCTGTAAAGGGATGTTTTATATGTAGCATGAACCCCTCATGCTGCTCTTTGAGTTTATTTTGAATGAATTAAGAATTTGCTGAACACCTGCTATGCACTATACACTGGGGAAGGACAATTAAATTCAAAAGCAATATTAAGAGTGTCTCTTTCCTTATTAAAGTCAAATTTATGTGAAGAAAGATATATAAATATTCAAGTATTTAATTAAAAATCCAAGGAATAGGATAGATATTAATTGGCTAGCAAAGATAATAAACACAATACAAATCACTAATAAGTATAGGGACTGTGAAATGCTCTGATAAGGAAGAACTTCAGAGAGAACATGTGACTTTCTCTGAACCTGAAATCATGGGTAAGGTTCAGATGGTAGGGAAAAGGATGAGAACTCATTCCAAGTAAAGAAAATTGGGGAACAATACTGTGCCACAGTGACTCACATGTGCTTGAAAGGCCAGACAAGCCCAACTAGAAGAGAGACTTTGAATGGCCATGCACCAGGCTCTAAGGCAGGAAATGCAGGCTGGACAAGGCCTATAGGAGGCATTGAAGGTAGGATAGGTTGCTTCAGCTTCCACCAGGAAGCCACTGGTTGTGTTTGAGGGGAAAAGTCACATGGCAGACATAGTTCATGAAAACAGATTAATCTGAGTGTGAAGAGTTGCAAGGACAGGAGGGGAGAAGATTCCTCTTATTTTGCCCTTAGTATACTCAGAGGAGGAGTTGAATAAAGCAAAGTTGTCTGTGGAAAAGAGTAAGTACATTTATGATAGTCTACCTTTAATAAACCAATCAGATCAGATCAGATCAGTCACTCAGTCGTGTCCGACTCTTTGCGATCCCATGGATCACAGCACGCCAGGCTTCCTTGTCCATCACCAACTCTAAACCAATAAGGAAATGTTAATATTAATTGTGGAACTGTTTCAATGAGACTATACACATTGTTGAGTATCTGTTACTTTTTGGTTGAGGAAATCTATGTGACCTCAGTTATGATCTATTAGTAATCGTATAGTTGTATCCTCTAACAGCCTAGAACTCCTTTTGGATGAACTGCCCTGGGTTCCTAGGAGAAAGGGCTTGGAATTTTAACGTCTTCATTGGTGCATCTTCATTAACTCTCCTTTGTTCATGGGGGATAGAAGCTATCCATAAAAACTTAATCTTTTTTTTTAAATAAAAATAAATTATTAATGCCTCCATAGAGACTTTCATTCTGTATTTCATTTTGACTTCAGGCTTATTTCAATCATCTTTGTGATAAAGTGGAAACACATTTTTATCATGTTTGCTGTGAAAGATTTATGTAATTCAGGTACCAAAATATCTAGAACACCTGCATAACCTGGAAACTTTATAGTGCTAATTGGCAATATGGTACCCTGCCAGATAAGCACATTAGATGAAACTCTTGAAAAAGAAGTATCAAAAACTCTTTTTTGATAGTGGCTAAGTTTGTTTACTGTGAAATATTGGAAGTGGAGTTAGGGGCCAGACTGGAAGAGAATTTAAGAAGATATTTTAATGTAAAAACATTTTAGAGAAAAATATATTCTTTTGAGCTTTCCTTGTGATATTGTATCACCTGCTTCCATGATGCTAATGGGCATCTTAGTCAATTAAATTTTCTATGAATTCTACTCTACCTTGTATATATCATCCTGGTATATCAAGGAAGCTCTATCAAAGGAAGTCCTGGGAGCAGTATGGATAGGACTTTGCAGTGCAATGATATGATCACACTACATATTAGAGCATTTCATGGAAAAATTTGGTAATCATTAGACTAGATATGATTTATCATACAGTTATGAATGCAAACTCTAGGAACCCATTCAATTCTGATTTCTTTTAATTTTTAGCATTTACATATTGTTTTGAATCACATGAGGTTACTAAGATTTGGTGAATGAAGAGATCATTTACTATTATCCAGAATTCTACAAACCTAATATTATTTGGAAACACTGTAGATGGTTAGAATTACTGACGTTAGATGAATGAGTGGTGTGCATCAGGATAATTTTATATGCAAAGTTTAGTCATTTCTAAGACATGATTTTTGAATTACTTTCTGCTCTTACATTGCTTTAGAAGAAACATTAAAAGAAATCCGGGAAAATTCTCCTGCAAAAAGTATCCTGCATTTTAGAATCTGGACATGTTCTTGGCCAGACCATTACCACCACAGATAATTCTAAGATAAATATTCTTAACTATTTAAGAATAGCCATTTAGAGTATGAGAGTAAAACAGTAGCCATTCAGAGATAAAATAGTTTATTCTGTCATCCATCCTCTTCTTGTTCTGAGATTTCACATGAATAAAATTTTAATTTCCATGAAATGAAAGCTTCCCACCTATAAATGTGAAGGATGAATATGCAAATATTCACATGTTGACTTTTATCTGTATCTCTCAATGCTTTAGAGATGTCCTACTGAAAGGTTGTTGCTGAGCCATGAAATACACCAGGATTCTTGGCCTCCAGAGGAGAAGAATTCAATCTGAGACCACTGATGAGGCTTGATCCCTCAGAACTTTTGTGTAATTAAGTTTTATTAAAGTATAAAAGAGATAGAGAAAGCTTCTAACATAGACATCAGAAGGGGGCAGAAAGAGTGCTCCCCTGCTAGCCTTTGCTGCTGCTGCTGCTAAGTCGCTTCAGTCGTATCCGACTCTGTGCCACCCCATAGATGGCAGCCCACCATCTGGAGTGGGTTGCCATTTCCTTCTCCAATGCATGAAAGTGAAAAGTGAAAGTGAAGTCGCTCAGTCATGTCCGACTCTTAGCGACCTCATGGACTGCAGCCTACCAGGCTCCTCCGTCCATGGGATTTTCCAGGCAAGAGTACTGGAGTGAGTTGCCATTGCCTTCTCCTCTGCTAGTCTTTAGCAGTGCTATATACCTATCAGCCAACTGTTAATTAGATAAAGGAGATGTCCCAAAACTCAGGGGCACCAGGCCCCTCACCCACAACATGCATTTTGAGATAATATTGGCAACAGGTGAGTCACCCCGGGCCATAAAACCATTGACACGAATCTTCAAGAAAGGCAGGTTTCCACATAAGTGTATAGATTCATTAACATAGATTAGGAGAACAATGTATAAGTAAAACATCCAGGTTTGTTGAGCCCTTATCAGTTCTGAGTCTTAAGCAGAACCTATTTGAGAACAGTTAAGTTCAGGTGGAAATAGGTGTCATCACAGCAACACAGAATTTTAAGAGAAACGTCTTTTAAAATTTGTATCAGTCAGTCAGTCAGTTCAGTCGATCAGTTGTGTCTGACTCTTTGTGACCCAATGGACTGCAGCATACCAGGCTTCTTTGTCCATCACCAACTCCTGGAGTCCACTCAAACTCATGTCCATTGAGTTGGTGATGCCATTCAACCATCTCATCCTCTGCTGTCCCTTTCTCCTCCCACCTTCAAACTTTCCCAGCACCGGGGTCTTTTCACATGAGTCAGTTCTTTGCATCAGGTGGTCAAAGTATTAGAGTTTCAGTTTCAGCATCAGTCGTTCCAATGAATATTCAGGATTGATTTCCATTAGGATGGACTGGTTGGATCTCCTTGCAGTCAAAGGGACTCTCAAGAGTCTTCTCCAACACCACAGTTCAAAAACATCAATTCTTTGGTGCTTAGCTTTCTTTATAGTCCAACTCTCACATCCATACATGACTTCTGGAAAAATCATAGCTTTGACTAGACAGACCTTTGTGGGCAAAGTAATGTCTCTGCTTTTTAATATGCTGTCTAGGTTGGTCATAATTTTTCTTCCAAGGAGCAAGTGTCTTTTAATTTCATGGCTTCAGTCACCATATTCAGTGATTTTGGAGCTCCCCCACCCCAAAATAAAGTCTGTCACTGTTTCCACTGTTCCCCATCTATTTGCCATGAAGTGATGGAACCAGATGCCATGATCTTAGTTTTCTGACTGTTGAATTTTAAGCCAACTTTTTCACTCTCCTATTTCAATTTCATGAAGAGGCTCTTTAGTTCTTCTTCACTTTCTGTCATAAGGGTAGTGGCATCTGCACATCTAAGGCTATTGATATTTCTCCTGGCAATCTTGATTCCAGCTGTGCTTCATCAAGTCCAGCATTTCTCATGATGTACTCTGCATATAAGTTCAATTAGCAGGGTGACAGTAAACAGGCTTGACATACTCCCTTCCTTGGTTGGAACCAGTCTGTTCCATGACCAGTTCTAACTGTTGCTAGTTGATCTGCATACAGATTTCTAAGGAGGCAGGTCAGGTGGTCTGGTATTCCCATCTCTTTGAGAATTTCCCACAGTTTGTTGTGATCCACACAGTCAAAGGCTTTGGCATAGTCAATAAAGCAGAAGTAGATGTTTTGGAGCTCTCTTGCTTTTTCAATGATCCAGTGGATGTTGGTGATTTGATCTCTGGTTCCTCTGCCTTTTCTAAATCCAGCTTGAACATCTGGAAGTTCATGATTCACGTACTGTTGAAGCCTGGCTTGGAGAATTTTGAGCATTACTTTACTAGCATGTGAGATGAGTACTATTGTGCGGGAGTTTGGCATTACCTTTCTTTGGGACTGGAATGAAAACTGACCTTTTCCAGTTGTTGGGCGAGTGTGTAATACCCTCGGTTCTATCTCATTGCAACAAAAATTTGAAGTGACAGATGGACCAGCATTACAGCTCTTGGACGGACCAGTGTTACAGCTCCATGTTACAGCTCAGTTTTATTTAGAAAGTAAAGGAAAATATATCCTCAAGGGATGAGGGTGAGCCAACCCAAAAGACGTGAAGAGAAGAGAAGCCCCTGGCTCAGTTTTGGCTCCTCTTTTTATATGTTTTTTCTCTTTCTACTGAGCCTACCCTATGGAAATTGGGCTAGCTAGGAGGGCTGTTTGTTTTACCTGAGGTCCTTACTCAGGTCCTCGGACTTTCTTTTGTCCTATTTTTGTGGGCTTTCCTCTTCTTTGTCTGTTAGTCACTGCCATTTTGGACTCCTTTTTCCTATTCTAACCACCTAACATTCAGCCCTCAAGAGAAAGGAGGCCCAATTCTTTGGGAATAGGGGCATCAAGGTCTCTCTGGCTACTTCCTGCTGAACTGGGATGGTGAGGGGCATTGGGCCTTCCCCTCTTGCTATTCTCAAGCCTCAGAGTCCTTATAGCTGTGTCTATCTAAAGGTGAGTGATATTTTCTGTGGTCAGCTGTAGTTTTATATATCCTTGTTTAACTGACACTGCATGTTGTAACTTGTTGACCTGGGCAGAGACAAAATAGGTTAGACAATTGATAATACGTGGAGCAATCACAAGCAGCATCAATATGGTCATAACAAGGACTAGTAGGGGCATTGCTGCTGCTGCTAAGTTGCTTCAGTCATTTCCGACTCTGTGCGACCCCATAGATGGCAGCCCACCAGGCTCCGCCGTCCCTGGGATTCTCCAGGCAAGAACACTGGAGTGGGTTGCCATTTCCTTCTCCAATGCATGAAAGTGAAAAGTGAAAATGAAGTCACTCAGCCGTGTCTGACTCTTAGCGACCACATGGACTGCAGCCTACCAGGCTCCTCCGTCCATGGATTTTCCAGGCAAGAGTACTGGAGTGGGGTGCCATTGCCTTTTCCAAGTAGGGGCATTAGCCAACTCCAAATTCCCATCTCCAGAAAGATCTCCCAGAGAGAGATTGTAGCCTCCCCAAGAACTCTCCAGCTTGTTCTTTGAGATCCTGTACGGTCTGAATGTTTTTCTTGAGGACTGTGAGACTTGCTTTAACTTAGCTGGAGGTATTTACCCAGAAACAACACATCTCATTCAAGATGGCTCAAGTCCTTTCTTGCTCAGGGATCAGGAGATCTATCTCCTGTCTATTTTGGTGTACAACCCCTGCCAAGCTGTGTTGGCTTTTAGAGATATCCTGAGAAATCTTATCTCCAGAAACTTAATTTTTGGGGTGTTCATAAGAAAGGCACTCATTTGTAATTCTGAATAGGTATCTGAGATCTCCCAGGGGCTCACAGGTGTATTGAGTGTTCTCTTCTGTCTTTTTCCATGGCTTGACTCGGGAGTAGTGAATCTGGGAGTTGTGTCCTTGTACCTTGACTACTATGGGGGCAGAAAGTATTACAGGGTAGGGGCCCTTCCATGTGGGCTGGAGTTGAGCCTTTGGGGACCCATCTTTCCAGACTTTAATTAGGACTTGAGTCCCTGGAGCATATAGTGGTGACTCTTTAAAATCTTTTGGGTCCTGGTTGACACCCCACAAGCATATATCCTGTTGGAATTACCCAGTGGCCATGGTATAAGACTGGAGGGTATGAACCTCTGGATCTAGGAAGAGGTCATTGACATAAACAAAAGGTCTCCCATATAACATCTCATAAGGACTAAGACCAACCTGTTCCTTAGGGACAATAGGGGTGCAGAGGAGAGCTATTGGTAAACCCCCCTTTCATTCCAGGGAGGTCTCCTGGGTTATATTTTTTATCACTGATTTTAAGAATTGGTTGGCTCTTTCTACTTTTCCTGAAGATTGAGGCCTCCAGGCACAATGGAGATAATAAGTAATGCCCAATGCTTTAGAGACCCCTTGGGTTACCTTTTCCTTTTGAAGTTCTGTGTCTCTATAGGAAGTTTTCTGAGAAACTGTATTCTTGTATTTAAGGGCATCCCTGGTGGTGCAGAGGTTAAAGTGTCTGCCTACAATGTGGGAGACCTGGGTTCGATCCCTGGGTAGGGAAGATCCCCTGGAGAAGGAAATGGCAACCCACTCCAGTATTCTTGCCTGGAGAATCCCATGGACGGAGGAGCTTGGTGGGCTACAGTCCACGGGTCGCAAAGAGTTGGACAATACTGAGAGACTTCACTTTCACTTTCACTTGGGTGACCTTTAGAAACAAATGATATCCCATTGTCATTTTGTAAAACCCAGGCAGACCAAATCTAGGAATGATTTCATGGAGCAGTTTTTTTTTTTTTTTTTTTTTACCACCTCCTCAGCCTTCTCAATCCAGGTGGGAAAGCCTTCAATCCATCCTGTGAATGTATCTATCATGACTAATAGGTATTTATACCCTCAAGAAACTGGCATCTGGGTGAAGTCCATCTGCCAGTCTTCTCCTGGGTACGTCCCATGTCGTTGGATAGGCTGGGCCAGCTGGGGTCTTCGAGCTCCTTGTGGGCTGTTTAATTGGCAAGTGGGACAAGAGGAGATCACTTACCTTATAGTCGTTTGGAGCCCTGTTCCTCTGAAAGACCTTTCTAGCAATCTTTGGAGGGTCTTCTCCCCTAAATGAGTGGTGGCATGTAAGGAGTTAATTAATTTCCACTGGAGGTTCCCAGGCATAAAAAGGAGTCCCTCCTTTTGGAACCACCCCATATGATCTTCTTGAAAGACCCCACTCTTAGCTTTAAGAGTCTCACCTTCAGCATATGAAGGAGTTTCTAGAAAATTAATGTGTGGAACTAAGGTGGCAACCCCTATTAGGTCACTGTTCTGTAATGGTGCTCTCTTAGCTGCCTGATCATCTGCTTGGTTCCCTCGTGCCACTTCTGTGTTCCCTTTTTGGTGTCCTTTACAGTGGGAGACTAAAACCTCAGTGGGCAGATGGACTGCCTCCAAGAGCCTAAGGATTCGCTCATCTTATTTGACTGGGGACCCTCGGGTGGTCAAGCGGTCTCTTTCTTTCCAAATAGCAGCATGTGCATGTAGCACCAGAAAGGCACACTTGGAGTCAGTATAAATGGCTACTCTTTTTCCTTTTCCCAGCTCTAAAGCTTGAGTCAGGGCTATGAGCTCAGCTAATTGGGCTGAAGTACCTGGTGGCAAAGGTTCAGCCTCTATGGTCTCAAAATTACAGACTACTTCATATCCGGCTCTTCTTTTTCCATCGAAGACAAAGCTGGTTCCATTAGTGTACCAGGTTTCCTCAGGATTGGTCAGAGGATCTTCTGACAATCCCTCTCATGGTTTTGTCCAGAAAGGGGAGAGGGCCCTCGGGGGTAGGCAGGAGGGTGGCAGGGTTAAGACCCTCACAAGGGGATACAGTGAGGCCTGGGTTTTCCATCAGCACTACTTGATATCTTAGGACTCTTTGATCAGACATCCATTAATGGCCTTTCCCATTTTAGGAATTGTTTCACTTGGTGGTTGATAAAAATAGTTTGCCCCTAAGAGAGAGTTTTAAGGCATCTTTTATCAGGATTGCAATAGCTGTAAGATTTCAAAGGGAGGAAAGATATTTTCCCAATAAGGTAGTTGGACACTCAGGGACCACCAGAAACTTGTAGGAAAATGTTTGTTCATCCCAGCAATGAAGTAGTGCTTAGTAATTGTTTTTCCTATAGCAGCCAAAATGGTACAAGTTTGGGAGGAGAAGGCTCCAGAGTAGGAGGTCAGGAAGAGTAAGTAGCCCCTGTGTCAACCAAGAAATTCTCAGACCTACCTGCCACATCCAGTTGCACCCTTGGCTCCAGCACTGTGATGGTTATCTGTGACAGGTGGGCTGGCTGGAGTGGGCCGCTTCAGTGCTGTTGAACCATCGTGAAGGAAGGCTTGGCACTTGACCTTGAGGCTCTTGGGTTGCAAGGGCAGAGTGCCACCCAATGTCCCAATTGATGGCATTTGCAGCAAGCCATTTTAGGAAATTTGTCACGACTTGGACACTCTTTGGCCCAATGCCCCACCTATCTACAGATTAGGCACTTGCGTGATGCCTTGTCCTTCAAGGACTTGGGGTTTGCCATAGGGCTTCCCTGGAGGGCAGCCAGTATCTGGGCATACCTTATCTCTTTCCCTTTTTCCCTTTCCTGAGCCTTGGCCTCCCTCTCCTCTTCTCTGTTATAAAAGGTGTTGGTGGCTGTCTGGACCATCTCATCTAAAGAGGCAGCAGGGTCCTGTTACTGTAGCTGTTGTAACTTTATCCTGATGTCTGATGCATATTGGGACAGGAATTTGTCCTTTAAAATCACCTGTCCCTCATAAGAGTCTAAGTCCAGATTGGTAAACTTTTAGAGGGCCTATTTTAGCTTTTTCAGAAAGGCAATGGGGTTCTCATTGGGCTCCTGAGTTATTGCTGAGACTAGGCACAGTCCCAGAAATAATAGGCTTCCTTCTATTTCCATGGGTGGACTTCCTTAGGGGTGAGTCTTTTTGAAACGTATCCTACCCAGTACTGTTGCAGCCTGAGAGCCAGGCATCCCTGGATCAGGGTGCAGATCCCCAGGCAAGCTGAGGCGTGACAGCCTCCTGGAGATTGAATCCCCAAGCAGGGTGAGGCAGGTCGACCTCCTAAGAATTGGGTCCCTGGCAGGTCAAGGCGTGTCGACCTCCTGGGACTCTGGACTGGTGGATCCCCGAGAAGGTTGAGGTGTGACAACCTTTTGAGGACCAGATCCCTAGGCAGGACAAAGCAGATTGACCTCCTGGGACCCCCCGGACTGGCAGATCCCTGAGCAGGTTGAGGCGTGACAACCTCCCAGGGACCAGATCCCTAGGCAGGTCGAGGCAGGTCAACCTTTTGGTACCCCCAGGCTGGAGTTAAGGTCTTCAGTGTGACCAGTGCTGGGTAGGATTAAGGGGTTGTAATTTTAATTTATTGCCAGTTTGCTCACCACAGATGGGAATAGTTATCAAGATGTAAAGCAACCCAAGCCTGTGCCCTGAGATGGGAAACCTGGTGAAGCAGCCATAAGCCTTATCCTGTTACTGCTCTGAGGGAATGTAAGTCATTGATTTCCTCTTCTAGTCCTCCATAAGAGCAGTTTAGGGTGTTTGCAATGGTAAACATTTGATTGTCATAAACCCACTTTAGGTTATAACAGAAGTAATGACAAAGGAGTGGGTTATCTGTTCCTGTAGGTGGAATGATGTTGGCCTTCAAGGGGGCAGGGTCCTGTTTGTAGGAGTTAGTAAGTGACTTAAGAACAAATTGATAAGAGGCAACAGAACAGATGTTCCATAAAAGTGGAGTGGAGATTTGATCTGGGGGTGTGTTTGTAACTTTTGGAGAAGGGTAGTAAGGGTTTGGGCCCAAACAGCCTGCAGGGCTAATTCCCAAAGTGGCAAACATTATCCCTGGGAGCCCAATTGCCTTTGAAGGGATGCCAACACATGGACTTTTAACAGGTGTTCTGTGCCTGTCTCCTGCCCTAGTGGGTTCACTGAGAGATGCTGATGTTGCACATGTTGTAGGAAACATGGAAAATGAAGGCCTGAATATCTAGAGGGATTGGATATTATACAGCATTTCCCTCCCAAGGGCCAGCTATTTTCTGGTTGTCCCTCCAGAAGATTGTAGAGGCAACATTGTGGGCCTGGATGGGGCTCAGGAAAAGAGCATGAAACAGGAGGGAAGGGGGCAGCGAACAGCTTTTGGCAGAACGACACAGCGCAAGGGCATACCATAAACCGAATAAAAGCAAATGTGTCCAAGATGACAAGTCAAATTCAACTAAACCTTGATCCCCAATCTGCAAGCTAAATGACACACCCAGAGGTGGCAGGACAGTTCCCAGTTTAGTTCAGTCGCTCAGTCGTGTCCGACTCTTTGCGACCCCATGAATCGCAGCACGCCAGGCCTCCCTGTCCATCACAAACTCCCAGAGTTCATTCAGACTCACGTCCATCGAGTCAGTGATGCCATCCAGCCATCTCATCCTCTGTCGTCCCCTTTTCCTCCTGCCCCCAATCCCTCCCAGCATCAGAGTCTTTTCCAATGAGTCAACTCTTCACATGAGGTGGCCATAGTACTGGAGTTTCAGCTTTAGCATCATTCCTTCCAAAGAAATCCCAGGGCTGATCTCCTTCAGAATGGACTGGATGGATCTCCTTGCAGTCCAAGGGACTCTCAAGAGTCTTCTCCAACACCACAGTTCAATAGCATCAATTCTTCGGTGCTCAGCCTTCTGCACAGTCCAACTCTTACATCCATACATGACCACAGGAAAAACCATAGCCTTGACTAGATGGACCTTTGTTGGCAAAGTAATGTCTCTGCTTTTCAATATGCTATCTAGGTTGGTCATACCTTTTCTTTCAAGGAGTAAGTGTCTTTTAATTTCATGGCTGCAGTCACCATCTGCAGTGATTTTGGAGCCCCCAAAATAAAGTTTGACACTGTTTCCACTGTTTTCCCATCTATTTCCCATGAAGTGATGGGACCAGATGCCATGATCTTCGTTTTATGAATGTTGAGTTTTAAGCCAACTGTCTCATTCTCCTCTTTCACCTTCATCAAGAGGCTTTTTAGTTCCTCTTCACTTTCTACCATAAGGGTGGTGTCATCTGCATATCTGAGGTGATTGATATTTCTCCCGGCAGTCTTGATTCCAGATTGTGTTTCTTCCAGTCCAGCGTTTCTCATGATGTACTCTGCATGTAAGTTAAATAAGCAGGGTGACAATATACAGCCTTGACATACTCCTTTTCCTATTTGGAACCAGTCTATTGTTCCATGTCCAGTTCTAACTGTTGCTTCCTGACCTGCATATAGGTTTCTCAAGAGGCAGGTCAGGTGGTCTGGTGTGCCCATCTCTTTCAGAATTTTCCACAGTCTATGTGTGGATCACACAAAGGCTTTTGCATAGTCAATAAAGCAGAAATAGATGTTTTTCTGGAATTCTCTTGCTTTTTCCATGGTCCAGCAAATGTTGGCAATTTGATCTCTGGTTCCTCTGCCTTTTCTAAAACCAGCTTGAACATCTGGAATTTCATGGTACACATATTGTTGAAGCCTGGCTTGAGGGATTTTGAACACTACTTCGCTAGCATGTGAAATGAGTTCAGTTGTGCGGTAGTTTGAACATTCTTTGGCATTGCCTTTCTTTGGGATTGCAATGAAAACTGACCTTTTTCAGTCCTGTGCTCAGTGCTGAGTTTTCCAAATTTGCTGGCATATTGGGTTCAGCACTTTCACAGCATCATTTTTTAGGATTTGAAATAGCTCAACTGGAATTCTAGCACCTCCATTAGCTTTTTCATAGTGATGCTTCCTAAGTTCCACTTGATTTTGCCTTCCAGGATGTCTGGCTCTAGGCGAGTGATCACACCATCATGATGGTCTGGGTCATGAAGACTTTTTTTGTATAGTTCTTTTGTGTATTCCTGCCACCTCTTCTTAATATATTTTGCTTCTTTTAGGTCCATACCATTAACAAGAATAAGAAACAGTAACAGTTGCCAAAAGCAACATGTCAGCAAGAGAGATTTGAAGGCTAGAAAGGAAACACTGGTCACAAAATAATGGAAAATGTAGAAAACTTTGATATATTTATGGTTGGAGTTTTTCTCTTTACCTAAGGGATAGTATTAGGAAACATTCTTTCCTGTGGAATGAAAATAACAAAAAACTTTTTCTTCTGTTCCTCATGAAATTTCTAATTATAACCAACGAATGTAACTAGTTGCTTATGTCCTATCCTCCACTGTGTAAAGTCAATCCTTGAATGCTAACAATAGTTTACCCAAAGGTATGTGCACAGAGAGGGACAGAGAGAGGTGCTGAGGCTCTTGGAACTACCTCATGCATACACCATCTGGTCTCTCTTCTCCTGAAGAAGTACATGGTTTATCTGGGCAGGGCACGTGGGACTCTGACCCCCAGGCATGGGCGATAGACTGAAAATCAAGATGTTCTGACTCCTGTTCATTCCCATTGTGTTCTGAGTGAAGGATTATTCTAGTGTATTGCCTGTGATAGACAACTGCTTTAAAAATATTAATTATGAAGGATGCTATTTATTTCTGCTTTGAATTACTTTCACCTTTTTTGCTTGATCCTATTTATTTTATATAAAATAGATAAATAACCAATTTACTTTATAGAATTTTAAAATGATATTTGGAATGCACGTCCAAGTTCTATTTTTGCAGTCTTTCACCATCACTGCCTTCGTATAGTTTACTAAATACTTGTCTCTAGATGGCAGCATTTCAAGCATTTCTAATACATTATATGAGTGAAGTCGCTCAGTCATGTCCGACTCTTTGAGACCCCATGGACTGTAGCCCACCAGGCTACTCCGTCTGTGGGATTCTCCAGGCAAGAGTACTGGAGTGGGTTGCCATTAAAGGAGGTGTTCCTGAGTGTGGCTAGTGATGATTTGGGGGAAGCCTGGCAAGATAACCTAATTTGCTGACAAAAATCAAGGACTTGTTGAATTTTCAGGGCATGTTTGGCATTAATTAAATTCAAAGTGGCAGGAAAATAACTGCCCATGAAATAAAATAAGACTGTTTTTGTTCACAGCTGGGCCTTCTAAGGACCATCAGTGTGATTCTCCATTCACCATGCTGATTAGAGTTCTGGTAGAAACAAGATCCTTTCCAGTCATCCTTCTCAGAGCATGTGAGTGCAAAGAGCATTCTCTGCTGTAACATCTGTGTGTCTTCTTAACCAGGGTGGCAAGGGAGAGGGGAACTAAGACCTTGCCTGGGCTGCATGCCTTGGACAATAACAGATCAGATGCCTATCATTACAATTGTCATTTACTGGCTGTTTATCCTATGCTTACTTCAATCTGTTTACTTGGCAAATTCTTATGGATTTATTCCTTACAATAACCCCAACAGGTAGGTATTGTTATTCTTCATTTGCAAATGATGTACTAAGGTGCTGAGAAGTTAAGTAACCTTGCGCAAGATAACACATCTAGAAAAGTGGCAGAGCTGGGATTTGAACTTGACCATCATGCTGTGGAGATTTTCCACTCATCTACCATGCTATGGGCTTTCCTGGTGGCTCAACAGTAAAGAATCCACCTGCAATACAGGAGACGTGGGTTCAGTCCCTGGATTAGGAATATCCCCTGGAGGAGAAAATGGCAGCCTGCTCCAGTATTCTCGCCTGGGAAATTCTGTGGACAGAGGAGCCTGGTGAACTACAGTCCACAGGGTTGCAAACAGTTGGACACAACTGAGCAACTGAACATGCACACACCAAGCTACACTGTGCCATCTTAGCTGGAAAAGCCCTGGAGGGAGAGAGAAAAGTACAACAGAATGTGTAGTGAAGCTTTATTGCGCTTGGGGGAGAAACATCACTTCTTTATGCTCAATGGCCTGTAGAGTATTCTTCTGAAGGTTTTGAGACTACTTTCTGACCTGGTACTTAAATTCAGTTCAGCTGACCTTTACTGAGTGCCTCTTGTGATCTAGGAATCATGTAATGTGCTAGGAACAGCAAGACAGGTAAGACACAGATAAGAATCTGCATTAAATCTTGGAAAGATGCTCTTTATTTTATAAATGTCCTCAGATGGCATTCTTTGCTGATGCCCTTAAAGTAGCAGAATGATATAGTGAAAATGCACAGTTCCAAATGTGTGCCTGTTTCTTACTAGAAGTCAACCTCCCTTTTTGTTCACATCTCAAATCATTCAGGGAAGTGCAACTGAAGATGTTTGTATAAGATGAATCAAATTCATAGGATCCTCTCTGGCCATCAGTAGCAGGCCATGGCTGCTTAAAGCTGTTTATTAACCTGCTGGCTTACTGAGCTTAGACCACAGATACGCAATAACTGAAACGGAAGAATAAGAGCCAACTTTCTTCTTCCATCCCTGTATTTTAGATCTTTTTTTTTTTTTTTGACTCCTGACTTCACTTGTTCTCTAAAATAGCAAATAGCATGTAGAAAAAGACATCATCTGATGGTCATGCAAAAATGGCAAGGTGATATTGCCTCTCCAGCAAGGAAGGCATCATCTGAAATAATATTTACTACCATCAAATTCCATAAATTCCATAAAATAATAAATGGAAATCTCATTCTTCATCTGTTTAGCAGCAACTGCACTTCTTGATTCCATGATTATTTTCAACAAGTGATTTTGAGCAATTAATTAGGAATTAGAAAATGTGAAAGAAGATGCTTTAACGTCACGGATAGCATGTTCATAGAAAGGAGTTACTATTTCTATCTCTCTAAAATCTATGAGTTAAGCAGCAGCTTTATAGATGGAGATAATTTAGGGCCATGCTGCTGCTCTCCAAGGATTTCATGGTAGCTACAGCACTAATCAGGTCAGGCCTTAGGCTAAGTATTTAACATGAATCATCTCATTTAATTCTCCAAAATACATCTTTTTCATTTAAGAAAACAGACTCATAAAGGTTATTTGTTCAAGGTTGTGTGTGTATTGTGTGTATGTGTGTGTGAAATTGCTTCAGTTGTCTGACTCTTTGCAATCCTATGGGCTCTTCTGTCCCTGCCAGGCTCTTCTGTTCTTGGGATTCTCTAATCAAGAATAGTGGAGTGGACTGCCATGCCCTCCTCCAGGGGATCTTCCAATATTCAGACTCTTGTCTCTTATGTCTCCTGCATTAACAGGTGGGTTCTTTACCACTAGTGCCACCTGGGTGTTTGAGGTTTCATAAATAACTGTGGCAGAGGGGGACTCCCAAACTGGGAGATTTATCTAACCAGTCTATGCCCATGGCTACCCTCCCATTCTCTCTAACAAAGTCACTTTATTTAATATTATTAAGGTGATTTTTAATTAATTAATTAATTACTTTTCTAGTTGTGGCTTGAAACAAGCTGCTCTTATTTTCCCAACCAGGGATAGAACCTGAGCGCCCTGCATTGGAAGTGAGGAGTCTTAACCACTGGACTACCAGGGAAGTCCCCCACTTTATTTAGTGATTGTAGTTCAGTTCAGTTTAGTTGCTCAGTTGTGTCCGACTCTTTGTGACCCTATGAATCACAGCACGCCAGGTCTCCCTGTCTATCACCAACTCCCGGAGTCCACTTAAACTCATGTCCATCGAGTCAGTGATGCCATCCAGCCATCTCATTCTCTGTCATCCCCTTCTCCTCCTGCCCCCAATCCCTCCCAGCATCAGAGTCTTTTCCAATGAGTCAACTCTTCGCATGAGGTGGCCAAAGTACTGGAGTTTCAGCTTTAGCATCATTCCTTCCAAAGAAATCCCAGGGCTGATCTCCTTCAGAATGGACTGGTTGGATCTCCTTGCAGTCCAAGGGACTCTCAAGAGTCTTCTCCAACACCTCAGTTCAAAAGCATCAATTCTTTGGAGCTCAGCTTTCTTCACAGTCCAACTCTCACATCTATACATGACCACAGGAAAAACCATAGCCTTGACTAGACAGACATT
The DNA here is from genome assembly GCF_032452875.1 of Bos javanicus. Classification (NCBI taxonomy): domain Eukaryota; kingdom Metazoa; phylum Chordata; class Mammalia; order Artiodactyla; family Bovidae; genus Bos; species Bos javanicus. Next base: position 53,362,043 of record NC_083876.1, read on the forward strand.
TGTTGGCAAAGTAATGTCTCTGCTTTTGAATATGCTATTTAGGTTGGTCATAACTTTCCTCCCAAGGAGTAAGGTCTTTTAATTTCATGGCTGCAGTCACTATCTGCAGTGATTTTGGACTCCCAAAAAATAAAGTCTGACACTGTTGCCACTGCTTCCCCATCTATTTGCCATGAAGTGATGGGACCAGATGCCATGATCTTCGTTTTCTGAATGTTGAGCTTTAAGCCAACTGTCTCACTCTCCTCTTTCACTTTCAAGAGGCTTTTGAGTTCCTCTTCACTTTCTGCCATAAGGGTGGTGTCATCTGCATATCTGAGGTGATTGATATTTTTCCCGGCAATCTTGATTCCAGCTTGTGTTTCTTCCAGTCCAGCGTTTCTCATGATGTCCTCTGCATATAAGAAAAATAAGCAGTGTGACAATATACAGCCTTGATGTACTCCTTTTCCTATTTGGAACCAGTCTATTGTTCCATGTCCAGCTCTAACTGTTGCATCCTGACCTGCATATAAGTTTCTCAAGAGGCAGGTCAGGTGGTCTGGTATTCCCATCTCTTTCAGAATTTTCCACAGTCTATGGGATCCACACAGTCAAAGGCTTTTGAATAGTCAATAAAGCAGAAATAGATGTTTTTCTGGAACTCTCTTGCTTTTTCCATAATCCAGCAGATATTGGCAATTTGATCTCTGGTTCCTCTGCCTTTTCTAAAACCAGCTTGAACATCGGAAGTTCATGGTTCACATATTACTGAAGCCTGGCTTGGAGAATTTTGAGCATTACTTTACTAGCGTGTGAGATGAGTGTAATTTTGTGGTAGTTTGAGCATTCTTTGCCATTGCCTTTCTTTGGGATTGGAATGAAAACTGACCTCTTCCAGTCCTGTGGCCACTGCTGAGTTTTCCAAATTTGCTGGCATATTGAATGCAGCACTTTCACAGCATCATCTTTCAGGATTTGAAATAGCTCAACTGGAATTCTATCACCTCCACTAGCTTTGTTCGTAGTGATGCTTTCTAAGGCCCACTTGACTTCACATTCCAGAATGTCTGGCTCTAGGTGAGTGATCACACTAACGTGATTATCTGGGTCGTGAAGATCTTTTTTGTACAGTTCTTCTGTGTATTCTTGCCACCTCTTCTTAGTATCTTCTGCTTCTGTTAGGTCCATACCATTTCTGTCCTTTATTGAGTCCATCTTTGCATGATATGTTCCCTTGGTATCTCTAATTTTCTTGAAGAGATCTTTAGTCTTTCCCATTCTATTGTTTTCTTCTATTTCTTTGCATTGATTACTGAGGAAGGCTTTCTTATCTCTCCTTGCTGTTCTTTGGAACTCTGCATTCAGATGCTTATATCTTTCCTTTTCTTCTCTGCTTTTCACTTCTCTTCTTTTCATAGCTATTTGTAAGGCCTCCCCAGACAGCCATTTTGCTTTTTTGCATTTCTTTTCCATGGGGATGGTCTTGATCCCTGTCTCCTATACAATGTCAGGAACCTCAGTCCATAGTTCATCAGGCACTCTATCTATCAGATCTAGGCCCTTAAATCTATTTCTCATTTCCACTGTATAATCATAAGGGATTTGATTTAGGTCATACCTGAATGGTCTAGTGGTTTTCCCTACTTTCTTCAATTTCAGTCTGAATTTGGCAAAAAGGAGTATATGATCTGAGCCACAGTCAGCTCCCAGTCTTGTTTTTGCTGACTGTATAGAGCTTCTCCATCTTTGGCTGCAAAGAATATAATCAATCTGATTTCAGTGTTGATCATCTGGTGATGTCCATGCGTAGAGTCTTCTCTTGTGTTGTTGGAAGTGGGTATTTGCTATGACCAGTGTGTTGTCTTGGCAAAACTCTATTAGCCTTTGCCCTGCTTCATTCTGTACTCCAAGGCCAAATTTGCCTGTTACTCCAGGTGTTTCTTGACTTCCTACTTTTGCATTCCAGTCCCCTATAATGAAAAGGACATCTGTTTTGGGTTTTAGTTCTAAAAGGTCTTGTAGGTCTTCATAGAACCATTCAGCTTCTTCAGCATTACTGGTTGGGGCATGGGCTTGGATTACCGTGGTATTGAATGGTTTGCCTTTCAATGTAGCATATCACAGCTAGAAGCATTTCCTGATTTCCTGATTTTTTGTGGATTTATTGTAAGAAATAAATTCATACCCTAATTATATACTTCCTATTCTTGAGATCTTTTTATTTTACATTTTTACATTTCATTTTAAATTTGTGTTGCTATTTCATTAGTGTCAGTTATCAATTGATATAATCAATTATTCCAAAACTATGTGGTCTAAAACAACAACCATCACTTATTATTTCTCATGCTTCCTGTGGGTCAGGAATTCAGAGAGGACACAAAAGGGATGGCTTGTTTCTGCTCCTTGATCTCTGGAGCCTTACCTAAGCTGGAATCGTTTAGAGGCTTGCTCAGTCTCCTGTCTGGCAGGTGATGTTAGCTGTCAAATGAGTGTCTACTGTGGTTTTGGTTGGAGCATCTCTATGGAGCCTGTTCATCAGTCCTGAGTTTTCCTCATTACATAATGGCAGGTTCCAAGCGCAAATATTCCAAAAGAGTGCACCAATGCAGAAGCCACACTACCTTTTACTGGTGGCTGGGGGCGGGGGGGGGGGGTGGCGGGTGGGGGGGTGGGCAAGGCAGGCAGTGGTGGTACAGTTTTATTAAGACACAATGCACTCTTATGGCAGAAAGCAAAGAAGAACTAAAGAGCCTCTTGATGAAAGTGAAAGAGGAGAGTGAAAAAGTTGGCTTAAAGCTCAACATTCAGAAACCTAAGATCATGGCATCTGGTCCCATCACTTCATGGCAAATAGATGGGGAAACAGTGGAAACAGTGACAGACTTTATTTTGGGGGCTGTGGTGTTGGAGAAGACTCTTGAGAGTCCCTTGGACTGCAAGGAGATCCAACCAGTCCATTCTGAAGGAGATCAGCCCTGGGATTTCTTTGGAAGGAATGATGCTAAAGCTGAAAGTCCAATACTTTGGCCACCTCATGCGAAGAGTTGACTCATTGGAAAAGACTCTGATGCTGGGATGGATTGGGGGCAGGAGGAGAAGGGGACGACAGAGGATGAGATGGCTGGATGGCATCACTGACTCGATGGACGTGAGTCTGAGTGAACTCCAGGAGTTGGTGATGGACAGGGAGACCTGGCGTGCTGCGATTCATGGGGTCACAAAGAGTCGGACAAGACTGAGCGACTGAACTGAACTGAAAAATCACTGCAGATAGTGACCACAGCCATGAAATTAAAAGATTCTTGCTCCTTGGAAGAAAAGTTATGATCAACTTAGACAGCATATTCAAAAGCAGAGACATTACGTTGTCAACAAAGGTCCATCTAGTCAAAGCTATGGTTCCAGTGGTCATGTATGGAAAAAGATGAGCACCGAAGAGTTGATGTGTTTGAGCTGTGATGTTGGATATGACTCTTGAGAGTCCCTTGGACTGTAAGGTGATCCAACCAGTCCATCCTAAGGAAAATCAATCTTGAATATTTATTGAAAGGACTGATGCTAAAGCTGAAACTCCAATACTTTGGCCACCTGGTGCAAAGAATGGACTCATTTGAAAAGACCCTGATGCTGGGAAAGATTGAGGGCAGGAGGAGAAGGGGATAACGGAGGATGAGATGGTTGGATGGCATCACCACCTCAATGGACATGAGTTTGAGTGGACTCTGGGAGTTGGTGATGGACAGGGAAGCCTGGTGTGCTGCAGTCCATGGGGTCACAAAGAGTTGGATGCAACCAAGTGACTGAACTGAACTGAATGCACATATTAGAAAATTCACTCATTGTAAGAATATTGAATATTAAAGTCTATACCATTGGTATTCTAGTGAGTTAGTGTATAGTTAAATAAAATATATACTGATAGTAGGGTTAATGATAAAGTGAAAGTGCAGGTCGCTCAGTTGTGTCCAACTCTTTGCGATCCCATGGATATAGTCCATGGAATTATCCAGGTCAGAATACTGGAGTAAGTAGCCTTTCCCCTCAGGGATCTTCCCAAGCCTGGGATCAAACCCAGGTCACCTGCATTGCAGGTGGATTCTTTGCCACCTGAGCCACAAGGGAAGCCCAAGAATACTGGAGTGGGTAGCCTATCCCTTCTCCAGAGGATCGTCTCGACCCAGAAATTGAACCAAGGTCTCCTGCATTGCAGGCAGATTCTTTACCAACTGATCTAGCTTTAATGATAAAGTGAAGATAATCAGATGTTTTTGAGGTATTCCCTAAGTCATCTCAACATCTCTGACTATGGTGCCTTATTTAAAAATGGAGTTATTTTGGAGAGAAACCTGTTGAGTGCTAGGGCCCCACCCTCCTTCTCATACCTACTGTGGATATTTGTTGGGAACTTTCTGTACATATGTAGCTACCCCAAAAGTGGTCACACAAAACATCCAATGAATGTGGCTTCTGCTACGGTCAAGTAAGGAGTTCCAGATGTAGACGCTACCAACTCCACTTCACTGTGAACCAAACTTTGATTTTCTTCAGCTATATGGCTGAAATGTGAGCAGATAAGGTGGAATTCCACTAATGTCTCCTCCCTCCAAGGAATAAACTGTAAACTGAAGCCCACATTCCTCTTTCATGCCCTAGGAGATATAGTCTGAGAGGCTTGGAGGTGTTATAGTCATTTTGTGACCATAAGGGTAGAGCCAACAAAGTAGCAGGGAAATCCACCCAGGGTCCTGATATTTCTGAGCAGCTAAAGTAACCAATTCTAAAACTTCTACTTCAAACAGTCTGGATAAGTGAGTTACTAAAATATCTTTAATGTTAAATCCCCTTTCATTCACATATTTTGTTATTTGAAGTAGCACCCCTCCTAAATGAAAAATTCTTGTGGAAAGAACAAATTATGTTTATTCCTGTCAGCAACAGAATAAAAGTATACAACTACTTGCTCTTATTAATACTTGCTATAAACTGTATTAATCTTGAGACTATTATAATTTATAATTTTTCTGTTGGAAATTCAGTGCCAGTAACACTGTTTAGAACTTTTAGGCACCTGAGGCCATAATGACTGTGTGCTAAAGATATTAAGTCATGGAGAAGGAAATGGCAACCCACTCCAGTATTCTTGCCTGGAGAATCCCAGGGACGGGGGAGCCTGGTGGGCTGCCGTCTGTGGGGTTGCACAGAGTCGGACACGACTGAAGCAACTTAGCAGCAGCAAGCTGAGGCTCAGAGAGGTTAAGTCATTTGCTGGAGGCCACACAGCATGTGGAGCAGGCTTGGGATTTAAATCCATCCGGTCTGTGTGACTCCTCGTGTCTGAAGTCTCTCTCTAATCAAGAGGCTTTTAAGACCCCGGTTCGATTCCTGGGTTGGGAAGATCCGCTGGAGAAGGGATAGGCTACCCACACCAGTATTCTCAGGCTTCCCCTGTGGTTCAGCTGGTAAGGAATCCGCCTGCAATGCGGAGACCTGGGTTCGATCCTTGGGTTGGGAAGATCCCCTGGAGAAGAAAGCTGCTACCCACTCCTGGAGAATTCTATGGACTGTATAGTCCATGGGGCTGCAAAGAGTCAGACGCGACTGAGCGACTTTTACTGTCTTTCCGTTTTGCTGGATCGGTGGTGTCTAGTGACCGAATCTGAAGACAGGGCCTCAGATTCCCGACCTGGTGGTTTTCTGGTAGGAGACTTAGACTGATCTCGGTCACAGTCCAAGGGGCTGTGTGAGTGGTGGACCCTGGAGCTGTGCAGTGCACGGCCCAGATAGCCGGCTGTCAGAGCCTGCCTTCATCTCGCATTGGCGTCTGCCTTGCTCCTCTGGGCTGTGTCAGTAGCCCAGGGGTCCGTCTGACAAACTGCTTTGAAGTCAGGACTTCCTGCTTCTCCCCTCCTGTGACCCTGAACGCCAGACCTGCCACTCTGGCCCCACAGCCTGCTTTACTGCTGATCCCCTGGGTCTCTGGAAATAAAGGGTCGCCCCTCCTTTAGGGGTCTACCTCCTGAGGCTGAGCCAGCTTGGTCAGGTGGAGGAGAGCCTAAGGCTGAGATTGAGGGGAACTGGGCTCCGATTCAGCCTGTTCTCCCGACAGCAGTGCCACCTTCTCTTTCGGAGCCTCGGTTTTCCTGCTCTGGCAGTTGGGGGCAGTAGGGATCGCCCTCACTGTTCCATGGGGTGATTGTGAAGACCGGAGCTTGTGACTGGGCAGAGCTGTGAGCCTGGGGGCCTCCACAGGCCTGGGGTTGTGGTGACGTGTACGTTCCTAAGTCAGGATTGGAGACGTGTAGCTCACGGGCCGCCACCGCCCACTTCGGTGCCCGTGGCTGAACCAGGACACAGCCTATCAATCCTTTCTTTTTTTCTTGAATTGCAGAAAAAAATTCGCATTACCCACAATAAGCCATTTCAGAGTATACAGTTTAGTGACATTTAGTGCCTTCACAGTGTTGTACAACTGCCGCCTCTCTGGTCATTACCCCCATGAATACCCCCCATACCCATTAAGGAGTCACTCCCCATTCCCCACTTCCCCAGCTGCTGTGATCGCTGGTCTGTTTGCTATGTTCTGCCTATTATGGGTATAATACATAAAAGAAATCATAATGCTGACAAAAAAAAAAAAAGATATTAAGTCAATATTAAACTAAAAATGATTTTCTCAAATTTTAAATTCTGTGCTTTAAAATGTTGGAGAATATAGGGAGAAATCTCCGAAGAGCTGAGCAACTGATTTAGAAAATAAAAAGTTGGGAATTGGAAACTATAACATATGTAACAGGGGCATAGTCTGCTAGGTGAGGGGTCATTTTGTACTACTGAATTGCGTGCAGGATTCCCACTGGACTCAATCAGAGTCATGTGCAAAAATCGATGTCAAGATCTTTCCCTGAAACTGTAAATGAGGAAAGCTGAGAAATCGGAACTGTTTCTTGATAAATGTGTGGGAATGTACCAGTTTTCAGAGAGACCAGGTGTTTGATGGAAATTAATGTTCTTGAGACCCTAATATTGCTGGATATATTAACAAGAGAGAATCCCATTCATTTTTTTTAAACTTGAAATGATTTGGTTTTTTTAAGACCCTTAGAATTTCTTCAATTTTTTTCAGTTAAGTATTTTAATGAATAATACTCACTCTTTGAATAAATGGTATAAGATTAGGTGTTTTTCTTTCCAATATTCTTAGAAAAAAATTCTTTTCCTTTTAGACCTAAACTTAACCTGTGGATCAGAGTTTAACATTTGTATACTCTTTTTTTCTGAAGTGGGAAGTTAATATTCATCAACCATTTTACTTTGAGTCTCCCTGATTGTTAGAAAGGGGGTGAAGAAGGAACACTGGAACATTTGGCAAGGTCAGGTCTCTGAAAACCATTTTAAAACAATTTTGTCATGGAGGCTCAAGGGAAGAATTAAAAATCATCTTATAAGTCCTGATATGGTTATAAAGTTGGAGTAGGAAATGGCAACCCACTCCAATATTCTTGCCTGGAAATTACATAGACAGAGGAGCCTGGCGGGCTACAGCCCATGGAGTCGCAAAGAGTCAGATACAACTGAGCACACTACTATGGTTATAAAATATAAGCAGAAGTTATGATTTGTTTGTTAAAATAATATTTTAACTGAGTAGGTATTTAAAGAGCCAGTACACAGAATCTTGCTTGTAGTTGATCAGTGTTGATTAGAAGCCTTTTGAATTGGTTATAATTATAGAGGGAAGAAAGGTTATGACCAACCTAGATAGCATATTGAAAAGTAGAGACATTACATTGCCTACAAAGGTCCATCTAGTCAAGGCTATGGTTTTTCCAGTGGTCATGTATGGATGTGAGAGTTGGATTGTGAAGAAAGCTGAGCACCAAAGAATTGATGCTTTTAAACTGTGGTGTTGGAGAAGACTCTTGAGAGTCCCTTGGACTGCAAGGAGATCCAACCAGTCCATTCTGAAGGAGATCAGCCCTAGGTGTTCTTTGGAAGGACTGATGCTAAAGCTGAAACTCCAGTAGTTTGGCCACCTCATGCGAAGAGTTGACTCATTGGAAAAGACTCTGATGCTGTGAGGGATTGGGGGCAGGAGGAGAAGGGGATGACAGAGGATGAGATGGCTGGATGGCATTACTGACTTGATGGGCATGAGTTTGAGTGAACTCCAGGAGATGGTGATGGACAGGGAGGCCTGGCATGTTGCAGTTCATGGGGTCGCAAAGAGTTGGACACGACTGAGTGGCTGAACTGAACTGAACTGAACAGAGGGAATTTTTTTTTAAAATTTTGTTTTTTAATCTTTAGTTATAAAAATTTTCATAGGGATAGCCAGAACAGGTCTGTAATTTATAAACTCATCATTCATGGGGATAAATGGTTATTGTATTTTTGCTGCTGCCTCTTGTGGGACACATTTCATCATTTTTATTAGATTTTTATCAGATTTTTATCACTCTATAGTATTTGAGTTGGCAGCAGATATTTGCAGTATGCCTCATTTTAGGGTCTGCCATGTGAGATCTAAGGCAATTATGATAAAAGTAATAGTATTGATTCATTGATTGAATGGTCTATGTTTTGTTGTTTTTGCAAGAGTCATAGAGGTTCTCAGTGGATAAGATCAAAGGGGTAGACAATCAAGTATTTGTGGACAAAGACCCCAAGAAATTTGCAGAAAGTGTGACTTTCATAGAATTTTGTGGAATTTGATCATTGAAGATCAATCCTTTTATCTTACACTCAAAGTACTAGAGGAGTTCCTAAAAGGTCCATTATTTTGTCAAGGACTATACAGTGGGTCCTTTTAACTCTTGTCCAGACTATGTCATAATATCAGTCTGCATAGCACCGAATTTCCCTGATAATCTACTGTGGTCTGCCATGTTATAATTATCTGAACTCTTGTTTTTCAATGACATTTGCAAGGTTACAGGTTTAATTAAGCTAACATATAAGTGCAGAAAATTTGCATTTATTTTTGTCCTAAAACAATGTCTCTAAAATTTCAAGCTCACTTCTCATTCTAGTGTTTTGGGATTTAGAAAATTATCACACAATCTACTTACACTGTTCATAATATAGCTTTCTGGGTTTCAGTGGGCTCATCATAAAATGAGAATGTTGCTGTAATTGATCTCTCAGGTCCAGCCCTAGAATTTTCTTAATCTGTATACAATTAAAATTTCCACTTACTCTTCAGATGAACTCGTCCTGGTATTAGTATTTTATTGTGTTTCTCTCTTTGGGGAATAAAGACTTTCTTTGTGTCTGTAAAATAATTTTAGGCATGAATGGTTAGAATTTTTTTTTTTTGACAAGTGTCCTCTTTATCTCTGAATTAAATTGGCCTGATGACTAACCCCAGAGGTAAAACCACTGTAGTCTTTTAGAATGCCTATGAGCTTCCCTGGTGGCTCAGATGGTAAAGAATCCACCTGCAATACAGGAGACCTGGGTTGGGAAGATCCCCTGGAGAAGGCAATGGCAACCCACTGCAGTATTCTTGTCTGGAGAATCCCATGGACAGAGGAGACTGGTGGGCTATGGTCCATGAGGTCGCAAAGAGTTGCACATAACTTAGCAACTAACACACACACATACACAGAGTCTGGATTAGAAGCGATGTCCCTGGGCTCCTTTCTGTCTTCCATGTTCTTTACTACATGTCTTTCTTTTCTGAGGTCTCAGTTCTTAAATTCTCAAGTACCAGAGATGTAGAACCATTATTCATTCTATTATCCCCTATCCCCTGTACTTGTTAAACCTAACACTGGATAAACCATGGCCTCATTTTCCAAAGTTCTAAGGGCCTTAAGTAGTCTGCTACCCTGAGATCCTTGATATGTTGGGGTGGTCCAGTTAGTAGGTGCACAAAGACTTCTGATTGTGGTAAAGTGTCAGGAGAGCACTAATGGATCTGAGCATATATAATACGAGAGGTGGAGTCAGTGGTGCTGGTTTTTCTAATGTGTCAGCACAGTGAAATTGCAGTGGGTGATGATGATGTTTACTGATGATGGTGGTAAAGAGAATTAAACAGTAAATGCCACTGGGGAAAACTGGAAATCTGTGCTCATAATAGATATAATGTAAGGCGGAAAATTTAAAATTTATACTTATTATAGTACTAATTATAAAAACTATGGTACTTCTGTGACCTAATTTTAGCTTAGGTTTATTTACTGAGAAGTAAAATAACAATTAGATATAAAGCTAAAAATTCCATATGAATTCAGTAAAATAACTGATACCAATATTCGTATTTACTCACATACTTATCAGTATTCATATAAATTAGTTCTGTACTCAAGCAATGGGATTATTGTTTCAGATTGTAAAAATAAAATTAGATTGCATCCTAACTAAGGTAATTTTGAGCTTAAAGGATTTATGTGAATGCTAATGAATGCCACCTGAGAATTGTTAGGTATGTACAGGCAAATCTTGAGATGTTAGAACAGAGGGCTTTTAATTGCATACTAATTTATTGAACAAATTAAACAAATAATATTTCTTGGTTTTCCATACGTGTTCATTGCAAAACTAATGGAAATAGAGAAAACTTAATACATTAAATAATTATTTGCACTACAGGTAGACAGGCACCGATGACACTGTGACATGAACTCTTATAATTCTTTCATATACATGTATACACACAAACACACATGCACATTTTTGGATAGAAAATTGCTCTCAGTCTATTTGTTTTGTTTATACTTTAAAATATTAACTTCTATGTGCTTCAGTGGATTCATCAGAAAATGAGACTCTTGCTTATAATTGATCTCTGAAGTCTATCCCCCATTATATGAATATTAAATTTTCACTTAATCTTTGGATAAGAACTCTTGCACAGTAATATAAAAATTCTTTTTAATTCACCATTTCACATCTAAAAATGCTTTGTGGAGATTTCTATGGCATTGAATATTATCTAATATTATGATTTTTAATGGTTTATAGTATTATATTAGATGACTATATAATGTTCCTATCAATCTTTTTTTAAGCTATTAGGGTATTTTTTCTAATTTCCCTGTTATATTTTATGCTAATCATTGCCTCTGTAAATGAACTCTTATGCAAATGTTTAATGATTTGTATATAATAAATTCCTAAGTGTACCATTTATAGGTCAAAAAATTCCCCAAATTTAGGTGTTTTAGTGAATATTACTTCTAGAAATAATGTGCCAGTTTATATATTCCTGAATTTTAGCTCAGCATATTATTTAAAATCCTTATTAATCAAGTTTAATATGATAGTACATTGTTTTATGTTGTTTACTAAAATTTTGCCACATGTTTATCACTTGTATTCCTTTGCACATTTTTGTGAGTATTCATCTACTTTATTGATGTCTTCACATATTAACATTTAGTCCTGAGTTTGCAGTTATATTTTCCTGAGCTTATTCCTTGACACACTAGCTGTGTGATCTTGGCCAGCTGTTTACCTTGCCAGTACCTCAGTTTCTTTAAATGAAAGTGAGATCGATATAGTCCATCTCTTCAATTAATGTTTTCTGGATCTGAGAACTTGCTAAGATTTAGGGACTAAGATTGTGACTTTTTATTGTTGAGACCATTCTGCTCTTCCTGCTCTTGCCTTTTTAGAGATTGAAACTCACATTAAAGAAAACTAAAATCATGGCAGCTGGTCCCATCACTTCATGGCAAATGGAGAAAAGTGGAAGCAGTGACAGATTTTATTTTCTTGGGCTCTAAAATCACTGTGGATGGTGACTGCAGCCATGAAATTATAAGGCTCTTACTCCTTGGAAGGAAAGCTATGACTGACTGTCTGTATTAAAAAGCAGAGATATCACTTTGCCAACAAAGTTCTGTATGTCAAAGCTATGGTTTTTCCAGTAGTCATGTAGGTACATGAGAGTTGGACCATAAAGAAGACTGAGCACCAAAGAACTGATACTTATGGTGCTGGAGAAGAGTCCCTGGGACAGCAAGGAGGTCAAATCAGTCAATCTGAAAGGAAATCAGTTCTGAATGTTCATTGGAAGGACTGGCTGAGGCTGAAGCTCTAGTACTTTGGCTGCCTAACATGAAGAACTGACTTATTGGAAAAGACCCTGATACTGGGAAAGATTGAAGGCAAAAGGAGAAGGAAGTGGCAGAGGATGAGACGGTTAGGTAGCATCACTGACTCAATGGACACAAATTTGAACAAACTCCGGGAGATAATGAAGGACAGAGGAGCCTGGCATGCTGCAGTCCATGGCGTAGCAAAGAGTAGGACATGACTTAGTGACTGAACAGCAATAATAACAGACATTGGGTAACACCACCATTGACTGCATGTCTACCTTATCTCTAAAATAGGGGTGCCTAACCTCTGGGATCTAATGCCTGGTGATCTGAGGTGGAACTGATATAATAATAATAGAAATAAAGTACACAATAAATATAATGCTCTGAATCATCCTGAAACCATCCCCCCTACCCCTGGTCTATGGAAAAATTGTCTTCCACAAAGCCAGTCGCTGGTGCTGAAAAGGTTGGGGACCATTGCTCTAGAGAGATGAAGCCCTACTAACAACTCCTGGGTGGTCAAAGCCCCTGGGCTGCCTCTCTGGCCTTGCCAAGTGACCAGATAATTGTGGCCTCCTGGCATCTGCTGCCAAGCCCCACATCCCAGACTCATCTCTATGGATAGAAACAAACCCAACTCTGTGGCCTCCTCTGCCACACTCAGGCCTGCACTGCAGAGAAGGCCACCACCAAACTACTTAGTGATGCTGGCACCCAGACCAGTACATGCCTCGTGGCCTTGCTGAATAGTTCTTTACTCGGTGTCCCATTCTTCCACTGGAACATTAATCCTCTGATGAGTATTCTAGCCTTGCATTTATTCCAGCATATCACTTCTCTCAGCCCCTGTACTCTTTACCATCTGTTAGCGTGGGACATCAATTTCTCAGACTTCCAGGAGCCATTCTGGTAACAAATGCACCCACTCCCTGAGGTTCCTGCCAGGTTGTTAGATCTTATGCCCTGTGAAAGTGTTCCAAATCAATAAATCCCTAGTTTATCTGGTCTCATATTCCGACACTTTGGTTAAGCACCCTCTAAGTCCAATGCCAGATGCATTCTCTTGGCTCCCACTGGTGTTGCTGCCCCTGGGGGGCTCAGTTTCCTTCCTCCCTTGCTGCACCTGGCTTGGCCTTGTGCAGGTTATGTTGGGATTTAACCCTGGTCATAAGACTGGTAACCAGGAGAGAAAGTGCGAGCAGCTTCCAAAAGGGGCACCCATTGCTTTACATATGTTACACCTTCTAGCGCAGGGACCTTTGTGTCAGGCTACCCTGATTTTCCACCCCAGACCTTCCTCAACTATTTAATCATCTATGGAGCCCTGCATCCTTAACTTTCAGAACTTCAACTTGGTGCTCAGCTGTGTCTTCTTTTCTACTTTGTAAGTGGCTCTCTCACTTAGCCCTTAACTGCCTTTTAGCAATGCTCAATTTCTTATTATTCCTTTGCAATTAGCAATACAATTTATCAGTAACCAACCACCTCTGCTGCTTTGTAGGTACTGTTTCTCTTGATATTCTAAATGCCTTCCATGTCATCTGCGGTAGCCATTAGCCTTGGGCTGCCTTGGGCCAAGGAGTGTCCAGGCCCCACATACCACTCAGTATGATAACATCTTAGGCTACTGGGCAGTGAATGAACCTGCCCCTAAAGCTCAGTGCCTCTTTTCTTGAACTACAAGTGGTATCATCTGTATTAGTTCAGATCCTCAAGAAGTGGGGCACCGAGACAGAATTAGACATGTGTATTAATTTCTTGTGGCTGCTTTAACAAATTACCGTCAATTGAATAGTTTCTAACAGCACACATCACACATCTATTCTTCCACAGTTCTGGAGGCTCAAACTTAGTTTGAGAATCAGTTCCCTGGGTTGAAATCAAGCTGTGGGCAGAAGCACACTTCCTCCGGAGGCTCTAGGGGAGCATTTGCTCCCAGCTTCTTCCAGCTTTTGGTGGATGCCTTCCATTACCCGTGTCTTCAAATCTCTCTCTCACTGTTGCCTTTCCCTCCACTTGTGTTTATGTCAAGTCTCACTTTAAGGGCATTTATGATGGTGTTTCAGGCCCATCTGGGTAATCTAGGATACTCTTCTTTGATAAAAAATCCTTAACTAACCACAGTTGCAAAAAAACCTTTTCCAAATTAGGTACATTCAAAGATTTCAGGATTTTGACCTGTTATCTTTGGATATTAAAATATTAAAATACAGTCCCCCTGCAACATGCAATAGATTATTGGGGAAATACCTGTAAAGGCAAAAAGGAAGGAAAATGCAGAGGCAGTGGGGAAATGCAGTTCTGACATCTCTGAAAAGGAGTGAAAAGGAAGGGGCAATGTGTACAGAGTGTATCAGGCCTCAGTGCAATTCCAGAAAAGTTTGCCTAGCTGACAGGGAGTCCTTGAACCAAAGTACTTCGTTTAAAAATTCCCGTGCCTGCAGGAATGGGTCTGCATCTGTAAGCCTTTGTGCAAAGTCACTGGCTCAGTGCAACACCTGGGAAGTGTGGCCTGGACAGGACTGTGGTGGTGGATCCAGAAGAGCAATAGCTCAATCCACCAGTTATGCTCCATGGAGCCGGGGAGCTGAGCAAGGTGTTTTCATGGTCAATACGTCCATCCATGTTACTTTTTCCTCAATTCGTGCTGTCATCACTCTTCACATTTCTAAGGCCCTTGACTAGCCAGATAACTCATGAGGTATTGACCAATGATTAGTTTAGATTTGTACCCATCTACCTCTCCTTCTACAAAAAGTGAAGCACAAATTATTGCCTGAAGATCTGCTCAGCAGGGGAAGTTCCCTCTCCTACTGTCATTTATGGACATCTAGAAGTGGGACTGTAATAAAGCAGTGATTATTCTTGGCTGGAGACATAATACCTTGTAGATTTAACTCTAAAAAAGGCCTGTGCTTTTTCCTCCTCTATGAGCTAGTTATTAGCCTCTGCATATGAGTTCATAGATGTTGGCGAGGGGGAGGCATAAAGGCAATAGCAACAACTGCCCTGAGGTCTGATTCACCAACTCATGTAATTCAGTTGTGCTGTCTGGACCACCTTGAACCTGGCCTTGAGTGTACCACTTCAATTTAAGAGTGAAATGCTGCTGTACATGTTCAACTTCATAATTTGGTACATCAAATAAGTCTCATTTCACAAAGGAGAGTCCTAGACACAGTTACATGGAGACTCATGTCTTTGGTGGACCCAGTTCAAGGCCACTTTTCAAATGAAGGATAGTTGTTGGAAGTACATAGCATGTCCTTATACCCAGATTCTAAGATCTGTGTTGTGGTGCTTCTGTTGAGCCTCTGTTGGCCAGAGGCACTTCAGTATCATTGAATCTGCTTGGTCATAAAGCTTAAATTGTAGCACCATTTGAACCACAGCTCATACGCAACACTGAGGCTTCTCTCACTCTGAAGCCGGCTTAAAAGTGGCAGCTTTATATATTACCTTGTAATTGGATTGGGACAGCACTTCCAAATAAGGTATACATTCTTTCTAAAGTCTAAAAAGTTCAATCAAGCGCTGTGCCTCTTTCTTCACAGTGGCAGTGCCAAGTGAGGCCAACTTTTCTCACTTAAGAGAAGTTATCCTCACCTGCTACAGCCCACTGCTTCTTTAGAAACTTATCTATGTGGCTGGTCTCTGAACTCTCATGAGTTTTATGTCTCCTCTGCCTGGCATGCATGGGCCTTTCAAAAGCATCTATTTCTCCTACTTTCTGATCACCAGATATACTTAGCATGCTGTCATCAATATAATGAACCAGTGTGATACTCTGTGGAATATCAAGGCAATCAAGGTTCCCCTAGGATATTATGGGACCAAGAGCCAAGAGCTGACATAGCACTGAGGTATAAGAGCGAGGGTGAATCGCTTCTAATTTTCTCTATTACCTGGTATAGAAAATAAATGTTTGCTGAATCAGTGACTGCCTGAAAGGTGCCAAGGGCTGTGATGGCGTGCTCCAGTGATGATACCACATTGGGAATAGCAGCTGCAATTGGTGTCATAACCTGATTATCTTTATCATCATGCACAGGTATTCCTGAGCATATATCTGGAATTTATACTAACTAAATAGGGGAGTAAAAAGAGATTATAGGAATTGTTACCACTACATCTTTCATGTCTTTGATGGCAGCACTAATTTCCCCTGAGAACCTGTATGCAGGTCAAGAAGCAACAGTTAGAACCAGACATGGAACAACAGTCTGGTTCAGAATTGGGAGAGGAGTTCGTCAAAGCTGCACATTGTCACCCTGCTTATTTAACTTCTATGCAGAGTTCATCATGAAAAATGCCAGGCTAGATGAAGTTCAAGCTGAAATCAAGATTGCCAGGAGAAATACCAATAACCTCAGATATGCAGATGACATCATCCTTAAGCAGAAAGTGAAGAGGAACTAAAGAGCCTCTTGATGAAGGTGAAAGAGGAGAGTGAAAAATCTGGCTTAAAACTCAACATTTAGAAAATGAAGATCATGGCATCTGGTCCCATCACTTCATGGAAAATATACGGGGAAACAATGGAAACAGTGACAGACTTTATTTTTTTGGGTTCCAAAATCATTGTGGATGGTGACTGCAGCCATGAAATTAAAAGATGCTTGCTCCTTGGAAGGAAAACCATGACCAACCTAGACAGTGTATTAAATAACAGAGACATTACTTTGCTGACAAAGGCCTTTATAGTCAAAGCTATGGTTTTTCCAGTAGTCATGTACGAATGTTAGAGTTGGATCTTAAAGAAGGCTGAGTTCCGAAGAATTGATACCTTTGAACTGTCATGCTGGAGAAGACTCTTGAGAGTCCCTTGGACTGCAAGCAGATCAAACCAGTCAATCCTAAAGGGAATCAGTCCTGAATATTCATTGGAAGAACTGATGCTGAAGCTGAAGCTCCAATCCTCTGGCCACCTGATGCGAAGAGCTGACTCATTAGAAAAGACCCTGATGCTGGGAAAGATTGAGGGCAGTAGGAGAAGGGAGTAACAGAGGATGAGATGGATGGATGGCATCATTGACTCAATGGACATGAATTTGAGCAAACTCCAGGAGATAGTGAAGGACAGGGAAGCCTGGTGTGCTGCAGTGCATGGGGTTGCAGAGAGTTGGACTGGATATGACTGAGTGACTAAACAAAAACTTCTGTGATAGCCAGTGATGTAGTGTCATATCTTTTTGACTTTTCACACTGTTCATGGGGTTTTCAAGGCAAGAATACTGAAGTGAATTGCCATTCCCTTCTCCAGTGGACCACGTTTTGTCAGAATTCTCCACCATGACCTGTCCATCTTGGGTGGCCCTACACTGCATGGCTCATAGTTTCATTCATTTAGACAAGGCTGTGGTCCATGTGATCAGATTGGTTAGTTTTCTGTGATTGTGGTTCTCATTCTGTCTGCCCTCTGATGGATAAGGGTAAGAGGCTTATGGAAGCTACCACTCCAGTATTCTTGGGACCTCCCTGGTAGCTCGCATAGTAAAGAATCTGCCTGCAATGTGGGAGACCCAGGTTTTATCCCTGGGTCAGGAAGATCCCCTGGAGAAGGGAATGTCTAACCCATTCCAGTATTCTTGCCTGGAGAAGTCCGTGGACAGATGCCTGGCGGGCTACAGTCCATGGGGTCCCAAAGAGTTGGGACTAACACTTTGAGTGACTAACACTTTCACTTTTCAAGTGGTTTTTAATCCCCACTATAGTCAAGTTTCCATCACTAGACCTAAGATTTTTTTCATTTGTACACATCAAGCAGTATTTTAATGGCTGCCTATCTATTTTATTCCTAGGGATTTTCATACTCAATTAACTACCACCAGAGATCATTTTAGGATAAAAGACTTTGATTACTGCCCCACCTCATTGGCTTATTACGGTAATTGCACACAGCAAGTCTCTAATGATTCAACAGTGCCACCTGGTTTCTATCCATCTGGAAATGAAACCAGGGAGCCTGATTTTATGATGGCATCTGCCACCATCATCTCTAGTCTACAGAGAACAGCCACCACAAAGCTTTTAGAGAATGTTGGTCTACCCCACACTAATGTATTCCTTAATACCTTGGTAAAAGAGATGTCCTTCAGGTTTTAATCCAATATTATCTCCCTAAGTCTTTGTACTTCTTCCTCTATTCTAAGCCAGAGTCTGGTATCTTATCTTTATTGTCTGGAGGCCACTAATGAGATCATACTTTAAATTTTATTCATCATATCTAGGTGTTTTGTATTTGGAATTTTTTTCCTGGTTATATAGTTTGCTGGATTGCAAGAAATGTTTTATTCTTATGGTTTAAGATTTATGTTTTATTAGCTAGACTCCCATCTATTCATTAATTCATACTTGACTACAAGGACCTAATTATGCTTTAATTATGTGTTAAATATTCCTTATCATACATTAATGTTGTTTTAAGTTTTTGAGTATAACCTTCTATTATAAACTCACAAATAATTTTTAATTTTTGTTTCATGTTTTTATAAATTTGAGTCTGCTCTGAACTTTGGTGAGTTTCTTAATGCTGTCTTCCTACCTATTATTTCTCAATTTGACTGTCTACACTATAAAGTTTATCCTCTCTATTGCATTTTCCATTCTTTTTGCTATATCTCCAACATCTTAACTTTAAAATTTATATATCTTTATTTCTGTTTACTTCTCATTCTTCTTATTCTCTGTTTAAAAAAATTAAAGGTACACTTTCATCTCATTGGATATTTGCAATATATTTAAAGTTTTTGTTATATTTTTAAAAATGAGATGGAATTCATCTGGAGCAGGTTCCATACCAGTTATTGATTTTGTCAGTTGCCTTTCCTAGCACTGGTTTCCTATTAGTATTTTATGGCTATGCAACAACTAGGGCTGTCAGTCATTCATGTACCCCCTATGCCCAATACAGGTGCTCAATAAACATTTATTAAATAAGTGAATAACCAAATTTACTGGTTTATATAGTCTGAACATCTGCACTGCCATTAAAAAATTATTTATTTATTTTTTGGCTGTACTGAGTCTTCATTGCTGTGTGGGCTTTTCTCTAGTTGCAGTGAGTGAACTACTCTCCAGTTGCAGTGCTTGGGCTTCTCATTGCGGTAGCTTCTCTTACTGTGGAACACAGGCTCTAGCCTCACGGGTTCAGTAGTTGTGCAGGGGCTTAGTTGCTCCATAGCATGTGGAATCTTCCTGGACCAGGGATCAAAACCATGTGTCCTACATTGGCAGGGTAATTCCTATCTACTGTGCCACCAGGGAAGTCTGAGATTTTTTAAAAGAAAATTTTAACTGGGAATAATTTTAGATTTACAGAATAATGAAATACAAAGATAATGCAGAGAGTTCCTGTATACTATAAACTCAGTCTCCCCTAAATCTTATACCTGTTTTCATCATGGTTCATTTGTCAAAACACTGGTACTTCACTTTAACTGAATTCTAGACTTCATTCAGATTTCTCCAACTTTTCTATTAAGTGTTCTCTTTCTGTTTCAGGACCCAAACAAGAATATCAAATATCAAGTCATGACAAATAGATTTTAAAAAATAACATAGACTCAAAAAACATTTGATTTGACAACTCTAGAGCAAGCTGTAGCTGTGCCTAGGATTGGAAGCTGTGATTCATAGGGACAACTGATGCTTCTTTTTCTGCAGAAACTTACCATTGGAGCCACAGACTACATCGCATATAAGAAAGCACTTCCTGTTGGTTGCCCTGACACTGTGGAGTGCAATAACAGTGGAGAAAACTAAGATATCAAGGTATTGTTGTCATGTTAGTTGTGCCTTCTGATTTGTTGCTGTTAGGTAGTTAGAATAGAAAATAGGAGTCCAAAATGGCAGTGGCTAAAAGACAAGGAAGGGAAAAGCCTGCGAAAATAGAACAAAAGAAGGTCAAAGAAAGGCCCAAGGACCCGAGTGAGGACTTCAGGTAGAACAGCACTCCTGGCCAAACCCAATTTGCATAGGGCAGGCCCAGGGGGAAGAAAAAACATATAAAAAGAGGAGCCAAAGTGCTCTCTCTCTCTCCCCTCCGCACACTGGGGCGCTCTTCTCTTCACATCTTTGGATCGATGGGCCCTCACACCTCAAAGATGGATTTTCTTGCTATCTTCTAAAAAAAATAGAGCTGTAACACTGAGCTGTAACACTGATATGGTCTGTTCGAGACCTGAGAGCTATAACACGGTCTGTCCAAGACCTGAGAGCTGTGACACGCCGAGGGGGCTTTAATGTCCGTCACTCCAAATCTTTGTTGTGATGAGACAAAAACCAAGGAGCATACACTTGCCTGACAGTTGCTAACACAGAAAAGAAGTATCAGGAATTCAGCACAGGTCAAGCTGATCCAAAGGAGAGTCACAAGATGGATAACAGACCATTTAACACTCAGAAAGCTGGACACTCTGTGCTGGTTTTCCTAGTCACTGGAAGACTCCCTACTCAGTGTAGCTGATTAATAAATTGTTGAACATATGAATAAGTAGTCGAAGAATGTACTGTGTGTTAATATTGGGGCACATAGTTACCAGGAAGGCGAAAAAGGATACTCTTTTTTCCCCTTACTAGTAGTCAAGAGGGGTGGAACTTAAACGTCCTTACTCTTAACTCTCTTAGATGATTAAATGTTCACAGGATTTAGAGGAACACAAAGAATAGCACTTAGGTCTCCAGGCAGACACCCCAACCCACACAGAGCCCAGTAGAATTTAGGGGTGGCTTCTCTGTCCTACTTCTTGTATGTCCAACTTTTCAAGTTCAAGCCTTGTGCTGCTTTATGAAGCTTCCTCTCTCACAGTTACTAGGAAATTCAAAACGTGTTTTTTTTCCTGATCTCTGCTTTCTCTTCACACCTCCCAGCTACCACTGGCCTGTTTTCTCCTCAGCCTCCGGGGAATTATTCTTTAGTCCCATCTGTTTCTACTTTAGATAGAGTTGGGATTGTGTGGGGGTGGTTGTATTTTGGATTCTGTAGGAAGGGAAGCCAAAAAGCAATAAGACTTATTACTCAGACATATTCCAATGCATATGTCCTGTGCACTATTGTGCTAAGAGCACCATGGTTTCTATCTCTAGTTTTAGATGCAATACCAAATGTCGACTTTTCTTCTGAGATATGTGATAAGAAACAGGAAGGGAACCGGCATTTTCTAGGAATCAGGAATGGAAGGTGGGGGAGTGGGAGGAGAATGAGGAAAAGACTTCTTTCTGCTTTACATGTGACATGCTTTTGTGTCTTCAGACTTGCCAGTTTCTCTTTTTTTCTTTCCTGAATTCCCATTTGGACTCAGTGTGTTGGCTTGTTTTCGCCTCTGGTGAATTGGAAAGTCTACATTCTATTTTTATTGTACTAATGGTTATTTTTGATGTTTTATACCATATTGGAAGGTCTTTCACTCTATTGTTCAATGTCAAAAATGAGAAAATGTTCATTGCACAGCTGAAATGCAAACCTAAGCAGTTTCATTCCAGCATTGTTGTTCTTGATTATTATACTGGAGTGGGTTGCCATTTCCTTCTCCAGGAGATCTTCCCCACCCAGGGATCGAACCTGGGTGTCCCGCATTGTAGGCAGATGCTTTACCGTCTGAGCCACCAGGGAAGTCCATTAAGCTCTTAAACCTACACAATCATGTTTCAATCCTCTTCTCCTTTTTAGCCTTTATTTTTGGCATTATTTCCTAGCCTTTTAAACAAAAATTATTTGGCTTCCCTTGTGACTCAGCTGATAAAAGAATCCGCCTGCAACGCGGGAGACGGGTTCGATCCCTGGGTTGGGAAGATCCCCTGGAGAAGCGAAAGGCTACCCACTGCAGTATTCTGGCCTGGAAAATTCCATGGACTGTATAGTTCATGTGGTTGCAAAGAGTCAGACACGACTAAGCGACTTTCACTTTGTTCATTGAGAGCAAGAGTTCTTAAAGTTGGATTATACACTCCTGGTATATTCCTTGCTACATTTATCTTAGCCAGTAAAGGCTGGCTTATTTTACTGGAATGCTGATTATCTGAAGACTTGGGGAAGTATTGTTGAAAATTTGGTGTCATATATATTTACAAGGGAATCAGAATTCCAGTCCTTTGTGTATCTTCTGTGTGGAGTGTATGTGTGAGAGAGATTACCTAGAAAAAAAAAATGCAGTGCATACAGAAAATTTTGTATTTTTTGTACTCCAAGACACAAGTGGTATTAGGTTGCTATGTAGATGAATCAAGGTGGGGTCTGCCATGGTGTTGAAAATGTATGCTTGTGTCATTCACTCCCATGGCTTTTGCAAATCTGTCAGACAGAGGAGCAGGGATGTGTGATAGTTAACTCAGTCAATAGAGGTCCATACAGCTGTTTTATAAAAAAATAAAACTCACTACTTTATAGAACATTGCTTCTTTTCCAAATTTAATTATCAGTCAAGTAAAACTCAGCTCCGTCAGTCAAATTAGTTCAAATATGTGCTGAAATTGTGCTTTATTCAGTTTTCATTTAAAAATATATAAATTTGCTTCCTTCCATTTCCAACCAAAGTGAAGTCCCTTTTCACAAATAGCCTCAGATATTACCTTTTATTATTTTGCTTGTCCTATATCATATTCAAATGTGCTCATTTATCTTAGGTATATATCTTTGTTTGGAACCTGGATCTGTGATGCCTGGTCATGAACAGAAAGTACAAAGTGTGATAAGGAAATTGAGAACAATACGAAATCATCATAGATTATGGTAATGAAGGCATTATTTCTAAACTTCCCACAATGAACTTGACAACAAAGAAGCTGAAAGCTCTCCCAACTACAGCCACTAAATTGACACCAAGCAGAGTTATTGGAAGAAGCTTTCGATGTACTTTGAAGCCAATTTAAAAGTATAAGCTTTTGTTATTGCAGAAATGCAAATGAACCTAGATTTTGGAGCCTTTTATGTAAGAAAACAATGAGTAATAACTTGACAAAATAACGATTCTTTCCATGCCAGTCACAAAAGCTGCATTTTTTATTTTCATGCATGTAAGATTTCTCTGTTTTCCCCAAACTTCAAGTTCAGAATTTCATCAGAATACATTTAAATATACATTTTCTCATTAATTATTCCCAGAACTTTGAACTTTAAAATTTTTGATTTGCAGACTCTGTTTTGTTGTTGTTGTTTTCACTGAATAAGAGTTTTCTTGATTGGCTTTTAACTTTTTAACTGTTTCTTTTCTTCTGTTCATCTTATCTTGGAATTCCTGTCATATATATGTTGAATATTTATATTTGTCTTTTCAGTTCAGTTTAGTCGCTCAGTAGTGTCTGACTCATTGCGACCCCATGGACTGAAGAACACCAGGCTTCCCTGTCCATCACCAACTCCTGGAGCTTACTCAAACTCATGTCCATTGAGTCAGTGATGCCATCCAACCATCTCATCCTCTGTTGTCTCCCTTTCCTCCCATCTTCAATCTTTCCCAGCATCAGTGTCTTTTCCAGTAAGTCAGTTCTTTGCATCAGGTGGCCAGAGGATTGGAGCTTCAGCTTCAGCATCAGTTCTTCCAATGAATATTCAGGATTGATTTCCTTTAGGATGGACTAGTTGGATCTCCTTGCAGTCCAAGGGACTCTCAAGAGTCTTCTCCAACATCACAGTTCAAAAGAATCAATCCTTTAATGCTCAGCTTTCTTTATAGTCCAACTCTCACATCCATACATGACAACTGGAAAAACCATAACTTTGATAGATGGACCTGTGTTGGCAAAGTAATGTCTCTGCTTTCTAATATGCTGTCTAGGTTGGTCATAGCTTTTCTTCTAAGGAGCAAAAGTTGTTTAATTTCATAACTGCAGTCACCATCTGCAGTGATTTTGGAGCCCAAGAAAATAAAGTCTCTCACTGTTTCCATTGTTTCCCCATCTATTTCCCATGAAGTGATGGGACTGGATGCCATTATCTTAGTTTTCTGAATGTTGAGTTTTAAGCTAACTTTTTCACTCTCCTCTTTCACTTTCATCAAGAGGCTTTTTAGTTCCTCTTCACTTTGAAGTATTGGGCATTACTTATTATGTCCATTGTGCCTGGAGGCCTCAGTCTTCAGGAAAAGTAGAAACAGCCAACCAATTCTTAAAATCAGTGATAAAAAGATAACCCTTCTGCATAAGGGTGGTGTCATCTGCATATCTGAGGTTATTGATATTTCTCCCAGCAATCTTGATTCCAGCTTGTGCTTCATCCAGCCTGGCATTTCACATGATGTACTCCACATATTTGTCTTTTAGGAATTGTCATTTGCATCTCTTAAACTTTTCTTCTTCTTTAGGTGATTTTCCTAACTTTGTCTTCTACTTAAGATATTCATGTCTCCTTAGACAACACTTTCTGCTATTTTGGGGCTCTAAAACAATTTTTTTCTTTATGTTTTAGCAATATGCTATTTGATGTGTTCTGCTTCCAGAAATGGTGGGTATAGCTTCTTTGAACAATTGAAAAATTACTAAACCATTGTAAAATAAACACAAGAGTTGGAAAACTATGAACCAAAAAAGACTCGTTGAGGGAACTGCAGGATTCCCTGGTAAATAATACTTGTAAGACTGAGACACGAAGAGCAGGGACGACCAGGCAGGTTATGTGTCAGACATTTGTTCCTGTCTTTCCCCCTCAATGCATTCACTGATTTGAAAGCAGTGACTGAGGCTGGGAGGCTATGCAGGGTTTCTAGCAGCCTCATGGCAGTGGCAGGACAAACACTGGAACTGGGGCAACAGGAAGTACTGGTAAACCAGTACACTAAGCTTTCAGTTGGAAGTTTTACCCTTAGAAGCAAGAGTAAAAGAAACATAAACTAACTCTTACAAGGCCAGCCCTTAGCTTACTCGGGGAGCTTGTAGTTTCCTCAGTTCTGTCTCATCACAACAAAAATCTGAAGCAATGGGTGGGCCAGTGTTACAGCCCTGTGTAATTTCCCTGGACACCAGTGTTACAGCTCCATGTTACAGCTCAGTTTTATTTAGAAAGTAAAGGAAAATCCAGCCTCGAGGGTCAAGGGCGAGCCGACCCAAAAGATGTGAAGAGAAGAGAAGCCCTTGGCTCAAATTTGGCTCCTCTTTTTATATGTTTTTTCTCCTCCCTCTGAGCCTACCCTGTGGAAATTGGGCTAGCCAGGAGGGCTGTTTGTTTTACCTGAGGTCCTCACTTAGGTCATCAGACCTTCCTTTGTTCTATTTTCATGGGCTTTTCCCTTCTTTGTCTTTTAGCCACCACCATTTTGGACTCCTTTTTCCTATTCTAACTACCTAACATTTCCCCCTCAAGAGATAGGAGGCCTAATTCTTTGGGAATAGGGGCATTGAGGTCTCTCTGGCTACTTCCTGCTGAACTGGAATGGCGAGGGGCATTGGGCCTTCCGCTCTTGCTAGTCTCAAGCCTCAGAGTCCTTACAGCTGTGTCTGTCTGAGTGATATTTTCCGTGGTTGGCTGTAGTTTTATATATCCTTATTTAACTGGCATTGCATGTTGTAGCTTGTTGACATGGGCAGAGACAAAATAGGTTAGACAATTGATAATACATGGAGCAATCACAAGCAGCATCAATATGGTGATAATAGGGATTAGTAGGGGTATTAGCCAACTCCAAATTCCCCATTGCCAGGAGAAGGATCCCCTGAGAGATTGTAGCCACCCCAAGAACTCTCCAGCTCGTTCTTTGAGGTCCTGTAGAATCTAGAATGTTTTTCTTGAGGACTGTGAAACTTTTTTAAACTTAGTCGGAGGTATTTACCCAGAAACAACATGTCTCATTCAAGATGGCTCAAGTCCTTCCTTGCTCAGGGATCAGGAGATCTATCTCCTGTCTATTTTGGAGTACAACCCCTGCCAAGCTGTGTTGGCTCTTTAGTGATATCCTGAGAAATCTTATATACAGAAACTTAATTTTGGGGATGTTCATAAGAATAGCACTCATTTGTAGCTCTGAATAGGTATCTGAGATCTCCCAGGGGCTCACAGGTGTATTGAGTGTTTTTTTTTTTTTTCTCTTTTCTTCCATGGCTTGACTTGTGAGTAGTGAATCCTGGTACCTTGACTGCTGTGGGGGTAGAAAGTATTACAGGGTAGGGACCCTTCCATGTGGGCTGGAGTTGAGCCTTTGGGGACCCATATTTCCAGACTTTAATTAGGACTTGAGTCCCTGGAGCATATAGTGGTTACTCTTTAGAATATTTTGGATCCTGGTTGACACCCCACAAACATATATCCTGTTGGAATTGCCCAGTGGCCATGGTATAAAACTGGAGGGTCTGAGCCTATGGATCTAGGAAGAGGTTATTGACATAAACAAAAGGTCTCCCATATAGCATCTCATAAGGACTAAGACCAACCTGTTCCTTAGGGGCAATATGGGTGCGGAGGAGAGCTATTGGTAAAGCTTCCTTCCATTCCAGGGAGGTCTCCTGGGTTATCTTTTTATCACTGATTTTAAGAATTGGTTGGCTGTTTCTACTTTTCCTGAAGACTGAGGCCTCCAGGCACAATGGAGATAATAAGTAATGCCCAATACTTCAAAGTGAAGAGGAACTAAAAAGCCTCTTGATGAAAGTGAAAGAGGAGAGTGAAAAAGTTGGCTTAAAGCTCAACATTCAGAAAACGAAGATCATGGCATCTGGTCCCATCACTTCATGGGAAATAGATGGGGAAACAGTGGAAACAGTGTCAGACTTTATTTTTGGGGGCTCCAAAATCACTGCAGATGGTGACTGCAGCCATGAAATTAAAAGACACTTACTCCTTGGAAGAAAAGTTATGACCAACCTAGATAGCATATTAGAAAGCAGAGACATTAGTTTGCCAACAAAGGTCCATCTAATTAAGGCTATGGTTTTTCCAGTGGTCATGTATGGATGTGAGAGTTGTACTGTGAAGAAAGCTGAGCACTGAAGAATTGATGCTTTTGAACTATGGTGTTGGAGAAGACTCTTGAAAGTCCCTTGAACTGCAAGGAGATCCAACCAGTCCATTCTGAAGGAGATCAGCCCTGGGTGTTCTTTGGAAGAAATGATGCTAAAGCTGAAACTCCAGCTACCTCATGCGAAGAGTTGACTCATTGGAAAAGACTCTGATGTTGGGAGGGATTGGGGGCAGGAGGAGAAGGGGACCACAGAGGATGAGATGGCTGGATGGCATCACTGACTCGATGGATGTGAGTCTGAGTGAACTCCAGGAGTTGGTGATGGACAGGGAGGCCTGGCGTGCTGTGATTTATGGGGTCGCAAAGAGTCGGACACGACTGAGCGACTGAACTGAACTGAATACTTCAGAGACCCCTTGGTTGGACCTTAGGAGTAAATGATGTCCCATTGTCATTTTGCAATGACCTGGGCAGACCTAATCTCAGAATGATTTCATCGAGGAGTTTTTTTTTTACCACCTTCTCAGCCTTCTCAGTCTGGTGGGAAGGCCTTCAATCCATCTTGTGAATGTATCTATCATGACTAATAGGTATTTACGCCCTTGAGAAACTGGCATCTGTGTGAAGTCCATCTTCCAGTCCTCTCCTGGGTAGGTCCAATGTCGTTGGACAGGCTGGGCCAGCTGGGTCTTTGAGCTCCTTGGGGGCTGTTTAATTGACAACTGGGACAAGAGGAGAACACTTGCCTTATAGTCGTTTGGAAGCCTGTTCCTCTGAAGGACCTTTCTAGTAATCTTTGGAGGGTCTTCTCCCCAAATGAGTGATGGCATGTAAGGAGTTAGTTAACTTCCATTGGAGGTTCCCAGGCATAAAAAGGAGTCCCTCCTTTTGGAACTACCCCATATGATCTTGAAAGCCCTCACTCTTAGATTTAAGAGTCTCACCCTCAGTACATGAAGAGTTTCTAGCAAATTAGTGTGTGGAACTAAGGTGGCAACCCCTATTAGGTCATTGTTCTGTAGTGCTGCTCTCTTAGCTGCCTGATCATCTGCTTGGTTCCCTCATGCCACTTCTGTGCTCCCTTTTTGGTGTCCTTTACAGTGGGAGACTGAAACCTCAGTGGGCAGATGGATTGCTTCCATGAGGCTAAGGATTTGATCACCTTATTTGACTGGGGACCCTCGGGTGGTCAAGTGGCCCCTTTCTTTCCAAATAGCAGCATGTGCAGGTAGCACCAGAAAGGCACACTTGGAGTCAGTATAAATGGCTACTCTTTTTCCTTTTCCCAGCTCTAAAGCTTGAATCAGGGCTATGAGCTCAGCTAATTGGGCTGAAGTACCTGGTGGCAAAGGTTTAGCCTTTATGGTCTCAAAATTACAGACTGTTGCATATCCGGCTCCATCCAAGACAAAGCTGCTTCCATCAGTGTACCAGATTTCCTCAGGATTGGTCAGAGGGTCTTCTGACAATCCTCGGAGTTTTGTTCAGTGGTCCAAGGTTTTTAGGCAAGATTTAAAGGGAAGAGAGCCCTCAAGGGAAGGCAGGCGGGTAGCTGGGTTAAGAGCCTCACAAGGGGATGTAGTTATGCCTCAATTTCCCATCAGCACTACTTGATATCTGAGGATGCTTTGATCAGACATCCATAAATGACCTCTCCCATTCAGGAGTTGTTTCACTTGGTGGCTGGTAAAAATAGTTAGTTTGCCTCCAAGAAAGTGTTTTAAAGCATCTTCCATAAAATCTGCAATAGCTGCAAGATTTCAAAGGCAGGAAAAGATCTCTTCCCAATAAGGGAGTTGGATACTCAGGGACCACTGGAAACTCATGGGAAAATATTTGTCCATCCCAGCAACAGAGAAGTGCTCAGGTGAATCTTTTTGTTAGTTGTTTTTCCTATAGCAGCCAAAATGATACAGTTTTGAGGGAAGAAAACTCTGGAGCAGGAGGTCAGGACAGAGTAGGTAGCCCCCTTTTCAACCAAGAAATTCTCGGACCTACCAGCCACATCCATGTGTACCCTTGGCTCCAGCCCCATGTTGGTTGTCTGTAACAGGCGGGCTGGCTGGAATGGGCCGCTTCAGTCCTGTTGAACCATCATGAGGGAAGGCTTGGCGCTTAACCTTGAGGCTCTTGGGTTGCTAGGGCAGAGTGCCGCCCAATGTCCCAGTTGATGGCATTTGTAGTAAGCTATTTTAGGAGACTCATCATGGTTTAGACATTCTTTGGCCCAATGTCCTGCCTGTTTACAGATTAGGCATTTGCCTGGTGCCTTGTTCTTTAACACTCGGGGTTTACCACAGGGCTTCCTTGGAGGGCAGCCAGCATCTGCACATGTCTTATCTCTTTCCTTTTCTCCCTTTCCTGGGCCTTTGCCTCCCTCCCCTGTTCTGTTATAAAAGGTATTGGTGGCTTTCTGGACCATCTCATCTAAAGAGGCTACTGTAGCTGTTGTAAATTTATCCTGATGTCTGATGCACACTGGGACAGGAATTTGTCCTTTACAATCACCTGTCCCTCATAAGAGTCTAAATCCAGATTGGTAAACTTTTGAAGGACCTCTTTTAGACCTTCCAGAAAGGCAATGGTGTTCTCATTGGACTCTTGAGTTATTGCTGAGACTGGGCACAGTCCCACAACTAATAGGCTTCCTTCTGTTTCCATAGGTAGACTTCCTTAGGAGTGAGTCTTTCTGAAGCTTATCCTACCCAGTACTGTTGCAACCTGAGAGCCAGGTGTCCCTGGGTCGGGGTGCAGATCCCCAGGCACGCTAAGGCATGACAACCTCCTGGAGATAGAATCTCCAGGCAGGTCGAGGCAGGTAGGCCTCCTGGGACCCGGGGCTGGTGGATCTCTGAGCAGGTTGAGGCATGGAAACCTCCCAGGGGCCAGATACCTATGCAGGTCAAGGCAGGTTGACTTCTTGGGACCCCAGGACTGGAGTTGGGTGTCCCCAAGGACCAGTGCTGAATAGGATTAAGGGGTGTAATCTTAACTCATTGCTGGTTTGTTTGTCCACTGTGGATGGGAATAGATACCATGGTGTAAGCAATCCAAGCCTGTGCCATGAGACTGGTAACCTGGTGAAGCAGCCATAAGCCTTATCCTCTTACTGCTCTGAGGGAATGTAAGTCATTGATTTTCTCCCCTAGTCCTCCAAAAGAGCAGGTTAGGGTGTCTCCAATGGTAAACATTTCATTGTCATAGACCCACTTTAGGTAATAGGAGATGTAATGACTAAGAAGTGGGTCCTGTTAGGGGCATTAAGAGTATTTTATTAATAGGCTGGGTGGAGCAGTGTTGCTTACAAGGGGGCTGCTGCTACTGCTAAGTCGCTTCAGTCGTGTCCGACTCTGTGCAACCCCATAGACGGCAGGTCATCAGGCTCCCCCATCCCTGGGATTCTCCAGGCAAGAACACTGGAGTGAGTTGCCATTTCCTTCTCCAATGCATGAAAGTGAAAAGTGAAAGTGAAGTCTCTCAGTCGTATCTGACTCTTAGCGACCCCATGGACTGCAGCCTACCAGGCTCCTCCATCCATGGAACTTTCCAGGCAAGAGTACTGGAGTGGCATGCCATCACCTTCTCCGACAAGGGGGCAGGGTCCCAGTTGTAGGAGTTAGTAAGTGAGTTAAGAACAAATCGATAAGATGTTCCATAAAAGTGGAGTGGAGATTTGATCTAGGGGTATGATTGTAACTTTAGGAGAAGGATGGTAAGGTTTTGGGCCCAAATGGCCAGCAGGGCTAATTCCCAAAGTGGCAAACATTGTCTCTGGAAGACCAGTTGCCCTTGAAGGGCTGCCACCAACAGATGGCCTTCTAGCAGATATTGTGTGCCTGTTACCCGCCCTAGCAGGTTCACTGAGAGATGCTGTTGTTGCACATGTTGTAGGAAACACAGAAGATGAAGGCCTAAATATCTAGAGGTTTTGGATATTATACAGTATTTCTCTCTCAAGGGCCAGCTATTTTCTGGTTGTCCCTCCAGAAGATTATAGAGACAACACTGTGGGCCCAGACGGGGCTCAGGAAAAGAACATGAAATAGGTGGGAAGGGGACAGGGCACACTTTTTGAAAGAATGACATAGCCCAAGGGAATAACATAAACTGAATAAAATCAAATGGGTCCAAGATGACAAGTCAAATTCAACTAAACCTTGATCGTCAATCTGCAAGTTAAATGACACACCAGAGGTGCCATGATAGTGCCTTGGAACTATCAAAAGACCAAGGAGTGGGGGTTCCTTAATTGTTGGGATTATCCTCCCACTCATTAGCATATGAAATCACCCAGCTGGAAAAAACTAACCTACCACATTCCATGGTTGATGCTGGAGCCCTCTGTGATGGCTCCACACCCTGTGGAGTATGCTTCTCTCTGAATCTGAACAAATCCACTTCTTACCTATCGCTGTGTCTCTCACTGAATTCTTTGCAATGAGACATCAGAGCCTGAGCTTCATTAGGTCCTGAAGCCAGGCACCGTGGGTTTTGGCCAGGCTCAAGTCTCAGTCAGATATGTCTAAGTGACTAAGCATAGCACAGAGTCCCTGCCACATGGCTTTGAGTCCCAATCTTAGGTAAATGGTTTCAAACACAACTTTCAGAAATGGAAAGATGATGACCTGCCCAATACTTTGTAATCAGTGGCAGAAATGGAGAAAGGAGCTGAAGGATGGGAGGAAAAAGCAATAGGGAAAACATACAAAGAAATCCCCTTCATAATATGCCAGAAAATCTGCTAAATATCTGACTGTGCTCACAGTTTTCATTGGCCTGATCCTTGGCATAGGAGATTAAGGACAGAAGAATCCCCACCCACTTGGGTAACAGCTACTAGAGTGCAGAGGATAGTGGAGTCATCAGGATACACTGGGGAGTAGCCTTTCCAGAGTCCCTCAGTTGCACCCGCTGCTGCTTCACCTGTTCATGGTGGGGTAGTGGTGGGGGGGGGGGGGGGGGGTGCAGTTCGAGGAAACAAGAAATGAGAGATTGCAAAGGAATTAAGATTTTGTTAGGCATATGTTCTTCCAGCCATAGGAGCGAGGACCTCCTACCTTAACCAGAGGTCTTCTGAGACTGATCTTTGTGAGCTTTCTGTTGAGTTTGTTTTTCGCTGTCCCAGTTTTCAGCATGCTGGTCTTGTCACTTCCACTGCATGGGGTTTTCTTTGCATTCAGCTTCCACCACAGGAGCTTTTGCTGAGTTGGGCTTCTGCTGTGTTTGGCCTCTGCCTTGCAGGGGCCGAGCTGAGGTTGCTTCAGCCGGGTTAAATCTGAGAAATGGCACCATATATATCGGGGGAGTTTGTAATTTCCTTGGTTCTGTCTTGTTGCAACAAAAATTTGAAGCGAGGGCAGAGCAGTGTTACAGCCCTGTGTAATATCCTCAGACGGACCAGTGTTACAGCTCCATGTTACAGCTCAGTCTTATTTAGAACGTAAAGGAAAATAACATCCTCGAGGCGTGAGGGTGGGCCTATCCAAAAGATGCAAAGAGAAGCCCCTGGCTCAATTTTGGCTTCTCTTTTTATATGTTTTTTCTCCTCCCTCTGAGCCTACCCTATGGAAATCGGGCTAGCCAAGAGGACTGTTTGTTTCACCTGAGGTTCTCACTCCAGTCCTCACACCTTCCTTCATTCTATTTTTGCAGGCTTTTCCCTTCTTTGTCTTTTAGCCACCACCATTTTGGACTCCTTTTTTCTTTTCTAACTACCTAGCTTCAAATTCACTATCCACTTATTCATTGTTGGATTAAGAAAATAGATTTTAGACTTATTCTTGGCAGAAGCAGAGCAATATATTTGGATGATGAAATAAATTATATCTTCAAATGATCCCTAGATATTTCTGCATGTAATATTCAAAATTCAGTGAAAAATAACAAAGCAAAAAGTTACACTAATTGATTAAAAAACATAAAAAACTTAACATATTTAAAAGAGATATAGGTATTAAAGATAGCAGATACAATCTTTAAAATTACTGTGGTAATATATGTAAGACATTCAATTGCAAGTTGACATTTTTAACTAGAGAAGTAGAGATTATAAGAAGAATTTAAATTTCCATTTAAATTAAAACTAAAAGCTAAAATAAATATTTTTAAAATAATAAACAAAATTAATAAAATTAAGTATTTAATATCTGACTTTAACAAGAGATTGGATGCAGTTGTGAAAAAAATAGTGAACTGGAAGATAGATCTGAAAACATATCCAGACTGAAGTAACTGAGACAAAAGGATGGAAGAGAATATATGATGAACATGGCTTGCAGTTAAAAATGTCTGCATCTGGAATCGTTGAAGGAGAGAACAGTGGTTGGTACAGAAGAAATCTTGGAAGAGATATGGCTAAAACTTTTCCAAAATTAATAGATGATATTAAACCACAGATGTAAATGTGTATAACCATCCAACAGGATAAATACAAAGAGAATTCCACACAATAAAACACTTGAAAACAAGACAAAGATAAAATCTTAGGAGAAACCAGAAAAAAAGTTGTATCACTTCAAAGAGCAACAATGAAATGACAGCTGACTTTGCAGAATACAAGGGAATAATATCTTCAAAGTGCTGCCAAAAAATAATTACCAACATAGAATACTATAGTCAATGGAAATATTCTTCAGAAGGGAAGACAAAGGTGTTTTAATAAAAACAAAAACTGAAAATTAATCAGCAATAAACCTACAGTACAGGAAATTCCAAAGGGAGATTATCAGGCTAAAGGAAAATGATGATAGACAGAATGGAAGTAAAGAGGGATGAAGTAATCAGAAAGGATAAACATCAGAAAGGGCCCAATTCTTCTCCATGACAACGTCTGTTATCTAGTGTGTGTGTGGAGTCTGGCTGCTCCCTGCTCAAAAGCCAATAAATAGGCCAGGTTGGTGGAAAGGCAAGTTTGCTTTATTTCAGATGCTGGCAACCCGGGGTGGGGGAGGGTGGCAAACATTTGTCCAAAAGCTGACTCTTGCCCCCCCATAAGCAGAGCGTGAGAACTCTCATAGATAGAGTGTGGGGAGATGGGCTACATGCAGAACGAACACAGTCATCTTTCTGAGTCATCTTCAAATTGGTCATTGCTGTTCTGACCAGCATAATCTTGGTTGTTTTAGGTACAGTTAATCTTTATTTCCAGGGTCCATTTATTCCCATTTCTTTGCAGCCAATTCTCAGAATTGTTACAGCTCATGTCCTGGGTAAAGCGTGATCATCATGTAGTTAACTTCTCCACCTAGTGTTTTAGTATCTATAAGACAGCTCACAGGATATGGCTCAGAATATTATCTACAGCCCTTGAAAAAAGAACTAAAGGTCCTTGACTATGCTTAATGACTACATTTTTTACTATTATTTGGTCTTTGAGTGTTCTAGTTTTTTTCCCCCATTTCTCACGTCTCTGATTAAACTTATTCTTTGACTAAAGTTTTCCACAGACAAAGGTAGGCAGAGGACGTGGTGGGGAGCAAGGCCATAGGGCCCTACTCCATTTCAGTCCCTGCTTTTCTATGATACTCCTCAACCTTGAGGAGGGACAGGTACAGAACAAGAAAAGCAATAAACTTTCATCATACCTGGACAGCATTTGAAATTTACTAGACACATTATAATGAGGATAAGAATAAAAATGCATTTTGTATTATTCTCTGTTTTAATGATTAAAGCAAAGTGCAATGTATGTATTAAGCCACAAACAGGCTGTTTTGGTTAGCCTGAAGTTCAAATTAAATCATGTATAGGCAAGAATGACTTTCTCATACCTCAATATGTGAAAATTTCTTCCATCATTTTCCTCTTTTAATTGTAATTCCTTTCACAGAAAGCATTGATAATCAATATATTTTTCCAATGTCGCCAGAGTGGTTCACTTGCCTGCTCTGGATTCATCCATGTCTCTCAGTGCTAGGCTTCTTTTTTATATATGTGCCTAGTTGTCCATGTTGGGGGAAAACTAATCAGATATCATGAACAGGCTCTGAGGATAACAGAGCTCCCTGTGTTAATAGGGAAATGCTTTATAAGCCATACATCTTATCATTTATACCTAATTGTCAAATTAGAGATACCAAGGGAACATTTCATGCAAAGATGGGCACAATAAAGGGCAGAAATGGTACAGACCTAACAGAAGCAGAAGAGATTAAGAAGAGGTGGCAAGAATACAGAGAATTGTACACAAAAGGTTGTCATGACCTGGATAACCACGATGGTGTGATTACTCACCTAGAGCCAGGCATCCTGGACTGTGACATCAAGTGGGACTTAGGAAGCATCACTACGAACAAAGCTAGTGGAGGTGATGGAATTCCAGTGGAGCTATTTCAAATCTTAAAAGATGATGCTGTTAAAGTGTGGCACTCAATATGCCAACAATTTGGGAAAACTCAGCAGTGGCCACAGGACTGGAAAAGGTCAGTTTTCATTCCAATCCCCAAAAAAGACAATGCCAAGGAATGTTCAAACTACCACACAATTGCACTCTTTCACGTGCTAGCAAAGTAATGCTCAAAATCCTTCAAGTGAGGCTTCAACAGTATGTGAACCAAGAACTTCCAGATGTTCAAGCTGGATTTAGAAAAGGCAGAGGAACCAGAGATCAAATTGCCAACATCCACTGGATCATCAAAAAAGCAAGCGTGCTCCAAAACATCTACTTCTGCTTTATTGATTAAGCTAAAGCTTTTGACTGTGTAGATCGCAGTAAACTGTGGAAAATTCTTCAAGAGATGGAAATACCAGACCACCTTACCTGTCTCCTGAGAAACCTGTATGCAGGTCAAGAAGCAACAGTTAGAACTGGACATGGAACAAGAGACTGGTTCCAAATCAGGAAAGGAGTATGTCAAGGCTGTATATTGTCACCCTGCTTATTTAACTTCTGTACAGAGTACATCATGCAAAATGCCAGGCTGGATGAAGTTCAAACTGGTATCAAGATTTCTGGGAGAAATATCAATAACCTCAGATATGCAGATGATACCACCCTTATGGCAGAAAGTGAAGAGAAACTAAAGAGCCTCATGATGAAGGTGAAAGAGGAGTGAAAAATCTGGCTTAAACTCAACATTCAGAAAACTAAGATCATGTCATCTGGTTCCATCACTTTATGGTGAATAGATGGGAAAAAATAGAAACAGTGATAGAGTATTATCTTGGGCTTCAAAATAACTGTGGACAGTGACTGCAGCCATGAAATTAAAAGACGCTTGCTCCTTGGAAGAAGAGTTATGTCAAACCTAGACAGAGTATTAAAAAACAGAGCCATCACTTTGCCAACAAAGTCCATCTGGTCAAAGCTATGGTTTTCCAGTAGTCATGTATGGATGTGAGGAGTGAGTGACGTCGCTCAGTCGTGTCCGACTCTTTGCGACCCCATGGACTGTAGCCTATCATGCTCCTCCATCCATGGGGTTTTCCAGGCAAGAGTACTGGAGTGGGTTGCCATTTCCTTCTCCAGAATGGATGTGAGGGTTGGACCATAAAGAAGACTGAGTGCCAAAGAATTGATGCTTTTGAACTGTGGTATTGGAAAAGACTCTTGAAGTCCCTTGGATAGCAAGGAGATCAAACCAGTCAATCCTAAAGGAAATCAACCCTGAATATTTATTGGAAGGACTGATGCTGAAGCTGAAGCTCCAATCCTTTGGCTGCCTAATGTGAAGAGCCCACTCATTTAGGGCAGGTGGAGAAGGATGCAATGGAGGATGAGATGGTTGGATGGTATCATTGACTCAATGGACATGAGTTTGAGCAAACTCCAGGAGGTAGTGAAGAACAGGAAACCCTGGTGTGATGTAGTCCATCATAGCAAAGAGCCAGCAAAGAGTTCAGCAAAGAGCTGGACACAACTGTGCGACTAGACAACAACCTGATTGCCATACAACCATTGTACGTGTGCTTTAAGCGGTTAACTTGAAGCCAGCAGTGCTACACACCAGGAGTAGTTATCCTCTGTGACAACTTTACTGGACAATTTTTCCGTCTTGTTAGAGTCAAAAATATGATTAGAAACAATTACTTTCCATTAGAAGTCTCCGTTACTAAAATTAGATCAATATTCCAGAAGAACCTTGCTTTCTTAACAGAGAAAAAAAAAATTCAATCTTAGAATCAGTTTGCTGTTAACAAAAGCATTCATATACCTAAATTAATTTAGTTTAATCTTAATCCTGACAATATATAAAATTCTTTTTTCAAAGTTGCTTTTTCATAAACCTTTTATCATTTTATGGATCCAAACAAAATTTCCTGTATTTCCTTATCCAGAAACATATAACTGTAGGACAGTTATCGTCATTTTTTCTTGAACAAAAATATCTCTGTTTTTATTCTTTTTCTTCACCAACAGCACATATCCTTCTTATTTTATACATGGAAATGTTTCTGTTATCATTTTTACATATCACAATTTTTAACCCTTAAAACTTTAACAAAACTAAATGAAATGTTACACCAGCAGTTTCTGATTGGTAAACTTAAGAATATATTCCATAACCTCTAAAAATATACATTTTTTTCATAGTATAATTTTTCTTCAGTGGTACAACATGCATCTTTAATAAACCAAAACATCTTTATTTTCCCTCTTGGTCTTACATTTGTGTGATTTGTAAGTGCTGTATTTTTTTAAGACCAATTAAGTAGGGCTTCTTTACATATTAACCTCAGCAATATTATCCAAAGACAAAAACACATATTGAGACATACAAACATCCAGACAGAGATCTCATTGTTTCATCTTTTTACATTTCATGAATTAGGCATTGAAACTAAACTTATTAGTTTATGAATAACAGTCAGAATAGCCAAAATTACATACTCAATCTTAAAAGGCTTCCCTCCTTTTTTTTTTTTCCTTTGACTTGAACTTTTACTAATCAACCAAAGGGTGATGGCCCAGACAAAATGGGCTGTATTTGTATTACAAGGGCCTGATAAGAGTTAACGTTAAGTTTTCTCCTAGGCATATTTTTATTTCCTCAGGATCCGAAGAAAGTGTTTTATCAAGCTAGCTTTCCCTAACTGCATAAGCAAAAAGAACTTTTTTTTTTTAATTTCAAGTTTCATTTTAACTAATTTTCCTCGAATCTAAACAATACTGTTGCCATAAATTGTCTGAAAAAAAAAAAAAACATTTTTCTTTTTCTTAGTCATAGTTTCACAGCTTAAAATTTTTCTTAAAGAATGGAACCTGAATTTCCCATTTTACGTAAGGCAACAAGAGTACCAGTCCTACAAATGGAATACATGCTCACACACCAAATGATAGATCTGTCATAAACCCTCTCTGAGGGTGATCGGTATGAAGTCCCAGACAAACCCTTTCCCAAAACAAATGAACTTCAATGGTAGTCAGACATCAGAACCAGTTGGCAAAATGCCCAAATGACACTCAGTGCTCACAAATGGTCCTCAACAGTAGACAGATATTAGAACCAATTGTCAAGAATTCCCAAATAGCATTTCATGCTCACAGTCCTCAGTGGCAGACAGACCTCAGAACCAATTGGCAAAAATGCTCAAATAGCACCTCATGTCCCCCCAAATTCTCAACATCAGACACACATTGGAACCACTGCCAAGAATGTCCCAATAGCACTAGTGCCCAAAAACAGTTCTCAACAACACAGACATCAGGACCAACTGGCAAGAAGGCCCAAACAGCACTAGCACTTACAAATGGTAAAGTGTGCACTCTGGTGGACTTACCTGGTCTTGAAGCTTGTTGTGCTAAGTTGCTTCAGTCCTGTCCGACTCTTTGCTATGCCATGTATTGTAGCCCAGCAGGCTCCTCGGTCCATGGGATTCTCCAGGCAAGAATACGGGAGCTTGTCGGCTTGTCCCAAATGCAAGATTCCATTCCACCAAAGAAAAGCCTAAGTAAGTTGGCAGCCAGTGCTGAGCAGGGGAGAAACAGGGAGGATCCTCAAAACACGTGGTTTTGGCAGCTGCTAGGAACGTCCCCCAGACCCCCTACTCGGGGCTAGCAGCAGGCTTATACACTGTCATGGCCATAGTTCTCCCCTGGAAAACCCAGGAGAGCCAGGTGCCATGAAAGCACAGGAGCCAGCGGTAGCCAACCCCACGTTGGACGCCAAAAATCTGTTACTGAAAGAACGTGTGTGGCGGGGTTCCGGCTGCTTGCTGCTCAAAAGCGAGTACACAGGCAGGTTGGTAGAAAGGAAAGTTTGCTTTATTTCAGATGCTGGCATCTGGGGTCGAGAGTTGGGGGAAGGGTGGCAGACTCGGAGAAGGTAGCGTGATATTGGGCTACATAGCTCTCTTCATTGGAGGAGAATTTTGGAGGCAGGACTCAGCTGTGAGTTATCAGCAGCCAACATTCCCAGCAGCTGGGGGAAGGGGTGCCTGTGTCTGTAGGGGAATATGGGCAGCCCACAACTTAGGAGGCTACTGCTCCTATTCGTTCAGGCAGTCTCCTGTGAGCAGCATAACAAGGGGCTTCAGAGAATAAGCTTTAGAAACTTCTGTGACTAGAAGTTGGGCCCACCACTTACTATTTGAGTGGCCCAAGGCCAAGTGGGTTTTTTGGTTGAAGTACCTGAATTCCTCATCTCGTTCTATAATGAGATGTAACTATAATAATATTTCTCTCATAGGGGAGATACAAGGAATATATGAGATAGTAAAATTCATGCTAGACAAATGAAAAGGAGCCACGCGCGTGTGGTATTAACAGGTCAGGTGGCTTCGGCTTTGTCAAACTGGAAGGAAAACTCAGACATGCTGAGTCTCTCTTTATTTTGGCTACTGGTTCTGGGAGGAATTCCTGCTGTTTTGATTTAGGTTATTTCAGATTCCTAGTGAGTGCAACACCAGCAGAATCCTTATCACATCAGCTCCCTGTCAGCTGGGTCTATCTGCTCCAATGTGTGTTCTCAGTGCTAAAAGTCAGGGGTTGTTATTGGTGGTTTCTAGGGTCTATTTCATTTAATTCCTATGTACACTCACCTTTCTAGGTCATTCTTTTCTCCATCAGAAATTCCAATAAATATTGATAAATGGAGAGCATTCCACAGAATTTCTCCCAACTTTATACACTCTGGCTTATTCCATGGAAATCTGGGAAAGGGGATTTAATTTCTGTGCTGGCACTAACAATTTGTCTCGGGGTATCCTGGACGATGACTATGGAACACACAGGCTCTAGAGATGATGAAGAAGACATGGCTGCCTTGGACCCCCAGGAGCTTATAATAGTTGCCTCTTGAAACAATCCTTTACACAATTCTGCCTGTAGAAAGTAGATTAGTATTTGAGAAACATTAATTGATTAGTATTAATTGGGAACTGGGCTAGGAGATATATTTAACAACACATATTCTACATTCAATACCCTTCATCATTTAGATCCACTCTTGCTCCTATTAAGTTTTGGTTTGTCTTGACAGAGCTTCTTCAGAATGGCATTGACACTCAAAATTTCTATTAGAAATGATTTACAGTGGAAAGGTTTGTAGGACAAGGTACACTCTCTGATGCTGCTGATGCTGAGATCACAACTGATACATTCATCATCCATTTCTACATACT
The DNA here is from genome assembly GCF_032452875.1 of Bos javanicus. Lineage (NCBI taxonomy): Eukaryota > Metazoa > Chordata > Mammalia > Artiodactyla > Bovidae > Bos > Bos javanicus. The sequence goes on from NC_083876.1 coordinate 53,402,526, forward strand.
CCTCACTCTCAGCCAACATTTCTGTTGATCTGCTTTACTTTTCCAGAGCTCTACCCCTGAGGGATGAGACCCTGGTTTCTGTACCCTTGTTAGGCAGTGGTTGCAACAATTGTCCCTTAAAAGTAGTCACAAATGTGGAAATACTCAGAGATAAGCCAATGAATTTGTTGAGTCCCAGACATTCTGCCTATTATATAATAGCAGCTGTATCTCCTTAAGGTAATGAAACTCAATTACTCCAGGTATAGTATGTATACATGCAGCAATTTTTTTTTTTTTACTTTTATTCTTCTGACATGAGGAACTTAAAGACTGCCAGATGTAAAACATAAATTTAGAGTTAATGGAACTTCCACTGTGTTCCAATGGCAGGAACCAGAAACCTAGATCAGCAAAGTCAAAAGTCATGAGAAGAGGAAGCATACGTTTTCCAAGTGGGTTATTAAGAGTGGCATTTAGATAAACCACTCCTGTTTCTATTCTTTGGTTCCCAGCCCATTCGATCAGAGATATAACACTATAAAATAGCCATTGGTTTAATGTATATACTGTACTTTGAAGGACAGCACTGCACATGTAAGCTAGGATCTCAGTTGTACTATTAAGGGGCCATTACAACATGAAATCAGGAAGCCAACTTTTGAGTGAAGAGGTCTTGGTAGGGCCAGGGGAGTCTGTGTGTGTGCTCTTCATTGCACCATTCTTCCTGTGGGTCCCTTAGCCTGTGGTGATGTTATGATGGATCCCGTGATAATAAGTCAGATACTCTGTAAGTTCTTCTAGAGTGGTGCTAGTGAAGGACCTGCACACAAGGACAAATCTATTCCCAGAATAGGTACCAATTCTATTAAAGAATGAATTGCTGCCCTTCTGGAGTTGAAAAGATCTGAAATAACCAATTTTCTATCAAAGTGGCTGGTTTCGTCTCCCAGAGGGGTGCTATCACTTTGAGGACTTAGTCTCCATGGTGGACCAGATAGACTTTCAGCTGTGGCAGTTGCTAAATCAGCAAGGCGAGAGGGAGCCTGCACTTTGAGACCCACATGCAGGCTCTGGTACAGACTGGACCATGGTCTGATTGGCCTTTCCAGGCTGATTAGTGCAGCAGGAACTTTCTTTTCACAGCAGAGTGAAAAGCTCAGAGTGAATTATTCTGGCTATTCTCTCGTAATTGAATATTAATCCTAGCACTCCACTCAAATTCATACCCCTAGCATTTATTTGAAATGGACACATTTCAACTTTGGATATATTGCTTGCTCTGTTTTGCATTTTTAGGTGCCCTTTCTTCAGTCTGTGCTGTCTCATGCATTGTTCATTGTAAAATCTGAGAGAGCAAATTTTTTTTCTTGGTAATTCTCTTTGAATTACATTTATTAAATATAACAGTGAAGGCAATAGCTATTATTATTGAACAGTGGCAGGTAATATTCTTGAAATATGTTTCACAAAATCTGGGATTTTTTTCTGGGTCTATATGCTTGTGCTCAGTCTGACTCTTTGCCACCCCAAGGACTATAGCTTGCCAGGCTTCTCTGTCCACGGGATTATCCCGGCAAGAATACTGGAGGGGGATGCCATTTCCTCTTCCAGAGGCTCTTCCCCACCCAGTGATCAAACCCACGTTTCCTGCATCTCCTGCATTGGCAGCAAATTCTTTACCACTGAGCCACCTGGGAACTCCCTGCTGTGTTTATAACATAGTCCAAGAACCTAGAAAAGTGCCTAGCATATAGTCATGTCAAGAAACATTTATTGACTAAGTAGACTCCTAAAGGGTTTTATTATCCCTATCTTACTGTTGTTAAAAGATAAAGCTCAAAATGGCTATATGACTTTCTGAAAGTAACACAGTCAGTGAGTGGCAGAGGAAATTTGAACCTAATTCCATCTGACTTCAGAGGTGTCATCTTTCCCACCACTCAATAGGGATAACAGGGTGACCCTGATGGTCAGACAAGTCATTCGTGTCTCCCAATATATGGAAAATTCAATGGTGGCAAGAAACTTATCAGATTTTGTAGCTCCAGGAGTTAGCAAATAGCTTGGCATGAAATAAGGCTTCTACAAAAAATAACTAAGGTGAATTTGCTGCCATGGTAAGTGTGACTGATTAATTTTGCTGTGTCTATTTATTGATCATGACAGTGCTCTTTGAGTGTAATTGTTTGGCACAAGTTTTCTGATTCTGTCATACAGGACTCAAAGGTGTAACCTCAGACACACAGGATGGGAACTCATTTACCAACTGATCTTGGAAATGAGAAGATATGAGGGGGAAGGAAAAGATAGGTTTACAATCTTATCCCAACATTATAAAACAGCAAAGAGATTTCCTAAAAGTTTTAACATAAATATAACCTGTCATCCTTGGTTAGAAAATTGTCACTGATAAATTATTCTGGATTGATTTTTCTTTCTGTGCTAGTCAAACGATCCCTGATGACTGTGAAGTTTTGTGCTGTGCTTAGTTGCTCAGTTGTGTCTGACTCTTTGAGACCCCATGGACTGTAGCCTGCCAGACTCCTCTATCCATGGGGATTCTCCAGCCAAGAATACTGGAGTGGGTTGCCATGCCCTCCTCAAGGGGATCTTCCCAACCCAGGGATCAAACCCAGGTCTCCTGCATTGCAGGTGGATTCTTTACCATCTGAGCCACGAGGGAAGCCCAAGAATACTGGAGTGGGTAGCCTATCCCTTCTTCAGGGCAACTTCCTGACCCAGAAAAAGAACCAGGGTCTCCTGCATTGCAGGCGGATTCTTTACCAGCCCAAATCAATTAACTCACACAAACTTGGATTCACTATAAGACTTAAAAATGGGAACAGAAAACTTCTCCTTGGACTTGGATTAAGTGACTTGACATTTTTAAACTAGCATATTCAGAGCAGGGGCATTATTGAAAACTTTTTTTCATTTTCACAGAATTTATAGGCATATATTTGTTTTGAAATTTGAAAATAACCTGTGCAAATCTAACAAAAATGCAGAAAAAAAGAGATATTAACAAAACAAGAGTATTTGTGGGATTGGGAAACATAAGGGATAGTAGTTCTAATCACAAAGGTGAAGAGAAATTAAGCAAAATAATCATTTAATTTCATATTTTGATTCAATAATTCAATATAAGCTTATGTTTTTCCTAGTGAAAATATAGCCAAAAATATTTACTTTATCAATTGGCAAGACTCTCAATATAATTCCAAACACAAGAAGGACTAAAAAAAAAAAAGAGGAACAGTTTTTACTAGTAACAGTCAAACTGGTCTGATAGACAGCCTTGGAACACTGCACTGCTGGATGACAACTGGCATTTAAAAACTACTTCCTCAAACATCAGAAAGGCGCCATCAGGAATTTTGCCTTATTTCTTTTACCTTGGAATTTTGAGTGTCAAAAATAAGATGGAAAAATACCATCAGGAAACTTAGATTGTTTTAGCAAGTTAAATTTTCTAAGTTTAAAATTTTTAGTTTCTAAGAAAAAAGTGGAGTTTCCTTGATATTTGATTCTGGAGCTTCCCAGGTGGCCCAGTGGTAAAGAATCCACCTGCCAACGCAGGAGAAACGAGAGGCATGGGTTCAATCCCTGGGTTGGGAAGATCCCCTGAAAGAGGGCATGGCAACCCACTCCAGTATTCTTGCCTGGAGAATTCCATGGACAGAGGAGCCTGGCAGGCTGCAGTCCATGGGGTCACAGTGAGTCGGACATGACTGAAGCGACTTAGCATGCAAGCACACACAGGTCATCTAAATGTATATTTTAATATTATTTAATATTCTTTGGATCTGGATAGTTACTTTGTGTGTATGTGTGTGTGTGTGTGTTTGTGAGAGAGAGAGAGGAGACGGGTGGAGGTAGGGTAGAGGGTGGGAAGAAACAGAGAGAGACGGAAAGAAAGGTGGGTGTATTGCTAGTTAAATCTATCACAAGTCAAGTCTGCTAGCATAAACTTTTGATAGATTTAGCCTGAGGAATATCACTGGCTATTGCCATCTCCTTTTCAACAGTGGGGCCAAAATATGAATGCATAACATTAGATTGTATCCCAGTGGAAAAGAACTGAGAGATATTTCTGAAACAGAGTAGGGAGGTTTGCACCATTCTGTTATAATTAATGCTTTTCCTGGTCTTTGGATAAAGAAGCATTTATTGCCCTTTGCTCTAAGCTGGCATCCTCTATGATGAATTTACTTTGAACTGTAAAACAAAGAGATTTTTCAAAGTATAGACTATAAAGAGATGAAAGTTTCTAAGAGAGTGACCAGTATGCTGAGAGAAATATTTCCAATCATCATATAGGTTTATATTTTACCTAGTGGGATTAGGAAAGAGAAAAGCACTCTTTCTGCACAAGGATAAGTGAAGTAAATCTCAGTAATAAATGCAAAGCTGAATTTTATAATTCCAAATTAATGAATACAGATAATAATAAAAAGCAGCCCAAAATCAAATTGATCAAATGCTTAAAGAAATGTAAAACCATAAGTAATATCCATATCATCATATGAATATTGCCAGAACAATATAAGAGGCCCTAGTGGGGCAGATGACAGGAGGACCAAGAAATTCATGAGATATTTATGAGATAATATCCCAGGAAGAACCTTACCCACGTCCCCACATTATGGGGTTCCTCCATCTGATGGTTTCATCTGGTCAGTTCTGGTATTGCTACTCCTCAGCATCTGAAGTTATTTTTTCAACATTTAGAGAGGCACAGAGTCCACAAAATGGCATGAAATGTATAGAGGTGACCCAAAACAAAAATATGGCATGGTTGTAGAAGAAAACACCCTTCCACCCTGAGAAGGGTCGTAGAAGAAAAGAACTCTTCTACTGGGGTACCCTCATCATGGCATGACAGGAGACATAAAAGTTCTGAAGTCATGGAAGCCAGGTAGCAAATTTGAGACCCAGGATATTTATGCACAGAAAGAAGCCAAGACTGCATACCAGGATTGAATGTTAATGGAGAGCTGAGCCAGAGCAGCACCTTTGTCAAAACAGAACCCTGGAAAGCAGGTGAGCTAGAGGAGGTAGAGGGGCTAGGTCATCTAAGTTAATTAGGTAAAGTGCATCTTTCCCTGGCCTGAGGCTGTTTATAATAGGCTGGCTGGATGCCTGGCACAGGAAGGTGCCCACTAGTACTTGAACACAAGAATACTGCTGAACCCATAAATAGAGCTGGGTCCAGTAACATCTCTGGGACAGCTCTTTCTGCCTGAATCCTCTGGTTTAAGTTGTTCTCTGCTGGTGCCTCTGCTTCTCAGATCCATATGCCACGTTCATCTGGCTGGTTCCTGATATCTGCTTGAACTATTTTTTACAGTAGGGAATTTGAGATTGGCTTTAGAATAGGCAAGTTTTAAAGGGAGTTGAAATTAAGTAGAGCTCAAGAGAAATGGCAACCCACTCCAGTACTTTTGCCTGGAAAATTCCATGGACAGAGGAGCCTTGTAGGCTACAGTCCATGGGGTCACGAAGAGTTGGACACGACTGAGCGACTTCACTTCACTTCACTTCAGAGCTCAAGAGGAAACACCCAGAATATGAAGTCCTGTTAGTGTCTCATGGCAATAACAGCATTCTGGTTGAGTAAAGTCTTTTTTTTTTTTTCTCCCACTTTTTGAGGCTCCAGGCAGCAAATACCTTCTCAATCCATACCAACTTGGTTATACATTCTGGCCCACTACCCACAAAAATTCCCTAAGCCAGCTTCTTCTGGACCCTTAGTAGAGCCATAAAAAGATTGATAGGGTGGATCCAAAATGTCTGTAACAAAGTCTCCAAGAATGACTTTCTCCCACTCTTGAAAGCTGGATGGAGTGAGCAGCAATGAAAAGTCCTTGTTCCTTAAAGTTTTCCTCAGGATATCACTCACTGTTTAATACTCCTTGCTGCAAATTTGGCCTTGGAATATGGAATGAGCAGGGCAAAGACTAATAGAGTTTTGCCAAGAAAATGCACTGGTCATAACAAACACCCTCTTCCAACAACACAAGAGAAGACTCTAACATGGACATCACCAGATGGTCAACACCAAAATCAGATTGATTATATTCTTTGCAGCCAAAGATGGAGAAGCTCTATACAGTCAACAAAAACAAGACCAGGAGCTGACTGTGGCTCAGACCATGAACTCCTTATTGCCAAATTCAGACTTAAATTGAAGAAAGTAGGGAAAACCACTAGACCATTCAGGTATGACCTAAATCAAATCCCTTATGATTATACAGTGGAAGTGAGAAATAGATTTAAGGGCCTATATCTGATAGATAGAGTGCCTGATGAACTATGGAATGAGGTTCGTGACATTGTATAGGAGACAGGGATCAAGACCATCCCCATGGAAAAGAAATGCAAAGAAGCAAAATGGCTGTCTGGGGAGGCCTTACAAATAGCTGTGAAAAGAAGAGAAGCGAAAAGCAAAGGAGAAAAGGAAAGATATAAACATCTGAATGCAGAGTTCCAAAGAATACCAAGAAGAGATAAGAAAGCCTTCTTCAGCGATCAATGCAAAGAAATAGAGGAAAACAACAGAATGGGAAAGACTAGAGATCTCTTCAAGAAAATCAGAGATACCAAGGGAACATTTCATGCAAAGATGGGCTCAATAAAGGACAGAAATGGTATGGACCTAACAGAAGCAGAAGATATTAAGAAGAGATGGCAAGAATACACAGAAGAACTGTACAAAAAAGATCTTCATGACCCAGATAATCACGATGATGTGATCACTGACCTAGAGCCAGACATTCTGGAATGTGAAGTCAAGCGGGCCTTAGAAAGCATCACTAGGAACAAAGCTAGTGGAGGTGATGGAATTCCAGTTGAGCTATTCCAAATCCTGAAAGATGGTGCTGTGAAAATGCTGCACTAAATATGCCAGCAAATTTGGAAAACTCAGCAGTGGCCACAGGACTGGAAAAGGTCAGTTTTCATTCCAATCCCAAAGAAAGGCAATGCCAAAGAATGCTCAAACTACTACACAATTGCACTCATCTCACATGCTAGTAAAGTATGCTCAAAATTGCTCCAAGCCAGGCTTCAGCAATATGTGAACCGTGAACTTCCTGATGTTCAAGCTGTTTTAGAAAAGGCAGAGGAACCAGAGACCAAATTGCCAACATCCGCTGGATCATGGAAAAAGCAAGAGAGTTCCAGAAAAACATCTATTTCTGCTTTATTGACTATGCAAAAGCCTTTGACTGTGTGATCACAATAAACTGTGGAAAATTTTGAAAGAGATGGGAATACCAGACCACCTGATCTGCCTCTTGAGAAACCCATATGCAGGTCAGGAAGCAACAGTTAGAACTGGACATGGAACAACAGACTGATTCCAAATAGGAAAAGGAGTACATCAAGGCTGTATATTGTCACCCTGTTTTTTTAACTTCTATGCAGAGTACATCATGAGAAACGCTGGACTGGAAGAAACACAAGCTGGAATCAAGATTGCCAGGAGAAATATCAATAACCTCAGATATGCAGATAACACCACCCTTATGGCAGAAAGTGAAGAGGAACTAAAAAGCCTCTTGATGAAAGTGAAAGAGGCGAGTGAAAAAGTTGGCTTAAAGCTCAACATTCAGAAAACGAAGATCATGGCATCTGGTCCCATCACTTCATGGCAAATAGATGGGGAAACAGTGGAAACAGTGTCAGACTTTATTTTTCCGGGGTCCAAAATCACTGCAGATGGTGACTGCAGCCATGAAATTAAAAGACACTTACTCCTTGGAAGGAAAGTTATGACCAACTTAGATAGCATATTCAAAAGCAGAGACATTACTTTGCCAACAAATGTCTGCCTAGTCAAGGGTATGGTTTTTCCAATGGTCATGTATGGATGTGAGAGTTGGACTGTGAAGAAGGCTGAGCGCTGAAGAATTGATGGTTTTGAACTGTGGTGTTGGAGAAGACTCTTGAGAGTCCCTTGAACTGCAAGGAGATCCAACCAGTCCATTCTGAAGGAGATCAGCCCTGGGATTTCTTTGGAAGGAATGATGTTAAAGCTGAAACTCCAGTACTTTGGCCACCTCATGTGAAGAGTTGACTCATTGGAAAAGACTCTGATGCTGGGAGGGATTGGGTGCAAGAGGAGAAGGGGACGACAGAGGACGAGATGGCTGGATGGCATCACTGACTCAATGGATGTGAGTCTCAGTGAACTCCGGAAGTTGGTGATGGACAGGGAGGCCTGGCATGCTGGGATTCATGGGGTTGCAGAGAGTCGGACATGACTGAGCAACTGAACTGATCTGATCTGATCTGATCACATGATAGGGTAGAAAAGTATATCAAGGATGAATTATTGTTTGGAAATGTTTCTCATTGCTAGGAGTTACAGTTTATAATTTTGAGCTAGGAAATAGTAGTTTTATTCATTAACAAAGAGAAAAACAAATATCCTATATTAATGTATGTATGTAGAATCTAGAAAAATTGGTATAAATGAACCTAGTTCCAGAGCAGGAATAGAGACCAGACATAGAGAATGGACATGTAGACACAGGGGAGGAAGGGGAGGGGGGATGAATTGGGAGATTAGGTTTGATATAAATACACTACCATGTGTAAAATATATATCGAGTGGGAAGCTGCTATATAGTACAGGGAGCTCAGCTCAGTGCTCTGTGGTGACATAGAGCGGTGGGATGGGGTTGGTGGCAGTGGAGGTTAAGAGAGAGGGATATATGTGTACATATAGCTAATTCATTTCATTGTACAGCAAAAACTAACACAATATTTTAATCATACTACAATTAAAAAAGAAAAGAATGAGAGAAGGAGAGTGGAGGTTTTAGATGAGATTTCCACAAAACGATGTACTGACGTGAGTCCTGACAGCTGAATGGGAGTCATTCAGAGACAAAAGCTGTGGGCGGGTAGAGATTTGCAGAGAGGACTTCCCAAGCAGAGGAGAAGCCTGGCGATGAGAGAATAGGGCACATTAGGGGAAACTGCAAGTAGTTTGATATGGTGCTAGTGAGAGAAGGAGGACAGTGAGAGATGAAGTTGGAAGCATGATTAAGGAAAGGGTCATAAAGAGTCCTTTCTGGCTCTACCAGGGAACTTGAACTTCCCCCTCATGAGCATGGGGAGCCCTAAAAGATTTTAAGTGGTGGAAATCCTGATCAGATTCCTACCTGTTAGCCATTTATATGTCTTGTTTCTTATCTATTTAGGTCTCCGCACCTGAATATTCATTGGAAGGACTGATGCTGAAACTCCAATACTTTGGCCACCTCATGTGAAGAACTGACACATTGGAAAAGACCCTGATGCTGGGAAAGATTGAAGGCAGGAGGAGAAGGGGATAACAGAGGATGAGATGGTTGGATGGCATTGCCAGCTTGATGGACTTAAGTTTGAGCAAGCTCTGGGAGTTGGTGATGGACAGGGAAGTCTGGTGTGCTGCAGTCTGTGAGGTCACAAAGAGTTGGACATGACTGAGAGACTGAACTGAACTGAATGTTGAAAAAATGTGAATGAGAGTTTCTCTGCTTTCTTCTCAATATGAACATCTCTGCTAGTGGCTTCTGCAAAAGTTCTATAGAAGAATACCTTTTGTGACAAGATGGGTGGATTTCATATTATTTGTATAAATTTGAGTAGGAAGAATATTTTTCAAACAAGCATTCAATAGAAGGATTCCATTATTTTGATGATTTTCTTTTGGTGATTGCTTGCAATCTCACGCCAACTACCCTCTGGTTACAAGTGGGTTTCAAGCTTTTTGCCTGCAGCATTATGGAGGTCATTCTGGCTGTGGTTTCATGCTCAGTCAGGCTAAAAAATTTCCTCCAAGAGTCTGAGTTAGTGTCTCTGGTGACCTTTCAACAAGATCAACAATTGGAAAGCATTTGGGTTCATAAGAATCCCCTGGGGAGCTTATTAAAGAAAAGATTCCTATATCCTACCGGCAGGTACTCTGTCTCAGTCGTTGCAAGATGGGACTCAGAATCTCCATTTTTAATAAATGCTCTAGGTGATTCAGAAACAAATGGTCTGGTAATTATACTACCTCCCTCCAACCCCTCCCCCCTTTCTATAATTTGTTTATATTTTACCTGATTTCTGAAGTGGAACTGAAATCTATTAAAGTAAATAAGGAATAAAGACATGATTTTGCATTATATTCATTTCACTATTTTTATAAGCTGTATCAATTTAAAATAATGAAGATGTGGAGCTTGTTAGGTGAACGATAAGGTATTCCAGGAGGTTGGAAGTGGCCTTGCATGACATTTAGAAGTTAGAATAGCCTGATAGGGTAAGGCACAGTTGTCTCTTGCATATATTAGAAGTGGAGGTGTATTCTGGGGCAATGAGACCCACGATATCCTTTAGTTTGGCAGCACCAGCACAGCTTGGGACATGGTTAGGAATGTAAATTCTTAGCCCCACCCTGACCTACTGCATCAGATCTTTAGGAGTGGGGTCCAGAACTCTGTACTTTAACAAGCCCTCCAGGAGATTCTGATGTACATGAAAAGTGAGAATAATTGGTTTAGTGCACTTCTGTCTCTCCATGGAGACTATATGTTTGGTTTTTTTTTTTTTTTTAAGTTTGATAGTATATCTTACACTGTGGAAATATTGCTGGACTTGTTTCTGTAGAATACATTCACATTTTAGAATGATTTAATTAGGATTTGGTTCACCGTAAAGAGACAACAACAAAATCAACAGTGAATTTAAAAGGGAGAAACTGCTTTCTCTCTTAAACTACAAGTTAGAACAATTCAGGCCTAAATTGACCTTCCATGATGTTAGAGCCCAGGGCTCCTTTTATTTTATTGCTCAGTCTAATAAGCATGCATCCCCAGATTCACTCATTACCTCTGAGGTTTGCTGCAGCCAGAGCACGTACCTCTCTGCATGCCAGTCAGCAGAAGGGAGAGAATGGACTGGACCCAGGAGACACAGACACTGTGGCCACGTGCACGCCATTGGCCAGGACCAAGCTAGTGGTGGTTGTTAGCTCCCGAGAAGGTGGCAATATGTGGTTTTAATTGAAAAAGGCAATATACCTGACTCAAATTCAAGGGTTTTATCATTGAGGAAGAAGAGAAAAAGAGAAATTGGGTGAGGAGTTGGGGATGGATTTGTTTCTTCTGCCACAGTGGGAGTAGACACTTATTGGGGAAACTTATTTCTGATATGTTCTTCTTCTTTCTTTTCAAAACTTTACTTCCCTTGCATATAGTTTTAAAGGATGTTTTCCATTTTTCCACTTCATGTTTTTAATCTAGTTCTTGAGTCATTCTCAATGGTTTGAGGAAACTATTGCTTAATCCTATAGAAATTATAATGATGAAATGATCCTTATTGTTTATCTACTTATCTCTATATCTATCTGAATGTGTTCATAATGTTTCCATGACAAACTGTTGCTGCTTTCCTGGCATATGTTTATGTATGTGAATATATAAAGAAATTCTCATTAAAAAATAATGCTTCTAATGTCCCACTTTCTCAGAGTTTATGAGTTATGTCATGTCAGAGAATGATTCCAAAACCTTTAGGGAAATACCAAATTTACATGGTAATATCAATGACTTATTTTAGACAGCTTTAAATAATTTGCTTCCCATCTTTTCCAACTTAATATCTCCTGACATTTGAACCAGACAATGGCTGAATACAAATGTTTTATGTGCTCTTTAGTGGAGACACCTACTGTAAAATGGTTATTGAGAAGCCTATTAATCATCCCTTTCTCTGAAATATTCAGTTCTTTAAAGCTGATTGCTATTAGCTGTTCATATTATTTTAATTAGAAGAAAACATGGCTGCTGAAAATTAGCTGAAGGTTCTATAAATAAAAGTATCCATCCTGCAGAGTCAAATTTTAATTAACCTTTTAGCATGCTAACCTTTCCACTGGATTTTTTCAGGGCTTGCAGCCATTCATTTTATTCAAAAGCCATATGGGCTATTTTTCATCTGCATGTAATCCAAATCTGTGAGAGACTGCTCATGGAATACAAACACTGTTCATCAGCTGTCACTTAAATACCTTTATCGAAATGAAAAGACATCCAGATCAATACAGTATGGTATGGTGGAGGGGGAAATACACAAAACAGAATTAAATGACTCTGTCTTCTATTTCCTATTTATCTTGTCGTGTGAGCCACAACTGGTGTCCTGACTTGCTTTGCACTTGTTAGTTTCTTAAAGATAGACTACTTATTCATAATTAAAGCAACATCAGGCAGTAATTCTTGGGAATCAGACAGTCCACTTTTATTCTTAGTTATTATCTACATGAAAGGTGTTTTCATAAGCTATTTGTTAGAAAATCCATATGTGACATAAATAAGCATTTTATGCTGATTGATTTTATGTGTTGCTATGACTATGACTGTGAAAGAAGTGATGAATCAAAGCACAAAATGTGGCTGGACCCTGAATTCACTTCAGTTCCCTGTTACTAGAAAAATCAGTTTTGAGAAAACAATGTTTCTAATTGTTATGCAGTCAATGAAAACCATCAAACACAACCATAGCAACCACTGTCAGAACTTGACCTTAATAAGCAAAGAAGCCTGATATTAATTCAGTTTCTATGGTTATATTAAAAGCAAATGTGGTATTTTCCTATTTAAAATTTACAACTCTCACAACTCTCTGTTTATTATAGTAATCAACTATATCAAATTTATTGTATTTAGTAAAAGAACCAAATGATAAAACTTTGCAAATAACAGCCTGGATCTTCAGTGGTGATTTGATGACTCTAATTTTAAGAGGGAAACACAAGGCTGACCATTGAATGCTCGAAACTATTCATTGCTGTTATCATACACTACCTGGAAGCTCCTACTTCTCTGACCACCGCTTTTCTGGCTTTTGGTTATGTTTCTTCCTGAAACCCAGTTCCTTACAGGGAAATGCTTTGTAATCTGTACACATACAAGATATAAATGTTAGTTTCTGCTATTTGTCTGGACAGAAAATTAGACAGTCGGGCCAGTGGTTAAAGCCCAAGAGTTCAATGAGTATAGAACCTATACTTTGTCCTTCTCAGGACAAAGTGAGAATCTAGAATATTGAATAAAAAGAGACAGAAAAGAACAGATATGGATTTATAGTGGGTGAGCCATAGAGTCAGGCAGCTCTTACATATATTCCAGTCTTTGGTTCTTTCCTCCAACCTCTGAAAACACTTCCCGTCCTCTCACCATAAGCATGAGTGATAGGCAGTCTCTGTAATGACCCCCATTGATGATGATCCCCACCTCTTGGTATGCACTTCCTTCTCCTCTATGGATTTAGTGACTTACAACTGATGAATACAGCAAAATTAATTGGTTATGACTTCTGTGATTTGATTCCAAAAGACAGTGACATCCATCTTGTCAACACTCTCTCAGTTTTTAGCTTGCTCACTGTTACGAAAATTCTAGGACCTACAACAGATTTCCCAACCTGGGGATCTGCCAAAGGGACTAAAACACTCAGGGAATTTGATTTGGAGGCCAGTGGGATTTGATTACAGAACTGATGCAGGAATGGAGAAACAGACTCTAGGAGGGCACAAAAAAAATCTTGTGTGCACCAGGACCCAGGAGAAAGGAGCAGTGACCCCAGAAGAGAATAACCCAGACTTGCCTGTGAGTGCTCAGGAGTCTCCAGTGGTGGCGTGGGTTGACAGTGGCCTGCTGCAGGTTTAGGGGCACTGAAGACATCAAGTCCTTTTGAAGGAGGTAGCCATTATCTTAATTACTTCTAGCATAGTTTGGTCTCAGGTCAAACAACAGGGAGGAACACAGCCCCACCCATCAACATAAAATTGGATTATAGATTTACTGAGCATGGCCTTGCTCATCAGAACAATATCCAGTTTCCCTCACAGTCACTCACTCCCATCAGGAAGCTTCCATAGGCCTCTTACCCTTATCCATCAGACTTGAGAACCACAATCACAGAAAACTAGCCAAGCTGATTGCATGGACCACAGCCCTGTGAATGAAACTCAATGAAACTATGAACCATGCCATGTAGGGCCACCCAAGATGGATGGGTCATGGTGGAGAGTTCTGATAAAAATGTGGTCCACTGGAGAAGGGAATGGCAAACCACTTCAGTATTCTTGCGTTGAGAACCCCATGAACAGAATGAAAAGGCAAAAAGGTATGGCACTGAAAGAAAAACTCCCTAGGTCCGTAGGTGCCCAATATGTTACTGGAGAAGAGTGGAGAAATAACTCCAGAAAGAATGAAGAGATGGAGAAAAAGCAAAAACAACACCCAGTTGTGGATGTGACTGGTGATGGAAGTAAAGTCTGATGCTGTAAAGAACAACATTGCATAAGAACCTGGAATGTTAGGTCCATGAATCAAGGAAAATTGGAAGTGGTCAAACAGGAGGTGGCAAAAGTGAACACTGAAATTTTAGGAACCAGTGAACTAAAATGGACTGGAATGGGTGAATTTAATTCAGATGGCCATTACATTTACTACTGTAGGCAAGAATCCCTTAGGAGAAATGGAGTAGATCTGACAGTCAACAGAAGAGTCCAAAATGCAGTACTTGGGTGCAATCTCAAAAACACAGGAATGATCTTGGTTTGTTTCCAAGGCAAACCATTCAATATCACAGTAATCCAAGTCTATGCCCCAACCAGTAATGCTGAAGAAGCTGAAGTTGAACGTTTCTATGAAGACCTAGAAGACCTTCTAGAACTAACACCAAAAAAGATGTCCTTTTCATCACAGGGACTGGAATGCATAACTTGAGTAATGAGATCTTGAGTCAAGAGATATCTTGAGTAATGGGCAAGTCTGGCCTTGGAGTACAAAATGAAGCAGGGAAAAAGCTAATAGAGTTTTGCCAAGAGAACAAACTGGTCATAGAAAACACCCACTTCCAGCAACAGTTGTCCAAGAGATAACTCTACACATGGGCATCACCAGATGGTCAATACTGAAATCAGATTGATTATATTCTTTGCAGCCAAAGATGGAGAAGCTCTATCCAGTCAGCAAAAACAAGATGGGGAGCTGACTCTGGCTCAGATCATGAACTCCTTATTGAAAAATTCAGACTTGAAGTAGAGAAAACCACTAGACCATTCAGGTATGACCTAAATCAAATCCCTTATGATTACACAGTGAACTGACAAATAGATTCAAGGGATTATATCTGATAGACAGAGTTCCTGAAGAACTTTGGAAGGAGGTTCATGACATTATACAGGAGGCAGTGATCAAGACTATCCCCAAGAAAAAGAAATGCAAAAAAGCCAAATGGTTGTCTGAGGAGGCCTTACAAATAGCTGAGAAAAGAAGAGAAGCTAAAGACAAATAAGAAGAGGAAAGATATGCCCATCTGAATGCTGAGTTCCAAAGAATAGCAAGAAGAGATAAGAAAGCCTTCCTCAGTGATCAGTGCAAAGAAATAGAGGAAAAAAAATAGAATGGGAAAGACTAGAGATCTCTTCAAGAAAACTAGAGATACCAAGGGAACATTTCATGCAAAGATGGGCACAATAAAGGACAGAAGTGGTATGGACCTAACAGAAGAACAAGATATTAAGAAGAGGTGGCAAGAATACACAGAAGGACTATACAAAAAAGATCTTCATGACCCAGATAATCACGATGGTGTGATCATTCACCTAGAGCCAGACATCCTGGAATGCCAAGTCAAGAGGGCCTTAGGAAGCATCACTGTGAACAAAGCTAGTGGAGGTGATGGAATTCCAGTTGAGCTATTTCAAATCCTGAAAGATGATGCTGTGAAAGTGCTGCACTCAATATGCCAGCAAATTTGGAAAACTCAGCAGTGGCCACAGGACCAAAAGTTCAGTTTTCATTCCAATACCAAAGAAGGGCAATACCAAAGAAGTTCAAACTACAGAACAATTACACTCATCTCACACACTAGCAAAATAATCCTCAAAATTTTCCAATAAGGCTTGGACAATTGGTGAACTGAGAACTTCCTGATGTTCAAGCTGGTTTTAGAAAAGGCAGAGGAAACAGAGACTAAATTGTTGGAAAAATCCAACATCCATTGGATCATAGAAAAAGCAAGAGAGTTCCAGTAAAATATCTGCTTTATTGACTATACCAAAGCCTAGACTGTGTGGATAACAACAAACTGTGGAAAATTCTTAAAGAGATGGGAATACCAGACCACCTTACTGCCTCCTAAGAAATCCGTTTGCATGTAAAGAAGCAACAGTTAAAACTGGACATGGAACAGACTTGTTCCAAATTGGGAAAGGAGTATGTTGAGGCTACATATTGTCACCCTGCTTATTTAACTTATATGCATAGTACATTATGTGAAATGCTGGGCTGGATGAACACAAGCTGAAATCAAAATTGTCAGGACAAATATCAATAACCTTAGATATTCAGATGACACCATCCCCATGGCAGAAAGTGAAGAGGAACTAAAGAGCCTCTTGATGAAAGTGAAAGAGGAGAGTGAAAAAGCTGTCTTAAAACTCAACAAGGCTATGGTTTTTCCAGTGGTCATGTATGGATGTGAGAGTTGGACTGTGAAGAAAGCTGAGAGCCAAAGAATTGATGCTTTTGAACTGTGGTATTGGAGAAGACTCTTGAGAGTCCCTTGGATGCAAGGAGATCCAACCAGTCCATTCTGAAGGAGATCAGCCCTGGGATTTCTTTGGAAGGAATGATGCTAAAGCTGAAACTCTAGTACTTTGGCTACCTCATGCGAAGAGTGGACTCATTGGAAAAGACTTGGATGCTGGGAGGGATTGGGGGCAGGAGGAGAAGGGGACCCCAGAGGATGAGATGGCTGGATGGCATCACTGACTTGATGGACACGAGTCTGAGTGAACTCTGGGAGTTGGTGATGGACAGGGAGGCCTGGTGTGCTGTGATTCATGGGGTCGCAAAGAGTTGGACATGACTGAGCAACTGAACTGAACTGAACTGAAAACTCAACATTCAAAACATGAAGATCATGGCATCTATTCCTACCACTTCATGGCAAATAGATGAGGAAACAATGGAAACAGTGAGAGACTTTATTTTCTTGGACTCCAAAATCACTGCAGATGTTGACGGCAGCCATGAAATTAAAAGAAGCTTGCTCTTTGGAAGAAAAGGTATGACCAACCTAGACAGCATATTAAAAGCAGAGACATTACCTTGCTGACAAAGGTCCACTCTTCAAAGCTATGTTTTTTCCAGCCGTCTATGTAGGATGAGAGAAGTGGTCTGTAAAGAAAGCTGAACACTGAAGAATTGGTGCTATTGAACTGACTTGCTGAAGAAGACTCTTGAAAGTCATTTGGACTGCAAGGAGATCCAACCAGCCCATCCTAAAGGAAATAATTCCTGAATATTCATTGGAGGACTGATGCTGAAACTGAAGCTCCAAAACTTTGACCACCTGATGTGAAGGGCTGACTCATTTGAAAAGATCCTGATGCTGGGAAAGATTGAAGGCAGGAGGAGAATGGGACAACAGAGGATGAGATGGGTGGATGGCATCACCGACTTGATGGACTTGAGTTTGAGCAAGCTCTGGGAGTTGGTGATGGACAGTGAAGCCTGGCATGCTGCAGTCCATGGTGTCCCACAGAGTTGGATGTGACTGAGTGACTGAACTGAACTGAACTGTTATGATGAGCTGCAGTGTTGTGCTCTGAGATGCTCTATGGAGAGGTCCACATAGTGAGAATGCAGGGAGGCCTTTCAGCCAACAGCTCAGTAGGAAGAAAGACCTGAGTCCATCCTCTAAGAAGATCTGAATCATTTCAACAATACCAGGAGTGAGCTTTAAAAATAATCCTTCCAGCTGAGCCTGAAAGTAAGCCATACCTGCACTCGTGATCCATAGAAATTGTGAGTTAATTGCTATTGTTATTTTAAGCCACCAAATTATAGATTATTTGTTACACAGCAAAAGATAAATATTGCAGCCAGACTCTGAAACAGCTATACAATCCGGCCATGTGGAGGGCAAGTTGGAAAGGATTGGAATATGGAGGGGAAGGATCCCCTTGCCATGCAGGCAGGTCAACCTCTGGGGACACGATCAGGAAGAGACAAAGGGAAAGAGAGTGAGATAAATAAAGAGAGAAATATCAAGCATAATCTCACTCAGGGGTCAGTGTTTAAACTGGAAACAAGGACCACATGAACACCATCTGAAACCAGAAAAAACCTTGTCACTCAGAGTGGAGCCTGTCACAGGATCTCCTCTTCCTCACAGGTTACCACAAATTTGAGGAATCACAATTAGGGAAGTAAAATTCACTATGTTCATGATAGATCTTGCCACAGTATCCTATATTTAAAAATTTTTACTGTTACATGACAAATAGAACTCAGATTTATGAATCACAAATTATATACCTCATATTTCACATTTGGTTATAGCGTTTTTCTTCTTTCTCTGATTCATATACATGTTACATGACGGTGTGGGTGGGATGTGTGTGTAATGTCATCCGAGGAAAGTGCACTCTCATGTGCTATCTGAAACCACTGACTGCAGCCAACCCCACTGAGATGCTTCTCACTCACAAAGCTTGGAGTTTGCAGGGTATGTCACTTACAAAAAAGGCATGCTTCCGCAGTTATCTGTAGCTTGGCTGATAACAGCAAAGAGCTTTCTGCAATTGTCATTCAACGTGGGATCCAGAGAATTCTCACAGTTCCATTAGGGACTGTTGAGAGAACTGTTTCAGGAATATGGTATGTGATAATCTTAGATAAAAAAAAAATGTTCCCTTAGGTCTTTTTTTCTTTTTAACTTGGAAGACATTTACATGTATTTTTACTTTCCCACATCACCAATCAAGGATATGAGTGGCTTGTATCTCCATCTTTTTGCCTTTTCATACTGCAAATCTCCATCAGGAATACATAGCACATCAAGTGACTATTACATCCAATGGTGAGCTCATTCTTTGGTCATGGCCTTAAGAGCAACTGGATTTGGGCCCATCAGCCCTCTTTGAAATTACCTACCATTCCATTTTTTTTTTTTAATTTAAATTTATTTATTTTAATTGGAGGCTAATTACTTTACAATATTGTATTGGTTTTGTCATACATCAACATGAATCCACCATGGGTGTACACGTGTTCCCCATCCTGAACCCCCATCCCGTCTCCCTCCCCATACCATCCCTCTTTATCAGGAAAGGCCTATAGAGCAAATATCTTCGTCTAACTTACTGGCAAGCTCTCAGCACACCCCATTTCCTATTTATCTCAGATTTTCCAAAAGAGATTTGACTGTGAAATGCTGGACATGATACCAATAATCACGATCAGCTCTCCTTTGACCCAGCCAGTGATTCTTGCCTCTGGAAGAGAAAGACATGGCTGCTCTATCCCTGTGGACGCTCCACTGGGCTACCCATGGGGTAGGGCTGAATCGTACTTAGTATCATATGCTCTAAGTGTTAGCATTTTCTCGATATTTACTCTAGTTCTGCTTTGCTCACAATACTCTAGAGTCAATGGGTGTACTGTATTCTCTTCCACATCCTGCCCAAGATGCTACCAGTATTGGCAGCCAGAGATTAAGAGTGGTCTATATCAAGTGCAGGCTTCCATTGCCCCTGGAACCTTGCTCCTACTATTTAAGATGTGACGCTTAATGGACACCCTCTGACAAGGCAGTGTAACTTGAAACATCTCTCTTAATCTACTCATCTCTTAGAACTTTGCTTGCATGAGAAAATGGGAAATGAGCAGTTTCTTCAAGTACATCATTATAGATCCAAATTTCAATTGTAAGCATAAGAAGATATGTTTATAAAACTGTTTTTGAGTATTGATTTCAAATATGATCTATGACCTTTCTCAGTGATAAAATTTCATTTCACTTATACCAACCTCCTTCTCTTTTCCTGCTTTATATATAATTTTATCCTTTTTTATTTTACTTATTGATTGCCTTATAATTTTAAATAATAATACTTAAAATATGTTGATTTATCATTTATAGACTGCCTCCTTCTCCCCTTTCTATACAGATGATCTATTACTTAAATTACAAGGAAACAGATAATTTGTCAAAATCTGGCATAAATACTTGTATATAATTTTCTTTTTCATTATGTACTCCTTTCCAACAGCTGCCTAAGAAATGAGGGGAAATCATGACTGCAAATATCTTTATTTCACTTTTATACTTAAATGAAAAAAAATCTAGGTTGAAAATAATTTCCTCTTTGAATCATCGGGTGTTGGTTTTGAATTTCTTGAAGTATTTCTGATTCTCTATCTTTGAACATGATCTCTATTATTAATTGTTTAAGATCACCTCTTTAACATAGTATTCTAAAAGTCATGACACAATATACTTCGTTTTGGATGTTTAAAGAAATTAAGTGTATTGGTAATTTTTTCAATTTGGACAAGTACAATCTTTAGTTCTGAAAAACTTTCTTGGTAAAAAAATATTTTTTATGTTCTTAAAGTGAAGTGAAGTCGCGCAGTCATGTCCGACTCTTTGCAACCCCATGGACTGCAGCCTACCAGGCTCCTCTGTCCATGGGATTCTCCAGGCAAGAGTACTGGAGTGGGGTGCCATTGTCTTCTCTGGACTTCCCTTCTATTCTCTTATGAAACTTATATGAATTGGTTATTTGAGATCTTGGTTTGATGCTGTTAGTTCTAAGCTTTTCTCTCACATTTTCCATCTTCTTAACATTTTTGTTTACTTCGAAGTTTCTGTAGAAATTTTGTTTCAACAATCTTAACTAAGAGTTCTTCCTTCTAAATATCACCCTTTTTTATTGACGCAAAACCTTCTATCTACCTGATGTATTAATTTGCATTTTTGTTTAATTTTGAGAAATTCTTGCATTTCCTGCATTATCTTTCCTCTGAATTTCTTTTTTGGGTTTGCTTATTTAGCCTCCCTCTTGAGGCTTCTGCATATTTTCATGATTCTTTGTGACCATTCTTTTTTTTTTTTTTAATTGGAGGCTAACTACCTTACAATATTGTGGTGGTTTTTGCCATACATTCACATGAATCAGCCATGGGTGTACATGTGTTCCCCACCCTGACCCTCCCTACTGCCTCCCTCTCCATCCCATCCCTCAGGGTCATCCCAGTGCACCAGCCCTGAGCACCCTGTCTTATGCATCATACCTGGACTGGAGATCTATTTCACATATGATAATATACATATTTCAATGCTATTCTCTCAAGTCATCCCACCCTCGCCTTTTCCCATAGAGTCCGAAAGTCTGTTATTTACATCTGTGTCTCTTTTGCTGTCTCGCAAACAGGATTATCGTTACCATCTTTCTAAATTCCATATATATGCATTGCTATACTGTATTGGTGTTTCTCCTTCTGGCTTACTTCACTCTGTATAATAGGCTCCAGTTTCATCCACCTCATTAGAACTGATTCAAATGCATTCTTTTTAATAGCTGAGTAATACTCCATTGTGTATGTGTACCACAGCTTTCTCATCCATTCTTCTGCCAATGGACATCTAGGTTGCTTCCATGTCCTGGCTATTATAAACAGTGCTGCGATGAACATTGGGGTACACGTGTCTCTTTCAGTTCTGCTTTCCTCAGTGTATATGGCCGGCAGTGGGATTGCTGGGTCATATGGCAGTTCCACTTCCAGTTTTTTAAGGAATCTCCACACTGTTCTCCATAATGGCTGTACTAGTTTGCATTCCTACCAACAGTGTAAGAGAGTTCCCTTTTCTCCACACGCTCTTCAGCATTTATTGTTTGTAGACTTTTTGACAGCAGCCATTCTGACCGGCATGAGATGGTATCTCACTGTGGTTTTGATTTGCATTTATCTGATAATGAGTAACGTTGAGCATCTTTTCATGTGTTTGTTAGCCATCTGTATGTCTTCTTTGGAGTAATGTCTGTTTAGTTCTTTGGCCCATTTTTTGATTGGGTGATGACCATTCTTAATTAGCAACAAGGCTTTCAAATTTTGAATTAAAGCTGTATATCTGTGCTTGTAAAGCACTCCTCACTCTTGTGGAATGGGCCTGAATGATGGCCAGTCAGACCCCAAATTTCAATGCAGGAAAGTCTATCTTGGTAATCCTTTTCTACAGAAAAAATTCTCTGCTATTCTACCTGGAGCCTGACCATTGGGTTCTAGTAATCTGTGTAGGGTGGGGAAGAGGTCTTAGAGTCACACTGTCATGTATCAGTTCAGTTCAGTTCAGTCGCTCAGTCGTGTCTGACTCTTTGCGACCCCATGAACTGCGGCACGCCAGGTCTCCCTGCCATCACCAACTCCCAGAGTTCACTCAGACTCACCTCCATCAAGTCAGTGATGCCATCCAGCCATCTCATCTTCTGTCATCCCCTTCTCCTCCTGCCCCTAATCCTTCCCAGAATCAGAGTCTTTTCCAGTGAGTCAACTCTTCGCATGAGGTGGCCAAAGTACTGGAGTTTCAGCTTTATTCTTTATTTTTTTAAATTTTATTTTATTTTTAAACTTTACATAATTGTATTAGTTTCGCCAAATATCGAAATTAATCTGCCACAGGTATACATGTGTTCCCCTTCCTGAACCCTCCTCCCTCCTCAAAGAAATCCCAGGGCTGATCTCCTTCAGAATGGACTGGTTGGATCTCCTTGCAGTCCAAGGGACTCTCAAGAGTCTTCTCCAACACCACAGTTCAAAAGCATCAATTCTTCAGCGTTCAGCCTTCTTCACAGTCCAACTCTCACATCCATACATGACCACTGGAAAAACCATAGCCTTGACTAGGCAGACCTTTGTTGGCAAAGTAATGTCTCTGCTTTTCAATATGCTGTCTGGGTTGGTCATAACTTTCCTTCCAAGGAGTAAGCGTCTTTTAATTTCATGGCTGCAGTCACCATCTGCATTACAAACACTCTAATAATCCTATCAGAAAATAATGCTACATGTTAAGAAAATATATATTGGTCTTCTGGAAAAAATAGCTCAGCCTATGATTGACTGGTGGCTCAGATGGTAAAGAATCTGTCTTCAATACTGGAGACCCAAGTTTGATCCC
Organism: Bos javanicus; assembly: GCF_032452875.1. Taxonomy (NCBI): domain Eukaryota; kingdom Metazoa; phylum Chordata; class Mammalia; order Artiodactyla; family Bovidae; genus Bos; species Bos javanicus. The sequence goes on from NC_083876.1 coordinate 53,425,527, forward strand.
TGGGTTAGGAAGATCCCCTGGAGAAGGGAATGGCAAACCACTCCAGTATTCTTGCCTAGAGAATTCCATGTACGGAGGAGCCTGGTGAGCTAGAATCCATGGGGTCACAAAGAGTTGGACATGACTGAACAGCTAACACACACACACACACATGTGTATATAAAAATTCCTCTCTCTCTATGTGTATGTATATATATATATATATATACACACACATACATGCACACACACACACACACACACAACTTGGAGTTGTACAGTGCCAGTATAGCAGTTATGGCCCTCTGTGACCAGAGCAAAACCTGGCTGGATGCTAATAGTAAGAACTACCATTTGCTTTACTACTTATACATCCACAAAATGTAGAATATTTTTATGAACATTAATTGCCTTTTCAGCTTTTTTAGTACATTATTAAGGTACAGCATAGAATGGAAGGGTACAGTAGCATGTAACTAGAGAGACACAGGTATTGGGAAAAGCAGTTAGGCATGCTGCTAAGTCACTTCAGTCGTGTCCGACTCTGTGCGACCCCATAGACGGCAGCCTACCAGGCTCCCCCGTCCCTAAGATTTTCCAGGCAAGAATACTGGAGTGGGTTGCCATTTCCTTCTCCAATGCATGAAAGTGAAAAGTGAAAGTGAAGTCGCTCAGTCATGTCCGACTCAGCGACCCCATGGACTGAAGCCTACCAGGCTCCCCCATCCATGGAATTTTCCAGGCAAGAATACTGGAGTGGGGTGCCATCGCCTTCATCCTATGCTTGTACTTGTCTAGTGGTGCAGTGGATAAGAATCAGCCTGCTAAGGCAGGGGACACTTGTTTGATCCCTGGTCCAGGAAGATTTCACTTGCTGTGGAGCAGCTAAGCCGGTGTGCCACAACTACTGAGCCAGTGCTCTAGGGCCCAGGAGCTGCAACTACTGAGTCTAAGTGCTGCAAACACTGAAGCCCACACACCTAGAGCCTGTGTTCTGCAACAAAAGAAGCCACAGAAATGAGAAGTCTGAGCACCACAATGAAGAGTAGCCCCTGCTCACTGCAACTAGAGAAAACCCATACGCAGCAATCAAGATCTAAGCCCAACCAAAAAAAAGAAAAACAAAAACAAACCACTCCTTATTTTTTCTACAGTATTTTAACTAGTCTTTTAAAGTCAGTCTCCCAGAAAATAAGACAGTAAGAGAGTTCTAAAACTTTAAAAAACCTAAGTTAAGTTAATTCATGGGGACATACTGATGCTGTTTCATACATAATTGACTCAAATGTGAAATCAAGATTACAGCCCTGATGGAGAAGAGAGGTTCTAGTAGTAAATCAGTGATTTTAAAAAGTTGCCCAGGTACTTCTAATGTACAGACAAGGTTAAGGACTTGTGTGCTAACCTATGGCCTCAAGGTCTCACTTTCAACCCTAAATTGCTTTTCGCCAAAAGAATTATATTGCCAGCTTTCTAAAGAAAAAAAGCCATCTTCCATTTTTAACTTTGTAAATGAAGACTACTTAAAAAGAAAAGCTATTTAATAATATATAATTACAGAAACACTCAACAGTCCTTGAAAAGCAAAGAATCTGCTTAAACATTTAATTACTTAAGAACAGCTGGTTGACCAAATACATCACATTTTGACACATAATACATTTTCTGGGAAGTTTTACTTCTAAGATAAGGTTAGATGAATAATGTCAGTGAAAATCCTCATAACCATTCCTGAGAAGGTGAAAGCCATAAACTTGGGGTCAGATATATTTTCAACTTAAAACAAAATTACATTCCTTCTATCTTCTTTGACCCAAGTCTTTAGTAATTGATTTGACCTCTGGGAGAAGTATTAGGAATGCTTATAAGCTGTTCCCTGCTTCTTTTTAGCTATTTGACACCTCTTCACCTTCACTGACCAAAGTCTTCTGGATGATGCTATAGCTACTGACAATCACAAAAGACTGCCTTGGGGAGGTCACGTTGAGAATAAAAACGTATTTCCTCTTTAACCTGGAGGTGGAATGGGGGAGGTGTGTACACACACACACACACACACACACACACACAGAGCTTCCCCGGCTTAGCGGTAGAAAATCTGCCTGCAGTGCACGACGTGAGTTCAATCCCTGCATCAGGAAGATCCCCTGGAAGAGGACATGGTAACCCACTCCAGTATTCTTGCCTGGAGAATCCTAAGGACAGAGGAGCCTGGTGGGCTGTAGTCCATAGGGCTGCAAAGAGTTGGACAGGATTGAGAACACACACTGTACTGTATTTCATGAACATCTAATTTTCTTTCATTAGATTTGCTTTCTGATAAAACTAGGACTAATAAGTTTATACACAATTTAGGAATAAATATAAAAATATTCTGTTTTTACATCGAAGTGGGGGTGGGATAAATAAAAAAGTGATTTCCTTTCCCTTGCATACAAAGTCCAAACACCAAGCTTGCAGCCTGCTCTATCCAGAATGGCACCCAGAGGAGGGGGAGGAGAGAAAAAAGCGCCCCTGATTACTTAGGCATTAGAAACCCCACTTCAAGTGATTTGGCAAAGAAAGTGAAGCTACAGAAAGGTTTCTCAAGCCTCTGTTTCTCAAGGGGGACTTTGGGCCTTTCGAGGTAAGTCTTTCACAGATTTCGCTTTAACGAAGCAGGTGAAAGGCCATTTGGCACCAGCCGGTTCTTTTACCCCAGCTGCCTGTGATGAGCGCGGTTGCCAGGCAACCAAGTCTCAGGCTCTCTTTGTGCCTACATCAGGCTAGGAAATTTGGAGGTTTTCAAAGCTGTTGTCTGCTGCAGACAAGTTACACTGAAATGCCTTTAGGTTTTTAGGACTATTTTTTAATTCCTTACAGTAAAACTACATTATCTTTTCTAATTTTCTCTCCTTTGTAGAAGAGATTATTTAAAGTGTATATGGCTATATTTCCACAGGAAAATAGCTAGATCTTGATTTCAAAATCAGAAGTAATTTACATTTTAAAAGAAGAGCAAACGAGCATCACAGCTGCATCTCATATGTTCCTTCCTGTCAGCTTAATTTCTTTCATTTTCTTTCTTCTCTTCTTTTGCTTTAAATATTTTTATTGGCTTTCCTCTCTTTTTTCTTCACTCCACCCCATTTCAACATGTTTCTTTTATCTCTCTCTTATGTTCTCTAGTGACATGAACTCTGTGTTAATAATGCATTCATCTTTAATCAATTGATAATCCCATGAATTTGAAGGGAATCAAGCTTTTCTTTACAAACTCACTGCTTTATATTTTATTCTTACTTCTGAACTCCTTTTATTATTATTATTACTATTAATGTTATATCTGTAGCTGGGGAGACTTAAGGGGAAAGAGCTGATAAAGTATTCCCAGTTGTTATTTGGACTCGTCTTGTTCCTGACAGAGAAACCTGCAGCGTTGCTCTTTGAGCCTCACAATGTGGTCTCTCTGTATGGTGGCCTTCTTGGCACCTTCCAGTAGCCTTGAACCCACGGAGTTGTCCAAGCATTTCGGTCCTACATTAATGTGAGACATTCCCTTATGTACTTAATATTATAAAGATATTTCATTGAGTGCCATTCAATTGAAAAAGACATGAAAAAGATGTGCTTCCTTTTGTTCTTATCTCTGAGTCTGGCAATGATTCATGGAATAAATGAGAGTGAATTGATCTGGATATGCTTTTACTATCAATGATGACTCTACTGCTGCAAGGGGAGAAAAACCTGGTAATATGACCAGAAAAAGGCTAAAGTACTCCTAGGAAGATGTACACTCAAGACAGTGATGCATTTCAAACTTGGGTGCATTTTGGTGACCTCTACCCCCATAAAAAATATCCCGTTGCTTATTTATCATCATGAGGTAACAAGGAGTACAAGGAGTTTGCTTTATTTCTTTACTAAGAATTTGGTATAATATGGAAGTCGACCTGCTGAACATCATTGCCTGAAAATCCACGGTTGCCGATAAACTCATCTGTTAAAACTACTAAAATGATAAATGGACTAAGTGGTTAATATTCTTACGGTTTTGATTTTGAGTTAGTAGGTATGCAACCAATCACATATGTTTCTGGAATTTATAAGTAAAAACTGTTCTCCCTCTATGACTCAATATTATGATCTCTCATGTTTGCTATGGAAAACCTAATAAAGAGTTATGTCCCTTTTTATATAATAAAATCAAACTACTATATTACAGTAGGCCAGAAAACAGGAAGTATGGGTTTTAATCTGAGTCCAATCCCTAGCTAGCTTTTTGACTTTGGGCAGTTCTCTTAATCTTGGTCTCAGCTCCCTCTTCCATAAAGTTGTAAGGTGGGAGTAAGTATTCTCTGAGATATATTCTGCTATTAAAATTCTATTATTGAATTTGAAAACCACTAACCTTTTCAGTGAGTCTGATTTAGGAAAGGGATGATATAACTTCTTTTTAAGCTGGTAAAGTTAAGTGAAAAAAAGTATTTAAACCTCCTTGTATTTGTTAATTGAGCTATTTTTGAAATCAGACATGCAACTTCAAAATTTATTTCTCTTTTCAACTCTATAGCCAGCAGTTAAAAAGTACAATTTCTAGAGATTTGCCCCATCATTTGTTAGTTGTGGGTCATGGGCATGCTCCTTAACATCTTTGTGCTCAGTTTACTCATCCGTCACTTGGGAATAATAACAGTATCCATCACATAGGGATATTGTGAAGATTAAATGCTGTAACTCACTTAAACCCTGAACAAATGACTAGAGCATTAACATATTCTTGATATGTATCAGCTTTTACTGTCACCAGCTATCTGACTCTATTGTCACCCTGTTCTTTATTAGTGTAACAATAACCTCCTAGTTTTCAAGTCTCTTTTTTAAAGTCCATTCTATACATTTCTTCCAGTTTAAACTGCCTAAAACACAATTGTCATAATTTCACTCCCCTGCTAAGAACTATGGCAACAGATTTCAATGAACCTATACCCAGTAGAATTGAATATAAATTAGCCTGGCATTTAAAGCTCTCGTTAATATATTGGTTCAATTTATCTTCCCAGCTTCATTCTATTTCTTTCTTATATAGAAATGCTCTGCCTGAATGCAACTCCGCAAATGTCCCTGAGAACAAGTGCTCTGCTCACCTGTGTTAAGCAATTAAGGGCAGAGGCTGTGATGAATGTTTACAGGACCTGGCACACAGTGGGCATGCGACAGTTGTTGAAATAAACTGCTTCTAGTCATACTGTTTTCTCCCAAAGATACTCCTTATCTTTACTTATATCTCTTATCTTTTCTTATCTTTACCTATATCTACCCTCTAAGGTCCTATCCAAATATCATGTTACCACAATTCATAAGCTACCTACTTCTCACAGTACTGTCATGTATCTATCTGGTAGCACTTATATTCTGCTGTGATTCTAATGATTTTTGTCATGATTTTATGTCCTAATTTTTAAATAGATTTCAGAGCAGTGTACTATATCTTACTCAATTTTATTTCCTACAGTGCCTAGCATTTGCTTTGTTAGCTGCCTGTAGCTAGTTGTTGAATACATGAATATGACTAACAGACTAATATTATCCATTATTTTGTTATGATTCTTTTTTAAAAAAGAACTATCCTATTTCCATAGAAGCAAATCTGCATTGCTTACAAACCTTCTCAGTCTGTGCAATGACAATCACATCCTCTCTATCTTACGTAACTTTAGGTAGTTACTGAAGCCACATAGTCCTTCTCATTATTCCATGGACAAGCCATATGCAATCTTACCCCATCCTTCCACTGATGTTTTCTCTGCCTGAGTGCAGTTTTGTCTTCTTTGTGACCCAAACCTTATTTAAAATTTCATCTCAGTTCCTAAACTACAGATTCACTATAGAAATTCTGACATGGAAACTTTAGAATGACTGTTTCCATATTAATTAACCCTTTGAAATTTCATTATTCTCCTTCCAGGGTTACCCCTATATTATTTATGCAGATATCATTCTTGGCTACTTGTTTGCAGGATATTTAAGTGACTGAATCACTGTCTAAATAGTATGACTTTTCACTTGGTAAGTGCTGATGAAATTCAGACTGAAATTGAAGAAAGTGGAGAAAACCACTAGACCATTCAGGTATGACCTAAATCAAATCCCTTATGACTATACAGTGGAAGTGAGAAATAGATTTAAGGGACTAGATCTGATAGAGTGCCTGATGAACTATGGATGGAGGTTCATGACATTGTACAGGAGACAGGAATTAAGACCATCCCCATGGAAAAGAAATGCAAAAAGACAAAATGGCTGTCTGAGGAGGCCTTACAAATAGCTGTTAAAACAAGGGAAGTAAAAAGCAAAGAAGAAAGGGAAAAATACACCCATTTGAATGCAGAGTTCCAAAGAATAGCAAGGAGAGATAAGAAAGCCTTCCTCAATGATCAATGCAAAGAAATAGAGGAAAACAATAGAATGGGAAAGACTAGAGATCTCTTCAAGAAAATTAGAGATACCAAGGGAATATTTCATGCAAATATGGGCTCAATAAAGGACAGAAATGGTATGGACCTAACAGAAGAACAAGATATTAAGAAGAGGTGGCAAGAATACACAGAAGAACTGTACAAAAAAGATCTTCATGACCCAGATAATCACGATGGTGTGATCACTCACCTAGAGCCAACATCCTGGAATGTGAAGTCAAATGGGCCTTAGGAAGCATCACTACAAACAAAGCTAGTGGAGGTGATGGAATTCCAGTGGAGCTTTTTCAAATCCTGAAAGATGATGCTGTGAAAGTGCTGCACTCAATATGCCAGCAAATTTGGAAAACTCAGCAGTGGCCACAGAACTGGAAAAGGTCAGTTTTCATTCCAATCCCAAAGAAAGGCAATGCCAAAGAATGCTCAAACTACCACACAATTGCACTCATCTCACACGCTAGTAAAGCAATGATTAAAATTCTCCAAGCCAGGCTTCTGCAGTACATGAACTGTGAACTTCCAGATGCTCAAGCTGGTTTTAGAAAAGGCAGAGGAACCAGATCAAATTGCCAACATCCGCTGGATCACTGGAAAAGCAAGAGAGTTCCAGAAAAACATCTACTTCTGTTTTATTGACTATGCCAAAGCCTTTGACTGTGTGGATCACATAGACTGTGGAAAATTCTGAAAGAGATGGGAATACCAGACCACCTGACCTGCCTCTTGAGAAACCTGTATGCAGGTCAGGAAGCAACAGTTAGAACTGGACATGGAACAACAGACTGGTTCCAAATAGGGAAAGGAGTACGTCGAGGCTATATATTGTCACCCTGCTTATTTAACTTCTATGCAGAGTACATCATGAGAATTGCTGGGCTGGATGAAGCACAAGCTGGAATCAAGATTGCCCGGAGAAATATCAATAACCTCAGATATGCAGATGACACCACCCTTATGGCAGAAAGCAATGAAGAACTAAAGGGCCTCTTGATAAAATTGAAAGGGGAGAGTGAAAAAGTTGGCTTAAAGCTTAACATTCAGAAAACTAAGATCATGGCATCCAGTCCCATCACTTCATGGCAAATAGATGGGGAAACAGTGGAAACAGTGTCAGACTTTATTTTTCTGGTTCCAAAATCACTGCAGATGGTGACTGCAGCCATGAAATTAAAAGATTCTTACTCCTTGGAAAGAAAGTTATGACCAACCTATACAGCATATTAAAAAGCAGATATGTTACTTTGCCAACAAAGGTCCATCTTGTCAAGGCTATGGTTTTTCCAGTGGTCATGTATGGATGTGAGAGTTGGACTATAAAGAAAGCTGAGTGCTGAAGAATTGATGCTTTTGAATTCTGGTGTTGGAGAAGACTCTTGAGAGTCCCTTGGACAGTAAGGAGATCCAACCAGTGCATTCTGAAGGAGATCAGTCCTGGGTGTTCATTGGAAGGACTGATGTTGAAGCTGAAACTCCAATACTTTGGCCACATGCTTCGAAGAGCTGACTCATTTGAAAAGACCCTGATGCTGGGAAAGATTGAGGGCAGGAGGAGAAGGGGATGACAGAGGATGAGATGGTTGAATGGCATCACTGACTCAATGGACATGAGTTTGGGTGGACTCCGGGAGTTGGTGATGGACAGGGAGGTCTGGCGTGCTGTGGTTCATTGGGTCACAAAGAGTCGGACACGATTGAGTGACTGATCTGAACTGAACTGATGATGTTTTAATTCAATAGAACAATACAATTTAAATTTGTATCTTAATTTTTCATGTGTTTTTTAGTCTTTCAACCCATTAGATACTAAACATTTCAGGGCAGAGGTCAAATCTGGAACTTCCTTTGAATTTCTCACATTAGCGAGCATAGTGCTAATCATATTGGACATTTTTATCATATGAACAGTACTCTTTGTTAAATGAGACCTACCTGCCAAAATGGTCTAGTTCACTTTATATTTATTTCACAATACATGACACTCTAACTTCATCCCATTTTTTCCTGGACTATTGGTTCTAAGTTATTGCATACTTAAAAGTTTTTTTCCTGGTATCTTGCTTTCCAATTTACTGTGACACTTACTGCACTTCTCACCAAGTAAGGCAACTAAAGCTGTATCTTTGTAGACTTAGATATATCTTAGAGGGAAAGTACACAGGGTGGGATAAAACTTGCTCCCTCTACTGCGTTTATATTATTTTTCATCTTTTGACTGAGAATGGAAATGAAATGTATTATAAATATTTGTTGAGTGGCCTATATGAAGAACATTATATTAGACCCTTTATATATACCACCTAATTTTATCTTCTCAACAAGCCCGTGTAGTCAGTACTACTAAGCTATATTTATAGTTATGAAAGCTAAAGCTAAGAAAGCTAAAACTAAGCTGTCTTTATCCTTAAACTTGATCCGAAGCCTTTCTGATTCCAAGGTCCATCAGAAGAGGATGAGATAGTGGATCTCCAACTTTAATTAGCAGAAAAGTTACCCAAGGGACTCTTTAAAATACATGTTACTGAGATAAACTCCAAAGGGTCCGTTTTGTTAGGTTTGGGGTAAGACCCAAGGATGTATATTTTAAGAAACACACAAAAAAGCATTCATTTGGAAACATTTTGAGATAAGGAATAGTTAAGATAATAATAGTAATAGTGATAATAATAATACAACTATACAATATATGGATCAATATCACACTGTCTCCCACTTACTGCACCACCTTAATGTTTGTCAGGTATTGTGTGTTAAGCACTTATGACACATTTTGTCACTTGAGTCTCACAACCACCTAATGAAATATATATAATTATCACCTCCCTTTTATGTGAGGAAGGAGCTGGAATCAGAGAGGTTGCACAGTTGGTAAGTGCTGGAAACAACATATGTCCACAATGCATGAACGAGGCTGACAAATAGAAGGAAAGCCAGGGAGACTGCTTTCATAGAGCCTACAGGAAGAGAGCACACCAAGAGCAGATGATATCAATTCCTCAAAATTAAGTGAGCTAGACTGTGAGAAGTGTTCTCTGATTTGTAAATGAGGAGGTTATTGTTGACCTTAGCAAGATCAACTTGAGTGAGCAGATGGGAGTAGTAAGGATATTAGGAGTTAAAAAATGAATGGAAGATATAAAAAAATAGAGTTAAATCCCCATTCATTGAATTTCCAACAAAAAATAAGCAAATAAAGAAGATTGTTTTAGGGGTTGATGCAAATTTAGTGAACATTTGAAAAAATATGATAGTCATGAAAATATTCAGGGGAATGTACAGTGAAGAAAGAGGTAGATAAAAATGAAAATAAATAAAAGTAATGAGACAGTCTTGGAGCAGATGGGATAGATCTGTTAGCTTTGTACAGAAGCACTTATTTTTCTGGGAAAGGTGAAGGCAGCTGTGGATGTAGATCTAGGTATTTGACTAGTGGTACAGTCATAGGCATTTATGTGCAGGAAGATGGGAAGTTAAAGTAGTTCCTATGTGATGGATTTTATTTTTTGTGTTGAGAAAATTAATAGGGTCTTTAAATGAACTAATAAAGATTTAGGATAGTTACTGTGAGGAAATAGAGGCAGAATTCTAAAAATACATATAAAGGATTGCTGTGGGGTTAAACATCCAGCTGAGAGAAAAGATCATATGTTGTAACAGTATCATCGTAAGGCTTTTATTCAGTGGTGTTCAGTGGTAGAAGCAGAAGTAGGATTGGGGTCAGTTTAGCTTAGGGATTTAGTAAAACAAGTGGTATGAGCAATAGTGAAATATGCTTAAAAGCGTTGACAGTAGGCTTTGTGAAATGAAGGTCTCCAGAACTGGAAGTTTAGGGAAAACAGTAAGGCTAGTAGAGGCCTACACACATGGAGAAAAGGGCTAAAAATTGAGTTTTAAAGAGATGGTAAATAAATCACAGCAGGATCCTCTATGACCCACCTCCCAGAATATTGGAAATAAAAGCAAAAATAAAGAAATGGTATCTAATTAAAATTAAAAGCTTCTGCACAACAAAGGAAACTATAAGCAAGGTGAAAAGACAGCCTTCAGAATGGGAGAAAATAATAGCAAATGAAGCAACTGACAAAGAATTAATCTCAAAAATATACAAGCGACTCCTGCAGCTCAACTCCAGAAAAATAAACGACCCAATCGAAAAATGGGCCAAAGACCTAAAGAGACATTTATCCAAAGAAGACATACAGATGGCTAACAAACACATGAAAAGATGCTCAACATCACTCATTATCAGAGAAATGCAAATCAAAACCACAGTGAGGTACCATCTCATGCCGGTCAGAATGGCTGCAATCCAAAAGTCTACAAGCAATAAATTATGGATAGAGTGTGGAGAAAAGGGAATCCTCTTACACTGTTGGTAGGAATGCAAACTAGTACAGCCACTATGGAGAACAGTGTGGAGATTCCTTAAAAAACTGGAAATAGAACTGCCTTATGACCCAGAAATCCCACTGCTGGGCATACACACCGAGGAAACCAGAATTGAAAGAGACACGTGTACCCCAATGTTCATCGCAGCACTGTTTATAATAGTCAGGACATGGAAGCAACCTAGATGTCCATCAGCAAATGAATGGATAAGAAATCTATGGTGCATATACACAATGGAGTATTACTCAGCCATTAAAAAGAATACATTTGAATCAATTCTAATGAGGTGGATGAAACTGTAGCCTATTATACAGAGTGAAGTAAGCCAGAAAGAAAAACACCAATACAGTATGCTGCTGCTGCTGCTGCTGCTAAGTCGCTTCAGTAGTGTCCGACTCTGTGCAACCCCATAGATGGCAGCCCACCAGGCTCCCCCGTCCCTGGGATTCTCCAGGCAAGAACACTGGAGTGGGTTGCCATTTCCTTCTCCAATGCATGAAAATGAAAAGTGAAAGTGAAGTTGCTCAGTCGTGTCCGACTCTTAGCAACCCCATGGACTGCAGCCCACCAGGCTTCTCAGTCCATGGGATTTTCCAGGCAAGAGTACTGGAGTGGATTGCCATTGCCTTCTCCGAATACAGTATACTAACGCATATATATATATGGAATTTAGAAAGATGGTAATGATAACCCTGTATACGAGACAGCAAAAGAGACACAGATGTATAGAACAGAATTTTGGACTCTGTGGGAGAGGGCGAGGGTGGGATGATTTGGGAGAATGGCATTGAAACATGTATAATATCATATGTGAAATGAATCGCCAGTCCAGGTTCGATGCAGGATACCGGATGCTCGGGGCTGGTGCACTGGGATGACCCAGAGGGATCGGATGGGGAGGGAGGTGGGTTCAGGATGGGGAACATATGTACACCCGTGGCGGATTCATGTTGATGTATTGCAAAACCAATATAATATTGTAAAGTAATTAGCCTCCAATTAAATAAATTTATATTAAAAAATAAAGAGATGGTAAAGTAGTATACATGGTAAAAGAGGTGAAAGAACTGGAAAAGTAGGCAGTTGTGGGATGAAAATGGGAATGAGTGGGGTCTAGTGTGTTTTAGTTACACAGCAGCAACCTAAAAGGAATGTGAAATGTTTTAGCTCACATGATTTAATCTATTTTCTTCTTACTTTTTAGGAAATCTGAGATCCTAATGTCTTAAGGAAGAGACCGTCTTCTCCAAGACTGTCTCATTACTTTTATTTATTTTCATTCTTATCTACCTCTTCATTGTACATTCCCCTGAATATTTTCATGACTATCATATTTTTTCAAATGTTCACTAAATTTGCATCAACCCCTAAAACAATCTTAAGTTTAAGATTGGCCTTGTGTTTCCTCTCAGGTTCTATGAACTTTCTGATTACTTCGACTTTCTCTCCTTGTGTCTACATCACCATCAACTTTGCTATCACTTACTCTTAGTCAGATTAGAACAGAGAAGTGTTTGTTTCTTTAATTTCTAGACTAATGAGTGCAGGGCCATGCATTAGAATCACCCAGAGAGCATGTTGAAAATTTTTATTTCTGGCCTTTACACCAGACTCATTTAATCAGGATCTCTGTGGGAGTGGATTCTGAGGAATCTGAATTTTTAAGAAACTCTACAGGAGATTCTGACTCATGTGACTATTTTAGGAAATGACAGTTTCAACAAGACAGATTCTTTTCCTTTACTTTATCAATTCAGTATGTTTTTGCTGTTAACTCCTATTTACTGAACAATAATGCTGAAGCTTGTGGGTTTTAACATTGGGATGGAGAGGCAAAGAAAGCAACAATTTAATCTTGAAATTAGTACCTTTTCTAAATTTCATCCTTACATACAACCTGGCCCTCTCAACACATGCATCATATCTCCATCCACTGTTGACACCAACACCTGATGTGTTTGGAAAAGCAAAGCCAAAGTACCGGTGAAAGTGGAAAAGATTTATAAAATTAAGAAGCTTGACCAAAAGACTCCAAACAATAGAGATGATTCCAAGTAAAAGGTGAATAGAGATTGGGTAGATGTAAAGAATATACAGGCAAGTAAGAATTTCAGTTCAGAAAGAGATAGAGATGTGCTGATGATGACTAGAAAGGTAGTGTACTGCTTGTGATCGAATTAGACAAATGATTGATGCCCACATATTTGAAACCTACTGACTGAGCAACTTCATTTTCACTTTTCACTTTCATGCATTGGAGAAGGAAATGGCAACCCACTGCAGTATTCTTGCCTGGAGAATCTCAGGGACAGGGGAGCCTGGTGGGCTGCCGTCTGTGGGGTCGTGCAAAGTCGGACACGACAGAAGCAACTTAGCAGCAGCAGCAGCCATAGTTAATGTGTGTGTGTGTGTGTGTGTGTGCATTTTGGTAGTTCTGTGATCCATTAGTAATCAATGAATTCTCCTGGCACTGAACTCTTGTGCTGTTACATTTCCCACATTGAAATTTCAGTTCACAAAGAAAAAGAAATCTTGTTTTTGGTATCTTGGTACCTGGAGGTAAGTAGAGAATATATTATTTTCTTCAGTATCTGCTGACAGTTTTCAAGGAACAAAGGCACAGTGTTGCATCTAAAATCTCCCCTTAGTGACATAGAAGTCAGGCTTCTGTATATTGGAGTTATGAATCATACAACAAATGAACACACTCATGGATGAAAAAAATCACTGCTTGATAATATTTTACATGGTGATATAGTAATCCATAAACACTGGAAATATTTTGAAGTTTCCTTTTGAGAAGAAACTATATCTTAGATATATTTTTATATTCACAAAATGTGCTTCTATTATATCTTTATTAATGATTTCTGTTTAACCTAACATAAAGGCTCTCTCTCTCTCCTTCTTCTCCTCTCTCTCTTTCTCCTGCACCACCTTAGCACTCTTTTTTGTTTCTCTGTGTATATAGGCTTATTAGCATCCTTAATCCTTTATGTTAGAGATCTTACTATAGAAAAAACTAGAAGGAACAAACTCAGAATTGCATAACCCAGATAAAATTTAGAATATGGAACATGCCTTTGTTTGATGAAGAATAAATGACTGGATGTAAAAATCATGCAAGTTATTCTTTACTTGATGAAAATAATAAATTAAGTTTCAACATGGACCATGTAAGTTTCACCTTCCTGAAGGGAATCACCATCATCTCATCGCTTCTGCTTCTAGTTCTTGTGTCCAGGTACATGAACTGCTCTTGTTCAGGCTGGACTGAATGACAACAACAAACACGACCATTCAGTTACTCTGACAAGTATTATTTTGAATTGTTCTCAGTGAGAGAAATTTCTCTTAGGTTTGAGTCAGAATACTCAACATTAGTTCAATTGATTCCCTCAATAAATTCTGTCCAAAATTAGTTTTAAATGAATGTATGGCCTCTCTCTTATAAAATCCAAAATCTAGATGCCCTGTTCAGTTCGAACTCTGGCTAATGATGCTAATACCATGCCCCTGAGCTACGTCTCTTGCATACATTGCTACTTTAGGAATCATGCCCATCTCTGGAGTAACTAACCCTTGCCCTTGTTTCTATTTTTTTGATTCTGAGCCTTAGCACAACTTGTTGTGCTTTCAGTACTCTGACCCTAGTGGTCTCTGATCTGAATTCTGGGACCATGAAGGAAACCATGGCCAAGTTACTGCTCTTTGTTTTAGTCCCAAGGCATCTGACTGTACTCACGATGTAATCCTTTCTCACACTGTAGCTATCTACCTTCATTTAAATGTAATTACCTCATACTTTGATAATGGAAACATTCTTCTAAATTGCCTCTATGGTACTCCTCCTCAAATTGGTTGTTGATAATATTACCAAATTAATAATCCTAAATATATATTTCTCTGTGATACATTTCCTACTGAAAAATTTCCGTGACTCTACAATGCTTACAAAATCAAATTGACATTCCTTAGTTCATCATTTTATGCCTTCATCCACAATCTATTCTGTATTTTCCCAGCCTTGTCTCCAGTTATTTTCCTATGTATAGTTTTTAGTGCCACTTTCTTGATATTGGATGAGAAAGTTGGATGATACTTTTTACTTTCTAATTTATTGGATTCTTTCTCCCAGGTGGCACAGTGGTAAAGAATCCGACTGCCAATGCAGGAGATGCAAGAGATGTGGGTTTGAACCCTGGGTAAGGAAGATCCCCTGGAGAAGGAAATGGTAACCTGCTCCAGTATTCCTGCCTGGAAAATTCCATGGGCAGAGGAGCCTGGCAGGCTACAGTCCATGGAGTAGCAAAGAGTCAGACATAACTGAGTGCACACACACACACATTCTCCCTGAAATACTCTCCCTTTCTAATTCAGTTATGAAAATCCTACTCATTTTTTAAGTTTCCATTAAATTCTTTCTCTTCCGTGAGATTTTCCATCATTTTCGTATGAAGTTATCTCCTTTATCTGAATTTCTATAGGTTTATGTTTTATTCATTTGATGCTCACAGATATTATTGGAGCTATTTTGGAACATAGCACATCTACTCAACCAGAAAGCAAATCCTGAACAAAGGAAACTCTTTCTTATGTATCTTTGTATTTCAAACAGAGGCTTGGGAAATATTTTTAATATACAATAATGGCTAATACATCAAAATAAGATACTATCTTGGAGATAGTAAATATTAATTTTTAAGACAATGATGATCACCCTTAAAGCATGAGTGTTGAAATTTACTGGTCTATTAGAACATTTCCATGGTGCCAATATAATTTCAATAGTGTATATTTGTCTTTCAAAACTATTTCCAACCAGCATACCATAGATTTAATTGTGTTTACAAAAGAGTGTAATTAGTTTCTTAATTTATATGAAAAGAGATATTAGAGCACTGTAGGATTTACCAGTTACTAGATATCAACCTTTGGAGAAGGCAATGGCACCCCACTCCAGTACTCTTGCCTGGAAAATCCCATGGACAGAGGAGCCTGGTGGGCTGCAGTCCATGGGGTCACGAAGAATCGGACACGGCTGAGCGACTTCATTTTCACTTTTCACTTCCATGCACTGGAGAAGGAAACGACAACTCACTCCAGTGTTCTTGCCTGGAGAATCCCAGGGACGGGGGAGCCTGATGGGCTGCCGTCTATGGGGTCGCACAGAGTCGGACATGACTGAAGCAACTTAGCAGCAGCAGCAGTAGATATCAACCTTAGTTTTATTGTTTGTAAAAAAAAAAACAAAAAGCACTTCACAAACAAGCAAACAAAAGAACAAACTATATGATATTTGTCTTATGGATTCATTAATTTATTTTTTCATTTATCTAAAAATGGTTATTGAGAACTGACTATGTAAAAGTCACTGAACTCAGAACTAGGGCTAGGATGGTGAACCATTCCTGGCCCATGAATTGGTGAAAATTAAAGTATTAAGGTAGTGTGGTGTTGGAGAAGACTCTTGAGAGTCCCTTGGACTGCAAGGAGATCCAACCAGTCCATTCTGAAGGAGATCAGCCCTGGGATTTCTTTGGAAGGAATGATGCTAAAGCTGAAACTCCAGTACTTTGGCCACTTCATGCGAAGAGTTGATTCATTGGAAAAGACTCTGATGCTGGGAGGGATTGGGGGCAGGAGAAGAAGGGGACGACAGAGGATGAGATGGCTGGATGGCATCACTGACTCGATGGACATGAATCTGGGTGAACTCCAGGAGTTGGTGATGGACAGGGAGGCCTGGCGTGCTGCGATTCAGGGGGTCGCAAAGAGTCGGACACGATTGAGCGACTGATCTGATCTGATCTGATCTGATCCTACAGAGGGAAAAGAACATTTGTATTGCAAAGATAAACAAGAGAACATGGACTGTTTGGGGTAGATGAATGACATGTTATCAAATTTTATGACTTCCTCAAAAAAAAAAAAAAAAAACAAACCACACCTAAACATCTACTATGTGCCATTGACTGTGTTCTGCAGTGAATGTAGGGCAGCTGTTGTAGCATTTATTACTGTTTGGTAATTCATCGAACCCTCCCCCAACACATCGGCAGCCTATACCTCCCCCTTCCATTGATTTTGGTGCTGTCCATGTGATTGCTTTGACCAGTGCAATATGAGGCTTAAGGATCATAATTTCTGTTTCCTGTTGCACTATTGACATTTGACATACATGACCCATGTAGTCACTGTTTCTTGGTTCTGGTTTTGGTTCCAGAATAAGAAACAGAGCAGACACAAACCCAGACAGCAGCCTAGAGTTATGCATAGGCGAGCTCAGGAGAGTCCAGGTGGGCCAAGCTGCCATCACAAAATCATACAGAAATAATAGATTTATTGTTCTAATACTCTAAATTTGGTTGTTAATGCAGCAAAAAGTAAATGATGGAGGTATTATGTCTAGTGGGAAAGAAAGATATTGCCAAACAGATAGTGATCAATATTTTTTGTGTTTTGGGAAAATGAAGTGTTCCTACACATGTGTATAGCAAGTGGACTTACATTATTCTGGGGGAAAAGGTATATCTTCTGGGTTGGCTACTACTTATATATAATTCAATTTAATTTAGCTTCCAGTCATTACTTAGTATATCCCACACCAACTGCTGCTGGTGAACAGATGCATCTTTGGGAAACAATTTTCCAGAAAAATCAGATGCAATATCCACAACAGAAAGTTATTGTCCCTTTTACCTCATATAGTAGCTCCGCATAGTTATGAATTATTTTAATGAAGGACTAAAAGGATCCAGTTCTGTATTTTCATTTAAGATCAATATTCTTGTGGCTTCTATATGAAAAGTAACCTCTATAGGGACAAGCTTATTCTAGTAATGGAGTCTGGAGACTATTTCTCTTAAGTTATAGACCATAGACTATATAGACTGGTGTAGGCCTTGAGATGACCCGGCAAACAACTTCATTTTGCAAGCCAAGCAACTGGGGTCCACAGATGCAAAATTACTTTCCTAAGGCTCCCACTGGAGTTTGGGAAGGGTCAGATGTTGAGGTCAGGAGCTCTGATGTGTGGATCACAACACTTTAACTTTGAAAAAAATGTTTCTCCATATAATTGTCTTTGGATGAATTTTAAGGAAAAATTGATTATAAATATTGCAAATTTCTGTGGTGATTCAACTTAGTGGCAAGAGGTAAATTTTAGAGGGTGAAAATTTTGTTTAACTGTAGGCCAATGGGATCCAGCTGAGCTGGATGATGTTCCTCCTAAAAGATGATGCTGTTAAAGTGCTACACTCAATATATCAGCACATTTGGAAAACTCAGCAGAGGCCACAGGACAGGAAAATGTCAGTTTTCACTCCAATCTCAAAGAAGGGCCATGCCAAAAAAATGTTCAAACTGCCAAATAATTGCACTCATTTTTCATGCTAATAAGGTTATGTTCAAAATCCTTCAAGCTAGGGTTCAGCAGTATGTGAACCGAGAACTTCCAGATGTACAAGCTGGGTTTAGAAAAGGCAGAGGAATCAGGATCAAATGACCAACATCTGTTGGACATAGGAAAAGCAAAGGAATTCCAGAAAAACATTTACTTCTGCTTCATTAACTATACTAAAGCCTTTGACTGTGTGCATCACAACAAACTGTGGAAAATTCTTCAAGAGAATACCAAACCACCTTACCTGTCTCCTGAGAAACTTGCATACAGGTCAAGAGAAAAAGTTAGAACTGGACATGGAACAATGGACCAGTTTAAAATTATGAAAGTACAAAGCTGTATATTGTCACTCTGTTTATTTAACTACTATGCAGAGTACATCATGCGAAATGCCAGGCTGGATGAAGCTCAAGCTGGAATCAAGTTGCTGAGGGAAATATCAACAACCTCAGGTATGCAGATGATGCCACTCTAATGGCAAAAAATGAAGAGGAACTAAAAAGCCTCTTGGTGAGTGTGAAAGAGGAAAGTGAGAAAGTTGGCTCAAACCTCAACATTCAAAAAACTAACGTCATGACATACAGTCCCACACTTCATGGCAAATAGATGGGGAGACAATGGAAACAGTGATAGATTTTTTTTCTTGGGCTCCAAAATCACTGTGGATGGTGACTGCAGACATGAAATTAAAAAATGCTTGCTCCTTGGAAGAAAAGCCATGACCAACCTAGACAGCATATTAAAAAGCAGAGACATCATTTTGCTAACAAACGTCTGTATAGTCAAAGCTATGATTTTTCCAGTAGTCATGTATGGATATGAGAGTTGGACCATAAAGAAGGCTGAGTGCCAAAGGATTGATTCTTTTGAACTCTGGAGTTGGAGAAGACTCTTGAGAGTCCCTTGGACAGCAAGGAGATCAAACCAGTCAATCCTAAAGGAAATCAGCCCTGAATATTCATTGGAAGGACTGATGCTGAAGCTGAAGCTCCATTACTTTGGCCAACTGATACAAAAAGCTGACTAATCGAAAAGACCCTAATGTTGGGAAAGAGGCAAAAGGAGAAGGGGGTGACAGGATGAGAGTCAGAATCAATGGACATGAATTTGAGCAAACTCTGGGAGATAGTGAAGGACAGGGAAGACTGGTGTGCTGCAGTCCACGGGGCCTCAAAGAGTCGGACACAACTCAGTGACCGAACAACAAAAATGGAATCCTTAAACTATCTACAAGTTTTCCTACATTTCCCTGCCAACTCTGGTCATTTATATTTTTATGTTTGGCATTTTTCATAGTTTTTCATAATTATTGGTGTGGTCATGCCATTAACATCTGTCATTTGTATCATTATCCTTTTAGGCCCATTAAGACAGAGACAGTATATCCCCATTAACTAGCACAGTATCTGATACATGCTAAGTACTCAATACAGTTTTGTTTGATTAATGAACAATCTTTCATTGATCTCACACAAGTACAATGATCATACTTTGTCATGTGGTGTGAAGTATGTCCCATGATCAATAATCTCTTGTTGCCACATAGTCTACATAATACATTTTTCATAAAGTCTGAAGGAAATGAATTAATGGGCTACTTTCATCAGATTTTTATTAATAGATAACATAATGAATATAACTTTAAAATATAGCATATTAATAACAAAGTATAAATTTGCATAGAATGATTGCATTAAAATATTTCATTTAGAAGAAAATAAGGGTGTACAGTGACTCATTAAATGAAGATCTATTTAAGTGGAATTAATAGAATTACTAATGAAAGATTTCAAGATTATTTAAATGACTAATACTTAAGATAAGGAAACTAAAAAGGCAATAGTGATCTAATTTACTATCTTGATATTTAGAAGAAATATCTGTTAGATTAAGGTAGCCTCATTGCCCAACTCTTAAATGAAGCATTACTGAGTCATATAAAAAAAAAAGTTTTAAGGAGAATAATTTAGGTCCTGAATAGTTATTTTGCCAGCATTTTTGGAACTCCAGGGCTAAAAGGATAAGAGAAAAGAGAAAACCAATATATAGCTCAGCAACTGCTTTCATAGTCCTGATGTGTGGGAGGAACCAGCTCCCCAAATGATCTCTACTCTGCTTCCTTTGCTGTTAGACTTGCTGCATTCTCAAGAGATTACCATGGCCAGTTTAAGAATGATATGAGGCCCTGGTATCCAAAATTATGACAACATAGAGCAAAACTTGAACCAAACAGAACATCTGTCTTGTTATGTAAATGTTAAACATGTGCACTTATCACTGCAACTTCATTGATGAAATTTTTGAGGATGATATTCTTTACTATTGACATGAATACTATTGACATGGATACATGATCACTAAATGATGTGAGAAATAAACAAATATGTGAGCTGAAATAACACGTTTATCACTGTTGGAGATAAAGATGCAGATTATGGCGTTAGGTCTGTTAGTCAAATGGGCCTGGTACGGAGATCCTAGAATCAGGGGACTTCATTCGTTTACAGAAAGCATGGACTGAGGAAGATCTTCTTTCATGACACTCCCCAGACTCAGCTCCTACCTGACGTCTAGCATGAAAGTGCTAACTAATAGTCTATGGGTGAAGCTGGCTTCAGGAGAAAACTGGAGGGTGGAGCATGTCTATTATTCTTTCTATGTTTTCATGCAGAAAAAGCACTCCATCTTCCAAGGAAGAAAGTGACTAACAAGTACAAAAATGCCAAAAGTATATTAGTTGACCTCTCTCAACACAAGGAAAACTAAGAGTAGATGGAAGCTTGCCCAGCAAATGTGAACATGTCTTTAGTGGCAATATACTTACATTCCTGTCTCAAAAAAAGGAGGGATAAAATATTCTTGAGGTCTTTCAAGAAAAAGACCTCAATTGAAAGTGAAAAGTTGTAGAAATTTCTGGCCAGATATTTATTTTGATGTAGACTATAGGTCTAGGAAATTTTCTGTGAAAAAAATACTGAACTATTGAAAATCAATTGAAAGTTATAAAAAATGTAGCTTAATTTATATTTTAAAATAAGGGGTATATTTAAAATACATTTATCTAATTTTTAGAGTTGTTAGGAATTACTTCTACTGTAAATTATTTAGAAAATAGAAAATGGAAGGAAAAGGATCTTACTGATACTTCTCAAAAGCAATTAGTCTTCATGTTTATGTGTTTCATTATAAGTTTTTCCTCCATGTTTTCTCATTAGATCATGTAGACTATGCAGTTTTATGACAAAAGAAATTCATGTGCATCTCTGGATATGGAGATGGTTTGGTCAGTAAAGAATCTGCCTGCAATACAGGAGACCCAGGTTCAATCCCTGGGTCAGGAAGATTCCCTGGAGGAGGACAAGGCAACCACTCCAATATTCCTGCCTGGAGAATCCCATGAACAGTGGAGCCTGGAGGGTTACAGTCCACAGGGGCACAAAGAATGGGACACGAATGAGGCAACTTAGCATGCATGCAAGAAGGTTTAAATGAAGAGACTTTTATGAAGCAACTCCAGACAGAAGGGTGGCTAGAATTAAGAAACAAAACAGGTGATGCTGGATCATCAGACACTTGCAATAAAGGAAGTTACGGGGCTCAATGGGCAAAATAAAGACACGTTTTTTCTGGAGCTCAATGGGAACTTAAGTTAACTGTGTGATGCAGTCTTTAACAGTTGACCTCTCAAAGACAGATCAGGGAACAAAATGGAAGAGAATGGATCTGGCAGAGTAGGGAGCCAAGTGGACAATAATCAGCATCCCAGTTGTTAAAAATTTCTTATTAACAGATTTTTATGGCCACATAATATTCCAATATAATCATACCATATATTACAACTACTACCTTTTGATTAACTACTTAGATCGTATCAGGTGTTTTTGCTACTATAAACAACATGGAAATTCATATATTTCTTTACTTCTATAATTTTCTTGGAGAAATTCTTGGGTGTTGAATTATTACATTAAAAGGTACAAATGTTCTTAGGCCTTTTAAAACTTGATAGCAGTGTTTTAAAGCCATACATATTATTCTTTCACCAGCAATGTAAGAATGTTCTTATTTTACTGCACACCATTGAGTATTGCATATTCCCATAAAAATTATTTCTTATTTTGAGGAGAGTTGTCCACAAAAATAATATCTGTGTATTTTTCAAAAGAAATCTTTAGAACTGCATCTCTTTAATTTAATAAAATTTTTTTTCTGTATGCTTTTTGAATCACATCAGCATGAGGTAATAACAGTACATTGTTGCTCCTTGCTGCTGTTGCTGGGCCAGCATCACTGATTTAACTATCCTGTCTCTCCAGTGCTGATTTGAGTGGCTTCCTTAATCATTTCGTACATTATTGCATACATTGATATATGTTTTCCGAGATATCTGAAATATAAATCTTTAAGTCTATTTGGGGGGGTAATGTGACTGAAATAATGGAGAAGGCAATGGCACCCCACTCCAGTACTCTTGCCTGGAAAATCCCATGGATGGAGGAGCCTGGTAGGCTACAGTTCATGGGGTCCCACAGAGTCAGACACGACTGAGCTACTTCACTTTCACTTTTCACTTTCATGCACTGGAGAAGGAAATGGCAACCCACTCCAGTGTTTTTGCCTGGAGAATCCTAGGGACGGGGGAGCCTGGTGGGCTGCCGTCTATGGGGTCACACAGAGTCAGACACGACTGAAGCTGAAATAAAGCAGCTCTGGCATGCCAAGCTGTCCGTAAAATAGCTTGACATTGGAAGATGACAAAAAATAGGGTCCCTGTTCGCTATGAGGCCCACCACCTCCTTCTTTACTTTTCAGCCTTGTTCATCAACATTAATAATAGGACAAGAACAATACAAGAATCTGTTGAGTGTTTACAATGGGACAGGAACTGTGAAGAAGTTACCATATATCAGCTAAAACCACAGTGCCTCTCTTTTGGGTCAGGAATGTAGTTTTTGGAGGCTTATGTACTAAATCTTGTTAATTCTACTTTCTAAATACTTCTTAAGTTTCTCCACTTTCTACTCCTATTGCGAAAACCGTATTCAAGCAGTCATCTTTTTTTTTTTTTTTTTGCTGGATTAATGAAGCAGACATTTTCAGTTCTTAAGTGGTTTGATTTTTAGTAGCCTGATGTTTAAAATATCTATTTATTTATTTATTTTAACTTTTCAGTGACTATCTTATTTCCAGAATCTCCATTTTGTTCCTTTTCAAAAACATCTGAGTTTTTGTCTTCATAAAATTTTTATTCCTTGTGAATTCTCTTGCTGCCTTGATCTCTCTGAATATTTTAAATATGTTTATTTTAAAACATATAATTTCTTTGATCTCTATTTCCTTAGTATGAGTGATCCCATTATGGCTTTTCCTGAACTTGTCTCCAGTGGGAGTCCCCCCCCCCCCCACAAAAGGCCTGGACATTTCTTAGATTTTTCAAGAGTCTCTATGTTGCACTTTCAATGTTAACCAGGGTCTATTGGGTCACCAGTTGAGGACTATGCTTATATAGTAGTTCTTAGGTGAGGTTTCTGTACCTTAGGGATCTTGTGAATTTGGGTCTCATCCCCATGCATATAAACATCCAAGTGTTCCAGCACTGTTTGTTGAAAATACCATCCTTTATCCATTGAAATGCTTTTGTACCTTTGTTGAAAAGAAATTTACTGTATTTGTAGATCTACTTTTTGTCGCTCTATTCTATCCCACTGATCTATGTGTCTGTTCTTTAGCTAATACTGCATCTTTCAAAAAATTCTTTACTTTTATTTTTGGTTGTACTGATTCTTCATTGCTTTGCACAGGCTTTCTCTAGTTGCGGCAAGTAGGGGCTACTCTTCCTTGCAGTGTGGGAGCTTCTCATTGCAGGGGCTTCTCTTGTTTGCAGAGCGTGGGCTGTAGGTGGCGGACTTCGGCAGTTGCGGTTCATGGACCCTAGAGGGCGCAGCCTTCAGCAGTAGTGGCGTGTGGGCTCAGTAGTTCCCAGGCTCTAGAGTGTGGGCTCAGTAGCTGTGGCTAAAGGGCTAAGTTGCAAGTGGAATCGTTCCAGTTCAGTTCAGTTGCTCAGTCATGTCCGACTCTTCGCGACCCCATGAATCGCAGCACGCCAGGCCTCCCTGTCCATCACCAACTCCCGGAGTTCACCCAGACTCACGTCCATCGAGTCAGTGATGCCATCCAGCCATCTCATCCTCTGTCATCCCCTTCTCCTCCTGCCCCCAATCCCTCCCAGAATCAGAGTCTTTTCCAATGAGTCAACTCTTCACATGAGGTGGCCAAAGTACTGGAGTTTCAGCTTTAGCATCATTCCTTCCAAAGAAATCTCAGGGCTGATCTCCTTCAGAATGGACTGGTTGGATCTCTTTGCAGTCCAAGGGACTCTCAAGAGTCTTCTCCAACACCACAGTCCAAAAGCATCAATTCTTCGGCGCTCAGCTTTCTTCACAGTCCAACTCTCACATCCATACATGACCACAGGAAAAACAATAGCCTTGACTAGATGGACCTTTGTTGGCAAAGTAATGTCTCTGCTTTTGAATATGCTATCTAGGTTGCTCATAACTTTCCTTCCAAGGAGTAAGCGTCTTTTAATTTTATGGCTGCAGCCACCATCTGTAGTGATTTTGGAGCCCCAAGAAATCAAGTCAGCCACTGTTTCCACTGTTTCCCTATCTATTTCCCATGAAGTGATGGGACCGGATGCCATGATCTTCATTTTCTGAATGTTGAGCTTTAAGCCAACTTTTTCACTCTCCTCTTTCACTTTCATCAAGAGGCTTTTTAGTTCCTCTTCACTTTCTGCCATAAGGGTGGTGTTATCTGCATATCTGAGGTTATTGATATTTCTCCTGGCAATCTTGATTCCAGCTTGTGCTTCTTCCAGCCCAGCGTTTCTCATGATGTACTCTGCATATAAGTTAAATAAGCAGGGTGACAATATACAGCCTTGATGTACTCCTTCGCCTATTTGGAACCAGTCTGTTGTTCCATGTCCAGTTCTAACTGTTGCTTCCTGACCTGCATACAGATTTCTCAAGAGGCAGGTCAGGTGGTCTGGCATTCCCATCTCTTTCAGAATTTTCCACAGTTTATTGTGATGCACACAGTCAAAGGCTTTGGCATAGTCAATAAAGCAGAAATAAATGTTTTTCTGGAACTCTTTTGCTTTTTCCATGATCCAGCGGATGTTGGCAATTTGGTCTCTGGTTCCTCTGCCTTTTCTAAAACCAGCTTGAGCATCAGGAAGTTCACGGTTCACATATTGCTGAAGCCTGGCTTGGAGAATTTTGAGCATTACTTTACTAGCATGTGAGATGAGTGCAATTGTGCGGTAGTTTGAGCATTCTTTGGCATTGCCTTTCTTTGGGATTGGAATGAAAACTGACCTTTTCCAGTCCTGTGGCCACTGCTGAGTTTTCCAAATTTGCTGGCATATTGAGTGCGGCACTTTCACAGCATCATCTTTCAGGATTTGAAATAGCTCAACTGGAATTCCATCACCTCCACTAGCTTTGTTTGTAGTGATGCTTTCTAAGGCCCACTTGACTTCACATTCCAGGATGTCTGGCTCTAGGTGAGTGATCACACCATCATGATTATCTGGGTTGTGAAGATCTTTTTTGTACAGTTCTTCTGTGTATTCTTGCCACCTCTTCTTAATATCTTCTTCTGTTAGGTCCATACCATTTCTGTCCTTTATCGAGCCCATCTTTGCATCAAATGTCCCCTTGGACATTTTCTTGAAGAGATCCCTAGTCTTTCCCATTCTGTTGTTTTCCTCTATTTCTTTGCATTGATAGCTGAGGAAGGCTTTCTTATCTCTTCTTGCTATTCTTTGGAACTCTGCATTCAGATGCTTATATCTTTCCTTTTCTCCTTTGCTTTTTGCTTCTCTTCTTTTCACAGCTATTTGTAAGGCCTCCCCAGACAGCCATTTTGCTTTTTTGCATTTCTTTTCCATGGGGATGGTCTTGATCCCTGTCTCCTATACAATGTCACGAACCTCATTCCATAGGTCATCAGGCACTCTATCTATCAGATCTAGTCCTTTACATCTATTTCTCACTTCCACTGTATAATCATAAGGGATTTGATTTAGGTCATACCTGAATGGTCTAGTGGTTTTCCCTACTTTCTTCAATGTAAGTCTGAATTTGGTAATAAGGAGTTCATGATCTGAGCCACAGTCAGCTCCTGGTCTTGTTTTTGTTGACTGTATAGAGCTTCTCCATCTTTGGCTGCAAAGAATATAATCAGTCTGATTTTGGTGTTGACCATCTGGTGATGTCCATGTGTAGAGCCTTCTCTTGTGTTGTTGGAAGAGGGTGTTTGTTATGACCAGTGCATTTTCTTGGCAAAACTCTATTAGTCTTTGCCCTCCTTCATTCCGTATTCCAAGGCCATATTTGCCTGTTACTCCAGGTGTTTCTTGACTTCCTAATCATCCCAGACCAGGGATCAAACCCATGTCTCCTGAATTGGCAGGCGGATTCTTATTCACTGCAACACCAGAGGAGTCAGCTGATACTGTGCCTTGATTACTGTAGATTTATAGTAAATCTTGAAGTAGGGTGAGTTCTACATAATTTTTTTTTCTTCTTCAGTATTGTCTTAGCTATTCTAAGGGTTTTTCCTTTCTATATGAATGCTAGAATCAGAATCTGTTTCTCTGTATTTACAAAATGGCTTGCTGGGACTTTGAGTGGATTACATTTAATCTATAGATCAAGCTGGGAGGACTTGACATCTTAATAATATTGAAACTTCCAATTCATAAACACAGAATATTTCCCTATCCATTACCTAAGGGTGGAAAAATTCTTGTATAGCCTAAACTTAAAAAAAAAAAAAAAATCCTGAAAAGCCAAGTTCTAGGTCTCTAAGTTTAAGGCTTTGGGTCTGATCCACATGCTGTATAAAATCCATCTCAAAGGTGTATATCGTGTCTTTCCCACTTTCTAAACCATAGTTTCCTTCAACTAGAACTCACTGATTTATCTCTGAATGCTTCAACAGACTAGATTTATTTACTTGATTGAAGTACTTTACAGACTTTTCCTATAGGCTTTTAAAATGCTAATCATTTTCCCCTGAGACCTCTGCCTTTTGCTGGACCCTCATCTTTAAATATGAGTTTTGACACCTTAATCTCAGTGAAGTGTCTTTGGACTCTTGATTAAGTTGAGGTCCTCCTGTCGTGTACCTGGTCCTTTTATATTTACCTGCTTAAAAACCATGCAGGAGAACTGAAGTAATTTGAAAAGAATACAAAAACCTTTCACTTGCATTTATTAAACATCTGAAAGGTACACAAAATCATCAAAATTCTTTCTTAAAATCCTTTTGTATTCCTCTTCCATCTTCTGCCAACACAAACTTCAGCTTTTTAATATGCCTCTGTTCTCAAAACCATGGGTGCGGGGAACCATCCTCTGACTCCCAAGAAACATCAGTCCTCTCTAGTTTCCACATCTTTTTATGTTCTAGATGTTTGGGTTTTCCTTGGGTTTAGTAGCATATGTATAATTATTGTAGTTTGCTTGTATTAACAAGATACTTTCACTTTCTTTTTCTTTTTTTGATGCTAACCATTCTTGACTTTACTTAAATCTTATGCTTTAGTAGTTCAGAACTGATTTTACTCACTATTTTCTTTCTCTGGGATTCAAACTATAGTGCTCAATTCTTAGCCTTTTGTGTAAATATTGAATTTCCAAGGCACAATTTATGATTTTATCTCTAGTGATTTCACTGCACTTCACTCATACTTTTAGAACCAATATTCCCACTGGATGGTAATCATTTGTGTATATGTTTTTTCCCTAATTTGACTGAACACAGAATGAACATCACTGATAATTACACACAGTGGCATTGTATGAGAAATCTATCTTCATCCTATGACCTGTTAAGTTGTAATTGATTTTTATAATTGTACTCAAAACAGTCCGTCCCAGGGGATAGAATGCAATTCAGTTTCTGTTCAGAATAGATGGGAAACTAATATTTAAGTTATATCATGTTTCAAATAGGGCTTCCCTGGTGGCTCAGAGTAAAGAATCTGCCTGCCAATGCAGGAGATGCAAAAGACTTGGACTGGATTCCTAGGGTTGGGAAGATCCCCTGGAAGAGGAAATGGCAACCCACTCCAGTATTCTCACCTGAAAAATTCCAGGGATAAGGGAGTCTAGAAGGCTATAGTCCATGGAGTCTCAAAGAGTTGGACATGACTGAGCATCCATGTTGCAGATACACTTGAATCCACCTCTGTCCTAAAAGGAAGCTGAATGAAAAGTAAGCCAATTTGAAGATCCCTTCCACCCAATAACAACAAAGGCAGACCAAATGGTGTGATACTGATGGGTGGGCCATGCCATAACCAGATTAACCATTTCAAGGAAGGAGAATGATTGACTTCAATTGCTGTATATAATTATTTACAATCTCAATTTCTAAATATTTGCAAATCATGCACCAACATTTAGTTACTTCTAATAGTTACTATAGAAATTCCTATTTTATAAATTTTAAAATACAGAGAGTTATAAGATGATAAATGCTACCATGATCCTGAGAATTATTAAATGTTTTCCTAAAAAACAAAACAGACAAGACATAAATTCATAAAGTTTACTGATGACAGACAACTATCATCTATTCTTCACTGGAAGGAGAAGAAATGTGAGTCTCATACAGAAGAATGAGCAGAGTTTATAAAATGAGTAAAATGTAATGAAATATCCATGAAGAGTGAAACACCTAGGAGGAGAACGTAGTATATTGACATTAAATAGAAAAGAATATTATATTTCAGGGAGCATAAAAATAAGCAAGTTTCATAGTTAAGGGGAAGTTAGGAGAGCATGCATAATGGGAAATAGAATAGAAAGAAAATTTAAGTTGGAGTAGGTTTTCTGAAGCATCAAACTATGAACTAGCTAGGTGACAGTTCCTTTCCATTCTGCAGTGAAAATGACACAGCAGGAGATACAACTTTTCACTTCCCCTAGGATTTTTGCCATTTAGGAAAGGAATATGTGAGGAAATTTATTCTATTTGAAATAAAAATAGAATTTTAAATAGGGGATTGTGAAGCTAGATTTGAAATATTTTAACTTGATTTACAGTCTACCTTTATGGAGAAATGGCAGCAACCAAATTTTCAAGACTCTAGGGATTTGAAATTAGCTTAGAAAGCTACTAGGGCATGGTACATTACTACAAAATATTTGAAGGTTTTAAGCACCAAAATGGGAAGGAGAATTCTGTCTGATCTGAAAGAGAATAATGAAAAGAAATAGGAGGAAATTGAGCAAAGTCACTTTATATTACTATAAAACTTGCTCAACAATGATAGGGAAACAGAGCCCCAAAGATGTGCTAAAAGCTTGATGATATGCATAACTGCAATGTCTGCATTTCACTGAATAATCTTTTTGAAAATTATGCAAAAAATAACTGTTTAGGCTTGGTGAAAGAGGTACCATGTAGCCAGCATTATTTTTCTCTAATTTATGGCATCCTTAATAGATTAGGCTCACATATATTGTCCACTTATTACTATTGTATCAGGAAAATATGAGTGTA
Organism: Bos javanicus; assembly: GCF_032452875.1. NCBI lineage: Eukaryota > Metazoa > Chordata > Mammalia > Artiodactyla > Bovidae > Bos > Bos javanicus. The sequence continues at coordinate 53,455,341 of NC_083876.1, forward strand.
TGGCAGATAGGGAAAAGCCAAAAAGAATCAATTATTTAAAAATTATAGAGCTGGAAGAGTCTAAAGAGACAACTTTACAACTCAACTTGTCATTTTGGATTAAAGAACAACTAACCAACCAACCAAATAAACAATAACAACAACAAGAAAAGAAAAAAATGCAAAAACCTAATGCCTGAGAATAAGTGACTCATTGAAGGTCATATTAGACTGGCAAAGCCAAGACTAGGACCCATATTTCTTCATAGACAATCTAGTTTTCTTTCTTCTGAGAGTTGGTGATGGACAGGGAAGCCTGGCATGCTGCAGTCCATGGGGTCACAAAGAGCAGGACACGACAGAGTGACTGAACTGAACTGAACTGAAGTTTTCTTTCTAAGCATACTCCCTAGCTGATTAAGAGTGTCCATCAACTGCTTAGTGCCCAGATGCTAGGCACAGATGAGGCCTCAGATCTTCCTTAATCTACATAATACAGCATGTCTCCATGGCCTAAGCTCCTTAGAATGGCTTAGAGCAGAAGCTTAAAAATCAGATGCTACTGGGCCTAGACTAGTAATATAAATTAACAAAGAAGATAGACATTTCAATATCAAGTGAATAGAAATAATTCTCCTTTATTTTAAATAAATAAATACCTTATTTTCTTAAAATATATCATGATCATTATTTTCTTTTGCTTTTCTACTTTATATTGAACATTCAATTATTCAACAAATATTTAAGGCAGAAACAAACTTGATGTTTTTAGATGAGAACAGAAGGGCAATGTGGCTAGAGTAGAATGATTAATGGGAGACGATGTCATATACAGAGATGATTAAGGCTAAGAGAAATGGGAGATGATGGCAGAGGCAATATTGTGTAGTTGACCTACTACATAGTAGGGGTTTTAATTTTATCTGATTTTATTTTATTCTGTATATAATAGGATGACCTTTTACCTCAAATTTCCTAGGACCAAGGGAGTTCCTGGGACATAGGAATTTCATGTTGAATCTAGGAGTGGCTCAGGTAAATGAAAATGATCTGGTCAAGCTAGTGATGGGAAACAATCTGGTATTTTTAAGCAAGGGCCATAACGTGACATGATTTAACTGTTACAAAGATCACTATGGTAAAGAACTGACTAGGAAGGTGAGAGTAGAAGCAGAGAAACTTGTTGGGTAATAATTGCTATAATCTAAGTGAAAGATGACTGTAGTCTTTACTAAAGTTTTAGTGATGACCCACAGTGAGATGAGGTCAGATTCAGACAAATATCTTGAAAGAAATGTGAGTAGATGTTGATAGATTACATACCAGGTAAGAAGAAAAGAGAATAGATAAGCATAAACAATTGGATAATTGTGGTTCCTTTTACTGAGGTGGGGAAAGTTGAGGCAAGAGCAGCTTTGAAGAAGAAATTCAGGAGTTTGGGTTCAGACATATACACTTGAGAGCCTAATCTGTATTCAAGTGGAGATGTTGAATTGGTCTGGGTCATGATTGTAACTAGAGAATTCTGAGAGTCATCAATATATATAGAGAAATAGTTAAAGCCTACAACATGGGTAAGGTCAAGGAAGAGAAGAGATGTGAAGAATTAGATGTAGGACATTAAATATAGATGGAAAAATAAGCAGTAGGGTACAGTTAAATTGAAGAGAACCCTTCAAAGAAGCCTGAAAAGCATAAGTGAGGCAGGAGGAAAGCAGGACAGTGTAGTGTTATGGAAATCAACTGACTAAAGTATTTAAACAAGGATTTTTGGAGAACTTTCCAAATGCCAATGAGATATCTAGTTAAGGTAACAACAAAGAGTTGGGATTTAGCAAGATGGAACTTACTGATTACTTTGACGAGTGAGGTTTCAGAGTAGAGGCAATAAATGCCTGATTGAAGTGGCTTTGAAAAGAGAGTAAGAGAGGGAGGAGATACAACTCATGCATCAACTAGTTGCAATTTTTTTATGAGAGGGAAATGAGGCAGTGGTTTGATGTGGGATGTGAAAAAATGGAGTATTTTAAAGATAGAAGATATTACTGCATTTTTGCAATGTGATGAGAATAAGCCAGTTGAGAGGGAAAAACTGAGAGTGCAAAATCTTTGAATATACAAAAAGAGAATGGGATTCAGAGCACAAGTGATGGGTTGACCATTGGAAGCCTCACATTTTATCCCTTTTAACACTACGGAAGGCAGAAAACATGGGCACAGATACAGGTAGATTGAGTACAGGAAGTATATCTGTATTAAAAGAAGTAAAAGAAGAGAGCCATAGATGTGAACCCCTTGACCTTGTGGTGGGGAGTCCAGGCACAGTGGAAACTTGTGGACAAACGGAAAGGACACGACCTTGGTGCGGGGGCAGCTGCTACTTGGTTCTACACAGTTTTTTTTTGTTTGTTTGTTTGTTGCCTTTTCTTAGGATAGTTCACTGAAACGTGGGTTTTAGTGGAATATCTCTCAATTTTAAAATGTTGACTTAATTCTATAAAACGAGGCAAATAAGAGCAATGACTTCTTTTTACTCATAAATGGGTAAATGGGAAAAAGAAATATAGGAACCAAGAAAGAATCGATATAAACAAAACAAACAAACAAAACCCCCACAAACAAAACTGGAGCAGGATTCTGAGAACTCAGAAAAAAAAAAAAAAATGCCCCAAAGAACTACAAACTAGAAGTCAAAGAATTTGTTTAAATCTGCTTATAATCCCAGTAAATAGTAATCATTATAAAATGGTAATAGCAGGAGTAGCAGCAGCTGCTATCAGAATTTATTGAACTTCAGTGTATGCCAGACACTGTTCTAGATGCTTAATAGGTAACTTATTTATAACTCACATCAATCCTATAAGGAAATTGCTATCATTGTTTTCATTTTATAGATGTAAACTGAGGCACAGAGAGGGTATATAAATATTTCTAGGATGCAAAGAGTTAAATGTAAAATAATGTAGCAAATATGATGCTAAGTCACTTCAGTCATGTCTGACTCTTTGTGACCCTATGGACTGTAGCCCACGAGGCTCCTCTGTCCATGGGATTTTCCAGGCAAGAATACTGGAGTGGGTTGCCATGTCCTCCTCATGGGTGTCTTCCTGACCCAGGGGTTGAACCCTTGTCTCTCATATCTCCTGCACTGGCAGGCAGATTCTTTACCATTAGTGCCACCTGGGAAGCCAGCAAATACAATACATTGCTTTAATTTACTTTAAAATGTTTCAGTATTAAAACTGTTGTGTATGTGAGCTTTGATTTCTATACACCCCAAAATGGTTAACATGAGGTGGATGGGTGAGTGGATAGGAGAGTAATCGTAAGACTTCCTTTAAAGTCATCATTCATGACTCCAAGGGCTTCCCAGGTGGTGCTAGTGGTAAAGAACCTGCCTGCCAATGCAGGAGATGTAAGAGACGTGAGTTTGATCCCTGGGTCAGAAAGATCCCCTGGAGGAGGAAATGGCAACCCACTCCAATATTCTGGCCTGGGAAATCACATGGGCAGAGGAACCCGGCAGGCTACATTCCATAGGGTCACACAGAGTTGGACACAACTGAAGCAACTTAGCACACGCATGACTCCAAAGGCAATAGTTACAAGTAAATGAACTCTGTCCTTGGATAGAACTAGATAGCTTACTTATCACTACAAAGGGGTGTGAGAAATCATTTTTATTTGTGAAATTATTGATGTTTAAGATATGTGGATGGCCAGAGATATTAATCAAGCACCTTTGCATAAATAAGGTTTAAAATAAAGAGGCTCATTCCCTTGAAGCAGTATCCAAAGGCCTACATTCAGCCTAGGCCTGAGATGACCACACACACACACACACACACACACACACATTTTGTCACCTGATTCTGTCACCTGATTCTGATTAAAATCTGACTGGATTCCACCACACTGTCACACCTGCCTCATGTGACTCACTGCCAGAGTGATGCAAAGGATAGGGAGCTGGGGCTTCATCTAGCTTCCTAGGAACAGACTCTCCTGATGACTGTTCTTATGCCACTTGCTGTTAATTCGGGCAGATGTGACAGGATTGAGACTGATCCTGCCTTCACTGAAATATGCAGCCTGTTACTGGGTAGTGAGGTAAGGCCCTGGTCCTCTTCAGTCTTGAAATAATTCAGGCCATTTGCAATAGTGCTATCTGAAGAATCTAATAATCACGGGGGACCAAACTGACTTAGTTCACAGCAAAAAAGTACATTTAACAAAAGAGAAACCAAAGTTCAGAATTTTTCTAGAGTAAGGTATTTTAAACAGAAAGGTATAATTAGAATTGAAGGCATAATAACCTATTAACTAATAATTCTAAACACAGTGTACTATATTCTATATACTGGCTACTGTGCTGAGCCTTTCAGGAACATAATCTCACTTTAAATTCACAATTGTTCCATGAGGATAGAAAGTTTTGTTGCACCCCTTTTCCAGATGAGGAAACTAAGCCTTAGAAATATTAAGTAATGAAAAGATGCTCAACATCACTCATTATCAGAGAAATGCAAATCAAAACCACTATGAGGTACCATTTCATGCCAGTCAGAATGCCTGCGACCCAAAAGTCTACAAGCAATAAATGCTGGAGAGGGTGTGGAGAAAAGGGAACCCTCTTACACTGTTGGTGGGAATGCAAACTAGTACAGCCACTTTGGAGAACAGTGTGGAGATTCCTTAAAAAACTGGAAATAGAACTGCCTTATGACCCAGAAATCCCACTGCTGGGCATACACACTGAGGAAACCAGAATTGAAAGAAACACGTGTACCCCAATGTTCATCGTAGCACTGTTTATAATAGTCAGGACATGGAAGCAACCTAGATGTCCATCAGCAGATGAATGGATAAGAAAGCAGTGGTACATATACACAATGGAGTATTACTCAGCCATTAAAAAGAGTACATTTGAATAAGTTCTAATGAGGTGGATGAAACTGGAGCCTATTATACAGAGTGAAGTAAGCCAGCAAGAAAAACACCAATACAGTATACTAACGCATATATATGGAATTTAGAAAGATGGTAACAATAACCCTGCATACGAGACAGCAAAAGAGACACTGATGTATAGAACAGTCTTTTGGACTCTGTGGGAGAGGGCGAGGGGGGGATGATTCGGGAGAATGGCATTGAAACATGTATAATATCATATACGAAACGAGTCGCCAGTCCAGGTTCGATGTACAGTACTGGATGCTTGGGGCTGGTGCACTGGGACGACCCAGAGGGATGGTATGGGGAGGGAGGAGGGAGGAAGGTTCAGGATGGGGAACACATGTGTACCTGTGGCAGATTCATTTTGATATATGGCAAAACCAATACAACATTGTAAAGTTAAAAAATAAAACAAAATAGTAAATAAATAAATAAATAAAGTATGATAGAGTTGTTTGCTAAAAAAAAAAAAGAAAAAGAAATATTAAGTAACTTCCTTAGAGGAAATCTATCTATGCAAAATGGCAGAGAGGGACTCAAAATAAAAATTTCTCTCTCCAAAGTCTATACTATTAAGCACTATATTGTGCTGTTATGAAATATTTGTTGAATGTCTCCTAGTTCTCAGATTTTGAAACTGGTAATGGAGATACAACATGTAAATAAGACAGGCAGAGTCCGTGTTTATGGAGCCTGCATTCTGACTTTAAACTAGTTAATTCCATGAGTAACTGCAAATGTACAATTCTGGCCCTGAAAAGTGCTGGGGACAATAGCCAAGAGCTCTGAAAACATTGAACGTGCAACTCTGAGTTGTGGAGGATAGAGGTATGATAAATGAAACCTCCTGGGGGAAAAACTAGAGATTAGGTGGCTGGCCTGATGTTCTCCAGAAAATACAATGTGGTGAACCCTGGAGGTTGCCCATCATATTATCAAACAGAATGCTAAATGCAACTTAAACACTTTTCTGATTAACATATAAATTAGCAAGTAAAACTATTCACATCAACACTGAATTCCTCACACCACAAAATTATCATAGGTTTCTTTTGTGTAGCACCTGATCAAGTGTTAGTTACATATCGTTAAATTCTTGCAGACAGAGACTCAGAAAGCTGAAGGATTCCACAGTCACTTTATGCACAAGCATAAACCAGAAATTTAAATAAAACCAATCTCAATCATTATGAAAAAGGTCTATAACTCATGGGGTGGTTTTCTTTTCATTTTAGCCAAAAGGAAGTTGAAATATTGAATATTGTGTTTCAATTCCACATATGCTTTGTATGTGTCAAATCACTCAAAACAAACCAAAGAGATGTGTACTATTACTTACCCGCTCTTACTGCTAGAAAACCTGATGCATAAAGAAGTTACTTGCTAAATCTTGCATGTTCAGTGATAGAGCTGGAATTGAAGTTCTGGGATTCAATCCCAGGTACGTGACTCAGGTAGGCTCTTAAGACCAAGCTACACTGAATAGGCTATGTTTTGTGCTAGTATATTTAGAAAATATCTGTATGTTTTATATCTTAGCCTTAGCCTATAGGAGCGTGTGTGCTCAGTTGCTCTGACATGCAAAGTCATGTCCAGCTCTTTGCAACTCAATAGACTGTAGCCCACCAGGCTCCTTTGCCCATGGGATTTCCCAGGCAAGAATACTGGAGTGGGTTGCCATTTCCTTCTCTAGGGGATCTTCTTGACCCAGGCTCAAACCCACATCTTCTGCAATGGCAGGTGGATTCTTTACCTATAAAATACATTTATGTATATATAATTTCCAGAATTTTCTTACATAGGTAGTAGAAAGTAGGTAAAACTTGAAAAAGCATCTGGAAACTCTGCTGCATACTCTGGAATCAGAATATCTAATTGGTGAATTCTTTTGAACTTTTTGCCCTCGGTAATTTGTATGCACATCTCACATTCCCAGTCTGTGTGTAGGTGGAGTATGCTCCCATCTTGTTTCACAGAGTTAACCCAATCCTGAAACCCAGTCTGGTAAAGATGTCACAAAATAGTAAGTTATATCCATCTTACTTTTCAATATAGATGTAAAAATGTCAAAAAGCATTTTAGGGAATAGTTTAAATATATAAATAAAATACCACAGACAAATATGGTTTATCCTAGATTGCAAACAAGAGCTAAATATTACCATATTAATTAGTGTGGATCACAATAAACTGTGGAAAATTCTGAAAGAGATGGGAATACCAGACCACCTGATCTGCCTCTTGAGAAATTTGTATGCAGGTCAGGAAGCAACAGTTAGAACTGGACATGGAACAACAGACTGGTTCCAAATAGGAAAAGGAGTTCGTCAAGGCTGTATATTGTCACCCTGTTTATTTAACTTCTATGCAGAGTACATCATGAGAAATGCTGAACTGGAGAAACCAAGCTGGAATCAAGATTGCCCGGAGAAATATCAATAACCTCAGATATGCAGATGACACCACCCTTATGGCAGAAAGTGAAGAGGAACTCAAAAGCCTATTGATGAAAGTGAAAGAGGCGAGTGAAAAAGTTGGCTTAAAGCTCAACATTCGGAAAATGAAGATCATGGCATCCTGTCCCATCACTTCATGGGAAATAGATGGGGAAACAGTGGAAACAGTGGCTGACTTTATTTTTTGGGGCTCCAAAATCACTACAGATGGTGACTGCAGCCATGAAATTAAAAGACGCTTACTCCTTGGAAGGAAAGTTATGACCAACCTAGATAGCATATTCAAAAGCAGAGACATTACTTTGCCAACAAAGGTTCATCTAGTCAAGGCTATGGTTTTTCCTGTGGTCACGTATGGATGTGAGAGTTGGACTGTGAAGAAGGCTGAGCACCGAAGAATTGATGCTTTTGAACTGTGGTGTTGGAGAAGACTCTTGAGAGTCCCTTGGACTGGAAGGAGATCCAACCAGTCCATTCTGAAGGAGATCAGCCCTGGGATTTCTTTGGAAGGAATGATGCTAAAGCTGAAACTCCAGTACTTTGGCCACCTCATGCGAAGAGTTGACTCATTGGAAAAGACTCTGATGCTGGGAGGGATTGGGGGCAGGAGGAGAAGGGGACGACAGAGGATGAGATGGCTGGATGGCATCACTGACTTGATGGATGTGAGTCTGAGTGAACTCCAGGAGTTGGTGATGGACAGGGAGGCCTGGTGTGCTGCGATTCATGGGGTCACGAAGAGTCGGACACGACTGAGCGACTGATCTGATATGATATCGGTATCATATAATTAAATTGGTATTAAAATAAGAGAACACTGTTCAGAGTATGGCCCTACTTGCTTCACAGAGATCACAGCTACCAGTTTTGTACAGTGATATTTCCCAAGATGGGCTTCCCAGGTGGCCCTAGGGATAGAGAACCCACCTGCCAATGCAGGAGACATAAAGATGCAGGTTTGATCCCTGGATTAGGAAGATCCCCTGTAGGAGGGCATGACAACCCTCTCCAGTATTCTTGCTGGAGAATCCCATGGACAGAGGAGCATGATGGGCTATGGTCCATAGTGTCACGAAGACTTGCACATGACTGAAGCGACTTAGCATGCACACACGCATTTCCCAAGCTGATCTTTCTCAGTGCTCTATTCCAAAGATGCTACTAGGAATTAATGAGTGTGCTATGAAAAGATAGTTCCATGCTCTTTGACACTCTGTTCTTGTACTTATCCTTCAAGGCTTAGCTCAAATGTCACTTCCTTCAGGGCTGTCTTTCCTGACCCTGCCCTTGCCAAGCAGAAAGGAGCCCCTGCACCTTCATTGCTCTTCACAGGATTCCCAATTTATGGCTGCTTTTAACTTTCATCTTGTGTTGGAGTTATTTGATGACATTTTAGCTTTACTCTTAGATTCTAGACTTTTTGACATCAGTGTCTCGATACCCTCCACACACAAAATAAAACATAATCCCACTTGTTAATATAAATAACATGATTAGTTTATTCATGTTGAAAGCTAGAGATGAAAGTACAACAGTCATCTAATCCTATCCTGTTATTTCTCTTTCTAGATAAATCCAACCCTGAAAGAAGTTATGAAAGCCGCTTAGATCTATGTGAATGATTTTTAAAGATTATTATTAAAGACTAGTTCAGGTATTGGAAATCTAATGCAATACTTTATTGTCTGATTTTAATTGACTTTAAAAACATGCAATTATATACAGTAAATATATGTTTTCTAATACACAAGCTAATGATATAGAGCAGATTTTCTTTCCTTAAAAATACCCAGTGGAACATAAAAATGAAGCTTTATAGAGATATAAAATGATAAGCATAAAATATTATAAATGAGGTATCTGATGTATGGCCTACTATTAGTTTTCTATTAGCAAGGGTATAAAAGAATTCCATTTGTTTTAGAAAGATGCATTATATAAGGGACTGAAATCCCAGACAGAAGAAAATGTACATTGATTTCCTTGAAAATGATTTATGATTTAAGCTCTAGTGGGAAATAATGTTTTTCTCATTTTACATCTCACTTGGAAATACTCACCTAATTCAGTCCAAAATGTTCTTTTTACTCCTAAAACTCTCCTCTGTTAAAGGAAAATTTCTAGAAAAATTTTACATTTTCTGTTTGTTTTAGAGTTCAGGGTTTTTTAAATCTATTTTTAAACTTTTAAATTGAAGTTTAGTTGATTTATAATATTGTGTAAGCTTCAGTTGTACACCGCAATGATTCAGTTATACATATATATATGCATACACACATACATATATATGTTTATTCTTATTCAGATTCTTTTCCTTTATGGGTTTTTATACAGTTCTGAGTATAGTTCCCTATGTATAGGACCTTGTTTATCTATTTTATATACAGTAGTTAGTGTCTGCTAATCCCAAATCCTAATTTATCCTTCCCCTTTGGTAACCATAAGTTTGTTTTCTATATCTGTGAGTCCGATTCTGTCTTGTAAATAAGTTCATTTGTATCATATTTTAGATCCCACATATAAATGATATCATACAATGGCTGTCTTTCTGATTTACTTCACTTAGTGTGATAATCTCTAGGTCCACCCATATTGTTGCAAATGGCATTATTTCACTCTTTTTTATGGTGAGCAGTATTACAAGTGAAACTGTTAGTTTTTCAGTCATGTCTGACTCTTTGCGACCCCATGGACTGTAGCCTGCCAGGCTCCTCTGTCCATGGAATTCTCCAGGCAAGAATGCTGGAGTGAGTCACCATTTCCTTCTCTAGGGGATCTTCCCAACTCAGGGATCGAACCCAGGTGTCCTGCATCGTAGGCAGATTCTTTACAGTCTGAGCCACCAGGGAAGCCTGTGTTAGGAAACTTTTTTATCCATTCCTCTGTCCTTGGTCATTTAGGTTGCTCCCATGTCTTGGTTATTGTAAACAGTACTGCTGTGAACATTAGGGTGCATGTATCTTTTCGAATTAGAGTTTTCTTCAGATAGGTGCCCAAGAATTGGACTGCTGGATCATAGGGCAACTGTATTTTCAATTTTAAAGGAACCTCCACACTATTTATTATAGTGCCTGGACCGTTTACATTCCCACTAACAGTGTAGGAGGGTTCCATTTTCTCCACACCTTCTCCAGCATTTGTTATTTGTAGATTTTTTTAATGATGGCCATTCTGATCGGCATGAGATGATACCCCATTGTAGTTTTGATCTGCATTTCTCTAAAATTTAGCAATAATTTTGTTTAACATCATAGCATTAGAATTATTTCTACTTGATAGCAATCAGATTGATTGAGGACCAATTTCTGAAAGATCAGCAAACATGAGAGTTTAGTTTTGTTAGTTTTTTGCAAACATGAAATAATATTATAGAAGACTTTAGTGCACAAAATTTCCCATTCAATATGTAACTGTGGAACAAGTTAGGAAATTAGGTTCGATTGCCCATATAAGTTTCCTATGAAATAAAGCAGAAAACAAAACCTAAAATAGAGCCTTGAAAATTCAATTTAAATAATCTATTCTGTTTATGGTGATCTCAGCATCATATCAGACCATTTTAGACTAATGTTTCTATAATGAAACTTAGCTTTCCCTGTCTTTCTCTAGATTTTCAACACTGCAAAATACCAATATTTTCCATTGCACTTAGAGAACAAATACACTATTCTTCATTAAAATCATGTTAATTTTAGCTTGTGATTTCTTTGTCTGAGGTAATACTGTTAGTAACACTTAGAGCTTTGTGAAAACTAGTATGGGAGAAATGAGCTACATGAATATTATTATTCATCACCTCAAGCAGCTCATGAAGATGTCTATTCAAGCTCATGTACAAGGTCAGTTTTTGGACTAAGTCATGAAAAGAGTCACAGTGCTGTGCAATAAAGATAAACTTTTCACAAAAGTTTATTGTTTACAAAGGAAAATTCTATTAATATATGTGCACTTGGAATAATGCGCAGTAAAAATACTGCAGTGCTTTTGATACATGAGTTTTAAGACTTAATGAAAATGTTTTCCTTTCCCAAATTAAATTAATTATTTTCCTTGAATTGCTTGCTTCCATACCTCCCTTCCCCTTACTTTTGCTTAAAACTATTTGTAGAACTCTGCATTCTTGAATGCCAGCTCCTCCCAACCCTGACCCTGTCAACCAAAATTCAAAATAGAAATTGCAAAATAAATTATTACATTTTGCTCTGCCTCTAGATTATAAATTAGATATGACATTAATTTTTAACCTCTAGAGTGTAATTGAAACATGTTCCTTCGACTCCAACTACTATCTGGTGTGGTAGACTTATTTAAATGGCAGAAAAAAGCAAGTCATTAGTAGTTAGGAGAAGATAACTAAAGGTTAAAAGAAACCATGTTTAATCATTATAAAGTTTGGAATTTTTAACCTTTTGGGTTTCATTTAATGGAGAAAAGATAAATCAGTAAGAAGTCAGGGGAAGGAGTTAATTGACTGCATTTATGTACACTGCCATTAATAAAACTGCAACTTTAAGACTGATTCTATAGAGAACACCTGAAAGAGTAAATTAATATGCCATAAGGACTGGCTAATTTCTCAGCTTTACCACAATCATATTTTTAGGTGTGTTAAGGAGGGCATTCATCACACAGTTATGGTTTAAAACTTTAAATTGTATATAATTATAGTTGGGTGACAGCTCTAGAATTTCTCTTTGTTTGCTTTATCAGTCATGTTAACTGATATTTCAGCTTGGATGCTGATTGCTTAGTACTCAAAAGACAGATGTATGAATGTCACAGGTTAAAGGTGGAAAATGCAACATCAGTTCGATTAATATTTGGAGCTAATGGGAAAAGAATGGTTGATTTTAATCTCCTTCACTAAAACAACCATGCTGGTGCAACAACCTGCAAAGTTATTAAGTAGAGAATTGATGCGGTGCTTGTAGAGGCAGTCCTATCACAAAGGTCAGGAGCCTAGGCTTGCAATCTGACACCTCACATTCTAATGCTAGTTGGACATTTCTTACTGCCTCAGTTTTCATATGGGTTTATTAGAGATTCGATAGGTATTACCAATAAAGCACCTAAAATAACACCTGGCGCCACAATGTTATACCACGAGAAACCTATCAGAATGAGCAAAATGAAAAATTCAAATAATATTGTATAGGAAAAAAATGTGAGACACCTGTAACTCAGTTTGCTGGGTGCAAACAATATAGCTTCAATATATAAATAAGTGAAACATTAGAAAATCTGTTAACATTCGTAACTCAAAAAGGTGAGTTGGTAATACCAAGGCAGTCTAAATTCACCTTAGAATAAATTATTTTCATTTTCAGTGTTGGTGTTGATGCCTAACCAGGGCTGCATCTCTCTCTATTGCTGGGAGAAACCTTACTTCCAAGAAATTGTTATTGTTTAGGATGTAAGAAAGAAAATAAGAATTTTGAGCAAATATTATAGCTTTCTTTTTCTTTTAATTGAGTAAGATAATGGGATCTGTCAACAGTGAAATGACATAACTTAGGAAAGCAGGAGATATCAGTTCAGTTCAGTTCAGTTGCTCAGTCGCGTCCGACTCTTTGCGACCCCATGAATCGCAGCACGCCAGGCCTCTAACTCCCGGAGTTCACTCAGACTCATGTCCATCGAGTCAGTGATGCCATCCAGCCATCTCATCCTCTGTCGTCCCCTTCTCCTCCTGCCCCCAATCCCTCCCAGTATCAGAGTCTTTTCCAATGAGTCAACTCTTCGCATGAGGTGGCCAAAGTACTGGAGTTTCAGCTTTAACATCATTCCTTCCAAAGAAATCTCAGGGCTGATCTCCTTCAGAATGGACTGGTTGGATCTCCTTCCAGTCCAAGGGACTCTCAAGAGTCTTCTCCAGCACCACAGTTCAAAAGCATCAATTCTTCAGCACTCAGCTTTCTTCACAGTCCAACTCTCACATCCATACGTGACCACAGGAAAAACCATAGCCTTGACTAAACAGACCTTTTTTGGCAAAGTAATGTCTCTGCTTTTCAATATGCTATCTAGGTTGGTCATAACTTTTCTTCCAAGGAGTAAGCATCTTTTAATTTCATGGCTGCAATCACCATCTGTAGTGATTTTGGAGCCCAGAAAAATAAAGTCAGCCACCGTTTCCACTGTTTCCCCATCTATTTCCCATGAAGTGATACATGAGCCTTATTCAGTATGTCCTCTTCTGCCCTAAAAATACTTTATTTCTCATATGACTATTATAAAAATAGACTAGAAAAATTTTCTCTCTACATTTCACCTAATTAAAGAAACTGCGTTTAATCTTATCATGTTTCCCTCTGTTGCATATATGCATACATATGTATATGCTGACCTTACATTTTATTTTCTGTGTCACTATTTTCAGTATTTAAAATTGTTGCATGGCTGTTCATTGGTCTACTTCATAATTTACCTCTCTGTCTATATTTAAAAAATTTTTAGAATAGGTTTTTTTTTTTTCCTTTTAATGTGACATCTAACCTAAATATGATACAAAATACTGGCTGTATTTCCCTATGGTATACAATATAGATCCTTGTCTCATCTATTTTATACATAGTAGTTTATATCTCTTAGTACCTAGAGACTTTATGCTTAGTGAAATAAGTCAGAGAAAGATAATTCACTTATATATGCAATCTAAAATTTTTTAAAATGAATGTATATAATAAATTTTTAAAAAGACTATAATTTCCTTAGGGTTATTAGGTCAAAGAGTAAACACTTGGTTGTGATGCTGGGTAAATACTGTCATTTTGTTTTCAAAAAAGTACCAATGTAAAGTTTTTTTCACACTGTACATTGCAAATATAACCAAGTTCAGTCACACCTTGGTGATGAGATGACATCCTGGTTAGTATGAGATATTATCACTAACTTTTAAGAATTTATCAGACAATAAATAAACCTTAATTATTTTGGTCAACATGTGGCTACACATTTCCTTAAATATTTTCTTAAAATTGGATGTCCCCTTCTTGTAAATAAACTTTAATGTTCTTTGTCCTTTTAACTATTTGAATATTTTTTGTTGTATGATTGATATAATAATCTGTATAATGTTTGTATTAGTCCTTATTTACCATCTGTTAGATTCCATTTCATTTAATTTATTTCATAATAGTCAAAGTTAAATATGTTTTATTCCTTTGGTCAATATATTTTTGAACCAATGATGTAACTTTTTCTAATTCTTCTGTTCATTAATGCCATTCTCTTTAGCTTAATTTTAATCTTTTACATTTAATTCTTTAACTACCCTAAAGTTAAATATATCTCTTTAATTTCCATCAAGTTTTTTTTTGTGAATGTCATTAGGTGTGATCTAAATAATTTTCCTAAACATTTTAGCTTCATTGTATATCACCAAAACAAAGAAGCAAACTAAGCTTATCCAAACAGAATTAAGCCTTGCCTAGAGATAGGAGCCATCCCTGATTTTGATAAGTGCCGAATACAATGTGACAGTAAAAGTGAGAGGCAAGAATCCTCTAGTGTTAGGCTTGCATTTTTATTTTTACACTTATGATTTATACCAGTATAACCCAGATGTCAACTGGGGTCATGACATTTCTTGAGAATTAAATGCAAATTGAGTTAAACTTCTACCACAAAAAATGATGAGGTCAATGTTTCTCTTAATGTGTCAAGACTGCCTGGAGGAGATGTACTTTTATGCTGGAGTTCTGTAACTTCTCATTTTTTCCTAGCAAGCTTTTGTTCCCATTGAATTCAGTCTGAACCTATTTTTTTTTCTCCTAGAGCTGCTATTCTTTTTTGCTTCAGGCATTAATTATATAAGCTACATAACTCTTCTTTCTCATGATACCATTTACCCAGAAATTTTATTTGTTCAACACGCTTTGGTATTTTCCCTCTCAGTTATAGTGTATATATATATATATATACATATATATACATACATACATACACACACACACACACACTCAATAATGATTATCTTGCTAGTACATAAACTAAATTAAACATTGTTCTTATTATTGTTCAGTCTCTAAGTCCTGTCTGACTCTTTGCATCCCCATGGACTGCATCACTCCAGGCTTCCCTGTCCTTTACTATCTCTAACTCATGGCAATTGAATCAGTGATGCCATTCAACCATCTCATCCTCTGTTTCCCACTTCTCCTGCCTTCAATCTTTCCCAGCATCAGAGTCTTTTCCAATGAATCAGCTCTTCACATTAAGGGATTAAAGTATTAGAGCTTCAGCTTCAGCATCAGTCCTTTCAATGAATATTCAGGGTTGATTTCCTTTAGGATTGATGGGTCTGATCTCCTTGCTGTCCAAGGGACTCTTAAGAGTCTTATCCAGCACCACAGTTCAAAAGCATCAGTCCTTCATCACTCAGGTTTTATGATCCAATTCTCACATCTGTACACAAATATTGGAAAAACTATAGCTTTGATTAGATGGACCATTGTTGGCACAGTGATGTCTCTGCTTTTTAATATGCTGTCTTGGTTTGTCATAGCTTTCCTTCCAAGGAACTAGCATCTTTTAATTTCATGGCTTCATTCACTGTCTACAGCGATTTTGGAGGCAAGAAAATAAAATATGTGACTGTTTCCACTTTCCCCACATTTATTTGCCATGAAGTGATGGGACAGGGTGCCATGATCTTAGTTTTTCAAATGTTGAGTTTTTAGCCAGCTTTTTCACTCTCCTCTTTCACCCTCATCAAGAGAGTCTAGTTCCTCTTCACTTTCTGCCATAAGGGAGTATCATCTGCATATCTGAGGCTGTTGATATTTCTCCCAGCAGTCTTTATTCTAGCTTGTGATTCATCTACCTGATAATTCACATGATGTACTCTGCATATAAGTTATATAAGCAGGTGACAACATACAGCCTTGATGTACTCCTTTCCATATTTGGAACCAGTCTGTTGTTCCATGTTCAGTTCTAACTGTTGCTTCTTGACCTGCATACAGATTTCTCAGGAGACAGGTAAGGTGGTTTGATATTCCCATCTCTTTAAGAATTTTCCACAGTTTGTTGTGATCCACACAATCAAAGGCTTTAGTGGTGTTGAAGAAGACTCTTAAGAGTCCCTTGGACTGCAAGGAGATCCAACCAGTCCATCCTAAAGGAAATCAGTCCTGAATATTCATTGGAAGGATTGATGCTAAAGCTGAAACTCTAATACTTTGGCCACCTGATGTGAAGAACCAACTCGTTAGAAAAGACCCTGATGCTGAGAAGTATTGAAGGCAGGAGGAGAATGGGATGACAGAGGATGAGATGGTTGGATGGCATCATCGATGAGATGGACATGAGTTTGAGTAGGCTTCAGGAATTGGTGATGGACAGGGAAACCAGGTGTGCTGCAGTCTATGGGGTTGCAAAGCCAGACATGACTGAACAACTGAACTAAAGTCAATGAAGCAGAAGTATTTGTTTTTTCTGGAATTCCCTTGCTTTTTCTATGATCCAATGGATGTTGGCAATTTAATCTCTGGTTCCTCTGCCTTGTCTAAATCCAGCTTGTACATCTGGAAGTTCTTGGTTCACATACTGCTGAAGCCTAGCTTGATGAATTTTGAGGATTAGCTTGCTAGCATGTGAAATAAGTACACTTGTGTGGTAGTTTGAAGACACTTTGGCATTGGAATGAAAACTGACATTTTCCAGTCCTGTGGCCACTATTGAGTTTTCCAAATTTGCTAACATAGTAAGTGTAGCATTTTAACAGCATCATCTTTTAGGATTTTAAAAGCACTAATTTTCCCAAAAGATTTTAGAGACTCTACTATCAACATTCTCATTTATATCCACACTGTCCAATATGCTGCTATGCAATTTAGACTAATTTCTTTCTTAACCATGAGCTCTTCCCTCTATTCCAAATTCCTGTTAAATGGCTACCTATATCCCTAGATTTTGGGTGTTGTGTTTGTTTTATTTTATTTTTTTTCCACTCTGCTATGTCTATGAAGAACACACTCAGGCTTTGCTGTTTCCCTACTATTAAGGAGAATGCTATTAAGGTATTTCCTATGCAAAGGCACTTCTCTCTGGGAATCTGGAGCCAGCTGTTAAAATATACCCTTATTTCTCAATGCACAACAAATACCTCCTTGTTTGGCCAAAATAAAATGATACTTACCTCTTTCTCCCATTTGCTTATGTATAATGAGGGAATTTAATTGTGTGGGATGAGCCAGGATTTCAACTTTATGAGCTTTTTTTTTCTTTCTCTAGATTTGACACTTGTTAATATGAATAAATGGAAAAGATGATGACATTAGGTATCTTTAGGAAAGACCACAAGTCATTTTGTACTAAAGACTTTAAATTCCTGTGGTAAAGTAAAAATCATGGACAGCACTGAGGGTCAGAAGACCTACATTCTGTTTCTGGGCATTCCACTCTTTTTGTGATTAGGGGAAAGTCATTTTGCCTTCCCAATGTTTTTTGTAAAATGAAGAAATTTGACTAGCTATTTTTTTCTAAAGTGATAATTTTGGCCTATTTAAAAGATCCTACTTTAAAATACATTGATTTTTGCTTCCAAGCTTCTGACCTTTCTGGTTTACCTAAGATAGTATACCTCTCTACATTTCAATAGCTTCTTGGCTATTTTTAAAATAACATTTCATTTTTCAAATTATAGAACAGCTAGGCTATGTGGGAGGAAAATCCTTCTAACTATAGAAAATAAATATCTGCCACATAGAAACTAATTGTGGAAAAAACAAACTTTTCTTAGTTTATTCATTTCACACAACTTGGAAAGAACTGGAAAAATACCAAACAAAAAAAAAATTGTGGAGTAAAAATTATAGGTAACTCACAACAGAGAGATAACAATGAAATATTGTTATATAGTTTTATACATTTTTTTTCTGTTCTTAAATTTTTGTGGGGCATTGTTAACACAGTCTTCTATTTGTTTACAATTAGGGAAAAGGTGAATTTAATACTTAAAAAAATTTAATGGCCTTTCATTAAAAAAACTAAGATCATGGCATCTGATCACATCACTTCATGCCAAACAGAAGGGGATAAAGTAGAAGCCAGTGAACATCATAGTAATCCAAATCTATTATGTCCCTACCACCAACGCCAAAGAAGCTGAAGCTGATCAGTTCTATGAAAACCTAGAAGATCTTCTAGAATTAACACCTAAAAAGGATGTTCTATTCATCACCAGGGATTGGAATGCAAAAGTAGGAAGTCAAGATATATCTGGAGTAACAGGCAAGTTTGGCCTTGGAGAACATAATGAAGCATGGCAGGTTAACTGAATTCTACCAAGAGAATGCACTAGTCATAGCAAATACCCTTTTCAACGACACAGGAGTTGACTTTACACATGGACATCACCAATTTCAGTCAATACCGAAATCAAATTGATTACATTCTTTGTAGCCAAAGATGGAGAAGCTGTCAGCAAAACAAGACCTGGAGCTGACTGTGGCTCAGATCATCAGGTTCTCATAGCAAAATTCAGGCTTAAACTAAAAAAAAAAAAAAATGGGAATAACAATAGGCAGGAAGGTATGACTTAAATCAAATCTCATATGAATTTGCAGTAGAGGTAGTGAATAGAGTCAAGGGACTAGATCTAGTTAACAGTGTGCCTGAAGAACTAGGAACAGAGATCCATAACATTGTACAGGAAGCGGCAAACAAAACCACATGAAAGAAAAAGGAAAGCAAGAAGGCAAAGTGATCATCTGAGGAGGCTTTATAGATAGCAGAAGAATGAAGAGAAGTGAAAAGCAAGGGAGAGAGGGAAAGGCACACCCAAATAAACACAGAATTCCAAAAAATAGCTAGAAGTAGCTAGAAGAGACAAGAAGATCTTCAATGAACAATGCTTAATAATAGAAGAAAATGACAAAAGGGGAAAGACTAGAGATCTCTTTAGGAAAATTGGAAATATCAATGGAGCATTCAACCCAAAGATGGGCACAATAAAGAATAAAAATGGTAGAGACCTAGTAGATGCTGAAGAAATAAAGAAGAGATGGAAAGATTACATGGAAGAACTCTATAGAAAAGATCTTAATGAACCAGATTACAATGATGGTGTGGTCAATCTCCCAAAGCCAGATGTTCTAGACAGTGAAGTCAAGTGGGCCTTAAGAAGCACTGCTGTTAATAAAGCTAGTGGATGTGATGAAATTCTAGCAGAACTATTCAGATCCCTTAGGGATGATGCCAACGATGTTTTGCATTCATTATGTCAGCAAATCCAGAAAACCCAGCAGAGGCCACAGGACTGGAAAAGGTCAGTCCTCATCCCAGTCCCCAAGAAGGATTGTACCAAAGAATGTGGTAACCATCAAACAATTGTTCTCATCTCCCATGCTAGTAAGGTCATGCTTAAACTCTTGTATGCTTGGCTTCAGCATTATGCAAACCAAGAACTTCCAGATGTCCAAGCTAGGTTTAGCAAAGGAAGAGATCTAGAGATCAAATTGCGAACATTTGCTGGAATATAGAGAAAGCAAGGGAATTTCAGAAAAACATCTATCTGTTTCATTGACTACACTAAAGCCTTTGACTGTGTGGATCATGACAATCTGTGGAAAGCTCTTAGAGACATGGGAGTACCAGACCAACTTACCTGTCTCCTGAGAAACCTGTATGCGGATCAAGAAGCAACAGTTAGAACCTTGTATGGAACAACTGACTGATGCAAGATCGAGAAAGGAGTACGACAGGGGTATCTGCTGTCACAGTTTGTTTAACTTATATGCTAAGCACATCATGAGGAATGTCGGGCAGGATGAGTTACAAGCTGGAATCAAGACAAGTGGGAGAAACATCAACAACCTCAGCTATGTGGATGATACCACTCTAATGGCAGAAAGTGAAGAGGAACTAAAAAGCCTCTTGATGAAGGTGAAGGAGGAGAGTGAAAGACCTGGCTTAAGACTAAATATTTAAAAAACTAAAATCATGGTATCCGGCCCCATTACTTCATGGCAGACAGAAAGGGAAAAGGTGGAAGTAGTGACAGATTTCCTCTTCTTGGCCTCCAAAATCACTGCAGATGGTGACTATAGCCATGAAATCAGAAGACTATTGCTTCTTGGCAGGAAAGCTGGAACAAACATAGACAGTGTATTGAAAAGCAGAGACATTACTCTGCCAACAAAGGTCCGTATAGTCAAGGCTATGGTCTTCCCAGTGGTCACGTACAGTTGTGAGAGCTGTACCATGAATAAGGCAGAATGCTAAAGAATTCACACCTTTGGACTGTGGTGCTGGAGAAGACTCCTGAAAGTCCTTTGGACAGCAAGGAGATCAAGCCAGTCAATCTTAATGAAGATCAACCCTGAATAGACACTAGAAGGACTGATGCTGAAGCTGAAGCTCCAATATTTTGGTCATCTGATTCGAATAGCCAACTCATTGGAAAAGTCCCTGATGCTGGAAAAGATTGAGGGCAGAAGGAGAAGAGGGCATCAGAGGATGAGATGGCTGGACAGCATCATTGATTGAATGAACATGAGCTTGACCAAACTCCAGGAGATGATGAGGGACAGGGAGGCCTGGCCTGCTGCTGTTCATGGGGTTGCAAAGAGTCTGACACAACTGGGCAACTGAACACCAGCAACAAAGTAGAAGCCGTGACAGACTATTTTCTTGGGCTCCAGAATCACTGCAGACAGTGACTGCAGCCATGAAATTTAAAGATGCTTGCTCCTTGGAAATAAGCTATGACAAACCTAGACAGCATATTAAAAAGCAGAGACAACACTTGGCTGACAAAGGTCCATCTAGTCAAAGCTATGTTTTTTCCAGTAGTCATATACATATGTGAGTGTTAGACCATAAAGAAGGCTGAATGCCAAAGAATTGATGCTTTTGAATTGTGGTGCTGGAGAAGACTCTTGAGAGTCCCTTGGACAGCAAGGAGATCAAACTAGTCAATCCTAAAGGAAATCAACTCTGAATATTCATTGGAAGGATTGATGCCGAAGCTCCAGTACTTTGGCCACTTGATGCAAAGGCACGACCCATTGGAAAAGACCTTGATGCTGGAAAAGACTAAAGGCAACAGGACAAGGGGTGGCAGAGGATGAAATTGTTAGATAGCATCACTGACTCAATGGACATGAATCTGGGCAAACTCTGGGAGACAGTGAAGGAAAGGAAAGCCTGGTGTGCTGCAGTCCAGGGGTGGCAAAAAGTAATATACGACTTAGCAACTGAACAACAGTCTTCATTAGTATTTTCAGTGTTAAATAGCATGGCTCAACGTCCTTGTTTCCAGGTTTTTTTTAAAACAACTTGTTAAGTACTTCATGTTCACAAAAAAGTGTTCTTTCTTTATTATCAAAGAACCTTTTCAGTCTTTTTTTGTATACAACTAACAAGAATGTTGAAAATACACCAGTGCTCAAGTCTCATAATCCTGTGTGTTTGTGGATGGGTAGTTTCAGCTGAGGTAATAAGGTGAGAAGGAGAAAGCTGTGGTTGGTGGTAGCATTTTAGGTTTGGAGTCAGAAACCTGAGTTCCTGAGGATAGTAGTACAAATTTCACTGGGTTAGTTTTTGAGAAAAATGAGATCCTCACAAAGAAAACAAAGTGTTGTAAATAATGCCAGGAACCAGTACCAGTGGCTTGCTGTGATGATTTTTCATGAAACATTTTGCTCCATAGGTCCTGGGTCATCATGTTTTCTTTGGGGGTTCTGTGGTTCATATGTTTGAAGCTACAAGGATGGAGGAGCAAGCAGATTCTTTTTATTTTTCCATTTGAATTATTATAAGCACAGCATCAAGTACATTCTTCTGATTTCCCAGATGAGTGATATACTCTAGGAACATGGAGGACAATGTAACTCCAATGTTACAAAGAATGAGACACTTAGGGAGATAGATGGCTGCTGGCAAACACAGGGGGTGTGGGGAGTGTCTCATTTCAGGAACTGTGAAAATCCAAAGTGCCTTTCAAGTCTTTGCTGAGTTCTGTGTCATAGAGTAGAATGGAAAAAGGTAAAGGGACTTTCATTCTTTAAAAAAAAGTGGTTTTTTTTGGTTTTATGTTGGAGTATAGTTGATTAACAATGTTGTGTTAGTTTCAGGTGTAGAGCAAAGTGATTCAGTTATACATACACATGTATTTACTTCAAATCTTTGTTAAGTCCCTTTTGACTGACTCCTGTTTCTGGACAGTCTTTTATCTTTGCCCTGGGGTTGATCCAAAAGCGGAAACATCTTCTACATTGGGATCAGAACATTCCAAAGCACCACAGATCAAAGGAAATTACATGAAGCAGCTTTTTAAACTAAAGCTTTATTAAAGGGTCAGCTTACTCACCTCACAATAATTTAAAATCACACAGTTTATTTCCCACTTAGAGACCCTATAGCTGTTCCTAACCAGGTAGCACCCTGGCTGACTGCCAACTTCCTTGCTCTTCTCCTGACCTTCCCATCCCTTCTCCTCACTGCCCTATCACGATTACGTACAGCAATATTGATCTCTAGTTCCTGGCCCAAACTTGCTGTTCTACATCTATAAAAATGCATGGAGTACAAATAACAACATCCCTGCTCCTTCTAAGGCACTTGGAATTATATATAAAATTATTAGTTTTCTCTGAGGCCAAAGTAGCATTTTCTATGTGTAAATATTTGTGTAATATTGTGCACTGGCTTATACAAAGCTGAGATGTAAATGACTATTGGAATCACCTTGTAAACATAAGTGCATCCAGACTTTCTGTGAAAATGGCAATTAAAGTGAGATTCTTCCCTGGCTTTGCCTTAAAGGGTGTTTGAAGGTCATCTCTTGAACGCTTCACGTTCTTCTGGAATTTCTTTGCCATTTTTTTCCTGAGTGCTAACTCCACACTCTGGATATTTTTTCTTGTCAACTTGTATATTAACACTACTTGTAAATACCATGCTATATTTTTTTTTCTTGTAGAACTGTTGATATAAGTCTAATGAAATTCATTCCTTGTGTTGTTGATTTTTATTTTATAAAAATATATTTTAGCATTAGAACAGCTAAGCCATTAACATTTGCAAAACATCTGTTCTAGCATTTGATTAAATTACATTTTGAGTTTTTTTAAATCATCCTTATACACTGATGTCATAGTTATTGCCAACCTATATATTGGTAACATAAGGACTCACTTATTTCCATATTGGTGGCATCACAGCAAATCATGATGCTCTTTGAGCTGAGTAAAGATAGTCTAATCCTAGCAATATCCTCAAGCATATTTAAAGGAACTTTTAAAATGTCAGCTGAGAGCTCAAAGATGTAGAGAGCTGGAAATGACATCACTCCCACCCTTGTAACATGAAAAAAGGTGGACTAGCTGCAAATTAAAGAATTTTCAGAGCAAAATAACTACTTCCAAAAAATGGTGAGACACAGGGAAAAACAGAACTCTGAAATTTGATTACTTGGACAGATGCTGCCAAAAAACCATATTGACCAATATGAAAATGTAGCTAAAATTCCTTTGAAAGCATTGTTAAATGCTTCATATGAGCTACTTTGAAAACTTTGGGGTCACAGGCATAGGTAGTTTATATCCTTTTGTAGGTTTTCCTCTATGACAGCCATCAAATGCTCACATGGAAGATTATGAAAATTCTGAGAATGGTTTCCTATGGTTCTGACTGGACAAGGGGAACAACAGTCCCTGACAAAGGTCACCCAGATCCATGTTCTTTATTTCAGTTACAGAGCAAAAGTGTTGATGGACTTTTGCACATGGGAAAACAGCCAAAACAGCAGCAACAACAACAAAACCCCAAAAAACTGGTGTATTAGAGCGCTGGGTTTTTGCAGAAGTGGGAAGAAAATGAGAAGGGAATAAGAAAAGCTCCACCTCTGGGAAAGGGGCAGGAGTACACGCCAGACCCAGAATTACAGCTAGAGGGGGAGCAGGAATACTGGTGAAAGCACAACATGCAGACGCAACTTGACCGTGCTGCTAAGAATGAGATTACACAGAACATCAGAGAAGGCTCCCTTTCCCCGACCACTACCTTCCCGGCTAACAAACACCAATTAAAAAACAAAAAAAGAGAAATACATCTGAGTCAGGTTCTCTCTTGAGAAGATGGCAAGAGGGGGACCCAAAGCCAAGTGGGGAGCAAACATTAAGGAAAACTCGCTAACCACTAGACCACAGTCTAAACGCAAAATATCAGCAGAGGAATTTGAAGTCTCTGGTGCTTTGTGGGTAACTGTAGCAATAACAAACTTCAAACATAGTCCCTTTCTAACCAGATCAACAAAACCCTTCCCTGAAGGCCTAGCAAAGGAGAAAGTTTATTTACTCCAAGAATAAAATATATTATCCCAGTATCAACAGATCAATACATATGTATAGCTTCAACAAAAATTATGCAGTACATGACATGGCAGGGGAAAAAAGTCTGAAGTGAAAAAACAATCTTTAGAAAAACATTCAGATGATACACATGTTGCAACTACCAGAGGGCAAATCTCATTATTCATACGCTTATATTTATAATGTTGATCAGCTTCTTGCAAGACTGACCAAGAAACATAAAGAGAAGACACATAATAATATCAGAAATAAAATTAGGGCATTACTATAAACCTACATTTACTAAACGAATAGTAAGGGATTATTAAAAATATCCTTGTGCCTATATATTCAACAACTAAGACTAACAGACTAAGTCTTTGAAAGACACAAACTGCTAAAATTCACTCCAGAAGAAATAGATCATATGGTAGCTCTATTTTTAGTATTTTTTTAGGGGAGCTCCATACTGTTCTTCATAGCAACTATACCAGTTTACATTCCCACCAACAGTGTAGGAAGTTTCCCTTTTCTCCACATCCTCTCCAGCATTTATTGTTTGTAGACAGCCAGGTGCCCGTTCTGGCAGTGTGAGGTGATAACTCATTATAGTTTTGATTTTCATTTCTCTAATTATTAGTTATTTTGAGCATCTTCTCATACATTTTTTAACCAGCTATATATCGTCTTTGGAGAAACATCTATTTAGATCTTCAGCCCATTTTTTAAAATTTAATTTAATTTTATTTTAACTTTACAATATTGTATTGGTTTTGCCATATATCAAAATGAATCTGCCACAGGTATACATGTGTTCTCCAGCCCATTTTTTGATTGGGTTGTTTGTTTGCTTAATTTGAGCTGCTTGATCTGTTTGCATATTTTGGAGATTAACCCCTCATTGGTTGCTTCTTTTACAAATATTTTCTTCCATTACAAGGGTTGTCTTTTCATTTTGTTTATGGTTTTTCTTTGCTGTGTAAAGGCTTTGTAATTGCTGTGTAATTAAGCCACATTGTTGGTTTTTTTTTTTCTCTAATTTTCATTACTGTATGAGGTGGATCATAAAAGATCTTGCTTCAATTTATGTCAGAGTGTTCTCCCTATGTTATTCTCTAAGAGTTTTGTAGTATTTGGCCTTAC
The DNA here is from genome assembly GCF_032452875.1 of Bos javanicus. Lineage (NCBI taxonomy): Eukaryota > Metazoa > Chordata > Mammalia > Artiodactyla > Bovidae > Bos > Bos javanicus. The sequence continues at coordinate 53,481,171 of NC_083876.1, forward strand.
ATTTAGGCCTTTATTCCATATTGATTTTATTTTTGTATAGACATGTATCTGAAGAAAGCCATAATACAAAAAGATACATGCACTCCGATGTTAATTGCAGCAGTATTTACAATAACCAGGACAGGGAAGTAACTTAAATGCCCATCACCAGAGGAATGGATAAAGAATATGTGGTATGTATATATACAATGGGATATTACTCAGTCATAAAAAAGAACGACATAAAGCCATTTGCAGAAACAGGGATGGAACCTAGAGATTGTCAGATTAAGTGAAGTAAGACAGACAAAGACAAATATCATATGATATCGCATATATGTGGAATCTATAAAAGGGTACAAGTGAACTTGTCTGTAAAACAGAAATAGAGTTACAGATCTAGAAAACAAATTTATGGTTACCAGGGAGTAAGCAGGGAATAAACTGGAAGATTGGGACTGACATATATACACTCAGTTCAGTTCAGTCGCTCAGTTGTGTCCGACTCTTTGCAACCCATGAATCACAGCATGCCAGACCTCCCTGTCCATCACCAACTCCCAGAGTTTGCTCAGACTCCCATCCATCGAGTCAGTGATGCCATCCAGACATCTCATCCTCTGTCGTCCCCTTCTCCTCCTGCCCCCAATCCCTCCCAGCATCAGAGTCTTTTCCAATGAGTTAACTCTTCACATGAGGTGGCCAAAGTACTGGACTTTCAGCTTTAGCATCATTCCTTCCAAAGAAATCCCAGGGCTGATCTCCTTCAGAATGGACTGGTTGGATCTCCTTGCAGTCCAAGGGACTTGCAAGAGTCTTCTCCAACTACTATATATAAAATAGATAACTAATAAGGACCTACTGTATAGCACAGGGATCTCTACTCAATACTTTATAGTGGCCTATATGGGAAATATGGTCTATATGGCCTATATATTGTCTAACTCAATGAAACTAAGCCATGCCCGTGGGGCAACCCAAGATGAGCAGGTCATGGTGGAGAGATTTGACAGAATGTGGTCCACTGGAGAAGGGAATGGCAAACCACTTCAGTATTCTTGCCTTGAGAACCCCATGAACAGTATGAAAAGGCAAAATGATAGGATACTGAAAGAGAAACTCCCCAGGTCAGTAGGTGCCCAATATGCTACTGGAGATCAGTGGAGAAATAACTCCAGAAAGAATGAAGGGATGGAGCCAAAGCAAAAACAATACCTAGCTGTGGATGTGACTGGTGATAGATGCAAGGTCTGATGCTGTAAAGAGCAATATTGCATAGGAACCTGGAATGTCAGGTCTATGAATCAAGGCAAATTGGAAGTGGTCAAACAGGAGATGGCAAGAGTGAATGTCGACATTCTAGGAATCAGCGAACTCAAATGGACGGGAATGGGTGAATTTAACTCAGATGACCATTATATCTACTACTGCAGGCAGGAATCCCTCAGAAGAAATGGAGTAGCCATCATGGTCAACAAAAGAGTCCGAAATGCAGTACTTGGATGCAATCTCAAAAACGATAGAATGATCTTGTTCGTTTCCAAGGCAAACCATTCAATATCACAGTAATCCAAGTCTATGCACCAACCAGTAACGCTGAAGAAGCTGAAGTTGAAGGGTTCTATGAAGACCTACAAGACCTTTTAGAACTAACACCCAAAAAAGATGTCCTTTTCATTATAGGGTACTGGAATGCAAAAGTAGGAAGTCAAGAAACAACTGGAGTAACAGGAAAATTTGGCCTTGGAATATGGAATGAAGCAGGGCAAAGACTAATAGAGTTTTGCCAAGAAAATGCACTGGTCATAACAAACACCCTCTTCCAACAACACAAGAGAAGACTCTAACATGGACATCACCAGATGGTCAACACCAAAATCAGATTGATTATATTCTTTGCAGCCAAAGATGGAGAAGCTCTATACAGTCAACAAAAACAAGACCAGGAGCTGACTGTGGCTCAGACCATGAACTCCTTATTGCCAAATTCAGACTTAAATTGAAGAAAGTAGGGAAAACCACTAGACCATTCAGGTATGACCTAAATCAAATACCTTATGATTATACAGTGGAAGTGAGAAATAGATTTAAGGGCCTAGATCTGATAGATAGAGTGCCTGATGAGCTATGGAATGAGGTTTGTAACATTGTACAGGAGACAGGGATCAAGACCATCCCCATTGAAAAGAAATGCAAAAAAGCAAATGGCTGTCTGGGGAGGCCTTACAAATAGCCGTGAAAAGAAGAGAAGTGAAAAGCAAAGGAGAAAAGGAAAGATATAAGCATCTGAATGCAGAGTTCCAAAGACTAGCAAGAAGAGATAAGAAAGCCTTCTTCAGTGATCAATGCAAAGAAATAGAGGAAAACAACAGAATGGGAAAGACTAGAGATCTCTTCAAGAAAATCAGAGATACCAAAGGAATATTTCATGCAAAGATGGGCTCGATAAAGGACAGAAATGGTATGGACCTAACAGAAGCAGAAGATATTAAGAAGAGATGGCAAGAATACACAGAAGAACTGTACAAAACAGATCTTCACGACCCAGATAATCATGATGGTGTGATCACTGACCTAGAGCCAGACATTCTGGAATGTGAAGTCAAGTGGGCCTTAGAAAGCATCACTAGGAACAAAGCTAGTGGAGGTGATGGAATTCCAGTTGAGCTGTTCCAGGTTCTGAAAGATGATGCTGTGAAAGTGCCGCACTCAATATGCCAGCAAATTTGGAAAACTCAGCAGTGGCCACAGGACTGGAAAAGGTCAGTTTTCATTCCAATCCCAAAGAAAGGCAATGCCAAAGAATGCTCAAACTACCGCACAATTGCACTCATCTCACACACTAGTAAGGTAATGCTTAAAATTCTCCAAGCCAGGCTTCAGCAATATGTGAACTGTGAGCTTCCTGATGTTCAAGCTGGTTTTAGAAAAGGCAGAGGAACCAGAGATCAAATCGCCAACATCTTCTGGATCATGGAAAAAGTAAGAGAGTTCCAAAAAAACATCTATTTCTGCTTTCTTGACTATGCCAAAGCCTTTGACTGTGTGGATCACAATAAACTGTGGAAAATTCTGAAAGAGATGGGAATACCAGACCACCTGATCTGCCTCTTGAGAAATTTGTATGCAGGTCAGGAAGCAATAGTTAGAACTGGACATGAAACAACAGACTGGTTCCAAATAGGAAAGGGAGTACGTCAAGGCTGTATATTGTCACCCTGTTTATTTAACTTCTATGCAGAGTACATCATGAGAAACATTGGACTGGAAGAAACACAAGCTGGAATCAAGATTGCCAGGAGAAATATCAATAACCTCAGATATGCAGATGATACCACCCTTATGGCAGAAAGTGAAGAGAAACTAAAAAGCCTCTTGATGAAGGTGAAAGTGGAGAGTGAAAAAGTTGGCTTAAAGCTCAACATTCAGAAAATGAAGATCATGGCATCCGGGCCCATCACTTCATGGGAAATAGATGGGGAAACAGTGGAAACAGTGTCAGACTTTATTTTGGGGGGCTCCAAAAATCACTGCATATTGTGACTGCAGCCATGAAATTAAAAGACGCTTACTCCTTGGAAGGAAAGTTATGACCAACCTAGATAGCATATTCAAAAGCAGAGACATTACTTTGCCAACAAAGGTTCGTCTAGTCAAGGCTATGGTTTTTCCTGTGGTCATGTATGGATGTGAGAGTTGGACTGTGAAGAAGGCTAAGCGCCGAAGAATTGATGCTTTTGAACTGTGGTGTTGGAGAAGACTCTTGAGAGTCCCTTGGACTGCAAGGAGATCCAACCAGTCTATTCTGAAGGAGATCAGCCCTGGGATTTCTTTGGAAGAAATGATGCTAAAGCTGAAACTCCAGTACTTTGGCCACCTCATGCGAAGAGTTGACTCATTGGAAAAGACTCTGATGCTGGGAGGTATTGGGGGCAAGAAGAGAAGGGGACGACAAAGGATGAGATGGCTGGATGGCATCACTGACTTGATGGACATGAGTCTGAGTGAACTTCGGGATTTGGTGATGGACAGGGAGGCCTGGTGTGCTGCAATTCATGGGGTCACAAAGAGTCGGACATGATTGAGTGACTGATCTGATATGGGAAAAGAACCTAAAAAAGAGTGGATATATGTATATGTAAAACAGGTTCACTGTGCTATACAACTAAAACTAGCACAGCATTGTAAATCAACTATACCTCAATAAAAATTTTTAAAAAAGAAAAAATGGAAAACCTAAATAGTTGTAACTCTACAAAAGAATTAAACTATAGTTAAAACTTTCCAAATAATAAAATTATAGGCCTAGATTTTTTTCACTGGCAATTTCTATCAATATAAATAAGGAAATAATACCAATTCTATACAGTCTCTTCCAGAATATAGAAGTAATAGTTCCATACTCATTTATGAAGCCAGCTCTACATTAATACCAAAACTTGAGAAAGACATTATACAAAAATAAAACTGCAGACCAATATCCCTCATGAACCTAGACATAAATATTCTCAAGAAGTATATGTACATCAAATTTGTAATATCTATTATATTAAAGAAGAACAGTATATAGAAATCTAGTGGGATTTATTCAGAGGATGAAAGACTGCATCAAAAATTTGAAAAATAAATGTATTTCACCATATGACCAGACTGAATAAGAAGAAACATGATCATATCAATAGGTGTAGAAAATATTCGTCAAAATTCAATTTACGTTCATGATTAAAAAATCTCTTAGCCAACTAAGAATAAGGGAAACTTCCTTTACTTAATAAAAAGCATCTGCAGAAAACTTACCACAAACATCACACTGTTGACTTTTTAAATGTTTTTCTTTTAAGATGTGAACAAAGCAAGAATGTTGTCTCTGACCAATCCTATTTAATAATGTACTGGAAGTCATTGCCAGTGAAATAAGACAAGAGTAGGAGATAAAAGGCCTATTGATTGCATAGGTGAAAATAAAATGATCTATATTTGAAGACAACAGGATTTTCTGCTTAGAAAAATCCCATGAACTCTACAAAAGACATCTGAGAGTAGACAAGTGAATTTATCAGGTTTGTAGATTAAATGGTCAAAATTCAAAAGTCAGTCATTCTTACATACCAGCAATGAACAATTGGAATTTGAAATTGAAAAACAGCATTTACAACTGCTGCAATATAGGTATAAATTAAGCAAAAATGTGCAGATTCTGAGTACTAAAATCTTTAAAACTCTGATAAAAGAAATTAAAAAAATATCTAAGTAAGTGAGGAAATACAGTGTGTATTGATTAGAAGAATCAATGTTGTTAAGATGTCAATTATCCCCAAATGATATATATATAAATTTAATACAATTTCAAAGCCTGAGCAAAATAATACTTTTAGATATCAATAAGCTGATTCTGTAACTTATATGGGCTTTCCTGGTGGCTCAGAGTAAAGTGTCTGCCTGAAATGTGGGAAACCCGGGTTCAATCCCCACGTTGGGAAAATCCCCTGAAGAAGGAAATGACAACCCACTCCAGTACTCTTGCCTGAAAATTCCATGGACGGTGGAGCCTGGTAAGCTACAGCCCACGGAATCGCAAAGAGTAGCACATGACTGAGCAACTTCACGTCATAAAAAAGCAAAGGAACGAGGATAGTCAAACTAATTTTGAAAAAGAAATAAATTTTGAAGGCTCATTATCTGATTTCAAGTCTTAAACTAAAGCTACAGTGATAATTTTGTATAGTAATAGTGAAAGGGGAGATATGTAGATCAGTGAAACTTAATAGACAGCACATAAATAAACCCATACAAAATATAGACGGTTATATTCAATTCATTTTGAAAAAGATGCAAAGGCAAATTAATGGAGAAAGAACAGTCTTTTCAAATAATGGCGCTTCAACATTTGAACTATCATATACATAAACATATACATAAACAAAATAAAATAAAAAATAGCCTCAATACAACCTCAAACCATATGCAACACTAACTAAAAATAGATCATAGTCCTAAATGTAAAATCAAAAATTATAAAACTTCTAGAGTAATACAGAGGAGCAAATTTGAATCAACTTGGGTTTGACTATGTGTTTTTAGGTATGATACCACAAGCATGATCCATGATAGAAAAATTGTTCAGTATTAAATTTATTGACATTAAAAATTTTATTCTGTAAAAGACAATGTTAAGAAAATGAAAAGACAAGCCACAGACGGAGAGAAAATATTTAAGTATCACATATCTAAGAAAAAAGTTGTTTTCAGTATATAAGGAACTTAAAATTCAATAAGATAAAAATAGAAAAAGAGTCTTACAAACAACAAAAGTATAACTTACAGTTCTGGGCATTGGGAATCCATGGCACACAGCACTAGAAGATTCCATGTCTGGTGAGAGCCCACTTCCTGTTTCTTAGAGGATTGTTTTCTTGCTGTGTCCTTATAGCTCAGTCAGCAGGAGACCTGGGTTCAACTCCTGGGTCGGGAAGATCCCCTGGAGAAGGAAATGGCAAGCCACTCCAGTATTCTTGCCTGGAGAATCCCATGGACAAAGGAGCCTGGCAGGCTACAGTCCATGGGGTCGCAAAAGTTGGACACGACTTAGCGACTTAACTACTACTACCAATTTGGAAGAAGGGAGTTTTCTGGTATTTCTAAAAGATCAATAATCCAAATGATGAGGATGCCACTCTCATGACCTAATAACCTCCCAAATGCCCCATCTCCTAATATCTTCACATTGGGGTTTAGGTTTTAACATGAATTTTAGAAGGACAGAAATATTCAGTCTATAGCAATAGTCTTGCCTCCAAAATGTGGACCTTAGTTTCCCCTGCTCTTGAGGGGGCCAGACATAGTGCTTTATTTGTAACAAACAGAGTTTGGAAGGGTAAACAATACTTTTTACACTGGAGAAAAGAGGCAGACATCTCAACCACTGGTCAAAGTTAACATGACCAATAATAAGTTAGGCTGATATCATATACACCCAATACAATGCCATGAAAAGGGAATGTCATCTCTTTGGTACTCTTCCAAAAATGCATAGTCTCAGTATAATCATTAGACAATAGGAAAACCAAAATTAAGGGACATTCTGCCATATGCCTGGCAAGAACTCTTCAGAAGTGCAAACTCATGAAGAAAAGAAAGAAACAAGAAACTACCACAGATTGGAGAAGACCAAGGAGAAATGACCATGTGATATCCTGGGTTGGATCCTGGAACAGAAAAAGGACATTGGTGCTAAAACGGGGTATCTGAATAAACTCTATAGTTTAAGACTGGCTAACTGTGAACTATGGGCTAAATCTAGCCTACTGCCAGTTTTTGTAAAATTTTACTAGAATGGAGCTGTACCCATTTGTGTTACCTAATGGTGAGGATGTCCAAGGATGCTTTAACTACAGTGGCAGAGTTGAATAATTGTGATAGAGCCAGCTCACTCACAAAGCCTAAAATATTTACTATGTGACTCTTTACAGAAAAAGCCTACAGATCCCTAGTATATGAAAATATCTGTGTACTATATTTTTGTATAGTCTTCTGTAGGTCTAAGATAACTTCAATATAAAAATTTTTTAAGGTCACATGATTTACATTATCTGTGCATTTTAAGCTACCATTGTTTGAGAGCTTGCTATTTGTGAAACACTTTGAAAAATGTTCTTCATGTACTACCCTAGTTAATTCTCTCAGCAGCCCTTCATAGTTTCTCCTATTGTTATCTTCCTTTTACACCTAAGGAAAACCAAGGTTAATTAAGTCAATGACTTGCTGAAAGACACAGTTCACATGGTAAAAAGTGCAAAAGTGTTAGTTGCTCAGTCATGTCTGACTTTTTGCGACCCCAAAAATGCAAAGTTAGAGTTTAAATCAGTCTGCCTGAGAGCAAAGTCCATATTATTCTATTCTGTCATCCATATGTGTGGGTCAACTGAGGATATTCAGGGTCATCTTCATCTAAAGTTCAGAATTCATTTCGTCAACGTATTGAGCATGTACCATGCCCACCACAATTTTCTGAGATCCACAGAATGACAATTCCTTTACCCACAGCACCTCCTGAACTCGTCTTTGCTCCTTCAGTGCTCTGATTAGATTTATGATTATGTATATAGCCCTCCTTCCAAGTAGTTTCCTCTCTTACCTTTCCAGTTACAGTGCCTCAAATAATAAAATGCATACCAAAGCATAAATCTACATCACCTTTCCCTTACTCTTTTCTCCTAATTTTCTATTCTGTGGTGGCGTGTTCTTTGCTGTTGTCCTTGATGTTCTTTTACTTTTTTTTTGTATTCAGTAGACATACCTGGTCTTTATTTGAAACTCATTTAAAGACCAATATTCTTATAAATTCTAGAAATGACAGGTTGACTTTTTTTAGGCCATTAAAAATATCTAAAACACCAAGTTACCTGAGTCTATTCCCTTTTTGCATTCCCAATAGATAGTTGGGTTTAGATAGTTAGGTGGTTTACTATATTTCTTTATTCTAATTATTAAATATTAAACCCAGTTATAAACACCATATTTTGAAAACAAACCCTGGAAGAACAAATCTATTAGATATTTACTCACACTGAAGAGAATTTCTGAGTACTGCAGTTTCCATTACTTGAAAGAGGAAAGGAAAACAATCTCTTTGGTCTCAGTGGATACATCATGGTTGGGGAAGGGGGCAATTTCTCTCTGGAGGTTTGTAATTCATTTTACTAGAAGTCTACTTCTGGTTGACAGGATATTTTCAATGTGCAGATAAATGACTGACAAAACATTAAGCCCCATTGAACACAGTTAAGTATTCTTGCTATCTGAGTCCTGCTTTGACATAAGCAGAGAATGATTTTATTTGAGCCACACTTAGAATTCATGACAGGTTCACTTTCAAACACCACCACTCTGATGGCATTGCTGACTTTACACAATGCTTCAATTCCCTTTTAAGAGGATACAATACCTGTCTGGGTTTGACAAGTAAAACTAAAGTTTTAATAACTCCAAGGTTGTGCCATCACTGGAAAAGAACTGATGAAAGGTTTAAAAGAATTATTTCAAAAGTGCCTTATTACTTTCATATCAGAATGCATTTAAATAAAAAGCAGACAGTTTCATTACTGTCAAGAAGCACATTTTCAACTATACATTTCTATAGGAACATCTCTATCTATAGCAACACTCCATTGTTTAATTTGAGATATAGACTACACGAGGAACATGTTTCATTGCCTTATTCTGTAGGCAATTCTTAAACCTGCTTAGGAGTGATACCAACATACAGACATTAATAAGAAACCCAATACAACAGTTTGTTGGGTGGAGGAGAAAGAATTGTGATTCAAAAATAGTAATGTTAAGGTTTACTGCTAAGAAATAATCCTAAATCTGGTTTTTAGATTCCTCCTCAAGGATGTCAACTAATAACTGATTTCTCCAAATCCCTTTGCTGTCAGCATCTCTCTAATCCTCAAAATCCACTGTCCACCCTTGCAGATCACAATGTCTTTCTGAACATTTTTTTGTGATTTCCTAGAGGGTGGAAGTGGAAGTCACTCAGTTGTGTCTGACTCTTTGTGATCCCATGGACTGTCCATGGAATTCACCAGGCCAGAATACTGGAGTGGGTAGCCTTTTCCTTCTCCAGGGGATCTTCCCAACCCAGGGATCAAACCCAGGTCTGTCGCATTGCAGGCAAATTCTTTACCAACGGAGCCACAAGGGTAGATGTGCTTTTTTGTTTGTTTTGTTCTCTAGTTCCGGTTGCTGCTTTTGTTCTTTCTAAAGGTTGCTCTTCCCCCTTCATTATGTGGTCCCTCGCTCATGCATGTTGATCTAAATGTGAAATTCCATACTTTTTCTTAAATTTTGCCAAACAAACCACTCACACAAAGGCCTTTGAGTAGATGGATTTGGCAAAGGTTTGAAAGATGAAGGAACATGGCAGCATTACAAGCAATTCCAAAATCAAAGTTAGATATTCCTGGTCTCTTTACTATTTCAGTAATGAGGCACCATCTGCCTGTCATATTACTTTACCTTCTCTCTTCCTCCATCATTCTGTTCCACTTTTCCAATTTCCCTGTCTTCTCTTTGACCACTCTTGACCACAAACACACTTCAGCTCCCTCATCTGTTGCTTCATTTCAGCTGAACCTCAGGCCTCACCTTCTTCCTAAATGATTCCTTAAGTTCTGTTTTTAAACAAAGGCATATCCTTTATTAAGAACAATTTAAGTAACAGCTCTTAGAACATTTACACCATCGTACTCAGATATCAGATCAGTTTCATGTAAGGTCAGTGTGATCATTAATGTTTTGGGCTTGATAATAATAAAGTCATTCGAAGCTTGGCTCAAATTCTAGATTGTCTAATTATTATCAGTGCCATTTCTCATCTGTTTTAAATGGAAACACAACCTTCCTTATAGTAGGATTTTGAAAATTAACAAGTGCTCAATACATGGTTAAGTTCCTTTCCATCCTTTCTCTAAACATTTCATGGGTTCAAAATCTGATGGTAAGCCAGATTTCAAACTCATTTCCTTTTAGCCAATACCATCTTCTGATGGTTTCCACGAGGCTGGTCACATCTTCTGATCTATACTGGCACAACTGACAGGGGCAAGCTTACCACTTATTCTTCCCACTCTTGCCACTCTCTCTTGCATTTGGTTGGGATTGAATACCAGCCTTATACTGCCTTATTTACCTGTCATTGTTTATTTCTTAGCATTGGCATACTACCAGATTTTGTAGATGTCTGGGGAGTTAGGCTGTATTGCTGGCATGGCTGGCGTTTTCTCAGTGGCTGGTGATAGGATTGGCCAGACACCCACTAAGCTGGCCCTGTTGGCCTTGAATGTAGCTTCCTGACTGCTCTAGCTGTTGCTATTCTGCTTCATTTTGTGATTTCTTGAGGTCATGACTTCCTGCTCCCAGCCTGTATGTCTACTGTAGTCTTTCCTATCTTTCCTATCATAGGTTTTCTAACTGTAATCACTGATTAAATGTTGCCATGAGTTTCCTTTTTATTCACTCTTTTACCTGTATTTCATGGTATCATGAAGTTGTCTAACAAAATAATATAGTAAAACTAGGATGTATTTGGGCACAATCTCAAAATTTATTAAAGCTCTAGGAATTTGCTGGCAAATACTTACTGTGCAGATATTTGCACTGTGGAAACTACATAGTGGGAGTAATAAAAAGATGAAGTCTGAAATTTCAGGCAGTCACTTTGGTTTTCAGTGCCATGTATTGGGAGGGGAAAGCTATAATATATGGAAAAGGAACTTACAGTGATGTACATTAAAAGTGTAGAAAACAACCTGGTGGTTAAAAACAAACCCTCCTACCAGAGGGTAGGAAAAGTGGGGTTTAGGTATAATTGATGAAGGGGGTTAAGAGGTACAAACTTCCAGCTATAAAATAAATAAGTCTTGGGGATATAATGTATAGCATAGGAAACATAGTCAATAATATTGCAATAACTTTGAATGGCTACTAGACTTATAGTCATGATCAATTTGTAATGTATATGTGTCAAATCATTATGTTGTATGCCTGAAATTAATATAAAATTGTATGTCAACTGTACTACAAGGAAATTCTAACTTTAATAAATTGAATTTCAAAACCAACTCTCTAAGATTAATGTAAAAAATCTTATTTTAGATTTATTTTTTTTGCTTAAAATAGTTATTCTATTTTTTTCTATTACTATTTAATTAAGTTATAGATTTAACAGATTTGGGAAATTTAATTTCCTAGATTTAATGCAATTTAATTAGTTGATTGGGCTTCCCTGGTGGCTCAGATGGTAAAGAATCTGCCAGCGATGCAAGAGACACAGACTTGATCCCTGGGTTGAGAAGGTCCCTTGGAGAAGGGAACAGCAATCCATTCCAGTATTCTTGCCTGGAGAATTCCATGGACAGAGGAGCCTGGTGGTCCATGGGGTTGCAAACAGTTGGACACAACTAAGTGACTAACACTAACTGCCTAACTGAAATGGTTGATTAATGAATACCTTTAGCTATGTCACACTAAAATCTTAAATCTATTATATTTTTAATTTTCTTTAAAAATTAAATACAAAATAAGACAGATCTATAATTTAAACTAAAAGGGGCTTCATAGATTCTTAAATATGTCTTATGAACCTAAAAGTCTATTTATATGGATTTAATAAATTGTGTTTTCCTTGGCTTTAAATATTGTTTGAAACAAAGATTACACATGCTTTACATTAATATCATAAGTATAAACAACTCAAATTGTCTTAAAATATTTTTAAAGAGTAAGTCTAATACTATAACAATCAATACTCAATTTAGAAACTACAACCACTCTGAGTATTTTACACTGAAACCTATGGAATAACATTGGAAATCCTTGAAAGAGCTGAGAAGCAAGTCATAGCTATAATTATTGAATCTGAAAACAAACCAAAAAAATTTGCTGTCCAAGCACCAGAAAATTTCTTTGTCCACAGACACTCTGATGCCCCAGTTTTGTCTCAACATCCATGAAAATGATGACTGGCCTCTGAATGACAAGTTCAGCTACCACATCTTCCTTTCTGCCCTTCTGGTTCCACAAAACCACTTGTCCAGGTGGATATAGTGACAGAGGATGTCCTCTGCTTCTTTTCTACCTTCCAAGTCTCCTCACAGTATGTCTTACCAGTAGAAGTTATTTCATATACAGAGTCTTAGCTGCCAGGAAATGTGAGTGCTGCGCTTTTTATTTCTTGGTTATTGGAAGGCACATGGAAAGGTAGAATGCAGCCTAAAGAACAAAAGGCTAAAGGAGTGAGAATTCAAACATGTAAACATAGAATGCAAGTACTCTTTATTGTCTAATGCATAGAAATAGTTTCAACAGTAGTGGAACTAAATTTCTGTTATAATGAAATGTTTTACAACATGGTTTTGCTGAATATTGTTACTTCTATGTGTGCTGAGATAGATATTCTCCTTAGAAAAGTGAAATTTAAACCTTGAAAATTACTCTTTTCTTATGAGAGTTTGCAAATCCTTTTCATCTTGTTATATTTGTGATGCACATGTTATTCTGGCAAGTCAAGACTGGATTTTACAGCCATGACAGTATCACATATTGGCTTAAGCAATAATTCCTTTTTTAGCAATTGGATTTGATTGGTAAAATAACTGATCACTTTTCAGTTTATGCTTTTTTAACCATTTATTTATTTACATCTCTATTGGACTCTAAGCAGATTCAGAACAAAACCATCATTCTGTATTTTTACAGCATCCAGTAGAAGTGTTGTGTATGTTGTAGATCAGTGCCTTTAAATTTTTTTTTTAAAATCTACTCCATTTTTCCTCAACATTTTTTCATTTTCTTGAATGCTGTTTAAAATTTCAAAGTAAAATAAATGTATCATTGAAATCTGATAAAAATGATAATTTCAGAAGAGAAACAGTTTGATTTTAAGGGCTACTCATATCTTTTTTAATATACTTTTTATTAAAGTATAGTTTATTTCTTAAAAATGTTTATTTTATTGAAAGTGGGCTTCCCTGGTGGCTTAGATGGTAAAGAATCCACCCACAGTGTGAGAGACCTGGGTTAGATCCCTGGGTTGGGAAGATCCCCTGGAGGAGGGCATGGCAACCCACCCCAGTATTCTTGCCTGGAGAATCCCCATGGACAGAGGAACCTGGTGGGCTACAGTCCGTGGGGTCACAAGGAGTTGGACACGACTGGGCGACTAAGCACAGTACGGCTCACACTTTATGGAAGTATAGTGAATTTACAGTGTTGTGTTGCTTTCTGATGCTCAGCAAAGACATGGGTTCGATCCCTGGGTGGGGAAGATCACTTGGAGAAGGAAATGGCAACCCACTCCAGTATTCTTGCTTGGAGATTTCCATGGGTAGAGGAGTCTCTCAGGCTATAGTTCATGGGGTTATAAAGAGTCGGACACAACTGAGCGACTAACACTTTCACTTGTTTCATTTCACAAGTTGCTAATATAGTACCAAGAGTTCTATTACACACCATACCCACTTTTCCCTGTTATTAGCATCTTGTATTAGGTATGTTTTTCACAATTAACAACCTACCATTGGGAATTCCCTGGTCATCCAGCGGTTAGGACTCTGCCTGTCACTGCTGAAGGCAGTGACACTGCTGTTCAATCCCAGGTTGGGGAATTAAGATTCCATAAGTAGCATGGCCAAAAAAAAAAAAAAAAAAAAGTAGGGAATTCAGCCCAAGCAGTCCTTCAACTACTGAACCCTGCTCCCACCTGCCAACCTCTGCCAGTGACTATTTACCATCTTGTTACTTTTGGCCTTTCCAGAAAGTCAAATAAGTGGATTTCTGTGTTAGCAATCTTTCAGTCTGGCTTTCACTTAGCAACATTCATTTATGATTCATTCAAGTCTTTATGCACCTTGATAGCTCATCATTTCTATTACTGAATAGTATTCCATTTTATGGCTATACCATAGTTTGTTAATCCATTCGCTTAACAGTTTTTGGCAATTATGAACAAAGCTGCTGAAAAGTTTGTGCACAGGTTTATGTGTAGACATACAATTTCAAATCATTTTAGCAAATACCTAGCAGAATTATTGGTAGATTTTATGTTAACACTGTTTAGACTGTAAGAAACTGCCAAACAGTTTGTAAAGAGGTTGCACCATTTTGTATTCCCACCGACAATGAACGAAAGTTTCTATTGCTCCTCATTCTTGCCAGTAATTGGCATTGTCAACTTTTTGGGTATCAAGCATTCAAACAGATGTGTAATGCTATCTCATTGCTGTTTTAATTTGCATTTGATTAAGGACATATGATGCTGAGCAAATTAAAACAGCAGCAGTTTCTCTGCCAGCAACTGTTACTGAAAGTTATGGGAATATTACTTATTCTAATAGGTGTATAGTGGTTTCTTAGTGCCCATGGGCAAGTGACTGGTATATTTTCTTCAGTGAGGTGTCTTCAGATATCTAGCGTATTTAAAAAATTGTGTTTGTTTTCTTAGTGCTGAGATTCAAGCATCCTCTGTATATTTTGGATAAAAATTCTTTATCAGGTATGTGTTTTGCAAATATTTTCTCCCAGATTTGATTTGCTAATATGTTTGCTGTGGATTACAATGGCAAATATATGTACAACATAGGATTCTCTGTATTATCTGAAACAAAGAAATTTTTGAAAATGCAAATTTCTCAGAGAAGATGTCTAGAGTCATTAGAATCGGAGAATTATAGAAAGTGATCATTTTATATGAGTGACTGCAAAATCTAGAGACTTGATTTCATTCTCTTTCAATCTAATGAGGTTGGTATAATTTTTGTCATTTCTCAGTTTAGAAAGCTGACCATTCACAATTTAAGAATGATGTAAAGATCACTTGACAAGTGTTAAAGCTCTGTTTTATACCCAGGATTTTATGCCTTGAATATCCATGTTTTTCCCACCACAGACAGTCTTGCTAAGAGTAGCAGAGGTGGAAAGCTAATACATTAAAAGCCATAAAGTGAATCATGATATCTGTATTAAAGTCATCGGTCTAAAGTGCATCAGTTCAGTTCAGTTGCTCAGTCTTGTCGGACTCTTTGCGATGCCATAATCTCAGCATGCCCGGCCTCCCTGTCCATCACCATCACCATCGAGTTGGTGATGCCATCCAACCATCTCATCCTCTGTCATCCCCTTATCCTCCTGCCCTCAATCTCTCCCAGCATCAGAGTCTTTCCCAATGAGTCAACTCTTCGCATGAGGTGGCCAAAGTACTGGAGTTTCAGCTTTAGCATCATTCCTTCCAAAGAACACCTAGGGCTGATCTCCTTCAGAATGGACTGGTTGTATCTCCTTGCAGTCCAAGGGACTCTCAAGAGTCTTCTCCAACACCACAGTTCAAAAGCATCAATTCTTCAGTGCTCAGCCTTCTTCACACTCCAACTCTCACATCCATACATGACCACTGGAAAAACCATAGCCTTGACTAGATGGACCTTTGTTGGCAAAGTAATGTCTCTGCTTTTGAATATGCTATCTAGGTTGGTCATAACTTTCCTTCCAAGGAGTAAGTGTCTCTTAATTTCATGGCTGCAATCACCATCTGCAGTGATTTTGGAGCCCAAAAACATAAAGTCTGACACTGTTTCAACTGTTTCCCCATCTATTTCCCATGAAGTGATGGGACTGGTTGCCATGATCTTCGTTTTCTGAATGTTGAGCTTTAAGCCAACTTTTTCACTCTCCTCTTTCACTTTCATCAAGAGGCTTTTTAGTTCCTCTTCACTTTCTGCCATAAGGGTGGTGTCATCTACATATCTGAGGTTATTGATATTTCTCCTGGCAATCTTGATTCCAGCTTGTGCTTCTTCCAGTCCAGCGTTTCTCATGATGTACTAAGGTGCATAAATATGTACATATATATGTGTGTATGTATGTATCTATTTTTCAGTACTCAGCACATATAATTGTGTATATTTTATATGCTGAATATTGAAAATATACATAACATAAACATTGTATAATATAATTTGATATTATGGAATATATTTGTATTATTTATACTAATATTAATACATGGTATTAATATATTTATTATGTGTTACAGATGCCGAGTACTGAAAACAAACTGCCTAACTCATATTCTAATGAAGAAGACTGGGGTAGGCACAGATCAGATCAGATCAGTTGCTCAGTCGTGTCCGACTCTTTGCAACCCCATGAATCACAGCACGCCAGGCCTCCCTGTCCATCACCAACTCCCGGAGTTCACTCAAACTCATGTCCATCAAGTCAGTGATGCCATCCAGCCATCTCATCCTCTGTCGTCCCCTTCTCCTCCTGCCCCCAATCCCTCCCAGCATCAGAGTCTTTTCCAATGAGCCAACTCTTCGCATGAGGTGGCCAACAGACCCATTTATATTGAGAAACTGATAGGGAGTTGATATAACTCAATGCTATGTTTCTTTTAAAACTATGAAAAAGTGTTTTGTTTCCCTGAACCTCAAACTAATTTTCTTGGACACAGTGTTCTCTTATTTAGCAGTGTCTTTGTGAAAATTATCAATGCAACACTATTAATCATTTAGCAGCTGGTATAAGAAAGAGCTTTTAGGAGATTTGTGTTGATGTACAATTCAGAAATAATAATTTGCTCACTGTGCTGCACAAGATGCCTGTCATTTCATTCAAATGAACCAGAGACACATCTTACATTTTTTACATACATCTGAAATTGGAATGTTTAGTGTATGTTTCTTTAATATGCCTTATCATATTTATAATTTAGAGCTATGAGGATAATATGTAGATTCTTTGGATGAAAGATTAAAGGTAAAATAAAGGAAATGTTATCTTTCAATTCTTTTGAAATGGCTTGGTTTTTATCAATTAATAATGCCAAATAGCAGGGAAATGTTCAACTGAAATTTGCAAAAGATACTAGAAAATTTTAAAAATTTGCCTATAAACTAAAAGGTTTCAGAATGTGTAAGATGTTGCCTGTGATGACTATGAATTTATGAATATGGGACTGGCTAATTAAATTTTATTTTAATATCTTGTGGTGCTATGTTTATTGTGTGGTCTTAGGTTATAAGCTAGCTGAGATATTTACTATAAGATTATCTGGAAAAAGGCACACTTTTAAGTTAGTTAAATCACTTTGCTGTGCTCAGGCACCCATTCATTTCCCACTTTTTGTGATCCCATGGGCTGTAGCCCACCAGACTCCTCTGTCCATGGGGATTTTCCAGGCAAAAATATTAGAGTGGGTTGCCATGCCCTCCTCCAGAGGATCTTCCCAACCCAGGGATTGAACCCAGGTCTTCCACACTTCAAGCAGATTCTTTACCACCTGTGGCACCAGGGAAGCCCAGTTAAATCGCCAATGCTTGTATTTAGAAAAAATGAGTTTATGTAAGGAAAACAAACAAACAAACAAACACCTGGCAAAGTTTTGTGTATGGTATTCATTTAGAGGATGAACATTTGAGGTAATCTGTCATCTCATGTTGCATGCTAAGACCCTTCAGTCGTCTCTGACTCTTTGAGAGCCTATGGACCATCGCCTGCCAGGCTCCTCTGTCCATAGGATTTCCCAGGCAAAAATACTGGAGTGGATTGCCATGCCCATCTCCAGAGGATCTTCCTGACCCAGGGACTGCCCCAAATAAATCTGTCTTTTTCTTATCAAAGTATTATTATTGTCTCAATTCAGTTTTTAAAATGTTGAATTAAAAAAAAAATTGCTCTTGTCTAGGTAATGTCAAGTAAACTCAGAAATTGTCCTTTTCCCAACTGAGTCCTCTTTTCTATGAAATCTTTTCACATGTGTGCTTTAATAAGCAAAGACAGTGTTCTGCTCTTTCAGTGATTCTCCCAGCAAACAACCAAAATCATGAATAATTACTTTAGGTGTTCAGATCACCTAAAAGCTGCACCTGTTGGTGATAGTGTAAGGAAGGCTAAAGTCAGAGGGGCTCAGTCTCAGTGGCATCACATCAGTCTGTGGCTTGTCACGACATAAAACCACAGTGTCACTGGAGAGTATAAGTCCTTGGAAAGAAGTGGTACCAAGTATAGCTAAGAAGCCTAGGTTCAAACTTTCTGGGCTGAAACTCTGGGCTCCATCATTCACCAGCTGGCTGACCTCGAGCAAGCTACTTAATATCTCTGTGCCTTACTCCCTTCATATCTGAATGGGAATAAAAGTGGTACCTATCTCATAACATTTTTAATTCAATGACATAGCCCACTTTTAGCACCTAACTGGCACTTTAAAAATACTGTGTAGTAGGAATAACCCCAGAAGCACTCTATGAAGACATATACTCATAATATCTGTTGTTCACATTCTTCCCACATTTCCTTTGCTATGTCTCTATCTGCTTCAAAAATAGAAGATGATGGTTTGCTTTGCATAATGTAATTTCAGAAATATGTGTCGCATCATTTTCCAAGTGGAAAAATACTTTCTAAAATTCCAGTTGATCAATAAATTTTATAACAAAATAAAATGTATATTTTTTTCATTCATGTTAATTATCTGCTAAGCTTGAAAAACATTGGGAAAGAGAGAACTTCTGTGTGATGGAAAAATAATGAACTCAGATTTCATTTGCATTGTTGAAAGAAAATTTAAATCTCATATTTAATTGATAAGACTGGTAGCTCAGACAGTAAAGAATTCACCTGCAATCCAGAAGACCTGGGTTCAATCCCTGGGTTGGGAAGATCCCCTGGAGAAGGAAATGGCAACCCACTCTAGTATCCTTGCCTTGGGAATTCCATGGACAGAAGGCTATAGTCCATGGGGTTGCAAAGAATCAGATAAGACTGAGTGACTTTCACTTCACTTTCATATTAAATTGCATTTTAACTTTTGTTAAGATGAAGCATCAGAGCTTAACATCAATTTGCACTGTGAAACAAGAGGAATTTTAAGAACTTTAATGTAATTAACAATAATATTTGACTAATTATTAATAATGTATTATTCCATCTATCAGTTGTTTTAAGCATTTTAAGCATTACATACTTAGTTTGACTTTTACAAAGTTCCTCCTCAGATTCATTTCCTACCTAGTTTTAACTCATATGTATTAAATATTTTTCCATTTCCAATTATTCTGATTTGTGACTTCATCATTCATGAAGACTTTAAGTTCCTCACAGGTTTTTTGACTGATATGGACATAAATGAATAAAGAGGTAGAAAGTGGAAGCTCTGTCAAAGCTACAGTCAGTGCTCTGAAGAGTGTGTGTGTGTGTATATACATATATGCCATGGCCCAATATGGATATTTTAGCACATATTCTTTTTGATAAACATAAATGGTTGTTCTAAAATTCTTGAACATAAATGTTAGATAATGGATAAATTATTCAAAAGAAAACATGTAAAGAATATGTCATTTAAGAACATCAATTTTGAACAATTATTAATCTTATTCTTGCCCAACTTTATTTGTTAGATCCCTAAAGAGAAAAATTTGATGACTTATCTCTCAGGTGATGTTAAAACACCAGTTTTGTATACAGTTATGCTTCCTGATTAAATCACGTTGCTTCTGTTACCATTGTCGGCTTCACTTAAAACTAAAATACATAGGACATTCTGGTTCTCTTGGGGACTTCTCTTGTTTGTTCATTGTTATAACTTCAGTTCAGTTCAGTTGCTCAGTCGTGTCCAACTCTTTGCGACGTCATGAACCACAGCACGACAGGCCTCCCTGTCCATCACCAGCTCCTGGAATTTATTCAAACCCATGTCCATTGAGTTGGTGATGCCATCCAACCATCTCATCCTCTGTTGTCCCCTTCTCCTCCTGCCCTAGATCTTTCCCAGCATCAGGGTCTTTTCCCATGAGTCAACTCTTCACATGAGGTGGCCAAAGTATGGGAGTTTCAGCTTCAAAATCAGTCCTACCAATGAACACCCAAGACTGATCTCCTTTAGGATGGACTGGTTGGATCTCCTTGCAGTCCAAGGGACTCTCAAGAGTCTTCTCCAACACTGCAATTCAACAGCATCAATTCTTCGGAGCTCAGCTTCACAGTCCAACTCTCACATCCATACATGACTACTGGAAAAACCATAGCCTTGACTAGATGAACTTTTGTTGGCAAAGTAATGTCTCTGCTTTTTAATATGCTGCCTGGTCATAACTTTCCTTCCAAGGAGTAAGCGCCTTTTAATTTTATGGCTGCAGTCACCATCTGCAGTGATTTTCTAGCCAGAAAAATAAAGTCAGCCACTGTTTCCACTGTTTCCCCATCTATTTGCCATGAAGTGATGGGCCCGGATGCCATGATCTTAGTTTTCTGAATGTTGAGCTTTAAGCCAACATTTTCACTCTCCACTTTCACTTTCATCAAGAGGCTCTTTAGTTTTTCTTCACTTTCTGCCATAAGGGTGGTGTCATCTGCATATCTTAAATTATTGATATTTTTCTCAGCAATATTGATTCCAGCTTGTGCTTCATACAGCCCAGCATTTCTCATGATGTACTCTGCATAGAAGTTAAATAAGCAGGGTGACAATATACAGCCTTGACATACTCCATTTCCTATTTGGAACCAGTCTGTTGTTCCATGTCCAGTTCTGACTGTTGCTTCCTGACCTGATACAGGTTTCTTAAGAGGTAGGTCAGGTAATTTGGTATTCCCATCTCTTTCAGAATTTCCCACAGTTTATTGTGATCCACACAGTCAAAGGCTTTGGCATAGTGCTTAGCAAAGTACTCAGCATGTAGTAAGTGCTCAATAAACATTGCATTTTATAACAACAATATGGCTGAGTTAGTGCTGATTACAGAGAACTTTGAGGATTTAAGAATTTTTGCAAACATTGACTTTTTGTCAAAAATAATATGTATACATTTTAGAAACTTTAGAGAATGCAGACAGGCATATAGTAAAAACATTAAACTACATAAGAATCCACTATTTATGCACAGTTTTCTAAGCATTTGTCATATACTCTACATATTATCAATGTAGATAGGAGAGATGCAAAATACAAAAAGCAGAAAGGGGTGGACAGAGGCCCATCCAACAGAGAGACTATTTGAAACAGGGATGGAGGGAAACAGGAGGCAAAGCCTGTGCTTCTGTCTTAGAGCCCTGTTTTCTGGTGGGTCCTATTTAGCCTGTGTTGTATCTTAGTGAGAGAAGAGGGGCCAGCAAACCCCATGAAGATGGTTTATAACAATATCTTTGGGAGACTTAAATGGTCAAGGATGAGAGCATCCAAGATGGGCAGCTGAAACTGGCATAGGAATCTTGTCCGTGGCCACATGGTCCCTTCAAATAGGTTCCTAGACATGGAATTATTGGGTTAAATGATATGCATTTAATTTGCATTACAACAAGACTGTCCAGAAATGTTGAAAAAGTAAAAGTAATGATTATTGCCTCTATTACAACATAATAATCAGCTGAACACCCATTAATTAAATGTGTACAACAAGAAACTCTACTTTTCTAATGACTAGTCTCAACTCTATTCTTGAGCCTGCATTATTCAATACAGTAAGAAACTTGTAGTAAACTTGACCAAATAATTTTAAAGTCAGAGTCAGTCTTTATCATCAAGTCTCAAAAGCTAGGTCACAAAGCTCTGTAGGCTCCAGCTGCTTGTCCATCCCTGACTGGTCTGTGATACAGATGTACCCCATTGTTGATTTAGACAAATGGCCCACTTGGGGACCCAGGTGGGCACATGCCCTACTGCTTGCCATGGGGGATTCTAGAGAAACATTCCACGGATTGTGACTCCAAAAGTCTTCTGATACAGCAGGTTTTATTCCCTTCCAAGCTGTTCTTGGAGCTGGCAAAACCAGCTCCTTTCTTCCTCTGCTCTTCCCTTTACCATCCAAACTGGCTCAAGCTGTATTCCCATAAGAAAACACATGTATCTTTGAGCTTTTATGGAGCTCTTTAAGCATTCTGTCCATTTCTTAATTATATCACTGTAGGGATATTTTCCGTTGATGGGTGGGGCTGTGTTCCCTCCCTGTTGCTTGACCTGAGGCCAAACTATGGTGGAGGTAATGAAGATAATGGTGACCTTCAAAAGGTCCCATGCATACACTGCTAGACTCAGTGCCTCTGACTCTGAAGCAGGCCACTGCCGACCCTGAAGCAGGCTGCTACCTACCCACACCTCCGCTGGAGACTCCTGGACACTCATGGATATGACTGGGTCAGTTTCTTGGGGGGGTCACTGCTCCTTTCTTCTGGATCTTGGTGCACAGAAATTTTTGTTCGTGCTCTCCAAGAGTATGTTTCCCCAGGCCTGTGTAAGTTCTGGTGGTTCTATGGTGGGGCTAATGGCGACCTCCTTCAACAGGGCTTATGCCATATGCAGGTCTGCTACACCCAGAGCCCCTGCAGCAGGCACAACTGACCTGTACCTCCACAGGAGACACTCAGACACAGTTCTGACTCAGTCTCTGTGGGTTGGGCTGGCATTTTGTGCCCTTCCCATGTCTGAGCAGCTCAGGCGAATAGGTGCTTGGTGAGCACACTGTCCCAGGTGAGCCTTGTGTCTTAATGACCTCCCTGGTCCAGCCACTTGGTTTCCTGGGTGCTCCACGAGAGCACCATTTCAAGTGTGCTGTATATCTCCTCTGGAGAGCTATCTCAGGCTGCAAGCCTCCTGGCGGGTGTGAACCATCCAGGATCTCAGGAAGACGTCAGCAAAAACAAGACCAGGAGCTGACTGTGGCTCAGATCATGAACTCCCTATTGCTAAATTCAGACTTAAATTGAAGAAAGTAAGGAAAACCACTAGACCATTCAGGTATGACCTATATCTAATCCCTTATGATTATACAGTGGAAGTGAGAAATAGATTCAAAGGGTAAGATCTGATAGACAGAGTGCCTGAAGATCTATGGATGGAGATTCATGATATTGTACAGGAGGCAGTGATCAAGGCCATCCCCAAGAAAAACAAAAATGCAAAAAGGCAAAATGACTCTCTCACGAGGTCTTACAAATAGCTGTGAAAAGAAGAGAAGCTAAAGGCAAGGGAGAAAAGGAAAGATATACCCATTTGAAGGCAGAGTTCCAAAGAATAGCAAGGAGTGATATGAAAGCCTTCCTCAGTGATCAGTGCAAAGAAATAGGGGAAAACAATAGAATGGGAAAGACTGGAGATCTCTTCAAGAAAATTAGAACTATCAAGGGAACATTTCATGCAAAGATGACCACCAATAAAGGACAGAAATAATATGGACCTAACAGAAGCATAAGACATTAAGAAGAGGTGGCAAGAATATGCAGAACTATACAAAAAAGACCTTCATGACCCAGATAACCATGACAGTGTGATCACTCACCTAGAGCCAGACATCCTGGAATGTGAAGTCAAGTGGGCCTTAGGAAGCATCACTATGAACAAAGCTAGTGGAGGTGATGGAATTCCAGTTGAGCTATTTCAAATCCTGAAAGATGATGCTGTGAAAGTGCTAAATACAATATGCCAGCAAATCTGGAAATCTCAGCAGTGGCCACAAGACTGGAAAAGATCAGTTTTCTTTCCAATCCCAAAGAAAGGCAACACAAAAGAATGTTCAAACTACTGCACAATTGCACTCATCTCACATGCTAGCAAAGTAATGTTCAAAATTCTCCAAGCCAGGCTTCAACAGTACATGAACTGTGAACTTCAAGATGTTCAAACAGGATTTAGAAAGGGCAGAGGAATGAGAGATAAAATTGCTAACATCTGCTGGATCACTGGAAAAGCAAGAGAGTTCCAGAAAAACTTCTACTTTTGCTTTACTGACTATGCCAAAGCCTTTGACTGTTGGATCACAACAAACAGTGGAAAATTCTCAAAGAGATGGGAATACCAGACCACCTGATCTGCCTTCTGAGAAATCTTTATGCAGGTCAAGAAGCAACAGTTAGAACTGGACATGGAACAAAAGACTAGTTTCAAATTGGGAAAGGAGTATGTCAAGGCTGTATATGGTCATCCTGCTCATTTAACTTATAGGCAGAGTACATCATTCGAAATGCTGGGCTGGGTGAAGCACAAGCTGGAATCAAGATTGCTGGGAGAGATCTCAATAACCTCAGATACACAGATAACACCACCCTTATGGCAGAAAGTGAAGAAGAATTAAAGAGTCTCTTGATGAAAGTGAAAGACATGAGTGAAAAAGTTGGCTTAAAACTCAACATTAAGAAAACTAAGATTATGTCATCTGGTCCCATCACCCATCACTTCATGGCAAATAGATCGGGAAACAATGGAAACAGTTAGAGACTTTTTTTGGGTGGGGGCTCCAAAATCACTGTCAATGGTGACTGCAGCCATGAAATTAAAAGATGCTTGCTCCTTGGAAGAAAAGCTATGAACAGCCTAGACACCATATTAAAAAACAGAGACATTACTTTGCCAACAAAGGTCCATCTCGTCAAAGCTATGGTTTTTCCAGTAGTCATGTATGGATGTGAGAGTTGGACTCTAAAGAAAGCTGACTGCCAAAGAATTGATGCTTTTGAACTGTGGTATTGGAGAAGACTCTTGAGAGTCCCTTGGACTGCAAGGAGATCCAACCAGTCCATCCTAAAGGAAATAAATCCTGAATATTCATTGGAAGGACTAATGCTGAAGCTAAAACTCCAATACTTTGATCACCTGAAGTGAAGAACTGACTCCTTGAAAAACATCCTGATGCTGGGAAAGATTGAAGGCAGGAGGAGAAGGGGATGGATGACAGAGGATGACTGTCAGATGGATGACAGGCATCACTGACTCAATGGACATGATTTTTAGCAAGCTCTGGAAGTTGATGAAAGACAGGGAAGCCTACAGCCCCATGGCTGTCATCCACGGGGCCACAGAGAGTCGGACAAGACTGAGGAACTAAACAATAACAGTTATATTGTGTTACAGATGTGTGAGTGTGTGCTTATGTGTGTATGATATACATAATGGTACTTACTCATTTGGCCTTAGTTTTCTTTTGCATAAGTTGGGTAAGCACTAGTCTTCATGATAACTTCAAATGAGAAGAATTCATTATGCTTCTGTCTCAGACTGCAAGGGAAATTCTTCTAGGGATGGGCACAATCAAGGTAGAGGCATGAAGCACCTTGTCCACATACAGCTATCATCTCCCACCCTCAAGGTCTGCCTCTTTTTCTTTCCATTTTATTTATAGACTCACTTCTGTTAGGGGAAAACACAAACCAGTCCTTTCATTTTTTCATTGTTTTAGTCTTACATCTTGCAGGATATTGTAGAGTTTAGCTACCTGTAGTTTTGGAGGCATTGGGGGCAGGAGGAGAAGGGGACGACAGAGGATGAGATGGCTGGATGGCATCACTGACTCGATGGACGTGCGTCTCAGTGAACTCCGGGAGTTGGTGATGGACAGGGAGGCCTGGCGTGCTGCGATTCATGGGGTTGCAAAGAGTTGGACACTACTGAGCGACTGATCTGATCTGATCTGAGTTTGAGACATATTCTCCACAAATAAAGATAGGGATGGTTGTAAAAGAAGGTGAAATGACCTAGGACTGGTAGTTGGCATCTTTATATACCACTCCACCTAATATATCACTCCATTAGAGCTCTGGCAATCAACAGTGTGGTACTGACAAAAGTATTAATGTGCAGAAAATGTAATGGAAAATGTAATGATGTATCTCTGAATTGTGTTTGTGTGCTCAGTCGTGTCCAACTCTTGGTGACCCAGTGAACTATAGCCTGCCTGGGTTCTCTGTCAATGGGATTTCCCAGGCAAAAATATTGCAGTTGGTTGCCATCTTGTCCTCCAGGGGCTCTTCCTGACCCAGGAAGTGAACCTACATCTCTTATGTCTCCTGCATTGGCAGGTGGGGTTCTTTACCTCTGTGCCACCTGAAGTATATACTAATGGAAGCATTACAAACCATTGCTGAAGGGACACCTTTATTTAAATAATGAGTGGTATGGGGAAAAGTTATTTCCAGGTGGATTGAGAAATAAACAGGAGAAAAAATGAAGAGCTTTGAATATTGATGTTTTTCAAATAAATAACATTTAGCTATGAAAGTGAAATATTTTTATTTTCTGAGGTTTAGATAAATGAACCTCAGAAAATTTATCACACAAAGACTATCTTTGAAATTACACTTACAGAAAGACCTCCAGGAAAAAGAGGAATGAATATAGGATGAAGAGACACTATGGGGTAAGAGCTTAGCAAGTGTTGTTATTGCCTTAATAAGCAACAGCAATAACAAACAGACCTCAAAGCAATCCAGAATTAAAATTTCAAGTGATTCTAATATGACTTGAGATGTTGGACATAAGTGGGGGCTGAGAATAGTTTAAGGAAAATACAAAAATATCAATAAATTTAGAAATTGAGACAAAAATAAATGCAAAGTTGGGCTTTAGTTAGAAATAATCACATAAAGACAAAAATAGTATGTCTGCTATTTTACATAAAATTCAAGACACCATCAATTGTAAAATACACCATTATTTCATTTACTGCTATGAAAGAAAAAATGCTGCCAACTGTGAAAAGAGACTGCCAGTCATGACACAATGCATTCTTATTTAGATTTTTTTTTTCAGATTGAAAGAGCTCTTTTAGTCCTATCGTTTTCATAAAACTACAAAAAGAAAAACCAAAATAATACTGGTAAGTATATGCCTAAAACTTCTTCATACCAAGTCCAACTCTTCTAAATGACATTGTAGTCATTAATATTTGTGTTTTCCACACAAAATAATCTTCTGTGCTATGAAAAGTGGCGATGAAACATTTTAAAAATGAATTTATAGAAGCTACTATGTATTCTATGTAGAACAGACCTACGTTAGACTTCTCCTGAGGAATGTTGCTAAATATGTCCAATTCGTCACCCACATCAACATCTTTTCCAGTATCTTTTGGTTCCCAAGGGTTAAATATATTCTTTTCTCCACTATTTTCTCTACGATTTTCTTCCAAACTCCTGGCCCCTAATCTACAGGCTACCATGCTGGCTCTTTTGACATTCCTGAAGGCTCAGTAAATGACAGCTATGTCATGACTACTGCCTGGCCAACAGGGATCATAAAACAGTACTGACTTCAGATTTCCTGATTTCAGGATATTACATCACCAAATTCATGCATTTTAGATATCATGAAACATGTGCATTTTAGAAACCATGAAATATAAAACTTTCAACCAACTAAAAAAAATCAATCTTTCTAATATTAAGAAGGAAAGGAGAAAAAAGGGAACAATAAAAATATAGTAATACAGAACACTAAGCATTACACAGACAAATCCCATTATAGGAGTAATTTTGATAAATGTGAGTTCAACTTAAAAGTCTAAAGATAGAGACTCACAGATTGGATCTGAAGTAAGGTTTACCTGTATGCTGTTGTATTAGGGGCTTCCCTGGCAGCTGGACAGTAAAGAATCTGCCTGCAATGCCGGAGACCTGGGTTCAATCCCTGGATTGGGAAGATCTCCTGGAGAAGGAAATGGCTATATTAGTTAAGATCCCTCCAAACAGAAGAAAATGTAAGTATTTACAGGGAATTTAATACAGGGTATTGGTTATGTAGATATTGGATGAGTAAAATGCAGAAGATGATTAGCAGGAGCAAAAAAGAAGAAAGAGTGATACCTGAAGATCAGAAGTTTGCTGACATTTCTATGCTGGAGTCCAAGAGTCTACACCTGCTTGATGAACTGCTGGAGATGTCACATCCTGTTCAGGATTCACCAAAGAGCTGCCTCTTTCACAGGGTTGGAACCATGGCCTACACTGTGTCTACAGCCAATGCTGTCATACGTGGATGTGCTGTCACCACTATTGCTCTGTCACTGCTTCTGCTGCTGCCACCACTCAAGATTCTGCCAGAGACGGGATGTAGGATGAGAGGCAGTTCTCCCCTCCTCCACCATACACATTCCTATCAGGACTCCCGTTAGCAGAACTCGACAGGAAGCCAGTTGGCAAGAGATCTTGGGAAGTGTCATTTGCAGACTCCCAGCCTCATCCAACACATAGAAGAATACAGAAGGGGCTTCAAACAAACAAAATTAACTGACACCATTATCTGCAAGATGTGCATTTAAAACAAAAAGACAGGGAACTGTTTATTCATTCATTCATTCAACAAATATTTATAGCATGCCTTTTAAGTGTCAGATCCTCTTCCAGGTGCGATGATACAGCAAGGTGGGAACAAAACAGACGAAATACCTGCTCAGCATATCTTTGACCTGCTAACTCAGGATAGCTAGGCAGCAAACAAAAGAAGTAATTAAATCCTACAGTATTTGAGGATGTGTCAAATGCTAAAGGAAAAGTAAAGCAGGAAGAGAGATAGGGAGTCGTGCATACTTAGTAGCTTCAATCATGTCTGACTGTTTGCGACCCCATGGAGTGCAAAAATCCTCTGTCGATTGCATTTTTCAGGCAAGAATACTGGAATGGGTTGTCATGTCTTCCTCCAGGGGATCTTCCTGACCTAGGGATTGAACCCAAGCCTCCTACATTGCAGGCAGATCCTCTACCACTGAGCCACTGGGGAAGGCCAATAGGGAGGCAGGGGATTGCAATTTATTCAAACAGCAATCTGGAAAGGCTTTTGAAAAAAGATAAGAATGAGGAGAGGAAAGAAGTCTGAATGAAATGTGAACTAGTTATTTTAATAATACTCCAAGTAAGGATTATGGTGAAAGTGCAATAGGGATAAAGAAGTAAAAGAAATCTTAGATGGAGAAGACACAGTAATGTGCATGATTTACAGTGTATTAGTGCAGCCCAGAAACATAAATAGCAACAATGGAATGCAAATCACAAAGGAAAGAATTTTAATGGCATCAAAATGGATAATTAAAAGAGTGTCAGCAAAATTCAAAGTGGGAAATTTGTAGAAATTGTTTGTTACCTAGATCACAAAAAGATAAATATACAAGACAAATAAAGAATTTCTATATTATAATGAGATTTGACGTGGGAGAAGGACTCAACACATCATTGCTGGTTGTTGACAGAGAAAGCATGAGGGCAACCTCTAAGAGCAGAAACTGGTCCCTGGCTGATATCCAGAAAGAAAATGCAGACCTCAGACCTGCAGGCTCAAGGAACTGGATTTTGCCAAAAATCTGAATAAGCCTGGAAGTGGATTTTTTCCTTGAGGCCCCAGAAAACAGTTTAACCCAGCTGACACCTTGACCTTGAGAGATGCAAAGCAGAGAACCCAGCAGAGCCTGGTTGGACTTCTGATCAGCAGAACTGTGAGATGATACGTAGGTGCTGTTCTAAGCCACTAGTTTGTGATATTTTGCTACATAGCTATAGAAAACTAATGCACTATTAAAATCCAAAGACAACATCTACCTGAGTATTGTAGAAAATATCAGATGAAACATTACATCTTCTTCCAGGCTTCTAGATGTCTAAATCTTAGAAAATTTCCAAAATGTGACCAAATACAGATTATTGCAATATTATATCTTAAAAAATAATGAGAAAAACAAACCATTCTAGAGAACATAGACAAAGGCTTTGAATGGCTAAGAAAAATGCAAAAGATCTCTAAGTTTAAGAATGCCGGCATGCATGCTCAGTCACTTCAGTTGTGTTTGACTTTTTGTGACCCTATGGACCATAGCCCGCCAAGCTCCTTTGTCCATGGGATTTTCCAGGCAAGAATACTGGAGTGGCTTACCATGCCCTCCTCCAGGGGATCTTCCCAACCCAGGATTGAACTTGCGTCTCTTGTGTCTCCTGCATTGTAGGCACATTCTTTTACCGCTAAGCCATCGGGGAGGCCCCAAATTTCTTAATAACAGCTTACAAAATAACTTAGAATGAAATAACTTTCTTTAGCTTCAGATTGGTAAAAACTGTATAACACCTATTGTTGGAAGGAAATATATATGGAAGGAAAATGAAAACTCTTATTCACTGATGATAAGAGAAAAAAGGAGACCAAAACTTTGACTACTTTGGTAATAGTTATTATATTCGAATATGTCCATATACTAGTATCGAAAATTCCATTTCAGGTATATTTTATCAGTATATTTTCCATATTAAAAAGACCAAAGAACTGTACTTAAAAAAAAAAAAAAAAGCTTTGTTATTTTAAAGAATTGCAGTGTAGGAAAAAGAAGGCCTAGTAGCTTGTTCTGGTGATGATGATATCTCATTTCCTTACATACCAAAACTAGAGGATTAAAAAAAAATAGCTCAGTGAATTCAAGACTTATACTCCCCTATTCTCTATATCGGAGAAGGCAATGGCACCCTACTCCAGTACTCTTGCCTGGAAAATCCCATGGACAGAGGAGCCTGGTGGGCTGCAGTCCATGGGGTCGCTAAGAGTCAGACACGACTGAGCGACTTCACTTGCATGCATTGGAGAAAGAAATGGCAACCCACTCCAGTGTTCTTGCCTGGAGAATCCCAGGGACGGGGGAGCCTGGTGGGCTGCCATCTACCGGGTCGCACAGAGTCGGACACGACTGAAGCGACTTAGCAGTAGCAGCAGTATTCTCTATATACAAAGACATGGATTCAGAGATTTCATGTCCACTTGATAGGGATGCATAAGAAACAAATTTTGAGAGAGAAACCTGAATATACATGGTTTGAAAAGAAGTTAACCATATACACTTTTAAACTAGGCAACTTGTAATACTTACTTAGAACAAATATTGTGGGACTGTGATATTAAAGATCTCTGGGGGTGCTTATTTTATAGCAAAACATTATGTCAGCTGAGTATTTAACTGAAAAACTAACATGAACATCTTTTGATAGTTGGGACTGATTTTGTCATCTCATTCTTGTTGGTATTATATGTAGGAAGATGTGCACAATAGTTTTCAGTGTAGCATTATTTGTACAGTAATAAGAAAAAATATGAAAACTCCAACTATTCAGCACTGTGTGAATATAGAAACAAATTTTGGAAGATTTGTACAAAGGAATATTATACAGCTTGTTGAATAATCTAGAGCTAGAAATAAAAAAACTCAGATTGAAGTTTGAGTGCTGAGTGGAATTTATACAGCTTGTCGAATAATCTAGAGCTAGAAATAAAAAAACTCAGATTGAAGTTTGAGTGCTGAGTGGAAGTCATTTTCAGTGCAATATGTGGCCCAATCCAACAGTATCTAAACTTTGATGGATGGGTTTGAAGGAGGAAAATGTGGTGAGTCTTTCAAGGCTGAAAAATCTCAGATCATCTCTGTCCTATATTTGGAAATCAAAGTCTCATAGTACAGCTGATCCCACTGAGAAAAGTTTCAACAGCACAGCTCACTTTGAAGTTTGCCTTGCAATTTGGGTTTTTGACTACCATTGTTGTTTGTCTGGAATTATTATACCCAATTATTTTTTAGTAAAGTCAAGTCTGCCCCCACTTAAAGCAGGCTAAGTATCAACAGAGGAAGATCTCAAAAACACAATATTGAATGCATATTGCAGAATCATTGAGCAGTGGGAGTCTTTATGTAAATTATGTAAATTTATGAACACATGCAAAAAATGTGGCATATTGTGTTATTCTGAACATATTTAAGAAGAATATTCTTGGGATGATTATCAGTTACTTGTAGATTGTGTCTGCTTAATCCTCCTAGACACTGAAATCAGAAAAAAAGTTAAACACATATGGCTAACTGGATTTGTGTACCATTTCATCAAAACAAAAATAAGAGTAGCTGCTTCCCTCTTATAGTAGTTTAGACCTGGTATCAGCAGGCACAAGCGCCTTGGTTGATTTGTGTAGTCAGGGGTTGGAATTTCAGGCTACTGAAATGCTGTGCTACTTGCCCTATGTAGCTCAAGAATTGACAATGTAGGAATGATGGCCCTGTCCTCCCTTCAGTGTTTTCACATTCTGCTTTCAGTGCTGAAAAACAGAGACATGAAGCTTTATGTTAAAGCCAGACAGACTTCTCTTGAGGAGCCATTGCCTTTCAGGGACTTCTGGAAAGAACACTAGGCATCAATATTTCTTTTTCATCTGGTGGCAAAAATTCAAGGACCAGGGGAATCACTCAAATATTTATAGGAGCTACCTGTCCGTGCTAATGCCTGAGCTCTCATCAAACTTAAAGAAAAGCCCAGACCTTGTCATCAAAGGCAGTTACTTTCAGAGGATAAACAACACACACTCTCATATATCTTTAATACAAAAACAAATCTTTGTATTTCTACTGAATGCATTCGTGTCGAAGGGATAATGATTTGTTTTTCTATCCTAAGAAATAAAGAATGTTGAAATTTATTCTCCAATGTGAATTTTTTTTTACTTTTGGAAAAGTGTCCGTGGGTTTGACCAAGCTTCACATTAAAACCCTGTCTCTGACTATCCTCACTGATTAGTTTTTTCCCACAAACAAAGCCACTGGAACAAGATCCTCAAATCTGCTGCTGCAGCTGCTTAAGCCTCACTGAGTGGTCAGGCAGCTATTTTTCTCGCCCCTAACCCACACCTGCAAACTGCTGCCTCAGCAATCCAGCTGCAGAAAGCATGGTCCTTTGCTCTTTCTCAAGGATCTGCTCTTTGCCATCTAATAATGTAGAGCGTATTTGCCTATGTTATTTTGTTTTTAGATTTAGTCAGGATTGTCAGAAGCTTTTATTTTCACAGCCAGACCTCATGTGTTCTATGACAGGCTCCTCTGTGGACCATTTCAGTTTATGTGACCTGCTTTCTTTTTTATTTTCATCTTTTTATCTTTAAAAAACTAAAACCGTTTCATTTCCTTCTTTCAGCTGCATTAGCAGTGCTATGTGGAACAGGATTCAGTACCCTTCCACACTGTGTGCTGGTAGGCAGTTACACTGGGTGTTTTAAAATTTGCTTTTGAGCCAGAGTTTTACTAGAATGAAATAATTATTCTTTCATCCTTGATGTAGTCTTTATATTATCAGTTAAGTAAAGCTGTGACTGTACAAAATGTTTAGGAGTGATATAATTATTTATTGCCAGTAGTCAAACATCTGCTGAAAGCTGCAAATTTCCCCAAATATGTTAATTTAACAGATATGCTAATCCATGGATACATTCTAAATACCAGCTCTTGGACTGGTTAATTCTGAATATATTTGTGTGCATCCATGTTTCTTAAATAAACTTTTAGAGTCAGTTTAATAAGCCAACCAATTAGATCAGTAGGAATAAAATTGACGACCTGGTATGACTGTCAATTTTGACTCATTATACCAAATTCAAGTTTTTATAACAATAGGCTTTTAATCTTGTAGTTGTGGTCACCACCACTCTAATAACTTTACATGTAATCTGAATCCTGGCCAGAAGTCCTCAGACCTATGCAGCCTTCCTCCAAGTTGATTCTGAACAATGAAAATTCAGTCATTATACTTAATTCCTAATCCTGCTGTCAAGTCATTTCACCATCTCCTACTTCATCCATGTTGTCTTTTTTCTTTATATTGTTTTTCTCATAATGCCATTGTTTCTGAATATGTTTTATGGAGTTTAATATCTCATCCTCTGATTAGGCCCTCATTGATCTCTTAAAGAGTATTTAGAAACTTTAACTTTTCTTTGGCCCTTCAAATTTATTCACAAACTAATGACTCTTGTTATTGTGGTCAGACTTTCATTATCTAACACCTAGCTTCATTTGGATTTTTAATTTAACATTCTTTCTTCCTCCCTTCATGCAATATTTTGACTTAATTTTTTCAGGTACAATATTTGCTGATTCTTTCCTAGTGTCCCATATCATATTGGTTAGACATGTGATAAAAAGAAGTGCAAAATAATTCTTATCCTTGAGGCATTTATACTTTAGAGAGAGAGAGAAATATAAAACAATAAGACACAATAATTAAGAACTATCTGAGTAGATTTCAAGAGGGCAGGCTGCAGGGCAGTGTAGACTGGCAGTTAAGAACTTCAGCTGGTTTTTGACTGCTTGTTCCTATACTGACTTCACCACTTAGAAATCATATAATCTTGGGGAAATGTCCTTTAGTTTTTCACTCCTCAGTTTCCTTATATTTTATTTTATTATTATTATTATTTTTTTACTTTACAATATTGTATTGGTTTTGCCATACATCAACATGCATCCGCCACAGGTGTACACATGTTCCCCATCCTGAACCCCCCTCCCACCTCCTTCCCCATACCATCCCTCTAGGTCATCCCAGTGTACCAGCCCCAAGCTTCCTGTATCTTGCATCGAACCTGGACCGGCGATCTGCTTCTTATATGATATTATACATGTTTTAATGCCATTCTCCCAAATCATCCCCCCACCCCTCTCCCACAGAGTCCAAAATTCTGTTCTATACATCTGTGTCTCTTTTGCTGTCTCGGATACAGGGTTGTTATTACCATCTTTCTAAATTCCATATATATGCGTTAGTATACTGTATTGGTATTTTTCTTTCTGGCTTACTTCACTCTGTATAATAGGCTCCAGTTTCATCCACCTCATTTGAACTGATTCAAATGTATTCTTTTTAATGGCTGAGTAATACTCCATTGTGTATATGTACCACTGCTTTCTTATCCATTCATCTGCTGATGGACATCTAGGTTGCTTCCATGTCCTGGCTATTATAAACAGTGCTGCAATGAACATAGGGGTACACGTGTTTCTTTCAATTTTAAATTAAGATACCTATAAAATTTCTTTCATAGGGTTGATGTCAGAAGGAAATGATACACAAACAATTCTTAGGCACATAGTATGTGCTTGAAAATTATTAATATGATTATTACTACCTACTCCAACCTTTGGAGGAAGAGTGAAGAGGTAGTTTAGCAGAACTGGCAGCTTGTCTTTGGGAGAATGAGACAAGGTTTTGAGCTATGATGTTTTATCTGGTTTCTGGATCTGCCACTAGAAAACTTTAGTCACCCCACCTTTCTAAAGTGTACCATTTTGTTGTATGTAACATGAATGGATTTTAATAATTCACTGTTTCTAATAATTCCCCTAAACTTGGGTTATGCATGGACCCTTAAGGTTCTCAGTATTTAAAATTAATTTGATTATAATATTACTAACATTATTCAAATAAATATACCCATAAAACAAAATACAAACCAGATATAAATCTTTAATACTGATAAAAATTTAAAATTAAACCAAAATAAATATTTCCTCCTTTTGGCTTTAATTGCTTTGGTTTGGCATGATTTATTTTGTTTGATTCTATGAAATACAAAGAGATAATGCCTTCATTCTAACTTTCACTATGGCTTTTATTTTTTTATTTACTTTAAGTTTTTGTTTTTTGTGGGAGTACAGGTGATTGACAATGCTATGATAATTTCAAGTGGATAGCAAATGTATCCATTCTCCCTCAAACTCACTACTGTTTTTAAACACTTGGGCTTTTCTTTCTTAACCCTTAATAGCACACTGAACATTGTTATTCCAGTCACTTGCAGGTATTAAAACGATCCTATTTTAAATACCTGAAAGTCCAATACAACTTTAGTCAAATGGAGAAAGGTAACATCCCAGTAACGTGAAAAAATAAAACCAAGTACCACCTGATGGAGTACACTGAGAAGAACAGAGCACCACTTCTGTTATATTCCTGTGAAAGGTACATAACTTGAATTTTATCATGAGCAAATATGCATGAGGCAAACCTAAATCGTATCGTATCCTATAGGAGAACTGGCCTGTACTTTTCAAAAATCTCAAGGTCATGAAAGACAAGGAGAAACTCCTAGATTGAAAAGTGTTAAAAGAGACATGACAGTTAAGTGTAATGTGTGCTCCTGGATTGGATCTTTTTGTTACGAGGGACATTATTGGGATAACTGGAAAAACTGAATGGAGTCTGAGGATTTGATGCTAGCTATGTGTCATTATTTATTCCCAGACTTTGATAGTTATGGAGAAAAAGTCCCTACTTACAGAAATTGCCTGCTAAAGTTTTTGAGGATGATTTTGATGCTAAAGATTTTGAGGATGATGCTATTGCATCATCAGCTCACTTTAAAATGATTCAGGAAAAAGCAATTTGTACTTGCAACTTTTTCATAATTTCAAAATTATTTAAAAGTTATTTAAAAATGTTCTTTACTGAGCATGAAAGGAAATATACGTATATATATATCCAATTAAATATTAAACTTCAGCATCTTAAGTCAAGATTAATTATATTAATTGCCACTAATTAATATAATTTAATGTAGACTTATTAAATATTAATTGGTGTTGTTAGTTTGCCTCCTTCTGCAGTTTAGTCCTGAACTTCAATACTGTAGTTCCCAGAGAGAAGAGGGTATGTTCTGCTCTAGTTTTTCCTCCTTCAGGGCACCTCTGCTGTTCTCTATGTTTTCAGAGAGAGCTCCTCACCTCTGATGCTTCTCTTTCCTTGGGGTCTGGAACTTGATAAAGGGTATTTATTTATTTTTAAAATTAATTAATTAATTTTAATTGGAGGATAATTACTCTTCAATATTGTGATGATTTCTACCATACATTAAAGGGTGTTTAGAAGAAAAGGACCATGACCTTCCTGTTTGCTTCACGCTGTGCTGTTCACTGATGCTGATCATGCCTGTTCCAAAGGACTCCCAGCTCCCACTCTTATGAACAATACCTCGGGGGTGTTTTAGAAAGCTCCCTTCAGTATCATCCTAGCCTCAGTAACTTCTGAATGTTCACTTGGTCCCTTAGTAGAAAAGTTCACTACCTCACTATTGAGCTCTGACTGTTTAAGATTTTCTCAGTTACACAGTCTATCCCAATTCAACCATCAAGGGCACTGCAAACAGTTTCTAATCTTCAGATTCATCCTAACTAGAGACAAATACCTGTTGCCCTTCATTCCCAAGCTTTGGAGAAATCTCCAGTGTTCTGTTCTAATCTTACATGGGTATGGCTTTTTGCAGCTTATCTATCATCTAAAGGAAATAAGAGGCCAATCTTGCATTCTGAAAAATGTTGCCCCAAATATCAGAGCTGCTGCTGCTGCTAAGTCACTTCCAACCCCATAGACGGCAGCCCACCAGGCTCCCGCATCCCTGGAATTCTCCAGGCAAGAACACTGGAGTGGGTTGCCATTTCCTTCTCCAATGCATGAAAGTGAAAAGTGAAAGGGAAGTCGCTCAGTCGTGTCCGACCCTCAGCGACCCCATGGACTGCAGCCTTCCAGGCTCCTTTGCCCATGGGATTTTCCAGGCAAGAGTATTGGAGTGGGGTGCCATTACCTTCTCCAAAATAACAGAGCAGGGCACCCATATTGCCCTTCCTACTTGAACTGGGAGAATGGCACAGAGTATAAAAGAAACACTGAGGCATTCTCTACTCCATCTCTTTCAAAGAGTCTTCTCTTCTCAGTAAATTCTCAGACTTGACATGATATTCTACAAAGGTTTCTTGAACTTTTGTCAACTGTTAGCAAGCTATCAACCTGGGGTTAATTTAAACAATTTCATGCTATAATAAATGAGGCATTTTGGCTGAAGCTAAATTTCTGTAAGCAATACAAATATGGTAATGATGGTTAGAAAAGACTTTTTATTTCATTTTATCTATACTATGTAGTAACTTATTTCTCCCATTTCCTTTCCCTATTCAAACTGCAAGGCACCTTGAGGCTTCCCGGCTTCCCTGGTGGCTCAGACAGTAAAGCATCTGCCTGCAATGCAGGAGACCTGGGTTTGATCCCTGGGTTGGGAAGATCCTGTGGAGAAGGAAATGGCAACCCACTACAGTATTCTTGCCTGGAAAATTCCATGGATGGAGGAGCCTGGTAGCTTACAGTCCATGGAATCACAAAGAGTCGGACATGACTGAACGATTTCACTTGATGCTTTTCATTAAACAAACTGATTCAATTCTCTTATTGGCTCAAATTTATAGTTTTTGACACTTACATGATTATAAACACAATGGCAATTTAAGATTTTTATTCAGGCAATTATAAGGTGTTTATTAAGGTGGTTAAGAATATCTTTGCTTTAAATTATCACTGGGGTACAGACTTGCAATATGTGTATGAGCCCTGATAGAAAAGCATTAATGTGGACCAAAGAATTTTGTCTGCTTTTTCAAATATAGAATCATTATGACTTTAACAGCATACAATATTCCCTTGAAATTAGTCCTTTATGTGATTGAGGACACGCCAGTGTTAAAATCAAATTTGACCTTTAAGAACACTTGAACTGTTCCCTTTTTATAGAAAGACACCCTTTCCCAACATTTTCTCCCTTAAGAATGGTACAGAAAACTTGCCTGTAGATATATATGAGACATGTTATTTTTGTCTATAGGAATATCTATATATGACGTGTACAATATAAATTTCATAATCATGTTAGAAACAGAAGGTAAACTTAGTTCTCCATGTATCTTATCCCAATGTCCAAGTTTTTTTTTTTTTTTTATATTGAAGTATTATATTATTGAAAGTGGCTCAGATGGTAAAGAATCTGCATGTAACCAGGAGACCTGGTTTCGATTCTTGGGTCAGGAAAATTCACCTGGAGAAAGAAATGGTAATCCACTTTAGTATTCGTGCCTGGAAAATCCCATGGACAGAGGAGCCTGGCAGGCTATAGTCCATGGGGTTGCAAAGAGTCAGACACAATTGACTAACTTTTAGGATGCCTGATCCTGTCAGTGTAGCTTTGTAACTCCCAGATTTGGACAAGCATGTGGAAAAAAGGGGGCTTCCCTGGTAGCACTCAGGTAAAGAATCCACCTGCAATTCAGGAGACCCTGGTTCAATTCCTGGGTTGGGAACATTCCCTGGAGAAGAGACAGGCTACCCATGCCAGTATTTTTGGACTTCCCTTGTGGCTCAGCTGGTAAAGAATCTGTCTGCAATGCGGGAGACCTGGGTTCAACCCCTAGGTTGGGAAGATCCCCTGGAGAAGGGGAATGGCTACCCACTCCAGTATTCTGGTGTGGAGAATTCCATGGGCTGTACAGAAAAAAGAAAAAGATGGTAAAAACCACCTACTATTACTTGGCCATCTACCTTCTACAACATGGTGGAGTAGAAGGACGTGCATTCATTTTCTGCAAGAACTCTAAAATTATAACTCACTGCTGAACAACCATCCACAGGAGAATGTTGGATCCCACCAAAAACATACCCCACATCCAAGGACAAAGGAGAAGCCCCAGCAAGATGGTAGGAGGGGCAAAATCGCATTTAGAATCAAACCCCATTCTCACCAGAGATGTTCAGAGGGCTCAAACAAAACCTTGTGCACACAAGGAGACCCTACAGAGAATAAGTCAGACCTGCCTTTGAGTGTTTGAGTGTCTCCTGTGGAGGTATGGGTCAGCAGTGGCCTGCCACAGGGGCAGGAGCTCTGGGAGCAGCAGACATGGGTGTGGCATAAACCCTCTTGGAGGAGGCCACCATTAACCCCACCATAGAGCCTCCAGAACTTACACAAGACTGGGGAAACAGACTCTTGGAGGGCACAAACAAAACTTTGTCTGCACCAGGACCCAGGAAAAAGGAGCAGGAACCCCACAAGAGACTGACCCAGACTTGCCTGTGAGTGTCCAGGACCTCCAGTGGAGGCGTGGATCAGTGGTGGCCTGCTGTAGGGTCTGGGGCACTGAGTATGGCAGTTCATGCATGGGACCTTTTGAAGGAGGTTGCCATTATCCTCATTGCCTCCAACATAGTTTGGTCACAGACCAAATAACAGAGAGGGAACACAGCCATGTCCATCAACAGAAAATTGGATTAAAGATTTACTGAGAAAGGCTCTGCCTGTCAGAACAGACCCAGTGCCCCCCACAGTCAGTCTCTCCCATCAGGAAGCTTCCATAAGTCTCTTATTCTTATCCATCAGAGGGCGGACAGAATGAGACCACAATCACAGAAAACTAATAAAACTGGTCACAAGGGCCTTAGCCTTGTCTAACTCAATGAAACTATGAGGCATGCTGTGTAGGGCCACCCAAGATGGATAGGTTATGGTGGAGAGTTCTGGCAAAATGTGGTCCACTGGAGAAGGGAATGGCAAATCACTTCAGTATTCTTGCCTTGAGAACTCCATGAACTGTATGAGAAAGCAAAAAGGTATGACACTGAAAGATGAACTCCCCAGGTCTATATGTGCCCAATATGCTCTTAGAGAAGAGTGGAGAAATAACTCCAGAAAAAGTGAAGAGACAGGGCCAAAGAAAAAATAGTGCCCAGTTGTGTATGTGACTGGTGATAGAAGTAAAGGCCAAAGCTGTAAAGAACAATATGGCACAGGAACCTAGAATGTTAGGTCCATGAATCAAGGTAAATTGGAAATGGTCAAACAGGAGATGGCAAGAGTGAACATTGACATTTTAGGAATCAGTGAACTAAAATGGACTGGGATGGGTGAATTTAACTCAGATGAGCATTGTATCTACTACCGTGGGCAAGAATCGCTTAGAAGAAATGGAGTAGCCCTCATAATCACCAAAAGAGTTCGAAATTCAGTACTTGGGTGTGATCTCAAAAATGACAGAATGATCTCTGTTCATTTCCAAGGCAAACCATTCAATATCACACTAATCCAAGTCTATGCCCTGACCAGTAATGCTGAAGAAGCTGAAATTGAATGGTTCTATGAAGACCTACAAGACTTTCTAGAACTAACACCCAAAAAAGATGTCCTTTTCATTATAGGGGAATGGAATGCAAAAGTAGGAAGTCAAGAAACACCTGGGGTTACAGGAAAACTTGGACTTGGAATACAGAATGAAGCAGGGCAAAGGCTAACAGAGTTTTGCCAAGAGAACAAACTGGTCATAGCAAATACCCTCTTCCAACAACACAAGAGATGACTCTACAATTGGACATCACCAGATGGTCAATACCAAAATCAGATTGATTATATTATTTGCAGCCGAAGATGAAGAAGCTGTATACAGTCAGCAAAAACAAGACTGGGAGCTGTCTGTGGCTCAAATCACAAACTCCTTATTGCCAAATTCAGACTGAAATGGAAGAATGTAGGGAAAACCACTAGACCATCCAGGTATGATCTAAATCAAACCCCTTATGATTATACAGTGAAAGTGACAAATAGATTCAAGAGATTAGTCTGATTGACAGAGTGCCTGAAGAACTGTGCCCAGAGGTTTGTGACATTGTACCGGAAGCAGTGATCAAGACCATGTCAAGAAAAAAAAATGCAAAAAGGTAAAATGATTGTTGGAGTAGGCCTTACAAATGACACCTAATGGTGAGCAATGTCAGATTTGTGACCTCCAAAGAAGAAGATTTAGGTCCGAACTAGGGACCAGACTTGATCACTCAAGAGCTCTTGTGTAGCAGAATCATATTAAAGTTAAAAAGGGAGAGAGAAACCTTTTGACATAGGCATCAGAAGAGGGAT
Source organism: Bos javanicus (assembly GCF_032452875.1). Lineage (NCBI taxonomy): Eukaryota > Metazoa > Chordata > Mammalia > Artiodactyla > Bovidae > Bos > Bos javanicus. The sequence continues at coordinate 53,522,971 of NC_083876.1, forward strand.
GGAGAATGCCCCATCCCTAGTCTTAGCAAGGGAATTATATACTTTTTAATTGGTTATTAAAATAAATCAAAAGAATGTCTCAAGGTTGTAACAATCTTACTAGACCCATTTCCATAATATACATTTTAAGATAACAGGATTAGTCAGAAGGTTTTCAGGAAGGAGAAACATGACCTCAAGCAGGATACATTATTGTTATATAATCCTTACTAAAGAATGTAGAAAAATAGTTTATCCTTTCCTCCTCCTTGAGAATTCCAGGCCCCTATCTCCTCCTTGAGAGCCCCAGACTCCTTTCTCCTCCTTGGAGACCCCAGACTTTAATCAACCTGCCTAGGAATTGACTCTCTCATTCCCCCTTTTCTTCTAGGAGAATTATGTTGCCAAGGGAAAGGGGCATCGTTTTCATTCCATAACTACTTCCTGCTTTAGAGGTACATGGTCCCTAAATTGTTGAGGCAACATGTTCTCCTAACTCTCATAATGAAGGTCTCTGATTCAGGGACCCCAAGTAATAGAGGAGGCTGTAGCACTCATAGGAGCCTGGACAGCCATTTGTAACTATATGGTTAGAAGCAAACCCCATTTTGCAGTTACAGATGTAAGGCCAAATAATGGTTAAACCAGGTTAAAATGTAATCAAAATTAAGTCACATTATGTCCATAGTTAAGGTACAATATGTCATAGCAGTCCATCTTAGGATTGTTAGATGTCATCAGATCAAGAAGAGGGATCATATATGATTGTTGTTGGTGAAGGTATTTGCCGAGTTGAAGAAAGTCCTTTCCTTGAAGTGGAGAAATTCACCATGTGAAGCCTTCAGTTGATGATGATGAGGAGTGCTCTGCAGACCCAGCAATTAAACCCATTTTGGAGGGGTCATCTCCCAGAGTTTTCTAAATGTCTGTTGAAAAGCTGAAAGCTGAGTCACATAGTTAATTCCAAGGTTAAGGATGTATGATAATCTCTGTGCACAAAAATGGTCTGTCATTGAGATAATCCCATTTTTGGGGGGCAGTTCGAGCCCTCGTTAAAGGTATGGGTAAAATTTTAAGCCAACTGTCTTGTGTTCCCTGAGTTAGCTTATATGAATGTCTTTTAATAATGTCATTAGCCTTTTCAACTTTTTCTGAATATTGGGGTCTCCAGGAACAGTTTAAGTGATATTCTGTTCCTAGAGTTTTTGACACCCCTTGAATTACAGCAACTTTAAAGATGGAGCATAGTTGCTCTGAATTATAGAGTTTAAGATCCCACTTACACCATGAAAAATCAGTGCACTAAGATTTTGCCCATTAGTAAACTTATGAGCTTTAGGCATTAGCAAAACAATAGTAGCAATTACCCTCAAGCAGTGTAGCCATAGCCTTTTTTCAGTAACAAGCAAACTAAACTCTGATTCATTTCAGTTCAGTTCAGTTGCTCAGTCGTGTCTGACTCTTTGTGACCCCATGAATCACAGCATGCCAGGCCTCCCTGTCCATCTTGAACTCTTGGAGTTCACTCAAACTCATGTCCATCGAGTCGGTGATGCCATCCAGCCATCTCATCCTCTGTCGTCCCCTTCTCCTCCTGCCCCCAATCCCTCCCAGCATCAGGGTCTTTCCCAATGAGTCAACTCTTCGCATGAGGTGGCCAAGTACTGGAGTTTCAGCTTCAGCATCAGTCCTTCCAATGAAGACCCAGGACTGATCTCCTTTAGGATGGACTGGTTGGATCTCCTTGCAGTCCAAGGGACTCTCAAGAGTCTTCTCCAGCACCACAGTTCAAAAGCATCAATTCTTCGGTGCTCAGCTTTCTTCACAGTCCAACTCTCATATTCATACATGACCACTGGAATAACCATAGCCTTGACTAGACAGACCTTTTTTGGCAAACTAATATCTCTGCTTTTCAATTTGTTATCTAGGTTGGTCATAACTTTCCTTCCAAGGAGTAAGTGTCATTTAATTTCATGGCTGCAATCACCATCTGTAGTGATTTTGGAGACCCCCCAAAATAAAGTCTGACACTGTATACACTGTTTCCCCATCTATTTCCCATGAAGTGATGGGACCGGATGCCATGATCTTCGTTTTCTGAAAGTTGAGCTTTAAGCCAACTCTCTTTTTTCATTTTCATCAAGAGGCTTTTTAGTTCCTCTTCACTTTCTGCCATGAGGGTGGTGTCATCTGCATATCTGAGGATGTTGATATTTCTGCTGGCAATCTTGATTCCAGCTTGTGCTTCTTCCAGCCCAGCATTTCTCATGATGTACTCTGCATATAAGTTAAATAAGCAGGGTGACAATATACAGCCTTGATGTACTCCTTTTCCTATTTGGAGCCAGTCTGTTGTTCCATGTCCAGTTCTAACTGTTGCTTCCTGACCTGCATTTAGGTTTCTCAAGAGGCAGGTCAGGTGGTCTGGTATTCCCATCTCTTGAAGAATTTCCCACAGTTCATTGTGATCCACACAGTCAAAGGCTTTGGCATAGTCAATAAAGCAGAAATGGATGTTTTTCTGGAACTCTCTTGCTTTTTTGATGATCCAGTGGATGTTGGCAATTTGATCTCTGGTTCCTCTGCCTTTTCTAAAACCAGCTTGAACATCTGGAAATTCGTGGTTCATGTATTGCTGAAGCCTGACTTGGAGAATTTTGAGCATTACTTTACTAGCATGTGAGATGAGTGCAATTGTGCAGTAGTCTGAGCATTCTTTGGCATTGCCTTTCTTTGGGATTGGAATGAAAACTGACATTTTCCAGTCTTGTGGCCACTGCTGAGCTTTCCAAATTTGCTGGCATATTGAGTGCAGCACTTTCACAGCATCGTCTTTCAGAATTTGAAATAGCTCAACTGGAATTCCATCACCTCCACTAGCTTTGTTCGTAGTGATCCTTCCTAAGGCCCACTTGACTTCACATTCCAGGATGTCTGGCTCTAGGTGAGTGATCACACCATCGTGATATCTGGGTCGTGAAGATCTTTTTTGTACAGTTCTTCTGTGTATTCTTGCCACCTCTTCTTCATATCTTCTGCTTCTATTAGGTCCATACCATTTCTTTCCTTTATTGAGCCCACCTTTGCATGAAATGTTCCTTTGGTATCTTTGATTTTCAGAAGTGAGCAGGCTGTGATGGACTGTGCAGAAGGGTGGCCAAAAGGAGCTACCCCTTACTCAAGGTCAGGGGAGGCGACCGAGAGTGCCAGTCTGTGTCAGCACAGGAGTGGCCAAGAGGAGCTACCCCATGTCCGAGGTCAGGGGTGGTGGCTGTGAGGAACTACCCCATGCCCAAGGTCAGGGCAACGGCCAAGAGGAGCTACCCCACGCCCGAGGTCAGGGGAGGCTGCCGAGGAGAGCAACCCCACATCCAAGGAGCAGTGGCTGTGCGGGCGAAGGTGGGCCAAGAGGAGCTACTCAGTGTTCAAAGTCAGGAGAGATGGCCGTGACGAGATACCCCTTGGCCAAGGTAAGGAGCAGTGGCTGCACTTTGCTAGAGCAGCTGTGAAGAGATACCCCACGTCCAAGGTAAGAGAAACCCAAGTAAGATGGTAGGTGTTGTGAGAGGGCATCAGAGGGCAGACACACTGAAACCATAATCACAGAGAACTAGCCAATCTGATCACATGGATCACAGCCTTGTCTAACTCAGTGAAACTAAGCCATACGCTGTGGGGCCACCCAAGATGGGCAGGTCATGATGGATAGGTCTGACAGAATGTGGCCCACTGGAGAAGGGAATGGCAAACTACTTCAGTATTCTTGCCTTGAGAACCCCATGAACAGTGTGAAAAGGCAAAATGATAGGACACTGAAAGGGGAACTCTCCAGGTCGGTAGGTGCCCAATATGCTACTGAAGATCATTGGAGAAATAACTCCAGAAAGAATGAAGGGATGGAGCCAAAGCAAAAACAATACCCAGTTGTGGATGTGACTGGTAATAGACGCAAGGTCCGATGCTGTAAAGAGCAATATTGCATAGGAATCTTGAATGTCAGGTCCATGAATCAAGGCAAATTGGAAGTGGTCAAACAGAAGATGGCAAGAGTGAACATTGACGTTCTAGGAATCAGCAAACTAAAACGGACTATGCTATGCTAAGTCACTTCAGTCGTGTCAGACTCTGTGCGACCCCATAGACAGCAGCCCACCAGGCTTCCCCGTCCCTGGGATTCTCCAGGCAAGAACACTGGAGTGGGTTGCCATTTCCTTCTCCAATGAATGAAAGTGAAAAGTGAAAGTGAAGTCGCTCAGTCCTGTCTGACCCTCAGCGACCCCATGGACTGCAGCCTTCTAGGCTCCTCCATCCATGGGATTTTCCAGGCAAGAGTACTGGAGTGGGGTGCCATTGCCTTCTCCAAAAATGGACTGGAAGGGGTCATCTGAGTTAAAAATGGACTGGAAGGTGTGAATTTAACTCAGGTGACCATTATATCTACTACTGTGGGCAGGAATCCCTTAGAAGAAATGAAATAGCCATCATGGTCAACAAAAGAGTCTGAAATGCGGTACTTGGATGCAATTTCAAAACGACAGAATGATCTCTGTTCATTTCCAAGGCAAACCATTCAATATCACGGTAATCCAAGCCTATGCCCCAACCAGTAATGCTGAAGTTGAAGGGTTCTATGAAGACCTACAAGATCTTTTAGAACTAACACCCAAAAAAGATACCCTTTTCATTATAGGGGACTGGAGTCCAAAAGTAGGAAGTCAAGAAACACCTGGAGTAACAGACAAATTTGGCCTTGGAGTATGGAATGAAGCAGGCAAAGGCTAATAGAGTTTTGCCAAGAGAACGCACTGGTCATAGCAAACACCCTCTTCCAACAACACAAGAGAAGACTCTACACATGGACATGACCAGATGGTCAATACCGATATCAGACTGATTATATTTTTTGCAGCTGAAGATGCAGAAGCTCTATATAGTCAGCAAAAACAAGACCAGGAGCTGACTGTGGCTCAGACCATGAACTCCTTATTGCCAAATTCAGACTTAAATTGAAGAAAGTAGGGAAGACCACTAGACCATTCAGGTATGACCTATATCAAATCTCTTATCATTATACAGTGGAAGTGAGAAATAGTTTTAAGGGACTAGATCTGATAGAGTGCCTGATGAACTATGAACAAAGGTCGTGACATTGTATAGGAGACAGGGATCAAGACCATCCCCATAGAAAATATTTGCAAAAAACCAAAATGGCTGTCTGAGGAGGCCTTACAAATAGCTGTGAAAAGAAGAGAAGCGAAAAGCAAAGGAGAAAAGGAAAGATATAAGCATCTGAATGCAGAGTTCCAAAGAATAGCAAGGAGAGATAAGAAAGCCTTCCTCAGTGATCAATGCAAAGTAATAGAGGAAAACAACAGGATGAGAAAGACTAGAGATCTCTTCAAGAAAACAGGATTAGTCAGAAGATATTCATGAAGGAGAAATGTCCTCAAGCAGGATACATTATTTTTGTATAATCTTTACTAGGGAATGTAGGAAAAAATATTTGTCTTTTTCTCCTCCTTGAGAATTCCAGACACTTATCTCCTCCTTGAGAGCCCCAGACTCCTTTCTTCTCCTCAGGGACCCTGGACTTTTTATCAACCTGCCTAGGAATTGACTCTCTCGCAAATAGCTGAGAAAAGAAGAGAAGCTAAAGGCAAAGGAGAAAAGGAAAGATATATCCATTTGAATGCAGAATTCCAAAGAATAGCAAGGAGAGATAAAAACTTCTTCAGTGATTAATGCACAGAAATAGAGGAAAATAATAGAATGGGAAAGACTAGAGATCTCTTCAAGAAAATTAGAACTATCAAGGGAACATTTCATGCAAAGATGAGCACCAATAAAGGATAGAAATGGTAGGGACCTAACAGAAGCATAAGATATTAAGAGGTGGCAACAATATACAGAAGAACTGTATCAAAAAGATCTTAGTGACCCAGATAACCACAATGGTGTGTGTGATCACTCACCTAGAGCCAGACATCCTGGAATGCGAAGACAAGTGGGCCTTAGGAAGCATCAGTGCAAATAAAGCTCGTGGATGTGATAGAATTCCAGTTGAGCTATTTCAAATCCTGAAAGATGATGCTGTGAAAGTGCTGCACTCAATATGCCAGCAAATTTGGAATACTCATCAGTGGGCACAGGGCTGGAAAAGGTCAGTTTTCATTTCAATCCCAAAGAAAGGCAATGCCAAAGAATGTTCAAACTGCTGCACAACTGCACTCATCTCCCATGCTAGCAAAGTAATGCTCAAAATTCTCAAAGCCAGGCCTCAACAGTATGTGAACCGCGAACTTCCAGATGTTCAAGCTGGATTTACAAAAGGCAGAGGAAACAGAGATCAAATTGCCAACATCCATTGGATCATCAAAAAATCAAAAGAGTTACAGAAAAACATCTACTCTTTTCTTTACTGCCTATGCCAAAGCCTCTGACTGTTGAATCACAACAAACTCTGGAGAATTCTTCAAGAGATGGGAATACCAGACCACCTGACCTGCCTTCTGAGAAATCTGTATGCAGGTCAAGAAGCAACAGTTAGAATTAGACATGGAACAACAGACTGGTTCCAAATCGGGAAAGGATTACGTCAAGCCTGTATATTGTCACCATGCTTATTTAACTTATATATTGAATACATCATGCAAAATGCAAGGCTGCATGAAGCAAAAGCTGGAATCAAGATTACTGGGAGAAATATCAATAGCCTCAGATACACAGATGACACCACCATTATGGCAGAAACTGAAGAAGAACTAAAGAGCCTCTTGATTAAGAGGAGAGTGAAAATATTGGCTTAAAACTCAGCATTCAGTAAACTAAGATCATGGCATCCGGTCCCATCACTTCATGGCAAATAGATGGGAAAACAATGGAAACAGTGACAGACTTTATTTTCTTGGGCTCCAAAATCACTACAGATGGTGATTGCAGCCATGAAATTAAAAGACGCTTACTCCTTGGAAGAAAAACTATGACCAACCTAGACAGCATATTAAAAAGCAGAGACGTTACTTTGCCAACAAAGGTCCATCTAGTCAAAGCTATGTTTTTTCCAGTAGTCATGTATGGATGGAAGAGTTGAAGTATAAAGAAAGCTAAGCGCCAAAAAATGGATACTTTTGAACTGTTTTGCTGGAGAAGACTCTTGAGAGTCCCTTGGACTGCAAGGAGATCAAATCAGTCAAACCTAAAGGAAATCAGTCCTGAATATTCATTGGAAGGACTGATGCTGAAACTGAAGCTCTAATACTTTGGCCACGTGATGTAAAGAACTGACTCATTGGAAAAGCTCCTGATGCTAGGAAAGATTAAAGGCAGGAGGAGAAGGGGATGACAGAAGACAAGATGGTTGCATGGCATCACTGAGTCAGTAGACATGAGTTTGAGCAAGCTCCAGGTGATGGTGATGGACAGGGAAGCCTGGTGTGCTGCAGTCCATTGTAAAGAATCAGACATGACAGAGTGACTGAACTGAACTGAACTGAATTCCTTGGCCATAGCTACTTCATCAGTTGTTGCTCTCAAATGTTGTAGTGCTAGATGGTTTTACTGAGCACATCAAGTTTCTGAGGAGCATATTTTCCATTTCTCTATATTCTTCACAGTTTCTCTTGCAGATGCAAATGTAGACTTCTCTCAATAGACTCAAATAAATGTTAAGATAAATGCTGAATGTGACTCAACTAGTTGGTAACAGGCTTACTGGGAAATTTTCTGTGAAATACTGATTCAAATATTTTATAATAAGAACCAAAAGAATAATGAATGATCTTAACTGAATTTTACTGTTTGTTTCTCTGAATCCTACATGGAAGAAGATTGTTCAGAACAGATCACTTCAAAACCTGTAAAAAGACAATAGGCAATCACAGGTTTCCCTCCCAGCCACATAACTCAAGGTATAGACTCTTCTTATCTTAATCTCTTATGTCTCATTCCAAGATACTCCTTTTTAATCTACAGCCTGCATTCTTGATTTTGATGTTCTATGATTTGTAAGCATGCTGTGCATGACACAGTAATATTATTCTGTGTCTCTTATTCTCAAAGGTGCAAATAGAGACCAGTACTTATTTATTTCCCCATAGGTTGATCTCAATATTTGCAAATATTTTAATAATAACACCACCAAAGTTTCCATAAAATATCTTCTATTTTTGTTGTAGTGTTTTTCTAGTTTTTCCCAGCTAGAAATTTAGTGGTGGGTTTTACCTGAAATGTACAAGTAGATCTTATTTTTTTTTTTACCTGCTTATTTTTACTTAATATTAAATTGCATTTATACTATTTTCAGTGAGAAAATTACTTTAAACAGTTGCTCATTAAGGTTACCATTTATAATCCCCCTTACTATATTATATTTGCACCAGAAAATGATAACCCAGAAATGTTTAGCTACAGTTGGCAAGAAAAAATTTACATAATAGCTGGGCCAATAAAACCCTTCATTTTGGTCCATAAATAGACAGTTTTAATAATTAACTGATTTATGAAATAAGGCACATTATTTTGTAGTTAAAATCATCAGATATTCAACTACCATAAGGAAATTTTTGGTTGATTTGAGCTTGCTTATTTTATCTTAAAAAACATATTTATGATTATATGAATTTTTCAATGTATACTGTCCAGGTGTATATCACATATTATGTTTAAACCCTTGTAAACAAAAGGAAAAAATATACCCAATAAGAATTATGTAAGTGAAGTGAATATCTTTAAGCCAGTAGCTAAAAATAACTGAGTTACACAAAGCCACTAATCAAAATCTAAGGAGAAATACTTTCTCAGCACTGTTCTCATTTTCTCCTGGTAATTGGTTTTCTTTTTTCATACCTTTGGAATTAGAGGAGACTTAACAGTGGAAGAAGAAAAGGCACACAGAGAAAATGAGAACTTGACAGACCCACAGGATTAACATCAGCTTTCTCTTCAGTCTTGTTAATGACAGACTTGCTCATAATGCCTGTAACTCTAGGAAATCTCATTCGTTGGTGAGCCACTTTTGGATTTCTTTGTATTTGTGGCAGATCGTATATATTTGACTGGTTTTCTTCCTTGTATTTTCTTCTTTATGTTTGTGTGAAATACTAGTGTTGGATGACAAATATTGAAATAAAAGTTGTCTTTCCCTGGTTTAGCCTTTAAAAAAACGAGAGAAACTTTAAAATGAGGGTAGAGCTTTGTCCTTCTCTAGTACCCTGCTCTGTGTATGTCTCTCTGTTTCCTTTCAAGCAATAATGAACTAAGCATTTCATAATAGATATCAGTAGATGCCTTGAGATGAATCGTCACCAACAGAAAAGTCTGGAACTCAGAGTAGTGGAGCAGAAATATCTTTATACAAGGAATCTGGTCAAGTCTCTTGACTCTAGTTTAAAACTTCCTCCTGTGGCTGATTCATGTTGATGTATGGTGGAAATCATCACAATATTGTAGAATAATTATTTACCAATTAAAATTAAAAAAAAGAAACTTCCTTCTGTATGTCACTATTCTTTAATCACTCCAGAAAGCTAGCAATCAATCCTTTATCTATGATTCCCCAGAGCAAAACCCACAATTCTCTTAAACTCTGTAATTAGAATGGTCCCATTTCACTTCTTGAATTTTAATCCCTCATAATAATTATTGTATTGTTACTGTAATACTTGATGATGAAAGTAATATATTTTCTTTAGAGAAAATGTGAAAAATAAAGAAAATAGGGAGAGCAATTAATCCTATCTAAAGATGGGTCAGTAGTAATAATTTTGATACATATATTGCAAGGTTTATTTCTATGCATACAGGTACTTACTGCATATATTAATATCTTCAGGGTGTAGAGGAGTATAGTATATGCTCAATAAATACTTATTGAGTGGACCATTGAATGTAGAGATCATGCTGGGGCAAGGAGAAGACCAAAACATAGTGAATGTAAAAGGCATAGACCTAAAGAAAATGAACAATGAGGGAAATGATGCAATATTACATCCACAGAATTCCTTCTTTGCCTTACTTGCTAAATTATGTAATATATAGCATAAGGATTGTAGATTCAAATTCCAATCTATTGTTTAATTTCTGGAAATGTTCTAGGGCCATCTGTGCCAGAGGCTGTCTCATCTTCTTTGCACTGTGATCATTTTGTTTGAGGGCAAGATTCCTACTTTCCCTACAGGGTCTCTTTTTATCCTACTCTCTAAGCATCTGATTGGAAAGAGTTTGATATTGCTTCATACAATTCTATCACTTTGAGGAACACAGTAAAGTCTCTGGGGCTAATTTATAGACAGATACAATCAGTTTAAATCCACAGCATGAGATATTCAAATAGAGGTCCAAGTTTGAGTAAGTTTTGTGAAGGAAAACTTGTAAATCTTTTCAAGTACTTCTTAAATTTACTCTCAAGAGAATAGTCTCATTTTATATTCTCCACTGAGCTGCATAAATTTCCTCTGTCAATAAGAGGACCTTTGTCAGAAGCCCTGGTAACTGCCTCACTTTTTCTCCCTTGATCATATGTTTGCTTACTTTGTATTGTGAGCTCTATGCAGTGAATCAGGGATTACACAGAGGTTCAGTCAATTAATGTCTTAGATCAAAGGCATCACTCCACAGCTTCTTACATCATTCCATAAGTTGGCAGTGATTTTTATGGAGAAAGATTACTAGTTCTGAGATTACACAGATTTAACCTGAGTACTTGGACAAGTTTTCTTTTCTTTTCTTTTTTAAATTTAAATTTATTTATTTTAATTAGAGGCTAATTACTTTCTTGATGCCATAGTTGAGTTCAAAGAGATTTCATTTCATAAAATGACCAGATATTGAAAAATTATAGGAAGGGAGTCAGAGAACTCTAACTGGATGGTATGAAGGAGCTCTCTATGCGGGAGAATATGAGGGAATTCTGAGAGAAGGAGGGTGAGAGGCAACTCTGAGAAAAGGAAGATGTGAGGGAATTCAGAGAGAAGGAAGCTGCTAGGAAACTCAGAGAGGGAAAGTGAGGGAATTCTAAGAAAATAAAGGTGAGAGTTAATTCTGAGAGACGGGGAGTAAGAGGGAATACTGCTAGAGGGAGAATGAGAGGGAAATCTAACTGAGGGAGAGTGTAAGGGAATTCTGAGAGAAGAGTGAGAGGACTATGAGAGGACACTGGGAGGGAATTCTGAGAGAAAAGGGGAATTCTGAGAGAAGGCAAGTGAAGATATTCTCAGGAAAGGAGGGTGTGAGGGAATACTCAGTAACAGAGTGTGAAAGAAATATAAGAGAAGGAAAATGAGAGGGAATTCTGAAAGAAGGAAAGTGAAAAGGAATTCTAAGTAAGGGAATTGTTGTAAAGTCCCTAAGTTCTGTGCCACACTTTTTTTGTTTCCAGGCTCCTCTGTCTAAGGGACTTCCCAGGCAAGAATATTGGAATGGGTCACCATTTCCTTCTTCAGGGCATCTCCCCTCTCCAGGGATCAAACTTGAATCCCCTGCATTAAATGCAGGCAGATTCCTTACGTCTGAGCAACCAGGGAAGCCCAAGTGAAGGAGGGTGTCAGGGATTTCTGAGAGAAGGAGGGTGAGGAAATTCTGAGAAAAGGAGGGGGCAGAGAATAGTGAGGTGGAGAAACAGTGTGAGAGAAAGAAAATGAGAAGGAATTCTGAGAGAAGGAAGGTGAGAGGGAATTCAGAAAGAAGGTGAGAGGGAATTCTGAGTGAGAGAGGCTGTGAGGGAATTGTGAGAGAAGGAGTGAGAAGGATTGAGGAGAGGAGAGTTTAGAGAGAAGAAAGGTGTGAGGGAATTCTGAGTAAGGGAGAATGTGTGGGAAGAGTGAGAGAAGGAAGATGAGAGAGAATTCTGAGAAAATGAGAGTGAGAAGGAATACTGAGAGAAGGAAGGAAAAGAGGAAATTCTGAATAAGGGAGAGTGTGAGGAAATTCTGAGTGGAGACTGAGAGGGAATTCTGAGAGGAGGAAGATGTGACAAAACTCTGAGAGAGGAAAGGTAAAAAGAAATTCTGAGAGGAGAATGAGACAAAATTCTGAGAGAAAGAGGGTGAGAGAGAATTCTGAGTGAAGAACGATAAGAGGGAATTCTGAGAAAAGGAGACTGAAAGGGAATTCTGAGAGAAGAGTGAGGGAATTCTGAGAAAAGAGGTGAGAAGGAATTATGAGAGAGAAAGGGTGTGAGGAAATTCTGAGAGAAAAAACATGAAAGAGAATTTTGAGAGAAGGAACCTGAGAGTGAAATAATGAGGGAGGGTGTGAGGTAATTCATAGTGATGGAGGGTATGAAGGAATTATGAGAGAAGGGATAGGTGAAAGGAAATTCTAAGAAAAGGATGTATGAGAAAACTCTGAGAGAGGGAAAGTTAGAAGGAATTCTGAGAGAAGGAGAGTAGGGGAATTGTAACAGGAGAGTGAGAGGGAATACTGAAAGAAGGGTGAGGGAATTGTGAAAGAAAGAGAGTGAGAGGGGATTTTGAGAGCAACTCACATCCTGGAATGTGAAGTCAAGTGGGCCTTAGAAAGCATCACTACAAACAAAGCTAGTAGAGGTGATGAAATTCCGATTGAGCTATTCCAAATCCTGAAAGATGATGCTGTGAAAGTGCTGCGCTCAATATGCCAGCAAATTTGGAAAACTCAGCAGTGGCCACAGGACTAGAAAAGGTCAGTTTTCATTCCAATCCCAAAGAAAGGCAATGCCAAAGATGCTCAAACTACCGGACAATTGCACTCATCTCACAAGCTAGTAAGGTAATGCTCAAAATTCTCTAAGCCAGGCTTCAGCAATATGTGAACCGTGAACTTCCTGATGTTCAAGCTGGTTTTAGAAAAGGCAGAGGAACCAGAGATCAAATTGCCAACATCCGCTGGATCATGGAAAAAGCAAGAGAGTTCCAGAAAAACATCTACTTCTGCTTTATTGACTATGCCAAAGCCTTTGACTGTGTGGATCACAATAAACTATGGAAAATTCTGAAAGAGATGGGAATACCAGAACACCTGATCTGCCTCTTGAGACATTTGTATGCAGGTCAGGAAGCAACAGTTAGAACTGGACATGGAACAACAGACTGGTTCAAAATAGGAAGGGGAGTACATCAAGGCTGTATATTGTCACCCTGTTTATTTAACTTATATGCAGAGTACATCATGAGAAACGCTGGACTGGGAGAAATGCTGGACTGGAAGAAACACAAGCTGGAATCAAGATTGCTGGGAGAAATATCAATCACCTGATATGCAGATGACACCACCCTTATGGCAGAAAGTGAAGAGGAACTCAAAAGCCTCTTGATGAAAGTGAAAGTGGAGAGTGAAAAAGTTGGCTTAAAGCTCAACATTCAGAAAACCAAGATCATGGCATCTGGTCCCACCACTTCATGGGAAATAGATGGGGAAACAGTGGAAACAGTGTCAAATTTTATTTTTCTGGGCTCCAAAATCACTACAGATGGTAACTGCAGCCATGAAATTAAAAGACGCTTATTCCTTGGAAGGAAAGTTATGACCAACCTAGATAGCATATTCAAAAGCAGAGACATTATTTTGTCAACAAAGGTCTGTCTAGTCAAGGCTATGGTTTTTCCAGTGGTCATGTATGGAAGTGAGAGTTGGAGTGTGAAGAAGGCTGAGCGCCGAAGAATTGATGCTTTTGAGCTGTGGTGTTGGAGAAGACTCTTGAGAGTCCCTTGGATTGCAAGGAGATCCAACCAGTCCATCCTAAAGGAGATCAACCCTGGGATTTCTTTGGAAGGAATGATGCTAAAGCTGAAACTCTAGTACTTTGGCCACCTCATGTGAAGAGTTGACTCATTGGAAAAGACTCTGATGCTGGGAGGGATTGAGGGCAGGAGGAGAAGGGGATGACAGAGGATGAGATGGCTGGATGGCATCATTGACTCGATGGACGTGAGTCTCAATGAACTCCGGGAGTTGGTGATGGACAGGGAGGCCCGGTGTGCTGCGATTCATGGGATCGCAGAGTCAGACATGACTGAGCAACTGATCTGACCTGATCTGATGAGAGGGAATGCTGAGCAAGGGAGGGATAAGGGATTTCTGAGAGAAGCAGAATGTGAGGGAATTCTGAGTGAAGGAAGGTGACAAGGAATTCTGAGAGGAGGAGAATGAGGGTGAATTCTGAGAGAGGAAGGGTGCTAAGCATAGCAGCACAGTAGGGTAAGAGGGAATCTGAGTGAGAGAGTGTGAGGGAGTTCTGAAAGAAGAAAGGTGAGAAGAAATTCTGAGAGAAGAAAGGTGAGAGAGAGTTTGAGTGAGAGAGGATGTGAGGGAATTCTGAGAGAAGGAGAATGAGAGGAAATTCTGAGAGAAGGAGAATGAGAGGAAATTCTAAAAGAAGAAAGGTGAGGAATTTTGAGTGAAGGAGAGTGAGAGGGAATTCTGAAAGAAGAAAATGAGAGGGAATTTTGAGTGAAGGTGAGTGAGAGAATTCTGAGAGGGGAGTGATAGGGGATTCCAGGAGAAGAAATATGAGAGGGATTTCTGAGTGAGAGAGTGGGTAAAGGACTCTAAGAAAAGAATGTGAGGGAATTCTAGCAAGGCAGAGTGTGATGTTATTCTGAATGAGGTAGGGTAAGAGGAAATCTGAATGAGGAAGGGTGTGAGAGAATTGTGAGAGGAGTGTGAGGGAATTCTGAGGGAAAGAGAATGAAAGGAAATTTTAAGAGAAGGAGAGTGAGATGAAATTCTGAAAGAAGAAAGATGAGGGAATTCTGAGAGCAGGAGGGTGAAAGGCAATTCTAAGAGAAGAAAGGTAAGGGATTCTGATGGAGAGAGTGTGTGATGGCATTCTGAATGAGGTAGGTAAGAGGGAATCTGAATGAAGGAGCGTGGGAGGAAATTCTTAGAGGAGAGTGTGAAGGAATTGTGAGAGGAGAGTATGAGGGAATTGTGAAAGAAGAAAGATGAGAGGGAATTTTGAGAGCAGAAAGGTAAGGTTCGATGCAGGATATGGATGCTTGGGGCTGGTGCACTGGGATAACCCAGAGGGGTGGTACGGGGAGGGAGGTGGGAGGGGGGTTTAGGATGGGGAACATGTGTACACCCATGGCAGATTCATGTTGATGTATGGCAAAACCAATACAATATTATAAAGTAATTAGCCTCCAATTAAAATAAATAAATTTAAATTAAAAAAAAGAAAGGTAAGGGAATTTTGAGTGAGTGTTTATAAGGGAATTCTGAGAGAAAGACATTGAGTAAACTCTGAGAAAAGGAGAATGAAAGGGAATTTAAAAAAGAGATTCATGTTGATATATGGCAAAACCAACACAATATTGTAAAGTAATTAACCTCCAATTAAAATAAATTTATATTTAAAGAAATAAACAGAGAAGAGCAGGAGGAAATTCTAAGAGTATGAGAGTGAGAAGGAATTCTGAGAGAAGAAAGGTCAGATGGAATACTGAGTCAAGGAAGGAGTGAGGGAATTCTGAGTGAGGGAGTGTGTGGTGGTATTCTGACTGAGGGAGTGGAGGAGGGAGGGAATTCTGAGTAAAGGATCTTAAGAGGGAATTGTGAGAGAAGGAGAGTGGGAGGAAATTCTGAGAATGACAGTGAGAGGGAATTGAGAGGGAATTCTGAGAGAAGGAGTGATAGGAAATTTTAAAACAAAAAGAGAGGAAATTCTGAGAAGAAAGTTAAGAGATTTGTGAAGAAAGGAAAGTGAGATGAAATTCTGAGAGAATGAGAGTGAGAAATTGTAAGAGGAGAGTGAGAGGGAATTTTGAGTGAGGGAGGGTGTGAGGGAATTCTGAGAGGAGAATGAAAGGGATTTCAGAGAGGAGAAAGGTGAGAGGGAATTCTGAGTGTCTGAGAGAAGGAGTGTGTGAGGGAATTCTGAGTGAAGATAGGTGACAAAGAATTCTGAGAGGAAGAGAAGAGAGTAAATTCTGAGAGAAGAAGAGTGTGAGGAAACTCAGAGAGACAAGTGAGGGATTTCTTAAAGAAGGAGAGCAAGAGGGAATTGTGAGAGAAGGAGAGTGAGAGGAAAATCTGAGAGAGGGAGGCTGTGATGGAATTCTGAGAGAAGGGAAGTGTGAGGAAACTGAGAGAGAGAAGAAAGGTGTGAGGAAATTGAGAGAGGAAAAGTGAGAGGGTATTCTGAGAGAAAGAGAGTGAAGAAATTTGGAAAGAAGAAAGGTGAGAGGGAATTTTGAGTGAGGGTGATTGTGAGGGAACTGTGAGAGAAGGAAGGTGAGAGGCCTTTCTGAGAAAAGGGGAGTGAGGAAATTCTGAGAGAAAGTGTGAGAGGGAATTCTGAATAAAAGAATGTGAGGGGGAATTCTGAGTGAGGGAGTATGTGATAGTATTCTGACTGAAGTAGGTAGGAGGGAATCTGAGTGAGAGAGGGTGTGAGGGATTTCTGAGAGAAGGGAGAATGTGAGGGAATTCTGAGAGAAGGAGAGAGTGAGGGAATTATGAAAGAAGAAAGATGAGAGGCAATTCTGAGAGCAGATAGGTAACAGGGAATTTTGAGTGATAGAAGGTATGAGGATATTGTAAGAGAAGGAGAATGAGAGGGAATTTTGAAAGAAGAAAGGTAAGAGGGAATTTTGAGAGGAGGATGAGAAGGAATTCTGAGAGGAAATTGTGAGATAAGAAGAGTGAGAGGGAATTCTAAGAGAAGAAAGGTGAGAAGGAATTCTGAGTGAGGGAGTCTGTGATGGTATTATGATTGAGGTATAGAGTAAAAAGGGAATCTGAGTGAGAGAGGGTGTGAAAGAATTCTGAGAGAAGGAGAGTGAGCACGGAATTTAAAAAAAAGAAGAAGAATGAGAGGGAATTCTGAGAGAAGAAAGGTTTCAGAGGCAATTTTGAGTGACAGAGGGTGTGAGGGCATTCTGAAAGAAGGAGAGTGAGGGAATTCTGAGATAAGAAGGGTGAACAGGAAATTTTAAAAGAAGAGTGAGAAGAAATTCTGAGAGACTACAGGTTAGAGGGAATTCTGAGTGAGGGAAGGTGTGAGGGAATTTTGAGTGAGGGAGGAGGTGATGGAATTCTGAGGATGGAATGTTTAAAAAAAAAATATATATATATATATATATATCTCAATCTTTCCATGTTTTTGTAGATTGACATTGATATTCCTTTCTTTTACATTTGCAAGTAGCACAACTCTGAACACTTTTATACATGTTCTTTGGTAAACATTTCTGTTGGATCTATATACAGGAATAGAATTGCTGATTTGTGAGGATTATATATGTCAAGTTTTAGAAGATACTGATAAGAAGTTTTCCCCAGTTATTTTACTAAATTAGACTGTCACCAGCAGAATAAGAGTACTTTTTACTACCACAACCTGTCAGCATTTGATATTGTCCGCATGTTTTTTCTTCTTTTCAGTCATTTTGCTAGCAGTTTTGTTAGTATTTTATTAGCATTTTCTTAGGAACCATATATATTGAAATGTTTAAAAAGTTAACTGTAGGTGATTTTTTCACAGTATATTGTTGTTGTTGTTCAGTCATTAAGTCAGATTGGACTCTTTGCAATCTTATGAACTGCAGCATGCCAGGCTTTCTTGTCCTTCACTATTTCCCAGAATTTGCTCAAATTCAAGTCCATTGAGTCAGTGATGCTATCTAACCATCATATTCTGCTTTTGCATTCAGTCTTTCCCAGCATCAGGGTCTTTTCCAATGAATCTCCTCTTTGAGTCAGGTGGCCAAAATATTGGAGTTTCAGCTTCAACAGCAGTCTTTCCCATGAATATTCAGGGTTGATTCCCTTTAGGATGGACTGATTTGATCTCCTTGTTATCCAAGGGACTTTAAGTGTTTTTTCCCAGCATCACAATTCAAATTCATCAATTTTTTGGTGCTCAGTCTTCTTCATAGTCCAACTCTGACATTCGTACATGACTACCAGAAAAACCATAGCTTTGACTATATGGACCACTGTAGGCAAAGTGATGTCTCTGCTTTTTAATATACTCTCTAGATTTGTCATAGCTTTTCTTCCAAGGAGCAAGCATCTTTTGATTTCATGGCTGCAATCACCATCCACAGTGGGTTTGGAGCCCAAGAAGGTAAAATCTGTCATTGTTTCCCCATCTATTAGCCATGAAGTGGTGGGACCAGATGCCATGATCTTAGTTTTTTGAAATTTGAGTTTTAAATCAGCCTTTTCACTCTCCTCTTTTTTTTCACCCTCATAAGAGGCTCTTTAGTTCCTCTTCACTTTCTGCCATTAGAGTGGTATCATCTGCATATCTAAGGTTGGAATGAAAACTGACCTTATCCAGTCCTATAGCTACTGCTGAGTTTTCCAGATTTGCTGACATATTGAGTGCAGCATCATCTTTTAAGGTTTTTAAATACCTCAGCTGGAATTGCATTATCACTACTAGCTTTGTTCCTAGAAATGCTTCCTAAGCCCCACTTGACTTCACACTCCAGGATGTCTGGCTCTACGTGAGTGCCCTGGGTCATTAAGATTTTTTTTTCTATAGTTTTGTGTATTCTTGCCATCTCTTCTTAATCTCTTCTGCTTCTGTTAGATCCTTACCATTTCTGTCCTTTATAGTGCTCATTCTTGCATGAAATGTTCCCTTGATATCTCTAATTTTCTTGAAGAGAACTCTAGTCTTTCTCATTCTTTTGTTTTCCTCTATTTCTTTGCATTGTTCACTTAGGAAAGCCTTTCTATTTCTCTTTGCTATTCTCTGGAACTGTGCATTCACTTGGATATATCTTTCCCTTCCTCCTTGGGGCGTTTCACTTTTCATCTTTCCTCAGCTACTTGTAAAGCCTCCTCAGACAACCACTCTACTTGCATTTCTTTTTCTTTGAGATGATTTTTGTCACTGCCTCCTGTACAACATCAAGAACCTCAGTTCATAGTTCTTCAGGCACTCTGTCTACCAGTTCTAATCTCTTGAATCTATTTGTCACCTCCACTGTATAATCATAATGGATTTGATTTAGGTCATAACTGAATGGCCTAGTGGTTTTCCCTACTTTCTTCAATTTGACCCTGAATTTTACAATAAGGAGCTGATGATCTGAGCTACAGTCAGCTTCAGTTCTTGTTTTTGCTGGCTGTATACAGCTTCTCCTTCTTTGGCTGCAAAG
Organism: Bos javanicus; assembly: GCF_032452875.1. NCBI lineage: Eukaryota > Metazoa > Chordata > Mammalia > Artiodactyla > Bovidae > Bos > Bos javanicus. The sequence continues at coordinate 53,542,044 of NC_083876.1, forward strand.
AATATAATCAATCTCATTTTGATATTGACCATTTGGTGATGTCCATGTGTAGAGTCTTCTCTTGTGTTGTTGGAAGAGGGTGTTTGCTATGACCAGTGTATTCTTTTGACAAAACTCTGTTAGCCTTGCCCTGCTTAATTTTGTACTCCAAGGCCAAATTTCCCGTGACTCCAGGTATCTCTTGACTTCCTACTTTTGCATTCCAATCCCTTATGATGAAAAGGACTTTTTTTTTGGTGGAGGGAGGTTAGTTCAAGAAGATCTTGTAGGTCTTCATAGAACCATTCAACTTCAGCTTCTTTGGCATGAGTGGTTGGGAGATAGACTTGGATTACTGTGATGTTGAATGATTTGCCTTGGAAATGAACCGAGATCATTCCCTCCTCTAGTGGACCACATTGTATCAGAACTCTTTGCTATGACCTGTCCATCTTGGGTGACACTGCACAGCATGGCTTATAGCTTTATTGAGTTATGTAAGCTCCTTCGCTATAAGGCTATGAACCATGAAGGTGATTTCACAATGCATACATTTATCAAAATATGAAGTCATACAACTATATGCAATTTTTGTTAACTATGCTTTAAAAATAATGGAAAAAAATAAAAAACTGACTATAGTGCACATCATTTTACCTATTAGAAATACATGGGTACTGAAATGTAGCTTTCCTTATTTTTTAAGCTGATTTCTTCTTTAAAGCTCCACTCCTTCTGTGAGTAGAAAAAGAGCTTAAGACAGCTTATTCAAATTAAGTTAGCCTGTATCATCTTAAATAGTTCTTTTCAGGTCAATATAAACTTTAAATCTTTCTCAGGAATTTCTGACCCCTCCAAATGTCTCCTCATCCCATGATGGTGTCTGTGTAGAAGAATGTGTCCTCAAGATAGCAGTGAATTCCTGTCTTTGCCTTGTCTCCTGGTCTGGAATAGTACTATTTCTTGTTGATCTCTGCTTGATGTGGCTTCACCTTGCCTTGTTTTAGAGGTGTTGCTATTTTTATAGTTTCATTAAAGGATGAAGTGTCAGGATTATTCTTTCCCTGTGACACAAACCTTGGAATTTTCTTTTCCTCCTTCTCTTTCTTCTTCCTTCTCCTTTTCTCCTTCTGTTTTCCTTCTTTTCTCCTTTCCACCCTCCCTTCCTTCCTTCCTTTCTTTTTCTTTCCCGGTTTATTTGTTTTCTTCTATCTCTATTCTATATTCCATATGCAATATGTGTTAAATTGCTTTTTAAAAAATGTTTGCATTGTTCCATCAATATTTATTAAATAATTTTTTCCTTAACTCAGTAATTCTATATAGATTAATCTTCCAAACAGTAAAAAAAAAAAAAGATGTTCTACAAACATATATACTATAAACATATATGCACAGTGAAAAGCTGAAATAGCAAAATGTTTAAACAAAGTGAATGGCAAATTCATTCATACCATCTTATATAGTGAGTAAAAATTTTCCCAAGAATATCTAAGAACTTCATTAAATATTCACGATAAATTAGGTTAAAAAATTTAGACATAAAACTATGAGCTATACACATACACACACACATACACACACACACACACACACACACACACTATACACATACACACACTGCATAATTTCCTTAACTTTTCTTCCAAATCATCCAGTAGATCTTTTTCAGACATATGTTGTTTGAGTCTCCAAATGCTGTATTTTTTCCCATTACTATGCAATATTTTTTCCTTTATGTTCCATGACTACACTCTTTTCCCCATTACAGATGTTTTAAAGCTCAGATTGTAAGAATATAGAGTGAATAAGTCATCCTTGGTCTTGCTCCTGTTCAAGAGCAGTGGTTAAATCTTTTTCTCAGATTGACAGAGAATAGGTTGATTCAATGCATCCTTCTTATTTCATATTCCAAGATCCAGAACATATTCACAGATGCATCTCTGCTCAATTGGAGGTTTATCTTCCTATTGCCTGTGTCTCTGGCTGTCTGCTTTTCTCAAAGGTCACTAGTCCCTGAAAAATTGCACTATTCTGTATGCATGGCTACAGAGTTCTTCCCACATCTGCTTTCATTATAGTAATTTTGTTTTCTGATTGATATAGGACGTGGGTCTTTAAGTTAGAGATATAAGAAAATGTAAGAAATACGTTGCTGCAAGTTTTAGGCATTTTATTTCCAAAGAAGCAGAACTTGGAATAGATGCAAAGTTCATTCATTATTGAATCCTATTTGTTTAACTAAAACACATTGCCAACTTGAGCAAATGGGAAGACATTGCTTAGGATGCTAATAAAGTCCTCAAAAACTTGAGAGTTTGGGAATACCAGACCACCTGACTTGTCTCCTGAAAAATCTGTATGCAGGTCAGGAAGCAACAGTTAGAACTGGACATGGAACAACAGACTGGTTCCAAATCAGGAAAGGAGTATGTCAAGGCTTTAACTTATATGCAGAGTACATCATGAGAAACGATGGGCTAGATGAATCATAAGCTAGAATCAAGATTGCCAGGAGAGATATTAATAACCTCAGATATGCAGATGACACCACCTTTATGGCAGAAAGCAAAGAAGAACTAAAGAGCCTCTTGATGAAAGTGAAAGAGGAGAATGAATAATTTGGCTTAAAGCTCAACATTCAGAAAATTAAGATCATGGCATCTGGTCTCATCACTTCATGGGAAATAGATGGGGAAACAGTGGAAACAGTGACAGACTTTATTTTGGGGGCTGTGGTGTTGGAGAAGACTCTTGAGAGTCCCTTGGACTGCAAAGAGATCCAACCAGTCCATTCTGAAGGAGATCAGCCCTGGGATTTCTTTGGAAGGAATGATGCTAAAGCTGATACTCCAATACTTTGGCCAGCTGATGTGAAGAGCTGACTCATTTGAAAAGACCCTGATTCTGGGAAAGATTGAGGGCAGGAGGAGAAGGGGACGACAGAGGATGAGATGGTTGGATGGCATCACTGACTCAATGGACTTGAGTTTGAGTAAGCTCCGGGAGTTGGTTATGGACAAGGGAGGTCTGGCTTGCTGTAGTCCATGGGGTCGCAAAGAGCTGGACATGACTGAGTGACTGAACTGACTCAAACTTGAGAGTATAGTGGAACATAGTAAGTCCCACTACTGTTCTTTGTCAAAAACTTCTCAGCCAAAAGCTAGGAATGCATACTTTACTGAAAATAATCTGACTTTTAACTGTCAAAATTCTGGGTTATTGTACTATAAGTGTCCTAAGTAGAGGACATTCTACACAGAAGAAAAACTCAGAGTCTGGTCAAGAAACCCTCTATGAAAATTATACACAGTGTTTTCAGGAGACAGTTGTCATTTGCTAAAATGGAGGGGAAGTTGGGGGAAAGACATATAATAAGTGATGAGAGAGAGATTTGGGGCCAGGTTATGGAAGACATTAAGTGTTTCTATTTTTTCCCTTAATTGAAGCAAACATGGTGGTTTTTTTCCCCTTTGTTTTGTTTGTTTGTTTAGCAGGACTAGAGAGATTGAGTTTTATAAGAGATGGTCAGCATCTTTACATTGCATTTCAAATTGTATGTACAAATCCTGCATGAATTGGGATCTGTTAGCTTGTTCTTCAATATATGCCAAGATCTAGTCACTTTCCATCACCCTCATCTTCACTAGGTAGTTGAACTTACCATCATAGATCATTTCAATTATTACCTTGGACTTCTAACTGGCCTAACTAGATTTTTGGTTTCTTCTGAAAAATCAGAAGACTCTTTTTTTTTTTAAAAAATTTTATTTTATTTTTAAACTTTACAATATTGTATTAGTTTTGCCAAATATCTAAATGAATCTGCCACAGGTATACCTGTGTTCCCCATCCTGAACCCTCCTCCCTCCTCCCCCCCATACCCTCCCTCTGGGTCGTCCCAGTGCACCAGCCCCAAGCATCCAGTATTGTGCACCGAACCTGGACTGGCGACTCGTCTCATACATGATATTATAAATGTTTCACTGCTATTCTCCCAAATCTCCCCACCCTCTCCCTCTCCCACAGAGTCCATAAGACTGATCTTTACATCAGTGTCTCTTTTGCTGTCTCGTACACAGGGTTATTGTTACCATCTTTCTAAATTCCATATATATGCATTAGTATACTGTATTGGTGTTTTTCTTTCTGGCTTACTTCACTCTGTATAATAGGTTCCAGTTTCATCCATCTCATTAGAACTGATTCAAATGCATTCTTTTTAATGGCTGAGTGATATTCCATTGTGTATATGTACCACAGCTTTCTTATCCATTCATCTGCTGATGGACATCTAGGTTGCTTCCATGTCCTGGCTATTATAAACAGTGCTGCGATGAACATTGGGGTACACGTGTCTCTTTCCCTTCTGGTTTCCTCAGTGTGTATGCCCAGCAGTGGGATTGCTGGATCATAAGGCAGTTCTATTTCCAGTTTTTTAAGGAATCTCCACACTGTTCTCCATAGTGGCTGTACTAGTTTGCATTCCCACCAACAGTGTAAGAGAGTTCCCTTTTCTCCACACCCTCTCCAGCATTTATTGCTTGTAGACTTATGGATCGCAGCCATTCTGACTGGCATGAAATGGTACCTCAGAGTGATTTTGATTTGCATTTCTCTGATAATGAGTGATGTTGAGCATCTTTTCATGTGTTTGTTAGCCATCTGTATGTCTTCTTTGGAGAAATGTCTATTTAGTTCTTTGGCCCATTTTTTGATTGGGTCATTTATTTTTCTGGAGTTGAGCTGTAGGAGTTGCTTGTATATTTTTGAGATTAGTTGTTTGTCAGTTGCTTCATTTGCTATTATTTTCTCCCATTCTGAAGGCTGCCTTTTCACCTTGCTTATAGTTTCCTTTGTTGTGCAGAAGCTTTTAAGTTTAATTAGGTCCCATTTGTTTATTTTTGCTTTTATTTCCAATATTCTGGGAGGTGGGTCATAGAGGATCCTGCTGTGATGTATGTCAGAAAGTGTTTTGCCTATGTTCTCCTCTAGGAGTTTTATAGTTTCTGGTCTTACGTTGAGATCTTTAATCCATTTTGAGTTTATTTTTGTGTATGGTGTTAGAAAGTGTTCTAGTTTCATTCTTTTACAAGTGGTTGACCAGTTTCCCCAGCACCACTTGTTAAAGGGATTGTCTTTAATCCATTGTATATTCTTGCCTCCTTTGTCAAAGATAAGGTGTCCATAGGTGTGTGGATTTATCTCTGGGCTTTCTATTTTGTTCCATTGATCTATATTTCTGTCTTTGTGCCAGTACCATACTGTCTTGATAACTGTGGCTTTGTAATAGAGCCTGAAGTCAGGTAGGTTGATTCCTCCAGTTCCATTCTTCTTTCTCAAGATAGCTTTGGCTATTCGAGGTTTTTTGTATTTCCATACAAATTGTGAAATTATTTGTTCTAGCTCTGTGAAGAATACTGTTGGTAGCTTGATAGGGATTGCATTGAATCTATAAATTGCTTTGGGTAGTATACTCATTTTCACTATATTGATTCTTCCAATCCATGAACATGGTATATTTTTCCATCTGTTAGTGTCCTCTTTGATTTCTTTCACCAGTGTTTTATAGTTTTCTATATATAGGTCTTTAGTTTCTTTAGGTATATATATTCCTAAGTATTTTATTCTTTCCATTGCAATGGTGAATGGAATTGTTTCCTTAATTTCTCTTTCAGTTTTCTCATTATTAGTGTATAGGAATGCAAGGGGTTTCTGTGTGTTGATTTTATATCCTGCAACTTTACTATAATCATTGATTAGTTCTAGTAATTTTCTGGTGGAGTCTTTAGGGTTTTCTATGTAGAGGATCATGTCATCTGCAAACAGTGAGAGTTTTATTTCTTCTTTTCCAATTTGGATTCCTTTTATTTCTTTTTCTGCTCTGATTGCTGTGGCCAAAACTTCCAAAACTATGTTGAATAGTAATGGTGAAAGTGGGCACCCTTGTCTTCTTCCTGACTTTAGAGGAAATGCTTTCAATTTTTCACCATTGAGGATAATGTTTGCTGTGGGTTTGTCATATATAGCTTTTATTGTGTTGAGGTATGTTCCTTCTATTCCTGCTTTCTGGAGAGTTCTTATCATAAATGGATGTTGAATTTTGTCAAAGGCTTTCTCTGCATCTATTGAGATAATCATATGGTTTTTATTTTTCAATTTGTTAATGTGGTGTATAACATTGATTGATTTGCGGATATTGAAGAATCCTTGCATCCCTGGGATAAAGCCCACTTGGTCATGGTGTATGATCTTTTTAATGTGTTGTTGGATTCTGATTGCTAGAATTTTGTTAAGGATTTTTGCATCTATGTTCATCAGTGATATTGGCCTGTAGTTTTCTTTTTCTGTGGGATCTTTGTCAGGTTTTGGTATTAGGGTGTTGGTGGCCTCATAGAATGAGTTTGGAAGTTTACCTTCCTCTGCAATTTTCTGGAAGAGTTTGAGCAGGATAGGTGTTAGCTCTTCTCTAAATTTTTGGTAGAATTCAGCTGTGAAGCCGTCTGGACCTGGGCTTTTGTTTGCTGGAAGATTCTTGATTACAGTTTCAATTTCTGTGCTTGTGATGGGTCTGTTAAGATTTTCTATTTCTTCCTGGTCCAGTTTTGGAAAGTTGTACTTTTCTAAGAATTTGTCCATTTCTTCCACGTTGTCCATTTTATTGGCATATAATTGCTGATAGTAGTTTCTTATGATTCTTTGTATTTCTGTGTTGTCTGTTGTGATCTCTCCATTTTCATTTCTAATTTTATTGATTTGTGAAAAATCAGAAAACTCTTATGAGAAGCCTCAGCCAGCAATCAGCTGGACCTGACTCTGTACCAAGCTCTGTAAATGGGGCTCGTTTCACTTCATTTCATTACCCACTCGCTCTACTGTGTATCTGCTTGCTTCTCTTAGGGATGTTACCTGTCCCAGCCAGAAGAAATGTGTTATGGCCATGGCCCTAGCTGCACTTTTTACAATATGCCAATGCTTTTATATGAATATTTTTTTCAAAAAGCTTCTGTGAAAAGTCACCTAAAAATGTCATGTGTAATTTTGTAAATAAATTTAAATGACTATATAGCAACTTTTATGAACACTTAGAGGTTCCTGATCCAAATCACTTTGAGAATAGACTATATATGAATTGTTCTTTGTCTCAGAACTTCTCAACCGAAAGCTAGGAATGCATATTTTACTGAAAATAATCTTTTACTGTCAAAATTCTGGGTTATGGCACTATTAATATTTTATTTGTTATACTTTATCAAAGGCAGACACAGCCTCTTATGCTGTAACTTAATTTTTCTTTCTCAGAGATCATATGGAGAAGTTGTTGGGAAAATTTCCCTTGTCTAGTACTGAGGGAGGGTATCTTAGCAAGGGCACTCATTGGCTTCTAACTGTCTAGGATCTAAACTGCCAACTTCCTCAGGCTTTGCAAAAATTTGAATTTAAGTTTGGTCTGTCTTCAGCCTTCTAAAGGCTATTTGGCTACAAGGGCACAAGAGCAAGAAACACGAGAACATGCCCTACTGATTGATTCCTATGAATTTAATCTAATTGGGTAGAATTGTGATGTTGTAAGGTGACTGGATATCTTTGCTAAAATGTAAAGACTAAAATTTACTGGAGTAGATTGTTTTATTTATGCTGCTCACATAAAGTGACAATAGGATGGTGTGACTGAATGAATGAGTAATTAGGCTTTTGGTTTTCAACAAGTGAATTTAAAAGCGAAAGAACTCCTAACTGACTGAATCTAATGGTAGCAGAAACACCTGTGCCAATCTGGAAGCCAGCACTTTATCTGAGTATGAAGCTTTATTTTAGGCACAATTAGACTAATTACACTGCCAGGTTTTCTACAGGTGATAGACTTTTCTGTAGAATTCAAATAAGAACTTTTGTAATATTGCCTTTTCTGTTTTATACATATCAATTTACCAGGAGATGGATGTGAATTTGAATAGGTTTTAGAAATATCTTCATGATATAATTGAAATAGCAAATAACATATAGTTTCTGTTAGGTCTGCAGAAGAAAGCTTTGTGTTTTTAAGCCAATAAGTATAAAAAATGAACTCTTTTGTCAAGTACCATGATAGAGTTACAGAAAGGTAAAAAATCATATTTAAGATGGCTGTCAGTTATATTCTAGATAGGGTGTGTTACTTTTGAGTAAAGAACAAAAGAAATGGCCAGCTATGTCATTCAATCATTTAAGATATTTCCTAATGTTAAAGAAAAGGGGAGGAAAATATATTAAAAGTAGGTGTTTGATCTGAAAAAAATTTTTCTTACTAATTTATATGATTCTGATATCATTTGCCCCAAATTAAGAGCTCCCTTGTATGTAGCACATCTTTTATTAACAATAAAAATATAATGTGCATCTTCTGTTTAAAGTACATTTAAACAGGATTTATGTTCATGTGCATACATAATTTTGGCTTAATATATCATTTAGTGACTAATTCAAAAGTACCAGTGATTAGAAGAGTCTTTTAAAGGCTTTGACTCAGAGTGAATTTTTGGCTGTCAATGAACCTTCTGAACATCTTTATAGATGTGGTCACTGTGAGGAGACAGAACTCAAGGGGTCATCTACACCTGTGCTTTCCAATATGGACTAACTGAGCTTATTTGTTAGGATTTGCTAGTATTTAAAGATTGCTGTTGGCACTCACAGCAGGCATGTGTGTCATATCTCAGCCCTCATGAGCTATCCTGAGAGAGGATTAGGTATCTTAAAGGTGTTAACACAAGTCCTCTGTGCATCCTTTTGATTTCAGTATATTATGATTTTTGCAATTTATTTGTGCCTGAATAGGTGGATTTGTAGATTGTATTAATTACTTTTGATGAAACTAAGCCTCTCAAATTGAACAAATGGTTTAAAAAATATACCTGCAAAGAAATCAGAGCTTGAATATATTACTAATAATGCAGGTGCAAATAAACCAGAAATGGTGAGCTTAGACTTCTAACACTGACTCCTCTTCAACCACACTTTGAGCTAAAAACAATAATGCTGTAACAATATTTGAGATGTCGATAAAAAATAATTGGAATTATCAGAGACCATTTGAAATTTATACATTCAGTGTATCATTAAGGATGAATCTTGTCCTGTTTATCTAGCCCTGAGTTATTAGCTAACCATGGTATAAAGCCATCATGAACAGCAGGATATTGAAAAAATAATCATTTAGAGTTATAAGGTGATCATTTTTCAATAATGTTTAGGACCACATGATCCAGTACTTTATAAAATTTGTGTTTACAGACTCAGTCTCATCTCATCTCACATGCTAGCAAAGTTATGCTCAAAATTCTCTAAGCCAGGCTTCAACAGTACGTGAAACCTGAACTTCCAGATGTTCAAGTTGGATTTAGAAAAGGCAGAGGAACCAGAAGGCAGAGGAACCAGAGATCAAATTGCCAACATATGTTGGATAATCGAGAAAGCAAGAGAGTTTCAGAAAAAACATGTAAGTTTTTTTTTTTTTATTGACTTTTTTTTTTTTTACTTTATTTTTAGTTTATTTTTTTACTTTATTGACTAGTCCAAAGTCTTTGACTGTGTGGATCACAACAAACTGTGGAAAATTCTCAAAGAGATGGGAATACCAGACCACCTGATCTGCCTTCTTAGAAATCTGTATGAAGGTCAAGAAACAACAGTTAGAACTGGACATGGAACAACAGACTGGTTCCAAATTGGGAAAGTACATCAAGGCTGTATAATGTTACCCTGCTTATTTAACTTATATGCAGAGTACATCATGTGAAATGTTGGGCTGGATGAAGCACAAGGGCTGGAATCAAGATTGCTGGAGAAAAATCAAAACTTCAGATATGCAGATGACACCACCCTTATGGCAGAAAGCAAAACAGAACTAAAGAGCCTCTTGAGGAAAGTGAAAGAGGAGAGTGAAAAAAACTGGCTTAAAACTCAACATTCAGAAAACTAAGATCATGGCATCCAGTCCCATAGTTCAGTTCAGTTCAGCTCAGTCACTTAGTTGTGTTCGACTCTTTGCAACCCCATGAACCGCAGCATGCCAGGCCTCCCTGTCCATCACCAACCCCCAGAGTCCACCCAAACCCATGTCCATTGAGCCAGTGATGCCATCCAACCATCTCATCCTCTGTTGTCCCCTTCTCCTCCTGCCCTCAGTCTTCCCCAACATCAGGGTCTTTTCAAATGAGTCAGCTCTTTGCATCAGGTGGCTAAAGTATTGGAGTATCAGCTTCAGCATCAGTCCTTCCAATGAACATCCAAGACTGATCTCCTTTAGGATGGACTGGCTGTATCTCCTTGCAGTCCAAGGGACTCTCAAGAGTCTTCTCCAACACCACAATTCAAAAGCATCAATTCTTCCACACTCAGCTTTCTTTATAGTCCAACTCTCACACCATACACGACTAGTGGAAAAACCATAACCTTGACTAGACGGACCTTTGTTGGCAAAGTAATGTCTCTGTTTATTAATATGCTGTCCAGGTTGGTCATAACTTTCCTTCCAAGGAGTAAGTTTTTTTTTTTAATTTCATGGCTGCAATCACCATCTGCAGTGATTTTGGAGCCCGGAGAAACAAAGTCAGCCACTGTTTCTAGTATTTCCCCATCTGTTTGCCATGAAGTGATGGGATTGGATGCCATGATCTTAGTTTTATGAAAGTTGAGCTTTAAGCCAACTTTTTCACTCTCCTCTTTCACTTTTATCAAGAGGCTCTTTAGTTCTTCTTCATAATTTCATGGCAAATACATGGGAAAACAATGGAAACAGTGACAGACTCTTTTGGGGGGCTCCAAAATCACTGCAGATGGTGACCACACCCATGAAATTAGAAGATGCTTGCTCCTTGGAAGAAAAGCTATGAGCAACTTAGACAGCATATTAAAAAGTAGAGACAATACTTTGCCAACAAAGTTCTGTCTAGTCAAAGCTATTGTTTTTCCAGTAGTCATGTATGGATGTGAAAGCTGGACTAAAGAAAGCTGAGCACCAAAGAATTGATGCTTTTGGGCTGTAGTGTTGGAGAAGACTCTTGAGATTCCCTTGGACTGCAAGGAGATCTGACCAGTCTATGCTAAAGGAAATCAGTCCTGAATATTCATTGGAAGGACTGATGCTGAAGCTGAAACTCCGATAACTTGGCCGCCTGATGTGAAGAACTGACTCCTTGGAAAAGACCCTGATACTGGGAAAGATTGAAGGTGGGAGGAGAAGGGGACCACAGAGGATGAGATGGTTGGATAACATCTATGTACATGAGTTTGAGTAAGCTCCGGGAGTTGGTCATGGACAGGGAAGCCTGTGATGCTGCAGTCCATGAGGTCACAAAGAGTCAGACACGACTGAGCAACTGAACTAATTGATATCCTCATTCATGTCTAACTCCTTGTGACCCCATGGACTGTTGCCTGACAGGCTCCTCTGTACATGGAACTTTCCAGACAAGAGTACTGGAGTGGGTTGCCATTTCTCCTCCAGGAGATCTTCACAATCCAGGGATCGAAACCATATCTGCTGCAGCTCCTGCTTGGCAGGGGGATTCTTTATGACTGTACCACCTGGGAAACTGTATAAAATTTAATCAAATGTAATAAATGTTTGGATGGCAATTTTAAGGTTTCTTAATAGTGAAAAAAAAAATGCTGTGTACTATTAGGGAAATGTTTATTCTTGCCCTGGTTAAAAAAATAGTTGAAATGTTATGTAGGAATTAATATGGGACAAACTAAACCACATTATTTGTCAGAAAATTCTACTGGAACATGCATGGGAAACACTGCTTAAAATAAAGTTTAATAAAAGATAAACTTAATGAAACTTCATAAACTTAATTTCAAACTCAATGAAACTATGGGCCATGCTGTGTAGGGCCACCCAAGAGGGATGGGTCATGGTGGAGAGTTCCGACGAATTGTGGTCCACTGGAGAAGGGAATGGCAAACCACTTCAGTATTCTTGCCTTGAGAACCCCATGAACAGTATGAAAAAGGAAAAAAGATAGAACACTGAAAGATGAACTCCCCAGGTCTGTAGGTGCCCAATATGCTACTGGAGATCAGTGGAGAATAACTCCAGAAAGAATGAAGAGAGGGAGCCAAAGCAAAAACAACACTCAGTTGTGAACGTGACTGGTGATAGAAGCAGGGTCCGATTCTGTATAGAGTAATATTGCACAGGAACCTGGAATGTCAGGTCTATGAATCAAGGCAAATTAGAAGTGGTCAAACAGAAGACGGCAAGAGTGAGTGTTGACATTCTAGGAATCAGCAAACTAAAATGGACCGGAATGGGTGAATTTAACTCAGATGACCATTATATCTACTACTGTGGCCAAGAATCCCTTAGAAGAAATGGAGTAGCCATCATAGCGAACAAAAGAGTCTGAAATGCATTACTTGGATGCAATTTCAAAAACGGCAGAATGATCTCTGTTCATTTCCATGGCAAAACATTCAATATAACAGTAATCCAAGTCTATGCTCAGACCAGTAATGCTGAAGGAGCTGAAGTGGAATGGTGCTATGAAGACCTACAAGACCTTCTAGAACTAACACCCCCAAAAAAGGTCCTTTCATCATAGGGTACTGGAATGCAAATGTAGGAAGTCAAGAAACACCTGGAGTAACAGGCAAACTTGGCTTTGGAGTACAGATGAAGCAAGGCAAAAACTAATAGAGTTTTGCCAAGAGAATGCACTGGTCATAGCAAACACCCTCTTCCAACAACACAAGAGAAAACTCTACACATGGACATCACCAGATGGCCAACACCGAAATCAGATTGATTATATTCTTTGCAGCCAAAGATGCAGAAGCTCTATACAGTCAGCAAAAACAAATCTGGGAACTGACTGTGGCTCAGACCATGAACATCTTATAGTCAAATTCAGACTTAAATTGAAGAAAGTAGGGAAAACAACTAGATAATTTAGGTAGGACCTAAATAAAATCCCTTACAATTATTCAGTGAAAGTCAGAAATAGATTTAAGGGACTAGATCTGATAGACAGAGTGCCTGAAGAACTATGGATGGAGGTTCATGACATGTACAGGAGACAGGGATCAAGACCGTCCCCAAGAAAAAGAAATGCAAAAAAGCAAACTGGCTGTCTGAGGAGGCCTTACAAATGGCTGTGAAAAGAAGAAAACAGAAAAGCAAAGGAGAAAAGGAAAGATACACCCATTTGAATGCAGAATTCCAAAGAATAGCAAGGAGAGATAAGAAAGCTGTCCTCAGTGATCAGTGCAAAGAAATAGAGGAAAACAATAGAATGGGAAAGACGAGAGATCTCTTCTAGAAAATTAGAGATACCAAGGGAACATTTCATGCAAAGATGGGTTCAATAAAGGACAGAAATGGTATTGACCTAACAGAAGCAGAAGATATTAAGAAGAGGTGGCAACAATACACAGAAGAACTATACAGAAAAGATCTTCATGACCCAGATAATCATGATGGTGTGATCACTCACCTAGAGCCAGATACCCTGGAATGTGAAGTCAAGTGGGCCTTAGGAAGCATCACTATGAATAAAGCTAGTAGAGGTGATGGAATTCCAGTGGAGCTATTTCAGATCCTGAAAGATGATATGAAAGTGTTGCACTCAATATGCCAGTAAAGTTGGAAAACTCAGCAGTGGCCACAGGACTGAAAAAGGTCAGTTTTCATTCCAATCCCTAAGAAAGGCAATGCCAAAGAATGTTCAAGCTACCACACAATTTCATACATCTCACACACTAGTAAAGTAATACTCAAAATTCTCCAAGCCAGGCTTCAACAATATGTGAACTGTGAACTTCCAGATGTTCAAGCTGGTTTTAGAAAAGGCAGAGGAAGTAGAGATCAAATAGCCAACATCCGCTGAATCATAGAGAAAGCAAGGGAGTTCCAAAAAACATCTATTTCTGCTTTATTGACTATGCCAAAGCCTTTGACTGTGTGGATCACCACAAACTGTAGATAATTCTGAAAGAGATGAGACTACCAGACCATCTGACCTGCCTCTTGAGAAATCTGTTTGTAGGTCAGGAAGTAACAGTTAGAATGGAACAACAGACTGGTTACAAATAGGAAAAGGAGTACGTCAAGGCTGTATATTGTCACCCTGCTTATTTAACTTATATGCAGAGTACATCATGAGAAACGCTGGACTGGAAGAAACACAAGCTGGATCGAGATTGCTGGGAGAGACATCAATAACCTCAGATATGCAGATGACACCACCCTTATGGCAGAAAGCAAAGAAGAACTAAATAGCCTCTTGATGAAAGTGAAAGAGGAGAGTGAAAATTTGGCTTAAAACTCAACATTCAGAAAACTAAGATCATGGCATCCGGTTCCATAACTTCATAACAAATAGATGGGGAAACAGTGCAAACAGTGCCAGACTTTATTTTTCTGGGCTCCAAAATCACTGCAGATGGTGAATGCAGCCATGATTAAAAGACGCTTACTCTTTGGAAGAAAAGTTATGACAAACCTAGACAGCATAATATAAAGCAGAGACATTACTTTGCCAATAAAGGTCAGTCTAGTCAAGGCTATGGTTTTTCCAGTAGTCATGTATGGATGTGAGAGTTGGACTATAAAGAAAGCTGAGAGCCAAAGAATTGATGCTTTTGACCTGTGGTATTGGAGAAGACTCTTGAGAGTCCCTTGGACTGCAAGGAGATCCAACCAGTCCATCCTAAAGGAAATCAGTCCTGAATATTTGTTGGGAGGACTGATGTTGAAGCTGAAACTCCAATATATGGCCACCTGATGCAAAGAACTGACTCCTTGGAAAAGATCCTGATGCTGGGAAAGATTGAAGGTGGGAGGAGAAGGGGACGACAGAGGATGATGTGTTTGGATTGCATCACGGACTCAGTGGACATGACTTTGAGTAAACTTGGGAATTGGTGATCAACAGGGAGACCTAGCATGCTGCAGTGCATGGGTCACAAAGAGTTGAACATGACTGAGCAACAGAACTGAACTGAAAAAAGATAAAATAAACTGTGTTAAATATATTTCATGTAGTTCAGGAAGTTTAATATATAGATGGATATATGCAGAGATTTTTTTAACATTCAGACTTCATGATAATTGCTGGATTATATTTCTTTTTGTGGGCACATAAAGCAGAATATGTTCTCAGCATAAATAAATAGATTTTTAAAAAAACTGACGGCACTCTGGGTCAACCCAGAGGGATGGGGTGGGGAGGGAGGTGGGGGGGGTTCAAGATGGGGAGACACATGTGCACCCATGGGTGATTCATGTTGATGTATGGCAAAACCCAGAATACTGTAAACAAATAATCATCCAATTAAAATAAATTAATTTTTTAAAGTAAAAAACAAAAACAAAACTAACTGCAAACTTGTTTTATGACAAAATATTTACATATAACTATTGATAAAATTGCTGATTTGTTTGAAATTATTAACAGGGTTCTTAGTTACGGTTAGGCTTCCCTGGTGGCTCATATGGTGAAGTGTCTGCCGGCAAACCAGGAGACCCCGGTTTAATTCCTGAGTTGGGAAGATCCCGCATGGAAAAAGAAATGGTAACCCACTTCAGTATTCTTGCCTGGAAAATTCCATGGATGGAGAAACCTGGTAGGCTACAGTCCATGGGGTGGCAAAGAGTCAGACACAAATGAGCCACTTCACTTAGTTCACTTGGTTATGGTTAGAGAGTCCTCTTCACAACTTAAATTCATTCTTTCATTACTTGTATAGAAGTATCACTTTCAATGTTATTAGTATAGTTGGCTTTGTAAAAACAAGAATTTTGAATGGTAGAACAGTTTGTATTTTTTATTAAACACAGTAAGAGTGACCATGAATCTTTTTTAACCCAGGAATTGTCTGGTCGTCTCATGGCAAGTGCTTAAAAGAGTTGACAAGTTTTAAAAAAGATCTAATTTTTCTCTTAAAAAATACAAACGTTCCAAATTTGCCGAACTTTTCAGGGACAAGGAGGCATTCCACTATGTGGAAGATATTTTTTTTTTAAAGAAATAAACACATAATCTGTCTCTTCAAGTTAAAGGTGACATTTAAACAAAGACTGAGAAAATGAATCCTTTTTCAAAGAGCCTTTTGTCAAAAGAGAATTTTAATAATAGCTGCTTGGAAATGTTAACACTGTTATGTAGCTTTGTTGACAAAAACAGTTGTAAACACATCACCTATAAACTCTAAAGTCTGCATACCTCAAAACAGAAGTTTCTATCTCTTTAAAATCTCCCAAAGGAAGAGCTTTTAGAGGTTTTATTTCTATGTGTTTAAAATAGAATATTATGTTTGTTGTTTTGTAATATGTGACTGATATCAGGAAAGGTAAAATTTATCAGCTCAATTTCATAGTTTTCCTTTCTGATGGACAAGATAGAAAAAAGGTATTGTGGTTTAGTGATTGGATGAAGCACAAGCTGGAATCAAGATTGCCGGAAATATCAATAACCTCAGATATACAGATGAGGGTACAGATATAAAGTACCCTTATGGCAGAAAGAGAAGAAGAACTAAAGAGCCTCTTGATGAAAGTAAAAGAGGAGAGTTAAAGTTGGCTTAAAACTTAACATTCAGAAAAGTAAGATCATGGCATCTGGTCCCATCACTTCATGGCAAATAGATGGGAAAACAGTGGAAACAATAACAAACTTTATTTTTTTGGACTCCCAAATTACTGCAGATGGTGACTACAGCCATGATATTAAAAGATGCTTGCTCATTGGAAGAAAAGCTATGACCAACCTAGACAGTATATTAAAAATCAGAGACATTACTTTGCCAACAAATGTCCATCTAGTCAAAGCTTTGGGTTTTTCCAGTGGTCATGTATGGATATGAGAGTTGGATTACAAAGAAAGCTGGATGCTTGGGGTTGGTGCACTGGGACGACCCAGAGGGATGGTATGGGGAGGGAGGAGGGAGGAGGGTTCAGGATGGGGAATACATGTGTACCTGTGGTGGATTCATTTCGATATATGGCAAAACCAATACAATATTGCAAAGTTAAAAAATAAAATAAAATTTAAAAAAAAAAAAAGAAAGAAAGCTGAGCACCAAAGAATTGATGCTTTTGAACTGTGATGTTGGAGAAGACTCTTGAGAGTCCCTTGGATGGCAAGGAGATCCAACCAGTCCATCCTAAAGGATATCAGTCCTGAATATTCATTGGAAGGACTGAAGTTGAAGCTGAAACTCCAATATATGGCCACCTGATGCAAAGAACTGACTCATTTGAAAAGACCCTGATGCTGAGAATGACTGAAGGTGAGAGGAGAAGGGGACGACAGAGGATGAGATGGTTGGATGGCATCACCAACTCAATGGACATGAGTTTGAGTAATCTCCGGGAGTTGTTGATGGACAGGGAGGCCTGGTGTGCTTCAGTCCATGGGGTTGCAAAGAGTTGGATATGACTGAGTGACTGAACTAAACTGTACTGTTTGTGGTTTAGTAGAAGCAGCCAGTGAAACACTTTATTAATTTGGATCTATATGTTTTAATAGAGTGTCTTTTCCAGGCATACAGTATATGCCAATCAATCAAGTAGGAAAATGAGCTGATTTATAAACCACACCTCAGAATTAGTATATTATAGGACTTAATGCAAATATTAATGCAAATAATTTCAAATATTTTATGTTGGGGTATATGTTCACATTTTCTTTTTTAATCATTTGAGTTCAGAATGAAATATCCAGATACCACTGGTCTATGCATAGCTCCTGCTTCAAGATGCCCCAGAATTGGGTTAACATCACCGATGAGGCCTAATCCTATGGGAGGGGTCCATCACCATCCACAACAAGTTTATGCAATAGCTTATTTCAAAACAGAATATAAAATATTTCTATGTGATATTATTTCTATACCTTTTTCTTTAGAGGAAAGCATTACCCTGCATTAAAAAGAAATTGATGAGTAGCCTGCTTACATTTGTCCCTGTTTTCTTCTCAGAGCTAAATCCCACCTCACCCCTCTTCAGTTTCTCCCTTTGTTTCTCTGCCTTCAAACAATTCTTTTTCATTTTGAAAACGAAGAAACAAACCTTCACGATGTTGTACTAGAATTATCATTTGCTTTGAATTTCCTTATCACCAAAGCACCCACAAATATGGAGTGTATTTACTGTTGCAGTTTCTTCACTACTCCTCTTCACACCCCCTGAAAATATGCATTCCGTTGTTTTTACTCTTTTCTCTTAAAGGTCACTGGATGCCTCCTCAATAAGTGAATGCCCTTGCCCTAATTCTTACTCTCCATAGCCTCTGCAGCATTTAACACCATTTACTGAAAACTTCCTCATCCCCTTTTCCCATCATTTGTGTGATGTGGTGACATCTCATTTTTATGAGACTTCTCATCACTCTTTGTCCTTGTCTCCAAGATACCAAGTGTCAATGTTCAATACTTTCTAGTTCCTCTAGATCAAAGAGGAATCTTTTCTTTATATAAACACCTTTTCACACCCCCCCACCAAATTTTTCCCATCATTTGATTTAGTCATGAAATTGTTAGAAAACGTAATTTACCTCCAGATTATTTAATAAAAGGATTATGGAGGTGTTTGTAGGTTTAAAGGCTAAAAAGAAAAAGAAAAAAAGATGGTGCAGTACTCAGAGAATAATTGTGCTGGGAAATTATCTCCACCTCAAGGGCTAAAGGAAAAGGGGGTGATCTAATGTATAAGAGCCTTGCTGTTGTCATTGTTCTGTCACTAAGTCATGTCCAGCTCTTTGTGGCTCCACGGACTGCAGCACACTAGCCTTCTCTATCCTCCGCTATCTCCTGGATTTTGCTCAGATTTACGTCCATTGAGCCGATGATGCTCTCTAACCATTGCACAGAGCCTAGTGAGGCCAGAAACCTAGCAGGTAGTAACTGCTAAGTGGGAGTTACAATTAGGGAGTAATGCAGTTACTACCCGAAAAGGCAATGGCAACCCACTCCAGTACTCTTGCCTGGGAAATCCCATGGACGGAGGAGCCTGGTAGGTTACAGTCCATGGGGTGGTGAAGAGTTGGACACGACTGAGTGACTTCACTTTCACTTTTCACTTTCATGCACTGGAGAAGGAAATGGCAACCCACTCCAGTGTTCTTGCCTGGAGAATCCCATGAATGGGAGCCTGGTGGGCTGCTGTCTATGGGGTCACACAGAGTCGGACATGACTGATGTGACTTAGCAGCAGCAGCAGTAGTTACTACCAGAAGCCAGATTTGGAAGCAAAGAGGAAGCAAGAAAGAAATTCCTCAACCACTTCCTGCTCCTGCCACCCCTGTTATTCCCTGTCTCTGCCTCCTTGGGTTAAACTTAATTTGAAGCCAACTGGTAAGCAAGACTGGGTGAACAATCTACAGATATCAGTTTCCTAGCATAAGAGGATGCAGAGAAGAGCAAAACCTGACAGATCTTGGGAGGGGGCAAAGACAGACATTGTATCATCTCTGTGCCAATAACTACAAATGTTTTTTTCCAGTTAGATTGCTCACCTTAAACTAATTTCCAGGTCAACTGCCTTTTGGCTAATTCCACGTGATTTTTGTTGTTGTTGTTGCTATTCCTTCAAACATAAGATGTCTAAAAGCAAGTACCATTTATTTTTTAATAAACTAACCCTGAGTGAATTTCAATTTATGCCAAGCTCTCTTTGAAATTTTCTCTCATCTGTATCTGCTTTCCACTGTTCTAATTCTAGGAGTCCCTTGGTCTGCAAGGAGATAAAACAAGTCAATCCTAAAAGAAATGAACCCTGAATATTCACTGGAAGGACTGATGCTGAAGCTCAATTCTTTGGTCACCTGATGCAAAGAGCCAACTCATTGGAAAAGACTCTGATGCTGGGAAAGAACAAAGGCAAAAGGAGAAGGGGCTGGCAGAGGATGAGATGGTTAGATAGCATCACCGATACAATGTACGAGTTTGTGAAAACTGCAGGAGACAGCGGAGGACCAAGGAGCCTGGTGTGCAGTCCATGGGATCACAAGGAGTAGGACACAACTTAGTGACTGAAGAACAACAATAACAACAACAACACTGCCCTTCTGCCCTAATGCTGAGACTCAGTGTCTACTTCAAATTACACTTCTAGAAGTTTAATGCCTTATTTTATTTCCAATACTCATCTCATCTTGCTTTTTCTATTTCCTATATCCTTGGAGATTGAAGTTCTGTCCCAGAGGCAGGAATGTGGCAACCTGCTGATGGTCTTCTGAGCAGCTGTTGTCTGCCTGGCCTGCTTGGTTCTCTGAAGAGCCTCTATTCTAGGAACCACAGCTGTCCTTGCTGTTCTGCTCATCTTTTCAGGCATCTTCAGGATGGAACTTTCCCAATGTCTGGGCACTCTTTTGTGGCTAGTGTTAGTCTCCAGATACACACAGTGTTCCAGTTACGATTTTCTTTATGAACTTCTATTCAAATCTGTATACTCCTAGTGCCTGCCTGTTCCTGCTAATGAATTGCATTCTGGACATTAGTCCCTTCCAATTGGAGGAGTTAATTGGGTTGTTCAAAATTATGGGACTCTCCTAAGTGATCTAACTTATGAAAAATACTGACATCTTAACTACAGTGTACTAAACCAGACAGTTTTAACATTTATGTTTCTAAAGTAAAAAATGTAATACAATTATCAAAATATTGAATGATAAAAAAAATAGAAAACAAATAAAATCTACCTTTATCTATAATGCTAACATCCAGAAACAAAAACTAATAGTGTTTGAGGTTTTTCTAACCACTTCAAATATATTAGACATATATAATATATTGCAATAAATACATCACTCAATGTACAGATATAGGTAAATGTTTCTATAAGGTTTCATATCTTTAGAAAATACTATATGCATACGTACAATGTATTCACTCAATTCAGTTAGTTGTCTGTCAGTCATGTCCAACTCTTTGCAGCACCGTGGACTGTAGCATGACAGGCCTCCCTATCCATCACCAACTCCTGGACCTGCTCAAACTCATGTCCATCAAGTCGGTGATGCCATCCAACCATCTCATTCTCTGTCATCCCCATCTCCCCTTCAATCTTTCCCAGCATCAAGAGCTATTCCAATGAGTCAGTTCTTTGCATCAGGTGGCCCAGGTATTGGAGTTTCAGCTTCAGCATCAGTCCTTCCAATGAGTATTCAGGACTGATTTCCTTTAGGATGGACTGGTTGGATCTCCTTGCAGTCCAAGGGACTCTCACAAGTCTTCTCCAACACCACAGCTCAAAAGCATCAATTCCTCGGGGCTCAGCTTTCTTTATAGTCCAGCTCTCACATCCATACACGACTACAGGAAAAACCATAGCTTTGACTAGATGGACCTCTGTTGGCAAAGCAATGCCTCTGCTTTTTAATATGCTGTCTAGGTTGGTCATAGCTTTTCTTCCAAGGAGCAAGTGTCTTTTAATTTCATGGCTGCAGTCATTTTGGAGCCCCAAAAAATAAAGTCTGTCACTGTTTCCACTGTTTCCCCATCTATTTCCCATGAAGTGATGGGACCAGATGCCATGATCTTCATCTTTTGAATGTTGAGTTTTGAGTCAGCTTTTTCACTCTCCTCTTTCACTTTCATCAAGAGGCCTTTTAGTTCTTCTTTGCTTTCTGCCATAAGGGTGGTGCCATTTGTGTATCTGAGGTCACTAATATTTCTCCTAGTAATATGGATTCCAGCTTGTGCTTCATCCAGCCTGGTATTTGGCATATGTACTCTGCATAGATGTTAAATGAGCGGGGCCGCAGCGGCGGCGGCGGCTTTGGCCGGGCGTCCGAAAGCCGTGGGGGATAGGGCCGGCGGCGGCGGCCGTGACAGCCGTGAGTGTCGGGCGGGCGTCCGCGCCCGGGACGCGGGAAAAAAATTAAAAAATAAATAAATAAATAAATGAGCAAGGTGACAATATACAGCCTTGATGTACTCCTTTTCCTACTTGGAACCAGTCTGTTCCATGTCCAGTTCTAACTGTTGCTTCTTGACCTGCATACAGGTTTCCCAGGAGGCAGGTCAGGTAGTCTGGTATTCCCATCTCTTTCACAATTTTCCAGTTTATTGTGATCCACACAGTCAAAGGCTTTGGCATAGTCAATAAAGCAGAAGTAGATGTTTTCCTGGTATTCTCTCGCTTTTTTGATGATCCAGTGGATGTTGGCAATTTATTCTCTGGTTCCTCTGCCTTTTCTAAATCCAGATTGAACATCTGGAAGTTGATGGTTCACACACTGTTGAGGCCTGGCTTGGAGAATTTTGAGGATTACTTTGCTAGCGTGTGAGATGAGTGCAATTGTGCAGTATTCTGAACATTCTATGGCATTCCCTTTCTTTGGGATTGGAATGAAAACTGACCTTTTCCAGTCCTGTGCCCACTCCTGAGTTTTCCAATTTTGCTGGCATATTGAGTGAAGAACTTTCACAGCATCATCTTTTAGGATTTGAAATAGCTCAACTGGAATTCCATCACCTCCACTAGCTTTGTTCATAGTGATGCTATGACTTCGCATTCCAGGAAATCTGGCTTTAGGTGAATGATCACACCATCATGATTATCTGGGTCGTGAAGATCTTTTTTGTATAATTCTTCGGTTAATTGTTGCCACCTCTTCTTAATATCTTCTGCTTCTCTATGATGCCATTTCTCTCCTTTATTGTGCCCATCTTTGCATAAGATATTCCTTTGGTATCTCTAATTTTCTTGAAGAGGTCCCTAGACTTTCCCATTCTATTGTTTTCCTCTATTTCTTTGCACTGATCAATGAGGAAGACTTTCTTATTTCTCCTTGCTCTTCTTTGAAACTCTGCATTCAAATGGGTATATCTTTCCTTTCCTCCTTTGCCTTTAACTTTTCTTTTCACAGCTATTTGTAAGGCCTACTCAGACAACCATTTGCCTTTTTGCATTTCTTTTTCTTGGGGATAGTCTTGATCCCTGCCTCCTGTACAATGTCATGAACATCCACCCATAGTTCTTCAGGCACTCTGTCTATCAGATCTAGTCCCTTAAATCTATTTCTCACTTCCACTGTATAATCATAAGGGATTTGATTTAGGTCCTATCTGAATGGTCTAGTGGTTTTCCCTACTTTCTTCAATTTAAGTCTGAATTTGGGAATAAGAAGTTCATGATCTGAGCCACAGTCAGTTCCTGGTCTTGTTTTTGCTGACTGTATAGAGCTTCTCCATTTTTGGCTGCAAAGAATATGATCAATCTGATTTTGGTGTTGACCATCTGGTGATGTCCATGTGTAGAGTCTTCTCTTGTGTTGTTGAAGAAGGTGTTTGCTATGACCAGTTTGTTCTCTTGGCAAAACTTTGTTAGCCTTTGCCTGCTTCATTTTGTAGTCCAAGGCCATATTTGCTTGTTATTCCAGGTATCTCTTGACTTCATATTTTTACATTCCAGTCCCCTATAATGAAAAGGACATCTTTTTTTGGAGTTTGTTCTAGAAGGTCTTGTAGGTCTTCATAGAACCATTCCTCTTCACCTTCTTCAGCATTACTAGTTGGGGCATAGACTTGGATTACTGTGATATTGAATGGCTTGCTTTGGAAACGAACAGAGATCATTCTGTCATTTTTGAGATTGCACCCAAGTACTGCATTTTGGACTCTTTCATTCACTATGAGGACTACTTCCTTTATTTTAAGGGATTTTTGTCCACAGTAGTGGATATAAGGGTCACCTGAATTAAATTTGCCCATTCCAGTCCATTTTAGTCTACTGATTTCTAAAATGTCAATGTTCAGTCTTGCTGTCTCCTGTTTGACCACTTCTAATTTACCTTGATTCATGGACCTAACATTCATAGACATAAATAGATAAAATACATATGGGAATATACTATGTATTTATAGGTGTGTGGTACATCATTTTATATCCCCATCTTTTTGACCTAGCATTTTGTTGAGCATATAATTAAGTCCTTAGGTCTTTTGAGACATATGATTTTATTGGCCGCATATTACATGTATGAATGTTCCATAGTGCATTTTGTTACTCACTCATTGTTGAGTGCTTATATTGCTTTTACCTTTTCCAACAGCATATATCTTTATTGAAAAGCTGGAATTCCCCCCTTTATTTAGGACAGAATCTTCAAAATGAAATTACTGAACCAAAGGCAATTCAATTTACTGTAAGTCTTATGTATTGCTATGTTGCTGCCTCTATAAACTGGATCAATATGCTTTTCTTATAGTAGTGCTTATGCACACCCATTCCAAAGTTCCTCTCTTGCCAAAGCCTTTATTACAGTGAACTTAAAAATTTTTTTTTTTTTTACTTTACAATATTGTATTGGTTTTGCCATACCTTGAATATTTTTACATTTAAAAAAGTCCTCAACTTGTGAGGCCAGAATTTCCTTACCATTTAAATAATGTTTCTCTTTGTCTCAACATAATGAACAAGAAAAGTGTTGAAGGAGCTACATTTCTTATTTTGTTGCCGAGTGAGAACAAAACAGAGGGCACCTTGCCTTTCCCAGGTCACCTCTCCAGTTTATTTTCCATGGAATGTGTTTTATCTGTTTACTTCATTAACAAGAAGTCAGCGAGATTTGTACTCACCTCTGAGTACAGCATCTGAGTACACCATTTGTACACCATCTGTAGTGCTGATCCTGTTCGTGACACAAATTGTTTCGCTGTTCACATTGTCTGCACTGTTTGCTGAACCCGTGGTAGGCAAGACGTGAACTAAGAGGCTGAAGGAGACTCAAAGAGCCATAGGAACTGGAGACACCTTTATTCTCTCCTGGCTGACACTGTAGCCATAGCAGCCGACATAACATAACTGCGCACACTTCAGGGCTTTTCCAGGTGGAGCCCATACACACATATCACACACAGCAGTCTGCAAACCAGCGAGTACCTTGTGACACTCATGTTCAGTGCTGAAAGTGCTCTCAGCTGTTACATAGCCATTATTTACAAACTGTGGGGCAAGAGAGTCTGCACACGCCATCCTGACTTATTTGCTCTCTCTGCGCACTGTCATATTTTAAAAGTTACCCAGGTATATGTCAGTGCCCATCTTCCAATTTATTCCTCCCCTCCCTTTACCCCTGTTACCATAAGTTTGTTTTCTACACCTGTGGTTCTACTTCTGTTTTGTAAATAAGTTCATCTGTATTTAAAAAAAAATGATTCCAGGGGTAAGCAATAGCACACACTGCTAAATATATAAAATAGATAGCTAATAAGGACTTACTGCACAGCACAGCAAACTCTATTCAGTTTTCTGTAACGACCTCTGTGGGAAAAGAATCTTAAAAAAATGAGTAGATATATGCATAGGTATAACAGATTCACCTTACTGTGGCGCTAGTAGTAAAGACCCTAGCTGCCAAGGCAGGGTACTTAAGAGATGCCAGTTCGATCCCTGGGTTGGGAAGATCCCCCAGAGGAGGGCATGGCAACCCTCTGCAGCATTCTTGCCTGGAGAATCCCATGGACAGAGGAAACTGGCAGGGTACAGTCCTTGAGATCGCAGAGTTGGACACGACTGAAGCGAGTGAACACACACATGTACACCTGAAACTAATGCAACATTGTAAATCATCTATACTCTAATAAAAATTAAAAAATACAGTGTAAAATTTGTGTATTTAACAACAAAACAAAAAAGCTACCTAGGAATCTTCCTGGACACATGCACTCAGGAGGTTCATGGCACTTTCCACAGTTAGAGGTCTTGACTAGAGTCCTTATCCAGACTGACAGCACTTCATACTAGCTCACAGCATTTCTAGAATTTGGCTCACAACATTTCATACTAGCAAAATACCCACTAAGCTCTCTTCTGTTCTGTAATAAAACATGTAAAGTAATGGAAGCATTTTAATTTCCTTGTGTAGCCTTTTAAAAAAAATTTATTTTAATTGGAGGCTAATCACTTTACAAAATTCTGGTGGTTTTTGCCGTATATTGACATGAATCAGCTGTGGGTGTACATGTGTCCCCCGGTCCTGAACACCCCTCCCACCTCCTTCCCCATCCCATCCCTCTGGGTTGTCCCAGTGCACCGGCTTTGGGCGCCCTGTTTGATGCGTCGAACTTGGACTGGTCGTCTTGTGCAGCCTTTTAAAAGCTATCAAAAATAAATAAATAAATAAATAAAAGCTATCTTGATCCTCCCTCTCTATCCCCACTCCTATTTGACTAATGTGATCCTGGTTGATTGAAATGTAAAACAAATGCAGCCCTAAAAATTTCTGTGATACTTAATTTTGAGAACCGATGTGTGAAATTCTTCAAAGTATAGCACTAAAGGTGTATGATGCTGCTCTGTCTTGGAAATTAGCTTAGTAAACCTATTTCTAATGTTGCCCATAAAACAGCAAAGCCATTCCCTTCAATTTGTTCCATGGAGCTTTACTTCCATTTATCAGCCATTCCCTCTACAAACAGAAGAGGATCCTGAAGATATATATGTAGGCATCGCTGTCTCACTTTATTAAAGACAATGAATCCTTCATGTGAGGGTTTATAGTTTGAGTTCTATCATCTCTGTGAGAAATGAAAAGCAAGACAATAGCAGCAAATATTTATCTTAGTCAAAATAAAAGCTCAAAAATACTCTTCCTGTGTTGTTAATTCCTACCTTTCCCTGTCATTAGCTTTGTACTACTTCTTGTCAATTTCACACTGGGAAATAGTGCGAAACAAATGGAAAAGAGTTTCTGGCATTCCCTTTCCCTTAAAAAAAAAAAGAGAAATCCCAACTGAAAGTAACATTTAAGTCAAGCTTATGGTTATTCCTTTTGATATTAAACATGTTTTCTGAGTTGGAGAGTAAAATCATAGATTTAATCAAAAGCTTCTCTCTCTCTCCCCTTTTTTTTTTTTTATCAGTTTCCATTTATTCCTTTAGAGCATTTGCTAATTTTCAAAGTGAGTGAGTAATTCCCTTGATTTGTGTTTTAAGTCTGAAAACTGTTATCTTGAAAAGGAACATTTTAGAAAGATGATATACATGATACTTAAATCCTTTCCATCAGCCTTTTGTACCATATGTAGTGGATTATGTCCTTCTTGAATTCATAATTAGAGGAAGAAGCAGATGGCTAGGACTTACTGTAAAATTATCTACCCATTAAATAGTAATATGCATTCTCAATGACTACTTTCTGTAGTGAGGTGAGCCAAACATTTAAGGTGATGTTTTATTTTAAAAGAAGAAACAACATACATTTTTTGCTTTTAGATTACTTGCTGTGTACATCAGAATCACTTCACAGTTTACTTTCAAATTACTATACACTAAGAGTGTGGGATTTTTGTTCCAATCCTTTTCATAGACATTGTGACATGGACACTTTTGGAACAACAATCCTTACAATACAACCAGCAAGTTTCCTCCTTTTCACTTATTTTCAAGTCCTTCTTCTATCAAAATTATTTTCAAAGGTATTTGACATACTTCATAGTGATCTTAGGGTTATTTCCAAAAAAGATACATTTGGGCATGTGCCTCATTAGTCCGTGGGTAGAGGCAGGTGAGCTAGCCCATCATTTTCTGGTTTTGTTCTAATTCTACCCAGAAGAATAGAGTAACCAAATGCTGGGGTGAACCCCTCTACTTCCTGGTGTTACCCACACATTCTCAGCCATGACATTAGAGACAGATCAGTAATTCATTCATTCTCATACATAAACCCTTCCACATTTGTTGAACACTTGTGATTAAAAAGCACTCTTTATTTCCTTTCTGTGTATATTTTGGAATTACCTTCTGCTAGCTGTTGATGGACAAAGAATTCTGATTTTATGAGAAATGAGGTCCGAAGATAGTCAAGTAAAATGCTTTTGAATATTTTATTATACCTTTAGCATTAAGCTTTCAGTTGGCAGATTCATTAAAGTATGGATTTTGTATTACAGAAGCTACATCCCTGGAAGAAAGTTTTTGGAATGAGTTCTCTTTCTATACACTCAGAATTTTGTTGGCCTTGTACCTCTACATTTTCTCCACTTAAATGTTCTTTTAGAGAAACTGTGGGGCCTCACCTGGTGACCAAGTCAATAATTAAAACCATGAATTCCATTTTTATCCAGCTGCTGTGTTCTCCTGTTAGCTAATATATAATTGTTAAAGAGTCTTCATCGAAAAAAAGTAATATTTGTATTACATATCAACAATTTCGTGGAAATTCTGGAAATCTCTGCTTTGTCATTTAGTGAAATAAGTATATAGATGCATAAATAATGTTAAAGAATATAATGTAATGTTAAAAAAACAATGTTAAATGAAAGAGGTTGCTCAAAATTCTGATGAGCGTAATATTAATGTCTTCATAACTGTGAAACCAGATATTCTTCACAAAGATCTTTTAAAATACATATTACACATCTTTTATTGAGAGAAAATTATTTCTGAATTACTTTCATGCAAACAATGAAAACAATACAAAGAAGGGAGTGATGTTACGTTTGCAGTAAAGTCTCTTCTGGGCCTTATTGCTATTCTTAGTTTTAACAACTCTTACATATTTAGAACCAACTACTTAAGGAATCAGCTCTGAAAGCAGAAAGTAGATTTTCCTGGAGGATCTCCAAACTGGCCTCAGGCCTGATTTTGTTATCTTCAAGGATTCCACTGTTTAAAGAACAACCAGAAGTTTAGGGAATATGGATACTAGGAGGATTAGGAGTCTGCTATATATTTCTTTCAGGTTCAGATACTTAATGTTAGCCTGAAGCTTTCCTTCTATAATCCCAGAGATTGGGATTGACCATTCTTGAACAGACTTGAACTGATCCTTGGAAGCATGTTAAGATTTTTCAATCAGAATTCTCTCTCCCCAGACTTCTAGAGATACCCTTCTTAAAGTGTTAGTTGCTCAGTCGTGTCTGACTCTTTGCGATCCCATGGACTGCAGCCTTCCAGGCTTCTTTGTCTATGGGATTCTCCAGGCAAGTATACTGGAGTGGGTAGCCACTTCCTTCTCGAGAAGATCTTCCTGACCCAGGGATCAAACCCATGTCTCCTGCATTGCAGATGGATTCTTTACCATCTGAGCCAAAAAGTATGCAAATATGAGATTTTAGTGGAAATAATATATCTATTTCTTCCTTCTCTCAACTGGTCACTGTTCTCATCTGACATATACCCCTCTGACTGATACAGCTCTTGTGATTGATACATGAATTTAACGAATCATTGTGTTAGGTAGGTAGAATAGGGAAAAGGAGTCCAAAATGGCGGTGGCTAAAAGACAAGGAAGGTCTGAGGACCAAAGTGAAAACTTCAGGCAGAACAAACAGCACTCCTGGCTAAGCCCAATTTGCATAGGGCAGGCCCAGGTGGAAGAAAAAACATGTAAAAGGAGGAGCCAAAGCGCTTTCTCTCGGACTCTCTCTCCCACGTGTGTACGTGTGCGCGCTCTCTCTCTCTCTCACTCTTTCTCTCACTCTCTCTCTCTCCTCCTATCTTCTAAATAAAATAGAGCTGTAACACTGATTTGCCTAAGAGCTGTAGCACGGTTTGTCCAAGACCCAAGAGCTGTGACATGCTGAGGGCTTTAATGTCTGTCGCTCCAAATCTTTGTTGTGATGAGACAAAGAACTGAGGAACATACACTCGCGTGACAATTGGATGGTGCTCAGCATGAATAATTGAGGTGGCATTCTACAGAACAGCAGAAATGGTTGGTGTCAAGGTGGACTTGTGAATCAGCAAAAAGAAAAATCAGTTGTGATTAATGTTAATTATGTGGGCTCAGTAAGGGCATAAGCTTTTAGTTAACTATTATATTATGTGAGAGTTTTTATAAATATGTAATATAAAAATATAAACTGCTTATGAGAGAGCATTACATGTATATATTACAAATAAATATATGTATAATTGACATTTCCATTCTAATCACCTCCCACGCATTCATTCTAAACAGAATATAATATGCCTTATAATAGTGTTTGGGAATTTTTAATTTTGCTCATTACCCTCCCTTAAGATTCTGTGATTTTTTATTTTTGTCTTTCATTTTCCAACTTTATTGTTCTGGATTGTATTTTACATATAGAGATATGTACTTATGAAGGGAGCTTCCCAGGTGGCATTCATGGTAAAGAATCTGCTTCCCAAACCAGGAGACACAAGAGATGTGGGTCTGATTCCAGGGTTGGTAAGATCCCCTAGAAAAGGAAATGGCAATCCACTCCAGTACTCTTGTCTGGAAATTTCCATGCACAGGGAATCTGGCAGGTTACAGTCCATGGGGTTGCAAAGACCTGGACACGACCGAGGATATACTCATGCACTGATTTTGTTTTATTGTATTTTGTTCATAGTGCTTCACAGATTTCGCCTTTTTTTTTTTTTTTTTTTACAGATTGCAGGTTTGCAGCAGTCTTTCATCCTGCATGTTTATAAGCACCAGTTTTCCAACACTATTTACTCACTTCATGTCTCTATGTCACATTTTGGTAACTCTTGCAATATCTTAAACTCTTTAATCATTATATTCATTAGGGTGGTCTGTGATCAGTGATCTTTGATGTTACCGTTGCCAAAAAATTACTACTTGCTACAGTCTCAGATGATGGTTAATATTTCTGAGAAATAAAAAATGTTAAAAATAAGGTATGTATTTAGTGCTTTTCTGCACACAATGCTATCGCACATTTAATAAACTACAATAGAATGTAAGCATCGCTTCTATGTACACTGGGAAGCCAACAAATTTCTGTGATGCTGCTTATTGTGGTATTTGCTTTATTGAAATGGTTTGGAACCAAATCTACGATATCTCTGAGTTATGCCTATACTATCTTTTTCTCACATTCATTGCCTCCAATAAACTATAACTATGAAGAGTAAACTAGCCAACATAAAATTGGATTTTATCTTACCTTTTTAATTTTTAAAAAATTGCAGTGGGAATTTATGAAAATTCTAATCTAGGACAGGCATTATGTGAAAAAACTTATATTAACTATGCTATTGATAAGCTTTTTCTCTCAATACTTTAAAAGATTATATTCCTCCAGAATATTGTTCAATACTGAGGGGAAATTTGACAGTAGTCTCAGGAGAAGTAACCTGAAATTTAGTCATAAATTTAAGAAGCAACTGAAAATGTTCACTTAAAACAAAAAGGAACTTATCTAGAGATTGATTTCTAAGCTAGGAACATGTGCATTATCACTTGTCAGTTATACACTCTCTATTTGAGTATACTTTATGCAATAGTCATTTCTGATAAATCTGTGATTAGTACATGGGACTAAAGATTTTCTAGTATACTTCTGACTCTACATAGATCAAGGTAAGGGGCTATTTATTTTTATGATGCTGAAAATATGGATTTCCAGAATATGTTCATTAAAAAAACAATAACTCAAACAGGGGCTCTATCAACCTAGAGGGGTGGGAGGGGGAGGAAGATGGGAGGGAGGTTCAAGAAGAAGGGGCCATATATATACCTATGGCTGATTCATGTTGAGGTTTGACAGAAAACAACAAAATTCTGTAAAGCAATTATCCTTCAATTAAAACATAAGTAAAACAAAGCAAAACAAAACAAAAAAAACAATAACCTCTCAGAAACTGACTACTAAAAATAACGATCTAAACTAGACATTTTCCCCAGGAATTCCTGATTTTCTAGCTTTACCAGAATTAGCGGAATTTCATTTCTGGCTTTCCTCCTTGTGCTGGATGCCACATCAGCAAATCAAGAAGTATAGCTTAGACATCCTTCCTAAATGTTCAGATCCAAAAGCATGGGACCCAAAGCCTGTCTTCTCAGTTTGAGTTTCAGGAACTATTTATTTGGTCAGTCATCATTTGTTTAAGGACTGGTCCATATCAAGGGTACATGATACTGTTAAAATTTGATTATCAAAAATTAGTTATAAATAAAATCCAAAGGATACTCTTAAATACTTGCAAGAATTTAAAAAAGCAATGCATTAAGTTATTTCTCTAACTAGGGGAGAACAGTGGGAGGAAGGAGCATAGGGAGTTTGGGATGGACAGCTGCACATTGCTATATTTAAAATGGCTAATCAACAAAGACCTAATGGATATAGGAAAATTAGGATTATTAGGATAATAATAGCATAATTAGGATTATCCTATATCCATTAGGATAATCCAAAATGGATATAGCACAAGGACCTCTGCTTAATGTTATGTAATAGCCTAATTGGGAAAATAATTTGAAAAAAGAATAGATAACATGTATTTGTACAACTGAAACATTTTGCTGTATACCTGAAACTAGCACAATATAGTTAATCATCTATACTCCAATATGAAACAAAAAGTTTAAAAAAAAAATAATTTTAAGAAAGCAAGGAATAGCGGACATTTGTGTATCTACCATTCAACATAGAAAGAAATCCATTCCCTTGAGGTCACTGACACTCTTTTATGAGTCCCAATTCTATTTCCTTCATCCTCAGATGTAACCTCTGATTTGAATTTCAGGTTTATTATTCCCTTGTTTTTCTAATTTTATATTTAGATCACAAGCAACCTATTGTTCAGATTAGGTGTTTGAAGTTTATGTGACTCACTTTAATTTTACAGTTATATTAATATATTTTTCTACAATTTTTTTTTTGCCACTCAAAATTATTTTCCTTTTACATTATGGTATTTAGTTGCAATTTGTTTATTTTTCTGCTGTATTGGATTCTATTTGCAATCATTTGTAACCATCTATTTACAGATTATGCTGTTGATGGATGCATGGCATTTTGACAAGTTACTTTTTGTGTCCACTTTCATATTCAGTACTTTTTTCATTTTTATTTATTTCCTATTCCAAAATACTAAGTCATTGAGTTTTGAGCATTTTAAAATTGTTATTGAATTGCCCTCTCTAATATCATGCTCTCTCTAGTTTCCTTCCAACCTGAGCAATTTTCGTTCCAGGCATACGTGTTATGTCACCGTACTGTACACTACTGAGGGCAATGATGTGTGAGAAGACTGGGTGGCAGCCAGGAGTGGAGTTTGGGTAATCATCTGATAATAATAGTTTTAAAAGAGTAATGTCTTATCTTTAACCAAAATGTTTTGCTTTTTCAATTTCAGCAAGTAGTATTTTTAAACAAATAAGATGTCTGGGTGATAAGTTATTTCAATTCACTTAGTTTGATTCCCTTTCCATATATAAATACACAAAGCTTAGATATTACTGTATAATATACTATATAATTTCCTATGAGTTCATTTGCCTGGCTGGGAGGACCTGAATTTTGTTCTTTTTATCACTTCTATTTAATGGGGAAAAATTGCTGTTGCCACCAAAAGAGAAGGACAATTAGAAGACTTTTTCTTTTTTCTATTTTCAATGATTTTCTGAGAAAAGAGTTAATTCCCCTGGGATATTAATACTTTATAAAATGAGTAAGAGCTTATTGTGGATCAGGGAGATGTAGTGCTATCTACATAGGGGAAAGTGAAGGAAATTTATAAAGGAGATTAGAAAAGGGGCTGAGATTTTAGCCAAAAAACAGAGCAAGTAATTAACTTCATAGAAGAGTTAACATAGTTCATATAGTCCTTTTTGGGAATGTATGATTTTTCTTTATTGATTGATTTACTGCATTGTATGTGTCAGATAAAATGCAATGAGGCTTAAAATTAAAATGCCTTACTCTGCACATTGAGTAATTTTAATGTACTCTTACCTGCTTCTTGTATTTCAAAGGGCTTCCCAGGTGGCACTAGAGGTAAAAAACTTGACTGCCAATGCAAGAGACATAAGAGATGCAGGTTTGTGTCTTTTATTTCCCTGTACTTGTTTTGAAGACATGTGTGTGCATGTGTGCTAAGTCACTTTAGTTGTGTCCAACTCTTTGCAACCCTATGGACTATAGCACGCCAGGCTCCTCTGTCCATGGGATTCTCCAGGCAAGAATACTGGAGTGGGTTGCCACGTCCTCCTCCAGGGGATCTTTCTGACCCAGGGATCAAACCCGTGTCTCCTGCCTTGTATGCAGATTCTTTACCACTGAGCCACCTGGAAGCCCTTATTACAGCATTACTCTTGTTAAATTGTGACACTTTATACTGCAAAGGAAGAACTTTTACTTCCTTGTCCTTGTTTCTGTGATGTACCAGCATGGTTCTCTTTCTTTGTTAAAAACAAACCTCAGAACGTGGTGTTGGGAAGGGATAGTCTTGAAAATAGAGGTAACGCGTAATTTCTCATAAATTAAGGGCTTAAAACTGATGACTATTTAGACTGGAGTACAATCTATATTAGTTTGTTTAACTTGCACAGTGATGCTAAGTCACATTCTCAGGAGAGAGCTATTGCTGAAACAGGATGGGGACATTTATTATGGTTGAAATGCCTTTGGCTGGGCCAGAAGGCCAAAGCAAGAGTGCGGAGGGACAATGTGGTACAAACTAGACTGAAAGATGCATGGTATGCAAATGCCCTGGCTCTATGACTATGCCAGTCTACCAGCGGTGTTACATTGATCTTGAGTTAATACAAATCTTTGCTTTCCGTTTCCTCATCTGAAAATTGCTCAAACCTATACCTGATCTATCTACTTCACAGGATTATTATAATCATTGAATAGAAAAAGACACAGGAAAGATTTGTAAATTTGTACATATTCATTTTAAAAGTAATAAAAATATTGTTTGTGTTCATTTGATTTTCACAGTGGTAGAAAATCTGGTCCAGATGTTTTTTAGATGGAAATGAAGCTCAGAAAGTCAAAATGTCACCTATAATAACACTACTTACATGTTTGGTGTTTCTTTCTAGGGCATCCCCTATGGACTCTATTTATAAAATGTTTCAAAATAGAGTAGATTTTGCTGGGTGGGGGAATTGTTTGGTGATTATATATTAGCTAGAACTCTATTTCAGCTGTCAGGGACAGAAACCCAAAACATGCTGCTGTTGCTAAGTCGCTTTAGTGGTATCGGACCCTGTGAGACCCCCATAGACGGCAGCCCACCAGGCTCCCCCATCCCTGGGATTCTCCAGGCAAGAAGACTGGAGTGGGTTGCCATTTCTTTCTCCGATGCATGAAAGTGAAAAGTGAAAGTGAAGTCACTCAGTCATGTCCGACTTTTCACGACCTCATGGACTACAGCCTACCAGGCTCCTCCGTCCATGGGATTTTCCAGGCAAGAGTATTGGAGTGGGTCTCCATTGCCTTCTCCCAAAACATGCTAGCTTAGAAGAAAAAAATAAAAAGGAATGTGTATTTGCTTGTATAATTGGGTATTCATACTTGAATAATGCTCAGTCACTCCCCATTTCCTCCTACTTAAGCCACGGCTTCCTCCCCACCCACACCATATCAGGGTTAGTCTGTATGACCAATAGATGATAGTATGTGACTTCTAAGGATAAATTATGAAGGATGTGGTAACTTTGACCTTGCTCTCCCTTAAATTGCTCAATCCAAGGGAAGCTAGGTGCTAAGTAGCTCCTTGGAGAGATCCATGAGATGAGAAACTCGGGCCTTCTGAGAAAAGTCAGTGAAGAATTAAAGCCTCTAGTAAAAGCCATGTGTGAATAAGTAATGTTGGAAAAAATCCTCGAGGCCCAGTCAAGCTTTTAGATAATGGTCTCCTCAAATGACATCTTGTCTGCAATCTCATTATTGCTGTTAGTTACTAAGTCATGTCTGACTCCTTGCATCCCCATAGACTTCAGCATGCCAGGCTTTTCTATCCTTCACTATCTCCCAGAATTTGCTCAAATTCATGTCTATTGAGTCAGTGACGCTTTCTAAACATCTCATCCTCTGCCACCCTCTTTTCTTTTTGCTTTAAATCTTCCCAGTTTCAGGGTCTTTTCCAATGAGTCGGCACTTCACATCAGATGGCCAAAGTATTGGAGCTTCAGTGTCAGTCTTTCCATATATTCAAGGTTGATTTCCTTTAGGATTGACTGATTTGATCTCCTTGCATTCCAGGGACTCTCAAGAGTCTTCAGTAGGTTTAATAGAGGTTTAAGATGATTCAGTAGGTTTAAAAAATAAATTAAATGGTAGTGATTATATGTCAATATATAACATAAACTGTCATGAATGGCTAGCTTGGAAATCATACATGTGAAGTTCATGTTAAAATGCTTTAAAGAAAAAAATGAAAAGCCTGAAGTAGACCATGGAGGTCATTCTGGAGAGTGGAGAACGTTTGTGAGTAGATTTGAAAAGGCAGTGAATATTTACAACATTAAAACTTCCCAGGGTCAAATCCCAGGGAATTCTATTAGAACTTAAGTAACTGTATTAATGTTTTATAAATATATTAGCAAAATATATATTCAATACAATGAGCCAGCAGAGTCTCTAAGAACATAAATCAACAGAATCCACACATGTTATTCATCCTTCCCCAGTGCAAATATATAAATATCTTACAGGGATAAAAAGGAACAATGGCTTTGCAAATTTACTTAGACCAATGGAATAAGATAAGATGCTCTTCCCATAAGAAGAAAAAAAATATTATATGGTAATAGGGATTATACAGAGGGAATTTCAGGTCCGAAGGAGAGATTTTTTTGTGATGATACCTGTAATAATATATTTAGCCATTGTTCTATAACTGGAAACTTGGCTTATTTTCTGTTTTTCCTTATTAAAATAGTTCTTTCTAGGATCTTGGCTATTCTTGGCCCTTCATCCTTCCATATACATTTTAGAATCAGCTTTCCATAAATCACAAAAAATTGTGGTTTGTTTATTTTTGGTAGAAATGGTACTGAATGTTTACTTACTATCCATGGAATGGTACATTCCTCCATTTTGTTGTTGTTAAGTGGCTAAGTCATGTCTGACTCATCTGAGACTCCATGGCTTGTAGCCCACAAGGCTCTTGTGTCCATGGGATTTTCCAGGCAAGAACACTGGAGTGGGTTGCCATTTCCTTCTCTAGGGGATCTTCCTGATCCAGGGATCAAACTTAAGTCTCCTGCATTGGCAGGCAGATTCTTTACCACTGACCCACCAGGGAAGCTCATGCCTCCATTTAGGTAATTTTAATTTTAATAAATTTTATATCATTTAAATAAAATCTTATATAGCTTTAAGGTGGATCTTAATCTTAGCTGATTGCATTGTAAAATTCTTACTCCTGGTTAATAAAATTTAACTGTCTTTTAATATAATCTATGTTCAAGAAGCTTTAATACTCTCTTACTAAGTCCAATAATTTATCTTTAAATATTTTGATGGTTTTCTACATAGAAAATATTTTAGCTGAAAATAATGACACGTTTTCCCAATCCTTATATCTTTTTCATTCAAATCAGTTCAGTTGCTCAGTCGTGTCCAATTCTTTGCAACCCCATGGACCACAGAACTCCAGGCCCTAACTGTCCATCACCAACTCCTGGAGTTTACTCAAACTCATGTCCATTGATCAGTGATACCATCTAACCATCTCATCTTCTGTCATCCCTTTCTCCTCCTGCCCTCTATCTTTCCCAGCATCAGGGTCTTTTCAAATGAGTCAACTCTTCGCATGAGGTGGCCAAAATATTGGAGTTTCAGCTTCAACATCAGGCCTTCCAATGAACACTCGGGACTGATCTCCTTTAGGATGGACTGGTTTGATCTCTTTGCAGTCCAAGGAACTCTCAAGAGTCTTCTCCAACACCACAGCTCAAAAGCATCAATTCTTTGGTGTTCAGCTTTCTTTATAGTCCAACTCTCACATCCATACATGACTACTAGAAAAACTATAGCCTTGACTAGACAGACCTTTGTTGGCAAAGTAATGTCTCTGCTTTTTAATATGCTTTCTAGGTTGTTTGTAACTTTCTTTCCAATGAGTAAACATTTTTAATTTCATGGCTGTGGTCACCATCTGCAGTGATTTTGGAGCCCCCCAAAGAACTAAAGTCTGTCACTGTTTCCATTGTTTCCCCATGTATTTGCCATGAAGTGATGGGACCACATGCCATGATCTTAGTTTTCTGAACGTTGAGTTTTAAGCCAACTTTTTCACTCTCCTCTTTCACTTTCATCAAGAGACTCTTTAGTTCTTCTTCACTTTCTGCCATAAGGTTGGTGTCATCTGTGTATCTCAGGTTATTGATATTTTTCCCAGCAATCTTGATTCCAGCTTATGCTTCATCCAGGCCAGCATTTCTCATGATGCACTCTGCATAGAAGTTAAATAAGCAGGGTGACAGATATCTTCAGATATCTGCCACCAGGTGTTTCTTGACTTTGGGTGTTAGTTCTAGAAGGTCTTGTAGGTCTTCATAGAATTGTTCAATTTCAGCTTCTTCAGCCTTACTGGTCAGGGCATAGACTTGGGTTACACTGATATTCAATGGTTTGCCTTGGAAATGAACAGAGATCATTCTGTCACTTTTGAGATTGCATCCAAGTATTACATTTTGGACTGTTTTGGTGACTATGATGGCTACTCCATTTCTTCTAAGGGATTCTTGCCCACAGTAGTAGATATAATGGTCATCTGAGTTAAATTCACCCCTTCCAGTCCATTTTAGTTTACTGATTCCTAAAATGTCAATGTTCACTCTTGCCATCTCCTGTTTGACCACTTCTAATTTGCCTTGATTCATAGACCTAACATTCCAGGTTCCCATGCAATATTACTTTTTACAGCATCAAACCTTGCTTCTATCACCAGTCACATTCACAACTGAGTGTTGTTTTTGCTTTGGCTCCCTCTCTTCATTCTTTCTGGAGTTATTTCTTCACTGATCTCCAGTAGCATATTGGGCACCTACTGACCTGGGGAGTTCATCTTTCAGTGTCCTATCTTTTTGCCTTTTCATACTGTTCATGGGGTTCTCAAAACAAGAATACTGAAGTGGTTTGCCATTCCCTTCTCCAATGGACCACATTTTGTCAGAACTTCCACCATGACCCATCTGTCTTGGGTGGCCCTACACGGCATGGCTTAGTTTCATTGAGTTAGACAGGGCTGTGGTCCATGTAATTAGATTGGTTAGTTTTCTGTGATTGTGGTTTCAGTCTGTCTGCCCTCTGATGCTCTCTCTTAGCACCTACCATCTTTCTGGGGTTTCTCTTACCTTGGATGTGGGATCTCTTCATGGCTGCTCCAGCAAAGTGCAGCTGCTGCTCCTTACCTTGGATGTGCTAATTAAATATAGTAGAAACCTAGTTTATAATGGGTTGCCATTGCCTCCTCCAAGGGATCTTCCCAACCCAAGGATCAAAACACGGTCTCTAGCATTGCAGACAGATTACTGCTAGCCATCAGGAAGTTTCTTAAGACAATATTGTTATTTATATTGTTAATTATATTTAAGATGAATTTCTTCTTTTTATCTGAATTTTCAAATGTTTTGACTTAAACTTATTCATAATACTCTTTTAAGTTTAATCTCTCCTGTACCTGAAATTATGTTCCCTTTTCCAGTCTTAAAGAGTGACTAATTGGTGCATTTCCCTTTTATTTTTTCATCAATATTGAAAAAGCTCCACAATTTTACTAGTTTTACCAAAAGCCAAATTTGGCTTGATTATTATTAAATTAACATAATTTAATTTTTTTCCATTTCTTTCATTTTTTCTCATATGTATTAATTCTACATTTTTTCTTTTCAAATGTATGCTCCTCATTAATATTCAGCTTTATTTCTTTTCCAAAATTAATATATGAGAATAAAATTTTCTTAACTACTGATTTGGCTGTGTCCCAATAGGTTCAAAGAAACATTTTCATTATTGTACAGTTCTAATTATTTCCTGGCTTCTCTTATAGTTTCTTTTTTCACTTATTAACTACTAACAATTTTATTTAAAAATTTTAAGCATATAATTTTTTTCTTTATTATAGATACAAATCCTTCATTAAGTGTATAATTTATAAATTTTCCTGCCGTTTTGTGTCAGTGTCATCTTTTTAGTGTTTTTTTTCCTTTTTTTAAATTTCATTTTATTTTTTAACTTTACAATATTGTATATTATTTTTAACTTATTGTTATCAATTCTTAATTTAATTGCACTGTAGTCCTTAAAACTTGCTTTATGATTCAGATTCTATTAAACGTGCTGAGATTTATTTTCTGGCCTAGTAAATTATCAATATTTGAAAGTGTTTCATGAGCTTCGAGAAAAAAAGGTTATTTTCCAGTTGATGGCCTTAATGGTTCTATATACCAACTAAGTCAAGTGAGTTGATTGTGATTCTTAAAATATCCAGTCTTAAAATTCATTTGCTTACTTAATCTATCAGTTAGATAAATTCACCAATTTATTCCTGATATCAACACGTCTTTGTTTTATGCATGTTGATTAAGTTCTTTATTATTAAGTTCACAAAGATTTAGAATTTTATCTTCATATGAATTAAAATTTGTAATTTTTTATTATTCTTGATAAAACTTTTTGCCTTAAAGGCAGTTTTATTTGGTGTTAATATGGCTATACTGAGGTTTCTGAGGTTAGTATTTTCTATGTATACATACATTTTCCCTGTCCTTATATTTTCCTATATTACCTTGTCATTATATCTTATGTTTATACCTTGTATGGTGGTGGTTTAGTTGCTAAGATGTGTCAGACTCTTGTTACCTGGCAGGCTACAGTCCACAGGATTCTCTGTCCGTGGATATCCCAGGCAAGAATACTGGAGTGGGTTGCCATTTCCTTTCCAGGGGATCTTCCCGACTCAGGGATTAAACCTGTGTCTGCATTGCAAGCAAATTCTTTATCACTGAGCCACCAGGGATACCTTATACCTTGCATACCAATGACACTATACTTTTTATAATGTTGTTTATGATTATATAGCTTTATTACTCAGGTTGCTATTTTTCTTAGTTTACCAGTTTTTTAATCCCTGACTTTTTTCTTGATTATTATTTTTTATTTCTTAAATAGATTCCTTAGAACTCTCTTTTGTGAACCACTAATAGCAAACTTTCTTTTTAAGTATGTGAAAATATCTCTATTTTAATCTTACTTTTGAAAGACTGTTAGCCAAATACAGATTACTAGTT
Organism: Bos javanicus; assembly: GCF_032452875.1. Lineage (NCBI taxonomy): Eukaryota > Metazoa > Chordata > Mammalia > Artiodactyla > Bovidae > Bos > Bos javanicus. The sequence continues at coordinate 53,582,969 of NC_083876.1, forward strand.
TGACAGTTAGTTTCTCTCATGTATGAAAATAGCATTCTTCTATTTTTATCATAGTTATTGAGGAATTATAAATCATTGAGAAATTGGAAATCATTCTAATCATATTTACTTTGAATCAACTTTGTACCTAATCTCTTAAAAATTGATAGCTGTTTTCAGTACCTTCCCTTTGTCTTCTATAGTTTACATTTTTAGTATGATATGAGTTGGTATAAATTTCTTTTTTATTTCCCCTGTTTAGGTTTCATTCAAGTTTCTGAATTGAAAATTACACTCTTGCTTCAGTTTTGGAAAGTTCTCGATTACTATCTCTTTATATTCTCTCCTTCTGATACTCTAGTAGGTCTTATATTGCATATTCTTGCTCTTTGAATTTCCTGTTTATCTTTGTTTTTCCTGTTTTGTAATCTTTTAGATTCATTTTTCAGTTTATTTCTACCTCTTTCTAGTCTGCTGTTAATTCACAACATTGCTTTTGTTTGCATATTTGCATCTCATATTTCTATTTTGCTTTTCAATATTCTGGTCAACTATGATAGATTCTTATTCTTTCATCATACATTTAATTATTTCCTTTATTTGTCTGTATGCATTAAAATATTTACTTTATATTTAGTACTGGAAAATTCTAATATTACCTTTCCATTTTGGGCAGATACTATAGTTTGTTCTTGTTGATCATCTTCCTATCAGCTTGTCTTCTAATATGATTAGTAAGTTTTTATTATGAGCTCATATTTCCTGAAACTCTGTGGTGATTCTTTGAGTGCTAAATTCTGTGTATCTCCATCCATCTGCTTCCATCTGTGCATGGAAACAACAGAAACGAGGTGGTAAAATTTCAGTTTGGATTATTTTAGGGCCATTTGGGTAGGATGAAATCAGAGGCAAATCTTTATGAATGGGGACTTGTAATTTCAGTAGATATTTTTTTTCTTTGTCATCACAAAACCCAGAATCAAGTTCAAGTTTTGTCTTTTCCTCCAGAGTCTCTCTCTTTGGGAATCTGGTTTACCCACTGAGTCATCTAGGTTCCAGGGACTCCACTGTTATCAGCATTCTCTAATCAAACTTCCTAGGTTTTCTCCTTAAAGTTCTCAGTGCATTCAGCTTGTTAAATCCCAGATCTCATCTACCTGGGATGGGCAGACAATTTCAGGGTTAATGCAGTCCCCAAACTCAAATATAGATTCTTATTGTTTCTGACTTCAGTGGATTTCCTTTACTCTGATTTTTTTTAAAAGTGTTATACTTGGATATATTTCTCTTTATATCTTTTCTGCCATTATGTTAAAATGGAAGATGTAGGTGTTCTTGGAAACAAGTCATGTTCCTCTCCTACTGAAACACTCTATTGTGACTCATCCTATTTAGAATAAAATTAAAAACCTTTCCATGACCTGTACAACTTTATATAGATGGATCTCTAGCTACTTCTCCATCTCTTTCCCCGCAACTCTTACTCTTGTTCTCTCTACTTCAGTCTCAATGAACTCTTTGATTTTCCTCTATCATACTAAGCTTACATTCACACTGAGGCTTTTTAATCTGTTTTTCTATTGAGTTTGAATGTTCTTCTCCCAACTCATGATGTGGCTCCTCAGTTCATTCAGAAGTATATTTGAGGCAGGAAGTAGATAGGCCCCTCCCACAGTAAAGCAATAGGTGATTCATTTCTTGTGGACCAAAACTCTAAGGTGAGAATAGCAGGAAAATTAAGAAAGGAGGCTGGGCCCTTCCCAGACCACATATTCCTTGTTCTCAAAGTCAGGAGATCTCCCCAATCACACATGTGTAGACAGGCTCCTTAGAGGTCAAAGGAGAGTGATACTAACTGATGCTCTACCTGTAGCCCTCTAAGAGAATCCATCTTAGCTAAGAGATGCACTCGCACACATGGGAGAATCCTGCTCAGGTTCGATCCCTGGTCAGGGAACTAGATCCCACATGCCACAACCAAGACCCATAGCAGGCAAATAAAAATATATATATATAAAAAAAATAAAATAAAAAATATGGACTCAACCAGGAAAGTTAAAATGATTGGCCGAAGAAACCTGGAAGAAATGCCCCATAAAAGTAATTCAAATTGCCATAAGGGAGCAACTCAGGGGCTTTCCCTCTGAGTCTGCCCATATGTTTATCCACATGGACTGTACTGTTTCCTCCTAATAAACACTTTGTTTCACTACTTTCTGTTTTTGTGGGAATTCTTTCCTGCAAAGTGAAAGGGCCAGGGCCTTGTCACTGACCACTGGACTGGCAGCTAGGATCTGGTGCTCTCACTGCCGTGACCTAGCCTCAATATCTGGCTGGGGAACTTCAAGCTGCTGCAGGCTAAGGCCACCTGAGATCATATTCAGTGTGTGTATATCACTGCACATAAGTTTTCCTTATCTATCCAGTGTAATATAGCATCCTCTTCCACTATTCCTGTAACTTGACTTTTGTTCATTGTGCACATCATCGCCTGACATTTACACACACACACACACACACACACACACATACACGCATCAGCTTTTTAAATCCTGGCACAAAGTAATCATTCAATAAGTATTTGCTAAATTGATTAGTTGATGCCTTCAATTCTGTCACTTTTTTCTTGTGGATTCTTTGTTCTCACGTCAATTTTATATAAATTGTCTTCTGTATTTTACCTTGTTTTATGATTTTGTTTAGCTACTATATACTGTGTTCTTCCTATATGTTAAACAGACACATGTATCATTTTACTTGATTTGAAAAACAACTGAGCCCTGAATTATTTCCCTTATTTCACAGTGAGGAATCTAAAGCTCAGGAGAAAGAATAAAGCACCTAAGGTTATGCACAGCTGGTTTGAGTAGCCATCCAGATTACATTTGTTATCACCTCAAAGCGATATTCTTTACAAAACCTGCTGCACTTATCCTCCGTCTGAAATTTACTGGGCTTCCCAGATGGCTCAGCAGTAAAGAAGCCGCCTGCCAATGCAGCAGATGCAGGTTTGATCCCTGGAGAAGGAAATGGCAACCCACTCCAGTATTCTTGTCTACAAAAACCTAATGGACAGCGAAGTCTGATGGGCTACAGTCCATGGGGTTGCAAAGAGTCAGACACAACTTAGCAACTGAACACACACACGCACACATATACACACACAGAAATTTACTACAGTGATCAATCAATATAAATGGAAAAACTGGTGAAATCCAAATAAAGTCTGGAGTTTTGTTAATTTAAAAAAATCAACTACTTGTATAAGCAATGACATTGATAAAACTCAAATTATGCCAAGTGAAAAAAGCCATATATTTTTGTTCACATACCAAATAATGCAATTTACATGAACTTCTAAAATGTGCAAATGACAGAAAGCACACCAGTGGTTGCCTGGATCCAGCAAGTGGAATGGAAATTGACTGAAAATAGGCCTGAGGGAATGTTTTAGTGAGAAGGAAATGTTCTATATCTTTTTGTGGTGGTTACACATGTGTCCACATTTTCAAAATTCATAGAAATGCCCAATTGAAATAGAAGCAAGTTATGGTACATAAATCATATCTCAATAAAGTTGATTAAAAATACATAAACCAAATATTTCATACTTGTGAAAAGATCTTGAGTTAAAGCCAATATTTTATATTTTGTAAATATCAGACCTTTGAGATCAGCAGGCTGGAAATAGGAGTCCTGTTTGCATCACTGAATGAGTGTTCAGCAGTTCTCTTAGTTTCTCTGGCTGTGGTTTTATAATCTACAAACCAAAGGGGTTCCTACAATTTCCAAGGTTCTATCAACTCTGCAGTATTTAGATACAACTCTGGTAGAGGTGGTATTGTTTAGTCCTCCATGACTTCTGGAAAATCTACTTTACAATTAGTCAAGCAACATTAGTCAGCTAACTATCCAGAGAAATGGACAGAAGTAAGAACATGTGGGGGTGCCCATAATCTAGTGAGCAGTTTAGTTAGACTATTCTGGTGTTGTGTTTGTTTTCTGTGTGTGTGAGTATTCAGGATTTGGAGTGGGCTAAAGACATTCTGGTAGGCACTATGTGAAGGTAATATAGAATTCGGCTATCCCGGATATGACTATATATTTTTCATTATAAGACATGTCTCCAAAAGTTATATACAAATGATAAATAGTTGTAAACAATAAAGAAAATGTGACGGTATAGAATTAGATTATTTTTTTTAAGTAAAATTATATTTTGATTACAATCCACATGTGTTTTTTTAATGCATCATTTAAATGTACTAACAAGTGAAAACAGCAAGTTGCACAATGATACAAAGAAAAGGACCTCATTTTAGGTTTTTATTATTAGTATTTTTTCTGGGTGTTTGTATTGGCTTTATTTTTTAATAGCAGGAATTATTATCATTATTATTATTTAAAATTGGTCCTTATTGGTTATCTATTTAAAATATAGCAGTGAGTACATGCCAGTTAGAATTAGATTCTTGAGATAAAGAGTGCCTATATGTCAACAAACACAGTCTTTGTACCCCGTCTTTTACTGAGAAAAGGGAAGGAAAGAAGAAGAAATGTATTATACATGGCCTTCAGAAACTTACCATATAGAGAATAAAGGAGATAAGACACATTTCCAATTTGTCACATTGAAATAGGTGTAACAGTAGAGGTACTATACCCATGGGAGTTTAGGGAAGAAAAATAATTCTGAATAGGACATCTGGGAAGCTTGCTAAATATTCATTATTTACACTGGACTTTGAAGAATGAGGAAGGCTTTCAGAAATGACTATAGGAAGGAAGGTTATTTCAGCAAGCACTCTAGAGAGACTGGGAGGCCTGTGGGAGACTTCCCAGAGGGACTCAAACAATGAGTTTGAAGCAGGTTAGGCCATGATCTCAACCCTCCTGTACTGTGCTTTAGAAGACATTACACAAACAAGCACAGGATTTTTGACCAGGAACCTTATTTGATGTTAGGATATGGGTCTTGTTGAAACAATTTTATTTTAGCTTTTAGGATTTATTGGGAATCTATGTAAAAGTGAGCCACATTTCCTAATTCAAACTTCTTGATAGTTCAAGGGAAAATGATTTTATTCCAGCAGCTACACAGCTGTACTGTGGAAACAATAACAAATGTTCATCCTTATTGCCACAAATGAGTTTGTATGTGTTCAAGTCCCTAGTCTGCAGCCATTTGGGAGAAGCACGGTGAAACTGACAGCACTCCCTGAGGCTGAGGTGATTGGAATGTCTTCTTTGAAAGTGTGCATTGAATTGGAGTTTAGAATGCAAAAATGGAGGCAGTCAGGGATTGGTATTTTTGTTGTAATTCACATCCAAGCATTATTTTGCATCGGTGGTAATTTTGAAAAAAATGATTTTCTCTTTTGCTAGATCTCTCCTCCTTTGGCTCCTGTCATTCTTAGAGGCCTTTTAATGGAACTTTGTCAGGAAGCAGTTCTTAACCAGCTTTCTTCAGATTTGAAGTTTTAGCTAATGGTCATCTGAATGTATTTTTCTGAAGCAGCCTGCTCAGCAGGCAGTCTGCAGGCAAGGTGATGTGAAAAAATATGTGCCAGTTTTCAGGAGAGGCACTCTCAAATTCAATTCTCAGCTCTTCTGCTTGTTGGCACTGTGTAAGGGTAGTCATATAATTTCCATTTTTACGTGGATAAGATGAGACTAATAATTCATTCTCTCTACACACAGTTGTGAGAGTTAATTGTGCAGATTGATATTAGCAATCTAACAGGACTCCACTCCTCCCCGTGGCAGTGTACTTCTCTATATCTGATTGCAAAAGTGATTTCATTCTAGCCTCATGTTGCCCTGGCATAGCTTTGATCACTGAGCATTTTTCTGCTCTTTGAATATGACTTTTGCACTCCACCCCACTCCAGAGATGTTGCAAATATTTATCTTTCTGAAACTGTTCCCTCATAACACTTGTCACTGTTGGCAATTTCTATTTATTGGTGTGATTATGAGTTTGTAAACTTGATGAGGGTAAAAATCAGGTCTGTTTTCCTCTCCATTGCATGGCAATTCTCTATCTATTGCTTGGCACTTAGGAGTCTCAGAAAATACTTGTTGATTTTATAATTGAATAAAGTGGAAGAGCAGAACTTTTCAGTTTTAATATAAGATATTTCAAAACCCTTGTAGAGAAGTTGAGCATTCTGAATAAAAAGGACACTGGAGTCACAGAAAGCTGACTTATTCTCTGCCAGATATCTTTAGACAAATTATCCTCTTTGAAGTTCAGTTTCTACATCTGAAAAATGAGGCTAAAACATTCACCATATAATTTGTTTTTAGTATTAAGTAGGATAATGTCAATGAAAAGGCCTTGCATAATGTGTCATATGGTAGGCATGCCATAAATGATAGTTTCAAATACAAGCAATAGTAATAATGATAATGTTGCTAATAACAGTGTACTTTAAACAAATAATATTCTAGATTGAGTTTAAAAGTTCCATTCTAAATAAATAAATAAATAAAAGCTCCATTCTATGTTGTAATTAATGAAATTTGCTAATAATCATTAAAATTTAGTGTAGAGCAATGACATTTAATGCAGGGCTTCCCAAGTGGCACAGTGGTAAAGAATCCACCTGCCGATGCCAGCAACGCAGGAAATATGGGTTTGATCCCTGGGTTGAGGCGGTCCCCTGGAGAAGGGAAATGGCAATCCACTTCAGTATTCTTGCCTGGAAAATGCTATGGACAGAAGAGCCTAGCAGGCTATAGTCTATAGGGTCTCAAAGAGTTGGACATGACTGAGTGACTGCGCTAGAGCCTCTGGAAGAAGAATGCTATTTATCTGAATACAAGAAGACAAAGCTAAGTAGTATTCTTTGAAGACAGTTTCCAGAACTTCGGACACATTTTTTTAGTAACTGACAAAGTATAATAGCATAAACATTTGAGGGAAGAAAGTGTTTGAAGAGCAGAGATGAGTTATTAATTTGTGGTGAAAGACATCACCACAGGAAGCAACAATTATAACTGGACATGAAACAACAGACTGGTTTCAAATAGGGAAAGGAGTACATCAAATCTGTATATTGTCACCCTGTTTATTTATCTTATATGCAGAGTACATCATGAGAAACACTGGAAGAAGCACAAGCTGGAATCAACACTGCTGAGACAAATATCAATAACCCCAGATATGCAGATGACACCACCCTTATGGCAGAAAGCAAAGAAGAACTAAAGAGCCTCTTGATGAAAATTAAAGAGGAGAGCAAAAAAAACTGGCTTAAAACTCAACATTCAGAAAACTAAGATCATGGTATCTCGTACCATCACTTCATGGCAAATAGATGGGGAAACAGTGGAAACAGTGACAGACTTTATTTTTCTGGACTCCAAAACCACTGCCAAAGATGACTGCATCCATGAAATTAAAAGATGCTTGCTCCTTGGAAGAAAAGTTATGACCAACCTAGACAGCATATTAAAAAACAGAGATGTTACTTTGCCCACAAAGGTCCATCTAGTCAAAGCTATGGTTTTTCCAGCAGTCATGTATGGATGTGAGAGTTGGACTACAAAAAAAGCTGAGTGCCAAAGAATTGATGTTTTTGAACTTTAGTGTTGGAGAAAACTCTCGAGAGTCCCTTGGATTGCAGGGAGATCCAACCAGTCCATCCTAAAGGAAATCAGTCCTGAATACTCATTGGAAGTACTGATGCTAAAGCTGAAACTCCAATACTTTGGCCACCTAATGTGAAGAACTGACTCATTGGAAAAGACCCTGATGCTGGGAAAGATTGAAGGTGGGAGGAGAAGGGGACAACATAAGATGATATGGTTGGCTGGCATCATCAACTCAATGGACATGAGTTTGAGTAAACTCCGGGAGTTGTGATGGACAGGGAGGCCTGGCCTGCTGCGGATGGGGTTGCAAAGAGCTGGACACAACTGAGCGACTGAACTGAACTGAAAGACACCAGTATTAAGTCCATTTTATGGAAGATGTTTCTGAGGGATGAAAAGTCAGATTGCAAACACATTTGAGAGCTGAAGACAGATCTGCTCATTGTCTCTATGCCCCTGCTTTTTGCAGGTTTATGAAGCTTCTTGTGCTCAGAAAGGATTAACTTATTGGATACTTTTGTCTCTGTATTGGAGTGTTTTGAACAAGGAGGAGCCATTGATCAGTTTTCTCCTTGTGCCAGCTTCTATCATCATCTCTGTCAGGTCTACTGATTTGGCTGGCAAAGAACCTCTTTTGAGATGGCTTATGAATAAGCCCATGAGATTTTTAATAATAGAAAGACCTGTGGGCTGGGCAAGATATTAACAACAGAAAGCATAACTAAATCTCTACATGGGAAATTTTTGGTCATACTGTTGCTTTGGATTACTCATGGTGTAACTCGAGTTAGTTCTAGCTTTTTAATGAGGAAAAAAATACTCATAGCAGAAAATCTGCAGCCCAGGGAACACTTGGATACTACTTGGTATGCAGCATGCTTTACGGTCTTCCAATGGCAGAAGAGCCACTTTAGAATTTATTGTATACATTAATTTGATTGCACAGTGATATATTTGTTAGACAAATTACCCAGGTCTAATTAAAAGGCAGTCTTAAAGCCACCTGATTACTGATTTACATTACATTCATTCGATTCCAATGTATTTGTGGAGATAAATTAGATGTAATTTCCAAGTAATAAAACTTAAATGGCGTAAAATCTCAAGGTTACTAGATCAAAATGAATGGAAAAACTCAACCGCATACTGGATAATGTAAGTCATTGAATGAGGTATTGTGTATCAGCATATAAGCAATGTATTCGATCAAGACACTGTTTCCAATATCTTTTTTGTTGCTGACTTGTGGAATCTACACACATCTTCCTGTTAGACACTTCAGTGTCTTCATTTGAAAATGAGTTGTTTGGATTTACTGTCCAGGGTTGTTTGTAAGAAAATAAATAAGATGCGGAAGTGCTCTGTATTCCCAGGGATATATGATGACAGATGATGAAAGCTATCTCTTCTGATGAATTTGTGAACCCTAGACCACCAGAGCTGAAGAAGCTGGTGGGCTACAGTCCATAGGGTCACAAAGAGTTGGACATAACTAAGCTACTAGCACACACATTCTAGAGCAATCTGGAATGGATTTGTGGTATCTGAGTTGTTTATCCTGTTGCCTGCACCTGAAGACAATCCATAAGTACATAAATAATAATTTGCCATAATACCAGTAAACATCTGGAGAAAATACATATTTATTAATTCTAAGCTAATGACTAAATTAAACATAGTATAAAGATAACCCACTATTTATATCTCTGAAAACATAAATTATTTTCCAGCTATTCCAAATCCAGTAATGGTTGAATTATAATATTAAATACTCATCTTTAAAACTAAAAATGAGTTTGTGATAGAAAGATGGATATCTGTCAGTGTTGATGTTGTGTCTTCATCCTGACTCATTAATGCAATTTACTGATTCTTTTTTTTTTTTTTCATGTTGTGACACTGATAGGTTTGAACTAATTTACCAGAACATGGGCAACACTTCAGACTTTTAAACTAGTCCATGAGAAGATGGACAAAATTAATGGGGAAGGAAACTGCATTAGAAGGTGGATAGGAATGCTCTTGAGAGTTCTTGTAACAAGAGACCATCCAAAGGAAATGTCTTCCATGTTAGGAAAGTGAAGGCATGCACATCTGTCTACTTGCCCCATTTCTGTGTGTGTGTGTGTATGTGTGTGCAATTATAATGTAAGGCATTTATGCTATGCTATGCTATGCTATGCTAAGTCACTTCAGTCGTGTCCGACTCTGTGCGACCCCATAGACGGCAGCCCACCAGGCTCCCCCGTCCCTGGGATTCTCCAGGCAAGAACACTGGAGTGGGTTGCCATTTCCTTCTCCAATGCATGAAAGTGAAAAGTGAAAGTGAAGTCGCTCAGTCGTGTCCAACTCTGAGCGACCCCATGGACTGCAGCCTACCAGGCTCCTCCGTCCATGGGATTTGCCAGGCAAGAGTACTGGAGTGGGGTGCCATTGCCTTCTCCGAAGGCATTTATAGAGGATTCTTTTTTCTCATCTTGCCTGCCTGTGGTGCTGGGAACCTTAGGTTGTATGGGTAGCCCCATGCTTACTGATTTTGCCGTCTGGTATTTGAGTAAAAAGTGATTCTTTATCTTTTATTTAAGATGTCTCTCTATCCTCATTTGTCTTTCCTACTAAAACCTCCAAGCTATTTATATGCATGAAAGAAGATTTTCCTTCTGCCTGTGGTTAAATTTTTCTTTCTTTTTTTTTGTTTCTAGTAATTTATGCTCCTTGAGTGTCTCTTCAATCCATCGTAACCAGTCACCTTCATAATTTATTTATTCCTTTCCCCAAACTGGAACATTTATTTTCTACACATCTTGTCTCCTTAAAAGAATTATTTCCACTGTCCTCACTTTTTTATTATCACTCCTCATTTTATTTCAATCATCAGATTTGTTTTTTTTTTTTTTTTCTAGTGTGGGACCTAGTTTGTGACACATATTAGCAAATTCAGTAACTAGTTTAGGCTGGGAAGTGGAGATAAGCTGAACTGTAGATGACTAAGATCTTTTTTTATTTGTAACACTTTCTAAAGTTAGATTAAAATGTTTTCCTTTTGAAAACATTATCAGTAAAATCATTCAGGGTGTGTCTGATTATGCAGATATCAACTTGAGAACCCAATCCTGGGGCTCTAAATTTTCAGATACATGTATTAAAATATTTTGAACCATCTCTGGAAGGGGGCTTCCCTGGTGGTTCAGAAATAAGAATCTGCCTGTGATCCAGAAAACCTGGGTTTGATCTGTGGGTTGGTAAGATCCTCTGGAGAAGGGCATGATACCCACTCCAATATTCTTGCTTGGAGAGTTCCATGGACAGAAGAGCCTGGGCCACAGTCCATGGGGTTGCATAGAGTCAGACACAATTGAGTGACTAACACTTTCACATCTCTGGAAGGAATAAGCCAGACTTAAGAACTGTATTTCCATTCTCACCATAATAGCCCTAAAGCTGTGAATAATCTCTGGGTGATAGTTTCTTAATTAATAAATTAAATACTAGAACTTAGTAATTTCTAACATCTCTTCCAGCTCTAAAAGATGACTGGATTCATGTTATGATTTTATCACTTTATTGTTCAATTTCTATAGATATTTTTTAGTAATAAAGAATGAAATGAATACTTCCTAATAAAATGAGATTATAATAGTAGCCATGCATTCATATAAAGACAGTGATAATTAAACACTGTGGATGAATTGTTTTGGTTGAAATGGAAAATTTTTTTAAATCACTTAAGGTGTTATTCTTTTGTCAGAATTATATTTACAAAGAAATTTTGACTGATTTTAGCTTGAAAGACAAGAAGAATAATAGCAATGCAATACATGCATTTCAATGCAATACATGAAATTTTTATTTTGCCACTGGCCAATCATGAATATGGTCTTCCTGGTGGCTCAGACAGTAAAGAATCTGTCCGCAATGGAAGAGACCTGGGTTTGATCACCGGGTTGGGAAAAGGGAATTGCTACCCACTCCAGTATTCTTGCCTGGAGAATTCCATGGACAGAGGAGCCTGGTGAGCTACAGCGTATGGGGTTGCAAAGATTCGGACACAACTGAGGAACTAATACTCATGAATATAACTGATTTCCTTACAGATAGAGAGTTTTAAAAAAATCTTTTAAAAATGTCTTTTGTGCTTCGCTTATAGCTAACATTTGGCCTTGACAATGATATAAAAGGGTTTATGTGTGTGTGTGTGTGTGTGTGTGTGTGTGTGTGTGCGTGCATGCTCAGTCACTCTCTGCAGTCTCATGGACTGCAGCCTGCCAGGCTCCTCTGTACATGTAATTTTCCAGGCAAGAAAACTAGAATGGGTTGCGATTTCCTCCTTCAGGGCATTTTCCCAACTCAGGATTAAACCCGCCTCTCCTGCATTGGCAGGTGGATTCTGAGCCACCTGGGAAGCCCTCTATGGGTTTATAGTAGCTCTATTTTGTGCCTTCTCTTATTTGACTTGATTGAAAACATAATAGGAAGATAAATGGGCACAACACTGGAAATTAACAATCTAGTACTGATTATGTCAACCATGGACTATACAACCTTGAGAAAGTCACTTGATTTTTCTGAACTCTAATTTTATAAAATGAAGAAATTGGACGAGGTGGCTGAAATTATTTCAGGCTTTGTGAAGCAGTGAGCATTTCTGTTTTAATGTGACCACTTTGTATTTTATGCTATTTACTTTTTCTCTTTACTTGAATTTGTTCCATGATAACCTCTGAAGGAGATTAATTTGTAAGATATATTTGACATCAAAGTATTCTGTAAACATGTTCAGGTTCCACTTAGATTCCATTTGTAGTAAAGATTCTATTCTAGACTTTGTATTGGAATTCATCATTGTTTTCTAAGTTATTTGAATTCTCAAATTAGGTTTTTTGTTCATTTTAATAATAATTTGTGAATAATAGTTTTAAGTCACACACTAGTAAGTAAACACTAATATTAGTTTTAGCTTAAAGTCTATACATTCCCCTCAAAAGTCAACTTCTTCAAAATACTAGAAGCAACTGTTTTTAACATCATATTTATAACAAAGGCAAATTTAGTAATGTTGATAACCAAAATTAAAGTTTCATGATGCAATGTAAAAACAATCCATTTCTAATATTATAATGTTTAAAATAGCTACTTAGCTCTGATAGGCTTGATTTACCTAGAAATTCACATTTTTGTCTATAAAAGTTAATAATAATGATAATAAATAAATTACTAATACTATAAATACATGTTCTCCTAGCAATCCTATTAGGTAATGTTCAACACATTTACAAGATTTAAGAAACTTGTATGAAGTCTTCAAAAGGATCCATAGACTTATAATGCACTAAGTTGTAGCCTGTTAAAATAAATAATCTGCTAGAAAAGCTGAAGTTATCTGAATGTGTATTTCTGCAATACAAATTGTGTTACAGGTGATCAGCAAACAGGGAAATGTCAATTTAAAAATAAGCAAGTGAGTTTTCCTAGGGTGCAAACATGTTCGAAGCATGTGGAAACAACATTCACACAGATAGAGAAATTTTTAACAATATGTAGTGTTAGTGGTTTTCAGAAGCACTGAGTGCTTTATTCAAACTTGATATTTGATGCTGCCTCTGTGCATGCTGGGGGCTTCCCAGGCAGCACTAGTGGTAAAGAACCTGCCTGCCAATGCAGGAGACTTGAGACACGTTTGAACCCTGGGTTGGGAAGAACCCCTGGAGGAGGGCATGGCAACTCACTTCAGTATTCTTGCCTGGAGAATCCCAAGAACAGAAGGGCCTGGCAGTCTACAATCCATAGAGTCACACAAAGTCGACTGTGACTGAAGTGACTTAGCATGCACTGCACACACTGTAAGTGCAGAAGAAGAAACTGTAAAGATAATTGTTAAGAGGAACAGAGGGAGAGAAATTAAAAAAAAAGAAACCCGGAATCTTGATACTAATTTTTACTTTATTTTATTTTTTTTAATTTAAATTTATTTATTTTAATTAGAGGCTAATTACTTTACAATATTGTATCAAACAAGAATCTATTGAAAGCAAACACATTCAAAGACCTACATCTCCAATAAGGATTAATTGACCAAGGTGGTGGGTGCATATTTCTGTGGCTCTTTAACTATGTGAAGATTTCTAATCATTATTGCTTTTTTACCTTTTTCATTAGGCTTGCTATTTTTGTGCACAAGGCATAATGCAACCTTCACAGCAGAAAATTCCTTAGTCACCATCTCTGTTACATTCATATTCATAACCACTTAGCTCAGGTGATAAATGTCATGTTAATGAGATTATCATCTAGTTCAAGGCTTCACACTGTTCTAAGGCTGTAGTCTATACTTAAGATCCTTGATGAAATTAGAAAAAAAAAAAAAGAATGTAGATGAATTGATGAATTAGTGCAAATTAGTCCCCATTAACAGAAAAATCCTTCAAAGAATTAAAAAATTTTAAGAAAAAGAACCTACATTATAAGAAACATTTAGATCAGGAGGAATGCCTTTTTAAAATGAAAACAAATGCAAACAGTGACATTACCAAATTTAAAATCACCAATATTATCTCTATCATAACTAAACTGTTATTATTTTAACATATTATATCCAGACTTTGTCATTTCTCTCATTAATATATATATATACCTTTAAAACAGTTGTAATTATAACATTCGTAATTTTTTTATTTGTGCTTTCACTTGTTCAGTTACTTACTTTCTTCTTCTTTTTGACTTACAAGTAGTTTCATAAAGCATCAGAAATATGATTTGTAAAACCTCTCCTACTGCTTTGTATTTGAATGATTTCCATTTTTTTCTATCATACTTAATGAAGAAAACATCTTGGTCAAAATAGCTCTGCATTGTTAAATCATTATCTTAGCACTTATGATAAAACTAAAGATTACTGAATAAATGAATATTTCTTTATAGATAAATAAAACTATTAGAGCTTATATATTTTACAGTATTATTTTCCATAGTGGGTGAAAAGTTTAGAATTCCATCAGCTGTACATAAATATGTTTGTCTCACCACTACATTGTCAACATTTATTTGACCCTTTTATGTTCAAAATTGATGAGCAATACAAAACTATATTTCAATATTTCCTTTATTTGCATTTTTACTAAATGCTGGACAGCTTCCTATAAAAATTCTCTATTTACTATTTATTGGGCATGTAAATTTTTAAGTCTTTTAAAAATGGATTATTAGGATATAACTGACATACAGTAAACTGCATGCATCTATGGTATAAAATTTTATAAGTTTTGAACTATGCATACACTTCCATCACTGCAGTCGAGAACAAGAACATATTTTTTTCAATATCTAGAAGATTTTATATAGAATTGACATTATTACTTCCTTCAAGGAATGGGCAAGGATGTGGAGTAGAAGGACGTGTGCTCATCTTCTCCTGTGAGAACTCCAAAATTACAACTTTCTGCTGAATAACCATTGACAGGAGAATATTGGATCCCACCAGCTTCCCCAACAGTCAGTCTCTCCCATCAGAAAGCTTCCATAAGCCTCTTATCCTTCTCCATCAGAGGGCAGACAGTCTGAAAACCACAATCACAGAAAACTAATCATACTGATCACATAGACCAAAGCCTTGTCTAACTCAATGAAACTATGAACAATGCCATGTAGAGCCACCCAAGAGAGATGGGTCATGGTGGAGAGTTCTGACAAAATGTGGTCCACTGGAGAAGGGAATGGCAAACCACTTTAGTAGTCTTGCCTTGAGAACCCCATGAACAGTATGAAAAGGTAAAAAGATAGGACACTGAAAGATGAACTCCCCAGGTCGGTAGGTGTCCAATTTGCTACTGGAGAAGAGTGGAGAAATAACTCCAGAAATAATGAAGAGATGAGGCCAAAGTAAAAACAACACACAGTTGCAGATGTGACTGGTGTTGGAAGTAAAGTCTGATGCTGTAAAGAACAATAAAGGTATTAAGGTAAATTGGAATCAAGGTAAATTGGAAGTGGTCAAACAGGAGATGGCAAGAGAGAACATTGACATTTTAGGAATCAGTGAACTAAAATGGACTGGGATGGGCGAATTTAACACAGATGACCACTATATCTACTACTGTGGGCAAGAATCTCTTAAAAGAATGGAGTCGCCCTCATAGTCAACAAAAGAGTCCAAAATGCAGTACTTGGATGCAATCTCAAAAATGACAGAATGATCTCTGTTCATTTTCAAGGCAAACCATTCAATATCACAATAATCCAAATCTATGCCCCAACCAGTGGTGCTGAAGAAGCTGAAGTGGTCCAGTTCTATGAAGACCTACCAGACCTTCTAAAACTAACACCAAAAAAAAGATGTCCTTTGCATCATAGGGGACTGGACCACAAAAGTAGGAAGTCAAGAGATATCTGGAGTAACAGGCAAATTTGGCCTTGGAGTACAAAATGAAGCAGGACAAAGGCTAACAGAGTTTTGCCAAGAGAACAAACTGGTCATAGCAAACACCCTCTTCCAACAACATAAGAGAAGACTCTGCACATGGATAGCACCAGATGGTCAACACCAAAATCAGACTGATTATATTCTTTGCAGCCAAAGATAGAGAAGCTCTATACAGTCAGAAAAAATAAGACCAGGAGCTGACTGTGGCTCAGATCATGAACTCCTTATTGCAAAATTCATACTTAATTGAAAAAAATAGGGAAAACCACTAGATCATGCAGGTATAATCTAAATCAAATCCCTTATGATTATATAGTGGAAGTGACAAATAGATACAAGGGATTAGATCTGATAGACAGTGCCTGAAGAACTATGGACAGAAGTTTGTGACATTGTATAGGAGTGATCAAGATAATCTCCAGGAAAAAGAAATGCAGAAATGCAAAATGGTTGTTTGAGGAGTCCTTACAAATAGCCAAGAAAAGAGAAGCTAAAAGGAAAGTAGAAAAGGTAAGACATACCCATTTGAATGCAGAGTTCCAGAGAATAGCAAGGTGAGATAAGGAAACCTTCCTCAGTGATCAATGGAAAGAAATAGAGGAAAACAATAGAATGGGAAAGACTGAAGATCTCTTCAAGAAAATTAGAGATATCAAGGGAAAATTTCATGCAAAATGAGCACAATAAAGGACAGAAATAGCATGGGCCTAACAGAAGCAGAAGATATTAAGAAGAGGTGGCAGGAATACACAGAAGAACTATACAAAAAGATCTTCATGACCCAGATAACACGATGGTGTGCTCACTCACCTAGAGCCAGACATCCTGGAATGCAAAGTAAAGTGGGGTTTAGGGAGCGTCACTACTAACAAAGCCAGTGTAAGCAATGGGATTCCAGTTGAGCTGTTTCAAATCCTAAAAGATGATGCTGTGATAGTGCTGCACCCAATATGCCAGCAAATTTGGAAAACTCAGTAGTGGCCACAGGACTGGAAAAGGTCAGTTTTCATTCCAATCCCTAAGAAAGGCAATGCCAAAGAATGTTCAAACTACTGCACAATTGCAGTCATCTCACATGCTAGCAAAATAACGCACAAAATTCTCCAAGCCAGGGTTCAACAGTTCATGAACCATTAACTTCTAGATGTTCAAACTGGATTTAGAAAAGACAGAGGAATCAGGGATCAAATGCCAAGATCCTTTGGATAATGGAAAAAGCTAGAGAGTTCCAGTAAATCATTTACTTCAGCTTTACTGACTATGCAAAAGCCTTTGACTGTGTGGATCACAACAAACTGTGGAAAATTCTGAAAGAGATGGGAATACCAGACCACCTAACATGCCTCTGAGAAACCTGTATGCAGGTCAAGAATCAACAGTTGGAACCGAACATGGAACAGCAGATGGTTCCAAATCGGGAAAGGAGTACATCAAGGTTGTATACTGTCACCTTGCTTTAACTTATATGCAGAATACATCATGAGAAACGCTGGAATGCATGAAACACAAGCTGGAATCAAGACTGCCATTGGAAATATCAATAAGTTCAGATATGCAGATGACACCACACTTATGGCAGAAAGTGAAGAACTAAAGAGCCTCTCGATGAAAGTGAAAGAGGAAAGTGAAAAAGTTGGCTTAAAACTCAACATTCAGAAAACTAAGATCATGGCATCTGGTCCCATCACTTCAGGACACATAGATGGGAACCAATGGAAACAGTGACAGACTTTATTTTGGGGGGCTCCAAAATCACTGCAGATGGTTACTGCAGCCATAAAATTAAAAGACACTTGCTACTTGGAAGAAAGTCTGTGACCAACCTAGACAGCATATTAAAAAGCAGATGCATTACTTTGCCAACAAAGGTTCATCTAGTCAAAACTATAGTTTTTCCAGTAGTCGTGTAAGGATGTATGAGTTGGAGTATAAAGAAATCTGAATGCTGAAGAATTGATGCTTTTGAACTATGGTGTTGGAGAAGACTCTTGAGAGTTCCTTGGACTTCAAGGAGATCAATCCAGTCAATCCTAAAGGAAATCAGTCCTGAATACTCATCTAACTCCAGTTTGGCCACCTCATGCAAAGAACTGACTCACTGGAAAAGACCCCAATGCTGAAAGATTGAAGGGAGGAGAAGAAGGGGACAACAGAGGATGAGATGGTTGGATGGCATCACTGACTCAAAGGACATGAGTCTGAGCAAGCTCCGGGAGTTGGTGATGGACAGGGAAGCCTGGCGTGCTACTGTCCATGGGATAGCAAAAAGTCGGACACGACTGAGAGACTGAGGTAAACTGAATTTCTTTAATGTTTGGTAGAATTTGCCAATAAGCCATGCTTCTCTGGAAAGTTCTTTGTGGAAACATTTTTAACTACAAACATAATTTTTGAAAAAAGATATTAGTTTATTCAGATTATTTCTTTTTTATTTAAATGAAGTTTGTGCTTAAAAGTTTGTGCTTTTAAAAGATGTGTACAATTTATATACATTTTGAAATTTATTGGCACAGGATTTCTCATTGTATTCCTTAATTAAGCTTTCAGTGTCTTTAAAATCTGTAGTTATGTTACTCCTTTCAGGCTTATTGTTGTCTTCCCTTCTCCATGATCACTCAAGTCAGAGATTTTTCAGTTTTATTCATTATCTCCAGAACCAGTTTGTGGTTTCATTGATTTTTTCCCATTAATTTCCCTTTTTCTATTTCTTTGATTTCTGTGCTTATTATTACTTTATTTTCTTAACTTGGGTTTAACTTTTGGTTTAATACAAATAAAATTGTAATATTTTATCTTATTGTGGATCATCAGCATTTTTTATTCTTATAGATATTCTTGAGTTTTTTTTTCAGACACAGTAACTTGGGAATAGTTTGATCCTGTGGAGGCTTACTTTGAAACTTTGTTAGGTAGAATCAGAGGAGCCTTTAGTTGAGGACTACTTTTTTTATTTTCTAGGACACTACATTCTGAGTCCTTTAACCAAAATCCTGTGAACCTGAAAGTTTTTCTCTTCTCTTTGATGGGAACATAAACAAATCTCAGCCTTACAGTATTTCCAAGCATTGTTCCCTCTGATTCTTTCAGGTAGTTTTCCCTCTTGTCTCAGGTAATTTCCTCACACACATATACCGGTCAGCACTCAGCTTAATACTTAGAGGACCCCTCTGCAGATCTTCGGATCTCTCTGCTTCTATCGATCTCTGTCTCTCTGTCTCTGTCTCTCTCTGACTCTTTCCTGTTTTTTACTTTGCCCTGCATATATGTCTGTCCTTGTCTCTCCAGGCTACCAACTCTGTCTCTCTTTGTCCTTATATCTCTTTCTGTTGACTTTTCAGAAGTGGTATTGCTTGATTTTCACCTATGACTGGTCTTCTCACTTATCTATTTGTTTTTGAGCAATAGGTATTATATAAGGCATATTATTGATGGTAATAATTGACAACTTGGGATGATTTATCTTTCGACTGAGCGACTGAACTGAACTGAAAGAAGATTTTTTTTGCTAGCCTCATTTCTGGAGTCACAACCAACCTGTATAACTTGACACTGAGATTTCAATTTGAAGTTTTCTGGTTTACCCAGATGACCTGGCTACAGTCTGTGTAAGAGTAGTTACCTCTTTCCTCTCAAAGTGGCTCTTTAAATCTAACCCAAATCAGACAGTGAAGTTCAGTAAGATTATACATATCATGGGTCTTAAAGGCTGATTTTCATCACTCAAGACTGCTGCTGCTGCTGCTGCTAAGTCACTTCAGTTGTGTCCGACTCTGTGCGACCACATAGACAGCAGCCCACCAGGCTCCCCTGTCCCTGAGATTCTCCAGGCAAGAACACTGGAGTGGGTTGCCATTTCCTTCTCCAATGCATGAAAGTGAAAAGTGAAAGTGAAGTTGCTCAGTCGTGTCCAACTCACTCAAGACTTGTGATGATGTTAAAATGTATACAATAAGAAGTAGCTTGGTTTTGGTAGCTCAGATGGTAAAGAATCTGCCTACAATGGAGGAGACTGAAGTTCGATCCCGAGAAGAGCCTCTGGAGAAGGGAATGGCAATACACTCTAGTATTCTTGCCTAGAGAATCCCATAGACAGAGAAGCCTGCTGGGCTACAGTCCCTGGGTCTGCAAAGAGTCAGACATGCCTGGGCAACTAACACTACTACGGCTTTTGGTAGTGATCAATTTATAATTGGATAATGCCCCAGGGAAAAATGCTCCCAATGTTCTTTTAAAAATCTCTGGATGCACGTCTTTTCCAGGGTCTTGGCATTTTAATTCCTTACCACCCAACTCTTTGATAACTTTTGGAAGATAATTTCTTATGTTTCACTCATCTTTTCCTAGTTATGCTCATTGGAAGAGTTTTTCTGAAATATTTAGCTCACTGACTAATAATATTTTCCCTTTGAAATGTCAATAAGCAGTTTGTTATGGCTATAATGTCACTGTCTTAAATGGTAAATGTAGTATTACATAAAAATTCTTAAATTATTACTATACTCTATCCAACATTAAAATAATTGTGACAATTAAAAATGTCTCTTGGGCAGTCCTGAGATGGTGGAGGAATAGGACAGGGGGACCAATTTCTCCCCCACAAATTCATCGAAAGATCATTTGAACGCTGAGCAAATTCCACAAAACAACTTCTGAACACTGGCAGAGGACACCAGGCACCCAGAAAGGCAGCCCATTGTCTTCGAAAGGAGGTAGGACAAAATATGAAAGATAAAAAGAGAGACAAAAGAGTTAGGGACAGAGACCCATCCCGTGGAGGGAGTCTAAAAGAGGAGAAGTTTCCAATTACCAGGAAACCCTCTCACTGGTGGGTCTGTGGGGAGTTTTGGAATCTCAGAGGGCAACATAACTGGGAGGAAAAATAAATAAACAAATAAATAAAACCCACAGATTATGTGCCTAACTGCAACTCCTAGTGAAGAAGTTGCCTAGACGCTCGCATCTGCCACCAGCAAGTGGGGGCTGAACAGGGAGGCGTGGGCTGCATTGCTTAGGTTAGGGACCGGGCCTGAATGCCCTGAGGACAATCTGAGGAGGCTAATGTGAGATAGCAACCCAAACTGTGGGATAGCCAGAGAGAGAAAAAGAGAGAGAGAGAACTTTCCTGGGAAAAGCTCTAACCTAAGGCACTTCTGGGCCTGCTCACAGAACAAAGGACTGAGCAAACACCAGAGGAGAGCTAGTCAGCTGCGGACTGGCCCATCCCCCGCTGGAGGCAGGGAGGCAGTCAGGCAACAGCCAGAAGCAGAAAGGGGCAACCTGGGCCCCAGAGACGGCATCCTCTACCAAACTGTGAGCAGGCTCCCAGTTGCTAACCAAGTTTTCCTGGGATCCTGGATGGTTGACATCTGCCGGGAGGGTTGCAACCAGAGATCAGCTCCCCAGAGGAGACACATGGCACACCTGAGATGGCGCTCCTGCTGCGCACCTGGGAAAGGGGCTGGGACCCGGGAGGTAAGGTGCCCCGCCCCGTCTGGGGAGTGTGCATTTGCCAAGTACCTGGTCACCTGAGCTGCTCAGACCTGGGAAGGGCACAAAACATAGGCCCACCCGAGTCTGCACATTTGTGGCGTACCCCAGAACCTGAACATGAGCAGCTCACACCTGGGAAGTGCATGCAACCCAGGGCCCACTTTAGACAGTTCCCCTGCAGAGCAACCCGGAGCCTGAGCAGTGCAGACTGGGAAAGCACACATGCCATGAGCCAGGGCAAACCCAGCATGGCCCAGACACTGCGAGCACTCCCCACACATGCCGGTGATATTTGTTTGCAGTGTTCCTCCCTCCCCACAGCTCTACTGAACAGATCAGATCAGATCAGTCGTGTCCAACTCTTTGCGACCCCATGAATCGCAGCATGCCAGGCCTCCCTGTCCATCACCAACTCCCGGAGTTCACTGAGACTCACGTCCATTGAGTCAGTGATGCCATCCAGCCATGTCATCCTTTGTTGTCCCCTTCTCCTCCTTCCCCCAATCCCTCCCAGCATCAGAGTCTTTTCCAATGAGTCAACTCTTCACATGAGGTGGCCAAAGTACTGGAGTTTCAGCTTTAGCATCATTCCTTCCAAAGAAATCCCAGGGCTGATCTCCTTCAGAATGGACTGGTTGGATCTCTTTGCAGTCCAAGGGACTCTCAAGAGTCTTCTCCAGCAAAACAGTTCAAAAGCATCAATTCTTCGGTGCTCAGCCTTCTTCAAAGTCCAACTCTCACATCCATACATGACCACAGGAAAAACCATAGCCCTGACTAGACGGACCTTTGTTGGCAAAGTAATGTCTCTGCTTTTGAATATGCTATCTAGGTTGGTCATAACTTTCCTTCCAAGGAGTAAGCGTCTTTTAATTTCATGGCTGCAGTCACCATCTGCAGTGATTTTGGAGCCCCCCAAAATAAAGTCTGACACTGTTTACACTGTTTCCCCATCTATTTCCCATGAAGTGATGGGACCAGATGCCATGATCTTCGTTTTCTGAATGTTGAGCTTTAAGCCAACTTTTTCACTCTCCACTTTCACTTTCATCAAGAGGCTTTTGAGTTCCTCTTCACTTTCTGCCATAAGGGTGGTGTCATCTGCATATCTGAGGTGATTGATATTTCTCCAGGCAATCTTGATTCCAGCTTGTGTTTCTTCCAGTCCAGCGTTTCTCATGATGTACTCTGCATATAAGTTAAATAAGCAGGGTGACAATATACAGCCTTGATGTACTCCCCTTCCTATTTGGAACCAGTCTGTTGTTCCATGTCCAGTTCTAACTGTTGCTTCCTGACCTGCATACACATTTCTCAAGAGGCAGATCAGGTGGTCTGGTATTCCCATCTCTTTCAGAATTTTCCACAGTTTATTGTGATCCACACAGTCAAAGGCTTTGGCATAGTCAATAAAGCAGAAATAGATGCTTTTCTGGAACTCTTGCTTTTTCCATGATCCAGCGGATGTTGGCAATTTGATCTCTTGTTCCTCTTCCTTTTCTAAAACCAGCTTGAACATCTGGAAGTTCACAGTTCACATATTGCTGAAGCCTGGCTTGCAGAATTTTGAGCATTACTTTACTAGCGTATGAGATGAGTGCAATTGTGCGGTAGTTTAAGCATTCTTTGGCATTGCCTTTCTTAGGGATTGGAATGAAAACTGACCTTTTCCAGTTTGTGGCCACTGCTGAGTTTTCCAAATTTGCTGGCATATTGAGTGCAGCACTTTCACAGCATCATCTTTCAGGATTTGGAATAGCTCAACTGGAATTCTATCACCTCCACTAGCTTTGTTTGTAGTGATGCTTTCTAAGGCCCACTTGACTTCACATTCCAGAATGTCTGGCTCTAGGTGAGTGATCACACCATCGTGATTATCTGGGTCATGAAGATCTTTTTTTATATAGTTCTTCTGTGTATTCTTGCCATCTCTTCTTAATATCTTCTGCTTCTGTTAGGCCCATACCTTTTCTGTCCTTTATCGAGCCCATCTTTGCATGAAATGTTCCCTTGCTATCTCTGATTTTCTTGAAGAGATCTCTAGTCTTTCCCATTCTGTTGTTTTCCTCTATTTCTTTGGATTGATTGCTGAGGAAGGCTTCCTTATCTCTTCTTGCTATTCTTTGGAACTCTCCATTCAGATGTTTATATCTTTCCTTTTCTCCTTTGCTTTTCACTTCTCTTCTTTTCACAGCAAGTGACCACCTTCGCCTCCTTGAGTCAGGGCGGAAATTAGACACTGAAGAGACTTGCAAACAGAAGAAGCCAAAATAAACAAGGGTGCATCACTTTGGAAGTGACAGGTGCAACAGATTAAAACTCTGTAGTTAGCACCAACTACACTGGAAGGGGCCTATAGACCCTGAGAAGTATAAGCTGGAACAAGGAACTATCTGAAATTAAACTGACCCCACACTGCCTGCAATAGCTCCAGATAAATTCCTAGATATATTTTTATTATAATACTTTTTAAAATTAAAAAAAAATTATTTTTACATCCTTTATTACTTGTTTAATTTTCATTTGTATAACCTACTATTACCCTGCCCAAAAAAACCCCGATTTTTAAAGCAAATTCATATATATATATATTTATAATTTTTGTGATTTTTTTTAATATTGTATTTTTGAGAGTCTAACCTCTACTCTATATTTTTAATCTTCACTTTTTGGTATTTGCTATCAATTTTGTACCTTTAAGAATCCAATCTTCAGTACTTATTTTTACTTAGGAGTGTAATTACTGGCTTGATTGCCCTCTCGCCCTTTTGACACTCCTTTTTCTCCCCTAGGTCACCTCTATCTCCTCCTTCACCCTTCTCTTCTCTACCCAACTTTGTGAATCTCTTTGGGTATCCTGGGCTGTGGAGAACATTTAGGGAACTGATTACTGGCAAGATCTGTCTCTCTTCTTTTGACACCCTCTCTTCCCCTCCTGGTCACCTCTATCTCCTTCCTCCCTTTTCTCTTTATGTAACTCTGTGAACCTCTCTGGGTGTTCCAGACTGTGGAGAGCACATAGGGATTTGATTACTGGCTAGATTGCTGTCCCTACCCCCCTTTAAAAATATACATATATATATATATATATATATATATATGATTTCCTTTTTTAATGTTTAAAAATTTTTATGTATTTTTAAAAGATTACTTTACATTTACAGTTATTATAAAATATTGGCTATACTTCCCATGTTATACAATATGTCCTTGAGCCTATTTTACACCCAACAATTTGTATCTCGCACTCTCTCACCCTTATATTGCCCCTTCCCTCCACTGAACCACTATACTGTTCTCTATATGTGAGTCTACTTCTTTTTTAGTTATATTCACTAGTTTGCTGTATTTTTCAGATTCCACAAAAAAGTGATATCACATAGTATTTGTCTTTGTCTGAATTATTTCACAGCCTAATGCCCTCCAAGTCCAAGCATGTTGCCCCAAATAGTAAAATTTTGTTCCTTTTAATGACCAAGTAGTATTCTGTTACACATGTATGTATGTGTGTGTGTGTATATATATATATCCCACATCTTCTTTTCCATTCATCTGTTGATGGACTTAGGTTGCTTTCATATCTTGGTGAGTGTAAATAATGCTGCTGTGAACATTGGGGCACATGTACCTTTTTAAACTAGTGGGATTTTTAAAAGATATATAACCAGGAGTAGAATTGCTGAATCATATGATAGTTCTATTTTTAGTTTTTTTAAAAACCTCATACTGTTTTCCACAGTGGCTGCACAAATTTACATTCCCACCAACCGTGTACAAGGGTTTCCTTTATTCTGTATCCTCATCAACATTTGTTATTTGTGTTCTTTGTATTATTTGTGTTCTTATTAATGACAGCCATTCAGACAGGTGTAAGGTGATATCTCATTGTAATTTTTTAATATACATTTATTTATTTTAATTGGAAACTAATTACTTTACAATATTGTAATGGTTTTGGCCATACACTGACATGAATCCACCATGGGTGTACATGCGTTCCCCATCCTGACCCTCCCTCCCAGCTCTCTCCCCAATCCATCTCTCAGGGTCATACCAGTGCACCAGCCCTGAGCATCCTGTCTCATCAATCGAACCTGGACTGGCGACCTGTTTCACATATGATAATATACATGTTTCAACGCTATTCTCTCAAATCATCCCACTGTCGCCTTCTCCCACAGAGTCCAAAACACTGTTCTATACATCTGTGTCTCTTTTGCTGTCTCACATAGGGTCATCATTACCATCTTTCTAAATCCCATATATATGTGTTGCTGCTGCTGCAGCTAAGTCACTTCAGTCGTGTCCAACTCTGTGTGACCCCATAGACAGCAGCCCACCAGGCTCCCCCGTCCCTGGGATTCTCTAGGCAAGAACACTGGAGTGGGTTGCCATTTCCTTCTCCAATGCATAAAAGTGAAAAGTGAAAGTGAAGTCCCTCAGTCTTAGCGACTCTTAGCGACCCCACAGACTGCAGCCTACCAGGCTCCTCCGCCCCTGGGATTTTCCAGAGTACTGAAGTGGGGTGCCATTTCCTTCTCCATATATGTGTTAATATACTTTATTGGCCTTACAAATAGCTGTGAAATGAAGAGAAGCAGAAAGCAAAGGAGAAAAGAAAAGATATAAGCATCTGAATGCAGAGTTCCAAAGAATAGCAAGAGATAAGAAAGCCTTCCTCAGCGATCAGTGCAAAGAAATAGAGGAAAATAATAGAATGGATAAGACTAGAGATCTCTTCAAGAAAATTAGAGATACCAAGGGAACATTTCATGCAAAGATGGGCTTGATAAAGGACAGAAATGATATGGACCTAACAGAAGCAGAAGATATTAAGAGGTGGCAAGAATACAGAGAAGAACTGTACAAAAAGATCATCATGACTAAGATAATCACGATGGTGTGATCACTCACCTAGAGCCAGACATTCTGGAATGTGAAGTCAAGTGGGCCTTAGAAAGCATCATTATGAACAAAGCTAGTGGAGGTGATGGAATTCCAGTTGAGCTATTTCAAATCCTGAAAGATGATGCTGTGAAAGTGCTGCACTCAATATGCCAGCAAATTTGGAAAACTTAGCAGTGGCCACAGGACTGGAAAAGGTCAGTTTTCATTCCAATCCCAAAGAAAGGCAATGCCAAAGAATGCTCAAACTACCACACAATTGCACTCATCTCACATGCTAATAAAGTAATGCTCAAAATTCTGCAAGCCAGGCTTCAGCAATATGTGAACCGTGAACTTCCAGATGTTCAAGCTGGTTTTAGAAAAGGAAGAGGAACAAGAGATCAAATTGCCAACATCTGCTGGATCATGGACAAGCAAGGGAGTTCCAGAAAAACATCTATTTCTGCTTTATTGACTATGCCAAAGCCATTGACTCTGTGGGTCACAATAAACTGTGGAAAATTGTGAAAGAGATGGAAATACCAGACCACTTGACCTGCCTCTTGAGAAACCTATATGCAGGTCAGGAAGCAACAGTTAAAACTGGACATGGAACAACAGTCTGGTTCCAAATAGGAAAAGGAGTGCATCAAGGCTGTATATTGTCACCTTGCTTATTTAACTTATATATTTACCTAAAGAAACAGAAGACTTACATATAGAAAACTATAAAACACTGATGAAAGAAATCAAAGAGGACACATATAGATGGAGAAATATACCATGTTCATGGATCAGAAGAATCAATATCGTGAAAATGAGTATACTACCCAAAGCAATATATAGACTCAATGCAATCCCTATCAAGCTACCAACTGTATTTTTTCACAGAACTAGAACAAATAATTTCACAATTCGTATGGAAATTCAAGAAACCTGGAATAGCCCAAAGCAATTTTGAGAAGGAAGAATGGAACTGGAGGAATCAACCTGCCTGACTTCAGGCTCTACTACCAAGCTACAGTCATCAAGACAGTGTGGTACTGGCACAAAGACAGAAATATAGATCAATGGAACAAAATAGAAAGCCCAGAGATAAATCCACACACCTATGGACACCTTATCTTTGACAAAGGAGGCAAGAATATAAAATGGAGAAAAGACAATCTCTTTAACAAGTGGTGCTGGGAAATCTGGTCAACCACTTGTAAAAGAATGAAACTAGACCACTTTCTAACACCATACACAAAAATAAACTCAAAATGGATTAAAGATCTCAACGTAAGACCAGAAACTATAAAACTCCTAGAGGAGAACATAGGCAAAACACTCTCTGACATACATCACAGCAGGATCCTCTATGACCCACCTCCCAGAGTAATGGAAATAAAAGCAAAAATAAACAAATGGGACTTAATTAAAATAAAAAGCTTTTGCACAACAAGGGAAACTATAAGCAAGGTGAAAAGACAGCCTTCAGAATGGGAGAAAATAATATCAAATGAAGCAACTGACAAACAACTGATCTCAAAAATATACAAGCAGCTCTTGCAGCTCAATTTCAGAAAAATAAATGACCCAATCAAAAAAATGGGCCAAAGAACTAAACAGATATTTCTCCAAAGAAGACATACAGATGGCTAACAAACACATGAAAAGATGCTCAACATCACTCATTATCAGAGAAATGCAAATCACAACCACAATGAGGTACCATTTCACGCCAGTCAGAATGGCTGCGATCCAAAAGTCTACAAACAATAAATGCTGGAGAGGCTGTGAAGAAAAGGGAACCCTCTCACACTGTTGGTGGGAATGCAAACTAGTATAGCCACTATGGAGAACACTGTGGAGATTCCTTAAAAAACTGGAAATAGAACTTTATGTCATATGACCCAGCAATCCCACTGCTGGGCATACACATCGAGGAAACCAGAATTGAAAGAGACCCCAATGTTCATCGCAGCACTGTTTATAATAGCCAGGACATGGAAGCAACCTAGATGTCCATCGGCAGAAGAATGGATAAGAAAGCTGTGGTACATATACACGATGGAGTATTATTCAGCCATTAAAAAGAATACATTTGAGTCAGTTCTAATGAGGTGGATGAAACTGGAGCCTATTATACAGAGTGAAGTAAGTCAGAAAGGAAAACTCCAATACAGTATACTAACACATATATATGAAATTTAGAAAGATGGTAACGATGACCCTGTATGTGAGACAGCAAAAGAGACACGGATGTATAGAACAGTGTTTTGGACTCTGTGGGAGAAGGCGACGGTGGGATGATTTGAGAGAATAGCATTGAAACATGTGTATTATCATATGTGAAACAGATTGCCAGTCCAGGTTTGATTGATGAGACAGGGTGCTCAGGGCTGGTGCACTGGGATGACCCTGAGAGATGGGTTGGGGAGGGAGCTGGGAGGGAGGGTCAGGATGGGGAACGCATGTACACCCATGGTGGATTCATGTCAGTGTATGGCAAAACCACTACAATATTTTAAAGTAATTAACCTCCAATTAAAATAAATAAACTGAAAAAAAAAAAAAAGAATATACTAAAAGCTAAAAAAAAAAAAAAAAAAACTCCTTATTTGCCAAATGACTCCTCAGGAGCATAATCACTCCTGGTGAGGAGTTACAGCTACTAAAATCTGGACAAGTCTTCCAGGCTCCACAGATAATCATCACATTGCCTCATTTTCATGGTAGGTTCTGTCCTAGGATAGGCAAGTTCTATTCCGGTTTCCACAAAAACCTGCATATCTCATTGCTTACACCTCCCCTGGTAGACACAAGACTGTAATTAAACTAAATTATGTTTTTTTCTCTGTACTTCACATGTACTCTGTCCATATCACTCAGTTCCCTTTCCTGTCATTCATGTCCTGCTCTTCCTAAGACCCACCTGTCCACATTAAATGACATTCTTTTCTGTAGCCTTTCTTCATTTTCTTCTGTTCATTTCTCCCTCCTCTGAATGCAGTTTCTCCCCTAAGGGTATGGGTTATCTGAGGATAAATTATGGAATATAAAAGAGAAGAATTTGTGTCTTATTTATCTGTCCTCCTCTAAAATACAAAAGGTTCCTGCATCCAGGAGGCACTAAATCAATGTTTGTTGAATGAATAAATCACTGTTTTGTGAAAGAAGATAGTGATCTTCTTTCACATAGAAAGAAATTGCTTCCTTAGCTTCCATTTTGAAGTTACTATAAATTTATCAGTATTTAATGAAATTATATGCTTCCTAAAAGTACCTGTTTCTTTGAACATATAATTTCTTGAAGCATTATGACATATACATGGGCTGCTTGCTAGTTAACATTTTGCTTTCATTTGTTTATCTGAAAATGAGCTGTTCTTTTTCTTTACAACTGATTTTTTTTTAATTAAAATTTGTTTTGTTGTATCCCACAATTCAGTTTTGTCTATCCATATTGACATTTTCATTAATTTTAGGACCTGTAGGAAGATAGTTCTATACCAATTGATATTAAACTGAAAATAAATGCACTTAATTTTTGCTCAATTTTCCTTATGGTTCATTTGCTTCCTGTGTATTATTTTATTAACCCAGAACAAAAGAAGTTATAGGAACATTCTCCAAAGAATGGTCTATTGCTTTCAGTTATTCCCTGAAAATAAGAAGTTGATTTACATTTTCCAAAGGAAACTTTGGAAACTTTATGCTCTCTCCTGATCTGGAAAATTCATAATTCACAGCAACACATTAAGGTTAGTAAGGAATTCTTTAAGATCAATCAGCCAATCATTGCTTCAGCCTCTTTTAACCCACTGTTTCTAACCAGTAGAACTTAGTGGTTAAGCATTGAAACCTGGGATTAATTGCTTGGCCTCAAATTTCAAGTCTATCCCTTTGCAAATGTGTCAACTTGGGTGAGCGTCCCAACTTTTTGGCTGGGAAAAATAGAGGTATTGTTACAACTGGTAGAGTGCTATAAAGATTAAATGAAAAAACATATCAGGTACTTAGAATATTGCCTGGATTATTGAAAGCCTTTGATATATATTTACTACTATTATCATTTATATTTGACCACAGAATTTACAAGAACTACTTGGGATCACTATAGGATCTGTTTCAGAGATTTTGGGAGGATTGTTATAGACGTATTTGGTGCAGTAGCCACTCATGGGATGTCTACCCAGATGAATTACTTTTTATCTCTGAGTGCTTGCCTACCTGGAGAAGGGATAGCTAACCTAAGTAAGAATGGCCAGTTAATACCTGTACGTGGTTGAATCCAAGTTGTAAAGTTTGGACTGAGGAGTTTTGATTTCCCTCCATGTTTGCTGAAATATACTATCTGCCCAAAGACAAGAAAGAAGTAAGAAACCAAGAGAAAGAAAAAAAACACTCCCTCCTCCCCACACACAGCAGAGATATACAAATATATACATGAGCACACAAAACACAGACCCACACATTGAGATATACATGCAGGCATCCAAACTCACACAAGATCTACTCACCCTGTAGAGTACTGTTGAGGTTCACGTCATTTTTTGATTTGGTATTTTTAATGAATGTATAAGCTGTAAGATTTATTTAGCTTTTAAATTTTATTTCAGTGTATTCAGGGAATCTAGATGTTAATGTAAGTGGAAAGAAATTTCCTCAAATGAATGATTTTGAATGTGAGCATTATAAATAACCAGCAGTAAGTATTGCACATTTAAATTGAATTCTTTTTATTTTAAATATTCACAGTACAGAGTTCATTAGGCCTGAATAGAACATCGTTATTTACACATCCAAGGAATAATTCTAGTGATAAATCAGTGAAGTACTTACACTGAATATAGGAAATATGATTGAAGAGATTTCTGCTTACATATACAGGCTCAAATCTTTTATACATTTATTTCTGCCTGGGGATCATAGCACAGATTGAAGTCACTATTAATTGGTAAACAAAATTTCACAAAATTATAACTATAGCAATTACATCATATATTTATAAGCCCAGAAATACATCAATGGCAAGGAATCCAAATTATAATGGCATTTTTAAGGGAAGAAAATCTCAGATGACATCTCCAGTTTAATTTGTGGAAAACACAAGTTCTCCAAATAGCTGAATATACAGATCTTCAATGGCATTTTGCCTCTCATGGCTTATTAACATATTTGCTTAGCTGCCATAATGTGTTATGCTATTTACAGGTTGAATCAATATAGGGAACAGTATGGTAGCAAACTAAGAGCCCAGATTAATGTTTGCTAAATGTCATAAACATACAACATCCTGGTCCGGGAAGTTGGCCTCCACATTGCTGGGACTTGTTACTCATTATTTGGATTACTGCTTGACTCCAAGATGTAGCAAGACTCAGTAGCAAGATTTTCACTTGGAATAGTAGCTAGAGTCAGGTTTTCATACCACTATATTAACTTCACTGAAGCTGTTAAAATAACCTGAATGAACCAAATGTCTGTAAATAAATAAATAAATGTATAAATAGGATCCCCACTGTTTTAATAACATAGCAGTGAAAGTACCTTCCAACAGTATAAATGTTACCTTGATGTTTAAGTCACCAAGTGCTATGTTCTAGCCTTACCATATTATGGTGAATAACTAATTTCATTGGGTGTGGGTGCTGGTTGTTGGTCTACATTTATGATCAGTTTGGAATTAAGCCTTTCAAAAAGCATATTTTCTGAAAAAAGAACACAAAAGCAAAAATAAAAATAAGACTTTGCTGAATGGAGTACTTTCTGCTCACATGGACTACTGCAAATTATCAACATGCAGAGGCTTTGTCTTGCAGCCCAAATTCACATTTTTTCTTTACCCAAGTTACTGAGGAAAAGATTGGGTTTATCTTTTTTCCTCCTACCAGTTACACTGATTGGCTGTCCACACTGCCCGGATGTTCTGTGTTATTGCCCAATTTAGTGTTGTGCAGATCAGGCCTCAAGTTTTTTTTTTTTTTTTTAAATAACCCCACTGGCAGTAGTACTGATTTTGGCAGTGTCAAAAAAAAAAGACATACCATTCTTGATTGTAGAAAAAGCTGCCAGAATATTGTGTTCATAGTATGGAATGAATTGAGATGAATTTTTTTTCATGCTTTATAATAGGAAAATGCTATACAGTAAATTGTATCATTTGCCAACAAGTGATTTTGTTGTATTTTATTGCCAACAAGAAACTCCAAGAAGAAAATTGGGAAGAGTGGAATTTACCACAATACACTGCAAAGTTAGAAAATAAGCAAAGTAGCATTGTCTATGGGCTCATTCACACCAAGAGTAACATTTTCACTTCTGAAGTTTAAAAAGGACTTTTGAAAGAATGTGAATCATGCACACGGAATGAGATGAAGCCTGTGGATGAGCTGTCAGTGTGAATCTCCCCAAAGTTGTGTGATTCACTAACGGCATGCATTTTTCACCCAATGTAACAGAACCTTAATATTGTCATATAATTTCTAGCACATCTAGTTTCAAGCATGCACTGGCTACTAAAATAAGATTTTAAAGAAAAGCTGATGTTTGATATAAAATAATCATGTTTTTTTCAAGTGTGGAAAAATACTCTACAAAAAAATAAGTAGAAAAGTGATTTCTGATCAATGTATGATTTTATCTACAAAATTCACATGATCAATTAGTGTGCTTACAACAACCCTATTGGGTTTGCATGGCAATAATACACATACAGAAAGTTAAGAGCCTTAAACAACTATTAGCACAATGCAATTAAATCCTTATCAGAAATAACATGAACCTGTAAACTGTACATTTGGCATTTAGGTTTCAGGGTGTTTTTGAGTCTGTTTAAATATGACAATACAATAGTGCAAAATCACATTACATGAATAAAATACACAATTACCATCCAAATAGTTTGTGGATTACTGACCCTTACAAATCACATATTGGCTAGAATTGGCACATTTTGTTTCAGCATGATAGTTTGATCTTCCTTACTTGAGTATATGTCATTTTATTCAAAGTTACACTTAACCTACATTAAAAAAAAAAGATATGGGTGACTTTTTATGTGTGTTCTTGAGGATATTAGGTAAGAGAAAGTATATAGAATCCCTATTCTTCACCTGTACATCTCTTTTGTTGCTTTCTTCTTTAGCAGCTCTTTAGTTATTGCCTGTCAACTTTTTTCCCTATGGCTCACTGACCATCCACGTGACCGCAAGGAGGGGAGCAGGGAGAAAAGAAGAAAAATTCTAGGTGAATATATTACAGCTCATGTCCTGTGCCAGGCTAATTAAATCAGGATGTCTAACCAAAAAATTAAAATTTGTAAGAGCTTCTCAGAGGATGATAATGTAAAGTCCACTGAAATCGGTTAACAGATGAGAAATCTGTGGCTCAGAAAAGCTAGTGAATTATGCAATAGATTGTGTCAACTAGAGTTTGAGTTCTGATTCACTATTCCTTTCCTTGTTTCTTGTCATCATTTTTCTCATTCCTGAGCTTTGTGAACTTCAGTCTACCTGCAGACTTGCCAGCTCTTTATTTTTTCCCTTTAAAAACACTATACACAAGTTGTTTTGGATTCAGAATAAATCACAGTATTACAATGAAGATGGTAAATCTCAATAATTCCATTCAAATAATTTTGACCAGCTGCATTTCCTTTAGGAAGCATTACTTCTTACTTTTATCTGACACAAGATTTATAGAAAAAATTTACAATGACTCCACTAACCTTGACTCCTACTGAACCTAACCTTAAAAAAAAAAAAAAAAAGAATTCTCTGATTGCTCTAGAGATTAAATTTTTTATTTTAAGAGTAAAAAGACATGTTGCTGTTTTCACAGTCCCCCACCCTCCCCCCGTCTCTATTTCCAATGGATTCCACATAATTTGCTAATCTTCCAGGGCAAGAGATTTTATTGATTTGAGTGTAGAGCATCTACAAACTAAAAGAGACTTTTTGTTTTGTTTTCTTGATGTTCTTTGTCCATGGATTCATTATGTTAAAAATATGTAAAATATGTGAGATATGTCATCTGTTATCTAAGAAGTGCACTGCTCCTGGTTTTATACAGACAACCAGATATTCGCAATTTGCTCAAGGGCTTTTGAAAACCAGTAAAGAAAGGCCTGATCTTATTACAGTCCCTGGAGACATGTATCCTACATTGGATGATAGTGAGCTCTCTTGCAGCAAAATTGTCTTGGATGAGGATGGCATCTTCAGGATTGTCTCATCTGAGGGACCAAAGGTGGCTAATGAGGCCCATCTGAGGTCAGGGGATGCACTGTTGTAACTCTGGCACATATTTCTTGCATAATGAGTAGTACTGGGTTGTTAATTTAGTCTGGGTACTGTTTCTGCCGAGCCTGCTTTTCCATCTCCTGCACTCTCATTAATCAAAATGGAATGCAGTCATGTGTAGAAAGCAACCACTGTTAATGTACCTCTGTGTAGAAATAGCTTTTAAAATATTTCAGATAAAACTTATGTTTTTCACAATGAGATTCAAAATTTTAGATGAATATATTACAACATATTTTATATATACACTTAGTTCAACAAATTGGTTGCCAGAGAACTCAGAAAAATGACTTAATTCAGTTTTTGAAATTTTCTGTTGTATCTGAAATGATAAATGTTTCTAATATTTTTTAAAGCAATGCAACTAGAAACTACTTAAAAATACTATTCTGAATATCATTTTTTTTACACATTAAAGTTTTTCCTTAAGTCTAAGTTTTTGTGTTCTTATAGTATAACTTAGAAATTGTGCACACAAACAACTGAGATTATTCATGTCAAAACTCTTTTTATTATGAAACTAGCAATTAGAGGAGTCTTAAGCACACTCTGGTTAAGAATTATTTTATTTCTGCACCACTAAACAAATATATTCCTGCTTATTGAATGTATACCCTAATATTTTAAAAGAATCTTTTAGCATTTTTTAAAAACTTTATGAAAAGAAGACTTAATTCTCTTTCCTAACTTGTATCATAACTAGTTCTGTGGCTAAACTCCTGGACAACTGAAATGAGCGATTAAGTCAAGTTGTTGAATATTTCTAGGCCCCTTTCCTTACCAGATAATGATCTCTGAGAATCTTCCTGATATTCCATTAACTGATTGAGCCATACCAGCAAAATTGACTATTAACTTATTGATTGTTCGTAAGTATGGAGAGAAAACTAGGTCTGCTTTGGGTTCCAAAGATTTTAAGAAATGATGTATATGTTTAGTAATGCAAATCATACCAATATACAATGACTGTCAGCTTCCCACACCCCATGCATTACAGAAGATGTGAATGCACGCTTCCACACTATATTTGTTACACCTCTCCTAAAGATTATTCCTGTGGCTTCTTTAAATTTGCAATGATTCTTATACACTGTCTTCTTAGTGTTTTCAGAGTCTCAGAAATGAGATTGTGGAAATAATTTTGGATTCCCCACAATGACCTTTCTTTATAGTGGTGGTGGTAGTTTAGTCACTAAGTCATATCTGATTCTATCTGACTGTAGCTCACCAGGCTCCTCTCTCCATGGAACTTTTCAGACAAGAATATTGGAGTTGATTGCCATTCCCTTCTCTAGGAGATCTTCTCAACCCAGGGATTGAACCAGTGTCCCCGGCACTGCAGGCAGTTTCTTTACTGCTGAGTCACCCAAACCATATTCATTGGACACCTTGTATAGTCACTTAAATAACATTTCATTTGTCCTCACACACACACACAAAAAACCATCAGGAATATGTTACCTCCACATGCATGTTACCTCCACATGCAAAATCTGAGGCTAAGAGAAGTAATTTAACTTGCATATAGTGAATGGAAGAGCTAAGATTCAACTCTAAATCTGTGGTCATCAAAAATCCACATACTGTACAATATAAACTTGTTGTTTATTGTGTACATCATAAGAAAAGATAGCCGTTATTTTATAATGTAACTTTAAATGGCATAAGTCTATAAAAATGTTGAACCACTATACTGTACATCATCTACTATGTATGCATGTATGCTATGTTGCTTCAGTCATGTCCGACTCTGTGACCCTATGGACTGTAGCCCACCAGGCTCCTCTGTCCATGGGATTCTCCAGGCAAGAATACTGGAGTGGGTTGCCATGCCCTCATCCAGGAATTGAATGCAACCCAGGAATTGAATCCTCATCTCTTATTGTAAATCAATTTTCTATACTTCAATTAAAAAAATTTATGTACTCTACCTTGCTACTATTTTCCAATTGCAAATTACTTTCTATTCATCAAGCAAGGACTTTGGAATATGGGAAAGCTTATCCTTTATGTGTCTCTTAAACACATATAGCAGATAAGCAGATTACAGAAGCTTAAATTTTTATGGCTATAAAGAATTTTAGTAATCAGATAGTCTAGTCCTTTCATTGTAAAATATAAACATGAAGTTATAACCCCGAAAGACAATGAGAGGTTTTTTTCAAGATATACAACCTTTTCTTATCCTACTAATTCCTCCAGGCCAAGAATTGCTTATGTCTTTGGCGTAGACGGTGGCTTTCAGAGGTGGCATCACCTGTGGAGACCCTGCATGGAATAATTAGGCACAGACAATGCTTTGGATCTTGAAGTAGAGGAATGAATACTTTACTGACATATTTGAAAGATTCCAGTTTGAACTCAAGAAAGGTGATAGCTCCTATCAACTGAGCAATAGAATATTTCCCGTTTAACAGGTGGCTAAGAATCAGACTTCAAAATTGAGAGTGTATCAGAACTATCTGGGGAGATTTTAAAAATACAAATTTCAGCTCCCATCTCAGACTCAGAGAATCAGAAGCTCTGCATTATTAACACTTTTTCAAATGATTCTCATGAAGTTCCAAAAACATGTGTGTGTTGGAGAACCATTATCTTATGATGGTTCACAAAATATAGCGTGGAAGAATCTAACTTAGGACATGCATTAAAAGCATTTTTTTTTAAAACTTATATGAAGAGATTCCAATTGCATAAGCTGGGCCTAGGAATCAGTATTGTTCATAAATACCTCTGGTTTTTCTAAGTTAGGTGACCCAGGAACCAGGCTTTTCACTAATATTGACAAAGGCAGCTACTGTTTGAGAGGTTCTTTTAAAATTCTTCTTTAAAATATATTTAAGTCAAATGAATAAATATATATTAGCCATGAGTTTAAAAAATAGCTCAATTGTCCAGATGTATTCAATCTGGCTTACTCAAATTAGCTCCACTATTTTACTATCACCTGGGAATTGACTATGCAGGTCCACTGCTTTCCTGAAATTTTCGCATCAGTAAAAATTCTACATTATTCTGATAAGAATGTGGATAGTATAGAAAAATCTAAAATATTTTAAAATAATGCCCAATATATGGTTATTTTTCTGCAGGCAATTAAGGTCTCAGGGAATAGTGAGTACATGAATTGCAAAGGAAGTAGGTAGAGAATTAAGAGGAGGAAGGAGTTAAAGAAGCAGGCTTAGTTAATTGAGTACTTGCTATATTCAAGCACTGGATTAGGGTTCTTTCCAAATATTAGATTAATAATCAGTTTTATGCTTTAAATGCCTATTCAGAGAAGTAAAAGGCAATTCTCTTGGAATATTTACCTTTAAAATATTTTTTATGATGGTCATTGGAATTGCATTTGCAAACACACACAAACATCAATTTAGATCTTAGATGAGAGAGTAACAGAGCTAAAAGGAACATTACAGACAGCAAGGTCCAGAGAGGTTAAGTGGTCTTCTCAAATTATAGTTTTTAGGACCAATAACCCAGCCTAGCATTACTAGTTCTGATTTAGCAGGCAAAGTCTCATTTATGTTGCTGTTGTTGCGTTGCCTGGGTGCTCAGTTGTGTCTCTTTGCGACCCCATGGACTGTAGCCCACAAGGCTCCTCTGTCCATGGAATTTTCCAGGCGAGAATATTGGAGTGGTTCATTTATGCTGTAAACTGCTTTATATAATGCTTGTGGATATGAATTCATTCAATATGAATTACTGAGAGGAAGAAGACTTTTGGTAGTAGTGGAGCTTACCCATTTGTAAAATGCTACAAAATCTCTAAATGAGAGACACCAGGAAAAAAAAAAAAAACATCTTAATTGACTGATGTTTGTGATGTTAAAAAAAGTGCAATTAGGGAGGAAAGAAAGATATTTCTCACAAGCACAGTTTGGGAGAAACTTGCTTTATATTCTGCTTGCACTTTATATTCTTCTTAAAACTAATTATTCTTCCTATTAGAAACAGGTAGCATGTTAATATTTGAATAGAATTTCAACATGTTCCAAGTTCTTAATCTTTCTTGCACTGTTACTTCTTTGGGGGTCATAGAATGCAGTAAGACTAGAAAGACCTTAAAATGGCTTTCTTTTGCACTTAGGCAGCAAACTGACCAATGAAGTAAGTATATCACCTCAGGTGGGTACCAAGAAGCTGGAACTCATCACATTTAAAAAAATATTTTGCATGGTCTCTAATGCAATCTGTTTATTCTTTCAAAAAATATTTGTTGAGACCCTCCTGTATATTAGGCACTAGATTTATCTTTTAGATTCTAAAGTTTATTGTGTTTAACAGCTTGATTATAGTTAATGCAGTAAGAAATCCCCTTAAACAAGATCAGAATTTAAGGGCACTCAAAGATATGATAAAGCACAAAGTCATAATGTAAGGATCTAAGCCTTGTTTTGGTAATTAAGTCATACAAAGACATTTTATGGATGATTACCTCAAGACTCATGGAATCTAGTTTGAAAACAGGTAGGCAAAAAGATCTCAAAAGTATAGTTTCCAATTCTTTCCATATTTAACCTCCAACTGAAGACAGGAATTTAAAGGGTCAGCAAATAATTTCTAAATATTTGGTTAATTTATACCTCAAATGCTCTGAGCTTTCTAAGCCCTCACAACAGAAGGCATTCCTATACATTCTGGGATTATCAGAATTTATGTAGTAAATATATAATTTTTAAGTGGATAGTGGTTTCTTATTTAGATAATTCTTTTCAGTTTGTACTTCATATTGTCAAATTTATGGCTGTCATAAACTATGACTGTCTTTTTTTTCCAGATATGCCCTACTACTGGATTTGGAGAATTAAGTACATGTTCTTATTAATAAGGCCCATAATAATTAATATTTATATTTCTTTATTAGTAAGGCCTATAGTGAATAATATTTAAATATTTAGATAATTGAAAGTAAAATATTTTTATATTTTTAAATAAAACATTTTGAGTGGACTATTTTTTTTTTTTTATTCACAGTTTACCTCCTGGCAAGTTTGTTTTTATAACCAGCAGTTTTGCCAAATCTTTATCTTTCACCATGAGATAACCTTAAAAAGAATTGTAATCCACAGGATTTATTAAAGAAGTAGCAAATAAATAGTCACCATCTTGAAGGTTGCATTTCACTTAAAATGTAGTGAAAGCCTACTTCCTTCTGCTCAACTCCTAAGATACTTAAGCCAGAAAGAATGCTAACAAGTTTCATGTTGTATTGACCATATGTATATATTTTTTAAGTCAAAATGCTTCCACACAGAGTATAACATTTAAAACCCCTAATAATTCCAATAAGATAGTCACATTTTTAGAATTGAGATGTACTTCAGTGATAAGGTAAGAATATGATGAAAAAAGAACACAAAACTGAGGGAGATAGTATTCTGAAATTCAAATCTTGGCTATGTCAATATAGCTGTGGGGTGTTTGTGTGTGTGTATGTGTGTGTGTGTGTGTGTGTAGTATGTGAACATATGTCTTAAATAAATATTATCTTTGAATCTAGTTACCTCATAAGTAGAATGAAGGGATTTGCTTGTAAACATTGCTATAATTACTTCCAGTCCTAAAACTCACTGATCAATGGACCTAGAACTGAAGTTTTCATTCATTTTTGGCACTTCAAATTAAGAAAACTTATTCTTTGGAGACTTGGGAATGGATTTTTAATATACAGATGTGCTAGTTAGTCACTTAGTATTATTGCCTTAGCTTGAGCCATATTATCAGAATGTAATTATAGTCTCAGACTGAGAAAGAGACCAAACTCATAGTTAACAATAAGGGTACTGCCCTCAGGTTTCTTGGTTCTTTGCAATCATGAGCATCCAAGGCAGTAAAGGCTTTTTATTGAATGCTTTTCTGCTTTTGAAGAAAGTAGATATTTCTAAATTTGTTAGTAATGCATTCTTTTTAGATCCCTACACTTTTTAGTAGGTCAAAAAGATAACAATGTAAACATAAATGTTTGATCTATTTGAACATGATGAAATAAATGAGGGTGGAAATCTTTCCTTATCTACGAGGGCACCTACACAGACATGCCATTTCTGGATGCTATCCAGTTATAAGAGATAATATGACAGGCATCTTCCATTGGGTCAAATGAATAAACAAAGTCTGTGGCTCATAAACTGGCCAAATAGCTAATCAGTTGGAGAAATTTATTATCTTATTTTCATTAAGTCAGCAGTGACTCATATAAATTTCATTCAGAGTATATGTGCCTAAACATAGACTCAAAGGAAGTTTTCCTTCTCTCTCGACTTAATGTAAGTTTCTTTAAGGCAGTGATGGTACCTTGTTCATCTTTTCTCTGGTCAGGGCCTTGCCTGACACAAGGAGCCTGTTCAATCATGGGTAAAGGAATGAACCTGAAGATCAAACAGTCCTTCAACCAATGCAGTAATTTTCCTCTGTTCAAATCCTTCTAGTGGTACTGAGAGCTCCTTTCCTCAGAAGGCAGCCTGGATTGTTGGACATAAACTCCTGCTTTCTGAATCCAAATTTGCCTCTCTGTCTAGCTTACATTTGATGTAGAAAATTGTGGATTTGAGTTCTATTGATATAGAGGACTATAAGAATAATTCACAAACAGACTCAAATAGATGTCATCAGTACATTCTAACACTTTTTATGGGTTTTTGGTCTGACTGGAATAAAGTCATTAAAGATTCTTTTGGGAAATGGTTTATTTGAGAATCCTTAGAGTCCCATCTTTTCACATCTACTGTTCTCTGCTTATATCCAGCCCTTAACCGTATGGAGGAGAAACACTGTACAGCAACTGCAAGTTCAGGGGTGAATTCTCT
The DNA here is from genome assembly GCF_032452875.1 of Bos javanicus. Lineage (NCBI taxonomy): Eukaryota > Metazoa > Chordata > Mammalia > Artiodactyla > Bovidae > Bos > Bos javanicus. The sequence goes on from NC_083876.1 coordinate 53,624,437, forward strand.
AAAAACTTAGTGTAATGAAAGTTTACTCAGGTTCTGTAAAACCCTGAGGGTGATGGTCATATTGCCATTTATGGATAATTACAAAAATGGATATAAAACATCATCTCAAGTTAGCAACTCTAGACTAGAGCTGTCACTTTATTGGAATAAGCAAAGCTTTTCTGATGACATTAAATGTCATCCATTTATTAACTCAACAAATATGCATTGAAGTCTCATTTTGTGTTAGCATGTGTTCCCTATTGACTCCCACTTTATTATGTTTAACATTTTATACTTAACACCTTGATGAAAATTTTATTTAGCCAAGTTGCTCAGTCGTGTATGACTCTTTGTGTCCCCATGGACTATACAGTCCATGGAATTCTCTAGGCCAGAATACTGGAGTGGGTAGCCTTTCCATTCTCCAGGGGATCTTCCCAACCCAGGGATCAAACCCAGGTCTCCCACATTGCAGGCAGATTCTTTACCATCTGAGCCACCAGGGAAGCCCTAATTTTATTTAGGCTCTTTTAAATAATAGGACAAACATCTCAAATATTCAATTTAGATGTCCATAGGTATGGGGAAATGTTTTAGACATTGGGCCTTTAGAAAAAAATATTTTAAATTGATATGTTAGAAACTGTACATAAATGTACCATTTATAAACATGACTTGTATCTACACTTACCCTTTTCCCTTGTCATTTGATGAGGTTATTTGTTTTATTATAATAATGAGTGTTAAGATCAGGAAGAAAACTATCTTAGCTTTTCTTAAGTGTTACTAGGATTATTTCCCAGGCACCAAAAATTGCCCCAAATTGGATATTTAAAAATACTTAAGTAATTTAGCTTAATATCATGAGAACAAGTGACTGCATTTGCAAGTCAACTTAGTGAAAATAAACGAGAAGCCTAATAGCTTCCTGAATAGAACAGTTCTGCTCTACTATCTGGCTTATTCACTACATGAATAATTCTGCCTTCACAAACGTATCAAACAGGTGAAAAACAGATCAAATAGAGAGTTATACATTGTTCAACTTCAAAGTCAAAGAGGTTAGAATTCAATTACAAATTGATTTTCCATTGCTTCATTATGCCAACTGGGAACTAGAGATGATAATGTTTAATGAAAATATTTCATACTTGAAGATATGTGTCTTCATTTACCAAGTGGATGAAACAACTGATCAGTTTAGGAACAACAATCAAATCACAGTTACATTAGAGATAACAACAAAAATATGAAAAAAAAAAAAGAGGTTTACAAATGATAGAGAATAATAAATTATTTTTCAGGTCACATAATTAGGTATATATAAGATAATTTAAAACCAAGTGGAGTGATTGCTGATGCTGCACTCTTAAAAATCTCCATCAAAATATACATGTCACCTGAGAGAGTGATACAAATAAATTATGACACAAAAGCAGAATAATGTCTCTTCTCATCCTTAAAACCTGGATAATATCTCATCAAAATGATTTGCCAAATGTGTATATGATGGAAAACTTTAATTCCAAAACCATTTCTCTAAATTACCAACGGATTTATACTCTTGATGCCTTTTCACATGGTCACAAGCCAAGCATGCATGTGATTCCCAAAATCGAGGAAGATTTACTGTGAAATCTTTCCTCCAGTTAAAGTAACTAAGGTATAATTTATTGTTTTTGTCTACTTCCTTCAGATACTTAGCTAGCTCACTGGGAGAGTTATAATCTTCCACATGAATGAATGAATCTGCTGGAATATAATTCTCATAGTTTTCCCTAGATGGCCCCAAAACAACAGGCACAGAGCCAGCCAGAAAAGCATTGTAGAGCTTTTCTGTGATGTAATCTTTGTGGATTGAGTTTTCAAAGGAAAGATAAAATTTGCAAGTAGATATGGTAGGAATCAAATTTTTATCAGTCACGTATTCTCCAAATGCTTGCCCATAGGTATGGATTTCAATGCTTTTGCTTAGCTCATTGTAATACTTGACCCTGGCATGCTCAGGGTTCCAGTTACTTACAACCCAGCACACTAACTTCTCTTTGTTTGGCACTTCAAACACGAAGGGGTTTGTGCTTACGGTCAAGAAACCATAAGGCACTTGGATATCTGAGTCACGGCGATAAGTCAGAGTCAGGTTGAACAGGTGCTCAATGCCACTCTTCTGTGGTGTGTGAGTCGGTGATTCCAAATTCATCCAAATCCATTTCTGGAAGGGTGGCCTCGCCTGCTGAGGTAAATTGGTCAGATCCCAACTGATGTCTCGGTGGTGGATCAGAACTGCGTGAGACTTGTTATACAGAGAACGGTCTGTCGTGAGATGGCATCCTTGGATGTTGAACATTGCTTGGCAAGATGTAAGGTCAAAGGTCTGCCCAAATGGCCACACCCAAATCAGAATAGTAGTTTCATTAAAATCACCAGTTTTGGTGGAGAAGAAATTTTTCATTTTCAGCACTGAGCTGGCTGACTCCATCGGGCTGAAGATCCAGCTGTTGGTGGGCTTGATGTAAATGAACAGACACACCATGAAGCAGGCCAGGATAATGCAGACAATTAAAAATGGGCGGAGAATTCCTTTGGATGCGGAGGTCATAATTTTTTCTGTGAAACAGAAAGGGAAAGAAAGATAGAGGAGTAGGTAGAGGTAGGGATGAAGAGTTAATCACAAATACATTTTGAGATAAATAGCTGGTACATCCTAAAATACACTTAATCACAAAATCAACTGCATTTTCTTTTCCAGTGTCACCAAAAACTAAACATAGTGTCTGCTCAATAAAATCAAGTTGCAAACAGTACCTGTTTCCTAAACACTCACTCTCAACTAGGCTTGGTGCCAAGCACTTTGAACACATTACCCCTATCAATGAGGTCTTTTATCCCCTCTTCTCTGCAGAATGAGGAAATTGAGGGCCCAAAATAGGTAGCTTACCCATTGAATTATGCTGTTTCTTGCCTTCTAAATCCTCTTTGAACAAGTAATACAAGCATCAGTAATCCATTGAGGTGCATTGCACATCAAGTTTACTGTCTTGATTTCTCTAATCTCTGCCCTTTATATAAGTGAGGGCTTCCCTGGTGGCTCAGTGGTAAAGAATCTGCCCGCCAATGCAGGAGACGTGGGTTCAATCCCTGGGTCAGGAAGATGCCTTGGAAAAGGAAATGGCAACCAACTCTAGTATTCTTGTCTGGGAAATCCCATGGACAGAGGAGCCTTGTGGGCTACCATTCATGGGGCTGCAAAGAGTTGGACACTATTTAGTGACTAACACTACCACCATTTACCCATGAGTCAAATTTTGATCAGTTTCCCTTAATAAGAACAATACCTGACAGTTATCTGGTGCTCCTTAGTGCCATGCATTAATATGAGGACTTACATTAACAATATATGTATTAATTTATATATTTACATGTGTGTGTATCTCTGTGTAAGTATATGTACTAACTCATTATATTTTCATCTCATTCATGAAGAAATTGAGGTACCAAATGGTTAAGAAACTCCAAAGTCATGCATAGTCAGTGGCAGAGCATTCTTTTAAACACAGGCTCTGGGTCCAGAATCTAGGTACTTGATGACTCCATTTTTATAATCATTGATTCTCTAGGCTGCAGCCAGAGAATACAGTCATCTTGATGATACCAGAACGTAAACTTCATGAGAAGCTTTGTTTCTCATGGCTATATCCTCATCACCAGGTTACAGTAGGTGCTTAATATATGCTTAGTAGATGCTATATATACTGCATAAATGAATGGGTGGATTGCTGTGTACCTCAGGTGGATTCTCAAGGTATAAGCATTGGTAACTAGATAAATAAAAATAAACAAAGTATGAATGAATGAAATTATACTTAGTTGCTTTATTGGTATATTTAACACATATCACTCTATAGAATGAAATGACTTACAGGTATTCTTACCAGTAGTTGAGCAAATTTTCCCAGTTTTGACTCTCTTTGTTGCATCCCAAAGTTGGCATATAGTACATTTTAGTCCCACAACACTTTATTTGGCCAAATGGGAAAAACTGGTTGCTAGGCAGACACAATATTCCTTCCATTATGTGCCTCTAAATTTTCCTGATTCCTGGACATTTTGAGTTTCTTGAGGTTCTTCTTGTTAACTCTCTGCATATCATCTATGCTCTCAACTTTCCACTGGTATTGGGGTCAATTACTAAACAACAGAGCTGTTACTCAGTAACACTTGCTTTTTACAGAAGCTGTCAGAAAACTTTGCCCCTTGGAGCCAAATTGACTTCCCTTTGACAAGAACTTTTTCACCTATTCCTCATTACTAAAATTCAGTTGGACACCTAACATGTCTTGAATTTCTCATATAACCTATATTTTAAGGACTTGCAGTTTGTTACGATAGGTCTCACCAGAGATAGCAATACATATAAACATAAAGTTAATTTTAACAATAAAGAGTATAATTAAAGTCTTTAAATCATTTTAATACTTTAAAGTAATATGAAGAAATATAGTTTAAAGACTACAGCATTAAAAATAACAGAAACTTCAGTAAAAAGTACTACTTGTAAGAATTGGCATGTGTATAATTGCATTCTCCATAAAGAGACCTTTGGTCATACTTTAAGAATGATCTACTGAGCATTAAAGGATAGAAGAACTTGGAAAAGAAAAGGTTCAGGTTGTGATTTTCAAACTATAAATATACTTCAAGGTATTAGGGACAGAAACATGAAACTAAGAATAGGAGACTTCTTCAAGGTGTAGTAATTCCACTTAGGCATGTGTGTGTTTTGAACCTTAACTTTAAATGGAAACAAACAGGAATATGCCTGGAAAAGATCTAATCTGAAAAGATACATGGACCCCAGTATTCTTAGCAGCACTATTCACAATACCAGAGACATGGAAGTAACCTAAATGTCTGTTGAAAGATGAATGGATAAAGAAGATGTGACACATACATAAAATGGAATATTGCATAGCCATAAAAAAGAATGAAATAATGCCATTTGTAGCAACATGGGTAGACCTAGAAATTATCATACTAAGTGAAGTAAGTCAGACAAAGACAAATATCATATGGTACTATTTATGAATCTAAAAAATGCTATCAAAATATCCTATTTACAAAATAAAAATAGACTCACAGAAATAGAAAACAAACTTATGTTTACCCAAGGTGAAAGGGAGGCAGGGATAAATTAAGAGTTTTGGATTAACAGATAAACAATGCTATATATAAAATAGATGAACAACAAGGTTCTACTGTATAGCACAGGGAACAATAACATAATGGAAAACAATCTGAAAAAGAATTCACTTCAGTTCAGTTCAGTCATTCAGTCATGTCTGACTCTCTACAACCCCATGGACTATAGCCTGTCAGGCCTCCTTGTCCATCACCAACTCCTGGAGTTTACTCAAACTCATGGCCATTGAGTTGGTGATGCCATCCAACCATCTCATCCTCGTTTCCCCCTTCTTCTCCTGCCTTCAAATTTTTTCAGCATCAGGGTCTTTTCAAATGAGTTAGTTCTTTGCATCAGGTGGCCAAGTATCAGCTTCAGCATCAGTCCTTCCAGTGAATATTCAGGATTGATTTCTTTTAGGATGGACTGGATAGATCTCCTTGCACTCCAAGGGAATCTCAAGAGTCTTCTCTAACATCACAGTTCAAAAGCATCAATTCTTCGGCGCTCAGCTTTCTTTATAGTCCAACTCTAACATCCATATATGACCACTAGAAAAACCATAGCTTTGACTAGATGGACTTTTGTTGGCAAAGTCATGTCTCTGCTTTTTAACACACTGTCTAGGTTGGTCATAGCTTTTCTTCCAAGGAGAAACATGGTTGCAGTCATCATCTGAAGTGATTTTGGAGTCCAAAAAAATAGAGTCTGCCACTGTTTCCACTGTTTCCCCATCTGTTTGCCATGAAGTGATGGGACCAGATGCCATGATCTTAGTTTTCTGAAAGCTGAGTTTAAGCCAACTTTTTCACTCTCCTCTTTCACTTTCATCAAAAGGCTCTTTAGTTCTTCGCTTTCTGCCATAAGTGTGGTGTCATCTGCATATCTGAGGTTATTGATATTCCTCCTGGAAATCTTGATTCCAGCTTGTGCTTCATCCAGCCCAGCGTTTCTCATGATGTACTCTGCATATAAGTTAAATAAGCAGGGTGACAATATAAAGCCTTGACATACACCTTTTCCCATTTGGAACCAGCCCATTGTTCCATGTCCAGTTCTAACTGTTGTTTCTTGACCTGCATACAGATTTCTCAGGAGCCAGGTCAGGTGGTCTGGTATTCCCATCTCTTTCAGAATTTTCCAAGCTTGTGGTGATCCACACCGTCAAAAGCTTTGGCATAGTCAATGAAGCAGAAGTAGATGTTTTTCTGGAACTCTCTTGCTTTTTCAATGATCCAGCAAATGTTGGCAATTTGATCTCTGGTTCATCTGCCTTTTCTAAATCCAGCTTGAACATCTGGAAGGTCATGGTTCACATAGTGTTGAACCTGGCTTGGAGAATTTTGAGCATTACTTTACTAGCATGTGAGATGAGTTGCAATTTTGCATTAGTTTGAACATTCTTTGGCACTGCCTTTCTTTGGGATTGGAATGAAAACTGACCTTTTCCAGTCTTGTGGCCACTGCTGAGTTTCCCAAATTTGCTGGCATATTGAGTGCAGCACTTTCACAGCATCATCTTTTAGGATTTGAAATAGTTCAACTGGAATTCCATCACCTCCACTAGCTTTGTTCATAGTGATGCTTTCTAAAGCCCACTCAACTTCACATTCCAGGATGTCTGGCTCTAGGTGAGTGATCACACCATTGTGGTTATCTGGGTCATGAAGATCTTTTTTGGATAGTTCTTCTGTGTAGTCTTGCCACCTCTTCTTACTATCTTCTGCTTCTGTTAGGTCCATACTACTTCTTTCCTTTATTGAGCCCATCTTTGCATGAAAAATTACCTTGGTATCTCTAATTTCCTTGAATAGATCTCTAGTCTTTCCCATTCTATTGTTTTCCTCTATTTCTTTGCACTGGTCACTAAGGAAGGCTTTCTTATCTCCCCTTCCTATTCTTTGGAACTCTGCATTCAAATGGGTATATCTTTTCTTTTCTCCTTTGCTTTTCACTTCCTTTCTTTTCATAGCTATTTTCAAGGCCTCCTTCGACAACCATTTTGCCGTTTTGCATTTCTTTTTCTTGGGGATGGTTTTTATCACTGCCTCCCATATAATGTCATGAACTTCTGTCCATATTTCTTCAGGCACTCTGTCTATCCGATTTAATCCCTTGAATCTATTTATCACTTCCATTGTATAATCATAGGGGATTTGATTTAGGTCATACCTGAATGGCCTACTGGGTTTCCCTACTTTCTTCAATTTAAGTCTGAATTTGGCAAAAAGGAGTTCATGATATGAGCCACTGTCAGCTCCTGGTCTTGTTTTTTCTGACTGTATAGAGCTTTTCCATCTTTGGCTGGAAAGAAAGAATCAATGTGATTTCGGGATTGACCATCTGGTGATGTCCAAGTGTAGAGTCTTCTCTTGTATTGTTGGAAAAATGTGTTTGGTATGACCAGTGCATTCTCTTGGCAAAACCCTATTAGCCTTTGCCCTGTACTCCAAAGGCCAAATTTGCCTGTTACTCCACTTCTTGACTTCCTACTTTTGGATTCCAGTCCCCTATAATATAATGGACATCTTTTTGTGGTGTTAGTTCTAGAAGGTCTTGTGGGTCTTAACAGAACTGTTCAACTTCAGCTTCTTCGGCATTCCTGGTTGGGACATAGACTTGGATTACTGTGATACTGAATGGTTTGCCTTGGAAACAAACAGAGATCGTTCTGTCACTTTTGAGATTGCATCCAAGTACTACATTTTGGACTGTTTTTTTTTTTTTTGTCTTCTGTTTCATTGAAAAATAATATATATATATAGCCTTAATCTGAAATTAACACATCATTATAAAGCAACTATGCTTCAATTTTAGAAAAGAAAGAAAGAAATAGGGATATACTATGGAGTATTATACAATACTTGCCTAAAAGTTTAAGATAGAACAGAATAGTTAGGTTTGTAACTTGCCACTTGGTCTTTATTCCTAGATTGCAGTCACTACATCCTCTTCAATATACCTCTCTATTTCACACTAGCTAGGATGTGGGGTCGGAAGAAGTTCTTCCCTTATGCCATTATGAGTCCTTGGGTCAACATCTTTGATAATCCCTATTTGGTACCTTTTCTATATGTTGTGAAAATTCATAATCAAACTACTTCTGTTAAGGCAAACTTTTTAATCTTCAGTAAAAATGTGTAAAAACCACAAACCCTTTGAACAGAACTTTGGATCTACTTGGGCATCTAGAGATCAACTCAGATCAACCCCCAAAACCAGAAATGAATCACCAAAAATTGATAGGTGGATTGAAATTAGAAATAGTTTAAAAAACAAGGATTGCCATATATATTCACATTGCAACTTTTTCCTGTTATAGAAAGTAAAAATTTTAAGGTGCTTCCTATAGTGCCTGGACCATGCTGCTGCTGCTGCTATGTCACTTCAGTCATGTCCGACTCTGTGTGACCCCATAGACGGCAGCCCACCAGGCTCCTCCACCCCTGGGATTCTCCAGGCAAGAACACTGGAGTGGGTTGCCATTTCCTTCTCCAATGCATGCATACATGCTAAGTCGCTTCAGTTGTAACTGACTCTGTGCGACCCCATGGACAAGCAAGAGTATTGGAGTGGCAATTACAAGTATTGGAGTGGACAAGCAAGAGTATTGGAGTGGCAAGTACAGGCAAGAGTACTGGAGTGGCAAGTACAGGCAAGAGTACTGGAGTGCGTTGCCATTTCCTTCTCTGCCTAGACCGTAGAAAGCATGTGTTTGCTATTACATTATTATTTCTTATTAGTCAAGAATCAGAGTTCTCATAACAGCTGAAATCTTTTGGAATAATAGATTCTTTCTGATTTCTGTGCAAATTATTACTATTTCTAACTACATACACACAATCTCCCCTAAATACAAAACATAACTCATTAGTATTAATGTCTGGATACAATACATAAGGAAACAAATTATAGTGAACTAGCAGCAGCAGCAGCAGCAGCAAGCAGAGTCTTTCAATAGATCATGAAATCAGCCTTTTCACAAAAGTTTGCTTTGTAAGCATATTGTGTTTAGATTCTGTGGCAGATATTTCCTGGTTTTTACTGTCTGGCAACCACTCACTTTTCTTCTGATAATAGCATCCCAATTGCCTATCAGGATATACCTCTCCTCTCCTGTGTGAAATCTTTGTGACTTTTTCTTAACCACTATTGAGGATGGATGCCAGATCATTCAAACTCTCTCTCTCTCTGGGACTTTAAAACTTGCATGTAAGGGCCAAGAAAGAAAAATGTTGGAGATAATTAATCACACTGGAGTTCCCTGAGAAGACTTATATGAACTCTGCTACCTGCCACCAAGAAGCTACTCAGGACACTGCCTTCCTGGGCTTCGTTCTTGAGATATGCCTTTAGCTCCAAGAGCTACTCCATAAACATAAAAATTTTCTTTTTGTTTATATTAGTTATAATTGATTATATTTCTTGAGACAAAGAAATCAAAACAAACAACAAAAACAAAAGCCATAATCAAGCCAAAAATGAAAAAAACAAAGCCCCAATTGATTCTTTTTTTTTTTTTTCAGTTTTTCTTTCTGCAGTATATGAAGTATCTAACTTAAATCTTTCAAAATATATCCACAATTATCTGGATCATGGTGGAGAGTTCTGATAAAATGTGGTCCACTGGAGAAGGGAATGGCAAACTACTTCAGTATTCTTGCCTTGAGAACCCCATGAACAGTATGAAAAAGCAAAAAGATAGGACACTGAAAGATGAACCCCCCAGGACGGTAGGTGCCCAATATGCTACTGGAGATCAGTGGAGAAATAACTCCAGAAGAATGAAGAGAGGGAGCCAAAGCAAAAACTCACCCAGTTGTGGATGTTACTGGTGATGGAAGCAAGTCTCTTTACTGATGCTGTAAAGAGCAACATTGCATAGGAACCTGAAATGTCAGGTCCATAAATCAAGGCAAATTGCAAAGTGGTCAAACAGGAGATGGCAAGAGTGAACATTGACATTTTAGGATTCAGCAAACTAAAATGGACTGGAATGGGTGAATTTAACTCAGATGAGCATTATATCTACTACTGTGGGCAAGAATCCCTTAGAAGAAATGGAGTAGCCATCATAGTAAACAAGAGTCTGAAATGCAGTATTTGAATGCAATCTCAAAAATGACAGAATGATCTCTGTTCATTTCCAAGGCAAACCATTCAATATCACGATAATCCAAGTCTGTGCCCCAACCAGTAATGCTGAAGAAGCTGAAGTTGAACAATTTTATGAAGACCTACAAGACCTTCTAGAACTAACACCAGAAAAGATGTCCTTTTCATTATAGGTGACAGGAATGCAAAAGTAGGAAGTTCCTTGTGGCTCAGACAGTAAAGCGTCTGCCTACAATGAGGGAGACCTGGGTACAATCCCTACATCGGGCAGATCCTCTGGAGAAGGAAATGGCAATCCACCCCAGTACTCTTGCTTGGAAAATCCCATGGACGGATGAGCCCGGTAGGCTACAGTCCATGGGGTCACAAAGAGTTGGACACGACTGAGCGACTTCATTTCACTTCACTTCACTTCACTTCAAGAAACACCTGGAGTAACAGTCAAATTTGGCCTTGGAGTACAGAATGAAGCAGGACAAAGGCTAATAGAATTTTGTCAAGAGAACACACTGGTGATAGCAAACACCCTCTTCCAACAACACAAGAGAAGACTCTACACATGAACATCACCAGATGTTCAATATCAAAATCAGATTGATTATATTCTTTGCAGTCAAAGATGGAGAAGCTCTATATAGTCAGCGAAAATAAGACTGGAAGCTGACTGTGGCTCAGATCATGAACTCCTTATTGCCAAATTCAGACTTAAATTGAAGAAAGTAGGGAAACCACTAGTCCATTCAAGTATGACCTAAATCAAATCCCTAACTATTATACTACAGTGGAAATGAGAAATATATTTAAGGGACTAGATCTCATAGACAGAGTGCCTGATCAACTATGGACAGAGGTTCATGACATTGTACAAGAGACAGGGAGCAAGACCATCCCCAAGAAAAAGAAATGCAAAAAAGCAAAATGGCTATCTGAGCAGGCCTTACAAATAGCTGTGAAAAGAAGAGAAGTGAAAAGCAAAGGAGAAAAGGAAAGATATAACCATTTGAATGCAGAGTTCCAAAGAATAGGAAGGAGAGATAAGAAAGCCTTCCTCAGTGATCAGTGCAAAGAAATAGAGGAAAACAATAGAATGGGAAACACTACAGATCTCTTCAAGAAAATCAGAGATATCAAGGGAACATTTCATGCAAAGATGGGCTCAATAAAGGACAGAAATTGCACGGACCGAACAGAAACAGAAGATATTAAGAAGAGGTGGCAAGAATACACAGAAGAATCATGTAAAAAAGATCTTCATGACCCAGATAACCACGATGGTGTGATCACTCACCTAGAGCAAGACATCTGGAATGTGAAGTCGAGTGGGCTTTAGGAAGCATCACTACAAAAAAAGCTAAGGGAGGTGATAGAATTCTAGTTGAGCTATTCGAATCCTAAAAGATGATGCTGTGAAAGTGCTGCACTCAATATGCCAGCTAATTTGGAAAACTCAGCAATGGCCACAGGTCTGGAAATGGTCAGTTTTCATTCCAATCCCAAAGAAAGGCAATGTCAAAGAATGCTCAAACTACCGCACAATTGAACTCATCTCACACGCTAGTTAAGTAATGCTCAAATTCTCCAAGCCAGGCTTCAACAATACATGAACCATGAACTTCCAGATGTCAAGCTGGATTTAGAAAAGGCAGAGGGACCAGAGATCAAATTGCCAATATCTGCTAGATCATTGAAAAAGCAAGAGGGTTCCAGAAAAACATCTATTTCTGCTTTATTGATTATGCCAAAGCCCTTGACTGTGTGGATCACAATAAACTGAAAAATTCTGAAAGAGATGGGAAATACCAGACCACCTGACCTGCCTCTTGAGAAATCTGTGTGCAGGTCAGGAAACAACGGAACTGGACATGGAACAACAGGCTGGTTCCAAATAGGGGAAGGAGTATGTCAAGGCTGTATATTGTCACCCTGCTTATTTAATGTATATGCAGAGTACATCATGAGAAACGCTGGGCTGGAGGAAACACAAGCTGGAATCAAGATTGCTGGGAGAAATACAATAACCTCAGATATGCTGATGACACCACCCTTATGGCAGAAAGTGAAGAGGAACTAAAGAGCCTCTTGATGAAAGTGAAAGAGGAGAGTGAAAAAGTTGGCTTGAAACTCAACATTCAGAAAACAAAGATCATGGCATCTGGGCCCATCACTTCATGGCAAATAGATGGGAAACAGTGACAGACTATTTTTTGGGCTCCAAAATCACTGCAGATGGAGACTGCAACCATGAAATTAAAACATGTTTATTCCTTGGAAGAAAAGTTATGACCAACGTAGACAGCATATTCAAAAGCAGAGACATTACTTTGACAACAAAGGTCTGTCTTGTCAAGGCTATGGTTTTTCTAGTAGTTATGTATGAATATGAGAGTTGGACTATAAAGAAAGCTGATAGCCAAAGAATTGATGCTTTGAACTGAGGTGTTAGGGAAGACTCATGAGAGCCCCTTTGACTGCAAGGAGATCCAACCAGTCCATCCTAAAAGACATCAATCCTGAATATTCATTGGAAGGCCTGATGTTGAAGCTGAAACTTCAATACTTTGGCCACCTGATGCGAAGAGCTGACTCATTTGAAAAGACCCTGATGCTGGGAAAGATTGAAGGCAGGATGAGAAGGGGACGGCAGAAGATGAAATGGTTGGATGGCATCACTGACTCAATGGACATGAGTTTGAATAAACTCCAGGAGTTGGTGACGGACAGGAAGGCCTGGTGTGCTGCACTCCATGTGGTCGCTAGAGTTGGACATGACTGAGTGACTGAACTGAACTGATATATAAATTAGGAAAAGAGCAAACAAATTTCTTCACTTTACATTAAGCTATAGACTTCAACCAGAGCTTAGCTATTTGGTGGCAGGTGATGTGGAAATCAGTCCTGAATATTCATTTGGAAGCATTGATGCCAAAGCTCCAATACTTCGGCCACCTGTTGTAAATAACTCACTCATTAGAAAAGACCTGATGCTGGGAAAAATTGAAGGCAGGAGGAGAAGGGGGCGACAGAAAATGAGATGGTTGGATGACATCATTGACTCTATCAACATGAGTTTGAGTAAGCTGTGGGAGTTGGTGATGGACAGGGAAGCCTCTCGTGCCACAGTCCATGGGATCACAAAGAGTCGGGCATGACTGAATGACTGAAATGACTGACATATGTTAACTTGGGCTTCCCTGATGGCTCAGCAGTAAATATCCTGGTTTGGTCTGGGTCAGGAAGATATCCTGGAGGAGGGCATGGCAACCCATTCCAGAAGTATTCTTGCCTGGAGAATCCCATGGATAGGGGAACCTGGGAGGCTACAGTTCATGGGGTCTCAAAGAATTAGACAGGACTGAAGTGACTTTGCACACATGCACCCATAATGTCTAACTTAATGATTAGTAATCTCTTTAGCCAGGCTCAGATAACAATTGCTCCCTATATAACCATTATGGTGTTTAGTGTCATGATATTAGTATCTAGGATTCTGCAAAAGTCTTCTGAACACTACACTGTTTGTTCATAGTTAAAATTGCCCCTATAAAATAATTGTTTTTTTTTTTTATTTAGTTTTGTTTGCTTTTACTCTTCCTTATAATTTTTATGCTAAAATCCTTTACAAGAATAAAAATATAAGCTTTCTACTTTCTACACTATATATTGAATTATATTCTGCCTCAAAGTACTGTAGAACTTTATATATTCATCGCTTTACTATCAAAGACTCCCTTGACACCTCACATTCCACTAAACCTTTCTCATGGGAATTCCCGCTCTGAGTTTCCACAATTCTCTGCATTAAGCTCCTGAGCCAAATGCCTCCTGCCTTTGGGAGAAAAGCCATTTACTCTTTGGCAAGAAGACACTGGTTAATTTCTGGAATGCTATCAAATTGTGAACTGTTTTCAAAGACCTTTGGATACAATCTCTGGTATTTCTAGGCATATGCTTGTGTTTTACTTCCTCCAAACACCAGAGAAGCTGCCACCAAAATATGCCAGCTTTGGTCACCAATGCTTTTCCTGAGTATTTCTTAGAATATATTCTGACAGAACCAACAATTTCCTGACCTATTTCTACAGTGGTTTCATTGATCTTACCTCTAAATTCTCAAAGACTTCTCTCTACCCCCTACCCCCAGCCCTGCCCCGCCACCTCCACTTTCATTTTTGTCTCAGACATTTGTTTCCATTGGAGTGCAAGCTGCCAATTGTTACTTCTCCTGCATTGTACACTTTTTTATCTTGGGAAGTTCCTACATTCAGTCTCTGAAATTTTCTTTTCAATTCAGGGATTAACTTTTTTTCTTTTTTTTTAGTTTGATCTTTTATCTGCTCTCTTCTCCCTACTTGTAATCACTAGTTCTTAATCACTGTCTCGATTCCCTTTAGAAACTCTATTTACCAGCTTTGTCTGCAGCTAGGACAATCAGATCTGACTCTGAGCCCAAGTGTAACTTGGCCCTTGTGCCACCTAAACATAAGAACACCCCAGACAGGACAGGGGCTGGTTTCTGGCATTTGCTCAGAACACGCTTTCTGGCTTTCCTTGAGGCAGTCTTTTCATAATTTGTCAGCACAGTGCTTTCTAAGGGTTTCCCTGGTGGCTCAGACAGTAAAGAATTCGCCTGCAATGCAGGCCTTGTGGTTTGATCCCTGGGTCAGGAAAATCCCATGAAGAAGGGAATGGCAACCCACTTCAGTATTCTTGCCTGGAGAATTCCATGGACAAAAGAGCCTGGCGGGCAACAGTCTATGGGGACGCAAAAGAGTTCGACACAACTGAGCAACTAACACAACAGCAGCAACAGTGCTTTCTATGATTGTTGTCAGATTTTAGAACATAGCAGCCAGCCACCAAAGGTCAAGAGGCCTTTAAAACAACAATAAAAAAGTCAAAAATTCTCATTTTGGACCAATACATTACTATGTGTTTCTGACTCTGAGAGTTCCTTCCTTTCCAATGACAAAGTAAAGCAATTAACTCATTGATTTTCTTGATGTTTTCCTTTCCTTTAAATCCACACCCAACCCAGCGCCAGACCTGCCAATTTTGCCTCCTCAATGTTCCTTCAGTTGGTTGACTTCTCATTTCCCCAAGTTAAAATGCACATCATTTCTTGTATGGACTATTGTCAATGCTTTTTTAAGAGGTCCACTTGGCACTCACTTTTGGTCCTTTCAGTTCATTCACAATGCGGTAGACCAGTGGTTCTCAAAGTGTGTTCCCAAGACCAGAAGGGTCAGCATTAGCATCTCCTGTGATCTTGTTAGAAGTGCAAATTCTCTCTCCCAAATCTAGACATATGGAATCAGAAACTGTAGGCTGAAGTTGAGCAATCCATTTTAAAAAGTCCTCCAAGTGATGCTGGCATACACTTTTCAAACCACAGATCACAAGTTATACTTCTGTTTAAGGGCATGAATTCCAATTGCTTTTAGGATAAAGTAAAAAAAAAAAATCTTAATGTAGCGTAAACAGTTTTGGATGATGGGGACTTTGCCTCAGTCTCCACCCTTAATGCATGATCCTTCTGCATTGTCTGCAATGCTGTCCTTGGCCTTCTTGCATGGGATCACTACACCAGCTCTTCTGTCTCCCTGGACAGTTTCCTGATCTCTTTCTTGATTTACTTTTCCCTTTTCAGGTCCAGCTCCACTGGCAGTTGCTTGTGGAAGGATCCCTGACAATCTCCCAACACCTCCTCCCCACCCCGCCCCCACTGCCCAGCACACACACACCCAAGTATGTATCTCAACCATGTGTCATTTTTACACAGCACTTAGCACAGTAGCAAGTTTACCTTAACTTGCATGGGTATTTGATAAATATTTTGCCTCTGTTCTACCTCAAATGTTAACTTGTATGGTAATCATTGGGTGTTTTTCCTCACTATTTAATCCCTAGTGCCTAGTCAGACCTGGCATATCCTTGTTCTCAACAAATGTTTTCAGTGACCACATAACTAAAAATTACTGAGCATTTGCAGGGTTCGGGGTACCAGGCTAAAAGTTTTATATAGATTTTATCATGTTGCGCTCAGGAAAAATATACTTCTTTTTGTTAATTTAACAAATAAGTATGCATCACTGTCTCTGTGACATCATGGTTCTAAGCACTTAACAAATATTAACTTCTTTAGATCCCACAATTCTCAGATGAAATATACTCTACAACTATATTCATTTTTATAGATGAGGAAACCCATGCCTATCTATCTGTCTCATTTCATACAGTAAGTGGTCAGTCAAAATGTGGACACATACCTGTCAGTCCAGTGGTTAAGACTCCTTGCTTCCACTGCAAGGGACATGGGTTCGATCCCTGGTTGGGGAACTAAGATCCCATATGCAGTGCAGCATGGCCAAAACAAACAAACAAGAAAGATGTGGACTCTAGTGGCTTGACTCAAAGTGTGTTGCTTTAAAAATACATGTTAAGTATTGAGGTTCCAGCTGATAATTGCAGAAAATGCCTTGAATTATAGGAATAAAGTTTTATGACATATATTATTCTGGAGCCATTGTTCATTGGAATAAACTAGATTCATCAACAATTCTCTCCTGGCTTTTATTCTAGAAAACAATGTCTGGGGACAGTGGATCTGGAGTACTAGCAGTTTAGGTAACTCTCCTCCTGCCCCTAAGAGAGTGTGGAGAGGTAAATCAGAGCAAGGGTGAGTCTAGGTTTTTTTTTTTTTTTAATGATTTGGGTGTTTATAAAGCAATTCAAGAAATACCAAGGATATTGACACATTTTTATTGCTAATCCAAGGCCTCTCTGATGATTCTATTTCTGCTAGCCACACTCTCTTTCAGATGAATTCCTTACATGCTGCTTTGTTGACTTAGCTTTGAAATTCAACTAACTTCAAAGAGTTAAACTGGTTAAAAACAATAAGGGTAGAGAAAAGAAATCATTTAAATAAAATTTTCAGTTCTATCCAATTTTGTCCACATAATGTCCTCAGTTAGTATTTTTAAAGGATTTACAAGTATTTATTTTAACCATTCCTTCAAACTTGATATGGAATTTCTTCTCTATAAATTTTTATATTCTTAATTCTCTAGCTCTCACCAGATTACTATATAAGGCCATACCATATGCTTTGAATCACCACAATTTGATAGTTTGATTTCCATTAGTCTTACTACTAGGAATGTCTCTTCTTCAAGATGTCTCTCAACTGTTCCTGTGAAAGACACCCTAGTTTCATACCCCCAAATGGTCTGGCAGCAGCAGCCCCCATCTACGGTTTGTCCTTCTTCATCAAGTGGGTCCACTAGTTTGAGAATCCACTTGATGCAGCCTCACTTCTCCTCCTAATCACCCAATGTATGGACCTAGACACACAAATGCAGATTTTCCCTGACCTTGAACCATCTGAGTACCAGTTTCTGGGTTCATGTCACAGTTGGAAAACCAGCTACTTGAATCAAGCTTGGTCGCTGACTCCAGTATTTTTGAATGCGCTGAGACACTCACAACATCTCTCCCAGAACATTTCCTTCAATTTCTGGTCCTTTGTCTGCTAACACTATAGGCTTTATTTTAGTTTACAGGGCAAGTGAGTGAATCCACAGAAAATAAACAGCTTTATCTTCCCTGGCTATTTCCTATACGCTTATCCCCAACATTAAATTCTTGTTCTTCAAGCTACAAAAAACAGAAATGGAAACAAAAACAGAATACCATCATGCATATCAAAGGATGTTAACAGATACTAAGAAAGAGGCTGTCAGAATGAAAGAGAGAATATCTACCTATAGACAGAAGCATTGTACTAGATCGGGCATTGCCATGACAACAGTTTCTGCACCACATCAAATTTTGCAGGCTGATCATCTTTTGAACTCATTAGCACCAGCTTTACCGGGATTAAATAAAAACAGATCAATGTAGTTAATGAGGAGCTTCTGAAACTTCAAGTTAAATCTACAATAAAAGGATTGGCCAGTAAGAACTAAAATAGAAAGAATGAGCCACAAGAAGTCAACAGTTTAAGAGACAATATGATAAAAGCATGGCTAAGGAGATTACAGAAAAAAGGAAGTTGCAAGTTTAATCAATTTGCAACTGAATAATTTGAAAATCAGCCGATTGATTAACATATTAAACAGAAGATAATATTATTAGAAGGAAGGTAGAAAGGGAGAAATTAGGAGTAAAAATTCCTGGAGTGAGAAATTTTTAATCTTGGAGATATAAGTATTACAATACTTGGAAGTGAAACAGAGCAGGACCTTATGGTCCTTCCCCCTCATGTCCTCTGCCTGCCCTTTGTCTGTGGAAAACTTCAGTCAAATAATAAGTTTAATCAGAGAAATTCGAACATGCAGAAAGAAAGGAAAACAGTCAAAGGAGACCAAGTAATAATAATAAGTACTCATTAAGCAGAGTCAAGGACTTTTAGTTCCTTCTCAAGGACTATAGATAATATTCTGAGCCATATCCTGTGAGCTGTCTAATAGATACTGAAACTTTCACAAGGTGGAGAAGTTAAATACATGATGACCAGACTTTTCTCACAACATGAGCTGTTACAGTTCCAAGAACTGACCTCAAAGAAATGGAAACAAACTGTAGATATCAGGCAAGCGTATGCTCCTTGGTTCTGTCTCGTCACAACAAAGATTTGGAGCGACGGACATTAAAGCCCTTGGCGCGTCACAGCTCTCAGGTCTTGGACAAACCATGTTATAGCTCTTAGACAAATCAGTGTTACACCTCTATTTTATTTAGAAGTTAGCAGGAGAATCCATCCTTGAAGTATGAGGGCATGCCAACCCAAAGACAAGAAGAGAAGAGAGTGGAGGAGTGCTCCAGTGCGCCGGAAAGAGAGAGAGTGCTTTGGCTCCTCCTTTTATATGTTTTTTCCTCCCCCTGGGCCTGCCCTATGCAAATTGGGCCAGCCAGGGGTGCTGTTTGTTCTACCTGAAGTCCTCACTCCAGTCTTCAGACCTTCCTTTGTTCTATTTTCACGGGCTTTTCCCTTTCTTGTCTTTTAGCCACCGCCATTTTGGACTCCTGTTTCCTATTCTAACTACCTAACATTCCCCCAAGAGATGGGAGGCCTAATTCTTTGGGAATAGGGGCATCGAGGTCTTTCTGGATACTTCCTGCTGAACTGGGATGGCGAGGGGTTATTGGGCCTCCCCCTCTTGCTAGTCTCCAGCCTCAGAGTCCTTATAGTGGTGTCCATCTAAGGGTGAGTGATATTTTCCATGGTTAGCCATAGTTTTGTATCTTTGTTGAACTGGCACAGCATGTTGTAGCTTATTGACCTGGGAAGAGACAAAACAGGTTAGACAATTGATAATACATGGAACAATCATAAGCAGCATCAATACGGTATAACAAGGACTAGTAGGGGCATTAGCCAATTCCAAATTCACATCGCCAGGATGGCTTAAGTCCCTCCCTGTTCAGGGATCAGAAGATCCATCTCCTGTCTGTTTTGGAGTACAGTCCCTGCCAAGCTATGTTAGCTCTTTAGAGCTATCCTGAGAAATCTTATCCCCAGAAACCAGATTTTGGGGGTGTTCATTAGAATGGCACTCATTTGTAGTCCTGAATAGGTATCTGAGATCTCCCAGGGGCTCACAGGTGTATTGAGTGTCCTCTTCTGTTTTCTTCCATGGCTTGACTCCTGAGTAGTGAATTCAGGAGTCATGTCCTGGTACCTTGACTGCTGGTGGCAGAGGCTTAGCCTCTATGATCTCAAAATTGGAGACTACTGCATATCCAGCTCTTCTTTTTCCATCTAAGACAAAGCTGCTTCCATCAGTGTACCAGATTTCCTCAGGATTGGTCAGAGGGTCTTCTGACAATCCCTCTCAGGGTTTTGTCCAGTGGTCCAAGGTTTCTAGAATAGAGTGAAAGGGGAGAGAGCCCTCAGGGGTAGGCAGGAGGGTGGCTGGGTTAAGAACCTCACAAGGGGATATAGTGAGGCCTGGATTTTCCATCAGCATTACTTGGTATCTGAGGATTCTTTGATCAGACATCCATAAATGGCCTTTCCCATTTAGGAGTTGCTTTACTTGGTGGCTGGTAAAAATAGTTAGTTTTCCTCAAAAGGAGAGCTTTAAAGCATCTTCTATCATGATTGCAATAGCTGCAAGATTTTGAAGGCAGGGGGGCCAGCCTTGGGCGGTTGGATCGAGTCTCTTGGATAAGTAAGCTACAGGCTGGGGCTCAGATACTAATCTTTGAGTTAACACTCCCAAGGCTATTCCCTCTCTTTCATGGACATAAAGTTGGAATGCTTTTTCTGGATCTGGCAACCTCAAGGCAGGTACCTGAGTTAAGGCCTGTTTTAGTGTAGCCTCTGCCTTCTTTTGAGGAATTCCCCATATCAGTGGGATTGAGTCATCCAGTCCCTTTAAGCTTTCATGTAAGGGCTGGGCAATTAGACCATAGTTGGGTATCCAGATTCTACAATACCCAGTTAGTCCTAAAGCTCACAATTGTTTTCGAGTTGTGGGGGAGGGCAACTGGAGGATTCCTTGTACCCAATCAGAGCACAGCTTCCTAGACCCATGTGTAATCTGAACTCCCAGATAAGTGACTTTTGTCTTGACCATCTGTGCCTTAGCACGGGAGAGTTTATATCCCCTTTCTGCCAAAAAGTTTAGAACCTGAATTGCATGTTGTTGGGCATTTTCCTCATCTGGAAAGCAGATTAGTAGGTCATCTACTTATTGTAATATTTTCCCATTAGGTCCCAGGTCCAAATCTAGGAGATCCTGGCTAAGGGCCTGTCCAAACAAGTAGGGGCTATCTCTGAACCCCTGAGGTAATACTGTCCAAGTCATCTGTTGGTGTTTCTCTCTTGGGGCCTCCCTCTCAAAGGCAAAAAGATATTGGGATTCTTTAGCGAGTGGTATGCAAAAAATGCATCTTTGAGATCCAAGACTGTAAACTACTTGGCACTGGGTGGGATTTCTCCCAAGATTACATAGGGATTGGGTACTGTGGGATGGAGAGGGACTACAGCTTCATTTATGATCCGGAGATCTTGAACCATTCACCAGGTTCCATCCTTTTTCTTTATTGAGAGGATTGGGGTGTTACATGGTGAATTGGTGGGGACCAATAGCCCACAAGCAAGGAATTTATGTATTAAAGACTGTAGTCCCTCCCAAGCCTCTCTTTTGAGAGGATATTGTTTCCGGTTAGGAAACCAAGTGGGACCTCAGAGGACAATGATGACCGGTTCAGCTTGGTGGGCTCGTCCAGGTATCCCCTGGTCCCACACCTGGGGGTTAATTTTGTCTTCCCATAGTTTTTGGTTCCTCTCTATTGGACAGGGTGTAATGGGTTCTTTAGTAGGAACCAGGAGCTGTAGAGCTCTAGGGGCTGAAAAACTTCCCAACCCAAGGGTTGTCCCCAATTTAGTGAGTATATCTCTTCCCATTAAGGGAGTAGGACACTCAGGGACCACCAGAAACTGGTGGAAAAATATTTGTCCATCCCAGCAACAAAGAAGTGCTTGGGTGAATCTTTTAGTAGTTGCTTTTCCTGTAGCACCCAAAATGGTACAGGTTTGGGAGGAGAAGCCTCCAGAGTAGGAGATCAAGACAGAGTAGGTAGCCCCTGTGTCAACCAAGAAATTCTTGGGCCTACCTGCCACATCCAGTTGCATCCTTGGCTCCAGTCCCGTGATGGTTATATGTGACAGGTGGTCTGGCTGGAGCAGGCTGCTTCAGTCCTCTTGAATTATCGTGAGGGAAGGCTTGGCACTTGACCGTGAGGCTCTTGAGTCCCAAGGGCAGAGTGCTGTCCAGTGTTCCAGTTGATGGCATTTGTAGCAGGCCGTTTTAGGAGACTTGTCACGGTTTGGACACTCTTTGGCCCAATGCCCAGTCTGTCTACGGATTGGGCATTTGCCTGATGCCTTGTCCTTCAAGGACTCAGGGTTTGTCATAGGGCTTCCCTGGAGGGTGGCCAGCATCTGGGCATACCTTGTCTCTTTCCTTCTCTCCCTCTCCAGGGCCTTGGCCTCCTTCTTCTCCTCTCTGTTATAAAAGGTATTGGTGGCTGTCTAGATCATCTCATCTAAACAGGCAGCAGAGTCCTGCTGCTATAGCTGTTGTAACTTAATTCTGATATCTGATGCACATTGGGAGAGCAATTTGTCCTTTAAAATCACCTGTCCCTCATAAGAGTCTAAATCCAGATTGGTAAACTTTTGGAGGGCCTCTTTTAGCCTTTTCAGAAAGGCAATGGGGTTCTCATTGGGCTCCTGAGTTATTGCTGAGACTGGGCACAGTCCCACAACTAATTCTATTTCCATGGGGGAATTCCTTAGGGGTGAGTCTTTCTGAAGCTTATCCTACCCAGTACTGTTGGCAACCTGAGAGCCAGGTGACCCCAGATCAGGGTGCAGATTCCCAGGCAGGCTGAGGCATGACAGCCTCCTGGAGATCGAATCCCCAGGCAGGTTGAGGCGTGACGACCTCCTGGGACCCCTGGACTGGCGGATCCCCAAGCAGGTTAAGGTATGGCAACCTTTCGAGGACCAGATCCCTAGGCAGGTCGAGGCAGGTTGACCTCCTGGGATCCCTGGACTGGAGTTGGGCATCCCCAAGATCTCCAGCGTGATCAGTGCTGGGTAGGATTAAGGGGTTGGATATTATACAGTCTTTCCCTCCCAAGGCCAGCTATTTTCTGGTTGTCCCTCCAGAAGATTGTAGAGGCAACATTGTGCGCCCGGATGGGGCTGAGGAAAGAAGCATGAAACAGGAGGGAAGGAGGCAGAGCACAACCTTTGAAAGAGTGACATAGCACAAGAGCATAATGTAAACCGATTAAAATCAATTGGGTCCAACATGACAAGGCAAATTCAAGTAAACCTTAATCCCCAATCTGTAAGCCAAAAGACACACTCAGAGGTGGCAGGACAGCTCTAAGGCACTGTCAAAAGAGTGAGGAGTGGGTGGTTCCCCAATGGTTGGGATGATCCTCCCACTCATTAGCATATGAATTCACCCCACTGCAAAACCTAGCCAGGCCACATTCCAAGGCCAGAGCCCTTGCCCTGGGCAATGGCCCACCCCTGAAGTGGCTTCTCTCTGTTCAGTTCAATTCAGTCTCTCAGTCGTGTCCGACTCTTTGTGACCCCATGAATTGCAGCATGCCAGGCCTCCCTGTCTATACCAGCTCCCGGAATTCACTCAAAATCATGTCCATCGAGTTGGTGATGCCATCCAGCCACCTCATCCTCTGTCGTCCCCTTCTCCTCCTGCCCCCAATCCCTCCCAGCATCAGAGTGTTTTCCAATGAGTCAACTCTTCACATGAGGTAGCCAAAGTATTGGAGTTTCATCAGTCCTTCCAAAGAACATCCAGGACTGATCTCCTTTAGAATGGACTGGCTTCTCTCTGAATCCTAACAAATCCACCTCTTACTTATCACTTTGTCTCTCAATGAATTTTTGAATTTTTGCACTGAGACATCAGAGCCTGAGCTTCATTAGGTCCTGAAGCCAGGCATCCTGGGTTTTGGCCAGGCTTGAGTCCCAGGAGAGAGCTGAAGGACTGGAGGAAAAAGCAGTGGGAAAAACATGCCAAGGAATCCCCTTCATAGCTTGCGGGAAAATCTGCTAAATTCCTGACCTGTGCTCACAGTTTTCATAGGCCTGATTCTTGGCACAGAGAAGAGTAAGGACAGAAGAACCCCCACCGGCTTGGGTAACAGCTACTGGGACCCAGCAGATAGTGCCTTTGGGACATACCAAAGAGCAGCCTCTCCAGAGTCCCTCAGTTGTGCCCACTGCTGCCCGCCTGTTCACAGAGGGTTCAAGGAAACAAGAAAAGAGAGATTGTAAACCAATTAAGATTTTGTTAGGCATGTCCCTCCAGCCATAGGAGTGAGGACCTTAACCGGAGGTCTTCTGGAATCTGAGGCTGAGCCGCGTGAGCTTTCTGCTGAGTTTGTTTTTCACTGTCCTGGTCTCAAGCACGATGGGCCTCTTTATCAGTTCCCTAGCTCTGGATTTTCTTCGCTTCCCGCCTCAACCATGGGAGCTTTCGCTGAGTTGGGCTCCTGCTGTGCATGGCCTCCTCCTTGTGGGAGCCACATCAAGGTTGTTTCAGCCAGGTTAAACCCGAGTCACAGCACCATAGATGTCAGGCAAGTGTATGCTCCTCAGTTCTGTCTCATCACAACAAAGATTTGGAGCGATGGACATTAAAGCCCTTGGTGCATCACAGCTCTCGGGTCTTGGACAAACCGTGTTATAGCTCTTAGACAAATCAGTGTTACAGCTCTATTTTATTTAGAAGTTAGCAGGAGAATCCATCCTCGAAGCGTTGAGTGCATGCCAACCCAAACAAGCTAAGAGAAGAGAATGGAGGAGCGTGCCAGCACACCGGCAACGAGGCGGTGGGGGGGTAGGGGTTGGGGAGTGGGTGAGGGGAGGCGGAGGAAGAGAGAGAGGGAGAGGGAGAGGGAGAAAAAGAGAAAGAGTGCACGCATGCGGGGGAGAGAGAGAAAGCACTTTGGCTCCTGCTTTTATAGGTTTTTTTCCCTCCCCCTGGCCTGCCCTATGCAAATTGGGCCAGCCAGGAGTGCTGTTTGTTCTACCTGAAGTCCTCACTCCGGTCCTCAGATCTTCCTTTGACCTTCCTTTGTTCTATTTTTGCAGGCTTTTCCTTTCCTTGTCTTTTAGCCACCGCCATTTTGGACTCCTGTTTCCTACTCTAACTACCTAACATTGACTCTGGAACTGAAGATCAACTATACCTGAAACAACCAAAATGACACTGGTCAAACCACTGATGACCAATTTGAAAATGACCGTCAGAGCTGACTGTGCTGTTTCTGCATGTAGCCCACTCCTGTCTATAAAAGCTCTTGCCCCACTGGTTGTCAATGGGAGGAGTCAGCCTTTAGACAGGTGTTCTCCCTTCCCCTCCTTCCCCCTAGTTTGCTGAAATAAAGCAAACTTTCCTTTCTACCAACCTGGCTTGTTCATTGGCTTTGGGGCAGCAAGCAGCCAGAACACATGCCTTTTGGTAACAGAGGGACCATATCTTGGTGATTCACCTGGCCTCTTTGGTTTCTTTCTCTGTAGCCTGAATTAAACATCCTCAGGGGTCACCTGTCTTATTCTGATATCATTCCTAATAAATAATCTTTTGAATATTTAGTTTAACACGTAGTTGGATACTCAGAAGAAAATGTAATTATTTGGTGAACATGACAGAGAAAATCAGTTCAGTTCAGTTGCTCAGTCATGTCCGACTTTTGCGACCCCATGAATTGCAGCACGCCAGGTTTCCCTGTCCATCACCAATTCCCGAGTTCATTCAAACTCATGTCCATTGAGTTGGTGATGCCATCCAGCCATCTCATCCTCTGTTGTCCCCTTCTCCTGCGCCCAATCCCTCCCAGAATCAGAGACTTTTCCAATGAGTCAACTATTCGCATGCGGTGGCCTAAGTATTGGAGTTTCCGTTTCAGCATTATTCCTTCCAAAGAACACCCAGGACTGATCTCCTTTAGAATGGACTGGTTGGATCTCCTTGAAGTACAAGGGACTCTCAAGAGTCTTCTCCAACACCAAGTTAAAAAGCATCAATTTTTTGGCGCTCAGCTTTCTTCATAGTCCAACTCTCACATCCATACATGACCACTGGAAAATCCATAGCCTTGACTAGACGAACCTTTGTTGGCAAAGTAATGTCTTTCCTTTGGAATATGCTATCTAGGTTGGTCAAAACTTTCCTTCCAAGGAGTAAGCGTCTTTTAATTTCATGGCTGCAGTCACCATCTGCAGTGATTTTGGAGCCCCAAAAATAAAGTCTGACACTGTTTCCACTGTATCCCCATTTATTTCCCATGAAGTGATGGGAGATGCCATGATCTTCGTTTTCTGAATGTTGAGTTTTAAGCCAACTTTTTCACTCTCCACTTTCACTTTCATCAAGAGGCTTTTTGGTTCTTCTTCACTTTCTGCCATGAGAGTGGTGTCATCTGCATATCTGAGGTTATTGATATTTCTCCTGGCAATCTTGATTCCAGCTTGTGCTTCTTCCAGCCCAGAGTTTCTCATGATGTACTCTGCATATAAGTTGAATAAGCAGGGTGACAGTATACAGCCTTGACGTACTCCTTTTCCTATTTGGAACCAGTCTGTTGTTCCATGTCCAGTTCTAACTGTTGCTTCCTGACCTGCATATAGGTTTCTCAAGAGGCAGGTCAGGTGGTCTGGTATTCCCATCTCTTTCAGAATTTTCCACAGTTTATTGTGATCCACACAGTCAAAGGCTTTGGCATAGTCAATAAAGCAGAAATAGATGTTTTTCTGGAACTCTCTTGCTTTTTTGATGATTCAGTGGATGTTGGCAATTTGATCTCTGGTTCCTCTGCCTTTTCTAAAACCAGCTTGAACATCTGGAAGGTCATGGTTCACGTATTGCTACAGCCTGGCTTGCAGAATTTTGAGCATTACTTTACTAGCGTGTGAGATGAGTGCAATTGTGTGGTAGTTTGAACATTTTTTGGATTTTGTTTTTCGGGAATGGAATGAAAACTGACCTTTTCCAGTGCTGTGGCCATTGCTGAGTTTTCCAATATTGCTGGCATATTGAGTGCAGCACTTTCACAGCATCATCTTTCAGGATGTGAAATAGCTCAACTGGAATTTCATCACCTCCACTAGCTTTGTTCATAATGATGCTTTCTAAGGCCCACTTGACTTCACATTCCAGGATGTCTGGCTTTAGATGAGTGATCACACAATCGTGATTATCTTGGTCATGAAGATCTTTTTTGTACAGTTCTTCTGTGTATTCTTGCCACTCTTCTTAATATCTTATGCTTCTGTTAGGTCCATACCGTCCTTTATCGAGCCCATCCTTGCATGAAATATTCCCTTGGTATCTCTAATTTTCTTGAAGAGATCTCTAGTCTTTCCCATTCTGTTGTTTTCCTCTATTTCTTTGCATTGATCACTGAGTAAGGCTTCCTTATCTCTTCTTGCTATTCTTTGGAACTCTGCATTCAGATGCTTATATCTTTCCTTTTCTCCTTTGCTTTTCAGTTCTCTTCTCTTCACAGCTATTTGTAAGGCCTCCCCAGACAGCCATTTTGCTTTTTTGCATTTCTTTTCCATGGGTATGGTCTTGATCCCTGTCTTCTGTAAAATGTCCTGAACCTCAGTCCATAGTTCATCAGGCACTCTATCTATCAGATCTAGTCCCTTAAATCTATTTCTCACTTCTACTGTATAATCATAAGGGATTTGATTTACATCATACCTGAATGGTCTAGTGGTTTTCCCTAAGTTCTTCAGTTTAAGTCTGAATTTGGCAATAAGGAGTTCATGATCTGAGCCACAGTCAGCTCCTGGTCTTGTTTTTGCTGACTGTATAGAGCTTCTCCATTTTGGCTGCGAAGAATATAATCAATCTGATTTCGGTGTTGACCATCTGGTGATGTCCATGTGTAGTGTCTTCTCTTGTGTTGTTGGAAGAAGGTGTGTGCTATGACCGGTGCATTCTCTTGGCAAAACTCTATTAGCCCTTGCTCTGCTTCATTCCATATTTCAAGGCCAAATTTGCCTGTTACCCCAGGTGTTTCTTGAACTCCTACTTTTGCATTTCAGTCCCCTATAATGAAAAGGACATCTTTTTTGCCTGTTAGTTCTAAAAGGTCTTGTAGGTGTTCAAAGAACTGTTCAACTTCAGCTTCTTCAGTGCTACTGGTTGGGGCATAGACTTGGATTACTGTGATATTGAATGGTTTGCCTTGGAAACTAACAGAGATCATTCTGTTGTTTTTGAGATGGCATCCAAGTACTGCATTTCAGACTCTCTTGTTGACCATGATGGCTACTCCATTTCTTCTAAGGGATTCCTGCCCACAGTAGTATATATAGAGGACACCAAAAGAGAATACTTGTCCTTCCTTCCTAACAATGAAAAAGACATTTGGCTTCACATCTACAGTTTATCCCTCCTCATAATTTTGAAATCTGAATGAGTAAAGTGACCTCATTCCATTTATTATGCCTGATTTTTCCTACAGCATCAGTTTGGACATATCTCTAATTGTTGTTTTCCATTAGTGTTTAAATATAATGACAGTTCTCTTATCTTCTATTAAAGAACTTTTACCCTCTTTAGGAAGGCACAAACAAAACTTTGTGTGCACCAGGACCCAGAAGAAAGGAGCAATGACCCCACAAGAGACTGAGCCAGACTTGTCTGTGAGTGTCCAGGAGCCTCTGGCAGAGGCATGGATTGGCAGTGGCCTGCTGAAGGTTCGGGGGCACTAAGTGTAGCAGTGCATAAAAGGGACCTTTTGAAGGAGGTTAACATTATTCTCATTATCTCCACCATAGTTTGGTCTCAGGTCAAACAACAGGGAGGGATCACAGCCCCACCCATCAACAGAAAATTGGATTAAAGATTTACTGAGCATGGCCCTGCCCATCAGAACAAGACCCAGTTTCCCCCTCAGTCAGTCTCTTCCATCAGGAAGCTTCTTATACTTATTCATCAGAGGGCAGGAAGCCTCCTATCCTTATCTGTCAAAGGGCAGATAGAATGAAAACCACAATCACAGAAAACTAATCAAACTGATCACATGGATCACAGCCTTACCTAACTCAATGAAACTATGAACCATGCTGGGTAGGGCCACCCAAGACGGACAGATCATGGTGGACAGTTCTGACAAAACGTGGTCCACTGGAGAAAGGAATGGCAAACCACTTCAGTATTCTTGCCTTTAGAACCTCATGAACAGTATGAAAAGGCAAAAAGATAGTACACTGAAAGATGAACTCCCCAGGTTGGTAGGTCCTCAATATGCTACTGGAGAACAGTGGAGAAATAACTTCAGAAAGAATGAAGAGATGGAGCCAAAGTAAAAACACCACCAAGTTGTGGATGTGACTGGTGATGGAAGTAAAGTCTGAGGCTATAAAGAACAATATTGCACAGGAACCTGGAATGTTAGGTCCATTAAACAAGGTAAATTGGAAGTGGCCAAACAGGAGATGCTAAGAGAGAACATTGACATTTTAGGAATCAGTGAACTAAAATGGACTGGCATGGGTAAATTTAATTCAGATGAGCATTATATCTACTACCGTGGGCAAGACTCCCTTAGGAGAAATGGAGTAGCCCTCATAGTCAACAAGAGAGTCTGAAATGCAGTATTTGGATGCAATCTCAACATTTCCAAGGCAAACCATTCAATATCACACTAATCCAAGTCTATTCCAACCAGTAATGCAGAAGTAGCTGAAGTGGAATGGTTTTATAAAGACCTACAAGACCTTCTAGAACTAACACCAAAAAAGATGTCCTTTTCATCATAGGGAACTGGAATGAAGAAATAGGAAGTGAAGAGAAACCTGGAGTAATAGGCAAATTTAGCTTGGAGTACAAAGTGAAGCAGGACAAAGGCTGACAGTTTTTCCAAGAGAACGCAGTGTTCATATCAAACACCATCTTCCAAGAATACAATAGACAACTCTGCACATGGACATCACAAGATGGTCAATACTGAAATCAGATTGATTATATGCTTTGTAGCCGAAGATGGAGAAGCTCTCTACAGTCAGAAAAAACAAGACTGGGAGCTGATTGTGGCTCAGATCATGTACTCCCTATTGCCAAATGCAGACTTAAATTGAAGAAAGTAGGGAAAACCACCAGGCCATTCAAGAATGACCGAAATCAAATCCCTTTATAATTATACAGTGGAAGTGACAAACAGATTCAAAGAATTAGATCTGGTAGACAGAATCCCTGAAGAACTATGGACAGAGGTTAGTGACATTGTACAGGAGGCAGTGATCAAGACCATCCCCAAGAAAAAGAAATGCAAAATGGCAAAACTGTTGTCTGAGAAGGCCTTACAAATAGCTGAGAAAAGAAAAGAAGCTAAAAGCAAAGGACAAAAGGAACAATATACCCATTTGAATGCAAAGTTCCAAAGAATAGCAAGGAGAGATAAGAAAGCCTTCCTCAGTGATTAGTGCAAAGTAATAGAGGATAACAATAGAATGGGAAAGTCTAGAGATCTCTTCAAGAAAATTAGAGATACCAAGGGGCAATTTCATGCGAAGATGAGCGCAATAAAGAACAGAAATGGTATGAACCTAACAGAAGCAGAAGACATTAAGAAGAAGTGGCAAGAATACATAGAAGAGCTATCCAGAAAAGATCTTAATGACTCAAATAACCACGATGGTGTGATCACTCACCTAAAGCCAGATATCCTAGACTGTGAGGTCACGTGGGCCTTAGGAAGCATCACTATGAACAAAGCTAGGGGAGGTGATGGAATTCCAGTTGAGCTATTTCAAATCCTAAAAGATGATGCTGTGAAAGTGCTGCACTCAATATGCCAGCAAATTTGGGAAACTCAGGAGTGGCCACAGGACTGGAAAAGGTCAGTTTTCATTCCAATCCTAAAGAAAGGCAATGCCAAAAAATGTTCAAACTACTGCACAATTGCACTCTTCTCACATGTTAGCAAAGTAGTGCTTAATTCTCCATGCCAGGCTTCAACAGTATATGAACCATGAACTTCTGGATGTTCAAGCTGGATTTAGAAAAGGTAGAGGAACCAGGGAGCAAATTGCCAACATCTGCTGGATCATCGAAAAAGCAAGACAGTTCCAGAAAAACGTCTACTTTTGTTTTATTGACTCTGCTAAACCTTTGATTGTGTGGATCACAACAAACTTGGAAAATTCTGAAAGAGACTACCTTACCTGCTCCCTGAGAAATCTGTATGCAGGTCAAGAAGCAACAGTTAGAATTGGACATGGAAAAACAGACTGGTTCCAAATCAGGAAAGGAGTATGTTAAGGCAGTACATTGTCACCCTGCTTATTTATCTTATATGCAGTGTACATCATGCAAAATGCCAGGCTGGATGAAGCACAAGCTGGAATCAAGATTTCCGGGAGAAATATCAATAATCTCAGATATGCAGATGACAACACCCACATGGCAGAAAGCAAAGAAAAATGTAAGAGCCTCTTGATGAAAATGAAAGAGGAGAGTGAAAAAGTTGTCTTAAAACTCAACATTTAGAAAACTACAATCATGGCATCTGGTCCCATCACTTCATGGGAGATAGATGGGGAAAGAGTGGAAACAGTGACAGACTTTATTTTGGGGGGCTCCAAAATCACTGCAGATGGTGACTGCAGCCATGAAATTAAAAGACACTTGGTCTTTGGAAGAAAAGCTATGACCAACCTCAGATCAGATCAGATCAGTTGCTCAGTCGTGTCCAACTCTTTGCTACCCCATGAATCGCAGCACGCCAGGCCTCCCTGTCCATCACCAACTCCCGGAGTTCACTCAGACTCACATGCATCGAGTCAGTGATGCCATCCAGCCATCTCATCCTCTGTTGTCCCCTTCTCCTCTTGCCCCCAATCCCTCCCAGCATCAGAATCTTTTCCAATGAGTCAACTCTTCACATGAGGTGGGCAAAGTACTGGAGTTTCAGCTTTAGCACCATTCCTTCCAAAGAAATCTCAGGGCTGATCTCCTTCAGAATGGACTGGTTGGATCTCCTTGCAGTCCAAGGGACTCTCAAGAGTCTTCTCCAACACCACAGTTCAAAAGCATCAATTCTTCGGTGCTCAGCCTTCTTCACAGTCCAACTCTCACATCCATACATGACCACAGGAAAAGCCATAGCCTTGACTAGACGGACCTTTGTTGGCAAAGTAATGTCTTTCCTTTGGAATATGCTATCTAAGTTGGTCATAACTTTCCTTCCAAGGAGTAAGCGTCTTTTAATTTCATGGCTGCAGTCACCATCTGTAGTGATTTTGGAGCCCCAAAAATAAAGTCTGACACTGTTTCCACTGTTTCCCCATCTATTTCCCATGAAGTGATGGGACCAGATGCCATGATCTTCATTTTCTGAATGTTGAGCTTTAAGCCAACTTTTTCACTCTCTACTTTCACTTTCATCAAGAGGCTCTTACATTATTCTTTGTAGTGTTAAAAAGCAGAGACTTTACATTGCCAGCAAAGGTCAATCTAGTCAAAGCTGTTTTTCCAGTAGTCATGTATGGATGTGAGAGTTGGACTATAAAGAAAGGTGAGTGCTGAAAAATTGATGATTTTGAACTGTGCTGTTGGAGAAAACTTTTGAGAGTCCCTTGAACTGCAAGGAGATCCAACTAGTCAATCTTAAAGGAAATCAGCCCTGCATATTCATTGGAAAGACAGATGCTGAAGCTGAAACTCCAATACATTGGCCACCTGATGCAAACAACTAACTCATTTGAAATGACCCTGATACTGAGAAAGATTGAAGAAAGGACGGGAAGGGGATTACAGAGGATAGATGGTTGGATGCCATCACTGACTCTATGGGCATGAGTTCGAGAAAACTCCGGGAGTTGGACACGGAAGCCTGGGGTGCTTACAGTCCATGGGGGTTCCAAAAAGTTGGACACGAGTGAGCGACTGAACTGACTTACCGGCTGACTCTTTCTCAAACTATGCCTTTTTTCTATCTTTGCAAATAGTCACATCATCCATATACCTGATTAAGTCTCCAACTGGAAATCATGATTTATTCCTTCCATTCCCTTAACCTGACATATAGAAGATTACTACACTTTCTCAGTTAAAATGCTGCAGCATTTATTAAATCTCACTCTCCTCCATCTTTTTGCAACTTCATTGTTGAAGTCTGCATCACTTATTTCCTGGATTATAGTAATCGTTACCAATGCTACGTGTCTTGCTTTCCTCCAAAACACTGTGGCTTCTCCCCTACCTCCACCTTCCTTTCATTCTCTCTCTTTCAAAGAAGTTTTATTATAGAAATTGTGTTGGGGAAGAAGGGATTAAAGCAGCTGGCCTGAGATTCCTCCTGATTACCAGGGAGATGCTCCTAGGGAATAGGAAGGAAGGCAGGCAACCTGGTCTAATGTTCTTAAAAACGTGACAACTTGATATCTGGGCCAACAGACTAATGTTTGCTGGAAGGGAGAATTTTTACCTATAAAATACTTTCAGGAAGATGTTCTTGATTTAGAATTGCTTACTGTAAACAAATGTACACTTAGGTGTATTTATGAGGCATGGCTCCCTGGAGAATGTCACATAATCTATACAACTCTCTTAAGTTAAAATAGAGATGTTTTCTTTTGCACACTGTTTTACGATGCCTTATTTACCAAAACATTTTCAGGTGTATGCCTGAATTTACTTCAAGGTTATCTATTCTATTCCACTGATCTGTCTGTTGATTATAGCATATTTTAAATTGTTTATATAATTTTCCTCCTCATAATTATTTCCTTTAATTGTATATAACCTACTATTCTTCCAGATAATAATAGATGTATTTTCATCAAGCCCATCTTTGAAAAAATTTCTGTTAGTATTTTGGAGAAATATTTCAATGTGTCCATTTAAATTATTGGAAAAAGATAATATACCAAAAGTATTTGTTCTTCTCAATGAAAACATGCTATGCCATTATTTTAAAATGGTTTATATTCTGGATGAAGTTTGCTGGAATCTTATGTATAGAATATTTATTTTTCTGAGGCATTTCATGTTCTTGCTGGCTTTGTCACTGCTATGTAGAATATTTTTTTCTTTCCCCTCATGTTACTTGATTATTTCTGAAATAGAAAAAAACTAATGATTTTACATTTTTACATCTTATTGAAACAGTTTACAGAACTCATTAATTTTAAGATTTTTTTTTTGTTGATTTTACTGAGTTATCAAGATATATTAGGCTTTGTAAATAATAATATTTTCTTTACAATTTCAATAGATAAAATACATAGTTAATGGCTTAGAATTTTTGGAATGACATTAAATAATAATAATGGTTGGCTTTTTGGGCACATTTTTATTTGTAAGGACTGTGTCACTTCTGGCCATTTTATAATATAGAGATACTGTTGTCATGTTAAGTCATGTTAAGAAAGTTACTTTCTAGTTCACCTTTAAATCAATTACTGAAGCTAGTTTTTCATTTGTTTACTTTAAGTGCTTTTTCTTCTACTAAAAGTACCATATGATTTTTAATTAGGTCTTTGATTTGTTATGATATTAATATATTTCCTTATTTAAATCTTCCTTAAATTATTGGCATGCCACTATTTTTCTGTACAAATTAGTACTGATTTTTATTTAGGTATTTTTGTCTACATATCCAGAAGTGAGTATATATTATTTTGTTATGGGGCCCTCTTCATTAAGTTTTGATACTAAAGCTAGACTATCTACACAGAGGATTAGATAATATAAGCATTGCACTGTTCCTAATACATTCTAAGTACCAATAAGTACCAACTGTTGTTATTAATATGTTTCAGACATTAGGTTGTATTACTGAGAAACTTTTGTAGCATGAGGATTATTTTTCCTTGAGAATTTTAAACCAATTTATTTATCCTGATCCCCTTCTTAGTTATTTGATGAGTTCCAATTTCTTTTATTTATAATATAATTTTTTTCTATTACTTGAGTTAATTTTGATCATTTGCATTATCCTAGAATTTTCCATGGCATCAAGATTTTAAAATATTAACATCTCATTGCATGTAGTATAATACATTTAAAAAATAACAACAGCAGAGCAATAACAATAACCTCCTCTGACTTTGTTCTTATGTCATTTCCCCTGTGTCTAATTTTATTTATCCTTAAAGAAATCAGATGCAACATCACCTTATGTTATAGATTGATGTTTATGTCCTCTCAAAAGTTACATGTTTAAGCCTTAATTCCCAGCATGGTTGTATTTGGAGTTGGGTCCTTTAAGGAAGTAATTACAATTAAATGAGGTTGCAAGGGTGGGACCCTGGTCCAAAAGGATTAGTGTTCTTATAAAAGAGATACAGAGAGCTCTCACTCTTTCCCCTGCCCTTGCAGACCCACACAGAGGTGGTCATGTGAGCACACAGCTAGAAGGTGGCTGTCTGCAACCCAAGGGGAGAACTCTCACCAGGTACCAACCCTGTTGACACCTTCATGTTGAACTGCTAGCCTCCAGAATTGTGAGAAAATACACTTCTGTTGTTTGAGACCACTCCCAGTCTGTGGTTTTTCATTATGGCAGCCCTAGCAAACTAGTGTATCTCCTCATTCAAGTCTTTTACTTGTTGACACTTCTTTTATCATCAACGTTTGTCATAGCTCTTTATTGTATTGCTCAATCAATACATCTTATATGAATGAAATAAACAAAAACTTATATCCCTCCTTTTGGATGAATAAACTTACCATTCAGTTACTTGTGTGTATATGTTAATGTCACTGATTACCTCTAGGTGCATTATCAAAATCCTGAATGTCTTCCCTTTGGAGTCTGAGGGCCAGTAGGTGCCAATGTCATCTATTTGTCTCTTCAAAAGTAGTACATACAAAGGTAACAAATGATTCACTCACTTTGTGTTCATCCATGACTCAAACTTGTTTCTTACTTTTATACAAGTGCTAGCTTGTATCTTTGGAGAAGGCAATGGCACCCCACTCCAGTACTCTTGCCTGGAAAACCCCATGGACAGAGGAGCCTGGAAGGCTGCAGTCCATGGGGTCGCAAAGAGTCAGACACAACTGAGAGACTTCACTTTCACTTTTCACTTCCATGCATTGGAGAAGGAAATGGCAACCCACTCCAGTGTTCTTGCCTGGAGAATCCCAGAGACAGAGGAGCCTGGTGGGCTGCCGTCTATGGGGTCGCACAGAGTCGGACAGACTGAAGTGACTTAGCAGCAGCAGCAGCAGCTTGTATCTTTAAACAACTGTAAAAAGGAAGACCACCCACTGGCTTGTGGCCCCTGTGCAGAACATGCACATTATTCTGTGACTGAGAACATCTGCTCTGCACACAGTAGGCTATTTCCAATTCTGAATCTACCCCTTGCTCTCTGTGAAGCTATATAGCAATATCCTCAACCCTTCCACGTGTCAGTTATTCATCTAAAAAAATAAGAATGTCAACCTGTCAGACTTGTGCATGTAAACTGAATTGATACACGTAAATTACCTGGAATAACCCCTGACACCTAGCAAGCACCCAGTAATTACGGAAACTGTAATATTTGCTACATATACATGTGCATATACATTTATATCCATTAATGAATATAAAATTGCCACATATAGCAGTAGCAATAATACATTTTGCACTTCCTCTGAAAGACAGGGTTGCAGAGGACTTTTCATGGTATAACCTCGTCACTTAACCACTAGGCAGTCAGTCAGTCACCTCTAACAAAAAAGAAAGTGGTATTTTGCAGGATGAATGTGTCACTACTTGTCATTGGCCACAATGCAAAAGGCAATTTGCTTCATTTTAATTTGATTTTGTTCCATCTTTTAGAGTAATTACTGGACAATTATTTTGTCACAAGCTGTATGCTCAATAGGCAAATCTGGCTTCATGAGATTAAGAAACTCATTTTCTCTGATGTGCTTTGCCCCTCTTTGACCTTCAGTTTCTGAAAACATATTTTTCAGGTGTTCTCTTTAGAATTGATTTTTTTTTGACCCTTTTTCATTTCCCTGTCATTGTTTTTCTTTACTGAAATTCCTTTTCTCTTACAGCCAGCAAGCTAACTGACCCCAAGCTTTGCATATAGCAAATGTTCATTAAATATTTTTTTAAGTTTCTGTGTTTATCTGACACAGTGTCATAAATGGAGGCACAATGAATATAATAAGTGGCCTTAAAGAACTCATAAGCCAAAAAAAAAAAAAAAAAAGAAATGGTAAAGTAAGACACAGATCCTGCTGGATAATATATACTTTAACATATTTTATCTTAATAAGAAAGACTTTCTTCCTCTGGGCCCTCATAGTTACTCTATATCTCTCCAACATGGCACCATCTACTTAGAAGGGTGGTTATGAAGAAACATAAAGTAACAGAAAATAGAGTAATAGTTTGAAAGTTATGTGCACATTTTTCTTTTCCAACTTACTCCGTGCATGACCTTTATCCTAGCTGACCTGTCCTACCTATCCTATCTTGGGGGTGAAGTGGGGTAGGTAAGTTAGGATTTATTTGACAAGAAATGAGAATGTAATTTTCAGCTTCTGACATGTAGTACCAGATGCAAGTTCAATTACTATTTTGAGAGGAGATTTTTCAAATGTATTTATTCTGTTTTTAACATATCAAGGTCTAAGATTGAAACAAGTTCTCTGGGCTTTGGCTTAAGTCTGTGGTATCAGATAATTGAGGTGTGATAATTAAAATCAGAGGCAAGAGGGGAGGCCTCTTAAGAATCACAGGAAGTGTCAAAGTCAACTTGACCAGGGTGGTCAGATACCTGAGATCTTGAGGGACACGTTCCCCAAGCATCTCTTGGTTCATCTACAGTGTAAGTGGATGAGATGTGGCTGGGAAGCTTGAGGGAGGGAAGTGTCATGATGTGGTGAGGTGGCCCCACTGGTCAGCAGAGCTGATTGTCTAGTCTGAGACTAGATGGCAGCCACAGAACCCTGAAAGTTCTCAGTACTCGAGAAGTTGAAGGGAACCCATGGCAACCAGACTGCTTCACTGCATGTCATTACTGGTGATGAAATAAAAATTCATATTTTAAGATAAGAAAATTTAAACATTTTAATCTGCCTGCTTGGACCTCTTCTCTCCCCTCCAGTGTGCTATGTACATCTGCACTATGCATTAGCCAGACCAGCCCAATGGCAGAAATACCTGCCCAACCATAAAGACCAGTTTTTTCTTTTTCTGGTGCCAACAATGTAACTCCTTAGAAGACAACATTTCTTTCTCAATCCCATAAAGGGTCATGCTAACCCTCTTACATGGAAACATCTTCGATGAACTTTACATACAATGTTGATATATCATTTCCCTTAAAGACAACAATTGGTGCTGAACAGACTGGTCAGATAACCTGAGGAGATACTGGGGTGCACTGATTGTAAGTTCTTAGCTTAAACACTTACTTATGATCTTATTAATGTTAGTATGTTGTATTCTGCCTATTTAACAAAATTGTTTCCTGCATTACCAAATGTGCAATTTGAACCTCTGATAAAATTAATGATTCAGTTCAGTTCAGTCACTCAGTCCTGTCCAACTTTGCGACCCCATGGACTGCAGCACGATAGGCTTCCCTGTCCATCACCAACTCCCAGAGCTTACTCAAACTCATGTCTATCAAGTTGGTGATGCCATCCAACCATCTCATCCTCTGTTGTCCCCTTTTCCTCCTGCCTTCCTCCTGCCTCCTGCCTCCTGCCTTCAATCTTTCCTAGCATCAGAGTCTTTTCAAATTAGTCAGTTCTTTGCATCAGGTGGCCAAAGTATTGGAGCTTCAGCTTCAACATCAGTCCTTCCAATGAACACCCAGGACTGATTTCCTTTAGGATTGACTGGTTGGATCTCCTTGCAGTCCAAGGAACTCTCAAGAGTCTCCTCCACACCACAGTCCAAAAGCATAAATTCTTCATCACTCAGCTTTCTTTATAGTTCATCTCTCACATCCATACATGACTACTGGAAAAACAATAGCTTTGACAAGACAGACCTTTGTTGGCAAAGTAACATCTCTGCTTTTTAATATGCTGTCTAGGTTGGTCATAACTTTTCTTCCAAGGAGCAAGTGTCTTTTAATATCATGGTTTCAGTCACCATCTGCAGTGATTTTGGAGCCCCCCAAAATAAAGTCTGTCACTGTTTCCATTGTTTCCCCATCTATTTGCCATGAAGTAATGGGACCGAATGCCATGATTTTAATTTTCTGAATGTTGAGTTTTAAGCCAACTTTTTCACTCTCCTTTTTCACTTTCATTAAGAGGCCCTTTAGTTCTTTGCTTTCTGCCATAAGTGTGGTATCATCTGCATATCTGAAGTTATTGATATTTCTATGATGATTAGGTGACTTGAAAGAAATAACAGAATATATAGTCCTATAAGATCAATGATTGAAGTAGTATAACTCTAGAGACAAAGGTGCAATACCAGGGAATCTTATCTTGGATCATCACAGGCTAGTAAGACAGGTGGTTCAAAGACTTTTTGGATACTGTCAACAAGGCTAGTCCAGTAATAGCACATTGAGTGACTTAACAAGGTAATCCTAGCCTGATTTGGGAATGAGCATTTCTAGTACTGTGGTACAAAATGGTCACAAAATGCCTCTCAAACATCCATTGAAATGCAGACTGAAATGGAAGGGCCTTTAAAATAAAGATTAGCCCACCCTCCAATTCTGTAAGAATCAAGTCATTAGCCACTGCAGTCACTGACCTGAAAGGAATTCAGGGTAAAGATAAAAATGAGGCATTTTGTGTTCTAGGAAAACTTAGAGAACTGGCCCTCAGATAGTTAGATTTCTCTCTCTCTCCTTTTTTTTTGGGGGGGGGGTGGCTCAATAATACACAACGAGCTTTATTGTGCAGTGTTTGGACAGGGGTGCATAAGAGGGACACAGAAGGCAATGGCAACCCACTCCAGTACTCTTGCCTGGCAAATTCCATGGACCGAGGAGCCTGGTAGGCTGCAGTCCATGGGGTCTCGAAGAGTCGGATACAACTGAGCGACTTCACTTTCACTTTCATGCATTGGAGAAGGAAATGGCAACCCACTCCAGTGTTCTTGCCTGGAGAATCCCAGGGACAATGGAGCCTGGTGGGCTGCTGTCTCTGGGGTTGCACAGAGTTGGACACAACTGAAGCGACTTAGCAGCAGCAGCAGCAGCAACAGTATAAGAGGGAAAGTTTCTCATGGCATGAGTCCATTCAGGGGCTATGGTAAGTGGGCTAGCCCCAGAAGAGGAAGAGGGCAATAGACCTTCTGGGGCAGAGGGAGATAGAAATGGGAACCTATGTGTCTAGGAGATGTCAAGATAGATATTTTAACTTGCAAATTTTAAGAACCCAGTTCCTTACATCTTCCCATACAGAAAGAAGCAATGAAACCATTGACTGAGATATCTGAAGCTGAAGCTCAATACTTTGGCCACCTGATGTGAAGAGCCAACTCCTTGGAAAAGACTTTGATGCTGGGAAAGATTGAGGGCAGGAGGAGAAGGGGGAGACAGAGGATGAGATGGCTGGATGGCATCATCAACACTATGGATATGAGTTTGAGCAAACTCTGGGAGATAGTGATGGACAGGGAAACCTGGCATGCTGCTTAGTTCATGGGGCCACGAAGAATTGGACATGACTTAGCAATTGAACAAAGATATCTGCTCTCATGAATAGCAGTAACTTTCTACCAAGATGTGTGCTTGACCCAGCAATCCCACTACTGGGCATATACCCTGAGGAAACCATAACTGAAAAAGACACATGTAACCCAGTGTTCATTGCAGCACTATATATAATAGCAAGGACATGGAAGCAACATAGATGTCCGTGGAGACAACCTATATGTCTGTCAACAGAAGAATGGGTAAAGAAGTTGTGGTACATACATACAATGAAATATTACTCAGGCATAAAAGGCAGTGAATTTGAATCAGTTCTAGTGAGGGGAATGAACCTAGAGCTTGTTATACAGAGTGAAGTAAGTCAGAAAGAGAAAAATAAATTATTGCATCTTAATGCATACATATGGAATCTAAAAAAATGGTACTGATGAATCTACTTGCAAGGCAGCAATAGAGACTCAGACATAAGAGAATGGATGTATGGACACAGCAGGGCAAGGAGAGGTAAGGATGAATTGAGAGAGTAGTATTGAAATATATACATTACTATACGTAAAACAAAGAGCTAATGGAGAGTTGCCGTGTAACACAGGGGGCTCAACCTTGTGCTCTGTGACAACCAAGAAGGGTGGGATGGGGTGGGAGATGGGGGTGAGGTTTAAGAGGGAGGGGACATATGTATACCTATGGCTGATTCATATTGATGTATGGCAGAAACCAACACAACAATGTAAAGCAATTTCTTCAATTAAAAAAAAAAAAAAGATGTGTGCTTGATTGCACATACACCTTTGTCAAGATCTAATATATACTGCCCTCCCCTTACGTTTTTGGGAAGTTTCTCAGAGCTTTCTGAATGACGGTCTCCTGGGTTATGATTCACAACTAAAATTTTCTATCTTTTTCTCAGATGACTATTGACTAATTTTTTGTCAACACTGGAAACAGAGTCAAACTTAAACCTTCAGAGCAGGCCAGAAACAGGTAGACAACAAGCATGGCCCTGAGGTTGGAAGGTGTCAGACAGAAAGATGCTTTCCCATTTTCTCTTGCAAGGAGGGTTTTCTATGAGGTTTTTGAGAAAATAAGAGGAAAGGAGAGAATATATGAGAGAATAAAATATTTCAATTGATCAAAACAAACTGCTTCAATCAAGGGGCAGCCAACTATATGCCTGGTGGCCAAACCTAGCCATTGCCTATGTTGTAAATAGAATTTGGCTGAGAGCAACCACATCCATTTATGTACTCTCTATGGCCACTTTTGTGCTATAATGACGGAGCTGAACAGTTTCAGCAGGGATCCTATGGTTCACAAAGCCTGAAATATTTACTATCTGGTCCTTGGCAGAAGACATTTGCAACCCCTGGTCTAAAGCATCAGGTAGAATTTATTTTAAAATGTAACATGCAGTTATTTCTCTTGCTGTTTGATGGCTCGAGTGGAATTCTAGAGTTCAGCAGTGAACTTTCTCTTTACTGCTAGTAAAATATATGTTAAACTAAGTGCCTGTGACATCTGTATATAATTATCACTGTTAGCCACAGAGTAGGTACAGTATTTGATGACTTAATTTATATTATTTTTCTCTGCTTTTTCAAGATAACTATATTTCTTATATATTTCTTAGCAGATACTGTAGTGTTGGAAACGTATTTAGTTGAAACAGAAGGTGAGAGTGGGATGAGGAGAAAAAGAAAATAGAGTTCCTTGTCTTTACTCAGTGAAGGCAGAGCTGAGCATGCTGGCAGGGAAAGAGATGGGGCCATGGCCTAGAAGCACCGTAGATTTTCTCTTTGAGGAGTTCTAAGATTTATTTCAGAAACTACAGCCTCAGGGAAGTGGGAGCCAAGAGGGCACTCCTTTAGCTTTAAATAGTCTCTGTAAGAGTCATGATATCTTGTTGAGACATTTTCTCAGTCCAACTTCAAGGAAGAAGTCCAGAGACTTAGTTAACTTCTAACTCTTAAGGTAAGTCATGCTTGGCATATCAACACAATAAGTCCATGGTAAGGCTTTGTGTAAGATCCTGAAATATTTTGGAATAAAAAATTTCTTTGGATACATGAAAACTTTAGAACTTTATCCTTTAAAAAAGTAAGAAAAAAACCTCATGTATACAAAATGGTTTGTATTCCAATTCAAAGGACTTTTTTGCGGGATGATTTCAGGTTAATTTGTTCAGAACTGGGCATGTATGGAAGTAATACCATTATTCATAGATCACTTTCTGTGAGTTCTTCTTATCTTCCCCATTTATTTCTATCTTCTGAAACCTCTCTAACCTACTAACAATTTCTATATTGACTTTATCACTTTTCCCCCCTGGTTCCACATAAAAAGTACAGTGATAAAAGGAGAAAAA
This sequence comes from Bos javanicus, assembly GCF_032452875.1. Lineage (NCBI taxonomy): Eukaryota > Metazoa > Chordata > Mammalia > Artiodactyla > Bovidae > Bos > Bos javanicus. Next base: position 53,667,232 of record NC_083876.1, read on the forward strand.
TAAGATGATAATGTGTATATCTGGTTATTGTGGCAGTGGTCAGTTTTTTTTCATTTGAGGACCCTTATGTCTATTTCTGGGGTGTCCTGGGTGGTGCTAGGGGTAAAGTCCCTCCTGTCAATGCAGGAGACATAAGAGATACAGGTTCAATCCCTGGGTCAGGAAGGTCCTCTGCAGGAGGGCATGGCAAGCCACTCCAGTATTCTTGCTTGGAGAATCCCTATGGACAGAGGAGCCTGGCGGACTAGAGTCCATAGGGTTGCAGAGAGTTGAACACTACTGAAGTGACCACTGCATGCATGCACACAACATGTCTATTTCTAGCCAGGAGAAAAACCCTGGCAGATACTATTGTGTTTAACCTGTGACTTCAAGTAATCCTACACTTATCTAATGAAAGATAATTATTCTCTTTCAAGAAACTTCTCTTACAGTTGAGAAGGGTATTTTTTAGGTATAATTTTCATTTTTCTTGATGCAATTTGAAACCATTTGTTTATTTTTCTATGTAGGTGGAAAACATCTGACCAACCTTTTAACAGAGATTCTTATATTCTTGATAATAGTTATTAACTACCTTCAGCTATTCTTTCTTCAATAGTAATCTAAGTTTCTGTAGCATATCTTCATAATGATTGGCTGCTCTTTAAGTACAAAGCTGTGACTGTTAGAATATGAATATCAGTTTTTTGCCAACTAAAGAATGTCACTTGCCATCTGCTTCTATAAGAATAAAGTCACTAGCCACTGCAGTTTCTAACCTTTAACACAGCCTGAAAGGAGTTCAGGGTGAAGGTCAGGAATTAGGTACTCTGTACTCTGGGAAAAATTGGCAGAATAAGCCTTTAGATAGTGGTTTCAGGAGAAAATGTTATGAACCCAATTTCTTCTATCTTCTCATACCCAGAAAAGCACTAAAATCATTAATAGAGATATCTGCTCCTTGTGACTAACAGCAACAATTTTGTGACTAGCAGCAACCTTCTACCAACAAGTCTACTTGATGGCACATATTCCCTTCACCAAAATCATATATACACTGACCTCTCTTAGCATTTTTTAAAGGCAATTCTTCAAAACTATCTGAGAGGTTATCTCCCAGACTATAGTCCTCAGTAACCCCCCAATAAAACTGAACTCACAGCTCTCACACTGTGTGCTTTTTTCCTCCAGTCAACAGTTTTGGCAACCACAAAGGAAACCAGAGCAGACTTCTTTCCTTTGCTTGAACTCTGTGAGGATCTAATCCTTGGTATCAGCAGAGGCTTCTTGTGTCCATTTACCTCCTTGGAGAGTCCAGAAGAATTTCAGTGAGTCTTTCCTGGTTGTCTGATCTTCTGATTATTGGCTAATGATTCTGAGCTTTATTTGGCCATGTATAACAGATATCTGGGCCCCCAGATGAAATGCTAGAGAGTGACCGTCCAGCTGAAGGGTACTGCTCATTTGATAGACAGTGAACAGTCTAAACTGGGAGATAGGTGAGGGGCTGGCCTAACATTTTTCCTACATGTGGGTGTATCAGAAAGCCAGCCTCCAATAAACACTCCAGTCAGGTTTATGCATTTACAAAACTTATACTTACAAGTAGTTACTTGAGAATTAACAGGAAATCTTGCATTGAAAATGGCCAAAATGGGGCTCTTTTATTGCATATGCAGTGAAGGAAAGTCAGCTTTATAAAACATCTTCTTGGAATTCCGATCCTGAGGGAACAAGTCTTTATAGAAAAACTTGCATTTCTCTCCCCATGCTTTGTGATGTAAATACTCTACTAGGGCTTTCAGGAACATTTATCTTACCTAGATCATCTCTAACTTCTGAGACTGAGGGGGAAAAAACAAAAAAACACAGAGAAAGAAACCTGTCTTTTTAAACTTGTCTTATTCCAACTGTTATTATAAATTGCTCAGTCACTTCAGTCATGTCTATTTGCAAACGCAAGGACTGTAGCCTGACAGGCTCCTCAGTCCATAGGATTCTCTAGGCAAGAATACTGGAGTGGGTTGCCATGCCCTTCCGGTGATCTTCCCAACCCAGGGACTGAAGCTGTGTCTCTTGCTAAGTTTAAAAAATGAAGCTATGATATCTCTGATTGTGTCTGTCTATGTGTACATTGTAAAGATATGTCTTTACCTCCACTAGCTACTACTAGAATTTGTAAATGAGTGTTATTTAATTGTCTTAAAGAAAATTAAGTAATTATATAAACTCTCAGAAATATAAAAAAAACACCCAAATGAATTTCAGTTTCTAATGAACTGGGAAATATTCAGTATTAAATTAATGTTTGGTATTGAAGTTAGTTAAAATTTGTTGGCTTAATCAAAACAACCATGCTTTTAGAATCATCAATAATGAATACAATATTTTTATTGTAGCTAGGTTTACTGGAAGTCAAATAAGATCTTATATCTGTTGCAAATGCCAGCAAGAAAAATAAATTTGTATGATGAAAACTTTCATAAATATATGTAAATGAGAAAATACTTTTTAGGTAAGCTCTTTTGGAATAATTATGTTTTAGAAATGTCTACTTAAAAACATTTTCTCCAAATATTTGTTAACTTGAAACTATAGCATTTTGTCAAATTAAGTTAAATGACTGATGCTTATTAAATATCTAGGTCATTCCCAAATAAGATACTGAAATGTTAATCACTGAACACTAGCTTTCTTTTACAGAGAAAGATATTTAGGAATATTAATAAAAACCTTTGTGTCACACTGATATTTTTTCTAAGAAAACGTGTTTTAAAAAATCATTGATATTTATAAGCTTGATAATATATGAATGCTAATGTAAAATTGTTTACTTTTTAGTTTTCACTAGAAATTGTTTGTAAGAGTTGAAGATTCTAATTTAAATATGTAATTAAAGCTACTAGTAATAATATGGGAGACATTTCAGTTACAAGGGAAGTAGGATGTGTGTTTCTAGTAAAAGAAGGTATGAGAAAAAAAAATTTTTGATAAGAAAAAGCAAGTAATTTGCCTTAAAGCTGGTTATTTCTAAATAGGACAGATCATGCATTTGTGGTCAGACATGTCCAACTCTTTGTGACTCCATGGACTGTAGCCTGTCCATGGGATTTTCCAGGCAACAATACTGGAGTGGGTTGCTACTTCCTTCTCCAAGGGATCTTTCCAATCCACGGACTGAACCCATGTCTCCTGTTTCCTGCATTGGCAAGCAGATTCTTTACCACTAAATCACCTAGGAAGGCCATGATAGAACACGAAGAACAAATTACAGCTTTCTATTAATATAGAAAGCTGTAGAAGGTTTGTGAGATGGAAAAAAACCTTTAGGATGGAATTGTTAGGTAGTTAGAATAGGAAAAAGGAGTCCAGAATATCACTACCTCAGATATGCAGATGACACCATCCTTATGGCAGAAAGTGAAGAAGAATTAAAGAGCCTCTTGATGAAAGTGAAAGAGGAGAGTGAAAAACTTGGCTTAAAGCTCAACATTCAGAAAATTAAGATCATTGCAACTGATCCCATCACTTCATGGCAAATAGATGGGGAAACAATGGAAACAGTGGCTGACTTTATTTTTGGGGGCTCCAAAATCACTGCAGATGGTGACTGCAGCCATGAAATTAAAAGACACTCCTTGGAAGGAAAGTTATGACCAACCTAGATAGCATATTCAAAGCAGAGTCATTACTTTGCCAACAAAAATCCGTTTAGTCAAGGCTATGGTTTTTCCAGTGGTCACGTATGGATGTGAGAGTTGGACTATAAAGAAAGCTGAGCACCGAAGAATTGTTGCTTTTGAACTGTGGTGTTGGAGAAGACTCTTGAGAGTCCCATGGACTGCAAGGAGATCCAAATAGTCCATCCTAAAGGAGATCAGGCCTGGGTGTTCATTGGAAGGACTGATGTTGAAGCTGAAACCCCAATATTTTAGCCACCTCATGCGAAGAGCTGACTCATTTGAAAAGACACTGATGCTGGGAAAGATTGAAGGCAGGAGGAGAAGGGGACAATAGAGGATGAGATGGTTGGATGGCATCACTGATTCAATGGACATGGGTTTGGGTAGACTCTGACATTTAGTGATGGACAGGGAGGCCTGGCGTGCTGCGGTTCAGGGGGTCGCAAAGAGCGGGACACGACTGAGCGACTGAACTGAACTGAAAAGACAAGGAAGGAAAAAGCCGCCAAGAACAGAATAAAGGAAGGTCCAAGGACTAGATTGAGGACCTCAGGTAGAACAAACAGCATTCCTGGCTAGCCCAATTTACATAGAGCTGGTGCAGGGGGAGGGATAAAACATAAAAAGAGGAGCCAAAGGGCCGGGGGTCTCTCTTCTGGGTGCGACTGCACTCTCTGTCTCTCTCTCTTCTCTTTGCATCTTTTGGGTCGGCATGCCCTCACGCCTCGAGGATGTATTTTCCTTTATTTTCTAAATAAAACTGAGCTGTAACACAGAGCTGTAACACTGTCTGAGAGCTGTGACATGCAGAGGGCTTTAACATCCGTCACTTCAAATTTTTGTTGTGATTAGACAGAACCAAGGAAATTACACACACCCCTGACAGAATTCTATGTGTGGTTAGAACTGATTAAGAGTAGAATAACTTTAAATGAGTTTTAATGTTAAAGGCAAAGTGGTGCAAACCTGAATTTCGTTTCCTTTTAAGAGGACAAAGTTTTATTAAAATATCGATCTGTTTTTGATAGCAGATTTAAAATTTTCTTTACTTTTAACTGGTAATCTGTTATAACATTCTATATTTGCCTTTGAAATCTTTCATTGTCACTTTGGTTAAGTGAATGAGTATTGTTTTACAGTGACGTATGATCCTATTTGACTAGTGTTTTAAATCATTTTGATTTTATTTTTTTCATGAATTTCCCCAAATCAAATTGTAATGAAGTTCCTTTGATCTCTAGCTAACTGGTATGCTTCAAAGGGCCCCTAACACATAGCTCCAATGGAACGTATTAAGCTAATTAGGCTCATCAATTAAATCACATGGGAAGCATTGTCAAATGAGTAATAAATCTTCTTAGGTTATATTGTATGGGTAAATATTATTTACCTAGATATTCTAGAAATTATATGGAATTTCTAACTATTTGGTATGTCCTGGAAAAATGTTGTGATCTAGTTATCGACATAAAATGTGTGTCACAGCAGTAATCAACTTTCTTCACCAATTGTGTTGTAATCAGGTCTTTATCTTTGCCTTCTCAAGTCTTTGGTCATTCATAGACAGTTATTGTTTTACTCTGATGACTTTGCAAACATGCTTCCTCTTCAAGAAGATTCATAGCAAGGACTTTTTTTTTTTTTTTTTAAGTACAGGTTTCTTATAACTTTCAAACCATACCGCTGAATTGGATAAGATATAAAAGAATTCTAATGGGAAACTTGACTTCATTAAACAGTTAACTAAAAAGGATTAGTTATATAAGACTGAGTGCATTGGTGAATATGATTATCATTTTTATGTTTTCTGTCTGAAACATTACTGACTTTTAATTTATATTTTCCAGATATAAGGAAATCCTCCTCCTCAAGTTAATTATGACTTATGGCAATATGGTAAATTGTACTGTTGAAAAAAGAATTGAAATATATGTCTTTTCTCTCTACCCAATCTCTCTAGAGAGTTGAAACTCTTAGGTTTCCAATAGCCTTATCAAGTGAATAAAGAAGGCCACCTCCTGACAGGTGCAGGAATCTCAAGAGACTTTGAGAATCTGGAGAAGAGAGGAATTAATCTAAATCTGTAGCTATCACAGGTGGAATCTGATGACTCACCCTTGGCATGGCTTTCCTGGCCTTGAAAGGCCTTTTAAAAATTCAATCTGAGATTCCTTATAAAAAGTTTCAGCAAAGCCAATTTTAAAGGAGCCAAGTATGATTAATTGCACTTATGTAAATAATCAGGCCAAGTTTATTGAAACTAGGCTTATTTTGCAAACAAATTAGTCTTAGTTTGGCTCTGTTTAGTAGAAATTAGGGTGATTTTAGAGAGAAAAAGTTTATGTCAGTAGATATTAAATTCTAATTTTGTTAACCTAGATTTGTATTTACTAGCATTCACTTCCAAGACAGTTCCCTATTATTATGCTACATTATTGCAAAATTTAATCAAATTATTAAAAAGACTCTTTTTTTTTTTTTTCTGAAGCTTATCTCAGTAATCTATCTTTGGATGAAGATCAGATGCTCCATGACCTGCAATGAGGAGATTATGCATAAAGGAAAAAAACGTAATTTAAAGGACTATCTCCAACCTAGATGGAAGGACAGGTACTCCTAACTAGCTCATGCATAGTGAAACTGAAGGGAATTGACTCTTGAATTAGTATTTCCCACTTAGGAAGGACCTCTGCACTGGACTGCTCATAGAGAGAACTGTTGACCTTTAAGTCACCTTAAAACAACACTCAAACAGAGGAGTAACCACACCAGGATAAGATCACAACATCAAAAGTAGATAGCTATCCCAAGATGCCGGATTTGACTCTTCTGATTATTTCTAGTGTTTTCTTAATTTCTTGGGCTTTCACAAATGTATCAAATATTTTTCTATCATGAGCACAATCTTATGGAGAATTAAAAAAAATTAATCCAGTTGTTGGGTTTATGATCAATTAACTATATCTAGTATTTCTGGGTTAGCTTTCTCTGCTCCAAAGCTCTAGTTGGATGTTCCTTAGGGAATTTATTCTAGAAGAAAGAAGATATAGCTCTATTGGGCCACTCTTGATATTACTATTAACAGATGGGACTCCCTCACTTGGCCAATCAATCATACTTGCTCTGACCATGGCCATAAATATGAATTTTCTTTAAGGTTACTTAAGCTCAGTCAGACCAAAGCTAAAGTTTGGCCAAAGAATATAACCTCCCTCAGTTGTGGGGTAAATTTATATGGCTAACACCAGGCTACAGTCATTTAAATTTAGGGCCCCTCTTTCTTGGGGGCAATTAAACCATACTAAGGATAATCAGTCTAATACACTAGGAAATTGGGCTGGGTGCTTAAGGACAATGTCAACATATCATTTGCCTTAAAGATAAAGACTTGTATGGAACAGACTAAGTCAGACAACCTGGGGATACTGGGCTGCACTAGTGAAAGTGGCTTAAATGTTAGCTATAATCTTATTAATGTTACTAGCTATAATACTTGCATTCTGCCTATTTTACAAAATTTTTGTTTCTTGCACAACCAAATGATTAACTGAGCCTCTGATAAATGATAACTAGGCAGCTTGAAACAACTGACCAAATGTATAGCTCTATATAAGATCAAAGATTGTAATAGTTTAACTCTTTTCAGAGTTAGGAAGAAGCAACAAGAGGGAATCTTATCCTGGACCATAAAAGACTAGTAAGATAGGTATTCCAGAGACCTTTGGCTCATGTTAACAGGGTTAGTTAACATGACAGTAATAGGGTTAGTGGGTTACAAGGTTAATCCAGTAATAGCCCATCACATGACCTATTCTCCCCTGACCTGGGAATGAGTATTCCTAGCACTGTGGGGCAAATTGATCATGAAATGTCTCCCAAATCATGGTTGAACTTACAACCATGAGATGGCAGTGCCAACTAAAGAATGTCACTTGCCATCTGGTTCTTTAAGAATGAAGTCACTAGCCAGTGCTGTTCCTAACCTTCAGAGTGATGATCAGGAATGAGGTACTCTGCACTCTAGGAAAAACTCGCAGAACAGGCTTTCAGATAGATATTTTCAGGAAAAAGTTTTATGAATCCAATTCTTGCATCTTCTCATACCCAGAAAAGCACTAAAATCATTAATGGAGACATCTGCTTCTTGGAACTAACAGCAACAATCTCGTGACTAGCAGCAACCTTATACCAATGTGTGTCCTTGATTATACATACCTCCTCTGCCAAAGCCAGATGCATAGTGACTTCCCACCCCCACCCCCAAGTAATTCCAGGCTGTCTTCTAAACTATAGTCCTCAGTAAAGCCCATATAAAACTGATCTTATGGCTCTCATGTTGTGTTTTGTTTCTTAAGTTGATATGTTTCATACAGCGGTGAAAGTTTGCATCCGTCCAATCATATCTTTTTTACTTCAATCTCTACTGTGCTTGTGCATTTTAAAAGCGGGACAAGTACAAGTCTATAAATTCCAAAAATATGAGAGATTTATTAGGTCATTGGATTCCATATTTTCTGTCTCAACCAAAAATTCCTCATTTTAGAAGTCCTATTAAATACTTGTATCAATCTTATCTGTATTCAGAGGATAAAGTTCTACATTTCTCTTTAGAAAAAAAGAATCAATGATCAACACAAATTATTAACTACTTGGTTATAAAAATGGATTAAAAAAATTTAAAGACAACAGTGTGGCAATCATTTCTATTTAAAGACTTAAAACTCTTAGTAATGCTATAAAATGATAGTAGATCTCATGAAATAGTAGTAGAAAAAAAAAAGAAAATCTGTAGGATTTTTATTTTAAATGTTTGTAATACATGTTAAATGATCATATTGTAAACATAAAAGATGGTGTTCTATCCTGCCAAACGCATACCTTTGTAAGAGAGATGCAAAAATATTTTTATTCCATAGATATTCATTAATTTTTGCTTTGTTTTAATGAATAGACTTTAAATGAAGTGAGAACATAGTCAAGAAAACCTCTAGTGAATAGAGACTTTGAGAAAAGGACACACTCAAGCCCTGCTGCTGCTGCTAAGTCACTTCAGTCGAGTCCAACTCTGTGTGACCCCATAGACGGCAGCCCACTAGGCTCCTCCGTCCCTGGGATTCTCCAGGCAAGAATACTGGAGTGGGTTGCCATTTTCTTCTCCAATGCATGAAAGTGAAAACTGAAAGTAAAGTCGCCTAGTTGTGCCGGATTCTTAGTGACCCCATGGACTGCAGCCTACCAGGCTCCTCCATCCATGAGATTTTCCAGGCAAGAGTACTGGAGTGGGGTGCCATTGCTCTCTCCGAGCAAGCCCTACCTCCCATCAAGTTAATGTGGTTATATGTAGTAGACTCATCAATGAATTCAATACATATGATTTGTTATCAAAGTCATGTTGAGCACTATTCAAACTGCTGTTGATATAGCAAATAAAGAAGATAAAGTCCTCTTCTCTCGTGTTGCTAACACTTTAGTGGAGAATGATAGACAATATAATACAGACAAGTAAATAAGACAGTATCAGTTAAGGCAAGTTATTTGGAGAAAATAAAATATACTACTAGAGAGTGACTGGTGCCTACACAAATAAAATGATATAGAGATACTTAAGGGCAGACGTATTAGAAGAGTGGGGGCCACCTCTTCAGTGATCTGAAAAAAAGCAGCAGAGAACTAAAGGAAATATAAAACACTATTGCAACTGGATAGAATTCTGTGTGCCTTGTGGAACTGTATTATTCTTCACAAAAATTGTGATGAATACATTTCCTGCCCCTCTCTACCAGTCCAAATTCAAACCTCTCATTTTCTACAAATCCTTTTCCCAATTCATAAAACCATCTATTCTGTCTCCCTTAAAATTTTTAAAATATCTTTCAGTGGTACTGGAAAACCAATGCTAAATAAACCAATGCAAAAATAACTGCTTCTGCTTGGCTCTCTGATGTCCTCAGGGTATATAATTATCTCTTCAAGAATGAAAATTGTGTCTTTTTACTTATTTTGTCCTCATAGTGATAATCCTCTCATATGACATAAACAGATTAAGAATTCTGAGACTTGTTTAAGATCTACTAGGATTTTCCATTTAATCCTGGAATTCTGATTTACTCATTAGATTTTCTACCTCTAAAACAGTTTTATAAAAAGAAGAAGGAATGCCTCTGGGGATAATAAGTGCAGTATCTTGCACAATAGTGACTAAAGTTAGTTCATAAGAGTACAGGAGTTGAAGCTACTCAGATTGGGCATATTTATCAGTGTATCCTAGAGACTTAATCCTTGGTGTAAGGACTTAAATTTGCTTCTTAACTGCTGTTGTCAGTTCTCAGCCTTAAACTTTCAATGATTTTCTAGTGTTTTTCAATAGGATCTTCTTTCCTTTATTGTCAGTTTTTGGCGGCAATCCCTAAACATTGGGAGTTTTATGCAGAAACTTACATTAAAGGTTCTAATCTTCAAGAAAGATGATTACAAAAGTTACAACCCTGCAAAGATTACAGGGGTTTCATAGTTAATAAACAGAACATGCCTCAGTGATGTAGTGCTATTTTCTAAGTACAGAAACCAAATAATTATTTGAAATTGTATCCAGATCCATGCATCTTGGCAGGAACAAAATGCATAAAAAATCTGTATGGTAGTAAATGACAGTGTCCCTAAGAAAGACATTAATGTAAAACTTTCATTCCAGTTAGTTCCCACTGATGACTGAGGAGATTCTTTTTTTTTTTTTTTATCTTTAGAATCATCAAATGATAGTTAAGCAAAAATAATCTCAAGTATTAAAAATATTATTTATCCTGCTAGGTGTTTTAAGAGCAGATCTCAGGATAGTGCTTTAGGTCACTTGTCTAATTTATGCTACTGCTGCTGCTGCTGCTAAGTCACTTCAGTCGTGTCTGACTCTGTGCGACCCCACAGACAGCAGCCCACCAGGCTCTGCCGTCCCTGGGATTCTCCAGGCAAAAACACTGGAGTGGGTTGCCATTTCCTTCTCCAATGCATGAAAGTGAAAAGTGAAAGTGAAGTTGCTCAGTCGTGTCTGACTCTTCGAGACCCCATGGACTGCAGCCTACCAGGCTGCTCTGTCCATGGGATTTTCCAGGCAAGAGTACTGGAGTGGGGTGCCATTGCCTTCTCCAGTCTAATTTATAGGTTGGGATAAATAGGGGAAAAACCAAGAATAGGCATTCATTGAGTTGATGGGAGCCCCTGAATAAGGTAGAGGGATTCAAAATTTTGCTGTATGGACTCTCTTAAAAGGTGTGTGTAGGTCTTTAAAGTTTTTAATGTGAAAGATATCTGTATTTTGTTTTTATCTGATTCCAGAAAAATAACGGTCATACATCTGAAATAAATATGCTACTCTCAATATGCCAGAAAATTTGGAAAACTTAGCAGTGGCCAAAGGACTAGAAAAGATCAATTTTCATTCCAGTCTCAAAGAAGGCCAATGCCAAAGAATGTTCAAACCACTGTATGATTGTGCTCCTTTCACATGCTGGTAAGGTTGTGCTCAAAATTCTTCAAGCAAGGTTTCAGTAGTACGTGAACTGAGAACTTCCAGATGTACAAGCTGGATTTCAAAGACGCAGAGGAACCAGAGGTCAAACTGCCAACATTCACTGGATTACGGAGAGAGCAAGGGAGCTCCAGAAAACAATATCTACTTCATCCTCATTGATAATGTTAAAGCCTTTGAATGTGTGGATCACAACAAACAGTGGAAAATTCTTAGAGATGGCAGTACCAGACTACCTTACCTGTCTGAGAAACCTGTTGTCAAGAAGCAACAGTTAGGACTAGACATGGAACCTCACTTGGACATGAGGTTTGAGAATGAGAAACGTCACTAGAGATTATCTTGGAACACAACACTGGTTCCAAAATGGGAAAGGAGTATGACAAGGCTGTATATTGTCACCATGCTTATTTAACTTTTATGTAGAGTACATCATGGGCTTCCCGAGTGGCACTAATGCTAAAGAACCCAGTTACCAATGCAAGGGACGTAAAAGACGCAGGTTTGATTCCTGGGTCAGTAAGATCCCCTGGAGGAGGGCATGGCAACCCCCTCAAGTGTTCTTACCTGGAGAATCCACATTGACAGAGGAGCCTGGCTGGCTTCAGTCCATAGAGTCACACAGAGTTGGACATGACTAAAGTGACTTAGCATGCACAAACACAAATCATGCAAAATGACAGGCTGGATGAATCACAAGTTGGAATCAAGATTTCTGGGAGAAATATCAGCAACTTCATATATGTAGATCAGTTCAGTTCAGTCACTCAGTCATGTCCAACTCTTTACAACCCAATGGACTGCAGCACGATAGGTTCCCTGTCCATCACCAACTCCTGGAGCTTGCTCAAAGCCATGTCCTTCGAGTCATTGATGCCATCCAACCATCTCATCCTGTGTTGTTCCCTTCTCCTCCTTCCTTCAATCTTTCCCAGCATCAGGGTCTTTTCCAATGAGTCAGATCTTCACATCAGGTGGCCAAAGTATTGGAGCTTCAGCTTCAACAGCAGTCCTTACAATGAATATTCAGGATTTATTTCCTTTAGGATTGACTGGTTGGATCTCTTTGCAGTCCAAGGGACTCTCAAGAGTCTTTTCCAACACCACAGTTCAAAAGCACCAATTCTTTGGTGCTCAGCTTTCTTTATACTCCAACTCTCACAGCCATACATGACTACTGGAAAAACAATAGCTTTGACTAGATGGATCTTTGCTGGCAAAATAATGTCTCTGTTTTTTAATATGCTGTCTAGGTTGGTCATAGCTTTCCTTCCAAGGAGCAAGTGTCTTTTAATTTCATGGCTGCAGTCACCACTTGCAGTGATTTTGGGGCCCCAAAATAAATTCGGTCACTGTTTACATTGTTTCCCTATCTATTTGCCATGAAGTGATGGGATCGGATGCCATGATCTTTGTTTTTTTAAAGTTGAGTTTTAAGCCAGCTTTTTTCACTCTCCTCTTTCACTTTCATCAAGATGCTCTTCAGTCCCTCTTCGCTTTCTGCCATCAGGCAGAAACACAAAAACCAGGTGGCATCTGTATATCTGAGGTTTTGATATTTCTTCCAGCAATCTTGATTCCAGCTTGTGTTTCATCCAACCTGGCATTTTGCATGATGTACTCTGCATATAAGTTAAATAAGCAGGGTGACAATATATAGCCTTGACGTACTCCTTTCCCAGTTTGCAACCAGTCCATTGTTCCATGTCCAGTTCTAACTGTTGCTTTTTGACCCACATACTGATTTCTCAGGAGGCAGGTCAGTGGTCTGGTATTCCCATCTCTTTGAGAATTTTCCAGTGTTTGTTGTGATCCACACAGTCAAAGGCTTTGGCATAGTCAATGAAGCAGAAGTTTTTCTGGAACTCTCTTGCTTTTTCTATGATCTAATGTACGTTGGCAGTTTGATCTTTGGTTCCTCTGCCTTTCCTAAATCAAGCTTGAACATCTGAAACTTCTTGATTCACATACTGTTGAAGTCTCACTTGGAGAATTTTGAGCATTACTTTGCTATCGTATGAGATGAGTGCAGTTGTACAGTAGTTTAAACATTCTTTGGCTTTGTCTTTCTTTGGGATTGGAATGAAAACTGAACTTTTTCAATTCTATGACCACTGCTGAATTTTCCAAACTTGCTGGGATATTAAGTGCTGCACTTTGACAGAATCATATTTTAGGATTTGAAATAGCTCAGCTGGAATTCAATCACCTCCATGAGCTTTGTTTGTAGTGATGCTTCCTAAGGCCCACTTGACTTCACATTCCAGGATGTCTGGCTCTAGTTGAATGATCACACTATCGTGGTTATCTGGGTCATTAAGATCTTTTTGTTATAGTTCTCATGTGTATACTTGCCACCTTTTCTTAATATCTACTGCTTCTGTTAGGTCCATACTGTTTCTGTCCTTTATTGTGCTCATCTTTGCATGAAATGTTACCTTGGCATCTCTAATTTTCTTGAAGAGACCTGTAGTCTTTCCCGTTCTCTTGTTTTCATCTATTTCTTTGCATTGATCACTGAGGAAGGCTTGCTATACTTTGGAACTCTGCATTCAAATGCATATATCTTTCCTTTTCTTCTTTCCCTTTAACTTCTCTTTTTTTCTCAGCTATTTGTAAGGCTTCCTTAGACAACTATTTTGCTTTATGCATTTCTTTTTCTTGAGGATGGTCTTGCTCACTCCTCTTGTACAGTGTCACAAACCTCTGTCCATAGTTCTTCAGGCACTTTGTCTATCAGATCTAATTCCTTGAATCTATTTTGTCACTTCCACTGCATAATCATATGGGATTTGATTTAGGTCATACCTGAATGGTCTAGTGGTTTTCCCTCCTTTCTTCAATTAAGTCTGAATTTGGCAACAAGGAGTTCATGATGTGAGCCACAGTCAGCTCCTGGTCTTATTTTTTCTGACTGTATAGAACTTCTCCATCTTTGGCTGCAAAGAATATAATCAAGCCGATTTTGGTATTGACCATCTGTTGATACCCATGTGTAGAGATTTCTCTTGTGTTGTTGGAAGACTGTGTTTGCTATGAGCAGTGTGTTCTCTTGGGAAAACTATGTTAGCCTTTTCCCTGCTTCATTTTGTACTCCGAGGCCAAAGTTGCCTGTTCCTCCAGGTATCTCTTGACTTTCTACTTTTGCATTCCCACCCCACCCCCCCATGATGAAAAGGACATTTTTTTTTTCAGTGTTTGTTCTAGAAGGTCTTGTATGTCATCATAGAAGCTTTCAACTTCAGCTTATTTGGTATTACTGGTTGGGGCATAGACTTGGATTGCTGTGATATTTAATGGTTTGCCTTGGAAACGAATAGAGATCATTCTATTGTTCTTAAGACTGCATCCAAGTACTGCATTTCAGACTCTTTTGTTGACTATGAAGGCTACTTCATTTCTTCTAAGGGATTCTTGTCCACAGTAGTAGATATAATGGTCATCTAAATTACATTCAGATAATGCCACTTTAATAGCAGAAATTGAAGAGAAACTAAAGAGCTTCTTGATGAGCATGAAAGAGAAGAGTGAAAAAGTTGGCTTGAAACTCAACATTTAAAAAAACAAAGATCATGGTATCTGGTCCAGTCACTTAATGGCAAATAGAAGGGGAAAAAGTGGAAACAGTGACAGATTTTATGTTCTTAGGTGCCAAAGTCACTGAGGACAGTGACTGAAGCCATGCATTAAAAGATTCTTGCTCCTTGGGAGGAAAGTTATACAAACCTATACAGTGTATTAAAAAGCAGAGACATCACTTTTCTGACAATGTCTGTATAGTCAAAGCTATGGTTTTTCCCAGTAGTCATGTACAGATGTGATCTGGGCTATAAAGAAAGCTAAGCAAACCAAAGAACTGATGATTTGGAACTGTGGTGCTGGAGAAGACTCTTGAGAACCCATTGGATAGTAAGGAGATCAAATCAGTACATCTTAAAGGCAATCAACCTTGAATATTCACTGGAAGTATTCATGCTTAAGGTGAAGCTCCAGAACTTTGGACACCTGATGTGAGGAAACAATCCATTGGAAAGGCTCTGATGCTAGGAAATATTGACGGCAGAAGGAGAAGGGAGCAGCAGACGATGAGATGGTTAGATGCATTAGTGATACTATGGATGTGAGCAAACTCTGGGAGGTAGTCGAGGACAGAGGAGCCTGACGTGCTGCAGTCTAGGGGGTCACAGAGATTTGAACACAACTTAAGTAACTGAACATCAACAACAATAACATTTGAGTTAAAATCACGGTGGTATACAGAGACTGACATAATGAAGTGTTTGGGAGCCCCTGCCATGGAGCTTAAAAGCATCTAGACTGCACGGGGAAGATGTGTGTCACAGACAACCCTAGTTCCACACTTCACTGTGCTCTGAGCCCCACCTGGCACTCAACCTCTGCTACAGTGAGGTGACCATCTCCATGCATCCCTCCATTGGCTCTGGCAGATGCAACCCAACAGTTTCTTTCCTTGGGTCACATAACTACCAATTACTGCTCAGAAACTTCTTTAACATGTTGAGTGCGGGATATTCTTGGTATCCTGCAAAGCATTCAGAAATGCTGGACACAATACCTGAGGAGTCAGCCTGTCCAAAAAGTGATGGGAACTGACAGATTGAAAGGCTTTGTAGCTCTGACATTTCATAAAACTTCTGTGAATGTGTCATAGGCTGAGTAACAGTCATCTGTTTGGTGGCCAAATTGATAATACACCCTAGAATCAACTTTTGCATTTTTCCTTTTTCATCTCCTTTCCTGTTCCTTAAGCTCAGATGCTCCTCACAATTGTTGGCAATCAAGTCTTTGTCTCAGGCTCTTCAGGAGAACTGGAAGTAAAACAGTGGGATTATAGGAAAAGAAAGAGAAAAAGAAAAAAAAAAAAAAGGAAGAGGAATTAACCATGTAATGCCCTTAAAACAGTAGACAATTGTTTTATGCCCTAAATTAAGGCAGTGAGTAACTTAGAGCAAGTGAGAGGGTTTTATAGGTAACTGGGATTTTCTTTGAATTTCTAATTGACTCAGAGCACAAGCCCCCAATACCCCATTCTCCAGGGTTTCAAATGTGTGACCTGAATGGAGACCTAGAAAAGTATACTTCCTTCTAATCCCAAGATTGTTTGTCATTATTACATACTTCATGAATTTTATTAATTTACAATAGAAACCATAGGAGCACCATTATCTTCAACCTGTGAGGCAATGATTCTGCCAGTAATATTATTTTCTTGTTTTATTCCTATTCATCAGTGTGTGTTCGTGTGAAGAGAGAGAGATTGAGAGAGATTTGGTTCTAGTTTAACTGTTTTTAACTAGTTCATTGGCTATTCTTTGTTTTTAAGAAAAAAGAGACAGTTTAATTTCAATACAATGTAGTTCACGACTCATATATTAATGTGGTCTATTTTCAGTTTATGCTTGATATAAATCACTTAATAAATATTAAGATTTATTAACATTAAATTGTATTTATAACCTACTTTAAATTTTTGCAAAAGGTAATTTTAGGTTTCTGCATTTATCGAATAAAGCATTTAATTGTCATGGATCACAACATGAGTTTGACCTACTGAGGACATTGCCAACTACTTATACTCCATTCCCATGAAATTTAGCATCTTCATGAGATTTGTGTGGAAATTCAATTTTCCTGTATTATTCCATGTCACTGGCTTATAAGTAAGATAAATCTTAAAATGGCAGGGTGAAGTTGAGTTTCTTAGGATATGACATATGCACATATGTTCTATGAAATATTTTCTTTGTAATTTCATTAGACATTTCAAAACACATCAAAATGAAAACATTTTTCAGTATCTAGTTTAATTGGAACTGCAAATGAGTCCTATTTGTTTTCAGGGTTGGTTTTCTTTCATTAAGTCAGAATTACTTGTTTTATAATTACATGTGGAAACAAATAGCCTTTTCAAAAGCTAATGAAAAAAATCACTCACTTGACTTTATTCCATATTTATATGGCTGGCAGAAAGAAGTAATCTTTCACTAAACTTCACCATAAGAAATTCATTTCTCTGTCTCAACACAATGAAAACTTTAATATAAATTTTTTCAAATCAATCAAAATCATAAACATTTTGAAGAGCGAACAAAAAAAATGTTGTAAATATACAACATTAAATTTGAACATGAGAGAAATAAAGTTTTATTTATAATGCCTACCCATTTTAGAATAGTTCTTCATATAAAAAATCTAACAAGAAAAATCAGATGTCTAAATTTAAAATGATTGTTTATCTCTTCAATAAATAGAAATTCTTCCCAAGAAATAAGTCTAATTCTAATCTTGAATAGAAAGAAACAAACCAAAGCAAAACAAAATCATAAACAAAAACAAAACCAAATTTCTATCTCTGTCTCTTACACACTCACACACACACACACACACACACACACATACTTAGCAATAGTAGAAAAAAACCTGTGACTGTCTATGAGCTATAATTTTGTTCTTTATTTAGCTTTACTTAGCTTGCATTTATTAAGTACTTATTATGCATCTATACTCTGCTGAGTATTTTATTTAGACTGTTTCATTGAATCCTCAAAGAACTCTATCCTCCATAATAATGGCATTATTTTACTATACTTAACTGGGGGTGAATTTAAAATGCAACTGAAACCATCAGCACAGCTTAATTTGAAATTCGAATGGACATAATTATACTTGCTACATGTTCATCAGAATTTCCATGGGCAATAATACTAAATTGCCCCTTGGCAGATCAGTTATTCACTAGCACAATACAGCAGTTTAAAATATCCTTATTCAGCACTTGGTGGGTCATTGTAGTGAACACTGTGGGGTATCACTCAGCATCCTCCTCTAGTGTCCTTGGCATTCACTTACTTCCCTTGTTGCTGGGCCTGTTGGCTACTGGCAGCTCATGGCAGAATCCCTCCACAGCTGAGAACTCCCAAATTTGCTCCTATATCTACTGTCTTATCAAGGCAAGAGTACAAAAACCCCTACCAATTCAGGCCCTTTTGAAGGGCTATCCCATCCCTAGAGCTACAGCTTACCCGCATGCCAACAGGACTGAAGGTATAAAATCAGTGGATTGCAGCTGAAAGAGCTGCAGGATGCAGGATCCATCTAGTAATAGTTCTAAGGGAACTCTAAGAGAAACAAGCACAAAGACAAAAGAGGAGGCAAAACTAGGACACTTGCAGAATGTAAATATTCTGGAGCTATAGCAGAGTATAAATACCTACAGCTATAGCAATCACCAAACAGTCAACTCCAAGCCAGACGGACAAGACACTTCACACCAAAGACAGATAAATATGTTGAGTGAAGCTAGAGTGGTTAAAAAATAGCTTACCTATAAAAAAAAAAAAGATAATAATTAGAATGGACTTTATACCAAAAACCTGATAAGCATGAATCAAAAGGAAATATTTAGTACTGAAAAAAAAAAAAAAGAACCTCACCATCCTAGAATTCTAATTCCTGAGAAATTATTTTTTAAAAAGTGATAAAGACATAAAGATTTTTCTCAGACAAACTAAAACTAAGGGAATTCTTTGCCAGTAGACCTGCCCTTCAAGATATGTGAAGAGTGCTTTCAAGGTTATACAAAATGATTATGTTGGAAACTTATACCTATATAAGGACAGGAAGAGTGCTGAAGAAGGAATAAATGAAGGTAAAACAAAATTTTTTATTTTTATTATTCTTAAGCTAAAAGATAACTGTTTAAAGTAAGAAGAGTAACAATATATTGGGTGATTTTAGCATGTGGGTAAGTGAAATTAATGACAATTGTGTCATGATGGACGGGAGAGAGGACTTGGTCGTGCTCTTATAAGTGATCTTAACTGCACATGAACTGGTATAGTGCTATTTGAAAGTTGATTTATATTATTTTAAAATGTATAGGGCAAGCTCTAGGACAACTACTAAATTGTTTTCTAAAGAAGTAAAACTGATATGCTAAGAAAAGAGACAAAATAAAATCATGTCCAATTAAAACCCAAGAAAAGCAGAAAAAGAAGAGATGGAAAAAGAATGCACAAATGCAATGAATAGAAAACTGTAGCAAACACAGTAGATATTTACCCAGTTATATCAATAATCACCTCAAATGTGAATGTTCTAAATGCATGGGTTGAAAAAATGAGACTCTATATCATGTTGCTTACAAAAATCCTACTTTAAATATAAAGACTCAGCTTAAAAGTAAAGGAATGGAGAAACATATACCAAGCTAACAATAATTAAAAGAACACTGAAGTAGTTATCTTAAGTTCAAACACAGTACTCCATGTTATTATGGATAAATATATGTTACATAATGATAAACTTCCCTAGTGATGATAAATGGCTTCCCTAAATATAGATGACAAATGATAAAGGGCTTCCCTAGTAGTTCAGACGGTAAAGAGGCTGCCTACAATGAGAAGACCTGGGTTCGATCCCTGGGTTGGGAAGATCCTCTGGAGAAGGAAGCGGCAACCTAGTCTAGTATTCTTGCCTTGAAAATCCCATGGATGAAGGAACCTGGTGGGCTATAGTCTATGGGGTCATGAAGAGTTGGACATGACTGAATGACTAATGCTGGGATGATAAAGCAGTCAATTCACCAAGAAATCATAACAATCCTAAACATGTATGTGGCTAACAATAAAGCATCAAAATATATGAGGCAGTAACTGATAGAACTGGAAGAAATAAACCAACACATGTTTATTCTTGGGGCTTGAATATCTTTGTTTCAGTAATTGATAGATTAAGCAAGTAGAAAATCAGTAACAATGTAGTTGATCTGAATAGCACTATAAATAGCCATGCGTGGCTATATAGTAGAGTTCTATTCTCCTGCTACTCAAAAAATGGTCTTTGGATCAGCAGCATTGCATTGCTCTGATGCAGGCAGAGTTGCTCAGTTATGTCCAACTCTCTGCAACCCGTTGGACTGTAGCCCACCAGGCTTCTCTGTCCATGGCATTTTTTAGGCAAGAATACTGGAATGGGTTACCATTTTCCTCTTCCAGGGGATCAAGCCAACCCAGGGATTAAACCTGTATCTCCTGTGTCTCCTGAATTGCAGAAGGATTCTTTACCTGCCGTGCCACTGGGGAAGCCCACTTTGCTATGTGGCTTGTTAGAAATCCAAACTCTCCAGATGTATTGAATCAGAATTTTCATCTTAAGCAAAACACGCAGGTGATTTGAATGCAGGTTAAAGTTTGAGAAGCACTGATTATGAGAAAACTGAAACATTCTCCAGGATTAGACTATTACTCCAGGACATCTATTACTATGAATCATTGTAATGATTATTTCTATCTATTGGTAAATATCATTGGATCACATTTAGAGATAAGAAACAGTAATAACAAGGAAGTATTGGCATCTTCTGAAAGTTTTAACCAATACATCTTTATTTCTAAGGGCAATCATCTTTGCAAGCTTCTAACAATACTTTCATGCTGTTCATGGGGTTCTCAAGGCAAGAATACTGAAGTGGTTTGCCATTCCCTTCTCCAGTGGACCACATTCTGTCAGACCTCTCCAAGATGACCTGTCCGTCTTGAGTGGCCCCACACGGGCATGGCTTAGTTTCATTGAGTTAGACAAGGCTGTGGTCCATGTGATCAGATTGGCTAGTTGTCTGTGATTGTGGTTTCCATCTGTCTGCCCTCTGATGCCCTCTCTCAGTGCCTACTGTCTTACTTGGGTTTCTCGTACCTTGGATGTGGGCTTACTCTGGGCTGGAGGAAGCACAAGCTGGAATCAAGATTGCCTGGAGAAATATCAATAACCTCAGATACACAGATGACACCACCCTTATGGCAGAAAGTGAAGAAGAACTAAAGAGCCTCTTGATGAAAGTGAAAGAGGAGAGTGAAAAAGTTGGCTTAAAGCTCAACATTTCAGAAAAGTAAGATGGCATCCAATCCCATCACTTCATGGCAAATAGATGGGGAAACAGTGGTTGACTTTATTTTTCTGGGCTCCAAAATCACTGCAGATGGTGATTTCAGCCATGAAATTAAAAGATGTTTACTCCTTGGAAGGCAACTTATGACCAACCTAGACAGCATATTAAAAAGCAGAGACATTACTTTGTCCACAAAGGTCTGTCTAGTCAAGGCTATGGTTTTTCCAGTGGTTATGTATGGATGTGAGAGTTGGACTATAAAGAAAGCTGAGCACCGAAGAATTGATGCTTTTGAACTGTGGTGTTGGAGAAGACTCTTGAGAGTCCCTTGGACTGCAAGGAGATCCAACCAGTCCATCCTAAAGAAGATTAGTCCTGGGTGTTCATTGGTAGGACTGATTTTGAAGCTGCAGCTCCAATACTTTGGCCACCTGATGCGAAGAGCTGACTCATTTGAAAAGACCCTGATGCTGGGAAAGATTGAGGACAGGAGGAGAAGGGGTCGACAGAGGATGAGATGGTTGGATGGACATGGGTTTGGGTGGACTCCAGGAGTTGGTGATGGACAAGGAGGCCTGGCGTGCTGCGGTTCATGGGGTCGCAGAGTCGGACACGACTGAGCAACTAAACTGAACTGAAATGAAAATACTTTCTACCCAAAAATACTTATGGCTATACCTAGAGTAGATTATGCACAAATATTATATACATTGCTAAGTCACTTCAGTCGTGTCCGACTCTGGGCGACCCCATAGACGGCAGCCACCAGACTCCCCTGTCCCTGGGATTCTCCAGGCAAGAACACTGGAGTGGGTTGCCATTTCCTTCTCCAATGCATGAAAGTGAAAAGTGAAAGGGAAGTCACTCAGTAGTGTCTGACTCCTAGCGACCCCATGGACTGCAGCCTACCGGGCTCCTCCAGCCATGGGATTTGCCAGGCAAGAGTACTGGAGTGGGTTGCCATTGCCTTCTCCCATTATATACATTATCCTTGCTCAAATCATATTTTATTTGTGGCAATAACTCAGATGTATTAAGTGCATCTTCTGAATAATCACACATATCAGAATCAGAGGAAGAGTCACAGAGGTGGGAGAGTGATTAAAAAAAAGTCATAGATTTATGAGATCATGTATATAATTGAGAAATGTGGAAGAGTGGATGGTCTACATAATACAATATGATATCAGCAAACAATTTCCCAAGTTAAAAGAAAATGGATATTTTTAATGAGTGGTAGACACTGAAATGCCAAGCCACTCTGAGAACAGAGCCCATGAAATATGGGGAAGAGGGTAAAATAAATAAACTCTGGCATTTGGGTCTTGCTAATAGATACAACTACAAGAAAGAATAAACAGCATACACTCTGAAGAGCTGGGAGGAGTCATGAGAAAAATTGAAAACATTTACAGTAGAGCAAAATGCCCTGAAAAACCCCAGCATCCTCAGAGGAACTGCAGAATCTTAAAGTTCTGCAGTACCTAAATGGTCCTGAAAATATTTGGTGAAGCAAGCAAACTACATCCTAATACTTGTCTCAGAGAACATCACTGGCTTAACAGGTGGCTCTTGTGACTGATTCCCAAGCTGAACACACCACTGTAGTACAGCCCCAGAGACTCTGCCATTTATCAAGGTCCCAGCCTTGATAAGGTCCCTTACTACCAGGGAGTCTACACATATAGCAAAGCCCAGCCAACTCTCCAGAGGTGCCACAGGCTTACAACCTTTCTTTCCTGCTGAACAGATGAAAAGGTCCCTCATGTTTGTGTACTGTCCCATTTTGTCAAGTATTTTAATAACTGATTAACTGAGCCTATTTTGCTGGGTCTTGATGGCTTTTGTATTTTACATCGAGACTTCCTTTAGATTGTTGGATGTACTTGCTAAGAAACCATCAGCAAATCATCATACTACTGAATGATATTAGGCCTTCTTAGATAGAACTCACGGAGAAGGCAATGGCACCCCACTCCAGTACTCCTGCCTGGAAAATCCCATGGATGCAGGAGCCTGGTAGGTTGCAGTCCATGGGGTCGCTGAGGGTCGGACACGACTGAGCAACTTCACTCTCACTTTTCACTTTCATGCATTGGAGAAGGAAATGGCAACCCACTCCAGTGTTCTTGCCTGGAGAATCCCAGGGATGGGGGAACCTGGTGGGCTGCCATCTATGGGGTCGCACAGAGTCGCACATGACTGAAGTGACTTAGCAGCAGCAGTAACAGATAGAACTCATTACTAAATAGTTTCCCTGAAGATTAGTATAATGCCAGATAAGCCAGTCTGGAGAAAAATCTTTAAACATTCTACCGAGCAAAGATTTGCAAACCAGTCATAAGTTTAAGCAGAAGAAGGACTTGTTTGATTTCTTGAACATGATAATATTTTTATTTTCCTAAAAAAAAAAAAAAACAAAAAAAAACATTTATTGTTTGGAAACATTTCCTTATCTTAGATTTTTGGCATATTTTACTTGAGCTGTAGTGGATATAAGCAAGTGCTTTGAATGATAAAGGCATTGTTTTCTAAGTGGTATTGCCAGTTATTTGTGTTCCAAATACAAGATCTGTCAGTAGAATGCTCTTCCTATTTCAGTTTGGCAAGTGCACACTTTTGCTGCATCGACTGGTGAGCTTGCTCAGAGGACACCGTGCTAGTCCTCTGTGATATGTCACTATCTTACGGTGTGACCTCCTTGGCTTTGGATATCACTGAGAACAGAAAATTTTATTACAAAAGAGACTCTAAGAGAAATGTAACACATTATGCAGACAATATATAAAAATTTAGAGCACTGCAGTTATAATATTCAAATATTGCTTGTACGTGCTACAATTCTTAAAGTCAAGTGTTTTCAAAGTTTGGAGAATCCTATGATCTTCTTGGGTGTCAAAGGATGACCATTTTTATGATTAAAAATGGACAAACTGGATTAAAAGATGCAGAATTTCAACAATTGGAATGCATAAAAAAGACCAAATTCTACTGAAAATAAAAACTCATTTGATATATTTAAGAGTACACTGTATTTGGAGTAAAAAACTAAAATAAAATAAAATAAAATAAAAATCTGCCAGCACAAATTCTTGGAATGGTCAACACCTCTCTTTCATATCCCATAATAAAAGGCATAGAGGAGTAGGTGTGTTTTCTTAGAGATACCTGGTATTCACTGTAATATAGAAATGATAGGGACTACTCTATTTTGTCTATATATTGTAGTTTTTAT
This sequence comes from Bos javanicus, assembly GCF_032452875.1. Lineage (NCBI taxonomy): Eukaryota > Metazoa > Chordata > Mammalia > Artiodactyla > Bovidae > Bos > Bos javanicus. The sequence continues at coordinate 53,691,561 of NC_083876.1, forward strand.
TTAACAGAAATATGAATCCTTAGTGTAGCTAAGTGTGTTTAATTGTCTTTAGATCCTATAAATATTTTTATGGTCCAGAAATATTCCTGTTCACATTCCAGTAGTCATCTCCTGTACTGAAACTATTTACTCTTCTTTCCAAGTAAGTTAAATCCAATATGTCCATGTCTGTATCTATATCTGTATATTCATATCTAAACCTATGTATATCTATATAGCGATAGGAATAAAACCTCTTCCTTGAGCTTGATCTTTCTTGTGTTAATTATAGTTTCTCTTCTGTGTCACAAAATAAAACTAATCCAGATTTCCCTTTACTAAAAGAATATATCCCTTAAGTATATATTCCTTTTATATACCCTATAGAAGTAGATGGAAGTTATCTGGGGATTTATAGTTTGCCTTTCCACAATTGTAATTTAGGAACATTAATATTGTTTTTCTTTAACTTTCCTCTTCTTCCATTCTTTCTTTTCTTTCATTGTCTCTTTTTCCCTTTCTTCTTCCTTCCCTCTCTTCCTTCCTTCTTTCTTTCTCCTCTGTTTCTCTCTCACACACACACACACTCACACTCATGAGCATCACCATCACACTAAGTAAATAATTCACAGTACTAGAGAGAAATCCACATGTATTTTGGATTTTTCCAAATATATGGAAAGGGATAATATTTGTAATACAAATGCATTTATAGATAGATCTACATTTTTATTTTCTCATGGTATTTAATACCATTAAAGCCCATTTCCACAAACAATTAAGAGCTAACTATCTCTGATGGTGAAATTATTAAAAATTATTAAAAATCATCAATACACATTATTAGGTTGTCTTTCCCACATTTTTAACTGATCTGTGACAATTCAGTGAATTATCAAGTTGAACAAATTTTTATCGTTATATATGAGCAACTTCACTTTCACTTTTCACCTTCATGCATTGGAGAAGGGAATGGCAACCCACTCCAGTATTCTTGTCTGGAATCCCAGGGACAGAGGAGCCTAGTGGGCTGCCGTCTGTGGGGTCGAACAGAGTCGGACATGACTGAAGCGACTTAGCAGCAGCAGCAGCACGAACAATCTAATAAATAATGCCTTAAAATTTTATAGCACTGAATAGCTTTCATGTATATTATTCCAACTACAATGACCAATTATTTCACTGGGTTGATCCAGTCTACTACTGAAATCAGCAAACAAAACTTTTGTTATTAAACTAGAAATACAGTCAGTGATAGAAATTAAAGCTATTTATTCTGCAAATGCAGACAGCATAACTATATATCTTTCACTAAATAAACAATTAATTGCTTCAAGGACTAGGTAATCCATAATCTTATACAAAATTTCCTTTCCACTTCCAATATTTCACAGAGACACAATCTCATCACTGACACAAACTTCAGAATTCTCAATTTTAATCCAACATGCCCCAAACTAAATTAGTACTACCTACATCATTTTAAGCTTGAACCATCTTTTAAGCTGGAAACACAGTATGCCATTATTTTTAAAAGAGAAGTCAGAAAGCCTGTATAGATAAAATTAAATCTTTTATCTCTAGGTAATTAAGAACTGTCCCCATGATTCTTCTACCCTTCTCTAATTTTATATAATTTTCAACCTAATTCAATTTTGTCTTTTTAAAAATTATATAAATTTAAACTTGTGAAAATATATCCAAGGAATTATCAGTGAATATAAAACAGAACAGTAACTAGTAGCTAAAGCAGTAACAAAAAATATATGCTTAACTTTATTGTTTTATGTTTAAACCATAAGTTAGTACTGCAATTCACCAAGACTATCCATTACTTCTAAAGCCAGTAGTAAATGTGTTTGGAGCCCTGTTCATGTAACTCTCACTTAAGAAACTATAATGGTTTCCTCAGTGTGTATGCCCAGCAGTGGGATTGCTGGATCATAAGGCAGTTCTATTTCCAGTTTTTTAAGGAATCTCCACACTGTTCTCCATAGTGGCTGTACTAGTTTGCATTTCCACCAACAGTGTAAGGGGTTCCCTTTTCTCCACACCCTCTCCAGCATTTATCGTTTGTAGACTTTTGGATCACAGCCATTCTGACTGGTGTGAAATGGTACCTCATAGTGGTTTTGATTTGCATTTCTCTGATAATGAGCGATGTTGAGCATCTTTTCATGTGTTTGTTAGCCATCTGTATGTCTTCTTTGGAGAAATGTCTATTTAGTTCTTTGGCCCATTTTTTGATTGGGTCATTTATTTTTCTGCAGTTGAGCTGTAGGAGTTGCTTGTATATTTTTGAGATTAGTTGTTTGTCAGTTGCTTCATTTGCTATTATTTTCTCCCATTCTGAAGGCTGTCTTTTCACCTTGCTAATAGTTTCCTTTGATGTGCAGAAGCTTTTAAGGTGTACGAGACAGCAAAAGAGACATTGATGTATAGAAGTCTTATGGACTCTGTTGGAGAGGGAGAGGGTGGGAAGATTTGGAAGAATGGCATTGAAACATGTAAAATATCATGTAAGAAACAAGTTGCCAGTCCAGGTTTGATGCACAATACTGGATGCTTGGGGCTAGTGCACTGGGACGACCCAGAGGGATGGTACGGGGAGGGAGGAGGGAGAAGGGTTCAGGATGGGGAACACATGTATACCTGTGGCGGATTCATTTTGATATTTGGCAAAACTAATACAATTATGTAAAGTTTAAAAAAAAAAAAGCTGAAAAAAAAAACAGTATTAAAAAAAGGAGAAAGCTTAAAAAAAAAAAAAAAAAGAAAGAAACTATAATGGCTGATTCATCCAGTCATTCATTCAACAGATACTGGCCTTCTATTCAGCCCTAAATTAAAGTACTATGATAGGGATTGAGATAACAGAGAGATGACTTGGGTTCTGGCTCCAATAGAAGATGGTTTAAAGCACAGAGTAATTTGAAATGCCATGGGAAGACTTTTTATGACTGAAAGAGAACAAGTCAGAAAGATTTAGTCAGCATATTTAGCCTGGATATGCAAGCCCGTTTGAGGGAGGCATTTCTACAAATTATACATATTTAAGGGGCTTCCTTGGTGGCTCAGTGGCAAAGAATCTGCCTGCTAATGCAGGAGACATAAGAGACCTGGGTTCAATCCCTGGGTTTGGAAGATCCCCTGGAGGAGGAAATGGCAACCCACTCCAGTATTCTTGCCTGGAGAATCACATGGACAGAGGAGCCTGGTGAGCTACAGCCCATGGGATCGCAAAAAGTCAGACACGACTGAAGCAACTTCACATGTACACATACATATTTAAAACATCTTACAGACAAATAGTTCTAGCAATGCATTTGGACTTATAGAACACATCTAATAACTTATACTTTAATTGCTCATGTCCTATCCCATTCTATGATTTTGGAACGGGATTCTTGAAAAGAGTTGTTTTTAATTATTATTTTTTCCTTTCGGCTTAATTTAATGGTTGAGTGCTTTTGAACTGTGGTGTTGGAGAAGATTCTTGAGAGTCCCTTGCACAGCAAGGAGATCCAACCAGTCCATCCTGAAGGAAATCAGTCCTGAATATTCATTGGAAGGACAGATGCTGAAACTGAAACTCCAATACTTTGGCTACCTGATGTGAAGAACTGACTCATTTGAAAAGACCCTGATGCTGGGAAAGATTGAAGGCGGGAGGAGAAGGGAACAACAGAGGATGAGATGGTTGGATGGCATCACCGACTTGATGGGCATGAGTTTGGGTAAGCTACAGGAGTTGGTGATGAACAGGGAAGCCTGGAGTGCTGCAGTCCATGGGGTTGCAAAGAGTTGGACACGACTGACTGAACTGAACTGAACTGAACTGAATGGTTGAATGCAAAACCAAGGGTGTGCAAAGCCATTCAGAGTGCAAAGCCAAGGATGCTGCAGATATTTATGAATAAGTGCTTAAAAATAAGTTTAACAAATGATAGTAACATTTGGAGGATTTAAGTGTATGTAAGGAGAAAGGAGGGAGAACTTGAGTTTTATTCATTAATGGTAGAATAAAGTCAGGGGTGATGTGTGAGGGTGTCACTTGTGGTGATGAGCCAGAAAATCTAATGTCATGGAAACAGCAGACATCATTAGAGATACTTTAAATCTTCCCATAATATTTGATCATCAAAAGATAAGAGCAATCTCCTCATCTGAGAGCTGGTCTCACAGTCCAAGAAGTAGTGGTTATGGAAATCAAGAGCAATCTCCTTTGCCTTGCAAATGATTCCCACCCGAGAGACATTAATACCTCTTTTGTGAGGTCATAAATATTACTAGATTGATATTTTATATATAAACATAGAAAGAATAACTGTCATTGTACAGTGTTTACTAGTTCAGTATCACACACTTACGGAGTAAACAAAATTCTTCTCTACAAAATTCTTCTCTCTGGCATGTACATTATGATATGGGGATGATTAATGGCTATTATGATTTCACTCTGTCTTGAAAATATATATTAGAAATGGAATCTGCTAGAGTATGCCTATTTATTTATTTAGAAACATGATACATGAAATATAAAGTTAAGGCAAATAGTATTGCGAAAATTGTGGTAAACACTAATCGTATTTTCTTCTGAACAATAGGCTACAGAAGTACTATTTAAAAGTCATCATTAATAAGGTCATGTCTCATTATCTTTTTAAATAATATTTATTTTATCAATGATACTTAAAAATTGGATAGTTTTATTAATACAAATGAAATTTCAGATTTGGAGAGAAAAAGAAATATTCATAGAAATCATATTTGTTATAAATATATTTCTTTCATCTGCATTATATCATTATGGGAAAATCTCTATATTTCTTTAATGAGCTTGCCTCTAGAGAGAAGACAATTTGAAAAGAAGCAATCTTTGGATTATCATAAGAAAAAAAATGGTCTATCTTAATAGGGTATTATTAATTGAAATTATAATTGCAAGACTGAATAGTTCTCACTAAGAAGAGGATTCATTTTCTGTTTTGGAAAATATCTATATAAAAATATATAATATTTTAAAATAATCATTTGAATTGGATATCTAGTCATCACTGGCATTTATGAGGTTTAAATACTTAAATCCTTCTATATCATTTTTGCTTCATTTAAGACATTAAAATCTTGAATGATTTTTAAATGTCATCATTTGTCTAGAATAAATTCTAAACTAAATAAATTCTATAAAAAAACCTAGAACTTTAAAAATAATGGACATAAACAGACTCAAATTAAAGGACTTTGTTCAGCCTGATTCATAGCACATTCCCCAAGTAGTTATTAGGCAAGCCCTTCCAAGAAAAGAGACACAAAAAGAAATTCACTAGAATAACAGAAAAATTATAAAAGATCCAAACATCTTTACATTTTTGCTTATTTAACACCTACTTAACAGATTTTGAGAAGCTCAAAGACCTCCTCTGAGATACTTTCAGTGATTTTGGTAATAGGCTACTGTTAGTACAGACAGAACTTGCACATACATTTCATAATTCCATAAGGAAATGAAGGCTAAGGTACTGATAATATTTTATAGACTCAGAGAATGAATACCAACAACAAGATCTTATTTAACCTTATAGCTAGTCATGCTTTCTCTAGGGATCAGTTCAGTTCAGTCGCTCAGTCGTGTCTGACTCTTTGCGACCCCATGAATCGCAGCACACCAGGCCTCCCTGTCCATCACCAACTCCCAGAGTTCACTCAAACTCACGTCCATTGAATCAGTGATGCCATCCAGCCATCTCATCCTCTGTCATCCCCTTCTCCTCCTGCCCTGAATTGTTCCCAGCATCAGAGTCTTTTCCAATGAGTCAGCTCTTCACATGAGGTGGCCAAAGTACTGGAGTTTCAGCTTGAGCATCATTCCTTCCAAAGAACACCCAGGACTGATCTCCTTTAGGATGGACTGGTTGGATCTCCTTGCAGTCCAAGGGACTCTCAAGAGTCTTCTCCAACACCACAGTTCAAAAGCATCAATTCTTCCGTGCTCAGCCTTCTTCACAGTCCAACTCTCACATCCATATATGACCACTGGAAAAACCATAGCCTTCACTAGATGAACCTTTGTTGGCAAAGTAATGTCTCTGCTTTTCAATGTGCTATCTAGGTTGGTCATAACTTTCCTTCCAAGGAATAAGCGTCTTTTAATTTCATGGCTGCAGTCACCATCTGCAGTGATTTTGCAGCCCCCCAAAATAAAGTCTGATACTGTTTCCCCATCTATTTCCCATGAAGTGATGGGACCGGATGCCATGATCTTCATTTTCTGAATGTTGAGCTTTAAGCCAACTTTTTCACCCTCCTCTTTCTCCTTTATCTCTAGGGATAAGTATAGTTAAATTAGTTCTTTGGGGGACAAGGAGCTTTGCCTTTAAGTTTTCTGTCTCTTTTCTTTAACAACAAACCAATCCAACTTAATGGGAGCTGAGGGAATAAAAGAACATTTCAAACTGGCATTTCCTGCCCATAATTTCATTTAATAGTAACATACTTCAGTTCTTTAGATATAGGCAGTCACAATTTAAGATCCAAATCATGGTGCACAGTAAAAAGGAGATGTTTCATTTCTATTTTATAAGAACTGAGCTTATGATGAGATGAAATGAAAAGATATAGTAGTTAAAAAGAAACAAAAAACAAGAAGAATGTCCCCAAGGCTCCATGGAGAAAAGATAAGCTAATAACAACAAAATTAGAAATAAATCATTGTTACAGGTATGATAACTCATAGATCTGATCCCCAAAATATTTGCAGGTCAGAGGGAAAATTACCAGTCCTGGACCAGGATAAAAACTTAAAAACTGTCTAGGAGCGTTACATATCCCATTGGTGAAGAGAAATGTAACAGCCTCACCAAGAATGAGAAGTATCACTTGAATAGCAGCAAAGTAATTACTTCCTTCTGTTAAATTAGCTCCCCTCACTGCAACCACAAGACACTAAATTAAACAGAGGGAAGAGACAGCTTGGTTTTATAGTCTCCTGTTACATAAAAAAGGATAGCCAGCTTCAGGAGAAAAGTCCTAGACCAGAAATGGTTAGAATGCACCTAACAAAGGCATGTTAAGCAACAAAGCTGGAGATTAACTGCTTTAACAATCAGATACGGAAAGTAAATAACACTCCTATATTAGTTTGCTAGAGCTGCCACAACAAAAGGCTAGAGACTTGGTGGCTTATCCAACAGAAATTAATTTTCTCACCATTCTAGAGACTGGAAGTCCAAGATCAAGGTGCCAAGAGGCTTGGTTCTTCTAAGGCCCCTCTTCTTGGCTTGCAGATGGCCACCCTCTGCTGCTTCTTCACATGGTTGTTCCTTTGTGGGTGCCCTTGATGTCTCTTCCCCATCTTATAAGAACAGTAATCATATGGGATTAAGGCCTCACCCTAATGACCTAACTTTAATACCACTTTAAAGACCTTATTTCTGAAAAGGTTCTCTATGAGGAACTGGGGATTGAGACTTCAACATATGAATCTGGGGTAGAAACAATATAGCCAGTAACACCTTCTTCAAAAGACAAGAAGAAATTTTATAGTAAATCATTTGACTCTTAAGTTTTCTTTTCTCTCCTAACTCCCAATTAGTAACTTTCCAGATTTCAAAGAAATCTAGGAACAAGTTTTTAAAATCTTTATAAGCTTGCTAAGAACATTAAAAAAAAAAAATGCTACAGGTAGGAAGGGCTTCCCAGGTGGCACAGTGGTAAAGAATCCACCTGTCAATGTAGAAGACATAAGAGACGTCGATTTGATCCCTGAGTCGGGAAGATCCCCTGGAGTAGGAAATGGCAACCAATTCCAGTATTCTTGCCTGTAGAGTCCCATGGACAGAGGAGCCTGTGGGGCTATAGTCTACGGGGTCACAAAGAGCTAGACATAACTGAGTGACTGGGCACATAGATAGGAAAGTGAATCTCAACTGCGGTAGAATTGAGAGACCCTCTGCTCTGCTAATTGTAGGCAATTTTTCTGTATAATAGAACTTTTTGTGATAAGAATGAGCCTATAGAAATGTTAAGCAAGTGTGGATAAGTACTGAGACTGTCATGGACTTTACATTGCATTGCAGACAAGCATTTTGGAGGACTGATCCCCACCCCATGGGACAATTTCCATGAGGTCTAATCCAATTCCAACTCCTATTTTACAATCTGTATACATAGGACTTGTTTAGTTACAGTGACTCATTCAGAAATAGACACATGAACTACTTTGGTACAAGCAGGATGAAGCCCAGTATTTCTGGCTACAGGGAAAAGAGATGTTCTTTCTTCTGAATAATATGTGGAGTGGAAATAATCTTTACAACTGCAGTAACCATTTTGCAACCACTGGAAAAGTAAGTCTAAGAATGAAAATTAAGGTAGAAGAAAAAAGAACTGATAGAATTATTAAAACCAAAACAAAACACTGAGTTAGACTTGATCAGACTGTACCCAAAGACCTCACCTCTTGATTCTTGTTATGTAGAGGGCTTCCCTGGTGGTTCAATGGTAAAGAATCTGCCTGCAATGCAGAAGACCTGGGTTCCAACCCTGGGGCAGGAAGATCTCCTGGAGAAGGGAATTTCTACCCACTCCAGTATTCTTGCCTAGAGAATTCCATCAACATTGGAATCTGGCAGCCTATGGGGTTTTGAAGCCTTAGACTGTACCCGAAGAGCTCATATCTTGATCCTTAGGTTATGTAAACTAACAAATCCTTTTACTTTTTAAGAGTGCTTAGAAGAGCATTCTGTTATTTGTAATCAAAACCATCTTTACTAATATAACTTATAATTTCCAACTAAAACCTAAGAGTTGTTTATTTTCTTTTTTATCTCTGTTGCAACCCGAGAAGAACTATAATTTTTAAAAATAAAACTTGGCTAGATAATTATAGCTATATAAACCATTAAGAGAATCAGAACTGAAAACTCAAAATTAACAGTGGGTTATCATTTAGGAAAATGATTTAACTACCCTATGCCCTTGTACTTCTTTTATTTTTGCTAATATCCAACTCCAAGGAATGTGATAAATATTATTAAAGTGCTAGCTTTAAACTACTTTAAGATATTTATAATTAAAATTTACAGAGTAATACAAAGTATAATATTAGTATATGGAAGTATAAATACCATGACAAACAAGATTAACCACTGGATTGAAAAGCCTCTATTACACTTTCTTCCACTACTCACATTGAAAATGAGTCCTGAAATAAGGTTAATGAGGTAGAAATATAGTGTTTGATAATCAAATCCAGAAATGAAACATAAACATAGGAACTCCCCCTCCAGGAATATTAAGAATCCAATCATTCTCTTTCCAGATTGAGACTGCTAATCATTATTAGTAAAAGAAAGGTTTCTAAAAGTGGGAAGAAATGAATTGCATGGCATATAGACATAAAGACATTTTACATGGATAAAGTCATGCCCAACTCTTTATGACCCCATGGACTGTAGTCTGCCAGGCTCCTCTGTGCATGGGATTTCCCAGGCAAGAACACGGGAGTGGTTGCCATTTCCTACTCCAGGGATCTTCCTGACCCAGGGATAGAAGTTGGGTTTCCCACATTGCAGGCATGTTCTTTACCATCTGAGCCACCAGGGAAGATCCATATATTACAAAAAGATCACCAAATCAGGTTAGTTAACACATCTATTACCTCATATCATTATAATTTTTTTGGTATGGTGAGACCTTTTAAGGCCTACTTTCTTAGAAAATTTCAAATATATAATATAGCTAAATACTTTTGTGAGTACCCCCATTGGATATTCAAGTAATAGATAGGAAAAAAATGACACATTTATTTTAAGGTACCCTATTTTATAAATGAGAAATACTAATGATCTCTCTATTATGTATAGAGTTCTGTGTTGATTTAGCATTCTTCTTAACTAGATTTATATAGTTTCCCCAGAAAGTATTCAGATGCACTTTGCCTATCCTCTGTAAGGCAAAACTCAGCTTTTACTGAACCATATATATGGGAATAAAAACACATTTCATACTATTCTCAGGTATGGCTTTGAATGCATTTCTAGCAACGTTCTTCTGAAAAAGCAGTTATTCCCCATTTCAACTTTATCAACCGAATGGGCTGTAATATTAAATTATTTGTAGTTGGTAGATTATTCATAGATAGAGTCACACAGCAAATCACAGTCTAAAAAGACTATACAGAATGACTCAGAGTGCTGTGACCTTAAGTAGATAGGCACATAGGTAAGTCCTAATACAGCCTTCCATCTTAAATAGCAGTGTCTAAAGAGCAGATTAGGGCTTCCCTGGTGTCTTAGATGGTAAAGAATTCATCTACAATGTGGGAGACCCACATTCAAAAAAAGGGTAGATTGCTTCAGGACATTTAAAGATACTGTATGAAAATGGTCTTAATGACTTGGATAACCATGACGGTGTGTTCACTCACCTATAGCCAGATATCCTAGAGTGTGAAGTCAAGTGGGTCTTAGGAAGCATCACTATGAACAAAGCTAGTAGAGGTGATGGAATTTCAGCTGAGCTATTTCAAATCCTAAAGGATGATGCTGTGAAAGTGTTGCACTCAATATGCCAGCAAATTTGGAAAACTCAACAGTGGCCACGGGACTGGAAAGGTCAGTTTTCATTCCAATGCCAAGAAGGGCAATGCCACAGAATATTCAAACTACTGCACAACTGCACTCGTTTCACATGCTAGCATGGTAATGCTCAAAACCCTTCAACAAGCCTTCAATTAGGCTTCAACAATTTGTGAACTGAAAACATTCAGATGTATAAACTGGATTCAGAAAAGGCAGAGGAACCAGAGATCAAACTGCCAACATCTGTTGGATCATAGAAAAAGTAAGGGAATTTCAGAAAAACACCTACTTCTGCTTCATCGACTACACTAAAGCCTTTGACTGTGTGGATCACAACAAACTGTGGAAAATTCTTAAAGTGATGAGAATACCAGACCACTTTACCTATCTCCTGAGAAACTGTATGCAGGTCAACAAGCAGTAGTTAGAACTGGACTAAACAAAGGACTGGTTCAAAATTGGGAAAGGAGTGTGTCAAGGCTCTATATTGTCACCCTGCTTATTTAACCTATATGCAGAGTACATCATGCAAAATGCTGATCTGGATGAAGCACAAACTGGAGAAACATCAATAACCTCAGATATGCAGATGACACCACTCTAATGGCAGAAAGTGAAGAGGAACTAAAGAACCCCTTGATGAAAGTGAAAGAAAAGAGTAAAAAAGCTGGCTTAAACTCATCATTCACAAAACTAAGATCATGGCATCTGGTCCCATCACTTCATGGTAAATAGATGGGGAAAAAATTGGAACAGTGACAGACTTTATTTTCTTGAGCTCCAAAATCACTGTGGATGGTGACTGTAGCCATGAAATTAAAAGATAATTGATTCTTGGAAGAAAAGCTATGACAAACCTGGACAGCATATTAAAAAGCAGAGACATCACTTTGCTGACAAAAGTCCGTATCATCAAAGCTGTGGTTTTTCCAGTAACTATGTACAGATGTGAGAGCTACACCATAAAGAAGGCTGAGTGCCAAAGAATCGATGCTTTCAAACTTTGCTGCTGGAGAAGACTCTTAAGAGTCTCTTGCTCAGCAAGGAGATCAAATCAATCAATCCTAAAGGAAATCAACCCTGAATATTCACTGGAAGAACTGATGCTGAAGCTGCTGCTGCTGCTGCTGCTAAGTCGCTTCAGTCGTGTCCGACTCTGTGTGACCCCATAGACGGTAGCCCACCAGGCTCTGCCATCCCTGGGATTCTCCAGGCAAGAATACTGGAGTGGGTTGCCATTTCCTTCTCCAATGCATGAAAGTGAAAAGTGAAAGTGAAGTCACTCAGTCGTGTCCAACTCTTTTCGAGACCTTGGACTATAGCCTACCAGGTTCCTCCGTCCATGGGATTTTCCAGGCAAGAGTACTGGAGTAGGGTGCCATTGCCTTCTCCGATGCTGAAGCTGAAGCTCCAGTAATTTGGCCACTTTATGCAAAGTGCCAACTCACTGCAAAAGACCCTAATGCTAGGAAAGAACAAGGGCAGGAGGAGAAAGGGATGACAGAGGATGAATGTGATGGTTGGATGGCATCATTGATTCAATGGACATGAGTTTGAGGAAACTCCAGGAAGATAGTGAAGGACAGGGAAGCCTGGTGTGCTGCAGTCTATGGGATCACAAAGAGTCAGACACTACTGAGCGACTGAACAACAACAACCAGCCCTCCCAGGGCTGTGGTCCAGTGAGAGAGAGGGGCAGTGAAATAGCCCAGAGAAATTAATATGAGGAGTTCCAGGAGTAGAGACAGAGTACTGTGGAAGACAAGGACATCTGTGTGCATACCTAGGTCACTATTGTCTACTGAAAAAAAGGCACAACCTAAGAGTTGAGAGTTATGTTTTATTTGGAGGACAAATGTGAGGACTCAAGCCTGGGACACAGCATTTCAGATAACCCTATTCCAAAGAGGTAAGCAGGAGAACCAGGATATGCAGGAGTTGTTTTTTTTTTTTTTTTTTTTTGCAACAAAAGACCAGATTGATTACTGTTAATAAAGGAAAACCAGATATTTCAAGTTAAGGAATTTAGTGCTTTTCTATATATGGTAAGATGTGAGAGTCTGGGGTCACTGAAATCATTCCTTTGACATGCAGCTCAGCTATCTGGGGCCAGTGTCCCAAGTTTTCTCATCCTGAGTCTTCTCAGGGTGCACTGTCAGGGGTAGCTGCAGTGGTTGACCGCTAGATGGGCTTGGCAGTGGCAGCCCATTTGTCTCCATCCTGAGTTCCCTCAGGGATCCCCCTCTGGACAGCTATAATGCAATGGACTGATGGCTGCAACATCCTTCCTTACTGATATGGCAAGCAAACTTTTTGTTCACTATTCAAATCTTAACTTCAGGGGTCAGATCTGAACTGAGTGTACAGAGTTTGGTGTCACCAGCATATACACTGTGTAACAGTTATAACCATGACAGAGGAAGAGGAAGATCCCGTGAAGGGTCAGTATCCAAAGAGAGAAAACTGGGTGACATCAGGCTTTAAAATGCAGGCTCCTTCCCTGTGGTTTCTCACAACATTTTACTGATCTCACCCTAAGTAAAGATGGGAACAGTTTCAACGGCATTAAACATATCTAATAAATTTTCAACAGGCTTTGGCATCAAGTGGACCTGTGAATAAGAGTGCACTTTGATCCTTTTTTGAATGCTTCTCAACTTCAGCCAGAGAAGGTGATGGCACCCCTCTCCAGTACTCTTGCCTGGAAAATCCCATGGATGGAGGAGCCTGGTAGGCTGCAGTCCATGGGGTCACGAAGAGTCGGACACGACTGAGCGACTTCACTTTCACTTTTTACTTTCATGCATTGGAGAAGGAAATGGCAACCCATTCCAGTGTTCTTGCCTGGAGGATCACAGGGACCAGGGAGCCTGGTGGCCTGCCATCTATGGGATCATGAAGAGTAGGATACGACTGAAGCAACTTAGCAGCAACTTCAGCTCTCTCATTTACTACTTGTATTTTTTCAAGATTGCCATTGTTTTCTATTTACAATTATGAAGCTTGAGCAATCCTTTTTTTTTTTTTTTTAAGAAACTGGCTCTGGTAATCAAAAATATTTTCAAAAAGTTCACAGTTATGTCTCAATTATGTAACTCCTTTTATATCTTTGGTTGCTTCCTGGAGAAAGAAAAAGGATAAAAATTGCTCCTTAGGTCCCAAATCTCCTGGCTGTAATCAAAGCTCATGATTGATGATGATAGTGAATCTGTATATAACAAAACTCTCTTCATTGTTTTGTGTAACAGGTCTCTTGAGAGTTTAGAGGAGTTTTGTTCTACATAACTTTGTCAAGAGAACTAGCATATGCATGTGCTCTGAGGACATTTACAGTGCCCTGAAGCAAACAGGAAGGCAAGACAGATGTCTTTACCTAATAAAATCTTTCAGGAAGACTAGTCTCCTTAAAGTATGTCTGCATTTGATCTGATAACAGGCAAACAATTTCACTTCACCTTAGGCAGTGAAGACAAGAAAGGAAAGTATAATTTCTACCATTCTCTTTGATGGATTTTCTTTTCTCTCTGTTAAAATGAGATTATCTCCTTTAGACAGTGTAATACATCTAGGGGGAAAAAAGCTCTAAATTTCTATTGCTTATACTCTATGACCTAACCCATGGAATGAGGTTCATCTGAAGTAGAAGTTACCCCAAGTATTATTACTCGCTATCTAGTTTATTCAAGGCAATTAAGCCTCAAAGAAGCAGGAGTCTCCTCAGTATCCTTTAGAATCCAAATTTCACATCTATATTAGCCTTCAAATGACTTTTAGGTTAAAACATTTTCTTGCTGTTACCAAGTCTTTGAAAATCACATAACCAAAATATCAACTAATGTTCTATGTGCTATCTGCAGATCTAAATTATGAAATCAGACTTTTCCTTTCTGTAGCCTCATTCATAAAGGTAGGATCATCAGAGAGCTGCTATCAGTGGCACAGCTCAAATATCAAGATGAATTAAGTAACTTGCTATTATAAAACTTCAAAATCTAAAATAGGAACAAAGAAAGAGTTGTTTGAGTCTTCTCTTGCCTTTTATCCCAACCCTAGGAAATTACATGCTCCAATAACTCAAGCATAGAAAGGTTTTAACTGTTCATGAATTTGGTGTATTTTGGAAAGAGGTAGGCGGTCTTTCTATTGTGTGCTATGACGTGGAGGGCAGGTCAATTTTTGGTGGCTTGTGGAGTAGGTGCAACTCTGAGCTCTTTAGCACCACCTTCTTCAATCCATCCTACTCATGGCTGCCAGAATAAATCTCCAAAGCACAGTTCTTGTGCTGCCATTCCCCTTCTCAAAATCCTCTATGCTTGTCCAAGTCTGATGATTACAGGCTGTGTCAAGTATCCAAAGAGCTCCATCATTTCATGCCTTATTGCCTACTGTTCTCTGACATATATGGGTGATCCTCTCGGTACATGCCTTACATGTCCCTCATCCCTGGCTTTCCCTCACATTGCTCTCTACTTGGAATGCTAGATCTAACCCCACTCTCTAATTCCCACACTCTGATAATCCAGGCCTATCAAAAATGCCACTTTCTAGACAATGATTTCTTTTTTTAATATAAAACTGCAACATCTTTAATTCAGATTTTGCCTGGCATAATGAAATACATATTTTACAATGTAACAATGAATATGCCCTCTAACTATGTATAATTATATTAGGTGCATCACTCTTTACTTGGTTAAATTGTTGTTTTTGGTTTTGCTTTTACAACTTCTTGATCCCTGATCACTTATTTTGCATTCTCATGGTGCTTCATCTGAAAGTCTCTAGCTTACATTATTTCTTTCCTATATTAAGGTTACCAGATATGTCTTGTCTCTCCTACAAGAGTCAAGATCCAGGTGGGCAGAGATTATCTGTTGCTCTATAATTATAAAAAATTCAAGCCAAGAAAGGTTTGCTTTTGATGGGACTCACAGCTGTATTTTTTCTAGCAATGCCCATATTCCAATAAGGTTTATTCTTGGCTCTGCTGAGGGTTGTGAATAACTGAGTTATGCCTGATGTTGATAATGCAAACCTGATTTTAGGCAATCAAATTAGGCAATCAACTTAGTAAAAGAAGAGTACTTTTTGAAGAAGGGTTATTAAGTGAAGACATTTGTTTTCGGCACTAAAAAATTTGCCTATTTTTGGTTGTAAGGCATGGTGGGATAAATTTTAAGTCAATATTTCCATTTTATCCCCCAACTGTTTCAATGTAGTTTCCAGCAGAGTGTTTTTTTGTTGTTGTTGTTGTTTCCGTCTATCTTAAACTCTTTCATGTCATCTAAATTCATAATCATGTTGTTCATTAAACCAAAAGCACTCTGGTGGTGGTAGAAGAATTAAATTCAATTTGGCAAAAATGCATAGAGTACTGACTGTGTAAGATGATGTTAGGGAATTATATAATGAAAGTAGTCTATTTGCTCAAGTGGTTCAAAATTGAACCACCCAAGTTTCAAGTTAGTCACACAAAAGCAGCTGGAGAACATTTTGTCAGAATTTGTGGAATGTATTGCATTAGAATGAAGACATTAGGTTTATTTAAATTTTAATTTATTTATACAACTGTGTATGTGTGTATGTTTATGCGTAAGTTGCTGAGTTGTGTCCAACTCTTTGCGACCCCATGGAGTGTAGCCTGCCAGGCTTCTCTGTCCATGGAATTCTCAAGCAAGAATACTGGAGTGGGCTGCCATGCCCTCCTCCAGGGAATCTTCCTGACACAGGGATTGAACCTGAGTCTCCTGCATTGCAAGCAGATTCTTTACTGTTTGTGCTATCAATAGGAGTACTTATTTGATTTTTTCATATTTAAAGGTCTTTTCAACTCTATTGCAAAATACATACCCAGAGCAATCCAGATTTTGGGCAATTCAAAACTGTTACAACCTGAGCTTCCCTATGGCTACTCTGGGCTTTCAAATATTATGTTTTACCATCCTCAGAGAGTCAATGAAAGCATCAAGAAGCCAGGAACCAAGAGCCTTCAGAGCACCTTTCCTTAGCTCAACTGATTACTAAAAGCAAGATATAATTTTTAGTAAAAGTGAAATGGTAAAATCTGAAAGGGCTAGTATTCTGAGTCTGCTTTTAATGTGCTACAGAGTGCTTACACCTTATCCACTTCAATGGTGGGTCTTTTTTGATGACTGTTTTCTCAGCAGTTTCCCCAGTGGCTCACCAGGTAAAGAGTTCACCTGTGATGAAGGAGATACAGGAGATGTGGGTTCTATCCCTGGGTTGGGACAATCCCTTGGAGAAGGGCATGTCAACCCACTCCAGTATTCTTGTCTGCTGCTGCTACTAAGTCGCTTCAGTCATGTCGGACCCTGTGCGACCCCAAAGATGGCAGCTCACCAGGCTCCACTGTCCCTGGGATTCTCCAGGCAAGAACACTGGAGTGGGTTGCCATTTCCTTCTCCAATGCATGAAAGTAAAAAGTGAAAGTGAAGTTGCTCAGTCTCGACCCCATGGACTGCAGTTCACCAGGCTCCTCCATCCATGGGCTTTTCCAGGCAAGAGTACTGGAGTGGGGTGCCATTGCCTTCTCTGAGTATTCTTGCTTGGAGAATCTCAAAGAACAGAAGAGCCTAGTGGGCTACAGTCCATGGGGTGACAAAGAGTTGGACATGACTGAGCTTGTTTATTCAAGTTTTGATTATTTGGTTTTGGTGGGGGTTGTTGATTAGCTTTTATCCTTCAAACTTCCCAGAGCTCTATGGAGCCCTTAGATTTGAAATAATTTTGGAGATAGGAAGGACTTGCTGATCTATTTAGCCCTAGTTTCTCACTCTCCAGGTAGGATTCTGAGACATAGAGTGGTTAACTGCTCAAGGTCATTTTGTAATTGACTGTGACTAGAACTTCTCTTTTCATATTTCTAGCTTAGTAACTGATTAGTCTACTAGGAGAAGCAGTGAGAAAGAATTCTAGTTACCATCAGCTCCATGAAGTATGTGATAGGTTAAAAATGGTTTTTAACAGTGGACCAGCCTTCAATTAATTTCACATATGCTGCTCAGCTTCAATACTTTCTTTTTTTTTCCCCCAACATAAATGTTTCTTTTGAAGGCTTCTCTTTGTAGTTGTCTCTAAAACTAATTTTCCCTTCAATGCTCTTTATCCCATGTTCAGTGGTCCTTTTACCTTTATCTTTGGTGTAAAACCATATCAAATGTACTTTTTTGGCCTAAAATATTAAGTGTATCTCAGCCACAGAATATCTTTTATCTAGCACAGCTGTGATACCTTCAAAGTATTCCTGCAGATTAGTTATGCAAGCCTGGATCTACCTTGACTAGCCACCTTCAAGTGATGCTTTAGCATTTTGCATGAGATGATTGTTTGACGAACACACTGGTGTCTTCATCATTTCAATTAATACAGGAGGGTTGGAGAGAGAAGAAATTTTCACTGGAGATACTACTAGTTGTGAATCTTTGTATAGTTTTCAGATGTAAGAAATCTTCTGTCTTCTGCTTAAGATTTATAATTATATGTTTTCCGTAGCTTGATTTTTCTCAGAAAACCCATCAATATCTCTAGTATTTCTGTATCCTAGAGTTGCTTATCCTTTTGTTTTGCTTTTGCATAAAGATGAGAATAGTAGGTACTTTTACAAGTTTGGGAGAAAAGACTGCTATTCTGATATTGGGAAAGAAAAAAAAGGAGCATTGCTTTATCTCCTATGTGAGAAGGTAAATTGTGTTTGCACTGATTGTTACTCTTTGGCCTGTGAATTCTTTCCTCTCTATTTAATTTCTGGAAGACAGGCATTTGCTTGTAAGATACTTTATATTTCATTATGAAATAATAAGAGAGCTCAAGCAAGCTTGATTAAATTACAGCTATCCAAAGAAAGAGAATTTTCAGTTCCAAATTTAGTGTTGTACAATAGGGCCTGTCAATTAAGAGCAATAACACCATGGTTGGAGCAGACCCATGAGCATATTTAGCTGGCTCCTGGATGTATCCTTTGAAGTAAATTTAAACTTCATTTTATCATTTTATAAAAAAAAAAACGAAACTTTCACCAAGTAGTAATGCTGTTCTATGGGTACATGGAAATGTATGAGAAGGTTCATAAAACAGACATTTAGAGATATCCCTTTGGCTTCTTTCTGTAACAAAGTGGCTCCAAAATCAATTTATTCCTCTTTAATGTAGTTCCAAAGAAGTAAAAGCAAAGAATATTTACCACATCCATGATGCATCAAGATAATTTTTTTACTATTATCAAATGAATCTATTCTTCAGGCATTTAAACTGGATTATAAAGAAAGGATCCCTTGTGTTTTCCTTTGCAGGTTCCAAACTTGCCATTTTTGTGTTTTAATTAGAGCCATATTTTAGTTTTGCTGCATAAAATTTAAGCACCATTAATAAATACTTTCCAGTGTTGATTGCATACTAAATAATAAAGTAGACAAAAAAGCTTTTGAGTTGTCTACAAACCAGAAAAGTGATAGGATACAAACAAAAAGGAAATTGGAATTGTCTTTGGAACTATGATTTTCTTAAAATATATCTCTGAATCCTATTTCAGAGCTACCATGTTGGGCTACTTAGAGAAATGTATAAGCTGTATGGTCCACAGTAGCGCCTTCATTTAGAAGCTCACATATGAAATATATCATTTCTCTTTTGATCAGAATCAGCCAGTTTCCCAAGTCACTATGCTTAGAAATCAAATCCTTACTGTGACCTAGCAGGTCTAACAGAATAGCACCTCCCCCACCCATGTTCCATCACATCCTTGCCATCTAACTGATGTGCTCTTTCAACACAAACTTCCCAGGCATGATCATGCCTCAGGGCCTTTGCACATCTGCTTAAGGGCTTTCTTCTGATAGCTAAAAGGGTAGCTCCCTTCAATTCAGTTCAGTTGCTCAGTCGTGTCAGACTCTTTGCAACCCCATGAATTGCAGCTCACCAGGCCTCCCTGTCCATTACTAACTCCCGGAGTTCACTCAAACTCATGTCGTCGAGTAAGTGATGCCATCCAGCCATCTCATCCTCCTCCCCTTCTCCTCTTGCCCCCAATCCCTCCCAGCATCAGGGTCTTTTCCAATGCATCAACTCTTCACATGAGGTGGCCAAAGTACTGGAGTTTCAGCATCAGCATCAGTCCTTCCAAAGAACACCCAGGACTGATCTCCTTTAGGATGGACTGGTTGGATCTCCTTGGAGTCCAAGGGACTCTCAAGAGTCTTCTCCAACACCACAGTTCAAAAGCATCAATTCTTCGGTGCTCAGCTTTCTTCACAGTCCAACTCTCACATCCATACATGACCACTGGAAAAACCATAGCCTTGACTAGACGAACCTTTGTTGGCAAAGTAATGTCTCTGCTTTTGAATATGTTATCTAGGTTGGTCATAACTTTCCTTCCAAGGAGTAAGCGTCTTTTAATTTCATGGCTGCAGTCACCATCTGTAGTGATTTTGGAGCCCCCCAAAATAAAGTCTGATACTGTTTACACTGTTTCCCCATCTATTTCCCATGAAGTGATGGGACCAGATGCCATGATCTTCGTTTTCTGAATGTTGAGCTTTAAGCCAACTTTTTCACTCTCCTCTTTCACTTTCATCAAGAGGCTTTTTAGTTCCTCTTCACTTTCTGCCATAGGGATGGTGTCATCTGTATATCTGAGGTGACTGATATTTCTGCTGGCAATCTTGATTTCAGCTTGTGCTTCTTCCAGCCCAGCGTTTCTCATGATGTACTCTGCATAGAAGTTAAATAAGCAGGGTGACAATATACAGCCTTGATGTACTCCTTTTCCTATTTGGAACCTGTCTGTTGTTCCATGTCCAGTTCTAACTGTTGCTTCCTGAATTGCATACAGGTTTCTCAAGAGGCAGGTCAGGTGGTCTGGTATTTCCATCTCTTTCAGAATTTTCCACAGTTTGTTGTGATCCACACAGTCAAAGGCTTTGGCATAGTCAATAAAGCAGAAATAGATGCTTTTCTGGAACTCTCTTGCTTTTTCCATGATCCAGTGGATGTTGGCAATTTGATCTCTGGTTCCTCTGCCTTTTCTAAAACCAGCTTGAACATCTGGATGTTCACGGTTCACATATTGCTGAAGCCTGGCTTGAAGAATTTTGAGCATAATTTTACTAGCGTGTGAGATGAGTGTAATTGTGCAGTAGTTTGAGCATTCTTTGGCATTGCCTTTCTTTGGGATTGGAATGAAAACTGATCTTTTCCAGTCCTGTGGCCACTGCTGACTTTTCCAAATTTGCTGGCATATAGAGTGCAGCACTTTCACAGCATCATCTATCAGCATTTGAAATAGCTCAACTGGGATTCCATCACCTCCACTAGCTTTGTTCGTAGTGATCCTTCCTAAGGCCCACTTGACTTCACATTCCAGGATGTCTGGCTCTAGGTGAGTGATCACACCATCATGATTATCTGGGTCATGAAGATCTTTTTTGTAAAGTTCTTCTGGGTACTTCCCTGGTGGCTCAGACGGTAAAGCGTCTGTCTACAATGCGGGAGACCAGGGTTCGATCCCTGGGTCGGGAAGATCCCCTGGAGAAGGAAATGGCAATCCACTCCAGTACTATTGCCTGGAAAATCCCATGGACAGAGGAGCCTGGTAGGCTACAGTCGATGGGGTCGCAAAGAGTGGGACACAACTGAGCGACTTCACTTCACTTCACTTCTGTGTATTCCTGCCACCTCTTCTTAATATCTTCTGCTTTTGTTACGTCCATACCATTTCTGTCCTTTATCGAGCCCATCTTTGCATGAAATATTCCCTTGGTATCTCTAATTTTCTTGAAGAGATCTCTAGTCTTTCCTATTCTGTTGTTTTCCTCTATTTCTTTGCATTGATCGCTGAGAAGGCTTTCTTATCTCTCTTTGCTATTCTTTGGAACTCTGCATGTAGTAGCTTATATTTTTCCTTTTCTCCTTTGCTTTTCACTTTGCTTCTTTTCACAGCTATTTGTAAGGCTTCTCCAGACAGCCATTTTGCTTTTTTGCATTTCTTTTCCATGGGGATGGTCTTGATCCCTGTCTTCTGTACAATGTCACGAACCTCATTCCATAGTTCATCAGGCACTCTATCTATCATATCTAGGTCCTTAAATCTATTTGTCACTTCCACTGTATAATCATAAGGGATTTGATTTAGGTCATACCTGAATGGTCTAGTGGTTTTCCCTACTTTCTTCAATTTAAGTCTGAGTTTGGCAATAAGGAGTTCATGATCTGAGCCACAGTCAGCTCCTGGTCTTGTTTTTGCTGACTGTATAGAGCTTCTCCACTTTGGCTGCAGAGAATACAATCAGTCTGATTTCAGTGTTGACTATCTGGTGATGTCCATGTGTAGAGTCTTCTCTTGTGTTGTTGGAAAAGGGTGTTTGCTATGACCAGTGCGTTCTCTTGGCAAACTCCATTAGCCTTTGCCCTGCTTCATTCCATATTCCAAGGCCAAATTTGCCTGTTACTCCAGGTGTTTCTTGACTTCCTACTTTTGCATTCCAGTCCCCTATAATGAAAAGGACATCTTTTTTGGGTGTTAGTTCTAAAAGGTCTTGTAGGTCTTCATAGAACCATTCAACTTCAGCTTCTTCAGCATTATTGGTTGGGGCACAGACTTGGATTACCATGATATTGAATGGTTTGCCTTGGAAACGAACAGAGATCATTCTGTCATTTTTGAGATTTCATCCAAGTACTATATTTCGGACTCTTTTTGACCATGATGGCTACTCCATTTCTTCTAAGGGATTCCTGCCCACAGTAGTAGATATAATGGTCATCTGAGTTAAATTCACCCGTTCCAGTCCATTTTAGTTTGCTGATTCCTAGAATGTCGACGTTCACTCTTGCCATCTCCTGTTTGACCACTTCCAATTTGCCTTGATTCATGGACCTAACATTCCAGGTTCCTATGCAATATTTCTCTTTACAGTATCAGACCTTGCTTCTATCACCAGTCACATCTACAACTGGGTATTGTTTCTGCTTTGGCTCCATCCCTTCATTCTTTCTGGGGTTATTTCTCCACTGATCTCTAGTAGCATATTTGGGCACCTACCGACCTGGGGAGTTCCTCTTTCAGTATCCTATCATTTTGCCTTTTCATACTGTTCATGGGGTTCTCAAGGCAAGAATACTAAAGTAGTTTGACATTCCCTTCTTCAGTGGGCCACATTCTGTCAGACCTCTCTACCATGACCTGCCTGTCTTGGGTGGCCCCACATGGCATGGCTTAGTTTTATTGAGTTAGACAAGGCTGTGCTCCGTGTGATCAGATTGTCTAGTTTTCTGTGATTATGGTTTCACTGTGTCTGCCCTCTGATGCCTTCTTGCAACACCTACCATCTTACTTGGGTTTCTCTTACCCTGGACATGGGATATCCTTTCACGGCTGCTCCAGCAAAGTGCAGCCGCTGCTCCTTACCTTGGATGAGGGGTATCTCCTTATGGCTGCCCCTCCTGACCTTGAACATGGAGTAGTTCCTCTCAGCCCTCCTGTGCCCGGGCAGCCACCGCAGGCTGCGTAAGTAGGTAGCTCCCTTGCTGCTACTGCTGCTGCTAAGTCGCTTCAGTCGTGTCCGACGCTGTGGGACCCCACAGACGGCAGCCCACCAGGCTCCCCCGTCCTGGGGATTCTCAAGGCAGGAACATTGGAGTGGATTGCCATTTCCTTCTCCAATGCATGAAAGTGAAGAGTGAAAGTGAAGTCGCTGAGTCGTGTCCGACTCTTCGCGACTCCATGGACAGCAGACTACCAGGCTCCTGCGTCCATGGGATTTTCCAGGCAAGAGTACTGGAATGGGATGCCATTGCCTTCTCCCTTACTGCATTCAAATCTTCACTCAAAGCTCTTCTTGGTGAGGTCTTCTTTAACCATGATCTTTAAAATGAAAACCCATCCCTACTTCACATTTTCTACATATTTACCTTCGCTCACATTTATTAACAGAAAACACACTATATATTGTACATATTTTTCATTAACCTTTTTCAAATAGTTTGCAAGATCCTTAATGGAAACTTTGCCTTTCATATTTTCTACTATGTTCCCAATGCCTGAAATGCTTCCTGACACACAGTAGGTGCTCTGTAAATATCTGTTTAATGGATGAAAAATAAGACAAAAAAAGGTGTGTTCACTAACAGCTATGACACAGTAAATAATTATGAATGTACAAAAAGAGGATGGACTTAGTCCATTAAGTTATGGAATTCTACTATTCTGTGTTTGGGGACAGTCTTCAGCAAGTGGAATTCTTTCAGTCTCTGTTGTATTTCTGTGAAATGGGATTATGTGATTAATAAAGTGCTTTCTCCTTTCTATAAATATTGATGGCAGAGTGCTATTATTTCTTTAGATTTTTTTTAATTTTAAAGAGAAGCTAGGAATATATCTATTTTTTTTCTGAGAGTAATTATGAAAATGCATCTTCAATTGTTATGAATAATTCTACTTTCAAAATACACGTTTGATAATAGATCTTAAATATGAAATTAATTTCTTCTTTTCTAATCAACCTCTTCCTATTTGGAGTCTTAATAGCTGAAATAACAGAGATCCATCGTGTTTTTAATCAAATTAGCAAGCAGATTTCCTCCTTTATTGCCCTTCCATAAAAATCTATTTAGCATAAAATAAGGATGCTGTAACATTTCCAGGCAATATTTGATTATGTACAGAATTAAATGCTTCCAATTCTAACCAATTATTGGAGGGTGCATCTAATTATATCTTCACTTCTAATTCAGCAATCTGTTTTTCCAGTTGTTTCAATCTGGCATATTACTCTTTTTTTCCTCTCAGCAGAAAATCCTTATAATAGCCTGGCATAGCATTGACCAAGCAATTTCCCTAAATGAATAACTGGTGTTCTTTATAGGCAACACTGGAAGCTGCAGACAAATGCCATCATTTGTTCAACTGATTGGAAAAACTATCACAAAGGAAGAAAGAGGCTTAGAAACCTACTGCCCACAGTAAAAGTCACAGATGTGACATGTGTACATGCATGTGTAGGTGAGCACACGTGTGTGCAATACAGGCTAAGTTCCTCTGTTGTGAAAACATAGTCAAGTGAGAGTATGGAAGGACAGAGTAGTAAACAGGAGAATCAGATTGGAGGGGAAGAGCACACTGATTAAGAGGTTCATTTCACCGTTTATGTGGAAAACTTTAACTCTTCACTGGCTAAACCAAGATTTTCTGAGACAAGTGCACAACCAGAGTTAGCTATCTCCAAGAGGCAAATAGCAAAGTGGAGAAGATGGGGAGGTGGGGGAGGAATCTGCTTAAATTATTTAGATAATGTCCTTTCACTAACCTCAGTCATGAAGTTCCTTCCTGGCTTCTAACAGGGCAGTATGGTTCCCTGGAAATGACAACCCACTCCAGACTTCTTGCCTGGGAAATCCCATGGACAGAGGAGCCTTGTGGACTACAGTCCATGGGGTCTCAAAGAGTTGGACATGACTGAGAGACTAAACAGCAACAGTCCGGAATGCTGAGTTCTAGGAAACACTTCCTAAATCTCCAGACCGTTTCTGCCCACTCCAGCTTAATACCTATACCATCTATGCTCAATGTTTCCATCTTAATTATTGAAATAAATTTAGTTTTCAGGTTCCTATGGAACTCTTGCCTTAAGTTCTAGGTTCGTACTTGAGGCTCCTCATCCTCCTACACACTACCAGCCTTAGAATCCTTTCTCCTCAACACCACTCTGTTTTTTACCCTCTATCTTTGGGTAAAACCTTACGTATCTGATACTCTGGCTATCCAGGTAGATTACTTTCTACTTTTTTCCTTCTACTACCTACTTTCCTACTTCCTATTTTTTCCAACGACCTCTGAATTCTTTGGCATGTGACTTTCAGCTTTAATTGTAATAACCTATAATTCCTCAAATAGGTTATTACAATACATTGAATAGAGCACCCCGTGCTATACAGCACTACTTACAACAGCCCAAGTGCTCATCAATAGATGACAGGTTAAAGAAGATATGGTAAATATATAAACATATATATATTTAAACATATGTATATAATGGAATATTACTCGGCTATAAAAAGAATGAAATTACCATCTGCAGTAACATGGATGGACCTAGAGAATATTACACTAAGTCAGGTAGAGAAAGATATCATATAATATCACTTTTATGTGGAACCTAAAAATAATACAAATGAATCTATAGACAAAACAGACAGAGAGACATAGAAAAGAAACTTATGGTTACCAAAGGGGAAAGGGAGTGGAGAGGGACAAATTAGGAGCGTAGGATTAACCAGATATACACTACTACACAAGAAATAGATAAGCATCAGTTTTTTTCTTTAAACTAATCCTGCCCTAATTGAGGGCAATATCAGTGTTCACACAGATAATACATTCAACCTGATAACCAATTTGTTGCTTAACCATGTCACCTCCAATGACATCCATCTGCAAGTTCTTTCTACCAGCATCTTCAATGGCCAAGGACCATGACCTGTAGCTTTACTTTGGAAATCTTAACACTCAAATATCCTATAACTTCTTAGACTCCCACCTTTCTCACTTTCTCACTTCCACTATATGTGCTATTGAATTTGCTTGAGCTGTAAACCTTCTGATTTCTACTTATTCCTTCCTTTCTTAGACATTATCTCATCAAAACTCTCAGCTCCTTGGTACTATGATCCTGGAGAAATCCAAAAGGTTTTTATTTCCTGCATTCAGACCACTGATCACTTATAGAGAAAATCATGCAACCAAGTAGTGTGGTGTCAATACAGATCCATTGTTCCTAACTCAACTGGGTCCTCAATAGCCTGAAAAACAAAAAAGCCCCTAGTCACTCATCCATTGCTCAGAGTGGCTCCTTTATAATCCTCAAAACTTTTCTAAAGCCTCTATGATTTAAACTTCTTTTCATTCTTCAGCCAGTTCAGTTCAGTCACTCAGTCATGTCCGACTCTGCGACCCCATGGACTGCAGCATGGCAGGCCTCCTGGTCCATCACCAACTCCCGGAGATTACTCAAACTCATGCCCACTGAGTTGGTGATGCCACCCAATCATCTCATCCTCTGCTGTCCCCTTCTCCTCCCACCTTAAATCTTTCCCAGCATCAGGATCTTTTCAAATAAGTCAGCTCTTCACATCAGGTGGCCAAAGTATTGAAGTTTCAGATTCAACATCAGTCTTTCTAATAAACATTCAGGACTGATTTCCTTTAGGATGAACTGGTTGGATCTCCTTGCAGTCCAAGGGACTCTCAAGAGTCTTCTCCAACACCACAGTTCAAAAGCATCAATTTTTTGGTGCTCAGCTTTCTTTAGAGTCCAACTCTCACATCCATACATGACTACTGGAAAAACCATAGCTTTGACGAGACAGACCTCTGTTGGCAAAATAATGTCTCTGTTTTTTAATATGCTGTCTAGGTTGGTCATAACTTTCCTTCCAAGGAGTAAGAGTCTTTTAATTTCATGGCTGCGGTCACCATCTGCAGTGATTTTGGAGCCCCCCAAAATAAAGTCTGTCACTGTTTCCCCATCTATTTGCCATGAAGAGATGGGCCTGGATGCCATGATCTTAGTTTTCTGAATGTTGAGTTTTAAGCCAACTTTTTCACTCTCCTCTTTCACTTTCATCAAGAGGCTCTTTATTTCTTCGTTTTATGCCATAAGGGTGGTGTCATCTGCATATCTGAGGTTATTGTTATTTCTTCTGGCAATCTTGATTTCAGCTTTTGCTTCATCCAGCCCAGCGTTTCTCATGATGTACTCTGTATAGAAGTTAAATAAGCAGGGTGACAATATACAGCCTTGACATACTCCTTTCCCGATTTGGAACCAGTCTGTTATTCCATGTCCAGTTCTACTGTTGCTTCCTGACCTGCATACAGATTTCTCAAGAGGCAGGTCAGGTGGTCTGGTATTCCCATCTCTTTCAGAGTTTTCCACAGTTTATTGTGATCCACACAGTCAAAGGCTTTGGCATAGTCAATAAAACAGAAATGGATGTTTTTCTGGAACTCTCTTGCTTTTTTGATGATCCTGCGGATGTTGGCAATTTGATCTCTGGTTCCTCTGCCTTCTCTAAAACCAGCTTGAACATCTGGAAGTTTATGGTCCACATATTGCTGAAGCCTGGCTTGGAGAATTTTGAGCATTACTTAGTAGTGTGTGAGATGAGTGCAATTATGTGGTAGTTTGAGTATTCTTTGGCATTGCCTTTCTTTGGGACTGGAATGAAAACTGACCTTTTCCACTCCCATGGCCACTGCTGAGGTTTCCAAATTTGCTAGCATATTGAGTGCAGCACTTTTCATTCTTAGTAGAAGAAACTGCCTTTTACTCCAAAGAGAATATAAAATCTGACAGATGAAAAATAGTTTGATATTACGCATTTAAACTTAAGTTATATGCTGAACTTATTTGCAAAGCAGAAACAGAGACACAGATATAAAGAATCAACTTATGAATATCATAGGAGGAAGGGGAGATGGGATGGATTGGAAGATTGGGATTGACAAATATATACTACCATGTATAAAATAGATAACTAATGAGAACCAAAGACAGGGAAGCCTGGTATGTGCAGTCCATGGCATCACAAAGAGTCAGACGGGACTGAATGATTGAACAACAACAAGAACCTACTGTATAGCACAGAGAAATCTACTCAATGTTTTGGGGTGACCTAAATGGAAAGACAATCTAAAAAAGAGGGGATATATGTATATGTATGACTGATTCACTTCTATGTAGAGCAGAAACTATCAGAATATTGTAAAGCAACCATATTCTAATAAAAATTAATTTAAAAACTAAAACATGATGCAGAATGGAAAAAAAAAACAAAACACTTGAGTTATCTTTATGTGTGTCTATCATCATCTTTTTTCCTTTAGTCATTGTGAAAGGTAAATCCTCCTAGATCTTGTCCCTTTCTGCTTTCTCATATATCTGAATTAATCAAAGACCCCTTTGCCTATATTTTCAGTGTTTTCCCTCTTTACAGGCCCTCTCCTTTCTTAAGTATAAGATAAAGGAGGAAGAAAATAATATTCTCTACCTATGTCTCTGCTATTTACTATCTTGTTGTTGTCCTTCCTAAGTAAATAATTGCTGACATTTACTATTTCCACTCCCTCATCTCCCACCTAATTATTTATCTGGCTTTTGCCTGGTTGTGCTGGCCATGATCACTAACAAGTGATTCATTACTAAATCCAGTGCACATTTTTCATATATTTCCAACTTAACCTTTCTGTCTTATTGATAATCACTCCCTCTTTCTCGATACTCTCCCTACACTTAGGTTCTATGACTCTGCTCACTTATGTCTTTCCACCTGAAGAGTCTACTTAGTTATTTAAGACATTTGTTGCTGTTGTGTTCCCTACTGTTCACATTCTGACTACTGTCTCTGATGCCTTCATCCATTCCAATTGCTTTACCATCTATTTGCTGGTATACATTTGTAGTCTGGGTCTTTTTCTGGAATCCTATGGTCCTATATACAACTATACATGGGGAATATTTTTCTTGATTTTCTGCAGGTAACTCAAACTCAACACACATGTAACAGATTTTCTATTTTAGTCTGTTTTTGATGATCCATTTTATGTGCTTAATCTTAGTAAGTGGCTCTAATATCCACTAAGAACCAAAGTACCAGAAAAGTAAAAGTCGCTCAGTTGTGCCCGACTGTTTGCAACCCCATGGACTGTAGTCCTCCAGGCTTCTCTGTCCCTAGAATTCTCCAGGCAAGAATAATAAAATATTCCCTTCTCCAGGGGATCTTCTAGACCCAGGGATCAAACCCAGGTCTTCTGCATTGCAGGCAGATTCTTTACTATCTGAGCCACTAGGGAAGCTCAAAGGATCAGAAATACCACATAAACTTGACTCGCTCTTGAATTGTAATCTCTGACAATCTTTAAATTCTGTTCTTCAAAAGTATATTTCCTATATAATATACTTTTAATCTTTTACATCTTTCAATATGATTGTAACTAGTGTGTTCATTTCCTTTTTCTTTTGATTACTGAAGAAATTCCCTAAATAGGTCTCTAATCCATCCTTCACATTGCTGCCAAAGTGGTCATCCTAAAAAGAAATTTTGGAAAAACTCTAAACTTAACACAGAAGCACAAAAGGATCCTTCATAATCTGGATGCTGTTTGCTCCTGCAGTCTTATTCATATTGCTCTCATTTTTGTCAGGTATTCTTTCTATATAATTAACTAGAATTTTTTATAAGCTAATAGAAACTTAGAGGATACCATGGTAGGAAACATTCCTGAAACTTATTTGGTAATGGAACACTTTTTTTTTTTTTTTTTGCATAGAAACATAAGTAAAAACCTCTCAGAACTACCAGTTTTCCAATATTTGAGAAAATGATCCAGTAGTCTATATATTTTGTCTGGACTTTATCATCAGGATAAAGATTGTTAAAGGATAAAAACCAATAAGAAAAATACATTCCAGAAGAAACTTTTAAAATCATTGCTTCCATATTGTGTTATAGGTAACCCGTCACAAACATAATAGCTTTGGGGTAATTTGAAAATCACTTTAATTCTAATCAAGTAAACAAAAATAAAACTGTGTTTGTCTCAATTTAGCAAAAAATATATTGTAGAAAAGCTCTTCTTTATTGTTCAGAGATTGAAGTTTTGACTTAATACCTTATTTTTAAGGTCATAACTGCATTTCTGTAAAGATTTTAGGTGTATAATACATAGTATACCTTAGATATTTGAGCACTACATGAAGAATGAGACCATTATCAGTGGTGAAAGTAACTCATAAAGTCCTGTTTGGCACATAATGCTACTTTTAGCCACTGTGTAATTTTGTTTTAAACTTGGAGACTGAGATTTACATTTTCCGCACTGTAGGCAATCAATAACTGGTTGAAGAATTTTTGTGACAGGATGACTTCTACTTTCATGGTGTTTCATTTATGTTATAGTTTTTCTCTGAAATTTTATCTGAATGTTTTAAACTAATATGAAATATTCCTGAAAGAGAAAATTCTATTTTAAAGGAGATAACATGTGCCGCAGAAAGGACAGGCTTTCTTGATTAGTAGAATTCATTTGAAGATACTTAAGAATGTCTGTATATTACAAGGATAAGTGATGTAAGAGGTAGACAGAAAGGACTTGAAAGGATAACTTATTAATGAAGCTAACTCAGTCCTGTCTCTGGTTGCCAGAGCTTCTGGATTGCTGGGATACTATACAATGATGTCATTTCAGCCTGTTAATTGTATCCTCAACACTGTTGCTAACCATCTTGCTAACAGTTTTTGTTGTCTCTCTCTTTGTTTAGGAAGTACCATTGTAATTTCCTTTTTTTTGGGGGGCGGGGGGAGGGTAACATCAAAGTGTAAAAAAAAAGTAGGTGCTTAGACTCTGTTACCCAAGAATATTCCTTCAGATATCTTTCTTTGGAAGCTATCTTTTTTCATTTCAACATTCTGCTTTATTTTTCTAATGCAATGAAAGAAAATAATAGTGTATGAAAGAAAGTAAAGAACAAAAATAAAGTGAAACTCCACCTTT
Source organism: Bos javanicus (assembly GCF_032452875.1). Taxonomy (NCBI): domain Eukaryota; kingdom Metazoa; phylum Chordata; class Mammalia; order Artiodactyla; family Bovidae; genus Bos; species Bos javanicus. The sequence goes on from NC_083876.1 coordinate 53,722,689, forward strand.
GCTTAGATTATCCTGCCTCTTTTATGTAAAGATTTTAAATACATCTTTCCTTCTCTGCAAAGTCATTTTGCCCAAGCATACCGTATTGCCCAGTTCTGTGTTAGAAAACTATTGCTACCCTATTGTGTAGTCAAGAGAGGGCTGGACTGATTCAAAACTGATGAGATCTGTGCCTTTTAGTAGCATATCACTGAAAGAGACAATAAGACTGTAGACAAGTATGTAGAATTTCCATTAACAGAATAAACTGAGAGAATAGTTTAGTTGTTCAACAGATGAGCAATCATGAGCACACATTTTCCTTCTTTTTGTTGTCTCTGGGATGCTCTGTAGATCTTCTTAGATTACAGCTTTAAGTAGCCCATTATATAGGCTTCCCAGGTGGCACTAGTGGTAAAGAATCTGCCTGCCAATGGAGGAGATGTGGGTTCAATCCTTGGGTGGGAAATATCCCTTGGAGGTGGAAATGGCACCTCATTCTGATGTTCTTGCCTGGGAAATCCCATGGACAGAGGAGTCTGGCAGGCTACAGTCCATGGAGCCACAAAGAGTTGGACATGACTGAGCACATAGCTTATTATATACAACTTTTTAAATAAATTTTTAAATTCAGGGTGGGTTTACATTTATATAAGTGTCGCAAAGATAGTATAGAGATATTCTGTACCAATATACTCCAAATCCAATTTCCCTTATCATTAATGTCTTACATTACTATGGTTCAGTAGTCAATCAGTATTGAACCAATACTGATACACTGTCATTCATTAAATTTTATATTTTATTTGAATTTCCTTTGTTTTTACCTGAAGTTCTTTTTCTGTTTCAAGATCTCATCTAGGATACTACATTACACTTAATCATCATGTTCCTTTAGGCAATTCTTTACTACAACAACTTCAAACTTTCCTTATTTTTAATTATCTTGACAGTATTGAAGAGCACTGGTCAGATATTCTGTGGAACATCCCTTAATTTGGGTTATTTGATATTATTCTCCTGGTTAGACTGAGGTTACAAGGTTTTGGGGAGGACGACCAAAAAGGCAAAGTATCATTCTTATCACATCATTCTGATGATACAGGCTATCAACCTTACTTATCACTACTGCTGTTAACTTCTATCATCTGGAGGCTCAGATGGTAAAGAATCTGCCTGCAATGCAGGAGACTTGGTTTTGATCCCTGGGTTGGGAAAATCCCCCTGAGAAGAGAATGAAAAACCACTCTAGTACTCTTGCCTGGAGACACCTGTCCATAGGGTCACAGAGAGTAGGACACGACTGAGCTGGAGGTAGGCTTGTCAGGTCTCAACACAGTTAAGTTCCTTTTCCCTATCACCATGCTATAATGTTTGGAAGGAAGTCATCACAGCAGCTCACACTTATGGAGTTGGGAGTTATACAGTCTCCCCTTGAGAATGAAGCATCTATAATAAATTATTTGGAGTCCTTCTGAATAGGAGATATCTTTTTACCCTTGTTTACTTATTTAATCATTTATTCATATAAGTATACATTCAAAGATACTCATTTTATACACTGGGTTATACTGAGAGAGTCCTTTTGACTGCAAGGAGATCAAACCAGTCAATCCTAAAGGAAATCAATCTTGAATATTCATTGGAAAGACTGATGCTGAAGCTGAAGCTCCAATACTTTGGCCACTTGCTGTGAAAAGCCAACTCATTGGAAAAGACTCTGATGCTGGGAAAGATCGAGGGCAGGAGGAGAAGAGGGTGGCAGAGGATGAGATGGTTAGATAGCATCACTGACTCAATGGACATGAGTTTGAGCAAACACTGGGACATAGTAAAGGACAGAGAAACCTGGCATGGTGCAGTCCACGGGGTCACAAAAAGTCAGACACGACTTAGTGACTGAACAACAACAATAACATACTGTGATACTACAGTATTTCTTTTGTTAATAAAACTGCTCTGTTATATGCTACTCAAAATTGGCCATGGGGATATCTTTCAGTTGGCTCCTTTGTCCCTTTGATAGGTCCCCATTATTTTTTTTTAACAGTACCTTTTTAATTGGAGAATGTATTAGAATCTCTTTACATTTTGAATGAATAAGCATTAATTAGATATTGGAGTATGAAAAGTAATCTGGGATCAGTTTTTATCAAGGAATACAATCAACAAGGAAACATGTCCCTTGACAAATGATCTGTTAGTCAAGGAAATGGACTATTATGGGATACATTAAAATTACAGTACTTTCCCAAATGAAAACATATATGAATGGAAGAATTGAGGACAGAAGTAAAAAGCAAATGAGAACACTGACATTTTGAGAAAATAAGTCATGTCTCATGGTTTCTATTACTACAGTGCCTCAGACTGTGCCTTAAATTAATAAGTTCTTGATACATATTTGCTGATCAATCTAAGATAAGCAAAAATCTAAATATTTGCTTGATGCATACAGAAAACAAGGAAAGGTAAATGTCAAAGATTTATACATGCTATCTTAAGTTTCCACATTCCTGTATTTTATTCTTTTTTTCTGGTATGTAGTATGTATTCTGTAGAGATAAAATCTGGTTTATAGGTTATATTTAAACTTTATACTCATAAGTCATATGAAAAGTCACACTAAATTTTTTACATTGATTGATCCCAAATTGATTATTTGTGAAATGTGAGAATAGCTTTTGGTTTGAGAGTACCATCATAATTATTTCTTTTTTCCTATCATTCTAAAACCTCCAAATGTTCCCAAACTCCTACACAACTCTGCCACAGTTAAGTGATTTTCTACACTTCTTTGGAATAAAATTTGCTCTCCTCTGAATTTAAAAAGTATTGGGATAGCATCCAAGGGCTGTGAAGAAAATATTTCTAAGCATGACATCAATCTTTCAGCATCTGTAGACCACTTAATGGATACTCAGCAGGCAAAAAGACTGTCAATTTTAGATACATGAAGATGCTTATCACAATTAAAAGACAAAGGTAAACTATAATAGAACATAATACAATTATAACTGCAATAAGGGTGATGCCATTCATTTCTATCTCAAGGATAAATATGTTCTAGAGCATTTCATTTCTTAGTATTAGATCTAAACTTTCAATTATATCTATTAAGATTTACAACAAGCATTCAGAGGCCCTGTTAGATAGTTTTGAATACTGAGATCCAACCTCCTGTGTTTCATCCAATATTAAGTCAACATAACATGCTCAAAACTAAAAGGTTAAATGATTTAACTCACTCAACTGTTAGGAGGTTTGCTCCTGCTGCTAAGTCGCTTCAGTCGTGTCTGACTCTGTGTGACCCCATAGACGGCAGCCCACCAGGCTCTGCCATCCCTGGGATTCTCCAGGCAAGAACACTGGAGTGGGTTGCCATTTCCTTCTCCAATGCATGAAAGTGAAAAGTGAAAGGGAAGTCGCTCAGTCTTGCACGACTCCCAATGACCCCATGGACCGCAGCCTACCAGGCTCCTCCATCCATGGGATTCTCCAGGCAAGAGAACTGGAGTGGGGTGCCATTGCCCTCTCCGGTTAGGATGTCAAGGTTAAGAAAATGAACTTTCTAAATTACTCTTTTATGGTACTTTAGTCTGAAATGATTTCTTTATGATTTAATGCAGCATATGGATTTCATTTTTAAATATGCCCAATAAAATACCATCAATATAATTCTCAGGTGATAAAGATATAAAGAGGATAGGAGACAAAGGAAAGCATCAAGTTTTAGGGAAAAGTTGATCTACAAGTGATCAGGTCTTTTGCATGATTTTCTTTTGGTCTTGTAAAGGGATCCTGTTATCTTCATCTTAGAAAAGTCATTTTTCTAGCAATAAGTAATTGGTTCTGGCTATGCTAGATACTGAATATATCATTAAGATGTCCTGCTTGAGCAAGTCGCCAGAAATCACAGAGACAGCAATACTAGCCATAGGAAGAAATGTTTGTTCCATCTCTCTCATTTCAAAAGAACTTCTCCCTTCAAAAAACAGTATACTGCAGAAGAGGAAAACCAGGGTTTTAAATTTACTGTGCATATCTTTACACAATATATATAATGCCCTTAATCTTATTATACTCCCTATGTTCATTATTACCATTATTACTGATGTTGAACTATGCTGCTGCTAAGTCACTTCAGTCGTGTCTGACTCTGTGCGACCCCATAGATGGCAGGCCACCAGGCTCCCCCGTCCCTGGGATTCTCCAGGCAAGAACACTGGAGTGGGTTGCCATTTCCTCTTCCAATGCATGAAAGTGAAAAGTGAAAGTGAAGTCGCTCAGTCGTGTCTGACTCTTAGCGACCCCATGGACTGCAGTCTACCAGGCTCCTCCATCCATGGGATTTTCCAGGCAAGAGTACTGGAGTGGGGTGCCATTGTTGAACTACAGTCAGGATTAATTAGGTTGGTTGGTCAACTGGTCTTTGGCCCAAAGCAGTTTAAGTATTGGCATTAATGCATAACCTCTGGCATTTGCTTATTAGCACTCTTCCCTGGGGCACAATAACTTGTACTTATTCATCTTATTTATTTCTAATCCCAGTAAAATTTTGTCTGAGGCTCCAATATTTCTCCAAAGAATAATAAGTAGGAACTAAAGACTTATCTTTTCTCTACTAGTGCATGCTTTTGGTGAACAAAATGCCCCTCATGTATATCAACCATATATCTACTAACAATCTATTATATTACCCACTTCCGAGCTTTCATGTAAGTGCAGAGAAAACTATCAGCTAGCAAACTCAGACAATGAGAGTTTCTCTTCAACACTGTCTGCAATTTATGATATGTGATATTCAATAAAGTCATTTGATAAAGAAATTTTACCAATAATTTGTCCTGCTTTCTTTCCAAGAAACATGTAAGTTCTTAATTTTGCAACTAGTTTTATAAACGCCTCAGCAATTGTGTGATTTGTCTTTTTTTGCAAATGCCATGAAATGTAAATCTGTCATGTGGCTATTGATGAGGTTTCATAATAGACCATGCACTAGAGACTAGAGACAAAATGAATTGCAATTGTCCAATACAGCAGAATTTAGATAATTCATTGAAAATTAATTAAAATTTCTGGAAACATTAATAAACAATATAAAAAATTAAGATGTACATATAAGAGCAGGGTAGTATATGTAATAGTTATATACCTTTTTTTTTTTTTTAATCAGCCTCTGATTGTTCTAATTCTAGTTTTGTGTAGACTTTTATAAAATTATTCAACTGAATTAATCTTCAGTGACTTTACTTGATATGTCTGTTCAGTTGTGTCTGACTCTTTGCAACCCTATGGACCCTAGCTGGCCAGCCCATGGAATTCTCCAGGCAAGGATACTGGAGTCGGTCGCCACGCCTTCCTCTGGGGGATCTTCCTCACCCAGGGGACTGAACACTGAGTATCCTATGTCTCCTACGTTGGCAGATGGGTTCTTTATGACTAGAGCCACGTGGGTAGCCCACTCTATTTGATAAAACAGAGTTAATGCTGGTACGGGTCTCACAGAATTTTTGTAATTAAAATAAAATGCTCTTAACACTGTGATTATTACATAGTTGCCATTCAACAATTGGTACCCACAGTTGGGAACTAGAGGAAAAATATTTGAAAGACACAGAGCTTTGTAAAAGCATAGAAGCATTGTTAACAATGTTCTTGAATGAGTAATTGATTAAAATTATGTCCAACGGAGAACAGAATACTATATAATGCTAATACATCATAATACAAGTCTATTGGATATAGAAAACATCCAAGATATAGTAAAAAGACAAAAGAAATTTATAAAACTCTATGTTATAATCCTATCAAAAGAATCTATTAGCTCTATCTATGGACAAAAATATCTTTAAAATCTAGACCAAGATATTAACTTTGTTCTCTTTATTTTTCTACTAACTACATTTTTAGAATGAACATATGTTAATTTTATAATGAGAAAAATACTCTATTTTAAACATATTTTTCTTTCTATCATTTACATCTCTTTATTTTTCTCTTGTAACTCTCTCCAAAACTTATGTGTCTGATATTTTTAAACTTGACAATCTCATATTTTGTGGTCCTTCTCTACTTAGAAGTTGTGAAAAAGAAAGTACTTAAACATATTAGCCTGAAATCATATAAAAAAATTACTCCTATTTAGTTCAACTATCAAGTTTTTACAGTAAAAATTTAAGTGAAACTATTACTATCCACACTGGACCAAAACTTACAAAAAATAATATCTCTTCAAAGATCAAAGATAAAAACTTATTTTTTCCTTGTTGTTATATATCCCTTGTTCCCTTGTTGCTCAGTTGTGTCTGACTCTTTGTGATCCCATTGACTACAGGCTGCCAGACTCCCCTGTCCTTCACTATCTCCTGGAGTTTGCTCAGATTCATGTCCACTGAGTCGGTGAGATTACTAATTTTGCAAATAATATTAACAGCATATATAAACTATACAAACATACAAAATCAGGTAAAACAAAACAGAATCTTAGGTCAGTCTATAAATTAATATTTTGTATTCCTTCCTGTAGAGATGTAGAACAGTTAAAAGTTGTTGAAAAGTTATTACCCGTGAGGCACTATGTATGAATTATACAATTTAATTCTGTTAACTGCCTAAAGATACAGGGGTAGATTAATCATCATTTCATAGATAGGATGTCTAGCCTCATGTGGTTAAATAACTATCCAGGTTTCCTCAATCAGCAAGTTGCAGAGTTGAGGTCTGAGCCCTACTAATCTGCTTTAATCATTTCCTAAGTGAATTTTAAGGAATGTTTGTATTATTTTAAAAAAATCAACCAACTGCTCAAGTGTTTGCAGTGATTTCATTTTTTTCCTTTTCTAGGTTTCACTTTATCCAGTACTCTTCTTATAGCCACTTTCATAGTTATTTAAGCAAAGTGTCACAGAGCAAAGGTAGTATTTAAAGCAAAGGATTGGCTTCTCTATATAGGAAAAACTTCTTAAGAGTTCTTCTTCTTCAGGGATAGTTTTAGGGGGGTCAATGGCATTTAAAGTTTATGACTGTGACCCATAATAAGATGTACATTTGATATCAGTACTCAGTATATGCATATATACACACCCCAACACAAACACAAATGGTCCATACTATCCATCAGTTCAGTTCAGTTCAGTTGGTCAGTTGTGTCCGACTCTTTGTGATCCCATGGACTGCAGCATGCCAGGCTTCCCTGTCCATCACCATCCCCTAGAGCTTGCTCAACTCATTTCCATCAAGTGATGCCATCCACCCATCTCATCCTCTGTCATCCCCTTCTTCTCCTGCCTTCAGTCTTTCTCAGCATCAGGGTCTTTTCAAATGAGTCAGTTATTTGCATCAGATGGCCAAAGTATTGAGGCTTCAGCTTCAGCATCAGTCCTTCCAATGAATATTTAGGACTGATTTCCTTTAGGATGGACTGGTTGTATCTCCTTGCTGTCCAAGGGACTCTCAAGAGTCTTCTCCAACACCACAGTTCAAAAGCATCAATTCTTTGGCACTCAGCTTTCTTTATGGTCCAACTCTCATATCCATACATGACTCATATCTATACATGACTATCAGAAAAACCATAGCTTTGACCAGACAAACCTTTGTCAGTAAAGTAATGTCTCTGCTTTTTAATATGCTGTCTAGGTTTGCCATAGCTTTTCTTCCAAGGAGCAAGTATCTTAATTTCATAAATATGCAAGAATATTAATAAAAAGAAAAATGCTTGGAACCAAAGAGAATTACATGTTTTTTTTTTTTTTGCACATGTGCTTTTCATTGTGGAATAAGAGTTTGCCAACAGAGTTTTGTTCAGGGTGATGTTTCACAACATTTTTAAGAGAACTTTTAAGGTCCGATACATGCTTCTTACATTTTAGCACAAATTCTATTAAAGTATCTCAAAACACGTTATAAAGTATTTCCTTTCATCAAAAGTATGTCCAAATCACTCAAAACAGAAGATAACAAAACAAGTTTGACTAAGCATAAATGACCAGCAAAAGTTGTGATAAGCCCTCCATCACCCCTCCCCATTCTCTAGTCCAGGAATAATTTTCAGCTTTTTTGAGAAGATATTGAAGATATTCTCCCACATTATGTGTCTTCTACATTTTAATTCATCTTCCTGTAGTATGTGAACAATGGTTCTGCTGTGGATTGTATACATACACACAACAAATACAGGTGACATGCAGCTGAAATCAGAGAACACATTCTATTTGAGGCAAAGGAACTGACATTTTGCTCATTTTCAGAAACAGATTATAAATGCTTGTTAGGAAAAGAATAAGCAGATATGTAAGACCTTGAAACACTATTTTTTGTCTAATTCTCTTGAATGATGTTGAATATTTACAAAAAATGTATAATGAAGAGGAAAAGAATTCCCATCCCAAGCAAATTATTAAAGCTTGTAGAAAAATATGTGACAAAAATATAACATAAAACAAAAGACCTTCATCTTTCTTCAAATATCAAGTGATACAAATGCTAGGGTGGAGAAACACAGTGAATTATAGGGAATTTGGGGATTTTGCAGGGAGGAAGGAAGGAAACACAATTGATAGATGGCATCATTTGCTTTGCTCCATTTCATGCTGAGAAACAGGCAAATCTCCAGCATTTCAGAGGCTTGCTCAGAAGAGAAATGGAGACTATGATAACCTCTTCATAAGACTATGGTGATAGTCAAAAATAATTTAGTGACATGTTTTTAGGCAATTAACAAATTTTAGATCACCAACCCTTTCTTAATTTCTCTCCATATAAGAGGAAATGGTTACTTTCTTGGGAACTGGAGAGAAAATTTCCCCTATGTTATAGGGTAGAGTAAAAAGATGATTTCTTTTGGTTTCTGTGGTATCTGAAAAATAATAGGAAATTTTTTCTCAATATTGATTTCTTTGGGGGGATTTGTGGGAGTGACTCCCAGAAGACTCAGGGAATGAATTTGTGGAAACTAGGATTCCCTGATGCATCTGAGGTTAGAAAACAACCACATACTTCTGTTGAAGGTCAGCAGGCAATAGAATGTGAAGCTGTATTGATTGATTTTTTCCCTCAGAGGTGGGAATCTGGAGCAAGTGCCCGATTTCTTCTTTTGGTTAAAGAATTATAATTAAGCTCAACAATGATCTAAAACAAAGGTGTGTGTGTGCATTTGGGGGAGTGTAACATCACCATCAAATTCAGACATCATCACCAAATTCAGACTTAAATTGAGGAAAGTACGGAAAACCACTAGACCATTCAGGTATGACCTAAATCAAATCCCTTATGATTACACAGTGGAAGTGACAAATAGATTCAAGAGGTTAGATCTGATAGAGTGCTTGAAGAACTATGAACGGAGGTTGTATAGGAGGTGGTAATCAAAACCGTCCTCAAGGAAAACAAATGCAAAAGGCAAAATGGTTGTCTGAGGAGGCCTTACAAATAGCTGAGAAAAGAAGAGAAGCCAAAGGCAAAGAAGAAAAGGAAAGATACATCCATCTGAATGTAGAGTTCCAAAGAATAGCAAAGAGAGATAAGAAAGTCTTTCTCAGTGATCAATGCAAAGAAATAGAGGAAACAATAGAATGGGAAAGACTAGAGATCTCTTCAAGAAGATTAGATACCAAGGAAACATTTCATGCAAAGATGGGCACAAGAAAGGACAGACTAACAGAAGCAGAAGATATTAAGAAGAGGTGGCAAGAATACACAGAACTGTACAAAAAAGACCTTAATGAGTCAAAACCACAATGGCATGGCCACTCACCTAGAGCCAGACGTTCTGGAATGTAAAGTCAATGGGCCTTAGGAAGCATCACTACAAAAAAAGCTAGTGGAGGTAATGGTATTCCAGTTGAGCTATTTCTAATCCTGAAAGATGATGCTGTGAAATGCTGCACTCAATATGCCAGCAAATTTGGAAAACTCAGCAGTGACCACGGGATTGGAAAAGGTCAGTTTTCATGCCAATCTCAAACAAAGGCAATACCAAAGAATGTTCAAACTACCACACAATTGCACTTATCTCACATGCTAGCAAGGTAATGATCAAAATTCTCCAAGCTAGACATTCAACATTATGTGAACCAAGAAATTCCAGATGTCCAAACTGGATTTAGAAATGGCTGAGGAAGCAGAAATCAAATTGTCAACATCCGTTGGATCATAGAAAAAGTGAGAGAATTCCAGAAAAATACCTACTTCTGCTTTATTGACTACTCCAAAGCCTTTGACTATGGACCATAACAAACTGTGGAAAATTCTTAAAGAAATGGGAATACTAGACCACCTAATCTGCCTCCTGAGAAATATGTATACAGGTCAAGAAGCAACAGTTAAAACTGGACATGGAACAACAGACTGGTTCCAAATTGGGAAAGGAGTACTTCAAGGCCACTTCAAATATAAATACGGAAGAAGGAAAGGAAAAGAAGTTGAAAATGAGGAAAATGAAGCCACCCTTTTTCTGTTATTGTTCATTTATCTTTTTTAGATTCCACATGTATGGGATAATATAGAGTACATGTCTTTCTCTGCCTGACTGATTTCAGTAAACATCATACCCTATAGGTTCATCCATGTTGTTGAAAATGGCACAATTTAATCCTTTTTTATTCCTGAAACCATTTATTGGTTTAGTGATACTTAGATTGCTTCCATATTTTGGCTATTGTAAATAGTGTTACTGTGAACATTTGGTGCATGAATCTTTTATTTTTTAAGCCACAGTGTTATCTGTACAATTCTGGATAGCTGAATTTTGGGAAATAGTCATTCATGGTATGTTATCTTCATTTTCTGGTCATTTGGCTTCATACAAATTGTTGGTTGGCAACTGAAGCAATATAAAATTTAAACTGGAAAAGGAGCAAAATATAGAGCTTGTAGTGACATTTTGAATAGAAAGAAACTAGAAATTCATGGGGAGAAGGCAATGGCAACCCACTTCGTACTCTTGCCTGGAAAATCCCATGGACGGAGAAGCCTGGTGGGCTGCAGTCCATGCGGTCGCTAAGAGTCGGACACGACTGAGCGACTTCACTTTCACTTTTCACTTTCATGCATTGGAGAAGGAAATGGCAACCCACTCCAGTGTTCTTGCCTGGAGAATCCCAGGGACGGGGGAGCCTGGTGGGCTGCTGTTTATGGGGTCGCACAGAGTCGGACATGACTGAAGTGACTTAGCAGCAGCAGCAGCAGGAACGCATGGAAAGAAATGTTAGCAACTCATTTATTGAAGATTTCACATAAGGTCTTCCCTGGTGGCTCAGATGGTAAAAAATCTGCCTGCAATGTGGGAGAAAAGTGAAAGTCAAGTAGCTCAGTTGTTTCCAACTGTTTGCAGCTGCATGGACTGTAGCCTACAGAGGTCCATGGGATTTTCCAGGCAAAAATACCAGAGTGGGTTGCCATTTACTTCTCCAGGGGATCTTCCCCCCGACCCAGGGATGGAACCCGTGTCTCCTGCATTGTAGGCAGACGCGTTACCCTCTGAGCCACCAAGGAAGCCCCACAATGTGGGAAACCTGGGATCAGTTCCTGGGTTGGGAAGATCCCCTGCAAAAGGGAATAGCTACCCACTCCAGCATTCCGACCTGGAGAATTCCAATGGACTGTATAGTCCATGGGGTTGCCAAGAGTTGGACATGACTGAGCGACTTTCACTTTCACTTTTCATGTAAGTTAGGCACTGGGCTTTGTATTAATGTCTGTCATTTCATATAATTCTCAAATCAACACAGTGAAGTTGGTACTATTATTGACTCAGTTTTACAAGCAAGGATAACCACTCTGATGTACTGATTCCCTGAATAGAGTCAGGGTAAAAAAAGATTAAATTTTGAGGAACTTCTAAATCAGTGAGTCCAAAGTGGCTGGAGAGTAACACACGTAAAGATTGTATTATCAAGGGAGAAAAAAGACAAAGTTCCAAGGGCTCCTCTGACACTGCACAAGAGACAGCTTTAGAATGAGTCAGAAAGATAACACCTGTTTTATCCTTATACTAAGTTTGAAAACTTGCTCCTGGTGGCTCAGCAGTAAAGAATCTGCCTGCAATTTAGGAGACACCAGAGATGTGGGTTCAATCTCTGGGTCAGGAAGATCCCCTAGAGGAGGAAATGGCAACCCAATCCAGGATTCTTGCCTGAAGAATCCCACGGACATAGGAGCCCGATGGGTTACAGTTCACAGGGTCGCACAGAGTCAGACACAACTGAACAACTAAACAACAACAATTCAAATTGTGTAGAAGAAAAAAATGAGTGCATTGCCTGAATGGTTTCTGTATCCTTTAAGGAGGAGTATGTAAAGGCAGGTTGAATAATAATAATTTTAGCAATAATAGAAGTGTTTGAAAGTTTCATTCATGCTCGTTACTTGCAGTGAATCTACCAGGACACCTCCATTTCTGACTTTTGAGAGGCATTTTCATAACAGAAATCTATTATTTTGCAGGAAATTCATTTCACAAAATTAAGCCCTTGTCTAATATAATTTTTGCAAATATATCTCACAAGTTTTCGAATAAAAATGTTTTGTTTATAGTATCTGTTTTGTTACCCTAAATTTTTGATACTTATATAGCTGAGTCAGTTACTTTTAAAATATATTAAATTTGTCCCAAGTAGTCCTTTACAATTATGGAAAGAAAAAGTAGTTTCTAAAAAGAGAAATTATTACCTCTCAGGCTAAATAATAACCTGAAACTTCATAAAATGTGTTTTATGAATTATTATTTAGGTTAATAACCCTTGACCTTTAGATCTAAATTCCTTGATCAGTTATTTAACATTATTATAGATGGTTGTTCTTTTCCCTTTTAGTCATCAATTAATATTTTGCATTGTCTGCCTAATCATGCTCTAATAAACCCTACAAGAAAATTAAAGAATGCAGAAATGGCATTGTCTCTGCTCCATGGAATTTATTTAAATCAAATAAGTATGTTTATAATATCAAATGACAAGAGTTCAAGGTGTAGCTTGAAATTATGAACACTTTTATAGAGACCATATTCATTCTCCTAGTTGGAAGCAGGGGCAGAGAATATTTTGCTTTCAAATGCCTCAAAGTCTGATAAGTCACTGCATATAATTGATAATTTTCAATGTCTCCCATCCCCAGCAGAGCATAAGGGGTGGCATAAATATGTTTCTGTTTCACTGAGTAACCATTTTTCAAGTTTCAGAACCTTAGCAGCCTTTGCTCTGAAAGTCTCTACCCCAACAATATACTTCTCCTTCCCTTAAGTTAGCAATCAATTCAGCTTTGTGGTTTTTTGTTTAAGGTATTGAAGATGATTTTCATTTTTTTTAGCAGCTGAATACCCTGGAAGTTAACAACTTGCATAACAATTTTGGAAAGAATATGTGCAGTCATATTCTTTGCCTTGATAGTTTAATTTCTAGGAATTTGCCCAAATAGACACTCTGCATAATCTTATACAGTTTTGCATTTAGTCCTTTTAACAATTCTACAATATAAACCCTATTTTTATTTCCATTTTTTCACTTGATGAAAGGAAGCTAGGAAGATTTAGAACCATTTCCATAGCCACATATCTAGTATACTCTGAATATTTAGAGACTTGCTCTTAAGCCAGAATTCTACTTCCTCTGTTAGAGAAAAAGACTCAAGATGAAGACAAAAATGTTTGATAAATATAGGTATTTGAAGTAACACCACCAACCCCCAAATATATGAGAAAAGAGCTAAGTAAATACTCATTATTAGGACATATAAAATAATGACTATGTTAAAATGTTTATTATCTGGTATTGAAACAAAATCAAAGCACAATGATAATTATACTACATAAAGTTGTCATACATATGGATTAGAAATGAAACAGACAAAAGGCTATGTGAATTTCTAGGGTGGTTGGATTCTGAGTATAATACATTTTTTTGAGCTTTTAAATATTGCTTTAATGTTTGTATAATAACAAAATTAAGGGCTTCCCTGGTGGCTCAGTGGTAAAGAATTTGCCAGCCAATGCAGAAGACACAGGTTTGATCCCTGGGTTGGGAAGATCCCTGGAGAAGAAAATGGCAACCTACTCCAGTATTCTTGCCTGGGAAATACCATGGACAAAGGAGCCTGGCAGGCTACAGTTCATGGGGTCAGAAAGAGTCAGACATGACTTGGTGACCAAACAACAACAAAAGTAACATAGATATAAACAGCAATCTCTGCATTTGACGTTTCTAATCAATTATTCCATGCTCTATAAAAAATTTCAATGTACCAAGTGAGAATTCTAGGGATTACATAAACTTCTGATTATTTGGTGTTCTGAATTTCTACACTGGAGCTTTTCCAATTCTACAATAAATGTTCCTTTATCTCTCACTGCTTTGACCTGGATATGGCACTCATCTCTTAATTTCCCCCTAAACTTTCAAACAAGATATGGTTGACAGGTAGTTCTGAAATTTTAGATGGAGTGGTATTTTTTCATAGCAGTATAAACAAGTTAATGTTGAATTAATACTACTTTCCTAAAATTCTTCTAGCTGTCTAGCACATTGCTTATTTTCTGTTCCTTGAAGACTTACTTATAAGTTCTCCTCATTTTATCATGTAAGACAATTTTCTATCTTCAACCTCAACTCTGAGCATAATGATATGTGATGTTGTGCACCCATAAAACCAAAGGGGCATATTCCAGATTTTACCCCTTAGCAGCATAGAGATTTACTGTGAGATAGATTATGACATTCCAAACATAAGAAAGGAGAAATCATTATATTTGTTTTGGGGGGTTTAAATGACATTAATTTAAAGTCTCAAATTTTTAATTAATATCCTACTGTGCTTTGATTACAAATGTGCTCAATGGCATTTTATTTAGAAATTCAAAGCTTCAAATATTTTAAAGTATCTGTTATTCAACAGAAAGTATAATAGGAAGGCTTAGTACAAAAGAGACAGATCTTACAAAAAGGAATCCTTTGAATAACCTTCTAAACAACAATAACAACAACAACAAAAATGAAATAAGACTTTTACTATGGTTGAAGGGATTTCGATTAGAAGAAAGAAAATAGTGATAGCTGTTAGCATTCAAATATGGCAGAGAGATAGATTTGGGAATCTTCTTTCAATGGATTTTTATGCATTGTAACAGATATCAAATGAGAGGTAAGCATAGGATGAATCAGATTGAGTTTTGCATTTTTCTTCTCTACCTACTATACTATTATTTGAGGGTATAAAACATGTTTTCTATTGGTGTATCTTCCTTTATTACTTATCATCCTTTCATGTTCAAGAAGCTTTTCAAATAGTCTAATAAGTATTTTCAAATTACCTAATAAAATAAGTTCCCTTAGAAGTCTGCATTGTGATCACAAAGCAATAGGAAGTCTGATTTATTGATAAGTGAGAGTATGCTATAAATTTTCTTCATTTTAAAACTGCCTATAGATGATGAGATCATTCCTGCTTAGAGAAATTGCAGCAGACAGGGATAATAATGCAAGTACTAAAGAAAAGGATCACAATGTCTAAGGATATACACTTTGCTTTATAAAGTAAATGTATTTCTTCTTAAATACTATGTGGAAATCTAATGAAACTGTACCAGAGATGATTGTTATCCAAGAAAAGACATGATAAATGTTTTTGTGAGATAATCATTTTATAATTAAAAAAAAAATCATTACTCAGTTTATGCATTTTGTGAAGCTTTTTGGTTCTCATCTTAGATTTCCTTGATGTGAAAGCACACTGTATCTAATATAACATAAGTAATGTAGCAAGAATTATTTCCAATCTAGTAGCTTAGGTCAGATTTTGAAGTTCAACAGAAAGATATTTCATGTGTGAGACTTTTGGCTTTGTGTGTGCGCTAAGTCACTTCAGTTGTGTCCAACTGTTTGCAACCCTATGGACTGTAGCCTGTCAGACTCCTCTGTCCATGTGATTTTTCAGGCAAGAATATTGGAGTGGGCTGCCATACGCTCCTCCAGGGAATCTTCTCGTCCCAGGGATCGAATCCACATTTCTGACATCTCCTGCGTTGGCAGGTGGGTTCTTTACCACTAGTACCATCTGGTTAATATTTTCTTAATGAAATAAAATTCACTATAATGTCACTTATAGAAAAGAGCTCAGTCATCTCTGGAATTTAAAAAGCAAGAACATACTCTGACCAATAAGAATATTTCCATACAGTGTGGACTTTACAAAGTGGTACAAAAGCCAAAGGGTTAATTTAAGGAAGGGGTGATTGTAGATGCTCAATCCTTACAAGCTGTCCACCTCTAGGCAAATCACTTATCCTCTCAGAGAGCTCTTTCTTTCCTTATTTAGAAGGAGTGCAGAATTTCCTACTTTACAAGCTTACTGCAAAGCTGATGTGTATAAAGAAAACTTTATAAAACTCTTAAAAAAGTGTAAGAAAATTTGGGCCTCATAATATTATTATTGTGTCACATAAAGTCCATAAGTCCTTAATTATCCTAATTTTAAAGTGGCATTAGAGTTATTTTGGCCACTTACTGGTTTATTTGGTATCTGAACACCCAACCATTTATGTAATTAAAACTAATGTCTATATGACTAGCAAGATAATATTGCCAAGAATATAGAACCAAATGGCCATAAAAGAGTTAAAACTTTGAATGATTTTAAAATTAAATTAAAACTTTGAATCATAACTTTGGTTCAAATGGTGTGAATTGTTAAAAATGCAAATATATGTAAAGAGTTCTTAAAATTCTTAAATTTCAAACCATGATTGAACATTTTATGGCAAATAGAGAACAGAGGTTCTTAATAACTTGGAGTAAATGGGGAAAGATGGCAAAATATAATTACACTGAGGTAGAAAGATGAGATTACGCATAAGAAGACACTTCCTAAAGTAGGAAGTAATCAATCCTCCTGTATCTCTATCTGGCAAACACTCATCTGTTTCGTGTCTTTATCTTTTCTGGAATTTCATACGTATGGAAACATATAACATTCAGTCATTTGTGTCACCCTTCTCTCACTTACAAAATACATTAAATATTCATCCATGATAGTGCATGAATCAATCATTCTTTCCTTTTCATCACTTTGCCAACAAAAGTTCATATAGTCAAAGCTATGGTTTTTTTCAGTAGACATGTATGGATGTGAGAGCTGGACCATAAAGAAGGCTGAGTGCCAAAGGCTGATGCCTTTGAATTATGGTGCTAGAGAAGACTCTTGAAACTCCCTTGGACTGCAAGGAGATCAAACCAGTCAGTTCTAAAGGAAACCAGTCCTGAATATTCATTGGAAGGACTGATCCTGAATATTCATTGAAAGGACTGATGCTGAAACTAAAGCTCCAATACCTTGGCCACTTATGCAAAGAGCCGACTCATTGGAAAAGACCCTGATGCTGGGAAAGATTGAAGGCAAAAGGAGAAGAGGTAGGCAGAGGATGACATGGTTGGATAGCATCACCAACTCAATGGACATGAATTTGAGCAAACTCTAGGAGAGAGTAAAGGACAGGGAAGCCTAGCGTGCTACAGTCCATGGAGTTGCAAAGAGTCAGACACACCTTAGTGACTAAACAACAAGTATTCTATTTATAGGTGTACTACAGTTTGTGTATTCAATCACCACTTGAAAAATATTTTCATTATTTTGACATATTGGCAATTACAGATAAACTTGCTATAAATATTTATATATAAGTTTTTGTGTGAAACTATTTTTTTTTTCAAATCACAATTTTATTTTCTAGAGAGTATGACAGTATTCTTAGAAGACTCCAGAGAATTTAAAAAAATGCAGAGCTCAATGAGATTGGATAAAATAAACATGCAGAAAATAAATTATTTTTTTAATCCGTAATTCATTTAGAAAATATAACTTTAAAATATTCTCCATAGCCATAAAATCTTTAAGTATCCTAGCAAGAAACCTGACAAGTTTTAAATTCACTTGGGTAAATACCGAAGAGGTGAGAATGCTGAATCATATGGTAAGTGCATGTTTAATTTTAAAATAAAATGACAAAGAGGTTTCCAAAGTGCAGGACCATTTTGAATTTCCTTCAATGATAAATTAAAATCACTGTGGTTCTGCATACTCATCAGCATTTCATGTTGTCAGATTTTTTTTTTAATGTATCCTTTTAAAAGCTCTCTAGTGGTAGCTCATCATGGTTTTAATTTGTAGCTTCCTAATGACTAAAGATGTTAAACATCTTCCCATATACTTATTGCTTTTTCATATATTTTCTTTTTAAAATTCAGATCTTTTATGAATTTTTAAATTTTTATATTAATTTTTAAGAATTCTTTATATACTTTGGGTACAATTTCTTTATCAGATATGTCATCTACATGTCTGAAGCTTATACTTTCATTATTTTAACAGTGTCTTTCACAGAACAATTTAAAAATATATATATATATATATTTTGCTTTTGGTTCACATTTTAATTAAGAAGGGTTGTGATCAGATAATGCCTTTAGTGACAAGAGTATGTACACTGAAGCAAATAAAAAGTGAACAAATTCCAATGTATTACAGTTTGAAGGTTTACACATTGTATATTTTATTACCCATAATTTCTCATAAATAGCTGGTTCTATAAAATTTATTTTAAGTTAGAAGTATAGGATCAGATAACTTCTCATTAAGGTTTTTGAAGTTCTATGCTCCTTTGATGTGCTGAGGTTTGCCTACAAAATCCATTAGGTAGCAGAATTACATCATTAAATCAGTTGTCTGGAAAAGTTGTCCAATATGGCAACTACTAGCCACAGAGGACTGCCAAGTACATAAAATGTGACCAATGTGACTGAAGCCATGGCTTTTATTTTGATGATTTTATTTCTTTTTTAAATGAATTAAATCGTATTGCAGTACAATTGCTTTACAGCGTTGTGTTAGCTTCTACTGTATAGCAAACTGAATCACCCATACATGTGCACATTTCCCTCCCCTTTTGGACTTCCCTCCCATTTAGGACACCACAGTGCATTAAGTAGAGTTCCTTGTGCTATACAATATGTTCCCATCCATTGCCTATTTTATACATAGTATCAATAGTATATATGTTTAGGTTTAAAAACTGATGTTCAATTTAGTTATTGAAAAAAAACTTTTATGTATGGGACAACTTGGCTTTGTGAATCTTTATCAACTGTAAATTTTATTAAATCAAAATATAGATCAAGTATACCCAGTAAAAATTTAGTATCAAAATTGAGATGTACTATAAGCACACATTGGATTTGAAAGACAATATTAAAACAAGAATGCTAAAAGGACCATTAATATTTTTTACATTCATCATATGTTAAAAAGACTGTATTTTGAATATATAAGGTTAAATACAATATATTACTAACACCCATGTTACCAGCTTCTTTTTACTTGAAATGTGACCTCTAGAAAAATGAAATCACATGTGTCTCACATTACATTTTCTTCAGAAAGCACTGCTTTAGAACCACATATTGTGTATTAAAGTGGTATTTTGTGTCAAAAAGCATTCAGTGTTCTGAAATGACATGCTAACAGTCTGCCCACTGCTACCTCCAGCTCCCACAAAATACCAGCAGGCAGCTCCAGCTCCCTGCCTTCTTGAAGCAGGATCGAGAGTCAGTAAGTTCCAAGTCACTTTTGATAGATTTTATAACCTCAGGGTCTCCAACAAGGAAAGGACTAGAAGAAAGCAGAGTAAGGCTTAACTTGGGCCTTGTAGGTCTCACAGTGTCAGGTGCTGTCAAGGAACAGCATCTCCTGATGCTCTAAACATGCCATAAATTGGGCAGCACTTCTGATTACTGAGGGGCTCCAGTTCATGGCTTACTTTCTTCTGAGGAAAAAGAGGTAGGACTGCCTCCTCTACTTTCCACTGCCATGGGTTAGCACTTTCTCTTAGTACTTCTCAACTCACAGACAAGGAATACAACCCCAGCCTTCCACCTTTCTCCTTACTTTTCAGCATTATGAAGCTAATAGTAAGAGGTTTCCTTAGAGTATAAATTATTTTTATTCTTTTTATTTAGCTTATCAATAAAATCGTGTGCATACATATACACACATATATGTGTATGTATGCATACACACACACAAACATACACATGTGTACATGAATGATTTAGTGGTATAGGTATTATCTTGCCAAAACTGAAACCAGTTTTCAAAAATATAACTAATGTAGAAAGAAGTTGACCTGACTTTGAAATATTATGCATTATAATTTTTAAAAGATATTTCAAGAAATTATAATATCTTAGAATAAAATTTCACAGGTATAATATTTAAAGTTTTTTTTAAAAAAAATAAAGAACAGTATAGAAATCTTAAAGACATTAAGTATAATAGTTATAAAAATACAACTAAACATCATGGGTATATTATTCTACCTCATATGACATAACTATGTTAAGTGTTAACTTTGATATATTAAGTCCAACATCTCTTCATATAAGATAAACTTCTGAAACTATTCTTTACTTAAGATGAATTTTAGTTTGTAAACTTTTAAACAATCTAAGTTACCAATAAGTTCCAATTGAACACATTTCTCTCAGAATCCAGCCAGCTTGGGAAAGTAAATACATACTTACACTGTAGAGAACATATCATGGGAAGCACATAGACAGTTGTTAAGCTATTCCACTTGATGATAAAATTCTTGAATTATTACATTCTAAACCTGTTGGGACAGAGAGAGAAAAAATGAGCTAAATATGCTGGGTTTACTATATATGTAGCTAAATAACCAAAGAAAACAAAAAGAAATAATATACCTTATAATCATAAACATAGATCTTTATGTATTATTGTGTCACTTTCCTATATTATGATTTTTTTTCATTTTTAGGCAAATGTTATTGGATTATTTAAGTCATGTCAATATATAGGCAGACCTCAGAGAAATTGCAGGTTAGGTCTCAGAATACTGCAGTAAGGTGGATGTTGCAATAAAGCGAATCACACTAATGTTCTGCTATATCACCGCATGTAAAAGTTACGTTTACCCTATACTGTAGCCTATTGTGTGATAGCATTATGTCTAAAATGCAATGCACATACCTCAATTTAAAAATAATGCTAAAAAATGCTAACGATCATCTGAGCCTTTAACAAGTCAATCTTTTTGCTACAATAACTTCAAAGATCACTGGTCATAGATCATCCTAACAAGTATGATAATAATGTTAAAGTTTGAAATATTGGGAGAATTACTAAAATGTGACAGACAAATGAAGGGAAAAAATAATGTTGGGAAAAAATGGCACTGACAGACTTGTTTGATGCAGTATTGCTATAAACCTTCAATTTGTAAAAATCTCAGTATCTGCAAAGTGCAATAAAACAAAGCACAATCAAATAAGAAATATTATTAAAAGAGCTATGCCTGGACAATAAGAAATGTTATTAAAAGAATAAATGGTGTCATTAAAACTTTAAGGAAATGAATACATTTTGTTAACTAAATATAGTTTATGGTCTCTATTTTTCGTGCTTTCCGCTTAAAGACTAAGTTGTGTCTAAAGCACAAAAAAACAAAAACAACATGTTACTAAATCATCTGGATGTTTATTATTATCTGGATGCTTGACAGAACAAAGACCAAGTTTTTAGATGATTTGTCTGAACATCTTTAATTTTCACCTTAATGGATGAAATCTCTTTTATGGTCTGAATGTTGTATCCCTCCCCCTTCAAATTCTTACGTTGAAATCTTAATAGTATTGAGAGGTGATTAGGTCAGGAGGGAGAAGCTCTTATGAATGGGACCAGTGTCTTTGTAAAGGAGAATCCAGAGAGCTCCCTTGCCTTTCCACCAGATGAGAACACAGTGAAAAGTTGGTACCTATGATCCAGGAAGCTCTCACCAAACACCCAATATGCCAGCCTTCAGAACTGTGAGAAATAAATGTCTGTTGTTAAGCTACCCAGGCTGTGGTATTAATACATTTATAGCAGCCCAAATGGACTAAGGCACTTGCCCTCATACATGATTGGGTACAAATAGAGCAAGTGCTTTCAAACCTTATTAGATTTCTTATTCAGTAATGAATGAAGATATCAGCTCTAATACAAAGTGGGAAACCTACCCACTGACAATCATCTCCCCAATGGTGAGCACAACTGTCATCAAACTACGGAATAATTTTGAGTACAATAAAAAGTGGGTTTAGGTTTCTCTTTAAAATAGTGCCTCCTAAAACTGTTATGGGAATTCATACACTGCCAATTTTTTTCTTTGCTGTAGAACATAATCAAAGAAGCCTCTCATATTTACAGGTAACAAAATTTGGTGGTTAGGTATCTTTATACTCAGTACACACACACACACATGCACACATGTGCACACACAATCACAACCATATCTCTTGTTCCTATTGAATAGCCACCAAATACCTAACTTTTTCCCTGAAATCAGTAGATTTTAAAACAAAATTCAGTCAGATTTCTTTCTGAATTTGCTCAAAGTCTTGGCTTGTGTTTAATAGTCTTATTTTTTTTTTCTCAGAGCTTTTGTGTAATAAAGCTTTGTTAAAGTATAAAGGAGATAGAGAAAGCTTCGGACATAGGCATCAGAAGGGGATAGAAGAGTATGTGCTTGCTAGTGTTAGCAATGGAGTTATATCAGCTCAGTTCAGTTCATCTCAGTCGCTCAGTCGTGTCTGACTTTTTGCAACCCCATGAATCGCAGCACACCAGGCCTCCCTGTCCATCACCAACTCCTGGAGTTCACTCAGACTCACATCCATCAAGTCAGTGATGCCATCCAGCCATCTCATCCTCTGTCATCCCCTTCTCCTCCTGGCCCCAATCCCTCCCAGCATCAGAGTCTTCACATGAGGTGGCCAAAGTATTGGACTTTCAGTTTTAGCATCATTCCTTTCAAAGAAATCCCAGGGCTCATCTCCTTCAGAATGGACTGGTTGGATCTCCTTGCAGTCCAAGGGACTCTCAAGAGTCTTCTCCAACACCACAGTTTAAAAGCATCAATTCTTCTGTGCTCAGCCTTCTTCACAGACCAACTCTCACATCCATACATGACCACTGGAAAAACCATAGCCTTGACCAGACGCACCTTTGTTGGCAAAGTAATGTTTCTGCTTTTCAATATGCTATCTAGGTTGGTCATAACTTTCCTTCTAAGGAGTAAGCATCTTTTAATATCATGGCTGAAATCACCATCTGCAGTGATTTTGGAATGCAAAAAAATAAAGTCTGACACTGTTTCCACTGTTTCCCCATCTATTTCCCATGAAGTGATGGGACCAGATGCCATGATCTTCATTTTCTGAATGTTGAGCTTTAAGCCAACGTTTTCACTGTCCTCTTTCACTTTCATCAAGAGGCTTTTTAGTTCCTCTTCAATTTCTGCCGTAAGGGTCGTGTCATCTGCATATCTGAGGTTATTGATATTTCTTCTGGCAATCTTGATTCCAGCTTGTGCGTCTTCCAGCCCAGCGTTTCTCATGATGTACTCTGCATAGAAGTTAAATAAGCAGGGGGACAATATACAGCCTCGACGTATTCTTTTACCGATTTGGAACCAATCTGTTGTTCCATGTCCAGTTCTAACTGTTGCTTCCTGACCTGCATATAGGTTTCTCAAGAGGCAGGTCAGGTGGTCTGGTATTCCCATCTCTTGAAGAATTTTCCACAGTTTATTGTGATCCACAGAGTCAAAGGCTTTGGCATAGTCAATAAAGCAGAAATAGATGTTTTTAGTCTCTAATGAATCAAAAGAATGTCTGGAGGTTGTAAAGACTTCACCAGACCTACTCCCATAATTTACATTTTAAGATAACAGGATTAGCCAGAAGATTTAATCCAGAGAATGTCTTGAGGCAGGATACATTGTTATATAATCCTAAGGAATGTAAGAAGAGGTGGCAAGAATACACAGAAGAACTGTACAAAAAAGTGCTTCAAACCCCAGATAATCATGATGGTGTGATCACTCACCTAGAACCAGACATCCTGGAATGTGAAGTCAAGTGGGCCTCACTACGAACAAAGGTAGTGGAGGTGATGGAATTCCAGTTGAGCCATTTCAAATCCTGAAAGATGATGCTGTGAAAGTGCTGCACTCAATATGCCAGCGAATTTGGAAAACTCAGCAGTGGCCACAGGACTGGAAAAGGTCAGTTTTCATTCCAATCCCAAAGAAAGGCAATGACAAAGGATGCTCAAACTACCACACAATTGCGCTCATCTCACACGCTAGTAAAGTAATGCTCAAAATTCTTCAAGCCAGGCTTCAGTAATACGTGAACCATGAATTTCTAGATGTACAAGCTGGTTTTAGAGAAGGCAGAGGAACCAGAGATCAAATTGCCAACATCCGTTGGATCATTGAAAAAGCAAGAGACTTCCAGAAAAACATCTATTTCTGCTTTATTGACTATGCCAAAGCCTTTGACTCTGTGGATCACAATAAACTGTGAAAAATTCTTCAAGACATGGGAATACCAGACCACCTGACCTGCCTCTTGAGAAACCTGTATGCAGGTCAGGAAGCAACAGTTAGAACTGGACATAGAACAACAGATTGGTTCCAAATATGGAAAGGAGTACGTCGAGGCTGTATATTGTCACCCTGCTCATTTAACTTCTATGCAGAGTACATCATGAGAAACGCTGGGCTGGAAGACGCACAAGCTGGAATCAAGATTGCCAGAAGAAATATCAATAACCTCAGATATGCAGATGACACGACCCTTACGGCAGAAATTGAAGAGGAACTAAAAAGCCTCTTGATGAAAGTGAAAGAGGACAGTGAAAACGTTGGCTTAAAGCTCAACATTCAGAAAATGAAGATCATGGCATCTGGTCCCATCACTTCATGGGAAATAGATGGGGAAACAGTGGAAACAGTGTCAGACTTCATTTTTTTGCATTCCAAAATCACTGCAGATGATGATTTCAGCCATGAAATTAAGATGCTTACTCCTTAGAAGGAAAGTTATGACCAACCTAGATAGCATATTGAAAAGCAGAGACATTACTTTGCCAACAAAGGTTCATCTAGTCAAGGCTATGGTTTTTCCAGTGGTCATGTATGGATGTGACAGTTGGACTGTGAAGAAGGCTGAGTGCTGAAGAATTGATGCTTTTAAACTGTGGTGTTGGAGAAGACTCTTGAGAGTCCCTTGGACTGCAAGGAGATCCAACCAGTCCATTCTGAAGGAGATTAGCCCTGGGATTTCTTTGGAAGGAATGATGCTGAAGCTGAAACTCCAGTACTCTGGCCACCTCATGCGAAGAGTTGACTCATTGGAAATGACTCTGATGCTGGGAGGGATTGGGGGCAGGAGGAGAAGGGGATGACAGAGGATGAGGTGGCTGCAAGTCTTCACTGACTCGATGGACATGAGTTTGAGTGAACTCCAGGAGTTGGTGATGGACAGGGAGGCCTGGTGTGCTGCGATTCATGGGGTTGCAAAGAGTCGGACACGACTGAGCGACAGAACTGAACTGAACTGAAGGAATGTAGAGGAAAAAAATCTGTCCTTTCTTCCTCCTTGAGAATTCCAGACCCCTCTCTCCTTTGGGACTCCTGGACTTCTTATCAACCTGCTTAGGAAATGACTCTCTCATTCCCCCTTTTCTTTTAGGAGAATTATGTTGCCAATGGAAAGGGGCATCATTTTAATTCCATAACAACTTTCTGCTATTTAGGGGTGTCGCCCCTAAATTGTTGAGGCAACATATTCTCCTAAGCCCCATATTGAGGGTCTCTGATCCAGGGCCCCCAAGTAATAGTTGGAGGAGGCTGTGGCACTCATAGGAGCTTGGACAACCATTTGTAACTTAAAAGCTTTTAGATGGTTAGACCCCATTTTACAGCTACAGACATAAGGCAAAATAGTCATTAAACCAAGTTAAAATCGAAATGAAAAGTCACATTATGTCCATAGTTACATCAGTCCATCTTAAGGTTGTTAGATGTCATCATTTTAAGAAGAAGCGTCACATGTGATTGTTGTTGAAGGTATTTGCAGACTTGGAAAAAATCTTTTCCTTCAAGTGGAGATGTCCACCACAGGAAGCCTTCCACTGATGAAGAGGGGAGTGCTCCACAAACCCAGCAGTCAGACTGATTGTGAAATGCTGTGTAGGAGTGAACTCAGGACAGGAAGGCATTGTCTTGAGGGTCAAATGGCAGACTCAGGATTTTTGGAGTCAGCAGAAGTAGGCTCACATAGATTATCAGGCCCATCTTTTGGCTTGTCCAGAGAGTCCCATTATGGAAGCGTATCGGGGAGAAAGTGGGCCAGGGGCTTCAGTGAGCATGGAGTAAGTTGCCCCAGTGTCTAAAAGGAAATCGAAGGATTGGCCCCCCAAAATTATTAATACCCGGGTGTCGGGAGCCACATTAGGCAGTACTGACAAAATGGAGGCACGGCCCCAACCCCCTCTCCTCATCTCGCAGGCACGGCCCAGGGATGAAGGAGTTAGGCCTTGTGATTCTGACTTGTTCTTTCCTTTCTTTGGTTGAGTTGGCTGGAAAGAATGTTAAGGTGCTTGAGAGAAGAATGAGAAAGCACAAAGCCTTCTACAGTTGTGCCCAGAAAATAATCTATAAAATAACCATAGACATTTGTTCAAGGATCTTTACAAAGAATGTCCCAGGATGAGCACGTAGGCCACAGCTTGAGGCCATGGGAAGGATTGTTATCTGAGACCTGTTTGTGAGGGAAATATTTATGGCAAAAGAAGTTTGTTGAGTTTAGGGTTTAGGAATAATTAAGAATAGCTAGAAGCCTTTTTAAGAGATAGTGATCTTAAGATGCTAGGGGCAAACAGGATTTAGAAAGATAAATAAACTGAGGAATGTAGCATGAGTTACAATGTAATCACAAGTTAAGTATAGGACACATAAGAGAAAGTCTTCTCCAGGGGATCTTCCTGACCCAGGGATCAAACCCAGATCTTCCACATTGCAGGCAGACGCTAACCTCTGAGCCACCAGGGAAGCTCTAGATAATTGATAGTAAAGCCAATTCTGAGAGAATTGCTGAAGCAGGAACTCTGTTTGTAGGACAACAATGATTTCTGGAGACAGTAAATCTGGGTGGGGGAAACTGAAAATGTCAAACCTCTGACCTAATGCTTTTGTCAAAGTATAAAAGAGAACCTGAAGCTTGAAATAAACATGTAGTTCCGTACTATGAGTCAGAGGCTACATCATCGTCTGCTGACACTGCTCACCCCTTCAGGCTGATATCCTGGCTGCTGGAGCTGGACTCCGGCACCTGGGGTTCCTCAGGTGTAATGAGGATGGGAGCTTGTGTGGGGACCCCTGGGGTACCTTCAGTCCTGATTGTCTTAAGAGACCGACCCCTGAAACCTATACCTCTGGGGGCAGTCTCTCTTCCAGTGTGGTCCCTTGCAGACAAGACATGGAGCAGGGGGCAGCCTAGATGCCCGAGGGCAATTCCGCTTGAGGTGCCCCTCCTTTCCACAGTAATAGCAAGCCCATCCCTTTTCACCTGGGTCCCTCTGGGCATTTTTCTCAGGCTGTTTAAGAACTGTTCTCATAGCCATTGAGAAGACTTCTGCCTGTTCCTTTGTCTTTCTCTGCCTTTCTTTTCCTCATATTCCCTACTATAATAGACTGTCTGAGCCAGTTGTAACAGATTATCTAAAGACTGATTTGGTCCATACGCCTGTTTTAATGGCTTACAGCGGATATCTGGAGCCAACTGAGTGAGAAAACTATCCTTTAAGATCACTTTTCCCTCTTCACTTTCAGGATCAATCTTGGTGAATCTGTGAAGGGCTTCTCTCAGTCTATCTAGGAATTTACCAGGAGCTTCCTTCTCCTCCTGTTCTATGTTTGCCAATTTGCCATAGTTTAAAGGCTTAGCACATGCCTGCCTGAGTCCTTCAAGAATACATCTGACAAAATGACTCTGATCCCATCTTCCTTTAGCTGATTGGGACCGCCTGATTTCCAGTGGGGAGGGCAGATATCTTGTCCTCCCTCTTCCCTACTGATTCATTACCAAGCCATTCATCTCCATAAGCAACAGCTTTTCCCAAAATTTGACTGAGTCAGGAGTCAGCGTTTGTTCCAAGATACACATCACATCCTTCCAAGTAAGGTAATAAAGCAGAGTAACACCTTTAAAAGTTCTAATGTATTTTTCTGGGTCCTCTAAATAGTCTCCCAGATCCTCCTTGATTCTTTGTATTTCTTGATAAGAAAAAGGTTTATTAACTCTCATAGACTGATTATTTCTCCCAGTGGGTGCTTCATGAAGAGGCAACAGCTGTTCCTCAGTCTCTCTGGCTGCTCTGCACATATGATCCCATGGATAGATTGGAGAAACCTGCTTTTCTTTATCTCTTTGTCTCCTGTCCTCCATCTCATCTAGCAAAGTAGGAGGACAGGCGGGAACTGAAGGAGTCACACCCAAATCTATACCCTTAGGACATAAGTCTGGAATATTTCTCAGAAAGAAATGCTGCTTCTACCCATTTCCCTTGTTTTCTACAGAACTGGTCTAATTGTAAAACAGTATTATTATACTTAAGAGACCCTCCAACCGGCCACTGTTTGCTATCATCCAATGGATACTGTCAGATCTTTCCACCATGACCCATCAGGCAACACCTACCTGTACTGGAAGAAACACAAGCTGGAATCAAGATTGCCAGGAGAAATATCAATAACCTCAGATATGATGATGACACCACCCTTATGGCAGAAAGTGAAGAGGAACTCAAAAGCCTCTTGATGAAAGTGAAAGAGGAGAGTGAAAAAGTTGGCTTAAAGCTCAACATTCAGAAAACGAAGATCATGGCATCTAGTCCCATCACTTCATGGGAAATAGATGTGGAAACAGTGGAAACAGTGTCAGACTTTATTTTTCTGGGCTCCAAAATCACTACAGATGGTGACTGCAGCCATGAAATTAAAAGATGCTTACTCCTTGGAAGGAAAGTTATGACCAACCTAACTAGCATATTCAAAAGCAGAGACATTACTTTGCCAACAAAGGTTCGTCTAGTCAAGGCTATGGTTTTTCCTGTGGTCATTAATGGATGTGACAGTTGGACTGTGAAGAAGGCTGAGCACTGAAGAATTGATGCTTTTGAAGTGTGGTGTTGGAGAAGACTCTTGAGAGTCCCTTGGACTGCAAGGAGATCCAACCAGTCCATTCTGAGGAGATCAGCCCTGGGATTTCTTCGGAAGGAATGATGCTAAAGCTGAAAGTCCAGTACTTTGGCCACCTCATGCGAAGAGTTAACTCATTGGAAAAGACTCTGATGCTGGGAGGGATTGGGGGCAGGAGGAGAAGGGGACGACAGAGGATGAGGTGGCTGGATGGCTTCACTGACTCGATGGACATGAGTTTGAGTGAACTCCAGGAGTTGGTGATGGACAGGGAGGCCTGGTGTGCTGCAATTCATGGGGTCGCAAAGAGTTGGACATGACTGAGCGACTGATCTGATCTGATCTGAATGGATACTGTGGCCATGCAGTATCACATAGGAAGACCATGTGTCTTCTTTAAACCTTGGGGATCAAATCTATCCCAGTTTTTCAGGATACAGTTCAAAGGAGTGAGGCTGGAATTGTTAGCTCCCATCTTGTTCTGAAGAATCCCAGACGAGCCTCCAAGATGAAAAGTTGTTGCTGAACCACAAAAAGACATCGGGATTCTTAGCCTCCAGAGAAAAATTCAATCCAGGGCCAGAGACGAGGCTTGATCGCTCAGAGCTTTTGTGTAATAAAGTTTTATTAAAGTATAAAGGAGACAGAGAAAGCTTCTGACATAGGCATCAGAAGGGGGTAGAAAGAGTACCCTAATAGTCTTATTATTTGGATGTTTTTCCTTACTTAAGTACATTTTTTTCTTTTATTTACATTTCAATAGTGGATGCAAACGCATTTAAAGATAAGCAAAATGTGGAGAGTAGATGTGGCAATTCTGCTTGTCTTTAACATCAAATCTCACCTAATTGTTATCTTTACAAAGGTATGAGAAAGTAGATGAAAACTCATCTATATTTTATAATAAGTATTGAATGTTCTTTTAGGTTTGTGTAATTGTCAAATTATCATTTAATAATAGGGTAAGATGGGTTTTACTATCCTCATCTTATAGGGTTCAGATAATTCAAACAACTTGTACATACTAAGAAGCTGAAAGGTATTGTAGCTGGGAGTCAAATTCAGCCCTAACTTCAAAGTATCTACTCAAATGTGTCTTTCCTTGCATATGGCTCCCCTAATACTGTAAGATAATTCTGCCTAGGTATCTGTGTTCAATACCAGTTGAGTCTCCAATCTGAAATAAAAATTGAGATATATTTTAAGACAGATTAAGTTTCTCTGTTGAAATTCTATATCTTGTGTTTAGAGTTGTTAAATGAGGAACACTACAAATACAGTGATTGCATATAACATATGTAATGTGTTGGTTATAAATTAAGACATAAAGGACCAATATATCTAATAAATTAAGAAAAATAGAGAAGGGGGATTTACACCTTTGTCAATGGTTTCAGATTCACACTTGAGTATCTGTGAATTTTTTTTTTATGGTTTTCTGTCTCAGCATGAAATGCCATTCCTGCTGTGTTTTTAACCACCCAACATATTATTTGATGCTTTTGAAGTGAGCATGGCTGAAAAGTCAGAAAAATCAAACATTTAGAATCCTATCTAGAAAGAGAGCAAATAATGACAGCCAACAAGTACATATGTTCATGTGTGTAT
This sequence comes from Bos javanicus, assembly GCF_032452875.1. NCBI lineage: Eukaryota > Metazoa > Chordata > Mammalia > Artiodactyla > Bovidae > Bos > Bos javanicus. The sequence continues at coordinate 53,753,368 of NC_083876.1, forward strand.
TTCAAACCTGAATAATGATACAGTATGCTGAACAAATAACACTCAAGGTATGGAGTTACTCTTATATGGTTATTAATTTTTATTGATAAAGTTTTATCTGAATAAAGTTATTATCTCTATTCTTCTTTTTGTATTACATGTGAGGAAACCATTATTCTCTTAAATTTCCCTACCTTTGTGTCTAACCCAGTCAAACAATTACAATAGATTTTCTTTTCTACATACCTAGAGACTTATTTTTCTTCCTAGAGCAGTCAAGGCATCTGCTTGACATGGGGTAGAGGTGGGGACAGACACTTAGCTTCTGTCATTTATAACACTATTTTGATGTATGGCTTAAAGTCAGGCAGTCTTGAAAAGAAATTCTAAATTCCTTTTGTTCCCCCTTACACATAGAGCCAAGGTATGGTGGATTCGTCTATTATTTGGATATTTTGCCAAGATCCAGAGACTCAATGAGGATGAAACATTAAAAGTGACTCACAGATTTTTGCTCTTCATCTTGATGTTTGTTTTACTAAGGTTTGCAAGAAACAAAACTTTATATAAAGCAGTTTAAATCCTGTAGAAAGATCACTTCATTTCTGTAGAAAGGAAGAAAGCCTTCTTTACCTATTCTTATGAGAAATGCCAGAAGAGGGGGGGATGAAGAAGGCCCCAGTGAAAGGAAGGGGAAAGTGGCTGCTGTAGCTCTTGTTTCCTCCTGCAAGTTTGCTATTTGTTTATTGGTTGTTCTGGGTCTTCACTGATGCACTCGAGCTTTCTCTAGTTGCAGGAAGTGGAGACTAGTCTCAAGTTGTGGTGCATGGGCTTCTCCTTGTGGTCACTTCTCTTGTTGCAATGCAGGGGCTCAGTAGTTGTGGCACATGGGCTTAGATGCCCTGTGGCATGTGGAATCTTCCTGAAGCAGAGATCAAACCACTGGATCACCAGGGAAGTCCTCCTCCCAGCTTTTTGAGCTCAAATCTCGAAGGAAAGAAGCATTAGAAATTCCTGGTTGAGAGAATTTGAAGGGCTTCTGCTTATGGGTTTGAGAAGAGATTGTTATGCTGTAAAATCCAAAGCCAACACCTGACTGAGACCTAGTAATACCATGAGAGACCAATGGCATGAAGAGGCCCAAATCACAATCCCATCTCCCTAGGTTACTGTGTAGCATGGATAATGAATTGAGAAAAATTGAGCCTACTGGGAGCAAAATGAGCCAGTCACAGGAGTTCGTGAGGTTTTCAGCTTTAAGTAGATGGCAGAAGAGGGAAGTAGCAATATATCTAACAGCAGAGACTCTGATGGGCCCAGAAGCCAAGATCCAGGGCAGACTGAATTTGCAAGGCCATTGGGCAGACACAGAGCTGAGAAAAACTGACTGCGAGAAGTGTTAGCAGAGAGTAGCCACAGCAGGAGGACTGGGTGTCACACTGAGTGGAGGCAGTCAGGGAAGGGGGGCGTCCTGGAGGAGGTCATGTTTGAACTGAAGATAAGGAGAGGGGACACTAGGTGCAAAGGGCCAGGACAGAAACAAGCATCGCATATTCAAGGAGCACGGAGAAAGCAACAATGGTGTGCCTGTAGCGTAAGGACCCAGGGCCCAGGGGGAGGGGAGGAGTGGCAGAGTTGGAGGTTGATAGGCAGATAGTGGCCGAGTGATACTGGGCCTCATAGGCCACTCTAAGGGGTTCAGACTTTGTGATATAATGGAGTTAGGAGAGGTTTGACCAGGGGATTATCATGATCTGATTAAGATTTTAAAAGATCATTTGGAATATTCTGTGACTAGTAGAAAGACAAGTCCAGAAGCAATAGCCTTCAAAGAGTACTGCAGTAGTTGAGATATGATGGTGGTAAATTTGGGGACAATGATAATGAAGAAAAATGTTTGGATATTGAATATATTTTAATAAAGTATAAAATCCTATTCATTAATTTCACTGTTTCACAAACTCAAATGCATTTTTGAGCCATTATTGTAGAGCACTTTTTTTTCTTTAACAAAGGATGAATAGAAAAATACAAATTACTTAGATATTTTATGTAGGGTACTTCAGTTAATTAGGGTAAAATTCACCAAAGGGGAAAAAGAGACACACTCTTGCTTCATATGCTATTTAAAAATTATTGTTGAACCAATTGATTAAGATACTATAAATGATTAAGTAAAACACCATATGATTCTTATAAATGAAAAAATAGGAAAATAACCAAGAGGAGCACTACTTTTCTTATAAAGAAAACATTTTTTAAAGTATTCTCAGTGATGTTAGAGTCTGTTATATTCAAAATAAAGAAAACATTTTTTAAAGTATTCTCAGTGATGTTAGAGTCTGTTATATTCAAAATTGAATTCCATTAATAAAGTAAGTTCCTTAATTCAATTCACTAGATGTGATCAAAGGGCAGTGAATTTTGAACAAATAAAGACAATTACTTTATGCAGTTCATAGTAATAAATGAAATATGCTGCCAGAAGAGGTCGTTGAGCCAATTCCTGTGGTTGTACTTTAAACAGAATTTTATTACTTCAGAACTACCAGGCTGGGTCTTGAAGTCTGTTTTAATTCAACATACATTTTTCTAAATGCATTCTATATAACAGCCGCTAGGTACTATGGCTAAAAAGCTGACTAAAACACTCTCCTGCCTTTGAAGGGTTCTTAGTCGAGAGGAGGAATGAAGGAAAGAGAAATGAAGAAACTTGCACAAAATGTTGGCTAGGGGCACAAATGTTGCAACATTCAATTTCACTTGGCTGGAGCTTAATAGAAAATAGGCTTTGTAAAGTGAATGTTGAATGATAACTAGGCAGTGCAGTATGAGCAAAGATAAAGAGGACAGAGATAATAAAGTTCATAGTTCAGGACTAAAAAGTAATCTGGGAGATAGGCAGTGTGATGAAGAGCAGGCAAGAAACAGCAGAGGTGAGCAGAGGCTGGCCATTGGAGACACTTTGGTTAGGCTGAGAGCTTGAACCTCATTAACACTAAGAATAATACCTCCTGGGAATAAAAGAGTGCTTACTCTATATAGGCACAGTTTTAAGGGTTTTATATACAGGTTCTCATTCAATCTTATCGACAACCTGGAAAATGTTATCGCAGTTTTAAAGAAGAATATGAAGCATAGCGATGTTAAGCAATTTGCCCAAAGTCACCCAACTTCCAGATGGTGCCAAGAACACATGAAGACTGATTTCAGAGCTCTGCTATTGGTCACATAGATCTGTCTTATGTGATCGACATGGGATGGTGAGCTGTAAACGTTTTTCTTTTTCTTTTTTGCATAATATACACAGAAAAGGAGTAATATTTTCTCACAGTACAAGATGCTGGTTTGTTTTTTATATTAAGTAGAAATGGAAATAGGAATCCTGAAACTAAAAGCAAAAGGCCAGGTAAAGAGGCAAGGGGAGAGGAAGGGAACCAATAAATGTTCCTTGAGAATTTTACTGTGGGGAAATTCCAGGTTAAATGGTTTAAGGCCATGTTGTCCACACCTCTGCAGAAGCTGGAAGAGAAAAGTAGCTAAAGGAATAGTGTTATTTGTGCTTGCTTCTATGTAGCTCCTTGGTTATTTTCATTGTATAAGTTCATTCACATGTTGCACTTTTCTCTTCTTCCCTTCTCTCTTCTATAGCTGGCTTGAATGACCTGTCTGACTCTTATTCCTTATAGGAATATGACACAGATTCTTATGAACTGCAGTGAATGGGACCAGAACTGATTATGAGAGATTCTTGGCTCTGACAAATGCAGACTCTTCTACTTGCTGAGCTGCTGTAGAAGACAGGGAATTAGTAGCACATAGGACCATTAACAAATATTAGGATCTCAAGGACTTAAAATATTCTTATGCTTGGAATACAGGACAGCAATGCTATACTAGATGTTTGAAACTGATTTGTCCTGAGTTATATCTATATTTTATCCATAGAAATATCTTTCAACATGCACTGTTTGAGGAGCTAGAGTTCCTTTATTCTCTTAAAACCTGGCAGAACCCTTCAGGGCAAACCACTGAGATTCTCCCACCTGGGGTTTGAAGTAGCACCGAAACCTCATTGTGCAAGCTTCCTAGAGCATCCATTTTACTCAAAGATTTGGGGAAATTTTGTTATTCCACAATAGAGATATGTCATAAACATAATGCATCATGTACATACATTTTTAAAAGATTTCTTTATTTAACCAAACTTTTATTGACTACCTACTATGACAGGTGCTGTTCTGGTTATTGGGAATGGAGCAGTTATTCCCACATATTTATGGTTATCTTATGCTGGTTAGTGATAAAAAAAATAGTATGTTTTAATAGTATGAAAAATCTCTTTTTTTCCTCTAGTTTTATTGAGAAATAACTGACCTGCCTAACTGTATAAGTTTGAGGTATATATCATGATGGTTTAATTTACATATATTGTGAAATGATTATCACAATAGGTTTAGCTAACACCCATTATCTCATATAGACATAATAAAAAGAAAAGAAAAAAGAAACCATTTCCCTCTTATGATGAGAACTGTTTTGATATACTCTCTTAACAGCTTTCCTATTGTCATAAACAATAGTCATCATCATCATTGTTGTACATTACAACTCTAGTAATATTTATCTTATAACTGGAAGTTTATACCTTATGACTAAGTTATGTTTTTTGTTTTTTTTTCTTAGATTCCACATATAAGTGAGAGCACACAGTATTTGGCTTTGTCTGGCATATTTCACTTAGCATAATGCTTTCAAGGTCCATTCATGTTGCTGAAAATGGTAAGATTTCTTGATTTTTTTAATGGTTTAATAATATTTCATTATATATCTTTATCTGTATATCTGTATCTATACACACCATGACTTCTTTATTCATTCATTCATCAGTGGACACTTATGTTGTTTCCATGTCTTCAATTTTATAAATAATGCTGCTATAAATATGGAGGTGCAGATATCTTTTCAAGTTGATATTTTTCATTTAATCCATTTTGACTTAATATTTTTGAATGGTGTATTAAAGGGATCCAGTTTCAATGATTTCATGTGTGACTGTCTAATTATCCCAGCACCAGTAATGGAAGAGACTTTCTTTTCTCTATTGAGTATACTTGAATACCTTGTCAAGTATTAGCTGACCATAAGTATATGCTTTGGTTTATTTCTGGGATCTCAGTTCTGTTCCACTGATCTATGTGTCTATTTTTATAGCAGTGCATACTGTTTTGATTACTATAGCTTTATAGTATAGCTTGAAATCCAGAAGTGTGATGCCTCCTGCTTTGTTCTTCTTAGGATTTGCTATTTGGGGTTCTTTGTGGTTTCACATAATTTTAGAAGTGTTTTTGTTTTTTGTTTTTTTTTTCTACTTCTGTAAAAAATGTCATTGAGATCTTTTTTTTTTTTTTTTGCTGGCATTTTTTTTTAATTTTATTTTTAAACTTTACAATATTGTATTAGTTTTGCCAAATATCGAAATGAATCCAATAGAGACTACATGGAACATATATATAGCTTTTGGTCGTGTTGTCATTTTAACAGTATTAATTCCTCAAATCCATGAACACAGGATATATTTCCACTTAATTGTGTCTCCTTTGACTTTTTTCATTAACAACTTGTAATTTTCATAGTATAGATTGTTCACCTCTTGTTTAAATTTATTTATAAGTATTTTATTGATTTTTATGCTACTGTAAATGGAATCAATTTCCTTAATTTTTTCAGAAAATTTGTTGTTAGTGCAAGAAATGCTACTGATTTTAGTCTGTTAATTTTGTACCCTGCAACTTTATGGAATTCGTTGATTAGATCTAACACTGTTTTGGTGTTACCTTTAGAGTTTTCTGTATATAAAATCATGTTATGTGTAAATATAGACAATTTTATCTCTTTCTTTTCCATTCTGATGTCTTTTATATCTTTTTCTCACATGATTGCTCTCTTTAGGACTTCAGTTCTGTGATTAATAGAAGTGGTGAGAGTGGCACTTTTGTCTTGACAGTAGAGGAGTTATCTGTCAACATTTTACCATTGAGTATGATATCTGCTGTGGGCTTGTCATACAAGGCTTTTATTATGTTAGGATACATTCCTTCTATGCTCCTTTTATTAAGAGTTTTTTTCATGTAGGGTGTTGACTTTTGTCAATTGCTTTTTGTGTGTGTGTCTACTGAGATGATCATGATCCTTTTCTTACATTCCGTTAATACAGTGTATTATAGTGATTAATCTGTGTATGTTAAATAATTATTGTACCCCAGAGATGAATCCCACTTGATCATACTGAATAATCCTTCTAATGTACTGCTGAATTTTGTTTGTGAGTATCTTATTGAGAATTTTTACATCAATATTCATCAGAGATATAGGCCTATAGTTTCCTTTTCTAGTAGTATCATTTTTTGGTTTTAGTATTAGAACAATGTTGGCCTCATAAAATGACTCTGAGAGTGTTCCCTTGTATTTGATCTTTGAGAATAATTGATGTTAATTATTCTTTAAATGTTTGGCAAAATTCAGTGAAGCCTATTTGGTCTTGGATTTTTCTTCATTGGGAGATTTTTGATTATTGACTCTATCTCTGTACTAATAATTGATCTGTTCCTATTGTTCCTATTTTCTATTTCTATGGGGATTTTTTTTAAATATAATATTTTGCCTTCAGAAGCTGGAGAAAATAAATCATGAACGTTTTGATTTAGACTGTGGACTAGTAAACTGTGCACTAAAGAAAGTGAAAGTCAAGTCGCTCAGTCGTGTCCGACTCTTTGCGATCCCATGGACTGTTGTCTACCAGGCTTCTCTGTCCATGTGATTTTACAGGCAAGAGTACTGGAGTGGGTTGCCATTTCCTTCTCCAGGGGATCTTCCTGACCCAGGGATTGAACCCAGGTCTCCTGCATTGCAGGCAGATGCTTTACCCTCTGAGCCACTAAAGAGCCATATAAAAACTCTTTTAGGCACTGCAGGCCAAAGGCTAAAGTCTAGGATGTTCCACAGATACTCATCTATTATATAGTTCCAGTCACAGCTCCTCAATTCTGTTATTACAGTGTGAAAGCAGGAAAAAAACATATAAACTCATGGCTGTGGCTATATGCCCATTGAACCCTCATTTGCAAAAACTAGCAGCAGGTCAGATTCAGCTCATGACCATAGCTTGCTACCTTCTGGTTAGAACAAAGTCCTTTTTTTTTTTTTTAATTTCACTGAGACTGGGTCTAAAATGGTTTCATTTTTTCCTATCTTTAAATTGAATCAAAAAAGTTTAAGCACTCTATCTCCCCATTTCTCTAGGTCTGGGAAGGGTCTGGGGTAATTAATACAAAGAATGATAAGCCCTGACTTGTGATGTGACAGTCTTGGGAGAGGCAAGTCAGCCATTAGCCCAGGGACTTCTGGATGGACATGATGAGCATCAGGCTGAGCTCCAGTAATTGCTCCCAAGAAGCAAGTACAGATTCAGATGTCCTTGCTTGTTCAGATGGTGTTTTGATTTCTGATGCTACTTGTTAAAACCTTCTCTGGAAGAGAGATCTGAAAACGGGAGATAGGAAGTAAAGTCATGACAAAGACTGCATGATATTTATATCCATCTTCAGTCACACTCATCCAGAGGGAGAGTGATGTCTCACTGGGACCAAAGATGGGAGAAAGGCCAGGGACAGATGGTTGATGACACTATTTCTTTTCTTTTTTTGTCCATGACAATAACACAAAAAATGGACACTTTCCTTTGTAAGAACCTGTTTTGAGAGTGTTCAAAGAGATTGAGCCAGGTAGATGTGATAAGGAAGGATTTTGTTGTTAACTTCTGGAAATTCCATCACCCCTACAAAACACCTTTTTTCTAACAATACTGAAGAAGACATTAAGAAGGAAGCAGGAAAGGGAGGGAAGGAGGACAATATGGAGGGAGAGAGGAGGGAAGAGATGCTGCCTGCTATCTTTGGCCAGGACCCGAGAACTCTGGGAGCAGTGGGTGGTGGCTAGGCTTTCTTTCTTCTTCTACCCCTTGGATAACTTCCTCTGGAAGAAGCTGACCGTCACTGAATAGGTTCACCCCATGTACTGCAGAGCCCAGAGATCACCAGTGTTGACAAGGTTTAAGATCAATTAATCTGCCCCTTTTAATCCTGGATTCTCAAATATTAATAAGCTTAAGAATCATCTAGATGGCTTATGAGAAGCATATTCATGAACTGTATTTCCAGAGATGTTGATAAGTGGGTGCAAGGTAGAGTTCAGAATTTCTATATATAATAAGCCCCCTACTTCCCAGTGGAATTTGTGGCAGATGTTTGGGGTCAGTTCCAGAGTGTTCAAACATTTGAATAAAAGGGACAATAGAAACTCATGATTATTTAAATAATTATTAAATGTTTTTCTTGAGTGCAAATTAATTGCGTGAAAAATGAATGTTTTGCTATAAATTTTAATGATAAGACTTAAGTTGTAGCATTTTAATTCAGACTAAAGTCTCTTGGGAAATTAATAATCAAAATAATAATTTTAAAGACAATATGTTTTTCTATAACCAACAAAAAAGAAAAGTTAAACCTAAAAAAATGTAGATAGATATTTTCATACCATGGTTACTTAATTTAGAAAAATGTATTTTTTTCTTTCTAAAGTTTAAATTGATGAAAGGGTTTTAAAAATCAGAATTTCTTATTAAATTCTCTTTATCAAATAATGTTTTTGGAAAGAAAAAGAAGTTATTCCAATTTGAACTGTAATTACTGCATGAAGTATAATGATTTGAGCTGTATACTGATAGCATGCAATATAAGAATAAACCAAGTTATTAAAAAAATGAAATATATCATATTTTTCAGAATGTAGGGTGATTTTACACAAAACTGTACTCCAACTCATTGTGTACAAGGAGAAGCATTTTGCTTCAAAATACATTCATCACCTTTTGAATCATTTAAAACCTGAATTTTAGGATTTTAATGGCCTAAATAAAGGTACCACCTTCCTCTGTCCTTAGCCCATCTGGGATGAGTGCTCCATGATTATGAAAGAACAATTGACTTTACTAAGCAAGGAAGAAGACCCCAGATTACCTGATTTAAACTTTGTAAAGACTTCTACTTTGTTCACACTTAGGAAGCATTTTGAAAGGAAACAAATCCATGCATGCTGAAACCATTTCTGTTTGTGTAGCTTTCTGTTGCCAACATTTTTTCATGAATGTCTGTCATGTCTTTTTATACATATCTTTTATATATAGACCTTATATGGGGACTATCTAAATCCACATTCACATCGGAAATTTCAAATGAAGTATAAAGCCATTATTCATATAATTTGATACAAAGAAAATATTCAAATTGTTATCATAAGAGGAGAACATTCTAAAGGTAAATGAAATAAGCTACAAAATCTAAATTTCTGTATATCTCCTCTTCATTTTGTAGCTGATCCACTCTGGTGAGTGGGTAGGTATTTGAACATTTGGCATTGGCTTTGCTGAGGATAGAGCTGGAAGGTCTGAAAAGAAAGCAGGTACCCAGGAATGCTCTCATCGTTCCCAGTCTATTCATTATTGAAACATTTGTATTACAAAGTCCTTAGTAAAATAAAAATGAACCTCAAAGTTATTCTGACTTTGATACAAAGTGATTTAATCAATGGATCTGGTAGTCCTTCTAAATACCTAGTCACATGGCTAAGATTAGCCACCCACACCCACTTCCCCACTCCTATGGTGGACTGAACTGTGTTCCTTACAGATTTGTTGGTCTTAAATCCCAGTAACTGTTAAGTCCAGTCATTCACTCGTGTATGACTCTGTGACCCCATTAAACTGCAGCACACCAGGCTTCCCTGTCCATCACCAACTGCTGGAGCTTGCTCAAACTCATGTCCATCGAGTCGGTGAAGCTATCCAACCATCTCATCCTCTGTCATCCCCTTCTCCTCCTGCCTTCAATATTTCCCAGCATCAGGGTCTTTTCCATCAGGGTCTTTTCCAGTTCTTCACATAAGGTGGCCAAAGTACTGGAGCTTCAGCTTCAGGAACAGTCTTTCCAATGAATATTCAGGACTGATTTCCTATAGGACGGACTGGTTTGATCTCCTTGCTGTCCAAAGGACTCTCAAGAGTCTTCCCCAACACCACAGTTCAAAAGCATTAATTCTTCTGCACTCAGCTTTCTTTAAGATCCAACACTCACATCCAAACATGACTACTGGAAAACCATAGCTTTGACTATATGGACCTTTCTCGGCAAAGTAATGTCTCTGCTTTTTAATATGCTGTATAGGTTGATCATAACTTTTCTTCCAAGGAGCAAGCATCTTTTAATTTCATGGCTGCAATCACCACCTGCAGTGATTTTTGAGCCCAAGGAAATAAAGTCTCTCACTGTTTCCATTGTTTCCCCATATATTTACCATGAAGTGATGGGACCCGATCTCATGATCTGCATTTTTTGAATCTTAAGCAAGGTTTTTACTCACTTTCACTTTCATCAAGAGGCTCTTTAGTTCCTCTTCACTTTCTGGCACAAGGATAGTGTCATCTGCATATATGGGGTTACTGATATTTCTCCCAGCAATATTGATTCCAGCTTGTGCTTCATCCATCCCAGCATTTCACATGATGTACTTTGCATATAAGTTAAATAAGCAGAGTGACAACATACAGCCTTGACGTACACCTTTCCCAATTTGGAACCAGTCTGTTGTTTCATGTCCAGTTCTAACTGTTGCGTCTTGACCTGCATATAGATTACTCAGGAGTCAGGTAAGGTGGTCTGATATTCTCATCCCTTTAACAAGTTTCCACAGTTTGTTGTGATCCATGCAGTTAAAGTCTTTAATGTAGTCAATGAAGCAAAAGTGAATGATTTTCTGGAATTCTCTTGCTTTTTCTATGATCCAACAGATGCTGGCAATTTGATCTCTGGTTCCCCTGCCTTTTCTAACTCCAGCTTGAATATCTGGAATTTCTCAGTTCACGTACTGTTGAAGCCTAGCTTGGAGAACTTTGACCATTACTTTGCAAGCGTATGAGATGAGTGTAATTGTGCGGTAATTGGAACATTCTTTAGCATTGCCTTTCTTTGGGATTGCAACAGTCTTGGGAGCTACAGTGTGCTGGCATAAGTCCTTTTGAAGGAATTAAACATTACAGCCATTATCTGTAACATTATCTACCATAATCTGGCCTCAGGCCAAACTACAAGGAGGGAACACAGCCCTGCCCATCAACAGAAAGTTGGATTAAAGATTTATTAAGAATGGTCCTGCCCCTTAGAGCAAAGCCCAGACTCCCCCACAGCCAGTCCCTCCCATCAGGAAGCCTCCAGAAGCCTCTTATCCTTATCCATCAAAGGGCAGACAGAATGAAAACCACAATTACAGAAAACTAACCAAACTGGTCACAAGGATCACAGCCTTGTCTAACTCAATTAAACTATGAGCCATGCCATATAGGGCCACCCAAGATGGACATGTCATGGTGGAGAGTTCTGACAAAACATGGTCCACTGGAGAAAGGAATGGCAAACCACTTCAGTATTATTGTCTTGAGAACCCCATGAACAGTAACTGTGAATGGGACCTTATTTGGAAATAGAGTCTTTGCAAATGTGTTGAAATTAAGATGAGGTCACCCTGGATTAGGATGAACCCTAAATCCAGTTAGTCTTCTTATGAGGGAAAAAAAAAAAATTGGAGACTCAGAGACACTTAAGAAAGAAGGTCACATGAAGCCAGAGACAGAGATTGGACTTAGGTGGCCACAAATCAAGAAACATCAGGTTTGGTGGGAAGCATCAGAAGCCAGCTTAAAACTCAATATTAAAAAAAAAACTAAGATCATGGCATCCAGTTCCATCACTTCATGACAAATAGAAGGGGAAAAGTGGAAGCAGTGACAGATTTCCTTTTCCTGGGCTCTAAAATCACTGCAGATGGTAATTCCAGCCATGGAATTAGAAGACAACTGCTTCTTGGCAGGATAGCTATGACAAACCTAGATAGCATGTTAAAAAGCAAAGACATCAATTTGCTGACAAAGGTTAGTATAGACAAGGTTATGGTCTTTCTAGCAGTCATGTACGGATGTGAGAGCTGGGCAGTAAAGAAGGCACAGCACTGAAGAATTGATGTTTTCGAATGTGGTGCTGGAGAAGACCCTTAAGAGTCCCCTGGACAACAAGGAAATAAATCTAGTCAATCCTAAAAGAAATCAACCCTGAATACTCTTTGGAAGACTGATGCTTGCTAAAGCTGAAGCTCCAATACTTTGCCCACTTGATGCAAACAGCTGACTCTGGTGCTGGGAAAGACTGAAGTCAGAAGAGGGTGACAGAGGATGAGATGGTTGGATGGCATTACTGATTCAATTCACACGAACTTGGGCAAACTCTGGGAGATGGTGAGGGACAGGGAAGCCTGGCATTCTACAGTCCAGGGTTGCAAAGAGTTGGACATGACTTGGCATCTGAACAACAACAACTGGAAGCTAGAAAAGGCAAGGATTGATTCTTCCTGGAGATTTTGGAGAGAAGCTGATAACACTTTGATTTTGGACTTCTAACTTCCAGAATTTTGAAAGAATATATTTGTTTTAAGCCACCCAGTTTGTGATAACTTGTCATGGCAGCCTTATGAAATTAACATATTCCTCATAGATTTAATTCATATTTGGCTATGGCAGGTAGTTGGGACAATGCTGTAGTAATGACTCTGTGAGTAACAAGAAGGATTAAGAATTCTGTTCACTTGGGAAATAAAAATTGAGAGCAGAGAGGAAAAAAGGAAGTATTGTTGAATCCTTTATTGAAGTAGGATTCAAGTATTTATTGAAACCTAATAATCCACAGTATTATTTCATATTGATATAAAAGTATTTCCCTTAGTTTACTCTATAAGTGAGTTCTCAATATTCTATTTTCCCATTAGATTCTTAATTTTTTAGGTCATTGACTAAATTATTTATGATGTATTCTTGGAACCTATAAAAGTACCTTAAACATAGTTTTTGTTCAATATTAATATGTATTAGTTTCCAATTCAAACTAGTAACTTCTTTCCAGACATTGACATGTTAAAAAAATATAAAATATGCTCAACCTCTAATGTACCCAACGGTACTAAAACATTCCTCTGATTTTCCTTGGAAATGTTCCTTTCTATGTAAATATAAGATGGTTAAAAGAAAATCACTTTTACCCCTTTAATATTGGGTTACAAAGCTATGGAATCAACGTTCTCCCAACTTCTGCATTTGCAGAATGAACTACAAATATAAGAAGATTTATTGGTATTTCATTGACCTTTCTGTTGCAGACTACATAAAAATCTCAAGGGCTAGCTTACAGTTAAATTAATAAAGATAGCACATCAGGTACAAGGTCACTTTGCTTTTCTTCTATTGAGTTTTTCAGCCTATAATAGATATTAATTACTCAAGCTGTGTGCAGGAATACTGGTTATTTCATTAGTGAGTATCTCCTTACAACTTGGCTTTGATGAAAAAATGGATATATTTCTGGCCATCAAAAGGCCACATAAGATAACGGCATTTTATTCTCCAAATACATGAAAAAGTTTATTGGCAAGGAACAGAGTTCAATGTAAATTGTATACACTGCATCAGATTGCATAAATATTCAGTATATTATGATTTTGCTGCATTTTATCATTTTCATATGATGTTGAAGGAGGCACTCCAGGACATTAGGAGGTCTATGAATGGAAACATTGGCAACTGTTCTCTGAAGAGTGTTAATGAGACACTGTTTCTGACACTTAAAAAAATACAAAAGGTATAGTATAAAAGAACAAAAAGGAGAATAACAATGATAGCATGGATAATTTTAGCTTGAAAGGATGAAATTATCTTTTTGTAATAAAACCAAGTCACACATTCCATATGTGCATGAATTTAAAATAGTTATAATGTTTTAAATGAGGCACACAAAAAGATGAACTGATTTGTTTATTACCACAAATGCTGTGAGTTATTTTTAGTGATTTAAATCCTAGAATAAGTCCAAAGAAAACTGTACATGTTATATAGGTCTCTACATATTAAGGTAGCATATGAGAATCTATTATTTCTCATCAGTTTGACAAATATTTATTGAATAACAATTGTGCACAAGATTCTGGGAATGTAAAGGTAAATAAAACATGGACTTATTCCCTGAAGACCTCACAATATTTAGGGAGATAGATACAAAAGGAACTTTAGTATGTTGTGGTAAGGACTATTACAAGGATTCACACAATTTCATGGGAACAAAAAGGAGGTTTGTACATCTGAATCTCAGGGAAAAGTTTCACAGAGGACACGCTGCCTCATCTGAATCATCTGGCTTTCAACAAAGCATTGGAAATAATTCCTAAGATACTGTTGTGGTTAAGATGAATATATATGGGTAATATTACCAGACAGTTTGTTGAATCTTTAGGTGATAAACCTTTCCTAATGAATAAGTTCAGTTCAGTTCAGTTCAGTCGTTCAGTCGTGTCTGAAACTTTGCTAGCCCATGGACTGCAGCATGCTAGGCCTCCCTGTCCATTACCAACTGCCGGAGTTCAGTCAAACTCATGTCCATTGAGTCAGTGATGCCATCCAACTATGTCATCCTCTGTCATCCCCTTCTCCTCCCACCTTCAATCTTTCTCAGCATCAGGGTCTTTTCCAAGGGAGTCAGTGCTTTGCATCAGTTTAGTTCAGTTCAGTTGCTCAGTCATGCCTGACTCTTCCCGACCCCATGGACAACAGCAGGACAGGCCTTCCTGTCCATCACCAACTCCCAGAGTCTACTCAACTCATCTCCATTGAGTCGGTGATGCTATCAAGCCATCTCATCCTCTGTTGTTCCCTTTTCCTCCTGACTTCAACCTTTCCCAGCATCAAGGCCTTTTCACATGAGTCAGCTCTTTCCATCAGATGGCCAAAGTATTGGAGTTTTAGCTTCAGCATCAGTCCTTCCAATGAACACTCAGGACTGATCTCCTTTAGGATGGACTGGTTGGACCTCCTTGCAGTCCAAGGGACTCTCAAGAGTCTTCTCCAACACCACAGTTCAAAAGCATCAATTCTTCAGCACTCAGCTTTTTTTTATAGTCCAACTCTCACATCCATACATGACTAGTGGAAAAACCATAACCTTGACGAGATGGACCATTGTTGGTAAAGTAATATATCTGCTTTTTAATATGCTGTCCAGGTTGGTCATAACTTTCCTTGCAAAGAGTAAGCGTCTTTTAATTTCATGGCTTCAGTCATCATCTGCAGTGATTTTGGAGCCCAGAAAAATAAAGTCAGCCACTGATTACACATCTATTTGGCATGAAGTGATGAGACCAGATGCCATGATCTTAGTTTTTTGAACGTTGAGCTTTAAGCCAACTTTTTCACTCTCCTCTTTCACTTTCATCAAGAGGCTCTTTAGTTCTTCTTCACTTTCTGCCATAAGGGTGGTGTCATCTGCATATCTGAGTTTATTGATATTTCTCCTAGCAATCTTGATTCCAGCTTGTGTTTCATCCAGCCCAGCATTTCTCATGCATATAAGTTAAATAAGCAGGGTGACAATATACAGCCTTGACGTACTCCTTTTCCTATTTGGAACCAATTTGTTGTTCCATGTCCAGTTCTACTGTTTCTTCCTGACCTGCACACAGATTTCTCAAGAGGCAGGTCAGGTGCTCTGGTATTCCCATCTCTTGAAGAATTTTCCACAGTTTATTGTGGTCCACACAGTCAAAGGCTTTGGCATAGTCAATAAAGCAGAAATAGATGTTTTTTTTCTGTAACTGTCTTGCTTTTTCAATGATCCAGCAGATGTTGCCAAGTTGATTTCTGGTTCCTCTGCCTTTTCTAAAACCATCTTGAACATCTGGAAATTCATGGTTCATGCATTGTTGAAGCCTGGCTTGGAGAATTTTGAGCATTACTTTACGAGCATGTGAGATGAGTGCAATTGTGCAGTAGTTTGAGCATTCTTAGGCATTGCCTTTCTTTGAAATTGGAGTGAAAACTGACCTTTTCCAGTCCTGTGGCCACTGCTGAGTTTTCCAAATGTGCTGGCATATTGAGTGTAGCACTTTCACAGCATCATCTTTTAGGATTTGAGATAGCTCAACTGGAACTCCATCACCTCCCCTAGATTTGTTCATAGTGATGCTTTCTAAGGCCCACTTGACTTCACATTCCAGGATGTCTGGCTCTAGGTCAGTGATCACACCATCGTGATTATCTGGGTCGTGAAGATCTTTTTTGTACAGTTCTTCTGTGTATTCTTGCCATCTCTTCTTAATATCTTCTGCTTCTGTTAGGTCCATACCATTTCTGTCCTTTATTGAGCCCATCTTTAACTGAAATGTTCCCTTAGTATCTCTAGTTTTCTTGAAGAGATCTCTAGTCTTTCCCATTCTATTGTTTTCCTCTATTTCTTTGCATTGATCGCTGAGGAAGGCTTTCTTATCTCTCCTTGCTATTCTTTGGAACTCTACATTCAGATGTTTATATCTTTCCTTTTCTCCTTTGCTTTTCAGTTCTTTTCTTTCACAACTATTTGTAAGACATCCTCAGACAGCCTTTTGCTTTTTTGTATTTCTTTTTCTTGGGGATGGTCTTGATCCCTGTGTCCTGTACAATGTCACGAACCTATGTCCATAGTTCATCAGGCACTTTATCAGATTTAGTCCCTTATATCTATTTCTCACTTTCACTGTATAATCATAAGGGATTCGATTTGGGTTACCTGAATGGTCTAGTGGGTTACCTGAATGGTCTAGTAGGGAAACTACTTTCTTCAATTTAAGTCTGAATTTGGCAATAAGGAGTTCATGATCTGAGCCACAGTCAGCTCCTGGTCTTCTTTTTGCTGACTGTATAGAACTTCTCCATCTTTGGCTGCAAAGAATATAATCAATCTGATTTCGGTATGATCATCTGGTGATGTCCATGTGCAGAGTCTTCTCTTGTGTTGTTGGAAGAGGGTGTTTGCTATGACCAGTGTGTTCTCTTGACAAAACTCTATTATCCTTTGCCCTGCTTAATTCTGTACTCCAAAGCCAAATTTGCCCGTTACTCCAGGTATTTGTTGACTTTCTACTTTTGCATTCGAGTCCCCTATGATGAAAAGGACATCTTTTTTGGGTGTTTGTTCTAGGAGGTCTCATAAGTCTTCATAGAACCATTCATTTCATCTTCTTCAGCATTACAAATTAATTAATGGATCAATGTCAAACTGCAGGAGACCTCTGGATTACTTTATCAGACCTTCCTTTGTTTCATTTTTAATTGAGTATTTGATTCCATGATATTATTTAAGGCGTATTTAATAAATTTAGTAAGTGTTAGCCCCTTAGTATTGCCCAATTCTTTGCGACCCCATGGACTGCAGCTCACCAGGGTCCTCTATCCATGAGATTTTCCAGGCAATGATATTGGAGTGGGTTGCCATTTCCTTCTCCAGGGGATCTTCCCAACCAGAGATCGAACCCAGGTCTCCTGCACTGCCGGCAGATTCTTTACCTACTGAGCTACAAGGGAAGCAATACATTTAGGGATGACTCTAAATGGAAAGCTCAAGCTAGTATGCTATGTAATTTACAAAGAAAGTAGAAAGTACGTTGAAACTGAGAATAGAATTAAATAGTAAAAATGTAGAGTTAGGTTTAAATTTCTACTGAGGAACAGTGGAAATGAATTCTCAGCTTAATAGTCTTTCAGAAAAAAGAGATGCCGTGTTTTAGCTAAATGAAAACACACTGTGGATCATGGGTGATAATAAAGTTGCCTAGAAAGTTAATGGAATCTTGAACTGGAAAAACTATGCATTTCAGGGGAAAAAGGCAAACAGCTTGATGCTCTCTATTATCAAGCAAGAACACTGCGTTTGGTATTATGAATGGGTGAAAAGTGGAGAAATAATAAGAGGAGGATGAATTGAAAATTGCAGGCTTTGGAAATCATACTTTAGATAGTTGACAAAATGGGAAATGTTTGAAAAAAGATCTAAGGGGCAGTAACAGGCATCTAAATTGACTAATTGTTCATTACACCCATTAACTCAGTCTACAAGGCTTCATTTCTCCCCTTTGTCTTCTTTTTTAAAGTGTCAGTGTGCCAGACACTTACTGGAAATAGGAAATGAATCAGACAGAGTCAACCCCTGGGGTTCTCTCATTCTAGCACAGTATTCCTGTTCTTCAACTAGAGGGTTATGGAGGGTACTTAGAAGGCATGCTCCTCTGGAAATTGTATGCACAATTTTATACATCTTTGGATTTTTATATGGAGGTGATTCTCTTAAACGAAATGATGGTTTAATAATGTTTAGGAAGGACTTGTCTAGTGGAAAAGTCAGATATATTCACAGGCATAATAAAATGCAAAATGAGAATACATTGTGTGGGCTACTATTCTTGGAAAGAAATATGAATCTAAATTTTTTATCCTGAAAAGAAGCAGAACTCTGCCTGATTTCCTTGGCTTCCCTCTCATTGGAAATTTTTATTTTTGGCAATTTCTGGATATTCCCCTTAAAGGATTCTTTACATAAAATTCTCTCATAAAGTAGTAAGTTGAACTTTGTTCTAGAGCAAGACTTTATTTTTTAATGTGTTTGTTTTGTTATGTTCATTGAAAGCTATTGTTCACCAGCCTCCACCTTCTTTTCACATTCTCTGCAAATGTCTTGGCATATAACCTCTACTCTATACGTTTCATTCACCAATATATTCATTCATGTACCAAAATTTTTTTAAAGTATCTTTTATGTAACTGTATGCATTTATGAAGATACATATTTAACAACCAGCTCTCTGGGGAAAAAGCCTTGAGTTGGAGTGTTTAGTGATTATCATGGTGTAAATACCTCTACAAAACCAATTCCAAGGTATGTTTCCCTGGTGGCTCAGTAATAAAGAATCTGTCTGTCAATGCATGAGACACAGGTTTGATCCCTGGGTCAGGAAGATCCCCCAGAGAAGGAAATGGCAACCCACTCTAGTATTCTTGCTTGGAAAATAAATCCCAAGGAGAGAGATGCCTGGCAGGCTGTAGTCCATGGGATTGCAAAGAGTCAGATCCGACTTAGCGACAAAACAGCAAAACAATGCACGTGACGGAAAGCAGAGTTAGAAGAGAGGCATAGAATGGGCACTCTCAAGCTGGGGAATCTGTCCCAACACATTGCTATTTCTATGATTCCAATACTGTATTAGGTACTTGGCCATAAAGATGACTAGAACTGTTGCTTATCTCAAGGAAGCCAATTTCTAGTGAGGAAAAGGAGTATGTACATCCACTCAAAAACTATTCTATGTAAATTACATATTAGTTAAGCATGTGCACCCTAGATGCTGACCTGCATCTTCTAATTCTGTAGTTTGACCTTGGATGCCTTAGGCAAATTTTGGATGCTCTGAGCAAACTACTTATTTTTATGTGTTATGCTTTCTTCATCCATTAAGTGTGGAGGAGTCACTTATTCTATAACTATTTCTCAAATGCCAATTATGTGCCATATACTCTGCTACATACTGAGGATATGCAATTAACAAATGAAATAAAAACTCAATTCTTCACTGAGTGTATAAACTAGAGGGGGAAATTGAATAATAAATAAACAAAGGAATAAAAGCTATGGTATGCCAGATTGTCATAAATTCTACAGAGAAAAATTAAGCAAAGACATCTGAGGTAGAGTGGAGTTGCAATTTTCAATAAGGTAGTCAAAGAATGCTGTGGGAAGGTGGACTTTGAGAAAATAACTGAAGGGGTGATGGGGAGAGCCATGTAGATGCCTGAGAAAAGCATATTCCACATAGAAGGAATAGCAAGTGTAAAGAACCTGAAAGAAGAACACTCCTGAGTTGCTGGAGGACCTGGGCAGGGGCAGGAGAAGTGACGATTGTACATTAGATTAGAGAGATTCAGACCATGGGTACAGCAGATTAGGAAAATTGTTATAAGACCTTGCAAGGACTCCAGTTTTTAGTCAATAAGGTAGGAAGTCACCAAAGTTTATGATCAGAGGAGTGATATAATCTGATTGATATATTTTAAAATAAAATAACCACTGGAAAAGACCCTGATTCTGGGAAAGATTAAGGGCAGGAGGAGAAGGGGATGACAGAGGATGAGATAGTTGGATGGCATCACTAACTCAATGGACATGAGTTTGAACAAACTCTGGGAGATAGTGAAGATAGGGAAGCCTGGCATGCTGTAGTCCATGGGGTCGTTAAGAGTCAGACACAACTTAGCAGCTGAACAGCAACAACAATCTTCTATTTTAAATATGGCCCACAAGAAAGCAAAGGCAGAAACTGAGAGATAAATTAGGAAGTTAGTACTTAGCTTCAGGTGAGAGATCCTGGAAGCATGGTTGAGGGTTAGGATGGGTAAGAATTAAGAGTAAGAAGTGCTAAGAGTCTAGATAACTTGAAGGCAGAGAAATCTAGATTTGATGGTTGGATGGATGATTTAAGAGAAAGAGAAAAGTCAAAGAGGCCTACAAGTCTTTTAGTCATGCCACGGGATGTAGTTGCCATTTACTGAGCTCACCCTGGCTTAAGGGTGACAAGATTTTCTATTTTATGCATAATGAACTTGAGGTATATATTAGACTTCCAATTGTAGACACTGTGTAGGTAGTTGGATCACATGAGTAACAGATTCATGGCAGAATTCCACACTAGACACAGTTTATGAGTCACTAGAGTACAGATAATAATAACAGCAAACACATATAGTGGCAGGAATTATTCTAAGCACTTTTGCAGATATTAATTCATTTAATGCTCCAACAATTCTATGGCATAGTCATTTTTAAGATCCCAGTTTTTACAGATGAGCTACCTGGGGTGAGAAAGGATAGAATATTAGCTCAAGGTTGCATATCTAACAAAGTAGCTGAGCTGCAATTCAAGGTCAGACCATGTAGCCAAAAGATCCGTGCTCTTAGCCATGATACTCAATATGAAATGTGATGAAATTACCAATGGTGTGACTGCAAAAGGTTAGGGTAGGCCAACATTTAGACTCTGTAGAAATTAAAAGAACCAGCAAAGTAGACCATGAAGGAGTTGTCAGTGATGTATGGAAGACCAGGGGATCAGAGAAATGATATGTGAGATACAGGGAAATGAAAGGGACAATGAGCAATAACTGTGAGCATTACATTAAATTTGTGATGTGCTGAGCCAAGTCTTAACATAGTAAATGCTCATGAAAGTTAGAAGTCTTTAATATTATTCTATTACTTTAAAACTTTTAGTGCTTATGCTGTGTGTGCATGTACACGTGTATGTATGTGGGTAAAGGGTTAACAGAAGATTTCACAGATGATCTGATATTTGAACTAATGTATAAATGAGAATGTATCATGTATCACAAAAAGGGCATGGGTGTTTCCGGCAAAGAGCAGAAGTAGGGGGTGAGAAAGGGCATGGAACTGTACAAAAGTGTCTTTCCAAAACCCAGTTCTACATTAGAAAAAGAAACACCACCAAAAAGAGAAGACTCTATTACTCCTTCTTGCCTGGAACAGTTTCCCAAGATATGCTACATTGAAAAATTCCGTTTAAGTACCTTTCAGAAAGTGCTGTGTTAAGCAACGAAAAACCTGTTTCTTTACTAAAAAGTTTTCTCAGAGTTCTTTAAGTATATGACACGCATAATTTCCCAAGCTAGTTTGACCTTATGCTGACCTTTCCCAGCACAGCATCACATTTGAGGAAATACTGACTTAGAGTAGAAGGATGTATACTTTTCCAGGTTTACTAGGTTCACCCAAACTTTTATATATGTGGCCTGTGGTGCACCAAACCAGGGCTTAGGAGTCATACAAACATGGATTTTCATTCTGGCTCTATCCTTGTGCAACCACAGGGAAATTTCTCAACTCCTCTTTTCCTTAATTTATTCACTTGCAAATACTGGAATACTAATGTGTATCTTCCTCTGAAGGACTATTATACAGATTAAGATGTGCAAAGTCCCTGCCTTTAAAAAGTTCTTAGCCTCTGCCTTGCACTGTACCTATGTCAGCAAACCTCCTTCCTCCACATGGAAAGCTCTCTGATGACAGAGTTCCTTACTTATTTATCACACACTTCACACAATTTCCATGTTTTACATATACATATGCTCAATAAATAGTTGTTAAATTGGAAAGATGGAAATGCTGAAAAGAGCTGCCATTTTCTTTCTATTCACCCTCCATTAAATAGCTGCTAAAATCATACTTTAGTTCGATGCACGATACTGGATGCTTGGGGCTAGTGCACTGGGACGACCCAGAGGGATGGTATGGGGAGGGAGGAGGGAGGAGGGTTCAGGATGGGGAACACATGTATACCTGTGGCGGATTCATTTTGATATTTGGCAAAACTAATACAATTATGTAAAGTTTAAAAATAAAATAAAATTTAAAAAAAATTAATTTTTTGTGAATCATCTTATTCACTTACCATTTTGAAGGTGTTTTTATTCTTTCTTTAAGAGTGATGATTATACATTCATAAATAATGTAGACATGAAGAAAAGCATACTTCAATTCTAATTTTTGTTGTAGAATATCTTTTCTGTTATATATCCTAATTCCTAATACAGCTTAATTTATTAACTCCATTATGCAATTTCACATAAATATCTATATATCTATATAGATAAAGGCAAGATTATCACATCCTTTCCATTTGTCTAGGAAATGTTCCATTCAATCTCCATGGTTCTAGATGGTGTTATTAATTATAGTATCTATTCCCTCTCATCCAGGGAGAGATAACCAGACCATATTCTGGGAAAGATAAATGAGAACATGGAATAATCCACAGAAAGAAAATCATTTCAAAGGGATTACAATTAAAATAAATGAATCCTATGAAAGAAAGGAACTTTGCCATTTCATTCACTAACTTAAATATTTGGTAAGCACCTTTAATGTGTAAGAACTGTACTAGGTGCTGCGGATACACTGGTTAGCAAGCAGATGTGGTCTCTGATTTTAGTGAGGGTGGCAGTAGAGTACAAACCTAATGGGAAGACAGATACTAATCATCCAACCTCATCAATAAATGAGAAATAATAACTGATATAGAACCCCAGAGGGAACGAATAGGATGGAACATTACAAGAATAAAATGGGGAATATGACCTTGTGTCTCCTGAGTAAGTGAGAAATGAAATGAGAGTTGAAATAGAAATTATGCAGAAGCAATAAGGCTAGACAGTTTCATACAGAGGAAATGATATAAGCAAAGCCCCTTCAGTGAGCTGTAGTATGATACATTCAAGTGTGTGAATGAAATCAGGCAAGGTTGGAACACACAGAGCTGGGAGAAGTGTAATATCTGACAATTCTAGAAATGTTGGCTGATATCAGACCATGTAAAGTCTTAGAGTCTGTAATAAAGATTTCGGTATTCATCTTAGGAGTACAAGCCATTGGAATATCATAAAAAGATTTACTCTAAATATTCAAGTTTTTGTTCTTTGACTTTGAATATGTTTGTGTGTGCATGTTCAATCACTTCAGTCTTGACTCTGACTCTTTGCAACCCTATGGACTGTAGCCCACTAGGCTCCTTTGTCCATGGGATTCTCCAGGCAAGAACACTGGAGTGGGTTGCCATACTCTCCTCCAGGAGATCGCCTCAATCCAGGGATCTAACCTGTGACTCCTGCATCTCCTGTATTGCAGGTCGATTCTTTACCCACTGAGCAAACTAGGAGGCAATACTTTGAATATATGTAGCCACAAACATTATATACTATTTTTGTTCATTTTTTACATTTTATACCTGTGGCATCAAATGCAACCTACTAGTACATTCAACATCATGTTTTCAAAGACATTTTTATGAAGATGCATGCTGATACAGTTTATTCATTTCATCAGCTGTTTAGTCCTATGTTGTGGACTATTTGGGGATCTATTTGATGATTGCATGATTTTTCTTTAACCCATTAATATATCATTGTATTTTTAGGATAAATCCTACTTGAACATAACATATTGTTATTACTCTGCTAGTTATAATTTGCTATTTTATCACATTTTATTTCTGTTTTCATGTTTATAGAAATATACTAAAATTTGCACTTTTCAAACTATTATGATCTGATTTAGTTTCAAGGTTATACTCACATTATGAAATTAGTATGGATATTCTTATTTCTCACCCAAAAATTATTAAAGATTCAATGAAATTTTGTTCTAAAACCATTTGGTCCTTGTTTTGTCCCTACTTGTCAACTTTTTATTTGAAAAATTCTCAAATTGATAGAGGCATTATTAAAAAGAACATCTCCACACTCTTTATCTAGTTTTATTGATAGTTAAAATTTTGTCATATTTTTTTTTCTCTCTTACACTTGTTCTCTTTCATTCTTTCTTACTCTCACTCTCTTTCTCTCTGCTTAACTATATGAAAATATATTTCAGATATCACACTTATTAGCTAAATATTTCAGAATAAATATCTTAAGAAAGACAGCATTCTCCTGCATGACCACAATGCCATTATCATACCTCAAGAAGACAAAAGAATGGCATATCATATAATATGGGTCTCAAGTATAATATTTTTCAATTGTGTACTAAATGTTTTTGAAACTGATTACTTTTCAGACACAATCAATATTCATGCATTGCTATTAGCTGTAATGACTCAGTTTTCTTTCTATAAAAGAACAGCACTGACTTTTGGGGTTCTTTATATATTGATTTTCACAAAATTGAATTTTTTAAAGATAATATTGTAACTTATTTAACAAAATATCTCAAATTCTGTGTTTGGATTTCTTATGGTTAAACTGAGGTTAAATATTTATGACAGACTACATAGTTAACTGTAATATTGCATCATATTGAGTCAATAACATTCATAGATATACAAAAACATTAGACTCAACAAAGTAAAAATTCTAATACATGGCAACCAGCAGAAAATAACCAAGCATTCAAGGAATCAAGAAAATAAGATGTTCCATATGTTTAGGAAAGGAGAGGAAGAATGGATCATGATAGAAATATGAAAGATATTTTTTAAAGACTCATATTTAAATATTAGATATAAAATTACAATTTCTGAGATAAAAATGCACTAAATGGAATTAGCTACAGATTAGATAGTATAGAAAACAAATTCATGAAATTGAAGATAAAGCAATAGAAACTATCCAATATGGAGCACAAAGAGAAAAGAAAAAAGTAGGACATCAGACAGCGCTCAGAAAATTTCAAGCCACCTAACACACAAGTAATAGGAATCCTAAAAGGAGAGGTAGATAGAAAAAATATTTGGAAAAATATGCTTGTGAACTTTTAAATTTGATGAAAGCTGTAAATGTACAGAACCAAGAAGTCTTGTGCTATAAGCACAAGAAAATTGCAGCAAACTATATCAAAGGATATCAGAATGAAATTGCTTAAAAACAAAGTAAGAATATCTTAAAAGTAGTCAAAGAAAAAAGAATATCACTTACTGACAGTAAAGATTAGACTAGAATACAGATTTTTTATCACTTCCCTGGTGGCTCAGATGGTAAATAACCCACTTGCAATTGTGGGACACCTGAGTTTGATCCCTGGGTTGGGAAGATCCGCTGGAGAAGAGCATGGCAACCCACTCTAGTAAGCTTGCCTGGAGAATCCCCATGGACAGAGGAGCCTGGCCAGCTACAGTTGGTCATGGGGTCTTAAAGAGTTGGACATGACTGAGTGACTAAGCACAGCACAGATTTATTATCAGAAGCAATGGAAGCCAAAAAACAGTGGGAAAACATCATTAACATATTAAAATCAGAATAGTATACCCAAGAAAAATGTCTTTCAAATAAGATATAAAGACAAAATAAAAACTCTCTCAGACATATACAAGCTAAAATCTTCAGAATAAGCATGTTTTTACACAAGTTATGTTAAAGGAAGTCCTACAGCAGAAAGAATGTGATCTCAGATGAAAATTTGAATTTATACCTAGGTACATACTGGTATATCAAGAATAATTTTCTATTATTTTTAGTCTATAAAAGAAAATTTACTATTTAAAGCAAAAATAAAAACAACAGATTGTAAGGTTTATAGGATATGGAGAAGTGAAATGCTTAACAACAACAGCATAAAGTTTGGGGTTGGGGGAACAGAAGTCAACTATTACAATGTCTCCCACTATAAGTAAAATATTATAACATTACTTGAATTTAGACAATGAGAAGTTAAAAGTGTATTCTAAAAATACTAAAGCAACAATGGAGAATTTTGTTTTATAAGCCAAGATAAAATAGATGACAAAAACTATCCAAATAATCTGAAAGAAGGCAAATCTTCAACTTCAATTTCTGGATCTGTGTGTATAACACTTTTTCCCATTTAAAAATAAGAGCTAGGTTTAAAAAAAATGGGTATTACAGGAAGAAAAAAAGCTGAGAATTGGTCTTCACCCAAATGAATAATTGTTTGGCTCCTTTCTGATACCCATGTGTTAAGATGGAATGTGTCCCTCTGCAAGTTATACTGGAGGCACAGGTGCTAACCAAAACTTGGCAGGCTGCAACTCCTGAACTGCAGGAAACCTATACTCTGTGACAGCAGGGTCCTGCTGCCAACATGTTCCTTTAAATACCTGAGTGTGGATAGTTTCTTTTAGTGTAGGGGCTAAAAACAGAGACCAAGTGGAGAAAACTATTAACTAACTGAGAAAATATAAGGGTATTTGGTAGATAAAGATTGCTTCGTTGAGAATAAGGGTTAGAAACAAAGTCAAAACTTCTGTATCAAAATTGAGCTTTTCATATACTGAAAAACTAAAATTAGGCCATTAGTTTATGTTAATTATAAATTAACATTCTAGTTATGAAAGGCGAAACCATATAGCCAATGGAAGAAAATACAAAAGAACATCTATAGATGGAGGTATACTTCTTAAACAAATTACATACAGTACAACTAAAAGCTAAAAAACTAATTGATTCACTACATTTAAATTAAGGACTTCTGTTCAAAGACAAAATTGATGGGTAAGTGACTAACTGAGGGAAAATAATATCCAACTCTAAACCTGATATCCAATGTGTATTAAAAGTGAGAAAAATCTGTGAATTTGAAATTAAAAGAGAAGACTATAGTGCAGATAAATACGGATGAAAAGAACACTGAAGGTCTCAAATAGCAAGATTAGAAATTTGAAAATACTGTGTTGACAAGGAAGATGAAGACAGATATCTTGTTGCTATCTGGAAAACAGATTGGTGTATTAAGTGCATGCATGCACCTATGATTCAGAAGACCATATATTCTTGTTTGCCAGGTTCTCGTTCATGCTGTTGTTCCAATAGTATTATCAATAATGCCCTCTTCCAGTCTCAACATTAGGTGTGGATGATAAGTTAAATGATTGCCCTACTAAGGACCCAGAAATTCTACACCTGAGATTCCCAGGGAAATCCACACAGGTCTAAAACGGAATATGTATTAAACGTACATCACCACATTGCTTTGGTAGCTGGAAACCGGAGGCAACCTGGATCTCCATCTCCAAGAGAATGATTAAAAAATACTTAAAAATTAAAACCATGAAATACTATTAATACCAAGCAATTGGAAAAAATAAATGAAATATATATTGTGGAGGTAGAGTTGATTAATAGTTGTATTGAGGAATTCTATCTTTATTTCAGGGCCACCTGGTGGTTTGGTTTTTATACTTGGTCAAGAAAAGAGACAGTCATGTATACCTGTGGCGGATTCATTTTGATATTTGGCAAAACTAATACAATTATGTAAAGTTTAAAAATAAAATAAAATTAGAAAAAAAAAAAAGAGAGAAAAAAAAAAAGAAAAGAGACAGTAGAATTTATGATCGGTTGGGGTCTCACAAGTCCACTTTCTTAAGAATCATTGCATTCCTGGTGGTCCACTGGTTAAGAATCCACATTGCAATGCAGGGTACATGGGTTCAGTTATTGGTTGGGGAATGAAAATCCCACATGCCACTGAGCAACTAAGCCCATGTGCCACAACTAGAGAATCTGTGTGCTGCAATGAAAGAATCCACTGTGTGTGATGCAATGAAGATCCTGTCTGCTGCAACGAAGATTCAATACAGCCAAATAAATAAGCAAATACTTTTAAAGAAAGTAGTTGCAACTAGTCAACTAGGGTCTCATAAGTCTGGCTGGTTGATGCTGCCAAAGGGATATAATATGGCTTCCCTGGGAAATTTTTCTTTGTATTTTCTTAATAATATGTATGCTCAGTTACTCACTCAGTTGTGTCTGACTTTGTGACCCCATGGACTGTAGCCTGCCAGGCAACTCTGTCTGTATGATTTCCCAGGCAAGATTATTGGAACAGGTTGCCATTTTCTACTCTAGGGGGTCTTCCCGACTCAGGAATCAAATCTGTGTCTCTTGAGTTTCCTGCTCTTTGCAAATGGGATATATCTTGGACCTCTAATTCTCTCTTGCACTCTCTTTGGTTGTGCTGGTATATTTATATTTAAGTACAAGCTCTGAGGAGTCTGGTGAGTCCTTCCAAAGAACTGAACCAGGGAAATCTTTACATACATTTAGCTATGGGGATAGATCTTGTTTAGTAAACAAGAAACTGAACAAGATATCACACTATGCATCATAATATTCTCTATGTAAATTAAAAACTATGCTCACAGGCAAAACTGTAAATTTCACAAGGATACACATATAACTAGGGATTTTATATATATACCCTACATATATATATATATACATACACATACATACATATATATACACATACATATATGTACATACATATATCAAACATTGAGCAGAATGTCTATGGGGTGTGGGAGGAAACAAATGGACATCAGTGATCAGGGGAGAAATTCCACTGGAGAGACAGGGGACAACAGTACACTGATGAGTGTGAGTAATACAAGGCTCAGAATCTGGGGATTCAAAGTAGTCTGTGGTATACAGGATAAAATATAATTTCCCACTGGATATATGAGTATGAGTTTGGGTAAACTCCGGGAGTTGGTGATGGACAGGAAGGCCTGGCATGCTGCAGTCCATGGGGTCACAAAGAGTCGGACGTGATTGAGCAACTGAACTGAACTGAACTGAATATAAGTTTTAAGATTCTCATACTGCTAGCCAGTTCTTTCCAATTACAATGGGACATGTGTTTGCATATGTTAAGTCTAATTGGCTAACAGCTGAGCATAAGAGCAGGCAGTCCCAAATGGATATGTGATCAAATTAACTTTGCACTCTGATAAATATTCAATTTTAAAATCAGCTAGGGTCAAGTTTTGATAAGTTTAATGATGAACTATGGAAATTTAGATAAGTATTTTCAGTTGACAAGGATGACTGTGGTCAAAATCGACTGAAATGTGACATAATTTTTGGTTTTAGTTCCTTCTATTAATTAAAAAATATTTTGGCTGCACTGTGTAGCATATGGGATCTTAGTTCCCCAATCAGGGATCAATCCATGATCCTTGCATTAAAAGTGCAGAGTCTCAACCACTGGACCACCAGGGAAGCCCTTGAGTTTAGTTTTTTATTCAAAGAACTAAACTTCTTAATCAGAAGGTTAAGTCTATACCTTTAAAAAGAATACATAACACTTATGAAATACCAGATGGTCTTTCTTGGAAACCTAAGATTTTTTTGACAGAACTTTTTGGAGAAGCAACTCAAAATTATATTGAATTTTGACAGGAAACGGAAAGATGTAATTGATATATTCTGATTATTGGTGTGATTAAACACTTTTGTGTCTTTGTAAAAAAATTTTAAGTTTCCTCTATACTTTTTTATGAAAACCATTTCATCTTTGTAACTAGAATTAAGTAGAAGCTCTAAGTATCTATTAAATATCTATTCAATTGAGATGTATTTCCTGAAAAGTTAATTTTAGTTTTGGGGGTTGTCATATAATGACATGTGAGAAGCAACGTTTTCTTAAATTACTATTGCTCATCTCTGCTCTGCTTAGCATGTGGTGGACACTCAAGTAGTTGCTGAAAAGATGCACATATGAAAGTAAAGATGTTAAGGATTATAAGAGAAAAATTAGTATAACTAGTTGCTGTTGTTTAGTCGCTAAGTTCTATCTCATTCTTTTGTGACTCCATGGACTCTAGCCCACCAGGCTCCTCTGTCCATGGGATTTCCCAGGCAAGAATGCTGGAAAGGTTGCCATTTCCTTCTCCAAAGGATCTTCCTGACCCAGGGATTGATTCCATATCTCCTGCAATGGCAGGCGGATTCTTTACCATTGAGCCACCAGGGAAGCCCATAAGCTATTTAAAATATTTGAAGTGCTATCAAACTAAAAGAGACACTTTTTTTTTTTTTGAGGATCTAGTAGTCAGAGCTTGGAACCATGATGGTGACCCAAGAGAAGCAAAAGTTAGTTAGGTATGAAGAACTCTAATGTAAGAGCTACTTGAAAATGGAATGGCAACCTGGGGAGAGAGTGTGCTACCTGTTACTGAAGGTGTTCAAGTGGAAGTCTTGTGGCTGCTCGACAAAGATACAATAGAGAGTATGGAACACTGGATGACAGGTGGAACTAGGTGACCTGTGATCAACCATATTAGTCTATACCCTGTGTTCAAAGATAAATTGCAAATGAATGTATCCAGAGAACAGAAAAGAATAGTCAAATGGTCACCATTCCCTTTTATATTACCTGCTACCCACAAATACTATCCTTTGGTTTGCAATTCCACAATTTCAACCCATGCTGGTTAATTAATAACCAAGACAATCTATTTATTTTTGAGAAGTCAAAATGTTATGTGGACTTATACACTCTAAAATACTAACAATATATGTGACTCACCTACTCAGCAATTTTTTAAAATGACCACTGTATTTTAGACACTGGTGATACACTGTTGACAAGGAAAGACCAAGTTTCTACTTTCAGACAGCTGAGTTCTGGTGAGAAAAGACAGGTAACAAGCACATCAAACAATAGAAAAGTTTTATAATGTGTTAAGTGAGGAGAACTGACTATACATAGACAAAAGTGGAAGCATAGAACCAGTTAGGAGGCTATTGCAATATTTCAGTTATGAAATTTTCAAAAAAATGCTTACTTCTAGTACATCTTGGTAACCTGGGGTTGGGGGGAACACCTTCTAATGCCAAAAAACACATAAGATACCTATAAACAAGGAAACAGATAAGTAGGTAAATAAAATATATAAAAACCCTTTGGGGAAAATTATAAAGCTTTATTAAAAGACATAAAAAATATAAACAAGTGGAAAGGTATACCATGTTTCTGATGGAAAGGTTGAGTATGTTAAAGTTTGCAATTTTCCCAAAACTAGCTTATAGACAATGAAATTTTAAAACTTTAAGGTTTTTTTTAAAGAATACTGAAAAATACTTAAAATTTATACAGAAGAATAAAGGAAAAATAGCCAAGACTCTAAAATAAACATCAGGTGAAGAAACTTGTTATATAATACATCAAGATGTATTATTATACAGCTTTAGCTATTTATGATATCATGGTATTTGGGATAGGAAACAGACAGTGGAAGAAAATACTCTAAAAAGATATCCACA
Source organism: Bos javanicus (assembly GCF_032452875.1). NCBI lineage: Eukaryota > Metazoa > Chordata > Mammalia > Artiodactyla > Bovidae > Bos > Bos javanicus. Next base: position 53,784,923 of record NC_083876.1, read on the forward strand.
TATCCACACACATAAACATTGAAAAATAAAAGTAGACCCAAACATGTATGGAGACTTGATCTGTTACACTACTAGTTACTGGAAAAGTAATAGAAAGAATTGTGCTGAGACTTAGATATTTGTTCAAAATGACAAGTGAAATTAAATCCCTACAGGTGGCATCCATAAAACTTGTTTTAAGAAATGTTAAATATTTAAATGTAAAAGCAAAACTTTAAAAGCTTTAGAGGACAATATAGTAGAATATCCTTGTGATTCAATGTTTGGAAACATTATCTTAAAGAAGATTCAAAAAGTCCAAACTCAAAAATATTCATAAATTTGACTCAATTTAAAAATGTATTTTTATTATCAGAAGATACTATAAAATGAGTAGAAGAATAAGACCCAAATTGAAATAAAATATTTACAAAATTATATCAAAGTTATAATGTTGAAAATATAAAATTTCTACAAATCAATAAATATAAGACAATCAATAAAAAATATGTAAATGACCAAATAAGAATTTCAGAGAACAGGGAACATGAATGGACATAAATACAAGGAAAGAGATTAAACCACATTAATAACCAGGAAAAATGACTGCAGAGGAATGAAAAGCTTTTAAACACTCAAAAGAGGAGAAACAGAGAAATAGCAGCAGCTGATATTCAGGGGGACTAATTTCAGGAGGAAATATAAGGCAAATGCAAGAATAGTAACTGAACTAAACTTCATGGAGGAAGCTTCCACTAAATACCCCAATACAGGGAGAAGAAAAAGCTGGTCACTATAGCCATGGCATCCTGAAAAGCTCAGCATCTGAAAATACCAGGTATCATGGAAATTAGAAGTTACTGAAAATGGAAGATGGCTTAGGAGGATGTATATGGAATCTGATATTCCCTGGTCCTCCTTTCCCACCTTTAAAAACAAGGTGACTACCAGCATGGAAAACAAACCACACCATATATTTTCAAGAAAAACCATATATTTTCAAGAAAAAAATAAATAAACTACAGTTGTTCTAAACACGGGGACACTGCTAAGTCACTTCAGTCGTGTCCGACTTTGTGTGACCCCATAGATGGCAGCCCACCAGGCTCCCCCGTCCCTGGGATTCTCCAGGCAAGAACACTGGAGTGGGTTGCCATTTCCTTCTCCAATGCATGAAAGTGAAAAGTGAAAGTGAAGTCGCTCAGTCGTGTCCGACTCTTCTCGACCCCATGGACTGCAGCCTACCAAGCTCCTCCATCCATGGGATTTTCCAGGCAAGAGTACTGGAGTGGGGTGCCACTGCCTTCTCCGTGTGGACACTAAGAACAGTGAAGAAATGAGGTGAGGATCACACCTAAACACAAGGATGCAGTGAGGGTATGAAAACATAATCTCGGGCCCCTTTGATCTTAGACTTCCAGCCACTGGAGTGACAGAGATTGAGGAGTCTTCTTTTCTGAAACTGAATGGCTGAGTCAGGGAGCAGGACTCTAAACATTGCCGTCTCCTAATGAAAAGACAAACTTACTGATTAGTCACTGTAAATGAAGCACATCAAACAAATTCTGTTATACATGAAGAGCTTCAATTACCTTTGGTTGACTTTACCTTCAAATATGAATGCATAATTAAGGACTGTGGTACACTTGATTAAGGGCTTCTCAGGTGGTTCAGTGTCAGAGAATCTGCCTGCCAACTCAGGAGACATGGGTTTGATCCCTGGGTAGGGAAGATCCCCTGGAGTAGGAAACAGCAACCCACTCTAGTATTCTTGCTTGGAAAATCCACAGATAGAGAAGCTTGACAGGCTACAGTCCACCAGGTCACCAAGAATCAGACAGGACTGAGCAATTGAGCATGCACAACACTTGATTAGCCTCTAATATAAAACATACTGAAGCAAGCCCACTGGAAAACAGATCATGAGAGAAAACGTACAGTGACTATCTCAGAGTTATAAAAGGAGATGTGCTATATATGGAACAAAAACAGAAGGCAACGAAGCTGGAACAGTCAAATAACAAGGAAAGCCTCTTGGAAATATTACCAAAATTAAAACTCCAATGGAAAGTTTGGAAAACAAAGTCAAGGGAATTTCCCAGAATAAAGAATAAAAACAAAAATACTTGGAATGGAAAAAAAATAAAACAACTAGAGTCAATGCTTAAGGTCCAATGTCTAATTCAATAGCATTCTAGAATAAGATAAGAAGGAAATCAATTTAAAATCATTTTTAAAAACAACAAGAAAATAAAAGAACAGAGAAAACAAGAAACTAAGTGCAGGACTGCAAATGCTCATTGAATACCTGACAATTATATTATATAAGAAATACATACCAATGTGTTTCTTTTTGAAATTTCAGAACTCCAGAAATAAAGAGTAAATAATCAAGATTCTAAAATGGTGTGGGGCCAGATCACATAAAATGAAACAGAAAAAAGGAACAGCTTCTGAATTCTCAGTAGTAAAATTAGACATCAATAGAAACTAAAATCTAAGGGAAAGTGATTGTTAATAGGAAATTCTACAACCGATCTCATTAGTAGAGTGTGAGGAAAAAGAAAAGGTAGCATGCTCCAGCAGGAAGGTTTGAAAGAGGGAGAAAAAAAGCTGATAGATCATATGGTAATCTTTATATTTAAAATTTATAACTTTATCAGCTTAAAATTTAAAGGATTTTGATAGATTTGATAAACTAGAAATGTTAGGAAGAGTTACATTAAACACCAAGCATGTAAGTAAAAAAGAAATTATTATCTCTAATAATGCTAAAAATTATAGAAGGATAGTAGAGAATTACATCAGGAATGTTTCTATGCCATAACCATAATACTATTAAAAACTATTGATCATACCCCAGAAAAGGACTCAAGTCCATAGGAATGGATAATGGCTGGGAGCTGGAGCATAATCCCAGGACAGGGACTCCTGCTGATTGCAGGGAGATGGCCCAAGGGGATGGGAGAAAGGAGACTGTGGCAGGGAACGCCTTTGAGGGAAAGGTAGGCAGCCATGAAGGCAGGGTGCTACTGCTGAGTCATGTGCAGGCGGTGGAACCACCACTATTGCCTTTCTCTCCCCATAAATGAGTGCCGGGAGCCGATTACTCGAGAAAGATCCCAGAGATATGGCTCTTGAGTGCCTGATGCTCCAAGAAATACAGAAGGACCAGCCAGGGAGGTCCTTTGAATGCCAGCTTCCGGAGGCTAGGAAAAGATTTTAATAGTACAGTATCTTCTGCACCCATGGTCACTGGCTTTCCTGAATACCAGGAACTCCCAGGGTCCCCATGATTCAAGCAATTGCACCAGCTCCACACTCGGTCCTCACTGGGGCAAACCCAAGTCCTCCAGCGCAGCCTCAGGAGCAAACTCATGTGGATGATCCACAAGCAGAGGTGGGGATAAAACCACAATTGAGCTTCATGGGAGGAGTAGCTAAGGAAGGGGATTGAAAATCCTTCCACCAGTTATACAAGATGCATATTAAATCCACACAGTCAACTAGGTAGACTCTGGGTCTATGGAATATATAAAAGGACAATGAATGTTCCCACAAAATAAAGCACTCCAGTTCTAGCAGCTGTAGACATTAGAGGCAAGAATATGCAGGATTAAGGCCAGATCAGAGTCTGAGCTGTCCCCACAGTAGATCCAGAGACCAGCCCCTTACCCCCACACCAATATTATAGGGCCTTCCAGCAAGGCAGAGGTGGGCTGTAACTCACGGCAGGGGAAAGGACACTGACAGCTAAGACCTGAGAAAAACATTATTCTTCTTATATTTTGATTCATTCCGTAGTTGATTTTGGATTTTTTCTCTATTGTTGTGTTTGTTGTTGTTATTATATCTATTTAAGCTTTTGAGAACTTTAAAAACAAATTTTTAACTACACTTTTTATTTGCTTTATATACTTCTACCTCTACAAATGGCTCTTCACTGTTCTGTGGAGGTTTGTTTTTGTTTCCCTGTTTTTGTTTTTATTTATTGCTCTTTTCTTGGTGTAGCTATTTTTTAATATATATAAATCTTTTTTATATACTTCTATTTAATTTTGCTTTCTATTTTTTCTTTCTGCTTTTCACTATGGTTATTAGTTTATTTTGTTTTCTTTCGTTTATTCCTCAGTTAGCTCTCTGCTTTGGTCCTTGTTTTCTGTTGTGTGCTTTAGTTAAGTGTTGCTTTTAATTAATTTATATCATTTTTTATTTCCTTTACTCACCAGGTCACTCTCTTACACTTTGTTTTCTTTGGAGTATATTAGTTTTGTTTGTGTGCCTATAACATGTGTGTGTGTGTGCATGTTCCTTTTTGTTACTATTTGTCTAATTTTGCATTTATCATTTGTCTGGGGATCACTTTTTTCCCCTAAGTTTTTGTTTGTTTTTTGTGTGTTCATTTAAATACCCAATACTGCCATAATGAACAGCTTGTGGGATCCTAGTTCCCCAACCAGGGATTGGGCCTGAGCCTGTGGGGTGGGAATGCTAAGTTCAGGACACTAGACTTTCAGATAACTCCTCACCTGAGGGGGTATTAATTAGTGAGAATTTCCATGAAGGCCTCCACCTGTATCCAAGACCCAGCACTACTCAACTGCTGGCAGGGCCCAGCACAAGATGCGTCACCTAAACAACATGCAAGACAAGAACATAAACCCAATCATCAGCAGTCTTCTCAAAGACGTCCTGAAACACCACCTCACACAGCCCTGCCCATGAGAGGGGGAAAAATACCTCCTCTCTCCAGAATGCAGGCACAAGTCCCTCCCAATGTGAAGCCTATACAAACCACAGAACTAACCTCACCCACCAAGGGCAGAGACCAAAAATAAGAGGAACTATGACTCTATAGCCTGGGGAAAGGAGAACTCAAACACAGTAAGTTAGATAAAATGAAAAGACAGAGAAATACTGTGGTCATGTATGGATGAGAGAGTTGGACTGTGAAGAAAGCTGAGTGCCAAAGAATTGATGCTTTTGAACTGTGGTGTTGGAGAAGACTCTTGAGAGTCCCTTGGACTGCAAGGAGATCCAACCAGTCCATTCTGAAGGAGATCAGTCCTGGGTGTTCTTTGGAAGGAATGATGCTGAAGCTGAAACTCTAGTACTTTGGCCACCTCATGCAAAGAGTTGACTCATTGGAAAAGACTCTGATGCTGGGAGGGATTGGGGGCAGGAGGAAAAGGGAACGACAGAGGATGAGATGGTTGGATGACATCACCGACTCGATGGACGTGAGTTTGAGTGAACTCTGGGACAGGGAGGCCTGGCGTGCTGCAATTCATGGGGTCGCAAAGAGTTGGACATGACTGAGCGACTGAACTGAACTGAACACCATATTCAAGTTGGGTTTACCCAAGGGATGAAAGAATTTCTCAATATATGTAAGCCAATCAATATGATACATCAATAGTAACAAATTAAAAGATAAAAATCATATGATAATCTCAACAGATGTAGAAAAAGCATTTGACAAAATTCAGCACTCATTTATGTTAAAATTCTCCAGAAAATCAGCATATAAGGAACCTACCTCAATATAATAAAGGCCATTTTTGATAAACCGAACTGAGACCAAACATTATTCTCAATGGTGAAAAACTGAAAGCATTTCCTCTAAGATCAGGAAAAAGACAAGGGTGCCCATTCTTGCCACTATTATTCAACATAGTTTTGAAAGTCCTACTCATGTCATTCAAAGAAGAAAAAAAAAAAGGATTTGAGATTAGAAAAGAAGTAAAGCTCTCATTGTTTGCAGATGACATGATACTATACATAGAAAATACTAAAGATATTATCAGAAAATTACCAGAGTCAATCAGTGAATTTAGTAAAGTCAAAGGATACAAAATCAATATACAGAAATTCTTTGCACTACTATACACTAACAATGAAAAATCATAAAGAAAAATTAAGGAATCGATCCCACTAACAATTGAAAGAGAATAATAAAATACCTAGGAATAAACCTACCTAAAGAAACAAAAGACTTGTATGCAGAAAAATATGACACTGATGAAAGAAGTAAAAAACAACACAAACAGATGGAAAGACATACCATACCAACATACCATCTTCTTGGATTGGATGAATTAATATTGTCAAAATGACTATACTACCCAAAGTAATCTACAGATTCAATGCAAAAGCTATCAAATTATTAACACCTATATGGAATCTAGAAAAATGGTAGTGATTCACCTATGTGTAGAAATGCAGACATATAGAACAGACTTGAGGACACATCAGGGGAAGGAGTGGGTGGGATGGATTGAGAGAGTAGCATGGAAAGATATACATTACCATACACAGAACAGATAGCCAGTGGGAATTTGATATATGATGCATGGAGCTCTACTTGGTGCTCTGTGACAACCTAGAGGGGTGGGAGATTCAAGATGGAGAGGATGCATGTATACATATGGCTGACTCATGATGATACATGGCAGAAACCAGTACAATATTGTAATTATCCTCCAGTTAAAAATACATAAATTAAAAAAAAAAAAACTAAGAAAGACTGTAATTTATATTCACAAGTTAGGATAAGTTAATTCAGCAGGCACTTGAAAGCCCTCAGGTAATTTCCAGATTACCAGTAAGATTGTTTATGAAGTGAATGTACCATTCTTGACATTTTGTAAAGATATTTTAATGACTTATTAACATATCCTCCTTTGGAGCCTTCCCTGCAAAGTCAGTCTTCCCATACTTCCTGAAATGTCAATATTAGTTTTTAAAACTGATGTAGTAAATGCAGACATTGTTTATTTGTATCTGCTCCTAATGAAAGCTGCTGAAAATCTGGGCTATTTTGAATCCTGTGGAAGTATTACCCACCAAGAAACTGACTGCCTTGAGTCACAGCTCACTTCAGACCCTCACAGTCATTTCATTATTTATAGTAAATAATAGGCCAGTGAAACAGTGTGAATAGCATAGCTTGTGTAAGTATCCTTTTGTGGTATGTTTTAAGAGGTAGAAGACAAAGGCTGCTCTAACAATAGTTTGGAGCTATAAATATTTGTTAATACCTATTACAAAACATGTAAATGGAGAAATGTCATTTCTTTAATGAACATAATGTGCATATTAAACTTTAGAATCCTATAGAGCTCTTTTATTGAACTTCTGTCAAGTCAGTCAGTGCACTTAAGTTGAACTGAAATTCAAGGAAGCAACTGATATTAATATTCAACTGAAGAAGCAACAGACTGAATGAGATAAGCAGTTTGAAAGGTTTAAAGGTTTAAAATGTGTTTTAATTTCCATTAGACTCACTTACACATTCATATTACAAGAATATCCTAGTGTATAAAATATTTAATACATTAATTTTCCTTTCAAAATATAATGAAATAAATTACTAAATGTTAAGAAAATGAAAATTATTTGTGACTTGAGTTTTTATATTTGGCAAATCAGCTTCTGCAAGAAAGAAAACTAGTGTTTATTTGTCAGAAAAGTGGGATTCATTTATGGAGCATAGGATTTGTCATTTTCCTCCAGATCCTAAATATGAAATGGTAAAAAGTTAAAATTTTGGGATTCCAAACTTTCTCAAGTTTTTTTGAAACATTTCTAGTCAATAACTTTATTACTGTGCATCCAAAGAGAACAACATAAAACCTTCATTGTTTCCCTACTGTTTACAATTTTTACCATCATTAGTTTCAAACTTGGCTCTCAACACAACCAAGTTCTTGATGTGTTTGATTTATGTGATGCAGTAGCTTTCTGTTAGTAACTGGGTCTTCTTGATAAGGCAGAAATACACATTTATTTATGTATGCAAAAGCTAAAAGCTAAAATTTACATTATATTATATAAAATATGTATTTAAGTGCAATGTCTAAAACTAAAATCTCATCAATCTGTTGGTGTACTACAGTTACAATATTTGATTTTTTATAAGAACAAAGTTTTAGTGGTAAAAATCACTTCCTTCTAAATAATATGGCTATGTCAGTTGATGACATTATTTTTACATGATCTTGTTTTTGACCTCCAAAGTTTGAAAGAGCAAAGAGACTGTTTTCAAAATGTTCTTGAGAAAATCTTTGTGAAGTACTAGACTAGACTATTCGCTCAGTCGTGTCCAACTCTTTTTGACCCCGTAGACTGTGGCCCACCAGGCTCCTCCGTCCATGGGATTCTCCAGGCAAGAATACTGGAGTGGGTTGCCATTTCCTTCTCCAGGGTGAGAGCAATTATATGATCCTATCCCTTTAAAAAAGTGACATGCCAGAAGGCTAATTTTATTTTCTTCCAAGAATCTTATAATTAAATGAAAATCTGACTCCTAATTAAGTATCAATAAACTAGGCTTCTTTAGGAAATTCATGTTCCTAATTCTTTCTTTAATTATACTATTTAACTTCCTTTGAAGAAATTACTTTGATTTTAAATTCTGCATTTTGTATTTTAACAAACCAAAGAAAATAGATACCATCATGTTTTATGTAAACTGCAGCGCTAATGGGCCATGTGCAGCTGCCAGGCAGGCTGCATTCTGAGGGCTGGGGACAGTATGCATATTGTTTGGTGCAGTATCCATTTTATGTAGAAAAATCAATTATTGCAAGTATTCAATGAGCTGTTAGAATAAGTCTTCAGAACTAGCAGGGCCTCTAGTAACCATCTGGGCTAATGGTTTGCAATGTTTTCACCAGTAACAATACTTTTATTATCTTAATTGTAGATCCTAGAGATTTTGAAGGATTTAAAATGAGTGAACAAGCTGAAATGTATACTGTTATTTTGAACACTGGAAAACAGATACGACCCAGAGGGATGGTACGGGGAGGGACGAGGGAACGGGGTTCAGGATGGGGAACACATGTATACCTGTGGCGGATTCATGTTGATGTATGGCAAAACCAATACAATATTGTAAAGTAATTAGCCTCCGATTAAAATAAATAAATTTGTATTTAAAAATAAAAAAATAAAAGTTGAAATTAAAAAAAAAATGTAGCTGTTACCAACAGCAAAAAAAAAAAAAAGAAAGAAAGAAAGAAAATCACATGGATTTTTAATTCATGAAGAACTCTGTTATTATATTGGGGATTCAGGTTAGGAATTATGAATCAGTCTCTGTCCCTCACTATACAGAACAAAAGTTGTGCCAGTGTCATATGGGGTTATACAGCTAAGGGAGGTTGCACTGGAAAGAGATATCAAGAATATCACTCAATATACTGTCCTAGATTTCCTATTTTCTTTTGACTACTATACTCTCATAGACCTTTAGGTCCTTACTTGACTTGCTTGTTTATCAGTAATGCCCTCCTCCCTCTTTTCAATGCTTCTTCATAGAGAATACAAATTTCATCTCCTGTGAGGCATCTCCTGATTTCCATCCCCTGCCATGTTTGGATAGAAACAATGTGCTGTTCCCTGTGCTTATGTTACAAGTTATAGCATCTGTCTTCTGTCCTGACTGATTGTTCACAAGTATCTGTCCAATTAGATTGAAAGGCTCCCAACTGTAGGAAGAGTCTCTGGTTCCTCTTTGTAATTCTATTGCCTGCATAGGTTGACTTCAATGCGCCTGCCACATAAAGCTTGTGTGTGGTGTATAATCATGACCTGCTCAAAATACTGAAAGTATCCAATTGTATTTATAGTCAGCATAATCATAAACTTTACTTAGCTACATTTATACATTTCTCACAGCAAAATATGTTTATACTGAATAACTGAAATTCAGTACAAAATGGTAGCTTCAGAAAATCCTGTATTTTGCTAATAAACTGAATAATGAATTTCATTATTCAGATAGAAAAACATACGGTCCTTTTATGAAAAAAGTGTAGCAAAGACATTAAAAAGTAACTATGTTAATACCATGTTGAAGTATGTGCCAAATTCACAGAAAATTGTGTATGTCAACAATTATGCACTACTGATTTCCAACATCATCCTATTATTTTTTTACAGATCCCATCCTAGTGGGTACAAGGAGAAAAAAAAATGCTGTCTTTCAGTTTATTCAACAAAAGCACAAGTTCCTACATTATCTAGTGAATTTAATGAGCATCTTACATACTTGCAACAAGTTGTCAAAGTACTCTTTCTTTGAAATGAGATATTGGTAGAGATAGAGCGGAAGTACAGTGCAATGGTTCTCTGTTTGAGATTTGCTGTCAACTATGTCTGAATCTTTACTTTGCCAATTGCAGCTAGGTGACCTTGGGGAGTTAATTAACCTCTTTAAGCTCCAATTATCTCATTAAAAATAGAGCTAATAATAGAACTGATTTTATAAAGTCATTAAAACAGTTAAATAGAATAATGCATAGAAAGTATTTTGTGCCACACTTGGCTAAATAGCAACAATAAATGCAATTAACTAATACTGCTAAAATTGTGGAGTGGTTGTTATTGTAATTATGGTCATAGAAACAAGAACAGAAGGGACATTAGTGATAACTTTAAAACAAATCCTTTATTTTACAGTTGAGGAAATGGAAGTTTAGAACTGTAAGCCTTGTTCAACTTTGTTTATGTGGTAAATGATTAAACTAGTACAGTTTCCAGGTGTCCAGAATTGCAGGCCAGCGTTCTTTATAATCTTCATTAAAATGACTATTAAAATTCATCTTCTATGTAATTGATTTACCACAAACAAAACCATTTCTTACTTTTAGAATTATTTCCTTTGTGATGGTTTACTTGAGTGAAGAAAAGTAGCAGAAAACTAATGATCAAGATATTTGGGTAAATTGTGAAAATTATTTTAAATCCTTTAGTTCACATTATGTTTTTCATTCTTATCCTCCCATGATACACACCTCTGCTGCTGCTGCGGCTGCTGCTAAGTCGCTTCAGTCATGTCGGACTCTGTGTGACCCCATAGACGGCAGCCCACTAGGCTCCTCTGTCCCTGGGATTCTCCAGGCAAGAACACTGGAGTGGGTTGCCATTTCCTTCTCCAGTGCATGAAAGTGAAAAGTGAAAGTGAAGTCACTCAGTCGTTCCCGACTCTTAGCGACCCCATGGATTAGAGCCTACCAGGCTCCTCCGTCCATGGGATTTTCCAGGCAAGAGTACTGGAGTGGGGTGCCATTGCCTTCTCTGATACACACCTTTAGGAAGATGTTATTGCTTGCCAACAAGTAGAAAAAAATCCCTTCTGAGATAACTTGCACCCAGAGATAGGTCAACATACATATTTACTTAAGGACACTATTCCAGTACCTGTCCTTCATGTACAATCCCTAACCTGAGGTCAGTTTCTGCTATAGACACATCAATTGTCAGAATTTTAACACTTGCTCTGATTCTGGAAACTCCTCCACTACCTTTCACATTTCTTATTTGCTTTTAATTGATTTGTAAATGCAAAGCTAACTTTCAAAGAATTTTTTCCTATATACATTACTACTTTAATTGACCAACATTGTTTTAATGCCACTTTTGATCAATTAATTTTGGAAGGTGCTCATATTTATTTTAACATGGTGGTAATATTAAATACATACACTGAATTTAAGTGAGCAGACGAACAGCTATCTGATAAGTCTTTCATTATATACACTTTACTTTTTCTATTTAGATTACAGTATTCTTACCAAAGCAATATATAATTCAGATCCCAAGAAAAAAATGGTTTAAAAATACCTAAGAGATATTATAAATATCCTGGTTTAAATGAAATGCATATATATGTCTGCATCTAGCTTTTAACTCAAACTTTTATAAAAATGATTTCCTATGTAATTATAATTTTAATGCCTGTGTAACATTACATAACTTGAATGGTCATAATTAACATTTCTTGTTTTGTAGGACACTTACGTTACTTTCAATATTAGGCTATTATAATTAATGTTTTAATAAGTATATTTAAAATAATGTCTTTTTTACATTTCAATCTTTAAAATTTAGCAGCATTGAAATACATATACTAGGACAAATAATATAGACATTTAAAGCATATTATTTTTGTCAAATAGGATAAGTGCCTCTCACATATAAGGTAATTGAAAATGCAAAATGATATTTCTTATTGTGCCCCTTACTTGTACAACTTTTATTATTAATAAAGTGAAATATTCTTTATTTCATTAGTGATTGTTTCTAAATTAATGAATACTTTATAATTTATTCATGAACTATGTTGAGTTTTTTCTCTTTAATTGATTTCTAAGTTTTAATTATTTTGTTTAAAAAATATGCTTTAGTAATTTGTTCTGTTTGCTATTTACTCATCTTTCTCCAAATTATCTAACCAAAGTTGTTTGCTTATGTGAATTTTAAGATTGATTTTTAAATTTCCTAAAGGTTTGAAATTAAATTAAATATACAAAAAAATCTGGAAGTAAATTTTTCTCCAGTCTTCCCATTCAAATATTTATTTACTCATTCCATTAATTCAAACAAAATATTATAAGTCTTATTCATTTCTTGTTAAGCTGATTCTCAGTGCTATTTCACATTTGTTCCTATAAAGTAACTTTTCTACTATAACTTCTAACTGGTTATGACTTGTAAAAGGAAATCTTAGGATTTTGGCTTGCTTGTATCTGGGCAGTATATTTAATTCAAAAATTTTACTTCTTTTTGTCTCTAGTAAATTTTCTCTTGAGAAACCTATATGCAGGTCAGGAAGCAACAGTTAGAACTGGACATGGAACAACAGACTGGTTCCAGATAGGAAAAGGAGTACATCAAGGCTGTATATTGTCACCCTGTTTATTTAACTTCTATGCAGAGTACATCATGAGAAACGCTGGGCTGGAAGACGCACAAGCTGGAATCAAGATTGCCGGAAGAAATATCAATAAACTCAGATATGCAGACGACACCACCCTTGTGGCAGAAATTGAAGAGGAACTAAAAAGCCTCTTGATGAAAGTGAAAGAGGAGAGTGAAAAAGTTGGCTTAAAGCTCAACATTCAGAAAACTAAGATCATGGCATCTGGTCCCATCACTTCATGGCAAATAGATGGGGAAGCACTGGCAACAGTGTCAAGACTTTATTTTTTGGGGCTCCAAAATCACTGCAGATGGTGACTGCAGCCATGAAATTAAAAGATGTTTACTCCTTGGAAGGAAAGTTATGACCAACCTAGATAGCATATTCAAAAGCAGAGACATTACTTTGCCAACAAAGGTCCGTCTAGTCAAGGATATGGTTTTTCCAGGAGTCATGTATGGATGTGAGAGTTGGACTGTGAAGAAAGCTGAGCACGGAAGAATTGATGCTTTTGAACTGTGGTGTTGGAGAAGACTCTTGAGAGTCCCTTGGACTGTAAGGAGATCCAACCAGTCCATTCTAAAGGAGATCAGTCCTGGGTGTTCTTTGGAAGGACTGATGCTAAAGCTGAAACTCCAATATTTTGGCCACCTCATGCAAAGAGTTGACTCATTGGAAGAGACTCTCATGTTGGGAGGGATTGGAGGCAGGAGGTGAAGGGGATGACAGAGAATGAGATGGCTGGATGGCATCACTGACTCGATAGACATGAGTTTGGGTAAACTCTGGGAGTTGGCGATGGACGTGCTGCGATTCATGGGATGGCAAAGAGTCAGACACGACTGAGCAACTGAACTAAACTGAACTGAATTTTCTTATGCTTTCCATTTACTATTGTTTTCTTTCCTCAGTCCATGGGCAAAATTCACTTGCTCCTCTGTTCTTATGGTGCAAATAACAGCATGGCAGTAAATTTAGATGGAACATAATTCACTTTAATAGAATAATATGTTTACAATAATAATTTTGCCAAGGCATAGCTTCCTTCATTTCTCCATTAATAACTTAGTCTTCTGAAATCTGAATTTCATACAAGCTAACATCACTTACTACTTTTCTAGTCTAATATTTATTTATTTTTCATTGTCTATAAATAAAAGTTTATTGGAACATGAAAAAGATCTATTTTTTATTTTATTTATTTTTATTTTACTTTTATTATCATAGATTAGGTGACTTACGCAACAAACATTTCTCACAGATCTGGAGTCTAGAATTCCAGCATCAGTACACCAGCAGATTCAGTGTCTGGTGAGGACCTACGTTCTGGCTGACAGATGTTGTTCTTTTTTCTGTGTCCTCACATGGGGGAAGAGCAGGAGTGCTCTCTGCTGCTGCTGCTAAGTCCCTTCAGTCCTGTCCGACTCTGTGCGACCCCATAGACAGCAGCCCACCAGGCTCCCCCGTCCCTGGGATTCTCCAGGCAAGAACACTGGAGTGGGTTGCCATTTCCTTCTCCAATGCATGAAAGTGAAAAGTGAAAGTGAAGTTGCCCAGTTGTGTCCAACCCTCAGCGACCCCATGGACTGGAGCCTACCAGGCTCCTCCGTCCTCGGGATTTTCCAGGCAAGAGTGCTGGAGTGGGGTGCCATTGCCTTCTCCATAATATTTATTTTTAATATATTCAGATGCTAATCTATGTGATAGGATAGGATTAAAATAGCTTGCTATGTCACCAGTGATTTTCCAATTATCAAATTAGTTAATTACTTAATTCATAGTAATCACTTGTTGAATTCCAATGAGCACTCTTTAGGCTATGTCATATTTTTAGAACTCAACAGTGCAGTTTTCTTCATCTTCTTCATTATGGGATCTATATCATTGGATATCTCACCCATCTTTCCACATTCTTCCATTAGATCTCTTGAGTGATCTTCAGATTACTATGATGGCTCCTTTTCTGCCCATAGATTAATATTGGTATTTCCATGAGGGTTTCTTTGATTCATATCATCCCTCTGTCCTCCCTGCCCCACCCCCAACTATTTTTGTGTTATCTTCTTGAGCAATCCAAACTCTTTCACAGACTCAAATGTGACCTGTACATGACAGACTCCCAAATTTATATGTTCAGTTCAGTTCAGTCGCTCAGTCGTGTCCAACTCTTTGCGACCCCATGAATTGCGGCATGCCAGGCTCCCTGTCCATCACCTACTCCCAGAGTTCACTCAGACTCACATCCATCAAGTCGGTGATGCCATCCAACCATCTCATCCTCTGTCATCCCCTTCTCCTCCTGCCCCCAATCCCTCCCAGCATTAGAGTCTTTTCCAATGAGTCAACTCTTCGCATGAGGTGGCCAAAGCACTGGAGTTTCAGCTTCAGCATCATTCCTTCCAAAGAACATCCAGGATTGATCTCCTTCAGAATGGACTGGTTTGGATCTCCTTGCAGTCCAAGGGACTCTCAAGAGTCTTCTCCAACACCACAGTTCAAAAGCATCAATTCTTTGGCGCTCAGCTTTCTTCACAGTCCAACTCTTGCATCCATATATCACCACTGGAAAAACCATATCCTTGACTAGACGGACCTTTGTTGGCAAAGTAATGTCTCTGCTTTTCAATATGCTATCTAGGTTGGTCATAACTTTCCTTCCAAGGAGTAAACGTCTTTTAATTTCATGGCTGCAATCACCATCTGCGGTGATTTTGGAGCCCCCAAAAATAAAGTCTGACACTGTTTCCACTGTTTCCCTATCTATTTCCCACAAAGTGATGGGACCAGATGCCATGATCTTCGTTTTCTGAATGTTGAGTTAGCTATCATCTATTTCTAGAACTACATTGCTAATTATGTACTTGTCATTTCTACCTAGATGTCTGACAAAATGTTTGATCAGTCCAAATGGGATTCTTTATGTTCTTCCTTAAAATAATCTTCCCTGTTGGAATTTTTTTTTTTTTTTTGGGTAATGGCTTCATGGCCTCATTAAAAAATAATGATGCTCTATGATGACAGTGATATAATAGTAACAAGAAACATTTTTTTTCAACTCTTACTATATTCCAGGAACTACTAAAAGAGCATTGCATATATTAATTCATGAAATCTCTTTAAAATCCTATGAGGTAGAAACAGTTATTATACTAAGTAAGAAAATTTAGGCACAAAGAGTTTGAACATTTGCCCACTGATATGAAAAGTGGTGAAATCACTTATAGAATCTCATTTCACTATAAACTCTATTGTTCAGGATTTCTTCTTTTGTAGAGCCACAATTCTGTGATTCCAAGCTAAAAACATCAGAGGCATCCCTGAGTCATTGCTTCTTCTTATATTCCTAAATAATTTACCAAGCCTATCATTTTGGTCTCTCACATATTCTTAGGTGACATCCTTCTCCACCTCTATGGTCTCTTTGTTATTTTAAGCAAGCACCAACTCAGTATGGCAAAGATCATCTCAGCTATTTGATTGTTTTCAATAATGCCTTTAATATAGTCAGGCATGACTCAATCATTCTTATGTTTAAAATCTTTCCATGATTTTTGTTCTGTACAGGATGAAATTTAAACTCTTCAGCAAAGTACACAAGATGTTTTATATTCTAAATTCGTCTTATGTTTCCAGACATTTCATGCTTGCTCCTCTATCTTACCCCTAATATATGCTCCTAGTTGTACTGAGGGGCTTACCTGGTTGCTCAGTGGTAAAGAATCTGCCTGCCAATGCAGGAGATGTGGGTTTGATCCCTGGGTCAGGAAGATCCTCTGGAGCAGGAAATGGCAACTCACTCCAGAATTCTTGCATGAAAAAACCCATGGACAGAGGAGCCTGGAAGGCTACAGTCCATGGGGTTGCTCAAAGTTGGACATGATTGAGTGACTGACTGAGCATACACACAGTTGTACTGAACTACTTGTCCTTCCTTATTGAAATATATATATACATATGTGTATATGTATACATATGTACATATTCATTAAATTGTATGTGTGTATGTATAGTTGTGTGCATATATGTGTGTATACACAATGTATATATATATATATGCACACACACATATATATGCATACATATATATATGTATATATATATATACACATATGCATTGGGTTAGGATTGTGTCTTCATTTACATATATATTTTTGATTTTTAACAAAATACAATACCCTACACATGGCAGCTATTGAATAAGCTTTGGTTGAATACATGAATGAATTAAGAAAAGCAATGACAGAATGAAAAGTTTTTAGGCAACCATTTTTTTTTTATGGTTCATGATATAAATTAATTTGGTTCAACCTCTCACAACTGAGAGAATCTGAGTATGTGAGATCCAGGTATTAGGCAAAATTCTAGAAGAGGTACACCATATTCAGCTCCTTGAAAATTTAGGGAGTAGAATGAAGACAATATTTACGATGTATATACTCCAAGTAAAGTTATTCTCAAGTAGTTCTGAAGACACAGTATGTATACTTGTATCAGCTATACAATGATTTCTTCATACTTTCTCAGCTTACTAATTATCGGGGCTTGCTCTCCATTTATGGATGTTTGTATATGGGAGTCCCACTGTTTTAAGAAGTTTAATGGATTCTAACGGAGAAGGCAATGGCACCCCACTCCAGCACTCTTGCCTGGAAAATCCCATGGATGGAGGAGCCTGGTGGGCCACAGTCCATGGGGTCGCTAAGAGTCAGACACAACTGGGCAACTTCACTTTCACTTTTCACTTTCATGCATTGGAGAAGGAAATGGCAACCCACTCCAGTGTTCTTGCCTGGAGAATCCCAGGGACGGGGGAGCCTGGTGGGCTGCCATCTATGGGGTCACACAAAGTCGGACAGGACTGAAGTGACTTAGCAGCACTGGATTCTAAATTCACCGTCATGATTGCAACATAGAAAAATATGTTAAATTAGGAGAATGATGGCCTCTTTTAATAGTAATATGGGAGCAGCTATGGATATAAAGCCTATGGATGACAATAGTCAGTATCAGAAGATAATATTAGACCTGTGTTTCAACAGATCACACATGTTGGGGAGTAAGAGGTAAAGAAGCAATTAGTATCTACTTGTTAGAAATGTCTCATAAATACCAAAATAATTTTGAGTATTATTCTCCTTAGTTCTAGTTTTTTATTTGAATTTATAGCTTGTGTGTGTTTTGTCAGTTGTGTCTGACTCTTTGCGACCCTATCAATGGACTGTAGTCTGCCAGGCCCCTCTGTCCAAGGGATTTACAAGACAAGAATACTGGAGTGGGTTGCCATTTCCTCCTCCAAGGGATCTTCCTGACTCAGGGATTGAACCAGTGACTCCAGCTTCTTCTGCATCACAGGCTAATTCTTTAACTGCTGAGCCACCAGGAAAGCCTGAATTTCAAGCCTACTGATCTACTGAATACTCATTTTAATGTGAACCTTACTAAAGTACATTTAGGAAGTAAATGAAAGTATATAAAATTCTAAACACAATGAAAAAAGAAACTAAAAGTAAGCCAAGTCAATTAACTTTCTCAATTATTTTTCTTTCTGTAAGATATATTTTGGACTAAACAAAATATCACTCAAAAAAAAAAATCAAGGTTATATAACTCTAAAGAATGCATAGTGACCCAAGTCATTTAGCTGCTCAAATAGCTGGCAGGTGAAATGACAGCATCTAAATCATAGATTGGCTAGGAAGAGAAAAATAAAATTTTTGGACTAGAACAGTTGCTTGATAAATGTATCCTATTTTTCTTCAATGTTTACTTTTGATAAATGGCCAGACTTTGCCATGACTTTGCCTTGACACTTATCTCATAGTCAGTGGCCATTATCTTGTGACAACAATCTATTTCTTTCTGTTATCTTGCAGCTCATAATTGTTAAGTCTTCTTACTGAAAACTTTCTCTCAGTTTTGTACTTTATGACATATAGGCCAAAACTTTCAAATGAAGTATTTTAAGCATATGACTTATAACTAAAATTAAAAAATAATAAGCTTAGAAGTAGCTCTGTGGCTTTTTATGCACATAACCTCTACAGGGAAAATTTTACAGAAAGCAAAGCAATGCTGACACTTTTAAAAATTCAGACTTCTTTAAACTCCATGTAAATTCCTCAGAAAGTTCATAGACTGGCAGCTCAAGGAGACACAACAGTATTTACTCATTACCATACTGATCATACCCCATTGTATTGGATGGATAGCCACATTGCCAGTTCCTTAGAAGACTGAGCAAGTTGCCAGGAATTTGTAACCATCAGCATTCCCCTCCCTAAATATATATATATTTTTTCTTTCCTAAGTGTTACTGATCTTGTGGCTATAGGAGGCTTACTAGAGCACACTAGAAACAGCAGAAATGCAGGGCAAATCCTCTAAGAGGGTATTGTTTGTTTGGATAGTTCCTTTTAAAACATTTAAACTGAACAACTGGACAATCAATTATATTGATAAGACCTGCACTAGCTTCCATGACCATCCGATTTAATTGTTCTGTCTTATAGAAGAGAAAACTAAAGCCCAGAACATTTTTATAACATGTCAGGTCTACTTAGAAAGGAAAAGCCTTCATTTCATGTAAAACAAACAACTCTTGCAGAAATATTTAATTCAGTGTTCTTTCTACTTATCATTGTTCTTAGAAGTCACAAGACTGCTCGCTAAAAATACAGATTTATTGATCTCTACTACAAATTCAGGGTGAGGCCAAGGAATCTACATTTTCACAGTTTAGGAGATTCTGATATCTAGAGGATTCTGATGTAACCAGTCTAATAACATATTTTAACAAATAGTGTTCTATATCATGTCTCTTCATAAATATAAGATCATCTTCCTCAGTGCTTTGGCTGACACACTAAATTTATCAGTAATGGGATTTCCTAACCATTCAGCTTCAGAAATATCTAATGGAGACTGAAGCTGGGAGCGGAGGGAGTGGTGTGTGTGTGTGTGTGTGTGTGCATGCGAGCACATGCGAACACAGATGAAAGCTAAATACGAAGAATGGTTTGGTAGGACCATGGTCTCAAACAAGCCAAGAGCATCATAGAGAAAAATATCAAATTGATTCAAGACCCAGATACTGTGATACAGTTGGCCCTCCCTATTCATCGGTTCTGCATCTTTGGATTCAATCAACCATCGACAAAATTCTGCAGATGCAGAACCTGGGGATATGGGGGTGGGGTCCTTGTATAAGGGACTTGAACATCAATGAATTCTGGTACTCTCCGGGAGTTCTGGCCCCAATTCCCTGAATATAATGAGGAACAACTGTATATTAGAACTACTTTTATACATATTTTGGGGGAATTTAGATGAATGTGTGCTGTTGTCACCAAAGAAAGAGGACTTAAAGTTGAGGTCAGTGCCAACTTCTATCATAGGTAATGAGTAGACTCTGTTAAGAGCTACTGGTTGTAACAATGCCATCAGCCCTCATTTTTTCATTACTGTCCTTACCATGCACTTATCTGTTAGTCACATCCTATTCATGTATTGCCTAAATGGCATGATCACAACATCACTTTCCACATGATCCTGTACTATGCTCCCTGTGACCTCCGTTCAGCACACATCCCCATCAGACAGGCCCGACTGCAGTAGTCCATTCACAGATAACTTGTTTCCCAGAGAACTATGTGACTATAGGTAAACACTGTGATAATCATGTTAACAGTGAGATGAAGGATGAGTTTCCTAGCATAGACAGTTGGTATGGAAAAGCAACTTCTCCATCAGTGGTTAACTTGAGCTAAGCAAAATGTGAGATGCCAATATTTCTGGATTTTGAGTCCCAATATCCTATGCATTTGGCAGCAATTGTGCCAGTATAAGTTATAAATGGATCCACATAGGTGGTACCCCTGAGAATGTAGCCAAGAGTTTGCTGGTTCAAACATTCAAATCATCTCATTGTCTCTTTTTGAGTCTTTTCCAGTGAGTTTAAAGAAGAGGAAGAATTACTTTCTTAGACTGTTGCCCACCAGGATCCTCTGTCCATGGGATTCTATCCAGGCAAGAATACTGGAGTGGCTTGCCATTTCCTCCTCCAGGAAGTCTTCTTCACCCAGGGATCAAACCCCAAGACTCCAGTGTCTTTTGCATTGCAGGCAGATTCTTTACTGCTAAGCCATCTGGGAAGCCATAACTGAATCATTCCACTGTGCAGCAGAAATTAATGCAACACTGTAAATCAACTATACCTCAATAAAATCTTTTGCAGAATTTGCTTCAATGACACCAGTATATTAATATTCACATACTATAATAGGTAAATTATAAAATTAAAGAAAGATACACATGCTTTGCTATTCCTGTAATTCTATGATTAAAAAACCCCGTGTGATTACTAGTGAATTTCAAGTTTAATGATCATTAAACATAAAATGCATCATGTGTACAGACTCATGTTTGTGGCCTTTTGTAATACTTTTGTCAAAACAAAGTGAAACAAAACGACAACACATTTACTGTCTTCAAACACTTTGTCTCAATGTTATAAAAAGTCTTTTTAATTAATTGAGTTCTGTGATGTGGATGTCCAGCTAGTAATGTCTCTGCAGATGGCAAGTGTACTGCAAGTTCCAAATAACCTTAACTAAAAATAAAATGATAAGGGTTTACTTATTTTAAATATTCTATTAATATGTTAATGATGTTAGAAGCCCTAAACAATTCAAAACAACCTTTGTGTATTCAATGGTTCTATGTTTTATGTTGTGTCATTAAATCTAAATTAGTATGTAAATGTTATTGCTGCACTATTACTTGGTACTTGAAATGAATTTAACTAGGTATTCATATTCTGTGGAATATTCTGGAATCAGATAGTTATTGAATTAAAGAGTTTATTTCCAAGGGAAGCCCCCCCATAGGTGAGTTTGCATTTGTTCAACTTGACAAACAGAAAGTTTTAATTCAAATCAGGATCACTCTTTGTGTGTAGATAACTAAATGAGAGCAAGATGAAATTTTGTCAGATTCTGCTTTCACAAAGTTAGATCTAATAAAGAAATTATGCTATTGCTCAATACAAACAATAAGCAGTGTGTTTTCTTGTGTTTCTTTTATTCTTAAAATTACTAAAGTTTAGTATTAAAGTTCAGGATGTGATTCCAGAGATACAAAAATATAAAGATACCATTTGCAATATTCACCTCAATAAGCCTATTCCAACCATGCTGCCATGCTGTGGAATATTTTGGCAACTCCATTTAGGGAACTGCTTTTAGAGATCGGATATGACTCACAAAGTCAGTCTCCTTGCTTTATTTTCACACTTCAGGAAAAAATAAAAAAAGGTGTAACTTTTTTTTTTTCCTACTCAGAGGCGACATTGTAGGACAGGCTAAGAAATCATTCCAGAAACTAGTCAAAACAAGAACTAGAAAGTAGTGGTCTTCCAAGGTAACACGAGTCAGAACTGGGCTTCAGCACCATGAGTGAGGTAAAGATGAGCAGTTGATTTTTTAAATCCCTTCTAATCTAAAGTTATTTTCTGACTCAGGATCCTGTCACACGGCACCATATCAGAGTTCCCCCTTCTTTCTAGATCCCTGTGTGCTTTGTTGTTGTGCTGCTAAGTCGTGTCCGACTCTGCAATCCCATGGCCTATAGCCCACCAGGCTCCTCTGTTCATAGGATTTCCCAGGCAAGAATACTAGAGTGGGTTGCCATTTCCTTCTCCAGGGGATCTTCCCAACCCAGGGACCAAACCCAAGTCTCCTGCGTTGGCAGGCAGAGTCTTTACCACTGAGTCACCAGAGAAGCCCATCCACTGTGTGTTAGGTAGCTATTATTCCTCTGCATTATCTCCATGGTCTGGAGTGAAATCATTGCTCCAAAGAAGAATGATATTAACCTGCTGATATGCATGCATGCCAGTGTCCATGTCTGCTGATGGTGGGCCTAACCCTGTTCTCTGACTTTCTGCAGATAGAGTCACTTCAGATCACAATGGAGAAATGAGTCTTAAGAAAGCTGGCACAAAGGAACCCTGAGGATATTTTGGGGAGATTGCCAGCACCTGATATCATCTACTAAATAGGCAACATCTATTACTTTTAGCAGAAAACACATTTTCTTTCAACATGAGAAACACTCTTGAGGCATTTTCCATTTTAGATCTCACCCTCCAGTATCCTCTACTCACATTTGTTTTTATATCAACTGCAAATACCAATGATTTCCATAAAATACCACATGTAATAAGGTGCTAAAATCATGCAGTGTGTTCTAGTAACAGGGCTAAAATCTACTTCTATATTTTCTGTATGAATGCAACTGCCTGTACAGTTTATATATATTCTGATGTATACGACGGTTTAAG
Organism: Bos javanicus; assembly: GCF_032452875.1. Lineage (NCBI taxonomy): Eukaryota > Metazoa > Chordata > Mammalia > Artiodactyla > Bovidae > Bos > Bos javanicus. Next base: position 53,807,950 of record NC_083876.1, read on the forward strand.
GTGTCAATAGTCCCAAGAATTGTCGTAGTTAGTCTAATTATCTTTTTTTGGGATTTCAAAATTCAGTTTTTAAGAGCACAAAATTCCACTGAGTGAGGATGATCAATACAGAAAATATCATTACCATGAGCCAGACAAAGCATTCAACACACAAAATATCAAGCAGTAAAACTTTCCCAGGTTTTGCATTGGTCTCCTCCAAGTAACAACATTGCTAATGTTAAAACACACATTAACAAAGGGGGCTACTGCTTGGTCTCACTACATTAAACATTTATAAATTCATTACTTAGTACTTCAAACATTCATTTATATTTTCTTACATGGAATTATTATGCATTTAGCTTTTATTCATTTAAAAAAGTTCCACTGCATTAGGTCTTCAAAGAGATTTCCAAAGTGTTCAATTACTTTTTCTAACTGTGGCTTTTTCTGTTTCTTGGAAAAAAGCCAGTTTCCCAGTCTTTACACTTTTACTCTTACTCTCTTCATCCACTTGTTCTAGGGGTTGTGAAAAGAGGTTTTCTTTCATGACTGCCTCAACAGTGAGGGTTCCTTTCTAGCTTTTAAAAATTCAAGCTTAAAAAAAATTTAAACTGGCATCTTTATAATGCCAGTAGCTTTTGCTCAGTGAGGAATCAAACCATCTGAACAATGACTGCTTGTCTAAAGCAACTATTCACAGAAGGTACAGCCTTCTGGGGAATGGGAAAAGTTTTTACCTACTGACAAATGGTAGTTGCACAACAGAATAGAACTGAACCCAAGGCAAAGTGCCTCACGTTTCCCGAGCTGAAATGATGGGATCAGTTACAGCCTTTCCGCCATTGACCCAATGTAAAAGGAACACTGACGAATATTGAACAAGATCAAGCGACAGTCTGGATGAGATCTTGTGTACTCCTTTCAAATGTCTTTAATTTACAGATTTAAAAAATTGTTTAGAGTGGTTGGAGACTTATCCCCATGTGTGAATTAAAACTTAATGATGGAACTCTAGTGAGAATCTGAGAGACAGAAAGAATAAATCTTGAGAAAATTGTCTAGTGTGTATAAATAGCTTTAACAGTTACCTCAAAGTTTAGTTTTATGTAATGTCATTTAGGTCTCACGACTTCCAAAGGCCTCTGAAAGAAATATGAACCCCGTGACTATCATCTGTGTTAAGACCTCCTGCGATTTATTGGTCCCTCTCGTTCTATGAAGTACACGAACCAATTAGAAAGAAATAAAAAATGTTTCGCTTTATCTTCCTCACTAGATTAAGCCATCATGACTGCTGGTTTGTGTTTAGATGAGAAAATATTTTAATTTCTTTATCCTATTCTTGATTCTATTGGTTAAAAAAAATTGTGGGCAGGGCTCAGAGAGGCAGACAAGATGAGGGGCTTTCACTCTCTGGGCTGTCTTACCTACTCCTCTCTTTCCTTCCCCTTCCCATCTAATCCCTCCCTGGTGCACACAAGTGAAGTTTCAGTGGTAGCTACAGAGACCTTGGATGTAAAAAGGAAGGAAGATAAAAAAAAATGCAGGAGATTGGTGCAGCCACTATGGAAAATAGTCTGGAGGTTCCTTGAAAAACTAATTGGGCTCCCCAGGTGGCTTATTGGTAAAGAATCTGCCTGCCAATGCAGGAGACACAGGAGACACTGGTTCAGTTCAATCCCTGGGTGGGGAAGATCCTCTGGAGCAGGGCATAGCAACTGGCTCAAGTATTCTTGCCTGGAGAATCCCCATGGACAGAGCAGTCTGATGGGCTACAGTTCCTAGGGTCACAAAGAGTTGGACAGGACTGAGCACTCACGTGAAAATAGCTCTAAAAATAGAGCTAACATATCATCCAACAATCCTACTCCTGGACATATATCCAGAAAAGATGAAAACTCTAAATTGAAAAGATACATGGACCCCAATGTTCACAACAGCACTATTCACAATAGCAAAGGCATGGAAGCACCTAAATGTCAATAAACAGATGAATGGATAAAGACGTGGTGTGTACACACACACACAGAATATAAAAAGAATGAAAGATTTCCACTTTCCATAACATGAATGAACCTAGAGATTATAATACTTAATGAAATGTCAGAGAAAGACAAATATTATATGATATCTATTATATGTGGAGTCTAAAAATAATACAAATGAATTTATTTACAAAACAAAAATGGACTCACAGACATAGAAAACAAATTTACAGTTACCAAAAAGGGAGGGATAAATTAGGAGTATGAGATTAATACACACACACACTACTATAAATAAAATAGCTAAACAACAGGACCTACTCTATAGCACAGGGAACTTTATTCAACATCTTATAATAACCTGTAATGGAAAAAAATTTTGAAAAAGAAAAAAACACATAAGACTGAGTCACTTTTCTGTATGCCTGAAACTACCATGATATTGTAAATCAACGATACTTCAAAAAATTCAAACAATTGCAGGGGAGGAAGATGGCAGCAGCTGTGAGATAAGAGTAGAACAGGAATGGCTAAAGAGAGACAATGTTTTAGAGAAGAAACAGGAAGTTAGCTAAAAAGTAAGGACCTTAGATTCCTGCTAGTGTTGTTCTCCATGACCCCACTATTAGTAAGTGGTAAAGTCAACTCTAAGAAATGTCAAGGTGTTTTCTATTAGAACATAAACACATCTAGTTTCTTGGCTGTATCCTGAACAGACTTATAGTGCACAAACACATCACTTTATGAACATGAATGAACAGAAGCAAACTTGTTGGGTCAGTTTTATTCTTGAAAACAAGGAAATATTCTGATTACCTCTTATAAGGTCATCTGAACTATGTATGAATAAACTAAAGAAGGAAAATTTTTAACTTTAGATATTTTTCCATATTTTTTCTTATGCTTAATTATATGTATTTGTAGTTGTTTTTGTTTTCTCTACCTTTCCTAAAATCCAAGACATACACTCTAATTATAGCTTTCTTACAGATGTCATAAAATGTTAAGGGAGCCCAGGTTTTTCAAGGAGGCTTCCTTAAATTGCTTAACACCTCTGATTTATCCAGAGCGCTGTTGCCTCTTTTGATGTCTCATGTTTAGTATTCTCCAAAAGCAGCTTTCCATGGACATATTGCTTTTTATCCTGTGTTTAATTTTCTGTACCAAAGAATTCCCCAGTTTAGCATATGGAAGCCGAGGTTTTAACCAAGCTTTAGGTGTTGAGAGAATAATTTTGAACTTTTCATGTGTGAGTTTATAAAATCAATGCTGTAAAATGTGTCCAGTGTTACTCTGATAATGTAGAGTTTCTTAGAAGTGAGTGGCTATAGGAGTGCTTTAGCAATTGAATTTTATTTTTCTTTCTATTTCTTTATTATTCAGGAAATGTGTGGAGTGTGGGGGTTGATGGCTTTCTCTTCACCTTCCAGAATGGTCTAGTTTACTGCTCTTTAACACTTTCTAATATTAGACATACAAGGAAAGAGGCAGATACAAACTAAAATAACTTACCACTTTTCAAATTTGTTAAACATTTAAAAAGAGATTGGTAGTAAAAAAAAATGAAATGCATCTGTTTGCATCTATTAAAGCTCTCTTTTATTAATATCACCATACATAATCAAGAAGTAGGTATACTGCAACTATGTGATATAATTATTATATTAGATGATTGACTAATAGTGTTAAGTTTTTAGACATTAGTTATATTTGCTTGCATCAAAGTTGCCTTTTCTTCTCAGCTAGTACTATCTTGAGAATTCAATCAGTGATGGTCATGAAAAAGAGAAGGTTTTAAAACTCCTTGCATGTTTTTTGATCAAGGGACGTTCAATCTAAGTTTACATGAACAATTAATAAAAGCAAATTAAAAGCTGTTATGCATGTTTATAGAGCTTATTCTCCATCTGCTATTTTAATACAAGTGGCAGAAGAAAAACCATTTCTAGATCTCATATATAGGACTTTGATATAGAAATTAACCAAATTCTACTTATTCTTTACTACCCCATTCAAATGGCAACCCACTCCAGAATTCTTATCTGGATAATCCCATGGACAGAGGAACCTGGCGGGTTATAGTGTCACAGAGTCAGATATGACTGAAGTGACTTAGCACACACCCCATCCAAGGGGAAGCAAGGCTATGCAAGTATTTGAGAAGTTTAAAGCAGATGTTGATTGTTGTTTCAGCCCCAGGCAAGAGAGTTTCCAAGACAAAAAGCATTAAATGGGACACAAATTATTTTATTAAGGACAATATGTAATGAAAGTATAACAAGCAGAAAACAATTTTAAAATTGTTTAATACAATTTCATAGGATATAAAATGTAAAAGAGACATGACAGCTATATTTTCCTTTATTATTCATAAGTGAATTAAAAAGCTGAAGTATTCTAATCAGTTCCTTACTGGGGACTGACATAAAATAATCATCTTCACAATTAAAATACAACTGTGGGATATTCCTAGATCAGTGCTACTCAAAGTGTGGTACGGAATACAAACTATGTGTTCCAATCACCACTGAGATATGTTGAGAAAGAGAGAATAAGTGTTTAGATACTTTTATAACAATTTGACATGACTAAGATATTCAAATGTGTTTTTCTATTTCACAAAAATATTAGTTTGTGATCATTTGGAAGGAAAAAAATCTCTTCCTGTTAAGAGAGCCTGAAGGGCACTGAATTAAATAATTAAATGTGCAGTTACCCAAGAATGGAACACTAAATCACAAAGTGAACATGGACTGCATTTTTACTGGAGGGAAATGATGGTAAACAGAGCATTGTTTCTGTTAAAATATACCTATATACACATGTATATGTATGTATATATATTTATATGGGCTTCCCTAATGGCTCAGATGATAGATATATATAATTTTATATTGTGTTAAACACTGAGACAGCTTCATGGGCTTGTAAAAACTATTAATAACAAATAGAAACATCAATTTAAATAGATCGCCAGAATGGGGAGCTCTCATACCCTATGACAACAGCAAAGCCCAACAAGAAAAAAGGTTTTATCTTGGCAAAAGATCAGCCAATGAGAGGCTGTCATAACTCAGCCAATGAAAAATCACTATACTTTGAACTTTCAATTTCTCCTAATTTCTGGTATTACTGCAGAGAGCCAGGATATTGGAAAAGAAATTATTACAAATTTAAGCATTTTAGGTTCCTTCAGCCTTCCAAGAGGTTCCAAGGAAATACGGGGGCTCTTCCCAATCTTTCCTCTAAATTAACTTGGAAAAACATTTTTCCAGATTGGCTCTTCCAGTCCTGGTTGATGTGAGAGCCACGCTCTTGGTGCTCAATCTCCCTACTATAAAGAAACCCCTACTTCAGAGGGGTTTCTTTATAATAATATTATAAAGAATGTTATAATATATATTCTATATATTCTAGAATATTATAATATTATATTATATTATAATATCTAAAATATTTCAAATAATGGGGATCTTCGATTAACCTCAAGATGTTCCCGCCTCTGAACCTACTCTGTTTTAGGTCTTTTGAGATGTATACACCCAGTCTCCTTAATTTCTTCACCCCTGTTCATTTATTATGCTCAGAATTCTTAAAGAAACATCATGCTGATTTTTCTTTTCTTCTAAAAGGAGAAAATAATTCTAGAATTTCATATCAGCCATCAAAGTAACCAATTAGAGAAATTAAATAACTTTTTGACCTCTTTTATTTACTCCATCTCTGATGACAGTAGAGTTGATTCTGGAAACACTGATCACGTGTCCACATCAAATCAACTACCCTCCTCTTACCGTCCTCTTTAAGGGCAGAATCTCCAACTAATAGTGGCAAAATTCACAGCAAACCTCCCTATCAAGAGTCCAATAAACCCCTCAAAACCTGTCCCCAGAACTAATCAACACCCTATAAGTAAAGAAGCCCTTCAAGGAATAAAGCCCATAGTGGCAAATTAGAAGGCTCAAGGTCTCATTATCCCTTGTACTAGCCCTTGTAACACTCCTATTTACTGGTAAGACAATCTAATGGCCAAGGGTAGAGATTTGTCCAGGACTTCCAAGCAATAAGCAACACTGTAATCTCTCAAAACCTTGCTGTTTCTAACTCTCATAGGCTGCGAAAATCCATTCCCTCTGGAAGCAAATTCTTTATGTAATCGATTCATGCAGTGCATTCTTTTGTATTTCAGTTGATGAAGGTAGCCAATACCTTTCTGCCTTCACTTGTGTAGAAATAACAGCTCACTTGGACAAGAATGCCTCCCAATTTTAAGAGAGTTCTTGTTTGGCTCAGACGGTAAAACGTCTGTCTATAATGCAGGAAACCCGGGTTCGATCCCTGGGTCGGGAAGATCCCCTGGAGAAGGAAATGGCAACCCACTCCAGTACCATTGCCTGGAAAATCACTGGTAGGCTACCGTCCATGGAGTCGCAAAGAGTCGGACACGACTGAGCGACTTCACTTTCACTTGTTTCTCACAGATATAGAAGGCTGATTTGAATGATATTAAAGTTCCCTAGGGGCTCTACTTGGCAGCAATATGGGGATGATCTGTTTGCTATGCTTCTCAATCTTCCTAACAGGAAGAGAGTATCCACTTGCTAACGCTTCTATACTGAAAGGGACATAAGGTGACCAAGGGAAAATCGCAGTTTGCCAAAACCCAGGTTTGATATTTAGGGCATCTGATATCAGAACAGGGGCTACACCTACATCCAGACAGACTTCATGGTGTGCTAAGTTTCCTCAAATCCAAAACTAAGTGCCAACTGTGAGGCTTTCTCAGGCTATTGAATCAGCTATCAAATTCCAAAGTTCTCAAGTTCTCTTATGCATGTTTTACTAAAGAATCTAAAGCTGAAACTCCAGTACTTTGGCCACCTCATGCAAAGAGTTGACTCATTGGAAAAGACTCTGATGCTGGGAGGGATTGGGGGCAGGAGGAGAAGGGGACGACAGAGGATGAGATAGCTGGATGGCATCACTGACTCGATGGACGTGAGTCTGAGTGAACTCCGGGAGTTGGTGATGGACAGGGAGGCCTGGCGTGCTGCGATTCATGGGGTCGCAAAGAGTCGGACACAACTGAGTGACTGATTTGATCTGATCTGAACAATCTTGACTCAGTTCTTTATTAGAAAAATTAAATGACTTAGTCTTTAAAGCCTTAAAGAAAAGTTTGATGACCCCTCCAGTCTTCAGCCATCCTGATTATCAGATTCCCTTTTTCCTTTTTTTTTTTTTATATAAGAAAAAGAAAGGAATGACCTTGGGGTACTCACCACAAAACAAAACAACAACAACAACAGCTCAGAGGGTATTATAACTAGCTTCTGGACCCCATGGAATGGAGATACAGCCCTTGCCTTAGAGTCATTACTGCCACTGCCCTTTCTAGTTAAGGCCAACAAGAAAACAACTGTGGGATCCCCTTTAACCGTTTTTGCATTTCATGCAGTAGAAGCCTTCCCAAATTCTCATCACACTCAACATTTCTCAGTAGCTAGCTCACCTCCTATGAAGCCTTTTTGTTAACTGTTCATTACATAACCCTAACCTGGCTACACTTCTCCCTTCCATCACCAAGAAAGTCCTTCATAACTGCTTAATGCTGACAGATCATCCTCTGACTCCTCATAATGATTAGCAGGAAATTCATTTGGGTAACACTGACTTTTCATGGTTCACTGATGGTTCATATTTAAAATGTGACAATGGCAAATATTATGCTGGATATGCTATTACAACTCCTTTTGATGTTATTGGAGCAGCACCTTTACCTATGGCTATTTCACCTCAAAGGGTTTCATTAAATGCTCTTACACAGGCTTCCACTTTAGCCAAGGGCAAACCTGACAATATTTGTACTGACAGTAGATATGCTTTCAGAGTAGCTCATGGGCATGTCGTAGAAGCAACATGGTTTCCTTACATCCAGGCAAAATAAAATTAAAAATTTCTCTGATGTTTAGGAATTATTGGATACAATACTGTTACCTGTCATGTGAGCTATTATTAAGATTATGGGGCATTCTAAACTTGACTCTCTAGAAGCTAAGGGAAATCACATTGCTCTCATTTCTGTAAGAAATGCTGCCCTTAAAGGAACGAGCAGCAGCCAAATCTGTGTCATGGTCCAAAGGATTATTTCCCCAAATGATAACTTTAAAAAATTGACTAGAAAAGTCCAGTAACTGGCTTCAAAGAAAAAAAAAAAAAGAAAGAAAGAAAGAAAAAAAGCAAAACAAGATTGTTGGAAACAGTTTTTGGTTTGGTAAAAAGAGAACATCTTAGTTTGGACCAAATACCAACCCAGTTCTTCCAGAATCCCCACTCCTAACCACTGTCCATGCATTAAATCATTGGTCATGATAGACTCTGTGAATCAATATTGGTTGAGGAATATTAACAAGGTCACAAAATTTGCTTAACTCACTTATCCCACTGTTCCAAACTACAAGCCAGGGAAGCCTATTTATATTGTTCCCAGACATTTTAAACTGCCTAATGGACCACTTGAGGTCTGACAATTGGATTTCATACAACTTCTTCCAACTCATGGATATAAGTATGTTTTAGTCATGATCTATATGTTTTCACACTGGACTGAAGCCTTCTCTGGAAGATAGGCTACTGCCTGTTCTGTAGGTAAAGTCCTTTCTAAAAGATCATCCCTACCTGGGGGGCTCCTCCTGAACTTCACAGCGACAGAGGAACCCATTTGATTGGTCAGATACTTTGACAAGTCTGTGCTATTTTTCTGGTTTTCCAACATTTTAACTGCACTTAATACCCTCAACCCTCTGGTTTAGTTGCATGTACTAAAGATATTACTAGGATTTCCCTGGTGGCTCAGTGATGAAGAACATGTCTGCCAATGTAGAAGACATGGGCCTGATCCCTGTGTTGGGAAGATCCCTTGGAGAAGGAATGGCAACCCACTCTGGTATTCTTGCCTGGGACATCTCATGGAGCCTGGTGGGCTACAGTCCATAGCATCCCAAAGAGTCAGACATGACTTAGAGACTAAACAACAAAGGTATTATTAAAGATTCAACTGGCAACATTTTAAAGGCATTCCTCCAAATACCTTTGTCATTGTTGTTGTTGTAAAGCTTTGCCATTGATCCTTCTAAATCTCATATCCATCCCTTTTTGAATTCATAAACTCTCAGCCTTTGAGATAGTCTTAGGACCCCCAATGCACTTGATCCCTGCCTTTTTTGACCCACAATTTATAAAGGGAATGATACTCCAATATTTTGAATGCCTAACAGCTTCTATTAAAAATAATTAGGTTTTGGTAGAGCAACATTTGCACAGTGTACTCTCACAACATGAAGACCTTAAGCATCACACCTGGCAACCTGGAGACTTTTTCTATTGGGAAGGCACCTCCAGAAAGACTTTCTTCAACCTTTCTTGAAAGATCCCCATTAGATACTGTTAAGCAACTCCTTTCTTCCCAGCTCTCGGGGATAACTCTTAGTTTCATGTGACACATTGAAGAAAGCACCAAACCCTGACTAGACATGGATTTATCTTGTGACCTGAAAGTAAAGAAATTCTGGAATTGAAACAGATCTCATCTGGTGAGACACCTTGTGTGGTTGCTTGGATTAAATGGTGCTATTTGCTAATATCCAGCCTAGAGATGGTCACATAAATTTGGGAATGATAACTTCAGTAATACTGAACAGGTCTCATTACTACAGCAGTTTCTTAAAAACTTCAACAGGGCAACATACACTGAGAACTACTGAGGATTTAGAGTTTGCTGCATATCATCCTTTATTTGAGTCCAGAGCCATTTTCTGAGACAAACCTTCTATTGAACATATTGGGCAATTGTGTCTCCACTACTTATTAGCTCTGTAAGTTATTTAACTTCTTTGAATGTCAGTTTCTCTTGTAAATAGAATCCCTTCTTTAATGTTTATTATAAAGCTTAAATCTTCTAGCATGTGCCAAACCCCTAGTAGGTACTTAATTTTATTACTGCATTTTTTTAAAGTCCATCAAGTATAAAGAGACTATTCCATAGGGGCAATATAGTGAGTTTTGCATCATAAATCCCTTTCCAAGATTTTGGAGATCTTGTTGTTCACCATGGATTAACAAAAATAAAACACTATTTCATATGAATAGAAATATTGTTACTCATAATTTCCTGGCATATATTAAGTGCTCAGTAAACATGGCAGAAATGAATGAATACAATAATCATAAGCCAAAATGAAAAGCATTTCAAGTATAGCTAGATTCATACCTTGACTTCTTCCATTAGGCAACTACCTTATTTCTCACTTTGCTGAATTTGAAAATAAAGATCCTATCTGTCATATAGAATTATTATGAGGAATAAATGACATATAGTATTTCATATGGTATCTGACATCTGACAACTGTTCAGTCCATCTTGCTATGCCAACATGTTGAGAATTTCATCCTTTCACCAAGGTTTTCTTATAATCCAAGTCCCGGGTTCTCTCTTTTCTGTAAATGAAAATAGATGCTGAAATAATTCATAATCCAGAGGAAATAACGAAGATAGATATAGCAGAGATTTTTTTAAAGTAAAAAATATTTTCTAATTAGTGTTTCTCCTTCCTGAACTTGAAAAATTTGGGGCCAACAATCTGCTGGATCGCCTGCTTGTTTTCACTGAATCACACATGGACTGGTATTAGAACCACCCTTCCTGTTCAAATCCATCATTTATAGCTTCCCTTGGATGTTGACTTTGAAATAAGCATGGATTCACATAAGACAAGGAAAAGTAAGGAGTTGTTAACTGACTTAATGCACGCATGCATGCTCAGTTATGTCTGACTCTGCACCCCAGGGACTGCAGGCCTGTCATACTCCTCTGTACATGGGAGTCTTCAGACAAGAATACTGGAGTGGGTTGCCATTTCCTCCTCCAGGGGATCTTCCTGACCCAGGGATCAAACCCACATCTCCCGCTTTAGCAGGTGGATTCTTCACCACTGAGCCACCTGGGGATCCCAGGTGGATTACATATAATTCCTTTGTTAGACTGAGATACATAAATTGTGCATATGTACATGTTTTTATTATGTGATTTAAATACTGAATTTTATCAGTGAATAGCATGTGTTTTAATACATGGATGACTGGCATCTCAGGAAACAATGTTACTATCCTGTGTAATTCTGAGATGCCACAGGACAGCAGCCTGGGAACTAGGGATTCCAGAGGATAATGAGGAGGAGGCCATGTCTTTCGGAGAAGAGACTATTCCCTGAGACTCTGTATGTCCCCCTCTACTTCTTAACTGTTACTTTCTGGCATAAACCAATCGAACTCTTACTTCAATAATACCCTTGCCACGGTTGCCTTCTTGCCTTTCCAAACTATTCATTAAAAAGCTACCAAGTGTCAGACACTTTTCTAGAAACTTTACATATATTAATTCACTGCAAAACTACAAATAAAGATAATTTTATCATTATGTCTAGTTTTTTTTTTTTTAATATTTATTTGACTGCACTGGGTCTTAGAGGCAGCATGTGGTTCCTTGACCAGTGATTGAACTCCTATATTGGGAGCGGGGAGTCTTAGTCACTGGACCACTAGAGAAGTCCCTGTGTCTATTTTAGAAGATAGGAAACTGGACAATAAGATTAAATAAAATGCTGAAGTGGGGACCTAGTTGCAGGAAATCTGACTTAAAGAAGGTCCCTGGTCTTTACTATCTGGCTTCACTGAATCTGTACGAAACTCACCCAAAAACTAGACTTTGGATCAGCTCCAATGTACTTTACTCACACCAGATTCTGCAGCACACCAGATACACAGGAGGTGTTTAGAAATATTGCTTAATGAATGGATATATGCTCATCAGACTCTCAAGCGCAGATTTTTTTTTTCCCTGAACTTCAGTTCCATGGGAACATGCACTTTTTTTTTTTTTTAATCTGGATTCAGCACAGTATCACAGTGACCTTAAGTAAGTAAACAAAATAAACTCACCAGTTATTGTCTTGTCTTCTAGCCCCCATATTCATGACTAGAACTATCATTTCACCCTCTGCCCAAGTAAAAAACTTGGAGGTAGGTTTTTTTCTCCTTCCTATCCTTTCTTTCTTTTTGTTAACCCTCTACCCGACAGGAACTACACAACCATTTGCAGGATCCCTGGGCATCCCCTGAATCTTCTCTGTCTCATGCCTCACTAGTCAAATTCCAAATAGTAATTTGCTGTCTTGGATGGTTATTACTTGCTTCTCATTCCTTGGGCTTTTTTTTTTTTTTAAGTAACATGGGCTTCCCAGGGGGCACTAATGCTAAAGAATCTGCCTGAAAATGCAGGAGATGCAAGAGACATGTGTTTGATCGCTGGGTCAATAAGATTCCCCTGGAGGAGGAAATGGCAGCCCTCTCCACTGTTCTTGCCTGGGAAATCCCATGAACAGAGGAGTCTGGCAAACTACAGTCCACGGGGCTGCTAAGAGTCAGAAACACCTGAGCATACACGCTTGCTCACAGTATTGAGTACAGTGTCTAGTTTAAACTCATGCTCAAAAATGAAAAATGTAATTGAAAAACTAGGACTCAAAAAGAGAATATATCAGATGGCGATATTAAAAACCAGCCGTAGGTTGCAAACAAGACAACCTAAAATAAAAGACATCGGGAACAGCATCTGAGAGCCAGGTCAAGTTCTGTTTGGCACTCTTAGCCCCATGTGCTTCAACTTACTCTTCTTGATTTTTGCTCTTGCATTTCTACAATAGCCGCTTTTCTTTCTTCCAGCCTGACAGTCTTTGGCTGCTGAGGCCCTGCTCTGATATTTCCACCAGCCACTTTGTTCCAGCATGATTTGCCTTTGCTTTCTGGTTTTTACCTCCTTGTTTGCCCCTGATAGTGATGGTTGATGGAACAACCTGGTCCATCTTATCCTGCTGAAGGATCCATGTACCCCATGCCTAACTCACTGAATCCAATATTCCCCTCTCCAACGAACCTGGCCCATGGTACCTCTTTCCTGCACCCAATCTAGATTGACTCCCTATACTGTGCCTGCATTTATCAAATGAGATTGGTCCCTGGCCTTTTAAAATACTCATATGACAGGTAGAACATATAAGATGATACATAACAGCTGTCATTAATGTTAAAATAAACAGACTGAATTGACTTATTTTAAGATTGTTATTATTGAACTAACATGATTTATTTATACAGTACTTTCATAACTAGAGTAACAAAAGTATCACTTAAAATATATATTACTCATGAATGTGGTAATTAAACAATTTTTTAAAAAGTATTTCTAAATAAAATATTTTTTATCATGAAGACAGTACAGACTGCATTATAAATAATGTGATTTTAATTTAGGAAAAGAAACTGAACCAACTACTGATCTAATCTGAGAGTTTCAATTCGTTCTTTTTTGCTAGTTGAGAAACTGTGTCAATGAAAATATCAAACAATATAAGAAAATATGTCAAATATTTGATATAACCGCACTGTTGGCAAATATAGTTTGCTTCTTTATTTGTATGTTTAGTTTTTAGTTTATCAGCATGATTCTGAGCTTTGCAAGAGATAAGGATTTTTGGAATATTTCCATTGAAATTTAAGTAATTATAAATGCAAATGGACTGTTAAGTAAAGCCTGCTTCTTTGTGCCAACAAAAGTTAAATATCTAAATTCAAAAAACTCATTGAGGAATCAAAGTCAGGATTAAGGGCAATTATTTGGGTCAGGGTGTTTTAACTTGATTTTTGCTCAAGGTATCATTCTTTCAGTTTAGAGGCAAATTATAGATAATGGGAAAATTGCCAAGAAGAAAGGCTTTCATTTATACACATGTGCATTAATTTTCTTTTGAATGTGGGACAGGCACAAAAATTATTATGTAAGTCCTAATGTCTCTGGTACTTTGTTCCTCCCTCTTTCCCATATCTACTTACCCAAATAGTCATATAAATTAGTTATTTTTTTTACATCAAATATTACTTTTGAAAGGTACAAGTCAGAGTCAAAGTCACATTAAAAGCAGACAGAATCAAATGGAGTCAAAGACAACAAGATTACCCCAAAGTGACTGAAGCCTGAACCTGTAGAGGCTAGCAACTCTTGATCAAATTTACAGACAACAACAAAGTGTTAGGTTTTTAAATTAATTTTTAAATGATACTGACATCCCTATCTTCTTTGTCATTTAAAAATGTATGTGCAGTTTCTCTTACACTCTTCAAAAAATACTCCCTTGTATATAAAAGAATCAAGTATCAGAACAGAAACCTTACAGACCATTTGACTTGAGCCCTGGGAGATTATAAAAAGGTACAGTGGGATCATTTTTCCAATCATTTGAAAGAAAACTACGCTATGCAAGCAAGATTAATCATTCATAGTAACTTTGTTTCTGAATAACTAATCATAATTTTGTTAATTTTCTTAAATCTAAAATTTATATGTATAAGATTTCTTAATGTAGTGCTAAACACTGAGGATTATGAGATTTGGGGATTTTATGAACCAAAAGATCTTCAAATAAAATAATACTGATGTTTTCTTTCCAGTACGAGCAATAAAACAACTAAATAAAAACAATCAACCATACAACATATACCTGCCAGCTATTATTATAATTTAATAAGAGCAATTTCATTTGACATCAAACAATTATGAGGTATAATCTTATAGAATAAATGAGAATCCTATGAATTGACCAAAATAAAGTTTATAAAAACTCACTACTTTTTAAATGCATTTTACTTTGCTACAACCATGAAAATTTAGTCAAGGACCACAATGGTAGACTGATATTGTATAACCACTATTATAGAGACAACTAAAATGCTGAGTGTGTATTTTATTTGCACAGAGACCTTAATAAATGAAGCCTTTATTAATACCCATTTTAGGCTCTAATTCCCTACCTCCCTGAGATGTTGTGAGAATTCAGTGAGTTAATACACACGAATCTTTAAAACAGGGTCTATCACACAAATTAAGAGCTCAGTAAATGGTGGATATTGTTCTTATTGTCAAAGTAGGGTTTAAGGTCTCATTATTTTTAAGATTTGATTAATCTCTAAAATATTGATCTCTCAAATCCACATTAAATAAAAGGGGAAAAAAAGAATTATCAACATACCCTGAACTCTAGTTAAGATATATATGTTGAAATGTACAGATAAAGTATATTGATGTTTCTAATTTACTATGTATCCAAAAGACAATGAATTGACACAGGAATAAATAGATACCCAAGCACAAAATAAACATAATATAATGCTAATTGTAGAATCTATGCCCTGGAATCTAGAGCATATATAAAATTCTTTCAAATTTTCTATGTGTTTTATATTTCTCAAAATAAAATAGAAAATATTAAAGGATTTAAAATTTCAAAGAAACAATCTTAAAAATTAATTTTTGGCACCTGTTCATTAAAATAAGAAGCTACCACATGCAGGCATCATTTCTAACACCTATCTGGGAATACCATATTTATATTCAAGGGCAGGATTTCTACTCCTTGCCTCCAGGTCTAAAACTGTTAGTTGTGATGATGCCACTATAACCATTCTCACTTTACCCATGTATCAGAGGCTGTGGGAGACTGTGGGTCCTGTAAACACAACCTGGCATCCAGTTTCAATTCTTATCCAACCAGATTGAACCTGGGGACATGTGGAGGTAGGCATGAGAGTTGTAAGTCAGTCTCCAGTCTGGAGGCAAGTTCTTGAAAGGTGGCACTTATGCAATTTGATGATAATGTCCAAAAGAAATATTGCGTTAGTAGCAAAAATGTGAAAGGAAATGAAAATGTTCTAACTATACAACTTGCTACAAACCACTTGTTGTGTACACTTCTATTTCTTTGTTAAAGAAAAAAAAATTTGTATGTGTGTGTCTGCATACACATATATACACCCATACAGATATATATATATACACACATATATATGCATATATCTATATATTGGAATCTTAATGGCTCCGTGAAACTATAAAATATAAGATGTTGTTATTTTTCATAATTACTTTCTTCTCTTTATAACGTCAACCAAAACAGTGCTAAAGACATTTTGTTTGTTTGTTTTCCCAACTGTTTGAGACATGTTATGGCAGTTGAAATCTAAAGAATAACCAGCAATCCCACTGCTGGGCATACACACTGAGGAAACCAGAAGGGAAAGAGACACGTGTACCCCAATGTTCATCGCAGCACTGTTTATAATAGCCAGGACATGGAAGCAACCTAGATGCCCATCAGCAGATGAATGGATAAGAAAGCTGTGGTACATATACACAATGGAGTATTACTCAGCCATTAAAAAGAATACATTTGAATCAGTTCTAATGAGGTGGATGAAATTGGAGCCTATTATACAGAGTGAAGTAAGCCAGAAAGAAAAACACTAATGCATATATATGGAATTTAGAATGATCGTAACAATAACCCTGTATACAAGACAGCAAAAGAGTCACTAATATATAGAACAGTCTTTTGGACTCTGTGGGAGAGGGAGAGGGTGGGATGATTTGGGAGAATGGCATTGAAACATGTATAATATCATATAGGAAATGAGTCACCCGTCCAGGTTCGATGCACGATACTGGATGCTTGGGGCTGTGCGCTAGGACTACCCAGAGGGATGGTACGGGGAGGGAGGAGGGAGGAGGGTTCAGGATGGGGAACACGTGTATATCTGTGGCAGATTCATACTGATATATGGCAAAACCAATACAATACTGTAAAGTTAAATAATAAAATAAAATTTAAAAAAAATAAAGAATAATTCAGTGTAAAATCAGAGCTAGTTATTGTCGAAATTATTGCAGTGTCACCAGGAAATAGTGGCATCACTGACTTGATGGACTTAAGTCAAGTGGCATCACTGACTCACTGGACATGAGTTTGAGCAAGCTCTGGGAGTTGGTGAAGGACAGAGAAGCCCGGTGTGCTGCAGTCCATGGAGTCACAAAGAGTCAGACATGACTGAGAGACAGAACTAGAAAACAATTGTAATTTTAATTTAGAAACAGAGAAAAATACTTCAGATGCTTAAAAAATCCAATAAAAAAAGAATAATATTAAACAATTATGCAAATATTTGGCATCCTGTAGAAAGTTTCTAGATTATTTAGTATATGTATTCTTATGGATGCTGTTTTAATTTTGAGTAGGATATGAAAGTATGAAATACAATGCTGTAGTCATCTCTATGAGCAAAGAATGAAGTAAAGGTCAATTTCAGTCAAAAAAAAAAAAAACCTGCTTTAATCTCTTGGACACTTCTAGTAAGCCATTTTTTCCTAAATTCTCCATATAATAATTGCTGTTCTTTTATGTCCATAGAAGCATAATATCAGGGGATGATATTTCTCCACCACAGGATTAGGCCATGACAAGAGGAGACTCATCAGGATTAATAAGAGGTAGAAGGAATGACTATAAATAAACTAATAGATTGCTTACATCCTAAATACAGTCTCAAAAAAACATACATCAGAGAAATTTGGAGCTAGAGATACCCTTAGAAATGTTCTAATACATACAGGACAGTTAAAAGATGCACCTCTTAAGTCCATACCAGGGCCAGGTTAGTCACTGAGCCCCGTCTGTTTCTCCCACCCTACACTGTCAATGCCTCTGCAGGATTGATATTATTTTACTATGCAGGAACATGCTTTTAGAAGGAAAACCATATGGAAAATGATTTATCTTGATATGGATAGATGTCTGTTTATATTCAAGGACTAGCAACAAGATTATATTTAGTTTTGAATCACTTATACAAGGTTTATGCAATTTACATATAGATTATAAATTGTATATTTTGTAAAGCACAATAAGGAAGAACTAAGAATAAGAATTTAGTATATCAAATACTAGTTTTGTTAAATACTTGGTAGGTGCTTCATGGTACACATAAACCCTGCCCTTAAGAAGTTGGCAGTCTACTAGATGAGGAAGACACTGGTACAGACAGAATGTTTACAAAGTCATGCTTTACAAGATTGGCCAGGGTAATGAAAAATGGAGAGGAGTATAGGCAGACATCAGGATGCACACCTGCCAAGTACAGGAAAGAAGCAGGAAGACTAAGGAACTGGGCCACAGATGGGAAGGAGTGGGCAGTGAGTAGCAGGCAAAGAAAAAATACTTTGGTTCAAAATCTGAAAATTCTGGTGGATCAGTTTCTTCCCTTTCACCCTCTCACTATACCTTCTATAGATTCAAAACAAACAAAAATGATAAAGTTCAAGTGCAGAGAAAGTGCTGTAATATCAACCCCAACAAACTTGACCCCCTTCCAGTATCTTTTTAAATGTTACCACCAGGCCTAAAACCAGGGAATAATCATAGATTGCTTCTTGACCTTCAACCCCACATTTCATCACTCAATTTCCATTGATACCCCTTTCAAAATAAGTTGGGAAGATCCCCTGGAGAAGGGATAGGCTACCCACTCCAGTCTTCATGGGATTCCCTGGTGGCTTAGACGGTAAAGAATCCGCCTGCAAGGCAGGAGACCTGGGTTGGATCCCTGGGTTGGGAAGATCCCCTGGAGGGCATGGCAACCCACTCCAGTATTCTTACCTGGAGAACCCCCATGGACAGAGGAGCCTGGCAGAAGTCGGACACGACTGAGAGACTAAGCACAGCACAGCACAGACACTCCTCTACACACTTTGCACCATTCTCACCTCATTTCTTTCAGCTGAAGTACTGTATCTGGGTTTACCCTCTCTAACCCTCTACTGGGTTTTCCAGTAGCCTACATAATCAGAGTCATCACTTACGGAATAAAATTTCAGCTCAATTACCTGTCATTAAATGTATTTTGTGATCTGATCCTTATCTGTACCACCTTACCTCCCACCACTTCCTTTCCATTTCTATTAATACTTCCATCTTTTTTTTTTTTCTCCAAGAACACTGAATATCTGTAGTTCCAGGAACATACATGGTTCTGCACTACTGTGCCTTTTCACTTTTGGAATACCAGCTGCTAGGCAATGTTCCATTTAGACCACATGACTGCACTAGTGAGTTGATGGACAAATAAATGAATTTATTGTTGTTCTTCTTGGTTGGAATTTTTCAGAGTCTCAAATAGTATGTGTTTTGTTCTCCTAAATGAACCTTGGATACAGGGACCATTTAAACAAGTATGTAGAGCCACTATGTTATGAACTTGAATAACAAGGACAAATCATTTATACTTGCTGCCTAACAAGATAACATATAATATTCCGAACAAGTTAGAAATTTTAAATATCTTAGTACACAGAATGATGTATTAGTTACTGGCACTTGGCATGTAACATAAATCTAATAAATATTTGAAACTAAAAAGGAAAGAAAGTAGGAAAGCAAGCAAGAAGGAAGAGATAGAGAAATGCTTGGAATTCAAAAGTCCAAGCAGTGTGATCTTCTCATATATTTTTAATCCAAAACCCCTTTTACATATAATTTTTATAAGAATCCCAATATGTAAATGAAATGTATCATTTATTCCATTAGGTCTACACATACTTATTGATCACTTGCTAATGCGTGGACTGGGTTAAGTGGTAGAGAAAGAACAAGATCTCTGTTCTCTTACATCTAGTTTACATCTAGCAGTGAAGACAGACAATAAAACAAGAGAAATTTTCAAATGGTACAAAAATATGAACATGACAGAACAGGATACTATGACTGAAACAGGGAGTTTGGCTCCTTCTGATACAGCGAGTAAGACCACTTCTGTTAGGAGGAGGCATTGCTTGAATTGAGACCTGGGTACATGAAGAGGAACCCAGACAGAGAGACTGCATGCACAGGCCCTGATGGGAAAACAAAACTGTTAAGTTCAAGAAATGGAATGAAAAAAAATGAGGAAAAGGGTGCACGGTATAAGCTAAGGACAAAGTTATTGGCCTTATGATTAAAGGGTTTTGGAGGCATGCTCATGAATTGATGGGAAGCTAGTGGAGAGCAGGCAATAAGTATGGACATGATTATTGTTGAAAAAGGAGTGGGTTACCACCACAAACTCAGAGCTGAAAAGTTCCTCCATGTTTCATGCCTGCAATTCACATAATTGGCACTAGTTGAACTCCCTCACCTTGGTTTCAGTCAATGGTATATATAATATAGTGGTGCTCAGTTCCATTAAAAAAGCATTTTAGCTCCATGATATTGGTCTTGGTGATGATTAGTTAAATTTGACTAAAAAATAAAAGGCATCAAAAGCAAAAATGAACAAGAGGAATATTTCAAACTATAAAGTTTCTTCACAACAAAGGAAACCATTCATAAAATGAAAAGACAATCTATGGAATGGGAAAAGATGTTTGCAAATCACATATCAGATAAAGGGTTAATATCTAAAATAGATAAGAAACATACAACTCAGTACTGAAAACAAAAACAAATCCCCAAAACATTAATCTAATTTTTAAAAAGTCAGAGGATCTAAACAGACATTTTTCTAAAGAAGAAATGTAAATGGTCATGAAAATGGGTTTGACATAACTAATCAACAGGGAAATGCAAATCAAAACCACAGTGAGATATCACCTCATACTTGTAAAATGGCTATCACAAAGACAAGAGATGGCAAGTTTGAATAAGGATGTAGACAAAAGGGGATCCTTGTGCACTATCAGTGGGAATGTAAATTGTTACAGCCATGATGGCAAATAGCATGGAGATCACTCAAAAAATTAAAAAAGAACTACTTTATTATCCAGCAAATCTCTTTTGGGTGTATGTCTAAAAGAAATGAAAACAGGATATCGAAGAGATTTCTGCACATATATGTTCACAGCAGCATTATTTACAATAACCAAGATAGAGAAAACAACCTAAGTGTCCACAGATGGGTGCACAGATAAAGAAGAGATGATACATAAACATGCACACACACTCTCTCTCTGGAACATCTTTCAGCCATGAAGAAGAAAACGAGCTCTCGTTCCTTCCCTTTACAACAACATGGATGAAACTTGAGGGCATTATATTAAGTGATATAAGCCAACAGAGAAAGACAAATACTGAATGGTTTGATTTATAATACATAGTATCTTAAAAATATGTATTAAAATTAAAACTCATAGAAGCAGGGAGTAGAAAAATGGTTGCCAGGGACTAGGTGGGTGGGAAATACAAGGAGAGGTTGATAAAAGGTTCAAACTTTCAGATCTAAGAGGAATAAAGTCTTATAACCTGATATACAACATGGTGACTACAGGTGATAACACTGAATTATATAACTGAAACTTCTTAAAAGAGTAGAATTTAAATGTTCTCATCAAAAACAAAAAAGAAAGAACGGATAAATATGTGAGGTGATGGATGTATTAAATAACTATATGACGGGAATCCTTTCATGATGTACAGGTATATCAAGTCACCCTCAGTTATACTTTAAATATCTTAAAATTTTATTCGATAGTTATACTTCAATAAAGCTAAAAAAAACAAACATTTCTTGAGGACCTACTATGTGCCCATCACTGATCTTAGTGATAGGGATACAAAGATGAAAAACACGGTTCTTGTCTTATCACACAATGTAGAGGGAAAGACAGGCACACTAACATAATTTTAGAATAAAGTATTAACTGCTAAGGTAGAGATATTGAAAACCGGGAGTGAGGATTAATTATCCCAGGCTGTTCATTTGTGGAAGTTTTCCTGGAAGAGTTAATAGGTTAGTTTTGAGTTAATTAACCAGTCCAGCCACATTTTCATATAGATGAGTGCAAGGAAAGTCTTTCAAGTCAGTATTACTAAAGCTTAAAATATGAACTGAGGACCAGTGGGAAATGAGATTTGGGACATAAACTAGAAACAGATCAGGAAAGGTTTCAAGGCCACTTCAAGCTGTACAAACACTATTCTGAGGTCAATTAAAAGCCATTGATGGATGCTGAAGAGCAGACTGGACCTAGTGAGATTTGCAATTTAAATAGATTCCTGGCAGCTGATGGAGAACATCTTGGACATATTTTTCTTCAGCTACTATTCTGGAAGAGAAGTGCTTTTCTAGAAATGCCAAACCTCTTCTGAATTCTTTAAATAGCGTTTAACCATGACAGCTTTAAAGAGAGTTACCTAATATTTTCCTCATAGTCTCCAACACGTTTTCTTTTCCAAATTAACTTTATAGTTTAGATGGATAATGGCAAAGAGGGAGAATGAAAAGGTGGCTTGTGGTTTGCCTTATTAGCCAGACATTCTGCTGACAGAAGCCTGAGATGTCCTTAGTTTTCTAATATTACTCCTGTCTTAGATTTCAAGATAGCAGTGAATTCATCTGATCCAAATAGGACAGGGGACCCTCTTTAATGAATATTTGCAATCTTTTTGCACCTTTCCTCTGAAAATTTTTACTCCTCTTCTGATTTGACTCCACAATTGGTAATTAAATAGAAAACCACAACTTCTTAAAACTCTTATGATTATAAATTTTGCGTTACTTTTATCCTAAGGTGTCCATTGTCATCTTAAACATCTTGCTTACTAGTTCACTGACCTTTGGGCAAGGCATGGAAGCACTGTTCTCTGTTTAAGGCACCACCCACGTAAGATGAGGTGGTCTCACAAACATGCTTCAGGTATTCATTTTAGGCTCTAATTAGCTATCTTATCTGGAAACATTAATACCTTCAAAATCATAGCCCAGCTTAAAGTCTTGGCCAGTGTTGATATGCAGGTTTCACTGATACTATAAATTCACTATTAAACTCTATCCCAGTCAGCTCACCCATCAGTGGAGTCATTCTTCTAAGCACTTGTAATTCTGCCATTCTTCATAATTAGGCATAAATGGCTAATGAAAACATCGTATAGATTATGAGTGTATTTCTCTGAAAATTCAAACACTTATTTTCTTTCTTAAGATTTAACAACTGATTATTTTCACACTAGAGGTTAACTGACTGAGCATTTGCATAGCTTCATCCAGATAGAGACAAAGATAAATTGAGGGGTTAATCTTTAAATTTTGTCTTTGTTGCCTTTATTCTCCTTTTTCCATTTGCTGTTCCCCACTTTCTTACATATGAGAGCCATTAAATCTCACTGATACCACCAGTTTCTCCTCCAGTCTAGGTGAAGGCCAAGTATGCTTTTTCCTAGAAGAAAAAAACAAAAAACACCTACCTTATTTGTATGAATGTGTTCATAGTCATCTATTTGGTCCTTCAATATTTCTTTCATTTACTGAATTATTAAACCTTCATCCTCTCTAGTCATCACTTGAAAGACAATGTAGTACCACTGAAAGCCCCTGGATGAGGCACCAGAGACCTAGCAAGTCCTAGATTTGTAATTAATTGTTTGGGCCAGAACATGGCATGCTGCAGTTCATAGGGTCGAATAAAGTCAGACACAACTGAGCGACTGAACTCAACTGAACTGAGACCTTACTCATCTGAAAATGAAATGGGTTAAATCAGTAGCCACTTATTTTAATTAGGTCACAGCCCTCTTGCAGAATCTGATAACTATGAAATCATTCTCCAGAAAAGAAAAAAATGATCATATCCATATATATGTAAAGTTCAATTTAATTTCTTGAGAATCATGGAATTTTAAAACACCTGTATGAAGTGGGAGTTTCAAAGGCTCCTGCTTATGAACTGTTGAAGTAAATGGTCTCTGCCTTTAGAGTCTCATGGAGCCATCAAAGTGTAATTCACAGAGTAGCAGTTCAGCTAGAAGCTCCCTAGAAATCCTAGTTTTCATTCCAATCCCAAAGAAGGGCACTGGCAAAGAATGTTCAAACTATTGTACAATTACGCTCACTTCACATGCTAGCAAGGGAATGCTCAAAATCCTTCAAGCTAGTCTTCAACAGTACGTGAACTGAGAACTTCCACATGTACAAGCTGGATTTAGAAAAGGCAGAAGAACCAGAGATCAAATTGCCTACATCTACCGGATCATAGAAAAAGCAAGGGAATTCCAGAAAAACATCTACTTCTGCTTCATTGACTACATTAACACTTTTGACTGTGTGGATCACAACACACTGTGGAAATATCTTAAAGAAATGGGAATGCCAGACCACCTTACCTGCCTCCTGAGAAACCTGTATGCAGATCAAAAAGCAATAGTTAGAACCAGACATGGAACAACAGACTGGTTCCAAATAGGAAAAGGAGTACATCAAGGCTGTCACCCTACTTATTTAACGTATATGCAGTGTACATCAATAGAAATGCTGGACTGGAAGAAGCACAAGCTGGAATCAAGATTTCTGGGAGAAATATCAATAACCTCTGATATGCAGATGATACCACCCTTATGACAGAAAGCAAAGAGGAACTACAGAGCCTCTTGATGAAGGTGAAGAGGAGAGTGAAAAAGCTGGTTTAAAACTCAACATTCAAAAAACTAAGATCATGGCATCTGGTCACATCACTTTATCAAAAATAGATGGGGAAAAAATGGAAACAGAGAGAGACTTTGATTTCTTGGGCTGCAAAATCACTGTGAATGGTTACTGCAGCCATGAAATTAAAAGATGCTTCCTCCTTGGAAGAAAAGCTATGAAGAACCTAGATAGCATAAAAAAAAGCAGAGATATCACTTTGCCAACAAAGATCCATAAACAGTCAAAGCTATGGTTTTTTCAGTAGCATGTACAGATGTGGAAGTTGGACCATAAAGAAGGCTGAGCACTGAATAATTTATGCTTTTGAACTGAGATGCTGGAGAAGACTCTTGAGAGTCCCTTAGACTACAAGGAGATCAAACCAGGCAATCCTAAAGGAAATCAACCCTGAATATCCATTGGAAGGACTGATGCTGAAGCTCTAATATTTCAGCCACCTGATGTGAGGAGCTAACTCACTGGAAAAGACCTTGATGCTGGGAAAGATTGAATGCCAAAGGAGAAGAGGGTGGCAGAGAATGAGATGGTTAAAAAGTATCACTGACTCAATGGATATGAACTTGAGCAAACTCCAGGAAATACTGGAGGACAGGGAAGCCTGGTGTGCTGCAGTCCATGGGGTCACAAAGAGTTGGATATAGCTTAGACTGAACAACAATGACAAGGGACATTAAAGTTTGAGAAGCACAGCTATCAGGCTTGGTTTAAATAAATTTCATGTAAAAGCAGAAATAAAGATAACGATGATAATTAGAATGGATTAGAGGTGCTTTCCTTTCTCTTCTCCTTCATGATGTCTCAAAATACAGACAAACCACAGCAAGAATTTTTAATCATGGATTTAGATCCATGGGTTCACTGAAAAGACTATCAATGATAGAAACTTAAGATTTTGGATTTTGTTTTTATTCATGGAATAAGTATTTATTTATGTTATGATGTCTGTGTTAGTGATCATCATGATAAAATACATATGGTATTTGGGGAAGCTATTACCACTAACAGCCCCACTTGGCAAAACAGGAAGAAAAAAACCAAAAAGTCAGTTTGACTCTATAAAAGTAATTCTTAATGACATTTATGTGAATGACTTAACATTTATGCCTAATAATTATGCAGAATTATAATATTATGCAATCCATAGACAGATTCAATGTTTTAGATTAGCATTGCTGTAGGTTTTATTTAATTATAGTAACAAATCTTAGAGATACATCTAGTCTTCATAATTTGTTACTCATGCAGCATGGAAATCTACTCTGAACCTCTCCAAATTAGGGCAAATACTAGTTTAAATAGGACATATTCAAGATATGAAAGTTAGTTTTTTACATAAAGCTATTTAGTATTTATATAAGATCTTTATTCTGAAGTGTAAATGTTTTTATTCAAACATATAAAAGAAATTTAAAGCCATAGGCATTCATTTAAAGATGTTAAACTTGTATTTTTATGCTAAATCTGCCTAAAATTAAAGTAACTTTTAAAGTGCCCCTGGGTAGATGCCACAGTGGCCTGCAAAACTGGGAGCTCCTATATTTCTAAAATGACTTTGTAAGATGGAAGAATCTAAATGTTTTAGAAGCATGGGAGACATAGGGACTAAGGGAAAAGAGGAAAACAAGGTAAAGAGAAAATAAGGCTATGGGAGGCAAAGGAAATAGAGATGAAATAACACAGTAGGGATCCCATGCATAAATTGCAGAGTGACATTTACAGAGATAAAAAACTAAAAGACACAAAGGAGGAAATAAAGTGTTTTTAAAGTGTCCATGCATCTTTTGTTATACAAATAATAGTCACTCAATAGGGCTTCATGTGGAGAAGGCAATGGCACCCCACTCCAATACTCTTGCCTGGAAAATCCCATGGACAGAGGAGCCTGGTGGGCTGCAGTCCATGGGGTTGCTAAGAGTCAGACATGACTGAGTGACTTCACTTTCACTTCTCACTTTCATGCATTGGAGAAGGAAATGGCAACCCACTCCAGTGTTCTCGCCTGGAGAATCCCAGGGAAGGGGTGCCTGGTGGGCTGCCATCTATGGGGTCGCACAGAGTCGGACATAACTGAAGCGACTTAGCAGCAGCAGCAGCAGGGCTTCATGAGCAGCCATGAAGAGATACCCCATGTCCAAGGGAAAAGAAATTGAAATAAGATGGTAGGTGTTGCAAGAGGGCATCAGAGGGCAGAAACACTGAAACCATAATCACAGAAAACTAGCCAATCTGATCACATGGACCACAGCCTTGTCTAATTCAATGAAACTAAGCCATGCTGTGTGGGGCCACCCAAGACAGGCGGATCATAGTGGAGAGGTCTGACAGAATGTGGTCCACTGGAGAAGGGAATGGCAAACCACTTCAGTATTCTTGCCTTGAGAACCCCATGAACAGTATGAAAAGGCAAAATGATAGGATACTGAAAGGGGAACTCCCCGGGTCGGTAGGTGCCCAATAGGCTACTTGAGATCAGTGAAGAAATAACTCCAGAAAGAATGAAGGGACGGAGCCAAAGCAAAAACTATACCCAGTTGTGGATGTGACTGGTGATAGAAGCAAGGTCCGATGCTGTAAAGAGCAATATTGCATAGGAACCTGGAATGTCAGGTCCATGAATCAAGGCAAATTGGACATGTCTAACAGGAGATGGCAAGAGTGAACATTGACATTCTAGGAATCAGTGAACTAAAATGGACTGGAATGGGTGAATTTAACTCAGATGACTATTATATCTACTACTGTGGGCAGGAATCCCTTAGAAGAAATGGAGTAGCCATCATGGTCAACAAAAGAGTCCAAAATGCAACACTTGGATGCAATCTCAAAAATGACAGAATGATCTCTGTTCATTTCCAAGGCAAACCATTCAATATCAAGGTAATCCAAGCCTATGCCCCAACTAGTAACACCAAAGAAGCTGAAGTTGAATGGTTCTATGAAGACCTGCAAGACCTTTTAGAGCTAACACCCAAAAAAGATGTCCTTTTCATTATAGGGGACTGGAATGCAAAAGTAGGAAGTCAAAAAACACCTGGAATAACAGGCAAATTTGCTCTTGAAGTACGGAATAAAGCAGGGCAAAGGCTAATAGAGTTTTGCCAAGAGAACGCACTGGTGAGGAACTAAAAAGCCTCTTGATGAAAGTGAAAGAGGAGAGTGAAAAAGTTGGCTTAAAGCTCAACATTCAGAAAACTAAGATCAGGGCTTCTGGGCCCATCACTTCATGGCAAACAGATGGGCAAACAGTGGAAACAGTGTCAGACTTTATTTTGGGGGGCTCCAAAATCACTGCAGATGGTGATTGCAGCCATGAAATTAAAAGACACTCCTTGGAAGGAAAGTTATGACCAACCTAGATAGCACATTGAAAAGCAGAGATATTACTTTACCAACAAAGGTCCATCTAGTCAAGGCTATGGTTTTTCCAGTGGTCATGTACGGATGTGAGAGTTGGACTGTGAAGAAAAGTTAACGCCAATGAATTGATGCTTTTGAACTGTGGTGTTGGAGAAGACTCTTGAGAGTCCCTTGGACTGCAAGGAGATCCAACCAGTCCATCCTAAAGGAGACCAGTCCTGGGTGTTCATTGAAAGGACTGATGCTGAGGCTGAAACTCCAATACTTTGGCCACTTCATGCGAAGAGTTGACTCATTGGAAAAGACTCTGATGCTGGGATGGATTGGGGGCAGGAGGAGAAGGGGACAACAGAGGATGAGATGGCTGGATGGCATCACCGACTCGATGGACATGAGTTTGAGTGAATTACGGGAGTTGGTGATGGACAGGGACGCCTGGCATGTTGTGATTCATGGAGTCGCAAAGAGTCAAATACGACTAAGCGACTGAACTGAACTGAACTGAACTGAGGGCTTCATAATTAAATCCCCCTCCTCCAATTAAACCCTCTTCTTCCACCCCACCCCCCTCAAGTCTCAAGGGTATAACATATTAGAGAAGTTGATTGTATCATTTTATTTCCAATTAACGATATCTTTAGTAACTCTATGACTTCATGTGAATTAAGTGAGTTGGTGGTTACTCATCCTTCTCTGATCAGAGCTTTTAGAAAACTATAGCTCATTTGCCTATGCCCTTTTATTTATGTCTTGCTTGTCTCCTCTTATCTAAGCCACCAGTACGATCTAATTTCCAACCCATCTATCTCATGTCCCTACTTTGGAAGTAAAGGGCAGATGCTGTCAAAACAGATCTTTCTTAAAAATTTAAAGGTTGAAAAGGCAGGAAAAATAAAGCTAACTTTTCTTACTTCATCTCTAGTTAAGAGTTTTTATAACTTTCTTTTCACTTACTAAATGAGCGTGCTGAGTTCAATACAAGGGCAAGGTTGGAGTCCAGGGAGGCAAAGGTAAAAGGATGTAGGTGGTGGCTTCCTAGCCACAGAATTAAACTGCCCTTCGGAGTAGTAAGTCTGATAAGAACTATTCTGTTCTGTTGCCTCTTAAATTGATTCATGCAAGTTTATTCATTTGCTAATCTAAAGCATTTATCTTGCACTGAAACTTTCACGTACTAGTTTAAAGATGTTTGTTGAATAAAGACAATAATTCAAGCAAATGATGTAAGAACATGCACTGCTCTGCATGAATTGTATTTCACAGTCTGTTTAGATATTATTATTTTTTTACCTTTTTTGCTCTGTAGATTTGATTCCATATTGGATATGCTTTCCTAGGAAAAGCAGGGATTGTCTAAGTGAGTAGTAGGGTTTTATAGAACCTAATCATAATGTCACATAAAATTATCTTTTAAAAACAGTTATAATGATGGTGTATTTCTCTACCACTTTTAACAGTTGTAATGATGATATATTTCTACCCCCTCCAAAGTAGAGGCAGAGACTGCCTCTGCTCCTGGGCCTGCTTCATTCTTAGGACTGATGTGCTCGAAGAAGGAGTAAAAAGAAAGAACGACTCCACAAGGATAAAGAAGATCCAGATGGAAACTGGAATACTGAAAAACTACAAACAGAAGTCAGATTTACCTTGTTCATCTAGGTTTGTAAAGGGTTTACCTTTCATCTCTTTTTGTTTGTCCTATGGTTTCCCCATTCAAGTTGAGTCTTCATCTTTATAGCAAATTTAAGAATTGGCATTTTTTGAATTTCAAATATTTAAATGTCAGGCACACATATGTGTGTGTATCTGTGTATTTGCTATGTTTACTGATGTGTGGAGAAGGAAATGGCAACCCACTCCAGTATTCTTGCCTGGAGAATTCCATGGATAGAGGAGCCTGGAGGGCTATAGTCCATCCATGGGGTAGCAAAGAGTCGGACATAACTGAGTGACTTTCAGTTCACTTACTGATGTGTATATGTGTAAGTATATTTTCAAGTGTACGTGTATGTATTGCATTTGCATGAGAGTATACATGTTTATGGATTTGGTAGTGTGTATTTATATGTACATAATATCTATATATGTGTGTGTATTGAGTGTGTATATACATATGCTTGTATTTTATCAGAAGACAGGTAAATTTAACAAAGTGCATAGCTCATGTATATAATTGGTTTGAAAAAAAATGAACTTTCAAATACATTCTGGGCTATTTATATCTGAAATCTGTCAATAAACTTTTTTGTGTGTTTCAGGAGAATAATTTTGGGATAAAGAGAAATTGACTTTGGACAGTTTTCCAAAAATTCAGACACCTTCCAAGCTTGGTAATTAATTATGACTTGTATGTTTTCTGAAGTGAAAGTGTCAGTCACTCAGTTGTGTCTCTTTGTGACCCCATAAACTGTACCCTGCCAGGCTCCTCTGTCCATGGAATTCTCGAGGCAAGAATACTGGAGTGGATAGCCATTTCTTTCTTCAGAGGATCTTCCCGACCCAGGGATCGAACCTGGGGCTTTTCCGCACCTTGCTGTTTCAATTAAATGAAGAGTCATTTCCTTTTATAATCAATTTTTATTTTGCCTATGGATTTCTATACCCCATTTTAGAGGCAGCTCTGTCTCAACAGCCAGAAAAATGTCCTTATTGAATAGAAGTTCACTAACTGTTCAGCAGCTTTAATAAGTGATCAAGAAGTTTTCAGTGAGTCTTGGAAGGAAGGTCATGTAAGCTAAAAAATATTACAATTACTTTTTGTTCCATAAAATTCAACCCAATATATTTAAAATTTTAGAACAAAACTTAGCAATGTTTATGAAACTACTGATATTAATGGGATTTCAATATTTTTCATACTTTTACCAGCAGAATGGTTTGCTTTTAAACTTCTTTTCTTTTTATCTGCATAAAGTATAATTAATTACACAGAATTTCAACTTCCATTGTAGAGAGCTGAAAACCACATATAATTGTTCTTAATAGGTTGGATTCTTTCCCTGGTTAGCAGCATAGAAACTTTTCAGGGAATCACAAAATTGTCCTGCCGAATTGAACAGGATGCAAATCTAGCTTGAAGTTTTCTTACAAATGCTGTAATAATACATACTGTTCATCAACTCCTCAGGCTACCATTAGAAATAAAAGCACATTTTCTCAGAAGGATGCTGCTATCTCAGGTTACACAGCCTCTGCCTACAGTTAGGGCCTGGCTTAAATTGGGAACCTGAAAACATTGTGAGGCCACACAGGTAGGGAGATAATCAGAAAGTGACTCCCATTTTTCATACCTTAAGAACAGACTGATCTTGATGGAGGAAACATGGGTAAATTTTACTGCCTACTTTTTTGTGTAAAATATGCCATAAACTTTTCCCATTTCATTTATTTATTTATGGCTAGGTAAATCCCATGGTCGGAGGAGCCTGGTAGGCTGCAGCCCATGGGGTCGCTAAGAGTCGGACACGACTGAGTGACTTCACTTTCACTTCTCACTTTCATGCATTGGAGAAGGAAATGGCAACCCACTCCTGTATTCTTGCCTGGAGAATTCACGGACAGAGGAGCCTAGTGGGCTGCTGTCTATGGGGTCGCACAGAGTCGGACACGACTGAAGCGACTTAGCAGCAGCAGCAGCAGCAGCAAGAAGTGAATTTATTCAGATTCAAAGAGAAGAACACTCCACAGAGAGTGGGCCATCACAGACGGTGAGTGTGGCCTACATTTATTTTTAACATTGAAATTTCCAAAAAGAGTCTTAGAGACACTAAGAAATTTGATTTTGGTTTCTCAGCTATTAAATAGTCAGAAGCCTGGTGTGCTGCAGTCCATGGGGTTACAAAGAGTCGGAAATAACTGAATGACTGAACTGAACTGAAATAGTCAGATGAGATATGAACCCAGAATTATCTGCTTACAGATTTGTACTTTTCTTCTATTTAACACAGTGTTTTTATGCAACCTTATTATTACTTGGTAAATCTTTATCAGTTGATAACTTGCTGCTTTGTCCCCTCTTCTCTTTACATTATTTTTATGTTCTCCAATTGTCCATACAAAAGAGAATTGGACCATAAAGAGGGCTGAGTGCCAAAGAATTGATGCTTTCAAACTGTGGTACTGGAGAAGACTCTTGAGACTCCCTTGGACAGCAAGGAGATAAAACCAGACAATCCTCAGTTCAGCTCAGTACAGTCACTCAGTCCTGTCCAACTCTTTGCGACCCCATGGACTACAGCATGCCAGGCTTCCCTGTCCATCACCAACTCCTAGAGCTTGCCCAAATTCATGTTCATGGAGTCTGTGATGCCATCCAACCATTTCATCCTCTGGTGTCCCCTTCTGCTCCTGCCTTCAATATTTCCCAGCATCAGGGTCTTTTCCAATAAGTCAATTCTTCGCATCAGGTGGCCAAAGTATTGGAGCTTCAGCATCAGTACTTCTCATGAGTATCTAGGACTGATTTCCTTTAAGATTAATTGGCTTAAAATCCTTGCAGTCCAAGGGACTCTCAAGAGTCTTCTCCAACACCAAAATTCAAAAGTGTCAATTCTTCAGCACTCACCTTTATTTATAGTCCAATTCTCACATCCGTACATGATTACTGGAAAAAACATAGCCATGATGAGACAGACTTTTGTTGGCAAAGAAATGTCTCTGTTTTTTAATATGCTATCTAGGTTACTTATAGCTTTTATTCCAAGGAGCAAGCATCTTTTAATATCATGGCTGCAGTCAACATCTGCAGTGATTTTGGAGCCCCAAAATTAAAGTTTGTCACTGTTCCCACTGTTTCCCATCTATTTGCCATGAAGTGATGGGACCAGATGCCATGATCTTCGTTTTTTGAATGTTTGAGTCTTAAGTGAAGTTTTTAACTCTCCTCTTTCACTTTCAAGAGACTCTTTAGTTCCTCTTCACTTTCTGCCATAAGAATAGTATCATCTGCATATCCGAGGTTATTGATATTACTCCTGGCAATCTTGATTCCTGCTTGTGCTTCATCCAGCTTGGGATTTCACATGATGCACTCTGCATATAAGTTAAATAAGCAGGGTGACAACAGACAGCTTTGACGTACTCCTTTCCCAATTTGGAACCAGTCTGCTGTTCCATGTCTGGTTCTAACTGTTGCTTCTTGATCTACATACAGATTTCTTAGGAGGCAGGTAAGGTGTTCTGCTTTTCCCGTATCTTGAAGAATTTTCCAGTTTTTAGTGGTCTACACAGTCAAAGGCTTTGGGGTAATTATAAAGCATAAGTAGATGTGCTTCTATGGAGGTAGGCAATTTGATCTCGGTTCTTTTGCCTTTTTTAAATCCAGCTTGAACATCTGGAAGTTGTACATGGTTCATGTACTGTTGAAGCCTAACTTGGAGAATTTTGAGCTTTATTTGCTAGTGTGTGATGTGAGTGCAATTGTGAGATAGTTTGAATATTGTTTGGCATTGCCTTTCTTTGGGATTGGAATGAAA
The DNA here is from genome assembly GCF_032452875.1 of Bos javanicus. Classification (NCBI taxonomy): domain Eukaryota; kingdom Metazoa; phylum Chordata; class Mammalia; order Artiodactyla; family Bovidae; genus Bos; species Bos javanicus. Next base: position 53,841,140 of record NC_083876.1, read on the forward strand.
ACTGACCTTTTCTAGCCCTGTGGCCACTGCTGAGTTTTCCAAATTTGCTGCATATTGAGTGCAGCACTTTAACAGCATCATCTTTTATGATCTGAAATAGCTCAACTGGAATTTTGTCACCTCCACTAACTTTGTCCATAGTGATGCTTCCTAAGGCCCACTTGACTCCACATTCCAGGATGTCTGGCTCTAGGTGAGTGATCACAATATCATGGTTATCTGGGTCTTGAAAATCTTTTTTGTATAGTTCTTCTGTGCATTCTTGCCACCTCTTCTTAATATCTTCTGCTTCTGTTAGGTCTATACCATTTCCATCCTTTATTGTGCCCATCTTTGCATGAAATGTTCCCTTTGTATCTCTAATTTTCTTGAAGAGATCTCTAGACTTTCCCATTCTATTGTTTTCCTCGATTTCTTTTCATTGATCAGTGAGGAAGTCTTTTTTATATCTCTTTGTTATACTTTGGAACTCTGCATTCAAATGGGTATATCTTTCCTCTTCTCCTTTGCCTTTAGCTTCTCTTCTTTTCTTGGCTATTTGTAAGGCCTCCTCAGACAACTATTTTGCCTTTTTGCATTTCTTTTTCTTGGGGGTGGTCTTGATCACTGCCTTCTGTACAATGTCTCAAACCTTGGTCCACAGTTCTTTGGGCACTCTATCAGATCTAATTCCTTGAATCTATTTGTCACTTCCACTGTATAGTCATAAGGGATCTGATTTAGGTCATACCTGAATGGTCTAGTGGTTTTCCCTACTTTCTTCAATTATTTCTGGATTTGGCAATAAGGAGTTCATGATCTGAGCCACAGTCAGCCCTCAGTCTTATTTTTGCTGACTGTATACAGCTTCTCCATGTTTGGCTGCAAAGAATATAATCAATCTGATTTCAGTATTGACCATCTGGTGATGTCCATGTGTAGAGTCGTCTCTTGTGTTGCTGGAAGACGGTGTTTGCTATGACCAGGCATTTCCTTGGCAAAACTCTGTTAGCCTTTGCATTGGCTTCATTTTGTACTCCAAGGCGAAATTTGTCTATTACTTCAGGTATCTCTTGACTTCCTACTTTTTGCATTCCAGTTCCCTATGATGAAAAGGACATCTTTTTTTGGGTGTTAGTTCTAGAAGGTCTTGTAGGTCTTCATAGAACCATTCCACTTCAGCTTCTTCAGCATTAGTGGTTGGGGCATAGACTTGGATTACTGTGATATTGAATGGTTTGCCTTAGAAATGAACAGAGATCATTCTGACATTTTTGAGATTGCATCCATGTACTGCATTTCAGACTCTTTTGTTGACTATGAGGGTTACTCCATTTCCTCTAAGGGATTCTTGCCCACAGTAGTAGATACAATGGTCCAGTCAATCCTAAAGGAAATCAATCCTGAATATTCACTGGAAAGACTGATGCTGCAGCTGGAACTCCAATACTTTGGCCACCTGATGCAAAGAGCCGACTCCCTGGAAAAGACCCTGATGCTGGGGAAAATGGAGGGCAAGAGGAGAAGGGGGCAACAGAGGATGCGCTGGTTAGATGGCATCACTGACTCAATGGACATGAGTTTGGGCAAACTCAGGGAAATAGTGATGGACAGAGAAGCCTGGCATGCTGCAGTTCATGGGGTCACAGTCAGACATGCCTCAGCGACTAAACAACAACAACTGTCCAAAAGCTTCATCTTTTCCTTTCTTTGCACAAAGCTGCCACTGTCATGTTCCAAAGAATCAATTCCTGACCATCTACGTTTCCTATATAATCCAATCTCTCTTGTATCTGATTTACTCCAACTTTTTATTATTCTAAATAATACATTTATTTTATCAACTTCAAAGTATTCACTTGTTAATGTTGTTATTAAAGTAACAAGGCGACCAGGGCAAAACAATTACCAAAGACCCATCTACTATGAGGAAAACTACAAAAATTCAGTTAGTAAAAATTTAAGAATTTAGAACTCTTATATTTCCAATGTGTTTCTGGAACAAAAGCAGAAAAACACTGCCTTGAATTGAAGATGCAGTCAGCTCATGAACAACTAGCATAAACAGAACATGAGCCACAGAGGTCAGCATTTCATGTGATCCTTCAAGTTCACAGCATAGAAAAAAAAAAAGAGTAAACCTTAGAGAAAAGCTTTTTATTTAAGTTTTTCTTATTTTTAGAACATGAGAAAGCAATAGAAATTAACATCTTAGGGAACAGTGAACTAAAATGGATGCAAATGGGTGAATTTAATTCAGATGACCATTATATCTATAGCAAGAATCCCCTAGAAAAAATGGAGTAGCCGCCATAGTCAACAAAAGAGTTTGAAATGCAGACACTTGGGAACAAGCTCAAAAATAAGGATGATCTCAGTTCAAGGCAAACCATTCAACATCACAGTAACCCAAGTCTATGCTCCAACCACTGATGCCAAAGAAGGTGAAGTTGCCCGGTTCTATAAAGACCTACAAACACCTTCTAGAATTAACACCAAAAAATGTCCTTTTCATCACAGGGGACTGGAATACAGAAGTAGGAAGTCACGAGATACCTGGAATAACAGGCAAGTTTGGCCTGGGAGTACAAAATGAAGCAGGGTAAAGGCTAACAGAATTTTGTCAAGAGAACACACTAGTCATAGCAAACATCCTTTTCCAGCAACCCAATAGAAAGCTCTATAGATAGACATCACGAGATTGTCAATACCAAAATCAGATTATGGTCTTTGCAGCCAAAGATGGAGAAGTTCTATAGTCAGAAAAAAAACAAGACCTGGAGCTGGCTATGGCTCAGAACATGAAGCTCCTTATTGCTAAATTCAGGCTTAAATGAAGAAAGTAGGGAAAACCTAGGCCGTTCAAGTAGGACCTAAATTATGATTATACATGGAGGTGATGAATAGATTCAAGGAATCTGACTGGTAGACAGAGCCTGAAGAATTATGGATGGAGGTTCATAACACTGTACAGGAGGCACTGACCAAAACCATCCCAAAGAAAAAGAATTTCAAGAAGGCAAAGTGATTGTGTAAGGAGGATTTACAAATAGCTGAGGAAAGAAGAGAAGCAAAAGACAAGGGAGAAAGGGAAAGATATACTCAACTTAATACAGAGTTTCAGAGAATACCAAGGAGACATAAGAAGACCTCCTTAAATCAACAATGCAAGTAAATAGATGAAAACAGAAGAAGAGGAAAGGCTAGAGATCTCTTCAAGAAAATTGGAGATATCAAGGGAACACTTCATGCAAGGATGGGCACAATCAAGAAAACAGAAATGGTAAGGTCCTAACAGAGGCAGAAGATATTAAGAAGAGGTGGCAAGAATAAACACAACTATACAAAAAAGGTCTTAATGACCTGGATAACCATGATAGTGTGGCCATTCACCTAGTTCCAGACATCCTGGAATGTGAAGTCAAGTAGGCCTTAGGAAGCATTACTATGAGCAAAGCTAGTTGAGGTGATTTAATTCCAGCTGAGCTATTTCAAATCTTAAAAGGTGATGCTCTTAAAGTGCTGCACTCAATATGTCAGCAAATTTGGAAAACTCAGCAGTGGCCACAGGACTAGAAAAGGTCAGTTTTCATTCCAACCCCCAAGAAGGGCAATGCCAAAGAATGTTCAAACCAGTGGTCACTAAGGATTCTTAAAGAATATTCCAGTTCAGATATTTTACACATCTTCCATTCAGTTATTCTTTGTGGAAAAGTGATTTTCTAAAATATCTCATAGCAAGTTCAGTGTTGAAGGACATTTTTATTTTAGTTTACTTCTATAAATATTTATTGATTACCCACCAAGTATTAGTTGGGGAGCTAGACACAAGGGGTATGAAGATTGGTAAGCAAACATTTTCAAAGTAAGCCAATCGGGGAAACACATAGAAATGTATCAGGCCAGTGTGATGTTGTAAGGTCACAATATGGTACAGATAAACCTGAACATTATACAGATACAGATACAGGACAAGGACTGAGGTGTAAGAGATGCCTATAATAAAAAATGACAGCTATGCTCAGTCTTGAACCAACAGTCTACAACTAAGCAAAATAATAGCAATGAACCTTTTTTCTTTTGGTTATTTGGATAAGTTTACCTTTAAAACTATAAAGTAGTACAGAAACATAGGTTATCCCATTTTTATTTAAAATCTATTACAATTATGGAAAATAGACAATTCTTATATTCTGTGCTGTGTGCTGTGGTTTAGTTGCTCTGTCATGTCCAACTCTTTGCGACCCCATGGACTACAGCCTACAGGCTCCTCTGTCCATGGGATTCTCCAGGCAAGAATACTGGAGTGAGTAGCCATTCTCTTTTCCAGGGGATCTTCCTGACCCAGGGATTGAACCCAGGTCTCCTGCATTGCAGGCAGATTCTTTACCATCTGAGCCACCAGGGAAGCCCAATACTGGAGTGGGTAGCCTATCTCTTCTCCAGGGGAACTTCCCAGCCCAAGAATCGAACAGTTGTCTCCTGAATTGCCAACTTTATCAGCTGAGCTACCCAGGATGCCCTATATTCTGTGGTTTAGGCTCAAATTTCTAATTTCCTGACATAAAAATTCTCAGTTCCTTAATCTGCTTCACACTATAACCTATATAGTCAGGAGTAACTAAGAATCTAATGTTGTACTTAAATATATTTCCTTTAAAAGCTTTCTTCTTGGTTTCTTAGTGAGAGATTAATCAACCTCAGGTCTCACATGTTTCATTCCATTAATAGGAAATCACAAAAATGAGCATATAGCATACCATAGATAAGGAGGCTACCAAAACAAGCATTTGTTGAAATCTTTTGTTACTGTTGGGAAAAAATTTCCCATGAGTTTCTTACATTTCTGTACATCTTATGAAAGAAGCCGTGGCTGATTTTGTTCTGAACTATTTTTAAAAGATGTTTGTAAAGCAAACAGCCTTAGAAATAGCATAGCATCTCCTTCTTGAGGAAAGAAAGGCATACTTGCCATCCATTATAAAAGTTATACATTCCTGAAGTTCAGGATCACTTTCTTGTAATGGTTAGGTATCATATGGTCAGATTTGTGTTGCCTTCTGGAAATTGGGGCTTCAATTCAGTTCACTTAGGGAACCAGTATAAAAAAGCTGATACACCTACTATTGCTATGTGAAAAATAAACTGTCCTTCCTCACTGATTCAGGAATCTAGTGTCTCCTAAAAGCATCTGTGAAATCTATGGCAGGCTTTTATATGTCAGCATGCAAGCAAGGAAACATCTTAGATTTTTCAGCGTTTTTTTTTTTTTTTAAACATGGGTAATAAGGATGGGATGCTTATAGAGACATGGATTTCCTTCTGGAAAAGGAATAATGAAGACCTCACAGGTCCATTAATGGGATTCAAAAAAAGTCTCTGGGAATCATTAATAAATGACATGGTCAAGTGGACAATAAATGGTCCGCCAGTTTTTTGCCCATTAATTCAGAGGAATTGAGGAGGTCACCCCAGCCTAAGTAACAGGAAATAGGTAAATACAGATATCAAAATGCTTCTCTGTTGTGAATTTCCCTCCAGGTGGAAGGACTGCCTTGCCACTCACATGTCCAGATTCTGTTCTGCAGCATTAGTTACAACTTATTACTAAGACTTGTCCTGGGTAAGCACACAGTTTCTGTCCACTTTGGACAACAGTTAGAGGGATGCACACAATGTGTGCGTCCAATCCCAAAGAAGGGCAATGCCAAAGAACGTTCAACCTACCACGTAACTGCACTCATTTCACATGCCAGCAAAGTAACACTCTAAATTCTCCAAGCAAGGCTTCAACAGCATGTGAACCGAGAACTTTCAGATGTTCAAGCTGGATATAGGAGAGTCTGAGGAACAAGAGATCAAATTGTCAACATCTGCTGGATCATAGAAAAAGCAAGAGAGTTCCAGAAAAAACATGTACTTTTGCGTCACTGACCACACTAAAGGCTTTGACTGTGTGGATCACAACAAACTGTCAAAAATTCTTCAAGAGATGGGAATACCACACCACCTTACCTGCCTCCTGAGAAACCTGTATGTAGGTCAAGAAGAAACTGTTGGAACTGGACATGGATCAACCAACTGGTTCCAAACTGGGAAAGGAGTACATCAAGGCTATATATTGTAACCCTGCTTATTTAACTTATATGTGGAGTACATCATGCAAAATGCCAGGCTGGATGAAGCACAAGCTGGAATAAAGGTTGCCGGGAGAAATATCAACAACCTCAGATATGCAGATGACACTATACTTATGGCAGAAAGTGAAGAGGAACTAAAGAGTCTCTCAATGAAAGTTAAAGAGGAGAGTGAAAAAGCTCACTTAAAACTCAAAAATTTAAGAAACGAAGATCATGGCATCTGGACCCATCACTTTATGGCAAATAGATGGGAAGCAATGGAAACAGTGACAGACTTTATTTTCTTGGGTTCCAAAATCACTGCAGATGGTGACTGTAGCCATGAAATTAAAAGATGTTTGCTTCTTGGAAGGAAAGTTATGACCAATCTAGACAGCATTTTAAAAAGCAGAGACATTACTTTGCCAACAAAGGTACATCTAATCAAAGCTATGGTTTTTCCAGTAGTCATGTATGTATGTGAGAGTTGGACTATAAAGAAAGCTGAGTGCCAAAGAATTGAAGCTTTTGAACTGTGGTGTTGGAGAAGACTTTTGAGAGTCCTTTGGACTTCAAGGATATGAAACCAGTCAATCCTAAAGGAAATCAGTCCTTACTATTCACTGGAAAGACTGATGCTGAAGCTGAAACTCCAATACTTTGGCCACCTAATATGAAGAGCTGACTCATTAGAAAAGACCCTGATGCTGGGAAATATTGAAGCAGAAGGAGAAGGGGATGACAGAGGATGATGTTTGAACGGCATCACCACTCAATGGACATGACTTTGAGCAAGCTCTGGGAGATGGTGAAGGACAGGGAGCCCTGGCATGCTACAGTCCCTGGAGTCGCAGAGAATCAAACATGACTGAGCAACTGAACAACAACAACACATATAATGGAGTGTGAAAGGGAGAACTCCATTACTAGAAATCAGGTAAATCATTAGAACTTTGACTGGTTCATATGGGAAAGAAGGCAGCACAGGGCACATTTCCTTTTAAAGAATAATGACAAGTAGTAGGCTGTCTTATTGCCAAACCTCTCCTTTGTTCTATCATGCCAAACTTAGATCCACTTGGAAGAGACAGTAAAATCTCTCAGCTTTTTACAGTGGGTTCTGTCAGCTCTAAAGGAGCTTTAGCTCTCTTGGGAAGATTTTTCTGAGATAGAAAACTCCTATGGAGAACCACAGATGAGGCTTTGCCTCATATGTGAGCTTTTGCTGTGCTGTGCTTAGTCACTCAGTTGTAACCAACTCTTTGTGACCCCATGGACTTAGCCTGCCAGGCTCCTCTGTCCATGGGGATTCTCTAGGCAACAAAACTGGAATGGGTTGCCACGCCCTCCTCCGGGGATCTTCCAAACTCAGGGATCAAACCTAGGTCTCCCACATTGCAAGCGGAATCTTTACCAGCTGAGTTACAAGGGAAGCCCCATGTGAGCTCTTAACTGTCCTGAATTGAGTTTAGAATTCTGATGATCTTGACCCCCTAGAGAATGAGGAAAACACCCAAAGAAATCAAGGTAAATTCTTAAGATCTCACCACTGTATTGGAAAACTTTCCCAGCCCTAATGGTTGACATCATCAAGGACATCATCTAAACAATGGGGCAGCTAATGTCCTGAAATTAAGGTGGATTCCTTAAAGATGGTCACCACTGTGTAGCCAGACTGAGTCAGCCAGAAGTTGCAAACCCAAGGCCCTAGCAAAAAAAAGCAGTGTGGCTATGTTTTCTGAGTCCAGGAATCCCAAGGGTTGAAACAAATGGTGTTAGCCATGACGACCTTGCTCCTCAATATAGACTACTGGATGGGCCAAAATTTGTTCAAAGTTCATTTGGTTATTTCATGAGCCACTGCCACGTTATTTGAAAGTACAAATAAAGCCTCTTTTCCTAATCCCTGATTCCTCTCTCTTCCTCTCCCCTGGCTTACAATTTAAAGAAAATTATGAGCAGAGACTAAGGCATCCCTTTTTCCAACAAGGTTCAAAGGACATGCATCCACCTGAGTGTGCTGGAGTATTTCAGGAAAAAGGAATCAAACTTTTATGGGCATGTTGGACATGGATGCCCACGTTGTGCTCCCACCTGGATCTACAGAACAACCAGATTCAGCAAGTGGGGTTTAAGATTCACAGTGAGAAAGACAAGATAACTCAGTCTTGTGGAGAAAGATCTTTGGGCCAATTAAATGTGCCATTTTGTTGTTTCTGTATCTGATGGTATAGCAGGAATTAATGTGTTATATGCTCATATTTTATCATCCATTAAGTGCCTGAAAGGATTATCACAACTAGGACAGGCCACATGTAGAGAAGTGCTAATGGAACATGTAAATCACTTTCCAATCTTCTGCCTGTTTCTTCCCAGAAACAGTATAAAATCCCTTGAGGAGAAAAGGCAATCACAGCTCTGCGTATAGCCTTTAAGACAACACAAGTGAGAAGAAATACAGAATCATAATATAACATCCCTGGATGGCCAGTGGAAGAAGACTAGAACTGAAAACTCAGAATGGATTATTACCTAACTGCTCATGTAACTGAACCCACTGCACAGAGGAAACACTTGCTATAATATCATGGACTGTGTCAGTGACTTCTGGGGACAAAGACCATTCACATTCATGTGTCACGGCCACCAATATACAACTGAGAGTGTGCATGCATGTTCAGTCTTCACTTGTGTCCAACTCTTTGTGAGCCCTTGAACTGTAGTTCATGGAAGAACTAAAGAGCCTCTTGATGAAAGTGAAAGAGGAGAGTGAAAAAGTTGGCTTAAAGCTCCACATTCAGAAAACTAAGATCATGGCATCCAGTCCCATCACTTCATGGCAGATAGATGGGGAAAAAGTGGAAACAGTGGCTGACTTTATTTTTCTGGGCTCCAAAATCAATGCAGATGGTGATTGCAGCAATGAAATTAAAAGACACTTACTCCTGGGAAGGAAAGTTATGACCCACCTAGATAGCATATTAAAAAGTAGAGACATTACTTTGCCAACAAAGGTCCATCTAGTCAAGGCTATGGTTTTTCCAGTGGTCATGTATGGATGTGAGAGTTGAACTATAAAGAAGGCTGAGCGCTGAAGAATTGATGATTTTGAACTGTAGTGTTGGAGAAGACTCTTGAGAGTCCCTTGGACTGCAAGGAAATCCAACCAGTCCATCCTAAAGGAGATCAGTCCTGGGTGTTCACTGGAAGGACCGATGTTGAGGCTGAAACTCCAATACTTTGGCCACCTGATGTGAAGAGCTGACTCATTGGAAAAGACCCTGATGCTGGGAAAGATTCAGGGCAGGAGGAGAAGGGGACAACAGACGATGAGATAGTTGGATGGCATTATCGACTCAATGGACATGAGTTTGGGTGGACTCCGGGAGTTGGTGATGGACAGGGAGGCCTGGGGTGCTGCAGTTCATGGGTCACAAAGAGTGGGACACGACTGAGCGACTGAACTGAACTGTAGTCTGCCAGGCTTCTCCATCCAAGGAATATACATTTGCAATAACCCCTCAAATTACTACAGTTATTTCAGAGGTAGATAGATTCTTCAGCCATTTGCCATCCATAGATGGGTAGTATGATTGCCTCTATAGTACAAAGCTTTAACAAAGCTTTAATGATACGCTGTTGATGACAAAGTCAGAGGCTTCTGTTAGCAATGCCTTGACTGTAGTGTCACACATTCCCACCAGATGGGGTATCTGATAAGCCCTCACAAAACTCGAGGGTTTGCTTGTTAAATAAAGTCTCATGGGAATACACTGGCAGATTCACAATAATTAGTCCCTATAGCAGTCAAAAAAAAAAAAAAAGAAAGAAAGAAACACACACACACAAACACACACACAAACCAAAACTGCTGTCTATTCAACTCCAACCAACAAAAAAGATGTCCAGCATCTTACTGGAATATCGAGGACTGATAACAGTATGTACATCACCTAGACTATCTACTTGGACCTTTATATTGGCCAATATAAACACTAGCACCCTTTGAATGAGGTCCAAATGAATACTCCATGTTGGAAGCTTTCCTGTAAGATGTGGCATGCTATCTGTATTCGGGGCCCAACATCATGAATAAACCTGTGAGATACAAGTCTCTGTGACCAATAATTTTGTTGACTAGAGCCTCTGGAAAAGGGTGGCAGCCTTCATTGCAGGTTCTCTTCAGGATTTTGGACTAGTCACTTCCATAATTTGCAGGGCTCACCACTACTGGGTACACTTTTTTTGGAAGCAGATATTAGCAAGTTCTTGAGTCTGTTGTCAAAACTGAACTCGTAATCCATGGAGGTCTGCTGGCTGTCCAGCCTGCTGTCTTCATTTTGGGGTGGGTCAACCCAAACTCAATGGCTCAATGTGAGAAAGAGTCCTAGAGTCCTACAGACCTCTCATAGCCACCCATCCATAAATGGAAGTGGTATGTATATTCAAGCTTTCAGCTTGCATAGCTCCCGTGTCATCTTAGTTTTACATGAAAAAAAAAAATGGCTCTCCCAAACTGTTGCAAGGGTCCTAAATTTAACTCTCTGCTGAATCTGCCATCCTCAGCCAGACAGCTTTTACCATGATTTGATCTACAGTCCCCTTAATCTTAGCAAGAAATATATTGGAACTAGCAGGAGACGGCCCTAGCCCTGCATTTCCCTTGTGAAATACCTGTCAACACCTCTGGATGTCTTTCCTGCTCCCGTTTCTGTAACTATTGCTTAGCCATTCAGTGGGGCAGACAAATGGCATCAGCCTGCTGATGTGGACAAATGGAGCAAGTTAGATTAACTGCCCTTGTGCAGCCACTCCAAAGCAAGGACTACAATCAATTATTCATGCTTAACTTAGAGGGTAAAATCTCAGACCCTTCATGGGTCTTGAAAATCAGGAGAAATTGGTTACTGAAATAGCCCAGTTGTCTCCTACATGTCAATGCAGTGAAGCCATCGTTAACACTAACAGTTCTATGCCCCTGTACATCATGCACTCATATTTAATAAATGTTCACTAACAGAGTAAATAGGGTACAAATATTTAAATTATCTTTTTAAACTTAAATATGTTGTTAAAATAGTTTATAAACTTTTAATTATTGAATAGATATTATATATATTGTCCACTGTCTACATTTCTTTTTTCTTCTGTACATTCTGTCCCTTTGAGTGTTCCTTGAAGATTTAGGCTTCTTGAAAGACAAACTTGCTATTTCAAACTTATATTAAAGTGGATAATTAGTTACATATCCATTAGAAAAAAATTACCCTAGGAACTACAAGGAGTGAACTGACTATTAGGTTCATTAGCATGAGACTATTTTTGTTAATACTGTGGCCACTTGATACAGAGAGCCAACTCACTGGAAAAGACCCTGATGCTGGGAAAGACTGAAGGCAAAAGGAGACAAGAGTAGCACAGGATAAGATGGTTAGATAGCTTCATTGACTCAAAGGACATGAGCAAACTCCAGGAGATAGTGAAGGGCAGGGGAGCCTGATATGCTGCAGTCCAGGGAGTCAAAAAGAGCTGGACACAACCTAGTGACTGAACAACAATGACAACATTTATGTCAATGCACGTTCATAAACAGCTGCACGGTCAAAACATTTGTGTTAGAGTTAGAAGTAATATGGGAAGCAATGGAAACATGTTTTTTTAAGGACATAGGTTATTTCTGTGCCAAACTTAGCCAAGTCACATGTCCGTACATTTTGGAAAGGCATATTATGATTAAGCTGTAATCTTTTTAATTTATCTCTAGACACCTGTGTTCAGCAACATGTTTGTTCTTATCTGTCTTTTCAGTTATATTGTAAGCTGCCTGAGGTCAGAACCTATATCAAGTTTGTCCTTATGTCTGTAGTCATCACTTTACTTTTTGCCATACACTGGACCCTCAATAAGTGGAGGCTGAATTACACTCCAGAAAAACTGTGTCAAGGGAGTCTTAAAAGATGAGTTCTCCTTTCAGTCAAATCTGCATCTTAAATGGTTTAAAAAAGGACAGTTCCCAAGACTTCTTCCACAGTTTTTGAACCCATCACCCAGAGGTCTGAGCTGGCAGATTCCCCTAACTTTCATCAACCCAGGCACTCTTAGATAAAGCAGTGTTGTTACAGACAACATCATTGAGTTATCAATCTATATTACCATGTTACTCTTCCTAACTGAGATGACACTGATCACCAAGAATATATTTGAACATTTATTTTTTAGCTAGTAATGATGAGAATTCCCCATTGATTTAGTCATTCATTTTCACTGATTTCTCTGACCATCAGTGAAGAAAAGGCTAAAAGTTCCAGGACTTTCAACTGTGAACTTGAAACTTAGTGCAACAAATTTATTTTCCCTGACCTCTTGAGCTATTCATAAACTATGGTGACAAAAAATTAAAAAAACCCAAAACACATGATGTACTAACTTTATCTATGGTGGCAAATATCAAACATTCATAGAGATGAAACTATAATGAACCCTCCATAAAAAAAATAAAATGGAAGTGTCCCCTGATATACGATTACCATGAAAGAAATATATACCTTATTATACCTATTAGAGTTTATGATGGCCATTAAAAGTAAGTTAAACAAAATATAAATTACTAAAGATTAAATAAAAATTTTAAAAGCTTTTCAGGTAGACCAATGACAATTAAAATGTTTAAATATTTAAAATATTTCCCAAGTTCTAACCTGAAGATAGGATAGAGTAAGCAGAAAACCTTTCTTTCAACTATGATGCTTTGAGACCTAGGTATTTACTGAAGAAGCACAGACTTTTATTTCATTTCATTTTCGGTTTTCTTTTATTTTAAACTGATTTGAAATCAGTCCTTAATATTCATTGGAAGGACTGATGCTGAAGTTGAAACTCCAATACCCTGGCCACCTGATGCGAAGGACTGACTCATTTGAAAAGACCCTGATGCTGGGAAAGATTGAAGGCAGGAGGAGAAGGGAAAGGATGACAAAGGATGAGATGGTTGGATGGCATCACTGACCCAATGGACATGAGTTTGAGAAAACTCCAGGAGTTGGTGATGGACAGGGAGGTCTGGTGCGCAGCAGTCCATGGGGCTGCAAAGAGTCGGACACAACTGAGCGACTGAACTGAAAATACAATAAGGGGGAAAACTAATGTTTATTTTATAAAAAGATAAACAGGATGAAGTCAGGAGACATGGATCCTAACTGTTTCTATTAACTACTTAAGAACCTTGGGTAAATTATTAGTAAAATGATGAGAATGAAATGCCTTCTACATCCTCTAATTGATACCTAAGTTCTGTGATTCTTTCTAGTAAGAGTGTCAAGAGTTCCATTTGCATCTAAATGAAGAGTGAATTTCACAATCACATGTAAAATTAGAGAATCTAAATGTTTCTTTCCTATAGGAATTGTAATTGTACTCTAGAGTTGACCTTATGAGAGTATCACTTTGACAGCACTGTTGTAAAACTTTGGTTGAGTCACCACGCCTGTTTTGAAATATTCATTTTCTTCTTTGCTCTTTGAGAATGCTTTTTGTTAAATATTTCTTGAGCTATAGAATAAAGATGGAAAACAAAGTCATTTGTAAACATTTACGTAATCATTTGATACTTGCAAGAACAATTTCAGGATTTAGAATTCATAAAATTTGCAGCATTTTGTAATATACACTCTCATGAATTTGTAAATAAAACGCAAATATCCATATATATGAATAATATATCCATAAATATAAGTAGGAAATATGAAAAATATATATTAAGCTATGAAAATATTTTGTGTAGTTATCCCTTGACCAAGTCGTCTTGCCTTCATAAGACACTAAATCACCTGATTGGCTCTTTATCTAATATTGTAACTTTAGATGTGCATGAGTATGTATTTCTTTCAAGGTTTTGCTTTTAAAGTTGTTTAGAATTTCATTTAGGTCAATTAGTTCACATAAAATAGCTTGCCTATAATCCCCAAGTCTTACTAAATAAAATCGAGGAGGCACTTCATTAAAAAAATTATACTTTTATTGCTGTAAATAGGAGACATTTTTTAAAATGCAAGTTGGAAAATAGATGTTGTCCCACATACCAAAATAATACAGCTTGTATTTAGTTAGCTTTACTTGAGTAAAGAATTTAATCAAGTATCCATAGGTATGTACCTGTTCTATCTCTCCGTTCTTGCCTGCTTTTCCTTCCCAGGCTCTCTTACAACCACACAGAAGCCAAAACACAATTTTACATGGAACATTCAACTAACAGCAGTCTGTTGGTGAAATAATCTATATCACTTTCACAATTTTAAATTTCTCTTTACCAATTTTTGATTTCTCTTTACCATTGTAAGCATTTCATTTCAACCAAGCCCATTCTCTGGGTGGCATATAATTCCAAGAATTGTAAGATTCAACTTAAACAAATGCAAAGACATGCCATTCAAATATTGGTATGCCTTGTCTCCGCATGTGCTATATTTGTTTTGCAGAACCTTAATAATGACAGTGACACTAAATTTAGGTAGATCTTCCTAAGTTTCAGCTAAGAGTTATTAACAGAAATTTTGCCACTATTTATGACAGACTGATTATTTGCATTCTCACAGACAATTCTAAGGCTATTTTAATGTTGCACATTGTGCAAGCATATATCCTTACAAAAGGTGTGCACCTCTGACATTGTTTGGAAGTTGATGCTAAATAGGATAACATTAACACATACTGCTGTGAACTTGTCATTAGCACAATTTTGAGCAATAACTGATAAAGTCATCATTGTACTTGCTTTTTCCCTTTTGTTCAATGGAAATTTATCTTTTCCAATAGAGCTTCATAACTGTTGGAGACATTGTATTAGTAAGAATACACTGTTATCCACTGTTATCCAAAAGGTAAAGGTATTTAGAGGAAAAAAATGATCTTTTGATTCAGCTCATAACCTACCTACTCCCTATCCACCTGATATGACCATGTGTGCATATCTGCAGTAATTACAAGTTTAAATAGTTTGAATATTCTTCATAGTCAAGCAAAATTAAATTTAACCAACCAAAATTTCTGAATTTAAAAAACAATAAAGCGCTATTCATAGCCGCTCCTGACTTTAGATGCAGCTCAAAAACACACTGAAAACCATCCCTTGCCAGTGACTTGCTCAATGCATTTCTACCTCTCTCTACACAAGAAAAGAGAACTAAAGGCTCAAATACAGTCCGAGTTAAATTTCTTAAAAACTCTCTACATTGTGGAAGGCAAGATTTTAAGACAATCTTCACTCAATAAATTCTTCACGTAATTGCTCACCTTTCCCTATTTCTTGTGTAAGCAGAGATCTGCTTGTTTAAGATCAGGTAGCATTCTCTCCCTCGACTGCAAGAACAAGAATGCCAACTGGATTCTTATTTTCTCAAAATTATTTAAAAGAATAAAAAACAGTTACCATCAGGAAATTTATATTCACACACTACATCCTCAAATGGAACACCTTTTAAAGTTTCTAACATCTATTTCTGCATACTCTTATCTGCATTGCTTCGAACTCAAGCCCTATGACCAAGGGTTCTAGAGAGTAAAATATGCTGAAATTAATACATTTCATTACTTCTTTGAAAATTCAATCAAAAATTGTGTGGTGGTAGTTTTGTTTTTAAGATTGCAATACACAAGGAATCAGGAGCACACATTATAGTGTTTAAATCGGCTCTCCTCTCATCATTCATTGCCTCATCACCTTACTCATATTATTACTTCATTGAACACAACTCCCCCCCCCCTTTTTTTTAGCCTCATCACCTTCATTGAACACATCCTTCACTGAACATAACTTCCTTTTTTTCCCCTCAAACCAACTAGAATACTAAAACGTTAAACATGGTTTTGGAAGAAAAGGCTGATGCCCTAAGAAAACTTCTACAGAGATTGTCTGGACACTAAGATACTACTCAACACCTGAAGCACCCAGATAGTGCAGAGGCTTTTTAATTCAACGTTTTCTGATCTTCTTATATCCCTCTCTCAGCCACTAAACCCAAAGAAAATTAAGGGTTTTGGCTCATTGCAAACTCAAAGAAGATTTTAAAGGGTGAGTTTGATGCTATTCTCCTCTCTTTCAAGAAAAAGCTTCTTATTCTCAAGAGTTGCGGGGCTTTTTCTGTCAGTGTTGCAAAGCGGATTCATCACTCAGTCAGATGCACGGTTCTCAACCTGAAATTAAGACTGATTCCAGATTCCAGGGAAACAAGTAAAATAGGGGCGGTCCCCGTCCCCAACTAAAATGCCTCTAAATGAATACAAGGAACCTGAGCGACGTAAATAGTTGTGCTCTTTAAAGCAACAATAGCAAAAAGTTTAGTCGCAAAAGGTTTGGTTTTTGTCTTTTTTCATGTTTGATCATCCCCTAAACAGCCCCGGTGCTAACAAACACACAAAGTAACTGTACAGATGCCAGGATCTGTACAGATGCCAGAAAACTGTCCGTGTCAGTTTTTTGAGGTGGCAGTAAAAGCTGGAGAGATACCACCGTTTCGAGGGAATAAGGTCAGAATTCACCGGCAGAACCCTTCGCTCTGCGAAGAAATACGGCGGGACTGTAGGACTCTGGAGACCGGCTTTCGAAAAGGAGGGAAGGTGGGTCAGGGGCATACTTTGTGAGGAAGGCTTTGTCAGTGCGAAACCAGGCGCAGGGTGGCAGGTGGGGGCGTCTGCGGGCTGCCAGAAGCGGGAAACCAAAAGGGGGCGACGCGGGGACGGTGGGGGCTGAGAGGACCCTGATGGGGTGACCGGAGGGTCAGGGCCATTCATGGCTGCTGCGAAAGTGGGAGCTCTGGGGATGGAAGGTGAAGCGGGGACAGCGAGTTGCCCCAGCTGTCCTCGGGAGGGAGAGGGTTCCCAGCAGGTGGAGTTGAAATCAAAAAGCCCCTCAGGGATCAAGACGCAGCGCTCTCCGGAGACCCCCGCCTGGAGGTAGAGGAATCACAGCAGGTGGTTTGGGGGGTAACCCCTAATGCCAGAGGTTCTCTCGGCTGGCTGCCTGGCCGCCCGACCCTCTGCGCTTTCCAGGCTACTCACCGGTCCGGGGTGGAAAGCGCCATCCAGGCGCGCGTGAGAGCTGCGCGGCGCAGGCGGCGGGCAGGGCCGAGCGGTGGCAGCGGCGCTGTCCTAGGAGCGAGACTGGAGCCGGGGGACGCCGAGGCGGCGACAGCGGCGGCGGGGGAGCGGGGAGCTGCGGGCGGGGAGGGCGGCGTATCCGGAGCTGCTGCGCCGCGCGCGCTCTCTGCCCATCTCCGGCTCTGCTGAAGCGGCTACTGCTGCCGCCGCTGCGAGGGAGGGAGACGAGGGGGAGGGGAGGAGGCACGCGGCAGGGAGGGAGGGAAGAGAAGGGAGGTGGGGGGGAGCAAGGGGAGAGGGGAGACGGACTCCCAGAGTGGGGAGGAGGGAGGGAGGGGCGCGCGAGCCCCGCCAAGGTTCCCACCAGAAGGGCTCGGGGAGGAGATCTCGGCGAGGAGGAGTAGGGTCTCTTCCCCGCCGCGCCCTTTCCTTGGGCTCTTCCTCCCGCGGCTTGGGCTGGGGGTGGCCAGGCTCGGCCGCAGCCGGGTCTTCGGCGCGCTGGTGAGAGTGCTGAGGCCGAGAGGCGGCTGCGCTAGCTCCCGGCGCCGCCGGCCCGAGGCACCTGTGCGCGCACGCACCGCCGGCAGCCCAATTGCCGAGGCTCCCCGACTCGGATCCGCCGGCGGTCGCCTTGCCTCGCTCTCCTTTCTGGTCAGATTACAATCATGCCTGTGCATCCATGACATCTGTGTACTCCCCTATTGCTGTCTGCTTCCCCGGGCGCTCTTTGGCACAGGGTGTCCGGCCAGAAGGAGCCGCCGGCGGGGAACTCGATGCAGGCAACCGCCGTCAGCTCCTTGGAGCAGTTGCTTGGGCACGGGTGGCAGTGTTTGCCTCCTGGGTTGACCAGCTAATGAGGTAAAAAAAATATATATGTAAATATATTAGTAATCCTCTGACCCGATTTCTTAGGACCATTCTCAGTAATCTAGGAAGGTTTCAGTATGAAGGGCACAGGGGCAGTCTATTGCCCTCTGTCTTGGCGCTTATCCTCTC
The DNA here is from genome assembly GCF_032452875.1 of Bos javanicus. NCBI lineage: Eukaryota > Metazoa > Chordata > Mammalia > Artiodactyla > Bovidae > Bos > Bos javanicus. The sequence goes on from NC_083876.1 coordinate 53,859,325, forward strand.
TTTTCTTGATATCCTAAAAAATCAGGACACGACTTAGCCAGTTTAAGCGAAATATTTCTTATTTTTTTATTAATTGCAGAGCTTTTTATTTTTATTCACATTCTCCTAGAATTGGCTTTGCTTTCCTGTTAGGATTTGCTTTGCTTTATTAGTCCTGTTTATTCGCAAACTGCAAAGACTCGCATGAAAACAGATACTGTAGCGCCTGTACGCTCAAGATCGAGAGGGTGAATCCACACTGATAAATGGACGTTATTGACTGATTTCCGTGAACTATTTAGTTTCATAATCTTCACCTGGTAGTTGAGGATAGGCAGACAGCAGGTGGATTATACGCATAAAAGATATGATTAGAAAAAAAGGTCTCCTAAAACTCTCCTCAAATAATCTAACATATAAAGTAGCCACATTACTCCCTGTGAAAAGTTTCTGATTTTTGTTTATATGTTATTCAAATTATCAGGCTTTTAGTTACTTAACCTTTTCTGTTAGAATAAGTGAAACAGGTATTTTATTTTAGCTAAGTATGTCTAATATAACGTACTCAGGTTAAAATAGGTGCACACTCAATTGTAAACACAGTATGGAGAAACATTTTTAATGCAGTAAGGCATACTCAAATACTGATGAAGAGCCTCTAGCTTTTCCCATATACATTCCTGTGAGAAGAAAAAATGTTGGTGATAAAGTAGTACTAGATGGTATTCTCAACTTTCTAGAATCTGTCCTGCAGAGTTTATCTGTTAATGAAAATATTTGGTTTCACATCTATCTGATAATCTGAATGAGAGAAGCACCTCCTCAGGGAACAAGAGATATCAAACTCTCCTAACACACCTCATCTTTAAAAAACCTGTTACTGTCTCCAGATGTTCACTGTTACACCATGCAAATTCACCATATGCTATTCTTTCAAAGAAGACCACAGGAAAGAAATGGTTGGTGAAGACTTACAGCTCATTTGACTCTTTAAGTCTTCTCAGTTGTGTCTATATTACAGAAATTTTCAGGTTTTTTTTTTTTTTTTTTTTTTCAAATGGGAGTTTTGGGCAAAGAGTGGTTACCAAGAATTAAATCTCTATTTTTCTTTCCCCTGTTTTAGGATATTCCTATTCCTCCTATATTTGATTATGAAACTGTAAGAGCAATATCTGCATAATCTCATTTTGTGGTTGTAAAAGGTAAAGAAAAAATGCAAACTAAAAGCCAAACAAAGAAAAGGGATAACTTATAAAGCACAGCAAGATAAGCTTCTAACTCCTTACTCCCCATCCGCTTGGTCCACCAGCGACAAGACTAGGATGATAAAAGATGGAATGACATCACAATTCTTCTGCTGGAGGACTTGAATTTAAATTTAGAGACTTAGGCTGGGTGTAAACTGTCTTGTCATCTCTACCATAGCATTCCTTACCTTTTGTGTTTCTTTCCCCTTCTACATTTTTATTAGTGTTGCATTGTGCTATGACATTGTTTCATTTACTTACATGTTGCATTACAACCTGGGAAGCCAAGTAAATAATTAAAATACAAAGCTTCGTTTTAAACAATGACTCTTCATATTTACTTAGTTGAAAACAAATACATTAAAATTTTCTGAAATCAGTAAGAGGGAAAACTCTATCCTTTAATAAATACTGCACTGGTGTCAAAGATTGGTTAGCAAAGAAATGTAATGTATCTGTTTATTGAACACATATTTAATAAGCACCCCTTGTGGGCAGGCAACATGTTTGGCTTCACAGATATCACAGTGGAGAAACTTAGTAACTGTGCCTTTGTGAAGCTTAGTCTAGTGATCCAATAAAAGTGTTTTATCACTAAGAACAGTGTTATGATGACTATGATAAGTTTTAAACCCAAAGGAAAAAATATTTTTTAATTAACTTATAGACATTAACAAGATTAAGGGTAAAGGAATATAGACCCTTTGCAAATTCTAGATGGCTATTTTCCCCTCTCCTTTTCCCAGGAAACTAAAGGAGAAAAATTTAACTTGGTTAATTATGAGTGATTATAAAAAAGAGTGGGAACAATATCAACACAAGAATAATATAGGAGAAACATTTAGAGGAGCACCAAAATGACCAATTGTTGAAGAACACACACCATAACAATGTTGCCATGGAGAAGTTGAAAAACTTGTTCTGACATTCTGCCATGAATTTTCATAAGGACACAATGAAGGGATTGCTTCTGTGAATGAAAACTACAAGGCTTTAGGCAAGAATTTCATTGGGTGGGGATGAAGGTGAAATAGAAGATGATGACCAAAAGCTGGTAAAACTTAAGTAAAAAGTAAAACTAAAATTATAACATCACAAATTAAGAATTAATATGGAAGAACATACACTGAGATAAACATCATAAGGGAAAGAGCACAAAAAATAAGAAAGACTAGTAAAAGGAACTTGAAATAAAGAGATGAACAGGATTAGAGAGAATATGAAAGATGGAGAATACAGGCAAAAACAAGAAAATACAAATTATGAAAAAATAAATCTTCAATATTATTAAAGAAAAAAACATTCGTGAAGTTAAAGACTTGAAATTTCATTTTTAAAGGATACAGTGATCACTAAAAAATATTGTCACCACCAAGGTATATCATAATACAATAACAAGAATGTAAATATAATAGTCTTTGGGGTTGAAGGAGGTGAAAAAAGCAATCACTAACTTACAAAGGAAAATATTGAGATTGGCTTCAAGATTCTTCACTATAACAAGATACCAAAGTCCGCAAAATGCCAGCATAAGAGTTAAGGCTTTTCCTATTTAGCCAGTCCTTCAAATATCATATCTTCCCTGGTAGCTCAGAGGTTAAAGCATCTGCCTCCAATGAGGAGACCTGGGTTTGATCCCTGGGTCAGGAAGATCCCCTGGAGAAGGAAATGGCAACCCACTCCAGTATTCTTGCCTAGAGAATCCCATGGACGGAGGAGCCTGGTAGGGTACGCTCACAGGGTCGCAAAGAGTTGGACACGACTGAGCGACTTCACTTTCACTTTCAAATATCATAGTTGTAAACAAAGTTTGAGCATCCAGAAACTAAGGGAATGTTATTCTCATGAACCTATCTTCAGTATAGAGCATGGATTTTAGCTTCTAAGTGATAAATAGAAGTGATAATCTCAGATCAAGGACTAGTTGTGAGCATTGAATGTATTTAATTATTGACCTGAAATACAAGAATGTAAGAATTACAGCAAAATGATAGAATATAAATCTCATAGATGAAGACAATATAATAATATATATCTAAACAGAATTTGGATGAGAAGGGCAAAAAGAAAAAGATAAGATATAAAGGCATTGATTGTCTAATGCTGGGAGTCAAAGAAAATCATTCAAAGGGACAAATAAGTGGTCTAACATGTTTAACAATACAAGAATAAACTGTAATCAAGGTAATATTAAATACTAATTTTTATCATTACTTGTTTTAGCAAACTAATAGATACACTGTAATAATGGAAAATGCAGTTGTTTTTACATGAGTAGCAAAGAAATAAAAGCATCAAAGAATAGACCATAAACACTGAGAATACACATATATAGAAATAAATTTTAAAAAACATCACAGAGTGAAGGAATTTTATGAAGTTAAAAAGCAAAAACCTAACATAAAATAATATAGCAGAACTAAAAGTAAACATATCCTTAATATTATTAAATGTGAATAGGATTATCTCATCCTCTATAAGAAAGTAGACATTTTAGATTGGATAATGAAACAAAATTTTATACCTACAAGATAACTCAGAATATTAGAAAAATAAAAGGATAGGCAAACATAACAGGCAAATACATACTCTTGATTGGAGGCTAGGTGTCATACAAACCAGAAATCCATTAAACAAAATGAAGAAGGAAAGTTTATGGTTATAGTAATAGGTACTTTCATATGCATACAAAAGAATTATGAATACATATGTCTTGAGAAAGGAATGGCCATCCACTCCCTTATTCTTGCCTGGAGAATTCCATGGACAGAGGAGCCTGGCAGGAATATTTATGTACCAAACAGTATAACACCAACATAACTATTGAGTTGGCCAGAAAGTTCGTTTGATTTAAAGCCTGAACGAACTTTTTGGCCAACCCAAAATATCAGAAATTATACACGTACAAGATAGCATGAAGTACACTATTAGTAGAAGCCTTAATACTTTTAATATATGAGAGTCCACATGTACAGGCAGTAAACAAAGATATTAAAGATTAAATATTGTATACTCTTTCTAGCCCTAACTTACTTAGGAGCATCAATGGAAAATTCTAGCTAAAATATTAACAAATAAACCCTAACACATTAATTGATTAAAAGAGTATTAAAAGAACAAGATATGATCACCAAGTGTGATTTTTTTTTCTCAAAAATTTAGGGGAAACAACATTTCTATACTAGAAAATTTATTAAAATACTTCATCACTTCCCTCATCTATAAAATGAAAATATCAGTACCCACTTTATAGGAATTTTTACAATGATTTACAGTTATTGCACACAAAATCTTTAGCAAGAGTGCCTGAAATATAGTCAGCTCTTCATAAATGTTATCTGTTGTGTTTGTCAGCTTTCACAAGATATTTAAAAATGATTATGCTTATGATAATAATATAAATCTTGTTTTCATTTTCTTGAATAACAAACTTGTGTTGATTTATTAATGTTGCATTCTCATCTTTTGTCCCTTCTCCTCAGGGTTTTCATGATTAATTTTTAGGTCCTATGTTCTTTTTGTATTAGTATTAAAATACTGCCAAGCATTAAAATCAATTTGCAAATTCCGAGTGTACTGAAAACTATCCATTTAAAAATAATTTTGAATTATATTACTACTGTTTAAGTGCATTCTCTCACTTTTTTAAGACTTAATTTTTTGAAAAGTTTTAGGTTCACAGCAAAATTGAGTGGAAGGTAGAGAGTTCAGTTATATCTATATTCCCATCTTACACATACCCTCTGTCACTATTTACATTCTGTACCAGAGTGGTACATTTTTTCCAAATGATGAACTTATACTAAAGCAGAGTTACCCCAAGTCTACAGTTTACATGAGGATTCAATCTTGGTGTTGCACATTCTGTGGGTCTAACAACTGTGTAAAAACATATGTCCACCAGTGGAAAATCATACAGAATACTTTCACTGCCCTAAAATCTTTTGTTCCACCTATTTCTCCCTCCTTCTTCCCTAACCCCTGGGAACCACTGACTTTTTTCATTTCTTTTGCCTTTTCCAGAATGTCACACAGTATGTGTAACCTTTTCAAATGGACTCCTTTTACTTAGTAATATGCATTTAAGGTTCTTCCCTGTATTTTCATAGCTTTTCTGCCCCATGAATTCTATTTTTTTTAAATATTAAGGCTGTTACTAGCTTTGGTTTTGCTAATTTTGGACTGAAGAAGCTGAAGTTGAACAGTTCTATGAAGACCTACAAGACCTTTTAGAACTAACACCCAAAAAAGATGTCCTTTTCATTATAGGGGACTGGAATGCAAAAGTAGGAAGTCAAGAAACACCTGGAATAGCAAGCAAATTTGGCCTTGGAATATAGAATGAAGCAGGGCAAAGACTGATAGAGTTTTGCCAAGAAAATGCACTGGTCATGACAAACACCCTCTTCCAACAACACAAGGGAAGACTCTATACATGGACATCACCAGATGGTCAAAACCTAAATCAGATTGATTATATTCTTTGCAGCCAAAGATGGAGAAGCTCTATATAGTCAGCAAAAACAAGACCAGGAGCTGACTGTGGCTCAGATCATGAACCCCTTATTGCCAAATTCAGACTAAAATTGAAGAAAGTAGGGAAAACTACTAGACCATTCAGGTATGACCTAAATCAAATCCCTTATGATTATACAGTGGTAGTGAGAAATAGATTTAAGGGGCCTAGATCTGATAGATAGAGTGCCTGATGAACTATGGAATGAGGTTCGTGACATTGTACAGGAGACAGGGATCAAGACCATTTCCATAGAAAAGAAATGCAAAAAAGCAAAATTGCTGTCCAGGGAGGCCTTACAAATAGCTGTGAAAAGAAAAGAAGCAAAAAGCAAAGGAGAAAAGGAAAGATATAAGCATCTAAATGCAGAGTTCCAAAGAATAGCAAGAAGAGATAAGAAAGCCTTCTTCAGCGATCAATGCAAAGAAATAGAGGAAAACAACAGAATGGGAAAGACTAGGGATCTCTTCAAGAAAATCAGAGATACCAAAGGAACATTTCATGCAAAGCTGAGCTCGATAAAGGACAGAAATGGTATGGACCTAACAGAAGCAGAAGATATTAAGAAGAGATGGCAAGAATACACAGAAGAACTGTACAAAAAGGTCTTCACGACCCAGATAATCACGATGGTGTGATCACTGACCTGGAGCCAGACATCCTGGAATGTGAAGTCAAGTGGGCCTTAGAAAGCATCACTACGAACAAAACTAGTGGAGGTGATGGAATTCCAGTTGAGCTCTTTCAAATCCTGAAAGACGATGCTGTGAAAGTGTTGCACTCAATATACCAGCAAATTTGGAAAACTCAGCAGTGACCACAGGACTGGAAAAGGTCAGTTTTCATTCCAATCCCAAAGAAAGGCAATGCCAAAGAATGCTCAAACTACTGCACAATTTCACTCATCTCACACGCTAGTAAAGTAATGCTCAAAATTCTCCAAGCCAGGCTTCAGCAATATGTGAACCATGAACTTCCTGATGTTCAAGCTGGTTTTAGAAAAGGCAGAGGAACCAGAGATCAAATTGCCAACATCCGTTGGATCATGGAAAAAGCATTTCTGCTTTATTGACTATGCTGAAGCCTTTGACTGTGTGGATCACAATAAACTGTGGAAAATTCTGAAAGAGTTTTCAGGTGGCATACCAGACCACCTGATCTGCCTCTTGAGAAATTTGTATGCAGGTCAGGAAGCAACAGTTAGAGCTGGGCATGGAACAACAGACTGGTTCCAAATAGGAAAAGGAGTTCGTCAAGGCTGTATAGTGTCACCCTGTTTATTTAACTTATATGCAGAGTACATCATGATAAACGCTGGACTGGAAGAAGCACAAGCTGGAATCAAGATTGCTGGGAGAAATATCAATAACCTCAGATATGCAGAGGACACCACCCTTATGGCAGAAAGTGAAGAGGAACTCAAAAGCCTCTTGATGAAAGTGAAAGTGGAGAGTGAAAAAGTTGGCTTAAAGCTCAACATTCAGAAAACGAAGATCATGGCATCCGGTCCCACCACTTCATGGGAAATAGATGGGGAAACAGTGTCAGACTTTATTTTTCTGGGCTCCAAAATCACTACAGATGGTGACTGCAGCCATGAAATTAAAAGAGGCTTACTCCTTGGAAGGAAAGTTATGACCAACCTAGATAGCATATTCAAAAGCAGAGACATTACTTTGCCAACAAAGGTTTGTCTAGTCAAGGCTGCGGTTTTTCCAGTGGTCATGTATGGATATGAGAGTTGGACTGTGAAGAAAGCTGAGCGCAGAAGAATTGATGCTTTTGAACTGTGGTGTTGGAGAAGACTCTTGAGAGTCCCTTGGACTGCAAGGAGATCCAACCAGTCCATTCTGAAGGAGATCAGCCCTGGGATTTCTTTGGAAGGAATGATGCTCAAGCTGAAACTCCAGTACTTTGGCCACCTCATGCGAAGAGTTGACTCATTGGAAAAGACTCTGATGCTGGGAGGGATTGGGGGCAGGAGGAGAAGGGGACGACAGAGGATGAGATGGCTGGATGGCATCACTGACTCAATGGATGTGAGTCTGGGTGAACTCCGGGAGTAGGTGATGGACAGGGAGGCCTGACGTGCTGCGATTCATGGGGTCGCAAAGAGTCGGACATGACTGAGCGACTGATCTGATCTGATCTGATATCTTACTGTGTGTGTGTGTGTGTGTGTGTATACCTATACACCTCATTTTTCAGCTCCTCTTGGTTATAAAACGTCTGAAGTTTGAGCTGAGGCTGCAATTCATAATGCAAATGTGACCAAAGTGTCTTTTTGTTTTTCTGCTTTAGCCTGTTCATGTAATGGATCAAATCTCAACAAGAGTCTCTAAGAAAATTTGTACTCTATTAATAGGTTCTATCCAATATTGCTAGATTTAGTCTAATTTTTATTTCTTTTTAAGTAGCCACTCTTTTCTCATTGTTCACTTGTGGGGATATTGATTTATTTCTATTCTTCTCAGAAGTGTCACGTGAATGTTTCAGACTATTTGACACTTGGTAGGCTTTTGCCACGGAGAAGGCAATGGCACCCTACTCCATTACTCTTGCCTGGAAAATCCCATGGACAGAGGAGCATGGTGGGCTGCATTTCCCTGGGGTCGCTAAGAGTTGGGCATGACTGAGGGACTTCACTTTCACTTTTCACTTTCATACATTGGAGAAGGAAATGGCAACCCACTCCAATGTTCTTACCTGGAGAATCCCAGGGACAGGGGAGCCTGGTGGGCTGCCGTCTATGGGGTTGCACAGAGTCAGACATGACTGAAGCAACTTAGCAGCAGCAGCAGCAGGCTTTTGCCAGGGCTTCCCTGGTGGTTCAGATGGTAAAGAATTTACCTGCAATGCACGAGACCTGGGTTTAATCCCTGGGTCAGAAAGATCCCCTGGAGAAGGGAATGGCTACCCAATCCAGTATTCTTGCCTGGAGAAACCCATAGGCAGAGGAGCCTGGTGGGCTGCAGTCCATGGAGTTGCAAAGGGTTGAACACAACTTAGTACCTAACACATACACACAGGCTTTTCCATGTGAAAATAATTAAATCTTTAGTTCTAGGAAATTGTTACCAATAATTTATTTAAGCACTTTCCTGTCTGGTTTTTTTTTTTATTTTCTTCTATGAATTGCCTTAGACAAATATGAATAAAGAGTTAATATAGCCTGTCTGATCGTTCCATTTTTGTATACCTCCATGTAAGCCTGGTTCCATGATTGACCCAAAAATGTCTTTGAACGTGGCTGTTAGAAAGCTTTTCAAGTTAATGATTAAAGATATTTTTTACACACCTAGAAGAGTGAACTGTGTTGCTTATTCTACCTTGTCAGGATTGCCTTGCACAAAAATTGAGATTGACGATGTGCACCTGCTGTCATTTTTTTTGGGGGGGGTGCTGGGTTTCAATTATCCTGATTGGTTACTTAGCAGGATATGCTTATGTGACAGCCCCCTTAAAGCATCAGACATTGAAGGCTTGAGTGGATGTTTTACTTGAGCAGTAACCACAGGTCACCGTGGTTCACCACTAGAGACAAAACACATTCTGTGCTGAGGCATAGAAAGACTCAGTAGATTACTCATGATTTCTGGACTCCATCCATTGGATGCATTTTTCATACTACTTCTGCTGTGTAACCTTGTGCTATAATAAACACTGAAAGTGAAAAGTGAAGTTACTCAGTCGTGTCCGACTCTTTGCGACCCCATGGACTGAAGACTGCCAGGCTCCTCCGTCCATGGGATTTTCCAGGCAAGAATACTGGAGTGGGTTGCCACTTCCTTCTCCAGTAATAAACCCCAACCAAGAAAAAAAGGCAAAACTCTTTTTAGAATTCTTTGAATCAAAAGTGTGGGGTATAGAGACCTCCAAAACAACAAATGTTGAGACATTTGAATCAGCTTCTATTTCCTCTCAGATGTCTTTCAAACTTATCTCTTTTTATCCTTGCTGTCATTTGAAGTTATTTCTTAATTTAATTTTCTAGTTTACCAATTTTACATGTAAATAAGTCTGGTCTTCTACATATCCTATTGAAATGTTTTGTTATTGTTATTTTAAAAATTATATTTTCCTTTAACAAGGTCTTGATGTGGTTCTTTGCAAAATTTCTGGTTCTTTTGCAAAATTTCTTCTTGATTCATAGTCACTTTTCTTGCTAACATTATTTACTATTCTTGCTTTATAGATATGATTGCATACTTTATCTCTGTGTAGACAATATATATGAGCATTTAAAGTTTTTTCAGATTATGACATTATCATTTCCGTAAGAGTAAATTTTTCTTTTGTTGAGAATATGACCTCCTTTCATAGGCAGTTGTCTGATGGCTGTGATATAGTCTGCTGGAAAATAGCTGTGCCTTAATTAATTAATTAATTGATAGTATACAACTGACAAGGTGACAAGTGATGGTTTTCTGACCATGCAATTCTAGGCTACTTAGTGTGGCATTGCTTCACCTTTGGCTATGGAAGGAGGAAGTAGGGAGAAAGTTAAGAGGGAGGAAACTGTGGTTTTTTTAGCTCTCAGATTTGAATGGCTTAGGCTACTTAGTGTGGCATTGCTTCACCCTTGGCTTTGGAAGGAGGAAGTAGAGAGAAAGTTAAGGAGGAAATTGTGGTTTTTTTAGCTCTCAGATTTGAATGGCATTGAACACCAATGTCATGAATTCAGTAACATCTCAACCATCAGAAAATCTGTGTACAATTTTCCCTTGCTTATATCTGTATTTTCCTTAATATTTTCTTATTCATGTAAATTTTCTTTTTGTCTGTCTTTCAGCATTATGTTTTATGAGACTATTTAATATATATTAATTTATGCTTATTTAGATCCTTCTTGGAGAAGGCAATGGCAACCCACTCCAGTGCTCTAGCCTGGAGAATCCCAAGGATGGAGGAGCCTGGTAGGCTGCAGTCCGTGGGGTCGCTAGGAATCGGACATGACTGAGCGACTTCACTTTCACTTTTCACTTTCATGCATTGGAGAAGGATATGGCAACCCACTCCAGTGTTCTTGCCTGGAGAATCCCAGGGAGCCTGGTGGGCTGCTGTCTATGGGATCGCACAGAGTTGGACACGACTGAAGTGACTTAGCAGTAGCAGATCCTTCTTAATTACCAGGAATATATTGAAGCTGTTCAAATATCCCTATGGACGTGTCATTTACCAAATCTCTTTAATTTTTTGTACAGATTCTTGCTTGCACTATATTGTCTCACTGCTTCAGGCAAATGTGATGTGGAATAGTTACCACTGATTGTTTTCAACAAATACCCTGGGGAGAAGATTCTTTCCACTGTATTAGTGTGAGCACTGAGTCAGGGTAAATAAATAAAACCCCTGTGATTTTAACTGCCAGGCAGATCAACTCACTAAAATTTCTCTGGTCATGGGATTCCTACACAATTTACCTTCACTAGTTGCTGCTAGGCTGCTGATTTTCACAGTTAGAAAGGTTACAAAACTGTTGGTTTCCAGGCCACTGCAAAGCTAGAGAGAGGAAATTTGGAAGAGAAGTTAAAATGTGACAAAACTCTTATGGTGGTTCAACCATTTTTATTCTTTAATAGCTGCTCTTCAGATTGTTGTAAGCCTTTGGTAAATTTCTAAATTTCTGAAAAAGTTAATTTTCACAGTTTCTGACTATGCTTTCATTACTTTTTCTATTGTTTGATGAATGGTTCTAATAAATACCAACCACTGCAGTGAGTGTGTTGGTATTATTTAAAAATTAGTTGAGTCTGGTGTGTTTCAGATTGTTTTATGCTGATCCTTATCAATATAATTATCTTATAGTCAAATTTATTTATAAATTACATGTTTCTACTAAGAAAACTATTTCTAGATTCTAACCAATACCTGACACATATCTCTGCTGCTGCTAAGTCGCTTCAGTCGTGTCCAACTCTGTGCAACCCCATAGACGGCAGCCCACCAAGCTCCCCTGTCCCTGGGATTCTCCAGGCAAGAATACTGGAGTGGGTTGCCATTTCCTTCTCCAATGCATGAAATTGAAAAGTGAAAGTGAAGTCACTCAGTTGTGTCCGACTCTTAGCGACCCCATGGACTGCAGCTTACCAGGCTCCTCCGTCCATGGGACTTTCCAGGCAAGAGTACTGGAGTGGGGTGCCATTGCCTTCTCCAGACAAATATCTCTACATACACACATATATATACCTGTATATGTATATATATATTTAGTTTTATTTATTTATTTTTGGCTGTGCTGTCTGCTTATATTTTATGTATATTTAACTTTATTAAAATTATACCATAATCATTAAAATTATATATTACACTATATTATAATTTCATTTGTTGATTTTTTTTGTGCATCTTTTATACCATCTTGAGAACATTGTCTGAAGCTTGTCTGGTATTTTAAAAAAAGTGAGGTGTATATATTCTAATAGTGCACTTATTTATTCAGTCTTGAAAGCAGTCATTAATTAAAAAGTGAGCAATGATGCAATTTTCTAACCAATGGCAAGAGACATTTATGTTCAAATATATGCACAGAGATAGCAAGAGAACCTCTATTTCAATATTTTTTTAAATGTATTATAACCTGCCTGAAAAGTTAATCTGCTTACAGTACATAATAAATTTAATTAAGTTGCTTCTTAGTATAGTTTCTATTTGAGTCAAACAGTTGTAGAATTCTTGAAACAGCTTCATAAAATTTCAGGTTTCCAAGAAACACAATTGTGAATCCTGAGACCATTTTTCTTGTTTCCTTGTAAAATCCTCCAAGTGAATACATAGCCATAAGGGTAAATATGGAAACACAGAAAAGTTAAGTAGGACAAAGTTTTTAAAAAATATCTACTGAAATAAAAAGTAAACACTAAAGAGCTGCAATTGAAATGACCAATTCAGATGGTGTCTTTGTAAATATCACCCAGGCTCCGAAAGTAGAACTAATAGCTCTTTGCTCTTTCCATATTACTTTTTTCACAACTCTATCTTGCTATGAATCACTGCCTTCTTTGTACTATAAAATAAGTTGTTATCTCCCTTATGAGACTGTGAGGACTTCAGAGGAAAAACCTATTGTTAGGCATATTTTTAATGCTCTATCTCTAATAAATAGCAGAGGTAGTACTCTAGGAATATTTGTAGAATTAATAAATGCATATATACTTGATAAAGGTAATTCAATAATTCTTTGCTAAAAATTAAGAAATTCACAGTTTAAAGACTGTCTTACAGCTATGAAACTCATGCTTAAACTTAAATATAATTTTTCCTATGAATAACCTACTTTTTCTACATCAGTGACTGTAATACTGTAGAAAAGCACTGTCATTTATAAGCATGCTATTTGTGGGAATGGAGGTTGGGCTAACTGGTGGAGGTGATGATGACCTCATGCTAACTAATCTGAAAAGTTTTGTGATATGTAGTTCTAACAAGTTAGAATGAGATATTCACAGAAGAAAGTTTTTAATTAATATCTTTTTCTAGAGTCAGAAATACATTAACTGTAAAAGAAAATTATATACAAATTGAAGAATATATAATATAATTAAATTACCTTCAAGGTCCCTCCTAAATTATGAATATTTGTTTTAGGTCTCATATTAAATGAAAACTAAATTCAGCTTAAACTGTATTTAGTAGAATTTTTAAGTAACTGGAATCTGTAGGGTTTGGGAAAAGAAGAAGGACACTGGAAGAGTGAATTATGTTCCCTTCTTAGAAGGTCAGAAATTGACTGTTTAACCATGAAATTTAAGGCTTACGTGAAGCTAATTATGAGGGTGGGTGAAGGGACTATAACTTGGTTTGGGTAGATTGATAAAATTGGATTTACTATATTAGAGAAACAACCGGTCCATTGTATGTTAAGACAAGTTCTCGGGCATCTTCACTTCAGATTTGTTAAACTTTATTGTAACAACAACACAACAGTGATAAAAATTCATAATATACTGAGCTTCCTTTGTATGACCAGTGCTCAGCTAAACATTTACTGCTATCTTCTTTAGTCCTTATTATTGTCCTCAGTCGTGTCCAACTCTTTGTGACCCCATAGACAGGGGAGCCTGGTGGGCTGCCGTCTCTGCGGTCGCACAGAGTCGGACACGACTGAAGTGACTTAGCAGACTATAACCTGCCAGGCTCTTCTGTCCATGGGATTTCCCAGGCAAGATTACTGAGTGGGTTGCCATTTCCTTCTCCAGGAGATCCTCCCCACCCAGGGATAGAGCCTGTTTCTTTTGTCTCCTGCACTGATAGGAAGATTCTTTACCATTGCACCTTCTGGGAAGCCTTCTTTAGTCCTTACAAGTGTCCAGTGAAGCTGACATTGGAGAGTAGTTCTTGTCTTTCATTTGACAATTTTCTTTACGACTGAGTAGCTACTCTTTCCAGGAGAGAACAGTACTGAAGGGAAAGTTGCTGGTCTCACTTCCATCCTGCCCTTTCACTCACTTTTCCTTATGGGAAGAGAAATCATATTTCTAAGCAATGAAACTAGGGGAACTCATGTGAGGATACTGTCTTCTGAGGACTTCCTGCTTCTCTTGTCCTATATGGAAATTACTAAAACTCTTCCAACTGCTTTGTTTAGTTGAGAGTAATAAACCACTTAATTTTGACTTTAGAATTTAATCAGTGTTTTCTGATCTATATTACCAAGATGAAAATAGATATTCTAAAGTCTAACTTACTCCTGGGTATATTTTCTATTTAGATCTAATTTTAAATAATGAATATAAGTAGCTACATTTTAGGACCAGAAAAACTGAGGCTTAGAGAGATTAAATCATGCTTAAGGTCATATAAAAGGTAAGTTGGTATTTAAAATACGAATCTCTCTGTACTTCTTGCTTTCATGTGCCTTTTGTAATCCTTCCATTCTGCCATCCTTGCCCTTCAGGCCAAACCCTCTAGAGAGAAAATTGGAGACTATGAATGTATAACATGTGCCTATACATAAAAGTACTGTGAAATTGCCATTTCCAGAGTGTGCTGGCATAAAACTGTAACTATTGTTAAAAATGACCAGATTATAAAATAATTATATGAACATGGTGCATTTTGTCCAGGTGAACATGTAAGTTGTTTAATCAATTCGAATAGCCCTTCATTATACTACCTAATGAGTGAATAAATAATATACCACGTGTAGACTAGATTGTCTAATTTTCAAGAAATAATCTGGCTCTCATACTGTTGAATCATATTTGCAGTAAGATAATTTGGCTGCAAGCACTTCACAGTGGCTGAAGAGAGACTAGAGTTGTGGTCCTCAGTCCTTCTGTTTCCTGTCTTATGGGAATCAACCTAATGTCTTCCCACTGTAGGCTCCAGAGACAGAGCAGATGGCATATGGACATGTCAAAGCAGCAGAGATTACAGTTTATAAGACATAAGAAGAGACTAGGACCTGCTCTCCTTGAGGTAGGTAAGTTGAAGTAGTATGTCTGACCTGAGAAAGGGGTTAAAAGACCTTAGACAATGACGACAAAGTTGGGAGTGGTGCATGGAAGGGAATATTGAAGGGGAGGGGGAGATTGGTTTAGGGAAGTTATCTATTAATAGGAAAAAGGCTGAAGAATAACAGTGCTGATTTAATTTCAATATTTTTTTTCTACCTTTAGACTCATTAGCCCACTTTCCACATTTCCTTCTACTTAACCAGGGAATTAATGAACCTCTTCTGCCCTGGTGGTGTGGGAGGAGGCACGATAGAGGTTATTCTCTGCTCTGGGTTTCAGAATACATCTGTCACAGCAACAATAACAAACATATTTACTAAGGACTTAAACTGTGTAAAATTCTGAGAAGGTCTTCAGGATTTAATTCCATTTGACCTTCTTAAAAACCTTGAGATAGGTGCTCTTATTATCCTCAGTTCACAGATGAGGAAACTGAGAGAAAGAAAGCTTAAATACCATGTTTTAGATCACATAGCCAATAAATTACTTGGTGTGCCAGGTGGCCTGATTCTAAGTTCTATGTTATTAGCCATTATGTATTGCCTCCTCAGGAAGAGGAAATCACTGGGATAAAATATGAGTCTTTGTAGTTGCAAGTCTTATCCTTTGGGATTGTACAAGCAAAATTCACTGTGGAGGCAAGGTATGTCAAAGACTGAAGTGAGGAGTGACCTCTTTTTTGACACCACCAGTTGAGACAGGAGCTCTTCTCCATTTTCTGGGACCTTGTGTGACCCAAATCGAGAGTGAGCAACAATCCAGAAACATCACTGATATGAAAATTTTTGAAGTAATCATGTTAGGTGGGGCTCAAATCACTTATAAGAATAATAGAGCAATGTGACACTTATGAAATACAAAATATTCTGGAGAAATTATTATCTATTATATTATCTAGTAGTATCTAGTAGTAGATTATCTACTAGTATCTATTCTATTAGTAGTGAAGGATATATATACAGCAGATCCTCCTCCAGTCTCCATACTGAGATTTTGCTCTGCCTTTGGAGACCTAAGAGACTGAGTTCATTATGTGTGTGTTGTGTGTGTGTTAGGTGCTCAGTTATGTCTGACTTTTGTGACCCCATGGACTGTAGCCCACCAGGCTCCTCTGTCCATGGAATTCTCCGGGCAAAAATAGTGGAGTGGGTAGCCCTTTCTTTTCCAGGGCATCTTCCCAACCCAGGGATTGAATCTGGGTCTCCTGCATTGTAGGCAGATTGTTTACCTTCTGAGTCACCAGGGAAGCCCTGGGTTCAGTATACTAGCCAACAATTTTCTGTGCTTCCTTTCCACATCCTGTTGGCACATCACTAAGCAAGAAGTTAAATTCCAATGGAGTCTGGTTATGAAGAGAAATGAAAGGAGCAAATCAGAAAACAAAGTAACTATCTGTGACATGATTTTCTCAAAGGCCCTAGACATGACCCTTCAGTACAGCCACTCAGTCATGTATGACTCTTTGTGACCCCATGGACTGCAGCACGCCAGGTTTCTCTGTCCATTCTCAGAGCTTACTCAAACTCATGTCCATCAAGTCAGTGATGCCACCCAGCCATCTCATCCTCTGTCATCCCCTTCTCTTCCCACCTTCAGTCTTTCCCAGCATCAGGGTCTTTTCTAATGAGTCAGTTCGAATCAGGTGGCCAAAGTATTGGAGCTTCACCTTCAGCACCAGTCCTTCCAATGAATATTCAGGAATGATTTCCTTTCGGATGGATTGGTTTGATCTTCTTGCAATCCAAGGGACTCTCAAGAGTCTTCACCACCACAGTTCAAAAGCATCAATTCTTCGATGCTCAGCTTTCTTTATAGTCCAACTCTCACATCCATACATGACCACTGGAAAAACCATAGCCTTGACTAGACGGACCTTTGTCAGCAAAGTAATGTCTCTGCTTTTTAATATTCTGTCTAGGTTGGTCATAACTTTTCTTCCAAGGAGGAAGCATCATTTAATTTCATGGCTGCAGTCACAATCTGCAGTGATTTTGGAGCCCCCCAAAATAAAGTCTCTCTCTGTTTCTATTGTTTCCCCATCTATTTGCCATGAAGTGATGGGGCCTGCTGCCATGATCTTAGTTTTCTGAATGTTGAGTTTTAATCCAAATTTTTTACTCTGTTCTTTCACTTTCATCAAGAATGTTCAAACCCAGGCTGATGTCCCTACTCCATATCTTTTCAGAGGGTAGCTAGAGAATGCTCCAATGGTTATAAATGGGAGCACAAACCCTACAGTGAACTTCACATGCAAGCTTAAAATAAGAAAACAGATCTTAGAGAAAAGATCTATTATAGATGGTGCCCCAACCCCCAGATCATGGACTGGTAGCAGTCTGTGGCACAGCAAGAGGTGAGTGGCTGGCAGCAAGCAAAGCTTCATCTGTATTTACACTCACTCCAGATCACTTGCATTTCCACCTGAGCTTCACCTCCTGTCAGATCAGTGGTGGCATTCGATTCTCATAGGTGCACAAACTCTACTGTGAATTTCACATGCAAGTGATCTAGGTTGTGAGCTCCTAATGAGACTGCTGAAACCATCCTATTACACAGGTCTGTGGAAAAATTGTATTACACTAAAGTGGTTCCTGGTGCCAAAAAGGTTGGAGACCGCTGTATTACAGGGCTTAAAATTGAGGTTCCTACCATCTTCAGTGATTAAAGTACAGAAATGAGGTCCTTGATCATAAGAAGAGAAAATAATATGTTCTACGTCATCCTTTATGCAATTGAAGATTAATATAGGTGATCTGATTACTCAGCAGAGGGATAGAAGATGGGGTTGAAGAGGTAAGCTTGGTTAAAATCTGGAGGGTCATGATAAAAAATATGGGATTTATCTTAATTGTGATGGGGATTTCCATGGAGAATTTCAGTAGAATGGTGATGTTATCTGGTTCATAATCATTTGGAGGTACTACATGGAAAATTCCTCTTAGAAGGAGAGATAGAAGTGTGGGGACCAGTTGCAGCATCTTTGGTGTTTAGAAGGTCATAGCTTGCTGTAGGACTGTAGCAGTAGAAAGTAAGAAGTGATAGGGTTTGCTTTTTATAGTAGTAAATGAATGAATGCAAATTTTGTGTCATTGGGTCATAGGAACTTACTGCATACACTTAGGAATACCTTTGATAAGGGTAGTCATGGAGTGCTTAGGTGTTGAAATATCCAAACACGAGCAGTTTCATTCCTTTGAGATCAATTTGGGCTGAGGATTAAACACTTTCTGCTTTTTTGCTGAGTTTCCTTCAGGACTATGAAGAGAAACTTAAAAAAACAGATCTTAGAGAAAATATTTGGAATTAGACAAGGAAAACATGGTGAAACATTTAATATCCTTCATTCTGGCTGTTTGTCAGTGACGTCTTTAAAAATTTACAGAAGACATCTGTACAAAAGACCTTTTTACTGCTTCTCCTTGCACAGAAAGTTGGGTAACAATCTGCAACACACACACACACACACACATAAATTGTTTCTAGTACATGTTCTTTTTTTTCTTGCAGTAACAGAAACCTCCAAGTTCAAGTTCAGCTACATCTATCCAGCTACAGACTATGTTTCCCAGCTTCCCTTGGAGACAGGTCTAGATACATGACTACATTCTGGCTCATGGAATGTGAAGGTGGGTTATATGTGCAACCCTACAAGCAATCACAACTCCAGAAAGAAGTTGCTTACCATTCATTTCTTTTTTCTACTCTTGGCTCAAATTGAAACATAGAAATTATGGTGTGAATTCACTGTAATCATACAGATAAATACTAACTGAAGACAGGACAAAGCAGCAGGATGGCATCTGCATCCTTGTATGACTTCATAGAGAACTACTCTGATTGCCCCTCCATCTGAGGCTGTTACACGAGAGAGAATAATATGCTTCCACTTTTGCTTGAAGAACTGTATTGTAAGCTCTTTTAAAGCAGCACAGACTATATACTACCTAATACATAATTATTATATATTACAAGAAATATAATTTAAAGTTAGGCAACTTATTATATTTCTACTATCATTTAAAGAATAGTTATCTTTGTAGTTTATATGTTTCTACTTTTTCTTAAGTTTATGAATCTTATAATTACAGATGACTTGCAATGCTGGATCACTTTCCCACATCATATATGTGATATTGAGGGCTGCATTTGATGTACTCCCAGAATAGAAAAGTGTACCCTTCAAATTGCATGTAATTAGAATCAATAAAATACTGAAATTATTACCTTCAGAAGTAACATTCTAAAATATGATTTGTGGATGTATTGCTGATGAGAATTTGGTTTCTCTGAAATCTTATTAAGAACACTAAAATGTAACTAGTGAATTTATGACCTAATTAATTGTTATATGCCAAATAGAACTTTGGTGCTTAAAAGGGATATAAATATTTTAAAGAGGACAGCAGCATGGATTTGTCCTGTAGAGTGGTATGGTCTTGCAGAGTGGCAGGCAAAGGCAAATGTCACAATGGCACCTGGTACAGACACAGAAACAAACCTTATTGGGGAAATTTATAATCAGAGGAACAGTAAGATGAAGTGTGTTGTCCCTTTACATTCTTGTTTTTCCTTGGAGAGACATACACAGTGAAACTGCAATAGGAAATTGCAAAGAATGCTACTGTAGGAATGGGACTCTGTCACCACCATATTCTTTTTATAGGACTGGGTGAGAAGGGCCTTGCAGATGTTTTGTGAGGGATGGAAAAGTTTATAGATTAGCTGTCAGCTCTTCAGGGGAAGGTTTCACCCAAAAACTGGAATACTGATTGTTCAAAACTGTTGTTTACACAGCAAAGATAAATCTGGATGTTCTATGGGTGACTGATACCTCTGTAGTCCATTCCAGTAGGGTGAACGGGAGGTTTTTCTTTTTTAATTTATTTACCTACTTAAGATGATATCTATTCATTCCATATTCTTAAATATGCATATATTAGCACATGTGTACATATACACGGAGAAGGCAATGGCACCCTACTCCAATACTCTTGCCTGGCATATCCCATGGATGGAGGAGCCTGGTAGGCTGCAGTTCATGGGGTCGCTAAGAGTTGGACACGACTGAGCGACTTCACTTTCACTTTTCACTTTCATTAGTTGGAGAAGGAAATGGCAACCCGCTCCAGTGTTTTTGCCTGGAGACTCTCAGGGATGGGGGAGCCTGGTGGGCTGCCATCTATGGGGTTGCACGGAGTCGGATACGACTGAAGCGACTTAGCAGCAGCAGCAGCATACATATACTCCCAACTTCTGTCATCTAAACACCAGAATTTTCTTGGTTATTTTTATCCTGCCATTATTAATACCTATTAATATCTTTTTTTCCTGAAGTGATTAAAATAAAGATTCTAGATTTATGTCTTGGTTGGTTTAATTTCAATATGATATATATACATGTATATATATTTTCCAGTAGAATCACATCAGTGTTATATTTCAGTATTGATATTCTTTTTAAAAGCACTTTTACAAGCTGATTTTTAATTCATATATGTAAATGTGTTAGTTTTCTGCCTAATACCTTTGATATTCAATAACTTCATCATAACTTTTCTTTTTGGAACAACACTATTTTTTTCCTAATAAACTCAGCTCTTGTTTACTCTGTTTGCATCTTTAAATTATTTTTTATTGGAGTATAATTGCTTTACAATGTTGTGTTAATTTCTGCTGTACATTGAAGTGAATCAGCTATATGTATACATAGCCTCCCTCCTTCTTGAACCTCCCTTGCACCACCTCCATCCCTCCTGACTAGGTCATCACAGAACACCAAGCTCAGCTCCCTGTGTTATACAGTAGCTTGCCACTAGCTATCTATTTACACATGGTAGTATATATATGTCAATCTTATACTCTGTGTTTGTCTCACCATCCCCTTCCCCACCTGTGTCGATATGTCCATTTTCAGTGTCTATGTCTCCATTTCTGCCTTACAGACAGTATCATCTGTGTGATCTTTCTATATTCCATCAGTTCAGTTCAGTTCAGTCGCTCAGTCGTGTCTGACTCTTTGCAACCCCATGAACGCAGCACGCCAGGCCTCCCTGTCCATCACCAACTCCCGAAGTTCATCCAGACTCACGTCCATCGATCAGTGATGCCATCCAGCCATCTCATCTTCTGTTGTCCCCTTCTCCTCCTGCCTCCAATCCCTCCCAGCATCAGAGTCTTTTACAATGAGTCAACTCTTTGCATGAGGTGGCCAAAGTACTGGAGTCTCAGCTTTAGCATCATTCCTTCCAAAGAAATCCCAGGGCTAATCTCCTTCAGAATGGACTGGTTGGATCTCCTTGCAGTCCAAGGGACTCTAAAGAATCTTCTCCAACACCACAGTTCAAAAGCATCAATTCTTCAGCGCTCAGCCTTCTTCACAGACCAACTCTCACATCCATACATGACCACAGGAAAAACCATAGCCTTGACTAGACGAACATTTGTTGGCAAAATAATGTCTCTGCTTTTGAATATGCTATCTAGGTTGGTCATAACGTTTCTTCCAAGGAGTAATCATCTTTTAATTTCATGGCTGCAGTCACCATCTGCAGTGATTTTGGAGCCCCAAAAAATAAAGTCTGACACTGTATCCATTGTTTCCCTATCTATTTCCCATGAAGTGGTGGGACTGAATGCCATGATCTTCGTTTTCTGAATGTTGAGCTTTAAGCCAACTTTTTCACTCTCCTCTTTCACTTTCATCAAGAGGCTTTTGAGTTCCTCTTCACTTTCTGCCATAAGGGTGGTATCATCTGCATATCTGAGGTTATTGATATTTCTCCCGGTAATCTTGATTCCAGCTTGCGCTTCTTCCAGTCCAGCGTTTCTCATGATGTACTCTGCAAAGAAGTTAAATAAGCAGGGTGACAATATACAGCCTTGATGTACTCCTTTTCCTATTTGGAACCAGTCTGTTGTTCCATGTCCAGTTCTAACTGTTGCTTCCTGACCTGCATACAGGTTTCTCAAGAGGCAGATCAGGTGGTCTGGTATTCCCATCTCTTTCAGAATTTTCCACAGTTTATTGTGATCCACACAGTCAAAGGCTTTGGCATAGTCAATAAAGCAGAAATGCTTTTTCCATGATCCAGCGGATGTTGGCAATTTGATCTCTGGTTCCTCTGCCTTTTCTAAAACCAGCTTGAACATCAGGAAGTTCATGCTTCACATATTGCTGAAGCCTGGCTTGGAGAATTTTGAGCATTACTTTACTAGCGTGTGAGATGAGTGAAATTGTGTGGTAGTTTGAGCATTCTTTGGCATTGCCTTTCTTTGGGATTGGAATGAAAACTGACCTATTCCAGTCCTGTGGTCACTGCTGAGTTTTCCAAATTTGCTGGTATATTGAGTGCAACACTTTCACAGCATCGTCTTTCAGGATTTGAAAGAGCTCAACTGGAATTCCATCACCTCCACTAGTTTTGTTCGTAGTGATGCTTTCTAAGGCCCACTTGACTTCACATTCCAGGATGTCTGGCTCCAGGTCAGTGATCACACCATCGTGATTATTTGGGTCATTAAGATCTTTTTTGTACAGTTCTTCTGTGTATTCTTGCCATCTTTTCTTAATATCTTCTGCTTCTGTTAGGTCCATACCATTTCTGTCCTTTATCAAGCCCATCTTTGCATGAAATGTTCCCTTGGTATCTCTAATGTTCTTGAAGAGATCTCTAGTCTTTCCCATTCTGTTGTTTTCCTCTATTTCTTTGCATTGATCGCTGAAGAAGGCTTTCTTATCTCTTCTTGCTCTTCTTTGGAACTCTGCATTTAGATGCTTATATCTTTCCTTTTCTCCTTTGCTTTTCGCTTCTCTTCTTTTCACAGCTATTTGTAAGGACTCCCCAGACAGCCATTTTGCTTTTTTTGCATTTCTTTTCCATGGGGATGGTCTTGATCCCCGTCTCCTGTACAATGTCACGAACCTCATTCCATAGTTCATCAGGCATTCTATCTATCAGATCTAGGCCCTTAAATCTTATGCACTAATATGCGATACTTATTTTCTCTTTCCAACTTACTTCACTCTGTGACAGACTCCAGGTTCATCCACATCACTACAAATGACCCAGTTTTGTTCCTTTTTATGGCTGAGTATTATTCCATTGACCACATCTTTATTCATTCATCTTTAGTTTTTTTCCATTCATTAGGTCATGACTATCGTAAATAGTGCTGCAGTGAATATTGGGGCACATGTGTCTTTTTGAAGTATGGTTTTCTCAGGGTATATGCCCAGTAGTGGGATTGCTAAATCATATCATCGTTCTATTTTTAGTTTTCTAAGGCATCTCCATGCTGTTCTCCATAGTGGTTGTATCAATTTGCATTACCACCAGCAGTGCAATTTTTTTCTGCTCTATTTACTGTTTTCTTCTCCATTTACCCTCTTTCTTCTCCATATTTTACATCTCCTATTGATTTTCCCATATCAACTATCTCTTTCTCATCATTTTCACTTTTTTGTTTCCTTTTTAGGTATATTCATTTAAACATGCTTTCCTCTATATAGTGAAAATGGCCCACTCAGGTATTTTTTTGTTTTCCCCTTCTCTTAACATTCTAACTTATTCCAAAAATGTATCTTTATTTGAGTCTCCCAGGTAGGTGTCTGCTATTTGAATCAAGGTAAATCTGTACTTGTTAAAGACCTTGATAAATATGTATCATCTCTTGATATACTTTGTTAGTTTGGTCCAAACCATATGTTGTGTAGCAAACAACTTTCAGAGAAACTATTTTTTTTTAATTGTATCATTTTCCTATTTGCCTGGTAGATATTCTTTTCTCTTTGTATTCATTTTGGTAGCCTTTTCACGGGAAAAATAGAAGAAGGATGAACTTTGTCAATCATATTTTATAAAATATCTCTAATTTAAATTTTTTTCAAAAGTTCTTTAACCTTAGACATAGTCAGTAAAGCCAATTAAGTCTTAATTCCCATGAAAGAGAATTTACCTGAGACAGATATCCCACAATGCCATATTTTAGTTGGCTAATGGAGAAAGAAAAATTAAGAAATAAAAGAGGAAGCATAGTCTTACCATATAATCAGCTTACCTATAAGTATTTTCCCAATGATTAAAAATCTAGGTATTTTCCCAATGATTAAAAAGTTACATTTATGTAAAAAACCTGTAAGGTGAGTGGATAAACAGACCACAGCACATCTATACAATGCATTAGTATTGAATGATAAAAATATATGAGTTATCACGTGAAGAAAAGACATGGAAGAAACTTAAATCATTTGGCTCAGACTGAAGAACAATGATTACAATTATATGACATTCTGAAAATGACAAACTATAGAGACAATAAAAAGATCAGTAGTTGCTGGGGCTTGGGAGTAGAAAAGGACTGAATAATCAAAGTACAGGAAAATTTGAAGATAGTGAAACTATTCTGTATGATACTATAATGTTAGATACACGACATTATGCATGTGTCAAGCATGTAGAACTTTACAGCCAAAGAATAAACCTTAATGAAAAAATATTATTTAGGAGGTCAAGGTTCTGAGGACAGAATTCAGACTGTAACAAAAGATTCTAACTGTATTACAAATGTATGAAATAGCATCCCTGAAGGAGCTGTTGTGAAACGATTCTATCTGAGATAATTTTGGAAATGAACTGTGTCTATAAGACTGAAGGTAAAAGAAAGCACTGTACTGATAAAGCTGTTAAAGTTATTTCCTCTAGAGGTATGAATTAACAATCCTCATATGGTCATACATGTATAATGAAACAGAACAATTAAGCAAATGAATGGAGGAGGGTAATTGCTTATTTTGGAATTGGAGTTTAAAATAATTGAAGGGAGGAGGCTAGAATGATCCATGCAGTGATGGTTTAGATTTGAAGCCATCACTAAAAACTCATGTTTAGTTTAATGTAGATACACATGGTGACATAAAAATATTTTAGGTAAAGTTGATTCTTGTTTGACATGACAGTTATGTTCTATAAAGTTACTCTGAACTTTGAATTAGCAAATGCTGAACCATCCCCCTTAAAGGAAATATAGGGTGAGATTCGTATAAGCCTCTGGTCACAACATTTTTCTGAAGTCATCAATACATAACCTGTTTTATGTGTGATTCTGTTTAAAGACATCTTATTTAATATATACTGTTGATTCTTTAGTGTTGAACTCACAGCCAGCAACAGTATAATTCATGCCTGAATGAAGCTTATCTAACAGTAGTGTTTTCATCATAAGGGACATGACAAACTTCTTGGATTTAGGAACACTAGAAATCACTTTAGCGTGACACTTGAGGATCAGATTAAACAGTGCAATCTCTAAGTAGAGAAGAAAAATGTGAAAGCATTGCATAAATAGACCATAAGAAGGACTTTTTCTTACATATTGAGAGCTGAAACAAGGAGCCAGAGTGTCCTTGTTTGACCTCAGCTGGGATATGCATGTGACTCAAGCTTTTTACTGTCCTGTGACATCTATAAATGACTGTGAAAGTGCAATGAGTATTGAATTTGGGATTAAAAATAAATCTTAGCAAATAGGAAAATACACAAAGAAAGGAGATCTGCTATGGTTTACACACACATGTTAGCGTGCACCACGTGAATTTCTTTGCTCTAGCAGCTGAAAGAGTCCAAAAGAAATGACTCTTCTGTAGTAACAAGTAACCTAGTGCCCAGATCTTGGTTTCTTAATAATGTTTCCAATGACAGGAACCAGGGCTTCCCAGGGTAATATCAGCTTCTAGGATTGGGGCAGGAAATATGCAAGATGAGCCTATAGTATCTTGAGGTACCAGAAAGTAAGAATGTGGTAAAAAAATTAAAAAAAAAATACACAGAAGCTAACCAAAAGAGCTTCTAAAGGAGATCAGTCCTGAATGTTCATTGGAAAGACTGATACTGAAGCTGAAACTCCAAACTTTGGCCACCTGATTCGAAGAACTGACTCATTTGAAAAGACGCTGATGCTGGGAAAGATTGAAGGCAGGAGGAGAAGGGGATGACAAAGGATGAGATGGTTGGATGGCATCACCGACTGAATGGATGAGTTTGGGTAAACTCCGGGAGTTGGTGCTAGACAGGGAGGCCTGGCATGCTGCAGTTTGTGGGGTGGCAAAGAGTCAGACACAACTGAGCGACTGAACTGAACTGAACCAAAAGAGCTTCTAATGGCCGATTCTGGAATGATTTGAGCAATAAAATAAAGTATAAAATAAATTTCTATGAATATATACTGATATAAATAAATATTTGGGTAACTTAATATATGAGAAGAAGAAACAAATCTCCCATCTAGGAGAATTCCAAATAATTTATGTTTATGCTCTGCTCTCAGGCAGAGAAAGCATAACTCCTCATCTCTTAAGTGCAGTTTGTGATTTTTATTTTCTTCCAAAGAGTATAGCATGAAAAGGGGGAAAATACAGTAACTTTATAGTGGAGAAATTTGACAATCACTACCTCAGCAAGAGCTCAAGGTCAACAGCAACAATGATAAATCATGTGGATTGCTAGTACTCTTGATCTGATGTGATGAAAATGTCACTCTATATCTGTGATCTTCCTACCCTAAACCTGTAACTCAAATCTAATCATGAGAAAAACATAAAATGCAACAGAGAGCCATCTTACAAATTACCTGATCAGAACTTCTCGAAATAGTCAGCATCACTAAAAACAGGAAAAGTCTGATAAAGTGTTATAATAGCCAAAAAGAACCTAAGGAAGCATGACAACCAAATGTAATGTGGTATCATGGATATGATCCTGAAACAGAAAAGGGATATTAAGTAAAAATTTTAAATGTAAATAAGCAAGACTTTAGTTAATAGTGGAGTATCAATATTGATTCTTTAATGATAACAAATATACCATACTAATGAAATGTGTTAATAATAGGAAAAACTGAGTGTTATGTATTAGAAATATGCACTATTTTCTAAAATTTTTGTAAATTTAAAACCATTCTTGTAGAGATAAAATAAAAAAAATGTCCCACCCTTTCTAAAGTCAAGTATTTTTGTCAATTTTTGTGTTGCTTTATATCTTTAAAGTTTTCATCCCTTTTTCTACCTAACTCTTCAAAGGAGTGCTATTGGTACAGGTGGATGTGAGAAATGCTAACATTAAGGGGGACAAGTCAAAAGAATAGATGAAGGTACTGAAAATGCATGAACTCTCTACTTAGTTGGAACTAACAGTACAACATGGGCAAATACAATTCTTCCACAACAAAGCCAGGCCTATGACAAACAAAGGGGAAAAAAAAGATTAAAGAGAGATTGTACCAGACATCTGCTGAATCACATCACTTATCTCACTGAAATCAACACACAATTTATATCCAAAGGATGAAATATTTATTTCATTTTTCAATCTTCAAGTAATAGAGGAGTTGATGTATGAAGTGAACTAATCTGTCCATCATGCAGAATGGCAGAAGCTTTTAAATGAATTTGTAGATTTTTTTCTGGTGGAATAGAGGAATTAAAGACTTCCCTGGTGACTTAGAGGGTAAAGCCTCTGCTTTGATCCCTGGGTCGGGAAGATTCCCTGGAGAAGGAAATGGCAACCCACTCCAGTACTCTTGCCTGGAAAATTCCATGGATGGAGGAGCCTCATAGGCTACAGTCCATGTAGTCACAAAGAGTCGGACACGACTGAGCGGCTTCACTTTCACTTTCTTCCAGGGGAATTAAATATAGTGACTGAAACCAGTTTTATTTTTTTTGATTGGGAAAATTTCAGTGACATCGAACCAAGTGGTGGTTCCACTTATTAAATTCTTGTTCTTAGAATCTATTAAAATAAAACTTAAAGATTTGATTATATTAAATGAAGCTTTGGGATCAATGGGAAAAAAAGAAACTAAAGAAATAGTTGTAAAACCATCACCACTATTTATTTCAAAATTTTTTGGTCAACTCAGATAGAAATTCTGTAACCATTAAGCAGTCACTAACTCCCTTCCCTTTCAATCCCCAGCTCTCGGTCTCCTCTAATCTTCTTTGTGCTTGTACTAAATTGCCTCTTCTAGATATTTCATGTAAGTGGAATCATGCAATGTTTGTCCTTTGCCTGATTTATTTCATTCAGCATAATGTTTTCAAATTTCATTCAGGTTGTAGCATATATCAGAACTTCATTTCTTTTCCTGGATGAATATTTTTCCCCTGTATATATGTAACACATTTAATTGCAATTTTTGAAAACAAAAAATCCTTCTAAATTTGTGAAATATAGAAATACCTTCTGTTGAAGTGAAAGTTAGTGATAAATAATAAAAATACATTGTAAACCCTTTGCTCTACTTTAAAAAAAAAAAAAAAACCCTATGGTGGAACTTATAGACCAACAAAGTCCAGATTATTAACTATACTGGATTTTCACGACTATTTTAATGATGTGCTGACTTTTTAGTTATAGGTGCTCTTGAAATATAAAACAAAACACAGTAACTCAGTGAAACTAACTAGAACAAGAACAGTTATATATACTTCCTCCCAAAGTTTAAGCTTTCTATGATATGACAAATATTTGTGGAATACACATCACTCTTATGTCTGACAACACTACAAAGCCTTCTACTCAAGATGGATCATAGCATTTCAGAGAGATCTATCACTGTATATAGCTCAGTGTATCAAGTAAATTGAGAGAACTGCAGAGGATACACTTCTTAGGACTGATCATAGATTGTGCTATTGACAGTGCCAGATGTTTTTTACTATCATAATTTGTTACTAAGGAAGTAATTTATTTAAAAAAAAAAAAAACAGTTTCAGCCAGGTGTTTGAAGCTTGGAATATATTTCCCAATGACATAATGTCTGAAAAACTACTTTTAGGCTCCTTATTGGTCTCGCAAATAGATGTGCTATTGTTGTTCAGTCACTAAATCATGTCCGACCTTTGTGAAGACCCCATGGATTGTAGCCCACCAGGCTCCTCTGTCCATGGGATTCTCCAGGCAAGAATACTGGAGTATGTGGCCATGCTTTTCTCCAGGGAATATTCTGACCCAGGGATCCAACCAGCATCTCTTATGTCTCCTGCACTGGCAGGTGGGTTCTTTACCTCTGTAAAAATGAAAGTGTTAGTCTCTCAGTCGTGTCCAAGTCTTTTGAACCCATGGACTATAGCCCACCAGGCTCCTCCTTCCATGGGATTCTCCAGGCAAGAATACTGAAGTGGCTTGCTATTTCCTTCTCCAGGAGATCGTCCCAACCCAGTGGTTGAACCCACATCTCCTGCTTGGCAGGACGATTCTTTACCACTGAGCCACCTGGAAGCCCTAATTGATGTATAGCTAAATCTAAAAATTCCAGATTATATGCCACCAAAACTACTGTTCAAGATTTTTTTTCCTAAAGATATTCCTATTAGTGATTTCAGAAATGAGTTTTTTCCATTTATTCTATCAAGGACTTCTGTACTTCTTGCCCATTCTCACTGAATCTTTTCCTTGAAAGGCAGTAATACTATCACCTGAAATGTCATAGACACAGGATTTCAGGGATGGTTAAGAAGCCAAAATATTGATTAATGTTGGATATTTGCCCAATTTAATTCAAGGAAATTAATTGCAATGATCAAACCTCCTTTGGGCTCAATAAAGGACAGAAATGGTATGGACCTAACAGAAGCAGAAGATATTAAGATAGATATTAAGGAAAGGTGGCAAGAATACACAAAAGAACTGTACAAAAATCTTCACAACCCAGCTCCATCTCATCAAGGCTATGGGTTTTCCAATAGTTATGTATGGATATGAGAGTTGGACTAAAAAGAAAGCTGAGCACCGAAGAATTGATGCTTTTGAACTGTGGTATTGGAGAAGACTCTTGAGAGTCCCTTGGACTGCAAGGAGATCCAACCAGTCTATCCAAAAGGAGATCAGTCCTGAGTGTTCATTGGAAGGACTGATGTTGAAGCTGAAGCTCCAATACTTTGGCCACCTGATGTGAAGAGTTGACTCACTGGAAAAGACCCTGATGCTGGGTAAGATTGAAGGCGGGAGGAGAAGGGTACAACAGAGGATGAGATGGTTGGATGGCATCACCGACTCAATGGAGATGAATTTGAGTAAACTCTAGTAGCTAGTAATGGACAGTGATGTCCACAGTGATGTGCTGTGGTCCATGTGGTCACAAGTAGTTGGACACAACTGAGCAACTGAACTGAACAGTGATAGGAGGTATAGAGGATAAAAAGACAAATGAGACAGTCTCTAATCTCGAGGAGCTCACAGTTTGAGGAGCACAGAGAGGATAGGATTCCTTTGATTAAAAGGCCTGGTCTGGAAAACACCATATTCGAGTATTAAGTAAAATTGTGTGGAGACATTAAGTACATCTGTTTGGGGAATCATGGAAACTCCCTAGAGCAGGCAACAGTAGAGATAGATGTTGAACAATCTAGGGACTTTGGAAAATCAGAGTTGGGAGTTTGGCTTCCATGGACAAGAATATTATTTGAACAGTTCCATATGAGAGATTTTGAAGGAGGGCAAGGCTTTTCAGTTTCTAATTCTGGACAAAGTTAGAGAATTAAAGATGAAAACTAGACAGAGCACACTGTCTCGACCAGTGCATGCACGCTGTCTGGGCAATGTTTATGGCTGTGACAGGCCCATGCAGAAGATTTTGATGAGAAATGAAAGCCAGACTGAGAATGCCAGAAATTTTTGTCTATACCTGAACTTGAATTTAATTGAATTCAATACTGTGCATGAACAGTGGGATAAATATCTACTTTAACAAAACTTTCCTCCCTTTCTCATTAAAAAATTGCATAAGTAATTCATGTTTATTACAGAAAAATTAAAGAATAATAATAAAAAGAAGAAAAAAAAAACATTCCAAATCAAAGTTTTAGTGCAATATGTCAATAGAAGGACAGGCATTTAGTCTTCTTTCATTAACCAATAGCAATGTCCATATAAAAATAAGAATATAAAAAATTATTCATCAGCTTTGGGGGAAATGGCAACATATCTCTAAATTTTGGGTAAATTCTCTTAGCAACATTACAGATGAGACTTTTTGTAAGTCTCCAGGCACGAAAGGCAGATCATTTTTTGGAAAAGTAAAAAAGTCAGAGAGTAACACTACAAGTAATCCCAATGTGAAAGGATGAAAAGGGAAAGGTAAAGTAGATGCAGGTAAAGGCAAGCGGGAAAGGTAGATGTGGGGAGAGATAGAGACTGCAGTAATGATCAGTAGGCTGGCTGAATAAGCACCAAAATTTTAGGGCCTTAAAAAAAGTTTATTTCTTATCTAATGATCCTGGGCTATTATTCATATTGAAGGCTGTTCTCTATGCTGACCTCCAGGGTAGACTGATGGCTACTCTACCATTTTTAATATGTGGATTCCGAGGTAAACAGGGGCATGACCATCAGCCAGAAGTGAAGGGTGGAGAGATTTGTTCCTGGGATGTGTTTATGGGCCAGTCTTGGAAGTGGTACACATCACTTTTCCTTATCATCTATTCATTAAAATGATCCTGTGTCCACACCCAACTGCAAGGGAGACTGAGAATTGCAGTCTAGCTGTGTCCCCCAGAAGATGTGCAATAGATATGGATTATTTTCTTATGTGTCTGTTTTTGCGGTGGACAACTAGCTATCTCCCACAGACATCATTTTATTTATGGTATATTTACTACTTAATTATAGTCATAGTGAAAGTGGAGAGTGAAAAAGTTGGCTTAAAGCTCAACATTCAGAAAACCAAGATCATGGCATCTGGTCCCATCACTTCATGGGAAATAGATGGGGAAACAGTGGAAACTCTGTCAGACTTTGTATTTTGGGGGCTCCAAAATCACTGCGGATTGTGACTGCAGCCATGAAATTAAAAGACACTTACTCCTTGGAAGGAAAGTTATGACCAACCTAGATAGCATATTCAAAAGCAGAGACATTACTTTGCCAACAAAGGTCCATCTAGTCAAGGCTATGGTTTTTCCAGTGGTCATGTATGGATGTGAGAGTTGGACTGTGAAGAAAGCTGATTGCTGAAGAATTGATGCTTTTGAAGTGTGGTATTGGAGAAGACTCTTGAGAGTCCCTTGGACTACAAGGAGATCCAACCAGTCCATTCTGAAGGAGATTAGCCCTGGGATTTCTTTGGAAGGAATGATGCTGAAGCTGAAACTCCAGTACTCTGGCCACCTCATGCAAAGAGTTGACTCATTGGAAAAGACTCTGATGCTGGGAGGGATTGGGGGCAGGAGGAGAAGGGGACGACAGAGGATGAGATGGCTGGATGGCATCACTGACTCGATGGACGTGAGTCTGAGTGAACTCCAGGAGTTGGTGATGGACAGGGAGGCCTGGTGTCCTGCAATTCATGGGGTTGCAAAGAGTCAGACACGACTGAGCGACTGTACTAAACTGAACTGATAGTCATAGTTAAGAAAATCTCAGATGAATAAACGAATAACTTCTATTTTTATATTGCATAGTTTCTTTGCAAGAAATGCATGTTACTAGTATAATAAAATTGAAAAAAAATCAGTGATGTGAAAATCACCCCAAAAGCCATGATGCAGGGAATACCCAATGTTGATATGTGCATAGAAGTTCTGTTTATCTATTTATCTGATATTGCCCTGTTAAATTTGTCAGTAATTTTAGATTTAGATAAAAATTTTAGTTGTCAACAATGGAATCAAATCTTGTTATTTTAAGTACAAATTGATTTATTTTGACATATCAAAGAGTTCACAAATTCATTGAGAGCAGTGGACTACCAGATTTTGATATTATGTTTGTTTTTTATTGGCTATTTAAAAAGATATACTTCATTTATAGCTAGCCATATACTGAATTCTGTTATAAGTTCCAAGACTTTTGCTTTTCAGAGAGGCAATCATATCTGTAATAATGATGCTATTTAACTGCCATATAATGAGAATGATAGTTTATATAAAAATAATTTTTGTTATAACAAAATTACTTCAAGTGCAGATTAATAAAGAGGAGAAAATAAAATCACCATTGATTCCATTGTTCAGAATGATCAGATAGCTATGTTATTTCTGTTCATGTACACACAAACCTGCTTGTATACATACACACACATACATATACACAATTCACAGGTGGTGCTAGTGGTAAAGAATCTGCCTGTCAATGCAGGAGCCATAAGAGATGTGGGTTCAATCCCTGGGAAGATCCCCCTGGAGAATGAAATAGCAAACCACTCTAGTATTCTTGCCTGGAGAAACCCACAGAAAAAGGAGCCTGGCAGGCTATAGTCCATAGGGTCACAAAGAGTTGGACATGGCTGAAACGACTTAGCATGCACACACTCAAATATTTTAAAAACTAGATCATATGACCATTTTGTATATAGTGCTTAATAATAAATCAAAATCATACTATTGTCAATGAGTCATGGCATTCATCCCACTGCAAGAATTACTATATTTTAATTTACTCTAGGGAGGCTCTAATTCCAAATATCAGTTTATGAGTATGCCTGATTTCTCCACATCTAAACTATCATTCTATTTTATAATTTTTTAAAGTCTGAATTTTTAAAAATTTAATAATCTTCTGGTTTGAAGCTCTTTAAAAGATGAAATTCTTATTTTACTTAGAGTATTACCAAAAATTTTATTATGGGTCAAAAATATTATTTTAAATAAGCATATGTTTATATTCTGTCATGTAAACTGATTAGCAAGTAAGTATAATTTTTCCCTTTGAGATTTTTTTACTTAAAAGCAATATAGTAAAACTGAGTAATAAATTTCATATTCATTCAGGCTCTAGAAGAGTAATGAGGCACAAAAATAATATTAATCAGAATAAGAAGAGATGTCAGGAAAAATTGTTCTGGGATCCTATAGCATATAACGTCTGCAGAACTTTGGAAAATTTTTCTATTGTTCTATTAAATTTTAATGATATAACATCAATTAATGATTGCTAGAGAATATCAATTATCAATAGAAGTCTACCTTTGTTTTAAAGTTTTTGAATAGTATTTAAGCATTTCTAGTTGTAGGCCAAAGTTCTGATCAAATTGGGTAGTACAGGCTGGTGTTAGTGGCCTTACCCACTGACTTCCCAAGGAGGGGCTCTCATATGCTCTCAGGGACTCCAAAATCCTATCAGTGGAGCTTCTCCTGAAAGCCTTTTTCTA
The DNA here is from genome assembly GCF_032452875.1 of Bos javanicus. Classification (NCBI taxonomy): domain Eukaryota; kingdom Metazoa; phylum Chordata; class Mammalia; order Artiodactyla; family Bovidae; genus Bos; species Bos javanicus. The sequence goes on from NC_083876.1 coordinate 53,893,668, forward strand.
ATACTGACAATGTCTCTTTTCCTTATATTACTAGATGTGTGGTTGCTACCCATATTTTCAAAACCAAACCTTCATACCCATATGGTAAATCTATGTAGAAAAGAGAATGATGAACACAGAAGTCATTCTAGAGGATGAAAGTGATGTGATTTGGCAGAGACATACAACTTCTAAGGGGCCAATAATGTTATATCTTTTAATCTTGATGGTTAGTTGTTGCTTTGTCACTGTATCACGTCTAACTCTTTGCTAACCCACGAACAGCAGCAAGCCAGACTTCTCTGTACTTCACTATCTCCTGAAGTTTGCTCAAACTCATATCCATTGAGTCGGTGATGCCATCCAACCATATCATCCTCTTTTGCCTCCTTCTCCTCCTGCCCTCAGTCTTTCCCAGCATCAGGGTATTTACAAATGAGTCGGCTCTTCACATCAGCGGCCAAAGTACTGGAGCTTCAACTTCAGCATCAGTCCTTCCAGTGGGTATTCAGGATTGATTTCCTTTATGATTGACTGGTTTGATCTCCTTGCTGTTGAAGGGACTCTCAAGAGTCTTCCCCAGCACCACAATTTGAAAGCATCTGTTCTTCAGTGCCTTCTTTATGGTCCAACTCTCATATCCATAGGAAAACCAGAGCTTTGACTACATAGACCTTTGTCGGCAAAGTGATGCATCTTTTCTTTAATATGCTATCTAGGTTTGCACAGGCTTCCATGGTGGCTCAGATGGTAAAGAATCCACCTGCAATGCAGGAGACCTGGGCCCTATCCCTGGATTGTGGAGATCCCCTGGAGGAGGGCATGGCAACCCCAATCTAGTATTCTTGCCTGGAGAATCCCTATGGAGAGGATTTCTTCCAAGGAGCAAGTGTCTTTTAATTTTGTGGCTGCAGTCACCACCTGCAGGGATTTTGGAGCCCAAGAAAATAATATCTGCCAGTTTCCCCTTTTTCCCCATCTATTTTCCATGAAGTGATGGGATAGGATGCCATAATCTTAGTTTATTTGAAATTTGAATTTTAAGCCAGCTTTATCACTCTCCCCTTTCACCCTCATCAAGAGGCTCTTTAGTTCCCCTTAGCTTTATGTAATTAGCAAGGTATCGACTGTAAATCTGAAGTTGTTGGTATTTCTCCCAGCAATCTTGATTCCAGCTTGTGATTCATCCAGCCTGGCTTTCCACTTGATATACTCTGCATATAAGTTAAATAAGTAGGGTGACAATACAGAGTAGTGTCATACTCCTTCCCCAATTTTGAAGCAGCCAGTTGTTCCATGTCCAGTTCTAACTGTTGTATATTGGCCTGCATACAGGTTTCCAGGAGACAGGTAAGGGAGTCTGGTATTCACATCTCTTTAAGAATTTTCTATAATTTGTTGTGATCTATACCATCAAAGGGAGAAGGCAATGGCACCCCAGTCCAGTACTCTTGCCTGGAAAATCCCATGGATGGAGGAGCCTGGTGGGCTACAGTCCATGGGTCGCTAAGAGTCGGACACAACTGAGCGACTTCACTTTCACTTTTCACTTTCATGCATTGGAGAAGGAAATGGCAACCCACTCCAGTGTTCTTGCCTGGAGAATCCCAGGGACGGGGGAGCCTGGTGGGCTGCCATCTATGGAGTCGCACAGAGTCGGACATGACTGAAGCGACTTAGAAGCAGCAACACCATCAAAGACTTTAGGTAGTCAATGAAGCAGAAGTAGATTATTTTTTTGGAATTCCCTTGCCTTTCCTATGATCCAATGGATGTTGGCAATTTGATCTCTGGTTCCTGCCTTTTCTAAATCCAGTTTGTCTATCTGGAAGTTCTTGGTTCATGTACTGTTGAAACCTAGCTTGAAGGATTTTGAACATTGGGAATTTCACATTGCTAGCATGTGAAATGGGCACAATTGTATGGTAGTTTGAACATTCATTGGCATTGTCTTTCTTTCGGACTAAAATTAAAACTGACCTTTTCTAGTCCTGTGACCACTGCTGAGTTTTCCAAATTTGCTGGCATATCGAGTCGTTATTGTTGTTTAGTTGCTAAGTTGAGTCCTACTCTTTGTGACCCCATGGACCATAGCCCACGAGGCTCCTCTGTCCATGTGATTTCCCAGGCAAGAATACTGGAGTGGGTTTTGATTTCCTTCTCCAGGGGATCTGCCAAACCCAGGGAATAAACCTGTGTCTCCTGCTTGGCAGGTAGATTCTTTACCACTGAACCACCTGCTAAGCCCTTTTAGTATATATTTTCTTTTCTTTTCTTTTTCTTTGTTTTTTTTTTTGAGGATAATTGCTTTGAAATATTGTGTTGGGTCAGCCACAGGTATGCCCCCTCTCCTGAACCCCTCTCTTATCTTCCTCCATATCCCACCCTTCTAGGTTGTCACAGAGCACTGAGTTAAGCTCCATGTGTCACACAGCAAAGTCCACTTATAATCTATTTACATGTGGTAATATATGTGTTTCCATGCTATTCTCTCAATTCATCCCACCCTCTCCTTCCCCTAATGTGTCCACAAGTCTGTTCTCTATGTCTGTATCTCTGTCGCTGCCCTGCAAATAAGTTCATCAGTACCATCTTTCTAGATTTCATATGCCTGTGTTAATATACAATATTTGTCTTTCTATTTCTGACATTTTTCTCTGCATAAAATAGGCTCTAGTTTCATCCACCTCATTAGTACTGAATCAAATGTGTTCTTTTTTTTATAGCTGGGTAAAGATCATGGCATCTGGTCCCATCACTTCATGGGAAATAGATGGGGAAACAGTGGAAACAGTGTCAGACTTTAATTTTTTGGGCTCCAAATCACTGCAGATGGTGACTGCAGCCATGAAATTAAAAGACGCTTACTCCTTGGAAGAAAAGTTATGACCAACCTAGATAGCGTATTCAAAAGCAGAGACATTACTTTGCCAACAAAGGTCCGTCTAGTCAAGGCTATGGTTTTTCCAGTGGTCATGTATGGATGTAAGAGTTGGACTGTGAAGAAAGCTGAGCACAGAAGAATTGATGCTTTTGAAGTGTGGTGTTGGAGAAGACTCTTGAGAGTCCCTTGGACTGCAAGGAGATCCAACCAGTCCATTCTGAAGGAGATGAGCCCTGGGATTTCTTTGAAAGGAATGATGCTAAAACTGAAACTCCAATACTTTGGCTACCTAATGCAAAGACTCTGATGCTGGGAGAAGGGGACGACAGAGGATGAGATGGCTGGATGGCATCACTGACTTGATGGACATGAGTCTGAGTGGATTCCAGGAGTTGGTGATGGACAGGGAGACCTGGCATGCTGTGATTCATGGGGTCACAAAGAGTCAGACATGACTGAATGACTGAACTAACTAACTAACTAACATTCCATTGTATGTATGTACCACAATTTCTGTATCCATTCATCTGTCAATGGACATCTATGGTTGCTTCCATGTCCTAGCTATCGCAAAAAGTACTGCAATAAACACTGGGGTACATGTGTCTCTTTCAATTATGTTTTTAGGATATATGCCCAGTTGTGAGACTGTTGGGTCATAAGGTAGTTTTATTCCTAGTTTTTTAAAGAAATTTCCATACTGTTCTCCATAGTGGCTATATCAGTTTACATTCTCACCAACAGTGCGAGAGGGTTCCCTCTTCACATCCTTTCCAGCACTTATTTTTTGTAGATATGTAAATCATGGCCATTTTGACTGGTGTGAGGTCAAAACTATATACCTTATTATAGTTTTGATTTGCATTTCTCTAATAATAAGCAACGTTGAGCATTTTTTCATGTGTTGTTGGCCATTTGTATGTCTTCTTTGGAGAAATGTCTGTTTAGGTCTTCTGATCTTCTGCCACTTTTTGGGAGGGTTGTCTGTTTGTCTGCTATTGAGTTGCATGAGTTGCTTATATATTTTGAAGATTAATCCTTTGTCAGTTGTTTCATTTGTAATTATTTTCTCCCATTCTGAAGGTTGTCTTTTAATCTTATTTACTGTTTCTTTTCTTTGCAAAAGCTTTTAAGTTTAATTAAGTCCTTTTGTTTTTACTTTTGTTTTTATTTCCATTACTCTAGGAGGTGAGTCAGACAGGATCTTGCTGATCATGACAAAGAGTACACTGCCTATATTTCCTTCTAAGAGATGTATAGTTTCTGGCCCTGAATAGCCAAAGCAATCTTGAAAAAGAAGAATGGAGCTGAAGGAATCAACCTCCCTACTTCAGACTATACTACAAAGCTACAGTCATTAAGAAAGTATTGTATTGGCACAAAAATAGAAATATAGACCACTGGAACAAGATAGAAAGTGCAGAGATAAATCCAAGCACTATAGGCACCTTATCTTTGACAAAAGAGGCAAGAATATAAGATGGAGGAAAAGCCATCCTCTTCAACAAGTGGTGCTGGGAAAACTAGACTGTTACATGTAAAAGAATGAAACTAGAACATTTTCTAATACCGTATACAAAAATAAATCCTTTAAGGATTTTACACAGCTGTTTTAAAATAACTTCTCTTAAAAAAATAGCTTTTAGGATTTTAAATATCTCAGCTAGAATTACATCACTTCCACTAGCTTTGTTTGTAGTAATGCTTCCTAAGGCCCACTTGACTTTACACTCCAGGATGTCTGCTCTAGGTGAGTGACCACACCATTGTAGTTATCTGGGTCATTAAGACCTTTTTTATATAGTTCTTCTATGTATTCTTGCCACCTCTTCTTAATCTCTTCTGCTTTTGTTAGGTCCATACCATTTCTATTCTTTATTGTGCCCATCTTTGCATGAAACATACCCTTGGGTATCTCCAGTTTTTTTGAAGAGATCTTTAGTCTTTCTCATCCTACTGATTTTCCTCTATTTCTTTGTGTTGTTTACATAAGGAGGCTTTCGTATCTCTCCTTGGTATTCTCTGGAACTCTGCATTCAGCTGGATATGTGTGTGCTGCGTGCTAAGTCACTTCTGTTGTGTCTGACTCTTTACAACACTATGGACGGTAGCCAGCCAGGCTTTGCTATCCATGGGATTCTCCAAGCAAGAATACTGGTGCGGGTTGCTCTGCTCTCCTCCAGGGAATTTTCCCCACTGAAAGAATTGAACCCACATCTCTTAAATCTCCTGCATTAGTAGTTGAGTTCTTTACCACTAGCGCCACCCAGTAGGCCTTCAGTTTGGGTATATCTTTCCATTTCTCCTTTGCATTTTGCTTTTCTTCTTTTACCAGCTATTTGTAAGCCCTCCTCAGACAACCACTTTGCCTTCTTGCATTTCTTTTTCTTTGGGATAGTTTTGGTCACCACCTCCTATACAGTCTTATGAACCTCTGTCCATAGTTCCTCAGGCACTCTATCATATCAAGTCCCTAGAATCTATTGGTCATCTTCACTGTATATTCATAAGAGATTTGATTCAGGTCATACCTGAATGGTTTAGTGGTTTCCTCTACTTTCTTCAATTTAAGACTGCATTTTGCAATGAGGAACTCATGATTTGAACTGCAGTCAGTTCCAAGTCTTGTTTTTGCTGACTATATAGAGCTTCTCCATCTTTGGCTGCAAATAATATTATAAATCTGATTTCAGTGTTGACCATCAGGTGATGTCCATCGTCTCTTGTATTGTTGGAAAAGGGTGTTTGCTGTGAAGAGTATGTTATCTTGGCAAAACTTTGTTAGCCTTTGCCCTGCTTCATTTCATACTCCTAAGACAAACTTGCCAGTTTTCCAGGTTTCTCTTGACTTCCTACTTCTGCTTCCAATCCCCTATAGTGAAAAGGGCATCTTTTCCTAGTGTTAATTCTGAAAGTTTTTGTAGGTCTTTATAGAACTAGTCAACTTCATATTTTTCACCATTAGTGATTGGGGCATAGACTTGGATTACTGTGATGTTGAATGGTTTGCCTTGGACATGGTTAGTGCTTATTCAGTTCAGTTCAGTTCAGTTCAGTCGCTCAGTCATGTCCGACTTTGTGACAGCAGGCCAGGCCTCTTTGTCCATCACCAGCTCCCGGGGTTCACCCAAACTCATGTCCATTGAGTTGGTGATGCCATCCAGCCATCTCATCCTCTGTTGTCCCCTTCTCCTCCTGTCCTCAATCTTTCCCAGCATCAGGGTCTTTTCCAATGAGTCAGCTCTTCGCATCAGGTGGCCAAAGTATTGGACTTTCAGCTTCAACATCAGTCCTTCCAATGAACACCCAGGACTGATCTCCTTTAGGATGGACTGGTTAGATCTCCTTGCTGTCCAAGGGACTCTCAAGAGTCTTCTCCAACAGCATGGTTCAAAAGCATCAATTCTTTGGTGCTCAGCTTTCTTCATAGTCCAACTCTCACATCCATACATGAATACTGGAAAAACCATAGCCTTGACTAGACAGACTTTTGTTGGCAAAGTAATGTCTCTGCTTTTTAATATGATATGACCAGCCAATATCTCGGTTGGTCATAACTTTTCTTCCAAGGAGCACGTGTCTTTTAATTTTATGGCTGCAGTCACCATCTGCAGTGATTTTGGAGCCCCCCAAAATAAAGTCAGCCACTGTTTCCACTGTTTCCCCATCTATTTGTCATGAAGTGATGGGACCAGATGCCATGATCTTAGTTTTATGAATGTTGAGCTTTAAGCAAACTTTTTCCACCCTCCTCTTTCACTTTCATCAAAAGGCTCTTTAGTTCTTCTTCACTTTCTGCCATAACGGTACTGTCATCTGCATATCTGAGGTTATTGATATTTCTCCCAGCAATCTTGATTCCAGCTTGTGCTTCCTCCAGCCCAGCATTTCTCATGATGTACTCTGCATATAAGTTAAATAAGCAGAGTGACAATACACAGCCTTGATGTACTCCTTTTCCTATTTGGAACTAGTCTGTTGTTCCATGTCCAGTTCTAACTGTTGCTTCCTGACCTGCATACAGGTTTCTCAAGAGGCATGTGATATTATTATTCTTTGAAAATTGCCATACATATATAGAAATGTGTATCTGTGTGTCTTATTTCAGGCTGCAATAAAAAATACCATAGATTGGGTGACTTAAACAACAACATTTATTTCTCACAATTCTGGAAGCTGGAAAATCATAGATGAAGCTTCTGGCAGGTGTGGTGTCTGATGAAAATTCACTTCCTGATTCACAGGCATCTATTTTGTCTTTGTAACCTCACAGGCAGAGAACAAGGAGAGGTTTTTTATATTTCTTTTATAAGTCTCCTATCCCATTCATAATGGTTCCATCCATATGATCTCATCACTTCCCAAAGGGAATAGTAACATCACATTGAGGATTAATATTTCAGTTTATGAGTTTTGGGGGGAATACATTCAATACATAGCAATGATAGGTTAGGCAATACAATTTTTTCAGAAGAATGTAGTATTGGCAAATATGCATAAATAAGCCTATTTATACGCTGATGTTGTATAATATTGGACAAATTCACATTGTACAAAAGGGTTGTATTTAAAATAATTAACTAGACTGTGTGGACTGACCACTGAGAATACACTTAGGTATATACCTTAGGAAAACTTCATGTATGTGCACAAGAAGATATGCAGGTGGCTATTTCCTACAGCCTTATTTAAAATGGTAAATTTTGATATCTAAATATTCATCAAAATGGAATAGATAAGTAAAACATAGATAAATTCATTGTATCTCTCAAGTTATAAGAAGAAAGCTGTAGAATCATTTGCCCAGTAGATAACACTTGAAGTAACTCTGCAAAGATATTAACCTATGTTAAACTTGGAGGTTTACATCTGAAGTTTGCGATATGTATCTTGATACATTTTCAAAGTAAGCAAACAAACAAGGAGGAATTTGTTGGAGGGAAAATTGAACTTACAATGAGACAAGCGTGATTTCAGGAGAAGAAGGGGACGACGGAAGATGAGATGGTTGGATGGCATCACCGACTCGATGGACATGAATTTGAGTGAACTCCAGGAGTTGCTGATGGACAGGGAGGCCTGGCGTGCTGCAATTCATGGGGTTGCAAAGAGTCAGACACGACTGAGTGACTGAACTGAACTGAATTTCAAGTTAGGTTAAAGGCTTTGAAATTAGACAAACCAATTTGAATTTTGCTCCAAAATTGTTAGTTGTGATATTGCCCAAATCTATTCAATTCTAAGACTCATTTATCTTGTATGTCACATGGGGGATATATATTGCAGATGTGTTTCTGAGGTTAGAGAAGAGAAATTGCTCAAAAATTTTGATGAATTCTAAAGATTCCAAGTTCAATTTTTGTAGTTACTGTTTATTGTTCAACTAAAAACCATTGATTTAATCTCTGCATTGCACAATGCATTCTATGTGAGTCACATTTATAATGACTGATCCAGTAATTACAAAGCATCTAGGAGACTATCTCTGGTGAATAATTGAAATGTATTCTTCTTTTCTTCACAAGTGTCTCAAAGTAACTAGCATGGCTCAACATAATAGCCCTCTGTTGAAAGTCATCCATTTTTTTCTGTGATGTTGTATACTTTGATGACATAATGCATCAGGATACCCACTATTGGTACCCTCCTGAAACAATAGTCCTGTCTGTGGTCCCTTTTATTATCATACAGGCAAAGCAGTGTGCAACGTTCAATAACTGGTGAACTAGACACAGTCTTTGCAATACTCTCATTCAGAGCTACTAACACTCACAGATGGATACACTGCTGTGATGATGCTGGACTGTGCTTCTCTCAGATGAACTGCAAAGTTGCCTTATTCAGTGAAACCCAGAGAACCGTTCACTGTTATCCCATGTCTACACTATTAGCTCATACTCCAGAACCAGCCTATGTTTTGGCCTGCAGTGTACAATAACTTGTGTTTTAGATGCAAGTTCATGCTGTCACTTGGTAGAACAAAGTAAAACAATAGAACAAATACAGCCTATTATCACTCCTTGTACTTAGTACAGTGTGTTTATGACAGTAACTAGTGAACTGAATTTTTAGTTCTATAGAAATGATGTCATAAATGTAAAAAAATATGATTGATTAGATTACTTGCAGTTTAGGGAGCTACTAATATTACATCAAGAATACAATCAGTAACAGCATGATTGGACCACAAAATCCAGTAGTGTGTTTTATACAAAAGACTAATGCAGTTATCATATTTACCATAGCAATATGGATATAATTATACCATCTCACCTAACCATATGTTTAAGTGAGAACCCTTAAAAACAAGCATTACTGAATTTGGTTAAACAAAAATTCTTTCATATGGTGCACATTAATCTATTATGCCTTTTTAGTAAAATGCAGCCTTGAAACAGATGGGAATGGTGGTCATTTATGACTTTCTCTTCTGAAATTGCCAATTCTGGAATATTGTCTAGGGATGCTCTTCTTATGAAGTACACCAAATAGCAACCTCCTTGCAGATGATAAAAAACACAGTAACTCAGTCACAGCACACTGAGACAAACATACATGTGTTAAGAGGTTGTGTAGTAAAAACAAAATTCTTCCAGTGAGGAAATTTTCTAACTGTTATTCTCAGAGTCCTGGGAGCTGTTTGTCAGTGGCTGAAGTGGGCAGCTTTCACCATAGAAAGTCCAGAGTGAAGGGAGTGATATATTGGACTCTATTTATAAACTTTCTTATGAAGGCAGGGCTCCATTATTCAGTAATACCAAACTACACAAAAAGTATTTCAGGTCTGATTAACCTTGTGTGCACTGCCCTGTTAAACAAAGTATAAATACATGGTAATATTTATTGAAATTACAGAAATTTATAAGAAGCAAAAATTGCAAAAGAATAATCATATTTTTCTAAAATAAAATGTAAGGGGTAATAGTAATAGGAAGCATTCATGAGTATTTATTATAAAATAAATACTGATCTAATAATTTTACCTGTATCAACTAATTTATTTATCACAGTGAATAATAATGTTATACTCCTAGCAATCTTATAATGATAGTAGTAATCCTATTCTTTTGCAAATTTTAGAGATAAGGAATAGGAGACACAGAAAGTTCAACTGACATCCCAGTGGTCAGAAAGTGCTATAATCAGGACTGGCTCTGCAATCTGTGTTCTTAACTATTGCATCACATGTTTAATTCAGGAAGTGGAAGTGGGACATTGTTCTGACATAAACTTTATTATGTCACAGAGGTAAAATAGCATGGTATTGTTTCAGAAATATATACATGATATTGAATAATAAGGAGAAGAGAAACAGATAATACCTAGGTAGTAATTTAAAATATGAAAAAAATTAAACTTCAACTTAGTAAGGAAAGTAAAATTAAGCATTAAATTAAATAGGAATGAATATTTATTTGGAAACAAAATTTATTTCAATAGCTACTTCATACTATATAAAATTACTAGTTGATTAGGATATATATATTTTTTAAAGTAATAGAAGAAAATGTAGAATACTTTTAGAATTTAGGGATAGGAAAAATTTATTAAACAAGATGTCAAATTAAGAACACGTAAATAAAAGATTGAAAAAATTCACTACACAAAGCTTGAAATTCATATAGACATCATAAACAAAGGTACAGGACAAGCACAGGGTGGAAAAAGCCTTTTTATGTTTGTTTGTTTGTTTAAATGCAGAATGGATTATCTACCATAATATACAGGAGGCTTTATGATTCAACAGTAAAATGGCAAAAGAGAAAAAAAATGGGCAAGTGAAAAACATAGACTTTATGGAAAATAAGTACAAATGACCAATGCATGAATTGAAAAATGTTCAACCTCATCGGTAATCTGCAAAAGTCAAATTAAAACAATAATGATACACACAAGTTGGATGAAATGTAAATAGTTAATGTTCAGTGGTGAGGAAGGTGAAGGCAAATAGGAATCTCATACATTGTTAAAGAATATGGTAAATTATTCAGATTTTTGGAAGGTGACTTGGTACCATTTCCAGGATTTAAATTTCTTGTATCATTTGATCTAATAATTCTACTAACTATTTATCTAGAAACATTGGGACAGAGTTATAAAATACAGGCATAATAAAGATTAATAATACATTGTTTATAATATTTAAAATTCAAAACTACTTAAATAGTCATCAGTGTCTATAAAATATAATGACACAATTAAAAGGAATAAAATAAGAATATGTATCCCTACATGGAAAGACTTTCAACATACATTGTTAGGTGAAAACACCCCTTTGTGGAACAGTGTACTTAATCCCACTTGTGTAAAGCTAAAATAATAAATATTCATGTAAATTAAAATGTAAGAGTATTTTTTGAACCACTCCAGAGCAAGTTAGCTCCTTAGACCTTAAATACTTCTATCAGTTCAGTTCAGTCGCTAGGTTGTGTCCGACTCTTTGCAACCCCATGAATCATAGCACGCCAGGCCTCCCTGTCCATCACCAACTCCCAGAGTTCATTCAAACTCATGTCCATCGAGTTGGTGATGCCATCCAGCCATCTCATCCTCTGTCGTCCCCTTCTCCTCTTGCCCTCAATCCCTCCCAGCATCAGGGTCTTTTCCAATGAGTCAACTCTTCGCATGAGGTGGCCAAAGAATTGGAGTTTCAGCTATAGCATCAGTCCTCCCAATGAACACCCAGGACTGATCTCCTTTAGAATGGACTGGTTGGATCTCCTTGCAGTCCAAGGGACTCTCAAGAGTCTTCTCCACACCACAGTTTAAAAGCATCAATTCTTCCGTGCTCAGCTTTCTTCACAGTCCAACTCTCACATCCATACATGACCACTGGAAAAACTATAGCCTTGACTAGATGGAACTCTGTTGGCAAAGTACTATCTCTGCTTTTCAATATACTATCTAGGTTGGTCACAACTTTCCTTCCAAGGAGTAAGCGTCTTTTAATTTCACGGCTGCCAGTAGACTTCTATCAGTTAGTTCAGTTGCTCAGTCGTGTCCGACTCTTTGCGACCTTATGAATCGCAGCACGCCAGGCCTCCCTGTCCATCACCAACTCCCGGAGTTCACTTAAAATCACATCCAACAAGTCGGTGATGCTATCCAGCCATCTCATCCTCTATTGTCCTCTTCTCCTCCTTCCCCCAATCCCTCCCAACATCAGAGTCTTTTCCAATGAATCAACTCTTCGCATGAGGTGGCCAAAGTACTGGAGTTTCAGCTTTAGCATCATTCCTTCCAATGAACACCAAAGACTGATCTCCTTTAGAATGGACTAGTTGGATCTCCTTGCAGTCCAAGGGACTCACTAGACTCTTCTCCAACACCACAGTTCAAAAGCATCAATTCTTCTGCGCTCAGCTTTCTTCACAGTTCAACTCTCACATCCATACATGACTACTGGAAAAACCATAGCCTTGACTAGACGGACCTTTGTTGGCAAAGTAATGTCTCTGCTTTTGAATATGCTATCTAGGTTGGTCATAACCCTCCTTCCAAGGAGTAAGCATCTTTTAATTTCATGGCTGCAGTCACCATCTGCAGTGATTTTGGAGCCCCCCAAAATAAAGTCTGACACTGTTTCCACTGTTTCCCCATCTATTTCCCATGAAGTGATTGGACCAGATGCCATGATCTTCGTTTTCTGAAATGTTGAGCTTTAAGCCAACTTTTTCACTCTCCTCTTTCACTTTCATCAAGAGGCTTTTTAGTTCCTTTTCACTTTCTGCCATAAGAGTGGTGTCATCTGCATATCTGAGGTTATTGATATTTCTCCCGGCAATCTAGATTCCAGCTTGTGCTTCTTCCAGCCCAGCGTTTCTCATGATGTACTCTGCATATAAGTTAAATAAGCAGGGTGACAATATACAGCCTTGATGTACTCCTTTTCCTATTTGGAACAGTCTGTTGTTCCATGTCCGGTTCTAACTGTTGCTTCTTGACCTGCATATGGGTTTCTCAAGAGACAGGTCATACTTCTATAGGAGAAGTTAAATTTTAGAGAACAAAAACCTGTTCTTACATCATCTTTTATCTTTCATGAGTTCATATTTAATCCACAGTCTCTATTCAAATTCCATCAATTTCTCACATAATGCCTTGTATAGCCATTTTTTTTTTCTTGGTCCAGGACTCAAACTGGAATACTCATTGCACTCAGTAATCCTATTTCTTTAATTTCATTTAATCAGGAAAAATTCTTTGACTTTTCTTAGTGTTTATTGATCTTGATATTTTAGAAGAGTATAGGCCAGTGATTTTTGTAGCTTCTCTTTCATTTTGGATTTGTCTAATAGTTTCCTCTTTGGTTCAGGTTATGAATTTTTGGAAAGAATGCCACTGACCTTATGCTCGATCCTCAGTGCAGCGCTACAAGAAGCACATATCATTGGTTTGTACGCAACATTAGTAATCTTGACTCTGATCACTGATTTTTCATCTATAGTCAGGTTCTATGGCTTCTTCAGAGGTAAAGAGCTGATACTTCATGACAGCTTCTTAAGGGAGAGTCTGTGACTTTTGTACATATTTGTGAACTCTGGTTCTAGCAGTCACACCATACCTATATTTAGTATTCACCGTATTTGTGAACACTGTATTAATCCTGGTGCCAGCGGTGAATTTTCTCCAGTGTTATTTTATAACTGTGGTCTATTTGAATTCAACCATCACTATAAGAAATATGGAAACTAAGGGCTAACTGAAAATTTTAGAGATGTTAACTATTTCAGTTCACCCATTTTCTAATAAAGTGATTTATTTAGGCAATATTTCTAATGGTACATAGAAGCATATTTAATGTGATTAATCTACTTGTAGGTAATGGCCTGTCACTTGCTGGGTATGTCCCACTGTTTATAAATGAGTGAAAAGAACTTGTTGTTTCTGAAATATGCCTTGAAGGATCCAATTTCCTATAATTTATTGAGTAATACTTGTTTACCTTATGCCAAAATAAAAGACCAGTTTTGTCAAACCAGTAGGACAGAATAGATGATTAGACAGAAAGTAATAAGTAGACAAAAGTAATAAATTATTTTGTATTTCTGTGAAAAAAAATCCAGCTGATTAATTTTTAAACTTTGAGACTGTATCGATACATTTATATAAATATTACCCAAAGTACTATTGGTATTAAGGATCTTTTTAGGTCTTTAGACCTAACTGAGAAAAGAAACTTGACATTATCAAGCACAAAAGTAGGTTACATTAAATTTTATTTGAGAAACTACTATCATCTTAGAAGTATGGCTAATTTTGAATCAGTTCCTGTCAATGCTTTAGATGCAGTGAAGTTACTCTGGATTACTGGTGACTATTGTTTTTTCCTTCCATTTTACTATCACTTTGCTTCCCTTTTCATGATCACGGAAACAGCATGACTGTCTGGTTAAGTTTTTAGTTGGAGACAGACCTGGTTTGAATTTTGGCTCTGGCATGTACCAACTGTATGTCTTGGGTCAAGATGTTTGATCTCTCTGTTTTATTTTCCAAACCAAAAAAAAAATATTAATACATAACCCAGAATTATTGTGAAATTAAATAAGGTAATTCATTCAAAGCACTTGATTGAATGCCTGTTACACAGTAATTGGGCTTCCTGGTGGCTCAGATGGTAAAAATAATCTGCCTGCTGCCATGCAAGAGACAAGGGTTTGATCCCTAGGTCAGAAAGATCCCCTGGAGAAGGGAATGTCTACCCACTCCAGTATTCTTGCCTAGAGAATTCCATGGACAGTGGACCCTGGCGGGCTACAGTCCATGGTGTTGCAGTCAGACACAACTAAGTGAATAACACTTTGTCTTCACAGATTTCTGTAATGCAGGAGTTGCTAGTACTTGCCTCAGTTTTAGAAACAGAATAACAATCACACTGTTGGAGGAGGTCATTAGCACTAGTTTACCCTCCAGGTGGACCTGGGCTATTGGAAGCTCCTCATCCCTCCCCCACTTCAGTGGTTTCTCTTTGTAATTCAAGTCAAGTAAAATCCATTTTCCTTCCCTTTGCCTGGAAGACAGGACCTGATTGATCTCAGCCTCCTTCACTGATTTCATCTCCAGCCTCCCTTCTTCTATGTGGTAAATTCCAGGAACACTGGTCTCTCTGTATTGCAAACAAGATCAGTCAAACCTTTACTTGAGGTTTGGCAATTGATTTTCTCTCTGCCTAGAATGCTTTTTTCACCCCATCTTCATGTAACTGACTCCTCTTCAGAGAAGATCTTTGTAATAGCTTTCAAACTCATCAAATTTTTTTTTTCCCATAGACTTGGTTTATTTTTTAAAATAATTTTTTGACGTGGACCATTTTTAAAATCTTTACTGACTTTGCTACAGTATTGCTTCAGTCATATGTTTTGGTTTTTAGGCCACAAGGCATGTGGAATCTTAGCTCCTTACCAAGGGTCGAACCCATACTCCCTGCATTGAAGGTGAAGCCTTAATCACTTGGCTGCCAGGGAAATCCCGTTGGTTTATTTGTTTACATGAATATATCTTATTTATTTATTTGTTTATGTTAGTTTGTTTTTAATTATACACATTTTATTTACTTTGGGAGGGTTTATATCTGTTTGAATAGTTTACTAGGGTGTGGCTCTCAAGTGTAGTTGAAGCCTTCTGTCCAGGGCTTTACCCTAAAACAATGCTCAGCACATAGAAGCTGCTCCATAAATATTTGTTGTAGATCCTCCGGAGTAGAAACATGATGCCCTTTTATAGAACATTCCTGAAGAATATTCAGTTGACAATTCAACTGAAGCAAATATTCCCTGGATGAGTCTATAAATTTTAGGCCAAAGGACAATGTATTTGGAACTCAGTAATATAAAACTTTGATATATTCAGTAATTCATTTTCATAATGTCTATTTTTTAAACTTAAATCTGTTGGCTTGTGATGACTGTATATTTAGCCAGTGTTTAAAAATGCTGCTGGGATTGAATGAACCATATTCACTTTTCACTATCTATTCTTTGATTCCTTTTTAAAAATTGTAATCAATGAACACTCAAAGAAGGCAGTCAAGTTCTTATAAATTCAGAATTCTACAACTTTGCAAATCTTACAATACATAGCCCATGTTCATTTCTATTAACCCACAAGTTTTATTTTCCTACCCTGTAATGAAGTCCAAAGTTCTTAGAGAAAACATTGAGTTCCAGGCAAATTATGAGATTGAATAAACATGGGACCAAACCTTGAATCTGAGGGGAAACTGGTTTATCAAGCCTGAGATATGCAACTTGGCTCTAATACATTAATGAATTCTGTAGGGTGGTATTCTTTCCCCTTGAACAAATGCAGTTTCAGAATGATTATTTAAAACATCTGTGTAAAGTTGGTAACTTTTATGGGGTGACTTTTGCAAAGTACTCAAAATGTGTCTGGCCTAATTGATTTGAAGCTGTTTTTATTATTATTATTATTCATGTCATTGCTTCCTTCAGTTAAATTCAGTTTCTGTTCAGTTCAGTTCAGTCACTCAGTCGTGTTTGACTCTTTGCAACTCCATGAATCGCAGCATGCCAGGCCTCCCTGTCCATCACCAACTCCCGGAGTTCACTCAAACTCATGTCCATCGAATTGGTGATGCCATCGAGCCATCTATTACTCGGCTGTAAAAAAGAATGAAATAATGACATTTGCAGCAACATGGATGGACCCAAAGATTATCATACTAAGTGAAATAACTTAGATAAAGACAAACATCATATGATATCCCTTATATGTGGAATCTAAAAAAAATTATTTAAACTAGTTTATTTACAAAATGGAAACAGACTTACAGACTTAGAGAATGAACTTACAGTTACCATAGGGAAAGAATGAGGGGGCATGGATAGTTAGGGAGTTAGGATTGACATGTGAACACTGCTATATAGAAAATCTGTCATATTTTTCACCTGGTGCTAGATAGCAGAGACTCCAACATGCAGAGAATCACATTCCAGTCCTGAAGGATGTGTTTAGACTTAACATAACTCTATGGACTATATATTTTATTGAAGATTACTGAACTTAGTGAATTCTGTTTCCAGTCTCCAGCAAGAGATGAATGTAGTAGAAAAAATCTAAATATACCTCTTTCCTAAAGTTTCTTTTACAGATGAACCATAAGGCAGTCTTCAGTTCAGTTCAGTTGCTCAGTTGTGTCCAAATTTTTGCGACCCCACAGACTGCAGCATGCCAGGCTTCCCTGCCCATCACCAACTCCCAGAGCTTACTCAAACTAATGTGCATCGAGTTGGTGATGCCATCCAACCATCCCATCCTCTGTTGTCCCTTTCTCCTACTGCCTTCAATCTTTCTCAGAATCAGGGTCTTTTCAAATGAATCAGTTCTTTGCATCAGGTGGCCAAAGTATTGGAGTTTCACCTTCAGCATCAGTCCTTCCAATGAATATTTAGGAATGATTTCCTTTAGGATGGACTGGTCGGATCTCCTTGCTGTCCAAGGGACTCTCAAGAGTCTTCTCCAACACCACAGTTCAAAAGCATCAATTCTTTGGTGCTCAGCTTTCTTTATAGTCCAACTCTCACATTCATACATGACTACTGGAAAAACCATAGCTTTGACTAGACGGACCTTTGATGGCAAAGTAATGTCTCTGCTTTTTAATATACTTTCTAGGTTGATCATAACTTTTCTTCCAAGGAGCAAGCATCTTTTAATTTCATGGCTACAGGCATCATCTACAGTGATTTTGGACATGTGATATAGTCCAATAAAGTCTGTCACTGTTTCCATTGTATCCCCACCTATTTGCCATGAAGTGATGGGACCAGATGGCATGATCTTAGTTTTCTGAATACTGAGTTTTAAGCCAACTTTTCACTCTCCTCTTTATCTTTCATCAGGAGTCTTAACATTCTTCTTAACATTCTTTTATTGATTGGTCCTTCATTATAACAAGTGACTAGATAAGAAATATTGGGAAGGAAGAGAATAAAAAGCTAAGATATTCATAGTGAATATGTTGTCTTAGCAGGAAGCCAAACATAAACATATTTTGAAATATAGAAATAATAGATTCTATGCAAAGCAGCATCTTTTATTGCTTAAGAAGTGGGGATAATCTAAGTATGCTTGATGATTCAAGTTTTGTCTACAAAACTCCAAATAATAGATTGAAAACATATGGCAGTCATGCAGTTATTTCTTAAGGTGTAGATTTTAACATTGTGGAAAGCATTAATTTAAATACCTGACAAAACTGTAAAGACTCTGAAATTAAAACTGGAATATCTTAGATATCTTCCAGTGTAACAGGGTATGCAGTGTGTGCAGTGTAACAGTGTATGCAGGTCAGGAAGCAACAGTTAGAGCTGAACATGGAAAAACAGACTGGTTCCAAATAGGGAAAGGAGTACATCAAAGCTGTATATTATCACCTTGCTTGTTTAACTTATATGCAGAGTACATCATGAGAAACACTGGGCTGGATGAAGCACAAGCTGGGATCAAGATTGCCAGGAGAAATATCAATAACCTCAGATATGCAGATGACACCACCCTTACGGCAGAAAACAAAGAACTAAAGAGCCTCTTGATGAAAGTGAAAGAGGAGAGTGAAAAAACTGGCTTAAAGCTCAACATTCAGAAAACTAAGATCATGGCATCTGGTCCTATCACTTCATGGCAAATAGATGGAAAACAATAGAAACAGTGGCTGACTTTTTTTACTTATTTATTTATTTATTTTTGGCTCCAAATCACTGCAGATAGTGACTGCAGCCATGAAATTAAAAGACGCTTACTCCTTGGAAGAAAAGTTATGATCAACCTAGATAACATATTATAAAGCAAAGACATTACTTTGCCAAAAAGGTCCATCTAGTCAAAGCTATGGTTTTTCCAGTGGTCATGTATGGATGTGAGAGTTTGACTATAAAGAAAGCTGAGCATGGAAGAATTGATGTTTTTGAACTGTGGTGTTGGAGAAGACTCTTGAGAGTCCCTTGGACAGCAAGGAGATCCAACTAATCCATCCTAAAGGAAATAATTCCTGAATATTCATTGGAAGGATCCTGGAGGTGAAACTCCAATACTTTGGCCACCTGATATGAAGAACTGACTCAACGGAAAAGACCCTGATTCTGGGAAAAGATTGAAGGCAAGAGAAGAAGGTGATGACAGAGGATGAGATGGTTGGTTTGCATCACTGACTCAATGGACATGAGTTTGAGTGAACTCCAGGAGTTGGTGCTGGGCAGGGAGGCCTGGTTTGCTGCAGTCCATGGGGTCACAAAGAGTCAGACGTGACTGAGAGACTGAACTGAACTGAACAGATCACTTTGCAACCTACATAGCGTTACCAGATTTTCCAAGATCCCGTTATTAATGATATAATTTTAGCTAGAACTCAAACACTGATACTGTTTATTTTTAAAAAAATTTAATTTATTCATTTTACTATTTCAAGGTCTTTTATTTCATTTGTATTTTTATTACCCTATAGGCATCCCCTGTGGGAAATATGATAAAACTCCTGAAAAGGAAGTTATTGACATTAATGAGAAATGCATCTGAAAGGTATTAATAGATATTTAATGGCTAGTTTTTTCTTTAAATCTCTTATTTGATTCCAAATGTATTGATTCCAAGCAACCTTAAAAGAACTAAATATTTTTTATTTCTTATAACATAATGAATGTGCCAATAATGACAATTCATAGGAACAAAAACACAATATTTTCTCCAAATTCCTCTTTTCCACTTCAAACTTCAGAATCAAGATAGAATTGTGTTTGTTGCTCTATATTTTTCTTGATGAACCAGAAATAATTTTATGGCTAATTTTTTCTGTCTCCTTGCAATAGGAAGGGAAAGACTGATGCTACTCTCCTTGATTTATTCAATATCAAACCTACTTTTTTTTAAATTTCTAGATGAAAGTCAGAAATCTAAGAATTAAAGAGAGTATTATTCAACTCTGATACCACACAATTCAAGCCAAAGAGAGGGATACTTGTAGGTAGAAAGTGAGGATATTAGCATTGCATACCTGAGTGTAGACTCCCCTCATTCATGTTCCATACAAGCTGGAATCAAGATTGCCGGGAGAAATATCAATAACCTCAGATATGCAGATGACACCACTCTTATGGCAGAAAGTGAAGAGGAACTAAAAAGCCTCTTATTGAAAGTGAAAGAGGAGAGTGAAAAAGTTGGCTTAAAGCTCAACATTCAGAAAACTAAGATAATGGCCTCTGGTCCCATCACTTCATAGGAAATAGATGGGGAAACAGTGGAAATAGTGGCTGAGTTTATTTTGGGGGGCTCCAAAATCACTGCAGATGGTGATTGCAGCCATGAAATTAAAAGACGCTTACTCCTTGGAAGGAGGGTTATGACCAACCTAGATAACATATTCAAAAGCAGAGACATTACTTTGCCAACAAAGGTCCGTCTAGTCAAGGCTATGGTTTTTCCAGCGGTCATATATGGATGTGAGAGTTGGACTGTGAAGAAAGCTGAGCGCAGAAGAATTGATGCTTTTGAACTGTGGTGTTGGAGAAGACTCTTGAGATTCCCTTGGACTGCAAAGAGATGCAATCATTCCATCCTAAAGGAGATCAGTCCTGGGTGTTCATTGGAAGGACTGATGCTAAAGCTGAAACTCCAATAGTGTGGCCACTTCATGTGAAGAGTTGACTCATTGGAAAAGACTCGGATGCTGGGAGGGATTGGGGGCAGGAGGAGAAGGGGACGACAGAGGATGAGATGGCTGGATGGCATCACTGACTTGATGCACATGAGTTTGAGTAAACTCCGGGAGTTGGTGATGGACAGGGAGGCCTGGTGTGCTGTGATTCATGGGGTCGCAAAGAGTCAGACACGACTGAGTGACTGAAGTGAACTGAACTGAACTGAACCAATTTAATAAATGAGGAGAGAAAGTAGAGGCAAGAAAGCATGCTTGCTTAGGGACAGCAAAGAACACAGAATGAAGTCAAAGAGAGAGAGAAGTCTGTGGTTCCCTGGTTTCAATTCAGTGATTCTTCCTTGAATAGGAATGAGAGAAAACTTTCCTCAGGACCTCCAGGCAGGGAAGTATTCACTCTTGTGCTCAAGAAGCCAGCGAGGGCATCACAGATGTGCTGAGGTGAGAAGATACCGATAGGAGGGGAAGGATCTGCATCACATGTCAGATTCCAAATCTGGTTCTCCACTTTTTAACTTCTTTTCTGATACACACTTCTGACACCAGTGGATAAAGATTTCCATTGATTTCCAGTTGCTTTTCCTTCCCACCTTCCTTCTCTTTGTTTCTTCTTTTAAAGAACCTGTTATATACATGGCAAAATTTACCATTTTAACCACTTCTAAGTGTCCATTTCTCTAACATTAAGTACCTTCACATTGTGTCACAACCAGCATCCATCTCAACTTTGTCATATTTCCTAACTGGAACTCTGTATCCATACAGTTTCTCCATTCACCCCTTCTCCCAGCTCCTGGCAGCAGTCTTTCTATTTTATCCCCATTTTCAATAACACTTAGCGTTATCAGACTTTTTAAGTTTTGCCTATCTAGTTCATGCTAAATATTATTTCACTGTTATCCTCTGTGCTTTTTTTTTAGTATGATTGAACAACATTCTATAAGTGCATTGGCAGTTTTTTCCATTTTTGTGAAATAACTGATTTAATACATCAATATATGTATGCTTTATTGAGAATGTAATGTATGCATATAATTCATGTATGATATAATTCATCTATTAAACATGTACAATTCAATGATCATGATTTTATTCAGAGTTATACAGTCATCACTATAGTCAATTTTAGATCATTTTGATCACTCGAAAAGAAATATACTCATTAGCAAAAGTTCCAAAGCTCCTCACCCTTCCCTAGCCCTTAACAACCACTAATCTATATTCTGTCTCTAAAGAGCTTGCTATTCTGGATATTCCATATAAATACAGTCATAGAATATGTTTTTTTTTTTTTTTGTAATTGGTTTCTGAAATTTACTGTAATGTTTTCAAGGTCCAACCATATAATTCTGTATATCAGTATATCATTCTTTTTTGGGGGCAGAATATTCCATTGGATAGATATATCACATGTTGTTTATCATTGTCAACACTCATTATTTGCCTTTAAAATTATATCTACTAGTATTTCATTGTGGTTTTGACTTATCTTAATTGTTGATGATGCTAAATTTTGAATAAAAGTATTTTATTTAGTAGGTGATAGTAGCAAAAGTAAGGGAGTAGAAAAGTAAGACAGAGATAGGAAGAAATCTAATGAAGGATACATTGTCAGGCAGGTAGACACTGGGCAACTGGATTTACATTATTTTGTCATCAAACCTTTTTTTTCTGATATTTTGACCCTATAAATTAATCGTCATCACATATAGACTTTTTCAATGTGTATACCTAACTGAATGACAGTTTTGGTTTGATTTTCACGTTTAACCACCTTATTCTTCTCTCTGGGGTCATTTTCATTCTCCCTAAATATAATCTTTAGAATTTCTGTTATTGAAAAATCCTTGGCAAAAACACTCAAGATTTATTCATGTAAAAATTGTTTATTTCATCCTTGTCCTTGAAAATACTTTTATTGAGTACATAATTTTAGGTAGACAGTTATTTTCTCACAGTAGTTCAAAAATATTTTCCTATTTTCTTCCTTTCATTGTGCTTTTGACAAGTCTGTTATCAAAATAATTGACTCTTATGAGTAATCTATCTTTTTTTCACTGCTATTTTTATTATCCTTTCTTCCTTTGACTTTTCTTTCCACTTTCTTTGTCATTTAAAAAAGAATAAAAAAATTGCTGACTGCTATTAGTGGACACCTATAATGTTCTAGGTACTATGCTAATATATGTACTTCTTTCATATCATTAATTTTCTTGACATCCCTATGATCACTATGCTATGCTAAGTCACTTCAGTCCTGTCCGACTCTGTGCGACCACTTAGATGGCAGCCCACCAGGCTCCCCCGTCCCTGGGATTCTCTAGGCAAGAACACCGGAGTGGGTTGCCATTTTCTTCTCCAATGCATGAAAGTGAAAAGAGAAAGTGAAGTCGCTCAGTCCTGTCTGACTCTTAGCGACCCCATGGACTGCAGCCTACCAGGCTCCTCCATCCATGGGATTTTCCAGGCAAGAGTACTGGAGTGGGGTGTCATTAGTAGGCTAATTCTACAAATAGGAGATTAGGCATAAAATGTTAAATTCTCAAGGCAATGGAGCCAGAAAGTGCTAGAACAAGCCTGGTACCTGAGTCTTTCTGATTGCAGAAGCTGCATTCTTAGCAGATTTGCTCTCTTGTGAATTTTTAGCCCTGCCCTTTCATGCACTCCTTTTGAACCTCATCTGAGCTTAAAATAGAATAGGTACTTCTGATGATGATTTATGTGTGATTCAACTAACATCTCCTGCAAAGCTAACATGAGTTACTTTAAAAATTAAACTCTTTAGAAATAGATGGAAACTCTCATGGGAGTATGTTGTCAAAAATCTACAACTAGGATTTTACAACTGTTTTAGCAATTTTATTTTGAAAAAGTGGAAAATTTATTTCTAAAAGCTATTGTCATCTATTTGCTAATTTCCCTACATTTATTTGACAGTATTTTTGTACTTTACAAAGATACTCAAATGAAAATGCTCTTTTTAGCTTAAAATTTTTATTTAAGCATGAAGTGGCTTTATATATTCATTCATTGTCACAATATTTTGTATTATTTAAAAATTATTTATGTGACTTTAACATCCAATTTTATTTTTAAATAATTTACAGAAGTTCATTACATTTATATTTAATACATGTATGAAGGCTCTTTAGAATACATTAAATTAAACAGTGAGGATCACCAATTCTATGCTTAAATTGTTATTTCTGATTTTGGCTACATAGTACAAGTATTTTTCCTAAAAATAGCAACTTATTTGATTAACTTAAAAACTAAAGTATAAAAGAAATGCAGTAATCTGTATTCCTTACACACATAAGTTGTGTAAAATTTATATCCTATCTAGTAAAAACAAAGAATGTACTCATCTTAGTAAAATAAAATATTTAAATTTAAAGTTAGAACACTAGTTACCCAAAAGTAAGATTAACCAGAGACTAGTTATTTTGTTTATATTGCTTAGATGCTTGCTTCCAAAACTCCTGTACTCAGACTATAGACTCTTGCAATAAGATATAATTCCAATGTTGAAACCCATGATCTTCTTATCCTTCAAATCTTGAAGTTCAACTTCAGTTCAACCAAGTTATATTCTAGGAGTTTTGAAGTAATACAATTAACTCTCTGGAAAAATCTATTATTGGTATCACTAAATACTCAATGGTCACACTTAGTTAAATTATTACCATAGCCACAGTTCCATACCTGGATATCTATTCTACCTAAAATGCTTGTAGTATCTAAGCATTAATCATTATGACTTTTGTTCATCACAAACACTAAAGCACTGAAAAAAATTTTTTAGAAAGTGTTCTAAATTCTGCATCTGTTATCTGCACTCACTGACTTCGTTTGTCTCTTGACTGGACTATTGCCACAGCTTCCTAATTAGTCTCCCTGCATGGGTCTTTCTACTACAACCCATCTACAATGCAGAATCCTAAAATATCTTCATAATAATCCTATATTTAAAGTTCTTTAATGGCTCCATTGCCTCCTTGTTAAGGTTATAATCATTCTGTCTTTGCAATCTCACCTCAGCATAACTCCCCATAGAACTCTGGACCTCTTTATATATTCCTTCGAAGTATCCAGCAGTGAAAGCAAATTAAACATTTTCCATCTTCTACATATATCACAATTCTAACAATAGATTGTCTTTTCACATTCTGTCTCTTTTTGTGTATATCATCATCTTCTTTACTTGACCAATTTTTACATATCTTTCAAGAACTAGCTCAAAGTTTACTATCTTAGTGATACCTCTGGATACTTGCAGTTGGCACACATATTCATCAAAAACGTGCCCTATTTTGTAGCAATTATACACTGACAGATATGTCTCTCCCACAAGGTTGTGAGTGCTTTGAGGATGGAAGCCATGTCATATTCATGTTTGTATCCTTTGTATCAAATGATTATGAATAGGTTAAATAATGAAGAATGACTGGAGTGTCCTTATAATAGTTTTTGTTAGATAGAAATATATAGTAGCTACTCTGATCCTTTATGTCTAACAGTGATGACCTTTGGATACATTGTTGGCATTAAAATTCTATTTAATTTGACACTTTGACACTTTGATACTTAGAGAAGTGTCAAAGGTATAGACTGGCTTAGGTGTTCTCTACTGTAATCCCTAACATCCTGACTTTCTCCTATGATTGTACATTTTTAACTTTAATAACTTTAAAATGTTATGATCTGTTTTACCTTCTAGGCTGTAAACTGTCTGTAAGAGCAGTCATCATGTCTATGTAGCTCATCAATGTATCTGTAGGACTTTGCACAGTGTCTGACAATTGATTTTATTGAACTAGTTTATTAATTAGTTAATGAGTTGATGGGCAGTGAATTCACAGTTACAAGTGTGGGTTCCATTTTCCATCTCAATCATTTTCTAGTTCTTATGATGCCACTTTTAGATTCTCCAAATTCGTATTACCTCATGTATAAAATGAGGCAAAAATACCTGCCTGATTAGATTACAAGGTCTACAAAGATCAAGGGAGAAAAGATGTATGATCAACCTAAAAACTTGGAAAAGATGAACAAATATGAAGCACTGTTAGTCTTGTAAGGAACAACAAGGCACTATTAGAGAGTTCAGCAAAAATTAGGCTGGTGCCTTTTGGGTATGTATGTAATTATAAAACATTCTTCTCTTTATAGAAGAACCGCTTGATTTACAAATTTTAGCAACTGAGCTTTAGGAATGGTAACTATTCATTCTTTTCTCTCCAGTATGATTTCTAACAAATTGAAAAAACTGTAAAAGAAATTAATTGTTATAAATTGAATGTATCCCTTCCAAATTCACATGTGGAAATCCCAGTCCCCACTGTGATAGTATAAGGAGTTGGGGTCTTTGGGAGATAGTTAGGTCATGAGTTTGGCACCTCCAGGAAAGGGATTAATGTCCTTATAAGAGAGACCTCAGAGGGTTCTCTCACTCCTTTCATCATGTGAAGATATAACAAGAAGATGATAATCTATGAACCAGAAAGCAGCTGGCACCAGGCACCAAATCAGCCTGCACTTTGTTCTTGGACTTCCCAGCCTACAGAATGGTGAGAAACAAATGTTTGTTGTTTAAACCGCCCAGTCTGTGGTATTTTTGTTGTATCAGCCTGAATGGACTAATACACTAAGATACTGAAATATGAGTTTTATTATTGATAAAGCTGAATTAGAAAATACGGCTCAGAGCCACAGCCAAACGTAGGCTTTCATAATTCTTCAATTGCCCAAATAATATGCCTCCAAGAGTACCTTAATGAATGCACATACATAAGCAGAAAAAGCCTAATTTCTGAGGGTAAGTTGCTTTAAGAGAGATCTCATATATGACTCATGAGTCAGAACCCAGTTTCTTCTCCCAACCTCACCTATTACTCTTTGAGCAGTAGATTTGGGTAAGAATAGTTTAGACTTTAAAAAAAAGACAAAAAACTGTATTTTCCTTCTGGGAGTGGAGAGAAAATTCACATAGGGAAACATGAAAAATAAGGACTTCTTCAATAATCCTGCCAAGCTGTTCGCTCTTATAAGTGGACATCCTGCTCCCACTTTCAGTAGCCCTCACACTAAATACCATTCATTGATCACTTGTGCATTTTCTGGAAGCCACTACTGAATAGTTGATATTTTTACACAAAAGTCTTTGATATTAAGGAAAATGTATTAAAGAAAGTAAATATAAGTTCTCGTCTTACCTCAAGTCAAAAATTCCTTATTCTAATTTCTAGTTCAAATAGTACCCAGCTGTGTGGTTTGCTGGGAGAAGGCAATGGCAACCCACTCCAGTACTCTTGCCTGGAAAATCCCATGGATGGAGGAGCCTGGTAGGCTGTATTCCATGGGTTCGCTAAGAGTCGGCAAGACTGAGCAGCTTCACTTTCACTTTTCACTTTCATGCATTGGAGAAGGAAATGGGAACCCACTCCAGTACTCTTGCCTGGAAAATCCCATGGACGGAGGAGCCTGGTAGGCTGTATTCCATGGGTTCGCTAAGAGTTGGCAAGACTGAGCAGCTTCACTATCACTTTTCACTTTCATGCATTGGAGAAGGAAATGGGAACCCACTCCAGTACTTTTGCCTGGAGAATCCCAGGGACCGGGAGCCTGTGGGGTTGCACAGAGTCGGACACTACCGAAGTGATTTAGCAGCAGTAGCAGCATGTAGTTCACTCTGGATTCAATATGTGTTTGCCCTGCAGATTTATGTGTTGAAGCTTTACCCCTTGTAGTGATGGTATCTGGAGGTAGGGCTTTTGGGAAGTACTTAGATGAGGTCATGAGAGTGGGGTTGTCATGATGTAGGTTCAGTTCCCTTGTAAGAGGAGACACCAGAGATTTTGTCATGTGCTTTCTGTGTCATGTGAGCACATGATGAAAACATGGTTCTCTATAAACCAGGAAGAGAGGCCTTTCTAGAACCTGGCCATGCTGGCTCTCTTATCTTAGAATTCCAGCCTCCAAACTGTTAGAAGATAAATTTCTGTTGTCTATTCCACACAATCCATAATATTTTTCTATGGCAAACAGATCAGATGAATACCTAGTCCACAATAGTTCTCCAGACATTTTGTAGAGATATTTTGATAACATCCATTACTTTGATATTGAACCAATGTTTCATAAAATGATCTGAAGTTAAAAATTACAATGTCCTTCTCATAGTCAAATATCCAGGAAGAAATTAAAATCCAAAAGTGTAATCCTTTTATTATTGTTAGTGTTTAAGATATTGAAAGTATAACAGTATTAAAACCTAATGGTGGGTAAGAGACCAGTTTTTTCCTAACCAACATTTAGTCTTGGATAGGGGTCTTTTCAGATTCTCTGTGTAGAGCAAGTGTAGATGGCAATCAATCTCTCCAGAGGATCTCATATATTGTACTTCTTCATAGAGCATATAATACTATCATAAACCTGGTTCTGCATATAGTAAATTTAGGAAAAGTTAATCTTAGATCTCAGGGAAGTTATCACAGAAAAATGAAGTTCCTAGACTCTGGTTAAGGTAAAAGTAGAATATGAAGAAAGGAAAGTAGATAGACATAATATTTCTTTCCTCCTCATCACAATACTGGTCAATTTGTCCTAGGTTTGTAGAATATATGATCTGTGAGATCAAATCGACTGGGGGAAAGTATGACTACATAGTTGTGCTAGTTTCCTATTGGTGTTGTAACAATTTACCAAAATTTTCATGTCTTAAAACAACATAGACTTTTCTCTTATCCTTCTGGAGGTCATATTCTATGAGTCAGCAGGAGTATTGTTTTGGAACATTCTAGGAGAGAACTTGCTCTTGCCTTTTCCAGCTTTAAGAGACCACTGCATTCTTTGACTCAACTGCATTCCTTTAACATCTGCTTTTCTATCATTCTTCTCTGAGTCTGACCCTCCTTCCCCCACCTCTTATGAGGATCTTATTATGGACCTATCCGGATACATCCAGGAAATTTTTCCCATTTGAAGATGCTTAACTTAACCTCATCTGAAAAGTCCATCTGCCCCACAAAGTAAGGTATTCTGAGATTTTGGAGATTAAGACATGGGCCACTTTGTGGAGCCACTACTCTGCCTCCCATATGAGAAGACAAAGGCTGCTAATGCATACTAATCTTTCATTAAGTGGTATTTGAAACTTACCTATCATCTGTGGTGTTGGAGAAGACTCTTGAGAGTCCCTTGGACTGCAAGGAGATCCAACCAGTCCGTTCTGAAGGAGATCAGCCCTGGGATTTCTTTGGAAGGAATGATGCTAAAGCTGAAACTCCAGTACTTTGACCACCTCATGCGAAGAGTTGACTCATTGGAAAAGACTCTGATGCTGGGAGGGATTGGGGGCAGGAGGAGAAGGGGATGACAGAGGATGAGATGGCTGGATGACATCACTGACTCGATGGATGTGAGTCTGGGTGAACTCCGGGAATTGGTGATGGACAGGGAGGCCTGGCGTGCTGCGATTCATGGGGTCGCAAAGAGTCAGACACGACTGAGCGACTGAACTGAACTGAACTGATCGTCCAAAGAAATTAGAATTTTTGTCCCCAGGGCATCCATTATTTTGAAGCCTTATTTCATACTCCCTTCTAAAATCATCTTCTTAATTCCTTCCTACTTTAAACTTTGTGTCTGCAGACCAATATTGAATTGACCGGGAACACAGGCTGCACCCTATCTCATGAGTACTACCCATCAGCAGAGTGTTACGCTTGCTTTCTCTAAGTTCCCAACATCCTTATTTAATCTCTGTTTCAGCTAGCTATAAATGTACCTTTCAGTAGATTATCCATAATTTGCACATTTGCATTATGTGGGAAATCATCAGCAATATACTTGTGAGCCAAAGCTGCAGCTGTTATACCTAAAGCTTATGCTCACACTTGTCTAGTGACAATTTACATTTCTATTTTTATATTATATTTACAATATTTATATTGTATTCATCACTAGAAATTTTTCATTTACTCATTACTTTTAATGTTTTCCATGTCTTATAATTTATATTATTATATAATTTCTATTATATTATTATTATTAATATTATTTCTATTATTTCAATGGTAGAGTGTTATATCCACTTATTACTACCATATTCCCTCCTGCTAAACTGGACTATGACTCTAGTGCACATTTCTGATTTTGGTCTCCAAATATTTTCAAGAAGACTCATGAAATTCTTAAGTGGTTTAGCCAGTATCTCAACTTTCCAATAGGGCTAGAAATCTTTCTTGATTTTGACAGTCTTTTTTTCCCCCTTGCATTATCTTTGTGTACCCAGACTTTTTTTTTTCTCAAAAGTATTCCATTAGATTTTATGTTATGAAGTCTTTAGTAGTAATAGATATAGGTAATGAATTCTAGTTCTCTATAAAACTTCAGTCCATTGAAATAAATCTTGCTGACCTTCACCTTCTTGAGATGGATGCTACCACTAGAAGGGCTTTCTCATGATATCAGTGTTGCAAGAAATCAATAAAACTTAAGCAGATTTTATTGAAATATTTGTGTAGCAAATGTAAAACAATTTACTTTGGACTTTTAAGCTCTCATTTCAGTTGTTACCTCATATAACTGCATCATTTTAAGAAACCTTCAGGGTGAACCATTTACTGTAATCTATTAATCATAGTTCTCTATGACAAGATGATTAATATATAGCTGCTTTATCAAAATCATTGGTTTAACCTCCATATAGGCTATATATCATGATCATAGCTAGGTGTTGGGAAAATATTTATTATTGACTATAAGGGGTCTTTGGAAAGTGAATATAAAAGGATAAGTGCAATTACATCACTGCTATAGGTAAATAATAATTGAAAACATATTTTACACCTGGGCCTCATTCCAATAAATTGGTTAATAAAAATAAATCAAAACAAACTATCTTATCAATGTTCTCCATTTATGATTCTGTATAAATGATGCACAGAGTCATAAGAACAAAGATAAGGAAATAAGTTTTCCAGGTAAATTTAAGTAAATATGTATGAGAAGTTTTTGGTAGGTTATTTATTTCCCTAATATACATTTTCAATCATCATGAACATAATTATATTAATTTCAATAGCTAAAGTTAAAAACTTCAAAAACATTCCAGTCAAGATGATTCTGGGAGTTCAAACATTAATCAACCACCGAAACTCCAAAGAAATAGCAATGATAGAAATATATGTTAAAATGCATTTAAAAGGCAGAGTTGTGTATAAGAGCAAGCTATACATCTTCAAGGGCAATGCATTAACATGAGACACAGTTAACATAAAAAGAATGGTAGCCAGCGGTTAACCCTGTATGCTTGCCAGGCTTTTGCAGATGGACACATGAAAAGGTGGTATGGAATTTTTTTTTTCCTTCTGGATAATTAAATGGAAAATAGGGCACACATGTCAGGGGACCAGAGCCAGACTGAAGGTGGAATCAGTGGTTTCAATTCTTCTAGCTCTCCTGGGAAAGGATGCTGAAAAGAGTTGAAATTGTTGCCCAGGTCTGAGGTTTGAACTTCTACCTGAAAAAGCTGAAGAAAGTAAAGAGAGCTGTTCAAGTAGACCTTAGCCAAAATGGTAAATATACCAGATTAAAATTTCAGTCTCAAGGGCTGAGAGTCATAATAAAAACCGTTACTAAGGAGAGGCCTCCAGGAGGCTAGATAGGGGCTAAAAAATGCTTGATGAGGAGGGGATAATTGTCACTCAAGATGAGATAAAAATTAAAGTTCTAAAGTACATGAAGAAAAATAAATAATATATGAAGTAAAAGATACAAATAATGGAGCAATCTTAAAGGATCCGAAGAGGAAAATTTCTTTATACAATCCTGATGAGAATGTAAAATGGTACCATTAGCTTGAAAAACTGGCAGTTGATAGGCTTAAAGAAATTAAACATCTATACTCATGACCCAGATATCCCATTTCTACATATTTATCAAAGATGAATAAAAATATATGTTTGATAAAGTCATATAAGAATGTCTATAGATGTATTTATAATAGTCCCAAACTGGAAAAACCCATAGGGGAGAATGTGTAAGCACATTGTGTTTAACTCACTATAAAATACTACTGTATCAGACATCCGTGTTGTAAACTTCCCATAAGGGCCACATGGCAAGGAACTACAGGTGGCTTCTGGGAACTGATAGGAGTCATGGGCATAGCTGGTAGGCAACTGGGGACCTTCATGCCCACAACCACAAAGGAATTAATGCTGCCAGAACCAGTCAGCTTGGAAGATGTCCATCTCTTGGTGAGAAGTGCATTCATGTGATATCAACCTAGTAAGACCCTGATCAGAGGATTCTGTCACACTGTGCTCCCTGCTCAGATATCTGACATCCAGAAACCATGAGATAATAAATTTGTGCTATTTAAAGTCACAAAGTTTGTGAGTTATACAGCATTATGAAATTAATATAGTGAGAAATCTTATATGTGCTATTCCCTTTTACATTGAAGATTCTAGCCTGGGACTGCCCAATAAACTTCCTGTGATGATGGTTATGTTCTATTTCTGTGTTGTATGACATGGTAGCCAATAACCACATATGGCTATGAAATACTTGAAATATTGCTATAGCAATTGAGCAACTAAGTAGTTAATTTTATTTAAACTTAACTGACTAAATTTAAATAGCCATACATGGGTGGTGACTAAATATAGTGGACAATGCAATTGTAGCCAATGCAATTAATAAATAAGATGTCTAAGTAATAATTCTTATAAAGTTTGCACATTTTCATAGTGATTGGATTGCCTACATAGACCTTAAAAACAACAGATGCAAACTATTAGAACCCCTCAGGGAGTTCTATGATATGATGTGTATAAGAGAAAAAGTAAAAAAATCAATGGTGTTTCTATTCACCAGTGAAAACCAAATAGAAATTGAAATTTTAAAGAGATCCAGTTAAAAATAGTGGCTAAAGTTATAATCTATATACAAATATAGCTAAATACTTTGGCCACCTCATGCGAAGAGTTGACTCATTGGAAAAGACTCTGATGCTGGGAGGGATTGGGGGCAGGAGGAGAAGGGGACGACAGAGGATGAGATGGCTGGATGGCATCACTGACTTGATGGACGTGAGTCTGAGTGAACTCTGGGAGTTGGTGATGGACAGGGAGGCCTGGCGTGCTGCGATTCATGGGATCGCAAAGAGTCGGACACGACTGAGTGACTGAACTGAACTGAACTGAAGTATAAAAGGAACCTTTTTTGTAGGGTATTGTAAAAAGTTTATGATGACTATGGAGTTAGAACTAAATAAACTGTGAGATATATTTTTCATAAATGGGAAGAGGGTACCATAAATATGTCACATCTCCCAAAAATCAATCACAATTTCAACATAATTCAATTAAATTCCCAGCAAGATTTTGGTAGATGTTAACAAGTGGTGATCTCACCACTGCTAATCATGTTATAAAAATCAAAATAATTGTGGTGTTAGAGCAATGATAGCATATATATTAGAAAAAAATTCACCTACAGATATAAGATAACTTCTGTATAATAGAGATGACATTAGAAGTAAGTGTATAAAATATTGACTATTTAATAAATGGATAGTTGATTATCCATATTGAAAAGAAGAAAATTATGTCCCTAACTTACATACAAACCTCTACTTCTGCTTCATTGCCTACACTAAAGCCTTTAGCTGTGTAGATCACAACAAACTGTGGAAAATTCTGAAAGAGATGGGAATACCAGACCACCTTACCTGCCTCCTGAGAAACCTGTATACAGGTCAAGAAGCAACATTTAGAACTGGACATGGAACAACGGGCTGGTTCCAAATTGTGAAAAGAATATGTCAATGCTGTATATTGTCATCCTGCTTATTTAACTTATATGTAGAGTACATCATGCAAAATACTGGTCTGGATGAAGCACAAGCTGGAATCAAGATTCCTGGGAGAAACATCAATAACCTCAGATTTGCAGATGACACCACCCTTGTGGCAGAAAGCAAAGAATTAAAGAGCTTCTTGATGAAAGTGAAAGAGGAAAGTGAAAAAGCTGGCTTAAAACTCAGCATTGAAAAGATGAAGATCATGGCATCCAGCCCATCACTTCCTGGCAAATGGATGCGGAAACAAGGGAAACAGTGACAGACTTTATTTTCTTGGGCTCCAAAATCACTGCAGATGGTGACTGCACCGATGAAATTAAAAGACACTTGCTCCTTGGAAGAAAAGCCATGACAACCTAGACAGCATATTAAAAAGCAGAGATATTTACTTTGCCAACAGAGGTCCATATAGTCTATGCTTTGGTTTTTCCATAGTCATGTATGGATGTGAGAGTTGGATCATAAAGAAGGCTGAGTACCAAAGAATTGATGCTTTTGGACTGTGGTGTTGGAGAAGACTCTTGTGAGTCCCTTGGAAAGCAAGGAGATCAATCCAATCCATCCTAAAGGAAATCAGTCCTGAAAATTCATTGGAAGGACTGATGCTGAAGCTGAAGCTCTAATACTTTAGCCATCTGATATGAAGAGCTGATTCATTGGAAAGACCCTGATGCTGAGAAAGATTGAAGGGAGGAGGAGAAGGGGACTACAGAGGATGAGATGGCTGGATGGCATCACTGACTCAATGGACATGAGTTTGATCAAGCTCTGGGAGATAGTGAAGGACAGCGAAGCCTGGTGTGCTGTAGTCCATGGGGTCACAGAATCGAACATGACTGAGCAACCGAACAGCAACAACTTACATCAGTTCAGTTCAGTTCAGTCACTCAGTCGTGTCCGACTCTTTGCGACCCCGTGAATCGCAGCACACCAGGCCTCCCTGTCCATCACCAACTCCTGGAGTTCACTCAGACTCACGTCCATCGAGTCAGTGATGCCATCCAGCCATCTCATCCTCTGTCGTCCCCTTCTCCTCCTGCCCCCAATCCCTTCCAGCAACTTACAAACCATACTACAAATAAAATTCTGTTTAAGTCCCACATTTTAGAAGTTTAAAACAACTAGCACAATAAACAAATAATAACCAGAAGCACTATTACTTCAAGCCAAGCATGAACTGCAAACTCTATAAAAACAGATTAGACATTACAACTGAAAACCCAAGATGCCATCAGTTCAGTTCAGTTCAGTTCAGTTCAGTCACTCAGTTGTGTCCGACTCTTTGCGACCCCATGAATCACAGCACGCTGGGCCTCCCTGTCTATCACCAACTCCCAGAGTTCACTCAGACTCATGTCCATCGAGTCAGTGATGCCATCCAGCCATCTCATCCTCTGTCGTCCCCTTCTCCTCCTGCCCCCAATCCCTTCCAGCAACTTACAAACCATACTACAAATAAAATTCTGTTTAAGTCCCACATTTTAGAAGTTTAAAACAACTAGCACAATAAACAAATAATAACCAGAAGCACTATTACTTCAAGCCAAGCATGAACTGCAAACTCTATAAAAACAGATTAGACATTACAACTGAAAACCCAAGATGCCATCAGTTCAGTTCAGTTCAGTTCAGTTCAGTCACTCAGTTGTGTCCGACTCTTTGCGACCCCATGAATCACAGCACGCTGGGCCTCCCTGTCTATCACCAACTCCCAGAGTTCACTCAGACTCATGTCCATCGAGTCAGTGATGCCATCCAGCCATCTCATCCTCTGTTGTCCCCTTCTCCTCCTGCCCCCAATCCCTCCCAGCATCAGAGTCTTTTCCAATGAGTCAGCTCTTTACACGAGGTAGCCAAAGTACTGGAATTTCAGCTTCAGCATCATTCCCTCCAAAGAAATCCCAGGGCTTATTTCCTTCAGAATGGACTAGTTGGATCTCCTTGCAGTCCAAGGGACTGTCAAGAGTCTTCTCCAACACCACAGTTCAAAAGCATCAATTCTTCGGCACTCAGCCTTCTTCACAGTCCAACTCTCACATCTATACATGACCACAGGAAAAACCACAGCCTTGACTAGATGAACCTTTGTTGGCAAAGTAATGTCTCTGCTTTTTAATATGCTATCTAGGTTGGTCATAACTTTCCTTCCAAGGAGTAAGTGTCTTTTAATTTCATGGCTGCAGTCACCATCTGCAGTGATTTTGGAACCCAAAAAAATAAAGTCTGACACTGTTTCCACTGTTTCCCCATCTATTTCCCATGAAGTGATGGGATTGGATGCCATGATCTTAGTTTTCTGAATGTTGAAGATGCCATAAACAAAGTCAATATATCAATAACAGAGAATGAATAAGAGTGAATGAGGCTTGTGCAGGCATACCTTTACTGTACCTCTCAGATGTTGCATTCTTTTTGCAAATTGAAGTTCTGTGGCAACCCTGAGCCAAGCAAGTCTATCAGTATCATTTTTCCAACAGCATTTTCTCACTCTGTATCTGTCACATTTTGATAATTCTCACAGTATTTTAAACTTTTAAATTATTATTATATCTGTTATGGTGATTTATAATCAGTAATCTTTGATGTTAGTATTGTATTTTTGGGCACCACACATCAGCCCCATATAAGGTGATTAACTTAATTGATAAATGTTGTCTGCATTCTAACTGCTCCACAAGCCAGCTATAACTCTGTTTCTCTGTCTCTCTCCTTTGGCTTCCCTATTCCCCGAGACACAACAGTATTGAAATTATGACCATTAATAATCCTACAATGGTCTCTAAGTGTTCAAATGAAAGGAAGAGTCCCACGTCTCTCACTTTAAATCAAAAGCTAGAAATGATTAAGTTTAGTGGGGAGGGCATATGAAAGGTGAAGATAGGCAGAAAGCTAGGCTTCTTGCCTAAACAGCCACACTGTGGATGTAAGGAAAAGTTCTTGAAGGAGATTAAAAATGATATTCCAGAGAGCAGACAAATGATAAGAAGGCAGAACAGTCTTATTGCTGATAGGAAGAAAGTTTTAGTGGTATGGAGGTGGCAAAAATACACAGAAGAACCATACAAAAATGGTCTTAATAAGACCTTTTAAAGGATAAGATTTGGATAATCATGATAGTGTGGTCACTCACATAGAGCCAGACATCCTGGAGTGTGAAGTCAAGTGGGCCTTAGGAAGCACTACTACAAACAAAACTAGTGGAGGTGATGGAATTCCTGCTGACCTATTTGAAATCTCAAAAGATAATGCTGTGAAAGCGTTGTACTCAACATCTCAGCAAATTTGGAAAACTCAGCAGTGGCCACAGGACTGGAAAAGGTCAGTTTACATTACAATTCCAAAGAGGGGCAATGGCAAAGAATGTTCAAACTACTGTACAATTGTGCTCATTTCACACGCTAACAAAGTTATGCTTAAAATCCTTTTAAGCTAGGCTTCGCAGCACATGAACTGAGAACTTTCAGATGTACAACCTGGGTTACAAAGAGGTAGAAGAATCAGCAATTAAATTGGCAACATTTGTTGGATCATGGAGAAAGCAAAGGAGTTCCAGGAAAA
The DNA here is from genome assembly GCF_032452875.1 of Bos javanicus. Taxonomy (NCBI): domain Eukaryota; kingdom Metazoa; phylum Chordata; class Mammalia; order Artiodactyla; family Bovidae; genus Bos; species Bos javanicus. The sequence continues at coordinate 53,930,631 of NC_083876.1, forward strand.
CATCTACTTCTTCTTCATTGACTACTTTAAAGCCTTTGACTGCATGGATTTACAAAAACCTGTGGAAAATTCTCTGAGACTAGAGGACCACACCACCTCACCTGTCTCCTGAGAAACTTGTATGCGGGTTAAGAAACAACAGTTAGAAACAGACTTGGAAAAACCAACTGGTTCCAAATTGGGAAAGGAGTGTGACAAGACTATATTGTCACCCTGCTTATTTAACTTACATGCAGAGTACATAAGGTTGGATGACTCACAAGCTGGGATCAAGACTGCCAGAAGAAATATCAACAAACTCAGATATACAGATGAAACTTCTCTAATGGCAGAAAGTGAAAAGGAACTTAACAGCCTCTTGATGGGGCTGAAAGAAGAGAGTGAAAAAGCTGACTTAAAACTCAGCATTCAAAAAACGAAGATCATGGCATCCGGTCCCATCATTTCATGGCAAATAGAAGGGGAAAAAGTGGAAGCAGTGACAGATTTTCTTTTCTTGGACTCCAAAACCACTGTAGACAGTGACTGCAGCCATGAAATTAAAAGAAGCTTATTCCTTGGAAGGAAAGCTATAACAAACCTAGACAGCATATTAAAATAATAATAATAATAAAAAGCAGAGAGATTACTTTGCTGACAAAAGTCTGTATAATCAAAGCTATAGTTTTTCCAATAGTCTTGTTTGGATTTGAGAGTTTGACCATAAAGAAGGCTGAGTGCTAAAGAACACTTTCAAATTGTGGTGCTGTACAAGCCTCTTGAGAGTCCCTTGGACTGTAAGGGGATCAAACCAGTCAATCCTAAAGGAAATCAACCCTGAATATTCATTAGAAGGACTGTTGCTGAAGCACCAATACTTTGGCCACCTTATTGGAAGGGCCGACTCATTGGAAAAGATCCTGATGCAGGGGAAAGTTTAAGACAAAAAGAAAAGGGAGTGGCACAGGATGAAATGGTTAGATAGCATCACTGTCTCAGTGGGCATGAATTTGAGCACACTCTGGGAGATAGTGAGGACAAATGAGACTGTGCTGCAGTGCATGAGGTCACAGACTCAGACATGATTTAGTGACTGAACAACCACAATATTAGTGGGAGCATATTTTTAATGAGCACTGGGAAATTAAGACTTTGTGTGATTCACTTCATTGTGGTGGTCTAGAACTAAACCCTCAATATCACCAGCATATGCCTATATCACAAATACATGAATAACCATAAATGATGAGTTTAATAAAGCAAGCTGAAAAATAAAAGATAAATTTTAAATACCATAATCAATACTTTATGAAATCACACAGATTTAATAAAGGTAAAAAAGCATAAGCTGTAAACATGAATCAAATTTAATGCCTGCCTTTGATCATGGAGAAAATAAATGAAGGAATTTCAAAGGCATCTGAAATGAAGGAATTTCAAAGGCATTAAAAGATAATTTAAACAAATATAGCAAAACTATGTGTGTGTGTTAGTCACTCAGTCATGTCCGACTCTTTGTGACCCCCCAAAACTGTAGCCTGCCAGGTTCCTCTGTCTGTGGATTTTTCCAGGCAAGAATACTGGAGTGAGTAGCCATTCCCTTTTCCAGGGATCTTCCTGACCCAGGGATTGAACCCAGGTCTCCTACATTGCAGGCAGATTCTTTACCATCTGAGCCACCAGGGAAGCCCATAGCAAAATGATAGCATTTGTTAAATCTCTTTGCTCAAAAGAAGTTATAATATTAAAAATTCAGTATGCTATCTTCTCCTAACCATCTCCTCAGCCAGTAAAACATCTTTCCTTGTTTACTCCAATTGTAATGTAGGTTGGCTGCTTGGGATCTCTAGTACTCTCTATTGGTTTTTTCTCAAGACTACGTCTGATCATTGCATTCCCTTCCCATGATCTACACTAGTCCTTCTTCAACTAATGCTGGAATACTTGTGAGTCTTCAAGTCATTTTTCTACCTTCAGTCATTCTTTTACAACTCAAGCTACATATTGCTCAAAGATGCTTTTCCTTAGGTGGTATTTATACTTCGTAAGTCACTTAAATAAACTTGTGGAACTTCTCTTTGCCTATGACCATGACCTTAAAGTTGGGGATTTAGCCTTTATTTTTCAGACACTGAAAATTTAAATGCTATGCATAATTTGCCTTCTATTTTCTAAAAATTTCTCCCACATGGATTTCTCTTCCATGATTCTGCCAAACCATGCCCATTACCCCTTGGAGTATTGAGCAATAAGAATTTTACTCTAATTCCTTCTGTTTCATATTTCACCTTATTCAATGAATACTTGTTAGTTACCTAATAAAGTTTATCAGGAATCCCCAGTGTCTCAGTGGTGAAGAATTCACCTGCAATGCAGGAGGTTTGGGTTTGATCCCTGGGTCAGGAAGATCCCCTGGAGAAGGGCATGGAATCCAATTCTAATATTCTTGCCTTGAGAAATCCCATGGGCAGAGCAGTCTGATGGGCTACAGTCCATAGGGTCAACAGAGAGTTGGACGTGACTGCACACACATGCACGCTTGCAAGGTTTAGCAATGGAGTCATAATACCCACGAGAAAGACACAATCCTTGCCCTTAATAATAAACTTATATTTGTCCTACTTACTTTTGAGATTGTAAACAGTTTTTCTATCCTTATCTTTAATTCACTTTCCCACTATCCACTTTTGAAAAGTATATGCATGTAGCAAAGAATGACTAATTTCCTTAACAAACCTAATTCTCCCCCAAGTGTATGCCACATTCTATGTGTTATGTAGGGAAGAAAATCTACTGGATCATGACTTGTGTTCATCCTTAAACTCCCCTGGGTATCTATCTACCTAGCAGTTTGTAAAGGTGGATGTGTGAAACAGGTTGTAATATTAAAAATTCAATATGACGTCTCATCCCTGGTCAATAACATCTTTCCTTAATTCCTATGATTATTATATTGGTTGACTATTTGGAATCTCTGATCTAGCACTATTTAATCTACTCTTACTGTTTTTCTCCATTCTTAAATGTAAATCATCTGACTCCAAAACACTTACTGTTCATGTGGTAGAATAGATCTTTCATGGACTAGATGTAGCTAAAATTCTTGCTCTCAAGATCTTTCTTTTAGGTTTGCATCTTAGTATGCCATTATCATTAAGGTCAGTTCAATCTTGGAATTTGCCTCAACTTGCATCTAACATGAGCTTCCCAGGTGGCGCTCTCCTGTGATTGTACTTATACAAAATGCTAGCCTTGTCTCAGGGGGAAAAATTGTATCTGGTTCCTTGTTAAATTTGATTTACTATCTTCAGGGCCCATTTCATTTCACTACTAACTAATCATAAAAAAACAAAAATAAAGAAACATGCCCAGCAGGGTCTAAATGTTTTCAGACTCACTGAATAGAGTATAAGACACAGAGAGGGTGAAGCTCTGGGTGGTACTGCAGAGCCAGCATCTGGGCTTCAGGATCATCACCTCTTGTGAATCACACCAGAGAAAAGTAGCTTCATGGAACGCACAGAGCCTCACACACCTCCATCTGTTTCTGAGTCTGCACCATGTTTATCAAGGCTGCAATTTGTGACTTCTGGTGGTTTTTCTTATACTTGGTGTATTTTTGAAAGAAGAAAAAGAAAAAAGAGAGACAATAAGAAATGCTATTACTGGAAGTATATTTATGATTATGCTGCTGGAAGATATTTATGATTAAATTCCTGGATGTTTAAAAGTCTTCAAATCATGTCTGTGTGGCTGAAGGGCAGGCACTTGAAGGTGAAATGTTTATAAATAAATAGATTTGTTCATTACTCCTATGGTATATAAATGTGCCAAGTTTCTGCTGCTGTCATTTTTTAAGTCTCTCAAGATACCAGTTTTGGAAATACTCGTTTATACATCTCATAGCATTCACAAATAGATGAAGGTAAATCTGAATGACATTCAGACAATATGTATATAAATTAGTAGGTGGGTGAATAGTTTCCTATCTACTAACAAGCATATTCACCTGTAGAAGTAAATGGCAACCCACTCCAGTATTCTTGCTGGAAAATCTCATAGACAGAGGAGCCTGGTGGGCTACAGTCCATAGGGTTGCAAAGACAGTAAAATAAATTAGCTTCTTGGCTACCTTCTGTGGTAGATACTGCTGCTGCTGCTAAGTTGCTTCAGTCATGTCTGGCTCTGTGTGACCCCAGAGATGGCAGCCTACCAGGCTCCCCCGTCCCTGGGATTCTCCAGGCAAGAACACTGGAGCAGGTTGCCATTTCCTTCTTCAATGCGTGAAAGTGAAAAGTGAAAGTGAAGTCACTCAGTCGTGTCCAACTCTTAACGACCCCATGGACTGCAGCCCACCAGGCTCCTCCATCCTTGGGATTTTCCAGGCAGGAGTACTGGAGTGGGGTGTGGTAGATACTATTAGTCTCCAAATATTCGCTATCCACCTACCAACACCTGCCTCCACTCATGGGAGAAGTATAATTTTATGCCCCAACAATGTTGGGCTTTAACATGTGACTTTTCTTGGCCAAGGGAATGTGAAACTATGTAACAGACATTTCATCTTATCAGAAGCTGCTAGAGGTATGCAACTTTCTGTCAGCTACCTTGACCTTCTACCTTCTGCCATTACAAAAGTAAGTTGTAGTAGTGTTTGATTTTTCAGCCTGGGATCTTGCTCACATGGAGCAAAGCTAAACACAGTAAGACCCAGTGACGGCCCACCAAATCCAGGAAAAGCCCAGCCAAATGAAGCCAACCATCAAGGTTTGTATAACGTGTGTGTATGTGTCTGTGTGTGTTAGATGAGTGAGAACTAAATAGTGAAATTTGAGATTTTAGGATTGCCTTGTTATGAAGAAAAAGTTTCTTGATATAATTCTATAAAAGAAAAAAATTCAGAAGGATCAATGGATCAACAATATATATGAATCACTGAAAAACATAATTAAGGACACGAATTTATTGAACCCTAATAAAGCAAGTTTAAAACTTATATTTACAAGATGATTTTTATATTTTCTGTTCATTTTCTGTGAACAGAAATATGATCATTTATTAACATGGTGCTCTTTCATGCCCATCAAGAACTATTTTATCTCACTAATGAAGGGTAAAAGTGATGGATATATGTTGCTGCTAGAGTAAAAGGCACCTTACGCTCCAAAAAATTAATGTATTACTGTGACAACTTTGTTCTTTATTAAAAATGAATCATCCTTGAATCAAAATCTCTTTGCTTTGGAGGTTAGTATCTCACCCTTAATATTAATTTAACTCTGTAGAAATATGACTAGAAATTGAATAGCAGGAAAATAATGAGAAATAAATTAATACAGAAAAGATTTATAATTTAAAATGAACAAGTATCACATGTGTGCACTCAATAAAGATGAATGTGAAATCAAGAAAATTGTAATCAAAGATAGTTCATTCTATAAAAATAAAAGTATATGGGAGTATACTGATTAGAAGAGAAAATTTAAATCTCCAAAAATTGTTCATGTAGCTTATTTGAAGTCACAAAATGTAAAGAAAATAAGGTGTGCAGTTCTGGGGTGAGAAATTGCCACAACACTTGTAGTTGACAGCTGTTGGCTTTGCCTGCTCAGCTCTCATTCTCAAATTTTAAGTTAAAAAAATTCTAATGGGCGTGGGGAGCATTCTGTGTTTTTCAGTTTCAGTAGCCTAGGTGTTACAATGTCAGTCCTCTTTTAGATTTGGGCCATGTGATTTGTTTTTGTTTCTCTTACAACTCCAATCCCTGAATGCTGCAGTGTTCCTGAGGGAAGGTGAGGCATTTGGAGATGAGAGTTTTGCAGACAGACTTTCTGCTAATATCTATATTTGAGTAAAACCACTAAGAAAATGTTTCATAAATTGTTTAATTTTTATAATTTCTCTTAATTTAAATGTCAACTTTGCAATGATGTCCTCTATAGGGATTTCAGCAAGTGGTGGAATGGGGGGGGTGGTGATAGAGAATGGAGAAGAATCTATCTATCTATCTATCCATATTAGAATTATGTTAGAAAAGTCTTCTTTGTATACATAGATTCACCACTAGATGAATGATGTCTACTTTATATTTTCACACATTAGTATGTCTTAACTGTTCTTAAAATGTCTTTTGGAATTTTTTTGGTAAAACTTCAGGACCAATGACAGTTGGTAAATTGTATTTATCTTTTTAACGTCTAGTTTTTTTTCCATGTTGAATTGTCCCTCTATCTTCTAAATTTCTCATAATATTGAATTTTTTGATAATTCCAGGGCTTTGGTCTGTTAGAATGTATCATATTCTTGTTTTTTATAATTGTTTCCACTTGAATAGATTAAAGTTAATAATTCTGGCAAAAACAGTACAGAGGTGTTGTTATATATTTCTTACTGTTTCATAAGAATAAGAATGTTTTATCAAGTTGTCTCATCATTGATAATACAAAGTTTGGTCATCAAATCTTTCAGTTGTAACTAACCATTTATTTTTGTTAGTAATTAATAAGAAATCGCTTGTGTTTTAACTTTAAGAGATAGAAATATCCTGTTTTCTGACAATTCTTCATACAACAGTTTCAGCATCTATTGATAATGCTTCTCTGACTCAACTTTTACCTTAGAGGTTGTAAATGCTTATTTTTCTATCATTCCTTCCACATTTATTAGTTGCCATTTATGTGTGAACTCTTATCTCCATCTCTTTATCTTTTCCATCTTCTTTATGCCTACCATCAAATTAATTGTTGCTTTCATCACTGTTTATCATTTCTTTCTATGTGTCATATATTATGTATTATAATTTGTTGTTGTTCAGTCACCAATTCATATCTGACATATATGTGCATATAAAAAGAAATACATACATAATTTCCTCTATATTCTTACACAAAGGATATCATACTATATAAACTCTTGACATAGCTGGAAAATACCCCATATAATTTCAAAGTTAATTATTTTTTATTATATTAATTGAATAGCATTTCATTGTATGGCTGTTGCATAAATTATTTAATCTGTCTTTTATGAATAGATATTTAGTTTTTATCCAAAATTTGCTATTTCAAAGAATAGTACAATAAACAGTCCTGTTTATCACACTATTATTTGAAATTACATTATTATTATTTTGTATTTGCAGATGTGTATATGCAAAGTAGAGCTTTAGAAGTAAGATTTCTGGATCAAAGTGAAAATGGTCATGCAGTTTTGTTAGATATTAACACATCATATTCTACAGAATTTTTCCACCATATGCATAGCCTATATGCATATATATATATATATATATATAATTTGCTCTTTTCTCCAAGTACTGGAATGATAGCCAGAGGGCTCTGATTTCCTCAGTGCTCATTACTTAATAATTCTAATCCTGAGAAATGGAGCACTGACAGACTTTCTTTATGTGCTCATCACAGGGCAGAGAGTGGGCTGGTGATCAGAACTAAACAGAATTTCATTAAGTATCAGAGCATAAGTTCTATAACATATGTTACACCAACCAAAGTTATTGTGTTGACACTTGAACAATAGACTTTATTTGTGTTTTATCATGGATTCTTAAAGTAAGTGAGTTTTTTAAAAGATTTGTCTTCATTAATGATAGTTCTGAATAAAGAACACAAAAGGCTAAAGAAGGAAATAAAAAGACACTCAGCTATGCATTAGGGAAATATCAAGACAATAAACTATAAATATCCCGTAGATGTTGTATATTAAATAGCAAGAATTATAACATGGGGAGTTTGGGGGAAAATCATCAAAGTCGTCTTTAATTCCTATAAAGAATTTTTAATCTATCTTTTAAATTTCAGGAAGGTTATGATTTTCAATACTAGAGATTTAGTCAAGAGTGACTCAAGTCATTTCTCAAATAATTTTAAAAGACTAGTGTTGAGAGAACAAGATTATTTTACCTCCTCTATTAATGCATTTTATTTTGCTTATTCTTCATGAAGCATATTAAAAGTGGAGGAGAAAAAAAGATTTGTAGTCATATACTAAATTTAATATAGTAATGTAATTGCAGATCAGTCTTGCTCTTAATAATAATGTATGGTCTTCTCTAACAGTATGAACTTTAGACATTTTATCAGCATTCAAGTTTCAAATATAAATGACTATGAAGAATTTGGTCTCAGTTGAGGGAATCTAATCTGCAAGATTTTATTTTTAAGATCTATCTTTACATTTATTGCATGACTTTCCCCCATAAATCTATTAACCTAAGTTTGTTGTATGTTTTATTGTGCTTTCTCCAAGGAAAGATTTGATTCTAAACAGTATGTTTACATATATCAATATATGAACAGTCACTAGTATATATCAAGCAATTGTCAGAGTAAATGCTGTAAAAATCCATCACTTTCAACAGTACTTATGACTAAATCTAATTTTAATGATTAAACCAAACATTTTTTATAATATCAATATTTTTTCTAACCTTTAAGTTCTCATACATGAAGCATAACTTACCTAAACTTCTTCTTTAAGTATGATTGGTAACATACTTAAAGTCATGTTAAAAATTTTAATGGGAAGAAATACTATATACTATGAATATGTCAATCATTATAGTTAGAAATATGGCCTATATATTTATGGAACTCATAAATGACATCCATTTTTAAATTTAAATTTTTATTATTTTTAATTTCAGGTTATTTTGGCCATGCCCCAAGTGGGATCTTAGTTCCCCAACCAAGGATTGAATCTGTGCCCCCTTCATTGTTATTGTATTGTTGCTTTCTTTCTTTAATACTTTGTTCAGCAGAAAGTAATTTTCATCTACTCTTTTTAATCAGTCTACAAGGCTCTATTTTCAGTTCTCTGAGTCCTTCATCCACTTTATGGATGCTTTTAGTTTTGGCTTATGATGAACTGATGAGTCAAGTGGTAGAATAACATTTGGAGTCAACTGTATATGTAAGAACTCATGGAATGAATGGGATTTTAACCAAATAGCCATGCAGGATCCCCATGTATGGATCTTTCTCAGCACCTTCCCCAACTGGGACATACTGGGATATACTTTCAAATCTGAACTTTTTGTCAGGAATATGATGATTCTGAGATTGGAAATATTTGAATGTTAATAATATATTATGTTTGAGACTAAATTAGTATAACTCAAATATACACACATAGGCTTCCCAGATGGCTCAACAGTAAAGAATGAGCCTATCAATGCAGAAGATTCAGGAGACACATGTTCAATCCCTGGGTCAGGAAGATCCCCTGGAGGAGAACATAGCAACCCATTCCAGTATCCTTGCCTGCGAAATCTCATGGACAGAGAACCCACAGTCCATGAGATCTCAAAGAGTTGGACACTACTGAGCATGCACGTGCTTATGTGTGTGTGTGTGTGTATGTTTGTGTGTGTGTATATATATATATATATATGTGTGTGTGTGTGTAACTTTAACCCTATTTTACTGTTCCATTTTGATGAGTCATTATATAACAGGAAACACCTAAGTCTGCCGCAAAATTCCTGTACAGCAAAGACTTGTATCTTCCTGATGTCATTTTGCCCTCTAGGATGATTAAGAAGTTCCAGAACTCATTGGGCCAGACCAGGCCCAGTTATCCGTTTGAAAAACACCAAACACATTAACAGTTTGGGTTGCAGTATATAACCTTTAAAAATATAATTATTTAATTTCTTTAAATAAAAAGACTTACTTCTTTCAAATAATTAAAAAATATATAGAGGTAAGGAAGACATTGCCCTTAATTCATAAACAGTAACAATAGTCCTAATACAATTTACAAAGAGACAGTCTTTATTACCCTTCATGCCTCCAGGAAGTTTGGTGTTTCCTTCTTAAATCACTTTCAAGAGAAAACACATTTCCAATTTGATTGAGCAGAAAATCAAATACTGATGGAGCTATAAAGGTAAGTGGTGGGATTCCTGTGCTCAAAGGGCAGTGTTCAAGTGTTGTCCACGTTGCTCATTCTTCATCCACACAGTGAGCAGAGATAGATAAGGTCTGCCATCAGCTAGAAAATGAATTGTAACTCGCTTCTCTTATTTCACTTCTAGCCCACCCTTTTCCAAGGAAGTAGTTTCTCAAGAAATTTCTATGCATATTAGTTGTCTATATTTCTCTTTCTCTCCATAAGTAAGCCAGAGTGTGATGGGTCCAAGAATTAAATTTGAGTAAATGAGTAAATAGAAAGTCTTACTTGATCCTTACCCAAGAGCCACCTACACCCCCAACCTAGAAGTATACACTGAAGTTTCCAAAACTTTAGTAGCTATTGAAAGTGGTGCTTTGATTCCTGTTCAGCAACTCATTTTTGTAAATAGCTACTTTAGATTCTTGCACTGATGGTGGGGCTGAAGGGAGGTAGTGCAGGCATGCTAAATCGCTTCAGTTGTGTCTGACTCTTGTGACCCTATGGACTGTAGCCCGCTAGGCTCCTCTGTCCATAGGATTTTCCAGGTAGGAATAATGGAGTGGGTTGCCATGCCCTCCTTCAAGGGATCTTCCTTACCCAGGAATTGAACCTGAGTCTCTTTTGTCTCCTGCATTGGCAGGCGGGTTCCTTACCACCAGTGCCAGCTGGGAAGCCCAGAAGGGAGGTAGAGCGATGGTTAAAGCTGATTGGTAGAGTAAGATTCAGGAATTGCTTAGTTTTAGGCCATAAAGCCATCATTAACTGTCAAAAACATCATCTTTAATTGCTCACGTAGAGCACTGGTGATAAGAATGTCAATTTGAAGTACAAGTCAAGCACTTTTTGAGGAGAAGAGGCACTAAATACAAAGGAAGCAGCAGAATCTGCTTTTAGATGCTCCAGAACCATGAAGAGAAAAATGAGACATGAAATAATTAAGAAAAATGTGGTGACTAAGTCATCTTGAAACAATGATTTCCTAATTTCATTTTGTTAAATGCATTTTAACTTATGTTGACAAAATGTAAACATATTGCCAAATGCTCCTAAAATATGATTAATTTTAATAATACTATGTTAAAAGTATTATTAATGTCTGTAGTTTATTTTAAATAAAAATAGATTAAACAGCATTCCTCTGAGGTCCTTGTAGTTTTATTCTAATCTTCTAGGGCTTTTTTTGTTATATACATTTTCATCTTCTTTTCCATCATGGTTAATAACAGGATACTAATATCATTCCCTGTTCTATACAATAGGACCTTGTTTTCTACCCATCCTATGAATAATAGTTTGCATCTGCTAATCCCAAACTCTAATCATTCCTTCTGCCCCTTACCCCTTGGCAACCACTTACATAGTCTCCTATAACTTATTTATATAAAGTTGAACCCTGAGAACTCAAATATCTTTCTGTCAAGAAATCATGCTTGATTTATATGTGGAATACTGTGCTTACTGATACAATGGTGTGGACCAAGTTATTATAGAAAGGTCTGCTGCCGCTGTTGCTGCTAAGTCTCTTCAGTCGTGTCCGACTCTGTGCGATCCCGTAGACGGCAGCCCACGAGGCTCCCCCATCCCCGGGATTCTCCAGGCAAGAACACTGGAGTGGGTTGCCATTTCCTTCTCCAATGCAGGCAAGTGAAAAGTGAAAGCGAAGTCACTGAGTCTTGTCCGACTCTTAGAGACCCCATGGACTGCAGCCCACCAGGCTCCTCCATCCATGGGATTTTCCAGCAAGAGTACTGGAGTGGGATGCCATTGCCTTCTCTGATAGAAAGGTCTATAAGTTGACAAAAAGTATGATACATTGTGAAGATATCTTCACATCTATCTATTGAATGATATTGATAGATATTTCCATCTATTTAATGTCCATTTTCTATATAAAATAAGAATATTTTAGGTATATTGCATTTGTTGATCTAGATCTAATGGGCAAATATAATATCACTTTTACCCCACATCAGGTGCTGACATCAGAGAACACTTGGAGAGTTAATATGTGATAAAAAGATTTTTAAAGAGGAAACAAATTGAAGAAAAACTAACTTAAAACACTGTCAAAAATATGGAAGATAAACCCTAATCTCATATTTCAATAGGTTTAGGTTCAGATATAATGAGTTTTCCAAAACCAAGGCAAAATCAGCATAAACAGAACATTCAGATGACTGTAGTTACTGATTTTAACTTCTCTTGATCATATGATACCTCCTAATTTGCACCAATTTAGAATGCTGAGTATAGGTATGTTGACGTAACTATGGTTGCCAGATTGCATGGTGTATATATATGTATGTACATATATATTTGTTTGAATTCTACAATAAACCTGTACATTTACCTGTAAATGTAAAGGTTTACAATAAACCTGTACAATAAACCTCTACAATAAACCAGTAAAGTCATAAATGGAACTGGAAAAATATCCAGCCTGGCAGACTGTCTTGCATCTGTCGAAGTGATAAATTTCAACATTCAAACTGCTAATATTTCTTGAGCACTTACTATACACTAGGAAATTCATATCAGTTCTCTCATTTCATTCTTGTGTCAGCTTGATAACTGAGGCATATTCATCTCACATGAAAAAACAGGTTTTCGGCTATTTGTGATATTACATGATCCCTTCTGGGCCACATATACAGAGTGTGGAAGCCTGAATAATGGCCTATGGAGTCTACCTCCAAAGACTTTTTGCTCTGTCACCGTGGGTACCACTGCCCATGCAGAAACCACTCATGCTCATTGTTATCAAATGTTTTCCCAAAAATCAGAATCCAGTGCAGGCCTAAATTCTTATTGGCTCAATTTTTTTCTGAATTTATTCTTTTGATATCTAACGGGAAGAACTGAGATTGAAAAGGTGAGGGCAAATCTTTAAATTGACAGAGTTGTTGTTGCTGTTTTTTATTGTTTTCCTCTTCTCCAGTATCTTGCCACTGTGACTAGCCCAGTGATATTTAAAATGACTTTTCCTGTCTCCAGAGATCCCTGAGTCCCAACAGTAGTAATTCCTTCAATACTAGCTTCCTTAACATGTGAAATATATCTATGTGTCTTGGAATCTAATTACATCTTCTCTTAATAAACGTATTAAAACATCCTGACTGGATCTCTGGCCAAACCATTCTTAATTTGACACTTTTTTCGTGACTAAAAAACAGTTGAGGATTTTAGTTCCACATGCTCAATTGTTTCTAGATTTCTCTCAAACTCTACAACAAAAGAATGAGTATTGATTGCCCTTCACTTCATCTCTTTTCAGAACACAGCTTTGTCTTTTTACACATGTGAAGTTTTACCAGATGAGACCTTTACCAACATTTAGCATCAATAGCTGTTTGCAGGCAATTTGAGTTTCAAATCCATCCAACTCCTTCACAGAATATGAGTCATAGTAACTATTTCAATAAAATGATTTTCTTAATGCACCTATCACCTAATTTTAATTTAGTTTTTTTTGTTTCTGAATCATCCTTTTTAAAACGTGCTTTGGGAAGCAAAGAGACTTTAGAACTATTTTCTATCATTAAATTACACACTCATCTGAAAGTTTATCTTACAGAACATTATGTGTCTGGATAAAAAAATAAAGGTTAACAAATTTATTATAAGTTTATTTGCTTTGCATTAAGTCCATGGTGACATGTCATTGCAAACTTAGAAGATATTTAGTGTTTGTTAGGTTGTTCTCTCTAAAAGGAAAATGTGTCATTTATATAAAACCTCAAAGTGAATATGATTCCAAGAAAATCTTGTAGGTGTAAATTATGGTTATTTCCTAAAGATCAATAAAATCATTTCCATGCTATGAGATATTTATGATGTTCTTACACTTCAACTGTTCTTAGTGTTCTTCCTTTGACTGCAAAAATAAGGGTTAATTTGAGTTTCTCAGTCTCTTAAATATATGGATTATCAGATCAGATCAGATCACATCAGTCACTCAGTCGTGTCCGACTCTTTGTGACCCCATGAATCGCAGCACGCCAGGTCTCCCTGTCTATCACCAACTCCCAGAGTTCACTCAGACTCACATCCATCGAGTCAGTGATGCCATCCAGCCATCTCATCCTCTGTCGTCCCCTTCTCCTCCTGCCCCCAATCCCTCCCAGCATCAGGGTCTTTTCCAATGAGTCAACTCTTTGCATGAGGTGGCCAAAGTACTGGAGTTTCAGCTTTAGCATCATTCCTTCCAAAGAAATCCCAGGGCTGATCTCCTTCAGAATGGACTGGTTGGATCTCCTTGCAGTCCAAGGGACTCTCAAGAGAATTCTCCATCACCACAGTTCAAAAGCATCAATTCTTTGGCACTCAGCCTTCTTCACAGTCCAACTCTCACATCCATACATGACCACAGGAAAAACCATAGCCTTGACTAGACGAACCTTTGTTGGCAAAGTAATGTCTCTGCTTTTGAACATGCTATCTAGGTTGGTCATAACTTTCCTTCCAAGGAGTAAGTGTCTTTTAATTTCATGGCTGCAGTCACCATCTGCAGTGATTTTAGAGCCCAGAAAAATAAAGTCTGACACTGTTTCCCCATCTATTTCCCATGAAGTGGTGGGACCGGATGCCATGATCTTAGTTTTCTGAATGTTGAGCTTTAAGCCAACTTTTTCACTCTCCTCTTTCACTTTCATCAAGAGGCTTTTGAGTTCCTCTTCACTTTCTGCCATAAGGGTGGTGTCATCTGCATATCTGAGGTTATTGATATTTCTCCCAGCAATCTTGATTCCAGTTTGTGTTTCTTCCAGTCCAGCATTTCTCATGATGTACTCTGCATATAAGTTAAATAAGCAGGGTGACAATATACAGCCTTGACGAACTCCTTTTCCTATTTGGAACCAGTTTGTTGTTCCATGTCCAGTTCTAACTATTGCTTCCTGACCTGCATACAGGTTTCTCAAGAGGCAGATCAGGTCGTCTGGTATTCCCATCTCTTTCAGAATTGTCCACAGTTTATTGTGATCCACACAGTCAAAGGCTTTGGCATAGTCAAGAAAGCAGAAATAGATGTTTTTCTGGAACTCTCTTATAATGAAAAACTATTGAAAAAGAAACCATCTTTGTAATTTATTGTAATTTAAAGTTGTATTGAGAATATACTATGAAATATTTGGGGATTTGTCCATGAGAAAAAAATTGAAGATACTGCTACATACTTATTAGAATGGCTACAGTTAAAAAAAAAATGGGCAATACCAGAATACTGATGAGAATATGGAGCACTTTGTAAGTACATCATTTACTAAGTTGGGAAGCCCAGCCTATTCGGAATGTTTAGAGTATTTACTATTTTACTGATTAAATGCTGCTCTGATGTAAGAATACATCACCTTCATGGTACAAATGTAGATTTGGGGGCATTGAAGGTTTCAAAGTAGAGATGAAGATATGGTAGAACCTTGATGTCAGGGCCCATGATCATTCTATACCTCCAGGATTTCTACTGCTTTCTGTAGAGGAGTCTTGCTTCCTGCAAAGTGGAACAGTGCCTTGGTCCTCAACCATTGCCCTTTGGGCACCACAGTATAAGCACTGGGTGGGTTATGTATGCAAGAAGGAAAGATACTCATTTGTTGTTGTTTAGTTGCTAAGTCATGTCTAACTCTTTTGTGACTCCATGCTCTGTAACCCGCCAGGCTCCTCTGTCCATGGGATTCTCCAGGCAAGAATACTGGTGGTGGTTTAGTCGCTAAGTCATGTTGACTCTCTTGTGATCCCATGAACAGTAGCCTGCCAGGCTCCTCTGTTCATGGAATTCTCTAGGCAAGAATACTGGACCAGGTTGCCATTTCCTTCTCCAGGGGATCTTCCCGACCCAGGGATTGAACCTGTGTCTCCTTCATTGGTAGCCAGGTTCTTTACCACTGAGCCACCTGGGAAGCCCGAGATACTCATTTATCTTTAGACAAACGTTAACAATGTTACAAAAAAAACAAATACAGAGGGGTCATTTTAAGATGGAATACAGAATGGGGTCACAAATTATTTCTTACCCCAAACAAAGACATCAACAAGGATAATTTAGAAAAGGTTACAACTGCAAGGAATTGTAGCTACCTTTTATAATATCAGAGGGGGCTTGGGAACAAATGGTGGTTCAGGTGATTTCTGGTAGTTAAGAGATAAACAATTTACAAGCTAAGCAACCAGTGATCTAAGGGGAGTTGGGAATTACAATGGGCAAATATGATAGAAAAGAGTTCAACAGAGGCCCTACTGGAATGGACAACAGAGACATTAGCAAAACTCAACGCACGTCATAAGGTGCTAAGGAAACCAAGGTGTGCAGAAGTAAATGCTCTATCAGGTCTCATATACCACTTTAAAATAAAAATCCCCAAACTGATAGATTATATGAATGGGTTTTGCAGATTGAGCTCAAATGAAATTTGAGTTTCTATGCGCATTTTACATATTTAATGTGTTTTGTTTTTCTGCTAAATTAACACATCAATATCATATTGTGAAAAAGTGCTTGTTCCTTAATCAGGTTTTCTCATGAATATATAACCTGAAGAGTGTTAGTTATTCAGTCATGTCTGACTCTTTGCAACCCTTTGGACTGTAGCCCATCAGGCTCCTCCATCCATGGAATTCTCCAGGCAAGAATACTGGAGTGTGTAGCCATTCTCTTCTCCAGGATAACCTGAAGGAATCCCTTTCAAAAATATGCTTAAGTGCTGTAAAGATTTCTGGAGAAATATGTATTTTTCATTATAATTTTATGATATATTTTCTTGGGAAAGAAACTTGAATTAAAAACATAAAGTATTAAAACTCATTAGATTTACACTTTAGCAGTATTCATCATTAGGGATTTATCAGTCTATGTACATTTATTCCTACATCTACCTCAATGAAGCTGCTGCTAAGTCACTTCAGTCGTGTCCCACTCTGTGCAACCCCATAGACGGCAGCCCACCAGGCTCCCCCATCCCTGGGATTCTCCAGGCAAGAATACTGGAGTGGGTTGACATTTTCTTCTCCAATGCGTGAAAGTGAAAAGTGAAAGTGAAGTCTCTCAGTCGTGTCTGACTCTTAGCGACCCCATGGACTGCAGCCTACCAGGCTCCTCCCTCCATGGGACTTTGCAGGCAAGAATACTGCAGTGGGGTGCCACTGCCCTCTCTGTAATGAAGCTGTTTAATCCAGTTTTATAAAAAGGAAAGTAAAGTTCTAAAGATTATAGACTTCTATGAGGATAGTATGACCAACATGAAAATTTTAATTTTCCATTTTTATTTTGCATTTATTTTTCTCATAAGAACATAAACTTAAGTTCAGTTTTTCATATCCTCATTGGTTGTACATATTAATAATAGAAAAATTTTAAAATATATTTACACTCAATATTTATTAAAGATCTGTTTTTGTTAAGTACTTGAATATGATGATTTGAGGAAATAAATAGAAATATACTAGTAGCAATTTCAGATAGCCCTATTTTTAGCTCTTTTTCTATCTGTGGTTAGCAAATGTTTTATTTTGTTTTCACTTTGAAACAAATGATAGAAAATTCATTCTAATACCTACTTTTAAAATATGCTCACAAGCTGTTTTATATATTTTTTTCTGTATTATAGTTTTAAACCATGTGGCTTTGTCTGCAGATCTAGTTATTTTGAGTAAAACATATGCAGTGTAAGCAGCATAGGTTAGATATGCTCACATTTGAGACTATAAGAATGCACATTGTACATACATGTTTAGATGTATTCATAAATAGATATATTCATAAATCTCTTTATTGGAGATAACCTTATTAATAGATAAAAATAACTACGACAAAAATTACATTCTTTTAGAAATGGATATTTGATTTTACGGAACACAATACCTAGAATACAATGTGAATCATACCTCCATCTCTGATCTTAAGAGTAAAACTGGAAATGATTCTTTAGAGTGAGAAACCAAAGAGTAAAGTAATTCCACATATTTAAAATGAAAAATAAGTTTTATAAGCAATTCAGGAATCAAAAAAATGAGCTAAATTGTTGTTCACTTGTTCAGACGTGACCTCTCTGTGACCCTATGGGCTGCAGGACGCCAGGCTTTCCTGTCCTTCGTTGTCTCTCGGAGTTTGCTCAAATTCATGTCCACTGATAGATGATGCCATCCGACTATCTCATCCTCTGTTGCCCCCTTCTCCTCCTGCCCTCAAACTTTCCCAGCATTAGGATCTTTTCCAATGAGTTGGCTCTTCACATCAGGTGGCCAAAGTATTGGAGCTTCAGCTTCTGCATCAGTTCTTCCAATGAGTATTCAGGATTAATTTCCTTTAGGATTGACTTGTTTGATTTCCTTGCTGTTCAAGGGACTCTCAAAAGTCTTCTCCAGAACCACAATTTGAAAGCATCAATTCTTCAGTGCTCAACCTTCTTTATGGTCCAACTCTCACATCCATACATGACTACTGATAAAAACCATAGCTTTGACTATACGGATCTTTTCTGGTAAAGTGATGTCTCTACTTTTTAATATGCTGTCTAGGTTTGTCATAGGTTTTCTTCCAAGGAGCAAGCATCTTTTAATTTCATGGCCTCAGTCACCATCTGTAGTGATTTTGGAGCCTAAGAAAATAATTAAGACATACTTTAAATAGCAATGAAAATATGAGATATTAAAACATTAGGATGACTCTAAATAGCAGTTTAGAAGAAAATTTACAAACTTAAATGCAGGTATTTGAAATGAAAATTTTTGAAAGATTGAAAATTATTGATAATAATCATTCAATATATAAATTTAAGAAAAGTCATATAAAAACAGAAGTAAGAATCTGCCTGCAATGCAGCAGATGTGGGTTGGATCACTGGGTCAGGAAGTTCCCCTGAAGGAAGAAATGGCAACCCACTCCAGTATTCTTGCCTGGAAAATCTCATGAGCAGAGGAGCCTGGAGGGTTACAGTTCATGGGGTCACAAAGAATCAGACACAGCTGAACTACTGAGCAGGCACAGCATGCCATGATGAGGCAAAAAAGAATAAAATTTTGAAAATAGCTAAAGTTTTTGAAAAACTGATCAGATAAACTTTTGTCAAATTGAGCAAAAGCAACAGAAATAAATAAGCTAGTAGAAACTGCACAGATAACAAAAACTATTTGTATTTCACACGTATTAACTAATTTAATCTGCACTCACCTAACAGAGTAGAGACTATTACTAGTCTCAGTTTGCTGTTGCCCAAGGACACAGATCTGACCAAGGCCACACAACAAGTCAGGAATTAACTTGGGGCAGTGTGTCCTAGGGCCCTTTTGCTTAACCACTATGCTGTACTTCATCACTAAATAAAATGCTTTTGCTTCCAGAAACTTACCTAAAACAAAAGTATGAAACAATTTATACCAATGAATTTGAACAAAATGGAATCCTGTGACTAGTAAAAGTATCTTCCCTAATTCTGACTTTCATGAAGAGATTTTTCTAAACAATTTTAGGTTTTCCCTTTCCCTTCACTTACTTTCTCTAGGCAAGTGGGGATAATTTGATCAATAAATCTGGACAGAATAAATGGTGCCTTCTCAACTCAGTTCCTCCTGATTCCTCTGGGGAACTGGCTTGCCAGGAAAGCATGTGCCCCACTCCTAGAGGTACTGTGGGTCACAGGACAGGTCTGTCCTCTGGGTTTGGCAAGGCCGGTCTGAGTAGATACACTGAGCTTATTCTGGATTTTATAATAGTAAACATGATATTCGGAGAAGGCAATGGCACCCCACTCCAGTACTATTGCCTGGAAAATCCCATGGACCGAGGAGCCTGGTAGGCTGCAGTCCATGGGGTCACTGAGGGTCGGACACGACTGAGTGACTTCACTTTCACTTTTCACTTTCACGCATTGAAGAAGGAAATGGCAACCCACTCCAGTGTTCTTGCCTGGAGAATCCCAGGGACGGGGGAGCCTGGTGGGCTGCCGTCTATGGGGTTGCACAGAGTCAGACACGACTGAAGTGACTCAGCAGCAGGAGCAAACGTGATATTGGTTCTCTCCTCAGCCTAATCTTCAAAACCAGCTTTGTTAGCAATAATGGTGATAGTAGAAAGATAACATGTAGAGATGAGGTTTAAGTGCTCAGAACATGTGTTTGGTTTTTTTTTTTTTTACTATAATTGCTTTGCAATGTGTTAGTTATTGCTGTACAATGAACTGAATCAACTATATGATTTATGATAGAACAATGTTCCCAGTGCTTAAAACCACATGTTCCATGCAAATGAAAACTAGAACATGTTGTTTTAAGCATTGAGAATGTTCCAATTTGACCTTGGTAGTTTGCTGCAGCCTGTGTTGTAGAGTGTAGCTGCTTTACCATGTGTATGGATGGATTTAACATCAAACTTTAGGTCTGGGATTTTCACCCTGGGTCACTGAAGCTTATGGCAGATGATAAAGTATGATAAGGACCTGGATATGTAATCCTCATTCCTAACTCCTTCCTTTTTAATGAGCCAAACACAGCTCTGAAAGTGTGTTCTACTGCTCCGTGCTGTGATTGTAAAAGGAATCTCCTCTTGAAAGAGATGACCTTGTTTCCCATAACCTTCTGTGGCTGGCAGATAAACATTTAACTTTGGCAGTCAGGATTAGGGGCTCTTTTACCTGTGGTTATAAGCTGTATTTTCTTTGAACCAAATTTCTTCAATAAGGTAAAGGTGATATTTTTATCTCCCACTTCTCCAGTCATTTATTTGATGTATCAGTTTGTTCAGAAGTCATATATGGAACAGAACTGATTTGTATTGTTCACTTTTGTTGCAGGAAGGGGGACCTCTTCCAGGATCTGCGAGTGAACTCTTGTCTAACACTCAAAAATGAATTGCCCAAGTAGACACAAGTACAGCCAAAGCAAAAGACTTCATTAAGAAGGGTAAGGGGACCCAGGAGAACCAGTCTGCCATATGGCTTGCCGCCTCAGGTTTTATGGTAATGGGGTTAGTTTCCAGGTTGTTTCTGGCCAATCATCTTGTTTGGCCCATCTGCTGTCTGATTCAGGATTCTTCTTGGTGGTGCCTGCATCTCTCAGCCAAGATGGATTCCAGGTTCAGGGTTTCTGGGAGGTTGGAAAGACACATTTTCTCCTCCCTCCTCCTTTAAGCCCCTCCTGAATTCTCCCTGTTAATTTTCTGCAGCAGCATCACCTTCCTTATTGACACCTTATTGTGAGGTGACTCATGCAAGCAGTTATCATTGTGCCTGGCCAGGGCAAGTGGTTTTGATCAATGGTTCCCTAACACTTTAAACTCCAAAATCTTGTGTATCAGTTGAACTCTTGAGATATGGTCAATTAGTAAAATTGGAAGTTCATAAAAATATATGCATACTGAAGCTTCTGGCCAGGCAGGACACTTTAGACTTTGATGATACCTTTGTAAAGGAAGGACATATGGAATTTCTATCCTGGTGAGGCTCTTCAGTATATGTATGGCAGTTTTCCCGCATCTGGATTTATATACCTAAAGCCATCAACAATGGGCTTCCCTGGTGGGTTAGTGGTAAATAATCTGCCTGGAAATGCAGGAGATGCAGGTTTGATCCCTGGGTTGAGGAGATTCCCTGGAGGGAGGGCATGGCAACCCACTCCAGTATTCTTATCTGGGAAATTCCATGGACAGAGGAGACTGGCGGGCTATAGTCCATGCAGTGGCAAAAGCATCAGAGAGGACTTACAACTAAACAACAACAAAGCCCTCAGCAAAAGCACCAGCCTCATCAATATGCTGGCTGTTTAGCGACACCCGGGCTTTAGGTCAGAGGTTGCTAAAGCTTGTCATTGGAGCACAGCTTTTCCCAAGTGGAAAGAGCTGTAATGAGCATTACCAGTGTAAAGGAAAAGTCATCGCTTAGGCTTAGAAAAACTTGATCTGAGCCAAAGGAATCTCCAATAAAAATTATTTTCTGTTTCACTATGTGACTTAATCAAGTCCGAAAGGGACTTATCAGTGTCAGATGTCAGCAGGCACTATAGATTAGCTGTTCTAAGTCCTTTCCCTGTTCTGTTTTTTTTTTTTTTTTTTCCCTAACCTGTCTTTAGGGTCTGATTCCTATATTTTGTTCATAATCTCTAGTGTCACTTGCCACTAAAAGACATCAGACATTTTGGATTTGTTAAGTTATAAAAGCTCTTAGCATTTCAGAAATTCACCTCATAGCATTGCTCATAAAAAGGTAGATTTTATTAAGAAACAAATGAAAACGAAGAATGGGGCTTCTTATAGTGATGAAAGTATATAACTTACTGACACAAATTATCACAAACCCAAAGGTAAAAGAAACAATTAACAAGGCTTATACATGTAATGGTCTGTCTTCTAGAATCAAGTTTATCCATGAAATCAAGAAGAAACTGGAATGGTTACTACTGAAACAGGAGCAGTGGAAGAATGAAAATAATGTAAATTGATTAAATTGGAGAAAGAGATTTCTTTAGATGAATGATCAGATAAAGTTGGGAAAATAAAATATTGAAGGACATTATAGACTGACATGAAAAGGAAACTTATACCTACCAGTATACTTCTATGTACCAGTTTTAATTTCTCAGGATGAATTTTCAGTACAATGGTGATTAGCTGTTATTAGTTTGGAAGTTGTGTTTTGTGTCCAGTGAAATCTGAAGACACGTAATCTCAGAGAGTGATTTGGATGACTCCAAATTATTGGATCTGTTTCAAAGTGTCATAGATATTCTGGGAATGATGCTATTATTTGAGCTTATGTTCAATATATTTATACAGAAAAAGATATGGCAGACATGCAAGGCTGGGGTATTTGAAAGCCGAGCAAAGACAACACAGCAAGTGTTGGTCCTCCTATGCTCTTGGGGCACTGACTTCAGAAGCGTCAAATGCAGATTTATTTCAGGAATCCTGCTGAAACACATGGGGATGTGAGAGAAATCATGTCTAGTAAGATGAGAATGGAAAGACGCATTATAAATAGATGAAGGAAAACAATTTTGTTGCTGCCAGATGTTACACTCAACTCAGCAAAATTCTTGAGTACGATGAATTGAAAAGAAAGACACCTCAGCTGAAGCTTGGTGCTGAGAGAGGGCTATAATGCAAATTTGTGAGTTTCCCAGAAGTTGCAGTGGCAAAGAATCTGCCTGACAGTGCAGGAGACTCAGAGATATGGGTTTGATTCCTGGGTCAGGAAGATACCCTGGAGTTGAAAATGGCAACCCACTCCAGTATTCTTGCCTGGAGAACTCCATGGACAGAGAAGCCTGGCAGGCTACCATCTATGGGATTGCAAAGAGTTGGACTAAACTGAGTGACTGAGC
The DNA here is from genome assembly GCF_032452875.1 of Bos javanicus. NCBI lineage: Eukaryota > Metazoa > Chordata > Mammalia > Artiodactyla > Bovidae > Bos > Bos javanicus. Next base: position 53,953,827 of record NC_083876.1, read on the forward strand.
ATGCACACACCATAAAACAACCCAAGACAGCCATACCTTAAGGACAAAATTTTTCTTTCTGGGTCAGAGTACAACCTCATGGATTTTGCCTATTGTAAGTCCCTGACTATTTCTCTTTTCCAGAACACTCTCATTTTTACCCAAATCTGTTTCCCAAATTGAAATTTTTAGGACTTCAAATAAAGTTTTATTTATGACCTTCTGAATTTTTTTGTTTGATACAAGCTAATAGAAATATGTATACAAAAATGCAAGAAATTAAAAAGAGTAGCTTTAAATAGTTGATCAAGTAGAAACAAAAAGGTGACATGGTGAGATAAAACAAAGCATACGAATAATAATATGACATGTAAAGGATTAAGTATAAGCAAAATACTAATATTGACAAGTTATGCAACCAAATAACCCAGTTATATATTTTATACTAGAAGCACACATTTTATACAAGAATATAGAAAGCTTGATAACAGAAGAAGGATACAAGACGATGTACTATGCATACAGTGCTGCTGCTGCTAAGTTACTTCAGTTGTGTCGGACTCTGTGTGACCCCATAATGGCAGCCCACCAGGCTCCCCCATCCCTGGGATTCTCCAGGCAAGAACACTGGAGTGGGTTGCCATTTCCTTCTCCAATGCATGGAAGTGAAAAGTGAAAGTGAAGTCACTCAGTCGTGTCCGACCCTCAGCGACCCCATGGACTGCAGCCTACCAGGCTCCTCGGTCCATGGGATTTTCCAGGCAGGAGTACTGGAGTGGGGTGCCATTGCCTTCTCCGATGCATACACTGCTTGTACCTTAACCAAATATTAAAATAGCTACATTAACTTTATTTGGTTAAGGTACATGCATACAGTACTTGTACCTTAACCAAATAAAGTTAATGCAGCTATTTTAATATCATTGAGTTCAGTTCAGTCACTCAGTCATGTCCAACTCTTTGCGACCCCATGAACTGCAGCACACCAGGCCTCCCTGTCCATCACCAACTCCCAGAGTTCACTTAGACTCACGTCCATCGAGTCAGTGATGCCATCCAGCCATCTCATCCTCTGTCATCCCCTTCTCCTCCTGCCCCTAATCCCTCCCAGCATCAGAGTCTTTTCCAATGAGTCAACTCTTCGCATGTGGTGGCCAAAGTACTGGAGTTTCAGCTTTAGCATCATTCCTTCCAAAGAAATCCCAGGGCTGATCTCCTTCAGAATGGACTGGTTGGATCTCCTTGCAGTCCAAGGGACTCTCAAGAGTCTTCTCCAACATCACAGTTCAAAAGCATCAATTCTTTGGCACTCAGCCTTCTTCACAGTCCAACTCTCACATCCATACATGACCACAGGAAAAACCATAGCCTTGACTAGATGGACCTTTGTTGGCAAAGTAATGTCTCTGCTTTTGAATATGCTATCTAGGTTGGTCATAACTTTCCTTCCAAGGAGTAAGCATCTTTTAATTTCATGGCTGCAGTCACTATCTACAGTGATTTTGGAGCCCAGAAAAAATAAAGTCTGACACTGTTTCTACTGTTTCCCCATCTATTTCCCATGAAGTGATGGGACCTGATGCCATGATCTTCGTTTTCTGAATGTTGAGCTTTAAGCCAACTTTTTCACTCTCCTCTTTCACTTTCTTCAAGAGGCTTTTGAGTTCCTTTCACTTTCTGCCATAAGGGTGGTGTCATCTGCATATCTGAGGTTATTGATATTTCTCCCAGCAATCTTGATTCCAGCTTGTGTTTCTTCCAGTCCAGCGTTTCTCATGATGTACTCTGCATATAAGTTAAATAAACAGGGTGACAATATACAGCCTTGAGGTACTCCTTTTCCTATTTGGAACCAGTTTGTTGTTCCATGTCCAGTTCTAACTATTGCTTCCTGACCTGCATACAGATTTCTCAAGAGGCAGGTCAGATGGTCTGGTATTCCCATCTCTTTCAGAATTGTCCACAGTTTATTGTGATCCACACAGTCAAAGGCTTTGGCATAGTCAAGAAAGCAGAAATAGATGTTTTTCTGGAACTCTCTTGCTTTTTCCATGATCCAGCGGATGTTGGCAACTTGATCTCTGGTTCCTCTGCCTTTTCTAAAACCAGCTTGAACATCAGGAAGTTCACAGTTTACGTATTGCTGAAGCTTGGCTTGGAGAATTTTGAGCATTACTTTACTAGCATGTGAGATGAGTGCAATTGTGCAGTAGTTTGAGCATTCTTTGGCATTGCCTTTCTTTGAGATTGGAATGAAAACTGACCTTTTCCAGTCCTGTGGCCACTGCTGAGTTTTCTAAATGTGCTGGCATATTGAGTGTAGCACTTTCACAGCATCATCTTTCAGGATTTGAAATAACTCCACTGGAATTCCATCACCTCCACTAGCTTTGTTCGTAGTGATGCTTTCTAAGGCCCACTTGACTTCACATTCCAGGATGTCTGGCTCTAGGTCAGTGATCACACCATAGTGATTATCTGGGTCATGAAGATCTTTTTTTGTACAGTTCTTCTGTGTATTCTTGCCATCTTCTTAATATCGTCTGCTTCTGTTAGGACCATACCATTTCTGTCCTTTATCGAGCCCATCTTTGCATGAAATGTTCCCTTGGTATCTCTAATTTTCTTGAAGAGATCTCTAGTCTTTCCTATTCTGTTTTCCTCTATTTCTTTGCATTGATTGCTGAGGAAGGCTTTCTTATCACTTCTTGCTATTCTTTGGAACTCTGCATTCAGATGCTTATATCTTTCCTTTTCTCCTTTGCTTTTTATCATACTAGGCTTTAAATGTTCAAACTACCTCACAATTGCATGTATCTCATATGCTAGCAAAGTAATGATCAAAATTCTCAAAGCTAGTCTTCAATAATACATGAACTGAGAACTTCCAGATGTTCAAGCTGGATTTAGAAAAGGCAGAGGAACCAGAGATCAAATTGCCAACATCCAGAGATCAAATTGCTGACATCCATTGGTTCATAGAAAAAGCAAGAGAATTCCAGAAAAACATCTACTTCTGCTTCATTGACTATGCTAAATCCTTTCACTGTGTAGATCATAACAAACTCTGGAAAATTCTTAAAGACATGGGAATACAAGATCATCTGATCTGCCTCTTGAGAAATCTTTATGCAGGTCAAGAAGCAACAGTTGGAACTGCACATGGAACAACAGACTTTCCAAATTGGGAAAGGAGTAAGTCAAGGCTGTACATTGTCACCCTGCTTATTTAACTCATATGCAGAGTACATCATGAGAAATGCTGGGCTCGTTGAAGCACAAGTTAGAATCAAGATTGCAGAGAGAAATATCAATAACCTCAGATTTGCAGATGCCACCACCCTTACAGCAGACAGTGAAGAGGACCTAAAGATACTCTTGATAAAGGTGAAAGAGGAGAGTGGAAAAACTGGCTTAAAACTCAACATTCAAAAAATGAAGATCATGACATCCAGTCCCATCGCTTCATGGCATATAGTTGGGGAAATGATGGAAGCAGTGACAGATTATTTTCATGGACTCCAAAATCACTGCAGGTAGTGACTGCAGCCATGAAATTAAAAGATGCTTGCTCCTTGGAAGAAAAGCTATGACCAACCTAGACAGCATATTAAAAATCAGAGACATTACTTTGCCAACAAAGGTCCATATAGTCAAAGCTATGGTTTTTCCAGTAGTCATGTATGGATGTGAGAGTTGAACCATAAAGAAAGCTGAGTGCTGAAGAATTGATGCTTTTGAACTGTGGTGTTGGAGAAAACTCTTGAGAGTCCCTTGGACTGCAAGGAGACCAAACTAGTCAATCCTAAAGGAAATTAATCCTGAATATTCATTGGAAGGACTAATGCTGAAGCTGAAACTCCCATACTTTGGCTACCTGGTGGGAAGAATTGACTCATTGGAAAAGACCCTGATGCTGGGAAAGACTGAAGGTAGAAGGAGAAGGGTATGACAGAAGATGAGATGGTTGGATGGCATCACTGACTCTATGGACATGACTTTAAATTACTCTGGGAAATGGTGAAGGACAGGGAAGCCTGGTGTGCTGCAGTCCATGGGGTCACAAAGACTTGGACACAACTGATCTGACCTTAAGTAAATTGTTATATGGAGACCTTAACATATCTATCTCACTAGCCAGTAGAAGAAGGAAACAAAATTCAGTAAAAATATAAAAGATCTGAAAAAAAAATATAACAAACTTGACATAATGGAAATTTGTCACCAAATACAAGTTCAAGTACACGTGGACTATTAACCTAAATTATCCTATGCTAGTCAATAAAGACAGCCCTCAATAAATATCAAAGGATTGAAATGATTCAGAGAATGCTATCTCAACACAGTAGAACTAAGCTAGATTTAAATGACAAAAGAAATTAGAAAATTCTCAACTATCTGGATATTAAAGCACTTCTAAGTAATCTATGTATCAATGATATATATTTTCACAAATGTCTTTTCTAGTGTACTTATGTAAATATATAGACATAGGAATATCTTTATTTCTCTTTCTACCTATCCCAGAAATGCTAATACATGTGCAAAAAACTTTTGAATGATATTATAAGAACATTTATGTAATTGAAAAAAAGATTTTCATTGAAAGTAAATTATATATATATATTTTTTTTTAAGATGCATAATCAGTATTATATAATTGTTATTGTTCAATTGTTAAGCCATCTTCAACTCTTTGAGATCTCATAGACTGTAGCACACAGGCTTCTCTGTCCTCTGTTACCTTCCAGAGTTTGCTCAAATTCATGTTCATTGAGTTGGTGATGCAATTTAACCATCTCATCCTTTGCAGTCCTCTTCTCATTTTGCTTTTGATCTTTCCCTGAATCAGAGTCTTTTCCAATGAGTCGATTCTTCACATCAGGTGGCCAGAGTATTAGAGCTTCTGCTTCAGAAACAGTCCCTCCAATGAATATACAGGGCTGATTTCCTTTAGGATTGACTGGTTTGATCTCCTTGCTGTCCAAGGGATTCTCAAGAGTCTTCTCCAACACCACAGTTTGAAAGCATCATGTCTTCGGCATTCAGCTTTATTTTTTAATTTATTTTTTTAATTGAAGGACAATTGATTTGCAGAATTTTGTTGTTTTCTGTCAACCCTCGACATTAGTCAGCCTTTTTTATGGTCCAACGCTCACATCCATACATGACTACTGGAAAAACCATTGCTTTCACTGTATGAACCATTGTCAGCCAAGTGATATCTGGCTTTTTAATGGGTGCGTGTGTGCTCAGTCGGGTCTGACTTTCTACTTTATAATATGCTCTCTATATGGTGGAATTTATTAAATAACTTGATATGTGTGTATACTCAGTTACTCAGTTGTGTCCAACTCTTTTTGACCCCATAGACTGTACCCCTCCATGCTCCTCTTCCCATAGAATTTTACAGGCAAGAATACTGGAATGGGTTTCCATTTCCTACTCCAGGAAATAATTGGATGGGCAACCCCAAAGACATTCCAGGCCTGATGTCAGTATATATATTAATAATTTGTCCTTCTGATACTGGGCATTCTCTGGCAAGAGTACTGTTCTCTGCGTGTTGCTTTGCTTTAGCTAGTGGGAGATTTACCCTCTCAAGTATTTCATACTGAGCAGTAATAGCATAACCAGCTTGGAAATTCCCTTTTTATTTTTATATCACAAACTAAAAAGTTAATAAATAGAAACCTCCATCAAGAGAGTTGGGAAACCAGAAGAGGGAGCTCTCACACTCTTCAAAGATTGCGGAGCCCGTCAGGAAGAAGGACTCCCTCCTCTTTCCTGGGAAGGACTCAACCAATAATAATCCCAGGACTCTGTTTACTAAAGCCCTCCCAACTTGCCTTTCCTCTGTATAAAAGAGTTCTCTTTTCCTTCTGTGGGGACTTCTGTGGTGAGCACATGGCTCACCATGGTCAAATAAAATCTATATATGGAACAATCATTCCCTTCCATGAAATTCTCCCTGCCATACTATCCCAGGTGATGAGGCAAGGGGCTAAAAATCAGACCATTGGTCATAAGTCTGAATTAAGAAAGTTAAACCTCACAATCTCCTGTCCAGAAATTAGAGCACTATTAGAGCGGCTGCTACACAAACAGGGAATGGGAGTAAATTCTTTGAAAAATTTTAAATTCCCCAAAACAAAAATCTATAAGGTAAAGAATACTCCTCTGTCTACTCTCATTCCCCTCCAAATATGTATATCCAATGACCTTATACTGAGGATCACAACTCCAGTCATAGAGCAGTAAAGATTTTAGCAGTAATCTCCAGGTGCTTGACCTTTAACCTTGTGTGCAAATCCATGTCAAGAGAATGATGCTGAGATAGCAATAAAAAGTAGAAGAGACAGGGTGACTTTGAATCTTGATCAGTAGAGGCACCACGTCTTACCAAAGTGAGTACTTGTTATTTCTCTTTTATTTATTTTCTTTCTTATTTGGTGACAAGTCACATCTCATATATATTTTATATCCAAAACTTCATGAATAGTCTATTGAGGTCTGTGTTTTTTTGTTTTTGTTTTTTTTTTAATGGGCATCATTGAAAAATGTGGCCAAATCATTTTAACTCAGTTATACACAGTTACAGTAAGCTATTAAATCAATGGACAATGTTTAATACTGTGTCTTAGTTTCTTCATCTATAATATGGTGATAAAAATAGTTCAGTTCAGTCATTCAGTTGTGTCCGACTCTTTGCCATCCCATGAACTGCAGCACTCCAGGCCTCCATCTCCATCACCAACTCCCAGAGTCCACCCAAACCCATGTCCATAGAGTTGGTGATGCCATTACCATCTCATCCTCTGTCATCCCCTTCTTCTCCTGCCCTGAATCTTTCCCTGCATCAGGGTCTTTTCAAATGAGTCAGCTCTTCCCATCAGGTGGCCAAAGTATTGGAATTTCAGCTTCAGCATCAGTCCTTCCAATGAACACCCAGGACTGATCTCCTTTAGGATGGACTGGTTGGATCTCCTTGCAGTCCAAGGGACTCTCAAGAGTCTTCTCCAACACCACAGTTCAAAGGCATCAATTCTTCAGTGCTCACCTTTCTTTATAGTACAACTCTCACGTCCATACATGACCACAGGAAAAACCATAGCCTTGACTAGATGGACCTTTGTTGGCAAAGTAATGTCTCTGCTTTTGAATATGCTATCTAGGTTGGTCATAACTTTCCTTCCAAGGAGTAAGCGTCTTTTAATTTCATGGCTGCAGTCACCATCTGCAGTGATTTTGGAGCCCAGAAAAATAAAGTCTGACACTGTTTCCACTGTTTCTCCATCTATTTCCCATGAAGTGATGGGACCGGATGCCATGATCTTAGTTTTCTGAATGTTGAGCTTTAAGCCGACTTTTTCACTCTCCTCTTTCACTTTCATCAAGAGGCTCTTTAGTTCCTCTTCACTTTCTGCCATAAGGATGGTGTCATCTGCATATCTGAGGTTACTGATATTTCTCCCGGCAATCTTGATTCCAGCTTGTGCTTCCTCCAGCCCAGCATTTCTCATGATGTACTCTGCATATAAGTTAAATAAGCAGGGTGTCAATATATAGCCTTGATGTACTCCTTTTCCTATTTGGAACCAGTCTGTTGTTCCATGTCCAGTTCTAATTGTTGCTTCCTGACCTGCATACAGGTTTCTCAAGAGGCAGGTCAGGTGGTCTGGTATTCCCATCTCTTTAAGAATTGTCCACAGTTTATTGTGATCCACACAGTCAAAGGCTTTGGCATAGTCAAGAAAGCAGAAATAGATGTTTTTCTGGAACTCTCTTGCTTTTTCCATGATCCAGCGGATGTTGGCAACTTGATCTCTGGTTCCTCTGCCTTTTCTAAAACCAGCTTGAACATTGGAAGTTCACGGTTCACATATTGCTGAAGCCTGGCTTGGAGAATTTTAAGCATTACTTTACTAGCCTGTGAGATGAGTGCAATTGTGCAGTAGTTTGAGCATTCTTTGGCATTGCCTTTCTTTGGGATTGGAATGAAAACTGACCTTTTCTAGTCCTGTGGCCACTGCTGAGTTTTCTAAATGTGCTGGCATATTGAGTGCAGCACTTTCACAGCATCGTCTTTCAGGATTTGAAATAACTCAACTGGAATTCCATCACCTCCACTACTTTGTTCGTAGAGATGCTTTTTAAGGCTCACTTGACTTCACATTCCAGGATAATAATAGTACCTTAGGATTATAACAATGATATTATGGGAATTGCATAGTGCCGTGCTGACACATACAAAGCAGTCAGTGAATGTCAGGCATTAATATCATTGTTTATTATTGGTATTTTATATATCATTAGTCATTCAATTAACTATGCAGGTATTTCCTGAACTATTATGTTTGTCAACTTAATTTAGATGTTGGAAATATACACTCTTATGTGAAGTGATAAATGATAAAGATCACCCTCCTAATTTGTCATCTTTAATATGTTTATTTTTTAGGAATCATATGTTACCTTTTACATTTTGAACCATACCTTGTAAAATAAGGGTGTTCATTATTAATATTGACAATATAGCATGAATAAGTAATGCTATTATGATATGCATGTACTCTGTGGTCATTATTAAAGTAAAATAGAAACATCAATGAACCTAAGCTCAATCAATTTAAGGACTCCCCTGTTTTATTGTATTATCTTTCTTGTATCTAAGTCAATCTTTCTTTTTAAGAAATCTTCCCGCTTTATTGGTTCTGCTAAATGAATTAGATTATTCCGACAGATTTGAGTGTTGCAATTTGATATCTCTATCATTATCCAAATCTTTTCCTTAAAGATTTGTTTTTCTATTGACAACATATACAAGTTCAATTTGAACTGCAATCTTTTCTATATTCTTTTACTATATGAAAGAAAAAGGTGGAATAAACCTGGCATTGACTATTGTTTGTAGTTTGTAGGAATTATTAGGTAGTTGCAGATATCTTGGATTTTTCTACATATAAACTTAAAGAGGCATCTGACATCAGGAAAAAAAATCAGACTGAAAAACTCATTTTTTTAATATTCATCCTAAACATTTGTGTTTTAACTAGCACATAAGTTTTGCTCTGTTTCCTTCCTGGAGTATTTATTCCTCTGATGAATTGTAATACGGGCACAGAATGACAAGGATATGTGTATGTGTATTTATTTTCATAATATCAAAATACCAATATTAATACTAGTATTTGATTAAAAATTACACAATATGTACTAATAAAAAGCAGTTGAAACTAAATATATTAACAATTCAAAGACTTGCATGTATTATAAAGCAAATACAAAATATAAATATACATGATTTATAATCTATGATGCACAGATGCATAAATTTAAAATATAGTATAAATCAAATACAGAAAATTATAAATAAGTTATAAAACATCAATTATAATATAAACTAAAATATATGCAATTCAAATTTAACATTCTATTTTATTAGTATATTGGTAGCATATAAATTCCCAAAATAAGCAATATAAAATGAAAAAAGTCATTTATCCTGTAGATTGAAAATGAAATATTATTTTTAAACAAGTGAATTTAAAAATATTGTGCATTCAGGTTGCCATGGTTGAGCTAAAGTATCTTTTTGAGCATTTTTTCCCCTGCTAGATGAAAAATCTCTTTATGTCTCCATGGCATAATGTTGCTAAATTTAGTATGAGCACATTGCAGGCCAAAACCCTGGAGCTCAGCAATCTTGCAGTTTCTGCCTCTTGAGTAGCTAGTAGCATAGGCATGTAACATTATACCCGGTCATTCATGGTACATGTGTGACAGGGGGGAAATTTTCATTTACAGCCATTATTGAATTTTAAGAGTTGATTCCCGGTAGCATCAGGCTTTTTTGCTGAGTACTATCTTGAATTTTTGCAAGTAAGTTTGAAGGCTGGGGCAATGCTAAATATCTTGGTGTAATAATTGAAGTGAAGGAAATTCAGAATTAAGGAATGGGAAAGGCTTGAGACTAGTGCCTGTATATAAAAGGCAGAATAGAGCCGTGTCCATTAGAGATGATAGTGGGGAAGAAGGAAATTGGGAAGATCAGATATGTTGGTTTAATGCTTTAGAGTAGTTTTACTGTGGTGTGTGCTCAGGGCAAACAAGTGACTATGGAGTCGAGAAATGTGATGTATGAATTACCTGGTGAAGCTCTACATTTACAACTGTAGAGTTGGACTTTCATGTTGATGCCATTTTACATTCTTGTCAGTTGAGTGCCTGATTCATGTCTTTCTCTAATGGGCATAGTATCATGGAAAGCTTTTTGTAAATCAAATTATTTAGGATTTTATCTGAATTCCAGACACATTATACTCTCTAAAATTTTACATAAAGTTTGAGCTTTGAAGATAAAATTTCCTCAGTCATTTGGAGTCTGATTTGATTTAGTATTTGGATGCTGCCTTGAGCCAAAATACTTAATTTCAATTTTGATATTCAGTTCAGTTCAGTGGCTCAGTCATGTCCGATTCTTTGCGACTGCATGAACTGCAGCATACTAGGCTTCCCTGTCTATCATCAACTCCCAGAACTTACTCAAACTTATGTCCATCGAGTTGGTGATGCCATCCAAACATCTCATCTTCTGTTGCTCCCTCTCCTCCCACCCTCAATCTTTCCCAGCATCAGGGTCTTTTCCAATGGGTCAATTCTTCATGTAAGGCAGCCAAAGAATTGGAATTTCAGTCCTTCCAATGAATATTCAGGATTGATTTCCTTTAGGATGGACTGGTTGGATCTCCTTGCAGTCCAAGGGACTCTCAAGAGTCTTCTCCAACACCACAGTTCAAAAGCATCAATTCTTCGGTGTTCAGCTTTCTTTAGAGTCCAACTCTCAGATCTATATATGATGAATAGTGGGAAAACCATAGCTTTGACTAGATGGACTTTTGTTTGCAAAGTAATGACTCTGATTTTTAATATGCTGTCTAGTTTGGCCATAGCTTTTCTTCCAGGGAGCAAGCATCTTTTAATTTCATGGCTGCAGTCGCCATCTGCAGTGATTTGGGAGCCCACAAAAATAGTCTGTGACTATTTCCATCATTTCCCCAACTATATGCCGTGAAGTGATGGGACCAGATGCCATGATCTTAGTTTTTGAATGTTGAGTTTTAAGCCAAATTTTTCACTCTCCTCTTTCACTTTCATCAAGAGGCTCTTTAGTTCTTCTTCACTTTTTGCTATAACGGTGGTCATCTGCATATCTGAGGTTATTGATATTTCTCCTGGCAATCTTGATTCCAGCTGTGCTTCATACAGCCCAGCATTTCTTATGGTGTACTCTGCACATAAGTTAAATAATCAGGGTGACAATATGCAGCCTTGACATACTCCTTTCCTGATTTGCAACCAGTCTGTTTTTCCATGTGTGGTTCTAACTGTTACATCTTGACCTGCATACAGATTTCTCAGGAGGCAGGTCAGGTGGTCTGGTATTCCTATCTCTTAAAGAATTTCCACAGTTTGTTGTAATCCACATGGTCAAGGGCTTTGGCCTAGTTCATAAACAGAAGTAGATATTTTTCTGGAACTCTCTTCCTTTTTTGATGATCCAAAAAATGTTGACAATTTGATCTCTGGTTCCTCTGCCTTTTCTAAATCCAGCTTGAACATCTGGAAGTTCACGGTTCACATACTGTTGAAGTCTAGCTTGGAGAATTTTGAGCGTTATTTTGCTAGTGTATGAGACGAGTGCAATTGTGCGGTAGTTTGAGCATTCTTTGGCATTGCCTTTCTTTGGGATTAGAACGAAAGCTGACCTTTTCCAGTCCTGTGGCCACTGCTGAGTTTTCCAAATTTGCTGGCATATTGAGTGTAGCACTTTCGCAGCATCATCTTTTAGGATTTGAAATAGCTCAACTGAATTCCATCACCTCCACTAGCTTTGTTCATAGTGATGCTTCCTAAGGTCCACTTGACTTCACATTCCAGGATGTCTAGTTCTAGGTGAGTGATCACAGCATTGTGATTATCTGGGTCATGAAGATCTTTTTTGTGTAGTTCCTCTGTGTATTCTTGCCACCTCTTGTTGGTATCTTCTGCTTCTGTTAGGTCCATACCATTTCTGTTCTTTATTCTACCCATCTTTGCATAAAATGTTCCCTTGGTATCTCTAATTTTCTTGAAGAAATCTCTAGTCTTTCCCATTCTATTGTTTTCCTCATTTCTTTGCACTAATCACTGAGGAAGGCTTTCTTATCTCTTCTTGCTATTCTTTGGAACTCTGCATTCAGATCAGTATATCTATCCTTTTATCCTTTGCCTTTCACTTTTCTTCACAGCTATTTGTAAGGCCTCCTCAGACAGCCAGTTTACCTTTTTGCATTTCTTTTTCTTGGGCGTTATTTTGATCCCTGCCTCCTGTACAATGTCACAAACCTCCATCCATAGTTATTCAGGAACTCTATCAGATAGAATCCCTTAAATGTATTTTTCACTTTCACTGTGTAATCATAAGGGATTTGATCCAGGTCATACCTGAATGGTCTAGGAGTTTTCCCTACTTTCTTCAATTTAAGTCTGAATTTGGCAATAAGGAGTTCATGATGTGAGCCATGGTCAGCTTCCGGTCTTATTTTTGCTGACTGTATAGAGCTTCTCCATCTTTGGCTTCAAAGAATATAATCAATATGATTTTTATATTGACCATCTGGTGATGTCCATGTGTGGAATCTTCTCTTGCCTTGTTGGAAGAGAATGTTTGCTATGAAATTGTGTTCTCCTGGCAAAACTCTATTAACATTTGCCCTGCTTCATTCTGTACTCCAAGGCCAAATTTGTCTGCTACTCTAGGTATTTCTTTTTTTTTTTTTCCAGGTATTTCTTGACTTCCTACTTTTATGTTCCAGCCCCCTATAATGAAAAGGACATGTTTTTGGGGTGTTAATTCTAGAAGGTCTTGTAGGTCTTGATAGAACCATTCAACTTCAGCTTCTTCAGCATTACTGGTTATATTACCACCTACTTAAATCTCAGGAAGTGATATAATTTAGATGAACATTCCCTTAGGTATACAATTTGGACAAAATAAAAATGAATCAATTACTGAATTGCTGGTTGTTAAAAATGGTGGTGTTCATAATTCTATCATGTTCAACATTTATTACTTGTTGTTATTTTTACAAGCTGTTCCAATTTCATCTTTACATTCTCTACACCAGACTGAGAAGATATACACTTGATCTTAGCTTTGTATAAGTTTTTAAAAAAATATTTTCCAGTACATATAATTTTCTAAGAGTAAATAAATATATAAATATAATTTCACTTGTGACAGAAATTTACTAGCAAATAATATTTAAAAAGAAACTGAAGCTCTTTCTTCTTCCTTTGTCTAAACATTGTAGAGCATCTGTATAAGAAGATGCCAGCTCATGCTGTCAGACCAGAGCACAGTGAAGAGGGGTGGATTGCCTGGAACAAGATGTTAGAATCTAAGGAGGATGAGTTCAGTTCAGTTCAGTTCAGTGGCTCAGTCGTGTCCGACTCTTTGCAACCCCATGAATCGCAGCACGCCAGGCCTCCCTGTCCATCACCAACTCCCGGAGTTCACTCGAACTTATGCCCATCGAGTCGGTGATGCCATCTAGCCATCTCATCCTCTGTCATCCCCTTTTCCTCCTGCCCCCAATCCCTCCCAGCATCAGAGTGTTTTCCAATGAGTCAACTCTTCGCATGAGGTGGCCAAAGTACTGGAGTTTCAGCTTTAGCATCATTCCTCCCAAAGAACACCCAGGACTGATCTCCTTTAGAATGGACTGGTTGGATCTCCTTTAGAATGGACTGGTTGGATCTCCTTGCAATCCAAGGGACTCTCAAGAGTCTTCTCCAACACCACAGTTCAAAAGCATCAATTCTTCAGCGCTCAGCTTTCTTCACAGTCCAACTCTCACATCCAGGAGGATGAGGAAGGCGTCTATTTATTGGCGGCGGAGGACTGGAGGGCAGCTGTAATGATCGGCACATTGGCTTTTTTGGAGCTCTATGTGTGTGCTCAGTCACTCAGTTATGTCTGCTCAGCAGGTCCTCTGTTCATGAAACTTTTCCAAGCAAGAATAGTGGAGTGGGTTGCCATTTCCTACTCAGAGGGTCTTTCCAACTCAGGGATTGAACCTGCAAGTCTTGTACCTCCTGCATTGACAGGCAGATTCTTTACCACTTAGGAAGCCTGTTGAAGCTGTCTAATTTTTTCCAATGGAGAATATGCACAGAAAGAGCTTTTCTAGTTTAGTATCCTGAACTATAGAAATAAAGTAAATAGAAATATTGTTTATGACAAGCATGCATTATTTGTATTAATAGAGTGAATCATAATCTTTATTTACACCTAGGTTACATATTCATTCTCCACCTTTAAATACATACTTATTGATCCCCACAAAGTGTTGGATACTTTATATGGGATTGTTTTCTTTAGTCATCACAACATCTTTTTAAAAGAATTTCCATTTTACAAAGACAAAATTGGGATTGAGAGTGAATAAGACATGTCCTCTTTTCTCAGATATCCTTAAAGGTGGGATGTACATAGAATTTAGTACCATATTTTCAAAGTATCTTAGATCAGTTCTTTCCATGGTGTCATAAGGAAGGCATATTCAACTCTGCAGTGGTTCTGAAACATATTTCTTTAGGCAACACAAGGTTTTCTCCAAAAGAAGTGTCTGGGTAAGCACCATAAGTAAATCAAATAAAAGACCTGCTCAGGTTGAAGTCCAGAGGTTCTCAATCCTGGTTACACTTTAGATCTATCTGGAAAGTTGTTAAATGCCTTGGGTCACCAACCTTCTAGGGGTGGAGGCCAGGCATCAGTATATCTTAAACATTCCCCAGATGATTTTATTGTACAGTCAGGGATGAGCTGCACTGTAGCAGTTAAAAAGGGAACACTCAAAGCTGACTGCTGTGTTAGGAGTACAGAGGATGATTGAGGGAGAATGCTAAAGGATGGGAAAGTAGGTGACACTAGTGAAAACCAGACTTTGGAGGCCAATTTTAATGAGGTTCTCAAAGGTTTGATTTCTGATACCTGTATATTTTTTATGTAACCCATAAACATATTGGCATAATACAACCTCCTGGCACACCAAAATGACAGCTTCTAAGTGTGTGTGTTAAAGAATCTAGAAGTAAAAGACATTTTTCCAATGTGAAACAATGCAGAGAAAAATCAAGATCAACAAATTAATTGAACGAAATGTTTTTTTGGTGCTAAATGAATCTAAGAAAATTGATAGGTAAATCGTTATGAAATAAACTTTACTTTCTTTTTGAAAGCTCTGAATGCTTAATAGAATTCTCAACTGTGTCAAATAATTTGAATGTAGTGTCTTGTTAAATGTTTCCTAAACAGAAATTAGATAAAGAAGGTTAAATAATAAGTGAAGAGCCTGGCTCTTTATTTTACAACAAATAATCATAGTATTGAATAAGATACAAATACCTCCCAGCAAGAGCTGTATTGTTGAAATTTGGGGGGAATAATCTTGGGGAGATATTTTTAAAGGTCTAGGAAAGTATCATTTACAAGTATGAACAGTAAAAATGACTATGCCTATATTATTCTCAGTTAGTCTGTTTTATTGAACTTTAATTTATCTAAGGTTATATATATATTACTTAAGCATTTTCTCACAAGATAAAAATTATATCCTAAATCATGATAAATTAAAGGATAAAAACAATAAATTTTAGAGTTAGATAAACCTGGATTAGAATTGTGAATTTTGGCTCTGCTATTTGGATATTGTATGCTTTTGAAATGGTATTTGATATTACTGGGCCCAGTTTTCTCATCTGTAAAATAGTCTTAAATATAGTACTTACTTCACAGGGTTGTTGCAAAGATTGAATTAGTTGACAAATATTAAGTGTCTAAAATAGTGGCTAAAATATAGTCTCCTTCAATAAATGCTATGTGATTATTACTGTACTAATGTATTGTGTCAATAGTGGAATTTGGAGGAGAATAAGGGATTCCATTGGATGGAATACACTCTAAAACAACTAGAACGTTCTAACAGAGTCAACAAAGTGAAACAAATAGAAATCATAATTCTCTATTCAGTGATCATATAAATCCTGCAGACAGAATTTATTCTATAGACCTTTTATTTTACTTGCATCTTTACAGAATTATAAAAAATTGGTGATCACTATTAGGACAGAATTAAAAATCCTATAACCTATAAGGTTTGAGGAATTTGGTCTCTAAATGTAAAGCAGCAAACATTCTAGCTATCTTTGGGGAACTAAACTCCCATAAATCCTTCTCAGAAAGTTCACATATACTAAATACATAGTGCTTTTTGTCTGAGTACTTCTAGTTTTGATTTTTGCATGTTGCCACTATAACTCTGTTTTATCTGTGTACAATTAGCACTGTATTAGACATTGCTTACAATGATAAACAGATTAGATGTGGTCCTGTCCCTCATGGGCTTATAGTATAATAGTCCAAAGTAAACATTAACAAAGGAAAAGCACTGGCTGACAAAAATAAATGTGGTTAACATATCTTAGTCAGCCAATTGTTGTTTGTTTATTCCCTCATGTCAGTTGGAAAGATAAAAACACCAAGGAGGACCTTTATGAGTATAAAATATTCAAGCCCATCTGAAAATCTGACACAAAGGATTATGATTAACTATATCCCAGAAGGGAACTCATGATTGGAAAGCTCATCACAAGGTCTGAAAAAACCACTTTCCTTTTCACAGTTCAAAGCCAAATTTAAATAAGTGCTATAGTGTATACTCACTCAACTTACCTAGAGTCCTCTGACCAGCTTCAATGCATAGGTGCTATAAACATGCAGTTTGGTGAGACTTAACAACAATTCAATTAAACAAGAAAGATTCTCTTGGGTATTAGGTAGAATGGTTGCTAAGAGATTAGAGAACAAATAATTTCTCTGTAACAAAAGCTGGGAAACAGATCATTTCTTAAAGTCAGTCTGAAACTTTAATGTTAAGATTGATATCACAAGGAAAATTATACTGGACAAAGTTGAGCAGTCAAGGAAGATTTTATTCAAGACAACTGCAATAGGCTGGCAGAGCCAGAACTCAGTCTGAATTCAACTCCTCTGAAATAAGGGTGGGATTGATTCCAAAAGACAGGGTGGGGGGACTCGTAGGCCATCAATGTTTGCTAATTGGGCTTCCTCCAAAGAAACGGTTAACACTCTCATATCTGTATAATAAGAGGTAGTGTTGCAACATGAGGCAAGGTGCCCACATATGTTAAGCTCCTGACCTTCTGGAAACTGAAAGAAGGAAGCTTAATGATGACATTTCAAAAGGATGGCCTCCAGGTACTTGAGAAAGACAGTCCTGGGTAGTAAAACTGGCAAAAGGATTTTAGAATGATTTATATTTCAAAAGAGTAGAGACAGAATTTGCAGTTACATGCTTTCTAAAATAAATGCTCTAAGAAGAGGTAGATCAGTGGCATTGAGGCAAAAAAAAAGAAGCCTGTCAGTTTGGTTAAGCTGAGGGAAACATTAGGGTCCTCTTAGTTAGTAGGTAAAAATAGATAGAACTTTTAATAGCAAAAGAATCTCTTTCTGATGGGATCCTACAAGGAGACTATCTTCAAACCTGTAAAAATTTTGTGAAGTAGGAGATTTTGTGATAATGGTTTAAAACTTAATTAGGTCACCTCTAAAGATTTCTAAATTATCAGAACTTTAAACTTCACTGTCTCATCTCAAAGACCTGTTTCTTTCCCCTAACAAACAAAAAAAAAGAGACATTCAAAATGACTTTCACTTCAATGAAAGAAATTCTAAAAATTATGTCCTATTTAGAAATGCTATGTGAGCATGTGAATTTAAAATATTATTTTATCATATCACAGTTCATCATATTTCAAAAAGGACTTGTTTTATCCAATAATTTAACAGAGAATTTGCTGAATAAGGAAAATGTATACCATGCAGTTTAATATCAAAATTAAGCTGTACAATAACTTTTGCCAACACTTTGAAAAACATATGCACAGAAATGATTCTTACCCCTAAGTGTACATTAGAACCACATTTGGACCTTTTAGAAAACACAGATACTAGCCCAAACTGTTAGGCCTTCAGTAAAAAGACACTGATTTGTATTTATTGTATATTAATTTATTTTTTTGGTCATGCTTTTCAGTTTGCAGGATGACCTTAACCAGGGATTGAACTCGGGCCATGACACTGAAAGCTCTGAGTCCTAACCAATTGGACTCCCAAGGAATTCGTTATGTATAAAAATTTCTAAATATGAGTTCTACTGTTTTAAAAAAAATGCTTTCAATACATGCCCTCCAGACCAGTAGAGATTCTGAGAAATGTAGGATCTTAGGTTTTGCCACACCCACTAAAGTTCATGATTTGAAAAAAATTTGGTTGTTGATATCCATATGAAGTCTGTTGTTCAGTTGCTAAGTCCTGTTTGACTCCTTGCTACCCAGTGGACTGCAGCACGCCTGGCTTCACTGTCCTTCAGTATCTCCCAGAGTTGCTCAAACTCATGTCCATTGAGTCAGTGATGCCACCCAACCATCTCATCCTCTGTTACCCCTTCTCCTGCCCTCAATTTTTCCCAGCATCAGGATCTTTTCCAATGAGTTGGCTCTTTCCATCAGGTGGCCAAAGTATTGGAGCTTCAACTTCAGCATCAGTCCTTCCAATGAATATTCAGGACTGATTTCCTTTAGGATTGACTGGTTTGATTTCCTTGCTGTCCAATGGACTCTCAAAAGTCTTCTCCAACACCACAGTCCAAAAGCATCAATTCTTTGGCACTCAGCCTTCTTTATGGTCCAACTCTCATATCCCTACATGACTACTTAAAAAATCATAGCTTTGACTATACAGACCTTTGTTGGCAAAGTGATATCTCTACTTTTTAATATGCTGTCTAGGTTTTTCATAGCTTTTCTTCCAGAGAGCAAGTGTCTTTTAATTTTATGGCTACAGTCACCATCAGCAATGATTTTGGAGTCAAATTTTATTTGGAGAAAATAAAATCTGCCACAGTTTCCACTTTTTCCCCATCTATTTGCCATGAAGTGATGGGACTGGATGCCATGCTTTTAGTTTTTTGAATGCTGAGTTTTAAGCCAGGTTTTTTCACTCTCTTCTTTCACACTTAGCAAGAGACTCTTTAGTTCCTCTTCATTTTCTGCCATTAGAATGGATCATCTGCATATTTGAGATTGTTATTTCGCCTATCAGTCTTGATTCCAGCGTGTGATTCATCCAACCCACCATTTCTCATGATGTACTCTGCATATATGTTAAATAAGCACAGTGATGACCAGAGATCAATTTGCCAACATCCACTGGATCATGGAGAAAGCAAGGGAATTCCAGGAAAAACATCTGCTTCATTGGCTACTTTAAAGCCTTTTATTGTGTGGATCACAACACACTGTGGAAAGTTCTTAAAAAAACTGAGAATATCAGACCATATTACTATCTTCTGAGAAACCTATATGCAAGTTAAGAATCAACAGATAGAACCGGACATAGAACAACAGATTGGATCAAAATTGAGAAAGGCATTGTCGAGGCTTTATATTGTCACTCTGCCTATTTAACCTGAAGCCTGAAAAGCATTGTTCTATAGGAGGTTTTGCTGCATAGCCAGAATCAAAGCCATTCACCAGGTTAGGATGACCTAGCCTCTGGCACTGCCAAAGCAACTTTGCTATAATTATGGATCCTAAACATTCAGCTTTGGTTTCTATTTAAGTCACATGTTTGGAGAACAGTATTTTGGACCAATAAAAACCAAAGGGACAATACAGAGAAAGATGGTGGAATACTCACATTAATGTGTGCAGGTGGTGCTCAGTTGCTCAGTCATGTCCAACTCCACGACCCCATGGATTCTAGCCTGCCAGGCTCCTCTGTCCACGGGATTCTCTTGCAAAGAACACTGGAGTGGGTCACTGTTTTCTCCTCCAGGGCTTCTTATCCCAGCCAGGGATTGAACCCTCCCGCTTTGGCAGGCAGATTCTTTACCACTGAGCTACCTTAATATTTGAAAATTAATTTAAAATTTCAAGAATCTTAAATAAGGATTTCTTTGCTGAGAGGGAGATGAAGAGACCAATCCATCAGACTGGGAATTGGACTCTCCAGTGACTCACTGATTAACTTTGGCCTGAGGCAAGCTACCTGTACAATTTCTCCAGGGGTTCCTGCAGATGATAAGAGCTATTATTGTTTCTTTTAACAGCTGCTTAAAAGCAAATTAGGAAATCCTAAAGTAACTTCTGCTTCTTTGGGGAGAAAGCTTTATTAAATTAGTAATAGATAGAAATAACATTAGTTCACCATATTTTTCTGATGTGCTGCAGTCCAGACCTTTGTTGGCAAAATGATGTCTCTGGTTTTAATTTACTGTCTAGGTTTGTCATGGCTTTTCATCCAAGCAGCAAGTGTCTTTTAATTTCATGGCTACAGTTACCATCAGCAATGATTTTGGAGTCCAAGAAAATAAAATCTGCTACAGTTTCCACTTTTCCCCCATCTATTTGCCAGAAGTGATGGGACTGGATGCCATGCTTAGTTTATTTGAATTCTGAATTTTAAGCCAGGTGTTTTCCACTCTCCTCTTTCAAATTTATCAAGAGGCTTATCACACTTATCTAGGGGGTCACAAAGAATCAGATAAGATTTAGCAACTGAACAGCAAATATTTTTCTCAGGCTAATGACAACACTGTGTTTAGTCTCTTTCCCTGTTGATATGCATTTGTGTCTGTGTATAAATATTTATGTGGAGAAGGCAACGGCACCCTCTCCAGTACTCTTGCCTGGAAAATCCCATGGACGGAGGAGCCTGGTAGGCTGCAGTCCATGGGGTCACTGAGGGTCGGACACGACTGAGCGATTTCACGTTCAATTTTCACTTTCATGCATTGGAGAAGGAAATGGCAACCCACTCCAGTGTTCTTGCCTGGAGAATCCCAGGGACGGGGGAGCCTGATGGGCTGCTGTCTATGGGGTTGCACAGAGTCGGACACAACTAAAGTGACTTAAGCAGCAGCAGCATAAATATTTATGAAATTTAAGAATTTTGGAATATAAGGTAAAAGAAGATAAAAATTTGCTCAGTAATGATTATTTCAAAGTTATTGTTATATTTTACCATTCTGTTCTCTACTTTTGAAACTCCCAACTGCAATGTATTATTTGTCTATTTAGAGCAAATCAATAGAAGCAATTGTCAAAAAAAAAAAAAAAAGAAAAAGACAACAAAAATTTTTTATATACTTATATGCATAGTACATCATGAGAAACGGTGGACTGGAAGAAACACAAACCGGAATCAAGATTGCTGGGAAAAATAGCAATAACCTCAGATATGCAGATGACACCACCCTTATGGCAAAAATGAAGAGGAGCTGAAAAGCCTCTTGATGAAAGTGAAAGTGGAGAGTGAAAAAGTTGGCTTAAAGCTCAACATTCAGAAAATGAAGATCATGGCATTTGGTCCCATCACTTCATGGGAAATAGATGGGGAAACAGTGGAAACAGTGTCAGACTTTATTTTTCTGGGCTCAAAAATCACTGCGATGGTGACTGCAGCCATGAAATTAAAAGAGGCTTACTCCTTGGAAGGAAAGTTATGACCAACCTAGATAGCATATTCAAAAGCAGAGACATTACTTTGCCAACAAAGGTTCGTCTAGTCAAGGCTATGGTTTTTCCTGTGGTAATGTATGGATGTGAGAGTTGGACTGTGAAGAAGGCTGAGCACCAAAGAATTGATGCTTTTGAACTGTGGTGTTGGAGAAGACTCTTGAGAGTCCCTTGGACTGCAAGGAGATCCAACCAGTCCATTCTGAAGGAGATCAGCCCTGGGATTTCTTTGGAAGGAATGATGCTGAAGCTGAAACTCCAGTACTCTGGCCACCTCATGCGAAGAGTTGACTCATTGGAAAAGACTCTGATGCTGGGAGGGATTGGGGGCAGGAGGAGAAGGGGACGACAGAGGATGAGATGGCTGGATGGCATCACTGACTCGATGGACGTGAGTCTGAGTGAACTCCAAGCGTTGGTGATGGACAGGGAGGCCTGGTGTGCTGCAATTCATGGGGTTGCAGAGTCGGACATGACTGAGTGACTGAACTGAACTGAACAAAAATTTTTAAAAATTCAAAGAGGCAAAGTTGCCTTTTAAAAAATTTTAAAAAATCATATTTATTAAGCCAATTCTTCCCTATTCTAAGCATTATAGTTTTATTTTAAAAATTATTTCAAATACTGGGAGCTACTGTCTTGACATGTTCTGCTGCTGCTGCTGCTAAGTCACTTCAGTCGTGTCCGACTCTGTGTGACCCCAGAGACGGCAGCCCACCAGGCTCCCCTGTCCCTGGGATTCTCCAGGCAAGAACACTGGAGTGGGTTGCCATTTCCTTCTCCATGTTCTAGCTACTGTAAATAGTGCTGCAATGAACAATGAGATACATGTGTCTGTTTCAATCTTTGTTTCCTCAGGGTATATGCCTAGGAGTAGGATTGCTGGGTCATATGGTGGCTTTATTCCTAGTTTTTTAAGGAATCTCCATACCCTCTTCCATAGTGGCTGTATCAATTTACATTCCCACCAACTGTGCAAGAGCATTCCCTTTTCTCCACATCCTCTCCAGCATTTATTGCTTGTAGACTTTTTGGTGATGGCCATTCTGACTGGTGTGAGGTGATATCTCATTGTAGTTTTGATTTGCATTTCTCTAATAATGAGTGATGTTGAGCATCTTTTCATGTGCTTGTTAGCCATCTGTATGTCTTCTTTGGAGAAATGTCTGTTTAGGTCTTTTTCCCACTTTTTGATTGGGTTGTTTGTTTTTTTGGTATTGTGTTATATGAGCTGCTTGTATGTTTTAGAAATTAATCCTGTGTCAGCTGTTTCATTTGCTATTATTTTTTCCCATTCTGAGGGTTGTCTTTTCACCTTGTTTATAGTTTTCTTTGCTGTGCAAAAGCATTTAAGTATAATCTGTCCCACTTGTTGATTTTTGTTTTTATTTCCATTACTCTAAGAAGTGGGTCATATAGGAAATTGCTTTGATTTATGTCATTGAGTGCTCTGCCTATGTTTTACTCTAAGAATTTTATAGTTTCTAGTTTTACATTTAGGTATTTAACCAATTTTGAGTTTATCTTTGTGTATGGTGTTAGGAAGTGCTCTAATTCCAATCTTTTATATGTAAATGTCCAATTTTCCCAGCACCATTTATTGAAGAGGCTGTCTTTGCCCCATTGTATATTCTTGCCTCCTTTGTCTAAAATAAAGTACACATAAGTGCATGGGTTTATTTCTGAGCTTTCTATCTTGTTCCATTGGTCTATATTTCTGTTTTTGTGCCAGTACCATACTGTCTTGATGACTGTAGCTTTGTAGTATAATCAGAGGTCAAGAAGGTTGATTCCTTCAGCTCCAATCTTCTTTCTCAAGACTGCTTTGGCTATTTGGTGTCTTTTGTGTTTTCATATGAATTGTGAAATTTGTTGTTCTAGTTCAGTGAAAAATGCCATTGGTAATTTGATAAGGATCGTATTGAATCTATAGATTGCTTTTGATAATATAGTCATTTTTGCAATATTGATTGATTCTTCCTAACCAGGAACATGGAATATCTCTCCATCTGTTTATGTCATCTTTGATTTCTTTCATCAGTGTTTTATAATTTTCTATGTACAGTTCTATTGTCTCCTTAGGTAAGTTTATTCCTTGATATTTAATTCTTTTTGTTGCAATGGTGAATGGGATTGATTCCTTAATTTCTCTTTCTGATTTTTCATTTTTAGCATATAGAAATGCAAGTGATTTCTGAGTATTGATTTTGTATTCTGCAACTCTGCTAAATTCACTCATTATCTCTAGTAATTTTGTGATACTATCTTTAGGGTTTTCTGCGTACAGTATTATGTCATCTGCAAACAGTGAGAACTTTACTTCTTCTTTTCCAATCTGGATTCCTTTTATTTCTTTTTCTTCTCTGATTGCTGTAGCTAGGACTTCCAAAACTGTGTTGAATAATAGTGGTGAAAGTGGACACCATTGTCTTGTTCCTGATCTTAGAGGGAATGCTTCCATTTTTTTACCATTGAGAATGTTTGCTGTAGGCTTATCATATATGGCCTTTACTATGTTGAGGTAGGTTCCTTCTATGCCCAGTTTTTGAAGAGTTTTATTCATAAATGGGGATTGAATTTCTTCAAAGGCTTTTTCTGCATCTATTGAGATTATTATATGGTTTTTATCTTTCATTTTGTTGATATGGTATATCACACTGATTGATTTGCATATATTGAATCCTTGCATCCCTGGAATGAACCCAAATTGATCATGGTGTATGAGCTTTTTGATGTTTTGTTGAATTCTGTTAACTCACATTTTGTTGAGGATTTTTGCATCTATGTTCATCAGTGATATTGGCCTGTAGTTTTCTTTTTGTGTGTGTTTTCTTTGTCTGGTTTTGGTATCAGGGTGATGGTGGTCTCATAGAATGAGTTTGGAAGTGTTCCTTCCTCTGAAATTTTTTTAAAGATATAGAAGGATAGGCATTAACTCTTCTCTAAATGTTTGATAGAATTCTCCTGTGAAGCCATCTTGTCCTGGGCTTTTGTTTTTTCAGAGATTTTTGATCACAGTTTCAATTTCAATCCTTGTAATTGGGTTGTTCATAATTCCTATTTCTTCCTGGTTCAGTCTTGGAAGACTGAACTTTTCTAAGAATCTGTCCATTTCTTCCAGGTTTTCCATTTTATTGCAATATAGTTGTTCATAACAGTCTCTTATAATCCTTCATATTTCTGCATTGTCTGCTGTAACCTCTCTTTTTTATTTCTAATTTTGTTGATTTGACTCTTCTCACTTTTTTTCTTGATGAGTATGGCTAAAAGTTTGTCAATTTTGTTTATCTTCTCAAAGAACCAACTTTTAGTTTTATTAATCTTTACTATCATTTCTTTCCTTTCTTTTTCAATTATTTCTGCTCTGGTTTTTAATCATTTCTTTCCTTCTACTAATTTTGGTTTTTTTTTGCTCTTCTTTTCCCAGTTGTTTTATGTGTAAAGTTAGGTTGTATATTCAATGTTTTTCTTGTTTCTTGAGGTAGGATTGTATTGCTATAAACTTCCCTCTTAGAACTGCTTTTGCTGCATCCCATATGTTTTGAGTTGTTGTGTTTTCATTGTCATTTGTTTCTAGAAATTTTTTTTTTAATTTTCCCTTTGCTTTTTTTCGGTAACCTGTTGGTTATTTAGAAAGGCATTGTTTAATCTCCATTTGTTTGTGTGTTTTTTTTGCAGTTTTTTCCTCATAATTGATATCTAGTCTCATAGCATTGTGGTCAGAGAAGATGCTTGATATGCTTTCAATTTTCTTAAATTTACTGAGGTTTGATTTGTGACCCTAAATGTGGTCTGTCCTGGAGAATGTTCCACATGCACTTGAGAAGAAGGTGTATTCTTCTGCATTTGGATGGAATGTTCTGAAGATATCAGTGAGATCCATCTCATCTACTGTATCATTTAAGACGTGTTTCCTGTTTAATTTTATGTTTTGATGATCTGTCCATTGGTGTGAGTGAGGTGTTAAAGTCTCCTACTATTATTTTGTTACTGTCAATCTGTCCTTTTATGTCTATTAGTGTTTGTCTTATTATTGAGGTGCTCCTATGTTGGGTGCATAGATGTTTACAATTGTTATGTCTTCCTCTTGGGTTGATCCCTTGATCATTATGTAGTGTCCTTCCTTATCTCTTGTAATCTTTATTTTAATGTCTATTTTTTCTGATGTGAGGATTGCTTCTCCAGCTTTCTTTTGCTTCCTATTTGCATGGAATATATTTTCCATCCTCTCACTTATAGTCTATGTGTCTTAAGTCTGAAGTGGGTTTCTTGTAGACAGCATATATATGGGTCTTATTTTTGTATCTATTCAGCCAGTCTGTGTCTTTTGGTTGGAACATTTAATCTGTTTACATTTAAAGTAATTATTGATATATATGTTCCTATTGCCATTTTCTAAACTGTTTGAGGTTGATTTTGTAGATCTTTTCATCTCTTGTATTTTTTGACTACATAAGTCCCTTTAACATTTGCTGTAAAGCTGGTTTGGTGGTACTGAACTCTGTTAACTTTTGCTTGTCTGAAAAGCTTTTTATTTCTCCATCAATTTTGAATGAGATTCTTGCCAGGTATAACAATCTCAGTTGTAGATTTTTCCCTTTCAGTATTTTAAATATATCCTGCCATTCCCTTCTGGCCTGCAGAGTTTCTGCTGAAAGATCAGCTGTTAAGCGTATGGGGTTTCCCTTGTATATTACTAGTTGCTTTTCCCTTGGTGCTTTTTAGATTCTTTCTTTGTGTTTAGTCCTTATAGTTTGATTAGTATGTGTCTTGGCATGTTTCTCCTTGGGTTTATCCTGTATGGGACTCTGTGCCTCTTGGAATTGATTGACTATTTCCTTTTCCATGTTGGGAAAATTTTCAACTATAATCTCTTCAAAATATTTCTCATGCCCTTTGTTTTTCTCTTCTTCTTCTAGGACCCCTATAGTTCGAATGTTTGTGAGTTTGGTATTGTCCCAGAGGTCTCTGAGACTATTCTCAGTTCTTTTCTTTTTTTTTTTTTTTTTGCTTTATTCTGGTTTTTAGAAGTTATTTCCACCATTTTATCTTCCAACTCACTGATTTGTTCTTCTGCTTCAGATATGCTGCTATTGATTCCTTCTAAAGTATTTTTAATTTCAGTAATTGTGTTGTTTATCTCTGTATGTTTATTCTTTATTTCTTCTATGTCTTTGTTAATTGATGCTTGCATTTTCTTCATTCTGTTTTCAAGATTTTTTATCATCTTTACTATCATTATTCTGAATTATTTTGCAGGTAGTTTGCCTATTTCCCCTTCATTTATTTGGAGTTCTGTGTTTCTAGTTTGTTCTTTCATTTGTGTAGTATTTCTATGCCTTTTCATTATTATTATTATTTTTTAACTTATTGTGTTTGAGGTCTCCTTTTCCCAGGCTTCAAGGTTGAATTCTTTCTTCCTTTTGGTTTCTGCCCTCCTAAGGTTGGTCCAGTGGTTTGTGTAAGCTTAATATAGGGTGAGATTTGTGCTGAGTTTTTGTTTGTTTGTTTTTGTTTTTCCTCTGATGGGCAAGGCTCAATGAGGTGGTAATCCTCTATGCTGATGATTGGGTGTGTATTTTTGTTTTGTTTGTTGTTTAGATGAGGCATCCTGCACAGGGTGCTATGGGTGGTTGGGTGATGCCAGGTCTTGTATTCAAGTGGTTTCCTCTGTGTGAGTTCTCATTATTTCATACTCCATAGGGTTAGTTCTCTGGTAGTCTAGGGTCTTGAAGTCAGTGCTCCCACTCCAAAGGCTCAGGGCTTGATCTCTAAAAGGACAAATCCATCTGCTTCTGTCTCTGGTACTGACGGTTTTTTAGATTCCAGAGGCTTTCTGAAGAAGTGAAACATTGCTGCTTCTTCCATTACCTGAAGCTTGTACTGCACTCCTCTTTCATACCAGCACCAGAGCCCGCCACTTTGCTTCTGGGGTTCAGCCTACCTTTTTTTTAAAATTTAATTTTATTTTTTAACTTAACAATAATATATTGGTTTTGCCATATATCAAAATGAATCTGCCATAGGTGTACATGTGTTCCCCATCCTGAACCCTCCTTCCTCCCCCCTCCCCATACCATCCCTCTGGGTCGTCCCAGTGCACCAGCCCTAAACATCCAGTATCATGCATCGAACTTGGACTGGTGACTCATTTCATATATGATATTATACATGTTTCAATGCCATTCTCCCAAATCATCCCACCCTCTCCCTCTCCCACAGAGTCCAAAAGACTGTTCTATACATCAGTGTCTCTATTGCTGTCTCGTATACAGGGTTATTGTTACCATCTTTCTAAATTCCATATATATGCGTTAGTATACTGTATTGGTGTTTTTCTTTCTGGCTTACTTCACTCTATATAGTAGGCTCCAGTTTCATCCACCTCATTAGAACTGGTTCAAATGTATTCTTTTTAATGGCTGAGCAATACTCCATTGTGTATATGTACCACAGCTTTCTTATCCATTCATCTGCTGATGGACATCTAGGTTGCTTCCATGTCCTGGCTATTATAAACAGTGCTGCAATGAACATTGGGGTACACGTATCTCTTTCAATTCTGGTTTCCTCAGTGTGTATGCCCAGCAATGGGATTCCTGGATCATAAGGCAGTTCTATTTACAGTTTTTTAAGAAATCTCCACACTGTTCTCCAAAGTGGCTGTACTAGTTTGCATTCCCACCAACAGAGTAAGAGGGTTCCCTTTTCTCCACACCCTCTCCAGCATTTATTGCTTGTAGACTTTTGGATCGCAGCCATTCTGACTGGTGTGAAATGGTACCTCATAGTGGTTTTGATTTGCATTTCTCTGATAATGAGTGATGTTGAGCATCTAACTTAAAAGCTTCTGCACAACAAAGGAAACTATAAGCATGGTGAAAAGACAGCCTTCAGAATGGGAGAAAATAATATCAAATGAAGCAACTGACAAACAACTAATCTCAAAAATATACAAGCAACTCCTACAGCTCAATTCCAGAAAAATAAATGACCCAATCAAAAAATGGGCCAAAGAACTAAATAGACATTTCTCCAAAGAAGACATACAGATGGCTAACAAACACATGAAAAGACGCTCAACACCACCTTTTGTTTTTATTGAGAGATGTAGGAAGCTGCAAAAAGTGATGTTCCCAATCTTAGGGTGAAGAAAAAAACAAACAAATACAAAATGCATAATCATCCTTGAGTCCATTGGAGTGCTGACCTTGCACAGCAACAAACTGGCCCAAAATCTAAGGAGAAGCAAGCAAGGAAAGAAAAGATTAGAGCACTAGTTTTGACAAGACATGGACACTCCATAATAGGAATTCAGCTAGGGTACATGGCTCACTGCACAGTATGCTGTGAGAGAGGTGAACATCTTGGGGTTATAGATGTAAGGGGTATCCTCATCTTTTTTCCAGGGTTTTCCCTCACAAACTTCACTGGTGCTCAGACACGAAAAAGGATAATTCTTAGACTCCCTCATGGAACAAAACAGGAGGGGAAGGGAATAGCAGCTGCCAGTGGGGCTTAGCTGGGGGGCAATGCTGAGATACTCATTCCACCTCCTAACTGAACAAAAGCTTAATCTGCTGGGAGGGCAACAAATGCTGCCATTAGGTCACTGGTGGAGATTCCTTGCAGGTGAAGTAAAACAAGACAGAGAGTGAAAGAAAGAAACAAACAAACAAAAAACCCCAAAAACCCCTTTCACTGGTGGAAGGTCAGCAGAGATAAAGACTGAGGTTTTATTCAAACATAGAATACTCCTACCCCAGCCCCTAGCAGGCCAACAAGCATAGAATAAAAACAATATCTCAAGGGTGGCAAGAAAAATGAACAGGCAGAGTACAGAGAATTTTTAGACAATAAAAATACTCTGCATGATAATAATGGATAAATGTCATTATATTCTTCTCCATAGAATGCATAGCATTGAATGAAATCTAAGGTGAACTCTGGACTTTGAGTGATTATGATATGTCAATGTAGATTTATCCTTGGTAATAAACATACCATTCTGATAAGTGATGTTGATAATGGGGGAGGCTGTGCATGCATATGGGAAATCTCTATATTCTCAGTTTTTCTGTGAACTTAAAACTGTTCTAAATTATAAAGTTTTAAATTTAATAAGGAATCCTGCTAGAGACAGACCACCTCTGAGATGCAGTGCCAAGGCCTAAAACTAACAGAGCAGCAGGCACTCAGGACCAAAAAAATTAAAAACCTATGAAAACCTAGCCTTTACTCTAAACGCAAAGTAATTATTTAGAGGAATTTGAAGCCTGTGGTGCACTAAGGTAACCATAGTAACAACAAAAAACAAACCCAGCCCAACTTTTAATTAGAGTCAATCAAATCTGCTCACTACA
Source organism: Bos javanicus (assembly GCF_032452875.1). Taxonomy (NCBI): domain Eukaryota; kingdom Metazoa; phylum Chordata; class Mammalia; order Artiodactyla; family Bovidae; genus Bos; species Bos javanicus. The sequence continues at coordinate 53,983,814 of NC_083876.1, forward strand.
GGCCTTGATTAAAGAAAAGTATGCCCATTTCCAGGTATAAAGCTACTTACGTCAGTCTTTACTATACTCTACAAGAAACCCAGCTTTTAATAACAATGAAAAACTAGGAAGCATATGAAAACACAAGTTATACCTTCCGAGAGAGAACACAATCATGACATAATAGTTGGAATGATATGACAGTAAACTTAAAATAACTGTTTTTAATAGGTTAACAGTTTTCATGGGAAAAGGTAAAGAGCATACATGATTAAATGGCTAATTTCAACAAAGAGGTGGAAATTATAAGAAAGAATCCAAAGGCAATGTTAGAAATGAACAACACTAACAAAGATGAAGTCTCTGACAGTCTCTTCAGTAGATTCAATTCAGTAGTAGAAAGAATTGCCTAACATCAAGATAGGTCAATAGAAATTATACAAACTGAAACACACACACACACACACACACACCACTTATACATATACACAATATATGGATTTCTACTGATTACAAAATTTTATTTTATCTTTGTTATATTATAGACTAGACGGGTTTGGCATCAGTATTAGAAGCAAGTCCTTTGAAAAGAATTCATTGCTGATGGTTGACTTTCAGAGGCCTGTTTATCAAAGTGAATAATCATTAATCAGGAAGATTTAAAGCCAGTTCTAGTGATTAATAATTAGTATAGCTATAGGAAAATTCTGAAAGAGATGGGAATAGCAGAACACCTGATCTGCCTCTTCAGAAATCTGTATGCAGGTCAGGAAGCAACAGTGAGAACTGGACATGGAAAAACAGACTGGTTCCAAATAGGAAAAGGAGTTCGTCAAGGCTGTATATTGTCACCCTGCTTATTTAACTTATATGCAGAGTACATCATGAGAAACACTGGACTGGAAGAAACACAAGCTGGAATCAAGATTGCTGGAGAAATATCAATAACCTCAGATATGCAGATGACACCACCCTTCATGGCAGAAAGTGAAGAGGAACTAAAAAGCCTCTAGATGAAAGTGAAAGTGGAGAGTGAAAAAGTTGGCTTAAAGCTCAACATTCAGAAAACGAAGATCATGGCATCCGGTCCCACCACTTCATGGGAAATAGATGGGGAAACAGCGGAAACAGTGTCAGACTTTATTTTTTCTGGGCTCCAAAATCACTGCAGATGGTGACTGCAGCCATGAAATTAAAAGACGCTTACTCCATGGAAGGAAAGTTATGACCAACCTAGATAGCATGTTCAAAAGCAGAGACATTACTTTGCCAACAAAGGTCCGTCTAGTCAAGGCTTTGGTTTTTCCTGTGGTCATGTATGGATGTGAGAGTTGGTCTGTGAAGAAGGCTGAGCACCGAAGAATTGATGCTTTTGAACTGTGGTGTTGGAGAAGACTCTTGAGAGTCCCTTGGACTGCAAGGAGATCCAACCAGTCCATTCTGAAGGAGATCAGCCCTGGGATTTCTTTGGAAGGAATGAAGCTCAAGCTGAAACTCCAGTACTTTGGCCACCTCATGCGAAGAGTTGACTCATTGGAAAAGACTCTGATGCTGGGAGGGATTGGGGGCAGGAGGAGAAGGGGACGACAGAGGATGAGATGGTTGGATGGCATCACTGACTCAATGGACGTGAGTCTGAGTGAACTCCGAGAGTTGGTGATGGACAGGGAGGCCTGGCGTGCTGTGATTCATGGGGTCGCAGAGAGTCGGACACGACTGAGTGACTGATCTGATCTGATCTGATAGGTATAGAAAATGATAGGGACTTGATTTATAAATTCTCAATTCTGTGTATATTCTAATTACTGATTTGGTCTAAGAGTAAATGAAAAGCATACTTACAACTGTTAATAGATTTTTTTCCCCAAGTTTGTTATGGCTAGTCTTTATGTTAAGCTGTACTTCTAATTGGGGTTTCTCAAGTGGCACTAATGGTAAAAAAAACCCACCTGCTAATGCAGGAGACACAAGAGACATGGGTTCGATCCCTGGGTCAGGAAGATCCCCTGGAGGCAGGCATGGCAACCCACTTCAGTATTCTTGCTTGGAGAATCCCATGGACAGAGAAGCCTGGCAGGTAGTGGTCCATAGGGTTGCAAAGATTCAGACATGACTGAAGCGACTTAGCACACATGCACATACTTCTAATTGTTAAATATTCCAATGTTTATGAGATATTAAGATAAACCAAAATAGGCTCCGATTGTGATACCATGTTTTTATTTTTTATAACTGTGGGATAAATGTCTTGAGATTATTCAGAAGATCAAAATCTCTAATATTTTAATCAAATATTGTTTAGAATTCCTCTCTCCACTATTGTAGATCACAGATTCAGGCAAAAACATTAATTTCTGTAATATTATTACAAATTTACAGAGTAATTTCAACTGTAGACATTAAAAATTAAATTAAATGTGAGAAGCAGCAGCAAATGACATTTGATGCATTACTGTGGTGCAGCTTAGTGTGTGGGATTTTAATTTTGAAAATACTGTAGGAGTGAGTTGTGGGAGAAAGAAAATTATCTATTGCAGAAACAACTCGTCTCAAGATAGTGTCTATGTATGCGATTACTTTTGTCAGAAACTGTGTAATTGACAATAATTTGCTTGCTAATCTAATTAAACTATGAACAAATGGTGCAAGAAATTGTAAAGAATTCTAGGTAAAGCCTTGGGCTCTTCTTGATGGATGTTACTGAAGGTACTAGGCTTATTTTTCCGAGTCATTATTTTATGCATTGGATAGTGGAGAGGGAATTGAAAGATCATTTTTGCAGTAGTTCTGTGTTTAAACTCCCAGACAACCTACTAGCGTTTGAAGTGTAATCATTGAGGGGTGGGGTGGGGAAGGAGGAGTTAGGTAGCTGGCAAGCCAGCAATGAATCCTTTAGCTATAACCTCACCAATCCCTGCCTTCTAACCCTCAAGGATCCCCACGTGTCTCCAACTACAAGCTCACACCAGTCTTCTGAGACCAAATGGGCCCTGCTTCAAAGGAGTTCTGCCTCAGAAGCTTGCCTTGGCATCAAACCTCACTTTTCTTCTCACTATGCTTAAAAGGATCAAAATTTTAAAGCAGATCATCAATATGTGCCTGGCAAGCAGGAGTGTCTTTGGAGAACTACAGGACAAGCTATTTCAGAAAATCTTGAATTTTTGATCATTGTATTCATGATATTTGCTGAAATATATGTAAATATACCCCTTCCTTTTTAACCCGTTTCATTATCATTCCACCTGTCTGTATATTGTTTCATTCATTAATAATCCATTTATTTCATTATTCAATAAATATATATTGAGGTCACACTATGCACCAGGGCTTCCCTGGTGGCTCAGCTGGTAAAGAATCTGCCTGCAATGCAGGGGATCTGGGTTTGATCTCTGGGTCATGAAGATCCCCTGGAGAAAGGAATGCAACCCATTCCAATATTCTTGCCTGGAGATTTCCATGGACAGTGGAGCCTGGCAGGCTATGATCCAAGGAGTCACAAAGAGTCAAACACGACTGAGCTACTAACACTTTCACGCCACCCACCAGGTGTGTTGCTGTAGTTGTTTAGTTGCTCACTTGTGTCCAACTCTTTGTGACTCCCTGGACTGTATAGCTCACCAGGCTCCTCTGTCCATGGGATTCTCCAAGCAAGAATACTTGGAGTGGGTTGCCATTTTCTTCTCCAGGGGATCTTCCCAACCCAGGGATCAAAACAGCATCTCCTGCATTGGCAGGCGGGTTCTTTACCACTGAGTCACCTGGGAAACTCATCCACCAAGTGGATTCTAGGTATATTCGTAGTTTGCATATATCTGACAAATGCCTGCATTTTATTTTCTCTAAGATCTACTAAATGCTTCTGTTTCTTGTGGTGGTTCACATATGCTTTTTTAAAAAATAAATTTTTATTGGAGTATAGTTGATTTACAATGTTGTGTTGATTTTAGATGTACAGCAAAGTGAATTCGTTTTACATATACATATATCCACCCTTTGTTTTGTTTTTTTAGATTTTTTTTCCCAGATAGGCTGTTTCAGAGTATTGAGTAGAGTTCCCTGTGATATACAGCAGATTCTACTCAGTTATCTATTTTATATATTGTGGTGTATATATATCAAGGGCTTCCCTGGTGACTCAGTGGTAAAGAAACCACCTTTAATGCAGAGATATGGGTTCTACCCTGGGTCAGGAAAATCCCCTGGAGAAGGAAATGACAATTCACTCCAGTATTCTTGCTTGGGAAATCCAATAGACAAAGGAGCCTGGCAGGCTACAGTTCATAGGGTCACATGATTTAGCGACTAAACAACGACAAATATATATCAGCCCCAATCTCTCAGTTTATCCTCCACCCTTATCCCTTGGTAACTGTAAGTTTGTTTTCTACATCTGTCACTCTACTTCTGTTTTCTAAAAAAAGTTTATTGTATCATTTTTTTTAGATTCTACATCTAAGCGATATCTTATGATATTTGTCTTTCTGTGTCTGACTTACTTCATTCAGTATGACAGTCTCTAGGTCCATCCATGTTGTTGCAAATGGCATTATTTTATTCTTTTTATGTCTGAGTAATATTCCATGGCATATATGTATCACATCTTTATTCATTCCTCCATTGATGGGCATTTAGGTTGCTTCCATGTCCTGACTATTGTAAACAGAGCTGCAGTGAACACTGGGGTGCATGTGTCTTTTTGAATTATGTTTTTCTCCATTTTATTTCCATTTATTTGTTTGCTGCCATTAAGATATAAACTCCAAGGGGTAAATATCATGCCTACTACTTGGTCTAACACATGGGCACCACATCCTTGGGAATAAATTTCAATAAACATTTATAGAATAAATTCTTCTGTAGCAAGACTTGTTTATTTTTATCTGTGTTTCCTCAAGTTTTGGTTTATTGGATTATCTGTAAATGTTTAATGGATAAAGAACTAATTAATTAATATATTCTAACCTCTTATTTTTTAACCCAAAATCCTTGGACTTTTTTTTAACTTTTATTTTGACCATTTATTGAATTTCTGCCACTTTGTTCCATAACCTCATACTTGTTACTGATGCATTTGCTTCCCAAACCTGTCTGTATTTCTTACTTGAACACTGTGTCTCTAATCATTAGTCCTTCTTTTAGTTACCTGGAGTTCCTATCCTAACAATTCAAATTTCCACAGCTAATGTTCCTGTTCTGCCTTATCTTACAGCCATTCAAGTCTTGGCATAATAGCCTCTGTTATCTTGTGCTCAAACCTCCTGGCTTAAGAGGGCCAGCCTGTCCTGAACCTTGCTACCATGCCCCAAGTTTAAATGAGGTGACAAGATAACATTTTCTGACTTGAAATTTTGAGTTCAGTTATTTCTATATTCTGACTGTACTCAACATTTTCTCTAAAATCCATTTACTTCATTTGATTTGGAATATCTATCTTTCCCCTGAAAATAAAGTCTGTGGGGGCCATTGACTATGCTGTATCTTTATCTTCCTATTTTCTGTTACATTGCTGCCATTGTAGCATCTAGCTCAGTGCATTATTTTAAATAGTTGTACCATATATAAGGTAAAATCAAAACCAAATAATAAAATATAGTAATAAAATCAAGTAACAAAATAGGGAAAAATTTGGAAGATGATGAAGTATTTCTTATATAATGACCTCTCTCAAATATATAAATTATTTACAAATCCACACTATTAGAAGCTAGTATATTATTAAGCTTCAGATAGGGAATTTGTCCCATGTGAGCCTTCCAAGCTATCTGAGTGTTTTGAATTGATGACAGCTTTAATCTGAAATTTTGTATTATAAATTTCAAAACATAATTTCAGTTTTGATGAAGTTATCTGGAGACCCTTAGGTATTATTGCTAATAAAGATGTAAAAAGTGAAAGTCACTCAGTCATATCTGATTTTTTGTGGCCCCATGGACTATACAGTCCATGGAATTCTCCAGGCCAGAATACTGGAGTGGGTAGTCTTTCCCTTCTCCAGGGGATCTTCCCAACTCAGGGATCAAACTCAGGTCTCCCGCATTGCAGGTGGATTCTTTACCAGCTGAGCCACAAGGGAAGCCCCAAGATGTAAAACTGATATATAATATAGCTAATGCATAATATTATCTTACATTTGTAAAAATATCTGTAGTTTAATAATCATCATTCTGTACATTTCTCATTTAATCCCCAGGATAGTACTCTGAGGTAAGTGTATTATCTCCATTTTTAAGGTGTGAAGCTTGGAGATGTTAAAGTGACTTGCCCAAAACCAAAACTCACCACTTCTCATGTTACCTTTTGTACTTTTTTCAAAATTAATACATCATCCTCTGTTCGAAGTTCAGTAGAATATGACTGACTGACTCTTTGTGTTGCTTTTTAATTTAGAAGAACTCATCATTGGTAGGTGAAAGCATGATACTAATTTAGATTTAATTTGGACATATTTAATTTTTGGTATATTTTAATAACTTAAAATTATTTCTACTGTAAGTTTCTGAGTTATTTTGAATGCACAGTGGTAACTATCACAATCTATCAAAATTGAAATAAGTAAGTATTAGAGCTGGAAAGATCAGAGAGTACCTATAGACCCAGTATAGTTAATGACTTACCCATAGACATTCTGTTGATCAAGACAAGATTACCAAACACAATTCATTTAATGTCTGATGCACTTCTCTACATGATGTTAGAAGTCATGGGCACATAAATAAATATTAAATGCTGACTATACCAGGTGCTTCATGCCAGCCTCCATAGTCAGATTGAACTAGTCACACAATATTCCCAACTGTTTCCGTCATCAGATGTCAGCACCACATGCATTACCTCACATTTGATTAATCTAAGAGATGTCCTGAATGCATAGCAAAAGGTTGGGTAAAACTCATGAGGTGAATCTGTTTTATTTATAATGCATACAGTTATCTTTCATGTTGATTTTCCAATTATGGATTTTGATAATATATTTTTGTTCAAAATGTTGCATGCTATTATGATTTGCTTGTTACACATGTTTGAATTTGTATCTTTAACCTTCAGTGTGTAAATTTATATAAATATATTTTTTAAATATTTTATTTTATTATTTAAAATTAATTTATTTGTTTTAATTGGAGGCTAATTACTTTACAATATTGTAGTGGTTTTGCCATACGTTGACATGAATCAGGCATGGGTGTACATGTGTTCCCCATCCTGTACCACCCCTCCCACCTCCCTCTCCATCCCATCCCTCCGGGTCATCCCAGTGCTTCGGCCCTGAGCGCCCTGTCTCATGCATTGAACCTGGACTGGCAATCTATTTCACACATTGTAATATACATGTTTCAATGCTATTCTCTCAAATCGTCCAACCCTCACCTCTTCCCAGAGTCCAAAAGTCTGTTCTTTACTCTTTTGCTGTCTTGCATAAAGATGGTTGTCGTTACCATCTTTCTAAATTCCATATATATGCATTAATATACTGTATTGGTATTTTTCTTTCTGACTTACTTCACTCTGTATAATAGGCTCCAGTTTCATCCACCTCATTAGAACTGACTCAAATATGTTCTTTTTTATAGCCGAGTAATATTCCATTGTGTATATGTACCACAACTTTCTTATCCATTCATCTGCCAATGGACATCTAGGTTGCTTCCATGTCCTAGCTATTGTAAGCAGTGCTGCAAAGAACACTGGGGTACATGTGTCTTTTTCAATTCTGGTTTTCTTGGTGTGTATGTCCAGCAGTGGGATTGCTGGGTTGTATGGCAGTTCTAAGGGACTATAGAGCTATCAGGAACTTTTCTGATAGCTTAGCTGGTAAAGAATCCACCTACAGTGCAGGAGACCCCAGTTTGATCCTGAGTCGGGAAGATCCACTGGAGAAGGAATAGGCTACCCACTCCAGTATTCTTGGGCTTCCCTGTGGCTCAACTGGTAAAGAATTCACCTGCACTGTGGGAGACCTGGGTTTGATCCTTGAGTTGGGGAGATCCCCTGGAGATAGGAAAGGCTATCCTCTCCAGAGTTCTGGCCTGGAGAATTCCATGGACTATATAGTTCATGGGGTTGCAAAGAGTTGGACATGACTGAGTGACTTTCACTTTCACTTTATGGCAGTTATATTTCCAGTTTTTTAAGGAATCTCCTCACTGTTCTCCATAGTGTCTGTATTAGTTTGCATTCCCATCAACAGTGTAAGAGGATTCCCTTTTCTCCACACCCTCTCCAGCATTTATTGTTTGTAGACTTTTTGATGGCAGCCATTCAGATCAGCACAAGATGGTACCTCATTATGGTTTTGATTTGCATTTATCTGATAATGAGGGATGTTCAGCATCTTTTCATGTGTTTTTTAAGATATTAACTCTTTACCACTTCCATTAAGCAAGGGTCCATGTGTGCCTTGTCTTGGCTTTAATGAAAATGACAAGTAGAAGGAGAAAAATAGAATTGGAATGCCCAGTTCTCTAGCATGAGGAATATTTCTTTACCAAAGACATAAAGGATAAAATTGATTTTCAACAACTATAAATGGTGTTTTTCTGAAGTTCCTGAAGTATTTATTTTTCACAATTTATCACATGTCCAAAAGATCATGATTTTAGGAACTTTTGTAGTCTCCTTTGGGAAAGAGTAATTTGATTTGTGGGAAGCTTTCATTTATTATTATTATTATTTCCTGAAAATAAATATGACAAATCAAATTTTTAGAAATCCCTTTCCCTCTCAGTCTTTTGAGTTAAAAATCTTATGAATTATTAAATACAAACAGATAAATCTGACTCTACCTTTCAAAATGAGTGGCATTCTTGCTTTTTACCCTTAAACATAAAGACCAGCTATTTACAACCCTGCTTTTTTATAATTTTTTTTTTAAATTTCTGGTGATTGGGGAAAATGCTTCTTACTTGTAGACTCTCTTATAAATGTAGAAAGATAATATCTATAATCTTTACAACCTCTCACTTCAAAGACCTTACAAATATGCAAATCTCATTTATTTTTCAGTTCTCTGTGCTGTTTGTAAAAATACCCTCCAGGCACAAGTACAATCAACTAGCAGTAGTTCGAAATTGTTTAAAAGAAACAGCAGCAGAAAAAAAAAAAATCAAACCCTAACGAACCAAATAATATAGCATAAAATAACAATTATAACCTTCCCAGCCCAGGAAAATAGGCTGTTAAAATGACAACAGTAACAAAACTTGCTTAGTTGGACAAACAGCACTTTAAGAGACCATGTGACATCCGAACAGCATGGAACAGAACATATATTTTAAGAACATATTTCTTTAATACTTTCTCTTGAGAGTTATCACTGATGCTTTGACCATTGGAAATAACCTCCTTATACAACATTTAACTTCAAGTGTTCTGAATCCCCTAAGAAATTCACATACATCTGTCTGTGCGTGAAAGAATGTATAAATCTGAAGACATTTGGCACTGTGTATATTTGACACCCCGCCGTATCCTTAGGCATCATCTCGCCCCCCCTTTTTTTCTTGCATAAACTGCTTGTATAAACCTGCATAACATCCTTATTCACACACTACCATAAGAGCAATTCATAGGTCTCAGTCTCTAAAATGACTCACAATCTAGCACAGATGCTAAATAGAGCCTTGCTTTCCCTTTGTTACTATATAACACAGAACTCGTGTCTATGAGGGCTTAGCACTCTTTGGTTCAAATCTACGGTTTGAAAACAACTCATTGGCATCTCCAATGTTTTTCTTTTTGCCAGCTTGTATCAAAAAAGCAGAGAAGTGGTGCTGGTCAGGGAAAGTGGGAAACACACAGACTAGACCAGGAAATGGACAGAAAAGAGGAACACAGCAGCAAACGGGTATTGTAATAATGCCTGTCTGGCCATGCATAACCCTCAGTGCAGTTCAGTTCAGTCGCTCAGTCGTGTCGGACTCTTTGTGACCCCATGAATTGGAGCACACCAGGCCTCCCTGTCCATCACCAGCTCCCGGAGTTCACTCAAACTCATGTCCATCGAGTCGGTGATGCCATCCAGCCATCTCATCCTCTGTCGTCCCCTTCTCCTCTTGCCCCCAATCCCTCCCAGCATCAGAGTCTTTTCCAATGAGTCAGCTCTTGCATCAGGTAGCCAATGTACTGGAGTTTCAGCATCATTCCTTCCAAAGAAATCCCAGGGCTGATCTCCTTCAGAATGGACTGGTTGGATCTCCTTGCAGTCCAAGGGACTCTCAAGAGTTTTCCCCAACACCATAGTTCAAAAGCATCAATTCTTTGGCGCTCAGCTTTCTTCACAGTCCAACTCTCACATCCATACATGACTACTTGAAAAACCATAGCCTTGACTAGATGGACCTTTGTTGGCAAAGTAATGTCTCTGCTTTTCAATATGTTATCTAGGTTGGTCATAACTTTCTTTCCAAGGAGTAAGCGTCTTTTAATTTCATGGCTGCAGTCACCATCTGCAGTGATTTTGGAGCCCATCTATTTGCCATGAAGTGATGGGACCAGATGCCATGATCTTAGTTTTCTGATTGTTGAGCTTTAAGCCAACTTTTTCACTCTCCTCTTTCACTTTCCTCAAGAGGTTTTTTAGTTCCTCTTCACTTTCTACCATAACTTGCCAATGCTGCAAGCCAGTAACCCGTACCCCGTTACCAGGCAACAATTACGCAAGCTCATTAACTGTCTTCGCTCAGCCATTGGTTGGTGCCAGAGTGGGTCTCTCCCACAAGCGAGCACCTCTTGCTGAGTGACCATTAGTGGGCCATTAGGCCAAAAGTTGGTGGAGTGGTAGTTGTCGTCAGGTGGAGTGAAGTAAGAGGGGGATCCTGGCCACCTTCCTTTCAGTCTCCAATTCACCTGGCCTCAGGCCAGCAGTGGGCTTGGGGGACTCTGGGAACAGGCTGGGGCTTGTGTCCTACAGAATCTAGAGCCCTCGCCATGGTCTGGCCCAGGCCCTGAGGTGGAAGTGAACCTCCCCCTACCATCCCCGCCTCTGTGACCTAAGGACGGCAGCGGTAGTCTACCTGGGATGCATTCTCTGGGGCCTGGTGCCCACCATTTGGGTGCCCTGAGGAGCCTGAGGGCCAGTTGGGTCCCTCAGTGAAGACAGTTGGGCAGGGTCTGGGGACTTGGCCTGAGGGAGCCGCCAACTGAGATCTGCCTCCTCTTCAGCTAGGACCTGGACCACAGAGGGTGACAGTTGTGCCTTGAGACCTTTCCCTTTCTTGTCAGAACAGAGAACAACATTTGTCTGACAGAGATTTACAGGAACATCGGTATCTTACCTCAAGAACAAAGGCTGTGTCACCAAAAAGTTTGCAACAACTAACCATGCCCCTCCCTCACCTTTCCAAGAAAAGGGCTTTGTTAAAAGCTTTTGGGGAGTTGGGTGGTTTTAAGACATAAGCCACTCATCTTACATGGCCCTGCAATAAACCTTTCTCTGTTCCAAATTGATGTTTTGGTGTTGAATGGCCTCATTATGAGGCAAGCACACAGACTTAACAGTAGTAGAGGGCACCCTGCCATGCTGAGAGGTCATCATGTTAAACAAGGGAACTGAGATGAGATGAGAACAGAATGTGAGCGCCACCATCTTTCATCAGAGCTCTTGATTGCTTTTAGAGTTGAGATAGCCAAAGTCTTTTTTGTTTTCTTCCTCTAGGAAGCAAATGAAGGTTTTGACAGGATCACAGTCAAAGATTACTCAGAAAGCAGGTAACAAAATGCAGTGCTCTGTATGGTAGCCTTGCTGGGCTTCTTTTCATGGATATTTTATTCAACTTATTTAAAATTATCATCACTATGAGTGTCTTTGGCAGCTAACAGGTACCCTGGTGCATCTGAAGTAATGCCGCTAGGAAGAACAGGTGTCTCTACCTGCATTATGAGTCTGTTTGCTGGTGTGACTGGAAGCGGTCCTGCACAGTTGTTTCTGGGAATGGCTGATCCATTCCTTATTAATTACTTAGACCTCCTAACTGCCTCACTGGTTATCCTCATTTTCTGAAGTACTCTGGAGAGGCAAATGAATAGCCTGACATACTTTCCAATAAGAAAAAATGCAGCTTGGGCAACAATGAAGTGGCTAAGGCCAATCTCTTTCTATAAGTAGAGCGCTTAGTATAGAAACAATTTTTTGTATGTTTTAGTGTTCATAATTAGTTAGAAGTGAGTGAAACACACATTCATGTGGATGCATGCTCTCACATGCGTACATACACATATATATTCCTTTCAGAATACTATAGAAACTACATGGTACAAAAAGATAATTATCTATTTAAAACATGCTGGGGCTTTTGGCATTAATTGTTTTTGTACAGGTGATGAGAGTGGACTCTGAATTCCCTATCAACACTGTAATGTAACTTGTCTTTGGTTAGAAGGGATAAATTTTCCCTATGGTGCTGATTGACACAATGATGTTTTTATTGCTGTGTTGACTGTTTCAAAAATATAATTTCTAGGTTGGCAAATATTATCACAGGTGTACTAATGTTACATGGAGCACTTGTAGAAGTATTGGAGTAGCTAAACTATTAAATCTTTTTTGGTTTATTGGGGGAACTGGTTCATTACCTTAGGTTTTCTAAGCATTGATACTTTTTGAGTTATTTTTTATACTCTTTGCACTGGTTGTGAAATGATAATTAGACCTGACTTTGAGATTTCAGAAATGGTGCTCAGTTCAGTTCAGTTTTCATTCCAATCCCAAAGAAAGGCAATGCCAAAGAATGCTCAAACTACCACACAATTGCATTCATCTCACACGCTAGTAAATTAATGCTCAAGATTCTCCAATCCAGGCTTCAACAGTACATGAACCATGAACATCCAGATGTTCAAGCTGAATTTAGAAAAGCTATAGGAACCAGAGATCAAATTGCCAACATCTATTGGATCATCAAAAAAACAAGACAGTTCCAGAAAAACATCTACTTCTGCTTTGTTGACTATGCCAAAGCCTTTGACTGTGTGGATCACAACAAACTGTGGAAAATTCTGAAAGAGATGGGAATACCAGACCACCTGACCTGCCCCCTTGAGAAATCTGTATGCAGGTCAGGAAGGAATAGTTAGAACTGGACATGGAACAGACTGATTCCAAACTGGGAAAGGAGTGTGTCAAGGCTGTATATTGTCATCCTGCTTATTTAACTTACATGTAGAGTACATCATGAGAAACGTTGGGCTGGATGAAGCACAAGCTGGAATCAAGATTGCTGGGAGAAATATCAATAACCTCAGAAATGGTACTAAACATTATTAATTTGATCCCTATGCATTGTTTTTGTCTCTGTCTACATCATAGCTTCTGTTTCCTGAATATTTCTATACCATGTACTTTTCCTTAACCCATGATATTTTTCAAATCTGTAACAGAAACTAAATGAGATACTGGGGGGAAATGAGCTCTAAAAAACTTTGCACTTCTCAGAAATTTCTGACCCTGAGCATGGATACCTGATGTCAGTTGAGCAGTCTTTATTCACCTTTTAGAGAACAGTTTTCATTCCTCCTGTTATGTACTGTGATCTGTGGGACTGAACCAAGATTTCAATCCTGACTTCTGTTCTGGTTGTAAACATGATTATATAGTACTAGGTGTTCATATAACCTCTTTCTCCTAAGTAACACAAAAGATTTTCCTATCCCTCACCTCTGTTATTACCTATAAGCAATCACAGCTATACATATTTTTCCATGTCACAAAGGGAGAAATGGAGAGAAAATGATAAAAGGATTTGTTTGTCATCACAGTGACAGTCTAGGTTTGAGCTTTGTTCAATCCCTGAGTCGGGATGATCCCCTGGAGAAGGAGTTGGCAACCTACTCCAGTATTCTTGCCTGGAGAATTCCATGGACAGAGAAGCCTGGCAGGCTACAGTTCATTGGATCACAAAGAATCGGACACGACTGAGCAACTAACTTTAACTTTTTTTTTTTTTTTTTTTACTGAATCTCATATTCTTCCTTCTATTAAGCAACTCCTCAGTAAGAGAGTAGATAAAGGGAGGGATAGGAGTGGGAGGAGAATGGATGCAACATGATAGATTGGAAGATATTCTGATAGGTCTCCTAGAATGCCATCTGTAGAAATCCCTCCTGATTTGGAATCATCCTGGTCTAAAGGGGGTCTAAACCCCCTTCTAGGACCCAAGAGTGGGCTCTTGCCTAACACTCGGAAATAAATTTGTCTGAGGAGACACACATGCTGACAAAGCAAGATAATTTATCGGCAAGGGGCTCCAGAGAGGAGAGCAGCAGGAGTAAGGGGACTGAGGAGGACTGCTTTGCCACTTGGCTTGCAGCCTCAGGTAGAATGGTAATAAAGTTATTTTCTGTGTTGTCTCTTGCCATTTTTGTCAGGTCTCACTGTTGCTGTGTGTGAAATGGCAGGATTAGGCGTATGCATTATTAAAACTAGATTCTTAAAAATTAAAGATTACTGTAGGGAATAGGAATTTATGTCTTGGTCATAAGGTGAACTATCAATCAGAAGCCTACAGAGATGACTTTTATTTATATGGGTTAATTTTTTAACCATAGACTGGGATTTCAATGCTCATTTAATTTCAAGTTCTGATTCTAATGAGAACTTCCCTTGGTATTTATTGCCAAGAGTGACAACTCCATTACAAAAAAGCATAAATTTCTTGATATATATTTGTTTTGTTTTGTTTTGCAAGCTAAACTCCTTTATAAATATGTTTTCCCTATGTTTTCTGCCTGAGGAGCCATCTGGCAAGGTGTAAACAAACTCACAATGCACATTGACAGAAGCTTGGTATGTCAGCAGAAAATTAATAGTTGTTTTGCTTTTGTTGCTAATACAATTGATCATGTGAAGCTATATAATTTTTTGTTTATCTCCACGTTTATCTCCAAGTTTTTCCACATTATTAACACCTTGGTTTTCCTTTGATTATAAAAATTAATGAAATCTATAATAACTCTTTGTGTGAAATACTGCTTAATACAGCAAGGATGTATCAGGGCATTATTATCTTTCCCTTGTGTCCGTACCATGAAAATAACTTTTAGTACATTTTTATTTTTTGATCACAGAATTCTACACAGAAAGAGCACAATACACATGAGAAGTACTAAAATCAGGAATAGATGATATCAGTGAGCCTCCAGCACTTACAAAAATATTGTCCAAATTGTCCTTTAGTACTCACTGGACACTACTCTTTGAGAGAAGAAAACAATCAGGTCTAGAGTATAAATTATGCAGTGAACAAAACAGATGAAATCAATAGTAGGAAAAACATTCACATATTTTTATTAGTAGATACTCATAGCATGCTGGGAATTTCTACTACCTCCCCTCTTTTAAGGTTATTCTTTGGCTCTACCATTTTAGGAAAGTTTGACAATGGCAGGACAACATTATAACTGAAATAATGTTTTCTCAACCCTTAAAAAGTTGGCAGAGTTGTCATTTTTTTCCCAGTGGTTAATGATATTATTTGGTAGAGACTTATCTGAAGATACTGATTTTTAGCTTTGATTGTCTATGTGACTTCAAACATTATTCATTTTCTCAACCTCCCAAAAGTGATAAAAATTTTCTTCTAAAACTCTCTGATTAAAGATAATTATGTAATAACACTTTTAGTCCTCTATTTTTATAAAGCCTACTGCCAAAAAAAGGAGATAAACTCTCTTCAGTGAAACAAGAAAGTAGCTATAGCTATCAAACTATAAAAGCCCACTGCAAATATGGTAATGTTTGAAGTAAGGCTGGGTAGGACACAGTCAACAGAGCTCTGGTGAACTTTAAAGTTTCTCCAAGACCCAGTGGAGCAAGAGATCCAGGCCACGACCTGGCAATGGACAGTGTGGTGAAACTGTAATGAACGTAATGCTGAAGGAGACCCCTGCAGCCAATGAGGGAGGAAAGCAGAGTGAAGGTCAGTCCCTGCTAGAGCTGTGACTTAAAAAACACAGAGACTTTTCTTTTTTTTGCATTTTTATTGAAGTATAGTTGATTTACAATGTTGTGTTAGTTTCTGCTGTACAGCAAAGTGAATCAGTTATACATACACATATGAGTGAAAGTTGCTTGGTCGTGTCCAACTCTTTGTGACCCCATGGACTATACAGTCCATGGAATTCTCCAGACCAGAATACTGGAGTGGGTAGTGTTTGCCTTCTCCAAGGGATCTTCCCAACCCAGGGATCAAACCCAGACCTCCTGCATTGCAGGTAGATTCTTTACCAGCTGAGCCACCAGGGAAGCCCAAGAAGACTGGAGTGAAGAAGCCCACTGAAGCCCACTCCAATGAAGAGGCCTAGCTCTTCTTCAGTGAATCTTTCTGACCAAGGAATTGAACTGGGGTCTCCTGCATTGCAGGTGGATTCTTTACCAACTGAGCTAACGGGGAAGCCCTATCTATATACATATCTTTTTTAAGGTACTTTTCCCATAAAGGCCATTACAGAGTATTGAGTGGAGTTCCCTGTGCTATAAATAGGTCCTTATTAGTTATCAATTTTAGGCATAATAGTGTGTATATGTTGAGCCCAATCTCCCAATTATCCCTCCCTTCCCCTTACTGTTACCGCATGGTAACAGTAAGTTTGTTTTCTACATGTGTAATTCTATTTCTGTTTTGTAGATAAATTCATTTGTACCTTTTTTAGATTCCACATGTAAGTGTTATCATGTATTTGTTTTTTTCCTGTCTGACTTCACTCAGTATGAATCTCTATGCTCAGGAACATTTTGAATGAGGAAAACCTAAAGAGATACAATCCCAGGTAGAAGGAAATAACAGATTTAATAAGACACTAATCCTGATAGTGTCTAACTTGAATCAAAGCTCCAAGTTTCCTCTAGTTCATTCTCAGACTCCCCCACTGGTCTTCAGTAAATAATCATCTCAGCTCAATGACAGGCCATATAATGAATTTGGCCTCTTTAAGCTGCATTCAGCAAAGGACAGTTTGAAAAAAAGACTGAAGAACATATATCACAAGAGGATTTACACAAGTCAGTAAGTGAAGAATTTTAAAATAGGGTTCTATTTCTCAAAGAATTCATAGTTGACATAATCTCTCTTTAAAAAAAAAAAAGACAAATAGGTGAAAGAAAAGGTTTAAAAAGAGGCTATAAGGAGACACTGCCAAGTAAAGATAAGTACATATAATAAATAAATAAAGACCAATGAACACTGAGCAACAAAGGGCATACAGCAAAAACAGAATATTCATCAGGAAAATAGATAATATGTCTGAACATTCAAATTCCTTTCTGATTATGTTTGTAATGAAAGCAATCTGCTTGTAATAAGTGATTTCAGTGGATTGGGGGGATGTGTGGAGAGTATGTTTCCGTAAAATGCACAATTCCTGAAGTACTACATTTAAAGCTAAGATATATAAAGCCATAAAAAAAGTAAATTTTCCATTGAAAAGACATTCTAAAATTTATAGGGAATTTTCCATGTGTATTAGGAAAAATTATCTGTTCAGATTAATTGCATTATTAAACTCAGAGTGCAATAGCAGTAACCAAAGGATAAGCTTTTTTTTTTTTTTTTTGAAGTAAACTTCCAAACCTCAATTCCTGCATGATAGCACAAAAAGGACCAAGTGACACCTGTGCATGCAATGAATTGCATGACAGAAAAGGAACCCTGACTTTAGTGAACAGGAAACTTTAATAATGGACAATAAGCTTGTCTTGTTTTTACTTCAGAGGAAGACACCATATCTTCCAGGACTGCCAGCAATGTTGTTTGCTATACAGACACCTGTGAAAAGAATAGTCTGGAAGAAACACTAGTCAGTCTTTTGCTCATAAAATCTGCAGAAAACCAAGAGGCCCATAGAGAAATGAATGATCCCAATAATTATCTACCCCATGTGTCTATGTCTCTTGACCTGTGAAATTTCCCATGAGTACATCACACTGCAAACTACTCTAATTATTCTGACTGATGAAGTGGGACCATATTTGTTCAATTTGTCATTTAAGGTTTGGCACAAGTGGTACCTCTATCAGTCAAGGGGTGCAATGTGACAATGCTTCCAATGTAATTTCTTGGCTCTCCGGTAAGCCTTAGGGTTCCCAATCAGTTTAAATAATTATGTCTAGGCTTTGCTGTTGAAGAAACCACTTGTGGGTGTCCATGTTACCAACCAGGTTGTGTTAGTCTGTGCTGTGGCATGACTGACCAACAGTTATAGAAACGTGGGATGGAGAACGTATTCAGGTGTTTTGCATGAGAGTTGCAAATACAGAGGCTGTCCTCTGCTGTTTGTGATACGTTTCTCAGGAAGTCTAAGAGTTATGGCAATCAAATTTCTGTCAGGGAATGGCAGACCTAATTCCAGGTGGTTCAGTGATAAAAGAATCTGCTTGCCAGTGCAGGAGACACAGGAGACATGGGTTCAATCACTGGGTTAGGAAGATCCCTTGGAGGAGGAAATGGCAACCCACTCCAGTATTCTTGCCTGGAGAATCCTGTGGACAGAGGAGCCTGAGGGGCTATAGTCCATAGTGTCAACAAATAGGTGAACATGAGTCAGTTGGACTGACCCAAGAGTCAGTTTAATTTAAGGTGTTTGCAATAGTTTGGGAGAGCAATGTCAGGCATAGCTTGAGTAAATAGTGGCAGAATTCAATTCTGAAAGATGAAAATTATTAATGTTCTTTCCTCAATTCCCAGGTCCCAGGGTCACTGTTGCCCCTCCACTGCCATAAAATAAGTGTGTCCCATTTCCCAGTCTAGTGGACATAGTTTCACCTTTCTTGCAAGCATCCCCTACTTGCATCTATTGGCTGGGAGGATCAGGGGCAAGAGGGACAAAGACACTTTTCTAAAGCTTACAGAAATCACTATTTTCTTACTTTAACCTACACGAAGCACTGTAGGGGGGCCTCAACAAGAAGTGTACTTGGATAAGTGGTTATTATCCTATGGTCAAGGACCATGTCAGTCCAAATAGAAAATCCAGGTGACTGAACCAGAATTAAGCTTGAATCCTCTAAGCCCATTTTAAAAGAGTGTAGCAATATGCCAGCCTAAAGTTGCTGGATTCTGGTGAGAGCTCTTCTCCTGACTTACAGATGACTGCTCTCATGGTCTGTGTTCAAATAGCCTGTCCTTGGTATCTACTCTGAGAGAGAGAGATAGGGAGAGGAATCTCTATCTCTACTTAGAAACCCACCAAATCTAATGGCTTAGGACCTTACCCATGTTACCTTATTTAATCTTTATTAGGTCCTAAAAGCTACATCTTCAAAAACAGTCACATTGAGAGTGAGGGCTTCAACATGTGAATTTGAGGAGGTGGGGGGGAAACTTAGGCCATACTATGGAATACATTTTTTGTTAAATAGTCTTAGTTTTGCTGTGTTAGCAAATATGTCCTGAAACCTCAGTGAACTAGCCTAGTAAAACTTCATTTCTCTATCAGACACAGAGATCTGGACTTCTTCAATCCTGTGATTCATCCATCTCAAATGTGATTTTCAGGGACACTTCAGCAAGGAAAATACAGTGTGGAACTGGAAAACCAAATATTGAATAATTCCTTTATAACCATAAAATTATAAAACTGGAGGAGGAAATAGAATCAAGTCCAATCTTTTTATCTATATGTTATAGGTGAGTAAAAGGAGCATTAAGAGGATAGATGAGTCACGCAGAACAAGATGGTGACTGGGTAGAAGCTGAATCCAGATGTTCTAGCTTAGTATGAGTTAACCAGTAGTTAACCAGTTTCATCTGGTTGAGATATTAGGTCCTGGAAATCAGAAAAACAAAGTAAATATGCTTTTAAGTCTAATTCTAGTCTAAAAATATTATAGAAAAATTTACATTCAAGAAATTTGACTAATTTACAAATTTGTTTCTGATATAGGTCTTGGTAATGATTTTTTCAGTCTGACGCCAAAGGTAAAAAAAAATAACAAAAGCAAAAAAAACCAAAAACAAAACAGAACTACATCAAACTAAAGGACTTCTGCACAGCAAAGGAAGCCATGGGAGAAAATGTTGCAAATTGTGGGTTAATATTAAAAATGTAGAGGGCTTCCCAGGTGGCGCGGTGGTAAAGAATTGACTTGCCAATTCAGGAGATGTAGGTTTGAGCCCTGGGTCGAGAAGATTCCCTGGAGAAGGAAATGACAACCCAATATAGCTAACTCATACAACTTAATAGCAAAAAAAGGAAAAACCTAATTAAAAGTGGTGAGAAGATCTGAAGAATTTTTTTTCCAAAAAGGAATACAGATGGCTAACAGGTACATGAAAAGATGCTCAACATTGTTAATCATCAGGGAAATGCAAATCAAAACTACAATATGATATCACCTCATACTTGTCAGAAAGGCTGTTGCCAAAAAACAAGAAATAACAAGTTCTGGTGAAGATGTGGAAAAAAGGGAATGCTTGTTCACTGTTGGTAGGAATGTAAATTGGTGTAGGTACTATTGAAAACGATATGGAGGTTCTGTGAAAAATTAAAAACAGAGCAATAACATGATCCAGCAATTCTACTTTTGGGCATTTATCTGAAGAGAAGGAAAACACTAACTTGAAAATATATATGGGCTCTTATATTCATTGCAGCATTATTGCTTGCTTGCTAAGTCACTTCAGTCGTGTCCGACTCTGTGCGACCCCACAGGCGGCAGCCCACTAGGCTACTCCGTCCCTGGGATTCTCCAGGCAAGAACGCTGGAGTGGGTTGCCATTTCCTTCTCCAATGCATGAAAGTGAAAAGTGAAAGTGAAGTCGCTCAGTTGTGTCCGACCCTCAGCGACCCCATGGACTGCAGCCTTCCAGGCTTCTCCGTCCATGGGGTTTTCCAGGCAAGAGTACTGGAGTGGGGTGCCATTGCCTTCTCCACAGCATTATTTACAATATCCAAAATATGGAAACAGTGGATTAATAGGTAAAGAAATAAATTGTGATATATACATGTACATATACGTGGAACATTTCCTATATGTGTAATATATATGTAATATTCAGTTATTGAAGATTTAAAGGAATAAAATCTTGCCATTTGAGACAAAATGGATGAACTTCAAGGGCATTTCACTAAGTGAAATGAATCAGACAGGGAAATAAATGCTGTATTATTTTCTTATGTGTGGAATCTGAAGGGAAAAATGCTCATAGATTCAGAGGAGAGATTAGCAGTTGCCCCAGAAACAGTGGAGTTGGAGGGGAGAAATAGGTGAACTTTTTTTTTTTTTAATTTAACTAAATTGAATTACATTTTAACATTATTTGTCCCCAAATTTCCATAAATTTAACAATATAGTTGGATCATACAAACAAAAACTTGTGTTAATATATTATTATATGGAAAAAATTTTGTTGGTCTTATTTTTTCAATAGTTTTGTTTTCTGATTTCTAGTTGTAGAATATATTTAACCACAGTTTCTTTCTATCCTCTGTGTCTATAATATGCTTTGTAAGTATAAACTTGACCTTGTTAGAGCTTTCTGAAAACTTATAATGTACCATAATAGCAAAAATTCATTTCTAAGACAAATTCTTCTAATAAATGGAACTCAAGGTAATTCAATTACTTATAAAATATATTCATTATTATTTCTAGTATGTATGGCATATTGGATTTCTTTTACATAGAAAGGGAAATGAAATCAAACCCACCATATATTCTATTCTCAATTCTGCATCTATTCAACGATTCTTAATTGTATTCTCCTGTGTTGCCATTTTAATCATTAAAGAAATAATTCTAAGACTCAGCCATTATACATAAGTATCAAATGCATTTCAAAGACTTTTTGTTAATATAAAATAATTTAGAATTTTATTCTGTTGCTATCTTTTGACTAGCAAGAAAGGGAACTCTTGTTCTTGTGAATCATAGATATTTTGAATATTTTATAAATTGAGTATGAATCATCTCTGTGCAGAGAGTTGAACCATTTCTTCAGCATGACCTTGGAGCAGAAAGACCAGATGGGCCTCAGTTCAATTTAACTTCAGTATTTCCAGAGTCTGTTAGCTATGTGACTGTTTTAGTCTGCTAACATTGCCATAACAAAATAACATAAACTTGGTGGCTTAAACAACAGAAATTTATTTCTTATAGTGCTAGAGGCTGGAAATGCAAGCTCAGTGTTTTGAGCAGGCTTAGTTTCTCCTGAGGGATTTCCTCTTGACTTGCTGATGGCCATCTCCTAGCTGTCTTCACAGGGCCTTTTATACAGATGTACATCTCCAGTGTCTTCTCATAAGGATACTGGTCCTGTTAGGTTAGAACTCTACCCCACAACCTCATTAAATGTTCATTGTCTCCTCAAAGGCCCTATCTCCAAATATAGTCAACACATGGGTTTAGAAGTGACAGAGTTCAGTTCATAACGATGACCCTAGGCAAATAATTACCCACGAGCCTCCTTTTTCCTGGTGTGTACAATGGAGATATTAATAATTGCTATGCAGAGTTATTATTAAATGGTATACTATGTATCAAGTTACCTACACAATATCTATGCTTAATAAATAGTATACATATGATGATTGCTATTCTAATTGTAAATTTGCTATGTCCACCCCTGATTTTCCATCTACTATTGGTTGTTGCATGGGTATTAAAGAAGCAAAAGACAATAAAGATATGGTTTTGTCTTATTAAAAATGTATAACTTATGGCATTTGAGACAGTGGTATTCATGATAAAAAAAGATATTTTATATATAGGTATACAGATGAGATTCATACTGATTGGAGATTTGATAGGTCATGACACTATAACATTTGAAGTAAAAATTAAAGGATGTATATTATTTTGATATATACAGAGATATGGGAAAATGGGGTAAACAGTGGGAAATTGGAAGGGTATTCTACAACAGCTTTATCAAAGAAACATGAAAATAAAAGCAATATGCAGGTATTGTGGGTATGAAACTTACAGACTTTATGAGTATCTTTAAGAAAAAGAACATACATTTGAGAATAAAAATTAGAGGCAAAAGTAAGTATTTATTAGAAAAAAAAAAGTAAATCCTACCAAATTACTAGAAGATTATAGATCATGACTTTTCCCTATTAGGCAGTTTGTCAGAAATGGTGCAGAGAAATCCCTCCTGATTGAAACCTGACTTCCAGATCCTCTCTTGAACTATTTACAACTTCCAGCAATTTCTAGTCTTGGAGTTGCTTGTGCAATTAAGAGTCCCTGGTATATCAAGTTCATCTGAGTCAAGGTAAATCTAAATGTGGTTAGGAATGGTAAGGCTATATACATAGAACAGCAGGGGCAAAGGCAGGAGGGGTGGGAGAGTAGGGTTATCTAAGATAAAATTGAAATGGGGAAAAATGAGGCCAATCATGGGATGCTTTAAAAGCTTTCTAAGATCTTTTGGCTTTATTCATTGAAAGAATCTATGAGGAGTTTGGAGAAGGAATTCTTATATTTCAGGACTATGTTCTTATAATACAAAGCTCAGAAAATGATTTGCAGATATATCATTCTTTCGTGGTGTTAAAATGGGATATGTATTCACATAGGAATTGATTTGACCTCTACTCCAATCTAATGTGTGCTATATATAGTAAGATGACTTATGATAGTGTTTTAAAGTCTATTTTCAGTGCTTATAAAAATATAGTTTTCATTTTCATGCTTTTAAAAGACCAAAGGTACTCAGCAAAAAAGAGATTTGATTAAATTTTCATTATGTACTTATTTTCTTTAAAAGTGATTTTATTTTAATGATAGTTTTAGAAAAATAATGGGATTAAGCTACTGAATTTCATGATACGCTACTTTGATGGAGACAATTGTTTTCATTATTAATCTCCCATGCATAAGAGCAGATAAACAATAAAGAAAGATGACAAATTAGCAAGTAATTCTTTTCTTAATTAGAAATAAGAATACAATTGCATATTTGGGGAAAGTGAAAGAGCTAAAGCTAAGCAAACTAAACTTTGTCTCTTTCCTGTTGAATTCCCCATTTGCTCTGTAAGAGTCAAAGATCAAAGTCCCTATGGGATGACACTCAAAATACTTATGTAGTTTGGAAATTATCTGTCATGATGAATCATTAAAGGGAAACTTTATCATAGTAGAGTTGATTCCTGCCAAGTGAGGATAACTCATGGGTGTTCTGTGTTCACATTCTCTATAGATCTAAGACTCTTCTGTGTAAGGAGGGGTGGGGTGTGGTGGTGTTTCCACAATGGGCATCTATTTTGCACCAAATTGTTGGATAGGAAATGTGCATCCTATTTCTTTCCAGTCTATATCAGCTCCCCTCAAGTATCACAGCTTACTCTCCTGCTCACATATGTCTTCACTCTTCCCATGTAGGCTGTCCCTAGAACCTGATGCTGTCTGCTTTGATTTTTAGAGTGTTATATTCAGACCTCCCAAATCTTAGTGACTGGGAGAATTTGTTAAAATGGAGACTATCTGGGCCCTGAGTCCAGAATAGGATCTAGAAATCTGTACTTTTCACAAGCAACTTGGAGGTTTTTTGAGCTTCAAATTTGAAAGGCTCTGTTCATGACTAAAATGCCAAATTGATAGTCAGAAGACTCAAATCCTACCTCACCAATATCCATCAGTGGTGTACATCACTTTGAGTTTGCATGACTCATTTTTCTTATTGGATATAGGCGTATACACAAGCACTGTGAGTTTTCTAACACTAAAGATCTATGTGCTAAGTCAGGCTGTGGAACACTCTCTTTTAGTCCTTCCTTATTACGCTTTCTACACCATTTCCTAATCTCTTGGTTCTCAATGTGTATCCTGAGACCAGCACTACCAGCATCACCTGGAAACTTACTAGAAATGCACATTTTTGGACCCTATTTGACTTCATCTGAACCAATAAAACTTAGGTGTGGCACACCCTCCCAAAGATTTTGATACATGCTAAAGTTGAAGAACCACTGATCTAGTCAGTTCCTTTCAGTCCATCTCAGTGCCTACTGATGGGGGGGAAAAGGAATCTGTTAAACTAATTCACATTGAATTTTAAGGATATTTGTATTTCAATAGAAAATCCTGGTAAAGAGAGTATTGAACCCACAGAAATCTAGTAATAGAAGAATTTATGTTATCATAGATCCTGGAAGGAAAGTACTTTAATGAGAGGTTGCTTTGGAGTGCTATCAAGCAATTATATACTCTATACTTAAACTACACCTGAGGGCATCCTGTTTCCAGTACCTATTTCTGTGTAGATACATCAGAATATGTTGTGCTGTGCTTAGTCACTCTGTGGGGTCTGACTCTTTGCGACCCCACGGACTGCAGCCTGCCAGGCTCCTCTGCCATGGGGATTCTCCAGGCAAGAATACTGGATTGGGTAGCCATGGCCTCCTCCAGTGGATCTTCCTAACCCAGGGATTGAAACCTGATCTCCTGTGTTGCAGGTGGATTCTTTACCATCTGAGCCACCAGGAATCCTATATTACCCTTCCTTGTTCTCTTCTCTATAGGGAAAAATATTAATAGATAAACTAATCCATGTTGATATACAAATACTTTACTGACCTTAAGTAGCTTCTGTTTTCACAGGGGTCTTTTGGAGATGATCTCTTAGTCACTTGAGCTGTAAGGATCTAGATAACATGGTAGATTGACGAGATAGAAAGATTCCATTAAGTTCACTCTATCTCCTCATGATTCTGATATTTCTTTCTTCCTTTAAAGGAGAGTTTAGATTTGTGTCTGGTATACCATAACAAAAAAAGAATATAGGGAAATCTAATTGCTTATTACCTTATTTGATGTGCAGCTAAAGAGTATTTAATCTGAAATTTATAGGAATGCATATTTCTACTCAGTATAAGGAAAAATTTTCTAAGAACTAAAGTTGTTCATCTGGAAAGCTCAAAGACACATATCATAGATATTAAGAGCACATTCTTTGAAAGCAAAAGGAACTGAGTTCATATCAATTCTTTGACCTTGAACAAATTAGTAAGTGTTCTAAACCTCAGTTGTCTAAAAAAAATGATGATGATGTCTTCTTCATAGGGTCATTATGAAGATTAACTGGGATAATTATGAAGTACTTAATACAGTGACCACTTAGAAATGGTAGCTCTTTTTACAAAAAATGTATCTTTTAATTGGAGGAAAATTGCTTTACAATATTGTATTGGTTTCTGCTGTACAACAATGCAAATGAACCATAACTATACATATATCACCTCCATCTTAAGCCTCCCTCCCCTCCCCCACCCCAGCCCCTCTAGGTCATCACAGAGTGCCAGACTGGGCTCCCTGTGTTATATAGCCACTTCCTACCAGCTATTTATTTTACACATGATAGTGTATATATGTCAATGCTACTTTATCCATTAGTCCCACCCTCTCCGGCTCAGACGGTTAAGCGTCTGCCCACAATGTGGGAGACCCGGGTTCAATTCCTGGGTCGGGAAGATCCCCTGGAGAAGGAAATGGCAATCCACTCCATCACTCTTGCCTGGAAAATCCCATGGATGGAGGAGCCTGACAATCTACAGTCCATGGGGTCGCAAAGAGTTGCAAAGCGACTTCACTTTCCTTTCCTCCTTCCCCTACTGTGTCTATAAGTCCATTCTCTACACCTGCATCTCCATTCTTTCCTTGCAAATAGATTCATTGATACCATTTTTCTAGATTCCTTATATATGCATTAATACATGATATTTGTTTTCACTTTCTGGCTTCACTCTGTATAACAGGCTCTAGGTTCATCCACCTCACTAGAACTGATTCAAACTTGTTCTCTTTATGGCTGTGTAATATTCCACTGAATGTATGTACCACAGCTTATTTACTCATTTGTCTCTCAATGGACATTACGTGCTTCCATGTCCTTCCTCGCTATTGTAAATAGCGGTGCAATGAATATTGGGGTACACGCGTCTTTCAGAATTGTGGTTTTCTCAGGGTATATGCCTAGTGAGATTGCTAGACCATATGGTAGATTTATTCCTAATTTTTTTAAAGGAACCTCCATACCATTCTCCATAATGGCTGTATCAGTTTACAGTCCTATCAACAAAGCAGGAGGGTTCCCTTTTCTCTACATCCTCCTCAGCATTTATTATTTGTAGATTTTTTATAATGACCATTTTGATTTGTTGACATGATTCCTCATTGTAGTTTTGATTTCCATTTCTCCAATAATTAGTAATGTTAAGCATCTTTTCATGTGTTTATTAGTCATGTGTATGTCTTCTCTGGAGAAATTTTTTTGTTGTTTTTCTGATATTGAACTGTATGAGCTGCTTATATATTTTGGAGACTGATCTTTTGTCAATTGCTTCATTTGCAACTATTTTCTCCCATTACGAGGGTTGTTTATTCATCTTACTTTTTCCTTTGCTGTGCAAAAGTCTTTAAGTTTAATTAGGTCCCATTTGTTTATTTTTATTTCCATTACCCTAGGAGGTGGAACAAAGAGGATCTTGCTGTGATTTATGTCAAAGAGTGTTCTGGCTGTGTTTTCATCTATGTAAATAGTGGTGCTGTGAACAGTGGGGACTTCCTCGGTGGCACTGGTGGTAAAGAACCTGCCTGCTAATGCTTGAGACACAAGAGATGTGGGTTCAATCCCTAGGTCAGGAAGGTCCTCTGGAGAAGGGAATGGCTACCCATTTTAGTATTCCTCACTGGAGAATTCCATGTCACATCACCTGAGAACAGTGAGAGTTTTATTTCTTTTCCAACTGGATTCCTTTTATTTCTTTTTCTTCTCTGATTGCCATGGCTAGGACTTCCAAAACAATGTCAAATAATAGTGGCCAGAGTGGGCTGGTACCTCTTATTTTCATAGTTTCAAGAAGAAGCTGAATCAGTACCTTGCAGAGATGCTATAGAAGATGAGGTGAAAACACTTCTAATGTCTATTTCAAATCTATGAATCTCACACCCTAGAAAACTATACGTTCTTGAACTCCATTTTGATGAGAACTATATTTGGGAAATAATTAAATAGAAAAAAATCCTCAATGAAATTGTAACCTGCATTTTGGCTGGTTTATTTTTGCAGTGATTTATAAAACAATCCTAAATCATCCTCAGTAATATTTTTCCCATTATGAGACACTTCCATCCTTAAAGCACATTTTCTTTGATGGTATTTCCATCTCTCACAGAAAAACTCAGACACAGGTGTACATTCACATCCACACACATGTATCTATGTTACTTGCATGTCTCATGAAGTTCATTGAACACACTCTGGGTTGGCTTCACATGCTAACTGTTCTCTGGCAGAGAATTTTTCTTTTTCTTTTTCTAGTCTGTTTCAGTATAGTTTTCAGGGACATACCTTTCTGCTTTCCCTGGATTAGGTGATGAATAAAAGTTTTTTTCAATATGGCAAGTTATTTCTTGCCATTATTCAAAGAATTGACATTGGATGGTTTTACTTTGTGATTCCTTGACTGAATTGGAAAAACAGCCAGCAATAATCAGCAGTGTTCTAAAAACTTTTAAAGGAGAGATTTTCTCTGGTGTCCTTGGAAAATGTGATTTTAAATGAACACTGAATGGATAAAAGCATTTTCAAAAAGTGGGAAAAACACTTTACCTCATACACAAAGGCTGTTTATGAGGTAACAACCTCATAAACAGGAGGCTTATTTTGTTTGTTTTCCAAATGAAAACAAACCTGAGATTTTAATCAAAATTTTAACTATTTCACTAGCTTTGTTTAGAAATTTCATATCTTGCTATTCATTCTACAGACTCTTTGGCAAAACTTGTGTTAGAATTAAAGCTAGAAATGCAACTTGAAAAAGTGAACACTTTATCACTTGTGACAATCTTTCTTGACTTCATTCCCTGCCAAATGTATGCACTATTAATAATGTATTTATTTCACTATTGCCTACATTTGCTTTCACACTTGGCAAGGGCCCCTTGGGGACCTAGAATGCCAATAGAGTAGATTCCAGCTGGAGATTAATGGAGTCAGTGATCCTGGGTCCATAGCAACAGTCTAACAACTGATTTAGACAGAGGTCTTGGACATTCAGTCAATGTCAGTGACTTTGGCAGGCAATAAGTTTATGGGAATCTATGATCTTAACACAGACCGGGGCCTCTGGTTTGGACTCTGCACTGTTTTGTTTTTCATCAACCCACTTTGGTAAGGAAAATAGAACTACTGCATGTTCTATGTAATTACATATCAGGATTATGAAATTCTTCCATTTACATAAAATTCCAAGGACAGCATGGAGTCAAGAGGAAAAAATAGCTTAAAATCAGAAATTCTGGGCAGAAATTATCTTCCATGTATTAGCTGTATGGTTACAGACAATCTTCTAAGATTAGTAATTATAATTTTTATTGAACTTATTTTAATATAAATAACTATATAAAAGTTTTATATACAATATTTTTTATCAAACAAGCACTTTCATTGTCCCAATTTTACAAAAAGAGGAATCAAAGCATATGGAAGTTTAGTACTTGTCCAAAGTCACATAACTTGTGTGTGTCTAGGGTTGGAGTGGAGGGGTGACTGAAATTTAAACCAGGGACTCTAACTTCAGGGTCCATATTCTTAACAATTAAACCTACTACCTTAGTTTTGTTATCTACAGATTACACAAAGAAAAAAATAACATCTTTGATATCAACAGCTTGAGGTTTTTGTTGGTCCCCAACATAACAATATTATTAAATGTTCACATTGTTAAATTAAACATAAAATAGTATTACATACAATTATGTAAAAATAGGGAATAAACTATTATTATTATTTCAGTACCAAGTATTCCAACATAATTATTCAAGCATGTCTATAAGTTAAGATTTATAGCATTAATCATTTTTTAAAGGTGAGGGAAATAAAATTCTAAGAGGTAAAATGATTGGCCAAATTCCTCATAGTTAAGAAGTGGTAGAACTGAGAGATTCAACTCTAAAATCCAATTTAAGTCTATCATATTAACCTTAATAATCATAAATAATATTTCTACCTTTTAGAATTTAATGATTTTATTCATTAAAAGTACATATGGTTCTGAAAAACTATTGTGTACTTTTTTTTTAAGCATATTGATATATTGTTTGGAGAAATAAAAGCATTATTATCTTCCCTCTGTGAATTACAAAAAATTCTTCAGGAATAATAGAGTGATTGTCTGTTTTAGATATTATAAATATATACTTTAATTCAACTGAAAGCTCAATTTGATTTTTTTGGCAATCACTGAAAAAAATATGATGTCTACATGAAATGTTTTCTCCATAAAGCAAGCAATTGATTTCTGCAATTGTAAATATTGGTTGCTTAACAAAATGTTTATGGGCTACATTAAGTCATCTAGAAAGAGTTTTGCATTGTCAACGCCCCTTGGACAAAAGAGTGCTCTCTTGGTAATTGTAAATATATGTGGAGGCAAAGACTCTACTATATGCAGAGAGGAAAAAATCCAGACCTGCTACAGAATCCAAATCTAATTTAGAGACTAAAAGCAAATGAAGTCTGGCTTTCCATGGGGCCCTAGTTTCAAACATGTTTGAAAGGGTCAGAGGTAAAGGATATTCGATATGCATATATACTGCAGCAATTATATTTTTATAAGGTCAATTGGAGTCATATGGGTAGTTTAATACAGCATGTCTATTTTATATCATCAAATAATCACTTGGCTTAAAAGTCCTCAAATCAAGTCTGAAATAAGAGGATCATTTTAAAACTGTAGATATCTAGGGGTGAGAGCCCTGAGAATCTGCTCTGTTTTATTTTACCAGATTAATTACAATAATCTTGGACTGTAATAGAGATAATAGTATAAACCAATTAGGGTAAACAAAATCAATATTTCAGGTGTGTAAATTATAAAAAGGTAGCAATTACCAGCAATTAAGTCCAAGAACACCAGGGTAGAGTATATTAAAGTGGGTTTAAAAGGACATTAGAACCAAGACCTAAAAATAATCCAAGATTTGTCATTCCTCTTGATAGGATGCTTGAAAGAGAAGTATGTTTATATAAAGAAAAATTACCATTTTACAATGGGTGGACTTTTATCTTGAATCCTCTGTAACTTGCTAATTGGCTAGACTGAGACAATGAAGGTGATCCCTAAGCTAGGTAAGTCCAAATGGGCCCAAACCAAAATGGGCTGAAAGATTTGTTCCACTCACACCCTCCCCAAACCCCAAACCCAATTTCAAAATCCAGTCCTAAAAAAGGCCAACACACAAGTGCCCAGATAAGAGCATGAAAAAATTTTTTTAAAATATTTGCTCTAATGATGATGGTGGAACCAACCTAGGTTCCCTGTCTTATATTTACTTCAGATGTCTTCTGAAAGATTTCCTTTAACTATGTGGGAGAAGAGAGTGTTTGAAGAAAGACATAAACAAAACCTCACAGATACAGAGAATAGAGTGGTGTTTGAAAATGGGTGATGGGGTTCAAAACTACCAACTTCCAGTTATGAAATAAGGCATGGGTATGTAATGTAAAGCATGGCAACCGTAGTTAACAACACTGTGTCACGCATTTGAAAGTTTCTAAGAAAGTGAATCTTTTTATTTATGTTTTAATTGAAGGATAAATGCGTTACAGAATTGTGTTGGTTTCTGCCAAACATCAACATGAATCAGCCATAGATATGAATACGTCCCCTCCCTCTTGAACCTCTCTCCCCCCTCTCTCCCCATCCTATCCCTCTAGGTTGTTACAGAGCCCTGGTTTGAGTTCCCTGAGTCATGTAGCAAATGCTCATTGGTTATCTACTTTATATATGGTAATACAAGTTTCCATGTTACTTTTTCCATACATCCCACCCTTTCCTTCCTCCCCCACCCCTGAATCCGTAAGTCTGTTCTTTATGTCTGTGTCTCCATTGCTACCCACAAATCTGTTCTCTGTGTCCATTGCTGCCCTGCAAATAAGTTCATCTGTATCATCTTTCTAGATTCCATATATATGTGTTAGTGTATATATATTTTTTCAGTTTCTGACTTACTTCCCTCTGTATAGTTGACACTAGGTTCATCTACCTCATTAGAACTGACTCAAATGCACTGTATTTTATGGCTGAGTAGTATTCCATTATATTCATGTACCACAGCTTCTTTGTCCGTTTATCTGTCAGTGGACATCTAGGTTGCATCCATACTTTAACTATGATAAACAGCTGCAATGGACATTGGGGGTACATGTTTCTTTTTCAGTTTCGGTTTCCTCAGGTATATGCCTAGTGGATTGCTGGGTCATACGGTAGTTGTATTCTTAATTTTTATGTAATCTCCATACTGTCTTCCATAGTGGCTGTATCAATTTACATTCCCACCAAGAGTGCAACAAGGTTCCCTTTTCTCCACACCCTCTCCAGCATTTATTGTAGACATTTGATGATGGCCATTCTGACTGGTGTGAGGTGATATCTCATTGTAGCTGTCATCTCCATTTCTCAATAATAAGTGATGTTGAGCATCTTTACATGTGTTCGTTAGCCATCTCCATCTTTGGAGAAATGTCTGTTAAGATCTTTTCCCCACTTTTTGATTGGGTTGTTTGTTTTTCTGGTCTTGACTTGTATGAGCTTCTTTTATATTTTGGAAATTAATCCTTTGTCAGTTGTTTCATTTGCTATTATTTTCTCCCATTCTGAGGCTTGTCTTTACACCTTGTTTATAATTTCCTTTGCTTATTAGTTTAATTAGGTCCCACTTGTCTATTTGAAAGTAAATCTTAAAAGTTCGTAACATAGGAAAAAAATTCTGTAAGTATGTATGGTGATGAATATTAACTAGAATTATTGTGGTGATCATTTAATAACATATACAAATATCAAATTGTTATGTTGCACACCTAAAACTAATATAATGTTTGTCAGTGTGTTAGTCATTCAGTCGTGTCTGACTCTTTGAGACCCCATGGACTGTAGCCTCTGTTCATGGGATTCTCCAGGCAAGAATACTGGAGTGGGCTGCCATTTCCTTCTCCAGGGGATCTTCCCAACCCAGAGATAAAACCCAGGCCTCCCTCATTGCAGGCAGACTCTATCAACTGAGCTACAAGGGAATCCCTACACCTCAGTTAAAAAATAATAAAGAAAAACACCACCCAGACACACAAAGCTTTTGAAATTTCTTCCCTTTAACTGTAGCCCATTGTAGTATCTTAAATCTGAAAAGTTTAGATTGAAAACTCTGCTCCCAAAGGATGACGTTGGGGCTGGATGGTAAAAGAAGGGAGCAGATGAAAACCTTGAACTTCCCCTAAAGAACATCATATTTGTGATCTTTTAATGTACCTTTTATTAACCCCAGAGAATTAATACTAACTCCCATAATCAACCAAGAATGTTAGAATCCCTTGTGGGAGAGGTTATCAAAGATTATCAGAGAATCCCTGTCTACAACTTCTCCAATCCATGCCACTATAATACTTTGTTAATCAATGAACTGGGAACTTTATACTTTTTTATTTTACCTCTAATAGTTTTTTTGTTTGTTTGTTTGTTTGTTTGTCTTAATAGTTCAGGAAAGTACAGCTATTCAAAGTTCACCTTACTGCATAAAATAAGAAACTCTTCTGAATTTCACTTTGAAAATTTCCATTATCCAATTAGGCTGAAAAACATGGTTTTCCAGTATATTTGAAATAATATCATACTTTGAAAATGCCATCATGCTAAATATAGCAGCAGTGTGCTAATCCTCTCTAACAGGTAACAATAGACAATTTTCTACTGATAGTTCCCTCTTCCCACAGAAAAGTTAAAGTCTTCAGTTTGAAATTTCTCCCTTAATTTTTCTCCAAGAAAATTTGAACTCATAAAAGCATCCTTCCTCCCTGATTTCTATTCTACCTTTTACCAGCCAGATGGGTTTTATTCTGTAGCAGCAGTTGGATCATCTGTCACTGAAACAGGTGGAACTCCTTCCTCATTTCCAAAGCTGTGCTCCACCGCCAAATAATTTATGCAGCCAGCATTTGAAAGATCCATACAGTCAATAAAGCCACCAAGATATCCAAATATTAATCCTACATCAAAGCAATTTAGAAATCACAAGTATTGCCAAGCCCATTGCTGCTGTTGCTGCTGCTACTAAGTCACTTCAGTCATGTCCGACTCTGTGCGACCTCATAGACGGCAGCCCACCAGGCTCCCCCGTCCCTGGGATTCTCCAGGCAAGAACACTGGAGTGGGTTGCCATTTCCTTCTCCAATGCATGAAAGTGAAAGTGAAGTCGCTCAGTCGTGTCCGACTCTTTGATACCCCATGGACTGCAGCCTCTCAGGCTCCTCCGTCCATGGGATTTTCCAGGCAAGAGTACTGGAGTGGGGTGCCATCGTCTTCTCTGGCCAAGCCCATTAGAGCAGTTTAAACACAAGTCACCAATTTCACTCTGCAATATTATATTTCAATTAAAAGTAATGTTCCCAGAACCCTAAGATGTAGACCTGTATTGATTTGCTAGCCACAATCCAAAACAAAGAATTACCATTTTAGGCAAAATGAAGTAAAAAGGAAAGGCAAACAAAATTATCAAATAGAAAGATAGGCTTCTTGGTTTTGTTCTCTGCTTTATATCAATAGATATCAGTGGTCAGTGACCCACAATTTATAAAAGTAAATTACAATCACTTATGTCAACCCTAATCTCCAAATTCATCCCACTCTCCCCTTCCCCCACTGTATCCACATGTCCGTTCTCTATATCTGGGTCTCTATTCCTGCCTGGCTCATAGGTTGATCTGTACCATTTTTCTAGATTTCACATGTAGGCATCAATATGCAACATCTACTTTTCTATTTTTGACTTACTTCACTCTGTATGAAGATTCTAAGTTCATCCACAGCTCTACAAATTACTCAATTTCTTTCCTTCTTATAGCTGAGTAATATTTCATTATACATATAGTATTTCATGGTATAGATGTACCACTTTTTTATCCACTCATCACTATCATAAAATAGATAGCTCATGGGAACCAGTGAGCTATCTATTGTATAGCACAGGGAGCTAGGGTGGGTGCTCTGTAATGACCTACATAGGTAGCTGAATGGGGGCTGAATGGGAGGGAGGTCCACAAGGGAGGGGATATATGTATACATATAGCTGATTCACTTCATTGTTCGGCAGAAACTAACACAATATCGTAAAACAACTATACTCCAAAAACTTTCAATCACTTATAAAGATATTGTGTACTGGTCACAGCAACACTCTTTTCCAACAATACAAGAGATGATTCTACACATGGACATCATCGGATGGTCAATACTAAAATTAGATTGATTATATACTTTGCAGCTGAAGATGGAGAAGTTCTATACAGTCAGCAAAAACAAGACTGGGAGCCGACTGTGGCCCAGATAATGAACTATTTATTGTAAAATGCAATTTAAATTGAATGAAGTAGGGGAAACCACTAGATCATTCAGATATGACATGAATCAAATCCCTTACAATTATACAGTGGAAGTGCCCAATAGATTCAAGGGATTAGATCTGATAGAGTGCCTGAAGAACTATGGATGGAGGTTCATAACATTGTATGGGAGGTGGTGATCAAAACCATCCCAAGTAAAAGAAATGCCAAAAGGCAAAATGGTTGTCTGAGGAGGTCATATAAATAGCTGAGAAAAGAACAGATCCAAAAGGCAAAGAGAAGAGGAAAGATGTCCATCTGCAGAGTTCCAAAAAATATTAGGAGAGTTATGAAAGTCTTCCTCAGTGATCAATGCAAAGAAATAGAGGAAAACAATAGAATGGGAAAAACTAGAGATATTTTCAAGAACATTAGAGATACCAAGGATTATTTTATGCAAAGATGGGGACAATAAAGGACAGAAGTGGTATGGACCTAACATAAGCAGAAGATATTAAGAAGAGGTGGCAAGAATACACAGAAGAACTATACAAAAAGATCTTAATGACCCAGATAGCCATGACAGTGTGATCACTCACCTAGAGCCAGATATCCTGAAGTGCAAAGTCAAGTGGGACTTAGGAGGCATCACTATGAACAGAGCTAGTGGAGGTGATGGAATTCCAGTTGAGCTATTTCAAATCCTACATGATGATGCTCTTAAAATGTTGCACTCAATATGCCAGCAAATTTGGAAAACTCAGCAGTAGCCACAGACTGGAAATGTCAGTTTTCATTCTAATCCCAAAGAAAGGCAATGCCAAAGGATGCTCAAACTACCACACAATTACACTCATCTAACATGTTAGCAGAGTAATGCTCAAAATTCTCAAAGCCAGGCTTCAACAGTACATGAACTGAGAATTTCCAGATGTTCAAGCTGGATTTAGAAAAGGCAAAGAAACCAGAGACCAAATTGCCAACATCTGTTGGATCACAGAAAAAGCAAGAGAATTCCAGAAAAACATCTACTTCTGCTTCATTGACTATGCTAAAGCCTTTGACTGTGTGGATCACAACAAACTTTGGAAAATACTTAAAGAGATGGGAATACCAGACCACCTGACCTGACTCCTGAGAAACCTGTATGCAGGTCAAGAAGTAACAGTTAGAACTGGACATGGAACAGCAGACTGGTTTCGCATTGGGAAAGAACGTCAAGGCCGTATGTTGTCACCCTGCTTATTTAACTTACATGCAGAGTACATCATGAGAAATGCCAGCCTGGATGAAGCAAAAGGTGGAGTCAAGAGTGCCAGGAGAAATAGCAATAATTTCAGATATGCAGATGACACCATCCTATGGCAGAAAGTGAAGAGGAACTAAAGAGCCTCTTGATGAAAGTGAAAGAGGAGAGGGAAAAGTTGGCTTAAAACCCAACATTCAAAAGATGAAGATCATGGCATCTAGTCCCGTTACTTCATGGCAAATAGATGGATAAAAAGTAGAAGCAATGAGAGACTTTATTTTCTTAGGCTCCAAAATCACTGCAGATGGTGACTGCAGACATGAAATTAAAAGATGCTTGCTCCTTGGAAGAAAAACTATGACAAACCAAAACAGTATATTAAAAAGCATACATTACCTTGCTGTCAAGGTCTATATAGTGAAAGCTATGGTTTTTCCAGTAGTCACATATGGATATGAGAGTTGGAGTATAAAGAAAGCTGAGCACCAAAGAATGCTTTTGAACTGTGGTGTTGGCAAAGACTCTTGAGAGTCCCTTGGATTGCAAGATCAACCCAGTCAATCCTGAAGTAAATCAGTCCTGAATGTTCATTGGAAGTACTGATGTTGAAGCTCCAATAACTTGACCACCTGATGGGAAGAGCTTCAGTTCAGTTCAGTTCAGTTCAGTCGCTCAGTCGTGTCTGAGTCTTTGCGACCCCATGAATCGCAGCATGCCAGGCCTCCCTGTCCATCACCAACTCCCGGAGTTCACTCAGAATCACGTCCATTGAGTCAGTGATGCCATCCAGCCATCTCATCCTCTGTCGTCCCCTTTCCTCCTGCCCCCAATTCCTCCCAGCATCAGAGTCTTTTCCAATGAGTCAACTCTTCATATGAGGTGGGAAGAGCTTAC
Organism: Bos javanicus; assembly: GCF_032452875.1. Taxonomy (NCBI): domain Eukaryota; kingdom Metazoa; phylum Chordata; class Mammalia; order Artiodactyla; family Bovidae; genus Bos; species Bos javanicus. The sequence continues at coordinate 54,021,239 of NC_083876.1, forward strand.
TCATTAGAAAAGACCCTGATGTTGGGAAAGATTGAAGGCAGAAGGAGAAGGGGATGACAGAAGATGTAATGGTTGGATGGAATTGCCAACCCGATGGATATGAATTTGAGCAAGCTCTGGGTGACGGTGAAGGACAGAGAAGCCTGGCGTGCTGTATTCCATGGGGTATCAGAGAGTCGGACATGACTGAGTGCCTGAACTGAACTGATAATGATATTGGTTACCATTTCCTGGAGGAAACAACCTCTATGTATAAAATGAATTCTGTCAGATATTAGAACCTAAAACACCCCTGGTTTCTGCATATTGAGAGATTTGCAAAGCATACCCCTAGATTTTTTTATTTTCTTAATGTCTACTCCTCTAGTATATGAATGTATTCTATCAGCCCCTTAGTTTTTATTTTATCCTCTCTCTAAAACCCACTTTTGACCTGAGACAAATTATGAAAATTTTATGAAAATTTATGAAAATTTTCTCAGTGTCAGTCAGTTCCCTAATCTATTAAAGGGCATAATATTAATAGCACCCTACCTCATAATGTGGTAGAGGGATTAAAGAAGACACGTAAGTAAAAAGTTTAGCACAGTGCCTGGCACACCATGGGTGCAGGACATGTTTTCAATAGGCCACTTCCAAACAAATGTCCAGATCTTGAGGAACTCCTGCTGTTCCTCCCAGTGCTTCTTGGTCCTCAGCAAAAGGTGATTGGGTCCTTGAGTTGGGGAGATAGTTCAGATGGCAAACCCAGAAAAGAGATGGGGTAAATTTAGGGATTGTGAAGACACCAAGTGTGTAGCACCATGAAGGAACATCCCAAGAGTTGTGCCATAGGTTTATACATCACTCAAAGGTTTTACTCCAATATACCCCTCAAAATTCACGTGGCACGCCAAGGTCTAGTATCTGTTTATACCTCTGTATGTTTTTCTTAACCTAAAAAGCTTGAAAGCTAATAGAAATCAGGATTCTAGCATTTTCATTTTTCAGGACAGAGTGATTATTGTATTTTTGTTGTAAGACTGGAGTTTTTTCTATTTTTAATGTTTAGTTTATATTGGAGCATAGTTGATTTACAATGTTACAGGTATATAGCAAAGTGATTCAGTTATACCTATTATTTTCCATATTCTTTCCCCATATAGGTTGTTAGAGAATATTGAGTTGAGTACCCTGAGCTAAACAGTAGGTCTTTGTTGATTATCTATTTTATATATAATAGTGTGTATATGTTAACCCCAAACTCCAAATTTACCCCACCCTACTCACCTTTCTACTTTGGTAACTGTAAGTTTCTTTTATTACTCAGCCATAAAAATGAATGAAATAATGTTATTTACAGCAACATGGATGGAACTAGAGATTATCATATTAGTGAAGTAAGTCAGACAGGGAAAGACAAATATCATATGATATATTAAGTATGGAATCAAAAATTGATACAAATAAATTTATTAAAAGAAGCAGAAACAGACTCACAGGATTCTCCCATTTTAACTTCTTTCTATAATTTGTATTACCTTCAATATTTAACATAGTACAAGACATAGTTCATTTTCTTATTGGTTAACAAAAGGAGAAATCAGATTTGATTGTTTTGTGTCTCTCAAAACTATGAAGATATGTGTGAAATCCTGTTTTAAAAAAGGCAGACAAAAGAAGATAACATAGAATAAATGAATTCAAGAAAAAACTTAGTATAATTATGGACTTCAAATAATTCTAATGTTTTAACACTTTTTTTTCATACTTTCAACCTAGTTTGGTGTTTTTCCTCAGGTATTATAATAATGTCATAATTTTATCTATATTAATCCTTCAAGAAATGACTGGACATAGAATGCTTTTCAACATACTAAGTAAATTGGTCAACAAGTGCATTTTCAACATCTTGGCAACAAACAAGACAAACATAAAAATCTGTCATTGTTTATAGCAAAGTTTATGGAATCTTGGCTATTCTATTACATGTTCTCACAGAGCAAAGTACTTCCTAGTAATGTAAGTGTGTTATAATGTTTGGACATTCAGTGTTCTTTTGCAGGTGACTTTTTGACTTAGAGTGTTTATGAATGAAATGAAATATATCCTGTGTGAATTTCTTCTGTTCTGATATTTTTCTCTTTCATTAATCACAAAGAAGAAAAATTGTGTTTTTATAGTATATCCAGAGCCCAAAACTTCATTTTTGTTCTAAGTAAGCAGTTTCTTTCATAAAGATTATTTGCCTCACTTTTAGTGACTTCTTATCCCTCAGCAGAGAGCTGGTGTCACACTATTAAGACATCTTCTTAGGCAAAGAGAACACAGTTCAGCCCCCATGCTAGTGGGTCACTGGTTTGAGAGAAAAGCCAATTTGTATTAGGTAAACTCTGTACATCTACACATCCCTGGAGAGCTGAATGAATCATGGTTTGATCTCCTTTCAATAAGCAGTGGAGGAGATGGAGAGGCAATAAGACTTAAAAGTCCAACCAATCTAGTTCTTGTACTTATGTATTTTGATAAGTATGCATAAATATTTATTATTGAGAGCAAGAAGATATTTATAAAAAGTATTTTTGAAATAAGAAACCCTCCACTTAAAATCTTGTTGACTGTAAATGGAATTTAATATGGAGTCTTGGTGTTTAAATGCATTTTTCCTTTAGCCAACTGAGCTAAAGACTCAGGGATAAGAAGCAATCTTTTTTGTAACCCCTGAAGAAAGCCAATGGTACTATCCAGTAAAATTAAACACATGCCCTTCCCTGCCAAGGGCCTGGAAAATTCTGAGAGCATGCATGTGACTCCACTGGAAAGTAGTCACCAGCTTCCAGAAAGGTGAAGGTTGCAGTTGGTTGCTTCAATCACAGCTCAAGTACTGAAAAGGGTGAAATCTATCAAGAAGGGGAAACAGTTGTTGAACCAGAGGTAGAGCTGAGGTGTTTTGTCACCTGTCTTTGAAACTCTGCAAACACATACACTTTGGATAAAGCTGAGAGTTGGCAAAGATCAAGTGTCCACCGAGTCTCTCCTGCCAGCCCAGAAAAAGGAATAAATGTCAGTGATTGTAGTGATGTGAGCTCACTTTGCAGACCAATGTTACTTAGGAATCCTCAATACTTTATGCACTCTACACATTTAATTTTTAATATGAATATGTAATCTGTATGTTGATAAAAATCTTAATGTTGTATTATATTATTCATAATAGTGCTTAAACCATATTCTAGATATTCCTAGGAGGACTGAGAAAAGTATACCTCCCAGCAAGATGGCATAAAACTAATTATCAGGGGGGATTCATGAAAAATCAGCCAGGTTAAATTGCTATGTATACAATATAAACATATTATCAGTAGATATTTGAATATAATCTACTTCTCAATAACCCAATTGACTGTTCTATTCTTCAAACACTTAAAGACAAAACAAATCTTTCTAGTTCTATTATTACATCTTTCTTTCTAGTTCTATAAGTTTATATTCTTCTTAAATTATCAATTTAATGTCTTCTAGAGATAAACTTATTATCCTTTATAATTAATCTTAGAATCAGAAAAATCTAAAGTTATTGTTTTATTAATCTCAGTTGGATTCTGTAATGAACACAGAATGTGAAATATTCTAAGCACCTAATAGTGGTTTTCTAACATCTGAAACGATATGGTTGAAGTGTATAAGATGTGCTGCTTTTATGAGAAAAACTATAAAATCAGATCTTTTGCAATAAAAATAAGACAAGAAAAAATATTTTGAGGGGGGAATTACCCTGTGTTACAATGTAAAAATCAGGTTAGAAAGCTCATAAATTATTTCCAATTTTTGAAAGTTAGAATAGATATATTCTTCCTTATATAGGAAGGAAGTACAGCTAAAGCACTAAGTACAGCTAAAATCTTTTGGCATAATATATAATACAAACTTAGGAAGACTCTAGAAAAAGATAGAAGACAGCAGACAGTCTAAGGATCTTGTGATTGAAGTAATGACATTGAGGATTCTCTGAATTTTCTTTTTGCTTAGTATTGATTAACCAAGCCATATTTAGTTCTGGAAAAGCCAGTAATCCAGAAATACTGGAAACACCAATGCACACAAGCAAAAATAGCCCCAAGAAAATTTGATTCCTTTTAATCAAAGGTCCAGAAAAAGGGAAGCCTAGAAAGACAGAAAAATTGTAGACAACAATCACTCATATCTAGCAAACACCAAAGGAAAAACCATGGCCTTACTCCCATCCTTACTGACAAAGGCTGAGACTGGAACTTTTTTGTCCATTCTTACCAAAGTATAGGCCTTCCCTGGTGGCTCAGCTGGTAAAGAATCTGCCTGCAGTGTGGGTGACCTGGGTTCAATCCCTGGGTTGGGAAGATCCCCTGGAGAAGGGAAAGGCTACCCACTTCACTACTCTGGCCTGGAGAATTTAATGTACTGTATAGTCCATGGGGTTGGCAAACAGTTGGACATGACTGACTGACTTTCACTTCACCAAAGTCTAAGATACCCCTTGGCTGACTATTACACTGCCAGTGTGGTGTCAAAGAAGCTCAAATGGAGAGCCCTGAGTTTTTCCTCATTGGAGGCCATTAAGAGGCCTTTGCACTAGTTAATAATCCTATGTAATTCAGAATTACTATACTTTTTTGAAAAATTTTTTGGTTGACAGATAATAAAACTGGACACTTTTAAGTTGCTACAAATGGAGTAACTAGCAGTATTTAAGTCTTTGCAAATTTGTGAAACAATTTCTTGTGACATCTTCAAATACTCCAAAGCAAAAGCATAATAGTATAAGCCATCATAAGAGTCTGCTGTGTCTCAGGTGGTAAAAGAATCTCCCTGAATGTGGGAGACTCAGTTTTGATCTCTGGGTTGAAAAGATCCCCTGGAGAAGTACCACTCCAGTACTCTTGCCTGGAGAACCTCTTGGACAGAGGAGCCTGGTGCACTACTGTCCACGGGGTTGCAAAGGAGTCTGACACAACTGAGCAACTAACATGTTCACTTTTTATAAACCAATCACGTTTTCTTTTTTACAATTCATGTCTTCCCTTCATATTACCTGAGGTACCCATTTGAGTGATTTGCACATGGTATATTTTCAAAATGTGCCTGCTAAACTGAGATAGCTTGGTGTTAGGGAGAAAGCACGGACCTGGGAACATGAACATTTTGTTCTAGCCCTAGATTTAGTAGAACTGGTTGTGTGACCCATGTAAATCATTAGTTGATTTTATACTTGGATTTCTTTGTATATAAAATTCAGAAATGGAGAAAGAACATACTAATTTATCTCTAAGTCTTCCTGTATTGTTTTGTGATCCAATAAATACTATTAACCTATTTCCAGCTTCTTATAATAATTTCCTGACTGATCTCTAGTCTTCAAAGTTCACATTGTTAAAACAAAATTCAAAACAAAATTCAAAACAAAATTCAAAACAAAATTCAAAACAAAATTTAGCTGAGTAGAGTATGAAGATATTGTTGACCTTATTCAACAATTCATGAATTGTGCAGAATTCCATCTAACATAGAAAGGAGATCCAAGGAGCTGAACAAAACGATAGACTTAAAGGCAGAAGGGAGCAGAAATAAAAAACATTATACCAGACAAAAAGCAAGTTGATTATTTCAAGATAACTTTCCTTTAGAAGATAGCAGGAATCTTTCAGCAAATGACCTATCTAGTGCTGATCAGGCAATTCCTGATTGACTGGCTTAAAATTTCTTTCCTGAAGAGCCAAAATAGTAATTGTTAGGTCTTGGTTTGGTGATGTGGAGTTTAGTGACTCCATTTCAGGCTTGTTCTCATTTTCAACAACATCCATTCATTGCTCCAGTTAAATCTTCCTAAAAGATTTTCTTGATCATGACACTTACTGTCAATAAAATTAAAACAAGAAAAACAAACAAAATCTCCCCACTATGCACTAAACAAAACTTAAAACCCAGACTTTCACTTTGGCTTTACGAAATCCTCATGAATCATCACCTGTCATCACTTCCTGCAACATCAGAATTCTAGCCTGACAGCTCCCTGCCAATCAGTAAGCACAGCTGAGCTCTACTTCTGTGTTTTTGACATGCAACATCCCTTCCACTCAGAATGCCTCTCCTCTCCTTTTCTTTTTCCATTTTTCTGCCTATAATAGCTCACATTTATTGAGTGCTAACTTATACTAGCAAACACAGTAAAACTTTTACTGCATAGTCTCATTTTTGATTCTCACAATGACTCTCTCAAACTGGCCCATTTTACTAATAAGTAAACAGACACAGAGAGGTTAAATAAGTTTTCCAAGGTCAAGCAGACAATATACTTGTAAAATGGAGAAACAAGAACAAAACCTGTGTTATAATTTGAATGAGTACATAAACTTCAACAGGAGACCAAAATAAAAGTCGTCAGGTTGGTTTCCAGGGTAATAGTAATAAGATCTACTTTAAAAATAATTTAAATTTTACAAAGAAATTTTATAAATTCTATCCTATTTTTTTTTAATTCATTGTCAACAGAAGCTTGGTTTGAGGGGGTAATTTGTAATGGACTTAAAAGAACACCATTTGAAAACTTAATAATTATTTTTCAATTTGAACACAAAGCTTAAAAATGAAATGATTATTTCATATTATATTTTGGTTGCAATAAAAATATTAAAGCATATTTTTAAAAGACTGTAAAGAATTTTATTAGAACATTGCTTTCCTTAAAGAAAATATGGAAATCTTGATGTTTAAAATTTTTAAACAAAATCTTAAGTTTAGTTGAATGTAATAAATCCCTCCTCCTCAACCCAAGGCCTGCCTAATTGAAGGGTGAGTTTGGTGTTATTAAGCTTATACATTTATATGTTTTGTTGTTTTTAAAGTTTGAGCCTTCAACCAATTGACTAGGGTAGGCTTTCAAAAGACTTAAGAGGCCTTTGTTTGTTGAACAAATACTTTATATTCACCACTGGAAAATAGGTTAAGCCTGCTGTGTCAATTAGCTTAATTGATGAGAACTTCAATTGGTCCTGGGGTGTGTTAATTTCCTGAGGTGAACCTGTTGAGAGAACTACTTAGAGAAACTTTCACAGTTGGGAAAGCTTTCAAATGCACTTGACTTAATCTAGGATCTAGGTACCATAATTTCACATACATCAAATGCCTCCAAATCCTCGTTGCTTCAACATCTTTGATGTGAATACAATCTTTCTCTCCCTCTTCCTACAGTTTCTTTATCAGCCTCCCACTTAGATAAGAAGGACAGGATTTGTCTGGATCCCTCCAAGGGGTAAAATTAAGACCAATATCTTGACTAGTACTATGTAAGAACATTCTCAAGGTTGTCTGTACAATAGCGTGTGTAGTTTAGGGCTGGGTTATGAATGTATGTATGCTTGGGTGGGGGTGCATCCTCACAACTGTGTACATCTTTTTCGGATATAATGTCACACCATCCTAGCAGACCTATAAAATACTTACCCATCTTATAAATGGAATGTTTATCCAAGATTGCATAGCAGATCCAGGATTTAATTCCAACATCAGAAACTGATCTCTTTTCTTTATATTGCACTATCTTATGAAAGGTGTGGCTTCCCTGATGGCTCTATGGGTTAAGAATCTGCCTGCAATGTGGGAGACACAGGATAGGAGGGTTCAATCCCTGGGTTGGGAAGATCCCCCAGAGGAGGAAATGGGCACCTACTCCAGTATTCTTGCCTGAGAAATCCCATGGTCAGAAGAGCCTGGTGGGCTACAGTCCAAAGGGTCTCAAAGAGTCAGACATGACTAAGTAAGCATGCATGCAAGGTAGACAGGCAATAAATACTAAAAAATATTCAAGCATTTGTTAGAGAGATGTTGGGCTAATGTCTTGAACATAAATTAGAGTGATTTGACAGCTCAGTCTTTTTCTGAAGTGTCTGAAAATTATGAGATCTCTAAATATTTTTAGAGGCTCTCCTCTTCCCTTCTCTTCCTCTTTCCTCTTCTCTCTCTCTCTCCCTCTCTCTCTCTTAGCATGATGGTCCATGCACACAAAGTGATGAAGACAATAACAAGCAAAATGTAGGCCCCTGTAAGCTAATCCTTTTTGGCTTTGCAGATGATTGCCAGGTTTCCTCCCAGCCACCCTTACCCTCCCTGAATAATGAAACTGTAGATTCATCTAACACCTCAGCCTCCTTGCTCATCAACATTCACTTCTACTGAACTTTAACATTAATTTCACTTAAGCAATCACACCTTATTACACTCTCTTTTTGTCTCTTCAAGTGCCTGAAATTCTATGACTTTCAAATTTCTGTCTTTATTGTGGACCAGTGTCTTTTTGAATATATCTATTTCCTCAATGGATCCCACTAGCTGGATTTATACTTCTTCCAATCTAAGATTGCCAAAGTATACAGCATAATCTTTATGTTTACGCCACTTTCTTCTTTGATTCTAGTAAATCATAGCCCCTGATGTCTTTGAATTTACCTTTGCCTTCTACTCTTTTCTAATCAAAGATCCAGTTGGTCACAATCAGGTTAATTTAATGGGACTTTTACCACTTAATCGTTTATTGTCTCATCACCCTTTCTCCTTTTTGTTCTGAGACATGGCTCTCTACCCTTTCTGGCATGATCGAGAGTAGTCACCCTCCTTCAAGAATTATGATTATAGAATAGATCTGATAATGTCTCTTCCAAGATAAATTAATGTAAAATAAATGTTTATATGCATTATTTTTCCTTTTTTAACTTGCAGAAAATACGTGTGTCTTATCAAAGTTCATACAACCAATTAGTTGCAGAATTGAATATCAATCTTTCCTTACTATAGCCTCTTTATATTACCCCCAGCTAGGCCATCATAATCAACAAAAGAATCCAAAATGCAGTACTTGGATGCAATCTCAAAAACGACAGAATGATCTCTGTTTGTTTCCAAGGCAAACCATTCAACATCATGGTAATCCAAGTCTATGCCCTGACCAGTAATGCTGAAGAAGCTGAAGTTGAATGTTTATATGAAGACCTACAGACCTTTTAGAACTAACACCAAAAAAAAAAAAAAGATGTCCTTTTCATTATAGTGGAGTGGAATGCAAAAGTCAGAAGTCAAGAAACACCTGGAGTACTCCAAGGCAAATTTGGCCTTGAAGTACAGAATGAAGCAGGGAAAAGGCAAGAGAATGCACTGGTCATAGCAAACACCCTCTTCCAACAACACAAGAGAAAACTCTACACAAGGACATCACCAGATGGCCAACACAGAAATCAGATTGTTTATATTCTTTGCAGCCAAAGATGGAGAAGCTCTATACAGTCAGCAAAAGCAAGACTGAGAGCTGACTGTGGCTCAGATAATGAACTCCTTATTGCCAAACTTGCTGGCTCATCAAAAAAGCAAGAGAGTTCCGGAAAAATATCTATTTCTGCTTTATTGACTATGCCAAAGCCTTGGTCTGTGTGGATCATAATAAACTGTGGAAAATTCTTCAAGAGATGGGAATACCAGACCAGCTGATCTGCCTCTTGAGAAACCTGTAAGCAGGTCAGGAAGGAACAGTTAGAACTGGACATGGAACAAGAGATGGGTTCCAAATAGGGAAAGGAGTTCATCAAGGCTGTATATTGTCACCCTGATTATTTAACTTATATGCAGAGGACATCATGAGAAACTCTGGGCTGGAGGAAACACAAGCTGAAATCAAAATTGCTGGGAGAAATATCAATAACCTCAGATATGCAGATAACACCACCCTTATGGCAGAAAGTGAAGAATTGAAGAGCCTCTTGATGAAAGTGAAAGAGGAAAGTTAAAAAGTTGGCTTAAAGCTCAACGTTCAAAAAATGAAGATCATGGCATCTGGTCCCATCACTTTGTGGCAGATAGATGGGGAAACAGTGGAAACAGTGGCTGACTTTATTTTTTTTGACTCCAAAATCACTGCAGATGATGACTGCAGCCATAAAATTAAAAGACACTTACTCCTTGGAAGGAAAGTTATGACCAACCTAGATAGCATATTAAAAAGCAGAGACATTACTTTGCCAACAAAGGTCCATCTAGTCAAGGTTATGGTCTTTCTAGTAGTCATGTATGGATGTGAGAGTTGGACTATAAAGAAAGCTGAGTGCAGAAGACTTGATGCTTTTGAACTGTGATTTTAGAGAAGACTCTTGAGTCCCTTGGGCTGCAAGGAGATCCAACCAGTCCATCCTAAATGAGATCAGTCCTGAGTGTTCATTGGAAAGCCTGATGCTAAAGCTGAAACTCCAATACTTTGGCCACCTGAGTGAACAGTTGACTCATTTGAAAAGACCCTGGTGCTGGGAAAGATTGAGGAGGAGGAGAAGGGGACGACAGAGGATGAGATGGTTGGATGGCATCACCCACTCAATGGACAATGGGTTTGGGTAAACTCCCGTAGTTGGTAATGGACAAGGAGACCTGGTGTGTCCATGGGGTCACAAAAAGTCAGACACAACTGAGCGACTGAACTGAACTGAGGTCCATAAAAGACTCCTCTTTATGTAAAAAATAAACTTATGGTTACCTAAGGATAAGGAGTAGTGGGATAAATTGGAAGAACAGGATTGATATATGCACACTCAGTTCATGGGACTCTCCTCCAGGCTGGGATATTGGAATGGGTTGTCATACCCTCCCTACAGGGGATCTTCCCCACCCAGGGATCAAATCTGCGTCTCTTAAGTCTCCTGCATTGGCAGGTAGGTTCTTTACCGTTAGTGCCACCTGGGAAGCCCATGTACACACTGCAATACATAAAATAGATAACTAATAAGGACCTATAGTATCGCTCAGGGAACTCTACTCAATACTCTCTAATGGCCTATATGGGAAAAGAAGCTTAAAAAGAGTAGATATATGTACATGGAAAACAAATTTACTTTATTGTACACCTGAAACTAATTCAAGATTGTAAATTATACCTCCAACAAAATTTCTTAAAAAGACTCCTTTTTATATGTAGGCTGAAGCTCAAATCCCTTTAAAATTGTCCACCTTTAAAATTTCACCTTTTTTACTCCCACACACTTAGCTTATGCTTGTTTTCAAATTACTTGTCATTTCTCTGAATAAGCAGATCTTCATAAATTCATACATGCTCCACTGATTGTCATTAGAGAGGTTTTGCGTGTCCAGTCGTTAATGATCAAACTTCCCTGTAGGACTTGGATTTTCCATGAGCAGGTTTCCAGGGGTACCCCAGAATTATACAACCCCAAAACTTGAGATTATCAAGAATGATCACTATATATCATGCTCTTTATTTATTCCTTTTCATGTTGTTACTATAGAAACCCTAGTCTTCTACATTAATACTCATCACTTAGAACTTTGATTCCTTTATATTCTGTAATTACCTTCTGACCTCAACTCCCACTCCTCTTCTGCTAAAGGGAAATTTAGATTCCTTATATCTCTGAATCTTTTATCACTAATCTGTCAAAACCATCTCTCTTGGAGTCAATTATCATTTCCTAGAATCAATATTCTTCCTCCTTTGATGTCAGGGCTGGATTCCCTATAGTATTCTCCAGCAATACTGCTATCATAACTCTCAGATTTTGCCATCCACGAAGATCCTTCCAATATTCAGATCGCTCAGTAGGTTGATCTCTTTTACATTATCATAGCCACACATTCTCATGGTTATATCCTAATGCTTATGACCATAACAACCTCCTGTCCAAAATTTCAACATCAAACCTCCCACTTTTTCTATTTCTGGCTCACTCCCTCTAGTACTCCAACTCTAACAGTTCTCCAAACATAAGAACATATTTGATTTTCTGACTTCTCAAAAATCTGTTAGCTCCTTAAATTCTCACTTCCCTCCTTGTTTAGATTAAATTTCCTAGTCAGTTATTATAATGGTTCTGCTTCCTTTCATACACACTCAACCTCCTTGCCCTCCATGTAAATGAATATGTCTGAGGGAAACAGTCATGCTGACTGTACACTCTTTATAATTATGATCATTAACCTCAAGTGGTTTCTTAATGCTACCCAGTAATCATATTTCATTGTGCTATTACTATTCACACTTCCACTCAGCCGTAACATCTCTTTCCCCAAACTTCCAAAATCTCCTCTCTCATCATCATTCTTAGCTGATCATGTGCTTGCTGTTTCAGAGCCAGCCACATAATTTGCAGGAAGGAATATGAAATAAAAAATGCAGAGCCTCTTATTTAAAAAATAGGAAACAAAATGACAGTAAAAGTACTGAGACATAAAATTTTTTTCTTTCATCATCTCTCTCTCACACAATATCATGGCAGTTTTTTTACTTTGTATTTAATCTTGTCATAAGTAAAGAAAAATTTTAAAAGTTTAATTTATTATCATGGATTTTACCATTAATCTTTATATTATACAATGTCAGTTTTCAATGCAAATATAAGAAAACTTGTATGCAGAACCAGCAAAATTACAAAACTTACATTTTGTGTTTCGTATATGCATATGTATTTTGTTTTTGCCAGAATAGAGGAAATGTTGTACAAAACTAACCAAACATTTTCTTTTTCCTTCTTTATTCATGAACATTCTATTTAAACTCTCTACCTCAGTTTACTGCTGAGTGAGCAAAAACTGAAAGAAAAAGAAGTCTAGGTTGCCCTGTGTTTCCCTTTCATGTCATCATTTTCAGTATAAGAAGTGAGCTACTACAGGGAAGTATTATAACTTGAATAAGAAAAGATATAACAAATTCTGGAGCTTTTTTGTGCTTCTTGGATCACTATTGCCTTTTTTTATGAGTTGCAAGCAAGTTCTTGTACAACTGATAGTGTGGCTTCTTAGGCTGTCAGCGTCCCAGGCAATCATAGTTATAGGCTTGTCTACCTTGTGCTTGCTCTGAGTCTTGCTGAATTCCCATGCCTAGCATATCCATTGGAGTTCTGTGTTCACAGGGCATCATGAATGTCATATGTGAAAGTGATAGAAAGAGAAGATACATCGATTGTGTATATCTCCTCTGCTCACACTCATGTTACTTTGTCTCATTGGACTTTACAGAAGTTCAAACATAAATCTTTTAAGAATTATATAACATCAATAACAGAGATTCAAAATTTATGGGCTGCTTCTGAGTACTGGGTCCTGTGCAGTTGTATGGGTTGTACACCATAAAGCTTGCCCTGTCCTTTTTCATTAGAAATAGAAAGAGAACTTCCATAAGTACCTATTACTAAACTCTCATCATAATTTACCTCTCTGCCCATACCTTCAACTTCCCATCTATATGATTAACAGTCCACACTCCTGTTTAAATTCAACCCCTCCATGTCTCTGTTGGAGCTTTCCCATTCCAACTATTCAAAATGTTGCATTTCTCTTTTTTCTTCTTCATTCTCTCGGCTAGATTACTATCTTTAGCAAATATATTGCTACTTATCCCATATTTAAAAAGTAAAATCTTCTCTTGACTCCATCACAGAAGCTACCATGTCATTTTTCTCCCCATCTGTAAAGTAAAAATTTCCTCAATTGTTTATTCTTACTGCATCCAATATCTCTTCTCACATTTTCATTTGGATTTGCTCCAATCAGGTACCACCATCCCAACCATATGTAATCATTGAATTCAGTTCAGTTCAGTTGCTCAGTTGTGTCTGACTCTTTGCAACCCCATGAACTGAAGCATGCCAGGCCTCCCCATCCACCACCAATTCCCAGAGTTTACCCAAGCTCATGTCCATTGAGTCGGTGATGCCATCCAGCCATCTCATCGTCTGTTGTCCCCTTCTCCTCCTACCCTCAATCTTTCCCAGCATCAGGGTTGACAAAGTAATGTCTCTGCTTTTTAATATGCTGTTTAGATCAGTCATAACTTTCCTTCCAAGGAGTAAGCATCTTTTAATTTCATGGCTGCAATCACCATCTGCAGTGATTCTGTAATCATTAGTGGCATTGTTTGCTAATTCCGATGGTCAGTTTATAGCCAAATTCTCACTTTTTTTTTCTATTGCCGCATTCTCTTGGCTTTGATATCCTCTTTTTTAGTTAGCTTTTGTGATGGATAGTTTTGTGTCAATTTGGCTGTACTATGATCTCTAATTATTTGGTCAAACACCAGTTTCTATGTCATCATAAAGATATAATTTTAGGTAAGACTACCATTTAAACTAATGGACTTGAAGTAAACTATGTTACCCTTCATAGTATGGGTGGGCCTCATCCAAACAGTTAAAGGCCGTAGAGAAAAAATGATTAATGTTCTCCTAAAAAGAGAGAATTCTGCCTCTAGGCTGCCTTTGGACTCAAGCTGCTGTTCTCTGGGTCTCCAATCTGCTGGCCTACCCTGCAAGTTTTGGATTCGCCAGCCTCCATAATTTTGTGAGCAATTGCATGGATAGATATAAATATAGAAATAGATATAAGTATTTCCTATTGGTTCTGTTTCTCTGAAAATTCTGCTACTGCTAAGTCACTTCAGTCGTGTCCGACTCTGTGCGACCCCATAGATGGCAGCCCACGAGGCTTCCCCGTCCCTGGGATTCTCCAGGCAAGAACACTGGAGTGGGTTGCCATTTCCTTTTCCAATGCATGAAAGTGAAAAGTGAAAGTGAAGTCGCTCAGTCGTGTCCGACTCTAGCGACCCTATGGACTGCAGCCTACCAGGTTCCTCCGTCCATGGGATTTTCTAGGCAAAAGTACTGGAGTGGGTGCCATTGCCTTCTCCCTGAAAATTCTAATAAGCTGCTAAGATTTCAAAGTTTTCTGTCTAATTTTGATCTTACCTCTCAACCTAGTTCAGCTGAGCCTTTTTTTTTTCCATTCCCCCCCATTTTCCCTTATCTCTAAACTTTGGGATACTGAAACATTTTTCCTTAGCATTATTCTCTTTGCTATTTACACTCATTCTCTTGGTAATCTCATCCGAATATATATTTTCCCATATTGACTTTATCATTTCCTCTATGTTTATATTGGGGGGGAAGAGTATATTTAATTTTTTGTACTATTTTACAGTAATTCACATACCTTATTCCCACTTTCTCAAAACACTTCAGTGTGTATTTCCTAAAATCAAGGTTTTCTCTTATATAACAATAATATAATTATAAAAATTAAGATTGATATATAATACTACCATTATTTACTGTAATAACTTCTTTAACATTTCATCAAATGTCCTACAAATGTCCTTTACCACAACAGGATCACATATCATATTTACTTTTCAAGTCTTTTGAGTTACTTTTAATATAAAACAATTCCTTAGTCCTTCTTTGTCTTTTGTGATATTGATATTTGAAAAGTACAGGGAATTAGTTCAATAAAATGTCTCTCAATTTGGGTTTGTCCAATGTGTCCACATGATTATACTCAGATTATATATTTTTGGCAGGAGCACCATGAATGACTACTTTCTGATTTGTAGCCTAAGCTTTTTTCTTTTCAAGAAAGTCATTTTGCTCTGTGAGAATGATATCATATTGGAGTAGTGTGGACCCTAATCCAGTATGACTGGTGTCCTTATAAGAAGGCGGATTTTGGACACAGAGGAGAATGCCATGTGAAGATGAAAGCAGATATCAGGGTGATGCTGCTACAAGCCAATGATGGCCAGAAATCCACCAGAAGCTATGACAGAAACACAGAACAGATTCTCATTCTTAACTCTCAGAAGGAACCAATCCTGTTGACAAAATTAGTTGACGTCATTGATCTCCAACTTCTAGAACAGTAAGGCATACATTTTGTATTTAAGACATGCACTTTGTGTTACTTTATTATAGCAGCCCTAGAAAAATCAACCCATTCATTCCACTCTTAGGTATTTACCTAGGAGAAATGAAAGTTTATATCCAGCAAAGAATTCTACATGGATGTTCACCATAGGTTTATTTATAATTGCCCCAAACCAGAAGTACCTTAAATATTTATCAGGTTAATAGGTAAATAAAATAAATTTTAGCATATTTTTACAATGAAATATGTAGTAGTTAAAAGAACAAACTACTGATAGACTCTATATGAATAAAATACATAATTAAAAAAAAACTACTGGATGAAAGAAGTCAGGAACAAAAAATGCATCCTGTTATAATGATTCCTGTTGAATGAAATTCTAGGAAATGCAAAACTAATTTATATAGTCATAAATCTCATCATTTGGGAGGACAGAGCTTGAGGGATTGGTTGGGAAAAGGGACAAAGGGATTTTTTTGTGGTGATGAGACTGTACTTTAATTGTACTGGTGCTTATATTTGTGAAAACTTACTGAATACTACACTTAAAAATGGCAATTTTTATTTTGGAAATTATACCTCAGTAAATTTGATTTTTAAAACTGTATGGTTAGTAAAAATACGGTTAAAAATACTTAGGATGGAAATAATACATATAGAAACAACAACAATTCCTTCTTTAATTTTAATTCTTAACATTATGGTGTTCATTTTCATAAACAGTGTAATAAAACATCTAGCTATAGAGTCATTATTTTTTAATGGACATACTCAGGACTTCTGGCATTGTCTCAAACCTGTCACTGAGAAGGTTGTTGGGTGTTTTGATAGTAAGCTAGAAAACTGGAAATTAGGTTGGAAATGAACTCACGTATAATTGAAAAACACACCGAAGGGATTTGGATTATTGATAAGGGCTACTTTTCACATGGAATTTAACAACAATGCACAGTATTTGCTATTTTTATGAAATATTTTACCTATCTAGATTTATACTTAAAATGGTAAGTTTAGGTGTGGCCTCTTACTTTCAAATTTCCATCCCCTTGGCTCTGTATATTTTTAGGAAAGTTGGATGAGGTAGATTATCTAAGAGCAACAGGGAAAATAACAGGGTTGAAAACCATTAAAAACTTAATTAGGTTTATATTCAGCTGCTGTCTGTTAGAACGCTTTAGTATTCCCCAACTTGGTTACACATGCAATCACTTTAAAAATACCTACACCTGAATCTCATACTTACTTGTTTTTAATTGTCCATGAAGTAAAATTTTAAAAATAGTTCCAGATGGTTCACATGTGAAACCAATGTTCCTAAATGATTGGGTAACTTTCCATGGTTGCCATATGACTATATATATATATGTATGAATGTGTGTGTGATCAGTTGTGCCCAACTCATGTGACCCCATGCTCATCAGGCTCCTCTGCCCAGGTTCGAACCTGAGTCTCCTGCATTGGCAGGCAGATTCCTGACCACTAGCACCACCTGGGAAGCCTGACATATAATTGATAATCTGTAATAAATTGGGAAATCATGGTTTCATGGCTCTGGTTGACTCTAGTCTTCACCTATGAATCAATTGGTTTCTGTGGATGGACACCTTGAGTTTTTTACTATTCAAATTACCATCTTTACAACACTTTATCTGAAGTTTCTACTTTGAAGTTACAGAGATGTGGAAATGGTTAATTTAGAGATAAAGCATTATCAGTTAAAAATATTTAAAAAGAATAAGTATTCCAGTACTGTGAATTTCTAAACTACATTCTTGTTTAGTATAAAAGCCTCCAGTTCAATTTATCATAAAGGATTTAGAAGTATGTAATAGAATTCATAGTTTCAAAAGTTTTAGTTGTATGTTATCCTTAACTAACCACTTTCTAGATTAGTTTTGTTATGGACTGGATTGTATCCTTGCCAAATTCACATACTGACATCTTAAAAACCCAGTACCTTAGAACATAACTCTATTTGGAGGTAGACCCTTTTTCTTAACTTAACTGGCTATGTGGAGTCTTATTTGCAGCTCCCGGGGTCTTTCTTGTATGAGTTCTTTTGTTGTGTCACACGGGCTCCAGAACGTGCAGGCTCAGTAGTTACTGCGCAGGTTTAGTTGCTCTGCATCTTGTGGGATCTTAGTTCCCCAACTAGGGATGGAACTTGAGTTTTCTGCATTATAAAGTGATTTCTTTACCACTGGACATCAGGGAAGGTCCTGAAGTGAGGTTGCTAGGGTGGGCCCTGATCTAGCATGAGTGATCTTCTTATAAGAAGAGATAAGGACAGAGATGCACAAAAAGAAGACCAGGTGAGGGTATGGGGAGAAGATGATTAGCTACAAGCCAAGGAGAGAAACCTCAGAAAAAACCGACCTGCTGACACCTTGATCTCAGACTTCTAAGGGTAAGTATTTTGAGAACACACATTTTTGTTTAAGACATCTAGTCTGTGGTATTTTGTTATGGAAGCCCTAGGAAACTAACAGTCCTTTTCAACATCCAGCTGATCAGCAGGACCACCTGTAGCTACAGGAAAAATTTAAAAATGATGTACATACCAATTAACTTATAGTTAGAGGGGGAAAAATGTAGGGTGAGTGAACATAGATTTTTTTTTTATTTTTTATTTTTAGTAAGGTCTCCATGTGATTTTTTTGGTCATTGAGGACAGGTTTACATTTAACTAAATTCTTTCAATAACAATCTGCTGCAAAGCTGCTTAGTAAGACTAACTTGAAACCTGATAAACAAGTCATAAATTTTTTACAATCTACCCAGGTTCTATTTGTTATTTTGACAAGTATGTTCCTTAAATTATTTAGTATTTGTTCCTTGTGAGATATAAAACAAAAGTAAATGGGTTTAAATTTTTGTTATCTGTTATTAAAATTCCTTCTTGTGTGGCTTATGCAGAAAGATGTTATTTATTCTATTGTAATATTTCCCTTAAGATTCAGATCTCAATATGTTCTTGTTTTCTCTATGTGATATCATAGCCCCATAGAAAATATAAATGCCAAGATTTTAAGCCATTTCATGAGTATTTTGAGGATTAATTATTAAATTACAGCTTCCAGAATTCTTTGGTTTTATTTCTTCAGAGAGAATATGCTTTATCACAGGTAAAGAAAGGGAAAAAAATTTCTGAAACCGGAAAGAATACAAATAAGAAAACTGCAGGAAATAACCATTGAAGAAACTGTTCAGAAATGCCACTTGAAATTTAGTTCTTTCCAGACTCTTTCCAAACAAGTTCTGTTGCTTACTAAGCTAAAAATAGTTACCACATAATAATTACCTGCACATGGGGATTTTCCAGGACCTGACCTCTATAATTTGGGATAAAAATCACCTGGAGACCTCTGGTTGCCTCTGATAATCAGTTCTGACACAAAGTCAGAATTTAAGATTAAAAAAGTAAATGCTAGAATACATGGTCTGTACTCAAATCCTAGCTTTTCTCTTTCTTGGCTTTGTAACCTTGGGTAATTTTTTTTTTTTAATCTCTGTTTGACTTATTTTACCACAGAGACTTTTTGTATGTGTGTGTCCATTTATTTAGGGCAGTTGTTAACAATGTTAATTTATATCAGAAATCATCTATTACAATTATGTACAAATCCTTACATCCTTCTCTATCTTCCTTTATACTTCAGTAGTTGATGAATATTTTTCTTTTCTGTCTTATTTCTCTCTTCTCAGTGTCTTTCACACTGGTAATTTATGTTCCATTTGTTGCTATTCTGTATCAACCACACAGCAGTATGGTTCTATCTTAGTCTTCATGAGAAATTACTTCACTGGTAATATCTTGAAAAGAAGCTCTTGCTATTGTCAATCACACTTATCTTACTTGTCATCCCCAACATCACCTTACAAGGAAAAGATAACTCTGAGATGATTGGTTGTTAAGGTAAAAGAGGAAAATTGAAGATGGTAGTGTCAAAATATCTCAATAAATCAGAGCAAAAAGTCTCCACTTATTACAGAAACTTCCTCTTTACCAACTTTACCCACTCAGGAAGTTCACCCTAATAAGCCTTTGGTTTTTTCCATTAGGTCATCACCTGATTCATCATCTTATGAAGCAGGGACACTAAAACCCTACCCTAGACCAACACCAATGTCAGCTGCTTAATTGCTGTAAATCATAATCTCTCTTAGTTTTTAGCTCCTTTGACTATCTTGTTATTCCTATTTGCTTCCGAACTTTAATATTCCTGACTTTCAATTATCCTTTTTAAAATCTGTAACATGCTTAACACTTGAGTATCTTACATGTGGAACATAATGTTATATAATCATTTGCTTTGCACACAGCTGTTGCAGTTACGTCTTTTATTTCTCAGTTGTTTGTGTACTCATGAGGAAGATACTGTATTTTTTTATATATCATTAAAAGTCTTTTAGGAATATTAAAACCATTAGTTGAAAGACACTAGAGAGCAGAGCATCCCTGTAGTGTTCATGAAACAACTCACCCTTGAATAATGTGGGGGTTAGGGGGCACCACTGTCCCTTCAGCAGAAAGTCCTCACATAACTTGACAGTCAGCCCTCCACATAAGCAGTTCCTCCATGAATGTGGTTTCAATTCTGTGGATTCAATCAACCACAGATCATGTAGTACTGTAACAGTACCTATTTAATGAAAAAAGTCTCTGTGTAAGTTGATCTGAACTATTCAACCCCTGTTGTTCAAGGATCCATTCTAATTGAACAGGCAAAAAAACACATACTTTTACAATTAACAATTTTGGGAGGTTTCCACCTTAAATGATCAAAATCAACATTTGAAATAATGGAGCAATATGATATTGGGACATGTCATTTTGTACCACCTGATTTGATCCAGAATGAAGCGTACAGCATCACCTACATAGTATTACTGGAAAGAAATGTATGAATTTCATCAAGGAGATAGGTGTAATTTTCAATTTACAGGAAATGTATGAGCTAGAGGAAATCATTAAATGATGCCACAAGGAAACATTCAACCAAGTGCAGAGTGTGTGACATTTTATAAAAATACTGACCTAAACTTAAAAAATCCAGTATCATGGGAGAAAATAAGGTAGGAGGATTGTCCTACACTAAGACTACAGACACATATTTAAAAGTAAGGCATAAATTTAGGCTACTTTATGATTTTGAAAGTAACAAGTATTTAAGAAGAATTGGAAAAATCTGATTATAATCTGGATGATATATTATATTAAGAAATTGTTAATTTTATTTGAAGTGTGTGTTATTATTACAATATACATAAATGTCCTTATTCTAAGGATCTGTCCTCTAAAGGATTTAGGAATAAAGCATCATGTTGTCTGTAACTTACTTTGTTTATGAAATATTATTTTTATTTTTGTGTTTATATATATAATAAGGAGAGAACGCATATTTGAAATTGGAGAAATGTATAGTTTTGTGAAAAGGCAGTTGCAGCTGTAAAGATGGTACAGTTTTTTATTTCAATCAATCTTTATTCATTAAACACTTATAAGAGTCAGACAGATTCCAGCATTCAAAATATAGTCAGCTATTGTACACTGTTAGTGGTAATGTAAATTGGTGCACCACTGTGGGAAAACAGTATGATGGTTTGTTGAAAAACTAAAAACAGAATTCCAATATAACCCAGCAATTCCGTTTCTGGGTTTTCATCTGAAAGAAAAAAAAATAAAACCTAAAAACACTAAAATGAAAAGGTGCGTGCACCCAAATAGTCATAGCAGCATTATTTACAATTGCCAAGATATTGAATAAACCCTAAGTGTCCATCAACAAATGAATGGATAAAGAAAATGTGGTACATGCATACACAATGGAATATTACTCAGCCATAAAAAGGAGCAATATTTTGCCATTTACAGCAAGATATATGGACTTGGAGGGTATTGTGCTTATGGAGTAAGTCAGACAGAAAAAAACAAATAGAGTATGATTTCACTTGTACATGGAATGTGAAAAATACAGCAAACTCATGGATATAACAATAAAGAAGCAGACTCACAGATATAGAGAACACATTAGTGGTTATTACCAGTGAGGGGTATGCAGTACAGGAATGGAGACGTGGAAGGCCCAGACGACTGGTTGTGAGATAGGATCATGGAGGTATTGTCAATACGGGGAATCTAACCAAAATTTTCTAATAGCTGCAAGTGGAAAGCAATTTTTAAAATTGTATAAAAATATTTTTGAAAGTTTTTGCAATAAATTTTTTTAAGTTTGGTTAAATCCATGAAAACTGCATTAAAACAAATTACATCTCAGAGGAATAAAGAAAGTAATAAAATATACATCTATAAAATAATACAGATTTCAAAGGAATACAAGATTATTTACCTTTAAGATGCAAATTTAAGGAAATCTTTCTATAGCAAGTAAGATTAATCTAAACACAGGAAAAATTAAAAGTCTTTCAAGGTCACTAGAAATTCTTTTTAAATAATAAAGAATATTTGATAATTAAGCAACTCCTAGAAGTGCTTCCTGTTTAGATATTGTTTTAGGCAGCCAGTACACTCTATAGTTTTAGTACAGCATAAAATTTATGGTTTTGTTAAAGTGAAAAGAGGTGACATAAGAGCAGTAACTTGTAGTCAAAGGGATCTAGGCCATTTAACTTTTACTAGTGGCAATTCCTTTCATTTTTATAGTGCTTTAGTTTTTTTCAAAAGGGCTTTGCTCTGCATTGTCTCAATTTTTGTTTCACAATACTCCTGTGGGTTAAAGTTGTGAATATCATGATTCTCTATACTATGCAAAGGGCTTCCCAGATGGCGCTAGTGGTAAACAACCTGCCTGCCAATGCAGGAGATATAAGTCTGATCCCTGGCTCAGGAAGATTCCCTGAAGGAGGGCCTGGCAATCTACTCCAACATTCTTGCCTGGAGAATCCCATTGACAGAGGAGCCTGGCAGGTTACAGTGCATAGGGTCACAAAGAGTCAGACAAGACTGAAGCTACTTAGCACATAGGCACATACCAGCAAAAATCAAACAACTGAGAGATCTTTAGGTTGTGCCTTGCAGAAATACTAACTTCCTTTATGTAATGGGAATACTAAGAATAGTGACTATCACATGGTAGATAATCAATAGATTTATAAATAAATGAATCAATAGGAAAATGAATAAGTAAATTCTTGAACATTTGAGTTAGTTGGGGAAAAATGTAGGAACTCTGTTCCACAAATCTCTCCACTTGTCTGCCCTTAAGTAGTGGTTTATTTTCTATGTAGGTCAAGAGTGTTTTATGAATGAGTGAAATATTTCTGCTCTGGAAAGACAAGTGGCCATGTAATTGTTTTTATTTAATTGTACATAGAAGGAAAGATTCAAATTTAAGTAAAAATTTCCCAACAATGCTTTCAGACCATAGGCCAGTAGTCTAAAATAGTGCTGAAATATTTTAAAATTTAAATTGAGTAGCGACATTATCTAAAGACTAAAGAAGAAGTAAAAACTGGTAAGCTTCTGTTTATGCAGGAAATCCTTCCAGTGTAATCACCTTAGAAAATTTCTTATTTCATCAAAAGACACCTTTACATTTTAATGCAATGGTTATATTTATTTTTGAATGGGGCTCAGAATTAATTTTAATTCTTTGCTATTTAATGGCTCATTTCCCAGCTTGCTTATAAAAATATAGTTTTTAGGTAGGTGCAAATGCAAAAGTATTGTTATAGAATCTTTCATGAATCACATCACTAAATGAAAGACACATTGAAGGATTATTGCTGTGTTTTTTTAATGGTCTGTCCCATTAACAACCCACTAAAATTTTATGGCACCTTGAATTCTGTTATCCTCACAAATTTGTTTTCAAGAAATATAGCTACATTATTTTCAACTCAGTTATTCTGGTACCTCAGAAAAAACTAAGAAGTTCTCTTCTTTTAATTTGCTTATATCCACAATATAAAGCAACTGTAAATTTATGAAAAGATTTTTAATTAAAGGAAGAAATGAAGCATATATAGTGGAAGGTTCATAAATGTCCTATATACCCCCAGCCTCACACATCATAGTCTCCATCATAATCAACAGCACCCACCAGGGTGATACATGTAATTGTCTACTTCAACACATTGTTATTACCCAAAACCCATAGGCTTTGGATTTTGGAAACATAGCCTAGTATTTGCCATTATGGTACCATGCAGAATAGTTTCACTGCCCTAAAAAATTCCTCTGTGCTCTACCTATTTATCATTCTCACTCCCCTAACCCACAGCAGTAACTAAACTTTATGCTATCTTCATAGTTTTTATTTTTTCAGAATACCATATAGTTGGAATCATACAGTATGTACCCTTTTCAGACTGGTGTCTTTCAGGCAATAATATGTATTGAAGATGCCTCCTTAGCAATCAATAATATTCAATTGTCTGGACGTATCACAGTTTGTCCATTCACCTATTGAAGGACATCTTGGTTGCTTCTAAGTTTTGGCAGTTGTAAGTAAAGCTGGAGTGAAGTCGCTCAGTCGTATCTGACTCCTTGCGACCCCATGGACTACAAGGCTCCTCTGTCCATGGAATTTTCCAGGTAAGAGTACTGCAG
Organism: Bos javanicus; assembly: GCF_032452875.1. NCBI lineage: Eukaryota > Metazoa > Chordata > Mammalia > Artiodactyla > Bovidae > Bos > Bos javanicus. The sequence continues at coordinate 54,045,504 of NC_083876.1, forward strand.
TGGGTTGTCGTTTCCTTCTCCAGTGGATCTTCGCTACCCAGAGATCGAACCTGGGTCTCCCGCATTGCGGGCAGACGTTTTACCGTCTGAGCCACCAGGGAAGCCAAGTAAACGTGCTGTAATCATGTATGTTCACATTTTTGTGTGGATGTAAGTATTCAGGCATGTATATTGAGTTGCTCAGTTGTGTTCGACTCTTTGTGATCCCATAGACTGTAGCAAGTCAAGTACCTCTGTCCATGGGATTTTCCAGGCAAGAAGCTGGAGTTACTTGCCATTTCCCTCTCCAGGGGGTCTTCCCGATCCAGGGATCGAACCCATATCTGCTGAATTGGCACGTGGATTCTTTACCACTGAGCCATCTAGGAAGCCTGTAATTTTTCAACTCATGGGTAAATACCAAGGAACAAATTACAAGATCGTATGATCAGAGTAAATTTAGTTTTGTAAGAAAGAGTCAAGCTGTCTTTCAAAGTGGCTGTATTGTTTTGCTTCCCTGGTGGCTCAGATGGTAAAGCGTCTGCCCGCGATGTGAGAGACCCGGGTTCGATTCCTGGGTTGGGAAGATCCGTTGGAGAAGGAAATGGCAATCCACTCCAGCATTCTTGCCTGGAAAATCCCATGGACGGAGGAGCCTGGTGGGCTGCCATCTCTTGGGTCGCACAAAGTCGGACACGACTGAAGCGACTTAGCAGCAGCAGCAGCAATGAATAGGTGTTCCTGTTACTTCACATCCTTGCTATTAATAGCATCTGGTGTTGTTTTGGCTATTGAACATTCTAATAAGCATGTGGTAGTAACTCATTGTTCTAATTTGCATTTCCCTGGTGATATGTGGTGTGGAACATCTTTTCCTATGCCTATTTGACATTTATCTTCTTTCATGAGGTATCTCCTAAGGTCTTTGGTCCATTTCTCAATTGGTTGGTTGTTTCCTTATTAATGACTTTTAAGAGTTGGTTGTATATTTTGGATAAAAATACTTTCAAACACTACTTTCAAAACAATACTTTTCAAATGATTCTTCTGCAAGCATTTTCTTCCAGTCTCTGGTTTGTCTTTTTATCCCCTTGACAGTGTCTTTCCCAAAGCAGAAAATTTCATTTTTATAACATCCAGCTTATCAATTCTTCCTTTCATGGATTATGCCCTTGGTGTTCTATCTAGAAAGTCATCACAATACCCAAGGTCATCTAGATTTTCTCCTATATTATCTTATAGGAGTTTTACACTCTTGCAATTTATGTTTAGGTCTGTGATTCATTTTAAGTTAATTTGTGTGAAAGGGGTAGGGTCTGTATCTGGGTTCACTTTTTTACATATCAATATCCATTTCTCTAGCATCATTTATTAAAAACACTGTCTTTGGTCCATTGTACTGCCTTTCCTCCTTTATTGAAGATCAATTGACTGTATCTATGTGGATCTATTTCTTGACTCTCTATTCTATTCCTTTAATATATTTTCTGTTCTTTCTTCAACACAACTATGTCTTGATTATTGTAGCCTTTAAAATTGGGGATTATAAATCCTCCAACTTTGCTCTTCAATATTCTGTTGGCTATTCTGAGTCTCTTGCCTGTCCATATGAATTTTAGAATCAGTTTGTCATTATCTATGAAATAATATTAGGATTTTGATTGTGATTGCATTGAATATATAGAGCAAGTTGTAAAGAACTAACATATTGGCAATTTTGAGCCTTCCTATGCTTTGACATGAAATATCTCTGCATTTGTTTTGTCCTTTTTTGTATTTTGTTCATTGGAGTTTTCTAGCTTTCTTCTTATAGACTATGTACACATTTTAAATTCATATCTATTTCATTTTACTGAATAAAGTATAATCAGTATTGATTTTGAATTCACTTACTTATTTCTTATGCATAGAAAAGCAATTGACTTTTGTATATTAACCTTGTATCTTGCAACCTTGCTATAATCACTTAGTTTCAGGAATTTTTGTCAATTCTTTTCAGATTTTTTACATAGGTAACCATGTCATCTGTGAACAAAACCAGTTTTATTTCTTTTTAATTTGTATATCTTTCATATACTTTTCTTGTCCTGTTCATTAGCTAGCACTTCTGGTACAAGTTTACAAGCATTTGTGACAGGATTTTTTTTTTTTCCCCCCTGATGTTAGCAGGAAGGCTTTGAATTTCTCATTATTAAATATGATGCTAGCTGTAAGTTTTTTGGTATTCTTTATTAATTTGATGAGGTTCCTATTTATTCCTAGTTTACTGAGTGTCTTTATGATGAATGGGTATTGGATTTTATCAAATGGGTTTTTTGCATTTATTAATGTGATTATTGATTTTTTCTCTTTTGTTTGTTGATGTGATGAATTACATTGATTGATTTTCAAATATTGAACTAGTCTTTTATACCTTGAATAAACCTCTTTTTGGCCATAGTATATAATTTTTTCACACTGTCAGATTTGATTTGCTGACATTTTGTTGATAACTTTTGCATCTATGTTAATGAAAGATAGCGGTCTGTAGTTTTCTTGTCATATTTTTATGTGCTTTGGTTTTAGGCCAATACTGGGCTCAGAGTTAGGAAGTATTCCATTTGCTTCTCTATTCTAAAAGAGACTATAAACAATTCATATAATTTCTTCCTTAAATATTTAGTAGAATTCACCAGTGAACACTTATGGCCTGCTGTTTTCTGTTGTATTCATTAATGATTCAATTTCTTTCATATATATAAGCCTATGCAGATTTTCTATTTCATTTTGTGTAATTTGGGGAAGACTGTATCTCTCAGGGACTTGATCTTTTTCATATACATTATCAAATTTGTGGGAACAAGGTTGTTAATCATATTTTTTAAATAAAATTTTAATGTTCAAGGGATCTGCTGTGATAATCTCATTTTATTTCTGATCTTAGCAATTTATGCCCTTTCTCTTTTTTTTTTTTCCCTTAGTTAGCTTAGCTGGAGTCTTATTATTAGTTTTGCTAATCTTTTCAAAGAAACAGCTTTTGCATTCACTAATTTTCTCTATTGATTTCTGCTCTAATTCTTGTTTTTTTCTTTTGTTTACCTTGAATTTGTTCTTTATATATATATATATATATATATATATTTTTTCCTAAGGTGGACACTTAGATGATTGATTTTAAGTCTGTTTTTTAATATATCCATTCAATGCTATAAATTCCCCTCAAAGTGCTTCCTTTTCTGCATCCCATAAATTTTAGGCTGTGCTTTCATTTCCATTGAGTTCAAAATATATTTTAACTTAAGATTTCTTCTTTGAGTATTATTTAGAATGTGTTTAATCTACAAATATTTTAGACTTTTCAGCTTTCTGTTATTGATTTCTAGTTTAATTCCACTGTTGTATGAAAGCACATGTCATAAGAATTCTCATCAAACATTTGCTTGTTTGATGGTGCAGAATGTGGTGTATCTTGGGGAGTACTCTATTGCACTGTTGTTGGATGAAGTAGTTTATAGATATCTATTATATCCCATTGATTGATGCTATTATTGAGTCAACTATGTGCTTACTGCTTTTCTGTCAGCTGAATCTCTCAATTTCTGATAGAGGAGTGTTAAAATCCCCAGCTGCAATAGTGGATTCATTTCTTTCTTTTTGTGGTCTTTCCACTTATTGTTTCACACAGTGTATGCTGTGTTCAGCACACCACACATTGAGAATTGTCGTGTCTTCTATGAAGGTTGACTCCTTTATTATTATATAATATCCTTCATTAGTCCTGATAACTTTCCTTGCTCCAAAGTTGACTCCTTTGGAAATTAATATAGCTGCTCATGTGTTCTTTGATTAGTATTAGCGTGGTATATCTCAATCTATTTACTTTTAATCTATATTACATTTAGACCATTAACATTTAACCTAATTGTGGATATAATTTGTATTGATATATACTATATTTGTTGCTGTTTTCTACTTGCTGGTCTTGTTCTTTGTTCCAATTTTCATATTCCAATTGTTTCCTGCATTTTGTGTTTTTAATTGAGCATTTTATATGATTCCATTCTCTTTTTTTGCAGCATATCAGTTACATTTCACTTAAAATGTGTTTTAGTTACTGCTGTGGAGATTGCAATATACCTTTACAACTAATACAAGTAGACTTTCAAATAGCACTATATCACTTCATGGATAGTACCTTATTATTACAAAATAATTCTGATCCCTCCTTCTAACATGTTTATTTTGCTGTTATTAATTTTACTTGTCTGTAAGTATATATATATGTGTGTGTGTGTGTATGTATATTTAAATACACATAACTCTTTTATTTTGAAGAAAGTATTCTGTTGGATCAAATAGAATAAGAAAAATAAATTTTTACCTTCACTTATTTCTTCTTTGATGCTCTTACTTCCTGCATCTTATCTATGTTGTTTTCCTCCTCTCTAAAAATCTTCAAGCATTTATTGCAAGACAGGTCTACTGGCAATACATTTTCTCAATTTTTATTTTCCTTAGGAAGTCTTTCACTTTTGAAAGATAATTTTATAGGGTGCAGAATTCTAGTTTTTTCTCTCTCTGCACTTTAAACATTTCAGTACACTCATTTTTTTTTTTTTTTGGCATGGATTCTGAGAAGTTACAAATATTTCTTAACTTTTTTCTTGCATATGTAAGGTTTTTTTTTTTTTTCCTTTTGGCTTCTTTCAGGACCTTTTCAGTATCTTTTATTTCCTTTAGTCTGAAAATGATATGCCCAAGTTTAATATTTTCACATTTATCCAGCATGGTGTTCTCTTGGCTGCCTGGATTTGTAGTTTGGTGTCTGACATTAGTTTGGGAAACTTCTCAGTCTTTTGGATGGAGCTGTGTGCTTAGTCATTCAGTATTGTCTGACCCTTTGTGATCCCATGAGCTGTAACCCTCCAGGCTCCTCGTTTCATAGGATTTTCCCAGCAAAAATACTAGAGTGGGTTGCCATTTCCTTCTCCAGGGGATCTTCCTGACCCAGGGATCAAACCCACATCTCCTGCATTGGCAGGTGGATTCTTTACCACTGAGCCGCCTGGGAATGCCAGGGGGCTTTACACTTTGTCGTAATTTTTTCTTGATATCTGTACATGAAGAATTGGGTAAAAGAAACCGCTGTAAATAGACCTTAGTAATGTGGCGGTATGCTGTGGGGGCAGGCAGCGTTCTATAATCCTGTGTTTAGGTGTGCCTCTGCACTGTGAACTTCACAGGTACTTCTCAGTACCCCCTTTAAAATGGGCTGGAGTTGTGTGTTTTTGCTCTTTTTCATGGAAGCTGGAGGAGACTGGTATTTCTCATTTTCTTTTCTCCATGCAGGAGGCAAGAGCCAACTGGAGTTGGCTATTTCCCTTTCCCAGGTTCAGTTCAGTTCAGTCGCTCAGTCGTGTCCGACTCTTTGCGACCCCATGAATTGCAGCACGCCAGGCCTCCCTGTCCATCACCAACTCCCGGAGTTCACTCAGACTCACGTCCATCGTGTCAGTGATGCCATCCGGGTTACTTAGGCTCTAAAAACATCCCACCTGGTTAGGCTCTAGTTAATGAGTTTCCACTGAGAGCAGATCTTATTAAGAATCATGGATTGCTCTACTGTATTTCAAAATGGCTGTTTTCTCTCTTCATGTGGAAAGCACAGGGTAGTTTTCTCTGGGATTCACTGTGAGAAACTAGTTAAGCTCCTGGGGTGAAGTTCACAAAATGTGGGGACCTCCCTGTGAGTTGTTCACCCTGAACATTTTACTTCTCAGGCTTTCCACCCTGAGCCTCCAACAATTCTTCAGCTAGAATTAAGATTTTCTTACCCCACACTATTTTCCATGGAGGTTTCAGCTCATGGTTTTCTGTTCTGGTAAGTTGTGATTTCCTTTTTTCTTTTTTAAAAAGTCTTTGTTTATCTGTTTGTCTTCACTGGGTCTTAGTTGTGGCACATGGCATCTTCAGTCTTCCATGCAGCATGCGGGCTCCTTAGTTGCCTGCAATACATAGGTAAGAAAGTTTCCCCAGAGTACTGAAGTGAGTATACCAATCAGTATCTATCTGAAGGAATGAGAACTAGAAACTGACTGTGGAGGGAAAATATATGTAAACAAAAATGGGACAACCTAAGGGGAAGGGATTATACAGACCTGACCCAATAAGAAGAAGAGAGAGGGAGTGGGGAATCTTTTGTTGTGCTAAAATTTTGGACTAAGGTAAAAACAAATCCACACATGCACATGTAATGTAGGTTTCAAACTAATAAAATAGAGAAAACTTAATCTCCACAGTTACTTATGATTTTTTCACAATTCCCAGGGCAAACAGGCAGTTGTGAATACAGCTCACATCATATAAGAAATTAAACCATTGGGATGGGATTGGAGAGCATTGACCTCTAAACATAATCAGTATTTGTGATTTCAATTCAGTTATAACACTACATGGATCACTATAAAAATTTGTATAAAGCTGGGAAATCTATTCCCAGGAGTTTCATATATAGTTACTATAACAACTACCTTGAGCCTAAAGGATTAAAGTAATTCAAAGTATATTAATCCCTCCTGAGCCATGCAAAGCTTTGTTTGGTTTACCCCAGAATCACCAGAGCTTTCTTGAGCTTTCAGAATGTTCATTGGTAGTTGAATTTAGTTAGTTCCTCATCTTTTTTCTTTTGGGGGGCATCCAAGATTTTATAAAACATTGAAATTAAAAGATTACCATCATATTTACTATTTATTCTATAATTCTAAAATATTATTATTTTAAAAGCTTAGTAATTCTGTTAGAAATAATTCTCCTTCTCCCACTTCTATGTCTCCCCCAAACACGGTGTGTACCACCATAGCTTCAAAATAAAAGAAATGAAGCAAAACAGAAATAAATCTCTTCACAAGTATAATAATATGCAAAATAAATCATTTTATAAACATCAGAGCTGCATGTTCTTAACTCAGATGTAAATTTTTTTTAATGAAACCTGATAGTCTTGGTACAAAAGATTTGATTAGAGAGTAATTCAAAATGGAAAATATTGATAAAATGACTTTTAAAATACATGTCTCTACATCAAAAACAAGAATATATTTGGTTTAGTACTTGAAATTCTGTAATTTTTGCTTTTTGAGCCCATGGCTATGTTCTTACACATTAAACTTTCCAGAAAAATAAAAGATCACGCTTATTGGCAATTTCTAATTCCTCTTGAACTGTTGTGTTGTATGAAAACTATCATACATCTCTGCTCATACCCTGAAGAAAAAGAATATTATTGATATATCAAGCTGTTAGAAACCTTTAACTGTGGCCCTCAGGATATAAAGTTTTAATGAAATGTCAGAAAATGATATGTTAACAAAATATTTTAATAGGTGTTTTTTTGGGGGGGATATCTTTTTTTTTTTTTTTTTACTGTTTGGGTTTGATAAGGTCAACAGGTCAGAAGATAACTGCCATTGAATAGATAGTTTGTACTCTTAGATTCAAGAGAGGCAGAACACATCACATCATGAGGGGCTACACTAGGAATCACCTGTGGTCAACTGAAGGACGGACCATTAGCAAGAGCCTATATTGTGGTTTCCAAGGGAAAGCAGGCAAGACAGGGCAAGCAGGCTTAGAACTGGCTAAGTTTGAATAATTTTAGTGGCTTTAAAAAGTAGAGTCTGTCCATGGTTGCTTAGTACCTGGCCCTGGGTTAATTAAGGTAGGTGGATATTGGTCCAGGATATAAGAATCCAATAGGCAAGGTAGTGGTGGGTATAGACTAAATAGGCTGCTCAAGAAAGCGGCTTGAGCAGACTCTTGCCAGGGATTCAATACTGGGTCAAACAGTATTATAAAAGTGAAAGTCACTCAGTAATGTCCAACTCTTTGTGACCCCATGGTCTATACAGTCCATGGAATTCTCTAGGCCAGAATACTGGAGTGGGTAGCCTTTCCCTTCTCCAGGGGATCTTCCCAACCCAGGGTTTGAGCCCAGGTCATCTGCATTGCAGGTGGATTCTTTACCAGGTGAGCCACAAAAAGTGTTACAATTGTTTCCTCGATGTCTTAACACTAGTTTGAACTTGATTTTTTGGGTATTTGAGTGGCCTGAATAGTAGGAAACACCTTAAAAGAGTAGGACATAGTTGGCCTAAACAGCATAGAAAACATTATGAGAGAAAAAGGAAAAAAACAAATAGAAGTATAAGGGGTCCTTATAGGCTGCTCATAACTTTAGTTTCTCATTAGGTGACATTAGCCAAGAAAACATCTGAAATTTCTATGGTATCTGGTAGTATCTCTATGGTATTATAGTGTGATAAAAGTATTGAAGCTATGCCCCATAGAGTTAAAAAACATATTTTGAAACCAAACCCCAAAGGGTGAACAAAAACTGATGACTAATAGAAATCCTTGAGCTTGTCCTATAGTTTGTTAAAACCCCCTTCACCTTGGCCTATCTTCACTGAGCAAGCTCACCTTAATTATTTTGTTGCAAATTGCATACCCTCCAAGCTTCACGTAACCTAAACAGTAGGATGTTTGTCACAGTTGTTTCCCAGGAACTTGAATCAACTGTGTCTAGTTCAAGCTTGAGCAGGCTGAGGCTGGCTGGGACCACCAACATTAAAACTGGACCTATGCAGATAATCATGGTGGTGTGATCACTGACCTAGAGCCAGACATCCTGGAATGTGAAGTTAAGTGGGCCTTAGAAAGCATCACTACGAACAAAGCTAGTAGAGGTGATGGAATTCCAGTTGAGTTATTTCAAATCCTGAAAGATGATTCTGTGAAAGTACTTCCCTCAATATGCCAGCAAATTTGGAAAACTCAGCAGTGGCCACAGGACTGGAAAAGGTCAGTTTTCATTCCAATCCCAAAGAAAGGCAATGCCAAAGAATGCTCAAACTACCACACAATTGCACTCATCTCACATGCGAGTAAAAAATAATTTTCAAATTCTCCAAGCCAGGCTTCAGCAATATGTGAACCATTGAAATTCCTGATGTTCAATCTGGTTTTAGAAAAGGCAGAAGAACCAGAGACCAAATTCCCAACATCCGCTGGATCATCAAAAAAGCAAGAGAGTTCCAGAAAAATATCTATTTCTGCTTTATTGATTATGCCAAAGCCTTTGACTGTGTGGATCACAATAAACTGTGGAAAATTCTTAAGATGTGGGAATACCAGACCACCTGACCTGCCTCTTGAGAAATCTGTATGCAGGTCAGGAAGCAACAGTTAGAACTGGATATGGAACAACAGACTGGTTCCAAATAGGAAAAGGAGTACGTCAAGGCTGTATATTGTCACCCTGCTTATTAAACTTATATGTAGAGTACATCATGAGAAAGGCTGGACTGGAAGAAACACAAGCTGGAATCAAGATTGCCGGGAGAAATATCAATAACCTCAGATATGCAGATGACACCACCCTTATGGCAGAAAGTGAAGAGGAACTCAAAAGCCTCTTGATGAAAGTGAAAGAGGAGAGTGAAAAAGTTGGCTTAAAGCTCAACATTCAGAAAACAAGGATCATGGTATCTGGTCCCATCACTTCATATGAAATAGATGGGGAAACAGTGTCAGACTTTATTCTTTGGGGCTCCAAAATCACTGCAGATGGTGACTGAAGCCATGAAATTAAAAGACGCTTACTCCTTGGAAGGAAAGTTATGACCAACCTAGATAGCATATTCAAAAGCAGAGACATTACTTTGCCAAAAAAGGTACGTGTAGTCAAGGCTATGGTTTTTCCAGTGGTCATGTATGGATGTGAGAGTTGGACTGTGAAGAAGGCTGAACGCCGAAGAATTGATGCTTTTGAACTGTGGTGTTGGAGAAGACTCTTGAGAGTCCCTTGGACTGCAAGGAGATCCAACCAGTCCATTCTGAAGGAGATCAGCCCTGGGATTTCTTTGGAAGGAATGATGCTGAAGCTGAAACTTCAGCACTTTGGCCACCTCATGTGAAGAGTTGACTCATTGGAAAAGACTCTGATGCTGGGAGGGATTGGGGGCAGGAGGAGAAGGGGATGACAGAGGATGAGATGGCTGGATGGCATCACTGACTTGATGGACGTGAGCCTGAGTGAACTCCGGGAGTTGGTGATGGACAGGGAGGCTTGGCGTGCTGCAATTCATGGGGTTGCAAAGAGTCGGACATGACTGAGTGACTGAACTGAACTGAACTGATGCAGATTCCAATAAATAAACTTTTGACATTAGAGGGCCCCAAACTGTACCCTCAGATCATGCTAAACCCCACCATCTTAGAACACTCATCCCATACAGAACCAGTGTAACTGAGACTTCACAGAATACTGATTACTTCACCTTTTGTCTGCCTCCAATTGTCTTTCCCCACGCCTAAGACCACCTACTTCTGCATCCCATAAATAGCTCAAGCCCCTCACCTTCAGGGAGAAAGATCTAAGACTGGCTTTTCCATCTCCTTGCTTAGCTGCCTTGTGAATAAACCCTTTCTTTGCTGCAAATCTTGGTGTCTCTGTTTTGTCTTGCTGCTGCTGCTGCTGCTAAGTGGCTTCAGTCGTGTCTGACTCTGTGCGACCCCATAGACAGCAGCCCACTAGGCTCCTCTGTCCCTGGGATTCTCCAGGCAAGAACACTGGAGTGGGTTGCCATTTCCTTCTCCAATGCATGAAAGTGAAAAGTGAAAGTGAAGTCACTCAGTCAGGTCTGACTCTTAGCGACCCCATGGACCACAGCCTACCAGGCTCCTCTGACCATGGGATTTTCCAGGCAAGAGTACTGGAGTGGGTTCTCCTTGGCTTGCTGCACATCAAGCAAATGAACCTGGTTCAGTAATAGTGTGCCTTAGGTATTTTTTGATGATATTTTGGTGTATCCCCGTATGAAAACAGTGACCGACTTTATTTTTTTGGTCTCCAAAATCACTGCAGATGGTGACTGCAGCCATGAAATTAAAAGACACTTGTTCCTTGGAAGAAAAGCTATGACCAACCTAGACAGAATATTAAAAAACAGAGACATTATTTTACCAAAAAATGTCCATCTAGTCAAAGCTAGGGTTTTTCCAGTAGTCATGTATGGATGTGAGAGTTGGACTCTAGAGAAAGCTGAGTGCCGAAGAATTGATGCTTTTGATCTGTGGTGTTGGAGAATACGCTTGAGAGTCCCTTGAACTGCAAGAAGATCCAACCAGTCCATCCTAAAGTAGATCAGTCCTGAGTGTTCATTGGAAGAACTGATGGTGAAGCTGAAACTTCAATACTTAGGAAACTTGATGCAAAGAACCGACTCATTTGAAAAGACCCTGATGCTGGGAAAGATTGAAGGCTGGAGGAGAAGGGGACGACAGAGGATGAGATGGTTGGATGGCATCACTGAGTCAATGGACATGAGTTTGAGTAAACTCTGGGAGTTGGTGATGGACAGGGAGGCCTTGCATGCTGCAGTCCATGGGGTTGCAAAGAGTCGGACACGACTGAGCGACTGAACTGAACTGGTGTATCCCTCAGGGCAAGGTGGCAGGCACAGCAGCTATGTTTGTTGAAGGGTATGAACTGATAGATCAGTCAAGTGTACTCCCTTAGGTAGGGGTACATGAGATGGCAAGGAATATACTAGAAACATGGATTAAATGGACAGAAAACCCCCGAAATATAATAGAAGCTCTAATAACAAACTGCCCCCTGGTAGCTCAAACCGTAAAGAAACTTCTGGCAATGTGGGAGATCTGGGTTCAATCCCTGGGTCAGGAAAATCCCCTAGAGAAGAGCATGGCAATCCACTCCATTATTCCTGCCTGAAGAATTCCATGGACAGAGGAGCCTGGCAGGCTACAGTCTGTGGAATCATAAAGAGTCGGACAGGACCGAGCAACTAACATTTTAACTTTCTTTCTAATAAAAAAGGAAGAATAGAAATAAATGTTTCATGTCCAGTTTATCAGCCTCTTTGGAGAGGTAGCCTCTGGTAGCTAGAGGCTAGAGGTAGCCTCTAACCATCTCATCCAACCATCTCATCTGGGTATCTGTGTTACAGAGATTTAGTCTCTGGGCAAGTCGTTGCAGGGAACAATGTCATCTCCAGTGGTAAACTCCTGAGCCTGGTGATATTGTTTAGGATGAGGGACTGAGGATCCTATTAAGAGGATATCCACCAAAGTTGAAGTATGTCTGGTGTTTTTGACTCTGACTTATAGGCAGTCCATAACATGTATGTTAATACATTTTTAGGTGTAATATTGTTTTACTTATTAAAAGACCAAAACATTTTTAATGTAGCAGGTAATTAGATTAGAAATTGACAAAGTTGTTGATAAACATTTCCCAAAGTGAGATTTAAAAGAAAATTTTAATGAATTGTAGACTGAATAAAAGTTTGGTTTCTGGTAGGAATTTTTTAGCCTTAGTCTTTGCCAGTTGGGGTGCCAAACGTAGACTTTTAAGAAATATAATATTATGTAGAAGATACAAAAATATTGTGAAGATACAAAAAATATTGATGAATTATTAATAAGACTTTGTTTAGAATCGTGTACCTAGATTTGCTGCCTTTAGGTACCCAAAGTGATAGAATGTATAGTTTGGGACTTCAGTGAGGTTTGCCATGTTGATGAGGGTGGGTTGAAATATCTTTATTCATGAAACTGTGATGCAAAAATTTCAGACAAAAATCAAATACATGATAGAAGGTGTGCTATGTGCTGTGCTTAGTTGCAGCCATTCTGACTCTTTGCAACCCCATGGACTGTAGCCCACCAGATAGAATGGTAGATAATTCATAATACTTAGAAAAACTTAAAGCAAAATAAAATATTACAGAGAGCCCTTAAGTTGGAAAAAGCTTGATGGATGTTAATATTTACCTATGGCAATCTATAAGAAGAAACAGGTAGATAGAAGATAGGTATCTTTTTATTTTTTATTGTTGTTTTGGTTTTGTTTTTATCTGATTAAAACTAAGCTTGTGCAGGGATGTAGCAGACAGAGTTCAGATACATAGAGCGAGAGACCAGCTTTATGTTCTAGATTGCTCAGATTTCCTGTATAGCTGCTCAGAACAAAAAGAGTTTGAATCACTAATGCATCAAAGGGAGGATGAAGAAAACTATTCAGAAAGCTACTGACACTCAGGCACACATCCAGCTTGCAAATGTGAGCTTGCAGACTATTCATTGAGTGCCTGCTGGACACTTACTTACCATATGCCTAGACCTACTTTTTTAAATGGAAGTATAGTTGAATTATAGTATTATGTTAATTTCAGGTGTACAATAAAATGATTCAGAAGTATATGCATATATATTTCAGACTATTATCCATTATAGGTTATTATGAGATATTGAATAGTTCCCTGTGCTATACATAAATCCTTATTGCTTATTTATTTTATGTATAGTAGTTTATATCTGTTAATTCCTAATTTATCCATCCTCCTTCTAATGGTTACTCCTTGGTAACCATTAGTTTGTTTTCTGTGTTAATGGATTTTCTGTTTTATACACAGATTCACTTGTATTAGTTTTTAGATTCCATGTGCAAGTGAAATCATATGGTATTTGTCTTTCTCTGACATACTGTGGTGTTGGAGAAGACTCTTGAGAGTCCCTTGGACTGCAAGGAGATCCAACCAGTCCATTCTGAAGGAAATCAGTCCTGGGTGTTCTTTGGAAGGAACGATGCTAAAACTGAAACTCCAGTACTTTGGCCACCTCATGCGAAGAGTTAGCTCATTGGAAAAGACTCTGATGCTGGGAGGGATTGGGAGCAGGAGGAGAAGGGGACGACAGAGGATGAGATGGCTTGATGGCATCACTGACTCTATGAACGTGAGTTTGAGTGAACTCTGGGAGTTGGTGATGGACAGGGAGGCCTGGCGTGCTGCAATTCATGGGGTTGCAAAGAGTTGGACACAACTGAGCGACTGAACTGACATACTTGACCATGTATAATATTCTCTGGGTTCATCTATGTGCTGCAGATGGCAGTGTTTCATTTTTTATGTCTAAGTAATACTTGATTATGTTTATATATACCACATCTTAAGTTGGTCATCTGTTGATGGGCACTTGGGTTGTTTATATGGCTTAGCTATTATAAATAGCATTGCTATGATCATTGGAGGTGCATGAATCTTTTTGAATTAGAGTTTTAATCATTTCTGGATATATGCCCAGAAGTGGGATTGTTGGATCATCTGGTAGTACTATTTTTATTTTTTTAAGGAACCTCCATACTGTTTTCCATAGTTGCTACACCAAATTTCATTCTTATGAACAGTGTGGATTCCCTTTTCTCTCCAGTATTTATCTCTTGACTTTTTTGGTGATGGCCATTCTGATCAGTGTGAGGTGATACCTCATTGTGGTTATTATTTGTTTTTCTCTAGTAATTAGTGATGTGGAACATCTTTTGGCCATCTGCATGTCTTATTTTGGAGAAGAAAATGGCAACTCACTCCAGTATTCTTGCCTGGAGAATTCCATGCCTGATGGGCTACAGTCCTTGCCATCACAAAGAATTGGAGTTGACTGAGTGACTAACACACACACTATGTCTTCTTTGGAGAAATGTCTAATTTGGGTCTTCCTCTCATTTTTGATTACATTGTTTGTGTTTTCAATATTGAGTTATATGAGTTGCCACATATTTTGGAAATTAACCCCATCTCAGTTGCATTATTTGTAAATATTTTCGATAATTCTGTAGGTCTTTTCATTTTGTTGATGGTTTCTTTTGCTGTGCAAAAGCTTTTAAGTTTGATTAGATTCCTTTGTTTATTTTTGCTTCATTTTCTATTGCCTCGGGAGACTGATCTAAGAAAATATTGCTATAATTTATGTCCAAGAATGTTTTGCCTGTGTTTTCTTCTGTGCGTTTTATGGTGTCATGTCTTATATTTATATCTATAAGTCATTTTGAGTTTATTTTTGTGTATGGTGTGAAGAAGTGCTCTAATTTCATTGGCTTATATATAGCTGTCTGGGTTTCCTAACACCAGTTTTTTTTTTTCTTTTTAATTATTATTATTTTTCTTATTTTATGAGTTCAGCTATTTTGTTTTTTTAAGAGACTGTTTTTCTACACTGTATATTCTTGCCTCCTTTGTCATAGATTAATTGATTATAGGTGTCTGGGTTTATTTCTGGGCTCTCTATTCTGTTTATTGACCTATATGTCCTGTGTCAATACCACACTATTTTGATGACTATAGCTTTGTAGTATTTGTCTGAAGTCTTAAAGGTTTATGCCTCAAGTTTTGTTCTTTTTCTTTGGAATTGCTTCAGCAATTCTGGATCTTTTGTGGTTTCATATAAATTTTAGTATAATTTGTTCTAGTTCTGTGAAAAATGTTATGGATATTTGATAGGGATTACATTAAATCCGTATATTACTTTGGGTAGTATGGCCATTTGAACAATATTAATTGTTTCAACTCAAGAGCATGGGCTATCTTTCTATTTCTTTGAGCCATCTTCAGTTTCATCAATGTTTTACAGTTTTCAACATATAGGTCTTTCACCTCCCTGGTTAAGTTTATTCCTAGGTATTTTTAAAATGCAATTTAAATGGACTTTTTTTTTTTTGCTTTATCTTTCTGATATTTCATTTCATTTTCAGTGTAAAGAAATACAAAAATTTCTGTATATTTATCTTGTATTCTTTTACCTTGCTGGCTTCATTTGTTCAAATAGCTTTGGTGTGGAGACTAAAGGATTCTCTTTAGAGATTATCGTGTCATCTACAAGTAGTTTCGTCTCTTCCTTCTGATTTGGATACCTTTTATTTCTTTTTCTTGCTGCATTGCTCTGGCTAGGGCTTCAAATAGTATGTTGAATAGAAATGATGACAGTGAGCATACTCATCTTCTTCCTAGTGGAAAGGCTTTTGTCTTTTCACTGTTAAATATGATGCTACTTGCGGGCTAGTAATAAGTGGCTTTTATTATGTTGAAATAATTTTCCTTCTATACACACTTTGCCTAGAGTTTTTAACCAATAATTGATGTTGAATTTTATAAAATGCTTTTTATGCAACCATTGAGATGATTATGTGATTTTTGTCTTGTCTTTTGGTGTGATGTATCATAATGATTGAATTGCATATGTTGATCCAGCATGACAAACTTGGAATGAATCCAACTTGACCGTGGCATATGATCCTCCTTATGTATTATTGGATTTGGCTTCCTAATATCTTGTTGAGGATTTTTGCATCTGTATTCATGAAAGCTATTGGTCTATAATTTTCCTTTTCAGACCCACTTTTAATAATGATCTTCCACTTGAACATATTATTATCACTTAGATCCCAAGATATTGAAAATAATGTTTTATCCTAAGCCTAAACTTACCTTGAAAATAGCTACTAGGCCTAATCCAGGCTCTCTCACTTAGAGATCCTGGGTTGCTTTCCTTCTTTTCTAGCTATTTATCATCTGCGCAAATGCAAAATACAAATCAGACCAGATAGACTTAAATGATGAAATATTATTCCTTAAAGGAAACCTGAAAACATTTACATTGACTTCTTTATTTTATAACTCAAGTTACAGGCCAACTCAACTCACTCTTGGAAGTATAGGACTCTGACTGAAGTCATACCACTTGCCAGTGGGGACCAAGCAGAGATTAGAACTTAATTCTCTGGATCCTAATCTACCCTTTCTTTTCTTAATCCAAATTCTTTTAACCAGTCTCCCCGGGCTATAGTGGCTAGGTATCCACTGCATGATTCCGCTTGTGCATGCACTCCTGTAAAGAAAACAATATTTTGTTTCAGATCTGAAAAGCTGTTCAAATGAGATAAATAAAAGAGAGTTAGTGAATTTACCTAAATGCAGCTGAATATAATAGAAAATGAAAAACCAATTCATAATCACAGACGTGGTTTGTAAGTTACGAAAGAAATTACCCTGAGCCTTCACTGTGCCCATGGGAGAAGTATTGTACTATACTGACTGCTGTGCCGTGCTCACTTCAGTAGTGTCTGACTCTGTGATCCCGTGGACCATTGTATGCCAGGCCCCTCTGCGCATGGGACTTTTCCCAGAAAGAATACTAGAGCGGGTTGTTATGCCCTCCTCTGGAGATCTTCCAGACTCAGGGGTCAAACCCATGTGTATTGCAGGAGGATTCTTTACAGCTGAGCTGCCAAGGGACCCCACAATACTGACTGAACACATATTTTACAATGGGTACTATTCAGTCTATAAAACTAATCATTATCTTCACATACCAACAATTTGTCTCATCCCCCTAAATTAATTACAGGTGCAGATTAAGCTGTTAACCTTGTCAGGTCCCTGCTGCTGCTGCTGCTGCTGCTGCTGCTGCTAAGTCGCTTCAGTCATGTCTGACTCTGTGCGACCCCATAGACGACAGCCCACCAGGGTCCCCCGATCCTGGGATTCTCCAGGCAAGAACACTGGAGTGGGTTGCCATTTCCTTCTCCAATGCAAGAAAGTGAAAAGTGAAAGTGAAGTCGCTTAGTCGTGTCCGACTCTTCGCGACCCCATGGATTGCAGCCCACCAGGCTCCTCCGTCCATGGGATTTTCTAGGCAAGAGTACTGGAGTGGGGTGCCATCGCCTCCATGTCAGGTCCCTGCAGAGCACAAATTTTGTGAACTACGTTTTTATGGAAGAACATCAAGATCCAGATAAACTTAGATCTAGACTGAATTTTGTTTATTAATAAATGAGAAACATTCCAAGATCATCTCTGAGAGTGACAGATTCCATTAACCCTAAGAAGGAACTTATTTTCTCTAATTAACTCTTAAGCATGCATAAGCTTCCACTTGAACTGTAGTAACCCAATCTAAAGTCTTTAGTTCTTCTTAAGCATAAGCTTTGGGCATTAGGATCATTAATAAAATTTATCTTCCTTTTCACAAATACCAACAAATTAGAGTAAAATGAGAATAATAGTAATACTTCAATTTTCCAGTTTTTACTAAAAGCCTATATGTGAAGTAAAATTCTTATTATTCTTTGGGTAAGCCAGTCTCTGCATGTAGCCTGCCATCTGCTCACCCACTTAAATCTCGACTTTATTTAGGCAGAAATGCTTTTAAGCAAAGTCTACCTGAAAATATCTGAGTATATACATAGGCATAAAGTTTATGAATTCAGCATGCAGCCCAGGTGTGCACATTGTAAGAAGTTGTTCTTGAATTTCTTAAAATCTATTTTCCAACTGCTCCTTAAGTATTGTAGGTCTTATCATTCTTGGCCAGATGCTAATTTTCCAGATCAGTGGACCTGAGGTCAATACCGGAAATACAAGTAGACCTAGTCTTCAATTTATTTTTTATTATTTCTGATAGGATTTCTCTAAGAATGTCAAATATTACATTAAATGTTTCACTTTTTGTAGCAGTTAGCATGTGCTTAAGCCCTTTCCTATATTCAGAGCCTCTTTAAAACTTGCAAAACTGGTGAGAAGGAATACAGGTTAAAAAGTTTTTAACTCACTCTTTGTTTGAATTAAACATTAACATTGAAAGTTGAAGGCATAGTACCAACTTTATTTATATCAGATATTTAAAAAGTTGCTGATGAGTCAAATGAAAGAAAAATTGAAAGTTAATCTTCTCAAAGAAATTTAATGTGGAAAAGATACATTTCAAAGTTTGTGTCTACTTCTACATATTGAACATTGGAAGGTATGATTTTTAATGAATATTTTTACTGAATATAACTTTTATTAAGATTAAAGTAGATAGCAGACAGCAAAGTTAGTAGAAAAACACATAAAATTTAGGAGCCCTGGCAGATTCATGAGTGCGGATGTGTATAATTTTCTAAAGAAAGATTTCACTCAAAGAAGAGCTTAAGTATGACCTTCAGAAAGCATCATATCCAGTTCCTCCATTTGAAAAGCCATAGGGACTCAGACTGAGGGAAACTACACCCTGAATGATGTGAAGATAAAGCAGACTTGATAGATTCATTGTTTTCAACATAAATACTCCATGGCTTTGAAACTGGGAATTCTTCTGAACTTTACTCATTCATTTGGTATCTAATTGAGATAAATTTAAGAACTATAAGTTTGTTTTTATACATAATACCCTCTATGCTGCTGCTGCTGCTGCTAAGTCGCTTCAGTCATGTCCAACTCTGTGTGACCCCATATACGGCAGCCCACCAAGCTCCCCCATCCCTGGGATTCTCCAGGCAAGAACACTGGAGTGGGTTGCTATTTCCTTCTCTAATACCCTCTGTAAAACATGTTTAGAATGATTTTTATTTGGTCTCACTTGGTGAAGATGCACATGCATACAGATATACACAAATTTTAAAGAGAAGACAACTTTTTGTTATGCAGAAAATATAATAAATTCTTATACCCTACTTAATAGAATGTGGGCATCATCCTAAGTTTTTTTTAAATTGTCTAACTCATTAATGATTGTGAAAATCAGTTTGGAGATGTATAGTGAGTTCTTATCTTTCAAGAATCATACACATATGACATATATATTTAAAGTTTCCTTTTTATATATTTACATATGCTAGAATAATTACTTATATAAGAAGCCAGGGAAGGACCTGGGAGAATAAGAACCATGGACTACTAACTTCTAAAGTAACAAGTCATAGGCATTTACTTCAGTCTTACAAACAGTGACATTTCTGTTAGAGTTATGATGTATGTTTTAAAAAATGTTGAAAAGCATTCCTCTTCAATACCATTTGCAACTTCCAAGCTTTCCACAACATAGAAACATCAGCCCTGTCTTAGACTTGAATCATCAGCAGGCTTCACTCCTCATATTGTTCTTCCTGATTTGGAAATATCTCCTTGAGTCCCATTAGCTTTATCCTTTAGAGAAAGCCTTACTATGAAGCCATTTTACAGACATTTGGAGAAGGCAATGGCCACCCACTCCAGTACTCTTGCCTGGAAAATCCCATGGACAGAGGAGCCTGGTGGGCTGCAGTCCATGGGGTCACTAAGAGTCGGACCCGACTGAGTGAATTCACTTTCACTTTTCACTTTCTTGCATTGGAGAAGGAAATGGCAACCCACTCCAGTGTTCTTGCCTGCAGAATCCCAGGGACGGGGGAGCCTGGTGGGCTGCCGTCTATGGGGTCTCATAGAGTCAGACACGACTGATGCGACTTAGCAGCAGCAGCAGCAGCCACTCAACTCAAGAATGACTATCATCAGAATGAATACAAATAACAAATGTTGGCAAGGATGTGGAGAAAGTGAACCCTTGTACACTACTGGTGGGAGTGTAAGTTGGTGCAGCCACTATGGAAAAGAGTGTGGATGTTTCTTGAAAAATTAAAAATAGAACTATCATATGACATAGAAATTCTACTCCTGAGAATATATCTAAAAAAAAAAAAACCCAAAACACTAATTTGAAAAGGTACACGCTCCAATGTTCACAGTAGCATTATTTCCCATTGCCAAGACACAAAGCTACCTAAGTGTAGGTAGCTTTATCAACAGATAAATGGATAAAGCAGCTGTGGCAGAGGAAGAAAAATATTGCATTATATCACTTATATGTAGAATCTAAAAATACAGCAAACTGGTGAATGTAACAAAAAAGAAACAGACTCAAGGCATAGAGAACAAACCACCAGTGGGAAGAGGGAAGGAAGAAGGAACAAGATAAAGGTAGGGGATTAATAATTAAAAACTATTATGTATAAAATAAGCTATAAGGATACATTATACAACATGAAATGTGAAGTGAAATGAAAGTCACTCAGTCATGTCCAACTCTCTAGTATTTTATAATAACTATCAAGATCAAAGGGCTTTGCTGTTGGCTCAGACAGTAAAGAATCTGTCAGCAATGTGGGATACCCAGGTTCATTCGCTGGGTTGGGAAGATCCTTGGCAAAAGGAATAGCTACCCACTCCAGTATTCTTGTCTGGAGGGTTCCATGGACAGAGGAGCCTGACAGGCTACAGTCCATGGGGCTGCAAAGAGGTGGACACAACTGAGCAACTAACACACACACACACAGAGGGATCAAACCCTGGTAAAGCAGATTTTTACCATCTGAACTGCAAGGAAAGTCCTTTTTTCACTTTCATCTATTCACACATCTCTTTGAAAAGTACTAGTAGGTCAGTAAATTCTGATTCATGTCTTGTATAAATCAAAGATTAGAGTTTGAAGATGATGTATTACATAAGATACCTGGTAGTGCTTAGGATTCAAAGGATTATTTTATATATATATATATATGTGTGTGTATATATATATATATATATATATATATATATATATATCTCCAGTTGCTAACAGAAGTAAAATGCTTAGAGTCAATTCAAGTTTATGAAGCTCTTCAAACTATCATAGACTCTGAGTTTATATATTTTGTGATTTCCTTTGGGTGGTTGATCTTTTCTAATGAAGTGAAGTCTACAATGAAACATCTACATTTTAAATCCAGATAAGAGTTTAAAGCACTATCTGACAATAAGCCAAGTGAAGATTTTATTCTTTTTGCATGACATATCATATAATCCACATACTTGACAATGTCTCCATCTATTACATTTATTAAAAAATGAATCATTTAATCATGAGTAAAAGTGACTGCTTACACTGCTGCTATTATATTATCACTTCCTAATTTTATTATTTATAAACCATTGACCACATTATCTTTTCAAGCATGAATTGTGTTCATTGACATTCCTTTTCATTATTTCTCTTAATAAATTTGTGTACACATTAAAGCAAAATCTTTTGGAAAAAGTGAAATATTCATATTTGAGAATGAATAGCAATGGCAATAATTTATTCCCAGATTTTATTTCCTTTTGCAATAATGTTTACCATTATTTATTGGAATTCATCTGTAAAATTACAATGAATACCAGAAAAAGAACCTTACAGATTTTTGGTATTGAAGTGTAAATAAACTGTTATATAAGGTTTAAGATGACAATGGAGAAACTTAAGGTCATCTAGAAATTACTTTCTGGAATTATCCAGAATGATTAGGTATGGTGTCACAACTTCATTGACATTATCCTCCTCTTTTCTTGGGTTAAAGAAGAGTTTCTCTGCAATGTGATATCCAATATTTATGGACTTAAAACATATACACGCACTCACACATCACTCAATAGACTTAATAACTTCCCAACTTCATGTTTCAAGATATTCCCAAATATACTGAATTCTTTTTAATTAACTGCATAATGATCATAGCCCTTTCAAATTCTAGATTTGAACTTCAAAGTAATTGTAGGCATAAACAAAATGATGAGAGTACTAGAAATATATACTGTTTCTTCAAATGGTGAAAGCTGGAATAGTTTAATTTGAAGAAAAAAAGTGCTGTGATATGAAGAACTGAACAACTGAAGCAGGGGAAAGGAATGCACCCATGGTGATGCCACTGGATGAAGAGACAGTTCTCATTTTAAGCTTATGCTCATTTGCCAAACACAATAATGAGGCCTTAGAACCCTGAGCTTTCTGTGTACTCACCTGGAGGTCTGGCGATGTACATAACTTAAAGTGATATGGAGAAATGACTAATCCCATAATGTTTTGCTTTCCGTACTATATTTGCCAATATGAATATTTTAGAGCCCACAACACCATTCTGTTGTTCCACAAGATAGTAGCTTAAAGTCTGGAGACAGAAACCAGAGGGCTGATAAATTATCTCAATGGTTACATCAAAATGACTCTTCACTTTACCCAAAATAGTCTAGGAATTTATTACTTTTAAAAATATCTTGATACTAACATAAAGATTACACTTTGATCTTATTTTGCCTCCCTCAAGTTGTGTGATGTATGATATTTTTAAAAAGTTGCTGATTCACTGAAGACTAAACAAGTGGAATGAATTATAGATAAGGTAGGTAATTTTTTAAACTAAAAGGCCCAAGACAAATAGTTCAGACATATTAAATGTACAGATTTTTTTAGGGTCTCTTAGACTTTCTTGTCTCCTTCTTTAACTCTCACATTAATGAAGCATATTTTTACTTTCTCTTCTAGTAAATAAA
Organism: Bos javanicus; assembly: GCF_032452875.1. Lineage (NCBI taxonomy): Eukaryota > Metazoa > Chordata > Mammalia > Artiodactyla > Bovidae > Bos > Bos javanicus. The sequence goes on from NC_083876.1 coordinate 54,068,459, forward strand.
TAAAATCTAAGAGTTAATTACATCCTGCTGATTGAAACAACAGACAGCTGAAAAATCCCCAACAACACGGAGATTAAACAACATACTTTTAAATAGTACATGGGTCAAAGAAATCTCAAGTTAAAATGTATTTTGAAATCAAAGAAAATAAAAACATAAAATCAAAAATTCTGGAATTCAGCAAAAGTCAGGCTTAGAAGAAAATTTATAGCATTGAATGTGTGACCTAGCAAACTAACTGTATTAACTTCTACATTAGGAAACTAGAAAAACAAGATCAAATTAATCCAAGGTAAACAGAAGAAAATATCAATCAGAGCAGAAATCAATACAATTGAAAACAGGAAATCAATAGAGAAAATCAATGAAGCCAAAAAGCTGGTTCTTTAAAAAGAGCAACAAATTCAGTGAGCTAAGAAAAAAAGAGGACACAAATTACTATTAGAAATAAAAAGAGGGTTATCAGGGTAGATCCCATAAATATTAAAGGAAAACTGAACAATTCTATGCCCATGAATTTGATGAAATGGACTGATCCCTTGATTGACAATATGCCAAAATTTACACAAGAAGAAATGGACAATCTGAATAGGCTGATAACTAATAAAGAACTTGAATCAATAATTAATATTCAAAACAGCACCAGGCATACAGGGATTCACTACTGAATTCTACCAAACTTTTAACGAATATATTATATAATTCTCTATAATGTCTTCAAATAGAGAGAAGCAGAGAGAATACTTTCTAATTTTATGAGCCCAGTATTACCCTTTAGGATGGACTGGTTGGATCTCCTCATAGTCCAAGGGACTCTCAAGAGTCTTGTCCAACACCACAGCTCAAAAGCATCAATTCTTCGGTGTTCAGCTTTCTTTATAGTTCAACTCCCACATCCATACATGACTCCTGGAAAAACCTTAGCGTTGACTAGACAGACCTTTGCTGGCAAAGTAATGTCTCTGCTTTTCAATATGCTGTCTTAGTTGGTCATAACTTTTCTTCCAAGGAACAGGTGTCTTTCAATTTCATGGCTGTAGTCACTATCTGCAGTGATTTGGGAGCCCCCAAAATAAAGTCAGCCACTATTTCCACTGTTTCCCCATCTATTTGCCATGAAGTGATGGCACCAGATGCCATGATCTTAATTTTATTAATGTTGAGTTTTAAGCCAACTTTTTCATTCTCCTCTTTCACCTTCATCAAGAGGCTATTTAGTTCTTGCTTTCTGTCATAAGGGTGGTGTCATCTGCATATCTGAGGTTATTGATGTTTCTCCCAGCAATCTTGATTCCTGCTTGTGCTTCTTCCAGCGTGGCATTTTGCATGATGTCCTCTGCATATAAGTTAAATAAGTAGGCTGACAGTATACAGCCTTGACGTACTCCTTTCCCTATTTGGAACCAATCTGTTATTCCATGTCCAGTTCTAACTTGCTTCCTGACCTGCATACAGATTTCTCAAGAGGTAGGTCAGGTGTTCTGGTAATTCCCATCCCAAGAATTTTCCAGAGTTTGTTGTGGTCCACACAGTCAAAGGCTTTGGCATAGTCAATAAAGTAGATGTTTTTCTGGAACTCTCTTGCTTTGTTGATAATCCAGCGGTTGTCGGCAATTTGATCTCTGGTTCCCCTGCCTTTTCTAAATCCAGCTTGAATATCTGGAAGTTCATGGTTCACATACTGTTGAAGCCTGGCTTGGAGAATTTTGAGCATTACTTTATTAGCGTGTGAGATGAGTGCAATTGTGCAGTAGCTTGAGCATTCTTTGGCATTGCCTTTCTTTGGGATTGGAATGAAAACTGACCTTTTCCAGTCCTGTGACTACTGCTGAGTTTTCCAAATTTTCTGGCATATTGAGTGCAGCACTTTCACAGAATCATCTTTTAGGACTTGAAATTGCTCACCTGGAATTCCATCACCTCCACTAGCTTTGTTCATAGTGATGATTCCTAAAGCCATACCATACATTATTTAAACAACATGCTACTAACAAAATGTTAATTGTGATTAAAAAAAAAATCCTCTTGTACTTACATTTCAATGTGTTATTTCTGATTTTTTAATGTTAAATCCTAAAATTGGGTTTAAAAAAAAACAAGAATTATTTGAGGATTTTGAGTACATATTACAGTTCAGTCCATGAAAGCCTTACCATGTTGCATATTTAGCTGTACAACATTAGTATGAGACTGCCTGGTCACCATGCCAGTGGTTCACAACCTGGCAGCTCATTAGCATTGTCTGGGTGACTGTACAAAAGCAAAAAGTTGATAGTTTAACTCATGACCTGAAAATCAAGGGCTGGAATTAATTGGGAAGTGTTCCTTTCTCTTATTTTTTCTGAGTTTGTGTAGCTTTGGTATCATTTCTTCCTTCAGAGTTTGGTAAAATTCACTAGTGAAACTATCTGATCCTGGTGTTTTCTTAGTTGAAAGTTTTAACTAAAATTTTCAGTTTCTTAATACATATAGAACTGTTTAGATTTCTGATTATCCTTTCTTGAGATTTGATGATTTGTGTCTTTCAAGAAATTAGTCCGTTTTACTGAAGTTGCTGAGTATATGGCATCACCTGTTTACAATATTTCCATGTTATGTTTTTGATATCTACAAGTCTGTACTGATACTCTATTAATTTCTAATATACATTTTAAAATTAATGTCATTTATATTTTTTCTTGATGAAAGTGAAAGTGAAGTAGCTCAGTCATGTCCAACTCTTGCGACCCCATGGACTGTAGCCTACCAGGCTCCTCTGTCCATGGGATTTTCCAGGCAATATTACTGGAGTGGATTGCCATTTCCTTCTCCAGGGGATCTTCCCAACCCAGGGATCAAACCCGGGTCTCCCACATTGTAGACAGACGCTTACCGTCTGAGCCACCATGGAAGTCCTTTTTCTTGATAAGTCTGCTTAATTTCCTCTACTTGTTCCGTGGTTATTACTCTATTTCTGTGTGGTTTTTATTCTACTTTCTAGGCTAACAATTTATCAGTTGATTTATATCTTCTGTTTCCATGTTATTCTCTGATGAGTCTATTATTTTTATCATTTGTTTTTGTCTTTTTAAAAATGTCTAGTTGGTCTTTTATATTTAATTTTTCCTCTAAAGAACCTACTTGTTAATTCATTATTTCTAAATGTTTTCCTTATTCACAAATATATGATTTTACTTTCTTTTTCTCTCCGAGTTTCTCTCTTTATTAAGTCTACCCCAGACAGGGAAGGGAGACAAACCATGGTTACTGTGATGCCCTCTACCCTTGCCCCAGGACATAAGGAATCTCTTTTGTCTTTTCCCTACCTCTTCCCCGGCCCAATAAGTAAAAGCAGACAAGGAAATACAGGGTAACGGAGGTATGCTTTTCTTTGTTAATTATTTTGTTACCAAACCAAATTTGGTCAGTTCATCCAGTGGACAACAAAGCCAAATTACTGACATCAGGCTGTGGTGAAGGAAAGTATAGAGTTTATTGAAGGCACTCAGTGTCAGGACAGACAAGGTGAATGGGGCCAGTGTTGGTCAGTGTTCCATGCGAGCTTGAAAATTTTGTGTATTCTGTGGCTGTTGGGTGAAGTAATCTACAGATGTTTATATCCTGCTGATTGATGGTATTGTTGAGTTCAACTCTGTCCTTTCTGGATTTTTTTCCCTGCTGAATCTCTCCATTTTTGATAGAAGAGTGATAAAGTCCCAATTATAAAGTGGGTTCATTTATTTCTCCTTGGAGTTCTACCAGTCTTTGCTTCATAGAATTTGACACTCTTTTGTATACAAAAAGTGCATACACAATGAGAATGGTTATGTCTTCTAGGAGAACTGACCCCTTTATCATTGTGCAATGCCCCTCCTTATCCCTGATATTTTCTTATTCTGAAGGGTGCGTGATCCAGAATCCAATATATCTAGCTACCCTCACATTTTTAAAAAATCTGTTATACCTTTCTTCATCCTATTACCTTTAATCTACAAGTGTTCTTGATATTTAAAGTATAGGGAATACATAGTTGTGTCTTACTTTTTGATCCATTCTGGCATCTGTCTTTTGGGCTATTTATTGATATTCAAAGTGATTATTAATATATTAATTAATAATATATTTAACATATATTTGTGCTATTAATTACATAATATATTTGCAATGTACATTACAACTAATGCAAGTATACTTTAAAATAACCTGTACCACTTCAAAGTTAGTGCAAGTACCTTACAATAACAGATCAGATCAGATCAGTCGCTCAGTTGTGTCCGACTCTTTGCAACCCCACGAATCACAGCACGCCAGGCCTCCCTGTCCATCACCAACTCCTGGAGTTCACTCAGACTCATGTCCATCGAGTCGGTGATGCCATCCAGCCATCTCATCCTCTGTCGTCCCCTTCTCCTCTTGCCCCCAATCCCTCCCATCATCAGAGTCTTTTCCAATGAGTCAACTCTTCGCATGAGGTGGCCAAAGTACTGAAGTTTCAGCTTGAGCATCATTCCTTCCAAAGAAATCCCAGGGCTGATCTCCTTCAGGATGGACTGGTTGGATCTCCTTGCAGTCCAAGGGACTCTCAAGAGTCTTCTCCAACACCACAATTCAAAAGCATCAATTCTTCAGCGCTCAGCCTTCTTCACAGTCCAACTCTCACATCCATACATGACCACAGGAAAAACCATAGCCTTGACTAGACGAACTTTTGTTGGCAAAGTAATGTCTCTGCTTTTGAATATGCTATCTAGGTTGGTCATAATTTGCCTTCCAAGGAATAAGCGTCTTTTAATTTCATGGCTGCAGTCACCATCTGCACTGATTTTGGAGCCCAGAAAAATAAAGTCTGACACTGTTTCCACTGTTTCCCCATCTATTTCCCATGAAGTGATGGGACCAGATACCATGATCTTCGTTTTCTGAATGTTGAGCTTTAAGCCAACTTTTTCACTCTCCACTTTCACTTTCATCAAGAGGCTTTTTAGTTCCTCTTCACTTTCTGCCATAAGGGTGGTGTAAATGATCTTAATTCCTCCAATTTGCCCCTTGTACATTGATGTTCTTCATGTTTCTTATTCACATTAATTTTTGTTATTTTTATTTTGAATAAATTGTTATATGTTATGTGTACAATCTAGAAAAATTAAGATTTTTATTTTATCTTCACTTATTCCTTCTCTGTACCCACTCCAGTATTTGTGGGCTTCTCTGGTGTCTCAGACAGTAAAGAATCCACCTGCAATGTGGGAGGCCTGGGTTGGGAAGATCCCCTGGAGAAGGAAATGGCAACCCACTCCATTATTCTTGCCTGGAGAATCCCCATGGATGGAGGAGAATGGTGGACTACAGTCCATGGAGTCACAAAGTGTTGGACACAACTGAGCGATTAAGTACAGCACAACATCCCTTCTCTGATACTCTTCTTTTATCTAGGTCCAAGTTTCATACCTATGTAATTTCCTCCTTACTAAAGAACTTCTTTCAACATCTCTTGCAAGGCAGTCTACTAGTAACAAATTCCCTTAATTTGTGGTTGTTTTTTTTTTTTTTTTTTGGCAAACTTTATCTTTCATTTCTGCAAGATATTTTTGCAAGGCACAGAATTCTAAGGTGGTGGGGTATTTTTTGCTCTTTACAGCATCGGACCCTGCTTCTATCACCAGTCACATCCACAACTGGGTATCGTTTTTGCTTTGGCTCCATCCCTTCATTCTTTCTGGAGTTATTTCTCCACTGATCTCCAGTAGCATATTGGGCACCTACTGACCTGGGGAGTTCCTCTTTCAGTATCCTATCATTTTGCCTTTTCATACTGTTCATGGGGTTCTCAAGGCAAGAACACTGAAGTGGTTTGCCATTCCCTTCTCCAGTGGACCACATTCTGTCAGACCTGTCCACCATGACCCGACCATCTTGGGTGGCCCCATGGGCATGGCTTAGTTTCATTGAGTTAGACAAGGCTGTGGTCCTAGTGTGATTAGATTGACTAGTTTCCTGTAAATATGGTTTCAGTGTGCCTGCCTTCTGATGTCCTCTTGCAACACCTACGGTCTTACTTGGGTTTCTCTTACATTGGACGTGGGGTATCTCTTCAAAGCTGCTCCAGTAAAGCACAGCCACTGCTCCTTTCCTTGGACAAGGGGTATCTCCTCACCACTGCCCCTCCTGACCTGGAATGTAGAAGAGCTCCTCTAGGTCCTCCTGCATTGGAAGTGGTCAAACAGGAGATGGCAAGAGTGAACATCAACATTCTAGGAATCAGTGAACTAAAATGGACTGGAATGGGTGAATTTAACTCAGATGACCATTATATCTACTACTGTGGGCAGGAATCCCTTAGAAGAAGTGAAGTAGCCATCATGTCAACAAAAAAGTCTGAAATGCAGTACGTGGATGCAATCTCAAAAACGACAGAATGATTTCTGTTCGTTTCCAAGGCAAACCATTCAATATCACAGTAATCCAAGTCTATGCCCCAACCAGTAATGCTGAAGAAGCTGAAGTTTAATGGTTCTATGAAGACCTACAATACCTTTTAAACTAACACCCAAAAAGGATGTCCTTTTCAATATAGGGGCTGCTGCTAAGTAACTTCAGTCGTGACCAACTCTTTGCGACCCCATAGACGGCAGCCCACCAAGCTTCCCCGTCCCTGGGATTCTCCAGGCAAGAACACTGGAGTGGGTTGCCATTTCCTTCTCCAATGCTTGAAAGTGAAAAGTGAAAGTGAAGTCACTCAGTCGTGTCTGACTCTAGCGACCCCATGGACTGCAACCTACCAGGCTTCTTCATCCATGGGATTTTCCAGGCAAAAGTACTGGAGTGGGGTGCCATTGCCTTCTCTGCATAATACAGGACTGGAATGCAAAAGTAGGAAGTCAAGAAACACCTGGATTAACAGGCAAATATGGCCTTGGAATACAGAAAGAAGCAGGGCAAAGACTAATAGAGTTTTGCCAAGACAATACACTGGTCATAGAAAACACCCTCTTCCAACAACACAAGAAGAAGACTCTACACATGAACATCACCAGATGGTCAACACCAAAATCAGATTGATTATAATCTTTGCAGCCAAAGATGGAGAAGATCTATATAGTCAACAAAAACAAGACCAGGAGCTGACTGTGGCTCAGATCATGAACTCCTTATTGCCAAATTGAGACTTAAATTGAAGAAAGTAGGGAAAACCACTAGACCATTCAGGTATGACCTAAATCAAATCCCTTATGATTATACAGTGGAAATGAGAAATAGATTTAAGGGACTAGATCTGATAGACAGAGTGCCTGATGAGCTATGGACAGAGGTTTGTGACATTGTACAGGAGACAGGGATCAAGACCATCCCCGTGGAAAAGAAATGCAAAAAAGCAAAATGGCTGTCTGGGGAGGCCTTACAAATAGCTGTGAAAAGAAGAGAAGTGAAAAGCAAAGGAGAAAGGGAAAGATATAAGCATCTGAATGCAGAGTTCCAAAGAATAGCAAGAAGAGATAAGAAAGCCTTCCTCAGTGACCAGTGCAAAGAAATAGAGGAAAACAACAGAATGGGAAAGACTAGAGATCTCTTTAAGAAAATTAGAGATACCAAGGGAACATTTCATGCAAAGATGGGCTCAATAGAGGACAGAAATGGTATGGATCTAACAGAAAGAGAAGATATTAAGAAGAGGTGGCAAGAAACACAGAAGAACTGTACAAAATGGAACTTCATGACCAAGATAATCACGATGATGTGATCACTCACCTAGAGCCAGATATCCTGGAATGTGAAGTCAAGTGGGCCTTAGAAAGCATCACTACGAACAAAGCTAGTTGAGGTGATGGAATTTCAGTTGAGCTATTTCATATCCTAAAAGATGATGCTGTGAAAGTGTTGCACTCAATATGCCAGCAAATTTGGAAGACTCAGCAGTGGCCACAGGACTGCAAAAGGTCAGTTTTCATTTCAATCCCAAAGAAAGGCAATGCCAAGGAATGTTCAAACTACCACACAATTGCACTCATCTCACACGCTAGTAAAGTAACTCAAAATTCTCCAAGCCAGGCTTCAGCAATACGTGAACCATGAACTTCCAGATGTTCAAGCTGGTTTTAGAAAAGGCAGAGGAACCAGAGACCAAATTGCCAACATCTGCTGGATCATCGAAAAAGCAAGAGAGTTCCAGAAAATCATCTACTTCTGCTTTATTGGCTGTACCAAAGCCTTTGACTGTGTGGATCACAATAAACTGTGGAAAATTCTGAAAGAGACGGAAATGCCAGACCACCTGATCTGCTTCTTGAGAAATTTGTATGCATGTCAGGAAGCAACAGTTAGAACTGGACATGAAACAACAGACTGGTTCCAAATAGGAAAAGGAGTATGTAAAGGCTGTATATTGTCACCCTGCTTATTTAACTTATATGCAGAGTACATCATGAGAAACGCTGGGCTGGAAGAAGCACAGGCTGGAATCAAGATTGCCGGGAGAAATATCAATAACCTCAGATATGCAGATGACACCACCCTTATGGCAGAAAGTGAAAAGGAACTCAAAAGCCTCTTGATGAAAGTGAAAGTGGAGAGTGAAAAAGTTGACTTCAAGCTCAACATTCAGAAAACGAAGATCATGGCATCCTGTCCCATCACTTCATGGGAAATAGATGGGGAAACAGTGGAAACAGTGTCAGACTTTATTTTTGGGAGCTCCAAAATCACTGCAGATGGTGACTGCAGCCATGAAATAAAGTAAGCCATGCTTACTCCTTGGAAGGAAAGTTATGACTAACCTAGATAGCATATTCCAAAGCAGAGACATTACTTTGCCAACAAAGGTCCGTCTAGTCAAGGCTATGGTTTTTCCTGTGGTCATGTATGGATGTGAGAGTTGGTCTGTGAAGAAGGCTGAGCACTGAAGAATTGATGCTTTTGAACTGTGGGTTGGAGAAGACTCTTGAGAGTCCCTTGGACTGCAAGGAAATCCAACCAGTCCATTCTGAAGGAGATCAGCCCTGGGATTTCTTTGGAAGGAATGATGCTAAAGCTGAAACTCCAGTACTTTGGCCACCTCATGTGAAGAGTTGACTCATTGGAAAAGACTCTGATGCTGGGAGGGATTGGGGGCAGGAGGAGAAGGGGACGACAGAGAATGAGATGGCTGGATGGCATCACTGACTCGATGGACATGAGTCTGAGTGAACTACAGGAGTTGGTGATGGACAGGGAGGCCTGGCGTGCTGTGATTCATGGGGTCGCAAAGAGTCGGACACTACTGAGGGACTGGACTGAACTGAACTGAACTGAACTGGGGCATTTTTCCCCAACATTTTCAATATTTTCTCCATGGTAATCATCTTTGCATGTTTTCTAAGGAGAGGTGAGATATAATTATTTCTGTGGAAGTATCCATCTCTCAAGCTTCTTTCCTTTCAGGATTTTTTTCCTTTGTCCTTTATTTTTCTGTAATTTAAATATAACATGTTTAGGTGAAGTTTTTTTGGCATTTACCTTGCTTTTGCTCTCAAAGCTTACTGAATGTGTGGTTTGGTGTTTGGGATAATTATCAGTCATTACTGTTTCAAATATTGTTTCTAATCCTTTCTCTCTTGTTTTTCTTTCTATTATTTCTATTGTTCATATGTCACATATTCTGTAGTTGTCCCACAGCTCTTGGATATTTTGTTTTTTATTCCCCTGAGGCTTTTTGCCATTTGCTTTTTGCAGTTTAGGAGATTACTAGTTAGATATCCTCAAGTTCAGAAATTCTTTCCTTAGCTGTGTCCTGTATGCCAATCAGCTCATCAAAGGTATTCTTTCTGTTACAGAGTTTTCGATCTTAAGCATTTCTTTCTGGGATCTTCTTACAAGTTTCATCTCTAATCTTATATCACCCATGTGTTCATACATGCTGTCTACTTTTTCCATTGGATCCCTGAACCTACTTATCCTAGTTGTTTTAAATTCCTGATCTGATAATTCCAACATCATTGCCATTTTAAGGGTCTGGTTCTGATGCATTCTCTGTCTCATGCATGTTTTATCTTTTATCTATGTTTTTGTCTTTGAATATGTCTTGGTTTTGTTTTTGGTAGTTGGACAAGATATACTGGATAAAAGAAACTTCTGTAAGTAGGCTTGGAGTACTGTAGTGGTGAGTTGTGGAGGGAGAGAAAGCTGTAGGTTAGTGCTATGGTTAGATCTCAGTTTTTCAGTCTGCCCATGCCTCTGGACTGTGAACTGCATGCAGTGCTTCTCATCCTCAGCCTCCCTTAGGAGGGACAGAATAGCTAAAGTGAACTGGCATTGGGTCTTTTTGTCTCTCCAAGGAGAAAATTAGAGCCAGCAGTGCTGCATATTTCTTTTTCCCCAGATTAATTAGGCTCTAATAATCCCCAGCAGTTTAGAATCTGGTTAACTAGTTTCCTCTGAGTGGAGGCCTTATTAAGAAAACAACATGCATTGGTGCATTTTAAAATGGCTCCTCTTCCTTTTTGCCTGCCTGAAGCCCAAGTGGAATTTTCTCTGGTATTCACTGTGAAGATGTGGTCAGGTTCCTGGAGGTAAATCTCACCAAATTGTGAAGGCTCCTCTCTGACTAGGTTTTTTGGAGGTTTTAACTCTCAAATTTGCCCACAGTGGGCTTCTAGAAATGCATCAATAATAGTTCAGGCTTTCCTATTTCAACTAGTTGTTTCGGAAGTTTCAGCTTATGGTTTTCTGCTCAGGTATGTTGTAATTCAGAGAAGGCAGTGGCAACCCACTCCAGCACTCTTGCCTGGAAAATCCTATGGATGAAGGAGCCTGGTGGGCTGCAGTCCATGGGGTTGTTAGGAGTCGGACACGACTGAGCGCTTCACTTTCACTTTTCACTTTCATGCATTGGAGAAGGAAATGGCAACCCACTCCAGTGTTCTTGCCTGGAGAGTCCCAGGGACGGGGGAGCCTGGTGGGCTGCCATCTATGGGGTCGCACAGAGTCGGACACGACTGAAGCGACTTAGCAGCAACAGTAGCATGTTGTAATTCTCTGTATTTACCTGTGAATAGCTCCAATTTGGGAACAATAATTTGTCCTTTGGTGCCACCACTACCCCTGAGGGATCTTAGAAGAGTTGTTGCTGTTTTTGGTTATTCAGTGTTTTTTTTTTTTTTTTTCTCCCCATTGTTAGGATGGAGTGCTAGCTTCTAAGCTTCTAACAGGCTGAACAAGAAACTGGAAGTCTTGTTCATAATTTCTGTTTCAGTGACCCCTTGCCAGTTACAGATTCAGCAATTTAGAAATTTAAGAACCATTTTTTTCCTTAGATTTCTGAAGTGTGTTTTCCCATGTATATTTCCTTTTTTTGTACCAGAGCTATGTAAGCTTTTAAGTGGAACTATAGTTAATTTACAATATTAGTTTCAGGTGTGCAGCAAAGGTATTCAGTATTTTTACAGAGTACACACCATTAAAAATTATTACAAGGTAATGACTACAATCCCCTGTGCTATACAATATATCCTTGTTTATTATTTGGTTTACACATAGTAGTTTGAATCTCCTAATCCCATATTTCTAATTTACTCCTCCCAGATTTTCTATCACCTTGGTAATCATAAGTTTGTTTCCTGTATCTGTGAATCTCCATTTTGCATATACACTGAGTTGATTATTTTTAGCTTCCATATATAAGTGATATTCTACAGTGTTTGTTTTTCAGTGTCTGAGTTATTTTACTAAGCATAATATTCCTAAGGTCTATCCATGTTGCTGCAAATGCAGGAATTTCCAGGACCCTGTTTTAATAAACTGCCCTCCCCTGCCCTCCCTATCCACTCCAGTGTTCTTGCCTGGAGAATCCCAGGGACAGGGGAGCCTGGTGGGCTGCCACCTATGGGGTCGCACAGAGTCGGACACGACTGAAGCGACTTAGCAGCAGCAGCAGCCCTCCCTAACCCTCTTCCTTGCTTTACTTTTTCTATAGCATTTGCCACATTTCAATATACTGTAGGATTTAACTACTCATTTTGTTTGTCATCTATCTTCCATGAGTTAAAAAACTCAAAAGTATCCTGAGCAGGTACTCTTGAACCATTCTTATGACCCTGCTTTAAACTGGTAGTCATTAACATTCACACACACTCTAAAAGATATGCATTGTTTACTCCCCTTTTCCATTTTGTGTTATGGATGTCATATCTTATATCATCATACTTATCTCTTCATTATTTATTGTAGTTATACTTGCTTTTATACTATTTTGTCTTTTAATCTACCTTCTGGCTTATTTATCTCTAATCTTTACTATAGATTTTCCTTTCCAAGTGGAATTTTTCCTTTTCTATATATTCTGTTTTCCATTTAGAGAAGACCCTACAGCATTTATCTTAGGGTAGGTATAATATTGATAAATTCCTGTATATTTTGCTTGTCTAGAAGTTCTTTATCTCTTCTTGTATACTAAACAATAATCTTGCTACCTAGAATATGCTAAGTGGAGGTTTTTCCCTTTCAGCACTGTTCCCTTCTGGTGTGTACTTTCTGCAGAAATAACAGCTAATAGTCTTAATGGTAACTCCTTTTTATATGATTCTTTGTATTTCTCTAGATGCCTTTGGAATTATCTCTTTAATTTCTGTTATTTTTAATTTTTATATTACTTTATGTGGATCTTTGGGAGGTTCACCTTATTATGATCTTCTGTGATTCCTATGAAAATGAAAGTCACTCAGTCATGTCCCACTCTTTGCGACCCCATGGACTGTATAGTTCATGGAATTCTCCAGGCCAGAATACTGGAGTAGGTAGTCTTTCCCTTCTCCAGGGGATCTTCCCAACTCAGGGATAATATCCAGGTCTCCTGCATTGCAGGTGGAGTCTTTACCAACTGAGCTATCAGGGAAGCCAATCTATTTCCTCCTTCAAGTGTGGGGCATTTCCAGCTATAATTTCTTCATATTTGATTTCACATTTTTCACTTTTTGATTCCTTACTTGCTCTCTTGCACTTCTGTAGCACTTATAATGCAAATGTTGGAATGTTTAATCCTAGCCATCTCTTAAGTTGCTTTCATTTTTTAAATTGTTTTTCTTTCTGTCATCCTGATTGGGTGATTCCATTATTCTATCATCTAGATGACATATGTGTTCTTCTACATCCCTTAGTGTCCTATTCATTTCTTCTAGTGTGTGTGCATTGTTGTTTTTTAAATTTCAGTTATTGAATTATTAATTTTTGACTGGGTCTTTTCTATATTTTCTAGTTCCTTATTAAAATGTTAAGTATTTAGATTATTTTCCCTAATTTAATTAACAGTCTATTACCAATGTTTTTAATTCTTTATCCTGTAAGTGTTTTGTTTAAATTAGGTTTCATTATTTTGTCAAGGGTTTTCTCTTGCTCTTTCAACCGGATGTAGTTTTTCTGCCTTAAGATTTTAACTTTCTCTTCCTCTATGAATTTAGGTAAAACATTTACCTATTGTGCTTTGGAAGGTGTACACTATTGTGGGAGTGTCCCAATGCAAACTGCACGTGCCCAAGGCTTTTGCTGGAATGGCTGGATGTGAAGTGGATGCCAGTCACATCTTTCCTCAGGTTGTGCTTGCAGTTGCCACCTTGGTAGCACACTGGGCTGGAGATGGAGGAGTTGGCACCATGATAGAGGTGGAACTTCCTCTCTTCTCAGTGGCCATCACTGCCCTGTGATGCTTAGAGTCTGATTCCAATTTGCTGGAGCAGAAGCCCTGAGCTTCAGGCTGCAGCTGACTTTGTTCTCTTCTCTGTGTGTTTTTCCTCTACCTGCACCATGTTCTTTGCCCCAGAGGAGGGGCATGATTAAATAAGTGGGGCTTGTGCATATGTAGAGGTCCAGTGCACTGCCTGTGTGGATATCTTCATCTCCACTCAGATGTCTCCACGGTTGAGTCTTGTCTCTGGTCTTGGCCACCCCAGACTGTCTGTGAAGTGGACTGAGTGGAGCCAGAGCATTTGCTTGGTCTGGGCTGGGGCACATGGTGTGATGCTCTTAGGACACCTGGCATTCACCAGAGCAGACTTTTCTCCACTCGGCCTTGGGGCCAAGTCGCCTTTGTCTCTCATGGTTCTTCACTGACCTCAGCCTCTCCTGCTTTCCCTCTGTGTTAAACTGCCCTGCAGGGGAGTATGAGGGCCATGTTTTTTCTCTGCAAGTATTCAGGGTGGGCTGTATCAGAGTTGCTGCCATCAGAAATCTGGGCTGTTTCTGGGACACCACTTGAGTAAGTGCCAAGAATTGCTGTCACCACCCGACCTGGGCTTCTCCTGGGACTGGGACCCCTCTGTGGGCTGAGGTCAGCTTTTTTCCCTGGCTCTGTTCCATCCAGATCCAGTGATTTACTGTGATGTGGAGTGAATGGGGCTGGAGCATTCACTCATCTTGGGCTGGGGCATGCAGCAAGAGTGTCCTGGGAAGCCCTGTAGCTGCCTTGCCTTGGGGGCAGCTTGTGTGTGTGTGTATATGTGTGTGTGTATACTTCTCATGACCAGTGTTCTGTCTTTTTTGGCCTTTCTATTTGTTTTTGAGGTCCTCCAACCAGCCAACGGTGCTTGTCTCTTCCTCACAAGACCCCAGTACAGGGACTCCTAGCCCATGCCTTGATTAGCTCACTGCCCAGGATGGGTGCCACCCCTGCAAACTCCCTTTTCATCTAATCCCCTGCCAGTCTCACAGGTCAGAACTGGATCTCTTTTCCTCTCTTCCTAACCAATTAAATATATATCTTATAGCCTTGGTTGTCCAGGAGTCCTTCAGCTAGTTTCCAGTGAGAATATTTCCACATGTATATGCATTTTTTTACATTTTCATGAAGGGATGTGAGCTCCAGGTCCTCGTACTCTGCCATCTTGATGTCTTTCTCTCCACTTATTCTGTTCTGTTCCTAAGCATCTGTTTCATATTTTATTTTTCTGTCTTCCTGGTCTCTCTCTGTCTTTTGAAAATTTTTCATTTACTTTCCTTTTCTCAATATTCAGAAATACCTCCCAAATATCCTCTCAAAATAATGATTTTATTCATGAAATTTTAATCCCATAGTTTGTTTTATGCCTTCAGTTATATGCTTTCTGACTTTAAAAATAATAGCAGGTTATTTTTCTTCTCAGCTGTAATTTTTCTCACCTTTCCTCTTGTTTTGCACTATGTTCCTTTTCCCCTTCAGATTGTAAATCCTCTGGTGTCTAGCAATTATTTCTATTTTATACATTAAATCTCCTAAAGTATGTTCTTTATTTTTTATTGGTTATTTTTTTCACCCATTGCAGAATATTTACATAGCATCCATATTATTTTTTTATTTGTGTTTGAATGAATGCAAAATATTCAAGACTCATACTTTCCCCTTTACTCCATCTGAAAACTAAGTGAAGTTTTTCCCCTACATTTTTACATCTCTGTTTGACTGGGTACTTCTACTAGAATCTTTTTAAAAATTATTTTGTTTACTCAACCTCTGAAGAGGTATTGTTGAAATAAATTAGCATCAGACATGCAGAAAGATTAAGGGAGAGGAGAAAAGAGACAAGGAGTCTTAATAGATTAACACAACTGCAGAAGTGTGTTTTTTGAATGAATTTGTTGAGCCTGCTTTCTCTTCCAAGAAAATAATATTGCTGTGCCCAATACCTTTCATGGGATATCTGCCAAAAGTTGGCAGAATACACATTTCTTATTTAGGTAGGGAATCATATTATTTTAGGGAAATTCATGTATCCTCTTTGAACCAACCACACAGTGATACAGTATGACAGAGAGTGATTTTTGCTGGATTTGCTGTATGTATGCTGAAATATCTAACTGCTATTGAGTATACATTCAATGATATGTATACCTAACCATCCTTCTAAGGCTGGCGTTTTTCTAAATTCCACAAATTTTGATAAATTATATTTTTGTTTTCATTGACTTCAAAATATAATTTAACTTCTTTTGAGTTTTTTTTTTTTGACCCAGGTATTATATAAAAGTGTTTTGTTTAATCTCCATGTATTGGGGATTTTTCTGCTGTTATTGATTTCTAGTTTAATTCTGTTTTTGAATGAGAGCAGATGTATCAAAGTCATTCTTTTAAATTTATGTTTTTATGTCCCAGAATAGGGTCTACCTTGGTCAGTGTTCCATGTGAGCTTAAAAATGACATGTATTCTACTCTTGCTGGATGAAGTAATCTATAGATGTCAATTCTATCCTGTTGATTGATGGTGTTGTTGAGTTCAAACCTGTACTTTCTGGTTTTCTGCCTGCTGGAACTCCCCATTTTTGATGGCAGTGATGAAGTCCCATATCTAAACGGGGTTCATTTCTCCTTGGAATGCTATTAGATTTTGCCTCGTAAATTTGACACTGTCCTGTTAGGTGCATAAGCGATGAGAATTGTTGTGTCTTATAGGAGAATTGACCTCTTTATCATAGAATATTCCCCTCTTTATTCTTGCCACTTTCTTACTCTGAATTGTGCTCTGTGCAAAGACTAATATAGCTACCCTCACATTTTTTTGAAAGCCTGTTACAAATTTCTTCATCCTTATACTTTGACTTTGAAACATGTAAAATATCATGTAAGAAACGAGTTGCCAGTCCAGGTTCAATGCACGATACTGGATGCTTGGGGCTAGTGCACTGGGACGACCCAGAGGGATGGTATGGGGAGGGAGGAGGGAGGAGGGTTCAGGATGGGGAACACATGTATACCTGTGGCAGATTCATTTCGATATTTGGCAAAACTAATACAATTATGTAAAGTTTAAAAATAAAATAAAATTAAAAAAAATTCTAAATGTAAAAAAATAAAAAATAATAAAAAATAAGGAACATATAGTTGTCTCTCATTTTTGATCCATTCTGACATCTCTCTTTTAATTAAAGCATTTAGACTATTGATATTCAAAGTGATTATTGATATAGTTGCGTTAACATCTACCATGTGTGTTAGTACTTTCTATCTCTTGCTTTTGATCTTTCTTCCTACTTTTATCTTCCACTCTTTCTGACTTTTGTGGTTTTAATTGAGCACATTATTATTCCATTTTCCCTGCTCTCATTGTTTCAATTTTATTTATTTTTCCACTTTTTTACATGACCATCCTAGAGTTTGCAATGTACACCTACATCTAGTCAAGCATACTTTCAAATAACATTATACCCCTTCACTGGTGGAGGGAATACCTTACAATAACAAAATGATCCTCTATTTAGTCCCTTGTATCACTGTTATTTATATTGTTTATTCATATGTATTATTGCTTTTACTATTTTTAATAAACTGTTATGTGTTAGCATAGTCCATAAAAATTAAAAATTTTCTTTTACCTTCAGTTATCCATTTTGTGGTACTCCTTCTTTGTGTAGACCCAAGTTTTATACCTACCTAAATTTCTCCTTGCTAAAAGGACTTCTTTTAAGATCTCTTGCAAGGCAGTCAACTAATAACAAATTCCCTCAATTTTTGTTTGGGAAAGGCTTTACCTTTCACTTCTGAAAGATAATTTTGCAAGGTAACAGAATTCTGGTGTGGCAGGTTTTTTCCTCAGTAATTTCTGTATTTTATTGTCTTCTTTGCATGTTGTTCTAAAGAGAAATCAGTTATAATTGCTATAATTATCTCTATGATAATGGTAAGTACTTCCTTCCCAGCTTTTTTCCTTTAGGGATTTTTTTCATTTTTCTGTTTTCTATAATTTGAATTATAGAAAAATAATGTGTCTAGGTGAGGGTTTTTTTTCGCATTTATCTTGCTTGTTGTCTCCAAGCTTCCTGGATATGTGGTTTGGTGTTTGGAGTAAATATCAGTCATTATTGTTTCAAATATTGCTTGCACCCCTTTCTCTCTTGCTTTACCTTCTGGTATTCCTATCATATGTCACATCTTTGCAGTTTTCCCACAGCTCCCTGGTAGCTCAGATGGTAAAGAATCTGCCTGCAATGCAGGACACTGGGGTTTGATCCCTGGTTTGGGAAGATCCTCAGGAGGAGAAAATGGCTACCCATTCCAGTATTCTTGCCTGGAGAATCCCCATGGGCAGAGGAGCCTGGAAGGTTACATTTCATGGGATCCCAAAGAGTTGGACATGACTGAGAAACTATCACTTAATCCATGCAGCTCTTGGATATTTTTTCTTTTTTTTCTCATAGTTTAATTGATGTTTGCCTTTTGCACTTTGGGAGATTACTATTTAGATATCCTCAAGCTCAGATATTCTTTCCCCAGCTGCATCCAGCCTGCTAATAATTAGCTTGTCAAAGGTATTCTTCATTTCTCTTATAGTGCTTTCAATTGCTAGTGTTGTTTTTTTTTTTTTTTTGTGGGGAGAGTCTCGCTCAGAATTTTCATCTCTATTCTTGTATCACCCATCTGCTTATGCATGCTATCTTCTTCAGTCATTAGAACTCTATGGTAGTTATCCTCATTTCAGTTCAGTTCAGTTCAGTCGCTCAGTTGTGTCTGACTCTTTGCGACCCCATGGACTGCAGCATGCCAGGCCTCCCTGTCCATCACCAATTCCCAGAGATTACCCAAACTCATGTCCATTGAGTCAGTGATGCCATCCAACCATCTCATCCTCTGTTGTCCCCTTCTCCTCCTGCCTTCAGTCTTTCCCAGAATCAGGGTCCTTTCAAATGAGTCAGCTCTTTGCCTCAGGTGGCCAAAGTATTGGCATTTCAGCTTCAACATCAGTCCTTCCTATGAACATTCAGGACTGATTTCCTTTAGGATGGACTGGTTGGATCTCCTTGCAGTCCAAGGGACTCTCAAGACTCCAATACTACAGCTCAAAAGCATCAATTATTTGGCACTCAACTTTCTTTAGAGTCCAACTCTCACATCCACACATGACTACTGGAAAAACCATAGCCTTGACTAGATAGACCTTTGATGGCAAAGTAATGTCTCTGCTTTTTAATATGCTGTCTAGGTTGGTCATAACTTTCCTTCCAAGGAGCAAGCGTCTTTTAACTTGATGGCTGAAATCACCATCTGCAGTGATTTTGGAGCCCCCAGAAATAAAGTCTGACACTGTTTCCCCACCTATTTCCCATGAAGTGATGGGGCCAGATGCCATGATCTTCATTTTCTGAATGTTGAGCTTTAAGCCAACTTTTTCACTCTCTTCTTTTACTTTCATCAAGAGGCTTTTTGTTTCTTCTTCACTTTCTGCCATAAGGGTGGTGTCATCTGCATATCTGAGGTTATTGGTATTTCTCTAAGCAATCCAGCAATAGTTATCCTAGCTGTTTTATATTCTTGGTCTGATAACTCCAGCATCCTTGCCATTTTGGATACTGATGCATGGTACTGATCCATGCATCATGTTTGATGCATGTTTTGTCTTTAATCTTTGTTTTGCATCTGAATATGTCTTGTTTTTGTTTGGTAGCTGAATACAATGTACTGGATAAAAGAAACATCTGTAAGTAGGCTTGGAATATAGTAGTGGTAAGTTATGGAGGGAGAGGAAGCTCTAAGACAGTGTTATAGTTAGATCTCAGTATTTCAGTCTGCCTATGCCTTTGGACTGTGAGCTGCACAGTGCTTCTCATCCTCACCCTCTTTTAGGTGAGACAGAATACCTAAAGTGGGCATTGAGTATTTTCTTCTCTTCAAGTAAAAAGAAAAATACAGACAGCAGGTTTCATGTTTCTATTTTCCCAGGTCAATTAGACTCTTAATAAAACTTAGCAACTTAGACTCTGGTTAACTAGTTTCCCCTGAGGGCAGGCCTTGTTAAGAACACATGCTCTGGTGCATTTTAAAATGGCTTCAATTTCTATTTCCCTTCTGGAAGGCTGAGTGGGGTCTTTTCTGGTATTTACTGAGAACACTCACTCAAGATCCTGGAGTAATTCTGACCAAATTGTGGAAGCTCCTCTCTGACTGTGTTTCCTAGAGTATTTAATGCAAAAGGTTGTCCACAGTGGACTTCCAGTAATGCAACAATGTCAATTCAGGCTTTACTATTGCATGGCTAGTTCTTATGGAAGTTTCAGCTTGTGGTTTTCTACTCTGGTAAGTTCTGAAGTGAAGTGAAAGTTATTCAGTCGTGTCTGACTCTTTGTGACCCCAAGAATTCTCCAGGCCAGAATACTGGAGTGGGTAGCCTTTCCTTTCTCCAGGGAATCTTCCCAACCCAGGGATCAAACCCTGGTCTCCTACATTGCAGGAGGGTTCTTTACCAGCTGAGCCACCAGAGAATCCCTGGTAAGCTGTAATTCTCTGTATTTACTTGTTAATATCTGCAGTGTGAGAGCACATGGTTTCTCCGGTATTCCTGCTCCCAGCCCTCCTTTCAGAGATCTAAGTTTTGCTTTTACAGGTTGTTCATCATTTTGATTGTTGTTAGGATGGAGTGGCAGCTTCTAAGAGGCTGAAAAGCAAAGTGGATGTCCTGTTTTAACTTTTTCATAAGAATCCCTGCCTTAGTGAGCTCCTGCCAGTTAGAGATTCAGGATTTAGTCATCTTTTTTCCTTAGATTTTTGAAATGTGTTTTTTCACTTAATCTTTTTTTTTAGTATCAAAGAATTTTTTTTTTTTCTGTTGAGGTACAGTTAATTTAAATATTACATTAGTTTCAGGTGTTTAGCGTACTGATTTTTATATTTTTACAGATTACACTTCATTAAAAATTATTATAAGGTAATGACTATAATTCCCTGTGCTGTACAATATAACCTTGCTGATCATCTGTTGTATACATAGTACTTTGTATCTCTTAATTCCTCCATACCCCTAGTTTGTACTCCACCACTTCCCTTCCCTTTGGTAACACTAATTTTGTTTCTTATATATTTGAGTCTGTTTTTGTATATACACTCATCTGTATTACTTTTTAGGTTCCACATATAAGTGATGTTCTACAGTATTTGTCTTTCTCTGTCTGGCTTATTTCACTAAGCATAATATTCCCTAGGTCTATCCATGTTGCTGCAAATGCAGAAATTTCCAGGCCCTTGTTTTAATAAATTGTCATCCCCTGCCCTCCCAACCTGCTTCCCTATTTTATTTTTCCTATAGTATTTGTCACATCTCAGTATGCTGTTGGACAAGGCAATGGCAACCCATTCCAGTACTCTTGCCTGAAAAATCCCATGGACGGAGGAGCCTGGTAGGCTACAGTCCATGGGGTCACGAAGAGTCAGACACAACTGAGCGAGAAGAGTCAGACACAACTGAGCGACTTCACTTACAGTTTTCACTTTCATGCATTGGAGAAGGAAATGGCAACCACTCCAGTATTCTTGCCTGGAGAATCCCAGGGACAGAGGAGCCTGATGGGCTGCCTTCTATCGGGTCGCACAGAGTCGGACATGACTAATGCGATTTAGCAGCAGCAGCAATGTGCTGTAGGATTTAACTATGCATTTTGTTTGTTATCTGTCTTTCCTGAGTTAAAAAGTAAACATGCTGAGCACGTATTTCTTTGGTTGAACCAGCCTGTGACCCTTTTTTAAAACTAGTAGTCATTTATGTTCAAACACATTCTAAAAGATCTGTTTTTTTTTTAAACTCCCATTCCTCACGGTTTGTGTTTTGGATTACACCTTCCTACTTATCCCTCAACTGTTTGTTGTAGTTATAGTTGATTTTTACATTACTTTGTCTTTTAATCTACCTACTGGCTTATTTAAGTGATCTTTAATCTTTATACAGATTTGCCTTTCCTAGTGGTATTTTTCATTTTTTGTATATTTATATAAAATACATGTATAAATGTATATAAAGTATTTATACAAAATATTAAAATATATTTTATATATTTTGTACATTTCTTTTTTCTTTTCCATTTGGAGAGGATCCTACAATATTTCTCTGAGGGTATGTTTAATATTGATTAATTCTTTAGTTTTTTCTTGTCTGTGAGGTTCTTTATCTCTCCTCTATACTAAAAAATAATCTTTCTGGAAAGAGAATTCTAGGTGCAGGTTTTCCACTTTCAGCCTTCTGAGTATATCATGGTATTCCCTTCTTCTTCAGAGGTTTTACAGAAATATCAGGTGATAATCTTATGATAATTCCTTTGTATATTACTCTTTGTATTTCTCACTACTTTTAGAATTATATCTTTTTTTTCTTTCAATTTTGATACATCTTGATGTGAATTTTTTTTTTTTTTTTTTTTTGTGGAGGGAGGAGTTCATCTAAATCTCAGGTTGCCTTGACCTGCAGCAGCTGAAGCAGTGTTTAGGTTCTCATTCAGAGACTGAGGTAGGGTCTTGGCAGTGAGAGCTGAATCCTAGCCACTAGACCAGTGATCAGTGACAAGGCCCTAATCCTTTGGCTTTGCAGAAAAATTTCCCACCAAGATGGAAGGTAGTCAAACGAATAAAGTGTTCATTAGCAGGAAAAAAAGGAAAAAAAAGACGACAGTGCTTATGAATAGACACAAGGGTGGGCTCTGAGAGAGAGCTGCACCCTGTGTGGTAGCCTGAATCACTTTTATGGGGCATTTATTCCAGGTTTCCTTTGGCCAGTCATCTTGCTTTGCCTGGTTCTGAATCTGTATTTGGTAAATCTCAGTGTCCTCCCATGTTTGAGCATGCATTCTTAGCCAAGATGGATTCTAGCAAAAAGGCCTATGGTATGTTGATATCATTTACTATGAGGTGACACTCCCTCCCTTTTGACCTCCAAGGAGCCTGTATGCACATGTGGCGGAGAGGAGCTACCCCACATCTGAGGTCAGGGGCAGAAGCCAGGAGGACCCCCATGCCTGAAGGGCGGCAAACAAGAGGAGTTACCCCACGTCCGATGTCAGGGGCAGCGGCTGAGAGTGCCAGGCTGCGACGGCGCAGGGAATGGCTGAGAGGAGATACCCCGCATCTGAGGTTGGGGGGGGCAACCGAGAGGAGCTACCCCACATCTGAGGTCGGGGGGGGGGGCAGCCGAGAGGAGCTACCCCGCATCCGAGGTCAGGGGCAATGGCCGGGAGGAGCAACCCCACATCCAAGGAGCCGTGGCTGCGTGGGTGCAGGAGGGCCTAGAGGAGCTATCCCACGTTGAAGGTCAGGAAGGGTGATGGTGAGGAGATACCCCTCGTCCAAGGTGTAAGGAGCAGCAGCTGCGCTTTGCTGGAATAGATGTGAAGAGATACCCCATGCCCAAGGTAAGAGAAACCCAAGTAAGACAGTAGGTGTTGCAAGAGGGCATCAGAGGGCAGACACACTGAAACCATACTCACAGAAAACTAGTCAATCTAATCACACTAGGACCACAGCCTTGTCTAACTCAATGAAACTAAGCCATGCCCCTGGGGCAACCCAAGATGGTGGGTCATGGTGGAGAGATCCGACAGAATGTGGTCCACTGGAGAAGGGAATGGCAAACCACTTCAAAATTCTTGCCTTGAGAACCCCATGAACAGTATGAAAAGGCAAAATGATAGGACACTGAAAGAGGAACTCCCCAGGTCAGTAGGTGCCCAATATGCTACTGGAGATCAGTGGAGAAATAACTCCAGAAAGAATGAAGGGATGGAGCCAAAGCAAAAACAATACCTAGCTGTGGATGTGACTGGTGATAGAAGCAAGGTCCGATGCTGTAAAGAGCAATATTGCATAGGAACCTGGAATGTCAGGTCCATGAATCAAGGCAAATTGGAAGTGGTCAAACAAGAGATGGCAAGAATGAATGTCAACATTCTAGGAATCAGCGAACTCAAATGGACTGGAATGGGTGAATTTAACTCAGATTACCATTTTATGTACTACTGCGGGCAGGAATCCCTTAGAAGAAATGGAGTAGCCATCATGGCCAACAAAAGAGTCCAAAATGCAGTACTTGGATGCAGTCTCAAAAATGACAGAATGATCTCTGTTTGTTTCCAAGGCAAACCATTCAATATCCCAGTAATCCAAGTCTATGCCCCAAACATTAATGCTGAAGAAGCTGAAGTTGAATGGTTCTATGAAGACCTACAAAATCTTTTAGAACTAACACCCAAAAAAGATGTCCTTTTCATTGTAGGGGACTGGAATGCAAAAGTAGGAAGTCAAGAAACACCTGGGGTAACAGGCAAATTTGGCCTTGCAATGAAGCAGGGCAAAGACTAATAGAGTTTTGCCAAGAAAATGCATGGATCATAACAAACACCCTCTTCCAACAACACAAGAGAAGACTCTACACATGGTCATCACCAGATGGTCAACACTGAAATCAGATTGATTATATTCTTTGCAGCCAAAGATGGAGAAGCTCTATACAGTCAGCAAAAACAAGACCAGAAGCTGACTGTGGCTCAGATCATGAACTCCTTATTGCCAAATTCAGACTTCAGTTGAAGAAAGTAGGGAAAACCACTAGACCATACAGTTATGACCTAAATCAAATCCCTTATGATTATACAGTGGAAGTGAGAAATAGATTTAAGGACCTAGATATGATAGATAGGGTGCCTGATGAACTATGGACTGAGGTTCGTGACATTGTACAGGAGACAGGGATCAAGACCATCCCCGTGGAAAAGAAATGCAAGAAAGCAAAATGGCTGTCTGGGGAGGCCTTACAAATAGCTGTGAAAAGAAGAGAAGTGAAAAGCAAAGGAGCAAAGGCAGGATATAAGCATCTGAATGCTGAGTTCCAAAGAATAGCAAGAAGAAATAAGAAAGCCTTCCTCAGTGATCAGTGCAAAGAAATAGAGGAAAACAATAGAATAGGAAAGACTAGAGATCTCTTCAAGAAAATTAGAGATACCAAGGGAACATTTCATGCAAAGATGGGCTCCATAAAGGACAGAAATGGTATGGACCTAACAGAAGCAGAAGATATTAAGAAGAGATGGCAAGAATACACAGAAGAACTGTACAAAAAAGATCTTCACGACCCAGATAATCACGATGGTGTGATCACTGACCTAGAGCCAGACATCCTGGAATGTGAAGTCAAGTGGGCCTTAGAAAGCATCACTATGAACAAAGCTAGTGGAGGTGATGGAATTCCAGTTGAGTTCTTTCAAATCCTGAAAGGTGATGCTGTGAAAGTGTTGCACTCAATATGCCAGCAAATTTGGAACACTCAGCAGTGGCCACAGGACTGCAAAAGGTCAGTTTTCATTCCAATACCAAAGAAAGGCAATGCCAAAGAATGCTCAAACTACCGCACAATTGCACTCATCTCACATGCTAGTAAGGTAATGCTCAAAATTCTCCAAGCCAGGCTTCAGCAATATGTGAACTGTGAACTTCCAATGTTCAAGCTGGTTTTAGAAAAGGCAGAGGAACCAGAGATCAAATTGCCAACATCCGCTGGATCATAGAAAAAGAAAGAGAGTTCCAGAAAAACATCTATTTCTGCTTTATTGACTATGCCAAAGCCTTTGACTGTGTGGATCACAATAAACTTTGGAAAATTCTGAAAGAGATGGGAATACCAGACCACGTGATCTGCCTCTTGAGAAATTTGTATGCAGGTCAGAAAGCAACAGTAGGAACTGGACATGGAACAGCAGACTGGGTCCAAATAGGAAAAGGAGTATGTCAAGGCTATATATTGACACCCTGCTTATTTAACTTATATGCAGAGTACATCATGAGACATACTGGGCTGGAAGAAACACAAGCTGGAATCAAGATTGCTGGGAGAAATATCAATCACCTCAGATATGCAGATGACACCACCCTAATGGCAGAAAGTGAAGAGGAACTCAAAAGCCTCTTGATGAAAGTGGAAATGGAGAGTGAAAAAGTTGGCTTCAAGCTTAACATTCAGAAAACGAAGATCATGGCATCCGGTCCCATCACTTCATGGGAAATAGATGGGGAAACAGTGGAAACAGCGTCAGACTTTATTTGTTTGGGCTCCAAAATCACTGCAGATGGTGACTGCAGCCATGAAATTAAAAGATGCTTACTCCTTGGAAGGAAAGTTATGACTAACCTAGATAGCATATTCAAAAGCAGAGACATTACTTTGCCAACAAATGTTCGTCTAGTCAAGGGTATGGCTTTTCCTGTGGTCATGTATGGATGTGAGAGTTGGACTGTGAAGAAGGCTGAGCACTGAAGAATTGATGCTTTTGAACTGTGGTGTTGGAGAAGACTCTTGAGAGTCCCTTGGACTGCAAGGGGATCCAACCAGTCCATTCTGAAGGAGATCAGCCCTGGGATTTCTTTGGAAGGAATGATGCTAAAGCTGAAACTCTAGTACTTTGGCCACCTCATGCAAAGAATTGACTCATTGGAAAAGACTCTGCTGCTGGGAGGGATTGGGGGCAGGAGGAGAAGGGGACGACAGAGGATGAGATGGTTGGATGGCATCACTGACTCAATGGACGTGAGTCTGAGTGAACTCTGGGAGTTGGTGATGGACAGGGAGGCCTGGCAAGCTGCGATTCATGGGGTTTCACAGTCGGACACGACTGAGTGATTGAACTGAACTGATACAGTTGAAAGGTTTTCTTGATTTTGAGAATGAAAAATATGTGGGTTCTGCGTTTTATCTGGGCAGGGCTCAACTCATCTCTCCTGCTATATTGGAGTATCTGTCCATAGCAGAGAATCAGCTGTTCACTCTGAGGTCCATCTAGCTCCTGATTCAATCTTATTTTGAACTTCTGTGATTCCTTTACCAAGATATATTTCCTTC
Organism: Bos javanicus; assembly: GCF_032452875.1. Lineage (NCBI taxonomy): Eukaryota > Metazoa > Chordata > Mammalia > Artiodactyla > Bovidae > Bos > Bos javanicus. The sequence goes on from NC_083876.1 coordinate 54,095,008, forward strand.
TTCAGGTGTGGAACATTTTCAACTATAATTTCTTCAAATACATTTCTGATCCCCTTCTTTCTCTCTTCCCTTCTGGAACACTTATTAAGTAAATGTTAGAATGGTTAATGTTATCCTAGCCATCTCTTAAGTTGCTTCATGTTTTTAATTGTTTTTTTTTTTTTTTTCCTGCTTCTGCTGATTGGGTGATTTCCATTATTGTATCTTCCAGATCACACATTGCATTCTTCTGTGTCACTTAGTGTGCTGTTCATTTGTTCTAGTGTATGTGTATTTTTGTTTTTAAAATTTCAGGTATTATTTATTTTTTATTGGGACTTTTTATATTTTCTAGTTCCTTGTTAAAACATTAAGTATTCTCTTCCTCTATGAATTTAGGTAAAAAGAGTTACCTAGTGTGCTCTTCAAGGTGTGCTTTAATGTGGGAGTGTCTCAGTGCAAACCACATATGCCCAATTCCTTTGATGGGATGGCTGGATTTGAGGTGGTTGCCAGTCATGTCTTTCCTCAGGTTGTGCTAACAGTTGTCATATTGGTTGGGCGTTGGACTGGAGATGGAGGAGCTAGCACCATGATTGAGGTGGAACTTCCTCTCTACTCAGTGGCCATCACTGCCCTGTCATGCATAGCGTCTGACCCCAATTTGCTGGAGCAGAAACCCTGAAAACAGGCTGGAGATGGCTCTGTTCCCTTTATGTGTGGGTTTTCCCTCTCCTCACAACAGGTTCTTTGCCTTAGAGGGAAGGCGTGCTTAAGCAAATGGGGCCTGTGCACATGCAGAGGTCCAGTGTGCTGCCTGTGTAGGCATCTTCAGCTTTACTGAGACATAGCCCATGGTTGAGTCTTGTCTCTGGTCCTGGACACCCCAGGCTGACTATGATGTAGACTGAGTGGAGCCAGATCATTTGCTTGGTCTGGGCTGGGGTACATGGTGAGGTGCTCAGGACACCTGGCATTCAGTACAGCAGACCTTTTCCAGTCTGCCTCAGGGCCAAGGCACCTTTGTCTCTCATAGCTCATCTATGACCCCAGCCTCTGTGGCTCTCACTCTGTGTGAAACTGCCCTGTGGGGGAGTGTGAGACCCATGTGATTTCTCTGCAAGTATCCAGGGTGGGCTGTGATAGAGCTTCTGCCATCAGAAATCTGGGCTGTTTCTGGGACAACACTTGAGTAAGTGCCAAGAATTTCTGTCACTGTTCTCCCTGGGCTGCCCCTGGGACTGGGTCCCTTCTGTGTCCCTAGGTCGACTCTTTTCCCTGCCCTGTTTGACCCAGGCCCAGTGATTTACTGTGATGTGGGGTGAGTGGGGTTGGAGCATTCACTCATCTTGGGCTGGACCATGCAGCAAAAGGGTCCTGGGAAGCCTTGTTGCTGCTACACTTGACCTTTCTCTGCCTTGCCTTGGGGGAAGCTCGTGTCTGTGTGTTCTTCTGTGAACAGAGTTCAGTGTTTCTTAGATTTTCTGTCTGTTCTGGAGGCCCTGGGTGCTTCTCTCCTCCACATAGGACCCTTGGCTCACTCCCTTAGGGTGGGTTTTTATGAAGCCCTATGATCTCCTTTTACCTTTGTGTCTCCTCCAAGATGCACAATTCCTGACTAAGCATCTTTTCTTCATTTTCTAACTAATACTTCTGTATCTTTCTTACAGTCTTCACTGCACAGGAGTCCTTCTGCTAGATTCAAGAATTGTTCCACATATAGATGTATTTTGATATTTTCTTGAAGGGATGTGAGCTCCATGTCCTCCTAGTTGGCAATCTTGATCTCCTCCTCTCCACTTATTCTCTTCTTTTCTGAGGTATGTGTGTTTTAATCTTCCTGTTGCCTTCCTTGAGTCTCTCAGTTTCTTGTACAATTCATTTTCCTTTTTTTAATATTCAGAAATAGCCTCTCAAATATTTCATCAAAATGATTTATTTTTGAAATTTTAATTTCATTGTTTTGTTTGTTTCTAATAGCTTCAATTATATGGCTTCTGACTTTAACAAATAATGTCAGCTCATTTTTCATCTCAGATATAATTTTATCTCATCTTTTCTCTTTTTTGTTCTGTTTAATTTTCCTTCATATTTTAAACCACCTGGTACCTAACAACTGTTTCTATTTTATATAGTAAATCTTCTTTTATTTTATTTTTTAACTTTACAATATTGTATTGGTTTTACCATATATCAAAATGAATCTGCCACAGATATACATGTGTTCCCCATCCTGAACCCTCCTCCCTCCTCACACCATCCCTCTGGGTTGTCCCAGTGCACCAGCCCCAAACATCCAGTATCATGCATCAAACCTGGACTGGCAACTCATTTCATATATGATATTATACATGTTTCAATGCCATTCTCCCAAATCATCCCACCCTCTCCCTCTCCCACAGAGTCCAAAAGACTGTTCTATACATCAGTGTCTCTTTTGATGTCTCGTATACAGGGTTATTGTTACCATCTTTCTAAATTCCATATATATGCATTAGTATACTGTATTGGTGTTTTTCTTTCTGGCTTCACTCTGTATAATAGGCTCCAGTTTCATCCACCTCATTAGAACTGATTCAAATGTATTCTTTTTAATGGCTGAGTAATACTCCATTGTGTATATGTACCACAGCTGTCGTATCCATTCATCTGCTGATGGACATCTAGGTTGCTTCCATGTCCTGGCTATTATAAACAGTGATGCTATGAACATTGGGGTACACATGTCTCTTTCCATTCTTGTTTTCTCAGTGTGTATGCCCAGCAGTGGGATTGCTGGGTCATATGGCAGTTCTATTTCCAGTTTTTAAAGGAATCTCCACACTGTTCTCCATAGTGGCTGTACTAGTTTGCATTCCCACCAACAGTGTAAGAGGGTTCCCTTTTCTCCACACCCTCTCCAGCATTTATTGCTTGTAGACTTCTGGATCGCAGCCATTCTGACTGGCATGAAATGGTACCTCATAGTGGTTTTGATTTGCATTTCTCTGATAATAAGTGATGTTGAACCAAAGAACTAAATAGACATTTCTCCAAAGAAGACATACAGATGGCTAACACCACAGTAAATCTTCTAAAGTGTGTTCCTTATTTATCTCTTATGGTTTTCTTCTTATATGTTACAGAATATTTACATTAACATCCATATTTTTTTTTCTATTTGTGTTTGAATGGATGTTCTCCACCTAAAAATAAGTGGATTTTCCCTTTCCTTTTTGTACCTCCCTTTGATTGGGCATTTCTATCAGAATATTTTTTTAAATTATTTTTAATACTAAACCTAGAAGAGATATTATTGATGTGATTTAGCATCAAATATATCCAGAAAGATTAAAATAAAAGAGAAAGAGCTGAAACTAGAAGAAGTCTTAATAGGCTAATACCTGTAAGAATGTGCTTTTTGAATGAATTTATTGAGCACACTTTCTTTTCAAAGAAAATAATTTTTCTGTGCTCAATACCTTTCATGTGACATCTGAATGAAAAATTGGCAGAATACACCTTTCTCACTTAGGCAGAGAATCATTTTATTTTAAGGAAGTTCTTTTATCCTTGAGCCAGCCACACAGCAATAAGTTGTGTCAGAGATTGATTTTTGCTGGATTTGCTGTGTGTATGCTGAAATATGTAATTACTATTGGTTTCATAGTACAAGTAGCTTAAAGCAGTCATCTCTTTTATAGAAAGCTTTCATATCTTCTCTCATTTCTCTAAATTTAGGTACAGTTATTCTCCTATCCTTGAAAATGTTCTCCACATTGGAAATGACTCATGATTCTTCGGAAATCTACACAAACACTGATGTATCCAAGTGGTGAGTGTTTCCAAATTTACTCGAATACTATTTGCTGAAGATGCCAAATGGCATTTCTAAATCATTGAGCCCACTTAATCTCATATTGTGGTCCCTTGTAAACTTTGATAAGAGGATGTTGCAATTTACTGCATTTATTTCTTTTAAAAATGAAACTTTCTTTAGAATAGAGCTGTGATTTAATTATAGATGACTATAAAATCCATTTCCTTTGTAATATTCTAGGAGTTATAGTATTTGTTTGCTATCACGTGATATTTGGTTTAACATCCGACAATGTAAAATAGTCAGGGTTCAGTTTCAGAGAAGGTAGACTCTTACATTGTAGAAAGCATCACATTTAACTGGGAACCATTTTTAAGTGTATACTTCAGTATGTTAAGTATAGTTACATCGTTGTGCAACAGATCTCTAGAGCTTTTTCTTCTTGAAAAAGTGAAATTCTGTACCCACTAGAGACTAATTCTCCCTTCCCCTCCCACTGCCCCTTCACAATTACTTTTCTATTTTGTTTTTATAATTTTGATCAATCAGATATACTTTCTATGAGTAGAATCATATAATGTTTGTTTTTTTGTGACTGACATACCTTGCTCAGCATATTGACCTTGAGGTGTATCCATGTTTTAACATTGACAAGATTTCATTTTAAGACTATGTAATTTTCCACTATATGTATATGTTACATTTTGTTTATTCATATGTTGATGGATATTTGGGTAGCTTTTACCTTTTGGCTCTTATGAATGATGCTGCAATGAATAGGAGAGTTCACATATCTCTTTGAGATACTGCTTTGATCTGTTAGATATACACCCAGAAGTAAAATTGCCAGATCATATGGCAGTTCTATTTTTAATTTTTTGAGGAACATCTGTATGATTTTGCATAAGGGCTACACCATTATATTTACACCAACAATCCACAAGATTCCAATTCCTCTACATCCTTGTGAGTACTCATTTCCTATTCTTTTGATAGTGGCCATCCTAATAGATTCACAATGCTATTTCATTGTGATTTTGATTTGCATTTCTCTTATTATTAGTGATGTTGAGCACCTTTTCCTATTCTTGTTGGCCATTCATATATCTTCTTTCTAAAATTGTCTATGTGCATCATTTGTCCATTTTTTAAAACAAAATTATCTGGTTTGTTTTGTTTAGTGGGAGTTTCTTATATTTTGGATGAATAGGATATTTAGATATTTTAAGCACAGGAAGATATGTTGCAGTGTATTTAATGGCTTTAAAATTCATTGGTTACGCTTAAGAAATATATTTTAGGTTAAGCTTTCAAAAGGACTTCAGTGAAGAACAGAGTCACAATGGGAAGTAATATTCTTTGACTAAGAAAATTAGAAAGCTGTCACTGCATATCCCAGCTCTAGAGTCATGCTGTGCCACATAACCAAATAAGGAGGCCACAGCAAGATCGGAAAATTTAGTCAAAAAGCCATTCTCAGAAAATCCTCATGATCAGGGAGGCACTGTTACAACTGCAGCTTCCAAAACACCTGTAAAAAGTCACTAGGAAATTGAATACCCTACACAACTCTTATAATTAATACTCACGGATCAAGCGACCACACATTAATATTTTTGTTAGTGCTGCAAAAGAAAACCAGACACCCTGTGATGGTCTTTGCAAGTAGAAATGGGGGAAAAAAAAAAAGCATAAGTAGCCTCTACATCACATTAATCATGCTAATGTCATGACAATGTATCTGATTGGCAGAGCCAAAATCTTATACAGAACTGTATTGCAAGAGTTTGTAGAAAAATGCAGAATTGTAGCCTCTGAAATATGAAACCATTCCAGAAATATATTAAGATGGCTATTGGGCTCCAATCCATCATATCTACCTCTAATTAAAGTAATGGAATTTACTTCTCTTTGTTTTCCTCTTATTATGCTAAGAGTGAAAGAGGTTGGGTTTAGAAGTTTTCATTTATTAAAATCATCCTGGTATGATTTTCCTAAAATTCAAGTCTGATTATGTCATTCTTTTGCTTAGACCATGACATGTTAGTACAAAATATTAATTATTTATTATAATTATGTTCATTTGTTCTTTTTTGATACTTCAGAAAGATGTACTCACTTACTGGCTTGCATATTGGCTCTTTTGGCAGTGAAAGAAGGTTGACCTTTGTGACTATATTCTAAATTAGATTAGCATGTGTGTATGCCAACTGTAGGCAACTCTACTTTTATTTATGAGCCATGATAAAGTTAATCCCAGTCACAGGTGTTATTCTGGATAATGGATGAGAATAAACTGATAGAAATGAGAATTATTTGTAATATATAAGAAAGAAGAAATGAAAGTTAGAAGTCAGCTGGCTTCTAAGAATATTGAACTGTCCAATAAAATTAAAGCTGCTATATACATGAAGAGGTAGGATAGCTTTTTAATTGTCCAAAAATCAAATATGCAAAACCTGTTTTAGTCTGTATTTAATATGTAGACATTTGTTAGAAAAATGATCTTTTTCAGAAGGAAATATAATGGAATTTATATGTTTCTTATAAGTCAAAATGTTATACATTATTGAAAATGTCATTCCATCTTAATTCTAAAATTACTACTCTATTTTGTCTCAAGTAATTTACAATCAAATTTAAAGACAGAAATATTAATGGAATAAGTTTAGGAACCAAGTTTTCATTTTCAATAAAATGACAATTTCTAAGGAATTATAATCCTTGAACAGAACTGTTAGAGATAATTTCTTCTAAAATAGCTCATGATAGGAATATTGAGATTATTACATTTTGATTATAAAGCTGATATGGGATGCTATTATAGATTAAAATCTAAGAGAAAAAGTTTTCAAGAGGAATTTTGGTATGTTCCAATGTCCTTAGGAATTATAAAAATATATCCACAGAAGAAGCATATCACAATTTTCGTCTTACAGAACTATGGGATTTTCATCAACCCCCAGTTATCAGTGAAAGTTATTCATTCGCTGATTCAAATATATTTACTTAATGCCTACTGTGTTTCAGGCATATAGCTAAGAGGTCATAAAAAGGAATAGAGAAAAAATCTTTCCAGTGATGCTTGTATTCTAGTACAGATAGACAATAAACAAAATAAATAAGCATAATAAAGTAATAAATCAGGTATTAACAAGTGCCATGGAGAAAAATGAAGCAACAAATAAGGAGATGAAAGTCGTATGAAATTGAAAACTGGATCAAGACCCAAAGTTGGTGAAATATAGCATTGTTTATAGGAAGAGTACTCAAGGTAAAATCAGGGTTTTGTGCAAAATCTTTAGGTCAAAGCTTGCCCAGAATGTTTGAGGAATAGTAAAGGAGGTCACTGTGTTTGGAGGAAATAATGGGGAGATGTGATTGGAGAGAAAAGGGAAAATAAAATCAGTAGAGCCTCATAGGCTATCATAATGATTTGGTTATTCTTTTAAGTCATTGGACGGCTTAAAGAAAAAAAAAGTAATTGGTCAAGGAGATTATAAGGAATAAATGTGGAGCAGAGGGACAAATTTAGAGATGGCTAAAATAATCTAAGCAAGAAATTGTTATGGCTTGTGGATTATGGTACCAGAGCATGGAGGTGAAAAGAAGTAAAGGAATGATAAAAGCCATATTTTTAAAATATTCACTAGGGGAAAAGAATTAATGCACTTGATTTTAGCTAGAGGTGTAGATATGTTGTCTCTAGTAAAAAAAGAGATGGAATATATATTATTAAGTGATATGGAGACTTACTGATGTTCTATTCCTAGAATTTTTTTCTCAGATTGTAGCAGACTCACCAACTATGAGGGAATAAAGTGAACATATCTGGAAAATACAGCATGATTGCCATGGAACTCTATAGACTGTGTAGTTTACATTGATAGTAATGTGCATAAAGTGTAAACAGCATGATGGTATATAAATTTCTGGCCATATTTAGTTACTCATGTGTAGGATCAGAGGAGACAAAGAGTTAGATTTAACTAGGGTTTTTAACCAGGGTTAGGATTTTGCTAAGATGAATACAAAATATAAAGGTGATGAGATTTAAAAATATATGGAAAGGAGTAATTTTATTGATGGGATATAGAATCAAAACTAAGGTTGAAAATGATGATGTAAGTACGGTGAGGCATGGTAGAATGGTAGTGAGATTCATAGACTATAGGTTCTAGTGGGTATGAAGGAATTAATGGAGTTGCAGTACTAAAGGGGTGAATTAAAGTAACTAGAGAGTGGTATGGAGAAGGCAATGGCACCCCACTCCAGTGCTCTTGCCTGAAAAATCCCATGGACAGAGGAGCTGGAAGGCTGCAGTCCATGGGGTCGCTGAGGGTCAGACACGACTGAGCGACTTCACTTTCACTTTTCACTTTCATGCATTGGAGAAGGAAATGGCAACCCACTCCAGTGTTCTTGCCTGGAGAATCCCAGGGACGGGGGAGCCTGGTGGGCTGCTGTCTATGGGGTTGCACAGAGTCGGACACGACTGAAGCGACTTAGCAGCAGCAGCAGCAGCAGCAGAGAGTGGTATGCATGAAACTGAGATTAGGAAGAAGTTGTATTTGTTTATAATGACAGGATCCAGTGCCTGAATATAGAAGTGAAAGATTGATAAAGGGTGGAAGAAAAGTTCGTAGAAAGAGAATCAGAGAAACCTAGAGAATAGGTAATAGAAGGATCGTATTTACAGATAATGAAATGCCTAGAAATATAAGAAAAGTGTTGAAAGAAATGGCAGTATAGAGTAACTTAAATCTTCAAAGCATAGACATCATCTATGTGCCCAATGACTGCAATTTTTCAATTGCCTGTGATTCAAAGGTAAATGATTTTAGGGATAGAATTGGGAAAATGCCTGAAAGAATAAAGGAGAGAAAGAGAACTCCAAAAATGGCACTGGAAGTGTCAGGGAGAAAAGAATTGCCACTGAGTATCCCTCTAGGTAAGCTGTCACTCCACATACTTTTGTGAAGATGGACATACCTATAGGGATCGGCTACCTCTACACTAATGACTTTGTTGAAAATAATTCTGTGCAATGTCTCCTCTGCCTGTGTGGTTAAAGGAATGGGCTGGGCAGGATTGTATACTGGTGAAATTTTAACATTCAGGATATAATTCACATCCTTCAAATTAACTCTATAAATTTTGAACCACCTGGTTATTATCTAAAATTAAACATGTGGAGAATTATATTAAAGGTTTCTCCTTAGAAATGGCTTTCCTCAATGTGCTAAGACTATAATATAACTTAATTAGAGAGCTTTGCTACCATCAGCAACTTTGTGTGTTGGAAACCAGCTATTTTAAATTACAAATTTTCTCATTAGCCATTGAATAGTCCTAGAGATAAGAAAGCTTGCATTGCTACATATTTCTCCCAAGCTGTCTTTGGAGATGGGATTGTTGTTCTCTTGGGTGAATTTTAGACTTCAGCTCTGCTAATTACCAGGAAAGGGGAATATTACATATGAGCAATCAATTTTCATAGAAGAAATACATAAGTTAAAGGAGATTAGAGGTCATAAGAATGTCTGTTCATAAGTGCTTTATAATTTTTATACACTTTTAAAATCTTACATTTGTAGTAAGATGATCTTTGCTATGCTTAGAGTAAGTTACCCTAACCATCTTTTTCTTAGTTATTTTTTATGTAGCAGGAGCAGAAAAATACTGTTTTTGAGGGGTAAGATAACAAAAATAAGAATTCACCCCATCAAAAACAAATTGGTGAAACTCCTCAGCTGCATTGCTTATGTAATTTTTATTTTATTTTTCCACAAGAGAAAGGTCTTAGTATTTTTATCACCTTGTTAGTTGCTCAGTTGTGTCCATCTCTTTGCGATCCCATGAGTATAGCCTGCCCACCTCCTCTGTCCATGGAATTCTCCAGGCAAGAATACTAGAGTGGGTTCCCATTTCCTTCTGCAGGGGAATCTTCCCAACCCAGGAACTGAACCTAGGTCTCCCAAATTGCAGGCAGATTCTTTACCATCTGAGCCATAGGGAAGTCCATTTCATCACCTTAGTTACCATAATATTTTTTCTAAAGAATTGTATTTCATAATCAAGAAAGATGCTAAAGGTTTTTGAGGGCTTAGAATTTAAATTTCTGGAGCTACATTAAAATTACCTTTACAATCCCATATATTCATTTTGATGAGTAAATATATTTTCAAGTATGCCTCTTCAAGTATTCAGTTCAGTTCATACCTCAGTTGTGTTCTGACTCTTTGCGACCCCATGAACGGCAGCATGCCAGGCCTCCCTGTCCATTACCAACTCCCAGAGCCTACCCAAACTCACGTCTATTGAGTCAGTGATGCCATCCAACCATCTCATCCTCTATCCCCTTCTCCTCCTGCCCTCAATCTTTCCCAGCATCAGAGTCTTTTCAAATGAGTCAGCTCTTTGCATCAGGTGGCCAAAGTATTGGCGTTTCAGCTTCAACATCAGTCCTTCCAATGAACACCCAGGACTTATCTCCTTTAGGATGAACTGGTTGGATCTCCTTGCAGTCCAAGGGACTCTCAAAAGTCTTCTCCAACTCCACAGTTCAAAAGCATCAATTCTTCTGCAATCAGCTTTCTTCACAGTCCAACTCTCACATCCATACATGACCACTGGAAAAACCATAGCCTTGACTAGATGGACCTTTGTTGACAAAGTAATGTCTCTGATTTTTAATATGCTGTCTAGGTTGGTCATAACTTTGCTTCCAAGGAGTAAGCGTCTTTTAATTTCATGGCTGCAGTCATCATCTGCAGTGATTTTGGAGCCCCCCAAAATAAAGTCAGCCACTGTTTCCACTCTTTCCCCATCTATTTGCCATGAAGTAATGGGACCCATGCCATGATCTTAGTTTTCTAAATGTTGAGCTTTTAAGCCAACTTTTTCACTCTCCTCTTTCACTTTCATCAAGAGGCTCTTTAGTTCTTCAAGTATTAATGTGTGCTAAAAAATACAACAAAGTCTTGAAAATAACACTACAAATATATGCAACTTCTCATCAAAAGCAGCAATTAAGTGTCATGAAGGTCCATTTCATCCCTTTATTTGTTTAGAGGTAAAAATAAGAGGAGTAAAATGCACAGTCTGTAGCAGTTCAAACTCCAGATATTCAATTACCTGGTGGCAGCTGATCATTAGATTAGATACATCCTAGCACATCACAGAGGGGGAAAAGGTTCCTCTAGAGACAAAGGTGCTTTAAAGCAATTTCACTTCTCATTATGTTTCCTGTAAGATTTTATTTGTGTCTGATTTAAAATAGGATATAATCTAGAGAGAGAAAGAAATCAAAAGATTAACATCATCTTATTATCTTGTATGAAATGGGCCTGGGCTCAGGCTTATATGATGAAAACTATAGAAATTCTCTTTTATTTAAAATGAGGGGATTGTCACTGAATAGAAAATATGAGCAGACATATTAGTTTCGTGTTCTGGCATAGCATAAGTTAATGTCTATGATTAGAATGTTTAGCTTTCTTGTTATACACCTAAATAACATTTTTTGTGTTTTTTTTTTATTCCTGGATTGTGACCTTTGTAAAATTTTTATTAAGTGAAATACTAGGGCCTGCAATAAATATTAGTCAAATTTAATTGAATTATGAAAAAAAATGTTTCTTTTACTTATTTCATCCTCAGCATTAGAAAGCAGTAAACTTGTAAAAGCATTTTTCACACACAAACTAATTCAGGTTGTGTCCTGTTGACTTAGTTGTAGACGTTGTAAATTTGAAAAACATATATTCTGACCTTTTATGTGCTAATTACTTTATGTGGAATTTATGTTGGGAAGTGTTAGGAAATAAGATTTAGGATACTCTTGCATGTGCTATTGATGTTTATAATTTTGAGTGGAAAGGGGTCTTACTACCCTGAAGCTGTTTAAAAATTAGAAAAAATAGACAAAATTTGTGGTACTCAAAAATATGCATCTTGATTCTTATTTTCCATTTTTCCCTTAACATGGGTGGTGGAAAAGTATTTTTCTCTTTCTCTTGAAAACAATCTCTGTCTTTGATTTTAAAGTTCTAAAAATAGCTTTTAGATAGTAAATTGTTCTGTAGTCATATAAATTAATAGAATCTTAATTAAGAAATTAGAAAAGACAATCCTTTATACTAATCAAGTTGTTTGAAATAGCAAGTTTTTCAGTGCATTGAAAATATCTTCAGAATGTCAGTGGCTGCCAGGGAAAGTGTTTATTTCTTACTCTGAGATCTGAGAACCCAGCTCCCCTGGGTTCATCTAGTTTAAGCTGTATATGAGGCTTCAGTTTAGTTTATACTTTTCTCATTTGTCTTCATCATGCTTCAACCAGCTACTACTCAGGGTATTTGCTCCTCGTGGTGAATAGCAGAAGTACAAGAGATCAAAACAAATCCTGCAAGATTTGAAACCTCTGCTTTTATTATACTCATTAAAATTCCATTGGCCATGGAAACTCACATGGCCGAGCTTAACATCAACGAGGTGAGAAATTATCTCTCGCAGAGAGGTAGGTGAAGAGACAATGGCATAGAGGGAACAAAGAAGTGTTGGAAAACAGTGTAATCTACCACAGTGTCAAGTGTGATTAAATAGCAGTTCCTCTCCCATCCTCCAGAAAAACCATAGTAAACTGTCAATTAGCAGTGGGGATGGCCATTATGGTCATTCAATTCTAATATTTCTCCCACTCAACTCCATCCCTCTCTAATAAACAAACTAACTGATTCATAGCTAGAGAATAGAGAGATGTTATGGGAAGGTGAACTGTAAAGAAAAGAAATCAATTACATTTCTTGGGCTTCCCAGATGACTCGGATGGTAATACAGGAAACCTGGGTTTGATCCTTGGGTTGGAAAATGCCCTGGAGAAGATGAAAGGGAAGTGACTTCTTGCTCTGTATGACTGGCTGATATTTAAATAGAGGCAATATTGTGGGATCTGTCCTTGGTGCTGAACACATTCTCCTGATGGCACTTTTCAGGTGCAACATTCAGAACATAAGCAATACTTTCCTCTCAGTCGATGGCTTCACTATTCCTTTCTGTTGTGTGTGTGTGTAGTTCACTCCTCATAGTCTCTAGAGTCTTGGCACACTTTATAAACATTTCTCTTTAGTAGGACTTAAAAGAGCTCTAGGCCCACTCTCCTATATTGCTTATTTCTGTTTCAAGGAAGCACTCATGCATATTTTGATATATCAGTGAAAAGTAGTCCAGTTATTCCCTAGAAGCACTCAGTTACCTGTTTCTTCCCTGGTTAAGCAGCTCTCTAAGCAACTTCTTTCACTTGCTTTCCATTTTTGCCCAAACTGAGAAGGACATACTCCAAAATTTTCATTAAAGGCCTTAGAAAATTTGCCTGTCTATAATTGATGTGAAAGAAGTATTTTCACTCTCCCATCCTTTTCCACAAGATGAAGGGGGTGGGAATTATGGAGGGTAGCAATTTTCTTTCAAAAAGCCAGATGAAAAATAACATTTTTATTTTGTAGCATATTTTAATTGAAATATAGTTGGCTGCCGGGGACCAGCCCCAGCTGATCCAGGGAATTCGAAGCGGGGACGGCGTTGGCGAGGATCAGGAAACAACTGCTTAATTAAACGTTTATTAAGGATATAAAGAGTGGTGAAATAAGGATAGCTCAGCGAAGAAATTCAGTGAAGAAAAGAGGCTGAATAAAATTCCAAAGCAGGGAATTTATGTCACCTACGAAGGCCGCAGGCGTCCTCCCGTTCTCCCGAAGGAGAGGAGACACTAAGGCCTCCCCGTCAGATCTTAGAAGCCCAGGCAAAATTAGTAGGCTTGACGAGCTTCCCTGCCTCAGAGGAAAAGTTCAGCTAGAAGGTGAAAGAAAGAACAACATGGGGAGACCAAATTCCGGTGAACAAAAGGACATACTTTATTTTCCAAAGCAGTTTTATACCTTAAGTTGTGCATAGAGGATAATGGGGTAAGGGGTAGAGGCATGCAAAGACAGCAGTTCCTGATCCTTATCGAAGTCAGGCTTTCAAACTTATCATATGCAAAAGTTTAGGTGATTTACATCATCTTCTGGCCAGGAAGCCTGTTAACATTTTAAGAAACTTATTTTTCTCTAAAGGTGATTATTCTAAAGTCAGGCGCCAGCCTCCAAAAAGCATTGGAGAAAGTTGCATTCCTATAGGGCAAAAGTGAGGTGGGCTCAATCAAGAAAAGAATTAACTCAAGGGTCCAAGATTACAAACATTGAGGCAACTGCTTACATTTCTATACACCCATTATATCAATCAGTACACCGCCAAGGACACAGTAGGTAAGGGATATGGAGACTTAGCAGCAAACATTGGCCCAACAAGTGAAAAACCCTTCACCAATACAATTTCTAATCAATCTTTTAACTACTCAAAGGAATCTGTGTTTAGACAGTTTAGAACATCTCCTGCCTCTCACAGTTGGGAGGCTCTGAACAATCACATGTTGCCGGAAAAAACCTATTCAGGCAGGCTAGAGGACTTCCAAAGGAGTTTGTAGGTTGAAACACTGTCACACCCAGGAATTATTAACTGGAGCTGTAAGCTAACTCTTTTTTTTCAGAGAGAGGTAGTGGGGGACAGCCCGCCGTAAAGTCAGAGGTGTAGGTGAAAGCACAAAGCAGAAAGTAGGCAGACTCTGGTTTTGGGGGTAGATTGCTCGAGAATTTCCAGGGAGACTCCTGAGGCTTGATCCCGCCTTTGCGTATGTCAAGCCTCCTTCCTCATGACCTTTGCCACGGGCGGAGCTCGCTCCCCACAGTTGGCATATAATATTATGTTAGTTTCAAGTGTACCACATAATGATTTGACATTTGCATATGAAATGATCACCACACTAAGTCTAGTAACCATCTGACCCATATAAAGTTACCAAGTTCCTTATGCTGTATATTATATCCTCATGACATTAATTACACAACCACAGGTTTACATCTCTTAATCCCCTTCACCTACTTCACTCATCCCCTACCCCCTCCCTTCTGGCAACCACTCATTTGCTCTCTATATTTATGAGTCTGTTTTCATTGTATTTTGTTTGTTTGGTTTTTGAGACTGCATGTAAAAGTGAGATCATGTGGTATTTGTCTTTCTTTGTTTGACTTATTCAACTTTACATAGTTGCTCTAGGTCCATTCATGTTATTGCAAAAGGCAAGATTTCATTTTTGAAGGCTAATATTCCATTATATATATATGCATATATATATATATATATATATATATAATATCCTTTTTATGCATTCATCTATCAATAGACACTTAGGTTGCTTCTATATGTTGGCTATTGTGAATAAAGCTACAACGTACATAGGGTGTACATATTTTTTTCAAATTAGTGTTTTTACTTTGAGTAATTACACATGAGTAAAATTGTTGAATCAAAGGGCAATTTAATTTTTAATTTTTTGAGAAACCTCTACACTATTTTCCATAATGGCTGCACCAATTTACAATCCTACCTACAGCACACAAGGGTTTCTTTTCTCCACATCTCTCTTGTTGCATTTTTGATAGCCATTCTGAAAGATGTGAGTTGATATCTTATTATGGTTTTGATTTGCATTTCCCTGATGATTAGTTATGTTGAGCATTTTTTTCATGTGCCTTTTGGCCATTTGTATGTCTTCTTTGGAAAAAATGTCTATTCAGTTCCTATGCTTTTTTAAAAACGAGGCTGTTGGAGTTTTTGATGCTGTCCAAGTTCTATGTATATTTTGGATATTGACCTTTTATTAGGTTTATCAGAAATATCTTCATCCTTTTTATAGGTGGACTTTTCATTTATTGATAGCTTCCTTTCTTTGCAAAAGCTCTTTAATTTAATGTAATCTCATTTGTTTCTTTTTGCTTTTGTTTTCCTTGCCTGAAAAGATATAGCTAAAGAATTTAGAAAAGACCAGTGTCAAAGGGCGTACTGACTATGTTCTTTTCCGGGAGTAGATTCAAATTTTATATTTAAATCTTTAATCCATGTTGAATTAATTTTTATATGATATGAGAAAGTAGTCCAATTTGATTTTATTTCATGTAGCTGTCCAGTTTTCCCAATACCATTTATTAAAGAGGTTATTTTTTCCCATGATTAACTCTTACGTCCTTTGTTGCAGTTTAATTGACTATATAAATGCATGGGTTTATTTCTGAACTCTCTATTCTGTTGATCTATGTGTTTTTTGTGCCAGTACCATGCTATTTTGATTATTGTATCTTTATTATATTAATAATATTAATTTTCCCACTCTAATTAACATATATATATATTTGTTATCTTCAGTGTTCTTTGTCATTGTCTTATAGTTTCCAAATACAGGTGTTTTACCTCCTAAGTTAGAGTTTTTTCCCCTAGATATTTTATTATTTTTGATATGATTATAAATGAGATTGTTTTCTTAATTTTCTTTCCTGATAGTTTTTTGTTAATGTGCAGAAACCCAACAGATTTCTATATGTTGATATTGTATCCTGAAGTATTAGTGAATTTATTTCTTAGTTCTAATAGTTTTTGATGGTATTATATAGTATCATGTCATCTGCAAATATCGACAGTGTTACTTCTTCCTTTCAAATTTAGGTTTCTTTTATTCCTTTCCCCTGTTTTATTTCTGCAGCTAGAACTTTCAATACTATGTTGAACAAAAGTGGCACAAGTGCACATTCTTGTCTTGTTTCTAATCTTGGAAACAATGCTTTTGACTTTTCAGTGTTGATTATGATATTGGCTGAGTCGGTCATGTTTAGCATTTATTATATTGAGGTATATTTCCTCCATACCCTCTTTGTTGAGAATTAACATAAATATGTTGAATTTGTGCAAAGCTTTTCCTGCATCTGTTGAGATGATATTATAATTTTTATTCTTCAATTTATTAATGAGATTTGGCATATTAGCTAATATGCAGATATTGAAATATCCCTGCATCACTGGGATAAGTCCCACTTGACCATGGTATATGATATTTTAATAAACTGTTGAATTATTTGCTAATATTTTATTGAGGATTTGCATCCATGTTGCCAGTGATACTGACCTTTAATTTTCTTTGTCTTTGGTTTTTGATATCAAGGTGATGTTGGCCTCATAATTTGATCTCAGAAGTGTTCCATCTTCTTCAACTTTTTGTAGAAGGATAGGTGTTAAATCTATGTTAAATGTTCGGTAGAATTCACTTATGAAACTATCTGCCCCTAGACTTTTTAATTGTTGACAGCTTCTTTTTAAAATTGCTGATTCAATTTTATTACTTGTAATTGGTCTGTTCATATTTTATATTTCTTCCTGATTTTTTTTTTTGTCCAATATTTTACATATAATTGTTGGTAGTAATTGCTTATGATCCTTTGTATTTCTGTGGTGTCAGATCCTCTTCTAGTTCTGATTTTATGTTTAGGCTCCCTCTTTTTCCTGATGAGTCTGTCTAAGGATTTGCCAGTTTTGTTTACCTTTTCAAAGAATCAGCTCTTCCTTTTATTGATCTTTTGGTCTATATTTTATTTATTTACTTTAAAATTTTTGGTCTGATCTTTATTTTTTTCTTTCCTTCTACAAACTTCAGATTTTTCTTCTTCTAGTTTGGATCTAAGTTTGCTATTTATTTTAGATTTTTCTTATTTCCTGAGGTGGTCTTTTATCATTATAAACTATCCTCTTAGAATATATATCTGCATCTATAATAAATATATCTGCATCTAATTATTTCTGTTTGTTTCTCCACCCAACATAGGTAAATTCTAGACTTTGTGGTTTTAATCCAAACAATGCAATAACATGAATGTTTTTGCAAAACCTAACCATGAATCTAACTTAACTATACTATATTATGACCTTTAAGCTTAAAAACTCTTTCAGAAATTTAAGCAGTTCCATTTCTAATATAAAGCTTTTTGATTGAATATTTATTTTTTCTCTAGCCCCCTCTTAAATATGTTAATTGTTAGTAGGTAAATGGCTAAAAGCATTTATAACAAAGAATGCAAAGATTATGAAATAAATAGTAAAATGTTTAATCTCACAATTTAAAAACGCAAATAAAGACAAAAGAGACTTTTTGTCAAATAATATTAAATTTTTTTATATATCAGTTCAGTTCAGTTCAGTTGCTCAGTCATATCCGACTCTTTGTGACCCCATGAATCGCAGCACGCCAGTCCTCCCTGTCCATCACCAACTCCCGGAGTTCACTCAAACTCACTGAGTTGGTCCATTGAGTTGGTGATGCCATCCAGCCATCTCATCCTCTGTCGTCCCCTTTTCCTCCTGCCCCCAATCCCTCCCAGCATCAGAGTCTTTTCCAATGAGTCAACTCTTCGCATGAGGTGGCCAAAGTACTGGAGTTTCAGCTTTAGCATCATTCCTTCCAAAGAAATCCCAGGGCTGATCTCCTTTAGAATGGACTGGTTGGATCTCCTTGCAGTCCAAGGGACTCTCAAGAGTCTTCTCCAGCACCAGCAAAATAAATGGTCAGATATTATTGAAAGAAACTATTACAAAATTGCTCCTTCCTTGTATAACTGACTCGTTTCCTTCTTATTTGCATGCCTAATGGCTAAAAACACTGTGGTTTCAATCTGGTGGTTTTTATAGTATTTTTACCTCACCATGACACTTTGGCCTACATCAAACTTGAAAATTTTTATTAAGGCTATGAGAGAGTCAATTCCTAGGCAGGTTGATAAGTCCACAGACCCCAAGGAGGAAAAAGGGGTCTGGGACTCTGGAGAAGATATTGTCCAGAGTTTTCAAGGAGGAGAAAATGATAAATGTTTTTTTTCTTTAAGCCCAGAGCTGATGATTGCACAACAAAACAACTCATCACATGAAAAGATGCTCAACATCACTCGTTTTCAGAGAAATGCAAATTAAAACTACAATGAGGTACCATCTCACACTGGTCAGAAAGGCTGCTATCAAAAAGCCTACAAAGAATAAATGCTGGAGATAGTGCAGAGAAAAGGGCTAACCCTCTTACACTGTTGGTGAAAATGCAAAATAGTATAGCTACTATGGAGAACAATGTGGAGATTCCTTAAAAAACTGGAATCTTTTAAGAGATTCCATACCACCAGGAATCCCACTGCTAGGCATAAACATTGAGGAAACCAGAATTGAAAGAGACACGCGTACCCCAGTGTTCATTGCAGCACTGTTTATAATAGCTAGGACATGGAAGCAACCTAGATGTCCATCAGCAGACGAATGGATAAGAAAGCTGTAGTGCATATACACTGGAATATTGCTGCTGCTAAGTCACTTCAGTCGTGTCCAACTCTGTGTGACCCCATAGACGGCAGCCCACCAGGCTCCCCCGTCCCTGGGATTCTCCAGGCAAGAACACTGGAGTGGGTTGCCGTTTCCTTCTCCAATGCAGGAAAGTGAAAAGTGAGAGTGAAGTCGCTCAGTCGTGTCCAACTCTTAGTGACCCCATGGACTTCAGCCCACCAGGCTCCTCCGTCCATGGGATTTTCCAGGCAAGAGTACTGGAGTGGGTTGCCATTGCCTTCTCCCAATGGAATATTACTCAGTCATTAAAAAGTCATAAAAAAGAATTTGAATCAGTTCTAATGAGGTGGATGAAACTGGAGCCTATTATACAGATGAAGTAAGCCAGGAAGAAAAACACCAATACAGTATACTAATGCACTTATATGGAATTTAGAAAGATAGTAATGATAACCTTATATGAGAGACAGCAAAAGAGACACAGATGTATAGAACAGTCTTTCGAACTCTGTGGGAGAAGGCGAGGGTGGGATGATTTGAGAGAATAGCATTGAAACATGTATATTATCATATGTGAAATAGATCACCAGTCAAGGTTTGATGCATGAGACAGGGTGCTCAGGGCTGGTGTACTGGATGACCCTGAAGGATGAAATGGGGAGGGAGTGGGAGGGGGTTCAGGATGGGGAACACATGTACACCCACGGCTGATTCATGTCAATGTATGGCAAAAACCACTACAATATTGTAAAGTAATTAGCCTCCAATTAAAATAAATAAATAAATTAAAAAATTAAAAAATTCACCTTGCTCAAGGATATGTTTTTCCTTAAACTCTGTACCCATGATTATATAACAACAATATATCCTATTGGAGGACTTGTTTCTCCTTCATGAGAACCTTCTGACTAATGCTGTCATGTTAAAATGTATATTTTGGGAGTGGGTTTGGTAAGACCTTTCTATTGTTAGTTCTAATCCCATTATCTTAAAATGTAAATTGTAGGAGTGGGTCTGGTAAGACCTTTACAATTTTGAACTTCCCTGGTGGCTCAGACAGTAAAGTGTCTGTCTACAATGCAGGAAACCCGGGTTTGAGCCCTGGGTTGGGAAGATCCTTTGGAGAAGGAAATAGCAATCCACTCCAGTACTATTGCTTGGAAAATCCCATGGACAGAGGAACTGGTAGGCTACAGTCTATGGGGTCACAAAGAGTCAGATATGACTGAGTGACTTCACTTTCACTTTACAATCTTGAGATATTCTTTTGATTTACTGTAATAACCAATTGAAAAAGTATATAGCTCCCCAGCTAAGACTAGCAAGAGGGGCACTCTCCATCCCCCTTCTGATGTCTATGTCAGAAGCTTTCTCCATCCCTTTTTCACTTTAATAAAATTCTGCTACACAAAAGCTCTTGAGTGATCAAGGCTGGTCCCTGGTCCGAAAGCTAAATCTTCTTCAGAGATCATGAATCCAACCCCATTCACTGTAAGCTATCAGCTAGCCCAGCTATATCTACATGTATTTTATAAAAGGCAAAACAACAACCAATCAGCAAACCAACAACAATAACAATAAAAACAAAAAAACTCCCTTTTCATTTGCAGTTTTTCCATTAACCATATGATACTCTTAAGTAACTGGACTCAGAAACGTGTTTATAGTTACTGAGAAAGAATAAGATCGTAGCTTGTGTATAGAAGGGTTTGGCATGAGGTGAAATAAGACAGACTTACCTGATATCTTACTGGAAAAAAATGTGGCCCTAGTCATAACCGTTGTAATGACTGTTGTGTCCCAAGTCATGACTGCTGGTAATGTAGGGGTCCACTCTTCCTTCTGGCTTCTTTTAATTTTCCCCTCAGATTTAGCTTGTCCTTCAGCCTCCCATTGATACTGCATTATTTTTCTAATAAATTCTTTTTTTTTTTTTTTTTTTTATGGCAGCCAGAGTCAGCTCTGTGCTGTCATAGGGATATTGTGCAAGATTTGCAGATGATCAAACTGAAACTCAGAAAATCATGTGATATTAGTCATACAGTTAAAAAAGTAGTAAAGTTAGAAAACTGGGATTCCAGTCTCAAACTGAAACCATATATCTCAGATTTGGACTTGAACCCATTGGCTGGGATTCAGACCCAGTCAAAACTCTGCTTGGGACTTAAACCCACATGGCTGGGGCTCAAACTCAGCCAAAACCCTGCTTGGGACTTGAACCAACTTGTCTGGGACTCAAATCCAGCCAAAATCCATAGTACCTGGTTTCAGGATCTAATGAAGATCAGGTTCTTGATGTCTCATCGTTGAAAGAGTTCAGTGAGAGACAAATAGGTAAGAAGTGGATTTATTCAGATACAGAGAGAAGCACACCCCACAGAGCCTGGGGCATCACAGAGGATGCGCATGGCTGTGAAATGTGGCATGGTTAGTTTTTATAGGCTGGGCAAGTTCATATGTTAATGAGTGGGAGGATTATTCCAACTATATTTGGGAAGGGGGCAGAGATTTCCAGGATTTGGGCCACTGCTCACTCCTTGGTCTTTTAACAGTGCCTTGGAACTGTCATGGCACCTCTGGGTGTGTTATTTCATTTGCTGATTGAAGATCAAGGTCTAGTCTTGTCTGCCATCTTGGTCCCATTTGATTCTAATTGGTTTATACTGTGTCCTTTGGCTATGTCACGGAGTGGTGCGCTGGAGTGAGCAGTGGCCGCGCGGTGCTGAAGCGGCCGTGAGGAGACACCCTATGTCCAATGTTAGGAGTAACGGCTATGCTTCACTGGAGTGGCCATGAGGAGATACACCAAGTCCAAGGTCAGAGAACCCAGTAAGATGGTAGGCGCTGGAGCGGTGGCTGCACAGTGCTGGAGTGGCTGTGGGGAGATACCCCACAGATCAGATCAGATCAGTCGCTCAGTCGTGTCTGACTCTTTGTGACCCCATGAATCGCAGCATGCCAGGCCTCCCTGTCCATCACCAACTCCCGGAGTTTACCCAAACTCGTGCCCATCGAGTCAGTGATGCCATCCAGCCATCTCATCCTCTGTCGTCCCCTTCTCCTCCTGCCCCCAATCCCTCCCAGCATCAGAGTCTTTTCCAATGAGTCAACTCTTCGTATGAGGTGGCCAAAGTACTGGAGTTTCAGCTTCAGCACCATTCCTTCCAAAGAAATCCCAGGGCTGATCTCCTTCAGAATGGACTGGTTGGATCTCCTTGCAGGCCAAGGGACTCTCAGGAGTCTTCTCCAACACCACAGTTCAAAAGCATCAATTCTTTGGCGCTCAGCCTTCTTCACAGTCCAACTCTCACATCCATACATGACCACAGGAAAAACCATAGCCTTGACTAGACGCACCTTTGTTGGCAAAGTAATGTCTCTGGTTTTCAATACACTATCTAGGTTGGTCATAACTTTCCTTCCAAGGAGTAAGCATCTTTTAATTTTATGGCTGCAGTCACCATCTGCAGTGATTTTGGAGCCCAGAAAAATAAAGTCTGACACTGTTTCCACTGTTTCCCCATCTATTTCCCATGAAGTGATGGGACCAGATACCATGATCTTAGTTTTCTGGATGTTGAGCTTTAAGCCAACTTTTTCACTCTCCACTGCCCTAGAAAAATGGAAGGAGGAGTGAATTCACGTTTAGAACCAAACTCCATTCCCGCAAAGATGCTCAGAGGGCTCAAACAATTCTATGCACCAGGACCCAGAGACCCCACAGAGACTGAGACAGAACTGTGTTTGAGCATCTCCTGTGGAGGTATGGGTCAGCAGTGGACTGCCAAAGTGACAGGATGCAGTGCAGCTTACAGGATAAGCTCTCTTGGAGCAGGTTGCCATTAACCCCACCATAGAGCTGCCAGAACTTACACAGGACTGGGAAGTAGACTCTTGGAAGGCACGAAGAGAAACTTGTGTGCACCAGGATACTGGAGAAAGGAACAATGACCCCATAAGAGACTGACCCAGACTTGCCTGGGAGTGACCAGGAGTCACCAGCAGAGGTGTGGGTTGGTGGTGGCCTGATGCAGGGTTGGGGGCATTGAGTGTAGTGCCCCAACTACATGCATTGGATTTTTTTGAAGGAGGTCACCATTATCTTCATTACCTCCGCCATAGTTTGGCCCCAGGTAAATAGCAGGGAGGAATCAAAGCTCCACCTGTCAACAGAAAATTGGATTAAAGATTTACTGAGCACACTCCCCACCCCCACCCCATCAGAAAAAGGCCCAGTTTCACCCTCAGTCAGTCTCTCCAATCAGGAAGCTTCCATAAGCCTCTTATCCTTCTCCATCAGAGGGCAGACAGACTGAAAACCACAATCACAGAAAGCTAACCAATCTGATCACAAAGACCACAGCTTTGTCTAATTCAACAAAACTATGAGCCATGCCATGTATGGCCACCTAAGATGGATGGGCCGTGTTGGAGAGTTCTGACAAAATGTGGTCAACTGGAGGAGGGAATAGCAAACTACTTCAGTATTCTTGCCTTGAGAACCCCATGAACAGTATGAAAAGGCAAAAACATGAAACACTGAAAGATGAACTCCACAGGTCAGTAGGTGCCAAATATGCTACTGGAGATCAGTGGAGAAATAACTCCAGAAAGAATGAAGAGGCTGAGGCAAAGCAAAAACAACACCCAGTTTTGGATGTGACTGGTGATGGAAGCAAGGTCCAATGCTGTAAACAGCAATATTGCATAGGAACCTAGAATGTTAGGTCCATTAATCAAGGCAAATTGGAAGTGGTCAAAAAGGAGATGGCAAGAGTGAACATTGACATTTTAGGAATCAGCAAACTGAAATGGACTGGCATGGGTGAATTTAACTCAGATGACCATTATAGCTACTATTTTGGACAAGAATTCCTTAGAAGAAATGGAGTAGCCAATATAGTTGACAAAAGTCAAAAATGCAGTACTTGGGTGCAATCTCAACAAACAACAGAATGACCTCTGTTCGTTTTCAAAGCAAACCACTCAATATCACAGTAATTCATGTCTATGCCCTGAGCAGTAATGCTAAAGAAGCTGAAGTTGAACGTTTCTATGAAGACTTACAGGATCTTCTAGAATTAACACCCCCCAAAAAAGACAGACTAACACCCAAAAAAAGGACGTTTTCATTATAGGGGACTGGAACGCAAAAGTAAGAAGTCAAGAAATACCTGGAGTAACAGGCAAATTTGGAATACAGAATAAAGCAGGGCAAAGGCTAATAGAGTTTTGCCAGGAAATGCACCAATCATAGCAAACACCCTCTTCAAAAAACACAAGAGAAGACTCTCTTCATATGGACATCACTAGATGGTCAAAACCAAAATCAGATTGATTATATTTTTTGCAGCCAAAAATGCAGAAGCTCTATACAGTCAGCAAAAACAAGACTGGGAGCTGACTATGGCTCAGATCATGAACTCCTTAATGCCATTCAGACTTAAACAGAAGAAAGTATTGAAAACCACTAGACCATTCAGTTCAGTTCAGTTCAGTCAACTCAGTCGTGTCCAACTCTGCAACCCCATGAATCGCAGCACGCCAGGCCTCCCCGTCAATCACCAACTCCTGGAGTTCACTCAAACTCACATCCATCGAGTCAGTGATGCCATCCAGCCATCTCATCCTGTGTCGTCCCCTTCTCCTCCTGCCCCCAATCCCTCCCAGCATCAGAGTCTTTTCCAATGAGTCAGCTCTTCACATGAGGTGGCCAAAGTACTGGAGTTTCAGCTTTAGCATCATTCCTTCCAAAGAACACCCAGGGCTGATCTCCTTTAGAATGGACTGGTTAGATCTGCTTGCAGTCCAAGGGACTCTCAAGAGTCGTCTCCAACACCACAGTTCAAAAGCATCAGTTCTTTGGCGCTCAGCTTTCTTCACAGTCCAACTCTCACATCCATACATGACCACAGGAAAAACCATAGCCTTGACTAGACAGACCTTTGTTGGCAAAGTAATGTCTCTCGTTTTCAATATGCTATCTAGGTTTCTGGTAGGACCTAAATCAAAGCCCTTACGATTATACAGTGGAAGTGAGAAATAGATTCAAGGGATTAGATCTAATAGAGTGCCTGATGAACTATGGACAGAGGTTCATAACATTGTATGGGAGACAGGGATCAAGACCATCCCCAAGAATAAGAAATGTAAAAAGCCAAAATGGCTGTCTGAGGAGGCCTTACAAATAGCTGTGAAAAGAAGAGAAGTGAAAAGCAAAGGAGAAAAGGAAAGATACACCCATTTGAATGCAGAGTTCCAAAGAATAGCAAGAAGAGATAAGAAAGCCTTCCTCAGTGATCAATGCAAAGAAATAGAGGAGAACAATAGAAAGGGAAAGATTAGAGATCTCTTCAAGAAAATTAGAGGGAATTTTTCATGCAAAGATGGGCTGAATAAAGGACAGAAATGGTATGGACCTAACAGAAGCAGAAGATATTAAGAAAAGGTAGAGGGAATATACAGAACTATACAAAAAATATCTTCACAACCCAGATGATCACGATGATGTGATCACTCACCTAGAATCAGACATCCTGGAATGTGAAGTCAAGTGGGCCTTAGGAAGCATCACTACAAACAAAGCTAGTGGAGCTGACGGAATTCCACTTGAGATATTTCAAATCCTAAAAGATGATGCTATGAAAGTGCTGCACGCAATATGCCAGCAAATTTGGAAAACTCAGCAGTGGCCACAGCACTGGAAAATGTCCATTTTTATTCCAATCCCCAAAAAAGAAAATGCCAAAGAATGTTCAGACTACCACACAATTGCACGCATCTCACATGCTAGCAAAATAATACTCAAAATTCTCCAAGCCAGGCTCCAACAGTATGTGAACTGTGAATCTCCAAATGTTCAAATTGGTTTTAGTAAAGGCAGAGGAACCAGAGATCAAATTCCCAGCATCCACTGGATCATCAAAAAAGCAAGAGAGTTCCAGAAAAACATCTACTTTGTTGACTATGCCAAAGCCTTTGACTCTGTGGACCCCAAGAAACTGTGGAAAATTCTGAAAGAGATGGGAATACCAGACCACCTGACCTACCTCTTGAGAAATCTGTATGCAGGTCAGGTAGCAACATTTAGAACTGGATATGGAACAACAGACTGGGTCCAAATTTGGAAAGGAGTTCGTCAAGGCTGTGTATTATCACTCTGCTTATTTAACTTATATGCAGAGTACATCATGAGAAACTCTGGGCCCGATGATGCACAGGCTAGAATCAAGATTGCTGGGAGATATATCAGTAACCTCAGATATGCAGATGACACTACCTTTATGACAGAAAGGGAAGAATCACTAAAGAGCCTCTTGATAAAAGCGAAAGACGACAGCGAAAAAGTTGGTTTCCAGCTCAACATTCAGAAAACTAAGATCATGGCATCCAGTCCCATCACTTCATGGCAAATAGATGGGGAAACACTGGAAATAGTGACAGACTTTATTTTCTTGTGCTCCCAAATCACTGCTGATGGTGACCACAGCCAGGAAATTAAAAGACACTTGCTGCTTGGAAGAAAAGTTATGACCAAACTAGACAGCATTTTAAAAAGAAGAGACATTATTTTGCCAACCGAGGTTTGTCTAGTGAAGGCTATGATTTTTCCAGTAGTCATGTATGGATGTGAGAGTTGAACTATAAAGAAAGCTGAGCACTGAAGAATTGATGCTTTTGAACTGTGGTGTTGGAGAAGACTCTTGAGAGTCCCTTGGACTGCAAGGAGATACAACCAGTCCATCCTAAAGGAGATCAGTCCTGGGTATTCATTGGAAGGACTGATGTTGATGCTGAAACTCCAATACTTTGTCCACCTGATGTGAAGAACTGACTCATTTGAGAAGACCCTGATGCTTGTAAGACTGAAGGTGGGAGGAGAAGGGGACAACAGGGGATGAGATGGTTGGATGGCATCACCGACTCAATGGACATGAGTTTGGGTGGACTCCTGGAGTTGGTGATGGACTGAGAGGCCTGGCATGCTGCAGTCCATGGGGTCACAAAGAGTTGGACATGACTGAGCAATTAAACCGAACAGAACTGAGCTATGTCACTCTTTCAAAAGCTGTGCCCTGCTCCTTTCCACCCATTACAAAGGCACGTTCTACTTTTGATAAAGATTGAATCCTCAACCATACAATAGAGTTGAACTCTTAGGTGAAGTATTTTCTGCTTCTAAGACTATATGATTTTCTCAATGTATATATACTTAATAGGCAAAGCTCAGTTTAAATAAACTTATATGCAGAGTACATCATGAGAAACGCTGGACTGGAAGAAACACAAACTGGAATCAAGATTGCCGGGAGAAATATCAATAACCTCAGATATGCAGATGACACCACCCTTATGGCAGAAAGTGAAGAGGAACTCAAAAGCCTTTTGATGAAAGTGAAAGTGGAGAGTGAGAAAGTTGGCTTAAAGCTCAACATTCAGAAAACGAAGATCATGGCACCTGGTCCCACCACTTCATGGGAAATAGATGGGGAAACAGTGGAAACAGTGTCAGACTTTATTTTTTTGGGCTCCAAAATCACTGCAGATGGTGACTGAAGCCATGAAATTAAAAGATGCTTACTCCTTGGAAGGAAAGTTATGACCAACCTAGATTGCATATTCAAAAGCAGAGACATTACTTTGCCAACAAAGGTGCGTCTAGTCAAGGCTATGGTTTTTCCTGTGGTCATGTATGGATGTGAGAGTTGGACTGTGAAGAAGGCTGAGCGCCAAAGAATTGATGCTTTTGAACTGTGGTGTTGGAGAAGACTCTTGAGAGTCCCTTGGACTGCAAGGAAATCCAACAAGTCCATTCTAAAGATTAGCCCTGGGATTTCTTTGGAAGGAATGATGCTGAAGCTGAAACTCCAGTACTTTGGCCACCTCATGTGAAGAGTTGACTCATTGGAAAAGACTCTGATGCTGGGAGGGATTGGGGGCAGGAGGAGAAGGGGATGACAGAGGATGAGATTGCTGGATGGCATCACTGACTCGATGGACATGAGTCTGAGTGAACTACAGGAGTTGGTGATGGACAGGGAGGCCTGGCGTGCTGCAATCCATGGGGTTGCAAAGAGTAGGACACGACTGAGTGACTGATCTGATCTGATGGTTATATAATAATCTTTAATTTTTCAGGTATTTATTTTAAATTAGTGATAAGCTCAACAAATTTTTAATATATGTCTATAAATCTCTGTATCTATATTTATATGTAATACTTGTGTATTTTCCTGCAAAACATGTTTTAGTTACATTATTTAAAAACATTTTTTTCTGTTTGATTTTTTATTTTCCAACCTAATCAAAACTTCATTTTCATACTTTGAAAAGTAGTTCATGTGTTATGTAATTGCATTGCAGAACATTATTCACCATCACATGATATAATCTATGGAGTGATTTTATGAGGCCAGCTCTCTGCTTGGTTGCCATATAATGAAAAATGCTTTTTTACTCTTGAATTTTCAAGTCACATCTTCTCTCTGCACAATAATTCCTGCATATATTAAAAAGAAACACTCACACCTACAAAGTAGCATAGGTTAGGGTGCTTTGAATGCATGATTGAATTGAAGATGTTGTGCTCTAAGTAATGTTCTGTATACATTGATATTAAGATTTGAATTTTGGAGTAATTTGCAAACTCAGCGCAACTCAGTATCCTAGTATTGATTTTGCAAATGTTTCTGATAAAAACTGGTGGGATATATGAAGAATGCTTTCTTGGTAAAGTTCTATATACCTTCTTACATATAAAAAGAAAATAGTTTTAAAAGAAACAAGCAAATCATTTGAGGCAAAGTGATTTTTTTTGAGTTTCAGTTCAGTCACTCACTCGTGTCTGACTCTTTGCAATCCCATGGATTGCAACAGGCCAGGCCTACCTATCCATCACCAACCCTGAGAGCCTACTCAAACTCATGTCCATCGAGTCAGTGATGCCATCCATCTATGTCATCCTCTATCATCCCCTTCTTCTCCTGCCTTCAATCTTTCCCAGCATGAGGGTCTTTTCCTAAGAGTTGGTTCTTTGCATCAGGTGGCCAAAGTATTGGAGTTTCAGCTTCAGCATCAATACTTCCAGTGAATATTCTGGACTGATTTCCTTTAGGAGGGACTGGTTGGATCTCCTTGCAGTCCAAGGGACTCTCAAGAGTCTTCTCCAACACCACAGTTCAAAAGCATCAATTCTTTGGCACTCAGCTTTCTTTAGAGTCCAACTCTCCCGTCCATACATGACTGCTGGAAAAACCATAGCTTTGAATAGAAGGACCTTTGTTGGCAAAGTAGTCTCTGCTTTTTAATATGCTGTCTAGGTTGGCCATAGCTTTTCTTCCAAGGAGCAAGCGTCTTTTAATTTCATGGCTGCAGTCACCATCTGCAGTGATTTTGGAGCCCCCAAAATAAAGTCTCTCACTGTTTCCATTGTTTCCCCACCCTTTTTTTTTTTTTTTTTTGCCATTAAGTGATGGGACTGGATGCCATGATCTTAGTTTTCTGAATGTTGAGTTTTAAGCCAACATTTTCACTCTCCTCCTTCACTTTCATCAAGAGGCTCTTTAGTTCTTCTTCACTTTCTGCCATAAGGGTGGTGTCTTCTGTGTATCTGAGGTTATTTATATTTCCACAGCAGTCTTGATTCCAGCTTGTGCTTCTTCCAGTGTGGCATTTCTCATGATGTACTTTGCATATAAGTTAAATAAGCAGGGTGACAATATACAACCCTGACTGTATATATCCTCCTTTCCCAATTTAGAATCGACTGTTGTTCCATGTGCAGTTCTAACTGTTGCTTTCTGACCTGCATACAGATTTCTCAGGCAGGTCAGGTGGCCTGGTATTCGCATCTCTTGAAGAATTTTCCACAGTTTGTTGGGGTACACATAGTCAAAGGCTTTCACACAGTCAATAAAGCAGAAGTAGATGTTTTTCTAGAACTCTCTTGCTTTTTTGATGATCCAGCAGATGTTGGCAACTTGATGTCTGGTTCCTCTGCCTTTTCTAAATCCAGCTTGAACACCTGGAAGTTCACAGTTCATGTACTGTTGAAGCCTGGCTTGGAGAATTTAGAGCATTATTTGGTCAGTGTGTGAGATGAGTGGAATTGTGTGGTAGTCTGAACATTCTTTGGCATTGCCTTTCTTTGGGATTGGAATGAAAACTGACCTTTTCCAGTCCTGTGGCCACTGCTGAGTTTTCCAAATTTGCTGGCATATTGAGTGCAGTACTTTCACAGCATCATCTTTCAGGATTTGAAATAGCTCAACTGGAATTCCATCACCTCCACTAACTTTGTTCGTAGTGGTGCTTTCTAAGGCCCACTTGACTTCACATTCCAGGATATCTGGCTCTAGGTTTGTGATCACACCATCGTGGTTATTGGTGTCATGAAGATCTTTTTTATATAATTTTTCTGTGTATTCTTGCCATGTCTTCTTAATATCTTCTGCTTCTGTTAGGTCCATACCATTTCTTTTCTTTATTGCACTCATCTTTGCATGAAAAATCCCCTTGGTATTTCTAATTTTCTTGAAGAGATCTCTAGTTTCCAATTTTGTTTTCCTCTATTTCTTTGCATTGATCACTGAGGAAGGCTCTCGTATATCTCCTTGCTATTCTTTGGAAAGCTGCATTCAAATAGGAATATCTTTTCTTTTCTCTTTTGCCTTTAGCTTCTCTTCTTTTCTCAGCTATTTGTAAGGTCTCCTCAGACAACCATTTCACCTTTTTGTACTTCTTTTTCTTGGGGATGGTCTTGATTACTGCCTGCTCTACGACATCATGAACCTCCATCCATAGTTCTTCAGGCACTCTGTCTATCAGATATAATCCCTTGAATCTACTTGTCACTTCCATTGTATGATCATAAGGGATTTGATTTAGGTCATATCTGAATGGTCTAGTGGTTTTCCCTACTTTCTTCAATTTAAGTCTGAATTTGACAATAAGGAGTTAATTTTCTAGTAGGAAATTATATAGTTCAGTAAACAACATATTTTGCAAAGCTCTTGAAAATGATAGTTTGGTTTAAGGATGTTGAAATGGTAATGTACATTGCCCTAAAAAAGCAATGGAATTCAAGGATTTCACATCCTAATGTGCTGAATTAATAAGTAGAAGGGTATAAAATTTGTTAGAGTATAAAATTTGTTATATTGCTTAAGGTTGAGTTTGACTGCACTATCATCCATTGTTGGTAAGGTTTTACTTTTTTGCATTGGAATCACGGTACCAAATTATTATATCTTTTGTGTTAGATCAAATATCCTCATGTTTGAATATTCACAATTCAGTTTATATATTTGTGGAAGTAGAGATCACAGAGAAAGACAACTAAGTTCTGTCCATGGGCAGTCTGATGAATAAACACATGCACATATACATGTGTGCACATATCACAGACTCCAAATTCAAATAAAGACCTATACACGACTTCATTGTATTTCTTTTAAAAATCACATGAAACGAAGAAATAAAGCAGACAGTTGTATATACACACATATATATATACATATATACTGATTATTAGTATATGTATATACTGATTATGGGACTAGATCTGATAGACAGAGTACCTGATGAACTATGGACGGAGGTTCGTGAGATTGTACAGGAGACAGGAATTAAGACCACCCCTAGGAAAAATAAATGCCAAAAAAGCAAAATGGCTGTCTGAGGAGGCCTTACAAATAGCTGTGAAGAGGAGAGAAGTGAAAAGCAAAGGAGAAAAGGAAAGATATACCCATTTGAATGCAGAGTTCCTAAGAATAGCAAGGAGAGATAAGAAAGCCTTCCTTAGCAATCAATGTAAAGAAATAGAGGAGAACAATAGAAAGGGAAAGACTAGAGATCTCTTCAAGAAAATTAGAGATATCAAGGGAACATTTCATTTAAAGATGGGCTCAATAAAGGACAGAAATGGTATGGACCTAATAGAAGCAGAAGTTATTAAGAAGAGATGGCAAGAATACACAGAAAAACTATATAAAAAAGATCTTCATAACCCAGATAATCATGATGGTGTGATCACTCATACTCACCTAGAGCCAGACATCCTGGAATGTGAAGTCAAGTGGGCCTTAGGAAGCATCACTACAAACAAAGCTAGTAGAGGTGATGGAATTTCAGTTGAGCTCTTTCAAATCCTGAAAGATGATGCTGTGAAAGTGTTGCACTCAATATGCCAGCAAATTTGGAACACTCAGCAGTGGCCACAGGACTGGAAAGGTCAGTTTTCATTCCAATCCCAAAGAAAGGCAATGCCAAAGGATGCTCAAACTACCGCACAATTGCACTCATCTCACACGCTAGTAAAAGTAATGCTCTAAATTCTCCAAGCCAGGCTTCAACAGTACATGAACTGTGAACATCAAGACGTTCAAGCTGGTTTTAGAAAAGGCAGAGGAACCAGAGATCCTAAATTGCCAACATCCGTTGGATCATCAAAAAAGAAAGAGAGTTCCAAAAAAACATCTATTTCTGCTTTATTGACTATGCCAAAGCCTTTGACTGTGTGGCTTACAATAAACTGTGGAAAATTCCTCAAAAGATGGGAAAACCAGACCACATGACCTGCCTCTTGAGAAACCTGTATGCAGGTCAGGAAACAACAGTTAGAACTGGACATGGAGCAACAGACTGGTTCCAAATAGGAAAAGCAGTATGTCAAGGCTGTATTTTGTCACCCTGCTTTTTTAACTTCTATGCAGAGTACATCATGAGTAAACACTGGGTGGAGGAAGCACAAGCTGGATCAAGATTGCTGGGAGAAATATCAGTAACCTCAGATATGCAGATGACACCACCCTTATGGCAGAAAGTGAGGAAGAGCTAAAAAGCCTCTTGATGAAAGTAAAAGAGGAGAGTGAAAAAGTTGGCTTAAAGCTCAACACTCAGAAAATGAATATCATGGCATCTGGTCCCATCACTTCATGGCAAGTAGATTGGGAAACAGTGTCAGACTTTATTTTTGGGGGCTCCAAAATTACTGCAGATGGTGCTTGTAGCCATGAAATTAAAAGATGCTTACTCCTTGGAAGGAAAGAGATGACCAAACTAGACAGCATATTAAAAGGCAGAGACAATACTTTGCCATCAAAGGTCTGTCTAGTCAAGGCTATTGTTTTTCCAGTAGTCATGCATGGATGTGAGAGTTGGACTGTGAAGAAGGCTGAGCGCCGAAGAATTGATGCTTTTGAACTGTGGTGTTGGAGAAGACTCTTGAGAGTCTCTTGGACTGTAAGGAGATCCAATCAGTCCATCCTAAAGGAAATCAGTCCTGGGTGTTCATTGGCAGGGCTGATGTTGAAGCTGAAACTCCAATACTTTGGCTACCTAATGCAAAGAGCTGACTCATTTGAAAAGTGCCTGATGTTGGGAAAGATTGAGGGCAGGAGGAGAAGGGGACGACAGAGGATGAAACGGTTGGATGGCATCACCTACTCAGTGGATATGGATTTGGGTGTACTCCGGCAGTTGGTGATGGTTAGGGAGGCCTGGCGTGCCCTGGTTCATGGGGTCATGAAGAGTTGGACACAGCTGAGCGACTGAACTGACTGATACTGATGAAATTAACACTTGAGATAAATAAGGAGGTCCATCAAATATCAGACTTAATGCATCATTCAGAAACCAAAAGAGGAACTGAATGAAGAATGAGCTTTAAACAGACATTCCAGGTACCCAGTGATAAAATACCATATGCTAAATGTTGTGTTAAGTTTTCATAATTAATGTCTGGTAGTTGCATTAAACTGATATTACCAGGTAGCCAGTGCTAAAATACCATATGTTAAATGATGTGTTAAATTTTCATAATTAGTGCCTAGTATTACTACGAACAAAGCTAGTGGAGTTGATGGAATTCCAGTGGAGCTATTTCAAATCCTGAAAGATGATGCTATGAAAGTGCTGTACTCAATATGCCAGCAAATTTGAAAAACTCAGCAGTGGCCACAGGACTGCAAAAGGTCAGTTTTCATTCCAATCCCAAAGAAAGGCAATGCCAAAGAATGCTCAAACTACCACACAATTGCACTCATCTCACACACTAGTAAAGTAATGCTTAAAATTCTCCAAGCCAGGCTTCAGCAATATGTGAACCGTGAACTTCCAATGTTCAATCTGGTTTTAGAAAAGGCAGAGGAACCAGAGACCAAATTGCCAACATCTGCTGGAAAATCGAAAAAGCAAGAGAGTTCCAGAAAAACAGCTATTTTTGCTTTATTGATTATGCCAAAGCCTTTGACTGTGTGGATCACAATAAACTGTGGACAATTCTGAAAGAGATGGGAATACCAGACCACCTGATCTGCCTCTTGAGAAATTTGTATGCAGGTCAGGAAGCAATAGTTAGAACTGGACATGAAACAACAGACTGGTTCCAAATAGGAAAAGGAGTACGTCAAGGCTGTGTATTGTCACCCTGCTTATTTAACCTCTATGCAGAGTACATCATGAGAAACGCTGGACGGGAAGAAGCACAAGCTGCAATCAAGATTGCCGGGAGAAATATCAATAACCTCAGATATGCAGATGACACCACCCTTATGGCAGAAAGTGAAGAGGAACTCAAAAGCCTTTTGATGAAAGTGAAAGTGGAGAGTGAAAAAGTTGGCTTAAAGCTCAACATTCAGAAAACAAAGATCATGGCATCTGGTCCCATCACTTCATGGGAAATAGATGGGGAAACAGTGGAAACAGTGTCAGACTTTATTTTTTTGGGCTCCAAAATCACTGCAGATGGTGACTGAAGCCATGAAATTAAAAGACGCTTACTCCTTGGAAGGAAAGTTATGACCAACCTAGATTTCATATTCAAAAGCAGAGACATTACTTTGCCAACAAAGATTCGTCTAGTCAAGGCTATGGTTTTTCCAGTGGTCATGTATGGATGTGAGAGTTGGACTGTGAAGAAGGCTGAGCGCCGAAGAATTGATGCTTTTGAACTGTGGTGTTGGAGAATACTCTTGAGAGTCCCTTGGACTGCAAGGAGATCCAACCAGTCCATTCTGAAGGAGATCAGCCCTGGGATTTCTTTGGAAGGAATGATGCTGAAGCTGAAACTCCAGTACTTTGGCCACCTCATGCTAAGAGTTGACTCATTGGAAAAGACTCTGATGCTGGGAGGGATTGGGGGCAGGAGGAGAAGGGGACGACAGAGAATGAGATAGCTGGATGGCATCACTGACTTGATGGATGTGAGTCTGGGTGAACTCCAGGAGTTGGTGATGGACAGGGAGGCCTGGCGTGCTGTGATTCATGGGGTCTCAAAGAGTCGGACATGACTGAGCGACTGAACTAAACTGAGTTGCAGATTAGGGTGACTATGGGATCTAGAGTAATATAGATTGAAACTTGTTCTTAAACTGCAGACCACTAGCCATGTCATTGTTGATAAGTCACATAACTTGTATGAACCTCAGATTCCTCTTCTGGAAAATGTGATAAAGTAAGTGGATGATGTCTTAAATCCTTTTACTCCTAAATTGTAATAATTATTCTATACCTAGGTTGTGTACTGTTACCTCCTATCCCTAGAATACAATTTCTCATGTTCATTGTTGAATCTTATTGATTCTTAAGTAGGCATGTGCTTGGGCATGTTCATTACAACTGTATTCATTTTAAGGAATAATTGAAAAGAAATTAAATAGCCATAAAACAGCTAAATTTTATTTAAAACACTCTGGAATTTTATTCATATATTAAACTGAAAACTGTAAATAAAATTTTTAAAAGTTTATGGGTATTAAAAAGTAAAAGAAAGAATTGAATGTATATCCTAATTGCAACTGTACAAATAGTATCAATATAAAAAGAGATTAGAAGGAAAAGGAGCTAAATATTTAATTTTTTTTCTTTTCTAAAAATCTGTTTTTAATCAAAGGATAATTTTTTTTCAATATTGTGTTGGTTTCTGCCATATATCAACCTGAGTCAGCTAAAGGTATACATATGTCCCTCCCTGTTAAACCTCCCTCCCACCTCCGACCCATCCCACCCCTCTAGGTTGTCACAGAGCTTAATATTTTGAAGTACTAGAATTATAGGCCATTTTTACATTTATGTAGATATTCATGAATATGATTCAACATTGCTTTTGCAATAATGCTGGTGATGATAGTTTTAAAATATTATTCATATTTTAAGACCAAGCTTAAATGCCTCTGTCAGAATAAAAATGAATTTCCCTCCAGTATTTATATTGCACAGTTTTATACCATTTATTAGTTTAAACTTCAAAACATTATATATGTATTGAAGGATATTATATACGTATACACATATACACATTGTATATGTATATCCTTAATAGACTGTAAACTCTTTGAGGGAACAAATGTATTGTCAATCTCTATATTTCTCCATAATATATAACTCTGTGCCTTATCAACATTACATGCTCAGTAAGTTTGTTCAATTCAGTTAGACTGTACATCATAGAATAAAGCAGAGCTGAAATTAATCTACTCAATATATACGTTTATTGAGAGTCAGGTTCTTTCTGAACTGAGGATACCACAGTAAAAATATAAATGAAATTTATGTAAAACTGTATAAAACACAGTGTTTCACTCGGTTATATTGGAAGGCTTTGTAGCTGTATAGGAGTAAAGAACAGAGAGATAGTACATAAGGTTTGAAGAGACAAGCAAGGTACACAGGTGTTTGAGCATACAGGCTTTTGCGGTACTTGGTAAGGAGTCTGGGTTCTTATTATAAGTAACATGGGAGGCCACTGGAAGATTTTGAGCAAGGAGGTGACAGGCACTTATGGGATTTTTTAAAAGTTAATTTGTTTGCTGCTTTGAGCTATGCTTAAAGGAGACATTTGGAAAAAGAAAAGACAGTTAAGGTTACGAAGAGTTTTAATTGAAGTTGGTGGCAAAAATTTTGATGGCAAGTATATCAGAGATGGTAGGATAAGTCAGGTCTCTTAAAATTTTAGGTTGTATACATTGCTTATCTTTGTTACCCATATCCAGTTAAGGTATGTCATATCCAGTTAAGGTACTAAACTAGACTGTCAATTGTGTCTGTTTATTAAACTAATTTTGACAGTTACTAGATTTACACTACATGCTTATATAAAAGAAATCTTAATATGTCCAGTTGGCTTGTTTCTTCCACTTTTTAATTTCTTTTCCAGGTAAGACATATATTTACCACTTTTAATTTTGTATTTACTAGTTCTTAGGGTAACCATATACATAGTACATTAATGGGTTCAGTTTACAAAAGAGAACCTGAATCAAAGAAAATAATTCACTAAATAATTCAAAAAGAGAAGGCAGAGAGAAGTGAAATGAAATGAATAAATACTTATTTTCCATCTACAATAAGATAGTTATATATTTACCATCTCATTTAATCTCCACAGAAAACCTATGAGGTAGTAATTACTTTCCTCAGTTCATAGATGAAAAATAGTAGTTTGGCTGATATTTTCAGTAATGATCAGCTATCATATTTTACACTCAGCTTAATTTTTCAGAGCTACTGCCATCAGAGCTACTTATTACAAATTCTTCACCAAAATTTGGAGTTATTTTTTAAAAAATTTTATAGCTTAAGATTCAGTTTTTTGCCCCTTTTACAAACAAAATTCATCTTCTTGGTGAGGATATAGGTAGTGATTCTTCGGGTTCCTATGAAAGTGTAGGGTGCAAATATTTCAGTATCCAAGCCCAAACTATTCCACATTACAGAAGTAAATCAGGAATGCAAATCGTCACTTATGTTTTTATGCATGTTTGTGTGGTTTGTGTGTAAATGTGTATAGAAAAGTATATTCGATTATATCCTACATTACCTATTGAAATTTTAAACCTTAGTTTAGTTGATGATTTAGTTTATTTTAGTGGTTGCATTCTGAGTCACCATAAATGTAAAAATTGATATATGGAATTTGCTTCTCAGCTGTTTTGTTTGATTCATCATAAATTACACGTGATGGCTATTAGCAAACCTGTTTGTTAATAAAGTTTACGAACAGTGAATATTTGGAGGCTTTCAGATTAGATGTCCTCTTTGAATCCATAAGGATTGAATAACATGTAGGAGTTCATGTTCAGGTTTATTTATTCCAAAATGTATTTGGAAGTACACAGGTTAGAGAAAATCTATTTATTAAATATACCTTAATTCTCCATTTCCCAGCTGTATTGACTAGTTTTTTCTCTCAGGCTTTTTGTCATTGATTATTTCCTAAAACTTAGGTACTGTTAATATGTTTCTAATTTTCCAATTTTCCAACATCCACAGAATCAAATTAGAAGACCCATAAAAACTCTCTAAGCTATAATTGAACATTTGGAATTCATGAAATGAAATTTTGATGTCTCAATAAATCTAGTGTACATGCAGGCTGCCTTTTAATGATTTTTGAAGTGAATCTGTATAGTTCACATGATACAATATTGTTAATAGGGCAACAGAGTTTCCAGACAAACAGACTATCAAATCAAATATTATCTTGTGTTTGTCCTCTATGTAGAACGTTCATGTAGGAATAATAAAATACTATTCTCATTAAAATATTATCAATTTACTTATAATCAAACAAATATTTCCTTCTTTAAAAGATTGAATGCCCCAGAAATATGTAAAATGACAATTTTTCAATAATATGTGGACTTTTAATTCCATTTTACGTGAAGGGTCTAATATATTTTTCTCTTGGAGTTGTTGATGAAAATGATATTTTTGTGATTATGTTTGAGGTAACAATTACTATAGTATCTCACATGGGAAAACCTGGCCAGTGAGGCCCATAAATTACAAAGTTAAAGTCAGTCATGTCTGACTCTCTGCGACCCTTTGGACTATACAGTCCATGGACTTCTCCAGGTCAGAATACTGGAGTGGGTAGCCTTTCCCTTCTGGGGATCTTCCCAACACAGGGATCAAACCCATGTCTCCCACATTGCAGGTGGGTTCTTTGCCAGCAAAACCACAAGGGAAGCCCATGAATTACAAAACCAGTCTTAATAAGATGCACCAAGAATTTTAGTGACTAAAATCATTAGCTCAATGATCTTTTATACCTGCTAACCAAAATTCCATAATATTCCAAGGAAGTTTTTAATGGAAGACAAATAAAGCACTTCAGTTCAGTTCAGTTGCTCAGTCGTGTCCAACTCTCTGCAACCCCATTAATCGCAGCACGCCAGGCCTCCCTGTCCATCACCAACTCCCGGAGTTTACCCAAACTCATGCCCATCGAGTCAGTGATGCCATCCAGCCATCTCATCCTCTGTCGATCCCTTCTCCTCCTGCCCCCAATCCCTCCCAGCATCAGAGTCTTTTCCAATGAGTCAGCTCTTCTCATGAGATGGCCAAAGAACTGGAGTTTCAGCTTTAGTATCATTGCTTCCAAAGAAATCCCAGGGCTGATCTCCTTCAGAATGGACTAGATGGATCTTCTTGCATTCCAAGGGACTCTCAAGAGTTTTCTCCAACACCACAGTTCAAAAGCATCAATTCTTCGGCACTCAGCTTTCTTCACAGTCCAACTCTCACATCCATACATGACCACAGGAAAAGCCATAGCCTTGACTAGACGAACCTTTGTTGGCAAAGTAATGTCTCTGCTTTTGAATATGCTATCTAGGTTGGTCATAACTTTTCTTCCAAGGAGTAAGCGTCTTTTAATTTCATGGCTGCAGTCACCATCTGTAGTGATTTTGGAGCCCCAAAAATAAAGTCTGACACTGTTTCCACTGTTTCCCCATCTATTTCCCATGAAGTGATGGGACCAGATGCCATGATCTTCTTTTTCTGAATGTTGAGCTTTAAGCCTATATTTTCACTCTCCACTTTCACTTTCATCAAGACGCTTTTTAGTTCCTCTTCACTTT
This sequence comes from Bos javanicus, assembly GCF_032452875.1. Classification (NCBI taxonomy): domain Eukaryota; kingdom Metazoa; phylum Chordata; class Mammalia; order Artiodactyla; family Bovidae; genus Bos; species Bos javanicus. The sequence continues at coordinate 54,134,890 of NC_083876.1, forward strand.
CTGGCATAAGGGTGGTGTCATCTGCATATCTGAGGTTATTGGTATTTCTCCTGGTAATCTTGATTCCAGCTTGTGCTTCTTAAGATAACCTATATCTTATTATTGTATATCTGAAACTTAATCCTTAGGTTGATTCAAGGATGAACTGCCATGGAATCACCAGGAGATGTGGTAGAAAAGCAGAATCTCAGGCCCCATCCCAGACACACTGAATTAGAATTTTCATATTTATGAGTTCCCAAGTGATTCAAATGTATATTAAAGATGGAGAAACATTTTTTCTAATGCATTATTTCTCATTATCTTCCTACTAACTCTGAAAAATATATCCATTGGTTACCTTTGTCCAAAACATATTAAACATATGTCCCTTTTTGATATCTGCTTCACAGTGATTAGGAACAGAGCCTGTCATATTTTTGGTGTTGCGCAATGTCCTAGCTACCATGCACTTTGTTCCCTATAATGATTTTTGAGGCCCTTCTGAAAATTTTGCCTGGAAAAGTGAAAAATACCCCTATCTGAATACTTTTTCTTCTTAGGGAAAAAGTACGTTATCACCTTTCAAGACTGAGCTCAGTTTCAACAATTATATTTGCTGAATGCTTCACATGAGTGACAGAAATTAAATATAACACTAGAAATAGGTTGTCATTATCATCCCCATTTTTCAGGTCAGTAAACAGATTCAGTAATGTGACCACAGTCAGACAAAGAGTAAACAATGAACTGGAATTTCAACTCAGACCGAGAGAAGTTAATCTTTGTCATAATGTCATGATACACTAGAAATCCATGCTTAAAAATGGCCTTTATGGTTCTGAAAGCACAGGTCAGTTCAGTTCAATTGCTCAGTTGTGTCTGACTCTTTGCGACCCCATAGAGTATATGCCCAGTAGTGGGATTGCTGCATCATAGTAGAGTTATTTCTAGATTTTAAGGAACCTCCATAGTGTTCTGAATATTCATTAGAAGGACTGATGCTGAAGGTGAAGACCCAATACTTTGGTCATCTGATGTGAAGTGCAGGCTTATTAGAAAAGATGCTGATGCTGGGAAAGATTGAAGGCAGTAGTAGAAGGGGATGACAGAGGATGAGATAGTTGGATGGCATCATCGACTCAGTGGGTGTAAGTTTGAGCAAGCTCTGGGAAAGAGTGAAGGACAGGGAAACCTGGTGTTCTGAAGTCCATGGGGTCACAAAGAGTCAAACATGACTGAATGGCTGAACAAAACTGTTCTCCATAGTGGCTGTATCAATTTATATTCCCATCAACAATGCGGAAGGGTTTTCTTTTCTCCACATCCTCTCTAGCATTTATTTGTTTGTAAATATTTTGATGATGGCCATTCTGACTGATATGAGGTGATACCTCATTGTAGTTTTGATTTGCATTTCTCTAATAGAAGTGAAAAACAAAGGAAAAAATGAAAGATACATCCATCTGAATGCAGAGTTCCAAAGAAGAGCAAGGAGAGAAAAGAAAGCATTCCTCAATGATCAGTGCAAAGAAATAGAGGAAAACAATAGAATGGGAAGGACTAGAGATCTCTTCAAGAAAATTAAAGATACCAAGGAAACATTTCATGCAAAGATGGGCTCGATAAAGGACAGAAATGATATGGACCTAACAGAAGCAGAAGATATTAAGAGGTGGCAAGAATACACAGAAGAACTGTACAAAAGAGATATTCATGACCCAGATGATCATGATGGTGTGATCAATCACCTAGAACCAGACATCCTGGAATGTGAAGTCAAGTGGGCCTTAGGACACATCACTATGAACAAAGCTAGTGTAGGTGATAGAATTCCAGTTGAGCTCTTTCAAATCCTGAAAGACGATACTGTGAAAGTGCTGCACTCAATATGCCAGCAAATTTGGAAAACTCAGCAGTGGCCACAGGACTGGAAAAGGTCAGTTTTCATTCCAATCCCAAAGAAAGGCAATGCCAAAGAATGCTCAAACTACCGCACAATTGCACGCATCTCACATGCTAGTAAAAGTAATGCTCTAAATTCTCCAAGCCCGGTTTCAACAGTACATGAACTGTGAACTTCCAGATGTTCAAGCTGGATTTACAAAAGGCAGAGGAACCAGAGATCAAATTGCCAACATTCGCTGGATCATCGACAAAGCAAGAGAGTTCCATAGAAACATCTATTTCTGCTTTATTGACTATACCAAAGCCTTTGACTATGTGGATCACAACAAACTGTGGAAAATTCTGAAAGAGATGGGAATACCAGACCACCTGACCTGCCTCTTGAGATATCTATATGCAGTCAGGAAGCCACAGTTAGAACTGGATATGGAACAACAGACTGGTTTCAAACAGGAAAACGAATACATCAAGGCTGTATATTGCCACCCTGCTTATTTAACTTATATGCAGAGTAAGAGTACATCAGGAGAAATGCTGGGCTGGATGAAGCACAAGCAGGAATCAAGATTGCCAGGAGAAATATCTATAACCTCAGATATGCAGATGATACCACCCTTCTGGCAGAAAGCAAAGAAGAACCAAAGAGCCTCTTGATGAAAGTGAAAGAGGAGAGTGGAAAAGTTGGCTTAAAGCTCAACATTCAGAAAACAAAGATCATGGCATCCAGTTCCATCACTTCATGGGTAATAGTTGGGGAAATAGTGGCAGACTTTATTTTTTGGGCTCCAAAATCACTGCAGATGGTGACTGCAGCCATGAAGTTAAAAGATGCTTACTCCTTGGAAGGAAAGTTACCACCAACCTAGACAGCATATTAAAAAGAAGAGACATTACTTTGACAGCAAAGGTCCGTTTAGTCAAGGCTATGGTTTTTCCAGTAGTCATGTATGGATGGGAGAGTTGGACTGTAAAGAAAGCTGAGTGCCAAAGAATTGATGCTTTTGAACTGTGGTGTTGGAGAAGACTCTTGAGAGTTCCTTGGACTGCAAGGAGATCCAACCAGTCCATCCTAAAGATCAGTCCTGAGTGTTCATTGGAAGGACTGATATTGAAGCTTAAACTCCAATAATTTTGCCACCTGATGCGAAGAGCTGACTCATTGGAAAAGACCCGGATAATGGGAAAGACTGAAGGCAAGAAGAGAAGGAGACAACAGAGGATGAGATGGTTGGAAGATATCACCAACTCAATGGCCATCAGTTTGGGTGAACTCTGAGAGTTGGTGATGGACAGGGAGGGCTGGCATGCTGCAGTCCATGGGGTTGCAAAGAGTCAGACATGACTGAGCCACTGAGCTGAACTGAATAATGAGAAATGTTGAACATCTTTTCATGTGTTTATTGGTCATCTGTATGTCTTTTTTGGAGAAAAGTCTGTTTAGGTCTTCTCGTTTTTTGATTGGGTTGTTTGTTCTGATACTAAGCTATATGAGCTGCTTATATATTTTGGAGATTAAACTTTTGTCTGTTGCTTCATTTACAATAACTGTGTCCCATTCTGAGGGTTGTCTTTTTATCTTATTGTATCTTATTTTTTTTCTTTCCTGTGCAAAGGCTTTTAAGTTTAATTACATCCCATTTGTTTAGTTTTATTTTTGTTTCCATTATTGTAGGAGGTGGGTCAGAGGGTAACTTGCTGTGATTTATGTCAGAGTCTATTAAATATGTTTTGCTCTAAGAGCTCTATAGTTTCTGGCCTTACATTTAAGTCTTTAATCCATTTTGAGTTCATTTTTGTGTATGGTGTTAGGAAATGTTATAATTTCATTCTTTTGAACATACATAGTTGTCCAGTTTTCCCAGTACCACATATTGACAATCTGTCTTTCTCCATTGTATATTCTTGCCTCTTTTGTCAAAGATAAGGTGCCCATAGGTGTGTGGGTTTGTGTCTGGGCTTTCTATCTTGTTCCATTGTTCTATATTTCTTTTTTGTGCCAGCACCATATTGTCTTGATGACTGTAGATGGGTAGTATAGTCTAAAGTCAGGAAGGATGATTCCTCCAGTTCCATCTTTCTTTTTCAAGATTGCTTTGGCTGCTCAAGGTCTTTTGTATTTCCATAAAAATTGTAAAAAATTTGTTCTAGTTCTGTGAAAAATGCCACTGGTAATTTGATAGCCATAGCTATAGATTCTATGAACCTATAGATTGCTTTGGGTAGTATAGTCATTTTGACTACATTGATTCTTCCAGCCCAAGAACATGGGATATCGCTCCATCTGTTTGTGTCGTCTTTGATTTCTTTCATCAGTGTCTTATAGCTTTCTGAATACAGATCTTTTGTCTTTTTAAGTAGATTTATTCCTAAGTATTTTATTCTTTTTGTTGCAATGGTGAATGAGAATGTTTCCTTAATTTCTCTTCCTGTTTTTTTCATTGTTAGTGTATAGGAATACAAGAGGTTTCTGTGTATTAATTTTATATCCTGTGACTTTACTAAATTCATTGATTAGCTCTAATGATTTTCTGGTGACATTTTTAGGGTTTTCTGTGTATAGTATCATGTCATCTGTAAAACATGAGAGTTTTACTTCTTTTCCAATCTGGATTCCTTTTATTTCTTTTTCTTCTCTGATTGCTGTGCCTAGGACTTCCAAAAACTCATAGTGGGCACCCTTGTCTTTTTCCTGATCTTAGAGGAAATGCTTTCAGTTTTTCACCTTTGATAATGTTTGCTGTGGGTTTATCATAAATGGCCTTTATTATGTTGAATTAGGTTCCCATACAATTTCACTTTTCACTTTCATGCATTGGAGAAGGAAATGGCAACCCACTCCAGTGTTCTTGCCTGGAGAATCCCAGGGACGGGGGAGGCTGGTGGGCTGCCATCTATGAGGTTGCACAGAGTTGGACACAACTGAAGTGACTTAGAAGCAGCAGCAGCATGCTGATTTTATGTAGAGTTTTTATCATAAATGGATGTTGAATTTTGTTAAAAGATTTCTCTGCTTCTACTTCCCAACATGTTGCTTTCAGACTCCTAGTTCCAGAACTGTAAAACAATAAATTTCTGTTTTAAGTAATTCAGTGTTTGACACTTTGTTACAGCAGCCTTAGGAAACCAATACAGCCCTTTTAACTACAGCCTAGAAAATCTGTTTCTATTTTTTCTAATAATGTGTTATTAAATGTAAACCCTACAATAAAGTGCAATTTATGAAAATTCTCTTAGAATTTAGTATCTAAGAAAAAAGGATAATTCCCTTTCTTAAAAATGAGAATTTTTAAAAGGTGGAAATGGTGAATCAGAGCAACAGTGTAAATTTTGTAATTAACATTTTTGCTTCTGAGTATGCTAATGTGTACGTTCTGTGAAATATTAAAGAGAAAAATATAAATTCATTCAATGTATTGCTAGCACATCAAATTTCACTGCATAATAAACACTGTCAAAATACTTTTCATTTATCAAGTAAAACCCAGTGATTACAGAATCCATCATTTGAAAAACAGCATAAGCAAGAATAAGGAAATAAAGGAACCAGTCACGGAAGTCATTTTAAATTGTTGTCCTTCAAAACTGCATGTCCTTTTCAAAACATTGCTCTTGTTTCTGAGAAACTAATTACAAAGAGTATCAAAGGACATCTAACTGCAAGTTCCACGCTTCCTACCAGAATGTTGCTGGTATAATTTGGGACATCAGATAGTGGGGAAGAAAATATTTGCTTGCACGAGTGGTATAGTTCTTTATTATAGCCAAAGATAAGAATGAAATTGTGTGCTTGGTCGTATCTGACTCTTTGCAACCCCATGGACTGTAGCCTGCGAGGCTCCTCTGTCCACTGGCTTTTTCAGGTAAGGATGTTGGAATGGGTTGCCATTTCTTCCTTCAGGGAATCTTCCTGACCTAGAGATTGAACCTGCATCTCCTAGATTGTCAGGTGGATTCTTTACCACTGAGCCACCTGGGAAGATCAATAACAAAATTACAGGATAAGTAATTTCTAATGAACATGTTGCATGCAGTGTGCAAGGGGCCACATTACTTATACGATTATATACAAATACACCTCTTTGTTTTCTTTCACTCTTACGCACATGCATCTTAAGATAATGAGGTAGATCAATATTGCCATATTTCTTTAAACAGTTAAGAGTCATAACTTTTGGTAATTAAAACAATTTAGTGATAACACCATTATATCAATTACTCAGAAATTATAGATAACTTTCTCATAACAAGAAAATTTCATATTAATAAATTATATAATCAAAAGTTAAATTATTTGTGGAAACAGATTACAAAATAAAAGTGAATATGTCATCTTACATTTAAAATTATAATCTTAATATTCTGGGTTACATGTCAATATTTTGAACAGGTTTTACAAAAAACTTTAAAAGATAAATGTATTATTCATTCAGTTCCAAGTCCTGAAGGTAGATTTTATATATCACACTTTATTGATATATGAAGTTCAATGTTACTTGTTTTAAACATTTCTTTTTAAAATTTATTTCAAAAATATGACTATATTTTTCTAAAATGGCATCTATTTTTAAGGCCCATGCAATCAGATCAAGTTTTCCTCTAAAATATCTGTAGACAGAATAAAGAACACAACAACAACAAAAATGCATATTACTGAAAACTAAGACCACCAGTTAACCACACATCTTATTGAAAATATTCCTCCACTCATATGTCAATGATGCCACATTAAAAGAATAAAACAAGAAAAAAACTACCTACTTCAGTTTACATAATTTAGCTCCCAGTCATGAAATGGCTATAATCTGTTAAAAATACATTCTCTCCTTTAAAAGTTGGAAAATCCTAAAGTTAGTCATATTCTAAAAGTCTTCCAATGATGATTAACTAAGGGAATATGTTTAGGGAACAGGAAAAACCAAAGACATTAAAAGAATAATATAGGGGTGATTAAAATTTTTTCTAACAGTATGTGAACATCAGCACTTTTTCTGGCATCTGTCTTTTCTCTTTCAAATATTTTATACAAAATAATTCACAATGCAAACATGGGGTAAAGTGACATTATATGTTAAAAGTTAATCAGATCAGATCAGTCGCTCAGTCGTGTCTGACTCTTTGCAACCCCATGAATCGCAGCATGCCAGGCCTCCCTGTCCATCACCAACTCCTGGAGTTCACTGAGACTCACGTCCATCAAGTCAGTGATGCCATCCAGCCATCTCATTCTCTTGACTCATCCAGTCATCCCCTTCTCCTGCCCCCAATCACTCCCAGCATCAGAGTCTTTTCCAATGAGTCAACTCTTCGCATGAGGTGGCCAAAGTACTGGAGTTTCAGCTTTAGCATCATTCCTTCCAAAGAAATCTCAGGGCTGATCTCCTTCAGAATGGACTGGTTGGATCTCCTTGCAGTCCAAGGGACTCTTAAGAGTCTTCTCCAACACCACAGTTCAAAAGCATAAATTCTTTGGCGCTCAGCCTTCTTCACAGTCCAACTCTCACATCCATACATGACCACAGGAAAAACCATAGCCTTGACTAGACAAACCTTTGTTGGCAAAGTAATGTCTCTGCTTTGGAATATGCTATCTAGGTTGGTCATAACTTTCCTTCCAAGGAGTAAGCGTCTTTTAATTTCATGGCTGCAGTCACCATCTGTAGTGATTTTGGAGCCCCGAAAAATAAAGTCTGACACTGTTTCCACTGTTTCCCCATCTATTTCCCATGAAGTGGTGGGACCAGATGTCATGATCTTCATTTTCTGAATGTTGAGCTTGAAGCCAACTTTTTCCCTCTCCACTTTCACTTTCATCAAGAGGCTTTTGAGTTCCTCTTCACTTTCTGCCATGAGGGTGGTGTCATCTGCATATCTGAGGTTATTGATATTTCTCCCAGCAATCTTGATTCCAGTTTGTGTTTCTTCCAGTCCAGCGTTTCTCATGATGTACTCTGCATTTAAGTTAAATGAACAGGGTGACAATATACAGCCTTGATGAACTCTTTTTCCTATTTGGAACCAGTCTGTTGTTCCATGTCCAGTTTTAACTGTTGCTTCCTGATCTGCATACAGATTTCTCAAGAGGCAGATCAAGTGGTCTGGTATTCCCATCTCTTTCAGAACTGTCCACAGTTTATTGTGATCCACACAGTCAAAGGCTTTGGCATAGTCAATAAAGCAGAAAGAGATGTTTTTCTGGAACTCTCTTGCTTTTCCATGATCCAGCAGATGTTGGCAATTTGATCTCTGGTTCCTCTGCCTTTTCTAAAACCAACTTGAACATCAGGAAGTTCACGGTTCACATATTGCTGAAGCCTGGCTTGGAGAATTTTGAGCATTACTTTACTAGAAAAATATAATTAAAATTCAGAATTAAGTAGAAAAATTTATCTGCCTAGGAGAGAAAATTTATCTTATTTTTGAACAAAATTGTCTATATTTTAGGTATTCAACATGGTTGTTTCATATACACATGGTGAAATGGTTACTACAATCAAGATAATTAACATCTCCTTAGGAAGTTTCCATTTTGGTTGTGAGATGCATGCACCTGAAATCTACTCTTAGCATATTGAGACCATTGATAAAGATCGTTCTATTCTATATTACTATGAGTTTTAGTTTTTTCTTCTTTTTTTTTTAAGATTCCACATATTAGTGATATTATGCAGTATTTGCCTTCCTCTTTATGGCTTATTTCTCTTGCACAGTGTCCTTTGGGTTTATCAGTGTTGCAAGTGGCAGGATTTCATGGCAGAATATTATTTATGGAAGAATAATATTTTACTGTTTACATATGTGTACATATATATCACATTTAATTATCATATTTTCTTTATCCATTCATTGGCCAGTTGACACTTGAGTTGTTTCCATAATGTGGCTATGGAAGATAGACTGCAGTGAACGTGAGAGTGCTAATATCTTTTCAAGGTATGGTTTTATTTCATCTGGATAAATACAAAGAAGTAGAGTTGCTGAATCATATAGCAACCCTATTTTTAATTTATTGAGGAACTTACATATGTTTTTCATAGTGGCTATAAACTGTGGAAAATTCTGAAAGAGATGGGAATACCAGACCACCTGACCTGCCTCTTGAGAAACTTATATGCAGGTCAGGAAGCAAGAGTTAGAACTGGACATGGAACAACAGACTGTCTCCAAATAGGAAAAGGAGTACATCAAGGCTGTATATTGTCACCATGCTTATTTAACTTCTATGCAGAGTACATCATGAGAAACGCTGGGCTGGCAGAAGCACAAGCTGGAATCAAGATTTCCAGGAGAAATATCAATAACCTCAGATATGCAGATGACATCACCCTTATGGCAGAAAGGTAAGAGGAACTAAAGAGCCTGTTGATGAAAGTGAAAGTGGAGAGGGAAAAATTTGGCTTAAAGCTCAACATTCAGAAAACGAAGATCATGGCATCTGGTCCCATAACTTCATGGGAAATAGATGGGGAAACAGTGGAAACAGTGTCAGACTTTATTTTTGGGGGCTCCAAAATCACTGCAGATGGTGACTGAAGCCATGAAATTAAAAGACGCTTACTCCTTGGAAGAAAAATTATGACCAACCTAGATAGCATATTGAAAACCAGAGACATTACTTTGCCAACAAAGATTCGTCTAGTCAAGGCTATGGCTTTTCCAGTGATGTATGGATGTAAGAGTTGGACTGTGAAGACAGCTGAGCACTGAAAAGTTGATGCTTTTGAACTGTGGTGTTGGAGAAGACTCTTGAGAGTCCCTTGGTCAGCAAGGAGATCCAATCAGTTCATTCTAAAGGAGATCAGTCCTGGGTGTTCTTTGGAAGGAATGATGCTAAAGCTGAAACTCTAGTACTCTGGCCACCTCATGCGAAGAGTTGACTCATTGGAAAAGACTCTGATGCTGGGAGGGATTGGGGGCAGGAGGAGAAGGGGATGACAGAGGATGAGATGGCTGTATGGCATCACTGACGCGATGGGCATGAGTTTGAGTGAACTTCAGGGGTTGGTGATGGACAGGGAGGCCTGGTGTGCTGCGATTCATGGGGTCGCAAAGAGTCAGACATGACTGAGCAACAGAACTGAACTGAACTGATACCAGTTTATATTCCCACCAAAATATACAAATGTTTTGATCAATATGGCTTTCTAGAGTATTTTGAAATCAAATAGTCTGCTCTGTCCAACTTTGTGTGTTTGTGTTTCCTTCTCAAGATTTCTTTGGCTACTTATAGTCTTTCAAGCCAACAAAGGTCCGTCTAGTCAAGGCTATGGTTTTTCCAGAGGTCATGTATGGATGTAAGAGTTGGGCTGTGAAGAAAGCTGAGCGCTGAAGAATTGATGCTTTGAACTGGGGTGACTCTTGAGAGTCCCTAGGACTGCAAGGAGATCCAACCAGTCCATCCTAAAGGAGACCAGGCCTGGGTATTCACTGGAAGGACTGATGCTGAGGCTGAAACTCCAATACTTTGGCCACCTCATGTGAAGAGTTGACTCATTGGAAAATACTCTGATTCTGGGAGGGACTGAGGGCAGGAGGAGAAGGGGACGACAGAGGATGAGATGGCTGGATGGCATCACCGTACTCAATGCACATGAGTTTGGGTGAACTCCGGGAGTTGGTGATGGACAGGGAGGCCTGGCATGCTGCGATTCATGGGGTCGCAAAGAGTCAGACACGACTGAGCAACTGAACTGAAGATTCCATTAAAATTTTACAGTGTTTTATTCTATTTCTGTGAAAATACCATTGGAATTTTGATAAGGATTGCATTGAATCTGTATATGGCTTTGGGAAATTGGTCATTTTAATAATATTAGTACAATCCATGAGCACAGAATATCTTTCCATTTATTTGTATCTTCTTCCATTTCTTTCATTAATGTTTTATAGCTTTCAGTACATAAGTAGTAGGTCTTTCACTTTTTGGTTAAATTTATTTCTAGGTATTTTATTATTTTTGATGCAATTATAAATGAGATTGTTTTCTTCATTTGTCTTTCTGATAGCATAGAAATACATCTAATTTTTGTGTATTGATTTTGTAACCTGCAACTTTATGGAATATACTTATTAGTACTAAAAGTCTATTGATGGAGTCTTTAGAGTTCTCTTTTTTCAACATTATGTCATCAGCAAGTTGTGACAGTTTCACTTCTTCCTTTCCAATTTGGATGCCTTTTTATTTGTTTTTCTTGCTTGTATCATCTGGCAAGAACTGTAAACAATATGAATACTAACATAGAATACCAGGTTGAATAAAAGTTGTAAGAGTGGGCATCCTTGTCTTCTTGTGATCTTAGAGTAAAATTTTTCAAGTTTTCAATATTGAATATGATGTTAGTTCTAGGCTTGTCACATATAGCCTTTCTTATGTTGAGGTACATTCCCTCTATGCCCACTTTATTGACGGTCTTTAATCATAAATGGATATTGAATTTTGTCAACTGCTTTCGTTTGCATCTATTGAGATGATTACATAATTTTTATCCTTTTTTAAAGTAATGTATCACATTGATTCATTTCCAGATGTTGAATGATCCTTGAATCCTTGGAATAAATCCCTCTTGATTGTGATATATAAACATTTTAATGTACTGTAAAATTCAACTTGCTGATACTTTGTTGAGGTTTTCTGTATCTATGTTCAGTTGGTCTGTCATTTTCTTGTCTTCATATCTGGATCTGGTTTTGGTATCAGGTTCATACTGGCCTTGTAATGTGAGTTCAGAAGTTTTCTATTTTTTGGAAAAGTGTGAGAAGCACTGATGTTAATTTTTTTTCAGTGGAGTTCACCAACGAAGTCATCTGGTCCTGGACTTTGGTTTGTTGGAGGTTTTGGATTGCTTATTCAATCTTATTAACAGTAATCTATCTGTTCAGATTTAGTATTTCTTCATAACTCAATCTGAAGGTCGTGTGTTTCTATGATCCATCCATTTATCCAAGTTGTCCAATTTTTTGGTGCTCAGTTATTCATAGCAGTTTTTTATAGTGGTTCTCCATATTTCTGTGGTATCAGTTGTGACATCTTCTCTTTTACTTCTAATTTTATGAGTACTCTTTCATTTTTTTCCTCATGAGTCTAGCTAAAGTTTGTCAAATTTATTTATCAGGAGCCAGCTCTTAGTTTCACTGATCTTTTCTAATACCTTAAGTTTCTATCTCATTTACTTCTGCTCTTATCTTTGTTATTTCCTTCCTTGTATTAGTTTTGAGTTTCATTTTTCCTTCTTTTTTCTCTTTTTTTTTTTTTTGAGGTATAAAGTTTTTATTTTAGAATTTTCTGAGTTCCTGTGGTAGGCCTTTTTTTGCTATGAACTTCCCTCTTAGAATAGTTTTTGCTGCATCCCATAAATTTTGCTATATTATATCTCCATTTTCATTTGTCTTACTGTGTGTTTTTATATTTTCCTTTGATTACTCCTGTGACAAATTGATATTAAATAACATGCTGTTTAATCTCCACCTATTTATTACTTTTCAAGTTTTCCTCATGTAATTAATTTCTAGTTTCATACCACCGTGGTTGGAAATGATACTTGACATGATTTCAATACACTTAAATTTGTTGACTTATTTTGTGGCATAACACATGAACATAACAAGAACATAACGCATATGATCTGTCTTGAAAAATGCTCCATGTGTGCTGGAGGAGAAGGTGTATTTGGTTGCTCTGGGATGGAATGTTCTACAAATATGTGGTAAGTCCATCTGGTCTGATATGTCATTTCAGGTCAATATTTCCTTATTGACTTTCTATCTGAATGATCTATCCATCATTGTAAGTAGGATGTGAAATTCCACTACTATTATTTTATTGCTTTTTCTTCCTTCAGAATTGTTAATATTTGCTTTTTTAAATAGGTGCTCCTACTTTGGGTGTGTAAATATTTACAAATGTTATATCTTCTTGTTAGATTGACCCCTTCACCATTATGTAATGCTCTTGTTTGTCTCTTAATAAAGTCTTTGTTTCAAAGTCCATTCTGTTTGATATAAGTAGCACTAGTCTAGATTTCTTTTGGTTTATATTGACATGGAATATCTTTTTTGATTCTTTCAATTTCAGTCCAGGTGAGTCCTTAATTCTAAAGTGAGTCTCTTGTAGATAGCATATATATTGGTCATGTTTATTTTTGTTCTCTATTTTCATCCATGCAGCCACTCTGTTTCTTTTGATTGGAGAATTTTATCCATTTTCATTTAAAGCAATCACTAATAGGAATATACTTATTGCCATTTTATTAATTGTTTTCTGCCTCTTTTTTGTAGTTGGTCTTTTTTTCCTTTGTTTTTCTCTTGCTCTCTTCCTTTGTGTTTGATAACTTTACTAATGTGCTTGTATTACTTTTTCCTGTTTTTCTATTTACTGTGAGACTTTCCCTTGTGATTACCATGAGGCTTACATATAACCATTTATATATGTGCCAGTATATTTTAAGTTAATAACAAATTAAATTTGATACCATTTAAAGCCCAGCATCATTACTGCCCCTGTGTTTTATATTCTTGATCCCATAATTTACATCTTTTATTAGCTCAGCTGGTAAAGAATCTGCCTGCAATGTGGGAGACTGTATTCTATTCCTGCATCGAGAAGATCCCCTAGAGAAGGGATAGGGTAACAGCGCCAGTATTCTTGGGCTTCTCTGTTGGCTCAGATGGTAAAGAATCCACCTGCAATGTGGGAGACCTGGATTTGATCCCTGTGTTGGGAAGATCCCCTGCAGGAGGACATGGCAACCTTCTCCAGTATTTTTGCCTGGAGAATCCCCATGGACAGAGGAGCCTGGTGGGTTACAATCCATGGGTCACAAGAGTCAAACACGACTGAGCAACTAAGCACAGCACAGCACACATTTAACACATTATTGTAGCTATGGTTATTAAATATTTGCCTTTTAACTTTTATATCAGAGCTAAAAGCGATTTACAAAGCACCAACCTAGATAGCATATTCAAAAGCAGAGACATTACTTTGCCAACAAAGGTTCATCCAGTCAAGGCTATGGTTTTCCCTGTGGTCATGTATGGATGTGAGAGTTGGACTGTGAAGAAGGCTGAGCGCCGAAGAATTGATGCTTTTGAACTGTGGTGTTGGAGAAGACTCTTGAGAGTCCCTTGGACTGCAAGGGGATCCAACCAGTCCATTCTAAAGGAGATCAGCCCTGGGTGTTCTTTGGAAGGAATGATGCTGAAGCTGAAACTCCAGTACTTTGGCCACCTCATGCGAAGAGTTGACTCATTGGAAAAGACTGATGCTGAGAGGGATTGGGGGCAAGAGGAGAAGGGGACAGTAGAGGATGAGATGGCTGGATGGCATCACTGACTCAATGGACGTGAGTCTCAGTGAACTCCAGGAGTTGGTGATGGACAGGGAGGCCTGGTGTGCTGTGATTCATGGGGTCGCAAAGAGTCGGACACAACTGAGCGACTGATCTGATCTGATCTGATTAGAATATTCTGAATTTGTCTGTATTCTTAGCTTTATAGTGAATTTTATACTTTCATAGGCTTTCATATTGTTAGCCTTCTTTCATTTTAACTTGAAGAAGTCCTTTTAGCACTTTTTGTAAGGCAAGACTAGCAGTGATAAAGTCCCAAATCTTTCTCACTCTCTTTTTCTGGTTTGAGAAAATCTTTATCTCGCCATCATTTCTGAAGGACAATTTTTCTGGGTTAGGGTTAGTATCCTTGGTTGGAAGTTTTGTTACTGTTCTTTGAATATATCATTCAATTTTCTCCTGGTTTTCCAGGTTTTTGCTGAGAATCATGCCAATACTCTCATGTAGTTGCACTTGTATATGAGAATTTATTTTCTCTTACTGCTTTTAAAATTTTATCTTTGATTAGACCATTTTATTACAGTGTGTTGTAGAAATCTTTTTGAGTTAAAACATTTTGGAAACATCTGAGCTCCATGAACTTGATTGTGTAAATATCCCCCTCAACTTATGAAGTTCTCCTTCATTATTTCCTTAAATACATTTTCTGCCCCCTTTCCCCCCCTCTTCTTCTGGAACTTCAATAATACATAATTGTGTCTCTTAATGGTATCTCATAGTTCATATAGGCTTTTCTCTCATTCTGTGGGTTATCTTTTCATTTTGTTGATGCTTTCCTTGGTTGAAAAGAAGTTTTATTTTTAATTTGGTGTAGTTTTGCTTTGTTTATTTTTGGTTTTGTTGTCTTTGTTTTTTGTGCCAAATCCAGAGAAACCGTTGAGAAGACTGATGTCCAGAAGCTTACTATCTGAGATTTTTTTTAGGAGTTTTACAGTTTCAAATCTTTTTTTTTTTTTTTCAAATCTTAAATATAAGACTTAGTACTAAATACATGTTAGTTTAATACATGTCAATTTTTGTCTGTGTTAGTTGATTTCAGTTTCATTCTAGATATTCAGTTTTTCCAACATCATTTATTAGAAAAATTTCTCCTTTCCCTATCATGTATTATTGGCTCCTTTCTTTATACATAAACATTATTAGACCTGGCTCTCTTTAACCAAAGAAAAAAATCTATACTAAATGTTAATACCTGGTTACGTTATAGAACTAGTACAGAAATCCCCAGGGTGTATATGAATGCAGATTTACTCATTAAGGAAAAGTACTTTACATTCTAAGATCTCATGGTGATTTTTTTTCTTTTTTTTTTTTTTGTAATTCACAAGTCCTCTGGTTTGGTATACTGTATAGTTATTTTAATGTTTCAATTATCTTGTATAGTAGGGTCTAGAAATTATGGTCTTCTAATATCAATTTTCTTTTATATATTCCATGTAGTGATAAGCTAAAGAGGAGTTTTCCATTTATATGTACCCATTGGAAATATCTCTTTTATTCCATTTGTTATAATTTAAAAAAAAAACTTTTAATTGGCATAAACCTAGTGCTAAATGTCAGGAGTAAGTCAGCTGTGGGAACCAATCTCATTGGCACATTGCAATTAGGATTTCCCAGTAAGTCTGTTAGGATAACTTTCATATGGCTGCATGTCATTTTATGTGTTCCTTCATTTTTAATTATACTATAAATAAGTTGCTTCCAATTATCTTTAAGCACTTGCTGAGAGAAAACACCGAGATTATTCATTTTTAAAAAATACATTATTGAAAAAAATTTTTTGCTTGATATTTCATAGGAGTTTGATTACTGGTCTTTACCTGGATAATATATTATATTTGAAAGTCTTTCAGGGAGTTATGTTGTTATATCTTATTGCTGGTTTATCCAGGGTCCAGGAAAGATGAGTACAGTTGTTTGTAATTTTTGGTGCTTCAAACTTGACAAGTACTTTCTTTACAATAGGAGATAATTTATCTACAATATTAATTGGAAAAAAACCATAAAATTCATATTTAAAATATAATCTAAGTTATACTTTATAATTTATTCAGACTTAAATTGAAGAAAGTAGGGAAAACCACTAGACCATTCAGTTATGACCTAAATCAAATCCCTTATGATTATACAGTGGAAGTGAGAAATAGATTTAAGGACCTACATATGATAGACAGGGTGCCTGATAAACTATGGACTGAGGTTCGTGACACTGTACAGGAGACAGGGATCAAGACCATCCCCGTGGAAAAGAAATGCAAAAAGCAAAATGGCTGTCTGGGGAGGCCTTACAAACAGCTGTGAAAAGAAGGGAAGCAAAAACCAAAGGAGAAAAGGAAAGATATGAGCATCTGAATGCAGAGTTCCAAAGAATAGCAAGAAGAGATAAGAAAGCCTTCCTTGGCAATCAATGCAAAGAAATAGAGGAAAACAATAGAATGGGAAAGACTAGCGATCTCTTCAAGAAAATTAGAGATACCAAGGGAACATTTCATGCAAAGATGGGCTCAATAAAGGACAGAAATGGTATGGACCTAATAGAAGCAGAAGTTATTAAGAAAATGTGGCAAGAATACACAGAAAAACTATATAAAAAAGATCTTCATAACCCAGATAATCATGATGGTGTGATCACTCACCTAGAGCCAGACATCCTGGAATGTGAAGTCAAGTGGGCCTTAGAAAGCATCACTATGAACAAAGCTAGTGGAAGTGATGGAATTCCAGTTGAGCTCTTTCAAATCCCGAAAGATGATGCTGTGAAAGTGTTGCACTCAATATGCCAGCAACTTTGGAAAACTCAGCAGTGGCCACAGGACTGGAAAAGGTCAGTTTTCATTCCAATCCCAAAGAAAGGCAATGCCAAAGAATGCTCAAACTACTGCACAATTGCACTCATCTCACACGCTAGTAAAGTAATGCTCAAAATTCTCCAAGCCAGGCTTCAGCAATATGTGAACCGTGAACTTCCCGATGTTCAAGCTGGTTTTAGAAAAGGCAGAGGAACCAGAGATCAAATTGCCAACATCTGCTGGATCATGGAAAAGCAAGAGAGTTCCAGAAAAACATCTATTTCTGCTTTATTGACTATGCCAAAGCCTTTGACTGTGTGGATCACAATAAACTGTGGAAAATTCTTCAAGAGATGGGAATACCAGACCACCTGATCTGCCTCTTGAGAAATCTGTATGCAGGTCAGGAAGCAAAAGTTAGAACTGGACATGAAACAACAGACTGGTTCCAAATAGGAAAAGGAGTACATCAAGGCTGCATATTGTCACCCTGTTTATTTAACTTATATGCAGAGTACATCATGAGAAACACTGGACTGGAAGAAACACAAGCTGGAATCAAGATTGATGGAAACAACATCAATAACCTCAGATATGCAGATGACACCACCCTTATGGCAGAAAGGGGAACTAAAAAGCCTCTTGATGAAAGTGAAAGTGGAGAGGGAAAAAGTTGGCTTAAAGCTCAACATTCAGAAAATGAAGATCATGGCATCTGGTCCCATCACTTCATGGGAAATAGATGAGGAAACAGTGGAAACAGTGTCAGACTTTATTTTTCTGGGCTCCAAAATCATTGCAGATGGTGACTGCAGCCATGAAATTAAAAGACGCTTACTCCTTGGAAGGAAAGTTATGACCAACCTAGATTTCATATTCAAAAGCAGGGATATTACTTTGCCAACAAAGGTTCGTCTAGTCAAGGCTATGGTTTTCCTGTGGTCATGTATGGATGTGAGAGTTGGACTGTGAAGAAGGCTGAGCACCGAAGAATTGATGCTTTTGAACTGTGGTGTTGGAGAAGACTCTTGAGAGTCCCTTGGACTGCAAGGAGACCCAACCAGTCCATCGTAAAGGAGACCAGCCCTGAGTGTTCATTGGAAGGACTGATGCTGAGGCTGAAACTCCAGTACTTTGGCCACCTGATGTGAAGAACTAATTCATCTGAAAAAACCCTAGTGTTAGGAAAGACTGAAGGCAGGAGGAGAAGGGGATGACAGAGGATGAAATGGTTGGATGGCATCACTGACTCAATGAGCATGAGTTTGAGTAAACTCCAGGAGTTGGTGATGGACAGGGAGGCCTGGCATGCTTCAGTCCACGGTGTTGCAAAGAGTTGGACATGACTGAGCAACTGAACTGAACTGATACTTTGTAAAGATCTATGAGAGAGATAAGCTTATGCATTATTTTTATTCTTTCCTGCTTCTGTATCTTGAAAATTTTATATTACTATTAAAATTGCATTTTATATTTATACATGTTCTACATTATGTAGTATATGTACCGTGAAATATGCTTAGTAATTCTAGATAGTTTCTCCCTTAAAGTTGTGAGAAATAGTCTTAAATTTTAATTAACAGGTTTTACATGAAAGGTTATGTGTATGAGATAGCCTAAGATCACTGCATAAACCAGAACTGTTATAGGCTAGACAATAAAAATTGTCATCCTCTTGGTATTTAAATACACACCCCTACATTCAAGTGTAATGTTCAAAGTACAGAACAGACCCTGGCTGTTGGGCTGCTGCAGGATGTGAGAACAGCCCTGCCCTCTGATCTTCTATGAATTTCCATTTCTTTTTTTACTCAGGGGACACCTGGTGGAAGGTCCTAAGAAATGTTCCACTTGCCTAGAATAGCAGAAATGCTTTTTATTGGGTTGGCTAAAAAGTCCATTTGGATTTTTCGTAAGATAATATGGAAAAACCCGAACAGACTTTTTGACCAACCTAATATCTCATTCTTTCTTCCACTAGACAGGATAACATCTCCTAGGATCCTTCACCTTCATGTGAAGTAAAGAGCATGTTCCTTAGTTTGTTCAAGACAGGGAACAGAGCTAGATACTCTATGCATAAGAGTGGTTGACCTTTTGGCATTTTAAACCTATAAATGGCAAACAGCTGTAACTCATCATGAGCAGTTCTTCAGCAGAGTTGTGCAGATACTCCAGTGCTCAGGAAGAGCCTCTAACCATGACAAGAGATTTCTTGGGGCTTCTTGGGGGAAATGCCACCTAAGCCTAGTCTTAAAGATGAGCTGGATTGAATCAGGAAATGAAGTGAGAGTTAAGAGCATGGCAGGAGGTGGTAGTTAAGGCAAGTACAAAGTCACAAAGTTGAAAACATCAGTGGAATGGTATGGTTTGTGAACAAGATGTTCAGTAAGAAGGAGCATAGAAGGAAATGAAAGGAGCTTTATGTGAGTATAACTAGAAAGATACATAGGGTAGAGATCATGAAAGATTTTATAATAAGTTGGAGTTTATCTAAAAAGAAATTGGAAGCATTTGGAGGCAGGAAAACAAGCAATCACATTTATATTTTAGGAAGAGCATGCTGGTTGCAGTGCTAAAGCTGGATTGGAGGGAGAAAAGCTGGAGGCACAAGGACACTTCAGGAGGCTGTAGGAGCAATTGTAGTAAGAGATATCAAGTGATAGAAAGGTTTTTCTGGGTAAAATTTGTCTTCCTCAAGTGATTTGAAGACAGAACTGACGAACCTTGATATGTAGTGGTAGGTGAAGGTGAAGGAGCAAAGATGACTTTTAAATTTCAGGCCCAGGTAACCACATGGAAACTAAATATTGTCAGTCTGAATCATAGCTGTTTCCAAGGCCAAATAACAGAGAGAACACGGGTTTATTGGGGCATTCAAAATATGCTACTGTGTATGTGAGGACTATTGGCCAACCACTGTGTTTATCTCAATGCAAATCAGGTATCTCATAGAAGTGATCAAACCCCTGTGTTCACTCCCTAAAGACTTCTGTATGTAGCTGTTGAAATAATTCCTTGAAAGATCAAGGTCAGGTTACTTCTCCACATCCCAACAGAGTGTTCGATGCACAGATAAGAGTAACTGAATGCAAGTGAAAAATAAATATTTTTTTGTGTTTAACAACTTATCCAAGACTTCACAGTTTTTTCTTTCCCACTGAAAACCACAGAAGGCTTTCAAGACAGAGATTATGAAAAGAAAATATCTTATACTTGCCTCTGAAAATGGGGAAAAAAACATGAAAGACCAAAAAAGAGAATGCAGTAATTTTCAGTTGTGTTTCAAAGGGCTTTATTTGTTGTGTTTTGATTATATTTTGTCTTGTTTTACTTTGCTTTTTCACCTAAGCATCTTGATGTGCTGTCAGATCTCAAAATCACAAACACTAGTAAGACTCCATGGTTTAGTATTACAGTAAGGCAAACATCCCTTCAGCACACACATACACTCTCAACATATTTTTTAACCTTCCAGAAAGAAATAATTTCACCCATCCTATCTTCCCTGATAACTTTTTCTTACTTTTGACAACATAGGATATTCTTATGGGAGAGAAGATATTGTAGAGACTTTACAAAACTATTTATATATATTGGGAGCTATAAGAATATATGATACAATGATAATTGTACAGCAAAATAAAAGCCACAGCTAATTAGGCCCAATGAATTTCCAGTGATCTTCTTTTTCCTTAGAAAGTTCTTCTCAAGATAATCCAATTAAATAACACTATGAGAAATGCTGGGCTGGAAGAAACACAAGCTGAAATGAAGATTGCTGGGAGGAATATCAATAACCTCAGATATGCAGAGGACACCACCCATATGGCAGAAAGTGAAGAGGAACTAAAAAGCCTCTTGATGAAAGTGAAAGAGGAGAGTGAAAAAGTTGGCTTAAAGCTCAACATTCAGAAAACGAAGATCATGGCATCTGGTCCCATCACTTCATGGGAAATAGATGGGGAAACAGTGGAAACAGTGTCAGACTTTATTTTTTTGCACTCCAAAATCACTGCAGATGGTGATTGCAGCCATGAAATTAAAGGACACTTATTCCTTGGAAGCAAAGTTATGACCAACCTAGACAGCATATTCCAAAGCAGAGACATTACTTTGCCAACAAAGGTCCATCTAGTCAAGGCTATGGTTTTTCCAGTGATCATGTATGGATGTGAGAGTTGGACTGTGAAGACAGCTGAGCACTGAAGAATTGATGCTTTTGAACTGTGGTGTTTGGAGACTCTTGAGAGTCCCTTGGACTGCAAGGAGATCCAATCAGTCCTAGGTGTTCATTGGAGGGACTAATGCTGAAGCTGAAACTCCAATACTTTGGCCACCTCACGTGAAGAGTTGACTCATTGGAAAAGACCCTTATGCTGGGAGGGATTGGGGGCAGGAGGAGAAGGGGATGACAGAGGATGAGATGGTTGGATGGCATCACCAACTCAATGGACATGAGTTTGAGTGAACTCTGGGAGTTGGTGATGGACAGGGAGGCCTGGCGTGCTGTGATTCATGGGGTTGCAAGGAGTCGGACACTACTGAATGCCTGAACTGAACTGATGAAGACTTTGCTGCAGCGTTTCAGATTACTTTTGAGGCAAAGAACAGCAGTTCATAAATGGTGCAGTCCAAGCACAGTTCTTGACCTCAATATATGGATCAACAGTGCACAAAAATCAGATCTGATTTTATCATGTTTCTGAGGGGTCTCTTTTCCTCTCTGTCTAAAACCCTCAATTATGATTCCTCTGATGGGTCAATCTGCTTTTGTGACTGATGCTGGATTCTAGTTTTAAATTGTGTTTGATTATATTCAGTAATTAGTATTTAATTTTTTTTTTTTTTTTTAGTATAAGGGATATGCTATTTTTTAGGAATACTGCCTATAGCTATGTAACAGAACTCTTGTCTGCTGGCAAATGCTTTTCCTAGTTTATAAAGTAAAATCAGAATTCAAACACATTATATGATAATGCTATATAATAACTGATCAAAACCAATAATCAATCATACAAACAAAATTGTACAACCTAATCAAATATTGTCTTCTTGCAAGATCTCTTTAGTCTTAACTTTTAGTGTAGTTCTTTTTCTTGGTACACTCATGTTAATCAAAGTTCATACTACTCAAAAGGAATTATCCAAAGAGACCATGTTAAGATGTCCCTTGAGGTCTTACCTTGAAAACTGTGTAGAATCAAAATGCTTCACTCAAACTCTTGATTCAGTATACTTTTTTCCTTAGAAAAAAAAGAAATCATTACATACTAGTAATTTTATCAGAGTGAAGTGAATTGATCACTGTAAGGATTTAAATTATCCTTATTTAAATTACTTTAATCATAATCATCATTTTAAGAAATTGTTTAGATGCTTGACTTTGTATAATTCATATTGATTCAAAAAATAAAATTAATAGCTCTAATATTATGGTATTGTGTTTTTAAGTTCAATTTCTATTTGTTAATTGCTTTATATAGGAAAGTGATTGAATTTTGTATATTAACTTTGTATCTTCCAACCTTTCTATAATCTCTTACTTAAACAAAAGCAGTTTTATTTTGTCTTCCAAGTTTGTACACCTTTATTTTATTTTCTTATTGCATTAGCTAAACTGGCATTAAAATATTGAAGGAGATAGTGAAAGGGAAGATTTTTAGCTTTGTACTTAATCTTAGTGGTAAGGCTTACAGATGTTCACCTGTATGTATAAGGTTGGCTGTAGGTTTTTTGTAGATATTTTTAATCTAGTTGAAGTTCCCGTATATTCCAAATTAACAATTTTTAACATGAGTGAATTTTGGACTTTGTCAATGGCTTTTTGCATTCTATTGATATAATCATGAGATTTTTCTTTTTAAGCCTGTTGATGTGACAGATTATGTTAATTTCTGAGTGTTTAACAAAACTTGCATACCTGGAATAAATCTCATTTTGTTATGGTGTATAATTCTTTTTTACCTGTTGAACTTGATTTCCTAACGTTTTGTTAATTCTTACATCTGTGCTCATAAGTGTTACTTATCTATAGTGCTTTGGTAATGTCTTCCTCTGGTTTGGGTATTAGCATGACAGTGACCTTATAAAGGGCTTCCTAGGTAGACAAAGAGTCTACCTGAAATGCAGGAGATGCAGTAGATGAGGGTTCGATCCTCAGGTCAGGAAGATCCCCTGAAGGAGGGCATGGCAAGCATTCCAGTATTCTTGACTGGAGAATCCCATGGACAGAGGGACCTGGTGGGCTACAGTCCACAGGGTCACAAAGAGTCGGACATGACTGAAGTGACTGAGCATGTACACAAGCTTTTACAAACAGAGTTTAGAAGTATTGCCTCTGCTTCTATCTTCCAAAAGAGACTGGAATTTATTTTTTATTTTTAACTGATGTGTAGTTAACTTACTATATCCTTATAATTTCAAGTAAATAGCAAAGTGATTCAGATATATATGTATATATGTATATTTCAGATTAGTTTACATTATAGTTATTATAGGATATTGAACATAATTTCCTGTGTTGTATAGTAAATCCTTGTTGACTATCTGTTTTATATATAATAGAGTTTATCTGTTAAACCTATACTCCTATTTATCCCTCCCCCACTTTCCCCTTTGCTAACCATAAGTTTTTATGTCCATGAGTCTGTTTCTCTTTTTGTAAATAAATTAATTTGTATTATTTTTTAGATTCCACATATAAGTAATATAATACATTTATCTTTCTCTGCCTTACTTCACTTAGTATGATATTCTCTAGGTCCAAATGGCAATATTTCATTTTTTTGTAGCTGAGTAATATTCCCTTGTGTGTGCATCTGTATGTCTGTTTACATACCACACATTTGTAAACCAATTGTCTGTTGATGGCCATTTGGGTAGCTTCCATGTTTTGGGTATTGTAAATAGTGCTGCAGTGACTAACGGGGTTCTTCTATCTTTTTGAGTTATATTTTTTATGTTTTCTGAATATATATCCAAGAATGGGATTGCTGGATTGTGTGATAGCTCTATATTTAGTTTTTTAAGGGACCTCCATAGTGGCTGCACCAATTTACACTCTTACTAACATGTTGGAGGTTTCCCTTTTCTCCTCACCCTCTCCAGGATTTATTGTTTGCATACTTTATGGTGATGGCTATTCTGGCTGGTGTGAGGTGATACTGCATTTTTATTTTATTTGCATTTCTCTAATAATTAGTCATGATGAGCATCATTTCATGTTCTTTTTGGCTGTCTGTCTTTGGAGAAATGTTTACTTAGGTCTTCTGCCCATTTTTTTATTTTATTTATTTATTTTTTTGACATTGAGTTGCATAAGTTGCTTGCATATTTTGGAAGTTACCCTTTGTCAGTTACATCATTCATAAATATTTTCTCCCAGTCTGTAGGTTCATTTGTTCATGGTTTCCTTCACAAAATCTTTTAAGCTTGATAAGGTCTCACTTATTTTTGCTTTAATTTCTTTTGCCTTGGGAGACTGACTAAAGATAATATTGTTACAATTTATGATTAAAAGGTGCTTACCCCTTGGAAGAAAAGTTATAACCAACCTAGATAGCATATTGAAAAGCAGAGACATTACTTTGCCAACAAAAGTTCGTCTAGTCAAGGCTATGGTTTTTCCAGTGGTCATGTATGGATGTGAGAGTTGGACTGTGAAGAAAGCTGAGCACTGAAGAATTAATGCTTTTGAACTGTGGTGTTGGAGAAGACTCTTGAAAGTCCCTTGGACCGCAAGGAGATCCAACCAGTCCATTCTGAAGGAGATCAGCCCTGGGATTTCTTTGGAAGGAATGATGCTAAAGCTGAGACTCCAGTACTTTGGCTACCTCATGAGAAGAGTTGACTCATTGGAAAAGACTCTGATGCTGGGAGGGATTGGGGGCATGAGGAGAAGGGGATGACAGAGGATGAGATGGCTGGATGGCATCACTGACTTGATAGACGTGAGTCTGAGTGAACTCCTGCGGGGAGCTGCCCGTGAGAACGGGGTCCTTTGTCTGAAGGACACAGCTCTGGGAGCTCCTCAGTCCTTGAGGGTTTGCTTGCAAACATAGCTCTCTGTCCCGCCACCCCAGAGATTAGGCGCTTATTTACTGCAGGCACCTGGAGTTCTGTGCAAACTTCTCACGCACAGAGAAATGTTATCTGGTGTAAGAAATAATAACAGGGAGCCATTCCCATGCTCTCAAGATTTCTTGTGACTGTTTGTAAGATGTATAGGCCAACCAAGAAAAAATGTCAACTGTCTTGTCTTTCTCACGCTTTTCTGTATAAATATAAGATGCTGAATAAAGTTGGTGTCAGACTGCATCCCTTCATGGAGACGTGTCTGAACCTCTCGACCCCATCTTTGTTGTAGTCTCTTGCTTTAGTTTCTTTCTCAGCCCCGCCATGCACGTTCTCGGGACCTGATCGACTTTGCTGGCTGGCACAAGCAGGTGGAGCCCGAACCAGGGACTCGAGAATTGGAGCACGACGACGGCCGCTGCCCGCCAAGATTGAGGTAAGTAAAGAGGAATTCCTAATTAATTAAAGTAAAGGGCAGGGAGGGTGATTGTCGAGAGTAATAAATCATGGGACAAGGCAATAGCCGCCAGTTATTTGTACATATGTTGAAAACTATGTTAAAAGGTAGGGGAATTCATGTAAATAAGTTACAGCTAGAAAAGTTTTTACTTTTTATAGAAGACGTTTGTCCTTAGTTTCCAGAGAACTCCAGGAGTTGGTGATGGACAGGGAGGCCTGGCGTGCTGCGATTCATGGGGTCGCAAGGAGTCGGACACGACTGAGTGACTGAACTGAACGGAACTGACTGATGTCTGAGAATATTTTGTTCATGTTCTCTTTTAGGAGTTTTATGGTGTCATATCTTATATTTAGGTCTTTAAACTATTTGGGGTTTATTTTTGTATATGGCATGAGAGAGTATTCTAATTTCTTTGATTTACATAAGCCTGTCCAGCTTTCCCAGCATTACTTACTGAAAGTGTATCTTTTCTCCATGGTATATTCCTGCCTGACTGTCCATAGGTGTGTAGGTTTATTTGGGGGCTCTCTATCTGTTTCATTGATCCATATGTCTATTTTTGTGCCAATACCACACTCTTTTGATTAATGTAGCTTTGTACTATTATTTGAAGTCTGGGAGGTTTATGCCTCCAGCTTTGTTATTTTTCCTCAGGATTGCTTGGCAATTCTGAATCTTGATCAAGGTCCATCCTGGTGAATATTCCATGTGAGACTAAGAAGAGTATATATTTGGATGATGTTGAATGAAGTAGTTATAGATATAAGTTATAGTCAGTTTATTAATGGTGTTGGTGAGTTCAGTGATGGCCTTCCTGACTTGCTCCCTGTAGGACATGTCCATTTCTGATCAATGAATGTTGAAAACTCCACATATAATTGTGGATTCATCTGTTTATCTTTCTAATTCTATTAGTTTTGCCTCACATAGTTTGATCTATTTTTGGTCAGGTGCATACATGTTAAGTATTGTAATATCTTCTTTAAAAATGGACCCCTTTATCTTTTTTTTATTTATTTATTTTAATTGGAGGCTAATTACTTTATAATATTGTATTGTTTTTCCCATGCTGCTGCTGCTGCTGCTAAGTCGCTTCAGTCGTGTCCGACTCTGTGCGACCCCATAGACGGCAGCCCACCAGGCTCCCCCGTCCCTGGGATTCTCCAGGCAAGAACCCTGGAGTGGGTTGCCATGTCCTTCTCCAGTGCATGAAAGTGGGAAGTGAAAGTGAAGTCGCTCAGTCGTGTCCGACTCTTTGCGACCCCATGGACTGCAGCCCACTAGGCTCCTCCATCCTTGGGATTTTCCAGGCAAAAGTACTGGAGTAGGGTGCCATCGCCTTCTCCTATACATCAACATGAATCCACCACGGGTGTACACGTGTTCCCCATCTGAACACCCCTCCCACCTCCCTCCCCGTACCATCCCTCTGGGTCATCCCAGTGCACCAGCCCCAAGCATCCTGTATCCTGCATCGAACCTGGACTGGCGATTTGTTTATTATATGATATTATACATGTTTCAATGCCATTCTCCCAAATCATCCCACCCTGCCCTCTCCCACAGAGTCCAAAAGACTGTTCTATACATCTGTGTCTCTTTTGCTGTCTTGCATACAGGGTTATCGTTACCATCTTTCTAAATTTCATATATATGCGTTAGTATACTGTATTGGTGTTTTTCTTTCTGGCTTACTTCATTCTGTATAATAGGCTCCAGTTTCATCCACCTCATTAGAACTGATTCAAATGTATTATTTTTATCTTTAGGCAGTGCCTTCTATTCCTGCTACTGTCTGCTCTGTCCCAAATTATTATATCTAACACTACTTTTCTTGGATTAGTATTAGCAAAGTATTCTTTTCTACATACATTTACTTTAAATCTTTTTGTGTTTATGATTAGTTTTTTGCAGACATACTGTATTTGGGTTTTTTTTTTTTAATCCACTCATAAAATTTTTGTCTTTTGATAGATACATTTAGGTCATTGACATTCAAAGTGATTATTGATATAGTTAGATTAATATCTACCACATGTTTTACTCATTGTGGCCTTTGTTCTTTTTTCCTAATTTTGTCTTCTCCTTTTTTCTACATTTTGTGATTTTAATTGAACATTTATAAAACTCCATTTTTCTCCTGTCTTAGCAGATCAGTTATACTTTTTTTTTTTTTTTACTTTTTAAATGATTACACCAGATTTGCAATATACATTTATAGCCAACCTGAGTCTTCTTTCAAATAACACTATACCTCTCACAGGTAGTGTGAGTTCCTTATAAATAATCCTAACTCCTTCCTCCAGTCCCTTTTATCATTGCTATAATTTATTTCACTTATGTGTAAGCATGAATTAAAGTATGTGTATGTAGAAATCGAAACACATTATAATTATTCTTAACAAACTGCTATCTGGTCAATTAAAATGAGAAAAATAAAAGTTTTAATTTTATCTTTACTTATCCCTTCTATAATGCTCTTTCTTACTTCATGTAGATCTGAGTTTTTGACCTATATTATTTTCCTTTGCTCTAAAGAAATAGCTTTGATATTTCTTGCAAGGTAGATCTACAGACAAATTTCCTCATTTTGGGGGGTGGGGTAGGGGGAGCTGAGAAAGTCTTTATTTCTCCTTCACTTTTGAGGGATAATTTTAGTAGACATAAATTCTAGATTGGTAGAGTTTTTTTCCTCTCAATACTTTAAATATTTCACTCCATGCTCTTCTTGCTTGTGTACTTTCTCAGGAGAAATTGACTGAAATTCTTATATTTATGTCTCTATCAGTAAGATATTTTTAATCTCTGAGTTTTCCTATTTTTTCTTTATCTTTGATTTTCTGTAGTTTGGAAATGATAAGCTTAGGTGTAGCATTTTAGACATTTATCCTGGTTGGTATTCTTTCACCATCCTGGATCTATAGACATTAATTTGGGGAAATTTTCAGTCATTATTGTTTCAGCTATTCTTCTCTTACTTTTTCTTCTCTTTCCTTTTTATTCTTATTATGTATATGTTACACCTTTTGCCGTTATTCCACAGTCTTTGGATATTCTGTTTTTTTCCTCTATTTTTCAGTTTTTGGAGATTTTATTGGTATATCTTATAGTTCAGGGATCCATTTGCTATGGCTGGTCTACTAATAAATTCATTAAAGGTATTTTCATTTCTGTTAAATTGTTTAATTGCTAGCATTTTTTTTTTTTTGGATATTTCCTAGGATTTCCATCTCTTTGTTTTAATTTGCCATTTATTCTTGCCTGCTGTCTACTTTATCCATTAGTGCCCTTAGCATTTTAGACATAGGTGTTTTAAATTATGATCTTATTATTCCAACATCACTGCTATGTCTGGTTCTGATGTGTACTCTGCCTCCTCAAAGTTTTTTTTTTTTTCCTTTTGATATGCTCTGCAATTCTTCTGTCATAGACAGGCATGATGTACTGAGTAAAATGAACTGTAAACAGGCCTTTTGTAATGTAGTGGTGAGGTGTAGGAAGATGGGAAATATTCTGTAGTCTAATGATTAGTTCTCAGTCTTATAGTGAGCCTGTGCCTCTGGACTATGAACTTATCAAGTGTTTCTCAGGCTTTTTCTTCCCTCCCAGTCTTAGGTGGAACAGGATGCTAGAGCTATCTGGAGTTGGGTATTACCTTTGTACATGTGTATGTGTATGTGTGTGCGCACACACGTGCATGCACACACATGTGCTCAGTCAAGTCTGATTCTTTGTGACCCCCATGGACTATAGCCCACCAGGATCTTCTGTCCATGGGATTTTCCAGGCAGCAATACTGGAGTGGTTGCCATTTCCTTTTCCAAGGGATCTTCTGGACCCAGGGATCAAACCTGCATCTCTTGCATCGGCAGGCAGATTCTTTACCACTGCACCACCTGGGAAGCCCCAGATATTACCTTTGTTGCTGTTCAGTCGCCCAGTCATGTTTAACTCTTTATGACCCAATGGACTGCAGCACGCCAGGCCTCCCTGTCTCTCACCATCTCCTGAAGTTTGCCAAAGTTCATGTCCATTGCATCAATGATGCCATCCAGCCATCTCATCCTCTGACACTGTCTTCTCCTTTTCACCTCAGTCTTTCCCTGCATCAGGGTCCAATGAGTTGTTTTTCCAATGAGTTGGCTGTTCACATCAGATGACCAAAATATTGGAGCATCAGCATCAGTCCTTCCAATGAGTTTTCAGGGTTGATTTTCGTAAAGATTGATTGCTTTGATCTCCTTGCTGTCCAAGGGACTTTCAGGAGTTTCCTGTAATACCACAGTTTGAAGGCATCAATTCTTTGGCACTCTACCTTCTTTACAGTCCAGATCTCACAGCCATACATGACCACTGGGAAGACCATAGGCTAACTATACAAACCTTTGTTGGCAGAGTAATGTCTATGCTTTTCCACACACTGTCCAGGTTTGTCACCATTTTCTTGCCAAGAAGCAATCGCCAATTTCATGGCTGAAGTCACCATCCACAGTGATTTTAGATTAGAGCCCAAGAAAAGGAAATCTGTCACTACTTCCACATTTCCCCTGCCATGAAGTAATGGGACCAGATGCCATGATCTTAGTGGTTTTTTTTTTTTTTTAATATTTAGTTTTAAGCTGGCTCTTTCACTCTCTTCCACCCTCATCAAGAGGCTGTTTAGTTCCTCTTCACTTTCTGCCATTAGACTGGTATCATATATATCTGAGGTTGTTGATGATTCTCTTGCCTATCTTGATTCCAGTTTGTAATTCATCCAGCTCAGCATTTCACATGATGTGCTCAGAGTATAGGTTAAACAAACAGGATGAGAGCAGACAGCCCTCTCATACTCCATTCTCAATCCTGAACCAATCAGTTGTTCCATACAGGGTTCTAACTGTTGCTTCTTGACCAGCACATAGGTTTCTCAGGAGACAGGTAAGGTGATCTAATATTCCCATCTATTTAAGAATTTTCTGCAGTGTGTTATGATCCACACAGTCAAAGGCTTTAGTGTAGTCAATGAAACAGAGGTAGATATTTTTCTGGAAATTCCTTGCTTTCTGTATGATCCAGCAAATGTTGGCAATTTGATTTCTTGTCCCTCTTCCTTTTCTAAACCCAGCTTGGGCATCTTGAAGTTCTTGGTTCACATAATGCTGAAGACTAGCATACAAGATTTTAAGCATGACGTGACTAGCATGGGAGATGAGTGCAGTTGTCCAATGGTTTGATCATTCTTTAGTGATACCCTTCTTGGGAATTGGGATGAGGATTGGTCTTTTTTGAGTCCTGTGGTCACTTCTGGGTCTTTCAGATTTACTGACATGTTAAGTGCAACACCTTGATGGCATCATCCTTTAGGGTTTTGAATACTCTACTGGAACTCCATTACAACCATTAGCTTTATTAACAGCAGTGCTTCCTAAGGCCCACTTGACTTCACACTCCAGAATGTCTGGCTCTGTGTGACTGACCACACCATCACAGTTATCTGGTTCATTAATATCTTTTTTGTACAGTTCTTCTATGTATTCTTTCCATCTATTCTTGATCTCTTCAGCATCTACTAGGTCTCTACTGTTTCTGTCTTTTATTGTGTCCATCTTTGGGCAAAATGTTCCTTTGATATCTCCAATTTTCCTGAAGAGATCTCTAGTCTTTTGCCTTCTGTTTTTTTCCTCTAGTTTTATGCATTGTTCATTGAAGAAGGCCTTCTTGTCTTTCCTTGCTATTCTTTGGAACTCTGCGCTTAGTTGGATATACCTTTCCCTTTCTCCCTTGCTTGTGGCTTCTCTTCTTTCTTCAGCTATATGTAAAGCCTCAGATAACAACTTTGCCTTCTTGCTTTTCTTTTTCTTGGGGATGTTTTTATTCACTGCCTCCTGTACAATATTGTGGACCTCTGTCCATAGTTCTTCAGGCATACTGTTTATTAGATCTAATCCCTTGAATCTATTTATTACCTCCCCTGCATATTCATAGGGGATTTAAGTTGTACCTGGCTGGTCTAGTGGTTGTCCCTGCTTTCTTTAGTTTAAGCCTGAATTTTGCTATGAGAAGCTGATGATCTGAGCCACAGTCAGCTCCAGGTCTTGTTTTTGCTGACTCTGTACAGCTTCTTCATTTTTAACTACAAAGAATGCAATCAATTTGATTTTAGTATTGACCATTTGGTGATGTCCATGTGTAAAGTCATCTCTTGTGTTATTGAAAGAGGGTACTTGCTATGACCAGTGCATTCTCTTGGCAGAATTCAGTTAGCCTTTGCTCTGCTTCATTTTGTTCTCCAAGACCAAACTTGTCTGTTACTCCAGGTATCTCTTGACTTCCTACTTTGGCATTCCAATCGCCAATGATGAATAGAGCATCTTTTTTGGTGTTAGTTCTAGGTCTTCATAGAACTGATCAACTTCAGCTTCTTTGGCATTAGTGGTAGGGACATATATTTGAATTACTGTGATATCTAATGGTTCACCTTGGAAATGAACCATGATCATTCTGTCATTTTTGAGGCTGCATCCAAGTACTGCATTTCAGACTTTTTTGTTGACTATGAGGGTTACTCCATTTCTTCTATGGGATTCTTGCCCACAGTAGTAGATATAATGGCAATCTGAATTAAATTCACCCATTCTTATCCATTTGAGTTCACTGATTGCTAAGATGTTGATGTTTATTGTTACCATCGCCTGCTTGACCATGTCCATTTTACCTTGATTCATGGACCTAATATTCCAGGTTCCTATGCAATACTGTTCTTTACATCATCAGATTCTACTTTCATCTCCAGACACATACACAACTGAGCATCACTTCTGCTTTGGCCCAGCCACATCATTCTTTCTGGGGCTATTATTTCTATTCTTCCCCAGTAGCATATTGAACACCTTCTGACCTGGGGGATTCATTTTTCAGTGTCGTATTTTTTTGTCCTTTTATACACTTCACGAGGTTCTCATGGCAAGTATACAAGGATGGTTTGCCATTTCCTCCTCCAGTGGATCACATTTTGTCAGAACTCTCTGCTATGATCCATCCTTCTTGGGTGGCTCTACATGACATGGCTCATAGCTTTATTGAGTTATGCAAGCCCCTTCACCACAACAAGGTAGTGATCTGTGAAGGGATTACCTCTACCTCAGGTTAATTTGCTTCTGATAAGACCCCAGCAGGTTAGGCTCTAGTTATCTCGTTTCCTCTGAGTGCAGGTCTTGTTAAGAAAAAGAGTATGCTGGTATGTTTCAAAATAGTCCTTTTTCCACTGCCTTTGCTGGAAACATGAGTAGATTTTTGTCCAATATTTTCCAGAAATCAGGTTGGGCTCCTGAAAATAAATCTCACTCAGAATTGTTGTGGTTCCACTTAAAGTGAGTTTACTGGGAACTTTTGGTTCTCAGAGTGGTCCTCACTGAGCCTTCAGCAGTTTGTCAATTACAGCTCAGAGTTTCCTACCTGGCACTGTTTTCCATAGTGGTCTCAGCTCTGGTAAACTGTGATTCCCCAGATTTGTCTATCTCTTAAATTTGGAGATTGCAGTGTGCCCTGAATCTTCCCTTTTCTAATGGATCCAAGAAAAGCTGTGGATTTTTTAATCTGTTCAGTTTTTCACCTATTGTTCAGATAGACTGGAAGCTTCCAAGCTTCTTATATGCAGAACTAGAAACTAGAAGTCTCCTGAACATTTATTTTAATGTTTGCTGGCCATTTGCGGTTCTACTTTTACAAATAGTTATTTATGAATAGAATACCTTTATTTTTCTTATTTATATGTAAGAGTTTTTGAGAATTCTGGGTATCAATGATTTTATAGCTACATTAAGAACATTTTCACCAATATGCTGTTAATTTTTGACCATTATTTTTACCATAGAAATGTGTTTAATTTTTTATGCTTTAAACTTTATCAGTATCTATATATATTTTCTGACTCTGGAACATTTCTCCTTTGAATTTTAATACATTTTTTAATTCATGCTCTACTTTTAGAAACATAAATAGAAAAAATATCTGTAATAAAGTGTGATGGTTGGGTTATTTAAGTGCTTTTCTATTTAACTTTTGAAACTTTTCCTTCTCTGACATCCTTTTTGCCCAACTCTGTCCTGCCTGGAGAAAATTAGGACTTTTTTACAGAAGAAATCAAAGCACAATAGGACACTATTCACTTGAAACTCTGAGGAGCCTAGGATCAATGATCTGGCAACACACATATTAAAGTAACATTGGTGGTACTGCACCAGCAGAAAAAAACAATTGTGTCTTATTTCTCCAGAGGAACACTTTTGTTTCCTTTATTACAGAAGTAAAAACAAGTGAAAGGCTTGCTAGAATCTCTTAAGGTAGTACAAGGAGCAATCAGAGGAGACTGCTCTGACTAAGATCAGTGTTTGCCACATGCAAATCTCTGATTAACAAATCTTTAGGTAGATTAGGCTCATCAAAGACTCTCTCTAGGACTGTTTCTAGATCTGAGAGTAGAACAAAGATTAATGGGCACGGCAAGTGCATATAAAGACAAAAGACCTAGAATTTACCTCACAATCAGCAGATACCAGCCAATGCCCAGCTCATGACTGGCATGAGGTCAGGGGCCTTGTCCTCACAAATGCAAAGCCCACCCCTGACTAGGATAAGTGGAGAAGTTACCTAAAAGTTTATCTGAAGGATGGTTTAATAGTATGATTGCTGCTGCTGCTGCTGCTAAGTCACTTCAGTCATGTCTGACTCTGTGCGACCCCAGACACGGCAGCCCGCCAGGCTCCCCCGTCCCTGGGATTCTCAAGGCAAGAACACTGGAGTGGGTTGCCATTGCCTTCTCCAATGCATGAAAGTGAAAAGTGAAAGGGAAGTCCTTCAGTCGTGTCCGACTCTTAGCGACCCCATGGACTGCAGCCTACCAGGCTCCTTCATCCATGGGATTTTCCAGACAAAAGTACTGGAGTGGGGTGCCATTGCCTTCTCTAAATAGTATGATTAGTTCAGGTTTTAAACTGGATAAGAGATACACTTAATTTTTAAAAAACCAATCAGTAGGTGGTTTCTAATGAAAGAGACCAGAGCAACCAATGAAAAATAAAGGGGATAGAAATATTACTTTCCTTGTATCTAAGTTATAGAAAGGTAGCTTGTAATCAGCTGAACTCATTATAAAACTCAAATTATTAGAAGGTCATGAAACTGCATAAAGAAGTTTTGAGAAAAAGACCTTGGCCTGCTGAAGGCCAAAATCACCATGAGCTATGAGGGAGGAAAAAAAAAAAATTCTGTGTATTCCTTTCCATACAGAATGCATTTATTTTAAAGGGAATTTTCTTTTACATTAATATTTCTCTGTAACTTCAGTCTTCCAATAACAAAAATGGATTCAATTTATGAGTAGAAAATATAAAACAGATATATTTTAACACATAGGATCTAAGTTGTATGCAACTATTTTGTATCTAGGTAAGAATCATTACAATTTGAAGTGATTCTGATATTGCTCTCATTTATCTATTTGTTTTGCTCTCATCCTTAAATTTCAAAAAAGTCAGTATTTAATTTTCATCACTGGACCATAAAAAACAGAATGACTGGAATCCAGAAAAAAAGCCTATGAGTAGATGACCTATAATCTTTGGTTCATCTTGCTAAGTCCCTTCAGTTGTGTCCGACTCTGTGTGACCCCATAGACGGCAGCCCACCAGGCTCCCCCGTCCCTGGGATTCTCAAGGCAAGAACACGGGAGTGGGTTGCCATTTCCTTCTCCAATGCATGAAAGTGAAAAGTGAAAGTGAAGTCCTTCAGTCGTGTCCGACTCTTAGCGACCCCATGGACTGCAGCCTACCAGGCTCCTCCACCCATGGGATTTTCCAGGCAAGAGTACTGGAGTGGGGTGCCATTGCCTTCTCCTTGATATACATCTTACAATTCCATAAAGAAAAAGTCGTGCCTGTGAAATTGGAAAAAGCATATTAAGTAATATGGGTCAAGAGTTTGTCATTAAATATTTATTGAATAATGCAAATAGTCTCATCAGTTGTTTTAGGGATATACTTCCGATCATTTTTGCAGCATATGTCATCATTCCTGACCATTTTAAGTGACTCACAGAGTGAGATTCTTTGATTTCTGCCAACACAAGCCTCATACTGGGACTCAAAGCACATAAGAGCAATAATGTGAGGGTTTAACTTACTCCAAATTGTTCCAAGATTATTTTTATGACTAGGAGTAATAGCTTCACCTTTTTATTCAATTTAATGGTAGTAATTTTATATCGTTTGCTTCATGCTAGGAAGTCCTAAAAAATAGCATTGTCTTGCAGTCCTGAATAGCTTGTTAGGACCCAAAGGGCAGTAGCTGAACTTACCAACACGGGCAATGATACAACCTCCACGGAGATTTATTGACTGAAATGATGATTTACCAGCCCTCTCATATAAACGATTCTCTCAACAGCTAGGACAGAAGTTTCAAAGGTCCATAGCTAACATTTTAAGCTGCCAAACTGTAACATAACATTTTGATTTTGTCAGACTTTTTCCTTTAATTGTACCTTTTACTATTAAAGTAATGGTAGTAAAAATGAAAAAAAAAATTAAAAATAAAAAGGCCCTATATAAATGAATAATCTTTTTTCAAATATGGTAGAATTGAAATAAACTCAAATTTCATGATCTATACTTGCTCAATTCAAATATTAGAACTAAATTTTCTGCCCTTAATTTGTTTCCATAACCTACTGTATTGTATTTATATGAGGAAATATTGGATTTTCTTCTTTAGCTGTTCTGAGGCTTGAATTCAGTAGATTGTTTTCATCTCAAGCTTATCTAATTTAGGCAGTATAGTGACAATAATTCTGAATTACTACTCTAGGAAGGTAAAGTAGTATTCAATTTAAAAGTAATAAAAGGCAAACTATTTATATATTTAGGCATAAGTAGATACTTAAGTAGTCAATGAAGTATTATTCAGCATAACTAGTCTCAAGAAATTACAATTTTCACACAATATGCATGCTAGTCACACACACATTTGATCAGCCATCAAAATGTTCATTTATTAACTAACTTACATTCTTTAAAAAAACCAATGCTAATGACTGTATATCAAAGTATAGTTCCCTACTCTTAAATGCAAAATTAACCACTTTATTTTAGATTTTGAAATTTTAGATTGGTTAATTATATTGTTTCCATTACCACTAAAAGATAATTAGCACTTTGTTTTCCCCACAAACTATCATTATTAAAAGTCAACATAACTTTATTATATACAGAGGGAATTTACAGACAGCTTTACATAGATTGGAACTTCCCAGGTGGCACAGTGGTAAAGAATCTGCCTGCCAATGCAGGAGACAAAAAAGAGTCAGATTTGATGCCCTGGAATAGGAAATGGCAACCCGTTCCAGGATTCTTGCCTGGAAAAATCCATGGACAAAGGAGACTGGTGCTACAGTCCATGGGGTCACAAAGAGTCGGACATGACTGAACGCACACATTTAACTTTATTATATTATTAAAAATGACAGTATAAACTAATGGATAACAGTTCTTTAAAAAGATACAATTTTAATTTTATTGTAATGTGATAAAGTTCTTTTGGTTTTGCTGTTTTTAAGAAGCTAAGAACAATGCTTTTATTGAGAGAATAGTTTTTGTTTTGAGAACTATTTTGATAAGCCTCTTATAGGGGAGGGAGGAAAGAAGACCCTGAGAAGCAAGGGAGGACATACATTAGCTTAAAGCAAGAAACAAAAGAGATGTAGGACTTCCCTTCACAAGAGAAAAATAGGGGTTTGGGGAAACTAAAGAGAAAGAAGAGAAAGCAATGAAGCAAGATGGTGAAAAGCTGGAACCCTGTGTAAGTTCCCATCTTTCAAAAACTTTATGTGAAGTTTTGAATATGCATATGTGCATGTAAATATAGCTTATTTGATAGGACTTGAGAAGGACCAAAGCTCTGGACAGCATAAGCCCTGTGGAGGAAAGCCATGCGACTAACTGATCCCTAAACTAAGCTAACTCTGTTTAGTTCTGTGCAGGATCTCCAAATCAGATGGAGCTAAAATCTCATTGACTTTACACACACATAAACACATACACAACAACAGAGAGAGAGGTGCAGGCAGGCAAACATACACAAAAGAGTCTTTCTTAAAATGCCTTTTTATATGTAGGATTCCTGCTTGAGAAAAAAAAATCCTGCATTCTTATTGTCAGCTAGGGAAATAACATTACAAACTAGTAGAACCAAAGACCATGTAATAACTTATTGTTATATTTCATGTTTTTATCATGTCAACCAGGGCAAACAACTCAGAGAAGGCAATGGCACCCCACTCCAGTACTCTTGCTTGGAAAACCCCATGGATGGAGGAGCCTGGTAGGCCGCAGTCCACGGGGTCGCTAAAAGTCGGACACAACTGAGCGACTTCACTTTCACTTTTTACTTTCATGCATTGGAGAAGGAAATGGCAACCCACTCCCATGTTCTTGCCTGGAGAATCCCAGGGACGGGGGAGCCTGGTGGGCTGCTGTCTATGGGGTCACACAGAGTCGGACATGACTGAAGTGACTTAGCAGCAGTAGCAGTATGGCAAACAAATTTGAATATGCATATTATATATATATATATATGTATATAGTATTGATTATATGTGTACAATAAAAGTCAAAAATTTAGATAATCTATAAACTTTTCATTCTATAGATAGATTTTTTTGTTGAAGAAATTCCTAGACTGTTGTCTATTTCCAAAACTCTCCAGATCCTTTCTTGCAGATATGCATACAAGTAATGCAAACTCTCTTTAATCTTTATATAAGCACATCATAGTTAGGAGCATGAATTTTTTGATCTCTATAAAATGTCATTCTATTGATCCTAAACCCAGGTAGAAATAATTTTGTATTTGGAGAACCCCCAAGATGTCCCTTTTACCTTAGCTATTTTCTATTGAGGCTAAATTAAAAGAAAACATGAAAGATTTCTTTGATTTTTATTTTTTAACAAGAATTCATAAGAAATGTGCAGAGGTCTTTTTAATTCCTTCACTCCTCTCAAATAAGTATTCCCAATACACTGAAAGGCAAAAATCATAAGTTCAAAATAAACAGCTTTTTATGATTAAAAAAAAAATCCAAAGCTACTTACTGAATTTTCTCAATTTTAAGTGCCTTGAAGTCTTGAAGAACTACATCTGACTGGAATCCATTCTCCATCTCCTATTTCTCCCAACCCTACCTTCAATTCTTTCCCTATTCACTACTCTGCAGACACTAAACATACATGAGTATATATTCAGCATGTAGGGCAGCCTTATATTACAGACAAAAGAAAAATATACATTAACTCAATGGGAAAAAACCGCTTTGTACTTTCATGTATTCTTCTGTTCTTCCAATGGATGATAATTGCCTATCTGTACCAAGCACTGTGCTAAATATTGGAGACAAAATAAAGGAAAAGAAAGGAATAATCATAAATAAATGATACAATGGGAATGCACCAGAAGTGAGGAGAGCAAAGCATCTGAGTGTGTGGAGAGAATGAAGGAGCCACAGTAATGATTT
Organism: Bos javanicus; assembly: GCF_032452875.1. Classification (NCBI taxonomy): domain Eukaryota; kingdom Metazoa; phylum Chordata; class Mammalia; order Artiodactyla; family Bovidae; genus Bos; species Bos javanicus. The sequence continues at coordinate 54,173,992 of NC_083876.1, forward strand.
CTTAGAGAAAATGACTTTTAAATCAGCTACATAAAGAGAAGAGTAGGAAGGGAAACAGAGGAAGATCAGAAGTCCAGAGAGAATATGGCCTATTCAACAAATTTTAAAGTTGTCAACATGATTGGAACATGAAACAAAGGGAGGCACTGAAGAGTCAGGAGAAAGGCTGGAGAAGCAGTCAAGGGTCAGAACTGGCAGGTGTGATTTTCATCCTAATGGTGACTTAGAAAAAAAAACACTCAGGACTTACATGAGAATCATTATAATAAAATATGCTTTAAAACTATGATGACTTCTTTGTGAAGAATAGGTGAGGGGAGGTAGTGCTGGGCAACAGCAAAAGCAGAGCTGTTGCAGCAATTCAGATAAGAGCTGATGGTGGCTCCTCTGAGTTTGTGATTGAAAGTGAGAGAAGGGAAAATGGCCATAGAATAGAGTGGGTAAGAAAGAGTGAGTTTCTGTATGGAGGTATCAGGGGAAAATGGGGTTAAGGAAAGCTGCCAGAAGTTTGGTGAGGATAACAATGATGTTGGTTTTATTCTTTGAAAGTAAACACAAAGGTGGTAATAAAGAAGGTTGTATGTGGGGGGAGGGGGTAAGGCAATAGGTTCAATTTTGGATATGTGGATTAGAGAATCCAGCAAGATACTTGGGTAGAAATGTTGAAAAGGTAGTTGGACATTTGGAATAAGAGTTTTGGAAAATGGTAGGAGTAGGTCTGGAGAAGGCGATGGCACCCCACTCTTGTCTGGAAAATCCCATGGACAAAGGAGCCTGGTAGGCTGCAGACCATGGGGTCGAGAAGAGTCAGACACGACTGACCAACTTCACTTTTACTTTTCACTTTCATGCATTGGAGAAGGAAATAGCAACCCACTCCAGTGTTCTTGCCTGGAGAATCCCAGGAACGGGGGAGCCTGGTTGGCTGCCGTCTATGGTGTCACACAGAGTTGGACACGACTAAAGTGACTTAGCAGCAGCAGCAGGAATAGGTCATTAGTACATGAGGGATAATTGAATATTTGACGGTAGACAAAACCACTTTGACAAATGTAGAAGAAAACCTAGTACAGAAACACTAACCTTCAAGGATATGTGCAGCAGTGGAAGAAAAGAATAGTATGGTATGGTGTCACAGGGCCAAAGTAAGAGAGTGCTTTCTGAAGAAAAGAAGTTAAACAAGATTTAGTAATGAGAAGGTCACTAATGCCTAATAAAATGTTTGTAACTCTAATAAGGAAATGCTCATCAACAGAGATAGTGTGAGTTGAGAAACAGCAAGAATGAGAAAAGTAACATCATCAATAGTTAAGATTTATAAAAATAGACTCACCTCCTAAGAAGTATCAGCAATACCCAAAGCATCAGTAGGCAGAGAAAAGTATAAAATGAAGTGTTTACAGAGATCTTTCAATAACTGGCAAGTAATACAGTTAGGGAGGGCCTTTGAGTACCTAGTTTGCAGTGACATTTATGGTTGTTAGTGCTTTTGGTGGCCTTACTTTCTCCCATTTGTTTGCTTTCAGGGTCTAGACAGTTCGAAACTCAGAAAGAGATTGGGCATGATGAGTAAAATAGCATGGTGGAGTATTCCAAGGTTTATCTTAGAACTACCTGTTAGGAATTCATACTAGGACAACCTCCTACCTAAGTGAAGTGAAAAGCAATCGCAAATAAAATATGAGATGAGATGCAAATCTCAACTAGGCACAGAATTTCACATTGCAGAGGTTTTTTTGGGGGGTGTCATATTCCACTAGCAGAGACAAAGGTCAGGAGGCTTGAATGTCAATAAAAATGTTATCAATGTATATCAGAGATGGATAAGAGAGCATAAGTGCAGTTTAAAATTCTGATACTACATTCATCACAGAGAATGCCTCCATTTACAATAAGGGTCCCCCAGAAAAATAGGAAAGCATCCAAGGCCATTTTGGAGTAATTAAGTACAGCAGTACATCCCCTATGAATACTCACTTTAGTGGGTGTAGCAGCTGAATAAGGAGCTTTTTTTTTTTTTTTTTTTTAATATGTAGGGACTGTAGATAGAGGGGATCTTCTAAATATGCAATTATTCACACCATGCAACTTATATTAACTCATACCATAAAAGGCATTCCCATCTTTCTTTGTCTGACTGCTCCTGTTTGATCATTTTATATAGACCCCAACTTGAAGCTGACTCTTAATTCTTATCTAGTATTCCTGTATCCACAGGGTGAACTGTATTTAATTTTCTTTGGATAGTTTTTATTCTTTTGGTTGACAATTACTCTATATCATATTATACTACTTCAAATTTTCGGAGAAAAATTTAACTAGGGACACAGCAATCAAAGCTCTTGCTTTAATTTTTAAAAACATATAAGGAGTATTATTTTAGGAACAGCAAAATAGTTACAAAAATTTAAATCTGTTTCTCCTGGTGATATGAATTTTTCAACTTCAGCTGTCATAAACAGGATGTTGTGAAAGCTACCTTTTTGAGTTGTTATGTTTTTGAAATGGTTGCAGAGCTTTCAAAGCTTCCTCTAGGCAACTGTAAAGCTCTGAAACACACGGTAAGATGATTTCGCCAGAAGGGAGAGGAATTTGTAACAGCTATTTTTAGCACTGGACCCTCAGCACCATGGACAGCACACTCAAGCGTACTAGGACAACCCAAGCTGGAAGGACCTTGGTTGGAATGCCACTAATAGCCCCTTCAGGACCTGACCCTTCTTCTAGGAATGTGACATTCTTTAGCAAAAATGAAAAAGAAACAAAACTTGGTTTATCAACAGCACTATGTTATTACTAGCATCTCAGGTCTCATCTCCCTTCTTGCTTAGCTTTTATATGACAGTACCTATCAAAACCTGAGAAGAACTAATAGTCACAAACGCAAGTCAGATTTAGAGGATGAGATCTGTTCTGGGTCATTCCCACTGTACCACCTCAGATGAGCTTTTCTGTACTCTACGTAAGTTCAAGGCCAGTGGTTTAGAAGATGATTGCAGAACAAAGAAATACAGGAACATGGAAAATTTTTGCTAAGACTTTAAGAAGTATTAAAGCTTTTGGATATGATAGAAAAGGGACTGGACTCAGGGTCAGTATGCTTAGTAACTAAGAGCATTCTCTTAGTGTAGTCTTTGTGTAGTCTTTAGAAAGTCATCTTATCTCCCAGAGTTGATTCCTTCATGAGTAAAAATAAAAGGTCTAGATTAAATGATGACAGTATTATATAGTTTTCAAAAGGATTTTTTCCATATATGCTATGATTCCATATGCACATAATTTTAGTGTATTGTCTGTAGTATATTTGTTAGATTCTATTCTCCCTCAAGTGAGAGATTGCAGAGAAGGAAAAAAATACTCATATTAAGACAAAAACTGAGATGACAAGCAATTATACAACTGTAGCAATTAATTACACTAAAATTTAAAAGCTTGTACTCTGCATATTTTAAGCCATTAGACTGAAAAACAATCTGTCATCTATCTGCATCCACCCTATCATTTAAATATTGCAATATCTTTAGCATTTATCACATATTCTGAGACCCAAATTTTAATACCTCCCCCCCAAAAAAAACCACTAAGAAATCTTTAGCGTTCATCAAGCAGAGGGAGACAGTAGTGTCTGGTATACTCACGGAGGGAAATGTGAGCATCCATTTAGGACTCATTTCTTTCCAGAGGTTCCTGGTTCAAACTGGCCCCTGGAAAGGGAAAAACAAAACAAAACAGTGAAGGAGTTGTGATTGTAAATGACCCTCAGGGTATAAAAGGAAAAGGAATGGGAATGGAAGAGATGTGTCTTAGGAACAAGATGTTCTAGACAAAATGTGGGACAAAGAGGCTTTTAAGGAGTGAAAAGAGGCTTTGGTCAAGCCCCAAGCATTAGTGACTGTGATGTAGCAAAGAGTTCCAGTTTCTATGCCTAAATTTTATGCTTTTGCACTTTTGTTCTCAACTCTAATAGCAAAGAAAAAACAGATGTGTTTCTTTAAACCCAGACTTACTGAATCAGATTAGTCATAAATGCCCTAACAAAATCTCTTTAAAAAATTGAAAATGTTATCAAAGATGTGGAGAAACTAGAGTTAATAGTGCTACTAGCAGCTACTCCAACAAAAATCTGAGAAATGTTAGGTATGAATCGAGAGGGGAAAACAAAAAGAAACTCAAGAAACAGAAATCTGGAGGAATTGTGATTGTGCTGGCTTCCCTACCTGGGTTTTTTACTTATGTGTGTGTGCTAAGTCACTTAAGTCATGTCTGACTCTGTGCAACCCTATGGACTGTAGCCTGCCAGGCTCCTCTGTCCATGGGATTCTCCAGGCAAGAATACTGGAATGGGTTGCCATCCCCTCCTCCAGGGAACCTTCCCAATCCAGGGATCGAGCCCGTGTCTCTTATGTCTCCTGCATTGGCAGGTGGATTCTATACTGCCAGCACCACCTGAGAAGCCCTTTTCCTTATAAATTTTGCTTGTATTTTTGAGACTCTTAAAGAGAAGATTTTCATATAGAAAATGAATAAAAATCCAGCTTTGGGATAAATATATTCAAGTGAGAAGAGAGCAGAAACTATTCAAGCAAGCTGAATAAAGATACTAAAAATCTCAGGAATGTGAAAGAGGTTTGGTACTAGAGATGACCCTTGGGAGATGGTTAAGATTCTGTCAGGCAATTTGAAAGATGGACCATAGTGGTAAAATCAGGTAAGGCCATTTCATAAAGGGATGTTACCATGTTAAGGAGTGTAGACTTAATTTGAGGGTCATGAGGAGAAAGGTAAATGTTTTAAAAGAGTAATTAAATTTGAGATACCTGGTATCAGCATAGATGCTGAGTTGGAGTGGTGAAAAGCCAAAAGGAATGGGGAAGAGCCAGAAGGGAGGAACTAGAGAACTACTGCAATAATCCAGCCTAGAGATGGAGGAAGGAGACATAATATAGTAGTGATAGTAAAGGGCGGGGGTGGGGGAGGAAACTGGAGAGGTATTTGAAAGGTTAACAATCAGACTTAGTAAAAGATTGAGTGTAGGGTTGTTAAACTACTGGGAGCAGCTTTCAACATAGGAGCTTGGAGAACCAACTGAATGACAATTTTATCAACTGGATTAGGAAATGCAAGAACTAAGTCATTTGCAATTTAGCCAGTCTGGGTAAGCCTGTGTGATATCCAGGTGGAAATTCTCCTCTTGTAAGTTTGGAACCCAGGAAAGAACAAAAAATTGAAATTTACAATAGATCATCTATAGATATCTAATACTACAAATGCTCTACCATTGTACACCCATGTCGCCTTCCTCCAATTCCTTCGGTACTCGAAATTAATAAAAACCCTTTGAGATCAGGCTTTTTTTTGTTGTTGTTGAATGTTTTTTTTTTTTTTTTCTAATTTTATTTTATTTTTAATCTGTGCAGTTATGCTGGAAAAGGGACTGTAGACAGACAGTCTGTCAAAACATCAGCTCAAACCTAAGAGGATGCATTGTATATTAAAAAAAGAAAACATGCAATCTCTCCATAGTTTGTTTTAGTAATCAAATGTGTTAATGTTATCTCAGGTCCCATTACATCTTATGGAAAATACTTACAGTTTTTCCAAAATCCTTAAACAGTTTTCTGTAAAATACATCCACTTTAAATTATGTTAGGCATTTTTTTTTAATGCACACAATTGACATAATTTAAGGACCACCATGGATCCTTTCACACTTTCATTTAAAAAAACAAAATGTCTTCCATTAAGAAGATGTGAGTTCAACACAATAATTTGATATCCTATTCATTTGCTATAAATAGTGCCTTATTTGTATTTACCTTTGTATGTTGTACACCAAAATAACACGTACAAGACCCTCTTCTGATTTTGTAAAATCATAAATCCATTTTACACACATTGATAAAAAATTCAAACAAGGCTAACAGTGCTCATATGTACCTTAAATCATTTCTTAAAATAAATGCAAATTTATTTTACTTATTTTATCTAGTGGCTCAGATGGTAAAGTATCTTCCTACAATGCAGGAGACCTAGGTTCCATCCCTGGGTGGGGAAGATCCCCTGGAGAAGGGAATGGCAACCCACTCCAGTATTCTTGCCTGGAGTATTCCATGGACAGAGGAGCCTGACAGGCTCTAGCACGTAGGGTCGCAAAGAGTCGGACATGAATGAGCGACTTTCACTACTGACTTGGTTAATGAACATTAATGAAATAAAATTTAAATATCATTTAGTCATCTTTTTTATCCCAGCTAAGAATCCTCAGAAGAAACCACCAAAATCCTTTGGTGAAATACTTAGGTTTAACTAATAATTTTTTTTTTTTCTTTTTTTGAGTCTTCTCTTTTCCTTACTTGCTCCCCTCCAATATCCATCAGCAAAGTCAACAAAAACATATTCTAAATCCATCCCCTTTTCCCTCTAATCTCTAAATGTGCCCTAGTCCAGCTAACAATCATCTCTTACCTGGGACCTTGAATTGTTTCTCTTCCACTCTTGCCCACACCTTAAATAGATCCTCCCTTTAAAATAATCTTTTAAAATAGAATATGTCATTTATCTACTTAAAACCTGCAAAAGCACAAGTAAAATAAAAGCTAAACATGTTACACTATTTAGGTCCTATGTAATCCTGTGCCTGTCTGTCTCCAACCAAATTTAATCTATGTGCTCCAGCCATTTTGGGCTGATTCTGATTCTGCAAACACACCAGGGTCCTGGCACTGGCTCTTTTTTCTATTTCCAACACTGTTTCCTTCATATTTGCTTAGCTGGCCTTTTCTGTTCCAGATTTCCCCGTAGAAATAGAAGCCTTTTTATCACCTAGCTTAAGCAATGCCTCATGACTCTACCTCGTCAGAATATTTTAATTCTCTTCACAGCGCTCGTATTTGATCACTCAGAGAGTTCTCTTATTTGTTTGTTTATTGTCCATCTTCCAATATGTAATAGTAAAGTCCAGGAATATTCTGTGCATGGAAGAGATTATTACAGTGATGGAGAGCACAGGTATTGGCATCAAATAGCTGAGGTTTGAAGCTTTGATGGTAACTGCTATCCTCTGGAAAGTTCTTAACACTTTGCCTCAGTTCCTCACATGTAAGATAGGACTAACATTAGTGTACACTTCATAAAGCTCTTGTGAATATCAAATAAGCTAACCAGGTATTGGTGTATTTTAAGGATCTGAGAAAAGCCATCCACTGTTTACCTCTGGATGTCAACACCTGGAACAATACTCAGTACAAGTGGAAACTTAATAAATACTTTTTTTTTTTTTTTAAAGAAGCAGAGGAAAGAAGAACAATGTACCTCTATTTATTAATATATTGAAGTGATTTGTTCTCTTTTAGAAAAGATTTGTTATTTCCTTTTTTCGGTTCTAAGGTATAGGCATATACCCAAATGGGAATTTATTTTTCACTTTGTACTCCAACTCCTCATGGATGTAAATTACTTTGGAGCTTGAATGGTCTCTCTTATAAAATGGAACTAATAATCCCTGACCTTTAGCACGCCGTAGAAATGTAAGGCAAAAGAGAACTGAAAAACAGCAATAATGTACTGGCTGTTTGTTAATTTAGCTGCCTTCTCTGTGTAACCCCACAGCTGCAATACAAGGCAGTTTCAATTGTAAACTGGAAAGAATATAAATTACGGCTAATTGAAAGTGCCAGGGAGACCCGAAAGATGACAAAATGCAAGTACCCAAATTGGATGTGGGCCAGGCCAGGACTGGTATGTCTGCTCTTAGAAATAATGTGAAGTTTTATGTGGTAAGAATAGCTTGTTAAAATATGGCTGGTGGAAACAGCTGGTACCTCAGTTTCCCCCAGGCTCCTCACAGCCCTATGTTTCCAGGACCAAGTGCCCCTGTTTATGGATGGGGGCACTATGGAAGTTTATGGATGCTTCTTTTTCACAAATGACCACATATTTGCATAGATCTGACTTTATATCACTTAAAACCCAACAGTGCTCCTGGTTTCCTGGTCTGGGATATCTGATGCCCTTTGGGGATAATTTATCTCAGAAACCTCAGGCTATTAATTTGGTTTCAGGTTGGAAACTGCTGCTTCCCCGTTCTTGGGGATAGAATAAAACATAATCTGGTCCTCCCCTTTAGACAACAAAACAGAATTTAATATAATATTTTTCTTTTATGTATCTTGGGCTTTAATTCCATGGCATATAAAGAATACTTGTAAGGTTTTGTTTTTTTTTTACAAATATTTTGTTTATTTTAATGACACTGGTACAGACAATGTCCATTTAAAACCCATATTCCAGGCCAAAAAGTACAAATAAAGTCAAAAAGAGCAGCTTTCTGTTGTATACACTTCTGCATGAATAACTTTAACTGCTAATGAAAATTAGATCTTTTCTAGGATCTTCTGACAAGATTTTTCATCTTAAAATGGTTTCTCTTCAGTGAAGCCATCTTTGGAGTTAGTCATTATTCTCAACATCTCTGTCATTTTGACTCCAACTGGATATTCCTCTTCTTTTGGTCCAGACCCTCAGATTTTAAAAGTAGCTTCAAAGTAAGGAAAGGTCATTTTTCCACAATTCTGTTTTCCAAAAAAGTTCCATTCTCCAGGAATGAAGCAATCACATGCTAGAACTTCAGAGCCAATTGGAAAGTCATAAGGAACACGAGTATTAGTTGATCTTATTTATCACAAGCCTGCAAATGCACAGTCCTAGAAAAGGCGGCCTCTCTATACACATACGTAATTTTAAAAAGGAAAGAGTGATATAAAGGGGGCTGAGGTTTGGTCACCAAAAATCAGCATAATTAAAGGAAACAGTAATGAATAATGGGCACTAGAATTCAAATTACCAGGTGTTTTAAAGAGACAGGGTGGCAGTTTTCGATTCTGTTTTGAACACCACATTACAAAAGAACTATTTTAAAAAAAAAGGATTAAAGGGAAAGAAAAAAAATAAAAAGAGTATCTAAACCGTTGAACGACCCCCTGTTTATTCCTGATAAACTTCAATCACATCTTCCTCCGTTCCCAGTTCTTTTGGAGTGTGATTTATCGGCAATTCTCTGACCTTCAAAGAGAACCTTTGTGAAATCATGGGAACTCCCTGTCTTTGACGGTATGATTGAGTTTCTTGAGATGCGTCGTCATTTTCATTTTGAAGTGAATCTCACTGCTATCCTGTTCGTTGACTTTAATATATTCTCCTTCCTCCTTATCCCCGAAGTCTTCGATCGAAGGTTTTGCTTCCTGGTAAGACATGATGACGGTGGCTTCCCCCCGGGTCTCTGCACACCAGCGGCCTCAGGAAGGTAGAACCTTGCTCCGGGGTTTACAAATCCCTCTCTACGCGACAGCACAACACTGTGGCTAAAGGGACTTCCCCTACGCCTTCTACTTGTAAGATTTATCTATTAAATTTTTATTAGGTTTGCTTTTAATCTGAGATGTATATATATGCTGCTGCTGCTAAGTCGCTTCAGTCGTGCCCGACTCTGTGCGACCCCATAGACGGCAGCCCACCAGGCTCCCCTGTCCCCGGGATTCTCCAGGCAAGAACACCCGAGTGGGTTGCCATTTCCTTCTCCAAAGCATGAAAGTGAAAAGTGAAAGTGGAGTCGCCCAGTGTGTCTGACTCTTCGTGACCCCATGGAGTACAGCGTACCAGGCTCCTCCGTCCGTGGGATTCTAAGTTCATTAATATATTTCAAGGTGTAAGAAAAGTAGGTTTCTTCCTAATACCTATCTGCCTTGTGGTAGTTTCATTATTCCCACTTAACACAAGGGTAAACCTGGAGCTAGGTTAAAAACCTTCCACACAATCCCTCAGCTCCTCCCTGACTAAAGTAGAGATTCCAGCTCAGGCCCAGGTGATCACAGAGCCTCTACTTTTCCATCAACACCCTTCTGTTTTTGAAGAAACTAGATGCAAAAATGTAGAGAAGACAAATAAGCTGGATCCCCACTATCTATGACCTTAAAGAGTTTAAGACCTGGTCATGGAAAATGTAGTATAAACATACTTAAGTAGAGACATTCCCCCTACTGGTCCCAGCCTTTTCCTAGAGCCCAAGTTGTCTTTATTACTGCAATTCAGTCATATCTGACAGTGTCTGTGTCCTGGTTGAAAAAGGGAAAAAAGTGAAAGTGTTAGTTGCTCAGTCGTGTCCAGCTCACTGTGACTCCATGGAATTCTCCAGGCAAGCCATTTCCTTCTCCAGGGGATCTTCCCAACCCAAGGATCAAACCCCAGGTCTCCTGCATTATACACAGATTCTTTACCATCTGAGCCACCTGTGAGACCAAAGGACACCCATGGGCTTGAAGGGCCAAGTGGTCAGAAAAGTTATTACAAATGATAACCTCCAGGAGGCAGAGTTGATATCAGCGTCTCCTACTATAGACATAACCTCTTGCATCTCCATGTAAGAAGAATACATTCCATGCTGCTTGACATGTACCAAATATTACATGTTTGCTGAGGGACTGATTTACTCCTGCATTAAAAGCATCTTGCACTGACCCTGAAGCAAGGCCTCATTAACTGTTGTTAGTGTGATAGCTAAAAGTAGTCATACTGGGGCACCTAGGTTCCAATTTCTGCTTTACCTCTTATTAACTGGGCAACTTTAGACAAATCAATAATCTCTCTGTATCTCAGACTTCTTACCTATAAAATAGAGATCTAAGATTCCCCACTATAAGACTTAAATGAATTGTTGTTCAATCACTAGGTCATGTCCAGCTTTTTGCGACCCCATGAACTACAGCAAGCCAGACTTCCCTGTCCTTCATTATCTCCCTGAGTTTGCTCAAACTCATGTCCACTGAGTCAGTGATGCCCATTTCCATCTCATCCTCTGTCACCCTCTTCTCCTCTTGCTCTCAATCTTTCCCAGCATCAGGGTTTTTTCCAGTGAGTTGACTCTTCTCATCATGTGGCCAAAGTATTGGAGCTTCAGCTTCAGCATCAGTCCTTCCAGTGAATATTCAGGACTGATTTCCCTTAGGATTGACTGTTTGATCTCCTTTCTGTCCAAGGGACTCTCAAGAGTCTTCTCCAGCACCACAGTTTGAAAGCATCAATTCTTTGGTGCTCAGCCTTCTTTATGGTCCAGCTCTCCCATCCATACATGACTACTGGAAAAGCTTTGATTAGATGGACCTTTGTCGGCAAAGTAATACCTCTGCTTTTTAATACACTATATAGGTTTGTCATAGTTATTCTTCCACAGAGCAAGTGTCTTTTAATTTTGTGGCTGCACAGAATGCATTAATATCTGTGCAATGCATAGAACTCTCCAATTTTGATTGAATGAGCTTAAATATTCCCTTATCATGGTCACAAACTTCTGTTCCTTGCTGGGGATTGAAATGTATTTAGTTTGCCCTGCCCAGTGTATAGAATGAAAACTGAATTCGAATGTATTCATAAGGGGCACACACTCTTCATTTTCACACAGCCCTTACTATTGTGTTTCTATACATTCTGCACTCTACAATTCTGTATCATCTGTCACACCTCCAGTACTTTGTCCTAAGACAGTGGTAAAATGCTTAGGGAGGACAAAGACAAGGACTTTAATCCATTAGGATGCCACAGAGATTTGATTCAACACTTCTTAGATGCAATTGTTCAAACAACTGTAAATCCATGTCAAAATATATCATCTAGGCTATGTCTTTATATACACAAATTAATTCTTTAATTCTTTCCTTACAATAGTCTTTGTGGAATATATCTTCCAATGCTATGTAACATTCACACAACAGTCAGAGGTTATATATCAAATGTTAATTGTGGGTTTGTTTTTTTTTTTTTTGCTGTAAAGAAATTCTCAACATTTTATTTACAGAAAGGTATTCTTCTGTTTTGGAAACATGAAAATTTAAAAATACATAGCTTTTCATGTGAATAAATATTTTATTTTTATTACTAGTGGCTAAAAATATGTATCATGTGTCTCATTTTAATTAGACTCCTACTAAAGAACATTTTAATTTGACTCCTACTAAAGAACATTTTAATTTGTTCCAATTTCATTATTATTTTAAACAATATTAAAAACACATCTGTAAATAAAGCTTATGTCCATCTTAGGTCATATTCTTAGGATAAATTCATAAAATTTTATTGCTAGGGTAAATACTTTGTAGGTTTTTGTGGCTTTCCACACATACTATGAAATTTCCCTGTAGAAAAATTTTACAAATTTATACTCTTTTTATACAAGAGTGTGTGAGACAGTTCATGATTAGGGCTTTCTCCCACAAATATACTGGCTCTTTTTCCAGTTTGAAAACAGGGCACTTTAATGTAGCTTTAATTTGAATTTCTTTGAGTAATAGCAAGGTTGAGTATGTCTACAACTTTTCATTGGTTATTTGTAATTTTTCTGTTGTAAATTTCCCATCTATACCTTAATCTAATTTTTCATTTTAAATTGAATGTTCTTACTTTCTGATTAATCTACCAGAATAGATACTTAAAAAACAGTATTTTCTCTAAAAACCCTTTGCAAAGTGTTTCCTGGTAGGTTATTTACTTTGTAATCTTGCTAATTATTTTTCTTGCCTATAGAGTAAAATCAGTAAAATGCTTTCTTTATATTTTCATCTGACTAGGTCATTTACAAAGTCTTCATCTTGATATTTAATGACTATTCATTTGTTCTCTTCTACATTTGTTCTTTTCTATTTTCTTAATTTGTACATGTGGATTTAAATCTATGGTCCTAAAAATTATTATGTGAAAATATATAGGATTTTTTAGGTTTTATTTTACTTGTACTGCTATAGGAAATAAAGCCCACTGGCCCAAACTCAAATAATGGACTTGGAGACACAAGGTACAGAGAGAAGCAAGGCTTTAATGATGGTCTTGCAAGATCAGGTGTCTGCGGGCAGGCACACCTAGGACAGTTACAGCAAATTTTTATTCCTGGTGCACAAATCCCTCCCCAGTTCCTCACTGGCTGAGTTCTATGGGGTTACAATCTTTCTGGAAGTCACCTAAGTCTCACAAGGTATTCTTTCTTCTCCCTTCCCATCCTAAGTCCACATTTCTAAACAAGGCCTTTAGTATATCTCTTTCCAAACATCCTGTTAACTTGGGGGTCTCTCCAGGTGTAAGCTGTTAGGCAAATCTAGTTTGCCAGTAATTTTCCAAGACAAAACTAGCTAGCTCTGAGTGGAAAATAATTTGTTAATAATTTCCACCCACGGCCAGCTCCTTTGCCTTGTAAATGAACCATTTCAAGTTCCATTTCTTACACTGCCTACATAAAAATGAACTCTACCTTTTGTGTATTCTGGAAGAGTACAGGACTAGCTTTGTGTAGCTGTGGGGTTTGACTTTTTTTTTTTTTTTCCTGCCATCACTATTGATCTCCTTGGGGTTCTCTACATTTTGAGTCTGCTTCCTAATTTATATTTTCCTAGAAAAACATTTCTTTGAAAAATTTAAATATATTTACATAATATTAAACATGTTTTTCTCAGTTTTTAAATCTTCTCTGCCATCTCTGAGTATCCTTTTTTCAAATTTAATGCATTGTAATTTTTACTTCTATTTTGCCAGAGATTTGTCAACATCATCTTTTTCTGAAAATCAGCTTTGGGATTCACTTATCAATTTTATATAGTTTTTCCAATCTTATTTATTCTTGATTATATAACACTAAGTCTTAATTTCCTATTTTTAAGATTAATTTACTGTTTTCTTTGTCATTTTATAATATAATATAATAATAATAGTATAATAAAAGCTAAAATTTCCCAAAGTTATTTAATATGGATTATGTTTTTTTCTCTTTGTCTTTCCTGATTTTTCTTGTTTATTCAAGGTATTTAATAAATTTTTATCAGTTTCTGTCTCTATTGAATTTTTAAGTCAGATAGTTTTGCATTAATTTACCATTGGAGTTTCTTCTATGAAAATATTTTAAATGTTAAATTTTGTTTTAAAATGATTTAAAACAGTAAATTTTATCTCTTTCTCTTTTTTTCAATTGGTTTTGGGAGTTTTTATCAGACTTTCTAAGCTTGAATTTTTTATTTGTAATGAGACACAACTTCTTTCACATGGAGAAAGAAAGAAACATTTCTTTCTTTCTATTCTTGGGTTCCAGCTTTTTCAGGATCACAATTGTGTCCTTTCTACTACTGGGTTGATCAACAGAATTCTAAGAGTCAATGAATGTATTCTTTCTAGTTCACATAGTGTTTTTGACACTTAAAATTTAAAAGCTTGTGAAATGCCATTAATATTATAATGCCTTTCTGTAGCCTCACTTATAAACAACAACATACCTGTGAATAATAATATGGAACCACCTAATTTCCTCAAAATCCCGGTGGATTGTGCTTTCCCTGCACATGGTCTATTTTTCTACTTGGATGTATGTAAAGTTCTTTCTTTTATCTATCCATTTAAAAAATTATCCTCAGGTCTCTAATAGCAAGTGTTTCCATTAATTGAGTTTATATAGAAATTTGAATCTTTCTGTTAGGTAGTTAGAATAGGAAAAAGGAGTCCAGAATGGTGGTAGCTAAAAGACAAGGAAGGGAAAAGCTCACGAAAATAGAACAAAGGAAGATCCAAGGATCAGACTGAGGACCTCAGGTAGAACAAACAGCATTCCTGGCTAGCCCAATTTACACAGGGCAGGCCCAGGGGGAGAAAAAAAAAAAAAAAACATATAAAAAGAGGAGCCAAAGGGCAGGGGCGCGCTCTGTCTCTCTGTCTCTCTCTCTCTCACTGTCTCACTCTCTTTCTCATTCTCTCTCTCTCTCCTCTTCACGTCTTTTGGGTCAGCATGCCCTCATGCCTCGCCTAGAGAATGTATTTCCCTTTATTTTCTAAATAAAACTGAGCTGTAACATGGAGCTATAGCACTGATCTGTGTGAGAGCTGTGACATGGTCTGTCCGAGGGCTGTAGCACTGGTCCATCACTTCAGATTTTTGTTGTAACGAGACAGAACCAAGGAAATTACACACTTCCCCAAAATCTATGGTGTGTGACTCAGATTTAAACTGGCTGAAACAACCTTGGTGCAGGACCTGCAAGGAGGAGACCAAGCGCACCAGAACCCAACTCAGTGAAATATCCTGCAGTGGAAGCAAAATGGGAAGAAAACTCAGTGCAGGGGAAGTGACAAGAAGCTCAGTGTGCTGGAAACTAGGACAGCAAATAACAAACTCAGCAGAAAGCTCATGTGGCTCAATCTCACACTCCAGAAGATCTCTGGTTAAGGTAGGAGGTCCTCGCTCCTATGGCTGGAAGAACATATGCCTAGCAAAATCTTAATTCCTTTACAATCTCTGTTTCTAATTTCCTCGAACCCCACATGAACAGGCGAGTGGCAGTGGGTGCAATTGAAGGACTCTGGCAGGGCCTACTCCTCAGTACGTCCCAAAATCTCCACTATCTGCTGGGCCTCAGTAGCTGTTACCCAAGCCGGTGGGGGTTCTTCTGTCCTTAATCTTCTTTGTGCCAGGGATCAGGCCAATGAAAACTGTGAGCACAGGTCAGGTATTTAGCAGATTTTCCAGCAGGTTATGTAGTGGATTCCACTTATTGCAAAAATTCAGAGACACGGCGATAGGTAAGAGGTGGATTTGTTCGGATTCAAAGAGAAGCACACTTCGCAGGGTATGAGCCATTGCAGAGGGCAAGAGGTCATAGAATGTGGTGTGGCTAGATTTTGTGAGCTGGGTGAATTCATATGCTAATGAGTGAGAGGATCATCCCAATCATTGGGGAACCACCCACTCCTTGGAACTGTCCTGCCACCTCTGGATGTGTCATTTAGCTTAGGGATTGGGAATCAAGGTTTAGTTGAATTTAGCTTGTCATCTTGGACCCAACTGATTTTAATTGGTTTATGTTACACCCTTGTGCTGTCATTCTTTCAAAAGCCATGCTCTGCCACCTTCCCTCCTGCTTCATGTTCTTTTCCTGAGCCCCTATCTGGGACCACAATGTTGCCTCTACAATCTTCTGGAGGGACAACCAGAAAATAGCTGGCCCTTGGAAGGGAAATGCTGTATAATATTCAATCCCTCTAGATATTCAGGTCTCCATCTTCCATGTTTCCTACAACATGTGCAACATCAGCATCTCTCAGTGAACCCGCTAGGGCAGGAGACAGGTACACAATGCCCACTAGAAGTCCTTCTGTTGGCATCCCTTCAAAGGCAATTGGGCTTCCAGGGTTAATGTTTGCCACTTTAGGAGTTAGCCCTGCAGGCCATTTGGGCCCAAACCCTTAACACCCTTCTCCTAAAGTTACAAATATACCTCAGGATAAAATCTCCACTCCACTTTTATACAACATCTAGTCTGTTGCCTCTTACCAATTTGTTCTTAAGCTAATTACTAACTCCTACAACTCAGACCCTGCCCCCTTGCAGGCAACATTGCTCCATCCCATCTATTATTAAAATATTAAATGTCCCTAACAGGGCCAGATAATGCACTCCTTTGTCATTACTTCTGTTATTACCTAAAGTGGGTTTATGACAATGAAATGTTTACATCCTAAGCTGCTTTTATGGAGGACTAGGAAGGAAATTAGTGACTTACAATTCCTTAGAGCAGTAAGAGGATAAGGCTGATAAGGCTTGTGACCTTTTCACCAGGTTCCCAGTCACAGAGCACAGGCTTGGATTGCTTTACATCATGATATCTCTTCCCATCTGTAGTGAAAAAACTGGCAATGAGTTTAAATTACAACTCCTTAATCCTATCCAGCACTGGTCATACTAAAGACTGAAGACACCCAAATCCAGCCCAGGGGTCCCAGGAAGTAGACCTGCCTCAACTTGCCTAGGGATCTGGTTGCTGGGAGATTGTCATGCCTCAACCTGCTCAGGTATCTGCCAGTCTGGGGGTGGGGGGTCCCAGGAGGTCAACCTTCCTTGACCTGCCTAGGAATCTGGTCCTCAAAAAGTCCTCACGCCTCAACCTGCTAAGGGATCCTTCAGTCCAGGAGTCCCAGGAGATTGACATGTCTCGACCTGCCCAGGGACCCAATTCTTGGGAAGCTCACATACCTCAACCTGCCTGGGGATTCAATCTCAAGGAGGCTGTCATGCCTCAGCTTGCCTGGGGATCTTCACCCTGACCCAGGGATGCCTGGGTCTCAGGTTGCAACAGTTTTGGGTAGGATAAGTTTCAAAAAGACTCACCCCCTAAGGAAGTCCACCCATGGTAATAGAAGGAAGCCTATCACTTGTGGGACTGTGCCCAGTCTCAGCAATAACTCAGGAACCCAAAAAGAACCCCACTGCTTTTCTGGAAAAGCTAAAAGAGGCCCTCCAAAAGTTTACCAATCTGGACTTAGAGTCTTATGAGGGACAGGTAATTTTAAAGGACAAATTCCTGTCCCAATATGCATCAGACATCAGGATAAAGTTACAACAGCTATAGCAGCAGGACTCTGTTGCCTCTATAGATGAGATGCTCCAGACAGCCACCAACACCTTTTATAACAGAGAATAAGAGAAGGGGGCCAAGGCCCAGGAAAGGGAGACAAGGAAAGAGATAAGGCATGCCCAGATACTGGCCGCCCTCCAGGGAAGCCCTATGGCAAACCCTGAGTCCTTGAAGGACAAGGCACCAGGCAAATGCCTAATCTGTAGACAGGCAGGGCACTGGGCCAAAGAGTGTCCAAACCCTGACAAGTCTCCTAAAATGGCTTGCTACAAATGCCATCAGTTGGGACATTAGGCAGCTTTCTGCCCTCAGGACCCAAGAACCTCAAGGTCAATTACCAAGACTTCCCTCATGATGGTTCAACAGCACTGAAGTGGCCCACTCCAGCCAGCTCACCTGTCACAGATAACCATCACGGGGCTGGAGCTAAGGGTGCAACTGGATGTGGCAGGTAGGTCTGAGAATTTCTTGGTTGACACAGGGGCTACCTACTCTGTCCTGACCTCCTACTCCAGAGCCTTCTCCTCCCAAACCTGTACCATTTTTGGTACTACAGGAAAAACAATTACAAAGAGATTCACTTGAGCACTTTGTTGCTGGGATGGACAAATATTTTCCCACCAGTTTCTAGTGGTCCCTGACTGTCCTCCTCCCTTATTGGGAAGAAATCTCTCCCTGCCTTCAAAACCTTGCAGCTATTGCAATCTTGATAGAAGATGCTTTAAAATTCTCTTTTGGGGGCAAAGTAACTATTTTTACCAGCCTCCAAATGAAACAACTACTAAATGGAAAAATCCATTTATGGCCTGATCAAAGAATCCTCAGATATCAAGTACTGCTGATGGAAAATCCAGGCCTCACAATATCCCCTTGTGAGGGTCTTAACTCAGCCACCCTCCTGCCTACCACTGAGGGCTCTCTCCCCTTTCAACCTTGCCTAGAAACCTTGGACCACTGGACAAAACCCCAAGAGGGATTGTCAGAAGATTCTTTGACCAATCCTGAGGAAATCTGGTACACTGATGGAAGCACTTGGTCTTGGATGGAAAAAGAAAAGCCAGATGTGCAATAGTCTCCAATCTGAGACCATAGAGACTAAACCTTTGTCACCAGGTACTTCAACCCAATTAGCTGAGCTCATAGCCCTGACTTGAGCTTTAAGAGCTGGGAAAAGGAAAAAAAGTAGTCATTTATAC
This sequence comes from Bos javanicus, assembly GCF_032452875.1. Lineage (NCBI taxonomy): Eukaryota > Metazoa > Chordata > Mammalia > Artiodactyla > Bovidae > Bos > Bos javanicus. Next base: position 54,192,617 of record NC_083876.1, read on the forward strand.
TGACATATGCCTTTCTTGTGCTACATGCACATGCTGCTATTTGGAAAGAAAGAGGCCACTTGACCACCCGAGGGTCCTCAATCAAATATGGTGATCAAATCCTTAGACTCTTGGAGGCAGTCCATCTGCCCACTGAGGTTTCAGTCTCCCACTGTAAAGGACACCAAAAAGGGAGCATGGAAGTGACAAAAGGGAACCAAGGAGCTGATCAGGCAGCTAAGAGAGCAGCATTATAGAACAATGACCTAATAGGAGTTGCCACCTTAGTTCCACAGGCTAATTTGCCAGAAACTCCTTCATATACTGAAGGTGAGGCCCTTAAGCTAAGAGTGAGGGCTTTCAAGAAGATCACATGGGGTGGTTCCAAAAGAAAGGACTCCTTTTTCTGCCTGGGAACCTCCAACGGAAGTTGGTTAACTCCTTACATGCCACCACTCATTTTGGGGAAAAGGCCCTCCAAAGATTACTAGAAAGGCCCTTGAGAGGAACAGGCCTCCAAATGACCATAAGGCAAGTGGTCTCCTCTTGTCCCACTTGCCAATTAAACAGCCCCCAATGAGCTCGAAGACCCCAGATGGCCCAGCCTGTCCAACGACGTGGGACCTACCCAGGACTGTAACACGCCAGACTTCCCTGTCCATCACTGACTCCCGGAGCTTGCTCAAATGCATGTGCATTGAGTGGGTGATGCCACCCAACCATCTTATCCTCTGTTGTCCTCTTCTCCTTCTGCCTTCAATCTTCCCTGAATCAGGGTCTTTTCTAATGAGTCAGTTCTTAACATAAGGTAGCCAAAGTATTAGAGTTTCAGCTTCAGCATCAGCTTCAGCATCAGTCCTACCAATGAATATTCAGGATTGATCTCCTTTAGAAATGACTGGTTTGATGTCCTTTCAGTCCAAGGGACTCTCAAGAGTCTTCTCCGACGCCATAGTTCAAAAACATCAATTCTTCAGCACTCAGCTTTCTTTATAGTCCAACTCTCACATCCATACATGACTTTTGGAAAAACCATAGCTTTGATTAGATGGACTTTTGTCAGCATCGTAATATCTCCACTTTTTAATATGCTGTCTAGGTTGATCATAGCTTCTCTTTCAAGGAGCAATCATCTTTTAATTTCATAGCCTAGTCACCATCTGCAGTGATTTTGGAGACCAAGAAAATAAAGTCTCTCATTGTTTGCATTGTTTCCCCATCTATTTGCCATGAGGTGATGGGACCAGATGCCATAATCTTCATTTTTTGAATGTTGAATTTTATGCCAGCCTTTTCACTCTCCTCCTTCACTTTCATCAAGAGGCTCTTTATTTCCTCTTCACTTTCTGCCATAAGGGTGGTGTCATCTGCAAATCTGAGGTTATTGATATTTCTCCAGGCAATCTGGATTCTAGCTTGTACTTCATCCAGCCTGGTATTTCACATAATGTATTCTGGATGTAAGTTAAATAAGTAGGGTAACAATATACAGCCATGATGCACTCCTTTCCCGATTTGGAACCAGTCTGTTGTTCCATGTCCAGTTCTAACTGCTGCTTCTTGACCTGCATACAGATTTCTCAGAAGGCAGGTAAGGTGGTTGGATAGTCCCATCTCTTGAAGAATTTTCCACAGTTGGTATCTACACAGTCAAAGGCCTTGTTGTAATTATTAAAGTAGAAGTAGATGTTTTTCTGGAATTATCTTGCTTTTTCTCTGATCCAATGCATGTTGGAAATTTGATTTCTTGTTCCTCTGCCTTTTCTAAATCCAGATTGAATATCTGGAAGTTCACAGTTCACGTACTGCTGGAGCCTGGGTTGGAGAATTTTGAGCATTACTTTATTAGCATGTGAAAAGAGTACAATTGTGTGGTAGTTTGAGCATTCTTTGGAAGTGCCTTTCTTTGGGATTGGAATGAAAACTGACCTTTTCCAGTCCTGTGGCCACTGCTGAGTTTTCCAAATTTGCTGGCATATTGAGTGCAGCACTTTCACAGCATCATCTTTTAGGATTTGAAAGAGCTCAAGTGGAATTCCATCACCTCCACTAGCTCTGCTGGTAGTGATTCTTCCTAAGGCCACATGACTTCATATTCCAGGATATCTGGCTCTAGGTGGATAATCACACCATCGTGGTTATCTGGGTCATGAAGATCTTTTTTTGTACAGTTCCTCTGTGTATTCTTGCCACCTCCTCTTAATATCTTTTGCATCTGTTAGGTCCACACACTTTCTGCCCTTTATTGTACACATCTTTGCATGAAAGTTCCCTTGGTATCTCTAATTTTCTTGAAGAGATCTCTAGTCTTTCTCATTCCATTGTTTTCCTCTATTTCTTTGCATTGATCACTAAGGAAGGCTTTCTTTTCTCTCCTTGTATTCAAATGGGTATATCTTTCCTTTTCTCCTTTGCTTTAGCTTCTCTTCTTTTCTCAGCTATTTGTACAGCTTCCTCAAACAACCATTTTGCCTTTTGCATTGCTTTTTCTTGGGGATGGTCTTGATCACTGCCTTCTGTACAATGTCATGAACCTGTTTATAGTTGTTCAGGTACTCTGTCTATCAGATCTTTATCCCTTGAAACTGTTTGTCACTTCCACTGTATAACCATAAAGGATTTGCTTTAGGTAATACCTGAATGGTCTATTTGTTTTCCTTATTTTCTTCAATTTAAGTCAGAATTTGGCAATAAGGAGTTCATGATCTGAGCCATGGTCAGCTCCTGGTCTTGTTTTTCCTGACTGTATAGAGCTTCTGTATCTTTGGCTGTAAAGAATATAATGAATCTGATTTGGGTATTGACCACATGATGTCCATGTGTAGAGTCTTCTCTTGTGTTGTTGGAAGAGAGTGTTTGCTATGACCAGTGCATTCTCTCAGTAAAACTCTGTTTGCCCTTGACATTCTTCATTTTGTACTCCAAAGCAAAATTTGCCTGTTACTCCAGGTTCTCTCTTGACTTCCTACTTTAAATGTTGGCTATATTCAGTACATATACAAGATATCATTATAGTTTATTTATTTTATATATAGTATTTTGTATTTCTTAATCCTCTGTGGCTACCTTGCCCTTCTACCTTCCCTCTCTCTACTGGTAATCACTAGTTTGTTCTCTATGGTACATGTACTTAGATTTTCTTACAGTCATTTGTTTGTTTAATTCTTTAGATTCCATATTAAAGTGATAATGTATAGTATATTGTCTTTCCCTTGTGACTTATTCACTAGGCATAAATACCCTCCAGGTCCATCCATGTTGTAAAAGTTTACTCCTTTTTATGGCTGAGTGATATCCGATTATGTGTGTGAGTTATTACACACACATCAGAGCTTCTTTATTCATTCATCTGTTGAGGGACACTTAGGTTGCTTCCATATCTTAGCTCTTACAAATAAAGCAGCTATGAACATTGATGTGCGTGTATCTTTTTTTTATATTTTATTATTATTATTTACTTTACAATATTGTATTGGTTTTGCCATACATCAACATGCATTAGTGTTCTTTGACCATGTATCCAGCAGTAGAATTACTGGATGATATAGTAGTTCCATTTTTAGTTTTTTGAGGATTCTCCATACTGTTTTTCCATAGTAATTGTACCAATTTTCATTCCTACCAATAGTGTACTAGGATTTCCTTTTCTGTATATTCTTGCCAATATTTTTTATTTGTGGCCTTTTTGATTCCCATTCTGACAAGTGTGATATGATGTTATTATGGTTTTGATTTGCATTTTTGCAGTGATTAGCAAAAGCAATATTGAGCATCTTTCATGTGCCTGTAGATGATCTATCTTCTCTGGAAAAACATCTATTCAAGTCTTCTGCCCATTTTATGACAGGGTTTTCTTTTTCTATTTAATTGTATGAACTATTTCTATATTTTGGGTAATAACTCCTTATTGAATATAGTGTTTGTCAATATTTCTCCCATTTGCTAGATTGTTTCTTCATTTTTTCAGTGGTTTCCTTTGCTATACAAAAGCTTTTAAATTTAATTAGGTCCCACTTGTTTATTTTTGCTTTTGTATCCTTTGCCTTAGGAGACAGAGTCAAAAAATATTGCTATGACTTTTGTCAAAGAGTGTTTTGCCTGTGTTTTCTTCTAGGAGTTTTATGGTTTGGGGGCTAATGTTGGCCTTTACTCCATTTTGAATTCACTTTTATACATGATATAATAAAATATTCTAATTTAATTATTTTACATGTAGCTGGCACCTGGTCCCATCCCTTCATGGCAAATAGATGGGGAACAATGAAAACAGTGACAAAACTATTTTGGGAGGCTCCAAAATCACTGCAGATGGTGACTGTAGCTATGAAATCAAAAGATGCTTGCTCCTTGGAAGAAAAGTTATGACCAACATAGACAGCATATTAAAAAGCAGAGACATTACTTTGCCAACAAAGGTCTGTCTAGTCAAAGCTTTGGTTTTTCCAGTGGTCATGTATGGATGTGAGAGTTGGACTATAAGGAAAGCCGAGCACTGAAGAATGGATGCTTTTGAACTGTGTTGTTGGAGAAGACTCTTGAGAGTCCCGTGGACTGCAAGGAGCTCCAACCAGTCCATCCTGAAGGAAATCAGTCCTGAATATTCATTGGAAGGACTGATGCTGAACCTGAAACTCTAATACTTTGGCCACCTGATGCAAAGAACTGACTCATTGGAAAAGACCCTGATGCTGGGAAAGATTGAAAGTGGGAGGAGAAGGGGACAACAGAGGATGAGATGGTTGGATGGCATCACCAACTCAATAGACATGAGTTTGAGTAAGCTCTGGGAGTTGGTGATGGACAGGGAAGCCTGGCATGCTGCAGTCCATGGGGTCACAAAGAGTTGGACATGACTGAGCGACTGAACTGAACATTCTAGTTTTCCCAGCACCATTTATTGAAGAGACCATCTTTTCTTTATTGTCTATTCTTACCTCTGTTGTTGAAGATAAATTGATGATAAGAGTGTGGGTTTATATCTGAACTCTCTATTCTGCTCCAGTGATCTACATGTCTGTTTTTTGTGCCAGTACCATTCTACTTTGATTAATGTAGCTTTGTAGCATACATACATACAACCCTGAAAACAGGGAGTGTGATACCTACAGCTTTGTTCTTCTTCTATTTTTTTTTTTTTTGTTAATTTGCTTTGGATATTCAGGGTTTTTTGTGTTCCCATATAAATTTTAGGATTACTAAAATTAGTAGTTCTGTGAAAAATGTCATGGATGTTTTAACAGGAATTGCAATAAGTCTATAGATTGTTATGGGTAATATGGATACTTTAATAATATTAATTCTTCCATCTCATGATAACTGGATATCTTTCTAGCTCTTTGTCATCTTCACTTTCCCTCATCAGTGTTTTATAGTTTTCAGAGTATATATCTTTCACCTCCTTGGTTAATTTTATTCCTACATACTTTATTTTTTTTGATGTGATTTTTAGATGGAGCTGTTATCTTTGTCTTTCTGATATTTCAGTATTAATGTATAAGAAAATCAACATATTTCTACACATTAATCTTGTATCCATCAACTTTACTGAATTCATTAGTTTCAATAGTGTTTTGGTGGAAACTTTAGGGCTCTCTCTATATAATAACTTGACATCTGAAAATGGTGACAGTTTTATTCTTTCAGTTTGGATGCTTTTATATCCTTTCCTTATCTGATCACTGTGGGTCTGACTGCCAAGAAAGTGAAAGAAAGTGAAGTCACTCAGTCGTGTCTGATTCTGCTACTCTATGAACTGTAGGCTGGCAGGCTCATCTATTTGGGATTTTCTAGGCAAGAATACGGAGAAGGCAATGGCACCCCACTCCAGTACTCTTGCCTGGAAAATCCCATGGATGGAGGACCTGGTAGGCTGCAGTCCATGGGGTCACTAAGAGTCGGACACGACTGAGGGATTTCACTTTAACTTTTCACTTTCATGCATTGGAGAAGGAAATGGCAACCCACTCCAGTGTTCTTGCCTGGAGAACCCCAGGGATGGCCGTCTATGGGGTCGCACAGAGTCGGACACAACTGAAGCGACTTAGCAATAGCAGTAGCAGGCAAGAATACTGGAGTAGGTTGCCTTTTCCTTCTCCAGGGTATCTTCCCAACCCAGGGAGTGAGCCTGGCTCTCCCGCATTGCAGGCTGACCCCTTACCATTTGAGCCGCCAGGCCAAGACTATATTAAATAGAAATAATGAGAGTAGGCATTTTTGCTTTTCCCCTCATTTTAGAGGAGAAACTTTCAGCTTTTCATCACTGAGTATGATGTTAATTATGGGTTTTTCATAAATTGTCTTTATTGGATTGTGATATGTTCTCTCTATACCAGCTTTGATGAGAACTTTTCTTGTCACAAATGAATGTTGAATTTTATCTGAAAACAGAGACATTACTTGCCAACAGAGGTCTGTCTAGTCAAGGCTATATAAGGTTTTTCCAGTAGTCATGTATGGATGTGAGAGTTGGACTGTGAAGAAAGCTGAGTGCTGAAGAATTGATGCTTTTGAACTGTGATGTTGGAGAAGACTCTTGAGAGTCCCTTGGACTGCAAGGAGATCCAATCAGTCCATTCTAAAGGAGATAGGTCCTGGGTGTTCTTTGGAAGAAATGATGCTAAAGCTGAAACTCCAGTACTTTGGCCACCTCATGCGAAGAGTTGACTCATTGGAAAAGACTCTGATGCTGGGAGGGATTGGGGGCAAGAAGAGAAGGAGACGACAGAGGATGAGATGGCTAGATGGCATCACTGATTCGATGGACGTGAGTCTGAGTGAACTCCGGGTGTTGGTGATGGACAGGGAGGCCTGGTGTGCTGCGATTCATGGGGTCGCAAAGAGTCAGACATGACTGAGCGACTGAACTGAACTGAACTGAACTGATGGTTTATCTTTCCTTTTGTTTGTATAGTGATTGATTTGTGAATACTAAACCATCCTTGAATCCCTGGAATAGATCTTACTCAATAACGGTGTATGATCCTTTTTATATATTGTTGAATTCAATTGCTAATATTTTGGTGCATCTATATTTATCAGAGATATTGGCAGTAATTTTTTTTTTTTTTTGGTAATGGTTTTGTCTGGTTTTGCTATCAGAGTAATGGTAGGTTCATAAGATGAACTGGTGAGTGTTTGTTCTGTTCTTTTCAATTTTTTGGAATAGTTTGAGAAGTATAGGTATTATAAAAAATATTTTTTAATTGGAGGAAAATTGCTTTACAGTCTTGGGTTTGTTCTGCCATAGAACAACAAGAATAAACCATAATTATACTTATATCGCCTCCTTTAGCCTCCCCACATCTCACCTCTCTATGTCATCACAGAGCACCAGAGTGGGCTCCCTGTATTATATAGCAATTTCTCACCAGCTTTCTATTTTACACATGATAGTGTATGTATGTTGATGGTAATAGGACTTGTATATTTTTGGAATACTCCTGTTAATTTGTCTTGTCCTGGACTTTTATTTGCTGGGAGTTTTTAAATTACTAATTCAAGTGATTTATTTGTTTAGATTGTCTACTTCTTCCAGATTCATCTTGAAAGATTGTATATTTCTAAAAACTTATCTGTTTATTCTAGATTGTCTAATTTATTGAAATAAAACTCTTTGAAGTATTCTCTTATGATATTTTGTATCTCTGTGATATTAGTTGCTATTTCTCCTCTTTCTTTTCTTATTTTATTTGGGTTCTCTTTTTCTTGATGCATCTCACTACAGGCTTATCAATTTTGTTTATCTTTTCAGAAAACAGCTCTTGCTTTCATTGATCTTTTCTAGTTTTGATATGTATTTTAATTATTTCCTTACTGATATTTATTATTTTCTTTTACCTTTTGCTGACTTTGGGCATTGTTTGTTATTCTTTTCCTTCCTAATTCCTTTAGATAGTGGGTTAGGGTTGTTTGAGATTTTTGTTTTTTGTTTCTTGTTTCCTGAGGTAGTCCTGTATCACCATGAACTTCCCTCTTAGAACTGCTTTTGCCTCATTACACAAATTTTAGAAGTTGTGTTTTCATTTTCATTTCTCTTGAGGTAAGTTCTAATTTCCTCTTTGATTTATCCATTGACCTATTTGTTTTTTAATAGCATGTTGTTTAATCTCCATGGTTTGTGTTTTTCCAATTTTTCTTCTTGTAATTGATTTCTAATTTCAACATTTGTATTTTTTTTTAATTGCTTTCTACAATTTCTGTTCTCTTAAATTTACTGAAACATGTTTAGGGGCATGGAATGTGATCTATCCTGGAGATTGATATACCTGTGTACTTGAAAAGAATGAGTTTATGTTTCTTGTAGCCCAGTCATTCATCCCACTGTTTTTCAAACCAGCTAAGAGGACTTGTCTCCCCAGTGTTGAACCCTAGGCCTGGGGCCTCCAATAAGTGGTTTGGAATGCTCACTTCTATTAGAGGATCTCTGGGCCTGTGTAATCTCCCACTTCTTCTGTGCCTCTCCTAGGTCCTGACCCGCTTGTTTCTATTTCCTTAACAATTGACTCCATGTGGATCTTTCTTACATCCTTGGTTGTATAAGAGTGTGCTGTCTGCAGTTTATTTCAGTGAGAATTGTTCCACATGTAGATGTATTTTAGATGTATTCATGGGATAGGTGAGCTCTCTGTCCTTGTATTTTTTCATCTTTATTTCTTCCATCACTTTAACTTTTAATGCGTTTTGGACCGATCATTTTTAATTTTTTCTTGTTGTTGTTCAGTGGGTCACTCATGTCTCACTCTTTGCCACCCCATGAATGGAGCATTCCAGGCTTCCCTGTCCTTCACTACGTCCAGAGTTTGCTCAAACTCTGTCCACTGAGTCGAGGATGCCCTCCAATCATCTCATCCTCTTTTGCCCCCTTCTCCTCTTGCTTTCAATCTTTCCCAGCAGCAGGGTCTTTTCCAATGAGTTGGTTCTTTGCATCAGGTGGCCAAAGTGTTGAACCTTCAGTTTCAGACCAATCCTTCCAATGAATATTCAGGGTTGATTTACTTTAGGATTGACAAATTTTATCTCCTTGCAGTCCAAGGGACTTTCCAAAGTCTTCTCCAGCACCACAGTTTGAAAGCATTAATTCTTTGGCTATCAGCCTTCTTTATGGTCCAACCTTTACATACATACATGACTACTGGAAAAACCATAACTTTGAATATATGGACCTCTGGCGGCAAAGTAATATCTCTGCTTTTTAATATGCTATCTAGGTTTATTACAGCTTTTCTTTCAAGGAGCAAGAGTCTTTTAATTTTGTGGCTGGAGTCATCGTCCACAGTGATTTTGGAACCCAAGAAAATGAAATCTGTCACTGTTTCCACTTTTTCCCCATCTACTTGCCATAAAGTGATGGGACTAGATGCTATGATCTTAGTTTTTTGAATGCTGAGTTTTAAGCCAGCTTTTTCACTTTCCTTTTTCATCTTCATCAGGAGGCTCTTTAGTTCATCTTCACTTTCTGCTATTAAAGTGGTATCTGTATATCTAAGGTTGCTGATATTTCTCCCAGCAATCTTGATTCCAGCTTGTGAGTCATCTAGCTCAGGATTTTTCAGGATGTACTATGCATATAAGTTAAATAAGCAAGGTGACAATATTCAGCCTTGATGTACTCCTTTCCCAATTTTGAGCCAGTGTGTTGTTCCATGTCTGGTTCTAACTGTTGCTTCTTGTCCTGCATACAGGTTTCTCAGGAAGCAGGTAAGGTGATCTGGTATTCCCATCTCTTTAAGAATTTTCCACAGTTTGTTGTGATCCACACAGTCAAAGGCTTTAGCATAGTCAGTGAAGCAGAAGTGGATGATTTTTTGGAATTCCTTTGCTTTTTCTGTGATCCAGTGGATGTTGGCAATTTGATCTCTGGTTCTTCTGGCTTCTAAATCCAGCTTGTACATCTAAAAGGTCTAGGTTCATGTAACATTAAAGCCTGTCTTGAAGGATTTTGAGCATAATCTTGCTAGCATGTGAAATAAATGTAGTTGTACGGTAATTTGAACATTCTTTGGCATTGCCTTTCTTTGGGATTGGAAAACTGACCTCTTCCAGTCCTGTGGCCACTGCTGACTTTTCCAAATTTTTTCATTTCTTCTTATCCCTTTACAAATAACTTTAGAAGGCTGTGCATTGTATTCTACTGAAATAATGTGGTTTTGTGTAGACAAGGAGACATGAACGTAAATTCTAATTGTGTTTCATTCATTGATTTGGGCAATTTTCTTAAATGCTTTTCTTTATTACTGATTATGAAAAAGTTATGTATCACACAAAATTTGTATAAGGATTTAAAGAACATGATATATAAATATAAAACATTTAGCAGAATGTTTGCCATATATATGTATGTATATATACATATATAATAAATAATTGTTAATTTCATTAAGTTACAGTATTTTGTTTTCAGATGGTCATTATTATTGAGGTTAAGAGTGATTGTAAGTTGTATCTCTGGGAAGCAGGCTCTGAACTGGAGTTAGGAGTGTAAGATTTTTATCAAGGAGGACAAAAGCCTTCAGGCTGCAATCCAGATCTGCTTTCAAAGAAAAGAGAGAGTCTCAGACTGAGATAGTGATCTGCCAAATTTCTATCTGGCCAAGGGGGCTTTGGCTCAAAATAACCCACTATAGGAGACTCAGAATGGGCAAAAATGCCAAACCTAGTACCTCTTGCACATTCTTCATGCAGGAATCAGCAAAAAGTCCAGGAAGAATGTAGTGTTTGTTTACAGATTCAGGCATTGTAGTTAGACACTGCCAGCCAACTGCACTTTTTGCAGCCAGATAGCAAACTCTTGAAGAGGGATCCCAACAGTACCTCTCATGTTGCCCTGTAGGGTTGTGGAGCAAGATTGCCTGTGTGCATTCAAATCTGACCACCCACCCCCATCCCTTATTCATTGGTAGATTGTAAGGAAGGGGCTTAACCTCTTTATCTTTGGCTTCCTTATCTGTAAAATGAGAAAAATAACAGTAGCTACTATAGCAGTGCTGTGCAGGTTAAATTAAATAATGCACATAAAGTACTTAGAATAATATCTGAAACAGAGCAGAGACTCAAAATATTTACCATTATTATTGGCATATTCTTACATATTTTGCCTCTTCCTTGGTTATTTTCTTGCCTATATACCCTCTTCTTGCATCTTTTGTATACAGTCTTTTCTAAAAAAAAAACATATTTTGCTGTGATCCTAAAACTGCTCTAAAAAATAGTCTTAAAAAAAACACAACACTTTATGGATCCTTATCATTGCTTACATGCTTTTTCTCACACTTATTCCCCACTCTTGTTCAGTGCAAATAATTGCATTTATTAATATTTCATTCAATAATCACATTTAGTATAGGTAAGATGAGAGTCTACATGAGAATTTTCATGCCAAAACCTTGCAGAGTCAATGAATTTGTTCCACAGTATGAACAAAATAAGCTTCTCTGAGGGCAACTCATAAGCACTCTGTGCTGTATCCTTCCCAGATAAAAAGAAGTTATTTTATATCCATCAAAGTGGAAATAAGGTTTAGGTTAGTGGACCAGAAAAATATTACCTGTTTTGACATAAATACAATGGAACAATTCCAAAGAAATCCAATTTTGAACAGCACTGCATTCAAGGATTAGAAAGTTTCAGAAGATTTGGGAGCTCTGAATGCTTTTTGTTGTTTGAGGTGCTCTCTTGAGATTAGTGGAGCATTAATATGACAAGCCAGCCTTATCCTTGTGCTCTTTCCATTTCCTAAAAAATGTAATCATTTATATTCAGTCTCACCCATGCCAAGAATCTGAAGGTTTTTAGATGCATCATCCTTTGAAGAAGATACTCTAGAGCAATCCCAAGGCCACCACTAGAATTTACATGGAAAAATAGAAACCATGCACTATTAAACTATGATTGTAGAGAGAAATTGGATTGTTTCGACCAACTTGACAGTCGTGATTTTTCTTTTTAAAATTTCATATATTTTTCATCATGTGATAATGACAGCATGACTCTTAGAGAAGATATTGAATCTGAGTCCTTTTGTCATCATACTCCAATTATCTTCCTTCAAACATTGTCCTTTCAGTCATTTATTTGTTCAGTAAATATATACTGAGCAACTACTCTGTGGTTGCTTTATTTCTAGGTACAGTGGTATAGAAGTGAAGAATTGAAAGAACATTCATTCTGCAGCTTAAAATTCTCCATTACCATTAGAATAGAATTCTTATATTGCCTACAAGGCCAAATCAGTACTTGAGCCGCTGCCTGTGTCTATGAGCTAAGTCATCTAAGATCCTCAAATCTTATGGTTTCTTCTCTTTTTTCAGATTGCATCTCAAAGGGTAACCTCACAGAGAATTCTCTGGCCTAACATAGCTTGCAGCTCCACTCTCCAGTTGCTATCACTTAATACTGTTAATATTTTTAATCAAAAATAATCATTATTGGAAATTATCTTATTTGTTTTTAACCATTGATTGATTTTTTTTCATAGTGTTCATGGCTTTCCTGGTTTTAGGACTCCATTTGACAGTCACCTACTATCCATTTATGCCTTGTCTCCAGGATCCCATGATCACTTTTTACTTAGTGCTGAGTACTCTCTGAGTTGCAATGTTTGGTTTAGACTGCTACCAGCACTGACATGCAGGCTATGTGAGGATGAGAACTACAGTTTCATATTCACAGTTGTAGGTCCTGGAGCAATGCACAGTACACAGTGCTTTCTCAAAAAAAAAAAAAAATTTATTCAGCAAATTAATGACAGTTTAAAACTTTGTGTAATATTTACCACTTAGTTACTATGTGCTATTTCAACTGTTTCACACAAAAAGGGGAAAAAGACATAAATAAGCTTAATTTCCCTTCTCCTTTTCAAAAGTCTTGCATTCCTTCTATAAAATGGTTCAGTTCAGTTCAGTTTAGTCGCTCAGTCATGTCCGACTCTTTGCGACCCCATGAATCGCAGCACGCCAGGCCTCCATGTCTATCACCAACTCCCGGAGTTCACTCAGACTCACGTCCCTCGAGTCAGTGATGCCATCCAGCCATCTCATCCTCTGGCGTCCCCTTCTCCTCCTGCCCCCAATCCCTCCCAGCATCAGAGTCTTTTCCAGTGAGTCAACTCTTTGCATGAGGTGGCCAAAGTACTGGAGTTTCAGCTTTAGCATCATTCCTTCCAAAGAAATCCCAGGGCTGATCTCCTTCAGAATGGACTGGTCGGATCTCCTTGGAGTCCAAGGGATTCTCAAGAGTCTTCTCCAACACCACAGTTCAAAAGCATCAATTCTTTGGCGCTCAGCCTTCTTCACAGTCCAACTCTCACATCCATACATGACCACTGGAAAAACCACAGCCTTGAATAGACAGACCTTTGTTGGCAAAGTAATGTCTCTGCTTTTGAATATGCTATCTAGGTTGGCCATAACTTTCCTTCCAAGGAGTAAGCGTCTTTTAATTTTATGGCTGCAGTCACCATCTGCAGTGATTTTGGAGCCCGTAAAAATAAAGTCTGACACTGTTTCCACTGTTTCCCCATCTATTTCCCATGAAGTAATAGGACCAAGATGCCATGAGCTTTAAGCCAACTTTTTCACTCTCCTCTTTCACTTTCATCAAGAGGCTTTTTAGTTCCTCTTCACTTTCTGCCATAAGGGTGGTGTCATCTGCATATCTGAGGTTATTGATATTTCTCCCGGCAATCTTGATTCTAGCTTGTGCTTCTTCCAGCCCAGCGTTTCTCATGATGTACTCTGTGTATAAGTTAAATAAGCAGGGTGACAATATACAGCCTTGATGAACTCCTATTCCTATTTGGAACCAGTCTGTTGTTCCATGTCCAGTTCTAACTGTTGCTTCCTGACATGCATATAGGTTTCTGAAAAGGCAGGTCAGATGGCCTGGTATTCCCATCTCTTTCAGAATTTTCCACAGTTTTTTGTGATCCACACAGTCAAAGGCTTTACATAGTCAATAAATCAGAAATAGATGTTTTTCTGGAACTCTCTTGCTTTTTCTATGATCCAGCAAATGTTGGCAATTTGATCTCTGGTTCCTCTGCCTTTTCTAAAACCAGTGTGAACATCTGGAAGTTCACGGTTCACATATTGCTGAAGCCTGGCTTGGAGAAATGTTGAGCATTACTTTACTAGTTTGTGAGATGAGTGCAATTGTGAGGTAGTTTGAGCATTCTTTGGCATTGCCTTTCTTTGGGATTGGAATAAAAACTGACCTTTTCCAGTCCTGTCGCCACTGTTGAGTCTTCCAAATTTGCTGGCATATTGAGTATAGCACTTTCACATCATCATGTCTCAGGATTCGAAAGAGCTCCACTGGAATTCCATCAGCTCCACTAGCTTTGTTTATAGGGATGCTTTCTAAGGCCCACTTGACTTCACATTCCAGGATGTCTGGCTCTAGGTGACTGATCACACCATCATGATTATCTTGGTCGTGAAGATCTTTTTTGTACAGTTCTTCTGTGTATTCCTGCGACCTCGTCTTAATGTCTTCTGCTTCTGTTAGGTCCATACCATTTCTGTCCTTTATAGAGCCCATCTTTGCGTAAAATGTTCCCTTGCTGCTGCTGCTGCTGCTGCTGCTATGTCGCTTCAGTCGTGTCCGACTCTGTAGGACCCCATAGATGGCAGCCCACCAGGCTCCCCTGTCCCAGGGATTCTCTAGGCAAGAACACTGGAGTGGGTTGCCATTTCCTTCTCCAATGCATGAAAATGAAAAGTGAAAGTGAAGTGGCTCAGTTGTGTCTGACTCCTAGAGACCCCATGGACTGTAGCCCACCAGGCTCTTCCATTCATGGGATTTTCCAGGCAAGAGTACTGGAGTGAGGTGCCATTGCCTTCTCTGAAATGTTCCCTTATTATCTCTAATTTTCTTTAAGAGATCTCTAGTCTTTCCCATTCTGTTGTTTTCCTCTATTTCTTTGCATTGATCTCTGAGGAAGGCTTTCTTATCTCTTCTTGCTATTCTTTGGAACTCTGCATTCAGATGCTTATATCTTTTCTTTTCTCCTTTGCTTTTCAGTTCTCTTCTTTTCACAGCTATTTGTAAAGCATCCTCAGACAGCCATTTTGCTTTTTTGCATTTCTTTTCCATGGGGATGGTCTTGATCCCTGTCTCCTGTACAATGTCATGAACCTCATTCCATAGATCATCAGGCACTCTATCTATCAGATCTAGTCCCTTAAATCTATTTCTCACTTCCACTGTATAATCATAAGGGATTTGATTTAGGTCATACCTGAATGGTCTAGTGGTTTTCCCTACTTTCTTCAATTTAAGTCTGAATTTGGCAATAAGGAGTTCATGATCTGAGCCACAGTCAGCTCCCAGTCTTGTTTTTGTTGACTGTATAGATCTTCTCCATCTTTGACTGCAAAGAATATAATCAATCTGATTTCAGTGTTGACCATATGGTGATATCCATGTGTAGAGTCTTCTCTTGTGTGTTGGAAGAGGGTGCTTGCTATGACCAGTGCATTCTCTTGGCAAAACTGTATTAGTCTTTGCCCTGCTTTATTCCATATTCCAAGGCCAAATTTGCCTGTTACTCCAGGTGTTTCTTGACTTTCTACTTTTGCATTCCAGTCCCCTATAATGAAAAGGACATCTTTTTTGGGTGTTAGTTCTAAAAGGTCTGTAGTTCTTCATAGAACCATTCAACTTCAGCTTCTTCAGCGTTACTGGTCAGGGCATAGTCTTGGATTACTGTGATATTGAATGGTTTGCCTTGGAAATGAACAGATGATCATTCATTCATCTGATAAAATGGTTAGAACCATTTATTTTTGCAGCCACTTGTGATTTGTGGTGTTGGAGAAGACTCTTGAGAGTCCCTTGGACTGCAAGGAGATCCAACCAGTCCATTCTGAAGGAAATCAGCCCTGGGATTTCTTTGGAAGGAATGATGCTAAAGCTGAAACTCCAGTACTTTGGCCACCTCATGCGAAGAGTTGACTCATTGGAAAAGACTCTGATGCTGGGAGGGATTGGGAGCAAGAGGAGAAGGGGACGACAGAGGTTGAGATGGCTGGATGGCATCACTGACTCAATGAACGTGAGTCTGAGTGAACTCTGGGAGTTGGTGATGGACAGGGAGGCCTGGCGTGCTGCGATTCATGGGGTCGCAAAGAGTCGGACATGACTGAGTGACTGATCTGATCTGATCTGTGATTTCTATGATATTGAATGTTCTCATTAGCAGTCTATTGAAAGGAAGCAGGAAGAACTAAGAAAGTTTGGGGGTATTTTCATTTGAACCTTATATTTTAGGTCACATCATTCTCTTAAATAGTTGTAAATAAAACTTCTGATACTTCATAGGAAGTACTCATTTACACATATGAAAGAGAAGATGGGTAAAGTTTTATGTACTAATTTTTAAATTATTATTTGTTTGTTTGACTTATTTCTACAACTGTTTTAATATATAAATGTGTGTTCAGTTAGCAAAGAGTGGATTAAATTTCTTCCAACAATAACAACATTGCTGGAATTTCTTCAATGTTGATTATACCTCTTCAATATAGTAACACCCAATTATTTATTACATTTTCAAAGAAATGGTATATGTTTGTTACTTATTTTTCCGTAATAGATAGTTCTTCTTTTTTCAGATAGACTTATGAAGTAGATATTAGATTAGAAAAGCAGAATATTTGAAGACCTAGTTATATGCAGAGATCAAAACATACATCTATTTGATTATGGTTATTTTCATCAGAATTTTGTTTCAAATAGAATTTGAATTCTCAAATACTTACAAGAAAACAAAACAAAATTGATTGTCATTTAATGTAGCTACACCCTGTGCCAGTGGAGTAACTTCATCATATATCATTTGAATTAGACAGAAAAAAAGCACTATTACTTGACTCATTACCTTGACACTGTACAAAACTAATAATAATAGTCATTATTATCAGCCTTTATATTTAAATATCATTCTTCCATGTGTGGCTAATATATATATCAGTAAGAACATCAGAAATTATATTAAACCATTAAACTGGGCAAAGTACTAAGTAAACATGTTACATTTTCTAATAATAGTAGATCTAGGATCATGTTTTTAAGCAATATTAAACTAATTCATCATATAAGGACAGCTTTGTTTCAGAATGTCACTTTATACTAACGCATATATATGGAATTTAGAAAGATGGTAACAATAACCCGGTGTACGAGACAGCAAAAGAGACACTGATGTATAGAACGGTCTTATGGACTCTGTGGGAGAGGGAGAGGGTGGGAAGATTTGGGAGAATGGCAATGAAACATGTAAAATATCATGTGGGAAACGAGTTGCCAGTCCAGGTTCGATGCATGATGCTGGATGCTTGGGGCTGGTGCACTGGGACAGCCCAGAGGGATGGTATGGGGAGGGAGGAGGGAGGAGGGTTCGGGATGGGGAACACATGTATACCTGTGGCGGATTCATTTTGATATTTGGCAAAACTAATACAATTATGTAAAGTTTAAAAATAAAATAAAATTGGAGAAAAAAAAAAAAAGAAGAAGAAGTGAAAGTTGTGAGCATATGGGCAGAAAATAATTAAACTTAAAAGATTAACATATAATTTACATTGACTGTCATTTTGATATGGGAACTTTTCCTTTTGTTTTGGTTTTCTGTAGTATGCAGCTAAGAAAATCTTTCAATTGTCTTTTATTTTTCAGTGGTGACTGGGATTTGAGCAGAATCTGAAATGGAAATTACCTTAAAATGATGTATTTGCATTCTTCCTTTAAGGTCAATGTTTAAAGTTTGCTAATGTAAGAATGTTTGAAAAGTAGTACTTTCATTAAAAAAAGTGTTTTTTTCTGTTTTTGTTTGGATAATTCTTCCTCACTGGAATTCCAGGCTTGTGCTCCAATAACAGGATGATGGTTGTTATTTTTGTTTGTTTGTTTTTTAATTAGTCTTTGACTCTGTTTTTTTTTGGCGGGGGGGAGGTCAGATTATTTCAAAGTCAGAAATTCAAATAAGGTTCTTTGATTTAATGAACTTTATTGAAATAATTATATTCAACAGTCAAATCCATTAATTCAACAAAATTAATAGTTTACCAGGAAATAAGGCCAAGAGTTCTTTGTTTAATTACTAATATTCTCCTGTGAATTGTGGAAAGTCAAGCAGGGAATGAAAAAGCCAGAAACCTTTTTGTAAGATTCCATTATCCAACTATTTCTGTGACAGATTTCCTTTCTTTTTTTCTGTTTCAACTCAAAATTCATAGGAGAATCTTCTATTTTTCCTTTTGAAAATGAAAACAGTAACACAGATCTTTTGAAGGGTGGGAAGTTTATGGATTTGAGGAATTCAGGAGTGAATGTGGGTTGTAATGGGTAATAAGGATAATATTTTTCAATATCTTTTTGGAACTAGAGAGGGAAGAGTTATATTTTAGAAATTAGAGGAATCCAGGTCCAGGTATAAACAAATTTGCAAATTTTAGTCACCTTCCAAAGAATATTTCAAAAAGCTGTTACTACAAGTGACCCACTGCAGAAAAACTATGAGTATTATTGACTGAGGTCACTGCTATTGTGCAAATCATCTAAATTTCATGCAGTTCCAAGTACAGCTATATGAATAAAAGTGATATTACAAAAAAAAAAAAAAAGAATGTCACTTTATACAGCATATTCTTTATTTTAAAATTATATGATCAAGAGTATAATAATTTTTATGTTCCAGAAAGGATATGAATTGCCTTTTTTTTTTTTTTAACTGAAGCAGTCTGGGTAATTTGAATAGAAATTAATGCAAGAGAGGAAAATCAGCACCATTCAGTGGAAATTTCCATGTACCACAGTCTGTGGTGGTCTTTTTAGCAATCTAAGGTAAAATGAGCAGTTTCCCCCCCCCCCCCCAAATGTTCTTTTAGTATTAGCCTTTGATAACACATGAGAAGATGTATTTCCGTGACTGGCAGCCAGACTTGCCTTGTTATTCACAGTGGTTGCACCTTGCATAGATTTATACACTGAGGTTTTTACACACTGACGTTTAGCAGAGTGTTGACCGCATTCCTCCAGTGCATAAAGTGATGTGCAAACCACATGCCAATCGGTTATATTCAACGCCTCAACTTGGACATTGCTGCTTTTAAACAAAGATGATGTCAGGAGCATACTGGAAAAAGGATGAAGTGTAGCCTAGAAGAGGAAAAAGAAAATACAGGATGGATAAGGCTGTAGAATGCTGAGATAAGCAAAAGTAAAACAGTAGTACAAAGGCTAGATTATAAGTCCTAAAACAAATTCAATCTCATTTTCTTATTCTATTTTCTATTTCCTGACACATTTATTGTCATAATCCATAATGTTTTCTAGATATTTTATTTTCTCAATCTTTTTAAACTAGTATTAAGGATTAGTTCTAGGAAGAGCCTTTTTGGGTTCCTGACTTCACGTGAGCTAAGACTTTCCTTTAAGACTGCAAATAATGACCTCTGGCTTGTCATGTATTGACGATTTTATATTAGTCACAAATTGAGGAAATATTAAATTAGGGACAGGTGAGGGTATATGGTAAATAGATAACAAATCCATTCTCCCCACATGTGAATGAAGCAAGTTGTCATGAGGGCAGGGAGGATGTAGACCTGGTGAGGGAATTTCCCTCCCACAGTATACTCTGTGAGATACATTTGTTTTATAAACCCTCCAAAGGTGGTAGATCACCTTGGAAGAAAACAAGCAATAGTAGCCACACTGTAACCATAGTGCTTTCCCTATCTCACCTTGGTATACTGAAGACAGTCTCTCTATAAAACTTGGGCATTTGCCCTATGGTAATCTCAGTTCAGCTGATATATCAACTTATGGTCTGGAAATGCAAGTATATCTGATGAGTGAAGCGTGGCCCTTTATTACAGTAGTGTGAAGAATGAAAATTGATTTTGGATTATGTGGTTTCTCCCTTCTACAATTTTATGCCCTAGATTTTAATGTAATTTTTGATAAGTAAGTATACTTAGGTCAGATCATGGAAGTAGTAAGTGATGAAGTCAGAATTTGCATCAATAGCTTGACTCCCAAACTTCCTGTTATCCTGTGTCTTCTCATTAGAAGGAAATACTTAATCTTTTGAGGACATGAACATCATCAAGTAATAAGATTGCTCTTTATAGAGTAATGTGCTTTTTATTCATGAAAAGATGCCATGCAATGTAGAAGATTCACACATTTTAGGAATGAATAATTGATTCAAAATGAGACTTTCTCCTGAGAAGGCAAAATGGAGGCTTTATTTTTCTTCTTTCTGCAGGCCAAGAAAATTGTTTTAAATGGTGTTGTATTCAAAAAGGAAGATGCAGATAAATAAGGTTGATTTTAAGGGACTAAATAGTATTATAAACTCAAGGTCAGCAACAACAGAACAACAAGAGCAATCATTGTGCTCTTTTGTGATTAGATTGTTTAATATACCTCCTCCTTCAGAGACCTGCATTTTAAAATAATCATCTTCTATTCAGTTAGCATGGTAATATTTTATTTTTCCACTTGTGTTACTGATATTTTAATATTTATTTTTTCTATTTTTCCTTTAGTAACTGTAACCTCAAAAGAATCATTTAAGTATGGATATATCTGGACAATACAATGTACATGATTTAGAAAATTTTAAATACCTTATTCAAGGCACATGTCACCATGATTTTCATATCAACCACATCCTCTTGTTAAGATAGTACTAATCCAGGTTTATGTGTCTGGGGAGCTCAATATTCTGATTCTGTGGACATAATCTTAGATTCAAAATCTTAGATACTTTCCCATTCCCTGGTGGCTCAGAGGTTAAAGTGTCTGCCTAAAATATAGGAGACCTGGGTTTGATCCCTGGGTCAGGAAGATGCCCTGAAGGAAATGGCAACACACTCCAGTATTCTTGCCTGGAGAATCCCATGGACGAAGGAGCCTGGTAGGCTGCAATCCATGGGGTCGCAAAGAGTCAGACACCACTGAGTGACTTCACTTTCACTTGAATTCCATAATGTAATTATTGAAACAATTAGGAGAACAGCACAATGAGCAAACTTTCAAAACATAAAATGCTATGAGTTTGTAAAGTCCACTATGTCATTGACCAAATTTCAGAAGCTATCAAATAAATTTAGACCAGATCATTTTGATCTAGATTGTTTCTCCCACAGAGAAATACAAGAGGTTTCTCTTCTGCCAGTGGGTAGCTTTTAAAAATATATAAAAATTCCCTTTTCGTAGATAGATCACCCCCTTCCCATCTTACAATCATTGAACTGTCACATTAGTGACAGCATGCACACTTTCTCTTGGAAACATAGCAAAAGTTATAACATTTTCCCCCAGCATAGTCTGATAATGACAGAGAAGTCAGGAAATTTGGAAACCTTGTAGGGATCAATGAGAAATGAACATGAAATTACTTTGCAAATTATAAATTTCTGTTTACATATAAATATCACCATTCTTCTTTTCATTATCATTGCTACCACTACAACTATTATTACTACCACCACCACAGTTAATATTTGGATTTTATAAAGTCCAAAGTGATCTAAAATGTCCTTTTGTCCATGAAAGGATTAGTAGCATGGTTTGATAATAGGCCTTGTATATTAGAGATAAGTACCTGGATTCTGACCCTATGTTGAACATCTGTGAGAAAGTGAAAGTTAGTCACACAGTCATGTCCTACTCTTTGCGATCCCATGGACTATATACCCAGCTCTTCCGTCCATGCAATTTTCCAGGCCAGAGTACTGGAGTGGGTTGCAATTTCCTTCTCCAGGGGATCTTCCTGACCCAGGGATCAAACCTAGGTCTCCTGCATTGCAGGCAGATTCTTTACCTACTAAGCCACTTAGGGCAAATTATTTTAATGATCTTTGACTCAGGTTCTTCATCTGTGAAATGGGAATAAAAATTTTATCAGAGTAAATTCCACTTCTGGTCATGATAGAATAACTGGTACCAGACTTTCCTTCTTATTTAAAGAACTAGACAAATATGTATAAACAACTTATATGAGATGACAGTTTTCAGATATTATGCAATAGCAGGAGTGGGAAAGTTTGCCTTTAAAGAAGGGAAAAACCAAGTTAAGTCCTACAGTTGTTTCAATTTTCAGCCTGGATGCATGTTCCAGGGCCTTCCCTGATGGTTCAGCAGTAAAGAATGTGTCTGCAATGCAGGAGACATGGGCTTGATCCCTGGGTCAAGATGATTCCCCCAGAGGAGGAAATGGCAACTCACTCTAATATTCTTGCCTGAAAAATCCCATAGACAGAGGAGCCTGGAGGGCTACAGTCCAAAGGGTTGCAGAGAGTCAGACATAGCTGAGTGACTAAGCATCCATGTCCCAGACTACAGAAAAGGGGGAGAGAATCTATTGTAAAGATGTAAGGAAATCGATAGTAAGGATGGCATTTCTGCTCAATTGACAAGTTTCAAGCAGAGATCAGTGAAGCTAAGGTAGCTGAATTTGCAGGGCAGAACTATAGGAGAGGGAGCAACACAGAGTGCCAGAATTTACAGAGGGAGTTCCACTGAGTTGTAATGAAACTCACATGTGATGAGATTTTGTGAGGATATGCAAAGAACAATGACTAGAACAGGACAGCTTCCAGGAACTGTTCACTGAAAAATTACCAGATGAAACTTTTCTAAGGATGAAATATAGAGCAATCTTATTGAACACCCATGATATTCAGTAGAGAACTTACTGTATAGTAGTTAGCATTTAAAAGGATTAGCATTAAAGAATCCGCCTGCAATGCAGGAGACATAGGATACACAGGTTCGATCCCTGGGTTGGGAAGATCCCCTGGAGAAGAAAATGGCAACCCACTCCAATATCCTTGCCTGGAAAGCCCCATGGACAGAGAGGCTTGTCCAAAGCAGGCTACAGTCCAGGGAGTCACAAAGACTTAGTTGGACACAGCTAAGCATACAGGCAAGGCAGTTAGCATTTAAGCAACATAAGCCACATCCATCCCTGCTTAAGACCCTGTCTTATTCCTGTTTTTTCTGAAGTTGGATGTGGATAGGGACAAACTTTTCTAAAATTCAAGGGTGGGGGCCATCACCCTTCTCTTATATGAGGAAAAAGAGAAGAGAATACCCTTACACACACACACACACACACACACACACACACACACACACACAAAGGGAAAGGAACACATTTTATAAAAGCAAAAGTTCTGAATCACTTTCATATTCACCTACAAAAGCTCCTACCCTTCAGCACCATAGTCTATTAATGTTCTCAACTGTGACCCCCATCAGTGCTTCTTTTTCTTGGAAGTAGAATATGGAGGACTTGAATTCAGCTAGAGAGATCAAAGTTTTCCATTAATAACCGTGACCCAAGCTCCAGTGATGCCACATGGAAAAGGAAAGAAATGAACTGAGAGATAATGCAGAGGAATAAATAAAGATTGGAGAGAGTCAAAGAATAAAAAGAAGGAAAAGGGTGACATCATTCATATGACATGGGTATAATAGACAGGAATACAAAAAGTATGCAATAATTTGAACATGTTGAGAGAAGTCTAATTTTGGTTTTGCTGAATCTAAGTGCTTGTATAGCACTGAGGTAGGGCTATGCAGCTGATCACAGTAAAAAGAGACATATGCTTAATATGAGCTGTTGGAATTAAATAGATTTTAAAGTGATCTGCTTGGAGGTGCCTTTAGATACCTTAGGAAGTAATTAGTGAAGAGGTCAACATAAAGGAAATAGAAAGTTTAGGATAAAATTTGAAGGCAAGTCTGACATTCAGATGCATAAAATGGATGAAGGGTCAGCAAAAACAGAAAGTGGTAAGAGAAAAGTGAGATTTCTAGGGTTCAGTGGGTTTTGTAGCTTGCTGGGTTATGTGATATTGTGATTTATAATAAGAAATATATATATTTGATTTTTTCACCCATTCCTGGCACAGAGCTCCAAAAACTCTTGGAATTTCCTAAGTGGTGATAGAGATAAAAGGATCTTTTGGTACATTAATGAGGTGACTTTTGGAATACACCTAAGGGTAGGGGTTGGTTGCCAGAAAAACTAACCAAGTGGTTAGAGGGTTGGAAATTTCTATTCCACCTTCTGACCTGGAGACTGGCTGGGGGTTGGGGTGCTGCTGGAGACTGAATTTAATCATCAGTGGTCAATGATTTAATCAATATTGTCTATGTAATGCTAAGGCACTTTGGTCTTGTCCAGCTCTTTGCAACACTATGGACTGTAGCCTACCAGGCTCCTCTGTCCATGGGATTCTCTAGATAAGAATACTAGAGTGGGCTGCCTTGTTCTCCTCCAGAGGATCTTCCAGACCCAGGGATCAAACTCACATGTCTTATGTCTCCTGAACTGGCAAGCAGGTTCTTTAACACTAGCGCTACCTGGGAAGCCATCTTCCATAAAAACCCAAAAAAAAGAGCGATTTTGGAGAACTTCCTGGTTAGTGAACACATGGAGATTCAGACAGGGGTGCCCTCAGGGTCTGAAGCTTCATGCCCTTTCCCTGTACCCTGCTCTAAGCATATCTCTCATCTGGCTATTGTGAGTTATCAGTTCAGTTCAGTTGCTCAGTCATGTCTGACTCTTTGCAATTCCATGGACCACAGCACACCAGGCTTCCCTGTCCATCACCAACTCCCGGAGTTTACCCAAACTCATGTCCATTGAGTCGGTGACGCCATCCAGCCATCTCATCCTCTGTCGTCCCCTTCTCCTCCTGCCCCCAATCCCTCCCAGCATCAGAGTCTTTTCCAATGAGTCAACTCTTCGCATGAGGTGGCCAAAGTACTGGAGTTTCAGCTTTAGCATCATTCCTTCCAATGAACACCCAGGACTGATCTCCTTTAGGATGGACTGGTTGGATCTTCTTGCAGTCCAAGGGACTCTCAAGAGTCTTCTCCAACAACATAGTTCAAAAGCATCAATTCTTTGGTGCTCAGCTTTCTTCACAGTCCAACTCTCATATCCATACATGACCATTGGAAAAACCATAGCCTTGACTAGATGGACCTTTGTTGGCAAAGTAATGTCTCTGCTTTTCAATGTGCTATCTAGGTTGGTCATAACTTTCCTTCCAAGGAATAAGTGTCTTTTAATTTCATGGATGCAATCATCATCTGCAGCAATTTTGGAGCCCCCCAAAATAAAGTCATCCACTGTTTCCCCATCTATTTCTCATGAAGTGATGGGACCAGATGCCATGATCTTTATTGTGAGTTATATCCTTTCCTAATAAACTGATGACCTACTGAGTAAAATGTTTCTCTGAGTTCTTGAGTCACTCTAACAAATTAATCAAACACTAGGATGAGGTCCTGGAAATCTGGACCAGAAATAACAACCTGGATTTGCATTTGGCATCTGAAGTGAGATGGGAGGCAGTCTTATAGGACTGAGCCTTTACCCTGAGAATATGATGCTCTTTCTGGGTAGAGAGTGTCAGAATTGAGTTGAGTAGCATGCCCTGCTTGTGTCAGAGAATTGTTGGTGGTGTGCGGAGACACTTCCATGTTGCAATTTGGGTGCAGAACTCTTAGAAATGCCATAACAAAATATTTAGGCTGGGTGGCTTAAACAGCAGAAATTTTTTTTCTCACTATTCTTGAAGCTGGAAGTCCAAGATCAAGATGTCAGTAGGTCTGGATTCATCTGAGGCTTCTCTCCTTGATTTAAAGGCAGGTGGCTGCCTTTTTACTGTGTCCCTTGGAGTCTTTTCTCTGTGCACAGGGATCTCTGGGGTTCCTTTGTGTTCTCATATCTTCTTCTTATAAGGACATTAGATTGTATTAGGACCACCCTAGTAGCCTCATTTTAACAGAATCACCTTTTTAAAGGTACCTATGTCCAAGTACAGTCATATTTTGAGGTACTTGAAGTTTAGAGCTCAACTTATGAATTTCAAGGGGACATAATTTGATCCATAATGGCAGGAGAGAAAGAAAAGCATTTAAAGCAAAGCATAATGAAGCATATCTACCACTAATTTTGGAGAGATCAAGGAGAAAGGGATTTTAAAACATAAGCTATGGAATTCATGAACAAAATGGTTTATTAGTGTGACAAAGATACCAGACTGAATGTGAAGGTTATAGATGTGAAGGGAAATGAAGACATGTATATGGTCATTTGAGAGTATTACCAGACTGAAAGGACATGTTTTTTTCTTTTTGAATACAAAGGTCAGAGTGCTCTGAGTGGAAGAAGCTGACATGCAAAGACAGATATGGCTGATGGAAAGGGCATTTTAAGGAAAAAGCTTAGGAAGTAAAGGGACTTAAATTGCAGGATTTTTTTAAAGTGTGGGAAGGAGAAATTGAATAAGTTCATGACAGCTGGTCAGTTTTCATTCCAATCCCAAAGAAAGGCAATGCCAAAGAATGTTCAAAATACCACACAATTGCACTTATTTCACATGCTAGCAAGATAATGCTCAAAATCCTTCAAGCTAGGCTTCAACAGTGTGTGAACTGAGAACTTCCAGATGTACAAGCTGGATGTAGAAAAGGCAGAGGAACTGAGGTCAAATTGCCAACATTTGTTGGATCAAAGAGAAAGCAAGGGAATTCCAGAAAAATATCTACTTCTGCTTCATTGGCTATGAGAAAGCCTTTGACTGTATGGATCACAACAAATTGTGGAAAATTCTTAAACAGATGGAAATAACAGAGCACCTTACCTGCCTCCTGAGAAACCTGTATGCAGGACAAAAAAACAAGAGTTAGAACCAGACATGGAACAATGAACTAATTCAAAATTGGGAAAGAAGTATTTTAAGGTTGTATATGTCATCCTGCTTATTTAACTTCCATGCAGAGTAGGTCATGTGAAATGCTGGGCTGGATGAATCACAAGCTAGAATCAAGACTGCTGGGAGGAATATCAGCAACCTCAGATATGCAGATGATACCACTTTAATGACAGAAAGCGAAGAGGAACTAAAGAGCCTCTTGATGAAAGTGAAAGAGGAGAGTGAAGATGGCTTAAAACTCAACATTCAAAAACCTAAGATCATGGCATCTGGTCCCATCAGTTCAGTTCAGCTCAGTTTAGTTGCTCAGTCGTGTCTGACTCTTTGCAACCCCATGAACCACAGCATGCCAGACCTCCCTGTCCATCACCAACTCCAGGAGTCCACCCAAACCCATGTCCATTAAGTCAGTGATGCCATCCAACTCATCCGGTCCCGTCATTTCATGGCAAGTAGATGGGGACAAAGTGGAAGTGGTGACAGATTTCATTTTATTGGGTTCCAAAATCACTGTGGACAGTGACTGCAGCCACAAAATTCAAAGATGCTCCTTGGAAGAAAAGCTATGACAAACCTAGACAGCGTATTAAAGAGCAGAGGCATCATTTTGCCAACAAAGGTCTGTTTAGTCAAAGCTATGGTTTTTCCAGTAGTCACATATAGATGTGAGAGCTGGACCATAAAGAAGGCTGAATGCCAAAGAGTTGATGCTTTCAAACTGTGGTGCTGGAGAAGACACTTGAGAGTCCCTTGTACAGCAAGGAGTTCATACTAGTCAGTCCTAAAGGAAATCAACCTTGAATATTCATTGGAAGGACTGATGCTTAAGCTCCAATACGTTTGCCACCTGATGCAAAGAGTGGACTCAATGGAAAAGACCTTGATGCTGGGAAAGATTGAGGGCAGGAGGAGGAGGGGGCAACAGAAGATGAAATGGTTAGATGGCATCACTGATTCAATGCACATGAATTTGAACAAACTTAAGGAGGTAATGAAGGACAGGGCAGCATGGCATGCTGCAGTCCACTGGGTTGCAAAGATCTGGACATGACTTAAAAACTGAACAACAAAAAGTGGGTCTCAGCATTCATAGTAAAGTAGGCTACTAGGTCATTTTCAAAAACTGAAAAGTGTTTGCTCTTCTGTGACAGGTTTCTTTCACTTATCAACTTGTACAAGGCATCTAAAATGGTCAAACACAGAAACCAGTAGAATGCTATAGTCAGTGCCTGGGGAGAGAGGGAAATGGAGTTTCAGCTTTTCGAGATAATTATGTTCTAGAAATCTGCTGTACAACAATGACCCATTAGTTACAACAGTGTATTACACACTTAAAAATTTGTAAAGAGGGTAGTTCTGGTGTTAAATATTCTTACACACAAAAATAAGCGGTGCACGTCCAGCTGTTTGTGTGTGTTTGTGTGCTCAGTCACGTCTGACTCTTTACAACCATGTGGACTATGCCCACCAGGCTGCTCTGTCCATGGGAGTTTCCAGGCAAGAATACTGGAGAATGTTGCCATTTCCTCCTTCCAGGGGATCTTCCTGACCCCAGGGATCAAACCCACATCTCTTGCATCTCCTGCATTGGCAGGCAGATTCTTTACCACTCACTACTCCACCTGGGAAACTTAGTGGTAAAGCAAATGAATGAGAAGGGGAGTAATGGGAGGAACAGAAAAGAAGTTAAAAGTAACACTGATGTGGAGAAGGTCTAATAGGAGGGAATGAATGAGAGTTTGAAAACAGGAAAATGTATTCAGAGCCATGTTTGGTGGAATGCTGGAGAAATAATAAGGATATAATGTTCTTATGCATCAGAAGAAACAATGTTAATAACATTATGAATTTCACAGATTTGGTAAATAAAGGAAAGTAGATTAATTTTACTGAAAAGTTAGGGAAAGAGGAACTAATATCAAGCAGCTGACATTCATAGACGTAATCACCTGTTTGTTTTTTTTTCCTGTCTCTCTAATGGCCCTGCTCATACAATAAACCATATTAGGAGCTAACGGGTTATTTTATACCAATACCTCACCTTTGAATGATCTGAGTGGTTTTCCGTATAAACTTTTGATGTAAATTTTAATAATCTGAACACACATAGCCTTAGGAAAGTTAATTTATTTCTAAGAAATTCTTTAATAGCTATTACAAAAACTAAGAAAAAACAGACCTTAAAAAAAAGATTAAGGCTGATTTATCTGCCTCAGAAAATGCAAGCTAACTGAAAATACAAAATGCCTCAATGCATGGAAATTGTTGTCATAAAAGTGAATTATCTCAGTGGCTATGCATTCAGAGAGTTGTAAATAATGCTATTCACTCATAACACATTTTAAACTGGAAAAAAATTATAGACATCTCCCACTAAGAGAGATAGCCTCTTTGTTACTATAATATAGACACGCTAAATGACAGAAAATCACAACACAGTAAGTCTAAAAGCTCATGAGGTCATGTCTACATTATGCTAGTAATAGGATATAGGTTAAAAATTTATATTGTACCCATGCTGCCTATTCTCATTCTATTATACAATAATGTAACTAAAACAGATAAATAGATTTTTATCTGCAGTTACCTGGAATTAGAAAAATTTGATACATAATCACACTCACAAAGAGATAAATTCAACAGAAACACACATTCACTTCCAGTGCAGTTCAGAAGCATAAAGAAAAAGTGTCAACCCCGTTTCCTCTCTCTCTGATCTGTTTTCCCTCAGAGACTACTTCCACTAGGCAGCTGAAAGAAAAACTAAATTTAACTAATCCAGTAATCTTAGCTCGAGTTAATCACGTTAAACCACTCTTTAAGTAATTCATCTCTTTGGAATACAAATATTTCTTTTCCGATTTTTACCTCTTCCCTTTTGAGAGATGGCAGCATGACTTATGCAATCTCGTGTCAAGACACTCAGGCCGGGACCCACATGGAGTCCTTTGTGTCCTCCAGGATCTTGCCTGGGAGGGCCTTGGACTGGTCAGCTCTGTGGTCTGGTAAAGTGTGACCACGTTTCACCCTGTGTGTGCCAGGCACTGGGAACTACTGCTGGAGACTGGCTACAGATATTTGGGCTGGGTCTTCAAGTATATAGCTCCAATAGCTCCATCATGAACCTGCAGATTTTATAGATCATCTACTGTTCCTCTGATCACATCTGCCTCCCCTCACAGGGGATTCAGAGACTCCCAGAGCCTCAGACAAGTAAAGACCTACAGAAACATGTTTACCTCTTCAAGTCTATCAATCTCCCTACCTCTGGCCATCGCCACTGAGCCACGTTTACACCACATTGGACCCAGAGAATTTTCCCAGGGGTTTGTGGCCTCCATGACACAGTTCTCATGGAATGATGCCACTTACCACACTGTTTCCAAACTCTAGCCTACAAGTATGAATGTTTCTCAAACTCTTAACTTCAAGTTTTGGTGTTGAGTGGGAAGACAAGGTAGGTACTTTAACCCTGAAACTACTTCATCTTACCTACCTCAGGGAACTAAGACATATGACCTAATCATCATAGGCAGATGGAATGTCTTCTCTACCATATGAAAGGAAATCTGTAGTAGGAGTCTCAGATTTATTTCTTCGCGTACTAAAAAAATTAAGAAAACTGCTGCTGCTGCTAAGTTGCTTCAGTCGTGTCTGACTCTGTGCGACCCCATAGACGGCAGCCCACCAGGCTCCCCCATCCCTGGGATTCTCCAGGCAAGAACACTGGAGTGGGTTGCCATTTCCTTCTCCAAGAAAACTGGTGTTTGTCTAAAAAAGCTTAGATATCTAGATAATTGTTTTTCATCAAAATACTATTTAAACATCATAAACTGAGTACAGCTGTTACTTCATTCCCTTTGCATCCCTGCTGTATTGACTGTTAATCTTCACATACAAACTCAAAGGGTTACTTCTAACAGACTAGCAAGATAATCGTGAACTCATTACAGAAAAAGAAAAAAAAAGGTGCCTTAAAACATTTCAAAATATTAGTTTCATTACACTGAATAATAAAATTGTAGAATTAGAGTGTTGATTTGAACTTGTAATCTGTTATTTACCAGTTTCTTTTGGGCTTTTCACTAACTTCGTTTGAATTAAGAAAATCAAGCAGCAAGGTTCACATCTGTCACTTTCTATTATCTATGCACTGCTTGGGCTAAATCTAGAATTGAGTCTCTATGTAATGAGTTGTTCTTGAGAACAAGATGGATGATACACTAACAGTACAATGAAAAAACAAAATGTTAATACTCAGTTTTTTAATGTGCAGTAAGATTCTGTTAACACCAGTCTATTAATTATCTACATTTATTTCATGCTGTTCTTACAGAAATCTAGTCTCCGTTAGTCTCTCATGTGTCTATATCTTCTTTATCCATCACCTTCACACTAAATTTGGCCTTTATAACCTATATTGGTCATGCATATTTTTCAGTCTTTCAGTATCATTTCTGTATTAATTATCAACAACTTTATCACTTTACCATATGTTATTTGTCAGAAGGTTATTAAGTCCACCCCACAGTTAAGTGGGGGAGAAAGTAAGCTCTGCCTCTTGACAGGAAGAATATCATGTAGTTTGTGGATACAGCACTTTCCTACAGGGAACAACTTTTTCCCCATAATAATGCACATGACTATTATAGTGCTGTCCTGAACCCAGAGGTTAGTGTGTGATCAAACCAAGCCAATGACTTTTATTCACCAGACAGTGGTGGTCAATTCCAGAGTTAACTACTGAAGATCTCTTACCCTTCAACCCAAGAGATATATTCACTTGTATCTGTCATAATCCCCTTATAGGTACACTCTGTGCTCTCCTGAATCTTTGTTTGTTCTCCAGATTTCTCTGCCTGAAATATATGTCTAAATAATTTGCCCATCTTATCACATCTTCTTAATCTTTGTGTATAAGATCCTAATACCTCTTTGAGTTCTAGCTCAGAGCCTGAAAAAAAGTGAAAGTGTTAAGTTGCTCAGTCATGTCTGACTCTTCGGGACCCCCATGGACTCAGCCAGGCTCCTCTGTCCATGGAATTCTCCAGCCAAGAATACAGGATTGGGTAGCCATTCTCTTCTCCAGGGGATCTTCCTGACCCAGGGTTCAAACCTGGCTCTCCTGCATTGCAAGCAGATTCTTTACAATCTGAGCCACAAGGGAAGCTCAAAACCTACTTCATGTTAAAGTTTTCTGTATTAAGAATATCTTGCCCAATTTTCCCATCCTCTTATAATCTCTTAGCATAGCTTTTAATGCAGCCATTTCCTTAGCAATCAGCTTCACACAGGTACAACCTGATAGCACCTTCCCTTAGCTGTAACAGTTATCTTTTACTTTCTGTCCCAAGCTTCTCTGACACAAGATATCTATGGGAACCAATCTGGCCACTTACTCATGTGCAACCGGGAAGTATTAGTGAGTTAATGTCCCAGTGGGCAACTATGGATCAGTGGAGAGAACATAGCTGTTATTAAGTTCTGATCTTTTTTTGTCCCTCAGACAGGTAGTTCTGGAACACAACCTTCATGGCTCTACAAATGGTCCAGGTAGACTTTAGCCAAGTTTTCTGCAGTGGTGACTAATTCAAGAATGTACTCTGGAGTTGGCTTTTCCTCCTTAACCATTTCGATCTGCCTTCTCTGCCACTCCTCTTGCCTGGGATTATTTCTGAAAATAAACTACCTGCCTATTTGTAACAGTTTCAGCCTCTGTTTCAAGAAGATACCTTGAGTACAACATTCTCCCTGACAACTGATGGAAAACAATCACGTCTTTCCTCTTTATCAGAGGAGGCCTTTTATGTTGCTCTTATTATGCCTTCTTGTACTCATCTGTGACTTCCCTGGTAGCTCAGACGGTAAAAGCATCTGCCTACAATAGAACCTGGGTTCTATCCCTGGGTTGGGAAGATCCCCTGGAGAAGGAAATGGCAACCCACTCCAGTACTCTTGCCTGGAAAATCCCATGGACGGAGGAGCCTGATAGGCTACAGTCCATGGGGTCACAAAGAGTCAGACACGACTGAGTGACTTCACTGTACTCATCTGTAAGATTCTTTAAATTGGAAACTATGTGCAATTCATCTTCATAGTCATGATGCTTACCCCAGGGTTTTCCACATCATAGGTTTTCAATCATTTCTTGAACGAAGACATAACTTTTAAATTCCTTAAAAGTAGATGACATAGCGGAATACATATGCATGTTGTCTGCAAAACCATCTAAGTATCTTCTTTGTGAAATGTGCACCATAAACATTTGGTCAATGATTCAAATCAAATTCAGATTATTTAAAATTAAACTCTGAAAGACTCTGGCAATCTCAGTTTTTAGAGGCATCTCTTCTGGAAGATTACAGCCATAGATTTATGGAGAACTTTCAGGAATTTTATGGACTTAAGAAGCTCAAAGCACCTTGCGTGTATCAACTGAAGCTGTGCCTATATGACATCAGGAAAAAATAAATTAGCAAATAATCGGATTAATATAAAAGTGAAAAATACTATGTTAAAATAGAAACCAGTCCCATATTTCCCCTTGACTTTATAATATTCTGCACTACTGAGGGAGACTTGCTCACAAGACGTCTACTTGTATTGGTTGGTCATGTCCCAGAACCACAAAGTTAACAGTTTTCATTTTAATGAGTCATAAGGCATAACTATTTTCCATGTTCCCATTTGACTTTCTTAAAACTTATTTCCCACACATAGCAACTAAAATATTTCCAAATGTACATCAAAACGTGCTATCACTCTGCTTAAAGCAAAGGATGTTAGAACAAACCCACCTCCTTACCTTGAACTATACAGGCCTGCGTTGCCTATCCCACTTCATACCATACTCAGTCTTGGTTACTGGGCTAGTCATAAGTCCTCTGTTCTCTAATATTCCTACTATTTCTCATTTGGGGGTCTCCACCTCCTATCCGTAGTGCTCTTCTATCCTTTTGCTTGTCTGAGTCTTTATCATCCTTCAGTTTTAGCTCAGTGTTACCTCCTTAAGATAATTCTTCCCTGACAACCACAACCAAAGAAACCAGACTTAACCACTTTCTTCACAGCACCTTTTACATGTTGATATTAAATTATATATTGATTTGTTTATTATCAGTTTTCCTTGTCTGTCTCTGCCCCCAAGGTCCATGAGAGCTGGGACCTTGTCTTTTGCATGCATTGTTATATCTCTAGTGATCTGCCCATAATAGGTGGTCTTCAATAAAGCTCTGTTGAATAAATGAATGAGAAGCAGTCTAGCATGGTAGAAAATCATGGGGCTTTGGAGACAGACTGGTTTTGAAAATCAGACTTACTGCCCACTGGCTATCTACCATGGGCAACTTACTTGACCTCACTGTGCCTCAATAAAATGCAAATGATAGAAGGACCAATCTCATAACATTTATAAAGATTAAATGCTTGGAATGCAGTCCAACATAATAAGCACTCAATAAGCATTAGCTATTATTGATAGCTTATGGTGAAGGATGTCAGATTCTTGATCTCCAAAGAAGATTTAGTTTCAGGACCAGGGACCAGGCTTGATCATTCAAGAGCTTTTGTGCAGCAGAGTTTTATCAAAGTAAGAAAAGGGACAGAGAAAGCTTCTGACATAGACATCAGAAGGGGGACTGAGAATGCCCCCACTCACTAGTCTTATCAAGGGCTTATATACTTTTATCAGACCCACTCCCACAACATACTTCTTAAGACAGCAAAATTAGTCAAAAAACCTTCTTGTTAAGGAGAAACATGTCCTTGAACAAGATACATTGTTATATTGACTAAAACAAAGCAATGTAGA
Source organism: Bos javanicus (assembly GCF_032452875.1). Classification (NCBI taxonomy): domain Eukaryota; kingdom Metazoa; phylum Chordata; class Mammalia; order Artiodactyla; family Bovidae; genus Bos; species Bos javanicus. Next base: position 54,227,153 of record NC_083876.1, read on the forward strand.
AAATGTTTTTTTCTCCTTGAAAGCCCCAGACCCAGACCCTTTTCTTCTCCTTGGGAGCCCTGGACTTCTTATCAACCTATCTAGGAATTGACTCTCTCATTATCAGGCAGGATGATTCTTTAAACTGGAAAAAGAACAACATAGTTGTATTTAATAAGATGAGAGCTGTCTGAATCTCCACCACTCATTTTAAAGTTAGGGACTCTAGTATTTGGAAAGGAGAGGGGAGGAGAAAAGAGTCATGGTATTCTTGGCTCTCTTATGCAGAAAGAGGAATTTTAATACTTCTCCCTCAGTTTGGTCCCTGAAAAAACTAACCATGTTCATGTGGTCTTAGCAAAGGCTAAGTCTAGGAAGCAGTGATTAATCTTCATGGAACAAGGTATGGTAATGATGTGAAAGATTCTCAGAAAGAAAGGACAATTTTAAATACTATAATTGCCTAAGATTAACTCATAAAATGATTGGGTAGCTTTTCAAAAGAGATTTTTACAGATGAAAAAAACAATTTTAAACCAGAAGCAGTGGATAAGCTAAATTTAAAGTTGTTTCCCACCCCCCCCAGTCTTTCCAAATTTGGGTTAGACAGCAAGATGAAATTAGTACTAGAAATGACAGATTATATGGATCTGAGTTATAGTGCATACATTTTGAAATTCCAGACACACACATACATACTCATTTAGAATGAATGAATAGCTTAAAAAAAAAATACTGTGAAGAAATTCACCAAGTTATGCCATGTCTGACATCAAGGGTGTGGCCCTCAAACTTGAGTGGGCAAAAGAATCACATGGTGATATTACACAGGTACAGGTGAGGAGTCTTTAAAGCCAAAGAGTCTGATTCAGTAGGATTGAGTGGGTCTGGAAAAAAATCTGCTGCTTAAAATCCTGTTGGATGACTAATTATGTGACAAGCTATATGAGGACTAAATTTAAATAAAATTCTGTCCTAAAGATTTGTCAAACCAATGGTTATAACAAATCAAAAATGAGCTTTCAGAGGGCCATTCTATAGGAGAGTTTAAGATGCCTAGATTTTAGACTATATGGAAAGATGGGAGTAAAAAGTTGAAAATACATTGAAAACCTAATAAGCCACATTTGTTGTATTATTAATCAGAAAAGTTAAGATGTTTTAGAGAGTGCAGACTCTGTATAGTTAAAAAGTTTAGGGAAAAGCAATCTTATGAATAAGCCAACATTTCATATATTTTGTTCTTCCATTCCCCCTAATTATTTCTAAATAGCTTAAATTATATCTGAAGTCAAATAACAGGCTGTGCCAGCTGCTGACAAGAACCTTAATTTTATACCTATAAATGCACATAATCAAGGGGATATAAGGCTATAGGAGCCTTAAGTGACTTGAGCCAATTTGACTTAAAAAAAAAAAAAAAAAACTTCCATTCTGAGACTCCATCAGAAAGTTAAGTTCAGTTCCAAGCACAACAATCTATGTTTTGGAGCTCAGGATTGTACTTGCCCTTTGGGGAGGGTCTGTATTACCTGAGGATGGGGGTCTGGGGAGGATGAGGGGGCTTTGGTGGTCCTGATAGTGATCTGGGAGCTGGACGTACAAAAGTTTAAATACATTGAGGTATATACTTAGGATGTGTACTTTTTAAAATGACTATTAAAAATTTAGAACAGCTTTAGATTTACAGAAAGATTGTTAAGATCATACAGAGATTTTTCACATACTTCACACCCGGTTTCCCCTGTTATTAACCTTTTACATTTGCCGTGGTTTATTCAGATTTTTCTTAGATTTTCCTTATTGCCCTTTTTCTGTTCCACGAGTCCATCCAGGATTCCACATTGTATTTAGATGTCCTGTCTCCTTAGCTGTAAAAATTTTTCAGAGTTTTCTTAGTTTTGATAACCTTGACAATTTTAAAGAATATAGGTCACATATTTTGCAGAATGCCCATCAATTAGAATTTGTCTGATATGTTCTCCCAATTAGACTGGGTCATGGGTTTTGGGGAGGAAATGCCATCATCACATCATATCAAAAGTACATACCATCAGTATGATTTGTCACTAGATTTTGACCTTTATCACCTGCCTAAGACAGTGATTGTGGATTTCTCCTCTGTTAAGTCTTCTTTTTTTCTCTCCCTTTCTATACTGTGCTGTATGAAAGAAAGTTACTATGTACAGCCCACACTTAGTGAGTGGGAAGATATTCACTACCTATTTGAGGTTGAAATACCTGCTTAAATTATTTGGAATTCTTCTACACAGGAGATTTGTCCACATTCCTCTGTTTATTCTATCATTTATTTATATCAGTAAGACTCATAAGTGTTTATATCAGACTTTGAAATAAGCCCAGTGTTACTTTATGGATTGTGCTGCTCAAATTGTTCTAACTTTGGCCATTGGGAGCTTCCATTTTAGTTGGCTTTTTAGTTGGCATTTTAGTTGGCTTCCAGGTCTTTTGACAAACTCTCACATTATGTCTTATTTTGTTTCTGTTGCATTTGTTTATTTGTTTGTTTGTTTCCTTTGTTTCTGGCACTACAAAATGCTCCAGTCTCATATATTTTCTGCCCTTGGCCTAGAATCAGACATCCTGTTAAGCAGCAGCTGGTTCTTTGTATGGGACAGTAGTAAAACCAAGGTCTGAGCAATGTGATTATGACTACTAGGATGTTGTTGATTGAAGGCTTCTTAGCTGACAGAGCAAGAAAATATATATGTGTGTATACTAACACCATGTATGTGCACATATCTATAAATGCTTCTGTATGTCAACACCAATATCTATTTTAAACTGAATAAAAATTAACACAGATGTCTCAAACTCAAATACATTACTCCATGGATTCTTCTAGTGTCTTCCCCGTGCTTATCTGTAATTTCCTACTCCAACAATGAGAAATCTGGTTCTCACTGTATGCCATTCATTAATTTAATTGTTCAATTCCAGTGCATAGTTGATCCTCCATATCCATGAATTCAAAATATTTCTCACACAAAAACATTGACAAAATTACTCCAGAAAGCTTCAAAAAAACTTGAAATTGCCATGTGCCAGCAAATATTTACATAGCATTTACATTGTATTTTACACTATTTCTGCTTTATTGACTATGCCAAAGCCTTTGACTGTGTGGATCACAATAAACTGTGGAAAATTCTTCAAGAGATGGGAATACCAGACCACCTGATCTGCCTCTTGAGAAATTTGTATGCAGGTCAGGAAGCAACAGTTAGAACTGGACATGGAACAACAGACTGGTTCCAAATAGGAAAAGGAGTTCATCAAGGCTGTATATTGTCACCCTGATTATTTAACTTATATGCAGAGTACATCATGAGAAACGCTGGACTGGAAGAAACACAAGCTGGAATCAAGATTGCCGGGAGAAATATCAATAACCTCAGATATGCAGATGACACCACCCTTATGGCAGACAGTGAAGAGGAACTAAAAAGCCTCTTGATGAAAGTGAAAGTGCTCAACATTCAGAAAACGAAAATCATGGCATCCGGTCCCACCACTTCATGGGAAATAAATGGGGAAACAGTGGAAACAATGTCAGACTTTATTTTTCTGGGCTCCAAAATCACTACAGATGGTGACTGCAGCCATGAAATTAAAAGACGCTTACCCCTTGGAAGGAAAGTTATGACCAACCTAGATTGCATATTCAAAAGCAGAGACATTACTTTGCCAACAAAGGTTCATCTAGTCAAGGCTATGGTTTTTCCTGTGGTCATGTATGGATGTGAGAGTTGGACTATGAAGAAGGCTGAGCACTGAAGAATTGATGTTTTGAACTGTGGTGTTGGAGAAGCCTCTTGAGAGTCCCTTGGACTGCAAGGAGATCCAACCAGTCCATTCTGAAGGAGATCAGCCCTGGGATTTCTTTGGAAGGAATGATGCTAAAGCTGAAACTCCAGTACTCTGGCCACTTCATGCGAAGAGTTGATTCATTGGAAAAGACCCTGATGCTGGGAGGGATTGGGGGCAGGAGGAGAAGGGGATGACAGAGGATGAGATGGCTGGATGGCATCACTGACTCAATGGACGTGAGTCTCGGTGAACTCCAGGAGTTGGTGATGGACAGGGAGGCCTGGCGTGCTGCGATTCATGAGATCGCAAAGAGTGGGACACGACTGAGCAACTGATCTGATCTGATCTTACACTATTTATTGGGTTGGCCAAAAAGTCTGTTAGAACAAACTTTTTGGCCAGTCTAGTACATTGAGTTACATTGTATTAGATTTTGCAAGTAATCTAGAGGTGATTTAAAGCATATGGGAAAATACACATAGGTTATATGCAAATGATATGCCATTTTATGTATGGAACTTCAGCATTCACAGATTTTGGTATCCGTAGTGGATCTTGGAATCAGTACCCCCATGGATACAGAGGGACTAAAAAGCATTATGAGGATAACCAGTTCTTCTATGAAACAATTTTATCAACTAGGGGACAGTGCTTATATGCAATTCCTTTTGTCATAGTCATACAGATTCCCCCCATTTCCAGAATTATTTCAGTCAGAACCTATCACTCTATCCCCTTCAGTGAGGTTGTTTCATACATTTAGATCATTTTGGCCACACTCAGCATTCTATCCTGAGTGTGGATATTTAAAAGATTTTTTAATCTTTTAAATGATTTTTTTTTTAATTGCACACATGAAGGTTTATTCTCTGCTGTTAAGTTCTGTGGGTTCTGACAAATCCTATTTTCACCTGTCCCCCATTATAGTATCATACTGAAAAGTTTTACCTTCTCAATATTCCCATTCCCTGTATATCAAAGATTCAACCTTCCCCTGCCTCCACTGAATCACCCCGCTCCAAGCTACTGATCTGCTTATTATCTCTATAGTTTTGCCCTTTCCAGAGTGTCATATAATGGGAGACATACACACACACATACACACATGCACACATATAGAAAGAAAGGAAATACATATGTAGAATTTTCAGACTGACTTTTCTTTAGCAATATGCATTTGTGATACATTCATGTGTTTGTGTGACAAGATCATTTCATTTTAAATTGCTGAATAAAATTCCATTTTATGGATGTAAAACATCTTTGTGTGTGTGTGTGTCTGTATATGTTAATCACACAGGCACACACGACTATAGCCCACCAGGCTCCTCTGTCTATGGGATTCTTCAGGCAAGAGTACTGGAGTGGGTTGCCACTTCCCACTCCCGGGGAATCTTCCCAACCCAGGGATCGAGCCCAGGTCTCCTGCATTGCAAGCACATTATCTATCCTTTTACCTAGTGAAGGCCATCTCGGCTACTTCTAGTCTTTGGTAATTGGAATAAATCTGCTAAAAATTTTGTGTGGCTTTTTTTTTTTTCCACAGACATGTCTTTAAGGCATTTGGGTGAAATCTAAGAACTTGATGGATAAATCATATGTTAAGATTATGTTCAGCTTTGTAAGAAACTGCCAAACTGTTTTCCAAAGTAGCTGTATCATTTGCATTCCCTCCAGTGATGAATAAGGGTTCTTATTGTTTTATGTCCTCACTAGCTTTTATAAATGTCACTGTTTCTATTTTATTGATTTTAATGTGTGTTTAGTGGTATCCCATTGTAATTTTAATTTCCATTTCCCTACGGCCACCTCATGCGAAGAGTTGACTCACTGGAAAAGACTCTGATGCTGGGAGGGATAGGGGGCAGGAGGAGAAAGGGACGACAGAGGATGAGATGGCTGGATGGCATCACTGACTCGATGGACATGAGTCTCAGTGAACTCCAGGAGTTGGTGATGGACAGGGAGGCCTGGCGTGCTGCGATTCATGGGGTCGCAAAGAGTTGGACACGACTGAGCGACTGATCTGATCTGATCTGAATGACATATTAAAAAGCAGAGACATTACTTTGCCCGGAAAGGTCCATGTGGTTTTTCCAGTAGTCAGGTATGGATGTGGGAGTTGGACTATAAGGAAAGCTGAGCACCGAAGAATTGATGCTTTTGAACTGTGGTATTGGAGAAGACTCTTGAGAATCCCTTGGACTGCAAGGAGATTCAACCAGTCCATCCTAAAGGAAATGAATCCTGAATATTCATTGCAAGGACTGCTGAAGCTCCAATACCTTGCCCACCTGATGCAAAGAGCAGACTCATTCGAAAAGACCCTGATGCCAGGCAAGATTGAAGGCAGGAGGAGAAAGCAATGACAGAGGATGAGATGGTTGGAAGGCATCACTGACTCAGTGGACCTGAGTTTGAGCAAGCTCTGGGAGATGGTGAAGGACAGGGAAACCTGGTGTGCTACAAGCCATGGGGTTACAAAGAGTCAGACAGGACTGAATGACTGAACAATGACATATGATATTAAGCATATTTTCATATGCTTATTTGCTATCACTGTATCTTCTTTGATGAGATATTCAGCTCTGTGCCCATTATTTACTGATTTAACTTATTTTTGTGTTTTAACAATTCTCTGTGTGTTTTGGATATGTCCTTTATCATATATGTGTTTTGCAAATGTTTTCTTGCAGCCTGTGTCTTCCCTATCATTTTCTTAACAGTACTTTTTTTCCAAAAAGGTTTTTAATTGTATTAAAAACCAAGTTACCAATTTTTTTTCTTTTAGAGGTTGTCTTTTGTGAGACTATAGCATGGAGAGGAAAGGCAGAAGGTGGGGGTAGATTGTGCATGGCATACTCTCTAATCCTTAAGTGCCATAATGTTTGAGGCTCAATCCTGTAACTGGGTTTTATGCTAAAGGAAAGACAAAATGACTTGATTATATAAAATTACTTTGTTCCTGTACAAGTCTTCAACAATTGTTACTAGGAGGTCAGATTGATAGACAACTCCTTGAAAACCATAGCACAGTTATCAGAAATGCAGGCGGGTGGGCATGGCTGACAGTTTAAAAACTAGATTCATTATACAGCTAATTCTAAGGTTGAAGTACTCTCCTTTGGGTTGGAATTCAGTTTTTGTTAATTAAAAACCCATTTATCTAAATTGTATTAGGTTTCCTTAAACATAAAACGTGAACACCTGCAAGTGATATTGACATTCTAAAACCCAGGCTGCATAGGAATTGGTGTTATTTTTCATTGTCAGAAATGTCCTTGATCCAGATCTCTCTATGAAGAAAATAGTACATAACAGAGTAAAAAATAAAGCCCACCATTGATGTCTGAACATAGGGTACTTTTTAGAAGCAATGAAATATCACTGTATTAGTAATTCCTTCTCGTAAATTATTTTGCAGTAGATATTTGGAAGCTGTAAAATACTGTGATAAATGAAAGCTCCCAGAATACATGGGCTTGTATCCCAGCTCCAAAGCTAATGGGATAGTGATCTTGCACAAGTTATTTAATCTCAGTTTCTTAACCAATATGTAATCATAGTAGGCCCAGTGTTAACTATGCTCACAAGGAAATACCCAGCTGGTTTAATCTAGTGCTGTTTTGGCCAGAAGTGAGGTTCTTCCTTCAGCCCTATTTCTATCAGGATGCTCAGATTTCTTACCATCTCTTTAAGGGGGTCGGGGGTGGCTTATAAATGTCAGAATAGTGGAAGAGTAGGTTGGTGGGGAATTCATGACCCATTGCAGTTCCATCTTAGAGATCTCTCCAAACTATCCAGTCTTTTCTTTAGGTTTTAGATATTATATAATTTCTTCCTCTCATTTAGACTGTAGCTGATTTACAAGGTTGTATAAGTTTCAGGTGTATAGCAAAGTAATTCAGTTATACATATATATATACATACATTCTCTTTCAGATTCTTTCCCCATACAGGGTTATAACAGAATATTGAAAAGAGTTCCTGGTACTATACAGTACATCCGTATTGATTATATATTTTATATATAGTAGTGTGTACATGTTAATCCCAAACTCCTAACTTTCCCTCCCCTCTACCACGTTTCTGTTTAGGGGACCATAAGTTTGTTTTTGAAGTCTGGGAGTCTGTTTCTATTTTGTAAATAAGTTCATTTGTATCATATTTTTAGATGCCACATACAAAAATAAAGTGATAGCATATGATATTTGTCTTTCTCTGACTTCACTTCGTATGATCATCTTGAAGTCCATCCATTTTGTTGCAAGTGACATTATTTCATTGTTTTTTTATCGCTGAGTAATATTCCATTGCATATATGTACCATATCTTCTTTATCCAATTTTTTGTTGCTGTTGGACATTTAAGTTGCTTCCATGTCTTGGCTATAGTAAGTAGTGCTGCAGTGAACACTGAGGTCCATGTATATTTTCAAATTATGGTTTTCTCCAGATACATGCCTAGTAGTAGAACTATTGGATCATATGGTAATTCTAGTTTTAGGTTTTTAAGGAACCTTCATACTATTCTCTATAGTACCATGCATCAGTTAACATTTCCATTAATCGAGTAAGAGAGTTCTCTTCTCCACACTCTCTCCAGCATTCATTGAAGATTTTTTGATGGTGGCCATTCTGATTGGTGTGAAAGGGTACCTCACTGTAGTTTTGATTTTTATTTCTCTAGTAATTAACAGTGTTGATCATCTTTGCATGTGCTTTTTGACCATCTGTATGTCTTTGTAGAAATATCTATTTAGATCTTCTGCCCATTTTTTGATTGAGTTTGTTTTTGATAATGAATTGCATGAGCTGTTTATATATTTTGGAGCTTAAGCCCTTGTAAGTTGTTTTATTTCCAAATATTTTCTCCCATTCTGTGGATTGTCTTTTTGTTTTGTTTATGGTTTCTTTTGCTGTGCAAAAGCTTTTAAGTTTAATTAGGTCTCATTTGTTTGTTTCTGTTTTTATTTTTGTTTTTCTAGGAGGTGAATCCAAAAAGATATTGCTGTGATTTATGCCAAAGAGTGTTCTGCCTATGGTTCCCTCTAAGAGTTTTATAGTATCTGGCCTTACATTTATGTCTGTAATCCATTTTTAGTTTATTTTGTATATGGTTTTAGAGAACGTTCTAATTTCATTCTTCTACCTGTAGCTGTCCAGTTTTCCCAGCACCACTTATTGAAGAGATTGTCTTTTCTCCATTGTATATTCTTGCCTCTTTGCACAGAGTAATTGATCATAAGTGTTTGAATTAATTTCTGGGCTTTCTATCCTATCCATTCATCTGAATTTCTATTTTTGTGCCAATAGTATACTATTTTGGCTACTGTAGCTTTGTAGTGTGAAGTCAGGGAGCCTGATTCCTCCAACTCCATTTTTCTTTTTCAGGATTGTTTTGTCTTTTGTGTTTCCATACAAATTTTAATAAAGCTTATCTCTGAAAGAAAATCATTTTCCCTCTTAGGTTGGCTCTTTCTTTCAGTATTTCTTTTTTCTTTAGTATAAAATGGATAGAAAGGAAACAGCCCCTGGATTAAAAATGTGAGAATAGAAGAGAGAGAATTAAAGAATTAACTGGATTAATTCATACTTCAGGATATAGTTCCTTGATACATGTAATACCAAGGTCCATTAATATAGAAACAGACTTAGGTTACTGTCCAAATCATAATCACCACTATTATGATGAATGACTTAGTTCAAGCTTCTGCAACAAAATACCAATGACAGAGTAGCTTATAAATAACAGAAATTTATTTCTATAGTTCTGAACTGGAAGTTGGAGATGAAAGTACCTCCATTGTTGGGTGAGGGCTCTCTTTTAGGTCACAGACTTGTCATGTGTCCTCATGTGGCAGAGTGTCGAAGAGCTCTCTGGAAACTCTTATGAAAACACCGTGTCCTTCAAGAGGCCTCCACCTGCATCACCCAAGCACTTGCTAAGAACCTCACTTCCTAATGCCCACATTTTGGGGCATTAGGTTTTCAACAGTTTGTGGGGTAGGGGGAACACAAACATGCAGACCTTTTAAATGATCCAGAAATTTCCCCTAATTTGGAGTTTAGGAAAGATTACAAATAAAAATTTCTGACTAGAGAGACAAGAAAAAAATCAAAGAGAAAGCCATTCTGACCACTTGAAATAGCAACAAATTATAATAGAGACTGAAAGGAAGAGTGAACCAAGGGATAAAGACAAGGAATCACAATTTTCCTGAATGCTTTCTTTGGCTGGCTCATATTTCATTCTCAATAGCAGCACTTGACCTCAGATCCAGGAAAGACAAAATCAGTCCTGCTCAGAAGCCCATATATTTTTGGCAAGGTCCAACAGAAATTGCTTAATGAACAACATGATTAGGTAACACACACCTCTCTTGCATCAATCGTGACTCTGGGTATTGGTCTGTTCAGAACATCAGGGCTCCAGAAGGGCCCAGGACAAGGGCTACTGCAGGAACCAGGCTAGCTGACTTCTAACTTATTTCCTTTTTTATTCAGCAGAAAACAAACTTAATAAATAGGCAGGGAACTCTCATATTTATTAACCAGAAAAATAATGTAGTTAAGATATTGATTCCAACCTAAGGATTTAATCAATTTGAGAAATCACTATTTTTAAGCCATACTTAAGTTAGTTTTATATATTATATCCAGAAGTTAGAGTTCAGTTTAGTTCAGTCACTCAGTCATGTCTGACTCTTTGCGACCCCATGAACCACAGCACTCCAGGCCTCCCTGTCCATCACCAACTCCTGGAGTCTACCCAAACCCATGTCCATCGAGTCGGTGATGCCATCCAACCATCTCATCCTCTGTCATCCCCTTCTCCTCCTGCCCTCAATCTTTCCCAGCATCAGGGTCTTTTCAAATGAGTCAGCTCTTCTCATCAGGTGGCCAAAGTATTGGAGTTTCAGTTTCAACATCAGTCCCTCCAATAAACAACCAGGACTGATTTCTTTTAGGATGGACTGGTTGGATCTCCTTGCAGTCCAAGGGACTCTCAAGAGTCTTCTCCAACACCACAGTTCAAAAGCATCAATACTTTGGCACTCAGCCTTCTTTATAGTCCAACTCCCACATCCATACATGACCACTGGAAAAACCATAGCCTTGATTAGACGGACTTTTGTTGGCAAAGTAATGTCTCTGCTTTTCAATATGCTATCTAGGTTGGTCATAACTTTTCTTCCAAGGAGTAAGCGTCTTTTAATTTCATGGCTGCGGTCACCATCTGCAGTGATTTTGGAGCCCCCCAAAATAAAGTCAGACACTGTGTCCACTGTTTCCCCATCTATTTCCCATGAAGTGATGGGACTGGATGCCATGATCTTCATTTTCTGAATGTTGAGCCTTAAGCCAGCTTTTTCACTCTTCTCTTTCACTTTCATCAAGAGGCTTTTGAGTTCCTCTTCACTTTCTGCCATAAGGGTGGTGTCATCTGCATATCTGAGGTTATTGATATTTCTCCTGGAAATCTTGATTCCAACTTGTGGTTCTTCCAGCCCAGTGTTTCTCATGATATACTATCCATAGAAGTTAAATAAGCAGGGTGACAATATACAGCCTTGACGAACTCCTTTTCCTATTTGGAACCAGTCTGTTGTTCCATGTCCAGTTCTAACTGTTGATTCCTGACCTGCATACAGATTTCTCAAGAGGCAGGTCAGGTGGTCTGGTATTCCCATCTTTCAAAGTTTATTAAAATAAATCATCAAGTCCACTCCTTTCCTTTATTTCTTTGAACTTCTATGATATTTTCTGAAGCTACTCTGAGACTACAATAACATAATTTTTATTTGTTTTTCACTAAACATGCAGATTTTTCACTGAACCTTAGCTTGATTTTTAACATAATAGTCTATTTGCATATGTTCTGTGTCATGCTGCTGTTCTCTTTGCTATAATGTTAGCACTTCATTATGAAATCCTATATTTTAGGTTTTATAGCATACCAGTAAATATTCCCTGAAGCTAATACTAACCTCAATTATTTATATTTCCTTTTTATATATAGATATATAATTGTGTATGTGAGTCTGTATTTGTCTGTGTGTGTTTCCTAAGTTTGGAAATAGTAAAAAGTTCAGAAAGTGTTATATTTTGGTTTTTTTCATATCTTACTCTCAGTTTGAAATTTACTTCAGTTTTACAATGACTGAAGTTAATAAAACATCATTAACACTTGTTTTATCATTGCTACCAGTAGTTTGTGTTATGTATATCTGAAGATACATTTTCTACATCAAAAGCTTTCATGTTAAATCATCTCTACTATCTTCTGATTTCTGTGAGTTCTGAATAATGCAACTATTTCTGAGTGGATTTCTTGCAATCCAAATTGACCTTACCAGAACTATGCTCAGGGCTAACACCAGCATAGACTCAACCAGTTTTACTAAATTTAAGAACTCAAGGAGAACATCAAAGCACTGACATCATTTACTTTCCAAGACATAAAACATGTCTAGTTTCTCTTCTAAATTCAACTTTACTAACTTTGAAGAAAATATTCTAAAAAAGCAATTGTGACAATATGGATTGGTTGTCAAGAGACCCAAGTTCTACCCGGCAGTCTGACAGGTAGAAGTCTCTTAGATTTTTTGGTATTTGGTTCATAGTACAAGAGTTTTGATGAGATCATTTATAGGGTCTTCTTTTAAAATTCTGAGATTCTAAGAACTGAAATTTCAATGTCAAAAGACCCATGTCTATATCCCAAATCTACTCTCACAAACTATCAATTGGCTATTAACCGCCTTCAAGTTAGGCTTTTCATCTGTGAAGCAAAAGAGAGTATCTGATCTCCATAGGCTTTCCCTGGTTTAACATTTTCCCTGGTATAAATCTAACATAGGTTACTAGATTCATGTGTTCAGTTCAGTTCAGTTCAGTTGCTCAGTCGTGTCCGACTCTTTGTGACCCCATGAATCGCAGCATGCCAGCCCTCCCTGTCCATCACCATCTCCCGGAGTTCACTCAGACTCACATCCATCGAGTCAGTGATGCCATCCAGCCATCTCATCCTCTGTTGTCCCCTCCTCCTCCTGCCCCCAATGCCTCCCAGCATCAGAGTCTTTTCCAATGAGTCAACTCTTCGCATGAGGTGGCCAAAGTACTGGAGTATCAGCTTTAGCATCATTCCTTCCAAAGAAATCCCAGGGCTGATCTCCTTCAGAATGGACTGGTTGGATCTCCTTGCAGTCCAAAGAACTCTCAAGCGTCTTCTCCAACAGCACAGTTCAAAAGCATCAATTCTTCGGCACTCAGCTTTCTTCACAGTCCAACTCTCACATCCATATATGACCACTGGAAAAACCATAGCCTTGACTAGACGAACCTTTGTTGGCAAAGTAATGTCTCTGCTTTGGAATATGCTATCTAGGTTGGTCATAACTTTCCTTCCAAGGAGTAAGCGTCTTTTAATTTCATGGCTGCAGTCACCATCTTCAATGATTCATGTGTAGTAGCACCAAAATAAATAATAAAACTTCATGTTGAATACACACATTAAGTTCTGCTCCTTCCTAAAATCCCATTACATGACACCAAATAATGTTCATAAGGTAGAATGTTACAAAACAATGAAAATGGGCAACAAGATTTGGAAGCTGGAAAGCAGAGGCATAAAGAAGAATTGATTGACTCAGTGTGCCCGAGAAAACTGAACCCAAAGTCAACAGTGGGAAAAGCAGAGGGACAACTGTATTTATATCATGGATGCTTCAAAGGGCTCCAGAATTTCATAGTTGACTCTGGAAATGGAGTGAAAATAGGGCTACACAAGGCTGACTGAAAATCCCTTTAAGGTACTGGTACAGACCTCCACATACCAGTTGGAGTTGTGAAAGTTGCTCAGTTGTGTCCAACTCTTTGTGACCAGGCCAGAATACTGGAGTGGGTAGCCTTTCCCTTCTCCAGGGGATCTTGCCAACCTAGGGATCGAACCTCAGTCTCCAGCATAGCAGGCAGATTCCTTACCAGCTAAGCCACAAGGGAAGCCCAAGAATACTGGAGTGGATAGCCTATCCCTTCTCCAGCAGATCTTCCTGACACAGGAATTGAACCAGGGTCTCCTGCATTGCAGGTGGATTCTTTGCCACCCGAGCTGCCACATACCTTCAGTTCAGTTCAGTTCAGTTCAGTCATTCAGTCGTATCCAACTCTTTGCAATCCCATGAATTGCAGCTCTCCAGGCCTCCATGTCCATCACTAATTTCCGGAGTTCACACAAACTCATGTCCATCGAGTCAATGATGCGATCCAGCCATCTCATCCTCTGTTGTCTCCTTCTCCTCCTGCCCCCAATCCCTCCCAGCATCAGAGTCTTTTCCAATGAATCAGCTCTTCGCATGAGGTGGCCAAAGTACTGGAATTTCAGCTTTAGCATTAGTCCTTCCAAAGAACACCCAGGACCTATCTCCTTTAGAATGGACTGGTTGGATCTCCTTGCAGTCCAAGGGACTCTCAAGAGTCTTCTCCAACACCACAGTTCAAAAGCATCAATTCTTCGGCACTCACCTTTCTTCACAGTCCAACTCTCACATTCATACATGACCACTGGAAAAACCATAGCCTTGACTAGACGGACCTTTTTTGACAAAGTAATGTCTCTGCTTTTGAATATGCTATCTAGGTTGGTCATAACTTTCCTTCCAAGGAGTAAGCGTCTTTTAATTTCATGGCTGCAGTCACCATCTGCAGTGATTTTGGAGCCCCCCAAAATAAAGTCTGACACTGTTTCCACTGTTTTCCCATCTATTTGCCATGAAGTGATGGGACCGGATGCCATGATCTTTGTTTTCTGAATGTTGAGCTTTAAGCCAACTTTTTCACTCTCCTCTTTCACTTTCATCAAGAGGCTCTTTAGTTCTTCTCACTTTCTGCCATAAGGGTGGTGTCATCTGCGTATCTGAGTTTATTGATATTTCTCCCGGCAATCTTGATTCCAGCTTGTGCTCCTTCCAGCCCAGCGTTTCTCATGATGTACTCTGCATATAAGTTAAGTAAGCAGGGTGACAATATACAGCCTTGACGAACTCCTTTTCCTATTTGGAACCAGTCTGTTATTCCATGTCCAGTGCCACATACCTTACTACTCTGCAAACAGGCAGTGGCTCTTCCTCTATCCAGTGATTGAAGCTCAAGTTTTTGGATTGGGTCTAACTAATGGTTTCTGGGCTAGGGGGCAGCAGACCAAGATTAAAGTGGGATCCATACAGAAAAGAGGGAGGAAGTGAAAGTGTATGTACTGATTGTTGAGTCCTTGAACTTTTTCACACTTGGCCCCTAGAATGCTAGCAGCCAGGCAGGTGATTGAAAGAGTCTTCTCCAATAAGCCTGGATCATAGGAAAAATCTAATGATACTGACAGGAAGTTTCTCAATAAATGGTTCAGATGAATATTTCACATTAAAATGGCACTCAATAAATCCTACCCAGATGTTCTGATCTGGTCTTTATCATTTACTCTGAAATATAAGTAGACAGCCAAAGGTAATCTAACATTTGAGGAATGCATTTAATATGAAAGAGATGGCTAAAACTGAACAAAAAACTGGGTGAAAACATATCTTGGAGGAAACAGAGGCTAGACAATGAAGGGGAGGAAAAAAAAACCTTCAAAATACTTTTTCATGCTCAACTTCTAAAAATATTAAATATTAAAAAAATAAAACCAATTTTAAATAAAACAAGTTAGCAAAGAATGAACAAAAAGATTTGGAAAGATGAGGAGGAAGAACAGGGATGGAAGAATGTGAAGGAGAAAGGAGAGGAAGAGGAGACCACTCTCTGGGTAATGGATGTAGTGAACTGAACCAAATTTCAATCAGCCAATGCCTAGAAAGAAAACTTTCTGTGCTAACTGAGCAGTTCATTTATTTTTTCTTCAACCTGAAGAAATCAAACAAACAATATAACAAAGAAGGTAAATTTTAGGTTCAAGGAATATTCACAGAAACTTCTAAAGTAAGAATTGATAATGAACTTTTATGTAAAGACTTGTTTTGCTCATGGTTATTTGGGTTCATGTCCTCAATTTGTTAATAGAATTCTGGCTACAGTGAAACGAACATGCTGAATTCTTTTTTTTTTTTTCTTTTTTTCATTGTCTGTTTTGGAACTGATCCAGCAGAAAGCCCCAAACAATCCTTTCATATACCTAGAGGTCTTCTAGGGGACCTGTAGGGATAATAATAAAGGCTAGAGTTATACCTATATTGGGAAAAACACTGGATTACCCCTTGTCTTTTCTAGAATTCTGTGATAAAGGGCATGTTGGATGTGTAAAGTGGAAGGATCATGGCAAATCTGTCTGATACAACAGTAGAGTCATCAGATGGAGAAACAGACCCACTCTGTGGTCTGGGACCCCATTGAGGAGCTTCTGGTTGTGCTCTGGAAAGGAAATACAGGTGTACACATATCCATGTGTTTGATCTTCTTCCCTGGAGCATTATCATCCAGCAGAAAGAAACCAGAACCTGCTCAGTGTGTGACATCCTCAGGTCCAATTGCCCACTTTTCTCTCAGCTTTGCAGTACCCAGTTTCCTTATTTTAACACAGTGCTTGTCCAGACTCAGGAGCTCCCACCTCAAGGAGGAACCTGTACTTTGTGAAGTAGATTTGAGAGCCCGTCAAGGAGGCAGAACGTAACTCTTCTGATAATATTTTGTGGAAAAGGAAATCAATATGCTTCCTGTGTTTGTTCCTCGGGTGCTGATTTTTGATGCATAGGCAGCAGGGTAGTTTTTCTTTCACCAGACACCAATTTTTAATTGATGGGGTTTTACCTTGTAACTTTTATGTATGGAAATACTATTTAATTGTATAGTCATCCCTAGTATCTCTTTTTTGTATCTCAGTATCTCAATATTGTTCCAATAATGTGTACCTACTTCACAGAGGTGGAAGAGATTGTCACACTTCAGTGGAAGATCGTCATAAGCTGAAAGTGCCAGTTTGAGAAAGCTGACATTTGAGAAGCCATCCTGTGTTTCCATGGAAACGGCTTGCAGTTTTAAGAAAAACTCAGGTTTTAATCTCAAATGCAAGAAGCACGGAACTATACATTCAAAATGAAGAAGAGGAGTGCAAGAAATGCTAATCTGAAGGCACAAAGTGTTTTCTGCAAATTTTAAACTTTATACAGAAGTTATATTTGTTGTATGTATACAGTTTACCAACAGTGTGTCCAGATTTGATTTTGTCAGCAGTCCAGGCACATTGTAAGTGAAGCATTTTTAGTAAGAGACTCTCATCTTCATTTTTAGGGGGAATTTGGGAATGCCATTTAAGAGGAAAAGTATAATGAAGGGACAATTTTGTGATTATGTACAATGGGGTTATGGAACCTTGCATTGACTCATCTCTGTGGAAGCATAACGCTATTCTTAGGCACCAAATGACAAATTGGTTGTGTGTTAAACTTATAAGGATGGGCAAGAGTGTGAGAAGTGTGTTCAACAAATGAAGTATCAGAATAAGTAAGTAGAACTCTTTTGTAATATTTATAATGAAAAATGGAAGAGGAAATGGCAACCCACTCCAGTCTTGCCTAGAGAATCCTGTGGACAGAGGAGCCTGGTGGGCTGCTGTCCATAGGGTCGCACAGAGTTGGACACTACTGAAGTGACTTCACATAATGAAAACGAAATGGGGAAAAAAGGAAAAAGCTTTGTGACAATTTCAAAAACATTCATGGGTATGTTTGCACATACAAAGAATAAGTTGGAAGGAAGTAAGAAACATTGCCAGCCAGGACAAAGAAAAGGTTTTTACAAAGTTTTGAAAAATCTTTTTGACATTTTCTCTATCTGCTAAAGATCAAAGCTAACTAGAGGATTACTGATTAGGTAATGAATCTTACAAAATGCTCTAACCAATTATTTTTCCTTAGTGAAACTCTTGGAGCAGAAAAGGATCGATTGATGAGAATTTCTTAAAAGCTTGGGTAAATGCTGCTATGTTATTTTAAATGAATCATGGTGGTCAGGAACAAGGAGAATGCAGACAAAACTCCTTACTTCCCAGAAGAAAAAAAATAAACCTGTCAGAAATGTGATAAGATCATCTTTACATTAAATAGCTACAAATAAATTGTAGCACGTAGGTGATGGATCTATTGCATAACAGCAAACATTTTAATGGAAATCTGCCTTTCTATAACTCAACAAATGGTGATATTTTGATACTTTCATTTTCATGATTTGCTGCTGTGCTCATGCTTCACCTACCCTCATGAACTTGTCTGTGTCGTGAAACAGCAATTCGTAAAACAAGGATCCACTAGGAAAGGGAACTTACATACCAGAAAGGAGGCCAGACTCTAAATTTAGCTGTAGAACATTGTCTTTTAGTAAAAGAGCCTTGAAGATGAATACACGGAGTACAGGGAGAAGAAAGTGATATGGCTGCTAGTTTCATAGTATACCTGATACCCGGAGAAATGATTTTGAAACTTTGTAGACAGAGATGTTATATAAGCTGTGGGTAGCAGTGAGCCTTGCAGATATCTTGGGGAGCATCATTCTGGGAAGGGGAAACGATAAGGGCAAAGGGAAGAGGAGGCATGTACCTGCACAGAGTACTCCAGAGATAGCCAGAGGTCTGTGTAACTGGGGTGGAGGGAACAGGGGAAGAATGAAGGAAGAATGGTCAGGCCAGAAGCAAAGGGCTAGATCATGCAGGCTTACATGCCTATGTATATACTTTGGATTTTATTCCCAGTGCTGAAAGGAGTCACCAGATGGTTTTAAGAAGGAAGATATCGTAATATAATTGAACATATTATAAAGGGACATTCAGCTACAAAAGGGTGGATAAACTTTAAGTTTCTGAAAATAAAAACTACATGGGAATGTACAGCCAGGGAAGAAAAGGTGGTGGCTTGAACCAAAATGACTTAGGTAATAGAATGAGAAAGGTTCATATTGAGAACACTTTTTGAAGATAGAATTGACAGATTATCAGCAAAGGAATTGGTGTGGGGTGGGAAATAAAGAGAAGAATCAAGATTGATTCCAGGATTGTGGCAAGAGAAAGAGAGAGTATTCTGGTGTCACTTTCTGTAAATATTTACGGGATTCAAGAAATTTAGAGTTCAGCTTTTAAAAAGTTAAGTTCTAAAAGTTACCTGTTAGAAATCCAAACGCAGATTAGATATATGAGCTTAGAGTTCACATGATGGAGAAGGCAATGGCACCCCATTCCAGTACTCTTGCCTGGAATATCCCATGGATGGAGGAGCCTGGTAGGCTGCAGTCCATGGGGTCGCTAAGAGTCAGACACGACTGAGCAACTTCACTTTCACTTTTCACTTTCATGCATTGGAGAAGGAAATGGCAAACCACTCCAGTATTCTTGCCTGGAGAATCCCAGGGATGGGGGAGCCTGGTGGGCTGCCGTCTATGGGGTTGCACAGAGTCGGACATGACTGAAGCAACTTAGCAGCAGCAGCAGCAGCCGAGTTCACATGAAAAGTCAGGGCTATAGATATATTTTGGGAAATGACATGCATATCCATGAGACTTACTAAAGCCATAAAACTAGAAAAGACTGCCTAGGAAGGGAATATGAATAGAGAAGAGAAGATATGCAAGAACAAAGCCCAGAGCACTGACTTTTAGTCGTTAAGAAAGGCAGAAGGATATAGCAAGGTAGTGAAAAGGAGCAGTCAGTGTTTGAAAGAAAACCGAAGTGGAGGATGTCACCAAAACTAGAAGACGGTGCTCCAAGGACTAGAAGTAATCAACTGTGTCACTGCTGAGAATTTGAATAAGATGGAGACTGGGAATTACCTTTTCAATTGTCAATTTGGAGGTTATTAAGGACCCAAATAAGGGCACTTTATAGTTGACTGATAGGAAAGAAAGATGAATTGAATCAAAGGAGAATAGGGGAAGTAGATAAGAAAATATAAATAACTCTTCTGAAACATTTGGTATATCAGGGAATGAGGGTCTGTAACTGGTGAGAGATGAATTCCATGGAAATTTTTGTTATCATTTTATGATGGGGATATTATACATGCTTCTATGAACATAAGAACTATCCAATAGAAAGGAAAAATGATGGCAAGGGAAAAATAATTACAGGAGCAGAGTCTTTGAAATGGAGAAAGGCAACTGAATCAAATGCACAGTTCAAAAGATGGTTTTAGGAGTATGGAAAGTTAATTCATTTTAACAGAAGAAAAAGTTGAATCATCGAGAAAAAAATGTAGGTAGATTGGAATACTTGATAATGGAGGTAGAAATTCTTTTCTGATGACCCCTATTTCCCCAGTGAGCTCCTGAAGGCACAGACAAGGAATTGGGGTTTTAAGTGTCAATTTGTGGCTCAGCTGGCAAAGAATCTGCCTGCAATGTGGGAAACATGGGTTGATTCCTGGGCTGGGAAGAGCCCCCGGAGAAGGGAAAGGCTACCCACTCCAGTATTCTGGCCTGGAGAATTCCATGGACTATATGGTCCATGGGGTTGCAAAGAGTTGGACATGACTAAGCAACTTTTGCTTTCACTAGGAGAAGGCAATGGCAACCCACTCCAGTACTCTCACCTGGAAAATCTCATGGACGGAGGAGCCTGGTAGGCTGCAGTCCATGGGGTCGCACAGAGTCGGACATGACCAAGCAACTTCACTTTCACTTTTCCTTTCATGCATTGGAGAAGGAAATGACAACCCACTCCAGTGTTCTTGCCTGGAGAATCCCAGGGACGGGGGAGCCTGGTAGGCTGCCATCTATGGGGTCGCACAGAGTCGGACATGAATGAAGTGACTTAGCAGCAGCAGCAGCAGCAGTTGCTTAATGCTGGGAAACATCATCATAATTTAGCAGCTTTAAACAATGAATATTTATCATCTTCCAATTTCTGTGGGTCAGGAGTCTAAGCATGGTTAATATGATTCTCTGAAAGGCTGCAATCAACGTGGCAGCCAAAACTATGTTCTGTTCTTATGACTTGACAGGGGAAGGATTCTTTTCCAAACTCCTGTTATTGTTGGCAGAATTCAGACTTTTTAAAGACCAATGGATTCAGAGCCTTCATTTCTTGCTGCCTGGTAACATGCCTGGCTTTGCCATATATTCCAAATGAAGCCAGCAAGGGGACTTCCCTGGTAGTTCAGTGATTAAGAGTTCACCTCCTAGTGCAGGGGGACACTGGTTTGGTACCTCATCCAGGAAGATTCTTCATGCTTAGTGGCCCATGTGCCACACCTCCTGAGCCTGAGATCTAGAGCCTGTGGTCTGCAACAAGCGAAGTCACTGCAATGAAAAGCCCACACGCTGCAACTAGAGAGTACCCCCTGCTCCTTCCAACTGGAGAAAGCCCACGTGTAGCAACAAAGACTGAGCAAAGCCAAAAATATATAAATAAATAAAATCACAGAATGGGATAAAATTTTAACAAACAGAAAAACCAGCAAGGGAGAGAGTCTTCTAGAAAAACAGACCATACAATCTTATATATCATATTCCCAGATGTGATATTTAGTCACTATGTAGAATCAAGTCACAGGCCACATCCACACTCAGGGGGAACAGATTATAGCACAACTTGAGTACCGTGAGGTTAGGAAAACTTAAGTTGTCTTAGAGTCTGTCAACTACAAGAAAGAATGGGAGCTTGAATAAGAAGAGTTAGTGCCATATGAATTGAGAAAGGCTAATGGGGTTTGGACTTACTATCAGAAGGGCTAACACAAACAGGAATATAGCACACAATGTTTTTCATAATGCTAGTATCTTACGGAGAGATAGATGATTAAATTGAAATGTAAACCCTTTTTGGATCTGGTTTAAAATAAGGTGGGGGTGATTAGAGCTTGGAAAGTCATGGTCATAGTGAAAGTAAGCCAAGCTCTGTCACCCTCCTCATAATTAAGTTGAGAGGGAGAATTAAAGGAGCTAGTGGAAGGTGTTCTTTCCAGCCACAGTTAGCTTACAGTATGTCATTATAGTACAAGTATGCAAGCTCTAGAGTTTTCTAGGTCTGGGTTTAAATCCTGGTCCTATCCCTCGTGAGCTTTGCAACCCTAATTAGGTTACTATCACTTACTTTAACTAATAACACATAATTCCAGGAGGTAAGTGCTACAATTACTTGCATTTTATAGATAAGGAAACTAAAAGTGGAACTAAAATTAGCTCCTTTACCCTACAAGAATGTTCTGAAGGTTTATGAAACAATAAAGTTAAAGCAAAACCATAGACACTCAGAAAATATTAGCCAGAAATATCATCCTCATCTAATCAAAAATATATTTAGGGAGTAATGCAATTTCAACTATTCTTATTTAGAGCTTGTAATTCATGAAAATATGTTGTGGACTATTCATAGTCCACAAAGTTCTAAGCATATTATAAAATGTAAAATATGAAAATTATTGTGGTGTTTAGATTTAAGAATTGAAAAGAGAATTTTATTTTTCTCCTACTTTTAATTCTTCTATTAATTTTTTTTTAAATTAATTTTATTGGATTATTGTTGCTTTAAAATGTTTTGTTAGTTTCTTCTGTACAGCAAAATGAATCCCCCACACATGTGCATACATATATCCCATCCCTCTTGGACTTTCTTCCCATTCAGGTCACCACTGTGCATTCAGATGAGTTCCCTGTGCTATACAGTATATTCTCCTTAGTTATCTATTTTATACATAGTATCAATACTGTATATGTATCAATACCAATCTCCCAGTTGTTCCCCCTTTCCCTTTTGGTATTCATACATTTGTTATCTACATCTGTGTCTCTATTTGTGCTTTGCTAATAAGATCATCTATACCATTTTTTCGGAGAAGGCAATGGCACCCCACTCCAGTACTCTTGCCTGGAAAATCCCATGGACAGAGGAGCCTGGTGGCCTGCAGTCCATGGGGTCTCGAAGAGTCAGACACGACTGAGGGACTTCACTTTCAGGCATTGGAGAAGGAAATGGCAACCCACTCCAGTGTTCTTGCCTGGAGAATCCCAGGGACGGCGGAGCCTGGTGGGCTGCTGTCTCTGGGGTCGCACAGAGTTGGACACGACTGAGGCGACTTAGCAGCAGCAGTAGCAGCATACCATTTTTTTCTAGATTCCACAACTGTGTTAATATATGATACACATACACACACATGATATTTGTTTTTCTCTTTCTTCATTCTGTATGGCACTCTTTAAATCCATCCACATGTCTACTGATGACTCAGTTTTGTTCCTTTTAATGGCTGAATAATATTCCATTGTATATATGCACTAAAACGTCTTTATACATTCCTCTGTTGATGGACATTTAGGTTGCTTCCTTGTACAGCATTATTGTACATAGTGCTGCAATGAACATTGGGGTGCATGTATCTTTTTGAATTATGGTTTTCTCCAGGTATATGCCCAGTAGTGGAACTTCTGGGTCATATGATAGTTCTATTTTTAGTTTTTTAAGGACCCTCAATACTGTTGCCCATTCTGGATGTATCAATTTACATTCCCAAAAATAGTGCATTAGGGTTCCCCTTTCTCCACACCCTCTCCAGCATTTATTGTTTGTAGATTTTTTGATGTTGGCTATTCTGACTGGTATGAGGTAATACCTCACTGTAGTTTTTTTTTTTTTTTTTGAATTATATTTCAATTTTAAATTTTTTTATTTTATTTTATTTTTAAACTTTACAATATTGTATTAGTTTTGCCAAATATCGAAATGAATCCACCACAGGTATACATGTGTTCCCCATCCTGAACCCTCCTCCCTCCTCCCTCCCCATACCATCCCTCTGGGTCATCCCAGTGCACCAGCCCCAACATCCAGTATCGTGCATCGAACCTGGACTGGCGACTTGTTTCATACATGATATTATACATGTTTCAGTGCCATTCTCCCAAATCATCCCACCCTCTCCCTCTCCCACAGAGTCCATAAGACTGTTCTATACATCAGTGTCTCTTTTGCTGTCTCGTACACAGGGTTATTGTTACCATCTTTCTAAATTCCATATATATGCGTTAGTATACTGTATTGGTGTTTTTCTTTCTGGCTTACTTCACTCTGTATAATAGGCTCCAGTTTCATCCACCTCATTAGAACTGATTCAAATGTATTCTTTTTAATGGCTGAGTAACACTCCATTGTGTATATGTACCACCGCTTTCTTATCCATTCATCTGCTGATGAGCATCTAGGTTGCTTCCATGTCCTGGCTATTATAAACAGTGCTGTGATGAACATTGGGGTACATGTGTTTCTTTCCCTTCTGGTTTCCTCAGTGTGTATGCCCAGCAGTGGGATTGCTGGATCATAAGGCAGTTCTATTTCCAGTTTTTTAAGGAATCTCCACACTGTTCTCCATAGTGGCTATACTAGTTTGCATTCCCACCAACAGTGTAGGAGGGTTCCCTTTTCTCCACACCCTCTCCAGCATTTATTGCTTGTAGACTTTTGGATCACAGCCATTCTGACTGGCGTGAAATGGTACCTCATAGTGGTTTTGATTTGCATTTCTCTGATAATGAGTGATGTTGAACATCTTCTCATGTGTTTGTTAGCCATCTGTATGTCTCCTCTGGAGAAATGTCTATTTAGTTCTTTGGCCCATTTTTTTGATTGGGTCATTTATTTTTCTGGAGTTGCTTGTATATTTTTGAGATTAGTTGTTTGTCAGTTGCTTCATTTGCTATTATTTTCTCCCATTCTGAAGGCTGCCTTTTCACCTTGCTAATAGTTTCATTAGTTGTGCAGAAGCTTTTAAGTTTAATTAAGTCCCATTTGTTTATTTTTGCTTTTATTTTCAATATTCTGGGAGGTGGGTCATAGAGGATCCTGCTGTGATGTATGTCGGAGAGTGTTTTGCCTATGTTCTCCTCTAGGAGTTTTATAGTTTCTGGTCTTACATTGAGATCTTTAATCCATTTTGAGTTTATTTTTGTGTATGGTGTTAGAAAGTGTTCTAGTTTCATTATTTTACAAGTGGTTGACCAGTTTTCCCAGCACCACTTGTTAAAGAGATTGTCTTTAATCCATTGTATATTCTTGCCTCCTTTGTCAAAGATAAGGTGTCCATATGTGCGTGGATTTATCTCTGGGCTTTCTATTTTGTTTCATTGATCTATATTTCTGTTTTTGTGCCAGTACTATACTGTCTTGATAACTGTGGCTTTGTAGTAGAGCCTGAATTCAGGTAGGTTGATTCCTCCAGTTCCATTCTTCTTTCTCAAGATAGCTTTGGCTATTCGAGGTTTTTTGTATTTCCATACAAATTGTGAAATTATTTGTTCTAGCTCTAGAATACCGTTGGTAGCTTGATAGGGATTGCATTGAATCTGTAAATTGCTTTGGGTAGTATACTCATTTTCACTATATTGATTCTTCCAATCCATGAACATGGTGTATTTCCCCATCTATTAGTGTCCTCTTTGATTTCTTTCACCAGTGTTCTATAGTTTTCTATATATAGGTCTTTAGTTTCTTTAGGTAGATATATTCCTAAGTATTTTATTCTTTCCGTTGCAGTGGTGAATGGAATTGTTTCCTTAATTTCTCTTTCTGTTTTCTCATTATTAGTGTATAGGAATGCAAGGGATTTCTGTGTGTTGATTTTATATCCTGCAACTTTACTATAATCATTGATTAGTTCTAGTAATTTTCAGGTGGAGTCTTTAGGGTTTTCTATGTAGAGGACCATGTCATCTGCAAACAGTGAGAGTTTTACTTCTTCTTTTCCAATTTGGATTCCTTTTATTTCTTTTTCTGCTCTGATTGCTGTGGCCAAAACTTCCAAAACTATGTTGAATAGTAATGGTGAAAGTGGGCACCCTTGTCTTGTTCCTGACTTTAGAGGAAATGCTTTTAATTTTTCACCATTGAGGATGATGTTTGCTGTGGGTTTTTCATATATAGCTTTTATTATGTTGAGGTATGTTCCTTCTATTCCTGCTTTCTGGAGAGTTCTTATCATAAATGGAAGTTGAATTTTGTCAAAGGCTTTCTCTGCATCTATTGAGATAATCATATGGTTTTTATTTTTCAATTTGTTAATATGGTGTATTGCATTGATTGATTTGTGGATATTGGAAGAATCCTTGCATCCCTGGGATAAAGCCCACTTGGTCATGGTGTATGATCTTTTTAATGTGTTGTTGGATTCTGATTGCTAGAATTTTGTTAAGGATTTTTGCATCTATGTTCATCAGTGATATTGGCCTGTAGTTTTCTTTTTTTGTGGGATCTTTGTCAGGTTTTGGTATTAGGGTGATGGTGGCCTCATAGAATGAGTTTGGAATTTTACCTTCCTCTGCAATTTTCTGGAAGAGTTTGAGCAGGATAGGTGTTAGCTCTTTTCTAAATTTTTGGTAGAATTCAGCTGTGAAGCTGTCTGGACCTGGGCTTTTGTTTGCTGGAAGATTTTTTATTACAGTTTCAATTTCCGTGCTTGTGATGGGTCTGTTAAGATTTTCTGTTTCTTCCTGGTCCAGTTTTGGAAAGTTGTACTTTTCTAAGAATTTGTCCATTTCTTCCACGTTGTCCATTTTATTGGCATATAATTGTTGTAGTCTTTTATGATCCTTTGTATTTCTGTGTTGTCTGTTGTGAGGTCTCCGTTTTCATTTCTAATTTTATGGATTTGATTTTTCTCCCTTTGTTTCTTGATGAGTCTGGCTAATGGTTTGTCAATTTTATTTATCCTTTCAAAGAACCAGCTTTTGGCTTTGTTGATTTTTGCTATGGTCTCTTTTGTTTCTTTTGCATTTATTTCTGCCCTAATTTTTAAGATTTCTTTCCTTCTACTAACCCTGGGGTTCTTCATTTCTTCCTTTTCTAGTTGCTTTAGGTGTAGAGTTAGGTTATTTATTTGACTTTTTTCTTGTTTCTTGAGGTATGCCTGTACTGCTGTGAACTTTCCCCTTAGGACTGCTTTTACAGTGTCCCACAGGTTTTGGTTTGTTGTGTTTTCATTTTCATTCGTTTCTATGCAAATTTTGATTTCTTTTTTGATTTCATCTGTGATTTGTTGGTTATTCAGCAGCATGTTGTTCAGCCTCCATATGTTGGAATTTTTAATAGTTTTTCTCCAGTAATTGAGCTCTAATCTTACTGCATTGTGGTCAGAAAAGATATTTGGAATGATTTCTATTTTTTTGAATTTACCAAGGCTAGATTTATGGCCCAGGATGTGATCTATCCTGGAGAAGGTTCCATGTGCACTTCAGAAAAAGGTGAAATTCATTGTTTTGGGATGAAATGTCCTATAGATATTAATTAGGTCTAACTGGTCTATTGTATCGTTTAAAGTTTGTGTTTCCTTTTTAATTTTCTGTTTAGTTGATCTATCCATAGGTGTGAGTGGGGTATTAAAGTCTCCCAATATTATTGTGTTATTTTTAATTTCTCCTTTCATACTTGTTAGCATTTGTCTTGCATATTGTGGTGCTCCCGTGTTGGGTGCATATATATTTATAATTGTTATATCTTCTTCTTGGATTGATCCTTTGATCATTATGTAGTGACCATCTTTTTCTCTTTTCACAGCCTTTGTTTTAAAGTCTATTTTATCTGATATGAGTATTGCTACTCCTGCTTTCTTTTGGTCCCTATTTGCATGGAAAATCTTTTTCCAGCCCTTCACTTTCAGTCTGTATGTGTCCCCTGTTTTGAGGTGGGTCTCTTGTAGACAACATATGTAGGGGTCTTGTTTTTGTATCCATTCAGCCAGTCTTTGTCTTTTGGTTGGGGCATTCAACCCATTTATGTTTAAGGTAATTACTGATAAGTATGATCCCATTGCCATTTACTTTATTGTTTGGGGTTCGAATTTATACACTGTTTTTGTGTTTCCTGTCTAGAGAATATCCTTTAGTATTTGTTGGAGAGCTGGTTTGGTGGTGCTGAATTCTCTCAGCTTTTGCTTGTCTGAAAAGCTTTTGATTTCTCCTTCATATTTGAATGAGATCTTTGCTGGGTACAATAATCTGGGCTGTGGGTTATTTTCTTTCATCACTTTAAGTATGTCTTGCCATTCCCTCCTGGCTTGGAGAGTTTCTATTGAAAGATCAGTTGTTATCCTTATGGAAATTCCCTTGTGTTTTATTTGTTGTTTTTCCCTTGCTGCTTTTAATATTTGTTCTTTGTGTTTGATCTTTGTTAATTTGATTAATATGTGTCTTGGGGTGTTTTGCCTTGGGTTTATCCTGTTTGGGACTCTCTGGGTTTCTTGGACTTGAGTGATTATTTCCTTCCCCATTTTAGGGAAGTTTTCAACTATTATCTCCTCAAGTATTTTCTCATGGTCTTTTTTTTTTGTCTTCTTCTTCTTCTGGGACCCCTATGATTTGAATGTTGTAGCGTTTAATATTGTCCTGGAGGTCTCTGAGATTGTCCTCATTTCTTTTAATTCGTTTTTCTTTTATCCTCTCTGATTCATTCATTTCTACCATTCTATCTTCTAATTCACTAATCCTATCTTCTGCCTCTGTTATTCTACTATATGTTGCCTCCAGAATGTTTTTAATTTCATTTATTGCATTATTCATTATATATTGACTCTTTTTTATTTCTTCTAGGTCCTTGTTAAACCTTTCTTGCATCTTCTCAATCCTTGTCTCCAAGCTATTTATCTGTGATTCCATTTTGATTTCAAGATTTTGGATCAATTTCACTATCATTATTTGGAATTCTTTATCAGGTAGATTCCCTATCTCTTCCTCTTTTGTTTGGTTTGGTGGGCATTTATCCTGTTCCTTTATCTGCTGGGTATTCCTCCGTCTCTTCATCTTGTTTAAATTGCTGAGTTTGGGGTGTCCTTTCTGTATTCTGGCAGTTTTCAGTGTTCTCTTTATTGTGGTGTTTTCTCTGTGTGTGTGGGTTTGTACAGGTGGCTTGTCAAGGTTTCCTGGTTAGGGAAGCTTGTGTCGGTGTTCTGGTGGGTGGAGCTGGAGTGCAATGAAGTGTCCAGTAATTAGTTATGAGATGTGTATGGTTTGCGGGTGACTTTGGGTAGCCTGTATCTTGGAGCTCAGGGCTGTGTTCCTTTGTTGTTGGAGAATTTGCTTGGTATGTCTTGCCCTGGAACTTGTTGGCCCTTGTGTGGTGCTTGGTTTCAGTGTAGGTATGGAGGCGTTTGATGAGCTCCTGTCAATTAATGTTCCTTGGAGTCAGGACTTCCCTGGAGTCAGGGTTTGGACTTAAGCCTCCTGCTTTCAGTTATCAGTCTTATTTTTACAGTAGTTTCAAAACTTCTCCTTCTATACAGCACCATTGATAAAACATCTACGTTAAAGATGAAAAGTTTCTCCACCGTGAGGGTCACCCAGAGAGGTTCACAGCATTACATGGAGAAGAGAAGTGGGAGGAGGGAGTTAGAGGTGACCCGAATGAGATGAGGTGGAATCGATAGAGGAGAGAGTGGGCTAGCCAGTAATCACTTCCTTATGTGCACTCCACAACTGGACCGCTCAGAGATGTTCACGGAGTTATACAGAGAAGAGAAGAAGGAGGAAGGAGACAGAGGTGGCCAGGAGGATAAAAGGGGGAATGAAAAGGAGGGAGACGGATCTATCCAGTAATCAGTTCCCTAAGTGTTCTCCACCATCTGGAACACACAGAAATTCACAGAGGTGGGTAGAGTACAGAGGGGTTAGGGAGGAGACACAGGCGACCTGGTGGAGAAAAAGGAGAGTCCAAAGGGAGAGAAAGCAGTCAAGCCAGTAATCTCGTTCCCTAGTGAAAAATGGGTACTGAAGATTGGGTTCTTAAAGATACAAAATTGGTAACAAATACATAAAAGCAGAAATTAAAAATCTAGAGTAGAGTTTGGAATTTCAAAAATACGATGTTAAAGAAAAGAAGAAGGAAAAGAAAGAGAGAAAAAATGAACAAACAAAAACAAACAAGGTCGAGAAAATTATAAAGAAAATAATAGGTACAAAATTGATAACTAATACCAAAAAGCAAAAGTTAAAAATCTAGAGTAGAGTTTGGAATTTCAAAAATACAATGTTAAAAAAAAGAAGAAGAATAAGAAAGAGAGGGAGAAAAAAAAAAAAAGAACCAAAAACAAACAAAGTCGCAAAAATTATAAAGAAAATACAGGTACAAAATTGATAACAAATACCAAAATCATAAATTAAAAATCTAGAGTAGAGTTTGGGATTTCAGATATACAATGTTAAAGAAAAGAAGGAAAAAAAAAAAAAAAACAAGGTCAAAAAATTATAAAAAACGTATATATGAAGTTTGCTTTAAAAAAAATAGGTGTTTTTTTTTTTTTTTGCAAAGTAATAGGTTATAAAAGTGAAAATTAAAGGAATAATAGAAGACTTAAATTTTTTTTAAAAAATTAAAAGAAAAAAAAAAGAAAGAATGATCGTAAAAATAGTAAAAATATATCTAGGACTTTCTCTGGTTTTGTTGTGAGTATTGTGGGTTCAGTTCATTTTTGGCTAGTTCCTTGGTCCGACTTATATTTCTCAAGATCTATAGGCCCCTTCCTATGTAGTCGGTACTAACCAACTAACTAAACTACAGGGTTTAAATCTATTGCCTGTAGCTTCCAAGGCGGTTCCCTCTGTTATAGCTTCTTCTGTTTGCTGGTCTCTTCAGTGTGTGGTTTCCGCCCTGACACAAAGGGGATGGTGGAAGACACTTTTATTTATTTATTTATTTTTGGCTCACTTGTTCAGTCGCGCTGTGGGGAGGGAGGGAGGGATGCTGCAAACAAATAACACTGGCGTGTCCTCACAGTGCCTCAGCCACACTGGGTCTGCCCCAGCTCACGGCGCATGTAGCCTCCCTGCCCACACTGCTTAGGCTCTAGGTTGCTCTGCCGGGAACCATGCGTGCCCGGCCCTGGGCTGCCTGCATCTCCCAGGTCCAGGCCGCTCAGGTTCAGGCACTTGGGTAGTCCTCAGAGGCGCAGACTCGGTTGGGCCTGTGTTTTGTGCCCTTCCCAGGTCCGAACAGCTCAGGTGATGAGGTGTTTGGCGAGCACCAATGCTGCGACTTATCGCCTCCCCGCCGCTGGGTTATCTAGGTGTACAACCGGCGCACCTTCTCAGGCAGATGTTGACTGTCCAGACCCCCAAGAAGTTTTAGTTAGCAAAGAAGCCTGCTTACAGTTTTATAGATAATGTCTCTCTGGGGCTGCGATTGCCCCCTTCCGGCTCTGGCTGCCTGTCACCAGAAGGGGATGGTCTGCAGCCGGCTATCTCTGTTCAGTCCTTTGTTCTGTGCGCGGGCCTGGCGGTGTCTTAGGTTAGGGCTGGCTTTTCGTGTGGTAGATCTCCCACAGTCTGGTTTGCTAGCCCAAATTATTTCGCTCAGATAGCGCTCATGGTATTCAGGCCAGAACCTTACCCTAAGCGATGCAGCCCGCGCCGCACCTCCCTGCCCAGCCCCCGCTTGCCAATGGCGTGTGCAGGCGTCTGCGCTGCTTCTCCGCTGGGGGAGTTACCGTAGGGCTCACAATCTGCGGGTTTTAATTGTTTATTTATTTTTCCTCCCTGTTATGTTGCCCTCTGTGCTTCCAAGGCTCGGCACAGATTCGGCAGTGAGAAGGTTTCCTGGTTTTTGGAAACTTCTCTCTTTTTAAGACTCCCTTCCTGGGACAGAACTCCATCCCTCCCTCTTTTGTCTCTTATATTATTTCCTACCTCCTTTCGAAGACTTGGGTTGCTTTTCTGGGTGCCTGATGTCCTCTGCCGGCATTCAGAAGTTGTTTTGTGGAATTTACTTGGCGTTTAAATGTTCTTTTGATGAATTTGTGGGGGAGAAAGTGTTCTCCCCATCCTACTCCTCCGCCATCTTAGCTCCTCCTCCTCACTGTAGTTTTTATTCACATTTCTCTAATAACTAGTGATGTTGAGTACCATTTCATGTGTTTGTTGACCATCTGTATGTCTTTGGAGAAATGTCTATTTAGGTCTTCCACTGTTTTTATTTTTTTGTTGTTTGTTTTTGATTGGGTTTGTTATCTTGATATTGAGCTACTTGTATATTTTGGATATTAATCCTTTGTCAGTTTCTTTGCAGATATTTTCTCCCATTCCAATGGTTGTCTTTTTGTGTTGTCTATGGTTTTATTTGCTGTGCAAGAGCTTTTAAGTTTAAGTAGGCCCCATTTGTTTTTATTTTCATTACACTAGGAGATGGGTCAAGAAAGATCTTGCTCAAATTTATGTCAAAGAGTGTTCTGCCTATATTTTCTTCTAAGAATTTTATAGTGTCTGGCCTTAAATTCAGGCTTAATCCTTGTGTTTGTGTGTGTGTGTTTAGCAGAGTTTTATTAAAGTATGAATAGGGACAGAGAACGCTTCTGACATAGACATCAGAAGGAGGGCGGAGAGTGCCCCCAGGCTTAATCCATTTTGATTTTATTTCTGTGCATGGTGTTATGGAGTGTTAAAAAGGATATGTCATCCTGCTTTTTTTTAAATTGAAGCATAGTTGATCTACAATGTTGTATTAATTTCTGTTGTACATCAAAGTGATTTAGTTATACATACATACATAAATATGCATAAGTATTCTTTTTTATATTTTTTCAATTATGGTTTACATAGGATATTGAATATAGTCCCCTTGTTGTTTATCAACTCTATATGTAATAGTTTGTATCTGTTTACCCCAAACTCTCAATCCATCCCTCCTCTGCCTCCTTCTCCAGGAACCACAACTCTGTTCTATATGTCTGTGAGTCTGTTTCTGTTTTGTAGACAGATTCATTTGTATTATTTTTTTAGATTCCACATATGAATGATATCATATAATATTTGTCTTCCTCTTTCTGATTTCAGTTAGTTTGACAATCTCTTGGTCCATGCATGATGCTGTAAATGGCATTATTTTGTTCCTTTTATGACTAATATTTCATTGTATGTATGTACCACATCTTCTTTATCCATTCATCTGTCAGTTCAGTTCAGTTCAGTCGCTCAGTCGTTCATCTGTCAGTGGACAGTAATGTTGCTTCTGTGTCTTGGCTATTGTGAATAGTGCCACTATGAACTCTATTTCATTTTTTTTGAATTATAGTTTTGTCCAGATATATGTCCAGGAGTGGTATTGCTGGATCATATGGCAACTCTAGTTTTAGTTTTTTGAGGAACCTCCATACTGCTTTCCACAGTGCCTGTACCAACTTACATTCCCAGCATCAGTGTAGGAGGGTTCCCTTTTATGTATACTCTCTCCAGGATTTTTATTTGTAGACATTTTAATGATGGCCATTCTGACCAGTAGGAGGTAGTACCTCATTGTAGTTCTGATGGCGTCTACTCTGGATCCTGATAGTTCTGCCTATAAAAAAATCTGATCTGTAGAAATGTCATTTGCAACACTAAGCTTTTTTTTTTAAAAGAAAGGAAAAGAGGGAAACTAGGAAGAGAGGAAGGGAAAAGAAGGGGCAAAAGCATAAAGCAAGGAAGAAATAAAGAGAAAGAAAGTCAAATATAAAAAGATAAAATTTTTAAAGTTTGAAAATACATTTAAGTTTATTTCCAAAGTGCTTATTATTTTTTTAAAGTGTTAGTGTCACTAATGAATTGTTAGCTCACTTGAAGCTAGTTAGGTAAAATACGTTTCTCATATTCAGAGTAGAAAATATTTTATTTCCTAGAGCACAGTAATTATCATTAAGAAGGCAGGATGCTTCTAAATGGTGAATAAAAACACATTTTCTGGAGTTCTTGGAAATCTGTGCACAATAAAGAAGAATTATTTCAGCTTATGAATGCTTGGATTTATGCCTACAAAAGTTAAAAATTCAAAAAGACTGAAGTGTTGCAGGGTATCATTAAAGAAAATAGGTATTTTCTCAGCTATTATAATAATATATGATGCCACAATGCTAAGAAACAAAAGAACACTGTCGATTAATGAGAGATATCTTAATTAGAGAAAAATTTTGGGAGTTTCATTAATGATAAAGAGATGACTGAAATCAGTCTACATGGCATTATAATCATGTCTGCAGAAAAGCAGATATTGTTTAAATAAAATGAATATTTTATAAGGGCTATTTAGGAGAGAAAAACTTTAAGAAGCTATAGCACATAGGAAAAAAAAAACTATATCAATCGGTATTAGATTTTACTAGATTCTGTGAGCAAATAAATCTGAATCTCTCTCAAAACTGTCAGCTCTTATAAGACCATAAGACATCCTCAGAAATACTTACTTTTCTCCATAGAAATTAAAATTGTTGTAAAACACCCTACTACTACTCAGACATAAGGCATTTGAAAATATCACACTACTGAGTCTCAGTTTATTTTCCTTTGCTTGACTAAATTGCATTCATGGAGAGAACGCCTGCAAACCCATAAAAGCAGTTGTCATGAGTACTATCTGATTCCGTGGTTCAGCCACAGTAGGGGGAATCCTTGATTTTCATAAGAAACTGTACAAAATTGTATGTTTTGTTGTGCAGTTGCTCAGTCATGTCTGACTCTTTGTGACCCCAAAGACTGCAGTGCATTAGGCTTGCCTGTCCTTCACCATCTCCTGGAGCATGCTCAAGCTCCTGTCCTTTGAGTCAGTGATACCATCCAACCATTTCATCTTCTGTTATCCCCTTCTTCTTCCTTCTATATTTCCCAGCATCAGGGTCTTTTCCAATGAATCAGCTCTTCACATCAGGTGGCCAAAGAACTGGGGCTTCAGCTTCAGCATCAGTCCTTCCAGTGAATATTCAGGATTGATTTCCTTTAGGATTGACTAGTTTAATCTCCTTGCAATCCAAGGGAGTCTCAAGAGTCTTCTCCAAAACTATAGTTCAAGCATCAGTTCTTTGGTGCTCAGCCTTCTTTATGACCCAACTCTCATATCCATACACGACTACTCGAAAAACATAGCTTTGACTACAGGGACCTCTGTCAGCAGGTAATGTCTCTGCTTTTGAATATGCTGTCTAGGTTTGTCACAGCTTTTCTTCTAAGGAGTAAGCATCTTTTAATTTCATGGCTGCGGTCACCACCCACGGTGATTTTGGAGCTTAAGAAAATAGAGTCTGTCACGGTTTCCATTGTTTCTCCATCTATATGCCATGAAGTGATGGGATGAGATGCCAAGATCTTAAGTTTTTTGAATGTTGAGTTTTAAGCCAGCTTTTTCAGTCTCCTCTTTCACCTTCAAAAAGAGGCTTTTTAGTTCCTCTTTACTTTCTGCCATTGAGAGTGGTGTCATCTGCATATCTGAGGATATTGTATGTACTCAGCAATAATAGTTCCATTCAGGCATTAGCAGCTCATAGATAGTAGACTTACAGTCTTATACAACTTTATAATTATTTTTCTCAAGCCACATTTCTGTTTTACCCATTGGTCTCTAGTAGGTTGTTCATCTTAATTAAACCAAAGTTCGATGATTTCAGGCCCCAAATTGTACCCCTTTATAAGGAAACCTGGGCTTCCCAGGTGGCACTAGTAAAGAACCCACCTGCCAAGCCAGGAGACATAAGAGACAGGGATTCAATCTCTGGGCCCGGAAGATCCCCTGGAGAAGGAAATGGTAACCTACTTCCAGTGTTCCTGCCTGGAGAATCTCATGGATGGAGGAACCTGGAGGGCTACAGTCCATGGGATCACAAAAAGTCAGAAACAACTGAAGTAGCTTAGCACACAGGCATAAGGAAATCCATCCACAATGAATAAACTGTGTATTAGTTTGAATTCTCAGAACACATGGCAAAAATTTCAAGACCTATGTACCATTAAACTTGTTTTCCTGGAAAAAAAAAAAAAAAAGCATACTGTGGAATTCAGCTGATGTAAACTTGGGCAAGGTATTGCTTTCTACCTCAAAACTGGTGAAAATACTAGAATCTGTTTCATAATGTATGTAATGTACTTAAAATAGTGCTTGGCACATAGTGAGAACTCTGTTTGCCTGTATGTTGAGCCCTTAGACTTTAAGACTTCAGTGACTCCTCTGTGAATGCTTCTGTAACCCTTCAGAAGGGATTGAACTTTCTCTTCCTAATGCCTTCTTCATGCGTACATGCGTGCTAAGTCATTTTAGTCCTGTCCGACTCTTTGCTACCCTATGGACTGTAGCCAATCAGGCTCCTCTGTCCATAGGATTCTCCAGGGAAGAGTACTGAATGGGTTGCCATGTCCTCCTCCAGGGGATCTTCCCAAATCAGGGATCAAACCTGGGCCTCATATGTCTCCTGCACTGGCAGGTGGGTTCTTTACCACTAGTACCACCTGGGAAGCCCATGCCTTCTTCATATCAACCTCTATTTTGAGACTTATGTGACTATATGCAGTTATATTAATCAGGACTCTTTCTGTTCCATGAAATAAACCTAACTAAAATTAACTTGATAAAGAAGATTTACTGGCTAATGGAGTGGAGCCAAAAGGCAGGCATGGTTCAGGGTAGAACTTGAGAGTTCAAAACACACTATCAAGTCTTTATTTCTTTACCTGTTTCTTCTGTTTTCTTCAATGTGTTGCCTTTTTACTCAGACAGAAACTTTCCATGTCAGACAAAATGTATCTATGAAATGTTCCCCGCCTGTATTACTAGAGCTCAACTGAGCTTGGTTCACATGCCTAGCCCTGGAGCTATCACTTAGCAAAGGGAGGAAACTCATTTGCCAGTTGATATCATACGTCCAACTCCAAAATATAGAGATTAATAATCCTATGAGGAATATACAGAGTGGTTCTTCAAATATAAAGGACAGAATTTTTATCAGTGGGGTTCAGGGACACTAGGCAATCAGAGACAACTGATAACTTGTGAAGAAATGATTCTTTCCTTTTAAGTTTGTGAACTCCTTGGACATGGACATATCACATTAATTTCATTCCTCATCATATAAAAGTAAGCACTCTGTGTATGTTAAATGGAAATAGCGGGGTGTAATCTAAAGCAAAATAGAACAGTCAAAAGAGGCTTCATTGGGAAGATAATATTTGAGCAAAGATGTCAAGAAGGTGAGGAATCACCATGGTATATGTATCAAAGCCGGGAACTAAAGTAGGTTGCTTCTGACTTCATTCAGATTTCAGCAGTTGTTTCCTTAATGTCTTTTACTGTTCCAGGATCCATCCTAGATACCATTTTCATTTCATATCTATGTTGTCTTAGTCTTCCCTGGTCTATGACAGTTTCTCAGCCTTCCTTTGTTTCATGATCTTGACAGTTTTGTGGAGTTCTGGTTATTTTTCAGAATGCCCCTCAATTAGAGTGAAGTCTGTTATGGTTTCTCATGACTAGACTGGGGTTATATATTTGGAAAGAATAATACAGAGGGAGCATGCTTTTGGAAGTTGGAAGAAAACAGATCCTGTTTGGTGATGGGAACGATTCACTGGAGAGGGTAAACTTAATGATGTAGAAGTGAAAGGGGATGATTGCCAGAGGAATGTCTGAGCAAACAAGAGCAAATTTTAGAAGATTACTCATAGTTAAAAGCAGGGTTGACAGAGTTTCTGAGCACAGATGATACAAGTAAGACTGTGGTATTGGAAGATTGGCCTTATTTTCCTTTCATCAGGTATTAGTTTTCTATTGCTCTGTAACAAATTATCACAAATTTAGCAGTTTGAGACAACATATATTTTATTATCTCAGTTCCCATGAGTTAGGATACCTGGCATAGCTTAACCTACTTCTCTGCCTAGGGTCTCACCTACTGTAATTTAGGTGTCAACTGGCACTGAAGACTCATGTAAAGTTCAGAGCCCTCTTCCCCACTCCTGTGGTCTTTGGGGAATTTAATTTCCTTGAAGCTCTAGACTCATGGTGGTTTGCTTCTTTAGGCCAGCAAGAGAATATCTCTGTCTTCTGTCTTTAACCTCTGGACTTTCTTTTAAAGGTTTCAAGTGATTAGGTAGGACCACCAAGGATTATCTACTTTTTGATTAACTTAAAGTCAACTATTAGCAATCTCAAATTATCATCCTCAAAAGCTCTTCACCTTGGCCATTTAATAATTACAGGAATGATAACCCATTAACGTTGCCTTCTTCTTTTAGAGGTAAATTATACATCTTACCCATATGCAAGGGAAGGTGATTCTATAAGGGCATGGCTCACTGGAATCATCTTCAATAGCTTCTACTTTCTTAGGTAAGCAAGAAGCAAGATCACACATTGTTTGGATGGAGGAGAAAGTAGTGGAGGTTTGAGGAAATGGAAAAGAGGATGAAATGTATCTAAGAATGTGTGTACTCTGACTCTAAACAATCTATTCAAGATGTGCAGGGCTTCTCCAGCATGTAGTTTTCTAGTGTAACTACTTATCCAACCTAATCCTCATACTGTAGCCAGCTACTAAATATTCCAAAAGATATTTGCGGGGCTTTGTCACAAATAGTAAGAATTAATTTTACTGTCCCTAAGATTTAGTGATCTAGGAGGAATTATGATTAATGGGGAAATGAGGTTAATAGTCAACTCATGGTCTTCTAAATATTAATACTGATTGATATGCATGTCAACATTTACTTTAAAAAATTTTGTGGTCCATGCTGTTTTAATAGCTGTGTTAAATTTAGCAAAATGTTTGGTGGAAGGAACACAGGGATTATGCAAATAACCAGCTACTATGACTCTCTCAAGCATTATACTGTTAAAGTAAATGACAGATTAAAAGTCTATTTAACTAGGACACTTCTAGAATTTCTCCCACTAATATGTTAAATCAATACAATAGCCTTACTTTTATGGAAGGAGTGGAGTTTTTGTGTATTGCTTCTGTTTGCTTTATAGAACTTCTCTAAAATTGACTTTGTATAAAAAGCTCATTAAAAATAATAACATATGAAATAGAGCTACAGTTTTATTTTTAATATCTTAGTTAATGAATAAAATGAAATTACATATGCCAATATTATTTGGTTACAACAATCAAATATGGGATGAATTTACAATCTTCTTACAAGAAGCCCAAGAGGAATAGAAAAACAATAGGTAATGTTCAACACAAACCTTGTGTGAATACCATGTTTTGTATATGCAGAGCTTCATATGAATCTTTCTTCAGTTCAACAGACATCTAATTCACACCTACTCCATGTCAAGCACCGGGACTATAATGGTGGAAAAGATACTCACTAATTAAGGCCAGTTTTAAAAGCTCCAGGGAATGCTGCATTTCATTAAACTTAGTGTTGAATCAATGACTGTATTTTTTTAACTTCTATTTTATTATGTTCTGTTTTCTGTATTATATATTCTTAAAAGAATTGAAACCAAAGATATTTTCTACCCTCAAGGTGCTTATGGTAAGAGATACACATGTATGAAACTTCTTTCCAAACAAAGTAGTAGAAGTTAAGACTAGAAGTGTACTCTGAGTGCCTAGCCTGGTGCATGTCAGAAAAAAGTTGGGTGTAGGGAAATAATACCACTAAAACTGAATGACAGAGTTTGTTCAGCTCTGTCTCTACTCAACTGTGCAACATTGGCAACTTCGGTACATATATTTTCTTAATTATGAAATGAAAGCCAACTAAGAATGTTGGATGAATTGTTGCTGTTGTTGTTTAGTCACTCAGTCGTGTCCAACTCTTTGCAGCAAACAAGGCTTTCCTGTCCTTCCCCATCTCCTGGAGTTTCCTCCAACTCATGTCCACTGAGTCAGTGATGCCATCCAACCATCTTGTCCTCTCAGCCCCTTCTCCTCCTGCCTTTAATCATTCCCAGCAGCAGGGTCTTTCCTAAAGAGTCGGCTCTTCACAGCAGGTGGTCAAAGTATTGGAGCTTCAGCATCAGTCCTTCCAATGAATATTAGGATTCATTTCTTTTAGGATTGACTGGTTTGATCTCCTTGTAGTCCAAGGGACTCTTAAGGGTCTTCTCCAACACCACAATTCAAAAGCATTAATTCTTTGGTGCTCAGACTTTCTTATGGTCGAACTCTCACATCCATACATAACTACAGGAAAAACCATAGCTTTGACTATACACATCTTTGTTGGCAAAGTTATCTCTCTGCTTTTTAATATGCTCTTCAATTTTTTCATAGCTTTTCTTCCAAGGAGCAAGCATCTTTTAATTTCATAGCTGCAGTCATTGTCCACAGTGATTTTGGAATCCAGGAAAATAGAGTCTGTCACCATTCCCATTTTCTTCCCATCTATCTGCCATGAAGTGATAGGACCGGCTGCCATGATCTTAGTTTTTTAATGTTGTTTTAAGCCAGCTTTTTCATTCTTCTCTTTCACCTTCATCACAAGGCCCTTTAGTTCCTCTTCCCTTTCTGCCATAAGGGTAGTGTTATCAGCATATCAGAGGTTATTAATATTTCTCACAGTAATCTTGCTTCCAGCTTGTGCTTCATCCAGCCTGGAATTTCGCATGATGTACTCTGCATATAAGTTAAATAAAGGTGACAATATACAGCCTTGGTGCACTCCTTTCCCAATTTTGAACCAGTCTGTTGTTCCATGTCCCTTTCTAATGGCTGCTTTGTGACCTGCATACAGATTTCTCAGGAGGCAGGTAAGGTAGTCTGGTATTCCCATCTCTTAAAGAATTTTCCACAGTTTGTTCTGATCCACACATTCAAAGGCTTTAGCATTGTCAATGAAGCAAATGTTTTTTCTGGAATTCTCTTGCTTTTTCAATGATCCAACAGACATTGGCAATTTGATCTCTGGTTCCCTCTGCCTTTTCTAAACCCAGCTTGAACATCTGGAAGTTCATAGTTCACATACTGTTGAAGCCTGGCTTGGAGAAGTTTGAGTATTACTTTGCTAGCATGTGAAATGAGTGCAACTGTGTAGTAGTCTGAACATTCTTTGGCATTGTCCTTCATTTGTGATTGGAATGAAAACTGACCTTTTCCAGTTCTGTAGCTACTGCTGCGTTTTCCAAATTTGTTGGCATATTGAGTGCAGCACTTTCACAGCATCATCATGAAGGATTTGAAATAGATCATCTGGAATTCGACTACCTCCACTAGCTTTGTTTGTAGTGATGATTCCAAAAGCCCACTTGACTTCACATTCCAGGATGTCTGGCTCTAGGTGAGTGATCACTCCGTTGTGATTATCTGGGTCATGAAGATCTTTTCTGTATAGTTCTTCTGTGTACTTTTGCCACCTCTTCTTAGTATCTCCTGCTTCTGTTAGGTCCATACTCTTTCTGTCCTTTATTTTGCCCATCTTTGCATGCAATGTTCCCTTGGTATCTCTAATTTTCCTGAAGAGATCTCTAGTCTTTCCCATTCTATTGTTTCCCTCTATTTCTTTGCATTGTTCACTGAGGAAAGCTTTTTTATGTCTCCTTTCTATGCTTTGGAACTCTGCATTCAGATGGGTATATCTGTCCTTTTCTCCTTTGCCTCTCGCTTCTCTTTACTCAGCTATTTGTAAGGCCTCCTCACACAATCATTTTGCCTTTTTGCATTTCTTTTTCTTAGGGATGGTTTTGATCACTGCCTCCTGTACAATGTCATGAACGTCCGTCCACAGTTTTCAGGCATTCTATCAGGTCTAACCCCTTGAATCTATTTGTCACTTCTACTATACAATTTGTATAATTGTAAAGGATTTGATTAGGTCATACCTCAATGTTCTAGTGGGGTTTTTTCCTACTTTCTTCAATTTACATCTGAATTTAGCAATAAGGAGTTTATTATCTGAGCCACAGTCAGTTCCCGGTCTTGTTTTTGCTGACTGTATAGAGCTTCTCCATCTTCAGCTGCAAAGAATATATTCAGTCTGATTTTCTGTATTGGCCATCTTGTGATTTCCATGTGTAGAGTAGTCTCTTGTGCTGTTGGAAGAAGGTGTTTGGTATGGCCAAGTTTCTCCTGGCAAAATTATGTTAGCCTTTGTCCTGCCTCATTTTGTACTCTAAAGCCAAACTTGCCTGTTACTCCAGGTATTTCTTGACTTCCTACTTTTGCATTCCAGTCCCCTATAATAAAAAGGACTTCTTTTTTGGGTGTTAGTTCTAGAAGGTCTTATAGGTCTTCATTGAATTGGTCAACTTTAGCTTCTTAAGCATTAGTGGTTGAGACATACACTAGGATTACTGTGATATTGAATGGTTTCCCTTGAAAATGAACAGAGATCAGTCTGTCATTTTTGAGATTGCACCCAAGTACTTCATTTTGGACTCTTTTGTTGACTATGAGGGCTACTGCATTTCTTCTAAGGGATTCTTGCCCACAGTAGTAGATATAATGGTCATCTGAATTAAATGGACCATTCTGGTCCATTTCAGTTCACTGATTCCTAGAATGTCGATGTTCACTCTTGCCATCTCCTTTTTGACCACTTCCAATTTGCCTTGATTCATGGACCTAACTTTCTAGGTTCCTATGCAATATTGCTCCTTATATCCTCGGAGTTTACTTTCACCACCAGACACATCCACAACTGGGCATTATTTCCACTTTAAATCAGCCGCTTCATTCCTTCTGGAGTTATTTCTTCATCCTTCTCCAGTTACATATTGGGCACCTACCGACCTGGGGAATTAATCTTTTAGTGTCATATCTTTCAGTGTTGCTGGAATAACATGGACAGAACTTAACACAGTTGTTCATACACATTAGATATTTGTTAGAAATATTTATTTCCTTTCTTCCTTTGCTTTTCTTTTCCATTCTCATCCTCTTTCCAGTAGAAGTCAAGAGAGTCAATATCTCCATTCAAGATACCTGGAGTAACAGGCAAATTTGGCCTTTGAGTACAAAATGGAAGCATGGCAAAGGCTAACAGAATTTTGCTAAGAGAATGCACTGGTCATAGCACACATCCTCTTCCAACAAAACAACAGAAGACTCTACACATGGGCATCACCAGATGGTCAATACCAAAATGAGATTGATTATATTCTCTGCAGCCAATGATGGAGAAGCTCTATACAGTCAGCAAAAGCAAGACCAGGAGCTGACTGTGGCTCAGACCATGAACTTCTTACTGCCAAACTCTGACTTAAATTGAAGGAAGTAGGGAAAACCACTATTCAGGTATGACCTAAATCAAATCCCTTATGATTATATGGTAGAAGTGACAAATAGATTCAAGGGATTAGATCTGACAGAGAGCCTGAAGAACTATGGACGGAGGTTTGTGACCTTGTACACGAGGCACTGATCAAGATAATCCACAAGAAAAAGAAATGCAAAAAGGCAAAATGGTTGTCTGAGGAGGCCTTACAAATAGCTGAGAAAAGAACAGAAGCTAAGGCAAAGGAAAAGGAGAAAGGATAGATATACCTATTTGAATGCAGAGTTCCAAAGAAAAGTAAGGAGAGATAAGAAAGCCTTCCTCAGTGATCAATGCAAAGAAAAAGAGGGAAACAATAGAATAATTTGAAAGACTAGAGATCTTTTCAAGAAAATTAGAGATACTAAGGGAACATTTCATGCAAAGATGGGCACAATAAAGGACAGAAATGGTATGGACCTAACAGAAGCAGAAGATATTAAGAAGACCTGGCAAGAATACACAGAAGAACTATACAAAAAAGATCTTCATGACTCAGATAACCACGATGGTGTGATTACCCACCTAGAGCCAGATATCCTGGAATGCCTAAGTGGGCCTTAGGAAGCATCACTGCGAAAAAAGCTAGTGTAGGTGATGGAATTCCAGTTGAGCTATTTCAAATCCTAAAAGATGATGCTGTGAAAGTGCTGCACTCAATATGCCAGCAAGTTTGGAAAACTCAGCAGTGGCCACAGGACTGGAAAAGGCCAGTTTTCATTCCAATCCCAAAGAAAGGCAATGCCAAAGAATGTTCAGTCCTCCACACAATTGCACTCATTTCACATGCTAGCAAAGTAATACTCAAAATTCTCCAAGCCAGGCTTCCACAGTACATGAACTGTTAATTTCTAGATATTCAAGCTGGATTTAGAAAAGGCAGAGGAACTAGAGATCAAATTGCCAACATCCATTGGATATTCAAGAAAGCAAGAGAGTTCCAGAAAAACATCTACTTCTGCTTTATTGGCTATGCCAAGCCTTTGACTATATGAATCAGAAGAAACTGTGGAAAATTCTTGAAGAGATGGGAATACAAGACCACCTGACCTGCCTCTTGAGAAATCTGTATGCAGGTTAGAAGCAACAGTTAGAACTGGACATGGAACAACAGACTGGTTCAAAATTGGGAAAGGAGTATGTCAAGGCTGTTTATTATCACACTGCTCATTTGACTTATATGCAGAGTACACCATGCATAATGCTAGGCTGGATGAAGCATGACCTGGAGTCAAGATTGCTGGGAGAAATATCAATAACCTCTGATATGCA
Organism: Bos javanicus; assembly: GCF_032452875.1. Taxonomy (NCBI): domain Eukaryota; kingdom Metazoa; phylum Chordata; class Mammalia; order Artiodactyla; family Bovidae; genus Bos; species Bos javanicus. Next base: position 54,271,174 of record NC_083876.1, read on the forward strand.
GATGACACCACCCTTATGGCAGAAAGAGAAGAAGAATTGAAGAGCCTGATTATGAAAGTGAAAGAGGAGAGTGAAAAAGTTGGCTAAAACTCAACATTCAAAAAACTAAGATTATGGCATCTAGTCCCATCACTTTATGGCAAACAGATGGGGAAACAATGGAAACAGTGACAGACTTTACTATATTGGGCTCCCAAATCATTGCAGATGGTGACTTCAGCCATAAAATTAAGACACGTGCTCCTTGGAAGAAAAGCTATGACCAACCTAGACAGCATATTAAAAAGGAGAGACATTACTTTGCCAACAAAGGTCCATCTAGTCAAAGCTATAGTTTTTCCAGTAGTCATGTATGGATGTGAGAGTTGGACTGTAAAGACAGCTGAGTGCTGAAGAATTGATGCTTTTCAAATGTGGTGTTGTGAAGCCTCTTGAGAGTCCCTTCTACTACAAGGAAATCCAACCAGTCCATCCTAAAGGAAATCAGTCCTGAATATTCATTGGAAGGACTGATGCTGAAACTCTAATACTTTGGCCACCTGATGCAAAGAACTGACTCCTTGGAAAAGACCCTGAAACTGGGAAAGGTTAAAGGCAGGTGGAGGAGGGTATTACAGAGGATGAGATGGTTGGATGGCATCTCTGACTCAATAGACATGAGTTTTAGTAAGCTCTGGGAGCTGGTGAAGGACAGGGAAGCCTGGCATGCTGCAGTCCATGGGGTCGCGAAGAGTCGGACGACTGAGCAACTGAACTGAATTGAACTTCCAGTAGGAGTAAACTAAATGAGGAACAATAGAAAAGTTATCACTTAAAAAAAAACAAAAAAACAAAGGCCCCCATTCTTCATGCAGTTATAACATAACAAGTTTTGTTTGGCTATCCCTCTGAAAGATAATATTATTGTAGCAGAAATTCTGAGGGAAAAAAAGAACTAGAAGATAAACTCTTTATATAGGCATGGAACAGTAATGGGACATCTTGTATACCTTGTGAAAAAGTTTGTGCTTTATTGTGTAGACAGGAAATTGGGAATCACTAAATAATTTGAAGCAAGAAAATGGCCTAGACTTTGACTTTGGAGGTTGATTTGAATTAGACGATACTGCAGCTTTATACACTAGTTGAGAGGATATAATAGGTCAGGTGAAAAATGATGAGGTCCTGGGTATGACAAGAAACAGTACGCATGGAGAATAGCATAAACACTTATGAGATATCCACAGAAAAAAAGGAAGTAGTACTTAATGTTTGATGGGACTTAAGGCACAAGAGTGTGTGAGAAGGCAAAGAATGACCCCGGGTTTCTGGTGGTATGGCATGAATGACAGTGTGGTAAACTGAGAGAATGAGAAGGTAAGTTGAGAAATTCCACTACTAGTGGAAGTGGAATTGTTGGTTATGTGGTAAAGATGTGATTAACTTAATAAGAAATTGCCAAATGGTTATTAAAGTAGGTGAAATATTTTTTATTACTACCAGAAAATTATGAGAACTTTAGCATTGTCAGTCATTTCAATTTTAGCCATTGTGTCAGTGTGTAGTAATACCACATTTTGGGTTTTCTAAAATTTTAATATATCAGATAGTTTGTCTGTTTTTGTGTATGTTGGTAGAGATGTATAGCTGTAGTTTTGGCAGATGTTGAGACTCAGGTAGTCACTATCCAGTTAGGATACAGAATAGTTCCCACTACTAAAGCTTGGTGACCGCTAATTTAATCTGTTGGTAGATTTGTCTTTTCCAGAATATCATATAAATAGAATCATAAAATACATAATCCATGGAGGCTGACTTCTTCTACTTAATGCATTTGAGATTCATCCATGTGGTTGTATGTATCAGTGCATTGTTATTTATTATTGCCAAGCAGTACTGTATGAATATACCAGTTTACTTTTCCTCTGACCCACTGAAAGACATTTGGGTTGTTCCTATTTTGAGTATAAAAATGACAGTAATGGCCAACATTTGTTGAACATTACCATGTTTCAGGACTGTTTAAGGCACTTTATTTGTACTAACATATTTAATATTCACAATGGTAATTGAAAGGAAAAGATTAGAGTAATAAAATATAGAGAAGACAAAATTTTAAAGTTGGTATAATTTTATAGAATTCTTCCCCCCATGGTAATTTTATTTCTTGATTATAATAGAAATGAAGACTTTTTCTTTTTGTCTTGATGCTGTTGATAACATTAACATAAGAATAATTTTAGTGCTGATTAGCAATCTTAGCCATCATCTAAACCAATCCTTTCATTATAAAGATATGGAAACTGGGCAGATCAGATTTTAGTAAACATTTTGGTTTATTTTTTGTTAAAGAATGATGAGCCATGGTTAATATACTACTGATTCAACAAGTGGAAATCTTTTTCTATATAAAATTCTGAGCTATATAATTTCACTTTCCCTTCTGGAACTAATGTATATTTGACTCAGTTCCTCTCATTTTGATTATGAGAAATATCCATTCTGTCATGGATATAGCTGATCAGACATAAGGAATAAGAAAATGTAAACTGCATCACTTAAAATATAATGCTTTATAAGTTAAAAACTTATGTTTAAGTTTTAACTTATAAGTTTAATAACTTAAAAACTTATCATAAAAGAAAGCTAGCACCAGTACACTCTCTGACAGAAAGTGAAGAAATATTTAATTAATGGATACTCAAAAATAAATTACATGAAGCACTGTTTGAGGCCCATCCACTCCTTGGGATGGATATAGATAGATGGAGACATAACTGCTATCAGTAAATGGTGCATGGCATGATACTGTAATCACATACTATAAAGATATTTGTAAAAAAGTCTTATGAAACTTGATCTTCATGCATTTTAGGGAAGGTGCTGATAAATATATCATATAGTAATAGTATCCTCTTTATGAGAATCCTCAGGAGAAATTCCTCTAATAGCAAAGCACCTATACTTTTCTCTTGAGAAATTAATTTCTGTCTTATACTATAGACATTTTCACAATGTGTAGATAATTACATGTCCTTTTACCTACTGGCCACTTGAAAGCTTAAATTTGTGACCACCAGTATAGCAGTGTATTTACATTATTTAGTTTTCATTTAATGCTGGGTTCAATATTTTTATTCTTGCTCTCTTCTTGGGAATATATTGCTACATGTTAAATATTCCAGCAAATCACTAATATCCTTTTGGAAACAAAGCAGGTAGGAAAGGCAGATGATTTGAGACTAAAGAAAGTTGAATGGCAGGTAGGTAGGCAGGGGCAGACAGGCAGCAAAAGGACAGAAAATAGGCTTCACAAGTGGTGGTGGTGCTGGTGGTGCTGTAGTCGCTCGGTCATGTCCAACTCTTTGCAACCTTGTGGACTGTGGCCCACCAGGCCCCTTTATCCATGGGATTCTCCAGGCAAGAATACTGGAGTGGGTTTCCATGCCCTCCTCCAGGGGATCTTCCTGACCCAAGGATCCAACCTGTGTCTCCGGCCTTAGCAGGGAGATTCTTTACTGCTGAGTCACCTGAGAAGTGGAGACTAGAATTACACTCAATTACCTATTTTTTTTTTTTTCCCTACCTTCTTGCCAGGCATCAACAATGGATCCATATCTAAATAGCAATAGAATAAAAGCATTCCAAGTCTCTTTCAGTGAATACTAATTCAAATCAGCTATTCAGAAGTCAAACTAGGAGGAATAATAGAGATGACTGGCTGAGAGATATGTACCTAACTCACTTTTTGATGCTTTAATTTTTGATAGGACCTAGGGAAAGCTAACACATAATCAGAGCCACAAGGACTCAGTTTCACTGACTTGTGTTTTGCTGTTATATACTTGGAATCTATTGTGTAATAATCATCACAATAACTAGTCTTATGGAATTCCCTTGAGTGTTATAAAATGTTGAGGACGTTTTTCATGATACAATTTTACCTTCTTTACATCAGAAGTCACAAATTAGTGACCAATGAACTGGTCCAACCAGAAAATATTTTTAAAATATTTTGCAGTATTTGCCAACAGGTATAATTAGAAAAATCCCCAAATACGCAGACATACATCCTCATTTTAGGGACGCAGAGCTACAGAGGGGGCAACATAGACAGGAGCTGTTAGCACCTACTCCTATTGGGTTACAATTGTCCACAGCTGCAGGTACTCCATGGGGTATAAATCTCATGCATTTACTTACATTACCTAGTAGTTTCCAGTAGGTTTCTGCAGTTTTGGTCCTAGGTATAATGCCTGTTTGAGAAATGTATTTTAAAATGTATTGACAAGGCAAAGTCTGTCTTCAGAGGGGAGGGGATGCTTCTTTTCTGGCAACAAGAGCGATATAACATCTTGCATTCACTGCTTAGAAGCTCTCTCACTACCAAATGTGTAGCCAACCATATACACTAGTATCATATATACATTCCTTTTAAAATTTCATCATTGATTATATATTAATTTTGTAACTATTTCTTAGAAAAAATATGTCAAATCCTTTCTGCAGAGTCAGTGTGCACATATTCTTATAAGAGGAAACATTAAATAAATTTTAGTTGAGGATGACTCAAGTAAAAAAATGAAATGACAAAATACTATGTTAATGGAATATTTTATTTGCAAATTAAATTAAGCCTTAAGCTACAAACACATAATACTCATATGAAGAAAAATAAAATTTGAGTTCAACTACTGTTCATATAATGACTGTCACTACATATTGTTCTTACATGATATCTGAAAAACCAAGAACATAGTTTTCAAGAATGTACTTTAAAAAAATGTAACACAGCAAATTTTCAAGGAAGAATTTAGTAATCAGATTTGCAGTTGACTTTTACATGATGTCAGACTGGACTGCTCTATCATAATACTAATAGCTTAATAGTCTGTCATATGGATAATATGGGTGATTAAAAAACGTTATTATAGAATGGTGGTCAAGAAATATAAATTTAGTGTATATAAACTGAAGAAGCATGGCAGCTACTCTTAAGTGACTCTGTTCGAACATAAATTTCTAAAATGTATTGCATGTATTACAACTGAATTTCCTTTAAAGTATTTTCTCTTTTGGATTTGATATTTTCAATATCAGGATAAAGGTCACTTTAGATACTATCATCAAATTAACATGGTGATATATAGTGTTTTCAAAATGGCTTCTGTAAAACTGACTCAAAAAGACTTTTCTCCATGGACATAATCCCTTAATTAATACATTTAGTTTAAATGCTGTTAAGTAGCTGTAGACTGCCACTTTGTGTTGTTTATGATTGTTCAGATTTTTAACCTATTCTTTTAAAAAGTCAAAAACACAAAAGCATGATGACACAATCACAAACTATAAATGAACTGTATATAGAATTATTGCTACTGTGGTACATCATTAGTTTGTATAGTGAAATAATTATTTCAATGGGATAGACTCTAAAAGGCATTTTAACTTCATGGTTACATTTATGGTTATATAAATTCAATATGTAAGCTACCTTAAATGAACTTTAGAACATACAATATAAAAAGTGCTACAAGTTTTGAGCTTAATAAATTTTAGATTTGCAACTACTTGCCTATTGGGTCTTAAATTATTCTGCCTTTTGATTCGTAAATAGTGATTATAACAACAGCAAAATCTAGTCACATTGAAAACCGTTCTTCCCTTCACTGATAGTTGGAATATAACAGCACTACCACTAAGTTCTTTGATTTGACTAAGGAGGAATTAAGTAAGCCAAAGTAGTACTTGAATTTTCCAGGATAGTAATCTTACATTAAACATAGAGTAACATTTAGCCTTTATGTGGACATACAACAATCAGTATACAATTTAAAGTACATTAATATTTGTAAAAATGACTGAAATTTTGCTGGTAGTAAAAAAAAAATATTGCTTCTACACTAGGGCACATAAGTGTCCACCCTTAATTCAAAATTTGGGTAAAAACTTTTAAGGACTGCTTCCACATGTAAGCACTGTAGAGTTTATAAGCAGTCTTTATGTTTAAATTTCATAACTCTGGTCAGTTTCAAAAAAGGTTTGGTTATGGCTCAATCAGTAAAGAATCCACCTGCAATGTGGGAGACCTGGGTTGGGAAGTTCCCTTGGAGGAGGGCATGGCAACCCACTCCAGTATTCTTGCCTGGAGAATCCCTATGGACAGAGGAGCCTGGTGGGCTGCAGTCCATAGGGTTGTAAAGAGTCCAACATGACTGAGTGACTAAGTACAGCACAGCACAGGAACTTAGTAGGTTCTCTAGTGGTTTGTTACTTTGATGTTTTCAAGTGAAACTGAAATTGTTAGTCACTCAGGCTCCTCTGTCCCTGGAATTCTCCAGACAAGAATATTGGAACGGGTTGCCATTTCCTTCTCCAGGGGATCTTCCCAACCCAGGGATGAAACCTGTATCTCCTGCATTACAGGCAGACTTTTTACCAACTGAGCTGGTTCAGGAAAGATCAATTTCCTAAAGGATGTCAGAGCAATATGATTATGCCCAAAGAATAAAAAATAGGAAATTTTTAAATTTGGGAAATGGTTTCTTATTTTTCTGTATATAACACAAATTCACAGATTTTAAAAGTATGTACAGTTAAAAGATGTGTTCTTTTTAAATGCTATATAGAGTGCAGACTGAATACTACTTTTTAACTGTTAATCAGAAAGTAAATATTTCATAAACAATTTTTTATATCTAAGATAAAATTTATTCTGTGCATGCTCTTATAAGATGAAAGTTAACTATTTTATATAACAAAATAGTCATTTTTAAATTGTACTCTTAAAAAAATTAATATAGAACTGAGATCAACATTAACAGTAGTTTTTTATAATATCAGTCCTTAAAAAGAGAGTAGTAAAAGAAAGATTTGGTTTCTATACAGTCAAAAAAATTAGCCTGATTAAACCTTAAAATAATAATAATTCATTTAAATCCATGCATTATATATATTACACTACTTCTCCTTTTAAACAGTTCCTTTAGTTTATTGAATTAAATAAAAGCAAATAATTTTTGTGATTATACAATCTAAACTTGTTATGAGTTAAATGGTAACGAATACCTGAGGAAGATTTTGAAGCATTCTTCCCTAAGAATAACAAAATTATTAGAGATAATTCTTTCAAATAACTTTTTTTAAAAAAGAAAATAAACATATTCAAAGAATTATAAATTAGTAAACTATCTTTAGAGCTGCTTCCAAACATTCTTCCCTTGAGAATTAACTTTCTGCAATGAAGACAGAATCTATTTTATCTTAATTTGAAATCTGACAGTTAGTGGCTGGTTGGGGTAGTGTGTGTTGGGAACCACAACAAAGCTCAGAGGTGAGTCTGTGATCCTAGATCTATATCTGTAATGAGAGCAGGAGACAAATGGTGGTGTCCGTGCTGAGGATTTCTGACCTTGTTTTTTATGCTTTCTCTTAACCTCAGAACTATTTCATAAAATTGTCTATTATGGGTTCAAGCATATAACATAAGCAAAGACAAAAATTCCTGTGTGGTAGATATCTAACTAAACTTTAATAAAATATAGTAAGTAATAAAAATTATTAGGTATGACATATTTAGAGTTTATCCCTAATAAAACATATAGTGGCAAACTGACTATAATAAAAACAAAAAAAAATCCACTGGTTATATCAGTATGAGTGTTCCTATGAATATGGTTATAATACAATAGTGAATTATTCTTGTAATCTCTTCTAGAAAGTTAATTTACTAATTACCATTGTACTAATTTCCCATGGTCTTAATATTCTGAGATATGGCAAATTCTCAAGTTATAAATCAATTTAACATTAATCATGCCTCTTTTCAAAGACATAATAGTTTGCTTTGAAAGCACTGCTTAAAAATAACTCAGTAGACAATGACATTTATGACAAATTCCACTATTTGTTTCTGAATGAATGTCCTTATATTCTGACTATATGTATTCTATATTGCTGACATTTAATAAATATCTAAAAAATATTCATGTAAGAGCATATATATTAGTTTTTTTCTATAGTTCTAGTTACAAATATTAACTAAAATAACAGAGTGTCTTTTATTCTTTAGTTTTTAAAGAGATTCATTTTTTACAGATGATCAATTTGTCACACTATGACAACAGACCACAAGTCTTTATCCTGTTAGGTAACATAAAAGTATAATGTTTTTAGATGGGGATATTATTATATACAATAATTTAAAGTCTTTTAAATAAAACATTTCCATTATTAAATGTTACATCTAATAAAAAGTCAAACATAGGAATGAAATTTTATTTCCATAACCTTAAAATCTGAAATGCTAAGTAAATTTTCTCTATTAGTTTTGGTAAAAATAGCTTAAAAACTTAAAAGGTGGCAATCCAATGTTAGTATCAACTTTTTCTTAACAATTCATCTGTAATTAAATTTAAAATCATGAATAATAAAACAAGTTAAAGATTGACAAGATACCCTAAAAATAGTATTTTAGGCATTGTATTTCCAGAATAATTATAAATTGGCTATGTTTTTTCAATAACTGAGAAGCAATTCTTAACTTTTATGAAAAGCCTTTATGAAAAGATTTTCCTTCTGAAGTCTGGAATTCATCACTACAAAGTAGAAACATCAGACATGCAAAATACCTAGCAAGCTCTAGGAAACCAGAAATCTGCATATGATGATATATATTGTGTTACAGAAAGCAGGCCTTCATCTCAGTAAGGCTTAAGGCATATTTTCTTCTGAAGAATTATTGGAATGTTTTCCAGAGTCTGAATGCTAATAGGACAAAGCTGATTAGATCATTAAAAAATGAACCATGTATATTATCTTTTACATCTTTGTTCTTCAACAGACATATCAAATATATACACAGTTCTATTTCTTTGGGCGCAGAATACTAGTAGGATTAATTGTGTGCTAACTACTCTCTGAAATGCAAGCAATTGCCTATTGTGAAATAGAAACAGCTATCAAAGCAAGATTTCAATTCCAGTCACAGATTCAGCAAATTTATGCCATAAGGAATATTATTTGCACAACTTTTCTCTCAGTGTAACACTGTGAAAGGTGGCAATGATATTACGATCCTTAACAATGTACAAATTATTTTTATTAGAGATAATGGTAACAGTACATATTGATTTTGACAGTTTTCTTCCCATAACCCAAAACAAAAGGAATGTATTGAAATTAGGTAATTTCTGTAATTATTAAACTTAAGTCAATCCATTAAGAAACAGGTTGTGTGCTAAGTTCCTGGTGACCTAATGCATAAATTGCTCTTTCCTTTCTGTATTTTTCAGACCACTTGCGAGTTAGCTCTAGATAAAGACTTGGTTTATGAGGCCGGTAATCCAGGTACACGATATTACTGGTTCTTTTGGGAACAGCACTTTCAATCTGAGTTCCTTCATGCCACTCATTAAAAGAGGTGATGGAAATTATACTGGGGTGGGCTTGGAGTGCAGCACTCAGAGCAGTCTCATAATATTTCCCGTTGATTCTGTTACGAGTGTTATGAGAGTTCCATGGTCGGATGCTGGTATCTATGTATCCTGGGCCCACACTTGGGATGAACATTAGGTCGAACTGATCACAAAAATATTTTATCTTAGCCCAGTTTTCATAGGATGAGCCATAAGTAAAGCCATTTGTGGCAAAGTATGTGTAAATTCCATCAAAACCACCTCGAAGAATTCTGTATCTATGCTTTTTATCTACTAGAAGTGCAATAAACAATGCATCATAAGGAGAGTTGCGAATGCTCTGAGACCCTGAGCTGGTTAAAAGATTGGCCCATTTTTGAGATGCTGTGATATAGGAATCATAGACATAAAACATTGGAAGAGCATTGCCGTTCTTAGTCTTGTACCTATAAAAGGCAGGATGATTTCCATACCTAGAATATAAACATATATGAAAATAAAATGAAAATTCATGCCTTATTTCCCATAGCCAGTTATTTATGTACTGAAAATGAAGGTAATCAGTACAGTTTAAGTGTATTGTTCACCTTCTTTGTGGAATTAGCTACGTAAGTGTAATCATTAAAAACACATTTTTAATTTTACACATTGGGAAATGAGATACTGGATACATTAAGACATTAACAAACAAGAAAGTAATTACTTATATTGAGGTTTAAAAATTATGACTAACACAATAAAAAATCCATTTTTCTACATGAAAATACTGCTTTTGTGTCTGTGTGTGTTCTAAATGATACATGTCCCAGCTGTTGCTGACATGTTTCTTTATAAGAGTATGGCATCTGTCACAGACTATTATCAGTAAACCCTTAAACAAAATGAAACTGTATTAATAAATTCTTTCCTTGTAAACATACTGAAACATAAATGAAAATATTAGATATGAATCTACCATATCTAATACCAATTCATATTTCATATTCTGAACATTTTTTTTAAAAAGACAACTTTATATTCATAAAATTTACAGAATAATTTTGTAAATTATTTTTACAAACATGTTACAAACAATTTTGTAAGAATTTAAAATGTTAGATGACAAACATCATAGTCTAATATACACATAAGAGTAAAAACAGCAACTTATAATTATTCATAGAGAAATCAAATTATAAGAAAATTCAGAAAAGTTCCTCAAAATGCTTGCAATATTCATTACAAAAATAAATTGATATTAATGTCATACTATGTCATTCAAATCTCTCAAATATAATTTAAATATACTTATAACAGCAATTATAGGAGAGAAGAAACTCACTTGTCTATAATGTACTTGACATTTTGGTACATGGTTTTATCATCTCGATTCTTATATGGTTCAATATGAAAAGTGACCTAAAACAAAAAATATTGATAGAGAAAAAATTATGATTAACAATGAAAATGAAATAATAAACTGACTTAATAAACTGACTTACCTTAACCTTATTGAAGTTGACTTATATAGCTGAGTAACAATGTGTTAATTATTGTTGTACAGTAAAGTGACTCAGTTATACACATATACATTCTTTTTTATATTCATATTCTTTTCCATGGTGTATCATGGGACATTGAATATAGTTCTTTGTGCTATGCAGTAGGAGCTTGTTGTTTATCCATTCTCTATATAAAAGCTTACATATACTAACCCAACTTTCCATTCCATTCCTCCCCACCCTACAGCACCCAACAGTCTGCTCTCCATGTCTGTGATTCTGCTTCATAGATGGGCTCATTTGTGTCATGTTTTAGATTCCACATATAAGTGACAGCATGTGGTATTTGTCTCTTTCTTACTTCACGTTGTATGCTAATCTCTAGGTCCATCCATGTTGCTGCAGATGGCATAATTTCATTCCTTTTTAATGGCTGAGTGGTATCCCATTGTGTATATGTACCACATCTTCTTTATCCATTCATCTACTGATAAGACATTTAGGTTGCTTCCATGTCTTGGCTATTGGGAACAGTGCTGCTATGAACACAGGGGTGCAAGTATCTTTTTGAATTATAGTTTTGTCTGGATATAAACCCAGGAGTGGAATTGCTAGATAATATAATTATATTCAGTTTTCTGAGGAACCTCTGTAGTGTTTTCCACAGTGGCTGCACCAAGTTACATTCCCACCAAGAGTGTAGCCGGGTTCCTTTTCTCCACACCTTCTCCAGCATTTGCTATTTATAGACTTTTTGATGTTGGTCATTCTGACTTGTGTGAGGTGGCATCTCATTATAGTTTTCATTTATATTTCTCTAATAATTAGTAGGTTGAGCATCTTTTCATTCGGCTACTGTCATCTGTATTTCTTCTTTGGAGAAATGTCTAATTTAGGCCTTCTGCCCATTTTTGGATTGGGTTGCTTGTTTTTCTGTTACTGAATTGTATGAGCCGTTTATGTATTTTGGAAATTATACCCTTGTTGGTTGCATCATTTGCAAACACGTTCTTCCATTCTTTAGGTTTCCTTTGCTATGCAAAAGCTTATAATCTGATTAGGTCTCATTGTTTGTTTTCATTTCTATTGCCTTGAGAGACTGGCCCAAGAAAATACTGGTACAATTTACATCAGAGAATGTTTTCCCTATGTTCTCTTCTAGGAGTTTTATGGTATCATGTCTTAAGTCTTTCAGCCATTTTGAGTTTATTTTTGTGTACGGTATGAGGCTGTATTCTAACTTCATTGATTTTGCAGCTTTACAACTTTACCAGTAACACTTGCTGAAGAGATTTTTCTTTGAATTATCCTTAGTTTCCTTTATTAATGTTTTACAGTTTTCAGGGTATAAGTCTTTCTTGGCAAGGTAAGATGTATACTTACTGAACACAGAGGTTGCTAGAGAATTCTAACAAACAGTAATAATGTTTACTAAGTGCTTTCTCTTTTAAATAATGCTCTAAATATTTTATACTTTTTACCTTCAGTTAATTCTCACAAGTCTATAAGGTAGTTACTATTAGTATCTCCATATGAAGCAAAGATAAGGCAGTTCAATGAGTTGTCACCTAGCCAGCTGGAGGCAATATAAGCAATCTGAATTCAAAGGGCAAATGTTTGATCACTGTGCAGTGGTTCATCCTATATACTTATTCCTTTTAAAGAATAAGAATATATTCTATATTCAGATATATCTTTCTTTAAAAAAAGGCAAAACAAAGTATGATCTAGAAAAACCTGGATTCTTTTTTCATGCGTGAACATTAAGTTTACATTTAAATGCTGCTGCTGCTAAGTCGCTTCAGTGGTGTCTGACTCTGTGCGACCCCATAGACAGCAGCCCACCGGGCACCCCTGTCCCTGGGATTCTCCAGGCAAGAACACTGGAGTGGGTTGCCATTTCCTTCTCCAATGCATGAAAGTGAAAAGTGCAAGTGAAGTCGCTCAGTCGGGTCTGACCCTCAGTGACCCCATGGACTGCAGCCCACCAGGCTCCTCCATCCATGGGATTTTCCAGGCAAGCGTACTGGAGTGCGGTGCCATTGCCTTCTCCAACATTTAAATGCAATCAATAGCAAATGTCTTTAAATGACAGATTCTCCTATACAATTAAAATAGCATTTTACAAAATAATACACATTTAATATGTACTATTCAAATAATTTATAACAAAATTACTTAAAAATCAAAAACATACTATACTGAACAATAATTTTCAGAATACTCATTATTAAATACTCGTTATTGATGTGGTTTATACATCACTACCATGATGATAGAAAGCAGAAACCAAAAATACTTTTAAAGCACTGTACACAGAAAATTCAATTTTTCTAACCAAAAAAAGGTTATATATAAATCAATAAAAACTAATTTTGGCTACCAAAACCATTCTGTAGGTCATTTATTACTAGCGGAATAGACTGTCATTTAAAGGAAAGATCATGTGTACTATCTACTTAAGATTTGCAAAACAACTATGAGAATTTTCATATTTATTACTAATTTTACTGACCATTAAAAATCTTTATGGGAATCTGATAAACTTATTGATAATATTTTAATTTTAGAGTGGTTCCTATGAAGCATGTATGGAATTAGAGACTTATGTGCTACTGCAATATAAAATGTCTTTGTTTTCAATTACCTTAATTAAAGTGAAATGTATTTTGCATTAATCAGTGCTACTAGTTCTCACAGAATTAATTTTAAAGTCAGACAACATTCCAGAGAAGGCAATGGCACCCCACTCCAGTACGCCTAGAAAATCCCATGGACAGAGGAGCCTGGTAGGCTGCAGTCCATGGGGTCGCTGAGTCAGAAACGACTAAGTGACTTCACTTTCACTTTTCACTTTCATGCATTGGAGAAGGAAATGGCAACCCACTCCCGTGTTCTTGCCTGGAGAATCCCAGGGACGGCGGAGCCTGGTGGGCTGCCGTCTATGGGGTCACACAGAGTCAGACACAACTAAAGCGACAGCAGCAGCAGCAGACAACATTCAGTATAACTCATTTCCTACTTTTAATAAAATTTCAGTAATATTATACAAAGAAAGGTTTTAGTAGTAACAAAATATATTCATTTCTGCAGTATACTCTAAGTACTGCTAGGGCAGACTTTGCAGTAGCTCTGATATTTGCTTTTTAACTTCAATTGAAAGAAAATTGACAAGGATATTTGTATTTTCATACTCTTACATAATGTAACCTTGGATAATCTCCCTTTAGATGCAACACTTTCTAAGGAAGTTTCATTTTATATATAAAGGATACCATATTTAAACAAATATCCTACATTAAAATGAATCTGCTTGTAAAGTTGCAAAGTATAAATGGCTTTCTTTCTATAAAATGCAGATCAATACATTTATAGTAATTCAAAAAGCTATTATTGATATATAACACTCATATTATCCTTCATATTTCTAACTCATTAATGGTCATTATATTTCTTTATAGGTTTAATTAATAATGTGATGTATCACCATTTCACTATTCTGTTTGGAAAAAAATCTATTAGACTAATACTACCACTTTAAATATGACAGAATCCTATATATATATATATATAATATATATATATATAATATATATATATATATATAAAATCAGATCTTTGTAATATCTTTAGAAGGGGAAGTAAGAGTCATATAGATGCTTCCTCATTTCATGCTTCCAATTTTAACCATGCACCCAAAGTGAACCTCTTAAGTTAAAACCTGATGATCCTGGAGAGTGGGATTAGAAACGTGATGGCATAAAATGTTCCTATTATTTATTCCCTTTTAAATCAACATATGAGATATTCATGCATGAGCAAAAGTGCCTCTGTGGTGTTTTAGGACCTAGTGTCTTACGCCAAGGAACCCAGGAGTTGTCTCACCCACTGTGAAGATGATAAGAGACAAACTTCTATTTGAGCTGGGAAACAGAGGAGTCAGCCAAACTGCCTAGACTTTTGTTCCTGTCAGGCAAAAACTGGGTCAGTGAAGACCCAGGCAGGTACTCACATATGAGACAGAACCTGCCGAAGTCTAATCCTCCCAAAGAGAGACTTCAGCACATAACTGGAGACCAAAAGTAAGTAAATAAGTAAACAGATAAATGCTAGTTTGGTGGCAGTAGACAAACTTTCTAAGCATCCAGTTCTGCCCAAGGAAACACTGAGAGGGGAAAAGAAAGCTGGTAAGTAAGTGCCTGGCTAAGTGCCTTTCCAGCTGGACTGGAAAGTGGCTGAAAAAATCCATTCTCTCCACCAGTACCTAGAGTACTAAGATATGAAAATTATAACTAGGGGAAGGGAGGATATTAGGAAAGATGCAAATAAGAACTTCACTTGGTGGGAAAGGGATTGTTCTTAGCAGAAGTCCACCTAGGAGCCACCGGGATTACCCTATTGGATCTGCAGGCACCCCCAATGTACCCAGTGCTAAACTCACACTTTACTGCCACTCTATGTTGGCTCCATGTATGGGTTCCCAGTGCCACTGCCAAGAGAAAGCTCCAGTAGAGTGAGGGCGTGCTCAGAATCTACAAACTGGAGGTATAGAAACTTTTTAAAAAGCAAAAGAGAGGGCAGAAGTGTTTAAAAATTCACTCAAAAGAGGAAACAAAGAAGACTAGAGCAGATACAAATTCACAAAAACAAAGTAAAAACTCTAATATCAACACTACAATAACATACCATCTGCTGAAGGCAACAAGAAAAGAGTGAAGGAGGTATCTACTAATTCATATGCAAAAACAAAAGTGCAAATCTAGAACACATAAGAAATATCAAGGAAACATTGCATCACAGAAAAATTATCTATTTCTAGTGGTCAAACTCAGAGGCACAGAATACTGCAAACTATCTGATAGAGTTGAAAACAGATGTTAATCAACAGGTTATAAGAAAACTCAAGACAATTCAATAAAATCATGAATAAAATATGTGAATAAAACAATTCTTTATTAGAGAGACTGAAGTTTTCAAAAGAATCAAACAAAAATTCTAGAACTAGATAGCATGCAGTACAGAGAATATTTAGCAGGGCAGAGAACATGAAGATAGAATGACTGACTTGGAGGAAAATTTTGAAATCACATAAAGGAGAAGAGAGAACTGAAAGAGAAAAAAGAGAAAAGATCAAAGAAAGCCTACATGATCTACAGATATGCATCCATATATCCTGAAAAATGTCAGGATAAATGGGATTCCAGACACAGAAGGCAGGGTCAGGGAGTTAAAGAAATAATAGATGAGAACTTCAAAAATCTGAGGAAAGACTTGGATATACAAGTCCACAAAGCTAGTAGATTATTCTATTCAGCTCAGTCATGTCTGACTCTTTGCGACCCCATGAATAGCAGCACGCCAGGCCTCCCTGTCCATCACCAACTCCCGGAGTTCACTCAGACTCACGTCCATCAAGTCAGTGATGCCATCCAGCCATCTCATCCTCTGTCGTCCCCTTCTCCTCCTGCCCCCAATCCCTCCCAGCATCAGAGTCTTTTCCAATGAGTCAACTCTTCGCATGAGGTGGCCAAAGTATTAGAGTTTCAGCTTCAGCATCAGTCCTTCCAATGAACACCCAGGACTGATCTCCTTTAGGATGGACTGGTTGGATCTCCTTGCAGTCCAAGGGACTCTCAAGAGTCTTCTCCAACACCACAGTTCAAAAGCATCAATTATTATCTCCACACAAAAAGACAGTCTCTAAGATATTAAAAGATAAGCAGTAAAAAAAAAAAGCATGAACCCTACAGTGCACTGCCATTAGGCTATCAGAAGATTTATCTGTAGAAACTCTAGGCCTCAGGGCAGTGGAATGACATATTTGAAGAAATGAAAGATAAAAATGGCCAACCAAGAATACTTTATCGAGCAAAGTTATTCTTCAGCTAGAAAAGATAAGTAAAGGCCCTTCCAGAATAAACAAAATTTGAGGGAGTTCACCACCACTGAATCTGCCTTGCAAGAAATGCTGAAAGGAGTTCTTCAAGCTAAAAAATAACAAAAAATTACACAGTACTCTGGTAAAGATGAGAAATACACAATTAGACTTAAAACATTGTAACTCTGTAGTAGGATGGTGCATTAACATATTATTGTCTGGAAATGTATTAAAGGCCATAGGCATTAGTTTCTGTAGAAATCCCCCAGTCAATAATGTGTTAACTGATTCCCAGGTGGCTCCAGTGGTTAAGAACCCGCCTGCCAATGCTGGAGATGCAAGAGATACAAGTTCAATTCCTGGGTTGGGAAGATCCCTGGAGAAGGAAATGGCAACCCATTCCAGTATTCCTCCCTGGGAAATCCCATGAACAGAGTATTCTGGCAGCCTACAGTCCATGGGGTTAAGAGTTGGACTTAACTGAGATGCCACACAATCACTCAACTATAGTCTAAAGGTTAAATGAAAGTAGGAAAAATAACTACTATAAGTTGTTAATAAATATACAATAAAAGAGGTAAAACTTCTCTGGTGGCTCAGATGGTAAAGCGTCTGCCTACAATGTGGGAGACCTGGTTCAATGTGGTCCACTGGAGAGGGGAATGGCAAACCACTTCAGTATTCTTGCCTGGAGAACCCCATGAACAGTATGAAAATGCAAAATGATAGGATACTGAAAGAGGAACTTCCCAGGTTGGTAGGTGCCCAATATGCTACTGGAGATCAGTGGAGAAATAACTCCAGAAAGAATGATGGGATGGAGCCAAAGCAAAAACTATACCCAGCTGTGGATGTGACTGGTCATAGAAGCAAGGTCCGATACTGTAAAGAGCAATATTGCATAGGAACCTGGAATGTTAGGTCCACGAATCAAGGCAAATTGGAAGTGGTCAAACAGGAGACGGCAAGAGTGAATGTCGACATTCTAGGAATCAGCGAACTAAAATGGACTGAAATGGGTGAGTTGAACTCAGATGACCATTATATCTACTACTGCGGGCAGGAATCCCTTGGAAGAAGTAGAGTAGACATCATGGTCAACAAAAGAGTCCGAAATGCAGTACTTGGATGCAATCTCAAAAACAACAGAATGATCTCTGTTCAAAGGCAAACCATTCAATATCACAGTAATCCAAGTCTATGCCCCAACCAGTAAAGCTGAAGTTGAACGGTTCTATGAAGACCTACAAGACCCTTTAGAACTAACACCCAAAACAGATGTCCTTTTCATTATAGGGGACTGGAATGAAAAAGTAGGAAGTCAAGAAACACCTGGAGTAACAGGCAAATTTGGCCTTGGAATATGGAATGAAGCAGAGCAAAGGCTTAATAGAGTTTTGCCAAGAGAATGCACTGGTCATAGCAAACACCCTCTTCCAACAATGCAAGAGAAGACTCTACACATGGACATCACCAGATGGTCAACACTGAAATCAGACTGATTATATTCTTTGCAGCCAAAGATGGAAAAGCTCTATACAGTCAGCAAAAACAAGACCAGGAGCTGACTGTGGCTCAGATCATGAACTCCTTATTGCCAAAATCAGACTTAAATTAAAGACAGTAGGGAAAACCACTAGACCATTAAAGTATGACTTAAATCAAATCCCATATGACTATACAGTAGAAGTGAGAAATAGATTTAAGGGACTAGATCTGATAGGCAGAGTGCCTGATGAACTATGGATTGAGATTCGTCACACTGTACAGGAGACAGGGATCAAGGCCATCCCCATGGAAAAGAAATGCAAAAAAGCAAAATGGCGGTCTCAGGAGGACTTACAAATAGCTGTGAAAAGAAGGGAAGCAAAAAGCAAAGGAGAAAAGGAAAGATTTAAGCATCTGAATGCAGAGTTCCAAAGAATAGCAAGAAGAGAGAAAGTCTTCCACAGTGATCACTACAAAAAATAGAGGAAAAAGACAGAATGGAAATGACTAGAGATCTCTTCAAGAAAATTAGAGATACTGAGGCAACATTTCATGCAAAGATGGACTCGATAAAGGACAGAAATGGTATGGACCTAACAGAAGCAGAAGATATTAAGAAGAGGTGGCAAGAATACACAGAAGAACTGTACAAAAAAGATCTTCATGACCCAGATAATCACGATGGTGTGATCACTGACCTAGAGCCAGACATCCTGGAATGTGAAGTCAAGTGGGCCTTAGAAAGCATCACTACGAACAAAGCTAGTAGAGGTGATGGAATTCCAGTTGAGCTATTCCAAATTCTGAAAGATGATGCTGTGAAAGTGCTGCACTCAATATGCCAGCAAATTTGGAAAACTCAGCAGTGGCCACAGGACTGGAAAAGGTCAGTTTTCATTCCAATCCCAAAGAAAGGCAATGCCAAAGAATGCTCAAACTACTGCACAATTGCACTCATCTCACATGCTAGTAAAGTAATGCTCAAAATTCTCCAAGCCAGGCTTCAGCAATATGTGAACTGTGAACTTCTAGATGTTCAAGCTGGTTTTAGAAAAGGCAGAAGAACCAGAGGTCAAATTGCCAACATCTGCTGGATCATCAAAAAAGCAAGAGAGTTCCAGGAAAACATCGACTTCTGCTTTATTGACTATGCCAAAGCCTTTGACTGTGTGGATCACAATAAACTGTGGAAAATTCTGAAAGAGATGGGAATACCAGACCACCTGACCTGCCTCTTGAGAAACCTATATGCAGGTCAGGAAGCAACAGTTAGAACTGGACAAGGCACAACAGACTGGTTCCAAATAGGAGAAGAAGTACGTCAAGGCTGTATATTGTCACCCTGCTTATTTAACTTATATGCAGAGTACATCATGAGAAACGCTGGGCTGGAAGAAGCACAAGCTGAAATCAAGACTGCCGGGAGAAATATGAATAACCTCAGGTATGCAGATGACACCATCCTTATGGCAGAAAGTGAAGAGGAACTAAAAAGCCTCCCGATGAAAGTGAAAGAGGGAAGTGAAAAAGTTGGCTTAAGGCTCAACATTCAGAAAACAAAGATCATGGCATCCAGTCCCATCACTTCATGGGAAATAGATGGGGAAACAGTGGAAACAGTGTCAGACTTTATTTTTTGGGGCTCCAAAATCACTGCAGATGGTGACTGCAGCCATGAAATTAAAAGACACTTACTCCTTGGAAGGAAAGTTATGGCCAACCTAGATAGCATATTCAAAAGCAGAGACATTATTTTGCCAACAAAGGTCCGTCTAGTCAAGGCTGTGGTTTTTCCAGTGGTCATGTATGGATGTAAGAGTTGGACTGTGAAGAAAGCTGAGTGCCAAAGAATTGATGCTTTTGAACTGTGGTGTTGGAGAAGACTCTTGAGAGTACCTTGGACTGCAAGGAGATCCAACCAGTCCATCCTAAAGGAGATCAGTCCTGGGTGTTCATTGGAAGGACTGATGCTGAACCTGAAATTCCAATAGTTTGGCCACCTCATGCGAAGAGTTGACTCATTGGAAAAGACTCTGGTGCTGGGAGGGATTAGGGGCAGGAGGAGAAGGGGACAATAGAGGATGAGATGGCTGGATGGCATCAGTGACTCGATGGACATGAGTCTAAGTAAACTCCGGGAGTTGGTGATGGACAGGGAGGCCTGGCGTGCTGCAATTCACGCGGTCGCAAAGAGCTGGACATGATGGAGCTACTCAACTAAACTGAAAAGAGGTATATTGTAACATCAGTATACAAAAGGGAGGAGCAAAATATTGGATAACTTACAAGGTTATAGATAAGTTTCTATAAACCTAAAATGCACTGTTATATCTAAGAGATGTTTTATATAACCTCCCTTGATAACCACAAAGCAAAAATTTAGAGTATATCCACAAGAGGAGGATAAAAGAGCTTATCACCATGAAAAATAACCAATTTACAAATGTAGGCAGAAAGAGATAAGAGAAAAAGAAATAATGACAATACAAAACCAGAATGCAATCAATAAGACTATATATAATAATTACTCTGAATGTAAATATATTGAATTCACCAGTCAAAAGGTACATAGTGACTGGATGGATAAAGAAATACGACCAAACTGTGTGGTGTGTTATCAAGAGACTCAGTTAAGCTTTAAGGATGCACAGAGACTCAAAGTGGAGGGATGAAAAAGACACTACATGCAGGTGAAACTATAGTGGAATATCAATTTCAGAATGTAAATTTAAACAGGACTGAAAAATGACCAAGTAGAAGTTGTTTATGGAAAAGTTTCCATGTGCTGTTACAATTGGGATGTTGTATTTTAAAATTATTTTTTGTGTTTCTTCTGGTTATTTTCCTTCATATCAACATATCTTTACAATTCATTGTACTTATGATTATTGTTAACTTTCTCATTTACAAAATTCAGATAATTTCAGTGATCAAATATTTTTGTTTCTTTACAGTTTTACTGTATAATATTATTGAAATAACTATATCTCTGTTATGTTAGGAAAAATAAAATGGTTCTGCTTCAAGAGGGTGATGAAGGAGATTCTGACTTACCTCCCTCCACAGACAAACCAAATCTACAGCTTCCTCTAGAAAGAACCTGCTGGAGTGACCTCATCACATGTGGTAAATGAGAGGGAAATCAAACCAAAGCAGGTAGGAAAGGCTGAGACAGAATCTCGTCATAAACCCCATCCCCAGTAGTGACATACAATCCAGAGGGAACTCAAAACCCAGAGCTTCTCCCTGAGGAATAAACAGTTTGTATCCCACATCTGGCATACCAATTTCTAAGACCAGCACATGAAAGATGAGTCCCCAAGATATCGGCTTTGACTATCCAAAGGGATGTAGCTCTTAAAGGGCTTGTGTGCAGTCTCATTCAGTCCAGGGACCAGTGCAAAAGCATCCCTATTGAAAAGTCCCCAGATTTTATGTAAAAGAAACCCATTTTCTAATTTTAAAAGCAATGGTCTGAGAGGCAAAGGCCTGCTGGGATATTCTATGTGGAAAGAGGCAGGAGGTCTCTGTCCACCCTCTGCTTACTAAAGCCAGCAGGTGCCATCCTTGAGCTCCACCCGCCTCACTCCAGGTAGTGCGTGGCATTACTGGGGTCTCCCTCTGTCATGCTCCAGAGCACAGTATTTCCAAGAGAGGAGCTTCTACATGCCCTGTGACCTAGATTTTGCAGGTGCCATGAAGGAACACCTGTTGATCACCTGGATCTGGAGGCCAGGGGAGCTTACATTGTGGTCCTATAAGATTGAATATATTCATACTTTTTAAAACCTGCTGCCTGAGGGTCTGACTTTCAATCAGCCACAGTCAACAGAAGGCTTTCAGGTAGCACCTAAAGGATACTGGTCTTGGCATACCTTTAACTATTCAGTTCAGTTCGGTTCAGTCACTCAGTGACTCTTTGTGACCCCATGAATCGCAGCACACCAGGCCTCCATGTCCATCACCAACTCCCAGAGTCCACCCAAACTCATGTGCATCGAATCGGTGATGCCATCCAGCCATCTCATCCTCTGTCGTCTCCTTCTCCTCCTGCCCCCAATCCCTTCCAGCATAAGGGTCTTTTCCAATGAGTCAACTCTTTGCATGAGGTGGCCAAAGTATTGGAGTTTCAGCCCCAGCATCAGTCCTTCCAGTGAACACCCAGGACTGATCTCCTTTAGGATGGACTGGTTGGATCTCCTTGCGGTCCAAGGGACTCATAAGAGTCTTCTCCAGCACCCCAGTTCAAAAGCATCAATTCTTCGGCGCTCAGCTTTTTTCACAGTCCAACTTTCACATCCATACATGACCACTGGAAAAATCATAGCCTTGACTAGATAGACCTTTGTTGGCAAAGTAATATCTCTACTTTTTAATATGCTATCTAGGTTGGTCATAACTTTTCTTCCAAGGAGTAAGTGTCTTTTAATTTCATGGCTGCAATCACCATCTGCAGTGATTTTGGAGCCCCAAAAATAAAGTCTGACACTGTTTCCACTGTTTCCCCATCTATTTCCCATGAAGTGATGAGACCAGATGCCATGATCTTAGTTTTCTGCATGTTGAACTTTAAGCCAACTTTTTCGCTCTCCTCTTTCACTTTCATCAACTATTAGGAGCTATTAAAAACAAAATAGGCTGCTTAAACAACCACAAAGGTTTGAGACAGTTAAGGAAGTATTAAATGATACGATTCATCTTATATACAAGGTCAGTGCTTCAAGACAGAGAAAGGTGAGTGTGTTATTAAATGCACAGAAACTAATACAGAGAGTCAAGCAAAATGAAGAACTGTATTTGGAGGAATATGCTCCAAATGAAAGAACATTAAGATAAAACCTCAGAAAAATAAAACAAACTTTAAAGAGCCCGAGATAAGTAAGTAACCTGATAAGAGCTGAAAGTAATGGTAATAAAAATGCTAACCAAATTCAAGGGGAGAAGAAAGGTTGAACACAGTGAAAATGCAACAAAGAGAAAATATTAGAGGTCACAGCGCTGAAGAATATAATAGCTGTACTGATAAACACACTAGAGAGGTTCAACAGCAGACTAGAAGCAGAAAAAAAGGGCAAGAGGCTCTTACCCAATCTGAGCAGCACAAAGCATGACAAACAGGGAAGACAAATTAAGGGACTTCTGGGACACTTACCATGTGAATGCTTACTTGATGTTATCCTATAAAGAGTGGAAAGAGAGAAAGGCACAGAAAACTTATTGGGAGAGGGGGTAACTGAAAAAACCCCTAACCCAAGGAAGAAAATACATCCAGGTCAAAGAAGCCCAAGAATGCCAAATCCAATGAGCCCAAAGAAAACCACACCAGGACATATTATAATTAAAAGGTCAAGAATCCACGCACATACAGTCAAGTAATCTATAACAAAGGAGCCAAAAACATACAATGGGTAAAGGACAGTCTTCAATAAACGGTATTATAAAATAGTGTCAGAAATACTGTGCTCTGGGTCATGACAGAGGGAGACCCCAGTGATGCCGCCCACTTCCTGGAATGAGGTAGGTGTGGAGCGCAAGGATGGCACCTGCCCTGCTGGTTTTAGTACGTAGAGGGTGAACAGAGACCTCCTGGCTCTTTCCCCACAGAATATCCTAGCAGGCCTTTGCCTCTCAGACCAATGCTTTTAAAATTAGCAAATGGGTTTCTTTTATGTAAAATCTGGGTGCTTTTCAAAGGGCTGGACAGAATACACAAGAATGAAACTACATCACTCAAACACAACTAAGAAAACAAAAGACAAAAAAAATCAGAAGTGAAAGAGAATAAATTATAACTGACAGTACAGAAATACATGTGAAAAGAGACTACCAGGAATAATTATAAGCCAGAAAAATCAGATAACCTAGAAGAAGTGTACACTTTCCTAGAATCATTCCTAGACTGAACCAGGAAATGACCATAATATTTAAGGAGACTGAGTTCATGAACTGGAAGAGTTAATACTGTTAAAATGTCAATACTGCCCCAAACTAATTACAGATTCAACACAAATTGCATCAGAATACAATGTCATTTTTCACAAAAATAGAAAAAATAATCCTCAGACTTGTATAGAACCACAAAAGACCCTGAATAGCCAATCTTGAGACAAAAGAACAAAGTCAAAAAGGGATTAATCTCCAAAATACACAAACAGCTCATGCAACTCAATATAAAAAAACCCAACTGAAATAATGGGTAGAAGATTTAAACAGATGTATCTCCAAGAAGGCATACAGATGGCCAAAACACACATGAAAAGATGTTCAACATTGCTAACTGAGAGAAATGCAAGCCACAACTACAAGGAAGTATCACATCACATTGCTTAGAATGGCCATCATCAAAAAATCTATACAAAATAAATTCTGGAGAGGGTGTAGGGGAAAAAGAACCCTCCTACACTATTGAGGGGAAAGTAAATTGGTACGGCCACTACAGAGCACAGTATGGAGGTTCCCTAAAAAGTTAAAAACAGAGCTACCATATGACCCAGTAATCCCACTTTTAGACATATACTGTAGGAAAATCATCATTTGAAAAGACACATGCACCCCAATGTTCACTGCAGCTCTGCTAACAATAGTCAGGATACGCAAGCCACCTAAATGTCCATCAACAGAGGAATGGATAAAGATGTGGTGCATATTAATATATACAATGGTATATTACTCAACCATAAAAAACAAAACAAAGCAAAATAATGCCATTTGCAGCAACATGGATGGACCAAGAGATTGTCATACTGAGTGTAGTAAGTCAGAAATACTAATAGACAAATATATGATGTCATTTATATGTGTAATCTGAAAAAAAAGTACAGGAGAACTTATTTACAAAACAGAATCACAGATGTAGAAAGCTAACATGGTTACATGGTATATGAGGGGGAGGGATAAATTGGGAGACTAAGAATCAGACACGACTGAGTGACTTCACTTTCACTTTTCACTTTCATGCACTGGAGAAGGAAATGGCAACCCATTCCAGTGTCCTTGCCTGGAGAATCCCAGGGATGGGGGAGCCTGGTGGGCTGCCATCTATGGGGTCGCACAGAGTCGGACATGGCTGAAGTGACTTAGCAGCAGCAGCAGCAGCAGCAGGATTGGCATACACAAACTACTATATATAAAACAGAAAGGTGGTAAGAACCTACTGTTTAGCACAGGGAACTCTCATTTAATACTCTGTAATGACCTATATGGGAAAAGAACCTAAAAAAAGAGTGGACATGTGTACACCTGAAACTAACACAGCAGTATAAATCAACTATACTCCAATGAAAATTTAAGAGTTATCAATGAAAAAATGAATAAATAAAATGTGTGCACACACACACCATGAAAATATATTCAGTCATGAGAAAAAAGGAAACGCTGTCATTTGTTTACAACGTGGATGAACATTAATATCATGATGTGAGACAGACCCAACAATGAAAGACAAGTATTTTATGTATCTCTTATAGTGGAATCCAAAATAAAATGAACTTGAAAACTCAGAGAGGAATGGTGGTTACCAGAGGCTGGGAGGTGGGGGAATGAAATAGATGGTGTTTAAGAATATATTTGGGCTTCCCTGATAGCTCAGTTGGTAAAGAATTCACCTGCAATGCAGGAGACCCTGGTTCAATTCCTGGGTTGGGAAGATCTGCTGGAGAAGGGATAGGCTACCCACTCTAGTATTCTTGGGATTCCCTTGTGGCTCAGCTGGTATAAAGAATCTGCCTGCAATGCAGGAGACCTGGGTTCAATCCCTGGGTTGGGAAGATCCCCTGGAGAAGCGAAAGGCTACCCACTCCAGTATTCTGGCCTAGAGAATTACCTGGACTGTACAGTACATGGGGTCACAAAGAGTCGGAGACAAATGAGCAACTTTCACTTTTCACTTTCACTAAGAATATATACTTGCAGCCAGTAGATAATTAAGTTATGGAGATCTAATCTAACCATAATTATAAACAACAAAACTGTATTACAGCAAACTTGCTAAGAAACTAGATCTTAACTGTTATCATGAGAAGAAATGATAATTGTGTGTCATGATAGAGAGGTATTAGCTATCAATGACAGTGATATTACAATAGAAATAAATGTTATAATTTTAAACTTACACAATTTTATGTCAATTATACCTCAGTAAAATTAAAAAAAAAAAAAAGCAAAAATCTGATATGCTTTTCTGCTTCTCAAAGTCCTCTAAACCTGCTTCACTCCTGCACACCCTCCATCCCCCAATGCAGTTAGAACGAGGCAGATCTTCCTACTCTTACGTGCTGCCATCGTACTCCTCCTCTAATTACTTGTGTTTGTCTCTGACCACCAAGAGATTGCAAGGTCTCAAGTACAAGGAGAATACCTTTCTTAGTACTACCAGCATCTCCAACAGTACCTGCCACATAGCAGACCCTGAATGATTTCCATGAAACAGACAACCATCAAATTAAATTCTAGGTATGCCATTTACATACCCCATTTAGGTAACATTCATCAAGTTTTCACCATAAATTCACTTTATTATATAAAGAGCAATAAGGTAAAAAAAAAAAAAAACAAGGTCATAAACAGTAAAATGTTTTCCAAATGAAACTGAAAAATCTTTTAGAAAAGAACCATAGATGTAATACTCATAATTTTAAGTTTCACATGGTCAAAAATCTGCAGAAGCCTGAGTAGCAGACATTATGATGACTCTCGAGCAATAGGTCAAATAAATAATGGATGGTGATAAGTCAATAGTGTAAGAAATATGATTTATATATAAAGTAGAAAAAACTTGCTCTTTTAAAATATGATTTTATTTAAAAAAAAACTTGCTCTTTTAAAATAAATTTATTTAAATGCGAGAACATCACCAGTGGCTGAGTTAGTTCTTTCCCCTATAATTCTGATTTTCTTTTACCTAGTTGGATAATTTAATTCAGTCAGGTTTAAGGTAATGATGTTTTATAGTAATAACAACCCACAATCTGAGTGTCTTCAAAGACAAACATTTGTTTACTACACATAGGTCTATGCACTGGCTATGCTGGTTTTGTTCCAGACTATGGATCAAGTTCAGTTTTGCTCCATGTCTGTCATTCTGGGTCCCAGACAGAAGGAGCATGTGGGGCATGCTGCTCGCATGGAAGAGGAACACAACCATGGAAACACATACTACTACTGCTCAGACATGGTATACATGACTTTTTTAACATCTCATTAGTCAAAGCAAGCCATCAGGCCAAGCCCAACATCAATGGGATGAGAGGTATATTTGCTCTTCCCATAGAAAAGAAGGAAAACAGGAATAGTTGTTGAAAATCTATCAAAACTATCTATTGTGCTTCATCAAAAGATTATTTCACTGCTGCGTTATTAATGATACAGTGGTAAATACCCAGCTGTGAAATTTATAGTCTCTGCAAAACCAGACTACTCAATGACAGTTAAAACTGCTATAATACTTGTTCTAGTGAATATGCAGGCAAGTATATAAAACAGCAGATCTCTAAATCTTTTTGAAAAATCATGATTTACATTTCAGTATTGAGCGACTTTCACTTTTACTCAATTACTCTTCCAAAAGAAATTAGTGTACATTTGCAAAATATAATGTAGAATAACATTTTTACTATTGTCAAACATTTTCATTTTTCTTATGACTTAAAAGGCACTCACTAAATGACTTCCAGTTGAAGTTAATAAATCAAAATTGCAATCACAATGTATTTAGAGATGAATATTAAAGCATTATGTAATCAAAACTACTGAGCTATGACAAAAGCTTAACTGTGAGGCTAATTCCTTAAAAACTCTCTATTCCTAAACAAACAAAGGATGAAAATAAAAACACTTTCATCTCAAAAAATAGAGTAAAACAAACTCAAGCAAAGAATGAGAAGCACATTAATCAAGAATGAAGTAGATGATATAATCATTAGAATATTTTAAAAGTAAAATCATTGATAAATTGAAGGGTCATTTTGGGGGGGAAAGGGTGAAGTAAATCTATACTAATCAAATTGGGGGAAAGGGCAGATTATTTCCTTAAAGATTAGCAGGCAAAAAGTGTTAATAATGAACCCATTTATTTTACATTTAAGGTTTCAGGTGTGAACAGTTATGTGAATTTAGATCCAAGTTTATCAGCACAGAACTCATAATACTATAATTCTTCTATTTGTATCATATTGCCTTAGAAGTTTCAGTTATTCTAGTAAATTATTATCATTAATTAAACATTAACTTTCCCTCCTATTTGGAAGCAAAGCTTTTCACTCTTTACAGAAACAAAATTTTACTACAAACAAAATTTTCATCAAATTATAAAAAATGTTGATGGTGAACGTCAACACAACAGAAATCACACAAAAGTATAATAAATAAAACCATCTTATCACTTCATCCTGTCATTCTACAAATGAAGCAGATAAGCCAAAAAGATGAAGTAAGTAATTGAAGATTCCAGAGTACTCAGCTGGGACAAGAACTCCAGTCTCGTGATTCCTAGTCTATTTTTTGGTACTGGATAGAGTTCATCACCAGACACAAGGCCAAGAAATGTTTCTAAAATTTTTGCAAATTATTACCCTGACTGGTTCCACATTTTTCTGATCATGACATACACAATCTGAAGCACAGAGAAATTAAGTATGCTGGTGACCACACCTCTTGGCCACATTCTCCTTCTGCACAGAGGCTTTAAATAGAACTAGTCAGCTATCTCAGAGAAGGCGATGGCACCCTACTCCAGTACTCTTGCCAGCTATCTTCATGCATCAGAACATTTCACTTTACCTTTAAGAATGTCCTGAAAGTACTAAAATTGCCAGCTCTCTTGAATTGTGGCGGCTTCTTACTTCCCATCTCCCAGGATAACAGTAGAGCCTGGACAAAAAAAGTGGCCTTTGGATCTGTTTTATGGAAAATAAATCATGTTTGTCCAGAATCGACGGACTTCCCTGTAGCTCAAATGGTAAAGAATCTGCCTGCAATGTTGGAGATCCAGGTTCAGTCCCTGGGTTGGGAAGATCCTCTGGAGAAGGGAATGGCAATCCACTCCAGTAATCTTGCCTGAAGAATCCCATGGACAGAGGAGCCTGGCAGACTACAGTCCACGGGATCACAAAGAGTTGGACATGACTGAGCGACTAACACTACACCACTAACCATCCAGACTCAGACCTGATGTCCGTTTACTCACAGATTTCAAGCACCAATAAGAGCTCACTGAAAGAAACTGAGGACATGGCATATGACAGCTCTTGCCAGTCAGCTAATTTAAGAGATGCTTCCTTACCTTCAGGATTATAAAGTAGGAGCCTTCATTGACAGGAATAAAAAATTCTTGCCTATTTAGCTATTTCTCTTTCTCTAGAGTTCCACTTATATTCCCCAGTAGCTACCGAGTCTTTAAGCTGCAAAAAGAATATTAAGACTAATTTTCCACATTTTAATTTGGACATTAATATTTCAACTGGGATCCATATTATCTCTTAAAAGAACTTACTCAATTATTGTATTGTACTGTATTGGACAAATCAGCCTATGTTCCATTTAGCTATATAAACTGCAAGAAGTTTTTAAGAGTGAGAACAACCTCAGGGCACATAAGTCTCTGGTTAAAAGATATTCCAATTCATGTTTTCAGTAAGATTTGCAAACACACTGCATTGAAAAAGAATAAACTTGAACAAAGAACAATTTGAGAAGTAGAATTATTAGACGTGTAAATTAATGCCCAAGGACACAAAACAGCAGGGTAGATAATTCAAAACACTAAACCAGTATCATGAAGTTAAGATCATTAATAAACATTCCTTTTACACCTCACTCTCAATGATTCTTGAATTACGTTAGATTCTCATATAAAATGACTCTATTATTTTCACTGATCTCTGTGTGTATACTGATGCTAATGCCATACTCTTAATTTCTGTCATTTTAAAACACACTTTAGTATCTGGGAAGACAAGTTTTAAATGTTTAATAAATACTTTCCTAACATTTATAAACTTTGGAATAGCCTGCCAAATTCTTCATTTAAAATCTCACTGAAACTTTTATCTGGGATTGCATTTAATTTATAAATTATATTGAAAATGAAATACAAATGTTAGAGAGAATGGTTACTTTTGAATCTTTCCATAAAATTCATGTTTTCCCATTTATGTAAATCTTTCATTTCCTTCAATAAAATGCTAACAAATCTTTGTGCATCTACTGCTAATGTTATTCTCAATGTAGTTTTTCCCATATTTTCTCTTGTAATATATGAATCCTATTGACTTGCATATTTCTTTGGTTCTAGTTACCTTACTAGACTCATTAAATCTAGTATATTCACAGGTATTGTAAATATTTTCCATGTACAAAAATGAAAATTTTACTTAGAAAACATTTTTATACTTAGGTTAAACCACTTTGTTCAGACTTTCTATTATAATATTAAGTGACATTGACTATCGAGGGCATTCTTGACTGATTGTGGTTTACTGAGCATTAATGTTTATCCATTAAGTATGGTGTTTGATATAGGTTACTAAAGAATATCCTTTATCAAGTTAAAGAATGTTGGTTATTAATTCTATCAGTAAAGAGTTTTAATTCCCTCAAAAGTTTAATATCAAGATAATCATGTCTCCTTTAAATAATCAATAAAACTTGATTTACTTAACATGTGCCAGTAACTGTTTCCCATGTATTACCCTATGTAAGGTATTAATAGATTTTGTTACTTTTTCCATTGAGAAATGGGGAAACTGAAGCAAAGCTAGTAAGTGGTTGAACTAGGACTGAATGCAGGCGGTTTGGATTAAGATTTCATACTCCTGAATCCACTCATAGATTCTTGTTAATAAACACTTCTAAGTTTTCTTTGGAAATTTTGCATATATTTTCATTAATGAGGTCACTCTATAAATTTCTTATGCTATCCTTGTTTATTTTTTGAATCAGAATTGTGTTATCATTATAGATTAAATTTGCAAGTCTTCCTTGGTAACCAGTCTCCAACATGGCCACCGATGATCCCCAACTCCTGATATTTCAAAACCTGTGCATTTGCCTTGCACACTGTATGAGGACAGGTTTATCAGCAGAAAAACCAATAAAATAGGGCATACGTGACAATCACTTCCTCAATTAGATCACAAAACACTGCACCTTCTACATGGAACTCTCTCAAGCCATCATTATGGGAGAAGCCAGCAACCATAAGGAGACATAGGGAGTCTTGTGGAGAGGCTGTCCACAAACTATGTCTCATATACTGAAAAATTGTAAATCAACTACACTTTAATTAAAAAAAAAAAAAAAAAGGACTGAGTCTCATTTCCAAGAGCTAAAAGAAACTAAGGTATATCAACTACCACATAAGAAAACTTGGAAATAGATCCTCTAGCTTCAGATAACTATACTACCAGCCAACAGCTTGATTACAACCTTCTAAGAAATCCTGAACCAGACTCACCAGGCTAAACCACTTCCGGATTTCTGATCTTTAAAAACTGCGAGATACAAAGTCTTTGTTATTTTAAACTGCCGAGTTTTGAGGTAATTTGTTATAAAGCAGTAGATAATGAGAAAACCTTCCACAGTATTTCACTACAACAAGCATCAACTGGTTCTGAAAGGTTGAACAGAACTGCTAGATAAGATCTGGTATTTGAGGAAGACGTACATTCAATAAAAGTTTTCCAGGATACAAGTCAATTTAGATTTTTTTAAACTTCTCTCTGCAAAAAAATAAACTTTGTGTTTTCCAAGAATACTATTCATTTTTTATATATTTTAAATATGGAAGTGTTGGTCACTTAGTCGTGTCCGACTCTTAAGACCCCAGGGACGTAGCCCACCAGGCTCCTTTGTCCATGGAATTGTCCAGGCAAGGACACTGGAATGGGTTGCTGTTTCCTTCTCCAGGTGATCTTCCCAACCCAGGGATCGAACCTGGGTCTCCTGCATTGCAGGCAGATTCTTTACCATCTGAGCCAGCAGGGGAGCCCATATTTTAAATGTGGCAATATACAATCTTAAATGCACTTCTATCTCTATAGGTCTAGTATTCCCTTTCAAGTTTTGATATTATGTTTTGTCTATTTTTCCTTTTTTTTCTAATCTTGCTAGTGGTTTATTTTATTCTTCCCCAGAGTGGAAAAATAATTTATCAAGGCTACCAATTTTGAAGGTCTTGTATTTATTTAATTAATGGCTTATGTCATCCTTATTAATCCCTCCTTGTAATTTTCATTTATTTCATCATCCATGTCCCACATTGGTATTGATAATCTTAGTGCTGTCTATTTTTATATCATCCTAAATTTTCACTTCTGATCTTTACTTTAAAAGAAGTGTTATTTTCAGTTATAATGTTATAATTAAAATTTTAGACAATTTTATACTAAAAAGTTGAAAAAAATGTTTGAGGGCTTCCTTGGTGGCTCAGACAGTAAAGAATCTGCCTGCAATGCAGAGACCCCAGTTCAATCCCTGCATCAGAAAGATCCCCTGGAGAAGGAAATGGCAACCCACTCCAGTATATTCTTGCCTGGGAAATCCCACAGACAGAGGAGCCTGGCAGGCTACAGTCCATGGGATCAAAGAGATCAACACAACTTAGCAACTAAATGATTAATGAAATGTTTATTTTGGCATTACTTTTAATGTTCAGTTGAACTGAATATGGACAGAGAATGCAGCCTGTATGGTTATGTTTTTTTGTGAATTTATTAAGATTAATGTTGCTAACTACTACACAACCAATTTTTGAAAAGCATCCTTGGATTTTAAAAATAATTTCTATTCTCTTGCTATTCATTGTAAAAATTTCCTTTGTAGTGCTATTCAAAATCCTTTTAATCATTACTTCTATTTGCTTCCATGATTCATTAATTTCTGAAATAAATGAAATTTTCCCACAGTTGTAACACATCTTACTATATGGGTAGAATATACTTGATCTTATAACTGCCTTCAGACTTTCACCTGCATTTTTTAGGTACATGAGTGTATGAGTGTGTCTGTGTGTGTGTGTACATACATGTATGTATGTGTATACAAGGTTTAAATTAAAATCCAATTTTGACAGATTTTTAGACAGTAGTTTGTTTTCTATCTTAGAAATATTTAAACTCATATGGTTAACAAAATTTATTTTTAGTAAATCTTTGACATCCAAGACACTTAGATATGTAAATCTCACTAGATGGTTTAGTCACTCAGTCGTGTCCAACTCTTGTGACCCCATTGACTGTAGCCTGCCAGGCTCCTCTGTCCATCGGATTCTCTAGGCAAGAATATTGGGAGTGGGTTGTCATTTCATTAGCTTTATAAAAGAACACTGCAATTCTCTCTTTTCTGCCATAATGAAAATAGAACATATACAGAAAAATTTTAATAGAATGGAACATTAGCAAATTATACTCTAGATGAGGTTTGGAACTCAGAAATTTTTCATGAGAAAATATATTATTATAAAAGATTCTAAGTCATTATTTTCACATCAAGTTTTAATTAAAATGACTACTACAAAAACTGCAATTACTCTCCTCATATCCCAAAGAATAATCCATGAATATTTTATTATCAAATTGTCAATAATTTGATAATAAAATACCTTTAGAAGTTCTAGTTCTTGATAGCAATGTAGGGGGATTCATAACTTACCTCCTACCAGGGACACACCGAATCTACAACTATACAAGGAACAATTTTCTCTGAAAGAAATCCAAAAACTAGCTGAGTGACTCCTATATACTAGTGAAAAAAATAAAAAGACTGATACTGAAATGGGTAGGAGAGGCTGAGTCACAATCTAACTATAAACTCCACTCCTGGTATGGAGACCCACAAATAGGAGGAAAACACACAACTCTTGAGCTTCTTTTTGAGGAGCAAACAATTTGAACTCTATATCTGGTACCCCAGCTTTTCAGACCTGCACCTGAGCAACAAACACCTAAAACATTTCACTCTGATAGTTAACAAGGCTCGTGTCCATGATACACACGAGGCTATAGCGAACTCAGAAAAATTACATAGACAGTTCAAGAGGATTCGCTATGCCAACACCCAAGGCCCAGCAAAAAGACAGACGATTAAAATTGCCTAGTCTTTCTGTAAAAGAGACTTAGACACTTATATTAAAGCTTCAGTTTAAGTGGCAGGCATCTAATTTAGGGCATACCTAGAAGCTTACTGAGTACTCTCCAAAGACCAAAAAGGCTGGCAAGAGCCATGCTGGTGTCCTCTTCCATCTCACTCCAGGTCACCAGTATCTCCCAGAAAGAAACTTGTGCACATGTCTGGTGGCCTGGTTTTTGCTGCGGCAGCTAAGGAGGTACTACCTTGATCATCTGGCTCTGGCTGTCACAGTGGTTAGCATTTGTCAGCCCCGGAGGACTGAAACAAGTGGAGAAAGAGAACATAAGCAGCAACAACTCAGTGGACAAAGCAGAGAGGTAACAGACAGGCATCCAGTCTTCCTGTGAAAGAGGACTATTGTCCTATTTTCATAGATTTGGCCTGAGGGGAGGGCGTCAAATTAAACACAAGTCTAGGGCCAGCTGCAATCTTGGGAACGAACTGGACATCAACTTCACAAAGACCCCGTGCCCAGCCCCAGGTCACTGGTAACCTCTGAGAAAGGAGCTTCTGCCCATATTTGGTGCACCAACTTTTGTGGTTGCTGTCCAGAAGAAATAACCCTTGATGCCTGGCTCTAGTGGCTGGTGGGTCTTGAGTTCATGGATCTATTTAGATGACACAAAGGAAGAAATGGTTCTTAACTATCATGCAGGACTCCGTACACAGAGAGCAGAGTGAAAGGTCCATCTCCCAGATGTCCATGGAAAGAGGTGTCTATGTATAACTTAAAAGCTGCTGCCCAAAGTCTGGCCTGAAAGTTTCAACCAAGATGAATTTAAGAAGACCCACACTAATATATAATACAAATAAATTGTCAAAAGTTAAAGGACAGACAGACTCTTTGAAGAAGCAAGAGAAAAACCTCTTATATAAAAGGGAACCCCTATAAGACTATTAGCATATTTTCTAGTTGAAAAAATATAGAAGGGCATGGTATTTTAAAGCTCTGAAAAAAATTAAACAGCCAAAAAAGAATACTCTGCATAACAAAGTTATCACTCAGAGTTGAAAGAGATTTAAAAAGTTGTCCAGAAAAATAAAACGTAAGAGTAATGACCAATAGTCCAGTCCTACAAGAAATGTTAAAGGGACTTTTGAAGATGAAACAAGGAAAAAATATAAACATATAAACCTCACTGGTAAAAATTAAAATATAGTAAAATTAGAAAAAGCTAATGTAAACAAGATTAATCACTTCTATAAAGTGCTAGCATGAAGGTTAAAAGACAAACAGTAAAAATAATTATAAGCACAGTAATTGTCAGTGAATAAGCAAGGTAAGATGATGTAAATGAAGACTTCAAAAATATAAAATATGAGTAAGTAAAAACATAGAGCTTTAGACTGTTACCAAAGTTAATTTGTTGTCAACTTAAAATAGACTATTATAAATATAAATTGTTTTATGTAGGCCTTATGGTAACTATAGAGCAAAACCTAGAGTAGGGACACAAAAGATAAAGAATATAGAATTTAAGAATGCCACGACAGAAAATCATCAAATCACAAGAGTAGCAAGAAAAGTAGAAAGAAAAAAAAAAAGAAATTATAAAAGAGCTATAAAATTATTAACAAAATGGCAAGAACTCCATACCTATCAATAATAAAAAGTCATCTTTATCTTACCCACAAGATTCTCACAAATGTACAAACATGTGTGTACAAACACACACAGACTGAAAACAAAGGGATGGAAAAATATACCCCACACTCTTGGAAACCAAGAGAAAGCTGTAGTGGCAACACTTATAAGAGATAAAGTAGAACATAAAACAAAGACTATAATAAGAGACAGAGGAGAAAGAGGTCATTACATAGTGATAAAGGGATCAATATAATAAGAGGATAGAACATTTGTAAATATGTTAGCACCTAACATAGGAGCATCTAAATATAAATACAAATATTAACAGACCTAAAGAGTAAAACAGCCACACAATAATAACAGAGGACTTTAATACTCCACAGACATCACAAATAGATATATTTCTAGAAATACAACCTTCCAAGACTAAATCATTAAGAAACAGAAAAATTTGAACAGACTGGTAGGTAACTTGAAAGGAAATAATCAGTAATCAAAAATCTCCAACAAACAAAACCCAGCATCAGACAGCTTAACTGGTGAACTTTACCAAATATTCAAAGAAGAATTCATACTAATCCTATCAAATTCTTCCAAAAATTTGAAGAGAAGGGAATACCTCCAAACTCATTATATGGGACAAGCAATATGCTGATACTAAAAGCAGTCAGGACACCACAATAAAAGATAATTAAAAGCCAATAACCCTGATGAACAGAGATGCAAAAATTCTCAACAAATATTAATAAGCTGAATTCAACATACAACAAAAGGATCATACATTGTGATCAAGTGGGATTTATTTCCAGGATGCAAGGATGAATTGACACCCTCAAATCAATGTGATACACATTCACAAAATTAACCATATAATTCATACGAGCATCTCAAAAAAAGCAGAAAAAAAGCATTCAACAAAATTCAACACCCATTCATGATACAAACTCTCAACAAAGTGAGTATAGAGAAAAAGTACTTCAACAAAATAATGGCCGCAATCACAATACTGCAGCTAAAATCAGACTCAAGGGAGAAAAGCCGAACGTTTTTTTCTCCATGATCAGCAACAACTCGAGGATACCTACTCTCACCACTTTTATTCAATACAGCACTGGAATTCATAGCCAGAGCAATAATGTAACAACACAACAAATGAAAGGCATCAAATTCAGAAAAGAAGGAGAAAAATAGAAACTGTGTTGTCTCTATTTACAGACAACAATACGTTGTCTCTATTTACAGACAACAACATGTGACATCCTGAAAACTCTTAAGACTTCATTGAAAAACTTTAAACGAACAAATTCAGTAAACTTGCAGGATATAAAAATCAATATACAAAAATCTCTTACATTTCACTAAGAATGAATGAAGAAAGATAAATTCATGAAACAATTCCACTTATCACTGCATCAGAAGGAATAAGCTACCTAGAAATAAGCTTAACAGAGGAGGTGAATGATCTGTACCCTGAAAACTATATGTTAATGACAGACATTAAAAAAACACAAGTAGATGTTAAGATATCCCACACTCGTGGATTGGAAGAGTTAATATTATTAAAATATCCATATTACCAAAAGCAATTTATAGATTCAATGAGATACTAAAGGCATTTTTCACAGAAATAGAACAAACAATTCTAAAATTTGTATGCAACCACAAAAGACCCTACTGCTACTGCTGCTGCTAAGTCACTTCAGTCGTGTCTGACTCTGTGCGACCCCAAAGACGGCAGCCCACCAGGCCCCGCCGTCCCTGGGATTCTCCAGGCAAGAACACTGGAGTGGGTTGCCATTTCCTCCAATGCATGAATGTGAAAAGTGAAAGTGAAGCTGCTCAGTCGTGTCCAACTCCTAGCGACCCCATGGACTGCAGCCTACCAGGCTCCTCCATCCATGGGATTTTCCAGGCAAGAGTACTGGGGTGGGGTGCCATCTAAAGCCAAAGCAATCTTGAGAAAAAGGAATGATGTTGGAGGCACCATACTTCATTTCAAACTATATTACAGAACTATAGTAATCAGAATAGTTTGGTATTGTCATAAAAATACATAGATCAATGGAATGGAATGCAGAGCCCAGAAATAAATCCAGGCACCTGTGGTCAACTAATTTGCAACAAAGGAGCTAAGAATATACAATAGGGAAAGGACAGTCTCTTCAATAAACAGCATTGGAAAAACTGAACAGCCACATGCAAAAGAATGAAACAGAACCACCTTACACTATACACAAAAAATATCTAAAAATGGACTAAAGTCTTAAGCATAACATCTGAAAACATAAAATTTTTAGAAGAAAACAAAGGTGGTAAGCTCCCTGAAACTGGTGTTGGCTGTGACTTTTTTGGATTTGACACCAAAACCAAAAACAACAAAAGTGAAAATAAACAAATGACACTACATCAAACTACAGAGCTTCTGTACAGCAAAGGAAGCCACTAACAAATGAAAAGGTAATATAATAAATGGGAGAACATACCTGCAAACTGTGTATCTGAAAAAATGTTAATATCCAAAATATATAAATGAGTCCTATTAACACATTAGCAAAAAACAAACAAACGCTTTGAAAAACGTGCATCACTTCTGAATAGACATTCTCCCTAGAAACATATACAGAGAGCCAACAGGTACTTGAAAAGGTGCTCAACGTCACTAATCATCAGGGAAATGCCAATCAAAACCACACTGAGATAGTGCCTTATACCTGTATGAATAGCTATTATCAAAAATTAAGAAATAAGAACTGTTAGTGACCATGAGAAGAAAAGGGAACACTTGTTCACTTTGGTGGGAATATAAATTGATGAAGCCACTATGAAAATAGTATGGAGCTTCTTGAAATAATTAAAAATAGAAATATGCTATCCTGCAATTCTCCTTCTGGGTACTTATCCAAAGGAAGCAAAAGCACTAACTTGAAAATACATCTGCATCATTATTGATAATACCCAGGAAATGGAAGTGCTTATGCTGGAAGCATCCATAATGATGAATAACAAAAAATGGTGTGTGTATACACACACACACACACAAATATTATATTATTCAGTCAAAAACAAACAAACAAACAAACCAGGAAATGTTGCCACTAGTGACAACATGAATTAACCCTGAGGGTGTTATGCTAAGTGAAATAAGTCTGTCAGAGAAAGACAAAAACCATATGATCTCGCTTATATACAGAATCAAAAACAAAACAGCAATCACACACACACACACACGTGCACACAAAACATAAAACAACCAACTCATAGATACAGAGAACAGGTTTGTGACTGCTTGAGACAGGGGGTGGGTAAAGTGTGTGAAGATAGTTAAAAGGCATAAACTTCCAGTTATAAAACAAGTAAGCTTCCAGGATGTAAAGTACAGCTTCATAACTATAGTTAATAATACTGCATGGTATATTTAAAACTTGCTAAAAGAATACAACTTAAAAATCCTCATCATAGCAAACAGACAAAAAAAAAACAGCACTATGTGTGGGGATAAAAGTTAACTAGACTAATTGTGACAATTATTTCACAATATATACATATATCAAATCATTATGCTGAACACCTTAAACTAATCTAATATTATATCTCAATAAAATAAATTAAATACCTTCAGATTATATTTATGAGCTTTATCCAAAATAGTTGGCACCAAGTTATCAGTAGGTTCTCCATTCTCATCATTCAAATCAGGTGGGTACCAAGATAGGGCTAGTACACCTAATAGAAACGACCAAAAAGAAAATAAAAATAAACATAGGAACAGAAAAGACTACAGGTATTGTTAAAAGAAAAAAAAAAAGGCAGACAAGGACAGTATTAACAATAAAAAGAAACATATTCAAATAATGTTATTTTGTTACTTTACTTAGATATCACTTTTAGTTATTCGATTACTTGGTATACTCAATACTTTAACCTTTTTCTCAGGCATTAGTATCTTTTAATTAACAGATTTTAGTTTTTAAAATAAGTTTTAGATTTACTGAAAAGCTGTACAGAAAATAAGAGTTTCTGCATTCTCCTCTCCTACTCACCATCCTCCCATGCCATACAGTTTTTCCATTAATATTAATATCTTACATCAGTGTGGTAAATTTGTTACGACTGTGATGAACCAATGTAGATATATCATTTTTAACTAAAGTCCACAGGGTTTACATTAGGGTTCCCTCTTTGTATTGCACAGTTCTATGGCTTTTGACAAATGTATAGTGTCATGAACCCACTATTTATTACAGTATCACACAAGGATAGTTTTACTGCCTTCAAAACCCATTGCACTCCACTTAATAACTCCTCTTTCTTCTTTTCAATCCCCCAGAAAATAACTGATCTCTTAACTGTCTCTATATATTTTGTCTTTTTCAGAATGTTATATAGATAGAATCATAAAGTAATATTTTCAGACGGGCTTCTTATACTGTGAAATGTGCACTGAAGTTTCATTCATATCTTTTTATGACTTGACAGCTCATTC
Organism: Bos javanicus; assembly: GCF_032452875.1. Classification (NCBI taxonomy): domain Eukaryota; kingdom Metazoa; phylum Chordata; class Mammalia; order Artiodactyla; family Bovidae; genus Bos; species Bos javanicus. The sequence goes on from NC_083876.1 coordinate 54,311,609, forward strand.
TTTTTATTGCTAAGTAACATTTCAGTCTATCAATATGCTGTAGTTTATCCATTTACCTGTTGAAGACATCTATGTTTCTTAAAAGTTTTGGCAATTATAACAATAAACCTGCTATAAACATATAAGTGCAAATTTTTGTGTGGATCAGTATCACTTAACAAAAGACTCAGTGATTTTAAAATTACAGTTTATCCCTATAATACCTACTTGCTTTTGAACTAATAAACTACAAAAGGAAAGTTTTAAAAACAATAAGCTTGCAAAGAAATTACTAACTAGAGGAAGAAATCTTTGAAATCAACTAATTCAAAGCCTCATTTAAAGCAAGAGGCCACTAAAAGTATGGTGAAAGTGAAAGTGTTAGTAGCTCAGTCACGTCTGAGTCTTTGCCACCACATGGAGTGTAGCCCACCAGGCTCCTCTGTCTGTGGAATTTTCCAGCAAAAAATACTGGAGTGCGTAGCCATCCCTTTTTCTAGCGGATGTTCAGGGATCGAACTCAGGTCTCCCACATTGTGGGTAGATTCTTTAGTTTGAGCCACCTCTAAATCATTTAACAGACTCTTTATGACAAGAAGAAAAATACAATGTTATCAAAAGACAAGCATGTGGAAATGAAAATAGAAAACAATAAAGGCAAAGTTAGAAACCAGCAGAGAACTAAATTTAAGACTTAAACCTTGTGTTACCTATGTCATGTAAAAACAGAAGGGCTTCCCCAGTGGCTCACTGATAAAGAATCTGCCTGCCAATGCATGAGGCATGCGTTCAATCCCTCAGTCAGGAATATCCCCTGGTGAAGTAAATGGTAACCCACTCCAGTATTCTTGCCTGGGAAATCCTGTGGACAAGGAGCCTGGCAGGCTATAGTTCATAGGGTCACAAAAAGAGGTGGATACAACTTACCAACCAACCAAACAAAGCAAATACAAGAAAACCAGTACAAACAGAGCAGTTTCACCTACAGAAACAAAACAGAACTCGGAGGTTAAGTTAACAGAAAAAAAGGTATCTGTCCCCTCTACAATTTTATTTTATGAAAAATATAAAAACAGCAACAAGAACACTGAGGCAGAAAAAAAATTATAATACATGGGGCTCCAAGGGAGCTTTTAGTTAACCATGAAAGCAGTCATTAAAAAAAAAAAAAAAAAAACACTGATGAGGAAACTCTGGAGACAACTGATCAAACATTTAAGCTGCCAACGTTCCCGGCTTTATAAAAAGTACATCAATTTCTTGCAATGTGATTGTAAACTTCATATAAATTGATTGCAAAGTATCACCAATGAAAAGCAACAATACAAATTTTCTCAACATGGGACCTATCGAAAAACCCTGGAAAAAAAAAATGGAGAAAGAACATGAGAAAAGAATATAAAGTAGAAACATACAAAAGAAAGTTTATGCCACAGAGTTCAGAAAATTATGAACATGGCATGTTTCCATGAAATTAAAAGCAAAACAAGATTCCTGTTTCTAATAGTAGATTAGGATACTCAGACCAAAATTCCCAACAAAAACAAATTATTAAATAAAAATGGGAACAAAAAACTTCCAAAAGTCAAAGAGCTGAAGACAGTAAAGAACTACCTACCTGTCTAGAATGAAGTGAAAATGTGAAGTCCGAGAGGTAACTGAGCAAGGAAGTCAGTCTGCCCTAAGCATAACTGGCAGAAGTAAACCAGCCCTCAAAGTCAGTAGATGAAATCCCAGGTGGACAATGCATGGGAAGTCCTCTAACCCCACAGAGAATGTAAAGTAGCTAGTATTTCCTACTGTATTGGCAAACACAGATATAGCATATTTTCATTATCACAGAAATTTCTATTGTACAGCATTGCTAATACACTGATTCTACAAACAACTTACCAACTGGTTCTTGTCCAGTGATTTTTCTTCCTCTTTATCCTTGCTGAAGATATACTCTAAGGCTTAGGGAAAATGTTCCTTGTTCTTCCTTATCCTATCATTGTGTTTCAGCTGTTTTACTGTATCAATTATCACTTCTACATGTTGAATTATATCCCCATATTGTGCTCCATAATCCAATTTATCTTTGTACAGTGTATTTTGGGCTGTGTTACCATGAGCTTTGAATAAGTAATGGCCTGGGAACCAAGCCAATGATGGTCCTACTTCGGGAGGGGAACTGGTCCATTTAAAATGTTAATGAATCCTTCAGAGTAACCTGAAAGGTTTCTCTAAAATATGTCGACCAAGTATCATTTATACATAAAATCTATTAGAGCATATTTCTACCATTCCAATTGCTAAGTGAAAAAGGATACTCTTTAAGGTCCATTCTTGGAACATTAGTATATTAAATGCAGATCACTTCATATAATGATCACGTCCTCCCTCCACATCACTTATCACAAGACCTTCAATATAAGTGAAACCCAACAATAATATTTTTGTTAAGCTAAGTGATTCTAAACAGGGTAATACTTAAGAATACAGGTAGGAAACAGAGAGACCCAGAAAATTCAGTCCAATTTTGTCATCTGATAGATGTTTATCTTTAGGTAAGTTAGCCTACTTAAGTCTTCACATTTGTAAATGGGAATAAATTTAGTTCATAACCTAAAAGTCTGTTTTAAAAATCATACATGAGAGAATGCATTATGCAGAGTGGGACTTCTTCCAAAAAGTAATTTAAAAAATTTATAAAAAGAATTATTAAATAAAATATCTAAGACAGTAAAATGGTAAGTAAATTTGTTTTTGTTTACCTCAACAGAGCTTGTGATAGTTTCTCTTATATATGGGGAACACAGTGCTTCTTTCAAACATCTCAAACATTCTTTCAAATTAAAGATTTCATAGAAAGAAAGGCAAAATGGAAATGCCATTTCCATACATAAACACTACTACACAGGATGACAATTTCAAAAAAAAAAAAAAAGACATTACAAAAGCAAGAAAAATAATGCACAAAGCATTCAATAGAGAAAGACTGGCTCAGATCTGAAATAGATGCTGATATCATTAAACAAGGAATTTAAAATTATTATTATGATTCAATGTTAAAAGATCTAATAGGAAAATAGTCAACATGTAAGGTCAGGTGGGAAATACTAGCAGAGATGAAAATTAAAAGAAGTAAATAGAAATGCTGGGGGAAAAAAAACAAAACAAGCAAAAAAATCACTAAAGGTAATAATAAAAAATGCCTTCAAAAGATTTATGAACGTCAGAGCTGAGGAAAGGGTCATGTAATTAGGCAAGTCACAAGAAATTACCAAAAAAATGATTGGGGCAAAAATACAAAACAAATGCATCCAATACCTCTGGGATAAATTTCAAAGCTCTAATATACATATTTTTAACCTTATGATTTGAGACTGGAGAAGGGAATGACAGACAAACCACTTCAGTATTCTTGCCTTGAGAATTCTGTGAACAGTGTGAAAAGGCAAAAAGATATGACAACAGAAGATAAGCCCCCCAAGTCCGTAGGTGTCCAATATGCTACTTCAGAAGAGCAGAGAAATAGCTCCAGAAGAATGAAGAGGCTGGGCTGAAGTGGAAAAGACGCTAAGTTGTGGATGAGTCTGGTGGTGAAAGCAGAGTCCGATGCTGTTAATAACAATATTGCATAGGAACCCAGATTGTGAGGTACATGAATCAAAGTAAATTGGATGTTGTTAAGCAGGAGATGGAAAGAGTGAACACTGACATCTTAGTAATCAGTGAACTAAAATGGACGTGAATGGGTGAATTTAATTCAGATGACCATTATATTTATTATTGTGGGCAAGAAACCCTTAGAAGAATAGAGTAGTCCTCAGAGTCAACAAGAGAGTCCGAAATGCAGTACTTGGGTGTAATCTCAAAAACAACAAAAAGATCTCAGTTCATTTCCAAGGCAAACCATACAACATCACAGTAATCCAAGTCTATGCCACAACCACTAATGCTGAAGAAGTTGAAGTCACATGGTTCTAAGAAGACCTACAAGACTGTCTAGAATTAACACCAAAAAAGATGTCCCTTTCATATTAGGGACTGGAATGCAAACGTAGGAAATCAAGAGATGCTTAGAGTAACAGGTAAGTTGGATTTGGAGTACAAAATGAAGGAGGGCAAAAGCTAACAAGAGTTTTGCTAAGAGAACACACTGGTCATGGCAAACACCCTCTTCCAACAACAGAATGATTCTACACGTGGACAGCACCAGATGGTCAACAATGAAATCAGACTGATTTTAATCTTTGCAGCCAAAGACAGAGAAGCTCTATACAGTCAGAAAAAAAAGACCTGGAGCTGACCGTAGCTCAGATTATGAGCTACAAATTGAAAAACTCAGACTTAAATTGAAGAAAGTACGGAAAACCACTAGGCTATTCAGATATGATCTAAATCAAACCCCTTATGATTATACAGGATAAGTGACAAACAGAATCAAGGGATTAGATCTGAGAGACAGAGTGCCTGAAGAACTGTGGACAGAGGTTCATAACATTGTACAGGAAGCGGTGACCAAAACCATCCCCAGGAAAAAGAAAGGCAAAAAGGCAGAATGGTTGTCTGAGGAGGCCTTACAAAGAGCTGAGAAAAGAAGAGAAGGGAAAGGCAAAGAAGAAAGGTACATATATACACAAATGAATGCAGGGTTCCAGAGAATAGCAAGTAGAGATAAGAAAGCCTTCTTAAGTGAACAATGCAAAGAAATAGAGGAAACAGTAGAATGGGAAAGACTAGAGGCTTCTTCAAGAAAATCAGAGATACCAAGAGAACATTTCATGCAAACACAGGACTGATAAATGACAGAAATGGCAAGGACCTAACAGAAGCAGAAGAGACTAAGATGAAGTGGCAAGAATACACAGAACTCTACAAAAAAGCTCTTAATGACCTGGATAACCATGATGGTGTAATCACTCATATAAAGTCAGATCCTGGAATATGAATCATGTGGGCCTTAGAATATACTACTAGGACCATAGCTAGTGGAGGCGACGGAATTAAAGCTCAACTATTTCAAATCCTAAAAGAGAATGCTGTTGAAATGCTCTATTCAATATGCCAGCAAATATGGAAGACTCAGCAGTGGTCACAGGACTGGAAAAGGTCATTTTTCATTCTAATCCCAATTCTAATGCCAAAGAATGTTCAAACTACGAAATGATTGCCCTCATTTCACATGCTAGCAAGGTACTGCTCAAAATTCTTCAAGCTAGGCTTCAACAGTACGTGAACCAAGAACGTCCAGATATAAAAGTTGGATTTAGAAAAGGCAGAGGAACCAGAGATCAAATGGTCAACACTTGCTGGATCATAGGATAAGCAAGCAATTAAAAAAAAATCTACTTCAGGTTCATTGACTACATTAAACACTTTAACTGTGTGGATCACAACAAACTGTGGAAAATTCTTAAAAAGAGAGGAATACCAGAGCACTTTACCAGCCTCCTGAGAAACCTGTATTCAGGACAAGAAGCAACAGTGAGAACTGGACATGGAACAATGGACTGGTTTAAAATTGGGAGAGAAATACATCAAGGCTGAATACTGTCACCCTGCTTATTCAACTTATATCATGTGAAATGCTGGGCTGGATGACTGTAAAGTTGGAATCAAGATTGAGAGGAGAAATACCAATAACCTCAGATATGCAAATGATACCACTCTAATGGCAGAAAGTGAAGAGGAACCAAAGGGCCTCCTGATGAGGGGTAAAAAAAGAGAGTGAAAAAGCTGGCGTAAAACTCAACATTCAAAACACAAAGATCACTGCATCCTCCAGTTCCATCACTTCATGGCAAATAGATGGGGAAACTAATAGATTTCGTCTTCTTGGGCTGCAAAATCATTGTGGATGGTGACGGCAGCCACGAAATTAAAAGATTCCTCCTCCTTGGAAGAAAATCTATGACAAACCTAGAGAGCATATTAAAAAAAAGCAGAGACATCACTTTGACAACAAAGGTCCGTATGGTTAAAGCTAATTATTTTTTCCAGTAGTAATGTACAGATGCGAGAGTTGGACCATAAAGAAGGTTGAGCACCGAAGAATTAATGCTTTCAATATGGTGCTGGATAAGACTCTTGAGAGTCCCTCAGACACAAAGAAATCAAGCAGTCAATCCTAAATGAAATCTACGCTGAATATTCATTGGAAGAACTGATGCTGAAGCACCAATACTTTGGCTACCTGATGCAAAGAGCTGTCGAACTGGGAAAGATTCTGATGCTGGGAAAGATTGAGGGCAAGAGGAAAAGGGGGCGACAAAAGATGAAATGCTTGGATGCCATTGTCAACTCAATGGACATGAGTTTGAGCAAGCTCTGGCAGATAGCGAAGGACAGGGAAGATGGCGTGCTCTAGTTCACATGGTTGCAAAGAATCGACATGCTTTAGTGACTGAGTAACAACAACAAAGCAAATAGCAGGCACTAAATGTAATCATAAAAGTTTAATTAACCCAAAGGAATGCAGAATAAGAGAAATAAAAAATGGAAGAAATACAAAGACTGAGAAGACAGTAGATTTCAATCAGTCCAACAACATAAATAAACCATATTATGAGAAAAGAGAAGTGAAAGGCAAAGGAGAAAAGGAAAGATATATCCACCTAAATGCAGAGTTTCAAAGAATTACAAGGAGAGATAAGAAAGCCTTTGTCAGTGATCAATGCAAAGAAAAAGAAGAAAACAATAGAGTGTGAAAGACTAGAGATGTCTTCAAGAAAATTAGAGATACCAAGGGAATACTTTATGCAAAGATGGGCAAAATAAAGGACAGAAATGGTATGGACCTAACAGAAGCAGAAGATAGTAAGATGAGGTGGCAAGAATACACAGAAGAACTATACAAAAAAGATCTTCATGACACAGATAACCATGATGGTGTGATCACTCACCTAGAGCCACAAAGCCTGGAGTGCGAAGTCAAGTGGGCCTTAGGAAGCAACACCACAAACAAAGTTAGTGGAGGTGATGGAATTACAGCTGAGTTATTTCAAACTATTGTACAATTGCATTCATCTTACATGCTAGCAAAGTAATGCTCAAAATTCTCCAAGAGAGGCTTCAATAGTATATGAACTGAGAACTAGATTTAGAAACGGCAGAGGAAACAGAATAAATTCCCAATATCCGTTGGATCATAGAAAAAGCAAGAGAATTCCAGAAAAACATCTACTTCTGCTTCATTGATTACAATAAAGCCTTTGACTGTATGGATCACAACAAACTGTGAAAAATTCTTAGAGAGATGGGAATACCAGACCACCTTCCTTGCTTTCTGAGAAATCTGTATGCAGGTCAAGAAGCAAGAGTGAGAATCAGACATAGAACAAAAGACTGGTTCAAAATTGGGAAAGGAGTATGTCAAGGCTGTATACTGTCACCCTGCTTATTTAACTTATATGCAGAGTACATCATGAGAAATACCAGATGGATAAAGTACAACCTGGAATCATGATTGCCAGAAGAAATAGCAATAACTCAGATATGCAGATGACACCACCCTTATGGCAGAAACCGAAGAAGAACTAAAGAGCATCATGATGAAGATGAAAGAGGAGAGTAAAAAAGCTGGCTTATAATTCAACTTTCAGAAAGTGAAGATCATGGCATCTGGTCCCATCACTTCATAGCAAATAAATGAGGAAACAATAATAGACTTTATTTTCTTGGGCTCCAAAATCACTGCAGATGGTGACTGCAGCTATGAAATTAAAAGACACTTGCTCTTTGGAAGAAAAGCTATTACCAACCTAGACAGCGTATTAAAAGGCAGAGTCATTACTTTGTGACAAAAGGTCATATAGTCAAAGCTATGGTTTTCCCAGTACTCACGCATGGATGTGAGAGTTGGACCATAAAGAAGGCTGAATGCCAAAGAATTGATGCTTTTGAACTGTGGTATTGGAGAAGACTCTTGAGAGTCCTTTGGACTGAAAAGTGATCAAACCAGTCAGTCCTAAAGGAAATCAGTCCTGAACATTCATTGGAAGGTCTGATGCTGAAGCTGAAGCTCCAATGCTTTGGCCACCTGATATGAAGAGCTGACTCATCAGAATAGACCCTGTTGTGGGGAAAAATTGAAGGCAGGAGGAGAAGGGGATGACAGAGGTCAAGATGGTTGGATGGCATCACCAACTTAATGAATATGAGTTAGAGCAGGCTCTGGGAGTTGGTGAAGTACAGGGAAGTCTGGCATGCTGCAGTCTATGGGGTTACAAAGAATCAGACATGACTGAATGACTGAACAGAACTGAACCATATGCTGTGTCCAGGAAAGCCACTTTAAGTATAAAGACAAAGATAAGTTAAAAGCTAAAGAATGATAAAAGATACAGGAGACAAAAGTTAATCAAAGAGAGGAGCAGTTGTAATAACAATGTGAAATAATGTAGACTTCAAAACAAAGAATATTACCAGCATAAAGACGGATTATTTTATAACAGTATAGGTCTCAATTATCCCCAATGATATAACAGTCCTAAATGATTATGTACTTAAAAAAGACCTCAAAATATATGAAGCAAAATCTGACAAATCTGAAAGGAGGAATAGATGAATCCACAATTTTTTTCTGAAGACTTGAAAACTGCTTTATCAGTAATTGATAAAAGAAACAGAAAATAGAAAAGGATAAGAAGATCTGAACAATACCGTCAAGAATGTGAACTAACTGACATTTATAAGATAGTCCATTCAACAGCAGCAGAACACACATTCTTTTACCAAGGAATCAATGAAACCAAAAGTTGGGTCACTGAATGAGTCAACAATAATAATCATACTCTACAAACACTGACCAGAAAAGAAGAACAGAAATGGATTATCAAAAGTAGATGTGTAAGAGGCTCTAAAAGCATTAGAAAGAAATAATACATACAATTCCATGTCCAAGAACTAAAAAATTCAATGAAATAGACCGGTTCTTTAAAAAATAAAAGGATATAAAGTCACTGTAGAATAAATAATATGAACAGTCCTATGTCTATTAATGAAATTCATTTTGTAGTTAAAAAAAATAATGAACCTACCAGCCCAAAAGGATTTCACAGGTGAATTCTATCAAGGTAAGAAAGAAAAAAAAACCAGTTCTATGAAATTTCTTCCAGAATATCAAAGAAGGAAGACTTCCTGACTAATTTCATGAGGTCATAAACTAATCTAATAACAAAAGACAAAACACATCAAAAAAGGAAAACCACAGACCAATGTCTCCAATATTTCATATGAAAAAGGATGCAAAATCCTTTAAAAAGATTGTAGGAGACAGGAAGAATAAAAGAAAAGCAGGCTCCAGCAAGGACCGCAAAAGAAATTTATAATTACTGATAAACTGGATGCTATAAGGCATGAGACTCTTGGAACAAGTCCAGAGGGAACAGTTCATAATCTTGAAAACAAGATATGATCCTGAGGTCGGAAAACCGACCCCAGACTGTTTCTCAACTGGCGTCTCAGAGTCACATGTTTTACGTATCTGGTGGAAAATCTGTAGATGAGAGTATTAGTCTTAGTTACTGATTTGTTATTGATGACTGTTTCCTAATTACTCAATGGTTGATGATCATTTTGTTCTTTGGCCCTGAAGGCCACATGAGTTATAGTTTAACTCCCCGCTTATCCTTTCATTCATGGCTGAAAGTATAATCAAGCTGGCTTGGATTCAGTTTCAGCACCTTCACCTCGGAGCAGCGTTGGTCCCCTGATCCTCGCTTTTCTCTGAATTCTTGTGTCTCGTTTCTCATTCTCTCGCCGGTTCGCACTTTCAGAAACCCTGCTTGTCGAGCTGGTCTCGACAAAAGATGAGCAAATAGGATTTAGCAATATACAAATAGGATAACAAATCATCACCAAATAGGGTTTATTCTAGGAATAAAGAATGAGATTCAACATTTAAAAACTAATCCATATAAGTAACTATGTTAAAAGTAAAGATTAAACTGCCAAAGGATTAAAGAAAAAAAAAATTAAAGGGGAAACTGGAAAACACTTAAGAGATGAATAAAACAAAAATATGATATAACAAAACTTATGTGGCCAAAGTGATACTAAAAGGTAAACTAATAGCTGTAAATGCTTACATCTATAAAACAACGAAAATCTCAAACAAGTTAACTTTACAAACTTAAGGAACTAGAAAAAGAACAAAATAATTCAAAAGCTAGAAGAGGAAGAAGATAATAAAAGCTTAGATAAGATATAGATGAAACAGAAAATAGAAAAATAATGGAGAAAATCAATGAAACCAAACTTTGGTTTTCAGAAGAGGTCATAAAATTAACAAACCTTAGCTGGATGAACTAAGAGGAAAAGAGAGACGGTGGAAATTACTAAAATCAAAGACAACAGTGAGAGTATTACTACTGATTCTACAGGAGCAAAATGATTTTTATAAAGTACCAGGAACAATTTTATACCAGCAAATTTGATAGCCTAGATAAAATGGGCAAATTCCTAGAAGCTCAAAACCTACCCAGACTGAATTATGAAGAAATAAACAATTTGAATAGACATCACTATTCAGGAAATTGAATCAACAAACAAACATCTCCTGACAAAGGAAGAAAAAGCCCTAAACGAGATGGCTTCACATGGGTGAATTCTACTAAATATTTAAAGAAGAAATGAAACAATCATTGTCAAACTGTTCCAAAAGCCAAAGAGGAGAAAACATTTTTGATCTCATTCTATGATATCTGTATTACCTTAATAGCAAAGCAAGACCAAAACACAAGAAAACTATAAACTACTATCCCTTATGAGCATTGATGCAACTCTTCAATAGAATGTTAGCAAGTTGAATTTGGCAGCACACTAAAAGGATTACACAACATGACTAGGTATGGTTTATCCCTGGAGTGCTAGGATGATGCAACACATGGAAACTGATCAATGCAATATGCTGCCTTAACAGAATGAAGGGAAAAATAAACGGTCATCTCAAATGATGCAAAAAAAAGCAACCGGCAAAATTCAACACTTTTTCATGAAAACGCTCAAATGCTAGGCATAGAAAAAATAAAACAAAGCTACCATAAGAGAAATTTTATATGAAATAGCCACATTGAACAGCATACTCAATACCAAAAGACTAAAAGCTTTTCCTCAAAGATTAAGAACAAGGCAAGGAGGTCTACCTTCACCACTTCAATGTCACACAATACTAGAAGTTCTAGACAGCAATTAGGAAACAGAAAGAAGTAAAAGGCATTCATATTGGAAAGAAAGCAAAATTATCTCTGTTTACAGATGATATGATCTTATATGTAGAAAACTCTAAAGATTCCACTACACAAAACAAATATTAGAATAAGCGAATCACTGAAAGATGAACTCCCCAGGTCAGTAGGTGCCCAATGTGCTCCTGGAAATCAGTAGAGAAATAGCCCCATGAAGAATGAAGAGATGGAGCCAAAGCAAAAACAACACCTAGTTGTGGATGTAACTGGTGGTGGAAGTAAAGTCTGATGCTGTAAAGAGCAATACTGCATAGGAACCTGGAAGGTTAGGCCCATGAATCAAGGTAACCTGGAAGTGGTCAAAAGGAGATGGCAAGAGTGAACATTGACATTTTAGGAATCAGCAAACTAAAATGGACTGGGATGGGTGCATTTAACCCAGACAACCATTATATCTACTACTGTGAGCAAGAATCCCTTAGAAGAAAGGGAGTAGCCAACATAGTCAACAAAAGAGTCTGAAATGCAGTACTTGGATCCAATCTCAAAAACAACAGAATGATCTCTGTTCGTTTCCAAGGCAAACCATTCAATATCACAGTAATCCATGTCTATGCCCCGACCAGTACCAATGAAAAAGCACAAGTTGAACAGGTCTATGAAGACCTATAAGACCTTCTAGAACTAATATCCAAAAAAGATGTCCTTTTCATTATAGGGGACTGGAATGCAAAAGCAGGAAGTCAAAAAATACCTGGAGTAACAGGCAAACTTGACCTTGAATACAGAATGAAGCAGGACAAAGGCTAATAGAGTTATGCCAAGAGAACGCACGGGTAATAGCAAACACCCTCGTCCAAAAACACAAGAGAAGACTCTACACATGAACATCACTAGATGGTAAATACTGAAATCATATTGATTTACTCTTTGCAGTCAAAGATGGAGAAGCTCTTGTACAGTGAGAAAAAACAAGACCACAAGCTGACTGTGGCTCAGATCATGAACTCCTTATTGCCAAATTCAGACTAAATTGAGGAAGGTAGGGAAAACCACTAGACCATTCAGGTATGACCCAAATCAAATCCCTTATGACTATACAGTACAAGTGACAAATAGATTCAAGGGATTAGAGCTGACAGACAGTGCCTGAAGTACTATGGATGGACGTTTGTGACACTGTACAGGAGGCAGTGATCAAGACCATCTCCATGAAAAAGAAATGCTAAAAGGCAAAATGGTTGTCTGAGGAGGCCTTACAAATAGCTATGAAAAGAAGAGAAGTGAAAGTCAAAGGAGCAAAGAAAAGATACACTCATTTGAATGCAGAGTTTCAAAGAATAGCAAGGAGAGATAAGAAAGCCTTTCTCAGTGATCAACACAAAAAGTAGAGGAAAACAATAGAATGGGAAAGACTAGATCAGTTCAATAAAATTAGAAATACCAAGGGAACATTTCATGCAAAGATGGGCACAATAAAGCACAGAAAAGGTGTGGACCTAACAGAAGCAGAAGCTATTAAGAGGCGGAGGCAGGAGTACACAGAAGAAATATACACAAAATATCTTCATGATCCAGATAACCATGATGTTATGATCACTCACCTAGAGCCACATTCCATCCTGGAATGCAAAGTCAAGTGGGCCTTAGGAAGCATTGCTACAATCAAAGCTACTGGAGGTGATGGAATTCCAGTTGAGCTATTTCCAGTCCTAAAAGATGATGCTCTGAAAGTGCTGCACTCAGTATGTCTGCAAATTTGGAAAACTCAGCAGTGGCCACAGGACTGGAAAAGGTCAGTTTTCATTCCAATCCCAAAGAAAGTCAATGGCAAAGAATGCTCAAAAACCACACAATTGCACTCATCTCAAATGCTTGCAAAGCAATGCTCAAAATTCTCCATGCCAGGCTTCAATAGTATGTGGACCATGAACTTCCAGATGTTCAAGCTGTATTTAGAAAAAGCAGAGGAACCAGAGATCAAATTGCCAACATCCACTGGATCATCGGAAAAGCAAGAGAGTTACAAAAAAACATCTACTTCTACTTTGTAGACTATGCCAAAGCCTTTGACTGTGTGGATCACAACAAACAGTGGAAAATTCTGAAAGAGATGGGAATACCAGACCACCTGACCTGCCTCCTGAGAAATCTGTACGCAGGTCAAGAAGCAACAGTTAGAACTGGACATGGAACAACAGATTAGTTTCAAATTGGAAAAAGGAGTACGTCAAGGCTGTATATTGTCACCCTGTTTATTTAATTCATATGCAGAGTATGTCGTGAAAAACGCTGGCCTGGATGAAGCACAGCCTGGAATCAAGATTGCCAGGAGAAATATTAATAACCTTATATGCAGATGACACCACACTTATGTCAGAAAACAAAGAAGAACTAAAGAGCCTCTTGTGAAAGTGACAGAGAGTGAAAAAGTTGGCTTAAAATGCAATATTCAGAAAACTAAGACCATGGCATCCGGTCCCATCACTTCATGGCAAATAGATGAGCAAACAGTGGAAACAGTGTCAGACTTTATTGTTGGGGGCTCCCAAATCACTGCAGATGGTGATTGTAGCCATTAAATTAAAAAGATGCTTGCTCCTTGGAAGAAAAGTTATGATCAACCTAGAGAGCATATTAAAAAGCTAGACATAAACTTTGCCAACAAAGGTCTGTCTTGTCAAAGCTATATGGTTTTTCTGGTAGTCATATGGATGTGAGATTTGGACTATAAAGAAAGCTGAGTGCCGAAAAACTGATGCTTTTGAACTGTGGTGTTGCAGAAGACTCTTGAGAGTCCCTTGGACTGCAACGAGACCCAACCAGTCCATCAAAAAGGAAATCAGTCCTGAAAATTCATTGGAAGAACTGATGCTGAAGATGAAACTCCAGAACTTTTGCCCTCTGATGCAAAGAACTGACTCATTTGAAAAGACTCTGATGCTGGGAAAGATTGAAGGCAGGAGGAGAAGGGGACGACAGAGGATGAGATAGCTGGGTGGCATCACGGACTCGATGGACGTTGAGTTTGAGTGAACTCCAGGAGTTGGTGATGACAGGGAAGCCTGGCGTGCTGCAGTCCATGGGGTTGCAAAGAGTTGGACTGAGTGACTGAACTGAACTGAATTAATCAAAATTGCAGAATACAAAGTTAACACACAGGGATTAGTTTCATTTCTATACAAGCAATCTGAAAATTAAATTACAAAAACAATTCCAACATAACATGCAAAAGAAAAAAATACTTCAGATGTAACTTAACCAAGGAGGTGAAAGACCTGTGCAATGAAAGCTATGAAACATGGCCAGAAGAAATTAAAATACAAAAAATGCAAGCACATCCCATATTCATGGACTTAAAGAATTAATTTTGCTAAAATGCCACACCTATTCAAAGTGATGCATAGATTCAATGTGATCCCTACCAAACTCTCAATGACTTTTTACATAAACAGAAAAATGCATTTGAAATTCATATGGAAATGCATTTGAAATTCATATGGAATTTCATGTGATCCTAAAAGCCAAAATAATCTTGAAAAAGAGCAAAATTAGAGGATTTATACTTCCTGACTTCAAAACTTATTACAAAGCAATATTAATCATCCTCATGTGGTACTGGGATAAACACAAACATGTAGACTAATGGAATAGAATAAAGACCAGAAATATACCCTTGCATATACATTCAAGTATTTTTTGGCAAAAATGCCAACATCATTCAATGGGGCAAGGACAGTCTTTTTATAAAAGCTGTTGGGAAAACTAGACTTTCACATGCAAAATAACTAAGGTGAACCCTAACACCATACACAAAAATTAACTCAAAATGGACCACAGATCTAAATTTAAGACCTAAAACAATAAAACTCTTAGTAGAAAACAGATTGTAAAAGTTTTATGACATTGTATTTGGTAATGACAATTTGAATGTGACAGCAAAAACACAGGCATCAGAAATATAAACAAACAGGACTTACTGAAATTTTTAAAAATGTGTACATCAAAAGATACTATCAAATGAGTAAAAATGCAGCTCACAGAATGGGAGAAAACACGTGTAAATCACATATCTGACAAGGGATTAAAACATCCAGGGTATAGAGAAAACTCTTAAAACTCAATAGTTACAAAAATAAACTACCAGACATAAAAGAAAAAAAGAGCAAAGGACTTAAATAAAAAATTTTCCAAAGAAAATATATAATGGCCAATGAGCACATGAACAGATATTCAACATCACTAGGGAACATATTAAATCATTAAGGAAGAACAAATCAAAAGTATAATGGGATACTACCTCATACCCATAAGGCAAGCTTTTAACAAATAACAAAACAACAACAACAACAAAACAGAAAACAATTGCTGGCAAGGACGTGGTAAGATTGGAATCTTTGTGCATTGTTGGTAGGTATGTAAAAAAGTAGAGTTGCTGTGGAACATAGTAGGGTGGGTTCCTGAAACAATTAAAAATAGAATTAGTACCTAGTCTAGTAATTTCACTTCTGAGTATACAACTAAAAAACTGAAGGCAGGTTATTAAAGAGATATTTATGTCCTTACACTTATGTTCATAGTAGCATTATTCACATACCTAAAATGTGAGAGCAACTAAAGTGTCCATCCATAAACAGATGCATATATAAGCAAAATGTGTATCTACATATAATTCAATGTCATTCAATCTTTAAAAAGAATGAAATTCTGCAATATGTTACAACATATGGATGAATGAATCCACTGGATGAATCCACTGAAATAAACCAGTCACAGACAGATAAATTCAGTATGAATTATTTAAATACTGTATGAATTATTTGTATCAAAAATAATAGAGAAAGTATAATGATTGCTGCCAAATGTGGGGTGGGGAGAATAGGGAATTATTATTTAATGGGTAAAGTTTCTATTATGAAGATGCATGGGGGTGATGATTTACAACATTATGTATGTATTAATATTTAATATCACTGAATTTCACATTTAAATATGCTTACAATGGTAAATTTTATATTATATGTATTTTACCATAATAAAAAGAATTTGAAAATTAAAAAAAATTACAGATCAATGGATACAGAAAAAAAGCATTTGATAAAACTCAACATGATGAAACGCTCACGACTAGTAATACACATGAACTTCCTTGACTTGACAAATGACATTTATAAAAACTCTACAGCTCATATAATACTTAAAGAAGAAAGATTTCTTTTCCTCTAAGATCAAAAACAAGTCAGGTATATCCTCTTCTCTTACCAGTTATATCCACATAACATCAGAAGTCCAAACCAGTGTGAAGAGAAAAAGAAACAGAAGTATGCAGATTAGAAAGGAAGACATAAATATGTCTTTATTTTCATTTGATTGTCCATAAAAAATGCTCCTAGAATCAATAAGCTGAGTTTATTAAAATCACAAGACATAAGATATAGATATATAGTATTCCTATATACTTCTGATGGGCAAAAAATAAAAATTTAAGAAATAGTTTATTTACAATAACAAACCTCCCCAAAATACTTAAAACAAAAATATGTACAGGACCTGTATGTGGCTAATAATAAAAACCTAAAGTAAGTTAAAAAAAAATAAAGCCCTGTATAAATGGAAAGATACACTATGCTTATGCAATAGAATATTCAACTTGTTATTGTTCAATAGTGGTATTATATTATTTTAAAAATGTCAACTTTACCCAAATTTATCTATATTCAAGGCAATCCCACTCTAAATTCCACCAGGATATTTTAAAGATATGGAATAGTTGATATAGATAAGCAAAGAAATTAAATAGCAAAAGAAACTTTCAGAGAACAAAAAGGAATAATATCACTTGCTTTCAGGAAGCGAAAGCAATCAAAACAGGATGGTATTGATGAAAGGAACAGACATATAAATTAATAGATTAGGAAAGAATCCTGAAATAAACCCAAACAAATAAGTATAGGCATTGGACATCTGATAAAAGTGAAAGAACACATAAATTGAGATGCTACCGTTTTCTTAATAAATAAAGTGAGAAACTTCCATACTACATTCTTATCATAAAGAGAGCCATGCCCATTTTCCAGAGATGAAAGCCCTAACAGTCAACACAAGAGACCAAAATGCAGTACTTGGGTGCAATCTCAAAAATGACACAATAATCTCTGTTCGTTTCCAAGGCAAACCACTGAATAGCAGAGTAACTCAACCAACCACTAATGCTGAAGAAGCTGAAGTTGAAATGTTCTATGAAGACCTACAGACCTTCCACAGCAAACACCAAAAAAGATGTTCTTTTCATCATGGGGGACTGAAATGCTAAAGTAAGAAGTCAAGAGATTCTGGAGTTAAGAGGCAAGTTTGGCCTTGGAGTACAAAATGAATCAGGGCAAAGGCTAATAGAGTATTGTTATGAGAACACAGGGGTCATAGCAAACACCCTCTTCCAGCAACACAAGAGAAGACTCTACACATGAACATCACCAGATAGAAATAACGAAATCAGATTGACAACATTCTTTGCAGTCGAAGGTGGAGAAGCTCTATACAGTTAGCAAAATCAAAACTAGGAGCTGACTGTGGCTCAGATCATGAATTCCTTATTGCCAAATTCAGACTAAATTGAAGAAAGTAGGGAAAACCACTAGGCCATTAGGTATAGGCTAAATCAAATTCCTGTCAATTATACTGTGGAAGTGATAAACAGATTCAAGTGATAAGAGCTGATACTGGGTCTGAAGAACTACAGATGGTGGTTCATGACACTGTACAGGAGGCAGTGACCAGGAGTATCCCCAAGAAAAAGAAATGCAAAAAGGCAAAATGGCTGTTTGAGGAGTCCTTACAAATAGCTGACCAGAGAAGCTAAAGGCAAAGGAGAAAAGGAGAGATATACGATCAGAATGCAGACTTTCAAAGAATAGCAAGGAGAGATAAGAAAGCCTTCCTCAGTAATCAACGCAGAGAAATAGAGGAAAATAATAGAATGGGAAAGACTAGAGATATTTTCAAGAAAATTAGAGATAGCAAAGGAATATTTCATGCAAAGATAGTCACAATAAAAGACAGAAATGGTAGGGACCAAATAGAAGCAGAAGACATTAAGAAGAGGTGGCAAGAATACACAGAAGAACTATACAAAAAACATCTGATGCAGATAACCACAATGGGTGTGATCATTCACCTAGAGCCAGACATCCTGGAGTACGAAGTCAAGTGGGCCATAGGAAACATCATAATGAACAATGCTAATGGGGGTGATGGAATTCCAGTTGAGTTATTCCAAATCCTAAAAGATGATGCTGTGAAAGGGCTACACTCAATATGCAAGAAAATATGGAAACTCAGCAGTGGCCACAGGACTGGAAAATGTCGGTTTCATTGCAATCCCAAAGAAGGGCAATGCCAAAGAATTTTCAAACTATCACACAATTGCACACATTTGACATGCTAGCAAAGTAATGCTTAAAATGCTCCAAGCCAAGCTTCAACAGTACATTAAACGAGAACTTCCAGATGTTCAAGGTGGATTTAGAAAAGGCAGAGGAACCAGAAATCAAATTGCCAACATCCACTGGATCACAGAAAAAGAGTGTTCCAGAAAAATATCTACTTCTGCTTTACTGACTACACTAAAGCCTTTGACTGTATGGATCACAACAAACTGTGGAAAATTCTTAAAGAAATGGGAATACCAGACCACCTTACCTGCCCTCTGAGAAAGCAGTATGTAGGTTAAGAAGCAACAGTTAGAACCAGACATGGAACAACAGAATGGTTCCAATTGGGAAAGGAGTACGTCAAGGCTATATACAGTCACCCTGCTTATTTAACTTCTATGCAGAGTACATCATGCAAGATGTCAGGCTGGAAAGCACAAGCCGGAATAAAGATTGCAGGGAGAAATATCAATAACCTCAGATATGCAGATGACACTACCCTTGTGGCAGAAAGTGAAGAGGAACTAAAGAGCCTCTTTATGATGGTGAAAGAGGATAGTGAAAAAGCTGGCTTAAAAGTCAACATTCAAAAAACTAAGATCATGGCAAACAGTCATATCACTTCATGGTAAACAGATGGGAAAACAATGGAAACAGTGACAGACTTTATTTTCTTTTGCTTCAAAATCATGACAGATGGTGACTGCAGCCACGATATTAAAAAATGTTTGTTCCTTGGATGGAAAGCTATGACAAACCTAAGTGTTAGTTGCTCAGTCGTGTCTGACTCTGTGCTACTCCATGGGCTATAGCCTGCCAGGCTCC
The DNA here is from genome assembly GCF_032452875.1 of Bos javanicus. Taxonomy (NCBI): domain Eukaryota; kingdom Metazoa; phylum Chordata; class Mammalia; order Artiodactyla; family Bovidae; genus Bos; species Bos javanicus. The sequence continues at coordinate 54,331,017 of NC_083876.1, forward strand.
TTTGCCCATGGGATTCTCCAGGCAAGAATACTGGAGTGAGTTGCCATTCCCTTCTCCAGGGATCTTCCCAACCCAGGGATCGAACCTGGGTCTCTTACACTGGTAGGCAGATTCTTTACCATCTGAGCCACTAGGGAAGCCCATGACAAACCTAGACAGTGTATTAAAAGGCAGCATCATTACTTTGTGACAAAAGTCCATATAGTCAAAGCTATGGTTTTCCCAGTACTCATGCCATGGATGTGAGAACTGGACCATAAAGAAGGCTGAATGCTGAAGATTTCATGCTTTTGAACTGTGGTGTTGGAGAAGACTCTTGCGAATCCCTTGGACTGAAAGAAAATCAAACCAGTCAATCCTAAAGGAAATCAACCGTGAATATTCACTTGGAAGGATTGATGCTGAAGCTCCAATACTTTGGCCACCTGATGGGAAGAGCTGACTCATTAGAAAAGACACCGTTGCTGGAATAGACTGGAAGAAGGGGACGACAGAGGACGAGATGGCAGGATGGCATCACTGACTCAATGGACATGAGTTTGAGCAAGCGCCAGCAGGTGGCGAAGGAAATGGATGCCTGGCGTGCTTCAGTCCCTGGTGTTGCAGAGTCAGACATGAGTAAGCAACCGAACAACAACTCTGAACCTACAAAAGATAATATGCTTTCAAGAAAAAAATGGCAAGGCAATTGGAAAAACAAGGAAAATTCTGGCACACTCCCAAGAGGAAGCTATCAATAGAATTAAACTCAGGTATCTATAGCAATATGAAACTATCATCAACCTACATTTAAATATGAACTTTAAACTTAATACAAACAGAGTTATTCTAAAAGGAAATTTTATGACATTATGTTAGATCCTAATGGGTTCATTCAAACTTCAAAAATCTAATTTGTCTTACTAAAGGAGAGGTCCCAGCAAGATGGTAGGAGGGGCAAAACTGCATTTAGAATCAAACCCCATACCTACCAGAGATGCTTGGAGGGCTCAAACGAAACTTCATGTACAACAGGACCCAGGAGAAAGGAGCAGTGACCCCACAAGAGACTAATGCAGACCTGCCTATGAGTGTCCAGGAGTCTCCAGTGGAGGTGTGGGTCAGCAGTGGCATGCTTCAGGGTCAGGAACACTGAGTGCAGCAGTGAGTGCATGAGATCTTTGGAAGGAGGTCACCGTTATCTTCACTACCTCCACCACAGTTTGGTCTCAGGTCAAACAACAGGGACGGAACACAGCCAACAGAAAATTGTATTAAAGATTTACTGAACTTGTCCCTGCCCATCAGAACAAGACCCAGTTTCCCTCACAGTCAGTCTCTTCAGGAAGCTTCCATAAGCCTCTTCTCCTTATCCTTCAGAGGGCAGACAGAAGGAAAACCACAATCACAGAAAACTAATCAAACTGATCACAAGGACCACAGCCTCGTCTAATTCAATGAAACTATGTTCTGTGTAGGGCCACACAAGACAAACAGGTCATGGTGGAGAGTTCTGACAAAATGTGGTCCACTGGACAAGGGAACTGCAAAACACTTCAGGATTCTTGCCTTGAGAATCCCGTGAACAGTATGAAATGGCAAAAGATAAGACACTGAAAGATGAACTCCCCAGGTCAGTAGGTGCCCAGTATGCTACTTGACAAGAGTGGAGAAATAACTCCACAAAGAATGAAGAGGTGGAGCCAAAGGGAAAACAATGCCTAGTTGTGGATGTGACTGGTGATGGAAGTAAAGTCCAATGCAGTAAAGAACATTATTACATAGGAACCTGGAATGTTAGGCCCATGAACCAAGGTAAACTGGAAGTGGTCAAACAGGAGATGACAAGAGTGAATATCAACATCTTAGGAATCAGTGAACTAAAACAGACTGGAATGGGTGAATTTAATTCAGATAACCATTATATCTACTAATGTGGGCAAGAATTTCTTAGAAGAGATGGAGCAGCCCTCATAGTCAACAAAAGAGTCCTAAATGCATTACTCAGTTGCAATATCAAAAACAATACAATGATATCTGTTCATTTCCAAGGCAACCATTCAATATCACAGTAATTCAGTCTATGCACCAACCACTAATGCTGAAGAAGCTAAGGTTGAACGGTTCTATGAAGACCTATAAGAGTTTCTAGAACTAACACCCAAAAAAGATGTCCTTTTCATTATAGGGGACTGGAATGCAAAAGTAGGAAGTCAAGAGATACCTGGAGTAAAAGGCAAATTTGGCCTTGTAATACAAAATGAAGCAAGGCAAAGGCTAATAGAGTTTTGCCAAGAGAATGCACTGGTCATAGCAAACACCCTCTTCCAACAACACAAGAGACAACTCTACACATGAACAGCACCAGATGGTCGATATCAAAATCAGATTGATTATATTCTTTGCAGCCGAAGATGGAGAAGCTCTTGTACAGTGAGAAAAAACAAGACCACGAGCTGACTGTGGTTCAGATCATGAACTCCTTATTGCCAAATTCAGACTTAAACTGAAGAAAGTAGGGAAAACCACTAGACCATTCAGGTATGACCTAAATCAAATCTCTTACGACTATACAGTACAAATGACAAATAGATTCAAGGGATTAGAGCTGATAGACAGAGTGCCTGAAGAACTATGGACAGAGGCTCGTGACATTGTACAGGAGGCAGTGTCAAGACCATCTCCAACAAAAAGAAATGTAAAAAGGTAAAATGGTTGTCTGAGGAGGCCTTATAAATAGCTACAAAAAGAACAGAAGCAAAAGTCAAAAGAGCAAAGAAAAGATATACCCATTTGAATGGAGAGTTTCAAAGAATAGCAAGGAGAGATAGAAAGCGTTCCCTCAGTGATCAGTGCAAAGAAATACAGAAAAACAACAGAATGGGAAAGACTAGATCTTCAAGAATCAGAGATACCAAGGGAACATTTCACGCAAAGATGGGTACAATTAAGGACAGAAATGGTAGGGACCTAACAGAAGCAGAAGATAATAATAAGAAGAGGTGGCAAGAATACACAGAAGAACTATACAAAAAATATCTTCATGACCCAGATAACCATGATGGTGTGATAACTCACCTAGAGCCAGACATCCTGGAATGCAAAATCAAGTGGGCCTTGGGAAGCATCACCACGATCAAAGCTGGTGGAGGTGATGGAATTCAGTTGAGCTATTTCAAATATTTCAAATCCTAAAAGATGATGGTGTGAAAGTGCTGCACTCAATATGCCAGCAAATTTGGAAAACTCAGCAGTGGCCACAGGACTGGAAAAGGTCAATTTTCATTCCAATCCCAAAGAAAGGCAATGCCAAACAATGTTCAAGCTACTGCACAATTGCACTCATCTCACAGGCTAGCAAAGCAATGCTCAAAATTCTCCAAGCAGGCTTCAACAATTCGTGAACCATGAACTTTCAAATGTTCAAACTATATTTAGAAAAGACAGAGGAACCAGAGATCAAATTGCCAACATCTACTGGATCACACTGAAAAAGCAAGAGAGTTCCAGAAAAACATCTACTCCTGCTTTATTGACTACATCAAAGCCTTTGACTGTTTGGATCACAACAAACTGTGGAAAATTCTTAAAGAGATAGGAATACCAGACCACCCAACCTGTCCCTGAGCTATCTGTATGAAGGTCATGAAGCAACAATTAGAGCTGGACATGGAACAACACACTGGTTACAAATCAGGAAAGGAGTACATCAAGGTTGTATATTGTCACCCTGCTTATTTAACTTATATGCAGAATGCACCATGCAAAATGCCGGGCTGAATGAAGCACAACCTGGAATCAAGATTGCTGGGAGAAATTAATTAAAAAAAAAAAAAAAAAGATTGCCAGGAGAAATCAGTAACCTCAGATAAGCAGATGACATCACCCTTATGGCAGAAAGCTAAGAACTAAAGAGCCTCTTGATGAAAGTGAAAGAGGATAGTGAAAAAGTGGCTCAAAACTCAACATTCAGAAAATGAAGATCATAGCATCTGGTCCCATCACTTCATGGCAAATAGATGGAGAACAATGGAAACAGTGAGAGACTTTATTTTCTTGGGCTCCAAAATCACTGCAGATGGTGACTGCAGTCATGAAATTAAAAGAAGCTTAAGAAACTATGACCAACCTAGATAGCATATTAAAAAGCAGAGACATTACTTTGCTGACAAAGGTCCATATAGTCAAAGCTACGGTTTTTCCAGTAGTCATGTATGGATGTGAGAGTTGGACTATAGAGAAAGCTGAGCATGGAAGAATTGATGCTTTTGAACTGTGGTATTGGAGAAGACTCTTGAGAGTCTCTTGGATTGCAAGGAGATAAAACCAGTCAATCCTAAAGGAGATCAGTCCTGAATATTCATTGGAAGGACTGATGCTGAAGCTGAAACTCCAATACTTTGGCCAGCTGATGCAAAGAACTGACTCATTGGAAAAGACCCTGATGCTGGGAAAGATTGAAGGCAGAAGGAGACAAGGACAACAAGAGATGAAATGGTTGGATGGCATCACTGACTCAATGGACATGAGTTTGAGCATGCTGTGGGAGCTGGTGAAGCCAGGCCTGCTGCAGTCCATGGGGTCACAAAGAGTTGGATATGCCTGTGTGACAGAACTGAACTGTCTTACTATAAGTTCTGTTTCTTCTACTTTTATGTACAAATTTTAAAGGCAGGAGTTGCAGAAATACAAAGTGTTGCCTTATAAAAACTGATAATTTTCAGCTTTGTTTCCATCTAGCGCTTTTCAAGTACCAATAAAGAAAACAAAAGGAAACCCAGGAGATGTGACTTACTCATCTTGAATCCAGCACAAGGCTGGGACATGGTAGAAACTTAATATATAAACAGTGTTAAACGGATTGAAAGGGAAGATAGTTTTAAAGATATAGAGTAAATTATGTTTTGCTGAAGTGTATTAGTTTTCTATTACTGCCGTAATGAATTAACACAAATTTAATGGCTTAAAACAATGAAAATTTATAACCTTACAGTTTTATAGGTCAGAATTTGACATGGGTCTAGTAGGCTAACATCAAGAGGGTTCAGTGAACTACATTCCTTTCTAGAGGTTTCAAGAAAGAGCTGTTTCCTTGCTGTCGTTAGCTAACAGAAGACACCACATTGTTTGGCTGTTGACTTTTCTAACCCCATTTTCAAAGACAGGCCTGCAAACTAAGTCCTTTTTAGATCACTCATCTCCAGCTTAGATCACTTATCTCTTATTTCGATCACTTATCTCTCTTTTCCCTCTTCTACTTTTAGGAACTCCAGTGATTATATTAGTCCTATTTCAAGGTCAACTGATTAGCAACACTAATTATACATCTGCAACCTTAATTCCTTTTGACTTGTAAGACAACATATTCAAAGATTCCAGAGATTAGAATGTGTACATCTTAGGGGCCATTATTCTGAATACCCCTCTATGTTTTTTTGAGCATTTTATAGAAAATTAAAAAATGGAAAGTACTTGCCTATGGTACTTTAAAGACTTGAAAAGGGTATATATCTATCAGTGGCTACTTCTATCTGATACATGATTATAATGGTTAGAGTTTAAATATTGCATTAATACTTCATTCTAATTTCATCATTCTTGGGAAAAAAAAAAAAAGGTTAGACCACTAATATTTAAAACACATAACACTTTAATTGTAAAACAAATAATTAACGAGCTTGTACTGGGTGATACAAAAGTATAATTATTTCACACAGCAATTTCAATAAAAGGAAAAACAAGGCCATTTATATCAAAGGAAAAATATGAATTTTAAACAAGCACATTCATATACAATTTAAATAGCCTTCACTGACTATCTTCTTCAATTCAAAAAATGCCAGTGTCAGCAGGAAAAGTCCATGGACCAAAATAGTGTTCTATGTTCACAATTTTTATAACAAGTCCAGTTATTCTTTGTCTAATAATGATAAGCCTAATAGGAAGTGACATCAGCAACATGGTGCCATTAAGATGGTCAGTGAATGAGACATCCTTATATTACTTTTGTGGTTATTTTGGGATCTAGTACCTTACTCCAAGGGACCTGTGAGGAATCTCTTCCAATAATATGGCAAGTAAGAAACAGACAAACAGGGCTACCAAACCAGTGTGTGCTCAGGCACACAGCCATGTCCAACTCTTTGCAACTCCATGGACTGAAGCCCACTAGACTCCTCTGTTCATGGGATTTTCCAGGCACGAATACTGGAGTGGGTTGCTATTTCCTCCTCCAGGGCATCTTCCCAACCCAGGGATTGAACCCAAATCTCCTGCATTGCAGGCGGATTCTTTACTAGGCCAGTAAATCTGCCTAGACTTCCACTGGCTGCTATCAGGCAAAAACTGACAGAATGCTGTCCCTGGCAGGCACTTAGGCATGAAAGAAAACTTGCATAAGTCCAGCTTTCACCAAAGGATCTGAATTTGGTCAGATAGTATGAAGTATGAAAAACTTCCTGGTGCTGCAAACACTGAACAAGGCTGATTTATCCAGTGGAGGCAACTCCTCCCTCACGGGATAAAGAAAGCAGCTGGGCAGGATATGGCTGGAGAAATCCATTTCTCTTCACCTGGAGTACTAAGGTGGGAGCTTCACAACTCAGGAAAGAGGGGATGATGGCAAAGAGGAGGAAACGGACACCACTGGGCAGAAAGTCTACCCATGAGCCTACTGGAAATCACCCACTGATGTGGCTCACCGGGCCTACTGGCACCCTCAATGCACCGCAATGCTACAGCACACACCTCCCCCCTCAATGTACCTCAACGCTACAGCCCACACCTCCTCCCACTTTGCCATGGGCTCCTTGTGCTTGCTCCTGTGTAAGCCTCCAGAAAAGCATTCTGGCAAACAGGAAGTCCACCAAGAAAACAAACCACCACAATCAACGCATGAGTGAGAAACCACAAAAACCTTGATCTACAGTGGCCACTTTCTGCACAACAAGAGGTTTCCAAAAGCCAGCCTGGGAAAATGTTAAAAGCTGAGTAGGCATTTACGCTTAAAAATTTTCCCCTAAGGGTAAGAAATATACTGGAGCAGATACAGCTTTACAGGGGAAAAGAACTCAAATATCAACATTATAAAGATACAATGGCATATGTGAAAGGCACAAGCAGAGTTAAGGAGGTATCAACTACTTCAAATGTGACAGCATCAACATATATCCACAAGAACAACAACAACAAAAATCAAGGAAACACAGCATCACAAAAAGAAAATAGTATTGATATTTTCCAACAAGAAAGCTAGAACATGCCAAATATACAATCTAATAAATAATTCAAATCAGTTGTTCTAAAGGAACTCAACAAATTACAAGAAAACTTAGAAAGACATATCAATGAATTCAAGAATAAAAAGATGAACAAATGATTCTTTATTAAAGAGAAGGAAGTTATTAAAATTGTTAAAAAGAACCAAATGAAATTCAATGAATGACCTGAAGCATGCAGTGCAACAAGGCTGCCTATATGGAAGAAAAAAAAAATGTAACTTAGAGGGTAGGAATTTTAAAATAATAGAAGAAAAGAGGGAATTTAAACTAAAAGAGAACAAAGAAACTCTACGTGATCAATGGAAATCCATCAAAAAGACAAATATCAGGATAATCAGGATTCCAGACAGAGAAGGGGGAGGGCAGGGAGTTAAAGAAATGATAGGTGAAAATTTCCAAAATCTGAGGAAAGACTTGGACATGTAAGTTTACAAAGCTAATAGATCATCCTGCTATCTCAAAGCAAAAAGACACCCTCTAAGACTTTAAAGGCAGGCAGGGGGGAAAAAAAGAGAAAGCAATGGAAGCTACAATGGACTGCCATTAGGATTTCTCTGCAGACACCCTTCAGGCCAGGGGACAGTGGAAAGACATGTTTGAAGAGTTCAAAGATAAAAATGCCCAGCAAAGAAGGGTTTATCTAGCAAAGTTGTGCTTCCCTGGTGGCTCAGATGGTAAAGAATCTGCCTGAAATGCAGGAGACTTGGGTTTGATCTGTGGGTCAGAAAGATTCTTCTGGAGAAGGGAATGGCTACCTGCTCCCGGAGAATTCCTTGGACAGAGGAGCCTGGTGGGCTACATTCTATGGGGTCTCAAAGAGTCGAACACGACTGAATGACTAATTTCTCTGCAGAAACTCTTCAGGCCAGGGGGATGGTGGAATGACATATTTGAAGAGGTGAAAGATAAAAGTTCCCAACCATGAATGGTTTATCTAGCAAAGTTACCCTTCAGATACAAAGAAGTAAAGACTTCCAGACAAACAACATCTAAGGGAGTTCACCACCACTACATCAGCCTTGTACTTAATGCTAAAAGGAGTTCAAGCTAAAATGAAAACAAGCTAATCAGTCACATGAAAGCACACAAAACTGCACAGTACACTGGGAAAGAAGAGAAACGTGTGGTTAGATTTAGAACACTGTAACTGTGTAGTAGGGTGGTGTGTTAACCACTCAACAAGAGTACAAAGTCTAAATGAAAGAGGAGGAAAAGTATACTATAAGTTATTCATAAAGATACAACAAAAAGAGGTAAACTGTGACATCAGTAATATAAAGGGAGGAGCAAAATGGTAGACACTTTATTGTTGCTCAGTCCCAAAGCTGTGTTTGTCTCTCTGTGATCCCACAGAATGCAGCACGTGAGGTTCCTCTGTCTTCCACCATCTCCTGGAGTTTGCTCAAATTCATGTCCATTGAGTTGGTAATACTATCTAACCATCTCATCCTCTGCACACTAAGGAAAACCTTTACAAGTTAAAAAGAAATTGCTATTAGCCTAAATTGGACTGTTTTATCTGTAAGATATTATAACTAACCCTTTGGTAAAAATAAAACAAAAATCAAGAGCAGATCAATAAAAGACAAAAAAGGAGGAGAAAGAGCATACCATCATGGAAAAATAACCTTTACAAATGCAGGCAGAAAAGATAATAATGGAAATACAAAACCAACACACAATAAGGTAGCATTAATAAATGCTTTTAATTTAATGCCATTAATAAGAGAAGCTAAAGGCAAAGGAGAAAAGGAAAGCTATACCCATTTGAATGCAGAGTTCCAAAGAATAGCAGGAGAGATAAGAAAGCCTTCCTCAGTGATCAATGCAAAGAAATAGAGGACAACAGAATGGGAAAGACTGGAGGTATCTTCAAGAAAATTAGAGATACCAAGGGAACATTTCATGCAAAGATAGGCACAATAAATGACAGAAATGGAATGGACCTAACAGAAGCAGAAGACATTAAGAGGTGGCAAGAATACACACAAGAACTATACAAAAAAAAAACATCTTAATGACCCAGATAACCATGACCGGTGTGATCACTCACCTAGAGCCAGACATCCTGAAATATGAAGTCAAGTGGGCCACAGGAGAAACGACGAACAAAGCTAGTGGAGGTGATGGAATCTGAGTTGAGCTATTTCAAATCCTAAAAGATGATGGTGTGAAAGTGCTGCACTCAATATGCCAGCAAATTTGGAAAACGCAGCAGTGGCCACAGGACTGGAAAAGGTCAGTTTTCATTCCAATCCCAAAGAAGGCAATGCCAAAGAATGCTCAAAGTACCACACAATTGTATCCATCTCACACGCTAGCAAAGTAATGCTTTAAATTCTCCAAGCTAGGCTTCAACAGTATGTGAACTGAGAACTTCCAGATGTTCAAGCTGTATTTAGAAAAGACAGAGGAACCAGAGATCAAACTGACAACATCTACTGGATCATTGAAAAAGCAAGAGAGTTCCATAAAAACATCTACTTCTGCTTTATTGACTACATCAAAGCCTTTGACTGTGTGGATCACAACAAACTGTGGAAAATTTTGAAAGAGATGGGAATACCAGACCACCTTAGCTGCCTCCTGAGCTATCTGTATGCAGGTCAAGAAGCAACAGTTAGAATTGGACACGGAACAACAGACTGGTTCCAAATCGGGAAAGGAGTACGTCAAGGCTGTACATTGCTACCCTGCTTATCTAACTTATATGCAGAGTACACCATGCAAAATGCCGGGCTGGATGAAGCACAAGCTGAAATCATGATTGCCAGGAGAAATATCAATAATCTCAGATACACAGATGACACCACCCATATGGCAGAAAGGGAAAAGAAACTAAAGAGCCTCTTGATGAAAATGAAAGAGGAGAGTGAAAAAGCTGACTTAAAACTCAACATCTTGTCTCATTTGCTTTTTCAGTGGGGTAGCACATCCCATATTTTAGAACAAGTAGGGGTGCCTTGCTTAAATAAAAATAGCATTTAATGTATAACTGTGTGAAAGGTTTATGGGTAAAGCTGTATTTCTGTCACATTGTGGCAGTATCTTCTGCTTTAATATTAAACAGCTTGTTATTTAAATACTGGATCAAAATGGCTGGCTTCAAATTGTAGTCATTAATAAACTAACTTATGTGCACCTGTGTACGAGAATCAAAGTTCTTTATAGTTTCTTTGCCTTGTTCCCCTTCTCAGGGTGACAACTGTCACGTGCTTACCAGGAGATGCAATTCTAGTTCTTAAAGTTGAATTAGCCCAGATTTCTGAGAGGTGGTATCTGAAAGAGAGATTATGCCTTCTCTCACTTAAAACATAACCATCTTTGAATACCAGCTAAGATGAAATCGCTGTACTGTAAGTAGTCAATAAATGAAGACTTATTTCAGGCTGAAAAAAAAAAAACTCAAAAACTAAGATCATGGCATCAGATCCCATTACTTAATAGTAAATAGAGGAGGAAACAATGGAAACAGTGACAGACTTTATTTCGTGGGCTCCAAATTCACTGCAGATGGTGACAGCAGCCATGAAATTAAAAGACACTTGCTCCTTGGAAGAAAAGCTATGACCAATCTAGACAGCATACTGAAGAGACATTATTCGCTGACAAAAGTCCATCAAGTCAAAGCTATGTTTTTCCAGTAATCATGTATGGATGTGAGAGTTGGACCATAAAGAAAGCTGAGCGTTGAAGAAACTGTGCCGTCAGAGAAGACTCTTTGAGAGTCTCTTGGACTGCAAGGTGATCAAACCATTCAATCCTAAAGGAAATCAGTCCTGAATACTCATTGGAAGGACTAATGCTAAAGCTGAAGCTCCAATACTTTGACCACTTGATGCAAATAACTGACTCATTGGAAAGACCCTGATGCTGGAAAAGACTGAAGGCAGGAGGAGGAGGGGACAACATAGGATGAGATGGTAGGATGGCATCACTGACTTGATGGACATGAGTTTGAGCGTGCTCTAGGATTTTGTGATGGACAGGGAAGCCTGACATGCTGCAGTCCATGGGGTCGCAAAGAGTCGGACACAACTGAGTGAGTGAACTGAGTAAATCCTTAAGTATTAATAACTACTCTAAACAAAAGTGGATTGAATTCAGCAATCAAAAGGCACATGAGGGCCTGGAAGGATGAAAAACAATAGCCAACTCTATGGTTCCAACAAGAAAGCTTTAAGGATCCCCATAAACTCGAAGTGAAAGGATGAAAAGGCATTCCATTCAGGTGGGAACCAAAAGGAAGCCATGGCAGCTATACTTCTAACAATCAAAAGAGTTGGAAAATCTACAGATACATGAAAAATAAACAAGAAACTCCTGAGCAACCAATGGGTAAAAGAAGAAATCAAAATAGGAACCAAAGATTACCTTAAAACAAATGAAAATAAAATCCCTTTCTCTTAAACCTATCAGTTCAGTTACTCAGTTATGTCCAACACTTTGTAATCCCATGCACTCCAGCCCTCCCTGTTCATCACCAACCCCTGGAACCACCTCAAACTCATGTCCATTGTGTCGGGGATGATATCCAACCATCTCACCCTCTGTCGTCCCCTTCTCCTCATGCTTTCAATCTTTCCAAGCATCAGAGTCTTTTCCAATGAGTCAGTTCTTCACATCAGGTGGCCAAAGTATTGGAGTTTCAGCTTCAGCATCAGTCCTTCCAATGAATATTCAGGACTAATTTCCTTTAGAATTGACTAGTTGGATCTCCTTGCAGTCCAAGGGTCTTCTCCAACAGCACAGTTCAAAAGCATCAATTCTTCAGCGCTCAGCTTTCTTTATAGTCCAACTCTCACATCCATACATGACTACTGGAAAAATCATAGCTTTGACTAGACGGACTTTTGTTGGCAAAATAATATCTCTGCTTTTTAATATACTGCCTAGGTTGGTCATAACTTTTCTTCCAAGAAGCAAGCATCTTTTAATTTCATGGCTGCAGTCACCATCTGCAGTGATTTTGGAGCCCCCAAATAAAGTCTCTCACTGTTTCCACTGTTTCGCTATCCATTTTCCAGGAAGTGATGGGACCAGATGCCATGATCTTAGTTTTCTGAATGTTGAGTTTTAAGCCAACTTTTTCACTCTCCTCTTTCACTTTGCTATGGGATGCTCCAAAAGCCATTCTGAAAGGGATATTTGTAGTCATAAAATGAAGATGTTATGAAATGGGGAAACTTACAAAGAAACAATCTGGCTTTATACCTTGAGGAGCTAATACATGACAAGAGGATCAAGAACATCCTTTGGCGCTGGGAAAATTGGATAGCCATACAAAGAAAAGAAAGTTGGGTCTATCCTATACTACTCACAAAAAGCACCTTGAAAGAGATCAAAGACTTAAAATATAAGACAGACCTGATATAAAACTCCCTGAAGTAAACACAGGAAAGAAGATCTTTGACACTGGTCTTTGCACTGATATTTTGCATATGACACCAAAAGCACAAATAACAAAAGAAAAAAATCTTCAAGTAGGACTATATCAATCTTAAAAGCTTCTACAGAGCAAAAGCAACAATAACACAATTAAAAGATACATACTGAATAGGAGATATTATTTTGCATATCATATAATAAATAAGGGGTTAATAGCCATCATTTACAAAAATTCATATAACTCAGTAACAAAAGGACTCCTGCCTGGAAATCTCATGGATGGAGGAGCCTGGTAGGCTGCAGTCCATGGCGTCGCGAAGAGTCGGACACAACTGAGCGACTTCACTTTCATTTTTCACTTTCATGCATTGGAGAAGGAAATGGGAACCCACTCCAGTGTTCTTGCCTGGAGAATTCCAGGGACAGCAGAGCCTGGTGGGCTGCTGTCTATGGGGTTGCACAGAGTTGGACCGAGTCGGACACAACTGAGGTGACTTAGCACCAGCAGCAGCAGCAACAGTAACAAAAACCAGGCCATCCAGCCATCTCATCCTCTGTTGTCCCCTTCTCCTCCTGCCCCCAATCCCTCCCAGCATCAGAGTCTTTTCCAATGAATCAACTCTTCACATGAGGTGGCCAAAGTACCGGAGTTTCAGCTTTAGCATCATTCCTTCCAAAGAAATCCCAGGGCTGATCTCCTTTAGAATGGACTGGTTGGATCTCCTTGCAGTCCAAGGGACTCCCAAGAGTCTTCTCCAACACCACAGTTCAAAAACATCAATTCTTTGGTGCTCAGCTTTCTTCACAGTCCAACTCTCACAATCATACATGACCACAGGAAAAACCATAGCCCTGAATAGACGCATCTTTGTTGGCAAAGTAATGTCTCTGCTTTTCAATATGCTATCTAGGTTGGTCATAACTTTTCTTCCTAGAAGTAAGCGTCTTTTAATTTCATGGCTGCAGTCGCCATCTGCAGTGATTTTGGAGCCCAAAAATAAAGTCTGACACTGTTTCCACTGTTTCCCCATGTATTTGCCATGAAGTGATGGGACCAGATGCCATGATCTTAGTTTTCTGAATATTGAGTTTTAAGCCAATTTTTTCACTCTCCTCTTTGACCTTCATCAAGAGGCTTTTTAGTTCCTCTTCACTTTCTGCCATAAGGGTGGTGTCATCTGCATATCTGAGATTACTGATATTTCTCTCAGCAATCTTGATTCCAGCTTGTGCTTCTTCCAGTCCAGCATTTCTCATGATGTACTACTCTGCATATAAGTTAAATAAGCAGGGTGACAATATACAGCCTTGACGTACTCCTTTTCCTATTTGGAACCAGTCTATTGTTCCATGTCCAGTTCTAACTGTTGCTTCCTGACCTGCATACAAATTTCTCAAGAGGCAGATCAGGTGGTCTGGTATTCCCATCTCTTGAAGAATTTTCCACAGTTTATTGTGATCCACACAGTCAAAGGCTTGGGCATAGTCAATAAAGCAGAAATAGATGTTTTTCTGGAACCCTCTTGCTTTTTCGATGATCCAGCAGATGTTGGCAATTTGACCTCTGGTTCCTCTGCCTTTTCTAAACCAGCTAGAACATCAGGAAGTTCACGGTTCACATATTGCTGAAGCCAGGCTTGGAGAATTTTGAGCATTACTTTACTAGCGTGTGAGATGAGTGCAATTGTGCGGCAGTTTGAGCATTCTTTGGCATTGCCTTTCTTTGGGATTGGAATGAAAACTGACCTTTTCCAGTCCTGTGGCCACTGCTGAGTTTTCCAAATTTGCTGGCATATTGAGTGCTGCACTTTCACAGCATCATCTTTCAGCATTTGAAATAGCTCAACTGGAATTCCATCACCTCTACTAGCTTTGTTCGTAGTGATGCTTCCTAAGGCCCACTTGACTTCACATTCCAGGATGTCTGGCTATAGGTCAGTGACCATCATGATTATCTTGGTCATGAAGATCTTTTATGTACAGTTCTTCTGTGTATCTTCTATGTACATATCTTCTTAGTATCTTCTGCTTATGGTTAGGTCAATACCATTTCTGTCCTTTATCAAGCCCATCTTTGCATGAAATGTTCTCTTGGTATCTCTAATTTTCTTGAAGAGATCTCTAGTCTTTCCCATTCTGTTGTTTTCCTCTATTTCTTTGCATTGATTGCTGAGGAAGGCTTTCTTATCTCTTCTTGCTATTCTTTGGATCTCTGCATTCAGATGCTTATATCTTTTCTTTTCTCCTTTGCTTTTCGCTTCTCTTCTTTTCACAGCTATTTGTAAGGCCTCCCCAGACAGCCATTTTGCTTTTTTGCATTTCTTTCAATGGGAATGTTCTTGATCCCTGTCTCCTGTACAATGTCACGAACCCCCGTCCATAGTTCATCAGGCACTCTATCTATCAGATCTAGTCCCTTAAATCTATTTCTCACTTCCACTGTATAATCATAAGGGATTTGATTTAGCCCATACCTGAATGGTCTAGTGGTTTTCCCTACTTTCTTCAATTTCAGTCTGAATTTGGCAATTAGGAGTTCATGATCTGAGCCACAGTCAGCTCCTGGTCTTGTTTTTGTTGACTGTATAGAGCTTCTCCATCTTTGGCTGCAAAGAATATAATCAATCTGATTTTGGTGTTGACCATCTGGTGATGTCCATGTGTAGAGTCTTCTCTTGTGTTGTTGGAAGAGGGTGTTTGCTATGACCAGTGCATTCTATTGGCAAAACTCTATTAGCCTTTGCCCTGCTTCATTCCGTATTCCAAGGCCAAAGTTGCCTGGTACTCCAGGTGTTTCTTGACTTCCTACTTTTGCATTCCAGTCTCCTATAATGAAAAGGACATCTTTTTTCGGTGTTAGTTCTAAAAGGTCTTGTAGGTCTTCATAGAACTCTTCAATTTCAGCTTCTTCAGCGTTATTGGTTGGGGCATAGACTTGGATTACTGTGATATTGAATGTTTTGCCTTGGAAACGAACAGAGATCATTCTGTCGTTTTTGAGATTGCATCCAAGTACTGCATTTCAAACTCTTTTGTTGACCATGATGGCTACTCCATTTCTTCTGAGGGATTCCTGCCTGCAGTAGTAGATATAATGGTCATCTGAGTAAAATTCACCCATTCCAGTCCATTTTAGTTTGCTGATTCCTAGAATGTCGATGTTCATTCTTGCCATCTCTTGCTTGACCACTTCCAATTTGCCTTGATTCATGGACCTGACATTCCAGGTTCCTATGCAATATTGCTCTTTACAGCATCGGACCTTGCTTCTATCACCAGTCACGTCCACAACTGGGTATTGTTTTTGCTTTGGCTCCATCCCTTCATTCTTTCTGGAGTTATTTCTCCACTGATCTCCAGTAGCATACTGGGTACCTACTGACTTGGGGAGTTCCTCTTTCAGTATCCTATCATTTTGCCTTTTCATGGGGTTCTCAAGGCAAGAATACTGAAGTGGTTTGCCATTCCCTTCTCCAGTGGACCACATTCTGTCAGACCTCTCCACCGTGACCCACCCGTTTTGGGTGGCCCCACAGGCATGGCTTAGTTTCAATGAGTTAGACAAGGCTGTGGTCCTAGTGTGATTAGATTGACTAGTTTTCTTTGAGTATGGTTTCAGTGTGTCTGCCCTCTGATGCCCTCTTGCAACACCTACCATCTTACTTGGGTTTCTCTTACCTTGGACATGGATACACACAAATAATTAATGATTCTATTTTTATTTAATAGTAAAACATTTACAACAACTACTCTATATGATACATAGTTTCCTTGAATGTAGGGAGAGCTGAATAGCAGACAAAAATTTGGGGGCTATAGAATATTTTACTTCATAATTGGGACGATATCTACACAAATGTATAACATAAAGTGAGAGAATTCATTGTATCTTATGTCAATCATAATTTAATAAAATTCACAGAGTATTAAATTAGAAATCAATAAAAATAATACACCCAGAAATTTTAGTGTTAACATGTTATAACAACAGTTTAATCTAGAGTTTGTAAGTTTAAAATTATAAACTTATAACGCGAGACTAATTAATAATTTCTGACCCCATGGACTATAGTCCGCCAGGCTCCTCTGTCCATGGGATTTTCCTAGCAAGAATACTGGTGTGGGTTGCCATTTCCTTCTCAGGGTATCTTTCCAACCCAGGGATCAAACCCCTGTCTCGTGCATTGCAGGCAAAATGTTTGCCACTGAGCCAGCAGGTAAGGTCAATTAGTAATTAATGTTCTACAAAAATTTACTTATATATGCACATACATATCTAAAATACTTACCAATTGAAGCTGAGTACATTTGTTTCATGTGAGTTTCAATGACAGAAGGATCCCGAGAGCTGTAACTTCCCAACTCAGGATAAAACCTGGAGCCAATGTCATCAGGGGGGTTGTGCTTCCCTTTGGGATATTTCTTGGTTATCTGAGGGTCCCAGTGTGAGAGAACTGGATGGTTCCAATGTATATATTTACCGTCAAATTGTGGATTTCCATACCAACTGTAATAAAATACATGTAAGTAATAATTCAGAGGTGGCGGTTCTTCTGGATGAGGTTCAGAGGCTACGGAAGCTTTCACAGTGATTTCCTCAGATTTTAAGTTCTTGATGTTTGTTTCACTGCTGATTTTGTCACTCTTTTGGGAATCAAAAACTTTCGTCAAATGAGTTTGTTGCCAGATTTCTGGAAGAAGGTCAAGTCCAAAAGGATCTCCAAAAGCTGCTTTATTTGGTCTCAGCATTTTTAAACCCATCATCAGAGAGAAAATAAATAGAATAAAAAGTGACAAAATGAAGCAAGTCCTTCTTCGAAATTTTGCCATGATGTCATCCTTTAAACTCCAAAATGGTAAATGTTTAGCTGTAATGTATTGAAAAACAACTATTAGTAAGTGGTATTAATAATATTTTCCAATATATTCAAAAGGAAAACTAAAATTCATAAAGTTTGTTACACTGAAAAATTTTAAAGAGTATTATGATGTTAATTATATAATCAAATATTAATAGCTATAGAAAGAATCTATACATAATTAGACTGAATAGCAGTATTTATTTGGAAATATCACAATTACATTTTTGTCAGATAAAGATTTTAAGCATGTTTTTTAAAAAGTAAATATATTCTTCATCCTTTAGACAGATTTTACATATACTGATATAGAAAAGAAACATTCCACTCAGAGACTAAAATTTTCTAAATATAAAATAAAAACTTCAGATATAAAAAGGAAATATTTAGGAATATATAAAAAGCCTAGTCATTCAACAAACTTATTATTTGACTGCCTCAATTATAATCACCTTTTTTTCCCCACCCCATTTCACCAACTCAAGTGTTATACTCAATTTTGATCTTGTCTCTCATCTCGCATTATGGAATAAATTACACACATCAGAATTTTATGTCCCATGTGTTCCTTAAACATTTTAAAAATGTTCCTCCTTTTGTCTCTCTATGGTTCAGTCTGAATATCTTCTTCTGAACTATCTTCAATTTCCTGACTCTTCAGTGGCAACTAATTTCAGTTATAAATTTAGTCTTAAAATTTTCATTTAATTCTTCTCAAAGATAGCAGTTTTCTGCTAAAATTTCCTATTCCTTGAATTTTGTAATACCATTTATTTAAAGTCTACCTCTAATAACCTGAATTTGAATCTTAGGATTCTGTTTCTACTGCCTGTTTGGTTTTTCCTCTTAATATCCAGACAGTAACTATTTTTTTATAGGCTAAATTATTATTTTTACTAAATGCTATACATAGAATATGAAAAGTTTCAGAGATAATGTGAGGCTCTACATGACATCTTCCTTCAAAGAAAGCTTATTTTTATTTCTTGAAGACTTTTAGGGTAGAGGAAGATTATCTTAGTATAATCACATTGGAAGGGCTGGTGCTGAAACTGAAGCTCCAATACTTTGGACACGTGATGCAAACAGCTAACTCATTCGAAAAGACTACGATGCTGGCAAAGACTGAGGTCAAGAGAAGGGGGCAACAGAGGATGAGACGGTTGGATGGCACCACTAACTCAAAGAGACATGAGTTTGAGCAAACTGAGGGAGATAGTGAAGAACAGGGAAGCCTAGTGTGCTATAGTTCATGGGGTCACAAAAAGTTGGACACAACTTAGTGACTGAACAACAGCAATCACAGATGGAAATCTTCAAAACTGGGTTTGCTGCTGCTGCTGCTGCTGCTAAGTCGCTTCAGTCGTGTCCAACTCCATGTGACCCCATAGACGGCAGCCCACCAGGCTCCTCTGTCCATGGGATTTTCCAGGCAAGAACACGGGAGTGGGTTGCCATTTCCTCCTTCAACGCATGAAAGTGAAAAGTGAAAGTGAAGTCGCTCAGTCGTGTCCAACTCTTAGCGACCCCATGGACTGCAGCCTACCAGGCTCCTCTGTCCATGGGATTTTTCAGGCAAGAGTACTGGAGTGGGGTGCCATTGCCTTCTCCAAAACTGGGTTTAAGCCCTTGCAAATATTTGGTGTATTTCTGATTCATCTTTACTCCATTATACTTACAGGTTCTGAAATCAGAGTCACAAGTATTTACCAAGATTCTTCCTCTAGGATGGGCTTTAGAAGGGCCCTGAATTCCAATTTTGGTCCCCAAAGAGCCATGAAACTACCGAAAGCTCTGTTCATTTTCTCAGCTGCCATTTTTGCCTTATATTCCCAGCTTCTCTGATGCTACTTTGAAGCAGAGGTTTTAAATAATGCCCCTATTTCCCACCTTAATCTCTCAAAGAATAATGTAAGTTGTAGGGTTCAGAATCATTCAAATATTCATATAATCCCACCTGAATTCGCTTATATCTTTAGTGTAATAAAAGACTCAAAATTCAGATGCAATAAATAAAAAACAATTAACTACGTAAATTTTTAAATATATATA
This sequence comes from Bos javanicus, assembly GCF_032452875.1. Taxonomy (NCBI): domain Eukaryota; kingdom Metazoa; phylum Chordata; class Mammalia; order Artiodactyla; family Bovidae; genus Bos; species Bos javanicus. Next base: position 54,350,575 of record NC_083876.1, read on the forward strand.
TCAAAAAACACTACAAAATAAAGTGAACAGACAACTGACAATCTTAATGAAAATATTTGAAAGATCTTCTGTATCATTCAATATTAGAAAAATGTAAATTAAAACCACACAAATGTAAGATTTCTTATCTATGAGGTTGGCAAAAAATAAAAAGCATGAAACTACATCCTGTTGGCAAGAACACTGAGAAAATAATCACTCTTATGCGTTGATAGTGAATGAAATCTGTACAACCTTTTTTGGAATTTGGCAGTATATAACAAAATTACACATCCATTTTCCTTTGGTTCAAGAATCCTACTTCACAGAATTTACCTTGAAAATCCACAACCAATAAGTAAGTACATAAGTTAATATGCAGCATTGTTTGTAAAATACTGAGTATTCAGAAAAAATGAGGAAGAGCTCTGAGATGAAAGAAAGTGATTCTGTGGCTATACTGCTAAGTGAAAAAAAGCAAAATGACAATAAGAAAAAATAGATTTTCCCAAGTGAGCAAAAGAAACAGAAAAACAAGAATCTAATAAGGTTGATTATCTATAGAGGGTAAAAAGAAACTGAAAAATATGGGGTGATTAAAACAGGGTAGAAGTGTGGATAATGAAAGTAACTGAGTATAACTTTTTATATAGGTTTGACATTTTAAGTTATGTTACATTTCACATACTCAAAACAAACAAAATATATTAAAGGTTAAATTCCAGTTAATAAGTAAATTTTTTTATGCTATGATGAAGGTTAGCAATTCTTAAAATATTTAATGTGCATTGTAAAAATAAGCAATATAAGCCAGAAAATGGGGCTCAGGTTGTTTACTGACAAAAAAAAAAAAAAAAGAAAAAAGTGTTACAAACACAGAAAGTAGGAGGCTAAAATGAAACTTGTGTTGTCAGACTGCAATTGGCAGTATCAATATGGATGCATGGCTTTTAAAAGATAAACAAATTCATGTGTAGGGGTGGGTAAATGGGTGTGTACATATACAAATACATGCACATTATTTCCTACTTCTGTCCACTGAGAGTCTAGAACCGAAGAAATCCTTGCAGCAATAAACCCATCTGATGCCAAGATTTTGAATTTTATATACCCTTCTCTACTTAATAGAACCAGGTTGATTTCAAGAATGTGGCTAAGAAAGTACAAGATGAGCTTGGAACAACTTGTAAAGGAAAATCAGCCTGAAATGAAAACCAGTATGGCCTGAAAATCAGGAATTATTCAAAAAACGTAGAGATATGTTCATAGGACACAGTAAAGAGGCAACTACTGACTAAATCTGGGATGCTTTCAACATCAAAATTATGAATAAGAATAATAAATTACAGACATAAAATAAGACTTTATGAATCTATACTGATATTTTTAAAATGTGAAAATAAATGGAATAAAAAAGACATAATCAAATACCAATTCATAAATTTAGATGGAATAATGGAATCAGACTATCACCACTTGGCTACTACTGTATTAAGCAAGAATCATTAACGGATATTAATGAGGGGTTCAAAGAAATAGGGTTTATGAGAAACAGGATATCTACATATTGGCAGAGTATCCCTCCCCCAAAAAATATACCAAATTAACTACAAAGGGAGATATATACAGCCACTTAACAGTGCAGATGCAGAACCTAGCAGACATCACCTCACACAAGTGATCAAAATTAACTTTACCAGCTGATTTGAATAAATAGATTAACATGAGTCTATAGAGTGAATGCCCTAAGAAAAACATACAATCATTGCTGCAGTATTTCTGTCAACATTAATCTGGATCTAATCATGAAGAAACGGCAGACAATATATTAAGATACTCTCATACACATATAGGAGAAGGCAATGGCACCCCACTCCAGTGCTCTTGTTTGGAAAATACCATGGACAGAGGAGCCTGGAAGGCTGCAGTCCATGGGGTCGCTGAGGGTCGGACACGACTGAGCGACTTCACTTTCACTTTTCACTTTTATGCATTGGAGAAGGAAATGACAACCCACTCCAGTGTTCTTGCCTGGAGAATCCCAGGGACGGAGGAGCCTGGTGGGTTGCCATCTATAGGGTGGCACAGAGTTGGACACGACTGAAGTGACTTAGCAGTAGCAGTAGCAGCATACACATGTATGTATACATATATGCATATGTACACATATTACATACAATGTGTATGTAAAATTATATACAATGTAATATATGAGTGTGTGTGTCTGTGTCACAATAAAGCAAATGTTTACAGCAAAATATTACCATTTGGTGAATCTACAGGAAAAATATACAGAGATTTTCAAGTTGTTTATTTTTTGAAACTTTTAAGTCTAAAATCATTTAAGAACAGGTAAGAAAGGAAAACAGCTATCACCAGCAAACTGCAGGACTCCAGGGATTTAACATTCCTTTGTATGGAATGTGACAGTCTGACCTGCCTCTATGATTTGTTGTCCTAAAATTTCAAAGTTGACAAGACAAAAACAAATCCTTCCCTTTACTTAAAGAAACTGAGAATTACTGACAAGTCATTAAGTAGGAAAAAAAAATATGGATTTAATAGGAGCTCAACTATATTAAGGAGACAGAGAGGAAAGAAGTACACTTAAACAAGCATAATGACTACCTGTGGGTAATCATTTACTTACTGATATTTTCTTATGTTGTCTTCTAAAGTTAGAACATAATATTTCATAAGGAAGAAATATTTATATGGAATAGGTATTTTAATAGGCTCCCTCCTTTACCTATAAATCTATTTCTCTTTTCCTTTCATATTATTTCCAATAAGTCTAATCTACCTAAATAAAGACAGGCCTCCTGTGCTTAAAATTTGGACTCTGCGGTTCAAATTCTAGCTGGGCTTTTTTTAGCCATTTCACCTATATAAGTGACTTGAAAATTTCCCTTCCTTTCTCATCTTTACAATGAGTTATTACCTCACTCAAAGGATTTTTATGAGGATGAAATAAGTTAATATTAAAAAATCCTTGGAATCATTTCTGGCTTTGTTATTAAAGATAGGTGTCTGGCAAGCAATCAATTAACACACAGTTTACTCTCTCTAAATACCTACTCTCCATATGGCTAATTTCTGGACTGCTACACTAATCCATCAAGACAAAGCTAAACTGTTGCCTCTTCTTGATACTTCTCCCAATGATTCCAAACTGAAAAATACTCACTTTCTCATATAGTCTATTATGACACTATTATCTACTTTTTAAATTGGCATTTATCTATTGCACCATGCTATTTAATGCATTATACATCCTACTAGATTGTTCCATAAGATCCAAAAATGGAGTCCTTATCTTTACACTATAGTAGAACCCAATATATCTTATATTTAGTCAATGACCATTAAATGTTCAACTTTAAAAATTTAATTTCTGGCCCTTTTGTTTTTGACATTGGTATCTATTGAGGCAGTATGTGTACAAACAGGTTCTGCAGACTATACATATAGTTGACATGCCCAGTCCATACTGAACATATTATATAGGAAGAATCATAGCTAAATAGATAGATCCAATAATTTTTAAAATCCATTTTATTAAAAATTATTGTGTCCAAATTAGCAAAACAATGAAACTTGAGATGCCTAACACGGTCTAATGATCTTTAGTAGAAAAACTGTGGTGGGACTACTTAATTGGTTTCAACACAAAAAAGTTCCAGAAGTCACCTCAGAGGAAAAAAGTTCCAAGTTAATTACAGATGTATAGATTTCCAAAGGAGTAACCTACTCAATACTCAGGGTATTGGATAAGAGAAAAATCTAGTGTCTTCAAAGGGCACATGATAAAATAACACACAGAAGTAATACATTTGTTCTTTTGAAACTCTACGGCTTCTACTTTTGCTTTTTGTGATTTGGAGGTCTTTCAATCTTTGAAATGATGACTTTAACTTGTAGGTCTAGCGAGATATAAGAGATCCAGAATCAGTATGATACTATGATTTCAAAAAGGATTACCTCCCATCCTGCTATGCAGAAAGCCCCCAAAAACCTCATTTTTTAATTTTTATTATTATGTTATACAGACTTCTGATTGCTTTCTTTTTCTAGCTGTTTTCCTAACATTATTTTCTAAGAAACCATTGAAGAGAAATATAACTAATTCTAGTTTTTGACTGTGGTGTTGGAGAAGACTCTTGAGAGTTCCTTAGACTGCAAGGAGATCAAAGCAGTCAATTCTAAAGGAAATCAGCCCTGAATATTAATTGGAAGGACTGATGCTGAAGCTCCAATACTTTGGCGACCTGATGCAAAGAACGGATTCATTGGAAAAAACCCTGATGCTGGGACAGATTGAAGACAGGAGGAGAAGGGGACGACAGAGGATGAGATTGTTGAATGGTATCACCGACTCGATGGACATGAGCTTGAGCAAGCTCAGGGGATGGTGATGTACAGTGAAGCCTGGCGTGCTGCAGTCCATGGGGTCGCAAAGAGTCAGACACGAATGAGCAACTGAACTGAACTAAATTGCCAATAGAGCAGTTGCCAACTTTTTCCCAGTACCTGGGCTAACAAATCGGAGAAGGCGATGGCACCCCACTCCAGGACTCTTGCCTGAAAAATCCCATGGACGGAGGAGCCTGGTAGGCTGCAGTCCATAGGGTCACTAGGAGTCGGACACGACTGAGCAACTTCACTTTCACTTTTCACTTTCATGCATTGGAGAAGGATATGGCAACCCACTCCAGTGTTCTTGCCTGGAGAATCCCAGGGATGGCAGAGCCTGGTGGGCTGCCGTCTATGGGGTCGAATAGAGTCGGACACGACTGAAGCGACTTAGCAGCAGCAGCAACAGGGCTAACAAATGGCCAAGTAACCTGTGGTTAAGCAGTGAGCAAAGAGCAGAGAAATACAGTTCTAGAACTCAAGCTCCTCCTGTTATCACACCTTCCTACATTTTAGACAAAGCAAGCTTAGAGAATACACCACCATAAATTTTGTGACAGATGAAACCTGCTGACATGTGATTATGTTTTTGCTTACAGTCGATTATCTGTTATTTCCTACTCATAAACTGTAGTCCAAAATAAATCTGAAGAAAGTTTATTTTCTTACATACTCAATACTCATCGTGTGACTGACAGCAACAGCTCTGGTAATGTTTTATGCATAGAACCTAGAAATCTGCAAGATTCCCTACACAACACTATTTTTTTAAGGTTTACATATAGTTCAATATGAATGGAGCAACATACTGTCATGAAAATGATGTGCAATCGTGTGACTTAATATTACCAATATCTAGATTTTATTTTGTATTTTTCTTTCAACTATTGTCTAAATTTGGTTGTTGTTGTTTAGTTGCTAAACATGTCTGACTCTTTGCGACTCCATGAATTGTATGTAGCCCACTCCTCTGTCCATGGGATTTCCCAAGCAAGAATCCTAGAGTGAGTTGCCATTCCCTTCTCCACGGGATCTTCCCAACCCAGGGATCAAACCAGGATCTCTTGCACTGCAGGTGGATTCTTTACCACTGAGACACCCAGGAAGCTCCTGTCTTAATACTTTAACATAACCAACTCATTCCAGGCTTACGTGCCTTTTTCTGAAGTCATATAATTAACATTATCTTCCCTTGTTTTATTTTTTTAAAGTACTGCCACATTTTTCCTTAACTCATATCTGCAGGGTCTCTAACTGTTGAAACAGAAACCAACAATCCTAACTGCCTAAATTTTCATTGGTTCCTCTGGAAAACAGGAAAAGATACTATTCCAGCAGAGTTGCATCCTTCGATTTAGCAAACGGTAACAGGCTAATATGACAGTCCCAAACGTGGAACAGGTGAATGGAAATGGCATCTATGCGTTGGCCTCTCCACCCTCGCTCTCCTCTCCCTACGCCTCGGCGTCCGGAGACCGGAGCCTGCCACTTTCCTGCAGCCCAAGCCAGGTAGGCCTCGACCTTCCCACTTGCCCCTGAGGCACAAGGCCGAGTTTGGGGACAAAAGGATAAGGCGCTGAAAGGCTTTTCATTTACTCCTAAAATTCCCAACTTCCTGGGGAGGGAAAAATACCGAGGCGACAAGAGGTTCCGCTGCAAAACAGTGGCGGAGACGAGGCCGACAGGCCCGGGATAAAGTAGAATAGAAGACAACAAAACTAACCCTAACAAAATTAGGTATAAGAGCAACGGAGTGGGGTTCCCGAGTTCCTGAGGCTCGCAGCGAGACGCAGCCCGCCGCGGCCGGCGCAGGGTGTTGGGGCGCAGGGTCAAAGGCCATCTGCAGGCGAGCAGATTGGCTGGCGGGTAAGAGCGCAGGCGCTGAGGGTGGCCCCAGTGCCGGCCACGACTGAGCCAGCTGGGCCCAGAAATCTCCAGCTACTCACCAGGGTCCGGGAATCCGGATCAGCCAGCGGAGACGTTGAAGCTGAGAGCAGAGGTAGCCCGCTGCTGCCCGGCAGTGAGCCTGAGCAGCCCCGCCTCCCGAAGGGCGCGCGCACAGTGTACTGGAAGACCCTAGGGGCGGGGCCAGAGTGGGGTGGGGCTCGCTGAGTGGGCGGGGCTCTGGTTTTCCGGCACAGGTCCCTCTGGAGTGTAAGGGATGGAAAGGGGTGTAGATGCATGCAGGGAGAGATTTTTCAGAGTTGAGTTAAAGCTGGACTCCCCCCGCCCCCTTTCCCCAACTAGAGAAACCCATTCCTTAGAAACTGGTGTTCTAAGGTTCTGCTGGAAAGCTTTGAAAGTGAAAGTGAAAGCCGTTCAGTGGTGTCCGTCTCTTTGTGAATTCTCCAGGCCAGAATACTGGAGTGGGTAGCTTTTCCTTTCTCCAGGGGATCTTCCCAACCCAGGGATTGAACCCTGGGTTGCAGGCGGATTCTTTACCAGCTGAGCCTCAAGGGAAGCAGAGGTATCCAAAAGTTCCTTTTAACTGGATTACATTGGCAGTTTTCAAACATTGTAAATTAGAGAACATCTTGCCCTCCAAAAAATAGATATAGATCTCTCTCTCTATATATGAAACTTTACTTGGAAGCTAAAAGACAGAAATGACACTTATTATTTGCAAACAGATTGCGTAAAATCACGTATTGGAATACTTTTAGAAATAATTGAGAACAATGAGGCAGCTGTGAAGAAAAAGAACTTTTGAAATAGCGGTTACAACTGAAGGTTTTCACCTTACGTCAGAAACCAAGAGAATTCTCTCTTTTGTTTGGTTACCTAGTAGCAAGGAAATCCTCACTGACAGTCTAGAAGTTGCTGATACAAACATTTTGTAAGAGTTCTTCTTTAAATCTCACTGGATTTTCTAAACAAATGTTAATTGTGAAATATATATATATATATGTGAATGTATCCCATATGTGCACATTTTAAAGGATAATAATAAAAAAGAATACCCAGGTACTCACTACAGACCGGAAGATCCAGAAAAGTGCCAGCATTTTTGAAGACTTCTAAGAGGCCTCTTTAAAACTTTTTCCATCCCAGCCAGAAATAATTATTACTCTGAATTTTATATTACTCATTTACTTGCTCTTTTTGAAAATATTTATGTATGTAATTCCCTAAAAATATAGCTATCCTGGTATTGTATTTTGATCTAATAAGTTTACACTTATTTTTCCCTCTTTTTTTCACTGCACATTCTGTTTTTGAGGTTCATCTACACATAAATCCATTTCACATGAACTGGACTGTCACATCATTATTTGTAACACCCACACTATTGTTGATTACTATTGTAATCAACCTACACTGATTGTTATATTCAGATGGTGGTAGCATCTGATTGATCTTTTAATTTGTATTTTCTGTCTTGCTAATATGGTTGTGCATCTTTATATGTTTAGTGGCTATTTGGGTTTCTGTGAAATGCCTGTTCTCTATTTTGGCTCATTTTTTGGTTGACTTGTTTTTTAAAATTAATTTGCAGATAATCTTTCTATGTTTTTAAATTTTAATTACTCCTTTTTTGTCAGATGTATGTGTTACAAATAGTGTTTCTTAGTTTGCAGGTTGTCTTTTAATTTTTTATGGTGTCTTTTGATGACTAAATGCTATATATTTTATGGTACTGCTAGCTGAATTGAACAACTTTTTAGGTTATATTTTGTGCTCTCTACTTTCTTGTTTACAAGAGTCTTAACAATCAGAGTCTATAGCTACAGTCTTTTATTTTCTTCTAAATTTAAGTTAATTGTGAAATATTTTAGACAAACACAGAAAAATACAGATAAAATAATGAACTCCCATGCACCCTATACAAACATTTTCCAAGTCCCACTTCCATATGATTCTTCTCTAAAATTACCTTGGCTATTCTTGGCTCTTTGCTTTTTCATATAAAGATTAAGATGAATCACCCAAGACCCAAAAATTCTGCTTGAATTTAATTGGAATGGAATTGGCAGAGGCCTACTGAGGTCTATGTATATAACGACTGGATTGTGCCACCAGACTCCCAGAGTTCCTAGAGAGACTAGTGAGTATTGGTTCTGCCTGGTGTTTCCCATCCTTGTTCACATTTTGCCAAACAGATAAAAAGAATATTTTCATAAAGCTTTGAGGCAAACGGCCTTCTTGCAGTGAACATGATGGATCTGTGGCTCTGAATATCCCAGACTCTACAGGGTAAATCCTAGAGTTAAGGAGACTGATATTTTGGCACACACATTGATGGCACCCTAGATGAGAAGCTCTTCTGTAACTAACTAATTTCACTTCACCAAAAGACACCACTATATAAAAAGTCTCAGGAAACTGGGGCTCCAACAGTTATGCTGGCAGAAGACCACAGTATATGCCACTGTGGCTTGTGGATAGATTGGGAAACCATCCATTAGTAACATCCATCTATGAGGGAGGACGAGGTTTGCACAGTCTCCTTATCAGTACTCTTTGTAAGTAAACCCCTGTGAATCTTCCATGTACTAGTGTTATTTCCCAGCTCTGCATCATGTAATTTTGTTTTATAATATAGTGCATGCCTTTATTTTCTCTTGAAGTAGTGGGGGAATTGGAAAATGGTGAGACATCAGTATCATTTTGGTCATGAGAGATACATTTTGTCTTCTTCCTTTTCTGATTGGCTAGTGAGTTTATACCACTTCATGCTTTAAACTCCCTATTCTATTCAATTACAGTTTCAAGAGGGCTATTAGAATTGTAGCAATAGAATTTTAATCCAAGCCTGGGTATCTCAGGAAGAAGTTGATACGTGCCTCGGGGCAGCTGGGTCAAGAGGTAACTAGCAGGGCAGAGTTGATGGCACCAGCCTTTCTACTGTCATATGTGGAATCTCACTTCCTTATTTTTTGTACTGTATTATTTTACATAAACTATTAAATTTATGATTAACCATAACTAGCAAATAGGTATGTATTCATAAAATAGAGAATGTAGCCCTTAAGATCCACACTCTTTTACTTTCATTCTTCTAGTATTATTTGATATAGGAAATTTTACTTTATTTCTATTTCTGTCAATTTTTAAAAGTAATAAATGGATTACAATAATTTGCCCGAGAGAGAGAGAGAGATCAAAATGGTCAAATTAAAAATTGAAAGGAAGACTTCCCTGGTGGTTCAGTGGTTAAGAATCTGCCTGCCAATGTAGAGGATGCAGGTTCAATCCCTGGTCTGGGAAGATCCCACATGCTGTGGGGCCACTAATCCCATGTGCCACAACTACTGAAGCCCATGTGCCCTAGAGCCCATGCTCTACAACAAGAGAAGCCACCACAGGGAGAAGCCTACGCACTGCAACTAGAGATTAGTCCCCACTTGCCGAAACCAGAGAAAGACTGCACACAGCAATGAAGACCTAGC